>NC_140318.1:7415176-9815176 GCF_964211825.1 Aythya ferina
GCAAAAAGGCATAATCTCCTGGATGGCTCCAGCCACAACTGCAGTCGGAGCTCTCCCAAACGAGAGCTATTTCAGCTTTGTCTGGAGACGCAGAGCTGGAGTCCGTACCGGTTACAGATGAGTTACCATCAGGTGCCACGGGGACGGCACACAGGGACCGAGTAGTAAAGGATTAGCCAGTGCACACAGAAATATCGAACAACTCACTACTACCTCCTATTGTGCTCGTGCCAGTGAAATCCTTCTTAGAACAGCATATTTTATTCAATTTTAAAGAGCTCTCAATTTTTCATTTAGGAAGGGAAGTTGGAGCAGCGTCCAATCTGTAATCAATCAGTCCGCCTTTGCAGAGCAGCTCTGAGGAAGTGCTCTTGCTCTTTGGTCCTTTATCTTCTCTGTGAACTCACAGAAATTATATTTCTGAATGGGATTAAGAGTGAGGGAGAGGAAGAACTACAGCCAGGGCAATGTTCAATAAACCTTACAGACCGCTGTCATGCAGTAACTAGCCCTCCTGAAGCTGTGCCCCACCACAGCACATCTATCCCCAGACAGAAGAATCAGATGAAGTCTCGGAGAAGCTTGGCCCAGACTTTGAAAGGCATTTAAACACTTTTTTTTAATGGCACTTAACTGTCTAAGTGCCAAATTCCTGTAGATTTTATTGGAAATTATAAAATCAGGAGCTTCTGACCAGGATGTCACTACCTTAAACAAGGCCGTCCATAACATAAGCTATGGATTTATTATCCCTGGTAATAAAAAAAAAACAAACAAACTAGAAATACATTATGATAAAGGGTGTAATAGCAGACACAGATCATCCAGGGATCTCAAAGCTCTTTGCAGCCATTACTTAGGGTTCTCTTTGATAACAGAGGAAAAGACTGGGTTTTGTTTGTTTGTTTCAAATGAATAAATTAATCATTAGTAAAATATTATGCAGTTCATCAAATATATTATTCACTAGCTATTTGTCAAAATAGCAGCTCAGTCATATATTATCAGAGCTAAACATTTATAATGTGTGTATATCTAGTCATCAGATGATTTATTCAGGCTTTTGTGGAATGAGTTAGTTATTGACCAGTTTAAATCATGGCTCCCTTGGGAGGCAGAGACAAATTAGGTTGTGAGCTCTTGGAGAACCTGGAGAATCTTTTTGTTGCATTACTGTTGAGCACCTGGCACCACAAGCAGAGTCTCGTGGCTGGCTTTCCTTTTGACACTATATCAATATGAATAATTATAATTCTGTTTATCTGTAGCCAAGGGCAGGTCTGTCTTCAGGATGAAAAATTCAGCCCCTAATTCAAGATCAAAACTTGATCTGGGTTCTCCACATTCTTGTAGGACCACTGCTTGAACCCAACACCAAGATCCTCATTTCTTCTTAGATATCTCTACTCTTTAGTGTTTTCCCACCTCCCAGCTGCAGGAAAAGAGGGTTTAGGAATCCCCATGCCTTGCTCCCTGTGCCAGATCACACAGTTTTTGTGCTGCTGGGAAGGAACAGAGGAGCCCTTTACCAGGTCCCTCCCAGCTCCCTCACCCACGCCAGCGAGCTGGCCCCCTTCCAGTAGTGCCTCAGCAGAGTGGAGCTACGTGACCGACACTCAGTGGCTCCTCTTGGCATTCGTGACCAGCATCCCAGAGGGCTGCAGCTTCTTCCATGCCTTTATTGGTGTCAAACATCACAGCCTCTCCCTTGGGTTTTATTAGGGAAGCTGATGCCAAATCACCCAGCTTCCTCCTACTCGATAAAAAATGTTTATAACCCAGTAAATTCTAACATATCAGCAGCTTGTTATGAAGGGAAAAGGTCACTGGGAGAGAAAGGAAAAAAAAAAAAAAGGGTGCCCTTCCATCGGAAATTCTGACTGTGTATATACGAGTCAGCACCAGGAAAATATCTTTTGATATGAAAAAGTCTCATAATAGAAAATGTTGCAGCAATACAGGCCTCGTTTCTTCAGATAAATATTTAATATAGATCACTAAAGATTAATCGAGTACAGAAAAGAGTCTCTCCTATAGTTGGTGTGAAGAAAACATCTTCTCGTTAATTTATTATGGAGCCTGAAATGAGAAAAATCCTATAGAGAGAAATGCAGGGTACGGTTTCCATAGAGAAGCAGTGCACCGCACCAGAATTTATTTAGTGTGTGGGCAGAGGCCTTCCTAGAACCAGCTGCAGCGTGGCGTTCGCATGATAAAAAGTCCCGGTGTAGGAAGAAGCCTCACAGACTCATCGTGTTTTGCTGGGAGCCGTCTGACTCCTGCAGATCCTGGGGTTTCTAGAAGTGGTGAGGCAGTGGGGCCCATGAGCTCCTCAAAACATGCTCTACCCTGGATGAAGACCATATGGGCAGACAGAGATGGCACGTGCAATGTCCCAAGCTTCTCCTTCTGGAGAGAACATTTTGTCTTTTTGGAGTAAGGTGATGTCCAAAGATCACCACAAGGAGAGAAGCCCCCAGCCTGAACCCGAAGGCTGCTTATTTTGTCCAGAAGTGCTCCTAAGCATCTCCCTGCAGTTTCTCCAAGGAATCACGGCCTTCTCATACTGTGTTCCCAACTTCGGGGCAGCAAAGTAAGAATCCAGGATGCTGTTGTGCGATTTCCATCTCTCACAACGCCAGAAAGTGTTTTGTCAGCCCCACTGTGATCAGTTAATGAAAGGACCCTACTGTTTTCTACAATGTCTTCCACAGAAACCATGTCCCCAACCCTTCTGCAGCATTAAATAGGAGAGTTACAGAGAATAAATCATAAATAGCAGCAGAGAGAAAATGAGTAAGAAAATAAGAGAGTCACAGGCAAGGGAGGAGAGAAAAGAGAAATGATCTCAGCTGGGACTGAAAGGGAACTAAGAGTAAATGAGGCAGGGAGATGCACGGAGGCTGCTCCAGATGGCCAGCCCCACTGACGTCAGGCCTCTCACACCAGCACATCGCCGAGGTGTGAGCGAGGGGGGATCGCCTGCGCTGAGACGGGGACTGAGAGGAGGTGGGAGAAGCCGGCAGCTCTGCCTGTGCCCAGGGATGGGGGAAGTGGAGGAGCCCCCTCCTGAAATGCAGGATTTAGGGACCAGAAACAATTCTGGAGAGGAGGAGGCTGCAACATGTCCCCCTTTCCAACGGAGCACATCTAGTGGTTTCTGCAGAGTTGGTACTTTCTCTTTTTTCCTACTTGAGTTTTTCACTTGGGAACCTTTGCTTTTTTGGGAGTGTTTGTGCCAAACAGCTGGCAAAACACCAGTGCCCAAGGAAGACTGAATGTCACCAGCCAGACCCCGGGCACACCGCTCTGTGCATTGCTGGAGGCCTTCAGGAGATGCAGGCAGGAGGATGACAGAAGGCTGGCTGGAAAATGGTTGTCTCCATTTCTGTGGCATACTAACTCGGTGTCTCCTCTGCTGTCATCTCGCAGAACATCATTTTTCTGCCTCATGTGGAAGGACAGGGGCACTTTAGCATCCTGCTATCAGAACCTGAGAAACACAGGACAAAAAGGACCCTCTGAGGTCCCAGCATCCCACCTCCTGCTCTGCAGGGCACAACAATTTGCAGTTTGAAGAATTCCCATCCTAAATCTGTAGGACTGTATGGACAGTCTCTTTGTAGACTGCATCTCCCAGCCTTTGGCTGCTCCCAGAGCCCGAGTAGTGTAGAAAAACCTAAATAATAATTCTCTTTAGTTCTACCACAGGCTATCGGACTTGATACAGGTGTGAATGGGTGGCAGGCTCTAGCCTGGGGCTGTGCAGGGGAAAAACTAACTGCAGGGACTCTTGCAGTCATCTAATGTAAAACTGATCTGCATTTAGAACATTTATTTGTGGCCTGTGGATCTAGTCAAATTCACAACAGCTAAACTACCCTTAGGATAACCTGGGGCTGCTCCAGGGGCTCCTGCTTTCATCTCCACAAACACCGTGCCTGGCCTGCAGCTTGGCCCCTGTCACCTTGGTGGGTCTTCATCAGCCGTGCCCCTCCATCTCGCTGCACCCTGCTGCTGCAGTGAGCCACAGATATCAGCTAAGTAACACAAACATGGTTTTGTAATAAGTTTTCTATGCAGCTGGGATAAAATGCCAAACAGCATCAGAAAACAATCAGTCAGAGAAACTCAGTGCCGCTGATGAGCGCAGGGTTTATAATGGTTCATTGCCCAGGAAGATTGGAGCTCTAAATACAGCCTCCACCTGCCCCTCCAGGCATGGGGATAAGTGGGGCAAGGAGCTGGGCAGGCAGGGATGAGGTCCGAGAGGTGGTGTACCCAGTACATCTCCTGCTGGGACTCAGTGGATGTTTCCAACCTGGTATCATGGTTGGAAAAAAAATACTTCTGCTCCTTCTATCTGGAGATCAGTAAATGCGCCAGCAGCTGGGCTTGCTGAGTAACAGCACAAACAGGTCCGCTGCAGAGCCAACGTTTGGGCGAGATAAACACGCATTTAGCGTGGAGGCCTCTGGGTGATGCTCTTGCTCAGGGCCCTTTATCTGCTTCCTCCCACTGGAGGCAGATTTAGGATGCCTCTCTCCCTCCAAAAAGGCTTGTGACAGCCGCTGCCCTGAGCGAGTTGAAGTTTAACCCAAGCCCACGGCAAGGAGATGGTGTTTGACCTATCCCCCATCTTCCTGGCACTTGCTCAGGCATTGGGATGTTTCCAGCTGACAGCAGGAAACACTTGGGACCCGTTCCCTGCCAGATCCCACAGATTTTATTTTCTTTATTCTGTTATTTGTAATACTGGAGGGGGGAGGAGGGGATTCCTATCAGCTTCCCCCCCCTCTTCTTTAAGCATTCTAGGTTTGAGTCACATAATTGTGTAACTCACAGCTTCCATTGCTTGATTAAAAAAAAAAAAAAAAAAAAAAAAAAAAAAAAAAAAAGAATCAGCTGTCTGTTAAGAATTGAAAAGAAAAGCCATAAAAGAGGAGTCTTTAAGTCTCAAAACCCAGAAGCCAACTAGAAAGCATTGCAGATATTGTTGTTGTGTTCAGTAGGTAAATATATACATATGCCTCAGAATCCTGGGTTTGTTATTTCTGAGCAGAGGCTCAGGGGTGTGATAGCACAGAATCCCTTATTCAGCCGCAGGTATCACAGAATCACAGAATCACAGAATTTTCTAGGTTGGAAGAGACCTCAAGGTCATCGAGTCCAACCTCCAACCTAACGCTAACAGCCCTCCACTAAACCATATCCCTAAGCTCTACATCTAAGCGTCTTTTGAAGACTTCCAGGGATGGTGACTCCACCACTTCCCTGGGCAGCCTGTTCCAATGCCTCACAACCCTTTCTGTAAAGAAGTTCTTCCTAACATCTAACCTAAAACTCCCCTGGCTCAACTTAAGCCCATTCCCCCTCGTCCTGTCACCAGGCACGTGGGAGAACAGGCCAACCCCCACCTCGCTACAGCCTCCCTTGAGGTACCTAAAAAGAGCGATAAGGTCACCCCTGAGCCTCCTCTTCTCCAGGCTGAACAAGCCCAGCTCCCTCAGCCGCTCCTCGTAGGACTTGTTCTCCAGGCCCCTCACCAGCTTCGTCGCCCTTCTCTGCACCCGCTCAAGCACCTCGATGTCCTTCTTGTAGCGAGGGGCCCAAAACTGAACACAGTACTCGAGGTGCGGCCTCACCAGAGCTGAGTACAGGGGGACGATCACCTCCCTAGCCCTGCTGGTCACGCTGTTCCTGATACAAGCCAGGATGCCGTTGGCCTTCTTGGCCACCTGAGCACACTGCTGGCTCATATTCAGCCGACTGTCCACCATCACTCCCAGGTCCTTCTCTGCCTGGCAGCTTTCCAACCATTCCTCTCCCAGCCTGTAGCTCTGCTTGGGGTTATTGCGCCCCAGGTGCAGGACCCGGCACTTGGCCTTGTTAAACTTCATGCAGTTGACCTCAGCCCATCGGTGCAGCCTATCCAGATCCTCCTGCAGAGCTTTCCTACCCTCAAGCAGATCGACACACGCACCTAACTTGGTGTCATCTGCGAACTTACTGAGGGTGCACTCGATGCCCTCGTCCAGATCATCGATGAAGATATTAAAGAGGACCGGCCCCAGCACCGAGCCCTGGCTTTAGCTGACAGGCAGGCTAGGAGCTGCTGCTTTTTCTTCACTCAGTCCTCACCCCCTGAAGTAGTCATGAGGAGAGGTTTTCTCCTTAGCTTTCCTGCAGCATCTGATCTTCCCAGACTTGGTTTCCAGTGCCTTGTCTCAGAGAGATCCTGATGTTAACTTTGCCAAAAAAGCCTGCCATGAAAGTGAAAGGTGTGGGAAAGAAAGAAAAAACTGACCTCATGGAAACTCCCACACAGACTCAGCAAAGGATCCCTGAGCCATGCTGAAGACACAAAGCAAAGACCTGCCAAGCCAAAATGAAAACCTGAAGCATAAGAGGCTTCACTGAAGAACAACCCCTTTACCCTCTATTTCACTCCCTACTAACCTGAACAAAACAAAACAGAACAAAACCAGAAAACTCCCGCACACAGCTGACTTCTGTTTCCTCCTTATATAACTTGAATGGCTGCCTTACAGGGGACAGCCCCATATTCAGGAACTTTTCTTAGCAGCTTGGCTTGGCTCCTACCTTCTACCCCAAACCCCAAACCCCAGATCCCAAATTCAGATGCCGCAGAGCAGCTCTGCTTTCAGTGCAGAGCCCTGCTGGACCTTCAGACTGCTTTTGCACGCAGGGCTGGCTGCTGGCTGCACTGAAGCCAAGGAAATTTTGTTCCTTTGTTCCCCAGGACCTGAATTTCACATCTGGACCTTAGCATGCACGCAACTTTGCAGCTGAATTAAGTGATTCGTGCAGGTAGGCACTTACACAGTTTGGTGCATGTTGCAGGGCAGCCAGCAGTTTGCATTCTTGCCCTTCCAATGAACTCCCTCCATCCTCACAGTTTTTATACCTACAGAATGGGTGGAACATCCTCTTTTCGCTATTTTGGGGATGCCTGAGGCTCAGTTGGCTAAGGAAACACTCCGGTGCTTCTTTTTACACTAAACCAGCCTGCTGTATCTTATGGCTATGATAGAGTCGTAAAAAGAGAGGAATTGAGACAGCCACAACTTGAAGTGGTATGGATTAGCTAGAGGCCTTAGAGATCTACAGCCTCCTTTCCCAGACCGTCCTGCACGTTCTTCTTTGCTGATTTGAACACAACAGAGCCAGCAATCAACACAACCTTCCCAAAGGAAGTGGTTTGCATTTCATTAGATTGATTTCGTAACTGTCGGAGTCCTGTTACCATGCAGAAGATGAATGTCACGGGTGCGCATTTGATCCCTCACCGTTACTATAAATAAGTCCAACACCTTCCCCTTGGCAGGACATCATACATTTCCGCTGCTTGTACATAGCTCTTGAGTCCTCCCCAAAGGGCTGGGATTTAGGAATCTATGTGCAGTGGTGTTTTCTAAAGACATTTACTCCCTGACCTGCTTCTGTTCTGCATTTCTGTGTTGTTACCACTGCCCTCAGCCCTGTGGAGTTCGATGCAAGAAGCAAACTGCTGAAGTGAGCTGAGCAGGTAGAAAGGGCCCTGTAGGGGACTGGTTCATGGCATCAGCAAAATGGACAGGTGCCTGGGACACAAGTTTGACCACGACCCCCCTATCTACTTTAGTTCTTGCTGGGGAAATGCTTAGTCTGGCTCCAGATCTGGGATAATTTTGTTCATGATCGTGTTGCATGCTAGATCTCTTCCTTGGAAAAGCTTTCTCTCTCTTGGTTTCTCTGTCTACGGTGACACATTTGTTTAAAATGCTTTAAGATCCATGTGTCAAAGTCATAGGTAACAGTTAAAGAAAACACGACTGGAGATTGGGAAATTGCTAAGTACATGCCTGAATAACCAAGTTCTTCAGAGCATCACAAAGAGATCCCAGAAAACAAAGGTATTTGCATTCACTCCTTCCTGTTCCCTGGATAGAACATGACAAAAAAATAAAGCTTTTCTTTTATGAAATGTTGCACAAAAGGCACAGTTGTCTTTTTATTGCAGGCCACTTTGCAGCATGCAAAAAGATTGCGATTGCCTTTCTTCAAGAGTTTGTGAATTTTTATTTTATTGTGGTCTTTTTATTTCCTCCATCAAAACATGTCTGGGTTTGAAATGGCATGACTAGGAATGAAAATTAAATACATCAAAACTGATTTTTGTTGAAATGAGGTTTTGGAGCAACCAGGGAATGTTCAAGGCTTTCTCACTGCTTGTGCTCAGTATTTTTGCTAAAGAGGGATGTAGTCTGAGGAAATGGGTCACCTTTTTCCTAGAGAAAATTTCTTCAATTTTACTGTAATTCTGAAATGTCACAGGCTTTTTGGGACAAACTGGGTTTTTTTGTTGGCTTTTTTTTTTTTTTTTTTTTTTTTTCTTTTCTTTTTGTAATCTTGAACAAAACACAAACATCTTTGACTATGGATGGTTTGAATTTTGCTGCAGCTGGTCTCTGCAGACTAATTTTTCAGCCCTTTACCTCTCACCTTATGCCCTTTGCTAGTAATTTCAGGCCCAGTTACCACCTGGATTCTATGCTGAGAAGGGATAGTCTCTGCATATAGCCACTGTATATATCCTGCCTTGCTGGATATCACTGTTAAAACTGGAAGCTTTGGCAATCAGCCTGGGTGTAACAGCACAGCTTGGAAACCAAAGGGATATTGAGCTGCAGAGCTTGGGGTGAAGGACCAGAAATGGGTGTCCTGAAGAACTGTGAGGAGGAACCACTATTTTCTCCTAAGCCAAGTAAGAGGAAATACTATTATGTTACTATCAGAATAAAGCATTAAGGATCAATGAGGGAGAGGAAGGTGGTTCTATTTTACAAGGACAGAACAGAATTTATTCACTTGTACTCATACCCCACATACTCAGAAGTGCTTTCTGCAAGATGCCTTGCAATGGTAGGGGTGATGAGGAATGCTCAGAAAGAGTGGTCAGGCATTGGGATGGGTTGCCCAGGGAGGTGGTGGAGTCACTGTTCCTGGGGTGCTTAAGAAAAGGTTGGACGTGGTGCTAAGGGACAGGGTTTAGTGGGTGATGGTGGTGTTTGGGGACGGTTGGACAAGATAATCTTGGAGGTCCTTTCCAACTTTAATGATTCCATGAGTTTGTGATTCTATGCCAGCCATTGGCTGCTCACGTCTCCTGAGTTATTCTGACTGGTGACCATGTGCTGGATCTGGGTATGACTTTGAGTGCAGGCAGTGAGCAGTCCCTCCACCCTATTGCATCTCTGCAAGTCATGATTTCCCTACAAGCTCTCTACACACAGCCCAAGGAGACCCAAGGATACCCAAGGATATTCCCCAAAAGAGAAAGGTATATGGAGCTTCTTCACTTCACTTGACCTGGACAAAACCCCTCAATCATCCTGCATCACAGGGTCCCTGATGTAAGCAGGTGGCTTCACCAGCTGGCTGTCTTTAACCATCCAAGTCGCCCACCAGCACCCACGGCACATGGTTGGCAGTGCCATCATCAGCTGAGGATGACTCAGGGCTGAGGGGGTGGGCAAGAGGGGATGGTTTTGCCATTGCCGCCTGCATGGGTACTGCTCTTGCTTAGCCCACGGGCACGGTCATGGTGCCCAGATGGCTCTGCCAGGATGACCGCAGGGGCACAGCTGGGTGTAGGAGGCAGGAGGGGCTTGGTATTGAAACAGCAATTTTTTTCCTCCTGAATTTGAACCTTTGCCAAGAAAGTCAGCACAACTGACCGGAGGGGGGTGATGGCTCCATTTTCTAACAACAGCTCAAATTTTGAAACATGGTTGCACGCTGTGTTGGGGAAAATTTTGTGCTTTTTGAGGAAAAGGGCAATCAAGGCTAAATTTCTGATACTTGCTTTCCCAGTGCTGACAAATGTTGTACTTAAGTAGCCAGTAGTGCAGTAGTCAGGTACCCAAGACTGTTATGTGAGAAATTAAAGTTCAAGTACACATATATCACTCTTTTTTCATCCGAGTTTACTATGAACCAGGACAAGTAAAGAACAAAGCTTGGGGCTGTGGTGTCAAGATTACCGGCTTGCTATAGCTAAAATTAGGGGAAAAAGCTCCACTAGTCCAAACACCAATGTCTTCAGGAAACGAAGCAAGAGCAATTTAATGAATTGAATTCCTCCAGACTATGTTCTTGCTACAGCCTTTGATTCATACTGCTACGTTCCTAAGAACATTGGCAGGCAATGGTGACCCAGTCTAAATGGTGAATTTTGGGGCAGGGCATCCCTGGCTTGATGAGAGGCTAAAAGGAGTAGATAGTGCTCTCCATGGCATGGTGTAGACCTGTATTCCCCTGGGGGATAAACTATCTGTTCTATAAACTAGAATCTGTCTGCCTCACATCCATCTGAAACTTGTTTTCTATAAGTAATAGGTCTAAATACTTTAAAGTATTAGCCAGGACTTCATGAAGAGTTCAGTCCTCTGATCTACTAGAGTCCTTCAACATGAAGAATTATCTATTAATTGTTATTATTATTTTCTTACATGAAAGTACAATTTGGGGTCTATTCCTGTTTCTGTTACATGCTGCTGTACAGACTTAGTTAAGTCTCTCACCATCCTATGTCTTAGCTTTCTTCCAACCTGTTGTGTCTGACTGAATGATGTGTTGAGCAAAGGAACACACAAAAATAAGAAGGGAAGTGTGGAAAAGCTAAAATTGTACTTATTATCCTAGCTTTCCTCAAGACCATACAAAACGCCATCAATGACTCAGATGTTTCCATCTGCTGCTTCAAACTGCTGGTCTTTGACAGCATGTTTGTGACAGCTTCTTGACTTCCCAGGATCTGCTTTCTCCTGAATTCTGGGTCATACCAGAGAAACATAAATCCAGGAGAATATGCTATGAAAAAAATATTATCAGTGTTGTTGTAGTCATAACCGTAGAACTGGGTGAGCAATTGGCTAACGGGCAGGGCCCAAAGGGTTATGGTAAATGGGGCTGCGTCAGGCTGGCGGGCAGTCACCAGTGGGGTCCCTCAAGGCTCCATTTTAGGGCCGGTACTTTTCAATATTTTTATAAATGATCTGGATGTAGGAATAGAGGGTATTTTGAGCAAGTTTGCTGATGACACCAAACTTGGAGGAGTTGTGGACTCGAATGAGGGCGTAAAGGCCTTACAGAGGGATCTGGACAGGTTGGAGAGCTGGGCGATCACCAACCGCATGAAGTTCAATAAGAGCAAGTGCCGGGTCCTGCACCTGGGACGGGGAAACCCTGGCTGCATGTACAGACTGGGCGATGAGACGCTGGAGAGCAGCCTAGAAGAGAGGGATCTGGGGGTCGTGGTAGACAGCAAGTTGAATATGAGCCAGCAATGTGCCCTGGCAGCCAGGAGGGCCAATCGTATCCTGGGGTGCATCAAGCACGGCATCGCTAGTAGGTCAAGGGAGGTGATTGTCCTGCTCTACTCTGCGCTGGTGTGGCCTCACCTCGAGTACTGTGTGCAGTTCTGGGCACCACAGTATAAAAAGGACATGAAACTGTTGGAAAGTGTCCAGAGGAGGGCTACGAAGATGGTGAAAGGCCTGGAGGGGAAGACGTACGAGGAACGGCTGAGGTCACTGGGCCTGTTCAGCCTGGAGAAGAGGAGGCTGAGGGGAGACCTCATCACAGTCTACAACTTCCTCGTAAGGGGGTGTCGAGAGGCAGGAGACCTTTTCTCCATTAACACTAGTGACAGGACCCACGGGAACGGGGTTAAGCTGAGGCAGGGGAAATTTAGGCTGGACGTCAGGAGGGGGTTCTTCACAGAGAGGGTGGTTGCACACTGGAACAGGCTCCCCAGGGAAGTGGTCACTGCACCGAGCCTGTCTGAATTTAAGAAGAGATTGGACTGTGAACTTAGGCACATGGTCTGAACTTTTGGGTAGACCTGTGCGGTGTCAAGAGTTGGACTTGATGATCCTTAAGGGTCCCTTCCAACTCAGGATATTCTATGATTCTATGATTCTAACTCAAAATGCCTGTTTTGTAGACAAGTTTCTCTAGGCTACCTCCGATATTTTACTGGAGAATTGCTCTGGCTGCATTTCTTGCGATTTTTATCATAATTCACAGTGAAGGAATGGGTGTCTCTACACTGTCCGTTTCAGTGCTTGGAGCACAGGACCTGGCAGCCTATTAGAGTAGCTTCCTCGGTAGCTTAATAAACCATGTCTGGTTTAGGCAAGTTTTTAGGAGGAAAACAGCAACAGAACAGAACACTTCCTATTGTTGCTAATGTTTGTTAAGCTGCAGCCGTGCTAACAACGCTGGAAGCTCTTGTGAAGATGTCACTCCGGCTTCTAGCAGTCAGTATCAACAGCTACGTAAATTGTAGTGGCTCAAAAGAAGCGCCGTCAGCCCAATGCTGAAAACAGCTGAAATGGTGTTAACAGTAATGGGAACTACTTACAAGTGAGTCTCCAGGGTGGAGAAGGCTTAAGCAGGCTGGTGTTGGAAAGGGCATCTCTAACGCCCGAGGTGTGTGCTGCTTGCAATGAAACCTGCACAAAGGATATTGTGGGGAAAGTTGACTGGGATAAACACCCCACAGGCAGTTTGTGCTGGAACCTGGTGAGTGCGATGAGAGGGAATTGAACCAGCTGAGTCAGGTGAAATATGGAAGTGATCAATAGATGACAGATGAAGGTAACTGGTGAGTTTACTCTGTGCTGAAGACATTTAGGGGTTACTATGTGTTAGCTGAGGGTGCAGAAACATCTAATTTGGAAGCAACCTCATTCAGCAGAAGGGGTAGTGACCTATTCTACTTTTTGCTTGTGATTCTCTGATTACAATGGGAGCTACATTTGGATATTAAGTCAGAGCTAGGAATCACAGCCACATCTTGGATACAACAAAATTTAATAGTGAGCAAAATTAATTATGACCAAATTTAATGTCCCATCTTTTAACTTGTATTTACCTATGCTGAAACACTGCTTTGACTCTCTAGTAATACATTTATTCCAGTTTCATCTTCTTTTAAACAAATCAATCTTGCCAGCACCCAACAATTACTTGCTGCCTCCTAAGAGACCCAAGTGTAGTCATATCCTAACAGAGAACACAGGACTCAGAGTCATGCTTGTCTGATTGGTTTTTAATTCAGTGCTGGAACAATCTGTTTACCCAGATACTTTCAAGGTCACATGAAATCCACTTAACTTTGAAGTCATTTTCTTTCTTATTGTTTCTTGCAAACTTCGTATCATTCAGCCCTGGAACGTTCTTATTTTTTTATTTATTTTTTTAATATCAGAGAGACAAAAGGCAAATCTTTGTAACAAGAAAATATAACAGGCTGAAATGATCACCTAAAATAGGGGGAGTTGTTGAGGTTTCAGACACCTTATCCAAGACTAAACATATGGCCAAAATATACACCAAGGAAAAAGCAGCAGAAGATTCTTCCACTGTCCTGAGGAGATCAGTGAAGGTGTTAGTAGCTGAAAAGCATTATTATATTTCTGCTATATGATTATTTTGAGTGACCCAGACAGTGACAGTCTTTCCCTTGGGTTTGGTTGTATCCAGGTGATTGATCCTAAAGGAATAAAACTGGTATGGAAAGCACAGCATTAATCGATAAATCAATAGTCAATTTATTTATCTTATTTACCTGCCAGCTGTCATATCTTAGCCTGTCTGTTTGCTTGGTTGTTATGCAAAATGCTGTCAGATTTTCAGCTTAAGTGATTTCTTTTTCATGCTTCTCTAGAATTAGATTTTTATTTCTCTCTCTCTCTTTTTATGGCAGAGCTTCATCCTCTGTCTAATTTGGAACTAGTTTGAATCTATGGAGTGGACTTTTCTTAAATAGATTAGGGGGGATGAGTGCCAAACCCTCACAGGAAACTAATTCTTGTGGTCCTTTGAAAAGCTCAGCTTTGAAGGCTGACTTCTTCATGCTGGCCTAGATAGAGAAGGGGCCAGGCTGCAGAGAAAACTGCTCAAAGAATATTGCAGTGCTCAGCCTGGGGCTGTCTGGCATTTTGAGGGCACAGACTGGAAATAAAACATCACCAAGCCCACCATGACCACAGATAGCCAGTACAGACTCACATTAAGCCAGATCTGGCAGTAAAAGATAAGCATTATAGTGCTGTGGTCGTGCTCACATCCTGTCCCCATGGCATTGTTTGCAGAGTCAAGGGCTCACAGCAACCTGGAAGAGCTGTCACCCTGAGCACTGAAGATAACTACTACTTTGTGCAGCCCATGACTGGGAC
The DNA here is from genome assembly GCF_964211825.1 of Aythya ferina. Taxonomy (NCBI): domain Eukaryota; kingdom Metazoa; phylum Chordata; class Aves; order Anseriformes; family Anatidae; genus Aythya; species Aythya ferina. Next base: position 7,429,426 of record NC_140318.1, read on the forward strand.
AATTAGACTGAGAAAAGGAAAAACAAATCAAAGCAAACAAACAAAATTCCCAGCTTTGTTGTTGGAGCATCCAGGAGGATTCCAGAGGACTTTGGGCTCAGTTCCTGATGCTAACAAAAAGCTTATGTGTTATCTTGGCAAGGTCTCAAACCTGTCTGTATTCTAGTTCACACTTATGCTAACAACTAATAATACTTCTCTTCAACGTAGGGGCACCCCAAAATGTTAGTCTTAATGACTGGAGGTGCTTGGATTAAAACAAGGGACAGACACATGTCTAGGCAGACATATACCAAAACCCAAGAGAACAAGAAGTCTCTAGGAGCTCTCTGTCTCTGGCCTGGCATCCTACAGACATCACCAAGTCAATAACATGTGCAATAGGGCAGGCAGAGGACATGAAGTAATGTTTATACCTTGCTATTACTGACAAGAGTGCTGCCCTGTTTGGAAAGGCTTTGTCTGCTCATCACCTATGGGAGCAGCTGATGGCTTTTGAGCTGTGATCTATAACAAAGATGGAGAACCTTGGAGAAGAAAGGGGCTGGGGCCATCTCCTTGCCCACTTCCCACAGAGTGGTGGGGCTGGGCCAGTCTGCTGAGTGTGCACTGAGTGGGATGCACTAACTGCCCTGTCAGCCCTGCACTTAACACAGGCAGCATCCCAGAAGCAGGAGGGGTTGGGATGTTCTACTTAGTGCGATAGTTATAGACTTTGTTCAGTGTCTTTCTGCTCTGTATTTTTCTTTCTTTTTATTTTTTTTTTTCTTTTCCCAAACAGACTCTGTCTCATTCATTGTTTAATACATTTAATTTCATTTTGGTTTGAAGCAGCGATCCCCGAGGTCTGTACTGAACTTGTTTCTTCACTTACATCCTTTGGTCGCCTTCGCTGTTTGAAGATGGGGAATTTAATTTGCTCCGACTGCCTCTCTCTTTCAGACTTCTCTCCCAGGGTAAAGATGCTCATGCCCTTGGATTCTCCTAGCCTTGCTGCATGGGTCTGTATGATGTACCCATTCCAGGCTTTTGACTTTTCTTCTGTCTTCAACATTTTTCCCCTTTTTTTTGTTGTGTCCCTGGAGGGGTCATAGTGCTAATGAGTGTGGAGGCATCCTTAGTGACTCCCTCTGTCTGACATGCATGGCCTTGATGGCTAGCTCATTAACGCAAACTCTGAAGGGGCAAATATTTTCTCAGACATAGCCATATACAAGGAAAACGTGTGACAAGGAGGAAGGACTGAAATATGCATATTTGTCTCCCTGAAGCTAATGCATGTACTTCATCCCTCTATTTCCTCTCTTCTCCTTTAGGCATTAGCAGCAAGACACTTCCTACCCCTTGCAGCCATTAAAAGAGCAGACTCTTCAGTGCTTTCACCAGATATTAGAGAGCAGACTCCCCTTGCTGACCTGGCAGGCATTTTCCTGTGTATGCTCCCCATTAGCATGGTCTGTCTACGCTGGCGAGACATTAGAGCATAAACAAGTGCCTCTCCTCCACTACTCAGACGTTAGGTCATAGTTTCTCCTTATCCCGTCTCTGCATCAGGGATAGAGATTCTTCCTCCTTCTTGTTAAGAGGTTTATCTCCTCTGTGAAGCCCGTAAAAGCTTTCCACCCCCCCCAACCCCACCCCGGCAGAAGTTCAGGTGCATGCCAGGGATTTCCCCCGAAGGTCACAAGGCTCTGTATTAATCCCAACCGTATCGGGAGGTGCCATCATAATCCTGGTCAGCTCTTTGTGACTCCTTCACCTAGAAAACCAGCAAACAAGAAGGTTTATTTATTTATTTATTTATTTATTTATTTATTTATTTATTTATTTATTTTCTCTTTTATAAATTGCCTTGAGACCTGGGGAGGCCTCACCTGTTCTTGCCAGGCAGTGGCATTAAGACAGTGGTGACGCTGAGGCTTCTAAGAAGCAATGATCAGTGAAATGGCATCTGAGAAGGGTTTCTGGGAGGTAAAATTTCAGTGCCCCTTTGTACACATCATCCATAAATCCAAGGCCTGGATGGATCCTCCAGGTATTCCTGGATTTAAGGATCCAGTGGTGACAAGAAGGCAAGAGTGTGCTTACCTAGCCTGGTGCCATGGATTCTGTTTTGGCCAATAACAGCTGCTTCTGCAGAAAATGCAATTAAGTCTGACATTGAAAGTTAATAAGAAAACCTGTTCTTGAAGGTGTTTTTTTCACAGATTTTAGGAGTTACAGGTTGGTTCATCCCCTAAGGCTGGAGGTGTACAGTTTCCTGCAAAACTCTTTTTATTTCTTATTTTTTAGCCACTTCAATAATTCTAAGCTATTTCACTGGTCATATTCATTAATGTCAAGTCTGTTTTCCAAAGTTGTACCATAATCTTGTCCTCGGGTGCATCCTACAGCACAGAGCTCTATAGCTTGCACTGAAGATTGCTGGTATTCAGAGGGTTGCTTTGAATATAAAATATGCTGGTACTGAACAAGCCAACTTTAAAGTGTAGTCAGGTACTTGTGGTCATTAATGAGGAAGCTAAATAATGCTATGTCATCTGCTTGACCAGTCCCAACCAAGCAGCAATACACAAGCAGAGAAAACAGCCAAATACTCCAAATACTATGCTATAACCTAAAAAAAAAAAAAATAAAAATCAGCTTAAAGAATGTCACTAAGTAAATTCAAATAATGCATAAATTAGAGGGAATTGCAACTGGCTCATAGATATTCTATGAGTAGAAGATAAATATCTAAGTTAGTTGCATAAATTATTCATCTTAACATATTTGCTCAGCTTTTCTCATCAGCTCTGAAAGCCACACATCTAGACATTTGGGGAGGATAATAGAACTGGGCTTTCACCTCGATGAAATGCCCTAGGAGCAGAAAGCTCTGGGGAGGGACTGTATGCAAAAGAACCCAGTGGAAAAAAATACTCTCCTTCAGTATGATGTGTTAGATGTGGATGCTGCTAAGGAGTTTTCTGCTACATGAACAGGGACTGAAATTGTTCCTTGGTAGCAGGCAAGGTTGAAGATAGGACAACGAATTCTTTTAAACTCCTTCTTTTGCCTCTTGGTAGAGGTGGCAAGAGATTATTTTGGACCTGATATAAAAATAAATAAATAATTTAATTAACTAATTAAAGTAAAATAAAAAATACCACAACTTATTTTTCCCTTGAAAAATTTATTTACCTAATTGTCATTTTCTCCTTCAGTCTTCTCCCAGCCATACTGCCATTGCTTTCCACTACAGGGCCCTGACTGTAACTCTTTGCCCTACCTGCCTCCACCCTCTGGAGACATTCCTTGGGTTTGGGTGTTGATATATCAATAAAGCCCTCCTAGAACAGCTGCATGTTTTAGCTGCACTGTTTTTGCTTTGGAATAGATATTTTGGCAGTGACAAAAGCAAAGTCTTCTATGCTCTGTCTGGTAACATGAAGCATTCCCATGGCTTTTTCTGAAAACATGCTGGCTATAGAGGGTTTATCTCCCCTAACTTTATTGATAACACTTCCAGGAAGCAGCAATCTGAAAGTAGAAGTGTGCTTGATTTTATGGGAACTAAAAATTGTCCCTTTGGAGAAGAAGCACAGACAGCATTTTTCCTACACTTATGATCTTTATGGTACGAATTTCAATTTATTATAAGACCTTGCCTGTCTTTTAGCATCCAAATTTACATCTTCCCGTGCAGTGTAACTGCTCTGTCATGAAGGGACCATTCCTTCTTCATGCAAAGGGAATTTTCTTCTAGAGCCAGGTTTGGGATCATGAATGATGACAGCAACCTGTCTCTGGAGTGTCAGAGATAAGCTATTTTTCTTCACTCTTAAGGTTCTACCTATCATCAAAAGCTATTGTGGGTCCCCCAAACATATCTCTCCCAGAGATACTAAGTAATGGATTTTTACACTATTTTTGGACTGCAAAGGCAACAGCTTCATACAGTAAATTCATGGATGTTGCTAACGTACTTGTTATCCACAGACAGCTTTGGAGCCAACAGTCTATTTTTTCCACTCATGAAGTTAAGATCTTGGTTTGCGTGCTCCTTCCTTCCTTCCTTCCTTCCTTGCTTCCTTCCTTCCTTCCTTCCCTCCTTCCTTCTTTCAAGATTTTTCTGGGAAAGACCTATGCTCTGCAGATTTTATGCTTTGACATTGGTGACTTTTAGGATGCAATCAGTAGGGTGTTCTGCTTTGGGATTTTTCCTTGGCTTGGGAAAGCCTAGGAGCTACAGAAGGGGCATTATCTCAGATGCAAGGAGACATTTTGAAAGAAAAAGCTGCCACTTTGTTGTTTTAATGAATGCACTGCTGTTAGGCAGCCTGGGGTGTTGTGATGGTATGCAATCAAAATAAATACATGCATAATTGCATTAAATAAAATAACCTAACACACATAAAATGGACTGGGTGTAGAGTCAGCCCGGGAACAAAAAAACTCTGCCTTCTGATCCTGGCTTTGCAGCTGACTTATGGCATCTCCAAATGTGCCTGCATGTCAGGTTCTCCACCAGCAATGTGGGATTGCTCTTGCTGGTTGACACATATTGAGAGAAAGTGCCATGTCAGTGCCAGGTATTGTCATTGCTATTATTTAAATGAAATTTCTGTCTTAAATCTTATTTAAAAGGAATAAGTGAATGAAAAGGGACAGAGAAGTCTGTGACTTGATTTTCTGGGAGATGGGTTAAGATAGTGCAGAAGTGTCATAGGAGAGTGGTTATAAATAATATCTTTTCCTTTCAAGAAGGCTGTGCTCAATAGTTTTCAAAGGACATTAAGAGATTTCTCATCTTTTAGATGCTCAGCTGGTGATGTATTTCAGAGGCCTGGTTTTTAGTTTGCAGGTGGGCAAGTTTTTCTCCAGACATTTCCCTTTGTGTTGTTTCAGAATGGATACTTTTAATAAAGAGCTGCTTTTGCAAACATTAACTTTATTTTTTTCCGGTAATTATCAGATTTAAAGAAGGGATTTGAAAATCACTTTATTGGTGAAAGAAAGAAAGAAAGACCGACAGAAAGAGAGAGAGAGAAATAATGAAAGGAATAGAGACAAAACCTCCATTTTCATCCTGTTCTCTGTTTATATTTGAATCAATCCTTTTGGATAGTTTATCAAGTAAATTGTTTTTCAAGCTGATTTTTTGCTGGACTTCCTGGAGGTGAAAGATTAAGATGTTGGCACAAAGTGTTATTCCTTCAGCCTGTTTTACAAAAGCAGTAGCTTTGAATACCAGGAGGGCTTACGAGCAGTGCGACAGAAGGATGTAGCAATGATCGGACCAGTCTGCATCTCAAGTATAACTAATTGACTGGTTGTTTGTAGATGGAAACCAGAATTTGCTGCTTTCAGGAGAGGTGTAAAACCCAAAAACATGTGAGAGTGAAAGAACCAGACTGCTTTCCTTGTAGGGAAATGCAGCCCTCTGCCAGACATCTCTGGAGACTCTGAGGCCACCTCCTTGGCAGCCCAGACCCTAATGCTCAAAGTGCCTTGTGGCTGTGCGGTAACATCTTGCTTCTCTTCTCCTTCCCCTCCCTTTCTGTCCAGCCTTGCAGCCTCACGTGTGTATCCATGCAGGGGTGTCCAGCAGGATCGTCCCCTTCACCATCCTTCTTCCCTGCCCTTGAAGGCTCTTCCTGCCCCTCCAGACTGAGAGCCTCACCCCTCTTGTGTTCCCGTCTTGTCGTGTAGGGAGTTTGCCCGTTGGAAGGTGAGGAACACAGCCATCGAGCGGAGGGACCTGCTCCACAATCCACTGCCCCTGATGCCTGAGTTCCAGAGAAGCATCCGCCTCCTGGGCAGGAGACCCACCACACAGCAGTTCATCGATACCATCATCAAAAAGTACGGCACCCACATCCTCATCTCTGCCACCCTGGGAGGTAGGTGCACAACCTGGACCCTTTCACACCGGTGTTGATGGTGGGGTGGAAAAGCCACCAGGCAGCACCTGCAGACCTTTGGCCTTGCCATGTGGGGGTTGGCTGGTAGCACAGAGCCAGGTTCCAGCTCCCCAGCCTCATCCTGTCTCTTCGTTAGGACTGAAAGTCTCCAGAGTATGAATAGCCTTAGCAAATGAATTCACAGTGTAATGGGTACATGTTCAGCATCTGTGATATGTGTGCACCTGTACTCCTCTGACACCGGTGTGGGTGTACCAGTGTGCGTCAAGATAAACGTGCTTCTTTTACCTGGGGAGCCTGCCTGCTGTTCCCCTGTCCCGGCCTTAATTCAGCAATAGAGTGTGTTGATCTCTCTTTTCTTCAGTATGAAACCAAATGCAGGGGGAAAGCATCTTTTCTGGATGGAAGTGGAGGAATTTTAAAGAGCTCCAGGGAAAGGGGAGCTCAAGGAGCTGAGCAAGGCATGTGTGCAGCGAGGTCTGTGCTGAATGCAGGAGCGCAAGCAGTAACAGGGGCCCAACCACTGAAAACAACACAGCTGAGTAAAATTGCAAGTGTATAGAGAAGGAGTGCAGAGAGGTTTGCCTGTGCAGGCAGAATATGTCAGTGGTGCAGAAGACAAAGAACTGTAGGGCTATTAACCCGTGTGCAAGCACTGCCTTCAGTTCTGCATAAACATTTCAAATAGTGAGTATTGAAAAGAGGAGGGGTGAAAATCAGCAACTTTCCTGCTGGTTTTTTTTTTTTTTTTTTTTTTTTTTTTTTTTTTACTTGTATTATTTTTACCATTCTTTACTCCTTTGGGATGTAAGTTTAAATGCCTTTCCTTTGAGAATGTGTATCCATAAGAAGGATGCTGCACTGGTAAAGGGTCTTAGTTTTAGTACAGAGTTTGCTGCTGTCGCTCCTTACAGTGTATCCGACCTCCAGCCTCGCCACGTTGTGAAGTTTGTAGTGAACTTTGAGGAATTTCTGGCCATCTGTCTGCTCCCAAAGCATTCTGCAGACACTCAGATGAGATGCAGATGAGATCAGATGTGTGCATATGATTCATGCACAAATGAGGCGGTAGGTAAATTGGCGTAGTTCCACCAAAACCGAATGACCTCTCGGGCAGCAACTGTCCTTCAAAGAACCTCGAGCTGCTCTTCCAGCTCAGTCACTTGAACTGGCCACCCCATCAGGAAGAAGTGTGAGAGAGAGAAGGACTCCGTGCACTGAAGTGTGCAAGTGACTGCCTGCATCAGGCCTTAGAGAACTTGCTGTAAATATAAACTCTTCCTTATTGAGGAAATAGTTTTCAGGACCATATTATGGAGCCCCAACCAGACAAGTAAGAAACCAGTAAGGAAAAACTAGATTTCACTTCTCTTTCCATTGACATGCTTTTTTTTCCTCCTCCCTGTTCACATCCCTGGAAATTTGAAATAAGAAAGACCTTTGATGTTGAAATATATTTTTAATTTTGCCTGGGTGAGGTTTTGAATTATTCACAGTGGCTTGTTTCTTCTCCTGATTTTACAACACAACAATTTTAAATATGCAGAGGCTTGTAACGAGAACTGGTGTTGGAGAGGAGTGCTAAATGCTCGATCAGCCCAGAGCACGGTGAGCAACGGTGGGGGGAAAAAAGAAGGATTTATCTTGGCAATGGCAGTCCTACAGAAGATGCAGATGAGGCTGAGCATGCATTATGCAAGGAGGACACACTCTAAAGCACAATCTGCGGGCTAAACAAGACCTCTGGGACACAAAACCAGACATGTCCTGGCAATCCCAAGAACCCTGGTCTCCTCAAAAAAAGTTACAGCCCTCCTGTTTTGGATTACAGTGCTTTGTAATTTAGCCTGACGTCTTATTAGGTTGCAAATGAGTGACAAATGCAGAGGCCATTTTTTTTGCTCTTAAATGCCATCTGTTGCAGGGACCCCAGGAGGCTGGGTGATGGCTGAGACCAGCCCAGGCTGAATACAGCAGCTATTTTCACACCTGGCCACATGAGGAACACTTCTGATGCCTTTCAACCTGCAGAGCAGCTGGGTCCCCCTGGAGCCTAATAAAAACCCAGCTCTTCTCCAGTTTAATTCTGACAAAGGGACTGGTGAGGGGTCATTTTGAGGGCATCCATGCTCTGGGATGGAGCACACAGAGCTGAGAGCCAATTTGCAGGGAAAGCCCTGAAGGAAAGACAACTTTGAACATAGCATCCGCTTAATAAACGAGAAATTAAGACTTAATAATGCAGCAAAAGTCTATTAACCTCTCTTGATCTAAGGGTTGCTTGCTCACATACTCTCTCCATGGGGATGGAGTGCTTTTCCTGGGCTGCGCACATGTGCACAGCATAGGTTTCCAGCAATGTTATCTCTGCTCAGCACCCTTCCCTCCTAGGGACAGCATTTGTCCTTCAGGAAAAGCATCAAATCTCTTGGGCTTTACTTTCCTCTCCTTTCTTCCTCCCACTGGAGGGGTCCAGACACCTCAGGGAGGAAAAGTGATGGCTTTCGTGGGGAAATCTTTGATCTCCACTGTCCCAGAGCCCAGGGTTTTCCGGTCTGATGTCTGGGAGCTGTCTCAGTGGCTCATTGCCTGCTTCGTGTTGTCTGGGGACCCAAAGCTAATGGTGGATCTCCTGCTCATCTGAAACTGGTATCACTACCAGATGTGATTCAAGCCAGGCTTCCCAGTTGCTGTCTGTCCAAGACACCTCTGACCCCAGCATTCCTCTCACTACAGTCTGCACTGAAAGGGTCTTGAGTTTTGTGCCTTGGCTGTTAGAAGGAGGCATGATATTTTTGCCCAGAAAAAGCTGTTTTTTTCCACTTCTGGTAGAATTGCAGAACTGCTGATACCTGGATCCCACAGGTTCCTCTAAGCTGCAGCTCAGGTAAATTACTCCAGGCCTTCCCTCTTCGTTCACAGCCTTGTGAAATGGAGGCATTTTGGCCCCATTTACATCAGCTGCATCTCCACGCAGCAAAATTCTTCTGTTCCCTGAGCAACACAACACTTTGGGCTCAAAGTACACCATTTTCACACCGATCCAACCTCTGCTCCCCCAAACCTCTCCCACAAGGCTGTACTTTCACTGGCAAACGAGTCACCTCATGAAAATTCACAAAACCTGACCTTCCTTCAAATCCCCCCGGAAAGCTCACCGCAGCAATGAAACTTGGAAATACATTGACAGCGGCCAGGCATCTGGTGTGCTGTAGCTGCTGCTTCTCACACTAATCACTGCCGTCTTATTACCTCGTGCTTTCCTGGTGTTTGTTGTATACACCTGTTGTGTCTCGTCAGATACTTGGATTTTAAATCCTCCAGGACAGGAACCATCTTCCTGCTGTGTGTGTGGATGTGACAGAGCCTTGATCCTTGCCAAAGACTCTGTACGCCGCCGCTCAGTGCATAATAATGTTAAAAGTAAGAAAGGAAATCAGAGCTGGGCATTTTCCAGGGACTTTTTTTTTTGTGTGTGTGTGTGTGTGTAAAGTAATAATGATGATGCTGTTCCTGCTACAACTTTGGTTGTGGTCAGAGGATAATATGTTTTTTCTTACAAAAGATTAAAGACAGAAAGTTTTACATGCCAAGCTTCTGCACTTAGCTCCTATGAAGCCAATTAAAAGATTTCAACTGATCAATTCTTTTGATGAAAGGTATCTTCTTTGCACCCAAAATTTCCATTTTTCATCTCAAAGCCAAAGGCACAATCCTCAATGTACCAATTGCTTGAATAAGCTGAAATAAAACACAAATATTTTGATTTTTAATCAGAATATTTTTAGTTTGTTTTCAGACATTTGGCTTCTAGATAAAAGCTGGAATATTTCCAGGGAAAGGAAGGGGGAGGGGGGGGGATTACAGGCTTGTGTGGGGATTTTGTTGTGTTGTTTTGCTTTATTGTTTTGTTTTGTTTTTCTTGTTTTGTTTTCATGTAGGCAATAAAAAAAATTGGACAAATCAAATTACTTCAGCTAATTGGAATTTCTAAGAAAAGTAAGTGCTTGTTCAGTAAAAAAAAAAAAAATATACAAAAATGCTGAGGAGCAAAATATTCTTGGCCTAAAAACTGGTGATGCATTTTTTTGACCATGCTATTACTGTCAGAGACAACGTACTCATCAGTGGTTCATCTATCAAATCAGAACAAATCATTTTCTCATTAAGAAGGCTATGTAGAAAAGGCATATTTCTACCTTTGGTGTCTATTCTCTTCATTTATTAATTTCAGAGCTTCACATGTTAAGGATTAAGGATGCAGGAGAGTGTTCTCCATTTTTACTCTTTTAATGCCAGCCTCACATTAAGAATGAACCAGATTTTAATCTAGATCACATAGCACAAATTGAACTTTTAAGTAAATATTACTTCTAAGCTTTGTGTCCTTTTCATATATCTCTTGTTAGACTCAGGTTTCTGCTAATATTCAGGATGTCTGCTGCTAACAGATCCCAACTGCTTCACTCTCAGACTCTGTTTACTGGTTCAAATTCACTTATTGTTCCTTATTTTGCACAGTGTTTTTCAGTCCCCACTTAGATTCACTAAATGAGATGCTAAAAAAAAAAAAAAAAAAAAAAAAAAGGGCAGAGAGAGGACTTGGTTTAACTTCACTTTCTTATTTATTCCCCTTCACTCACCCTTCGCCTTTTTGCATAGCTGTAGGAAGCTGAAGAGGTACAACTAGCATTTATCTTCTGTACCCACCTCTGTACCTATGTCCTGATTGCAACTTAAACCATCATTTATTCCTTCTAGAAATCAGGGTGGAGACTTGCATAAGAGTGGCATCTACTCCTGCCAGGTGTGCACTGTTCTAGATGTACTGCTCACAGAGAAGAGCGTTCTTCAAGTGGGCTGAATGGTCTGAATCCTTTCCAGCAGCTGGGGTGAAGCTGTGCTGACTAATAAATGTCCAAAACATCATCTGATGACTTGAGTGGAGCTGCTCTACAGGTGTGTTGGATCTACCCTTACTGGTTGAATAGAGGAGGCTCATATATTCTAGCTCCTTGGTCCTGATGAGGAAGGGTAGATTCATCTGAGTGTCGGATTTTTCTTTCTTTCAGTGCAAAATAAAATATCATACATTCTCACTGAGGTGACCCTACACGGCAACCTCCTGGGCCCCACTGACAACTCCTTTTCTTCCCACCACAGGAGAGGAGGCCTTGACCATGTACATGGACAAAAGTCGCCTCGACAGGAAGTCAGGAAACGCCACCCAGAGCGTTGAAGCCTTGCACCAGCTTGCTTCCTCCTACTTCGTAGACCGTGATGGCACCATGAGGAGACTCCACGAGATCCAGATCTCTACCGGAGCAATCAAGGTACCGTGTCTTGCCCCAGGAAGGGAGAGGTTCATATTCCCATGCCAATAATGTCGGGACTTGGGACAGGTCTTCGCCAGTCCAGTGTAATATCTTTCTTGATGACAAGTTGTTCTGTTCCCACACTGATTTCCCTAGGGTGAGTTGTTCTGGTAGGGACCTTACAGAAGAACTGATCTCCCCAGGCCTAGTAATGTCTGGAAAGATGTGGGAATTCATTGTGATGGTTTTGTAGGGTAGATGACAGAATACCATTGTGTGTGGTAGTGACCTCTGGAAAGGAGAGAAGGAACAAATGACCCAGATCAGCAATGGAAACTGGAGGGGAAAGGCAGGTCTGTGAACTGGGCAACCTCATGTACCCCAGAAGTATTTTCTTCTTGCAGCTCTAAGTCAGCTAAACATCTCTCAGGTGAATTCACTACAAGAAAAGGTGAAAAAATGAGTGTGGCATTACTGAGGCATCTGGAATGAAATGGACTGAGAGACAGCTTGGGGGTTGGAGCAGGAAGGAGGGGGAGCTGCTCAGAGCATACAAAATAGGGAAAATGGCTCTGCAGACAAAGGCTGCCTTCTCTGAAAGCAATCATCCTATACTGGGAAGGGATTTTATTGTTGCAGAGTTCACTCCAGGGAAGGCGATGTGGATGGAGTCGTCATTGTTAGCCATTTCTGAAAGGTTTCAGCTCTTGTTATTGTTCTGTGGTGTCTCATGGCTGAGTCTGTTCCCTCCTAGATGGGAAATCGGATTGAGATATTGAAACAGTGACAGCAGATAATCGCCCTTTGTGAATTCAGGAAGGGCAGCTCTCCTCCATGGTTGGAAACCAACAGCAACAACCACAGCAGCAGTGCTGCAGGTCATCTGTGCCTCCATCTATCCTTAGCACGAGGATGGTGTGCACATATGCTGTGGGAGCACTAGGTGCCATTGCAGGCTGGCAATCCATCTCTGCAGCTTGCTGCCTGGTAAGAGAAGCCAGGGAATAATTCTTCCACTGGCTTCTGGTGCTCTCCATTGGAGATCCTCTATGAAAAACATCAATCTATAGGACCCCATTTCCAAGCCCAGAATAATGTGTTGCACCATAAAGAAAGCAGTCACAATTCACTCTATTTTTCCCTGCTTGTGAGTGCACCAAGCATTAGCCATGTCTGCCCAGTGTGGGGCATTTCTGCCCAATTGCAGAAGATGTATTTTGGATTGCATCAGCTGGTAACAATGGGTCTGAACTTGGCTAGGGAAGATATGATGCTTTATGCAAAGAGAACATTCCTCTCTCTCTTTTCTACATCCTCCATAGGTAACAGAAACTCGGACTGGCCCCCTGGGCTGTAACAGCTACGACAATCTGGACTCTGTGAGTTCTGTCCTTCTGCAAAGCACTGAGAGCAAACTCCACCTGCAAGGTAGGGCATGGGGTGGAGGCAGATGGTAACAGAGGGCGTGGAGTGGGGGAATGAGATGGGTGGCCCTTTTTCTAACCCTTTCCCCTCTCATTTGCTCGGATTGTCATCTGCATTGTAAGTTCCCTGAAGGAGGACCAGTGGCTTCTGGTGGCTTCACATGATGCTCAGCACAGCAGCGTTAGGGCTCGGCAGGGCTGAGTTGGAGGCATGAGGAGCTGAAGACTGGACTCAAGTGAAGAATCTGGGCTCCCTCCCACCCCTGCACCGAATTATGGTGGATTTCTGTGTATTATACATTCACCGATATAAATAAATGCGACCTTTTCCATTAATATTGAAGGGACATACTGCCCACATCTCTCTTTGTCCCTCCCAAATTGCTGATTTGCGTAAGAAGTTTGCAGATCAGCTTTTGGGACTCTCTAATGGACATAATCTTCAGGAAAAGTCACAGAGGTTTTATTTGGAGGCTAGAAGCCATGGCTTCGGTCCCAGCTGGGGAGCTAGTCCAGAAGTCAACAGATAGAGGTCATGACTGAATTAATAAGTAAATACATGCTGGTTAGCAAGAAGTCAACTTGAGTAGAAGGAGAAAATTCACTGGGCGTGTAATTTACTAAGGTTATTCCCAAGTTTTTGACAAAATAAGGAAATGTGGGATTTAATTGCTCATTTGCCCAGATGGTTTTATTTCTGGAATCCTTGTAGTTGCACAAATTTTAATTTTTCAGATGAATAGGCTACATTACATCTTCCGCTTTGAGTATAATTTGGCAAGTGCCGTTTTAATCTTGGTTTCACAGAAACTGGGTTTCATTTACTGAGTCATGTTGCAGATATATTATTATTGTTTTTGTTATTTGCCTTTAAAAATAATAGGCAGGTTACTTTCACTATTCCAGTGATTGTCTAAATCACTGAATTCTGGTACTTACCTAATTAACAATAAGCATTTTGAGACTTTTTATATACTGTGATGATGGCTGCTGGTAATGAAATCCTAAGGATGACACATCAGATAAGTAGGTGAAGAGCTAAATAGACAGACTGCTTGACTTATAAGCAGACAAACTGGTAAGTAAGTAAATCAATAGATCTCTATTCAGTATCTGGTCCTAAAAGGGAAGAGAAAAAGCAAGATAGCTGGGAGGGGAAAGGAGAGGGAGGGAGTGGGGGAAAAAAAGAGATTTTTTTTTAGAAAAGAGAAGACAGGTAAGACGGATGAGGCTGTGATTTCTGATGGCAGCAGACAGAGGGCTGCTGCTGCAGGATCTCATAGGTCAACCAAACTGGGATTTCATGGACTTCCATGGGATAACCCAGAGCAGAAGGGGGCTAGATCCAATCCAAGGCAGACGGTGATGTAAGGAAGGAAGGTAAGAACTCTTCCTAATAGAACAAAGTGACCTTTAAAGCTACACCTGGGTGTTTTCTTTCTAATCTGGAGTGTGGTTCTTGGGATAATTACCCGGGATCCTTCTTCTGCTCTGAGAGGCCTCATTAGGAATTAGTCACAGGGCTGTGGGTAATGGATCGTGACCGAGTCTCCTCTGATCTGATTAGCAGCCAAGCATGAGCTGCTGACAGAAATCCATGTTACTACCTCCGTGTCACTCTGGCTCCAAGGCCGGCTCAATAAAAGAGCAGCATCTTCATGATAGGGAGAATTTCTATTTCTGAACTTGCTTGTTGCAGCCCAGTCCTGAGAGTCATGTTTTCAAAGACCTGCCCTTTAGGAGATGTGGTGGCTGGACCCAAAGCCAAGCCAGGCTTGCAAGCAGGGTTCAGAAAGGTCAGCCAGCCTGGAGATGAAGGGGTTGACCTGGAAGTGCAAGGTTCAATGCCTGTGGTTACATGGACAAAGCAGCATTACTAATTCATAAACCAGCATCCTTATGGGCCTCTATCAGACCCCTGCATTATGGTATAGATACATGTCTATTTGTCACAGAGCTCAGGTTCCCCTTCTTCCTAGCACTGCCTGGAGGAAGTTTTCCTGCCTCAAGCATGGGGGGGGCTGTGCGGTGATGCATCCTACTGTGGGACAGGGTCTCAGTGGTGAGACTCCATATCCTCCTATCCCCAACACCAGCAGAAAGTTGTCCCTTCATCTGCATCCTCCTCAGCTGGGGCTGCCTGGGCAAGGAGTAAATCGGAGCCTGGGGGGGGGGATGCTAACAACTCTACAGCAACCAGTGGGAAATGGGGATTTCTGGTTCCTGGTAAACATTCCTGGGCTGAAATTAGAAAATGTGAGAAAAAAAAAAAAAAAAAGAACAACAACCCACAAGCTTCTGAAAAGTTCTGGACTTCTGGGGAATTAAAATTCCAGAGACGTATCCTCTTGGGCAGTCTGACCATTTACATCTATATTGCAACATGGCACTATTTCAATAAGGTAACGTCCTTCTGTGCTATTCTAAACATCGCAACATTAATCAAGAAATGTTGCGTATCGGTATTTTGTTACATCAAGTATGGTAATAGAATATTAAAATTCACATCACAATTAATATTAAAGTCTTCACCAAGATGGGCAGAGCAGTAATGACAACACAAAACATTTCAGCTTTTCAGCGAAACAGAATGAGGAAGTATGAAAAATACATTTAGACCTTTCCCTGTCAAAAGTGCTTTAGAAGTCAACATGTTCTCACAAAATGCTTCAATGAAACTGCATTTTCAACAGAGAACTCTTCTATGGAAAATGTTTTAAATAGCTCTAATTTAGAGCTGGGGAAATTTACCACTTTTAATGCAGGAAGCCTTTTATGTACAGTCCAAAGCCAAACATCTCTCTCTAATAGTTTTTCTAGTTGAGTTAAGGACATGTACCCTTGTTAGCTATTCTGCTTGCAGGTTTCTAAGCCAAACCTCTACCAAACCTGGCACTTCTTAATTTCTAAAGAGGACCTTTACACTTCAGAGCGGACAAATTCTCCCTTCTCATCAGTAAGTTACCTTCAAAACTAAGATATTCTCCCTAACACTGGTCACCAGCACACATCTTTCTTGTGTACTGTCAGCTCTGGTGGCTACTGTGGAGAAAGGAGCTAATTTCTTTTGCACCCTGTCTTGGCTTGTGGTGTTCACCCTATGATATTGGTCCACTATCACAAACTTTAAGACCAAGTCACCTCCCTGCTTTGTTGCCAGGATGAGGTTTATCAGCAGATAATGCTGAAGGATTAAATAGGAACTTCTTTTTTTATGGTTGCAATAGTGAAAGAAAATTCTTAGAGAATGAAACAGCTCCACGGGGTGTTTTCTTAGGGCAGCAAGGCTTCCTGACTAGCATGGCTGGCTACAAGCTGCTCTGCAGGCTGTGATAGTCCTTTAGACAGCAGCTTTCCTGCTTCACAGGTGGCAACTGAAGCAGCCAGAACTGAGGTTTCCAACAGTAGAGCCTTCTTACAACTTCATGATTCTAAAGCTTATGTTAAAAATGACTGTACCTGACACACAGGTACTTTGCTGACAGCTGAAATCAACTCAATGTCAGCAATATTTCTGTGCATGGTGCAGACTGATATGAAAATGATGGAGGAGAGCACAAGGACTGGGTGAAATGCTACTGTCCAGGTACTTGTAAAGTATCTTGCTAGGATTTGGTCACAAGGGTGCTCAATACAGAAGCATTGATATAAGTCTGCCTGTGTCTGGAGACGGTGATAGATGTGTGGGTATTTATGTATGTGTCGATGTACAAATGTGAAAACGCACGGCAGTATTTCAGTAACCTAACACTGATTTCTTCTGCAAGGAAATTTTTGGCTGGAGGATCTCTGAATAACATGTAATACCGACAGCACATTTTCAGATTTAAAATTAGGGTTCTGTGTTGGGTGTAGGCACATGCACATTTTGACGAGTAGCTGGATTTGCGTGTCACTTGTGTTCCTGGTCTCAGCACATATTTGAATATGTGCTGCTTGTTAAATGCTAAAATTAACTGCACAGATTTCAGTAGAACTGCTTACCTGATTAAAGTTAAGTATTTATATAAGTGTTTTGTTGAATTGGTACTAAGTGTACAGGGGGTCTGATTGTCTCTTAAATGAAGGGTCATTTATGCTGTTGTGAACGTGAAATTATTTCTTACTACAGAAGGTTATCTTGGAAAAGTATTTTAGAAACCATGAGTTTCATGGACAAAAGCAAAAACACAAAACAAGCATCCACTTGAGACACTCTGCAGTGTACAATGGGACTGTGTTTTGTTTTGGAGATTACAGGGTATTCATATTTCTGCATGTGTTGGAGCACACAGCATGCA
Source organism: Aythya ferina (assembly GCF_964211825.1). Taxonomy (NCBI): domain Eukaryota; kingdom Metazoa; phylum Chordata; class Aves; order Anseriformes; family Anatidae; genus Aythya; species Aythya ferina. The sequence goes on from NC_140318.1 coordinate 7,446,351, forward strand.
TCCTTTCCAATGGAAGTGCTTTTCCTGTGTCTTTAGTTGCTTTTTTACCCCTTTCCACTCAAATAAAATGACACAAAATAAATCCAAAGCCAGTGCCATTTCTGGCTGGGACCAGGCAGCATGTAGGTGCTGTCATCCAAGTTAAAATTCAAAGAAGAAAACACGGTGAGCTGAAGAGCCTCTGGGCATTTGGGTTTCATATTCAAAGGCTGGGGCCAGAGCAGGTTGCTCCTCCATGAAGCAGAGAGCAGAAAGATTTATTCATGGGACTCGGACCATGAATAAACAGGGTCAGTGCACAGCAAGGAGGCCAGCCCCGTCTCCAGTGAGCGTGTTGAGCTCAGGGAGCACCACAGCCTTCAGGCAGTCCAGGCTCTGTAGGTGTTGGTTCTCCAGCAGCTTGGCACATTCTTTCCATCCTCCAGGCCTGTACTCTGGAGGTAGGCCTATCCCCAATGTCAGAGTGAAGGTTTGAAAAGAAACCACATCCCTCTGTGGTTTTAGCTTCAGATAAAGCCCTAGAAGACCCTGAGTTTTACTCCATCCTGAAAGCAAGAGGAAGAAAGGTATGGTGCTTACAGATAAACATCTCAGGAGAAGGCCAAAGGGACCTCAGAATGCTGCTGTTGCCCTGACCCTTCTCAGACTATTTCTGCGGTACGTGCAGGGATGCTCAGCCCTCCCTTCCCCACAACAGAAATCAGGAACTACACAGCCTCAGTGCCTCCAGCCACCAGGCCTGAAATCCCTCCTTGCGCAAGTGTCCCAGGTGCCTTCTCCAAGTGAACCCTGCACTCATCCTGCTTGGTGGCAGCCACTGCTCTGTGCTTGGCTGCAAATTAGGTCAGAGAAGGGAGCTGCTCGCTGCCACCGGGCACGGTGCTCCCAGAGCAGGAGGGGAGAGGAGAGGGAAGCCCCTGAGCCTTCACCACACTCTGATCCCCTCAGGCCTGGCCTTCTGGAGGGACCTCATCAAGGCAAAGGTATTTCTCCGAAAACAAAGGCAAAGGGGAAGCGGGCTCCCCTGGGGCACCACTCCTGCCTGAGGTGAACGTGCCCCATCAGAGAAATGGGCCTGAACTCCTGAAAGCACCACGGCCCCTCCTGCCCTTTCTGCATGCTCTCATCCTCTGAATTATTGCCTTATTTTCATTCCACTCCAATGAGCTGTCAGCAATGGATCTTGTAATTCAGTGCTGCAGAAACACAAACAGATGGGTAATTGACCCGCGCGCCTTCATTGCACTGGAGTTCAGTGCTGCTGTTCAAGCTGTAAACTCCTCTCTCTGCCTCTCCAAAATCCCCGGGCCGTTTACGAGGGAGGTGAACGGGCCAGGCTTGCCGTGGCGGGTTGGCTCATTGTGGTCATTGTCTCTGCCTCGTGCACTGCAGACGCTGACTGAGGCTGACAAGCGGAGCGTCCCTGCTGCAAGGAAACAGCTGTGCGTCCCCAAGGGCCCACGGCCGTCTGTAGGGGGACCGGAGACGGAGGCTGGAGGAGGAGAGGATGGGAAAATATGTACATTATGCACAGGGCGAACCGGGAAACAGTTACGTCCTCGGGTACCTGAGCAGGCATCCACCTACACTTGTGCCTGCGCAGATGGATGGATACACAAACACTCGCTATGGAGAAAGAGACCTGGGGATTGATCTCTCAGCTAATGTAAACCTTCAGAGCACCACTGAAATCGTTGGCACTAAATCCATTTGCACTTTTATAGGATTTGGCAAGTAGCCCTCCTAGCAGGGAGTTAGCTGGAAAGACTCAGGTACCCAGCTCCTGTATTTATGCTGTGGGAGCTGAGCACTTAACTCTGCAAGGGTCTTTTAGAAATCCCTCCCTATATTATTCTCCTTTCTTCTGTTTTCCGTTCTTTTCTTTTTCAGTGCATAGTTTTCTTGTTTCTGTGGTACCAAACCTATTTAGTCTCTCCTAAAACAGCTCAGAACAGTGTACTGCTCATCATTTCTGAGCTAGCACTTGGTTGTATGAAAAAAAAAACACAACACCTGGCAGTAAGGGAGGCTTTCCACTCAGATGCTTTGTACTGTACTAGGATCAGGACTGGAAAGAGGGGGGTAAAACTGGGTATCTGATTTCAGCTAATCATTGCTTGCACCTGAGGCATGTATTTTCTACCCCGTTTTCCTTACCCATGACAGCTGTGAGAGAAGTCTCCCAACAGCTTTTAATTCCTTAGCATCACTTTCCCAAGCTGTTAATGAAACAGGTTCTGAACAGAAGAACAGATACGCGAAATGACCTTTTTCTTTCTACCTCCCTGCCTCTCGCTTCTCTGCCAGGTCTCCAGATCATCTTCCCCCAGTACCTACAGGAGAAGTTTGTCCAGTCTGCCTTGAGTTACATCATGTGCAATGGCGAGGGGGAGTACATCTGCCGGAACAGCCAGTGCGGCTGCCAGTGTGCGGAGGAATTCCCGCAGTGCAACTGCCCCATCACCGACATCCAGATCATGGAGTACACACTGGCAAACATGGCCAAATCCTGGACAGAAGCCTATAAAGATCTGGAGAATTCAGGTAACCAAGCAAAACTCACTCTCCAATTGATTTCTTTCAAACACAACTTGTCAGTCTATACCAGTTGAGAATCCTTTCCTTCCCTAGTATAATGTTACAGTTTGGATAAAAAATGGATGATATTGAGCCCAAAAGTATGATCTTGATCTTGAGGGATTGTTATACACACACATGTACAAATATAATTACACACACCATGCATATGCATAAGGGGATATTTTCCATGGATTTTTTTTTTTTTTTTTTTTTTTTTGATTAGAAATCTGATTTTTCAGACCAAACCAGCTCAGAATCTCTCTTTAATAGTCCTACAGAGAAACTTCCACAATATGAATGATGCAGAAATTGCTTTTCAGATTTGCATGAATGATTTATTCTGCTTTGGTGAAAGGCAATTCACAGAGAGAGCACAGGCCAGATGACACCTCATCTGAGATAGTGAGAAGAGAAAATGACTTCTCTCTCCTACAGTGCCGATGGCTGTTGGTGTGAACATTTCTCTTCTTCCTCCGCTTTCTCCCAGTGTAACACTGGGGGTGTCAGTGGAGGTTGTTCCACTTTGATGCTGGTAACACTCATCGTCGATGTGCTACTTTGCCCACGCAGAAAACTCGGAAGGGTCCGAGACAAGAAAGCATCAGCATCGGTGCTGCCATATCATTTCCTTTATAGTAGTCATTGGTCTGCCAACCTAGAAGACGCAGTGGCACTGAGCAAAACTTGGTCAAGGACTGATCCCCACACTGACTCCCTCCTCTGGTGTAAGCCAGTTAATCCCCAACACCTTTTCTTTAATGTTTATTGCCATAACTCTCCAGGTCTTCATGTTAGGAAAGATGTCTGCAAGGAAGGGACCATCTCACTCCAAGGTACTGAGCAATGCTTCTTCAGAAGTCTTCCCAGCAGCAATTTCTTTCTTCATGTAGAAGGTCACCATAAGCTCTGTAGTTGGTAGAACTCAGGTGGCCTATGCTATATCCTCAGTGGGCTGCTGAGGGCTGCTCTGTATTTCAAGGTGTGGGCCCTGCTGGCATGTCTGTCATCGCACGGGCTCTCACGTCCAACCCACACTGTCAGCCTGGTGCTTGGATGAGCACCGTCAGAGCAGTACCCCATGGCCCAGGGCTGATGAGCATTATGATGAGAGCTGCAAGACACAAACAGTGGGGAGTCACAGGGCTGAGGCAGTTCCAGAAGCAGCCCACTAGCTGAAGAAGTCAGTGGTTTTCTGAGGGGTTCTATAAATTTATGGGCAGGGTGGGAACACCAGGCCGAACCAGAAACTGAGCATCTGCTAGTGCAGCGCTGAACAAATCAGAATTATTGGCAGCGCCTGCCAGCATGGTTACTTCTTGCTGGCTCTGGTGTGGGAATTTCACACGAGCTGCTCAAGAGCCACATGTTGGCCACCACTCATCAAACCCCTTTACATTTCCAGGGGATGTAACCCAGACACTTTGAAGGTGAGAGCCCTATGGAGGGAGAAAAATTACGGTCCCACAGTGATTGTTTTATTGTTACACTGGGCACTTGTTGCACTTGATCTAAGCAAAGTCCACGGTAGATAATTATATTTAGTCCCCCTTGCCTTGAGATTTTAACAGGGGAGGGTGTTTTTCATTTGCTGTGTTGAAGTGACACATTGCAGTGCAGTTCTCTGCTGTGCCATGGCCATATTCCACCCAGGGCTGGAGGCTTTTCAGGGCTAGATGGAGTGATTATCTTTATGTTTAAAGCTGCTGCATCTCATTCATCATTTTGTTGCATCATGTGCAAACTTATCCTTTGAGATGAAAGTTGCTATCACAAAAGACTGTAGTATTAGTGTTTTGCTTCTTTGTTTTAATAAAATTTCCCAATAACTGGAGGATTTTCTTCATAATGAACAACAGAAGAAAAATCTCTAGTGACATCTGAAGGCTTTTCCAGTAAAGAGGGATGAAAGGCACATGAGTGCTCTGAAAGCAAATATCATTTGTGCAGGAAGCGGCTGATAGCCTAAAAGATCTATATTCTGTTTCTGATCTGTGTGGGGTTCCTACGTCAATTTGAAAAAATCTTGCAGGGACCAATAAAAAGTTGGCATTATTTGGGATAGCATCTTCAAAGTCAAGGAGGCTGCAGTGAACTGATGCTGCTTTATATTAGCTCTGGAGCTTCTCCCAGCCCTGTGCTTCATTGCTCATGTATAAATTGAGAACAATAACACCACCTTTTTCTGTCTTGGCATTTTAGTATGGCTGGCCAAAAAAAAATAATCTACATCAGGACCATGATTCTGGATTTTTAAACAGCTTTTTGATTAAAAGTCATTTGTTTGGGGCTTTTTGTTGTTTGTTTGTATTTGCAGTACTATTTTTGTCTGATTAAAATGTCATTTTTTAACTGAAAAGCACTGAAAAAAAAAAGCAAGTTTCATCTCCAAAACAGATGTTTTGCCGTGATGCCACCAGTCTTCTCCAGAGGCAGGACCTCTGCCCCGCACCACCTGCGATGATGAGTCATTGCCCTGGGACCACCTGGAGTGACTCAGCAAAAAGGGCCGTGGTGCATTCTGGGAGACGTAGTCCTAGCCATCGGCCACATTTTCTGTGCAGAGAAAATAAAATAACAACGAATGCAAACAGCCTTATTAGTTAATTGGAAATGCTATGGGTTAAGAATGGACTATTCCCAGAAAAGTACAAGGCTTAGCACAATGCAGTCTTGGTTAGGGCCTTCAGGGATAGTTATAATATAAATAAAATATGAAGAAATACTTTTTTGGAAAGTCTTTTATTTTCTTTTCTTTCCCCTTTTTTTTTTTTTTTTTTTTTTCCCCTTCCCTTTTTTAAAAACAACTCCATTCAGCTGTTATTTTGCCAGATTTCTTTGCTCATTTGTTTTTCCCCCAACGTTGCACTGCAGTATCAAAATGTGCACACTGCACTGAAATTTCTCCCTCGCCCGTCTCTATGAAAAATGTAGCACATTCATCATCAGAGGGAAAAAAAAGCTTGGTCTTTTGCACAAACAGGCTTTTGAGGAAATTGATTTATAAGGGGCGGGAAGCAAATGCAAGGCTTTTACTGCTGAAAGGTACCAGGAGTAATCAGCATGGTCAACAGAAGCAATTATACATGATGATAGTTTCAGAGGACCACTGCACAGGAGAGAATCATTTTTGGGGAGGAGAAGGGCACTGAAAGCAGCATTACTGATAGAGTGAAAACCTGAGATGATTAAAAAAACATCTCCCAGTTATCTTTGGGGAAGAAAGGAGACAAGCAGATGTCCTGTGGATCTTGATAGTGCAATGATGATAATTATTTTTATTAGGTGCTCAGTTTCTCTGTGTGATGAGTAAAACATGAACATCCATTTACCATCTATATAACAATCGTACCAACTAATGCATAGATATTCTTTGTTAAGCAGTTAAGCATGAACTGCAGATTGTTGAATAATAAGAAATCTGTTATGCAAATCTATACAGTCATAAATTCAGGTATATGAGGTTTGTACGATAGGTTCTAAATTATCTGCTTTGATTTTCTCCAATATTTCTGTGGAATATTTCTCCTTTTTAGAAGATGACTGCCTTTTCAAGCTTTCTTTTTTGCCTTTTTTACTTTTCCTCTTTTTCTTCTGAAAACTGAGATGAAGGAAAAACAAATTTAAATGAGGAAAGGAAGAAAAATGATATTTATAACTTACAGGAAAAGAAGGCTACATTTCTCTTTGAGTACATTGTGGGCTTGGGGGGGGCTCTGGTCCAGCTTCCCGCTAGAAGCAGGATCATCACCAGCACTAGGTCAGGTCAGCTGTGGTTTTGTCTAGCAGTCTAAAATTATGGATTCTTCAACATCTCTCGGCAGCCTGTCCCAGTACTGCATTACCTCCAAGTGAAGAAGTTTTCCAGCAAATAACCTGAACTTCTCAAGCTGTAGCCCGTGTCTATTACTCCTTGTTATATCATCTGTCTCTAATAAGACTCTCTCTTTCACGTTTGTAACTACCTTCTGAGCAGTTGTAGGCTGTAATTAGATTGCCCCTTGGCTTCTCCTTCACCAGATTAAACAAGTGCAGATCCCTCCACCTGACCTCAGGGGACTCGTTCTCCAGACCCCTGACCATCTCTGTAGCCCTCAGCTCTACCCTTCCCAGTTTCTCAACAGACCTCTTTAATTGGGTGTCCAAAGCTGTGCAGAGAAACGCAGGTGCAGCCTCAGTAGAGCCAAGAAACAAGGAATATTAACGTCCTTTGATCTGGAGGTAGCCCAGGATGCAGTTTTCTGTATTGGCAGGGAGAACACAACATTGACCCACCTTCAGCATGGTGTCCCCCACAACCCCGAGGCACTTCCAGCTCTGCTGGCTGCTTCCAAGCTTGTGCTGCTGCGTGGGGTTGTTCTGCCCTGGTGCAGAGCTCTCTGCTTTTCTTTATTGCACTTTATGAGGTTTGTGTTGGCCCACTCCTCGAGTTTCTCAAGGTCCCAGTGTGTCAAACACAGTTTTCTGGTATCAAAAATTGGGTTAGTTTCTATTGAGAAAGTTGGAACCATCTGTCTGTTCTACATGAGGATGTCCCAGCCCGGTAATCAGATCCTAAGCAAACTATTCTTCTCAGTTAGAAAGAAAGGGATGATCATAAACAGAAATAGTATCAGATTTTCTGTTCTGTTATGGGAAGAAAAACCCAAACCCTACATAAAGGCTTTATTGTTATTATTATTATTGTAAAGCAAAATCAAACAGAAATAAAGTGATCACAAAACAACATTTAACAACATTTTTTGGATCCATTAGATTTTTTCCCTTGGCTAAAATTGTCACATTTTTTTTCTGACTAGCCCCACAAACTATTTTATTTTGTTTTCATTGTTACATAAAGCAACTCATTTAACTTCAAATGTAAAATCAGAAGGCTCTTTTTAAAAAATGACAAAGCGGGACATTTTCACACAATCCAAACCCTTCCTGTGGGGATTTTCTTAAGCTTTCTTCCCCTCTTTTTTTATTAATGACACAGCCAAAGTGATTTGACTTCAACAACAAATGGCATTTTAGAAGCAGCTGAAAAACAATTTAAATGAGAACTCTTTAGCTGACAATGATTACAGCTCCCTGCTTTTTGTTCGTAACCCCTAGACTATAATCCCATGCTCCAGGGAGCTTGCTCTCTTTTATTCTCCACCCTGTACACATTAACCATTTTGTTTCACCCTGATGCTTCCGGGGTTTCATCTTCCCGCAGTAACAGTCATGGAGGCAGTGGGTTTCCTGGGGCAGAGCGACAGAGCAGGGAGCTGATGGACATCAGATTCCTCCAGCAGAGCACCTCAAACCTCACACCTCACCGCTGCTTCTCCATCCTGCTGATGTAAATCCTTGTAACTTCATCAGGGTTCAGATCCCTCTGTAGTTCTCCACGTTCTCGTGTCTTCCAGATGAGTTTAAATCCTTCATGAAAAGGCTACCTAGCAACCACTTCCTGACCATTGGGAGCATCCACCAGCACTGGGGGAACGACTGGGACCTGCAGAACCGCTACAAGCTGCTGCAGAGCTCCCTGGAAGCCCAGCGCCAGAAGATCCAGCGCACTGCCCGTAAACTCTTTGGCCTCAGTGTCCGGTGTCGGCACAACCCTAACCACCAGCTGCCTCGAGAAAGGTAACCCTTCTCCTTTGGGATGGCTGCGGTGTGGTGGGCTGAGCCTTTGCATGGACATAAACCCTACAGCTGAAGGGATTTGATACAGGGTGTGCTAATGTGGAGGGGTGGAAAATGCTAAACACTGGGAGTGGGTTGAAATTGGGTAAGTAACCTTTATCACATGTCTAAGCATATCCACATCCTTTCTGTGTACCCAGTTGACAGGCACCCAATTGTTCTGTAGTGTTCTGTTAGAATATGATTATATGAGTCTATGATTCTATGATAAAATGACATCAAACAGCCAACCAGACATTTTTTAAAAGGCCAATCTCCTTTTTAGGCAGTCTGGCACCACATACCACAGACAAATTTTAAGCCTCTATTTCTTGTTTAAGTGGACATATGGAGTACAAGGTGCTTCAGATCATTTTTGGGTTGCGCTCCTCTGCGAATATAACTGGAGTGAAGGAGAAACCTTAGTTTCACTTGGAACATATCACATAGCTTCTACAAAATGCAGAGTGAACCTTCAAACCTGCATTGACCGGAAGCCTAGTGATGTTATTGCACATGGAGGGAGCAGATTTTCCATTACAGCTACAGCAGCTATTGATATCCAATAGTCACCTCCTGCTGGCTCCCCTCATCCCTGCACTATGGCTGAGTTTATGTTTGCTTCTGAACATTTTTCCAGACCTGCATCTGTGGATTTTAATAAACATTACTTTTTTTTTTTTTTTTTTCTCTACATTTTCTGGATTGAGGTAACACTGAAAATCTTGGGGAAAAAAAAAGAAAAAAAAAAAAAAAAAAGCGTCCAAGTGCCTTTTCTTCCATGCTTCTCTGGAAAAGGTCATGCCAGCTTAGTATTTTAGAAGAAATCTTTTTTAGCTCCTTTATTACATAAATGTTCACTCTTAAGAGAAAATTAGCTGATTGTTGTGTCCTATTATCATCCTGCCCACTGGCTGCTAAGCATGCTGAGTCTTCATTTCATCACTGTGCAGCTCAGGAAACTCTTCCAAAGCTTAAGGTCTCTCTAATTACCAAGAATTCTCATGTCTCTGGACAAAGACTCAATGGTGTTACTAGGGATGAGGAGAAATATCTATTAAGTTTAAGAGATTATAAAAAAAAGTTTTTGAAGAACTTCCTAAAATTGGCCCATTCCTGCCAAATGGCGAAGTTTCTTCAAACAAGCACACGGGTGGAGGAGCCACAAGCACAACCAGGCGTAATTCTGAGCTGTGCCATAACAGCAGCAACGTGAAGCAGCAGCAAGCAGAGATCCAGTGAAGCATTCGGATAAATGTGTCTTTAGCATTTCTCTTCTATTTTAAATAGTCAGCCAGGCAGAAAGGGAGCCTCCAACTAATACTATAAAATCTGGAGAAGGGAGGACAAAATGGATGATGGCAGCTGGGTTTTTAACTGACTGATGTGCTTGATTTGTTTAAGTCAATACCACCAGGTATAGTATAATTTCTTTTCTTATTTGTCATTCTGCATTTGTAGCTAGTCAGGGGAGGGGCTCAGCAGACAGATAGGTAGTGGAAGAGGTATGCATTTCATCCTTCTTTTCACTGGGCTTGGAAATACTCTAATTTTCTAATTGTTACCGTACAGAACGACAGACACTTATCAAGCATGCCAGTGGCTTTGAAAGGATGGAAAGCTTCTATTAAGAGCAAGCCTCTCTCTCTAATACACATAATAGTAAGCCTATATTATATATTCAAAAGCACCGTAAAAAAAAAAAATAAAAAAAAATAGGGCTGCTGTTGATTGCCCTCAGGGAAAGGAAGAGGTGGTGTTTCCAAAAGAAAGAGAGAGTAGGGATTTTTGCAATTAGGATGATTTTCCATGACCTTTTGTAACAGCTAAAAAGGAAATACAAATATATATATATATATTTACTCTGGACTGCTTTTGCTTAAAAGCACCTCTTTGCAGGCAAGTTTGTTGGTTTAAAAAAAAAGAAACCACTCCTCAGTTGTTAAAGCTTCAACATTGAATGAGCACCTATAGTTGTATTTTAAAATTCGGGATATAAAATATAAATAACACCCAAAGGAGGGGGACTGATACATGTTCTGGGCTCCAGCCATATTGTCATTAGTTAACAATACATCTCCCAGCTGCTGAGAATGAAAATAGCAATGTTTACTTCACTGCTCCACACAGAAAGCCCAAAGGTATCTCCACAGGAGCTAGTGCTGGCTGGAAAAGGAAAGGTGAGTTTGCAAAGGAAAACCCATTAAATTCCTACCTTTGTTCTTGCAATTAAAAAAGAAAAAGAAAAAGGAAAAAGAAAAAAAAAAAAAAGGAAAAAAAAAAAGAAACTCTTCTGCTGGATGGTGTGTTTTTTTTTGTTGTTTGGTTTTGCTGTTGTTTTTTTTTTTTAATTATTATTATTGTTGTTGTTTTGTTTGTTTGCTTGTTTGTTTTTGTTGTTTGTTTGCTTTGTTTATTTTTGGATTTTTTTTTTTTGGTTGGTTGGTTGATTTGTTTGGTTTGGTTTTCTGATCAGCTCAGACCCCTGTACAGCAAAGCTGCATCTTTGTCTCAGGGACACCCATCAACCTCTTTCCCTCCCCAGACCTGACTAATCCTGAAGAATGACAAGTCAGAAAGAAATAAAATTATTCATCATCTTCTGTATAACCTGACCTCCATTTCTGATCAGAAAGCCCCAAAATGGCCTGTAAAACACTTTTTTTTTCTTTTTTCGGTGGGGGTCACAAGAGATTTAAATGGTTTTAAATGGTGAAAGAGCTCTGCAGGATTATGTGGCTCCCAGTTCCCAGCATTGTGTAACTCCAGTGAGCAACAGCAGGAAACCATTGCAATATAACACTCACTCACAGCTCTGTCTGGATGTCATTTTATATCATTTGAGATTGGAATATCAGATATTAAAGTTGAACGTGAAATTGCTTACCAGTGACCTCTGAAGACATAGTTTTCCTTTTTTAATTGCACATGCTCTATTACTTTATACTTTGAACTAGCAGAGGAAGCAAACATTAAGCAAAATATCTCTTGCAATGATGTTAAGGAGGAGAAAGAGAAATTAATGACTCCTTAATGAAAGAGAAAATAATAAAAATAAAGATCAATGGCTATTCTGCTACTGGCATTCAGCTTTTAAACAGGGGCTCTTTTCAGCTTCCCGCTTCCCTGACTTCTCTTGGTTATATTCACATGAACCTGAGCCACAAGGGCATGCGTTTTAAGAAGTTTCCTCCTGTCAGCCAAAGGGCTGTGACTGGTTCTGCGTATATTCTTATCCTGTCCCAGTTGCAAGATAAAACGTGGTAATTTATACCGCTTTTCCTCTCAGTCTATCACACTTCCCATTGTCATGTTTGTAGCCAATGCCCAGCTCTGCCCTGGATTCTGCATTTTCGTTTAATTACGTCCTTTATTGCCGCCATCAGCAGATGGTGGGTAGTTCTTTTTTCATTTTTGTCCTACTTGTGTCTTTGCTGAATGCTATGACATGCACACACACACAAAACACTTCCTTCTCCAGAGCTCCTTCCATCCTTTCTCCACCAAGTTAATCTAAGGAACAGAAAAAATGACTAGCTTCAATTGCAAGATAGCTGCTGAGAATCCTTTCTTGTTTTGCTCTACCAGCAGCTAATATAAGACAAGGATTCTTTCCTTTCCTGAGGCAGAACACACCAGCTGGACTAGGATGTGGTCATCTTACTCCAATTTTTATAGTGTCCCCTGCTGTACAGCCTGGCAGTCTTTATCCCATGAACTCCATGGCATTATCAAGATATAAAACTTGTGTCAGAAAGCTTCAAATCAGCACTGTGAAAGTATGTTGGGAATCCTGAGCATGAGCAATGGTGTAAGGAAATCAGGAGAGTTGCATTCACTTGCACAGAGCTGGAATTGTGACGTGTTCAATTGTTGTCACCAAGCCCAACCATGGGAAGAGCAACCTGCAGGCACCTTGTGCTTGCCTTCAGCAGTTCTCACAACCACAGCAAGCCCAGGCAGCCAGTGTGCATACACTGAGGACCTGCTTTGGTTTTAGTTCATCCTCCACTTGCACATCATCCCTCAGCTTCGTGCTTAGAGTAGTGGTTAGAAGCAAAGAGCGAAGCTTTCAGGTGCACAGGGGAACCAAGGTGGGCTTGCAGGAGAGAGCTCAGAAAGAACGAAGCCTGGGATCTGCACGTCTTGCTAAACTCAAGAACATTTAGCTGGCTTTCCAAACAAGAGCTGCAAGGCTTAAATAAGATAGATTTTTTTATTATTTTTTATTGCAGAAAAAGTGGCCAAAAATTCACCTATGAACAGAAAGCAAACTCAATCCCCAGGAGATGGTTTTGAGAGTGCTTGTTGCTGTCAGCAGCACATTTTGCAGTCACTCTGTGCTGTTCCCTGCCCCTCCCTCCAAAGCAGAGCTGTCCTAGAAGCCAAGAGTGTCCCCTGCCCATTGCTGGGGACCAGGCGGGGCTGTCACCACCTCCCACTACAGCAGACACTTCTAGAGGTGCCTTGCTCAGAGCCCCCTGCCTCCCTTTTCTTTCGCACTGCTGGGAGAGCTCCTGCTAGTTGTGAATATAGGAGAGTGACCCTGACAGCCCTGTACTGCAGGAGGAACATGAAAATTGCCCCTTCCTACATCCAAGACATCAGTGTTTTTGTGATAAATTCACTTCTTTTTTCTTTTCCTTATTATGCTTTTACCAGTTTTCTTTCTGCTATTTTTTTTTTCTTTCTTGCCATTTCTCTGTCTTTCCCTTATTGCTATTGTTCCAGTTTTCACCTTTTTCATCCCTAAGCCTCCTGCCTACTGCATTTTTCACTCATTTTTCCTTTTACCTGCACATTTTCCCCTCTTTCTTCCCCTACCCTTTTTGCTTCTGCTCCTTGATTATTTTTTTCCTTCCAGTGCTTTCCTCTGTTTTATACTTTCATCCCTCCACTCCCTCCCTCCCCCTAATCATCTTGCTGTTCGTTGCTGCTGTATCATTTAATGCCTTCTTTGATACAGCCTACAGCTTAATGATTATTCGGAGGTCAGGCGATGCAGGTGCCATGAATTTCACTAATCCAGCTCTGAGAGCCTCTGTCCATAATCACTCCTCCCGTTCTACAGGGACTGAATCCTAATTTGTCATTAGCCAGTCCTCTCACTGCAGCGCTACCAAGAACTTTTTGCCCAGAGGAGACAATGAAGTATTCATTAGCTGGGGGGAGGCAGAGGGGAGGGAGCGGGTGGCTGGGTTCTGCTGGAGGCTGCGGAGAAAGGAGTCGCTGTGCTGAGATCCCCCGGGGAGGGGGGGACGAGGGGGCAGCAAGGCAACCTTGCAAGGCGGTGGTATGAAAAAAGAGCATGGGTTACAGTGTCGTTCCTTCGGCGCCGTTCCAGGGCCATGGGACGTAGAGGTGAGGGTGCTGGTAGAGCAATTATGGGAGTGGTGGGGCCTGGGAATGAGCAAGTGTGGCTGCTTGTTAAGGGGAGAAGCTGTAAGAGGAGGTTAATTAGCAGCAGTTTTTTTAAAGGAGAAGCTGTTCGAGCAGCTTTGTCACCATGCATCCTGACTTCCATGCTCTTTGCTGATGTTTTTGCACTCTGCAGCATGAGCAGAGGTTGTCTTGTCCCATTACAGTCTGTTTTGGGAAGTGGGGAAATTATCTGGGGTATGGAAAGGAGTTTTTGCCTACCACCAGTCTAGGAGTTATGCTGACCTGCAATACCTGAACACAACTCAGCCTCTAGCACAGCTTGATCAGCTCCCCTCCCATGGCTGAACTTTCTCACCACCATGCTGATGAGAGCCTCGGGAGAAGGCTGAGCCAGTCTCAGCTCTTAGAGCAGTGTGCAGAGAGAAATGATCAGTCCTGACTTATGGCTATTTTGTAAATGGCTTCTCTTCTCCATGAAAGGAGTAAGGGGCAGATGTAAGAGTGAGCCTCCCAAATGCCACAGCAGGGTATCAGTGTTATGAAAGCTCCACCTCAGAAATATCCCTAAAAGGCACTGTGGACTTAGAAAGATGTCAACCCCATAGGCTCTGGGAGTCTCTATGGTGCTAATCCTTTCTTCTTCCCACCTGCAGGACAATACAGGAATGGCTTACCCGGGTCCAGTCCCTGCTGTACTGCAATGAGAATGGGTTCTGGGGGACCTTTCTGGAAAGCCAACGGAGCTGCGTTTGCCACGGTGGCACCAGCCTGTGCCAGCGCCCCATCCCCTGCATCATCGGGGGCAACAACAGCTGTGCTATGTGCAGCCTTGCCAACATCTCTCTGTGTGGCTCATGCAACAAGGGCTATAAGCTTTACCGGGGTCGCTGCGAGCCTCAGAACGTAGACTCGGAGCGGAGCGAGCAGTTCATCAGCTTTGAGACGGACTTGGACTTCCAGGACCTGGAGCTGAAGTACCTGCTGCAGAAAATGGACTCTCGCCTGTACGTGCACACCACCTTCATCAGCAACGAGATCCGCCTGGACACCTTCTTTGACCCCAGGTGGCGCAAGCGCATGTCCCTCACCTTGAAGAGCAACAAGAACCGGATGGACTTCATCCACATGGTGATTGGGATCTCCATGCGAATCTGCCAGATGCGCAACAGCAGCCTGGACCCTATGTTCTTTGTCTACGTCAACCCGTTCAGCGGGAGTCACTCCGAGGGCTGGAACATGCCCTTTGGGGAGTACGGCTACCCACGCTGGGAGAAAATCCGCCTCCAAAACAGCCAGTGCTACAACTGGACCCTGCTACTGGGCAACCGGTGGAAAACCTTTTTCGAGACCGTCCACATCTACCTACGCAGCCGGACTCGGCTGCCCTCCCTGCTGCGTAACGAGACTGGCCAAGGGCCCGTGGACCTTTCTGACCCCACCAAGCGCCAGTTCTACATCAAGATCTCGGATGTGCAGGTGTACGGCTACAGCCTGCGCTTTAACGCCGACCTCCTGCGCAGTGCCGTGCAGCAGGTCAACCAGTCGTACACGCAAGGTGGGCAGTTCTACTCGTCCTCCTCCGTCATGCTCTTGCTGCTGGATATTCGGGACCGAATCAATAGACTGGCGCCTCCCGTGGCCCCAGGGAAGCCCCAGCTGGATCTGTTCTCTTGTATGCTCAAGCACCGCCTGAAGCTCACCAACAGCGAGATCATCCGCGTGAACCACGCTCTAGACCTGTACAACACCGAGATCCTCAAACAGTCGGACCAGATGACAGCCAAACTCTGCTAACCCGGACTTTTCAGTGGACATGTTGGTGACTGATCCTTTTGCTGTAAAAAAATAAAAGAGGAAAAAAAAAAAAGAGAGAGAGAAAAAAGTAAAAAAGAAAGAAAGAAAAGGGGGGGGAAAGCAAAGGGGGAAGAACAAAATTTGTAAAATGTAATTAATATACAAAAGAGAAAAAAAAGAGGAAATTCTTCATTTGTTGAAAACTAAACCCGTTCTAGCAGCTGTATAAAACTGTCAGGCATGTTTGTTATTTCTATAATCCGTCATAAAAGGGTAACACCTTACTCTCTCTTGACCTTGGGGGTGTTGTTTGCTAGTCCTCAGAGGCAGTGGGGTAAATATAAGGAGGAGCAGAGAGAGGGGCAAATTTCTGTAATGAACTGTAAAGATTTCTGCTATGCAGGTGCCACAACAAAGAGACAAAAAAAATCAAAGTAAACAAACAAAATAGAGTTATATGTAAATGTAAAAGAACTGCCATTATTCCTAGTGGGAGTAAATGGTTAAAGATAAAAAATATTTCTTCTGTTGAGATTTATGCCAGCTTTATGTTGAGTTATTCACCCAGCCTGTGCTGAGCTTTGCTGGAGGACAGAAGGTGATGGCAGTCCTTTGAGAGTAAAACAAGTGCCTCGTTGGTGAGAAGACACATGAGGTGGAGGGTGGATGCAGATCTGAGGTGTCTTCGCTTTGGCATTTCCACCTCAGAAGACTTTTCACTGGAGGTAGTGTCAGCTCTTGCCAAAGAGAGGCAGGGCTCTACAGTGCCTTTGGCTCCAGCCCACGCCTGGCGCTAGGCTGCTGTTGCCTTCAGTCCGGCCAGTGCACATCCCTTGTAAACCTTCCCAAGTCATTCCTCTTCACGGTGTCTCTACAGAGTCCCTCAAACTGAGAAGTTAAATTTATATTCTATTTCAGAAAATCTAGAGTTAAAGGCAAACCTGAGTTTGGCTTTTAATCCATGTCCTGGGATTCCTAATAACACTGGGTAACCTTCATCACCAAAAAAAACAAAGCACAATGTAAAAAAACACATTGCCAAGGAAACCTGGAGATGTAGAAGAACACACCAGTTATTTTAGCTCTTTGGGGATAGAAAAATCCTTTTAATTCTCCTCTGTTTCTGTGGCTATGAAGAATATCATTGTTTTGATACAGATTATTTATCCACAAGACCAACCAAACAAACAGAAAACAGATGAGAAAATTTTATTTCAATATCTCCAAAACTCACAAAAAGAGGGTGGGACACAATAACCAAATTTATTCTGAATTTGCAAGGACAAAGCCAAATTTAAAAGAGTTATAAGAAAGAAAAAGAAAGGAAAGAAAGAGAGAAAGAGAGAGAAAAAGGAAGGAAGGAAGGAAGGAAGGAAGGAAGGAAGGAAGGAAGGAAGGAAGGAAGGAAGGAAGGAAGGAAGGAAGGAAGGAAGGAAGGAAGGAAGGAAGGAAGGAAGGAAGGAAGGAAGGAAGGAAGAAAAATACCTAAAAGCTGGGTAAAATTTAACTGTGTGTGTGCTTGTGTGTTCAGATTTTATTTTTTGTTTAATGCAGGATGTAGTGTGTGAATATAAGATGAGCTGAGCTAGTGATGAAGCTCAAGCATGGGGGAGGAGAGTAGTGGGGTGTTTCTCTTAATTTCACTGTTAGTTGAAATTTCTTTGTGAAAACTGCCAGAGCGAGACCAGACGTTCTGCCCTTTTAGAAGGGAGCAACAGGTCTCTCATCCTACCCACTTGTAGAGCTGGAGGAGTGTCCTGTGGAAAAGCAGGGCACAGCAGGAGGGACAGTTTTGATCCAAAACCCAAGATTCAGACCTGGCTCAAGACTTAAACTGTTGGTTCAATCAAGTTCAAAATAGTCTTGTATGTGTTTTGACCTTCTTTGTAGATTCTTAGAATAACATTAGTTCTTCTGGAAAGAGCTAAATGCATTGTGGTGTTATTCATGTGACTCCAGGGACTCAGACAATTAAGTCTGGCTTCAGGTTTTGTTTAATTTGAGAGGTTTTGGTTGATGCAAATCAAAGCTGAGAATGACTTAGATAGCTTGAGGAAAATAAACATTCACTGAACTCTCCTGCTGAACTAATAATTAAGAGCATAAGAGAAACTATCTGCCTAGTTAGTGAGAAAACAAAAAGGAGTCCTCGTCACAAAGCACACATCAATCCTTGTCTGTCCCCCCCAGAGGAGGGCATGTGCATGAGCCTGAAGAAGATCTGGGTAAATTAAACAAAGATGTTTCTAGGGACATTCATCCATTCCAGTTGGTAGTAACTTTGACTTTGTCTTTTCCCTGGCTTATGCTGAGATCTCTTTCTATCTTTACTCGTCAGTCCCTGGAAAAGGTTGCAAGGTTGCCTGCTTCTTAGTTCGTTCATTTGTTTTTTCTTTTTGTCATTGTTTGATTGGGTCTTTGTCTGCATAGTAGAGGTTCGTGCTTATAGACCCCACCATTCAAACAAGTTACTTTATAGTTGTGACATTTCCGTGTCAGCTTTCCAGTAAGAGAAAATTTACTGGCAATGGTATGCATGGAAGCTAGTTTTAAGCAAATAGTTGAGAGTATTCATGGGAAATGAATGTCAGATTTGTAATTATGAGTGAAAATAATGTTCCTGACAGTTTCATCCATCCAAGAATGGAATAGAAATATACTGTTTAATTTACATGTATGACCTGAAGAGCTGACACTGAAAAGAACTACAGTTATTGCTCTAAAAATACTGAATACTGCTTATGAGCAACCTATAGCCTGAGATGCAGTCCGCATTCGATGATGGGATCTATTCGTGGCTGGAAATAGTGAATGTGCTAACATGAAGTGAAATGAATTCGATAAATCACTTTCCTACAAGATAAGCATCCAACTCTAGTGAGTAGCAACCAGAGAAGTTGCAAGTAAATCTCAGATCTTGTGGGTAACTAACAACACATTAGCTAAATTTTGTCCTGTGTTTGTGGGACTATTAGTGATCAAAACGATTACTCTCATGTATTCTTAATGGTGCCCTGGGATGATCAGCCTCAAGCTAATTTGGGCTTCAGCAAGGAGTGCAACACCAGGGACTTTACACAAGACATTGGGAGCCAGCAGAACTTTAAACCACCACTGTCCAGTCCAGGCCAAAGCAGTGGTAGAGAGCAGAGAGGTGCAGACATGCATTGTCCTGATGTCATGACATGCCACTAGGATACGATGGCACATTACAACAGTGATGTGTTGCATCCATGCAGCAATGTTGTTGCAGTATGGCTGAATGACATTTTGGGGATGGAATGAAGACAAAATGTCATGGATCAATTCTCTTGTCCTTCAGGGTAGAGGAAAGTGTAGCTATCTGGCAGTCCAGACAGTTTTTGGGCTCAAAATTTATGTCAAAGAGAAAAAAAGAAAAATAAAACCAAACAACCCAATCAACTGTGTCTTGGACCACGCTACACTCTACTTTTGATGCTGGAACAAGAGATGTCTGGGTCCAGACACAGTGTGGGAAAATCACTCTGCAAGAAAATTACACAGTGAGAACATTTTTGTGCCCTACCTTTCAAATGTGAAATGTTCACAATACCACAAACAGGGCAGCCAGTCTCTGCTCAGTCCCATAAGCACTTCTCCTGGTTCCTGACCAGTGACATCCAGATCTAGAACAAGATGATACAGGTTTGTTTTAGGGTATTTGTTCTGCAGGAGGTAGAAGACCGAATATTTTTGGCAAAGACAAATTAGCTCACATCACCCTAGAGAGACCACACCAGTGCTGCAGTGGTGTTAATGGATTTCTGAGGGAATTATGTCCAAGTCCTTCACTTGGCCAGAAAAAGGTTTTACAAGACAATGCAAGAATGGAGGTTAATTAATAGGGGAGAATTAGCTGGGGCCCAGAGAGCACTTTGACACATAAAACTAGAATCACTAAGCTGTATGGTCAGTAGGTAGTGTTACGTAGTTCAATGTTAAAAAGGATCTTCAGACTTTGAGGTTTGAGCAGTCATTGTCTGTATGAGAATGAAACTCAGCTCCCTTCACCTGGGCGAAAGGGAGCTGGGGAGCGATCTCTAAGAGCATCCAGCCCAGCTAACACAATGGTCCTACTGAGTCGTAACAGATGCTCATCCCTTGTTGCAGTTAAGTTAGGGAGACTCTATGAAAGCTGAAGCTTCTGAATAAATCAGAGGAAGAAAGAAAAGCCAGATGCCAGATGTCCCAAAGGCTAAGCAAGGCAAAGACCAGCAGGTAGAGCAGACTCCCTGCTCCCTGTCTCCAAATGAAGAACTTTTGGGATCGGTTGCTTCAAGCCACATGAGAGAACGCGCTAGGAGCTTGTTAAGAAATGTGCTTTTCTACATTTATTTAGAATTACCAGCCGATGTGGCAGAAAGCAACGGACGTCAGCAAGTCTTATTAATATGCTGATGCTCCGGCTTCACAAGTGTGCAGAATGCCCATTTGGATCAGGGCTAAGAGCACAGCATGGTGTCGCCATGGAAACGCGGGGAGGCCATTAATTAGCTATCACATGAAATGATCGGGAGGAATCTGGACCCCGGCAGCCTCACCCTCAGAGGAGGAGGCCAAGGGCGCAGCCCAGTGACCCTGCAGCCTCCCCTCTGCAGCTCCAGCCACCGCCATGTCCCGGAGCCATGACTTCATGCAGGAGGTGGGTGGGCATGAACGAGTGAGGGGGCACAAGGCAGGGAAGTAAACAAAGGATGGGTGTTGTTCCCCCTCTGATTTTCCCCTTTGCACAAAGCCTGTTGCGTAAAAGAATGCATGATCTGCTGCTTTTGGGGCCTACAGGGCTCAGGCCTGTGACCTTGATGAAGTCAAGGTTGGCCACAAGGCCCTGGGGAGCTCAGTCAGTGGTGTTGGTGTCTGCCTGGGTGAGCTGTCCTGTCAATGTTGGTGCTCCCTGGGGCTGTCCTGTTCCCCTGGGCCATCTCAGGCCATACTAAGCCAGGATCTCCTTTCCCAAAAAGGAAGCATCGGCAAGTAAGGGAGGTTTGTTGGCCACCTGCCCAGCTTCCCTCCCGAGCCAGCATCCACCTCCAGCCCAGGCTGCGTGCGTATGTTCCTGTGACAGCTGTGATGGACTTCAGCTGCCGTGCACAGGATGTTCTTTTTAGCCCACTTGCTAAAACACCACTCGGGGACATTTGGCAGATGGCATCTCCTGCACCAAGGGGGTAGCAGGATCCCCAGCCTGGCTGCTCAGCTCCCAGTGCTGGAGGAGAAGTGCTGAGCGGCAACCCAAACAGTGGGCTCCTGTTGCCGGCTAAAGTGCTTTCCTTGATGAGCAAAATCCAGTATGTGCTGAAAGGAAAGAAAAAATGGCACAAGGATTAGGTGTTGCAGTTTCTTGTCTGAGAGCAGAGGCAGAGGAAGGTGGAGATGGTGCTGTGTGTTATGGGAGATGCACAAGGGAGACAGATGAGGGTGTAAAGAGGTCATGAGGGAAACATTTCCACCTTCCTTCTAACCTGGAGAGTTTGCAACAGCACATGAGACCTGCTGGGCCCAGTCAGAGTATGGTCCTTGTCCCAGATACCTTTTCAATTCCATGTATCCAATAACAGCCCCTCATGTTTTCTCTGCAACTTCTCCCAGAAATCTTTCTTTCCATAGTCTAAAACTGCCTTATCTCAATGTCATCAAGATTATTATTTTTCTGTAAATCAAATAAATATGAAAAATAACGAGGACTATAAGCTCTCTAAAAACAAACAAACAAACAAAACATCTTGTTAGAAATTTGAGCCCCTCCTCTTGAATTTTCAACTTGTGACTTTTTCTGATGGAAGATGCTTGGTACCAGGCCATTGGTCGAGCAAAGATGACTTTCTTTTTCTGTAACAAGAAAGAAAAAAAAAAAAACAACAGTGTAATCTGTGCACCTTGGCTATGCAAAACAAACCTTCTCACATGCAGGACTGCCAGTATTAATCCTGACCACCAGAAAGAGGGGAGCGGTGGTCTTCCCCAGTCTGCAGCCTCTCATGCTTCTGTGGCTGTACTAACAGCTGTAGCACCAGGCACTGTGTGAAAGGGTCTCACAATACGGGTAGCTTTCCAGTCTGGGCTGGATGAAGCTTATCAGGACACACAGGTGGGATGTAGTTAGCTGAACATCCTAGTGGTGCCTAGTGCCGTTAAAGACGTCTCCCTGGGGCTGGCAGGGGTGAGGTAGGACCTGTAACAAAGCTGCCCTGCTGGTGCAGCAGCTGGAGTGTACGTAGCTGGGATAGGCTCAGGCACTTCACACACTATGGGATGCCCTCTTTTAGCCAAATCCTTCCTGTGGTACCTGGGAAATGGAAATAGACAAGCAGTTGGCCTCTTAGCTCTTCTTCAGCATTTTCTGACACTCACTTCAGTACTCAACAGCCTCCTCCTTACACCTCTTAATTGGTACAGCAGAAAGTGCCTGGGAATGTGCAACGTGACTGAGGCGGGCAGCAGAGGGCTGTCCTAGTGACACTACCACAGTGGAGCTGAGACTCGAGTGCTGCTGTGCAGGAATGGCCCCAACCACGCTGTTTTGTGACCTCATTATTCGTGTTTAGCTGCAGAGCCGTGCAATCTCTGGGTGGTTCCCGTTGGCCTCCAGTGCTTGCTTTTCTCCTAATGCAGACGTGAAGGAAATCTGACCTTGTGGAGAGACCTAGAAAAAACAGGCCATGGGTCCCTCCCCAGGAGAACTACGAAAGGTATTGCTAGAAAAAATAATCACCGCAGTAGAGCCTGCGGAGGAAAAAGATCTGGTTAGGTGACCCTGAAGAGATAGAGGTAGGCACAAAAGAAATTGGATTACTGACCTCCCTGCTCAGGGAGGACTCCTTCTACTCCCCAAACCCATCCTGTCTCTCACCCTTCCTTCTTATCAGCTTTGGCTCAATAATGAACAAAAACAGTCCATTAGCTATTATATGTAACATACATCATGTAAGTACAGCTTAAAATAACACTTTAATGACATAAAAAAATATTAATTGAACAAAGAAGCAAAATGAAATGGGGAAAAGCACAAAGACTTGTTCTGCTTATTAGGCGTTTCTTTGCCAGTGATGCATTTATTTGAGATACTTTGGGCTTTAACAGCACAACAACATCCAGCTGACAATGGCCATCTGAGTTATTTTGACTGGGATTTTAAAGGAGGTCTAAAAACATAAGCAATTTAAATTCAAGATGTTCTGATTGAAATAGGTGGGGTACGTGCTAGTTTTCAAGTATCTGAGCTACCCTGTTTTTTAATACCTCCATCTGTCATTCAGCTTGTCTAGAACATAGGTTTGCCTGAATAGGAAAATGGAGCTAATTCGTGACGATTTGGCAAAGTGCTTGCAGATTTGCAACAGGGTGTGCCATGGGGAGCCAAAGGTCAAGAGTTCTCAAACATGCTGCTAGGAGAAGAAGAAAGAGCCCCTGGATTCTGGTGCTGCTCAATTCAAGGGAGGAAAACAACAGACTTCTATGATACCTTGAAGACAGAAACACAACACATGTATGTCATTTCTAGACACGTGTATATATTTAGTTAGTTTTTAGTGTATATATATATGAGCTATATGTTAATTTATCTATTAATTTATATCTTGAGGTCTTGGACACAGTCCATGTCTGAGTGTGTTTGGTGCCGGGCATGCACACAGTTAGCACTAGACTGTCATCTACATAGAAATGACCAGTCTGGGGCTACCCTTATTTTATAGGTGTGAAAGGGAAGCCTGAGACAGACAGAGACTGGCCTGCTATGACAAAATCTGCACAGAACTGTGACCCATGTCTGTCTGCAGTCTCAGTCATAAGCTTGACCACTGTATCAACAAGAGGAGAGACAACAGGGCAGGAACTGTTATTCCAGGTATGCGTTTATTTTCCCTGACAGTTCTGGTGTCTGAGTATCCCACTCTCACATATATTGCCAGTGACCTTGAGAAAGATGCACGGTGATGTGCTACCATGATGCAGATCTTGTTTCAGTCTTGTGACATCCCAAATGCTCAGGTCAAGCCTGAAAGAATTGCCTTTGCCTGAGTTTGGTGGAAAGAGAAGCCAATAATAGAAATATTCTAGAGGTGAAACAATCCTTCTTTCAGCCTGTTTTCTGGGGCAGCTTCTCGACAGCATGCTGCATCTGTCTCTGAGTTGGGTTGTGGTGTAATTTAGGACTGAATCTTGTTCTACAACGTGATGACAGGATTATGTTATACAAATGTCATGCATCTAACTACTGAGATATGTTTTTCAAACTTCCCTAAGACATTTAAACTCAGGGTTCTGTGAAGATTCATTCCAGGATGAGAAAGCAAAACCTGGGTTGGAATTAGGCTGGGCTGGAATTAGGCACTTATTCTGATGTTTCTGTGGTTTTATATGCTACTCAATGAAGGGAGTTCACTCCTGACTTACTCCTGGATACTTGGGAACTATCTCCATGCTTTCATTCTCTCCTGATATAAAAATCTAATCATGTTCATTGCCCAAAATCAACTCTGGTGAAGACTAATGCAAAAGGCTCAGCCTAAGCAAGCAGCTTGCTCAGAAAATGCAGATAAGAAACCCTCGTGGTTTGCTTTGAAAGTCAATAGACTTGGGTTTAGAAGGATTAGCGAGGGGCTCAGTCCTGCAAGGTGCTGAGCGCTCTGGATTGCAATACTGCGTACATGTGTGCTGGCAGATGCATGAAAGTCAAAGGGATCGTTCAAAACCGTATGGGTTAAGATCATGATCATATATTTTTCTGGCTCAAATTCAGAGCTCTCAATAACTGGTAGAATGAGCTGAGCTCTGGGGTAATCCCAGATCTCACAGATGTAAAGGCCCAGGAGCTATGAGATCAAAAAGCAAGCTGCTAGCCTGAATTACTTCTTTAATTTCAGTGCTTGGGTTGGGTTCAGTGTGCCTAGGCAGCAGTCATGGAGCATGCACAGTGCCTTTTAGACTGAGATGAACACTTACATTGCACCCTGGAGCAGCCAGTGAAGTGTACAGCGTGTGTCCAAATGAACACAAATTGCATCACTTCTTAATGAGAATTAATATCTCTGATGTGGCACTGGGGGACCTCAGTTGTGCACCAAGACACCAGAGTGGCTGGCATTTTACTGAGACATAACAAAGAGGAGACCTGGTTTCGAGAAACTTCTCAGGAGGGCCACTAATTAAGAAGAAAACGCATGTGACACCATCTGAAGTTCCCAACCATCTTTCAAGGGTCAGTCCCATAAAGGTGGATCAGTCTGTCATTGGTTTTTAAGGGTATCTGTTTGCTGCCCTCTCTTCCCAGGAAATGTCAGACAGAAGTGATTGCTTTTGCATTCTTCCCACTTGCCTTTTTACTTCCCTGATACTCCTAATGGGGTGAGCAGTGTTTCTTTCAGGCCAGTATAACCTATACATTTATTATAGGCTCCAGTTAATGAAAATAAAGACCAGAAAATTTAGAGAAAAGTCAATTAAAAAAAAAAAAAAAAAGCCAACTGGATGACATGGGCATGAGATACTCATGCTCCAAAAAGTGTTCATTTCAGACAAGAAGGAAGGCAGGAGCAGACATTGAAAAGAGTCGTCTGTGGTCACACAGTCAGTGGCAGAGACAAAGAAGAAAAAAACTGGTCTCCCGTGTTACTGCTCCACTCATATCCACCACCCCATGTCAGCCTTCTTTGAAATCTTACCTACAGAAGACTCAGCTGGGATATTCAGGGTTTGTTGCCAGGGTCGAAGAAGCTAAGGAGCCAAAAACATGTGTCTACCATGTGGCTACTTCAGTCATCAGCTGTAAAATAGCTCAAATTGCTCTGAAATATCAGGTACTGGCCAGAGGCAAAGTATTAAACCCCAGGGTAGCCAGTTGTTCTGATGGACCTGGCATATCCTACCTTTCTACGCTCTCCTGTAAAACAAGAATGCCATTTCCCCCATCATTATGCATCACACATCAATCTGGCTGCTCATTAACAGCTTTGACCTGAATCTGTCACTTTACAACAAACTCCTGTAGGATTCCAGGTTTACTGCCATATAACTGCTTTATTATACATGGAAGGCTGCAATAAGCTGATTAAAAAACCTTCCTTTTTTTTTTTTTTTTTGAAGACTTAATATGTTCTTTTCTGACATCAGATAAGTACAAAATAAACCTGAAACTTCACCCAAAATGCATTATGCAAAGAAATCTGTCACTATAAAAATCACACGGGGCTCCCTGCGCCGGCTCCTCTCCTCATTGCCTTGGCTGCATGAGAGGGAGCCCTGCTGTGGCAACTGTTAATTTTTTAAAAGCCTCAAGTCCAACCCTCCTTCCTATGATTCAGCTGAAACAAGGCACCTTTCCTCCCTAGCAATGCAGCTGTCTAGAGCAATGTTTTTATTTTCTGGGGGAAAGTTCGAAAGCTAAATGCAAAGCATTGTTCTCAAAGTTTAGGGTGAAAGGCAGCATCCCATCATATTTCAGCCCAGGAATCTCAGGACAGCCTTCTTGATGGGAAACTGTGGTAAATGATTGAAAGAGGCTATTCCAGAGAGGGCTTCTCTGCTGGATCTTGATTACTTCATGCCAGATGAGACAGAACTGGCCAAATGCTAGAATGGAAGTGAAGTGTTTCAATAATTTCCCATAAAAAAATGTCAACAAAAAAAATATATTTTGCTGAATTTGCATTTCCTTAAGCGAAAACTGTTCAGCTGGGGAAAAAAAATTGGTCAGCTCTATCAGCAGAGCTGGCTGTGGGAAGCGAGGTTCATCACATCTGGCCTAATGGGGTGTGAAAAGTTGGCCTTGCTGAGCGCACGTAGACCTCTCTTACTGCCCCTGAGAGGCCTGAGGAGCTGCCAGGAGGAAGCAGCAATCCCTGATTGCTCTGTCTCCTGCCCGCACAGCTATAATGTGCTGATCCGAAGAGGGCTGGGGAGTGTGAAGCTTGGGGGTTTGCTCCTTGTGCTTGCAACCCACATCCTGTCCTTCAGCCCCCTCTGCAAACGCTGGTGTCCCTCACACCTCCCAAGGCTGAGCCTGCGAGGCATCATACGGCACCCAGCTTGGCTCTTGGCCTTGCGTGGCCTCCCACTGCCCCAGGAAATTCTTTTTTTTGTGGATATATTTTCAGCAAAAAGTGCTGAGGTGGCAGGGAGCTGTACTACAGCCTACAGGAGTGATGCTCTGCACAGGGGACATGTAGGGGGGCGCGTGCTGGTGATGAGAGGAAGCAAAGCCTGGTCTGATGGTGGTGAAAAGCTGCCCTGGACAGAGAACTGAGGCTGATACATGTGTGGACATCTAATATAGACCCATGAGCAGAATAGCCTGTAAGTTCCTCTCGTATTCAACTTTCAGGGAGCAAGGTGATGGCTCCAAAAGGAGTCAGCTATCGCGGGGGATGGGATTGCCCTGGGTACAAGACCTCGGAGCAGAACCGTGGCACATACGGCCAAGGAGACCAATGTTGTTGCGAAAAAGAAGGCAGATTTATGAAAATCATCTGCAATATTTTACAGCAGGACTTTGCAAGTTAGAGCCCAACTTTAAAGGGAGAGATGGTATTTTAAGTCTCACATCTAAGCCATTGATAGTGGCAGGGTTTTGCAGTGTGTGCTGTACAATCAGCGAACAAAAGCCCCAGATATTTCTATTAATCAAAGCCTGTCTTTTAAATCAGTTATTGGGTTTTTCCTCTTGTTGCAATCATGGACCAGCACAAGCTGAATTACAGTGTTCTTTATTAACTGGCACGGCTTGCTCCACCTTAATTAGTGCAGACCAGTGGAGTTAAGGTGAATGAGGTGAACATTAGATGCAATTTTATCGTTGATGTTGAAAAGGCAACCAGACCTCAACTTTTCTCTCTGTAAGTACATGCCTTCCTTTTGTGAGATGATCAATAGCACTTCCACTGGAGGAGGTGGGCAAAGCACCTTTCAGAACTGATAATTGTGCAGGATCCAAATCTTTTCTAATAAAATCTTTCAAAACCTTTACAAAGTTTCTACTGAAGCCCAGCTTTCCTAAGAGACCTATAATTATTGAGAGCAAAAGAGAAAAGAGATGAGAGTTATCAACCTGTTTCAGATAAATAGGACCAATTCAAACAAGGGATCTGAAAGTCAGGGGTATGGAGAATGAAACGAGCAAAAAATAATTGTAATAATAATAATAATAATAAAAGAACAAGGATCAATATCTCTAAAAAAAAACCTGAACATTTAATTTTATACAAACCGTAAAGTGTACACACATTCTGTGATTTCCCAGAGGTCTTCTGGTTGATTCTATTTTCTTGTAAAAGCTGCATCTTTACACACTGCATCCACAATTCCTGTCTTAGCATGAAAAGTACATTCAGACCGCAGGACATCCCAAGCGATTTATTCCCTTGATGCTGCTCTTGCTCTTCTTTTTCATCTTTGAAAGTCAAATATTTATCAATTGGCATCTTCTATGTTTTTCTGTGATCCTTGAAAGAAAAATCCCTTCTCATTGCCCTCACTTTGGAAAACCACAGAGGCAGAGGCAGCACCACCTTCAGTGGAGTGGCTGGGGAAGATGCAGCAAAATGTTCAGCTGAAGATTGCAGATATAATGCAAGATAGGAAAATGACTCTAAAACAGCTGTTTTACCCAAACTGGCAATACGTCAACATCCTGAATTGCTCAGAAGCCTGGCAACCTCAAATTCAGGTTGAAGGACACACTCAGGCACACACACTTCCTTTACCTATGAAAGCATCTATGCTAAATTCCCAGATTATCATTATGGCACAGCATGATTCAGACTGAATCACCTTGAGGATTTGGCCCTTTTTAAGAAGGCTAGAGATCAAAAAGTGTTCTCTACACAGCAAGGTCAGTGCAACCCATGGTCTTGTCTGCTACATCAGTGGGGAATGGCTACAAGAGGAAAGTTCTAAGGTTAGATTCATCTAAAGGCTTTTGCCTTCGCTTAAATTTGATTATGAAAAACGAAGGTGATGGTCCTGTCTCCTTGCTGATGAAGTAGATAATTGGTGAAATCATGTGGGATAGCATGCAAAAAGGCCAAAAGTGAAAATAAAAATCCATCACATCACACGGCTCCCTAGCAAGCTCTACCTGTGCCTGCTGCCTCCAACATAGGAACCTGTCAGATAGGACACTGATGGGCCAGTGCTGCTCTGGCAGCACTTCTGCCTCATGCACAGCACCCTTGCCTCATGCACAGCACCCTTCCCCACCTCTGGCTCAGCCGGAGGGCTGCTCCTCTGGCAGAAAAGCACACACCAGTCCCTAGGTCCCCTGGTCCCTTTGGAAGGCAACTTCTGGCTCCTTTTCCCACCTACCTACCTGTGGAGGCTTGGCTTTTCATCTCCTACTTAGCACAGAGGTGAGAGGAGAGCAGTCAAAAGAAAAGGATGAAAAACAAACCAGAGAAGGGGAAAAATGCCCACTTAGCAACAACTGAAATCCCCCTCAATGACCATGTGTTAGGCAGGCTCTGTGAGGTTCCCTCAGTGACAGCCATAAGGACAGGAGGTAGGAGACAAGGGGACAGAAATCATTACGCTGAAAACTCACTTGAAATAAGCAGGGGAACATGGGTCTGCGCCAGGCTGCAGCTCCCATTACTGCTGCTGTGTTGAGTGGTGCTTATCATCCTGTGTAGTTCAGGGAGCTTTCAGGTGATTGCTCTAAAAATACCTTATCTGCAATGGTTAAAAATAATTTCCTTCTTTCTATTTATTGACCTCCTTCTTTACCTGTATGACCTCCCATTCCCAAACATCTCTCAAGGATTTAAAAATAACAATCTGTCTTTTCTTCCTTGCCAACCTAATTTGATTAGTTCATGCAGCTCTGTTTAATTGGGTGCAAGCGGAAAACGAGGACCTAAAGGAGGAGCTTTCCATTCGCTATTTGCCATGACACTCAGACTGATTTCTCCTCACAGGAGCGAACCAAACTCCTCTCACGCTGTCCCCAAATACATTTTGGGTGGTGCAAACACAAACTGCAAGCTGTTCTGAGCTCCTGCCTTGTTGCCCTGGAGGTCCACAGTCTCAGGAAGAAGCGTGGTCATGGCAGGAGGGGGAAAATAGAGGCAGAGAGTAAACTGCAATGACTTGCACTGTGCATAGATTAACAGCTGCATCTTTTTTCAGTTGCAGCTTTTCCTTTCTGTGCCTTCTCTCGTACAGTTACAGGCAAGGACCAGCTCTCCAGGTGCCTGGCCAGTGTGGCTTGGCCAGTGTCTTCGAGGCCATTAATTGTTGCCTCTCGCAGACTCAAGTGGGAATGTATTTCTTCCTTGCTGGTCTTCTGACAACAACGGGAAGAAACCATGAACCTCAGCAAGGAGAACAAACTCCATAACACTGCCACTTCATTCTGAATTGTTTCTTTAAGCCAACAGATTCTTATTTCTTATTTTTTAAACATTAGCTTATGTAAGGGAGAAGGCTGCGTTTGTGGGAGCCCGCAGGGGTAGGCATGGAGGGATGGATGTACAGGATGCCTGTCCTCTTTTGATTTAGAGGGAAGATTTAGAATTATACCATTCAACCTTTGCTGGAAACAGGGTATTATTTAGCAAGCAATGGTATCAAATGCAGGGAAAAAAAATAAAAGTCCAGCAAAATAGATACAGATGCACTTCATTTAATTTAGTACTTTCATGCTCCTCACTTCATGATTGGGGACGCAGAGAACAGCAGCCACTCTGTGCTGCAAGCACAGCTTTTTATAAGGACTTTGCAGTACCTTTAGCCCTATTAACACTTGCTGTATTCTACTCCCAGGCTTAATTATTCATCTTATACCCAAAAGTGCAGCTATGATTAAACTGAAGAGCAGTTAGGCATTTTCAAATGGAAGTGACGCTGCAGCAGTGGAGAGAGGCGTATTTCAAGGGTATGAGCTTGTCCCTCTCCCCCTGCCCAGATCTCCTCTCCACTGAGCTTTGCACTGCCTCTGTGTTCTTCTGCTGCTCAATCTTTAAAGATGAGCCATGATGTTTCCCTCTCCCCCCTCTCATGATTACATCTTTTAGCTCTCTTGTGCCATTACCTTTCTCCTCCGTTGATTTGCCTCTGCAACAGAATTTTCTGTATTGCTCTCTCCGCAGGCTTGGATGAAAGCCCATTGAAGACAACTGGAATTTTCTTACTGACTGCTGGAAGACATTATTGAAAGGAGGAAACATTAAGGATAACAAAACTTATCTGAAGCTTTCTGCCTGGGGTTTGGGGATAGGTTAAATGACTTCTCTTTGTGCTCCCAATAGGCTTTAGTTTCTCTGACTCTATGAAACTAAGCAAACCATTTGAGCACCATTCTGAAGGACAAAGATCTGCAGATCCTGGGAGGAAGCACAAAATGGTCCTTTGATGGGGTTTTCTACTGAGGAGTAAACTTTCTCACCTAGCTCTGAATTTTCAAAGTAACTTGAGACAAATGTAGGTAAGAGTGAAGTTGGCTAATTTCTGCCAAAAAGTCAAGCTTCTGGTTGGAACTAGTCATTTAAGCCATAGAAAGGGAGGCTGTTACCTTCGGAGGATGAGTCATCCCACCCACTTCAGACACCGCACATTAGAAGAGGTGACTCATTCTCTGGAGATGCCTCCCTTTCTCTTCGCAGCCTGTAGATGAAGCCTGCATCACTGGCTTAGACATGTAAATTTTACTCGGCTAAAACTAGTTAAAAGTAATCCTTGCTTTGCTGAAGAGGACACAAATATTACCGTGCCTTGCAGTACTGCAAAGTTTGATGATGGACATCAAGCCACTGTTGTGTGATCCTGCAAGTGGAGCTGCAGGATGGACTACTGGCCCTAACTAGGTCTGAATTCAGTACTTGCTGCACATCCATCAGTTGTCCCAGCCTCAGGCTGTAGTCTCAGCTGAACTCTCCTGGGAGACAGCAGCAATTCTGTCTGTGCTTCCTGCTATTGGGTAGTGGGCAAGCACTCAGAGCTGCCTCCTGCTCCTCTGTCACTCCACTTGGCCATCACGATGTGTTCTTCCCACCGAGCTCCTCATCCTTAGTCCACTGTCTCTGGCAGGCTTGGCTCTGTGTCTCTGACACCACCAGGACATCCCAAGACCCTGTGGGCTGATGAGAGCTGAGCACAGGACCTCGTTTCATTCCCCAGCTGCAGCTGCCGCTCGGCTAGCTGGGGTTGCCCTCACTGTGTTGGGCTGGAGCTCCCAGCCTGGAGCTCCACAGCATTTCTGGAGCACGGCCAATTCTCTGGTGAGAAAGCCTGAGAGCAGCGTTCACATTTTTCATTTTCAGAAAGCCACATGACAGGAAAGAAGTTAGGACTTGTTCTCGCTCTCTCTTGCTCATAGTTTCTCCCTCACATTTTGTTGAGGGCTGCGTCAGTACATTCATTTATAAAACTGACCTGAAGACAAATGTGCACAAGCTTTCTTGCCTTCCCACTGCTATCTTGGAGGCAAAGCTCCAGTTTTTAACCATATGACACAGCGAGATAAGCCTTACAATAAAAAGCAAACAATGCAAGGCCAGCCCCGGGCCTCCAAGCCGCGATCTCCGTTTGTTCAGCATTTTCCCAGGAGGTTGCTGGAGATACCTGTGGGTAAGGCTGAATGCAGAGAGTCAACTTTGCCGAAGCAAAGAGCACAGCATTCTGGGTTATTAAACCATTTGTCTTACCGCCCTGGGGAGAAGGAGTTTGCTACAGAAAGTCACAAATGGACTGAGTTTCCTCGTCTCAAGCTTCCTTCTCTCCGCTTCACAGCATCCCCAGTTTGGCACCATTGTAGCATGAGCACCAACTTCTGGTGAGAAGAGAGCAGAGACCGACAAATGCAAAAAGGGATGTGTCGGAAAAGCTATTTTTGAAACTGTCTCTGGCTCTTGACTGCATTATCTCCACATCTCCCCCCAACAGTATTTTTTATATTGTTCATGGTAGGCTGAGGGTGTTTTTCAGCACGGTGTTATAAGAACATTCATCAAGAATTTTCCTTAAAAAATTAACAAAACCAAAACAAAAACAGAGTTGAGATTGTCAAAAAATTCATTCTAAGAGTAAACTATATTCTCTGTGGCATGGTAATACAATATGCTGTTAAATTCTTTCACTCAGGAGGGAATAAAGGATATTTGAGCATAAATGCATTATCCACAATCCACAATAGCACAGCCTATCCCCCTGTGGATAATGCTATTAGTGCTACATTTCAAATTAAAAAGCATATGCTCTTCTTCTTTCAAAAACAAGGGAGTGCTGCCCACTTCCTTCACTTGACTAAAAACAAAAGCTTTTAAAGTGATAAAACAGCATTCATTTGATAAAAACAACCATCTGCACCTGATTTAGCTAAGTGTTTGCATTTAAAGACAAATTGCTGGTTGGGGAAAAATTAAGTACAAGTATGAAGGTTGACTTGATTTGACCACAAACTGGTATCTACTATCCCCACCAGTACTAACCTTAATTCTGATGCCAAATCGTGACCTTAAACAGCAAGTCTCAATCAAGGGCTCTTCAAATCATTTTACTTACAACCCCCCAAACAATCAGGTTCCCAAGCTCACCTCCTCCCTTCTCAGCCTATTAGTCTGTATTAGTTTAAGTGGGTTGCTTATTAAGTTTTTTATATCTTCAGAATAATTTGGAAAGACACCAAGGTCTTAATGTACCAGATTTCCATAACGCAACGTGATATTAACAAACATCAAACTCCATCAATGATCTGTGCAGCAGGCATCCTTAAAGCATGTAATTAAGATAACAGAAGATAACATCAGCCACAAAAAAGAAAGCGGAGGAGGGAACACAACAGCAGATTTATGAGGGGGACGCATTGAGATCACCCCTTTGAGGTCGGGACATAGCTGCAACATAGGAACAGTGAAAATGTTATTCTGAGGGCGCACTAAACTGAGATGAACAGTTTTTGGCATGGATCATCCTCAGAACAACAGCAGCTAGCCCAGCCAGAATGGAAGATGGATGGTCAAGTGCAAAGGTGTCCCTTCAGAAATGGCTGTGCAGACTCTTACAGAGAAGACCTCAAGTGTTATAACCTTTCCCTAGAGTTTTTAAATCAATGAGGAATACAGGAAAGGCAACTCCACGTAGCTGTCAGAGTGCTCTTCCTCAGTAGATCTCAAAGGCTTTGCAGAGGTCAGTACTGAATTGCACACGAGTTGACTCTCTTCGTGTAGTTCCTGTGCCATTCTGCCAGCAGCCCCTACAGAGATGGATGTGCCATGGCAGGGACAGGAGGGCTGCTAACAAAATAGGCTGTAGCAAAACCAAAATCATCACTATTACATCTTTGCACTTTCAAGCATCAAGAGTCCTCCATCGACTGGGCTGTTTGTGCTCAGTTTAGAAGTGAAGCGGGGAAAGTACTTTCTTTCCAAAATGTTCCCGTAGGTTTGGGAAGTGTTTGTGGCTGAGCACACCACACTGCCTAATCTCTTTTCACTGGTAGATGGCTTGATATTTTTGTGCTTGGAAAGTGTGGTTGTGGATGTGTCTGCTGTTCCTGTTTCTAGCATAGCTGAGTACATCCATACACAACTGAACATGTATATATAGATGTTAAAAAAATTAAAAGTCTCAGCATATCATGATAGCAAGTTTATTTCCCACCAGAAGGTTCCATCCGTTTGGGCAAAACTTTCTTCATTCCCAGACAGTAATAGAGAAACCCAAATACGTACTTTAAATAACAGCAGAGAAGGGAGATTACAAAGCCCATTTTAGATGCATAAGTAACTCTGGGCTGATAAAACCCCCTCTCCCTACTCACACCCCCCAGTGTCAGGCAGAAAAGTAAGCCAATTTGTCACTGCTGCTGCCTAGTGCCAGGATAAAAGTGTGTGCTGTTCCCGTTCCTTTGCCAGAGGTCAGTGGATGCAATGTCTCAAAGACTGTCTGAAGGAAAACAAACGAGCGCAAACATAATAAATTGCAAGGAAGAAGCTCTGTCGTGACTAGTGTGAAGGGGGGGGGGGGGAAGAGGACAATTTCTACTGGGGAGGGCAGAAAATAAAAAGAAAAAAGGAAAAAAAAGATGTGCATGGTTCATCCGGCACACGACTACTTTAATCACTTTGCAAAGGGATGGCTGGTTTCAAGGACAAATGGATAATACATGTTTCGCTGGGGCCGATAGCGAGATAGTCAGTATCTCTGAATGCACTGATACAGCAATTAAGTGAACCAGTGTCCTTGGGCAGCTGCTGAGGTTTAGGAAAAGTGGAGTTTTAGACCGCACTTCAAGTCTTTCTTCACTAGCAGTGGGGATGCAAAGAGAACACGCTACTGTGAGTGCTGGCAAGAGCAAGACGCCTGCCTGGGGACTCCACTCTCTCCTCCAATGCCACACTTTGCAGCTGCAGAGTCCTGCAGCTGACCTGTTATAGCTCCCTGTCCTAACCTGTCCCTTCACAGGGGCAGATGGAGGGTCACCTTGCTGCCATTCCCATGCCAAACATAGAGGTGCTCCTCAGCAATGCAGGGCAATAGGAGAAACCACGACCTTTAGTACCCTTGGATTGCTGCACATAGCAACAATTGAGCCAAAAAAAAAGTGCAACTGGGTTTGCTTTTCTGTGCGGCTTGGACAAGTTTATTTTATGGAGTGATAAAATGAGATCCTGCTTTTGGTATCCTCAAGTGCATAGGGACGGGTCCAGCACTGCCATTGTAGACCAGCAGCGCATGCACAGCAGATCCCTAAAGACCTCTAGAGAAACAAGAGCAGAACAGATGCCATTTTGGCTGACCACAGAAACTGGGAAAAAAGCCCTACTAAGCTGGAAGTTGTACAAAGCTTAACAGCTAGATCTACAAATGCGGTGTCCGTCTCCTACCAGGAACGGGCTGGGCACACACTGAGACATCTGTTAGCTGATG
Source organism: Aythya ferina (assembly GCF_964211825.1). Lineage (NCBI taxonomy): Eukaryota > Metazoa > Chordata > Aves > Anseriformes > Anatidae > Aythya > Aythya ferina. The sequence continues at coordinate 7,481,640 of NC_140318.1, forward strand.
AGCAATGGGTTGCAAGAGTTTCACAACGGAGTGAAATAAAGCCTTAATTCCCACTTTCCTCCCAGCTCTGCCGCATTCAGACTGGTACATCCACGCTGCGTCACTCTCCATGCTCAGGGTCACCCACAGGGAAGTTACATTGCACCTGTGCGCTGCAGTGATTAACTTCTAGCCAAAGGTTTATTAGGCTAATTTTGCTGCTTTCTAATTTATTAGACTCATTTTGCTTTCCTGTGAATTATCTTCCCACAACTGAGATCATTAATTCGTTGGATTTCTTTGCCAAATATATTTTTTTTCCTGGAATTATTTTTCTGTGTCTTAACTTACTTGAATTGTTAGCTTCTACAGGTTGCCTTTTTTTTTTTTTTTTGTTCTGTTTGTAGTCCATCTAGCACTTTGACTGGGGGCACACCATCCCTCTGTGAGATATATATATATATATATAACAGGCAGTGCATTGTTAGTACTCTGAATCCAATGTTCATGTTGCGCTGGTTAGTTCTGACACAACCCAGAGTTCACATGCTGTGTATCTGTCCCCCTGATTTCATATACATTTCTCTATCAAAGCAGGTTGTTAGGGCTGAAGCTCAGAAACAAAGCTGAGTTCCCTCTCATATTCCCCTGTAGTTATTTCCAAGCATGGGAAAAGGAGGTTCAGCCACGGAGCAAACAACAGCTGTATTAATTAGGCTGTTATTTCTGGAAAGTGTTTTGAGGTATTTTCTCATTGTTATTTTGCTCCCTTTTGTGGAACGCCTGCGCCTCGTGACCCCACCTGACACTCTCACTACCATCCTTGCTCTTTCAAGGTATCTTTTATTGCCCAGACAAAGGGAAAAAATACATATTTGAATGTGACCACCAGATAGGCCATTGCTAACGTCTCTATAATAGAAAAAGACATTGTGGAATAAAGACATCATTGGTATTATCAGGAAACCAGGTGCGGGCAAAGAGGGTTGAGGTGTTATCACACATTACAAGGATTAAAGGTTGCCAGCCTTGACTTTGGCCACGCTAGGGCAGATTCTCAGCTGGTGCAAGCTCAAGCAGCTTGAACAACAACAACAAAAAAGAGCTGTGTCTATTATATTCTGTGACTTCATTGCAGTCGAAGAACACATGACAGAAAGAGATCTCGAAGGTCATTACATCCAGTCCCCTGCTATCTCAGGCAACTGCACCACACAATCCCACTCATAAACTGATCAAGCTTCATCATAAAACCAGTCAGGCTGCTGCTTGCCACCCACTCCTCCTGCTGGAAGGCTGTTCCAGAGCTTCCCTCCTCTGCTGGCTGCAAAACTCTTTCCAGCTTTCAAAGAGAATTTATTAAACAGAATCCATTTCAGCTTGCTTTCTGAATGCACAATTTCAATCCAGATGGGGGAGGAAGCACAGGATGGAAGGACTTCTCTGCATTTCTTTTATTTCAGAAATCTGGGAAAACCTTCCTCAGATGTAGGAAGCCCACTGCAAGGATGAAAGGTAGGGATCAGCTTTTCACCCATACCTTTCCTTCTCTTTGGGCACGGTGTGCAGGTAATGTCACTGCAGCTGCTGAGCTTTCTGCCATTTTACTTTAGTATTTTCTTCAAAGATTATTTTCTCCCAGGCAGAGCTTTTTCCCCTTGGTGAAATACCCTAGGACAGTTAACAGCCAGAAGAAAACATATTTATAAATGGTGTGTCCAAAATCTCAGATGAGCCACGAGAAATCTGCAGGCAGTTCACTCAGAAGGAGTGCACAGGATCACCAGGCCAAGCTTGAACATCATTAAATGCTGAGAACTTCACAGCAAGCAGCAAGATGGGTTAATTCTGCCCTCTGGACCCTGAATGTGTTATGACAGTTTAACATGGAGAATAACTTAGACCACATCCATTTATCCATTCATCCAACTATGATACTTCATAATGGGCGAGGTTTGCTGATGACACCCAGTTTTCCTTTCATTTTGACCAGCTGGGAATTGGGGCATCTGGCTGATGCCAATGTAAGTATGGCTGAGTCAGTAGAGATATGGAAATCTGAGTCTGGTCTTATTCTGCACGCAGCACTGGTGACAGACAAAAGCCCTCTTCATCTTTGCCCAAACTGATAGAGGGTGACATCCTGGGCTATCAAACCATGTCCTGGGCTTGGGTCTCTGTGAGCACACTGCAGGTATATTGAGCCAAGAAGGTTTAAACACCCAGCACACACAATATTTTTCTCCCTCTCCTCTAAAATATTCTTGACTAACATTTTCACCTTGCTGAATATGAAAAAATATCACAGAAAGGAAAAATGCTTTATAAAAAAAACACACACACACACATAATCATCTCAGCAACCAAGATTTCTCAAGAGAAATGTGATGCAATGAAGGAAGAAGGAGTTCACTTCTGGACTTCCATTTGTCTGAAAAAAAAATCATACCGCTGTTTTGGCTCTTTTTTTTCTTTCTCTTTTTTTTTTTTTTTTTTTTTCAGGACTAAAATGACAGTGATTAAGAGATTCATTTAGTGAGCTTATGGTCCTTCCTTCCCAGTGCACTCTCCCTGGAGGAGTTAAATTGGAAATCCAAGAAGGTTTGTGACAGTGGGGAGCTTGGAGGAGTGGGGGAGAGCATATTTCAGCAGGTACCATGGGCGGCTGCAACTCCGAGCAAAGCAGCAAAAGGTTGTTATCTCTGCCCAGATTCATGTGGCTTTGAGCTCTCCAGGCCCAAGAATGGGTGTATTCGCAGACCAAGTCTGTTAAAAGACAGTTAAATAGATTGATTTACTTTCCTTGGAAGCCTCCTTGGAGAGCTGTGTTTCAGTCATAGAGTAATAATGGCAGAATTTCACTAAAAATTTGTACAGACTCTCCCTCCACCCCTGCTGCCTCATTGACTGCATTTTTGTTGCATGTGTGACATCCACAACAGACAAACCCCTGCTGTAAGCTAGAACCTGAAAACATAAGCCGTTGCTTGGTAGGGCTGGATGGCGTGTGGTAGCCTGCTCAGCGCAGTGTTCAGGGCCTGCTCAGCCATGAGCACCCTGCCAGGGGCCTTGCCTTGAGCGGCGCCATGTGGGGCCGCAGCAGGGATGGCTGGGCCTGGGCGGGATGAGCCAGCCAGCAAGGCCCCAAGCTGAAGCTGGGTGTTCACCCTGAGGCAGGAGTGTTGCTGGCAGTGTATAAAAGCCCAAGATGGCTTTCCTGAACTCAGAGCCACCTCCTGACTTGCCCTGAAAATGAGGAGCCCTCTCTCAGAGTAATTGATCTTCTCCAGTGAGGAACACTGCGGCTGATGTAGTGTCTAGTGGCGTCCCCCAGGGCTCGGTGCTGGGGCCAGTCCTCTTTAATATCTTCATCGATGATCTGGACGAGGGCATCGAGTGCACCCTCAGTAAGTTCGCAGATGACACCAAGTTAGGTGCGTGTGTCGATCTGCTTGAGCGTAGGAAAGCTCTGCAGGAGGATCTGGATAGGCTGCACCGATGGGCTGAGGTCAACTGCATGAAGTTTAACAAGGCCAAGTGCCGGGTCCTGCACCTGGGGCGCAATAACCCCAAGCAGAGCTACAGGCTGGGAGAGGAATGGTTGGAAAGCTGCCAGGCAGAGAAGGACCTGGGAGTGATGGTGGACAGTCGGCTGAATATGAGCCAGCAGTGTGCTCAGGTGGCCAAGAAGGCCAACGGCATCCTGGCTTGTATCAGGAACAGCGTGACCAGCAGGGCTAGGGAGGTGATCGTCCCCCTGTACTCAGCTCTGGTGAGGCCGCACCTCGAGTACTGTGTTCAGTTTTGGGCCCCTCGCTACAAGAAGGACATCGAGGTGCTTGAGCGGGTGCAGAGAAGGGCGACGAAGCTGGTGAGGGGCCTGGAGAACAAGTCCTACGAGGAGCGGCTGAGGGAGCTGGGCTTGTTCAGCCTGGAGAAGAGGAGGCTCAGGGGTGACCTTATCGCTCTTTTTAGGTACCTCAAGGGAGGCTGTAGCGAGGTGGGGGTTGGCCTGTTCTCCCACGTGCCTGGTGACAGGACGAGGGGGAATGGGCTTAAGTTGAGCCAGGGGAGTTTTAGGTTAGATGTTAGGAAGAACTTCTTTACAGAAAGGGTTGTGAGGCATTGGAACAGGCTGCCCAGGGAAGTGGTGGAGTCACCATCCCTGGAAGTCTTCAAAAGACGCTTAGATGTAGAGCTTAGGGATATGGTTTAGTGGAGGGCTGTTAGCGTTAGGTTGGAGGTTGGACTCGATGACCTTGAGGTCTCTTCCAACCTAGAAATTCTGTGATTCTGTGATTCTGTCTTCCAATCAGACCATCAACAGCAGGGAGAGCCCCAAAGTCTATGGACTGTGTATGGACAGTGTACGGAGTGAGCAAAGCCTCCAGAGGCAGTTCCAGATACCCTTATCTGCAAACCAAACCCTGCAGCTCCAGTACAAGCTATTTCTGTTACACATTTCGTTCTTCCTTTGTCTTCCTCAGACTCATTTTTTCTTTGTTTTTTTTTTTTTTTTGTTTTTTTTTTTTTTTTTGATTTTCTTTTCCTCTCCCAGATCTTTGCACTTTCTGGCTCCATCACTCTCTATGTTAGCCCCATCTTAGTCTCCTGTTCTTCCATCCTGTTTTTCCATCCTGATCCATCAGGGCAGATCACACCTTATTTTCCTTCATTTTTCTTGGGTCTGTCCTGGTCCTTCCCCCTCATCCCTGCCACTGCCTGTCCCCAAGGCTGCCCACTGCTGGGCTCTGGGGACAAGGTGTGCCACAGCCGATGCCATAAGCTGGAGCCCTGGCCCAAGGCGATGCCTCTTGGTTGTGCTCTTTGGGAGCATTGTGGACATTTAGCATGGACATTTAGGTAGGACATGGGAGCACACCTGTCCCTAACGGGCTTTGCAAATCGACTTCAGAAGCGTGAAATGGGTCAATAAAAACAGGAAATTAAATTGATGGCAGAGGCTGTATATAGATGACAATAAATAGTTTCATAGGCTTAAAATTCCCCCTCAGCTGGGATCTCTGGCTCTTGGCCGAGTAAATAGGTGCTGCAGCATATAGATGTGAGTGGAGCAGGGGACAAGAGCAGCTGTAGAATTCAGCAGGGACACCAGCTGCTTAGACCTTATGGAGAACCGTACCTAAGGTGTCCATTATTAAGCAAGGCAAAGAGGTAATAACATATTTGTATTTATTTATTTATTTATTTTTTAACTGAGTGGCAGTATTTTGGATTACAAAATAATGTCAGAGCTGGAGGTGTACATAATAACTTGCAATAAAAAGTAAAACTGCAGGAAGATTTTCCCTTATAGGCTTATTTTGTCAAGTATTGTTCCACATTTACTTTTTTCCCTCTTAAACTAAGAAATAGATCCTCCCCCTGCATTGTGAGAAGTACCTTTTGAAGACAAGAAAAAAAGAATTGGAATAAAATAGTAAAATATAAAATAAACCTTGGAGCCCACGGCTCTACTCCCAGGTGAAAGGAGATTTCAAAGGGAAACATCTGTAATTCAGATTTCTGAACAGCAGTGAAGAGGAGCGCCACTACTGACTCGTTCCCACGGAAGAGGCTGAGGCCGTATTCTGACTTGGGAATAAGCCACATGGGCCATTTGCATCTCACTCCTTGGTGTGGTCAAGGACACAGGTAAGTTAAATTTACCTGGAGACTGACAGCTGAGGATGCTCATGGGAGAAAGGGTGAAGATGTTGAAAACATCAGCCTGTGTGTGTGCGTGCACATTGCGTGTATGATTTGAGAGGCTGGGCAGGTGAAACATGGGAAATCTTTGTTACAGATAGCAGAGCTGGGAGAAAAACCAACAAGAAGAAAACAACTCTCCGAGAGCCTTCAGCTGCTTAGTCAAATGAATTCTGCAAGTCACTCCAATGACTCAGATCAGGGCTTTACCACCCGGCTGCCTCCCACCTTCTCCTTGCATTGCCTGGAGAGGCCGGATCCTGCTGCAGTGAGGAAACTGTCTTCAGCTGCTGCTGTTGTCCACCGAAAGGGACCTGTGCCTGGGGCAGACAGCTGGATCACTGCTTCTCATACAGCACACCTGAGGGGGCCCAGCAGAGCCTGGGAGAAGCCCAGGCCTCAGGGGAGGTGTGCTGCCAGGAGAGAGGTGGTTCGACCAGCATTTCAGCCATCCAGCTGAGCTGTGGCACTCAGGTGGCCGTGCCTATTGCCAACTGACTTAGGACTAGTAGTTTTTTTTGTTTGTTTTTCTTCTTTTTTTTCTGCTTTAGCCTTCTCCAGACGTAGATGGCACTCGCTACATCACCTCCTCAAAAGCTTGCAGTCTGAAGGCAGTCCTGTTGCTTTCCAAGCTGACTACTGACTTTGGTGGGAACAGGAGGGGGTAATTTGTGCTAGCTTTAATTCTGCAATCAGTGATCCTCTGTCTTCTCAGGTAGTGAGTCTCCAGTGTCCACCTCCCATATTTGTCCCTGCCAAGGACCACTGGTCTTGCTCTGCTCCAGCAAAAGCGCTCAGTCAGCACAGCAAGTTGAACCAAATGTGCTGATTTTAATTTGGATGAGAAATGAACTGTAATAAGCTCCCCATCACCACCAGCAGCCCCCTATGGCTCCAATATTTGAGTAAGAGCTGCACTGAGCAAGGGGAAAGTATAATAACAGGGGCCGTGCTGGATGCTCTCCACCTCTTTGCCCCACAACCATTTATTAAAAGTGAATTCCTGAGGGTGTTTGGAATCTACCGCTGAGTAGCAGAGATAATAACATTGAAAGCTTCGATGAGAACAGTCTGAGCTTCCAAATTTCTGAATCTATATGAGATTTTGAACTCCTGAGGGGTTAATATAGCCAGGTGAGAGAGTGGACAGCTAACCTGTATCAGCCAGTCCGACCGCCATAGTCGGAGCTACAGGAGATGTTGTGGGTCACAGGGCACCCCTCTCACACTCCTTAGGCTCCTTCCAGCCCCCTCTGTGGGCCTGCAGCCCCACTTCAGGGTGAAATGGCAGCAGCAGAGCTGGGGGTGCTCTGGCAGCGCTGTCCTTCCCTCCTGATATCTCCTCCTGCCCCAGGGTGCCAGGGCTGGTACCTCTCTCATCACGCCCTTGCTACAGCAGTGTCCAGCACTCAGCATTTTGGTGTCCAGCTGCTTTCTGCAATGTCAGGAGAGGGCTTTGACCCATAGCATCACTGGCAAGTTTCAAGACACCTTGGCTGACACCAAGAACCATTGAACATAGCTTTGTCTCACTAAAGGGCGGCCCTATAGCTGTTTTCTTTTCAATCAGTAGCCACGTTCATCCAAACCTCTTTTAAATGCAAACTTCTTTTTATACTCATTTTTCCTGGATTTCTTCAGGCAGATTTCCGCTCATTTTGCTAGAATAGCAAACTGGCAGGACTTCTGCTAACTTCCCTTGTGAAGGAGATGTGCTGTCACAAGGCTTGTCATTTTTGTTCGAGAACAGCACTTCCAGACTAGATTTTGTTCTCAGGTGGGGGAATGCAAGCCTTTGCTCTTATACAATAAGATCCAGGCTGTATTCAAAGTCTTCAGCAAACTTTATTTAAATTTTTTTAAATCCCAAGAGTTATGTCTGAAAACAGCTGTGTAGACATTTTCTGAGAGTGAGCCCTCCTGTAACTAATGCACCACTGCCTAACAAATATAACCTCTCCTGAGTTAGAGGGAGTAACAAAAGTTCTGTGTCTTAAACTTCTGAATTGTTTCCCCCCCCGGCTCTAGCAATTCCAAACCTTTAAAAGGCAAAACCACTAAACCATATACAATGTGGAGGATCTACGTTTGTAGCAGCTGTATCTGAAATTATTTTTTTTCTTCTTTTCCTTTGGTCAGCTTGTATGGTTTGAGATGAAATTGTTTCACAGCTCAGTTTAAAACTGGGGAGTGGCACAACCAGAAGCAGAATGAGAACTGGTGCCTGGACACACAACGAGAGGAACGAAGAAGAAAGGTCAGGACCAGCTGACTGGCATCCAGCTCCGTGGATCTCCTGGGTCTGACTTGGGTCACCTTTGAGGCAAAGAGTCAGTTAACAAATCCCTCCCAGTCCTGGCACTGAAATCCCAAGAAGAACACAACCGACCCAGCACATGCAGAAGCGGGACAAAAGGAGGGAACTTGCCAGCTGTTCCCAACACAAGCCTCGTGTAATTAACAGGCACCGTAAATGAAGCAAAGCCAACATGACAGCCACAGCTGCACTGTCTTCTTTGCTGAGCTTTGTCTCCTCCTGACCAAGTGCAGACATCAGCATCCCTTACCTCTCTGGGTGCCAGATGCATCCCTGAATCCCCCCCATGACTCGGGCCAGGCCCGCTGTGTATGCTGAGCAGCCTTTTGCAAACCAGACGTCTCTGCCCGTTTGTGGTGACCTTTGCTGAGCCACCCTGGCACTGGCAGCCAAAGGCTTCTGCTGACCTTGGGTGACTGCCTCTCCTTTCCAATCCTGTTATCACTCTCTACTGGATTGCCTGCTGCAGCAGAGCTTCCTTAATGTCAAGCAGAAAAAATGGATTGGGCTGAAAAGCAGGGAAATGAATTCGCAGGCTGTTATAATGAAAATAATTTAGCTTCAGCCAACTTTAGCATTAAGTCCATAACAGGAGGCCATGGTGTGCAGAGTGCCTCCTTCCTGCTCCGCACAGAGAGCTGAGAGCGAGGAACTCTGCACACCCTCTGTTCACACGACTGGGTGAGTGGTAAAGCCAAGCTTTGTGTGCTGCATTCTCCTTTCAGGATGCATTCAGAGTGTTAACAACCCTTTCATCTCCCCCTTCACCCTACCCCTTCTTCCTCTGTCCCCAGACCCTTCCATGTCTCTCCATGTGCCAAGCATTCCTGATTTCATCTCACCTCTACGTAGCTTTCTGTTCCCTGCCAAACTTCTCTTCTCTTGTACAGGACCTTCAAACCATTCCCTGTATGAAACCAGTCCAACTAAAAGGTCTCCTGTTTGCAAAGACAAGCCGGTCTCTGGATGTCAACAGTCCTTTTTAACATCTTTATTCCCCCATCCCCACCTGCTGCTGTTTGGTGTCTGGTGGCTTTCCTTCTCTCTGTTGAAGCTGATGGTGTCTGATGTGGTCTCTGGGCAGTGGAGGGATGATACGTGGGGCTGAATATGTCCCGTAGCTGAGAACAAAGCTTCACAGAGACACGCTGGATGCACAGCCCTGGAGAGGTAGAGGGAAGGCAGTAAACCAACATGAAATACTGCAGTTGGGACAACTACAGGAATTGTTGAGAAGTAACTAATGACAGCAATAATTGAAGCTTCAGCTCTTTGGTACAGTTCCCATTTGTGCTGATTTCTTCCCTTCATTTCCATGCTTTCCTGCCTCACCCTTAATCTATCCTATAAAGTCAGCATGTGTGTGAGTGTGTCCTGCCTGCCAGCCCGACAGCCCCTGATGATGGGTTGCTGATCCCGTGAATCACAGAGCTCTTAAGCCCTTTCTCATCCCCTCCAAACACATCCCTTCACTCTGGATGAAGCAGTGAGCTTCTTACATATCTCTCAGTTGCCTGGTTACCAGGTTAACACTGATGACAAATGCTGGGTGACAGTTTGTTTAACACTGCTTCCTTCGTGATCTGGGCTCCAGACTTCTCCATTCCTTACCTCCTGCGGTGTCAAGTCTTCAGATGCTCTTGTTCACGGTGTCTCTTTCCAGTAAGCAGCTACTTGCATCCCCTGCTCAGTCTAGTCTATCCTATAATCTCCATGTCCTCTGATTGAATTTCCTTGTCACATTGTCACAGACCAGTTTCACCACAATCCCTCAAAATTTTTCTGTGATTTAATAGCTCCAGCCTCAAGAAGGCTGTTGCAGGAAATGCCAGTGCATTTCCTCTCCACCTGCAATGGAAAGAAGATATATCCAGTTCCTTGATCCCTGTCTTATAAGCTCTCAGTCCTGAGGAGACACGTCTGTCTTTATCTGTGTTCACATATGACCCCATATAACAGCATAGTCTTGTTGTTGAAGCTGTAATATAAAGGAATTATATTAGTAATAACGCATGTGACTGCAGAACCTCTCCTTCCATCACTCATATGCAGATGATGCCCTTTAAAACACAGGCCACCTCTCTTCTATATATTTATAGCGTCGAGCACAATGCAGCTCCTACGTGTTCCCGTAATACAAATAAAAGATATCTTTAAACCCACATTTATTGCATATGGAAAATGAGGAAGGGCTTTCATATTCCTTAGTTTTAGCTTCTCCCTAAGGACTTTTTGTCCTTAACAGCACCAGCGGCACCATTGAGTGTACGCATCTGATTTTGCAGCCCCAGAGCTTCTCAGAGAGGACAACTCGAACCATTAAAATCTCCACTAGCCTGGCTCAGCGTGATCCTAGCGTACCTCTAACATTTCACAGCATCTTCCTCCTGTAAGCTAAAGCATGACCTCAGTCATCTCATGGCCAAAAGCACTCTACAACTGAATGGCCATTTGGAGAAAGGTGTCTCAGAGGCTGCACGAGAGGCATGGGTCCAGCTGGCAAGTGGACTGATCAAAATATATTTTATTCTTCCAGTGCTGGAGCCCAAAGCTTTTGGATGAATATGTGCTTAACTATTTATAATTGACCTTTGCACAAAAGAACATGAAATTTTTATAGCCTAAAGCCTCATTTATTAACTTTACTGGAGTGTAAAATATTGCTGTTTGCTATAAATTTGTACCAGGACAAACAATATATATGCTAATTAGTGGCTGTGCAGCCATTCGGGGGCGTATGTGCTCACCAGTCATTTCCAACAGGCAACAGAGAAGAATGGAATAGACAAATGACAATTGAGTAGTTTGATACTCTCTGTTCAAACAGTGAAGTCTGAAGAGGTGAATTAATGGTGTTCATTATAACAAGTCCATTTCCTTTTCATTTCCTTTATAAATTAGTCCAGGTAACATGCTGTGTCCCTGAGAGAGCCGATCAGAGGCAACCTGCTGAGATGCACCTGCAGAACCGATCACTCTGGAGTTCTTTCATCCCTCCTTACTCAGCTTTTCCCTTCCTTTGCCTTCCTCCAGCCCACCCATTCATCTTCTCCTCTTTCTCTCTTCCATCTGCCCTTTTGCCTTTTAGCCTTTTCCCTATTTCTGACTTTACATTGCTTTCTTTTTTTTTTTTTTTTTTTTTTTTTCCTGCTCTTATCACTCTGTTCTTCTCATCATTCTTTTTTCTTTCTACCTTTTCTTTATATCATCCCTTGCTTCTTTTTCCACTTGGTACCTTCCTCTCACCACATATTACCCTATTAGTACTTTGGGGATCTTGTTATTATTTTATTACCTTTGGCTCATATAAGGACAGATACCTAAAGCTCATCAGAACTCAGTATGAAATACAATTAATGGGGGAAAAAAAAGGGGGGGTGGAGGGAGTGAGATGTGTTTAATTCCACGTGGCTGAATCCGCTGTGTCACGGTTGGTTGGGAGCGAAGAAAAAAGGTTGTAGGGATAACAGAAGGAGCCTGGTGGAAACATCTGTAATGGTCCAGGATCTGCAGCTGCATCCTTACATCTCCTGTTCCTGTGAGTATGCGTTTGTCACAGTTATATCACTACTTACAGGCTGAAAGGGTAAGTGGCAGCTGCTGGCAGCAAATGTGACAGCTCTCACTTTTTGTCTGAGGGTGGGGAAGGAGGTGACAATCGCCATTCTTAGGCTGGATGGACACCCAACCTGAACTGATGCTCCTTGGAAGGTTCCCTCCTCTCCTCTCCCTGCACTGCTCCAGGACACCACCCGCAGGACATAATTAAGCAGCCAAGATACAAACGGGGAGCAGCCAAAATGACACTTGTGTTCGACCAGTCACCTGTGGGAACTGCACAACTGGGAGGTGACGCAGGGCCACAACCAAGGAAGACCCAAACTGAATAAGAACGCTACGAAATGCAAAGATTTCCTTTGGGCAGAGGTGCAAGTAGGATGCCCAGAGAAGCTGTGAATGCCCCATTTCTGGAGGTGTCCAAGGCCAGGCTGGATAAGGCCCTGGGTGAGCTCACCTAGTGGGTGGCATCCCTGCCACGGCACGGGGCTGGGACTGGGTGGCCTTTAGGGTCCCTTCCAACCCCTGCCATTCTGTGGTGCTGCGATTCTCTGAATTTATCACTTAAGGTATCCAACTGAGTTCATTGAATTGTGGGAGATTGTTAGGGATTCTCCACCAAAATCTTTGCAAAGCAGCATTCAGTTTCTATCAAAATCAAAAAAAAACAAAAAAAAAAAACAAAATAAAATACAGCTGAAAAATATCGATGTTGCAGAAATTGTTTCAAATTTTCCTTCAGTGTAGACAGGTATAAGCCCTACTCTGAAGCCCGTGGGAGAGAATAATGTGCCCCAAAATATCATTATCATGAAATGAATTGGCAAATCTGGGGGATCTTGACTTAAAACAAAATTTGGAGCATTTTCACACTATCCTTCAACTATTTTGCAACAAAATTGAGTTTATATTTAACTTTTCATGCTATCAATCCTATTGATCTATTGAAATATCATACTGGAGCGAAATGCTGCAAGTGAATCAGATCTGCATTCTGTTTTAAACGTTAAATAAAAGCATTTCCCTAAAACCACAAACTTCCTGCTTGCTGGGGAATACCATAAACCCTGCGGTGAAGCTGTCCTTGGATATTTGTAAAGGTAAATAAGCAACAAAATACTTCATTAACAAAACGGTTGTGTAGAAAAAATATCAGTACATCAATCTCTTTGAGTTAATACATATTAAAAGAAAAAGCTTCCCTAAATGATTTTTGTTTTCTTACACTTTCCCATTAATTTTAACAGTTTTTAAATGAATGCAATAATGTACCAAAAGCTCCAGGCTTTTTGGTTTGAACAGAAACACTTTGCTGAAACCACAGAGTTTGCTTGCTTCTCATTTAAGGACAGGCTTTTGGTTAAAGCCTGAGATTGGTGTTTAGAAGAAAATTAATTGAATGGGCAGGATATATGGTTTGGGGCTCACATCTCTAACCCTCTTATAGATCAGTTTTTAGTTTGTTTGCCAAAACAATGTCCCCTTTGAGCATCAGTTTCCCCATAGTAGAAGGGAGGACATGGCACTGCTGTTACACACCTGAAGCAGAGGTGACTTTGGGTAGATTTTATTCCTTGTGGGTTTGGAAAAGTGAGAGGACAGGCATTTATTCATGTTGTACTCCGGTTTCGGCCAAGTCAAGCAGAAGTGCGGTCAGGGTGCTTTGACAAGGCTCTAGGCTGCAACAGTGCCAGGGCTTCGAGCAGCACCCGGCTGGGTTCAGGAGCAGTAAGGGAAAGCAACAGCATGAGCAGAGACAACAGCATTCAAACGCCCACTGCCTTCAGAGATTATTTTTTAAATTGCCGATCATGAGGAAAAATTATGGGCCAAATTGTCTGCTTATGTAGCTCATCTCAACTCCAACAGAGTTATCGTAGGAGATACTCTGACTGCAGCCAGAGCGTGCCCAGCTTTACATGTTCAAACAGCATGAGAATAGCTGAAAAAAATGCATGAGGTTTTTATAAATACATTCTGAATTCTTGTTTATGTGTCTTCTCTCTTTTACATCTTCAGGCTATGCTGGGGTATGTTTTTCAGCTTCACCTGCAGAAAAAAAAAAAAAAAAACACTGCATGTTTTCTTACACAGAAATGATTCTCCCTTAACTCACATTTCTAAGAAATAGGGATTTACCTGAAAGACCAAAGAATGCTAGTATTGTTGGATAGTGGGGTGAAGGAGGAGGTAGTCAGGATTTTTTATAGGGGGCACTGATATGCAAGAACATTCCTATTAATCCTCAGCACCCTCATCCATCAGCTTTCCTCAGCTGCCTCTCACTGGCACTCCATTGTAAATGACTGTGAGTTGGAGATCTCTGTGATCCTATTGGCACTTTTCTTTCTCACAGTCTCAGGAGGGAGATGGATATTTAATGACCAAAATCCTCACTTTCATCAGCCGTAGCACTGGCCCAAATCAGAGATGTGGGCCTGGCAACCCCAGCCCCTCCATCATGCCATTGATTTGGTATTGTCCCACTACATTAAATTCATCAATAACGAATTCAAAAGACCTTCCTCCCATCCTTTTTATTGTCATATAGGAACTGCATTATTCACATGTCCATATGTTTAAGCATAAACTGAGCTTTATGATCACTTTATATCCTTTATTTTTTTTTAGTCAAGCAGTATATCAGTGGAGGCCATCATCATAAAAATACTGACCCAATTTGTACCTGGCATAAAATGCCATTGATTCAGTGGGGTCGTGGAATTCAGCTCACCACTATAAACCTTTCCCACGAAGTCCTGTTCAACAAGTGCCTGGAAAACGTCATCTTACACAACTGTGGGGTAGTGGCAAAGCCATTAGGACATTTTCCTTTATGACTTTCCTCTGGTTTTGAAGAGGCTCAGCACAGCCCCCGTCATCCTGCTCACTCGCTCCACGCACCAGGGGCGGCTGAACGTAACGCCAAGTGCTTCATCACATGCTTTCGGTTGCAGAAAGTGGCTTTCTGTGTAGTTTTATCCCCAGTCACATTAATAATGACTAAGACTGGAGCTGCTCAGCCAGCTCCAGAGCTGGACGGCTTTTCTGGATCGTGTTCAGCGCCTAACATGCCTGGCAACAGCATTCAGGTTTTAACTGTTGCGAGCGGAGGGGCTGCTTGCCTCGACTACTCCCGCACAATGGTTTTGCTGCCACTGCTAATATTTGAACAATGTGTTTGCCAATTACGTTAATACAAACAAGTCCCCTGGATCCCAAGGAAAAGGCTGTGCAAACCCGAAGAGAAAGAGCTGCTGGCGGCCTGGCCGCTCTGCAGAGATCCGTGCCACGAGGCAGGCAGAGGCAAGACAAGGACAAGACAGAGAGCTGAGCGTCCTGCCAGCGGGGACAGGCTGGAGCTGCAGCATGGCTTAGCTTGGCTAAGTGATGGGTGACTCCCAGAATTAACACTGGGGTGCAGACAGATGGGATATCAGAGATGGCTGGCTTGCGAAGTGCCCCCAGGAGCCAAACACCGACTGCATGCCTTTGGTTTCTCCATATAAATCCTTTCTTGAATAAAATTTGGCCAGGTGAAGCAGGAAGATATTTTGCATTTATTTGCCACTTCTAAGTGATCTGCTCTAGTGCTGAAGGTCACGTACTACAGGTATATATGCAAGAGGATGGAGGTCTCCAGCATCTTATTTATTGTCTGTATTCTTCAGCACCTGGAAATTGTAGCTAAATACACACGCCTGCCTTTCTGCTGACTTGCCCTGGGATACAGTAAGCTGAGCACCTCCCGTGGTGAGATAAGTGTTAGGACACAGCCCCGACCTTCCGCTGCCACCTCAGCCCTAGCAGTCTCCACTTAACAACCTCATCATTAGCGCACTGCAGCCCTTCCAGTACTGGCACACACACAGGCGTACTCACATGCAGGTCCTCACACTGGAAATTGGACTGAACCTGGTCTTGAGAAACAGAAAACACCGCACAGCTGGTTTAAGAGCCTCTAAAAGTCCCATTTGGAGCTCTTCAGGAGCTAAGCCTCATCACCGCAGCGCACAGATCTGCACATAAAGCTGTCACCGTGAACTGCCACCTCCTGCCATCACGGTGCCCAGGTTATGATGATGATGATGAGGAGGAAGGCAGCTTTCCCCTGGGCAGCTGGGGCTGCTGCTAGCGCCCCTTCCAGCCCCAGCCAGCACTGCCAGCTGCCCTGCAGCAGCACAAAACCCTCCTGCTGCCCCAAGGTCTGCAATTCTCCTGCTCTTGTTTCACCTCCAAATGCCCATCTGTCTCCAGCCATTTCCTAAATGATGCCCGAGCAGCCTCCATTTGTTTCCTTCTGAACCTGCTCCAATGTTGTGGGTTTGAAAGCTCACCTCCAGCCTGGCCATTATTGGCTTTGCCTTCCATTTAGGAGCAACTGTGAAAAACAGGAGCAGGGAGAGGCGAGCAAGAGTCCTGAGGAAGAATAAACAAATTAAATGCCAGCTGAGCTCTGAAAGGCATTTTCTAGACCAAATAGAAAACACAGCTTGCCCTTTCATTTTAGATCAGAAATAGGTGGCTGTTGCTTTTCTTTGGCTTTTTTTTTTTTTTCCTTGTTGTTGTTTTAATGAGTCATCCTTAAGGAACTCAGAAAGGTGGCTGCAGAAGGAACGGCTGGAGGTGAAATTAGAGCAAAGTGTCAAAGTGACAGGAAGAGACCACCAAGGCCTGGCCGCTGTCCCTGCCCATGGCATTGCTCCCCCCTCATGGGAATTCTTCGTGCCAGTGTTTCCCCTTGGCTGGCTGTTCCTTGCTCTGTAAATCAATCCCGCACCCCAGAGCTTTGGTCCTACATCTCTCACCCTTCTTCTCTGCCTCGGGCCACTGCTTCTGCCTCTCTCTGGCATCTCTGTGCAGCTTTTCCTCCTTCCGGGCCCTCACTGCCAACACTTCTCTGAGCCCCTGTGGTGCCCTATTCCCTACCCACCCCTTTTCTGTTTACCAGCCATGAGTTAGGCAGTTTTGCCTTTGCAGCCAGGCCCCTCAGACATTCCCTCTAATTGCTCCTTTAATCCCCAAACTCCCTTTTCTCTCCCTATAACTGTTTCATCCCTACTGATGTCTCACGCAGCAGCCCTTCCCCTTGAGCCCGTCTCCTCCCTTTGCTGGAGCTTTCCCCTTTTAGCCATTCAGCCGTGGACTTTTCTATACTCCAGAGTAACACCAGCTCAGAGACACTCTCCTGCTTCAGGTTCCCCAGGGTTTGCTGGCATTACGTGCACCATCACACCCAGCTTCTCCCTCCAGATCTCACTGAAAGCACCTCCTGGGCAACCTGCAGCCAGCTTTGCTCTCCCAGGCACCACCCAGGCTGTGCCTGCGGCCCCGGCACATGCAGAAGGGAATTTCTTCCTTCAGCCAGCTCCTGAAGGATGAGAGTAGAGAAGGTGGAAGCTCTAAAAACTCACCTGCAGGAGAACTGCAGGCAAAAGCCAGCCCAGGTCAGGAGATGCCTGGCACGCACCAGCTGCAGGGGCAGGAGTCAGACAAGCGTCCGTGGGAGGATGGCGAAGAAATGCGCTGACGGGCGGGTAGGCAGCTAGATATGGATATACAGACACATCAATAGATTCAGATAAATAAAAATGATTTGCAGATTCTCTTCCTTTCTCCCACATTTTGCGTCAATTCATTTTTTATTTTTTTTTTGTCTGGGGGTTGGGAAGGGCTGTGCATCTGCAGCCAGAGCTGCGGCAACATCTCAGCAGCCCGTGCCAGAGCTCTCCAAAGGCTCACAAGCCCACCTGTGCTTCAGGAGCTTCATCTCCACTCTCCTTTCCTATGGATCTCTAACCCCCTGAGTGCAATAGGTTGCTATACAGAAGGGTGTTTCGATAGACCTTGCTCATTAGGAGTATATTGAATGTCACTAATAAGACCTCTATGAAAGTCTATAGTGAGAGCAATTATCTCACACCAATATAAAATCAGTAGCAGCTTGTTCGAGACCAGAGTACATGGAAGAGGATCAGGGCTTCCTGTAGATTTAATTAGGAATTCTCCTGATTAAAATCTGATTTATATTTCTCCAGCGGGGCATTTCCTCAAGGGGTAAATAACCTGCCATGATTTCCTTACTTTGTGTTTCCCCATAGCCCCTGGTACGGGGAGGGGAACAGAAAGAGGTGTGAGCTTTCACCCTTAAGGATTGAGAACAGGGAAAGAAAGTAAAGAAAACAGTAAAGAAAATAAAGATGTAGTGAATAAATGTGTGAAATTCATTTATTCACTACATCTGATTCCTGTGTCCCGCCTGCCACCACAGGACTGCCTGCCACCACACCTTGTGCTCTCTTGCTGCTGGTAGGAGACCAGCCAGGCACCACTGTGATTTAGCAGGGCTCGTTTCTGCATCCTTAACATTCAGAGCCTTGTGGATGGCTGCAAAGCTCCTCGAGAGCCCAGTGGAACATTTAAAAGAGGAGTCGCGGCATTTTCTTTTTAAAGAGCTGTTCTGTCTCCAGCTAAAGTGCTGTTGTAGCTCACTTCTGGGAGGCAGAAGCCTTCTCTGGCTGTGCGACTCCGCTACTTCAGACTGGAGTCCTTGGGGAACCATCACAAACACGCTGTTGAGACAGCCTAATAACCCAGGCAGCCTCTCAGCAGCCCTCGTGCTGCCTGGTAAGGGGATGGGACAGGCACTGCTGGGATGAAGCACACCGTGTCCCGCTGCCACTGCCCCACGGAGGTCACTTCTTGTCCTCCCCTCCGGGAAATCTCCGAACTGGACACCAGCAGAATTATTTTTCCTTCCCGCAGCACAAATTAGCGAGCCCTCGAGCGGAGCCACCTTGCAGATATTTTGCATTCAGGCAGCAGGCAAGGGAGCTTCCCTGCCCCATGCTGCCATTAGGTTTGGTGGCACCAGGGGAAGCTCCTTGGCTTGTCATTGCTTCCCCGCAGCCCCCTGGCCAGATCCTGCACCATGCGTGACGACTCTGCCAGGTCTCAGCAGCAGCAGCAGCGCATCAGACCGGGTGTCTCTCTAGAGATTTGAGATGCTTTCCATGAAAAACACCCACACATTAAATTTCGCTGTGGGTTTATTATCTGCTGCGTGACGTTTTGTGACAGTCGGCTTCCACAGCCCATTCCTGACCTCCTTCAAGTTGCTAACCAAAACAGATGGCCTTCTTACGGGGACTGCAGTCCCGGGCTTCCCTTTGCAGGAACGCCAGCACACAGACAGAATGGGGGGAAGAAAAAAGCATATATACATAAAAAAAAAATAATCTCAAGACTTTCATGCTACTAACCATAGCAACAGCATGATCTTAACGCTGCAATCTTTGTCCTCCTCCCTTCGCTTCCTCCCCAGGGGAACGGATCCCTCACGGTGCCGTGTGAGCTCAGGACCACTCGTGTGTCAGCTCGCTGTGGCTGCTTCCAACTTTGGAGGGACTTCCATGGCATTTCCTGGTACTCTGAAAAACCCCAGCCCTTGCAGTCATTATAGTTTGTACGGATCAAATCGATTTTTCTGTTCTAAATATATTAGTATTTCATTTATTGTAAATATGATTCTTAGGGGTATGCAATTTGAAAAAAAAAAATTGTAAGGAAATTTAAACAGTCAAGGAGACAAAGCAGAAATGTACACAAACACCCATTCATTACTAATCCTTTCCATAAAATAACATCATCCTTACAATGAGCTCTTGATTTTGGTGAATCTGCCACCTGATTATTGGGGCTGGCGGTGCAACTACCTATTGTGAACAGTTGAGCTTACTCACAACAGTAAATACTAGCTTTGATTAAGTAATTAATTAAGATTAAGTGGCAGGATGGTGTCACAGCCCAAAAAATGGGCTTGTCCAAGACACCTCCCAGAGCCTCTCAATCTCCGTGGGCCTGGCAGTGAACACGAAGGCCAGGAGATCTTCAGGCAGGGCATTAGCAGGAGGGGGTCAGTATCTCATGAGCATCATCTTACGGGGTCGGCAGGATTAAGGCATGGCAGTGTCAGGAGCCAGCAACCCTGGAGAAAGCAAGGTGGACACCATGATATCAAGCCCCCTTTCACCCTCTGGCAATAATTAATTAGTCACTCAAAACTAGGTTTCGTCTCCTGGCTTTGTGTCCATAGGAAGCCTCTATGTTAGCCCCATTTCTGTGCTCATAATCACACTAATCCTAAATAAACATGCAGGTAAATGCTAACATCCATCAAATGACCACACAACGTGAAAATCCATTGCAGGGTGTGTTTTTTTTTAACAGCACCACTGAATAAATTAAACAGGTAGCGGAGCAGTAACCTTGAGATAAATGATTAGGTGGTTTTATTTTTTATTTGGAAAAAAAAAAAAAAGATGACACAGTTTTATCATATTTATAATAAAAGTCATTGACATAATAAAACACTCCCATCACATCAGTATTCATTTCTGCAAATAGAGCGCTGACGTTTTATAATATTAACATGTGTTATAAATGTCACTGATATATTAAGATTTTCAGTCTCTCTAACCAAAAATACAGAGAGATGAGTGAGGAAGAGATGACTAATTCTAAGAGATTAAAGAGAACATTTTCTCATGCAATTAAATCATCTTCTGGTGATTGTGAGCCGAGGGAAACATAGAAAAGTCCAGCTCTGTGACTACAGATTTTACCACCAGCGCGGTGATGACCTGGGGCACCGAGTAATTGGCGCGTTAGGAAAACTTTGGGACGTTGGGAAGCGCTGGAGCTGGCGAGCTGCTGGGCTGCCCACGTGCTGCTACCATGGGTACCTCTGTGGGGGGAGCTCAGACTGCCCTAAAACTCGATGGGTGTCTTTGGGAGACTGGGTCCAGGCACAGATGGCTTGGAGGAGATCTTTGTCCTGTCTGCTGGTGTGCAGAGCCAGCACTCAAGGGGAGGATGCGAACAGCCGCTGGGGCTGAGTGGTCAGCGGGACGTCTCCTGCTCCTGGGAAAGCCTCCCCCTGACCAAGCTCTTCCTCCAGCTGCATGGAAGAGTTCAGCTCACAAATAAGAACGTGAAAAGGACATGGCAGGGAGATCCAGGGCCAGGATGAGGTCTGCACTGCAACAAAACCCCAAGGGACGAGTTGTCAACAGGGCTAGATCCAGGAATGTGAGCTGGTAATGACTAAGTGATAAACAATTTACGTACAGTTAAACAAGCAAGGAGTGAAAGAGTCCCTTGACACCATGACTAATTCTTTCTAATAAAAACCTCTCTGAATTTCCAGGGTCCCATCAAGCTTATAGATCCTATCAGGCACTGGGCTTACAGCAGAGCTCTGTGCAAGCCAACACTTCTGTTTTGTTGCCGTTTAGCTCGAAACCAGCAGCCTCTGGGAGGAAATCCAGAATGAAAGATACCCAAAAGCCCCTTGCTCTTCAGGTTTGAACTTCCTACATTATCCTATCTGAGAATTTCATTCCATGATTTTTGTATTACATCCGTAACTTCTGGCTTCCTCACCATTTTCACCAGAAGGAGCTGTCTGTCTTCTGTGCATGGTCAACCCAGAACTGGTACACCAGCAGCCTGTGAGTCAGCTGTGGGGACTTTTTGTCTTTTAATCAGCAGTTGAAGCAGTGCAGCACCTGAAACGCATTCCCTCCCAGCTGTTTAAATGACACATCAGTATTAATTATTTTCCCTCCTACATGGAGATAACATATTTATACAATAGGTCATTTCCCTAAGAAGCTTGAAATCTCATCAGGCAAAAGGTGAAAAAAGAAAAAAAGAGCTGGGAGCAAGTGGCTGAGGGGCTGCCCCAGCATCACAGAAGCTGGCATCATGAGGGGGGCTGCAAATGGGTCTGCTGAGGATTGCTGAATTTCTTTCTGAATTTCTGGTCTTCCCAAATTTCAGGATCACTGTTCCTTCGGCTGTCGAGATCTGGTTGCAGCCATGTACCACATTTCTTCCCCTCCAAAAAAAAAAAAAAAAAAAAAAGATTCTGACTCCAAAGGGTTAGGAGAAAGGAAGAAAATCTATACCTCATTTTTCTATTTCTGTCTGTTGATATATCCATATATCCATACATCCATACCTACCTGCCTATCAGTGGCATACCTCCCTCTTCTCCACTGAGACGTAGACATCTTCAGGATGTTTTCATCAGCTCCCCAACCAAGTGCCACAGAGATTGCCAAATTTCAATTCACAGGGGAGAAAATGTGTGTACTTTATCCTATTCATTTATATTCTGGGAAACAGCACTTGTGTAATTATGCCTGAATAGCTACAGGGGTAGGGAAGGCCTAAATAAATGCATTCGTAGACAATTGGAGTAACAAGTTTTAATTAGGTTTTTAGCTTCTTCCAGCTCCATTTTGCCAGTGTTGCAACTCATGGACTGGGAAATAAACCTGGTAAGCACGGTCTATAAACACCTGGCTGACCTTCAGCAGTTGCCTCCTCAGTTACTGCAGAAGCATTTGTTTAAGGGTAATTCGATCATGGGAACCCTCCTGAGGTTACTGCTGCTACAGGTCTGCGGAGGGGTCTGGCAGAGTTTATTTGTGTCACTTGTCAGGGTTTCCTCTCCTGGGAGCCCCAATTACCGCGGCGTCGGGGAGGTATAAATTTAAATCTCCAGGCTCCACGCGTCTCTGCGGATGAACTCATCGGTGCCTACAAGAATCGTTTCCCTTATAAAACATCCTGTAAAACGACAGAGACCCTGGGCCGCTGAGAGCAGGAAAAAACAATGAACATCCCACAGAGAGGAAATGAATCTCCCTCCCTTTCAGAGGGGGATTTTTGGAGCTTTTCCTTTTGGCTCCGTCGTGTGCTCATAGTGAGGGTTTAGATTGCAGGGGCTGCCTGGGCCAGGGGTGAGAATCGGAGGGAGAAGCGAAGGCAGCAGAAATGGAGATTTTGTACTTACTAAAGCAAGTTATTTTTCAGCCTGCGCTCAGCTCTAAAGTTCACCACTGAATTATTAAGCGTGGCAGGCTTAGAATCTGCTTCAGCAAATAACAGCTATATTTCTTTGGGAGAGCATGGGAGCCCAAACCTCGGGGCTGGGTGGAAAGCAGAACAACTCCACCAACACGGACTGGTGCCAGCTACCTTTACACCACCCGTGGGAGGTGGTCCATGATCCTGAGTTCTACACTTTGTCACTGTCCTTCCCCACAGCTTCTTGTCTCAGCCCAGCTGCCCCATGGCAGTGGGGAAAATGCTGAGCTCTTGTAGCAGGCAGAATAGACAAGAGGGTCTGGACTCCTCTTTCTCTACAGCAAAGATCAGGATAAATGCACTGATGCAAAAAAAAAAAAAAAAAAAAAAAAAGGCTATGGAGGTAATCTCACACTTATCCAGGTGTTGCCAAAAATTCCCAGTTTGTAAATAGAAAACAACCAAATGTGCATGCTCCTGTGCAAATGATGGAGGGGCAAAAGTCATCTTCCCACTCTTACGCACAACTTGTACCCAGGTTAAATAAGTCACTGCTTATGATGGACCCCACGGATCTCTGCAGTCATCCCTCTGTGGATTCTTTGATTGCAAGTGAAATACGTGTCATTTTTGACCTGCAAGAATATGAGTTTGAGGCTGCAGCATGGCTCTGCCACCTAAATGAAGGCAGAGCCCAGAGCTGCTCTTCCAGACCAGCTGCAGACTCAGGCCAGCATCACAGAGATGGTGTTTGGTCCGCACTGTTAGGATTCCTCTTTTTACTGAAGACTTTGTTATGTTTTTAGATGACAGCTTAGATTCGGGAGCACAAGCTGTGTTGTTCAAACAGGGAAGCTGACTCAATGAGACACCCCAGACAGCCCAGCCCAGCCCCTTCAAATGCACTGCACAGATGATCCCTTTTCCTACAAGATTAAAAACTGCAGCAACATGAAGGGTTAGTATGTTTCACAACAGATTCTGATTTATCAAACATGATTAGTGGATTATGAATATGGATGTGATTTCTAAAAACAAAAGAAAGTTCATGCGGTTCATCTTTCTTTAAAAGATTAATTTAAACTCAAGGAGCATTAGCAACAACACAAATATATCGCGTGTAAGATCGGGAAATACAAAAAGGAAGGAACCGAGAGTGAGGAAAGAGAAAAACAGGCAAAATCAGGAGGATTTTTCTCAAAATCAAGTAGGATAGACTATGTCCAGGGATTTTTTGTAGCCTTGTAAAAAACTGTAAATGCAGTTTTAGGATGCAAAAGAGTTGTCTAGAATATATTATGACTTCTGTTATTAACCCTTCTGCTTCAAGTCACTCCCAGAAACCTGGTGCTCCAGACAGAGATCCCAAAAGCTGAGGATGTCGGGGATTTCACTCTGTCCCAGCCATACTATTTGTCTTTTTCCTGTTTTCCCCTGACACAGCCCTCAAGGTCTGGCATCGGTTCCCAGCTGCAGGAACTGTTCTGGAGGTTCTTTATCACAGCAGGCTTCCCAGAGGCCAGCAATCTTCCCCCAGCTGGTTAAGCCGGCTTTATAGCGGTGTTACATTGGAAGAGGTGCGTAAAGGAGTAATTAGGGGCCAAGAGAAGGCCCAGTGCA
This sequence comes from Aythya ferina, assembly GCF_964211825.1. Lineage (NCBI taxonomy): Eukaryota > Metazoa > Chordata > Aves > Anseriformes > Anatidae > Aythya > Aythya ferina. The sequence goes on from NC_140318.1 coordinate 7,505,701, forward strand.
GGTCTAGCAGGATGCCTGGAGAGGAGAAAACTGTTTGCAGAGTGTGGAGCTGAATGCAAAGCACGAGGTTGTACGATGAGGTCTGCTGACAGCGATGAACACATCTCAGTGCTGGCTGCACACTCATCGAGGCATTCTTGGACATCTAGGATCTTGCATGCTGTAGAAGTGACCTCCAGCTACATCCAAAGCCCAAATCCCAGATCTTCCGCCTGAAAGAATCACGACTCTTGTCTTCAGGACAACCTTCAGGTGCTCCTCAGAAGGTAGCAAAAAGACCCAGCGATGGTGTTTCCATGCTGTGGACCAGAGGGAAGAGCTACTCCTCTGCTGTGAGGGCCTTCTACCTCCGAGCCATGCAGTATTTATGGAGACAGCACTCTATCTAAGAGTCTCCTATACAAGGTCTCCTATGCTCATCACCATGGTATCTGAGAGTCTCATTTATTATAGAAACAAACAACTCACTTCAGAAACGAGTTAAGGTTGCTAAGTGACAACAATGTACTTACTTATCACATCATTTGCAAAACCCTCACACTTAAAAGCAAGGAAATGAATGATTAAGGACTCCTAAAACCCTATACTGCCCACATAATAAAAATTTATTTTTAAGTTGAGTACAAAGAAGTGCACTTTTTATTTTGGCAAAACAACTGTATGCTTAACCTGTGATTTATTTGCTTTTTTTTTTTTTTTTTTTCCCCTCCTCTTTTATTTGAAATTTTTATTGTGTTAAAATTGATGTACAAACATTTTCATTTAAGGAATATTCATAAGTAGAAAATATGATTAGTTAGTTTAAGTAATTCCAAGTACCATTAGTATGGGGTAATACTGCATTTGTGATAGGCAAATACGTGCACATTTTTACAGAAAAGAATAAATTTCCATAACACTATTCCTTTGCTAATCGACATTACTTTTGCATGTGTATTCATTCATTCATTTATTTATTTATTTTAAGACAAGCTTTGGTTTCTGTTAAATTCTAGAAATACACATCTCTCTTGGGTCACTGTAAAGATTATTGAGGTGTCTTATGACACACATTTCACTGTATTTGTCAAAACAATTTAGGTAAAATCCAAATTAATCTATAAGTCAAGGAGAATTTTGACATTGTCTTCAGATGGGCCAGGTTTTCACCCTTTACATGTTTTCTATAGGCAATAAAAGATGTATAATGTTTTTAATTATTAATCTCCTGGCTTTTAAGCACTTGGGTTTGGTACCTAATGCAACGGGGGCAAGTGGTGCTGAGGGAGTAGTGCTGTTACTTAATTGTGATTTGTTTGAGAAACAAAACTGCTGCTTGTTTCAGGTTTTCCTAGATCACTCGATGTTTATTTTCTGCGTTTTAATCTTTAATTTTCGTGTGGAGAATCTGGGGTGCAGGGCTTCCTTCACTTGCGGTACACCAGGGCTATGTAGCAAAGAAAGATGTGAATCTACACCACTGGAGGAACTGCCAGGTACTGGGATGTCTCCACTGGGGACATGTCCAAGTCCAGACCCTCGGTGGTGACAGATCTGGGGGCTGTTCCCTGAGCTATGCAGTAGCCCATATTACAAAGAAGCACGAATGCAGAAGATAGGGTGTTTTTCCAAAGCACTCTCCATCCCTTGTCCGTGCCTTGCGGTACATGCATGGAGAGTTTCTAAAGGACTCGGGGCTCATCGAGCTGTGCTCTCTTGAAAAATGCGGCCACTCACATCAGGGCCTAAATGGGAGCTGGGTAATGCTGCTTCGGTTGCTGGAAGAATTAGTCAATGACAAAAGAGCAGTCACAGCAGCTCTTCTCCATTAGCTTCCTCTTTCCTTCAACAATATCAATTATGGAAGCTGTAGCCCAAGGTTCCAAATAATAGCTATTTTTCTACAATGTTACTATTTTTGCACATAAAAATGCCTTTTGCATGAACCACTGTCAAGGTCTAATCTAATCTATTTATCTGTATTTACAAGGCACTTATCTACTGTAGTATCTAAGTGCTCCACATAGATAAATAGACAACACTGTCATCCAAATACAGCATTGTTTCAGTACTTTACATCCCACTGAAAAATCTCGTGGGCTAAAATCTTGCCTCTTGGATCCCAGGGAGAATAGCAGGCATGATGAGGACCATGCTCAGGCAGGGATTGGCAAAAACACTATGGGCCAAAATCTGCTGGCAATGGTCTTATTGATGCCAGTGGATAGGAAGCCAGCAGATTTTAAGCTGGGTAACGACTTGGGCTGGTACAGCAGAGGTCTGTGCTCAGTACCACGGTTTACAACACCTGTATAAATATGGCCTGGCCTCCCCTTGCTGTCACCTTCTCAGCACAGGTAGTGTCCCTATGCTGTCCCCTCTGGGTGCATGCACACTTACAGGACAGCTGCTTCTTGAGAGTGGCCCTGGGCTGTTCCATTAGGGGTTTCCTCCAGCTGGGGAAGAAATCCCAGCTGCCAATCTGCCCTACAGATGCCTTACACCTCCCTGCAGCTGCGTGGTGCTCACGGTGCAAACCAGTCAAACAAAACCTTCCCTGAAAAGAGAAAGTGACTTCTCAGCTGCCAGGTCACACAGAAATATTCCTCGAGGAAGCCACGAACTTTTTATTGCATCTTGGGCAGGGAGACAGAAAAGGGAGATGAGGGAGAGGGTGACAGATCCCTATCCCTCTGCTCAGGGAGCGTGCAAACAGCAGGCTGAGCCACTGCCTCTTGAAGAGGTTCTCCAGGGCTCTGCATGGAGCACTTCAGGTTTTGCCTCTGCTTTGCTTAGCCCTGCTGTAATTCAACAGACTCAGTAACCAAACAAACAAGGATTTAGCTAAATCATAAACAAACCCAGCACCCGCAAACTCCCCTTTCTCCTTCCAAAGGATTTGCCTGGTTTGTATTTTCAGGATTAGATCTGTCTCCGTTGAGTAGCTATGGAATAAAATGGAGAGCGACGTGTGTCGTTCGTCAGCATCTCCTTCCTGTCCTATGTACTCCTCTACCACAGCCAGCAGTTTCAAGCCAGACTATGTGATATGGTTGGACAAGAGAGAGGGAAGAGAAAAGTGGAGAGAAAATATCAGCTCTTTACACAGCAGTAGATAGATATATTGTTAATGCTAAACCAGAATAAATTTCTAGTTCTCCCTTTCCTTCATTCTTAATTTCCCTAAATGAGACACTTTGTGTGATGAATGCTCCCCAGGCAATATAAAACCAGATTTTCCTCTGATTTTGGCTGGCTGGGTCAGGCCAAAACTGCCTGCGAAAGCCCATACATCACAGGGCAGGGAGAGGTGACGGAGGAGCTGGACAGCACAGCAGGAAAATGAAACTCTGCATATAGAAAAGAGGAAACGAATGGGTTTCGGTAGGGGAGAGATAAGGATGATTCCACCGCCAAATTTCTCATGAGAGGTGGCGTTGTGTGGGAGAGAGGAAGAATTGCTTAGCAAGGGGTGGAGGAAAAAGAGGTTATTAAAAACAAACGCGGGGAGCCCCGTCCTCAAAACGCAGGTATCCAGGCCCAGCTGAAAGTGGAGGTAGGTTTCTCCGCCACGAGAGAGGGCCCTGTTCAGAGCAGCTGTCACTGCGATATCCTAATTGGAAATAATTGGGATTGTCTCAAACCACAAAGCCCTGAATTAGCTGCCGCAGCCTCCACCAGGAAGCATCTGTCGCCATCTCCAATGGCAACAGTTCAGCCCCCACCGCCTCCAGCCGGCGGTGCCCGCTCCACCCCGAGCACCCCATATCCGCAGGACCATGGGTGGCCTGGAGAGCCAACGCCACCCTTGGGTGCTGGGGACAAGCCAGGGGATGCAGGGGACGGAGGGAGGACAGGGGAGAGGCAGAACGTTGAGGCAGCATCACGCCATGGAGGGCCCTGGGAAAACTTGTTGGAATTAGGGTTTTTTGCTGCTTACACTAACGGCTCCTTTGTGCTGCTCGTGTGCTGATGTATAATTAAGATGGGATTTATTTATTTGTTTTTGTTTTTACGTTACGAGGGAGAACAGGGGGAATTGCGGCAATAGGAAAAACAGATTATAAAGTGGCTGGAGCTGTTTTGGGTGGGTTTGCTTAGTTGGTTGGTTGGTCTGGGGTGGGGGGGAACACCGGGAACAATCAATTGAGGAAATCAATTGAAAATACTTGGAGCTGGAAGGCCAAGATTGCATTGAGATCACTCTAGGGAGAAGTGTGAGAAGACTTTCAGATTAATTGATTACTGCAAAATGTCTTAGGCTACGTGTAGTGCTATGTGCTGTCTTCCCTTCTGCATGTTCCAGGCTTCCTCCTGTCCACCCACCAAGGTACTGAAGCCCTAAAACTGGTGATTGCAGACAGTGCATGAAATAATTTTTACTGCTGGAAAGAGATACAGAGTTAACAGATGCTTTTAAAGCACATTCATCCTAACCTAGGTGCCTTGGAGCCATTTTCATTCTAGTATTGCACTTAGAGGTTTTCTCAGCCTGGAACATGGGAGACTGAAGAGACTACGGGGAAGTCTGATGCATCTTGATTACAAATTGGACCAAATTGTCTGGATACTCTGCGCCTGGGGCAAGTGCTGCAATGAAGCTGGAAAACACTGGGAAAAACTGCTTCCCCTTTCTGAGATCTGCACGATGCCGGGCAGTGAGATGGAGCGAAGGGAGCCTTTTCCTCTAGATATCATCCTTTGCTGACGTTTCTTAATTAATAACTAGGTTATTCTACGTTTCCTAGTGAAGTTTTGCTAGCACCCATTTTGCTTCTTACATTGGATGTTAACTAGGCAAGCAGGCCCCTGTGTTTGCCTGCCTATTTCATGGTGTAAAGTTCAGCACTTAACTGAACACTAAGGCTTCCAAGCCTCTTATAGGGACACCAGCTCACTCCTTGCCCGGCTTCAGATGAGGAGAGGGAGGCAGCACCTTTGTTTTCCTTACTGGTATTATATTAGCACCCTTACACCTCTCAAGATCAGGGCAAGAGCAGCAGAGGAACGGTTTACCTGAAGTCATCAAGGCTGCCATCACAAGGGGGCTGAAAATAAATCTCCTGAGGCACATGTTGTTTTTTAAGCCCCCAGTAGTCTCTGCACTGGTTTTGGGGCTGTCGAGGTCTGCTCCTATCAACGCACCATGGACTCCCCCTGCCAGAAAGGGGTACTGGCTGCAAAAGGGTGGGAGAAAGGAAGAGCATCTGCAAATCATTTTCCAGTGTTTATGTATACATATATATGAAGCTCCCTTTTTCCACGGAGACACAGACATTTGCAAAATGTTCTCATCAGCTCCCCAAGTAAATATCAAACAAATTGCTAAATTTTGTTTCTTAGGGGAGAAAATTCGTGACTAGCCCAGATGCACTCCCTCCACCCTCGCAGGGCACCTCTGGGAGAAAGCTGCTATGGGTTGTGTTCCAGATCAGCAAAACAGGCACCCTAAGGCCATTTGGGGCTAATTTATGAAAGCAGAAGGGAAGCAGGTTATAGCTCTGTACCTGAGCCTTCTCTTCATCTATCCAGTCTCAACTTGGCAGCATGAGGTTGTGTATTTATGCTCATGAGAATGAAGTGCAAAGCAGCGTAAGCCCAGCTGGAGCAGCTCTTGAGAGAACTCTTCTTTTTCTGACTGCAGTAGAATTCAGACCAATTTATGTCTTTCCTTTCACTTAGGTTACCTATATTCCTGTTTGTTTTTTTTTTGTGTGTGTGTTTTTTTGTTGTTTTTTTTTTTTTTTTTCTCCCCTAAATCCTAATCCAGTCTTCGGTTCATGAATGAAGTGCAGGGCACTGCTTTCTATCCTCATCCTCTATTCTATAGATCACACTAATCCTGTCTATAAATTAGTTCATTTACAGAACATCAAGCACAAAGCAAATAGCATGATTGTGTCTTTACCTGGCCATAATCCTGAATCAATATCATTTCATTCTTATGTCTAAATCAGCAGTGATGATCTGTGCTACCATTTAATGTGCTAATGGTCCTCCTGTTACGTACATTAAAGACGGGCCCTGACATGGGATTGGGGCATCTTTCTGCCTGTATGTGCGACATTATCCACACATCAGCAGCCCGCCCAGTAGGATCCAGTATGTTACAGACACTGTGAAGCCATCCTGTGGCCTGAAAGTCCACTTAGTCTGGAGGTTGAGGTTTTCAGTCCTTGCTAATAAAAGCTTAAGAGGGAAAGATGCTTAAGAAAAGCCTGGAACAGAGCTTGATAACTATAGCTGGGTATAAAGTTACAGGTCAATTTTTTTTTTTGTTCACTGAAAAAGTAATTTCAGAGCGCATAAAGCTTTTCACAAATTTGTTTTGGCTCCCTCAAATAACTAATCAGAAAACAAGAGCAAATAAGAAATATAATATCCCACTTTGGCATTTTCGAAATTAAGTCTCTTTTCAAAAGAAAACAGGGTTTTCTGTTAACCAAATTATATTTGTCTTAAGCATAAAGATTCCCAAAGATTTAAAAAAAAAAAGTTATGTTTAATGGAAAACAGAATTTTTCAGTTCAGCCTAAGAAAAATTCTCCTTTTCTTTTATTTTCACAAAGAAAGGTAAAGGGGGAAAAATGCATAATCCATACTGGGTTGGGGTAATTCTTTCATTTGCTTTACCCCATTGCTCTGCCCAGCAAAGCAATCAAAAACAATCTGTAGCCTTGCAAAGACAAGGATCTCCTACTGCAAGGAATGATATTGAGTTTTGAGGCAGGAAGCTCCAATTTTTTCTGCTTTATCCCTGCACAAGCACACTGAAAACAAGCTTTATAAATCAATCAGATGCCAAGGACAAAATTGTTTACTAAGATACACATGCTTCATCCTTAGGGACAAGGCCTCAGTGTTCGTGATTCTGGTTGGGTGGGACTCGTACCCAGAAGGGATGTAGCAGAAAAATCACTTTCCATTTGTTAAGACACTTACTTAACTCCAGTCGACAGGAGTGTGAGGACAGAGCTGGAGGCCTTGAGCCACTTGTTAGTCAAAGAAGACTCCAAAATGTTTCAGTGTTATGAGCATCAGCCGCAGCAGCAGAGAAGTTGCAAGGCCTGGAGGGAGCGCAGCAGCCCAGGCAAGTCCCCCCAGGAGGTCTGCTCTTCAGATGCTTTCCGAGGAGGAAGATTGCCAAGTGGGAAGGCAGATTTCTATGCAGGTGAAATATTTGCTTTCTCCCCCTGTCTGGTCTTGCTCCGTATCAAAGTGAAGTGTACCATGATAAATAAGAGTTTGCTTTTAAGGAGGCCCTGTGATCAGTTATGCAAAATTAAAAAGCGATATCAACTTGCTTGCATTTGTTTGCGTTATCTCTAACAATTTCCCTTTGCTACAAATCAAACAGTAAGGCCTCCCTTAACAACAACAATAAAAGTAATAAACAATGATATGAGTGCTCTTCATCACAACTTGCCAGCAGCACCTCCCTGCTAATTTTAAGAAGTGCCAGAGCAGGAAGAGATAATGCAACACTGACTTATATACACTGTCCTGGGCTGAGGATGTAAGAACAACACAAGACATTTTTCTCATTATAAAAAGCCTCTTAAGCTAATGTACCTGTCCAAAATTTCCTGCAAAGCATCCGACACCCTCAGCACAACTTCCTGCAACATTCCCCACCTGCTTGTAGACACAGATGGGCTCCATCTGCCAGCAGAAAATCTGAGACTCCATACCCAGGGAGCAAATTGGTGAAAAGATAAAGAACAGCCAGGAAGAAGCTGACCTGCAAATCCATGCTGAGCCATGCTGTGAACCCAAGCATGTCATGTGGTCTTCTTGTGTCTATTGACCCACTTGGAAATAGGTGAGCCTGTAGGAAATTGCAGTAGTTGCCTTGAAGCGGAGACCTCCTGAGCAGCAATAAGTACACAGCTGGGATGGAGTCCAACACTGGGCTACAATGGGCTGCAGAACACTCCGACAGCATCACTGCTGAGCAATGGGCATACCAGTGCAGTGTAGGGGAGCAAAGGCACCTTGGTTTCATCTCCACCACCCCTGCTGGAGGCAGATCTCAGGCTGCTCTCAAGGCACTTTGGCTCTGCAGGCATGCCCAAAGGGTTGGTGTGCTGCCAAAACACCCAGGCAGATCATCTGCCAGGGGGCAGAGCGCTGTGCCACGGCTCCTTCAGTGCAGTGCAGAAACCGCCTGGTTTATATTCTTTGTCCTCTGCTTGTCTAAATTTCTCCTGTGCTCCTGGATTTCCTCCATCGCCCTCTTGTAGCACACACTCCTGAAGCTGTGGAATGTGCTAAGCCTCCCATTTAACCCGGCCCCGCTTCCTTCGCATCCCAAACTGGCACCAAACTTGCCCATGAAGAAGTGAACAAGAGGGTGCCATTGATGTGTGCCCAGCTGTGGGTGAAAGGAAAATTCCAGCCACCCAGCATCCTGGCAGAGTTCCTCAGCTGCAGTGCTTCAGGGGTCAGATATGGGTGACAGTCTCCTGGCTTGCTAACCCCTGCTTCGTCCCCGTCTGCTTCAGGCTCAGGGATACCCCCCCACTTCAGTGCTACACTAGAAACCGGTCTCCTGGATATCTGGAGATACTTTTAGGATTCCCCTTCTTGAAAAGGTTCTCACGTCGAAGGCAGAGATGTGGGAAGGAACACAAAGGGCTCTGACTCTATTCAGCCGTTATCCACCCTGATTAATTTTACAGCTAATGACTCTCCAGACATGGTGATGTATGGGGCTCTGTCAGTGACAAAAAAAATTGAACTTTTACTAATTAAGTAGAACATCTTCATAGGGTGAAAGGTTTTGCTAACGAAAGTAACTCACAAAGAATTATGTTGGCTAGAGACTGCCGCCGAGATCAGAGAGAGGAAGGAGAGAGAGAGAGGTATAAAATATTCACCGCAGTTACCGGTCCAAGATTTCGCTCCCAGGTTGTCTCTGCATGGAGCCTTCTCACGGCCGCGTTCCTGGGCTGCAGCCCACCTCTGTCTCAGGAGAACAAGGCTGCCACGCTGTGCACACACCCTGTCTGCATGATGAACGCCGTTTAATGATGCAGCCTTGGCCCAGCACCAGGAATGTGTGTTAGTTGTTGCAGCGGCCATGTGAGGACACACAGGGTGGTCTGAGGTCCGTAGCACTGTTTTGTGGCTTCTTTTCCTACAGGTGCCACCAAGATCCTACACTGGGGTGCACTGTACCATTCTCATGTGCAAGAGAACAACCCCAAATGTAGATCAAGATGAGTGAGAGCACGGCCTTCACTAACGCCACATGAAGGACTTCACGTGTGAGTGAACATGAATAACCCATCTCAGTACTAAGAACTGCAGAGGGAGAAGCAGCAGGAGCAGTGACCTGAAGAGGCGGTGGAGCTGCTCAGGCCTGCCAGCACCCCACCATATATCAGGAGTGGAAAGTCACCACCACGAGCTGCACAGCAGGTCCCGTAGGGCTGTCACCATGTGCCCGTGGCAGCATGGGGACCCGTGTCCCTGGGGAGCTGGCCATGAGCTGCAGATGCCCCACCGAGCCTCTGGCCAACAGCCAGGGCCCTGACGCGGCCTACACAAAGCAACATGGCCCGGCCGGGGCTCTGAGGAGGAGAACTCAGCTGTGCTTTTACCCACAGGAGTGGTGAAGGACACAGCAGCAGACAGGCTGGGGCTTTCTTCCCCAGGAAGCTCTGGAAAGCAGCATTTGAAGCGAGTCAGGGATCCGACAGCGATGTGCCCCTGGGTTCTGCAGCCTTGCCTCATTTCTGGCCCTCTCCCTTCCAGCCCGCTTCCCACTTGCTGCAGTGCTCATTACTTTAGTAATTCTATTGTCTCCCTTTCATGGAGAGATTTGTGATGCTTTAACCAAGAAACCTACATTAAAATATTGAAATAGGTCATTAAATATTTATTTTCTTCAGCTACTTGTAAAGACAGAAGGAAATTGGGAAAAAACCTGTCAGAAAGGAGCATAATATTCACATTTTTTGAAGAGACTGTTTACGGTTATGTTGCCTGAGGGACCTGCAAAGATGGAATCACAGAGGCCATGGCGTTAACTTTTCCTCCTTGCACTCTGTCTCCCTCTCCAGTGGCCTTTTTCTATTCTAGGATTCAGCTCGTTGTGCTCACTTCTCCCCTCTCCTCCACCAGGATAAATCAAGGTTAGCGCCATGCAGGTCATTCAGTGAGGCAGCCAACATACAGATCCTCAGCGGGATGGAAATATGGGCATTGCCCCCTGTACTGGGTCTGGCTGGAATGTTAACTTTCCCGGCAGCAGCCCATTCAGTGCCGTACTCTGTACTTGTAGCTGGAACAGCAGTGTTATCACACCAATGTTGTGTCTACTGCTGAGCAGCAGTGGCACAGCATTGGGCCTTTCTCTAACCCTCCTAGGGGGTGGGCAAAAAAGTGAGGAGAGAAACATCACTAGGGCAGCTGACCTAAACCAATCAAAGGGATATTCCATACCATGTGGTGTCACACTCAGCAATAAAAGGTGGAAACAGGAAGAAGAGGGGAGGGGTGGGCTCTCATTGAGAAGACGTCGGTCCTCCTCTCGAACACCGGCTGCGTGCGTTGAGGCCTTGCTTCAAGGACGTGGTCAATCATCGCTCATTTGTGGGAAGTAGAGAGTAATTTCTTTCCTCTGCACTTCCATATAGCTTTCATTTATTTTGTTTGTTTGTTTTCCTCCCTTTTTCCCCTTTCCCTTTTATTTCCCCTTAGTTAAATTGTTTAGTTCATGGTAGTCTTTATTTAATTATTATAATTATTTCCCTTTAATTAAATTATCCTTATCTCAACCCGTGAGTTGTTCTTTGCTTTACTTCTCCCCCTCCTTATCTAAAGGAGGGGGAGTGAGAGAGCGGTTGTGGGGTTTAGCTGCCCAGCACGGTAAAACCACCACACCCCCTACCTGCGTGCCCCCATCAGGTCTCCTGTCACAGTCCCGTGTGTGCTGATGGAAACCAAACACAGCTCCATTAGCAGCACACACAAAAAAAGGAATGTGCCATCCTTTTTGAGCCCAAGGTCTATGCTTCCAGCTTCTGCACGGGCTGCTCGTGCCTTTTCCATCTGCACGTGGAGGAAACATGGAGTTGGGGATACCACCTTCGGGGTATCACCTTCCTTACCATGGCTTTAAGGATTTTCCCTGCAATTATGAGTTCTTATATCCAGAATAACAATTTTCATCTTGCACCGACAAGGCTGAGAACTGCAGGCAAATTTCGTGTTTTAGCCCAATAATTCCTCCTCGAGCATCGCGCGTGATGGCACAGGGCATGCAGCTGAGACACAAACAGCGTGTCTTGAGCCCTGACCACTGAACAATCAAATTCCAGCCTTCAAGGGGATGTGGTCTCCAGTTATAAAAACATACATTTTCCTGTGTTTCTCCACTTCCCTCACAAACATGCTCCCTCTCTCCAGTGTCAAGCACTCCATTTCTAGGGTGCTTAACAATTTACTTACAACAGCTTGCCTTGCTCTGTGCTCCCACCCTCCACCCCCCGATTCCTGGACACGCTGGGTTATTGTCACCTGACTTTCAAGGCTTTTCATTTTCATCTGCAAGTGACGGATAGCACCAAGGGAGCCAAGTGATTATGGCAACAAAACTAAAATAGCCCAACCATTTGTGAAGCAGCTGGTCAGCGCAAGCAGCAAACAGAAATCCGCTGGAGCTTGTTCTGCATGGGTTCCCTGGGCAGCCTGGCTTGCGGGTTACAGTGCAGGCAAGAAGGAGCCCCTGCTTGGTTCACCTGCCTCAACAAACCTAGGCATGAAGGTCAGGGGAATTTTCTGGGCAGAGAGCTGGGACATAAAGCAGTAGCACCAATATCAGGCACGTTGAACTCAGCATCCCAAGATTCAGGATGAGAAAAGCCACTCACAGAGGTGTGTGCAGAGAAAGGGAGGGCACGCAACGTTAAGGATGCTATTTATTGCAGAGACTGTTGCAGATTCTGCCTGCAATCTTTTTTCTGCATTACCCAGTGAAAAAGCATCCCTCCTTTTGATAACACATCAAATGGTGCTTATATATGTTGACTAGGCATCAGGGAAGAAACTGAAAGAGACAGAAAAAGCTGCAGGGGACTTAAAAGGATCCAGGGAAGCCCAGTCCATAGCGGTGATGCTACATAGGTGTGCGGGCAGCCTGTAGTACAAGTGCCACAGAGCAGTATGGATGTGGGGAAAGCACTCCACAAAACACGGCACAAATGGGAATATTTGGATTTTCCACGCCATTACACCAAAGTGCCCTTCCACTTCTTCATTACTCCCTAGAAGTGCTTAAAATACATAATTTGCCTTTAGAAAATCAATCATAATCTCCTAGTCATTTTGTTCATTGAATCCCCACACCTTTTTGACCGTAGTTCTGCTGTGCAGAAACTAAATATGTCACATCCAAAGTCCTTGGTTGCAACAGAACTTTTTTTTCTTCTTTTTCTCTTTGGGACATTTTGTCACTGTTCAGTTTTTGGACAAAACACAGGAGTGCAGAAACTACAATACAAAGTTGGCACTCCCTACATTTTGTAATAATAATTAAATGAATTGTTTTGAATGCTCTGCGCTTTGCTGGGTTTCAGGTGCTTTTTTCCTTGTCTGTCTGGGAAATGCAGGAAACTCTGCCAGGTGTTGGCCCAGGTACATGGGAATAGAAAAAGGAAGGTTTCTTTGAGACACAAATAAGATCCACATTATGCATGACTCAGTACCTCATGTCGAAATTTGGCCCATATCAAAAGGAACACAAAAGGCTGATCACAATGAACAATAATCCAAAAATATGCTGGTGAGAGGAGCGCACTGTGGATTTCAGAGTGGGGCATGACAATTAGAGCTGTTCAAGATAGTCACAGGGATGAAAATAGATCCAATTCCAAGTGGAAGGTGCCTTTGAAATTTGGGATTTGCATTTTTTTGTGTGTATGCTTTCAACTCAAAAATAGCAACTTGGTTAAATAGAAAAGGCGAAGTGTGAGGATAAGAATAAATATTACTTTATTTTAACAATAATATATCTAAATCTGGAAGAAACCCAGAAGTACTTCTTGTGCAAGGCTTAACACAAAGGATTGTGCTTTGTTTTGCTTTGCTTTAACAAATCTATTTCTAATTCTAATCTCTGTAAGAGAAAGAGCACAGCTCCTTTCCATTCACCAGTCAGAGAGAACGGATCTTAAAGAGGATGCCCAGTGACATCAGGAACCCAGCTCCCGTTCTTATCTTCCCTTGACTTCTGGGGCAATCAAATAGTCTCAGCTCTTTCTGGGTAGTTAGGCACGTAGGATGGGACTCTCAGACGTACTTCAGAGCCTGGCAGCCGCACTCACATTTCTTTGCACGTATTTCTCCCTCTGCATCACTGGTCCTTATCTGTACAACAGGGATGGCAGGATTTCCTCAGCTCCCATGGAAAAAGGCCCAGTGAAATGCTTAGACAGAGCACTGACAGAAATCAGAGAAGCTTCAAAGACTGGTGTAAACACCAGCTTTAGAAGAAGCTTGGGAACAGAAAACAAAACAAAACAAAACAAACAAACAAACAACAACAAAACAACAACAACTACAACCAACCAACCACACAGCCAAGTCTTCTCTCTACTTTTACCCCACGACAATCCAGGCTTTTGACTTTGTCCCCCTCACTCTCATTGCAGGGAGGGAGATGGGCTCATGTTGGGGCAGGACGGGCACTTGTTGGGGCAGGGTGGCCATCCACAGTAATTCAGAGACCTTATTTGCAATCCTCATGATCAGTATTTGAGACTGGATTTTCAAGACTCCCCTTGCAGCTACTACTTTGACTCTCTCAGCCCTATTCTGAAGAACGCAGAGCTCTTTTGGATCAACTGGCTTTTGCTGTGCTGTGACAGTCCCACAGAGTCACCACATTCATCAGGCTGCTTTCTGCTTTCTCTCACTATAAGGACAGCAAATTTCCTTCCCACCTTCTCTTAAGAAGTGGGCTGGATGTGAGCACAAGTTCCCATCCTGGATGCTGCAATCCTTATCCAGATCCCTTTTCCAGCCCTGTAGCACTTTGCAGACAGGTTCTGCCTCGGGTACAAATGGCTTCATGCTTCTCCTGTATTTATTCTGCTACTTGCCTCTAACAACATTTTCCAAGGTATATTAGGTTGTTAATACACCATTAGGACATGCAGCTGAGGCTCAAAATTTTAACATTTTCCACATTTTGTGAAACAGCTTATTACAAGAAGGGCGCTCATATGGTAGCATTTCTCTTGTAACTTTGCCTCTTTCTCACACTTTTGTCCCAGACCTCCAGGTGCAACTCAATACGTCTTCAATGGTGCTTTAATATCTCTCACTTCTGGTTCTTTTTCCACATAGAGGGGATAAAACAGTCAAATTTGCTCATAACCTCAAAGGGGTCTTGTCTTTATTATTCTTGAGGCCACCCCACTCTAATTTTTAGGCAGACTTGCTCAGCCCAGTGATCTATCCAGTCTTGCACACAATCAAATAAGTCCTTAAAACAAGTCCCAGGACAGCAGTAAGGAACACCACAAAGGCAAATCTGAAAGCTGACGACATTCATCAGCTTACCAGCTTTCCAGTAAGAGACATGAGATCTGAAGCCCGCATTTTCCATCACCTTTCATTGAAAAAGAAAATCCTGCTCTTATCAGAGTCTTGATTTGATTTCATCTGTTGGACTGGGTGGGGAGGCTGGGTCTGATCCTGATTAAGACAAACAGCTCCTCTCTCTCCCCTCTCCTCTCTTGGCTCTCTTGCACTCTGACGTTTATTTGAAGAAATGAGGTCATTCCAGGGTATTTTGGAGTAAGGTAGCTGGCACATTTCATGGCTGAATGGAGACCATGGCCAGGGCCATCTCCAGCTATATGGATTTTCACAGAGACCCAAGGTCATTACTGAAAATTTGGCCACATATGCCAAGGTCAGCCTATGAAAGCGTACTGTGAGGAACAAACCAGACCTGAGTGTTATTTGATGGGGCCTGCAATACAGTTCCCCTTCTAAAATAGCTGTTTTCTGGCCCACCAAGTGATGGTGCTGCCAACCTGCAAAGCCTGCCCGGCTCATTGCAGCACTGCCTGCCTTGCCAGCCGTATTAATGCCCTCAGAGCTTTGGGCAGTGATGAGAGCGTGGAGAGAAAGGGTTGAACAGAGCCCGTGAAAGCATCACTGATCAGCCTAGAGCCGTCTCTTGCCCTCATCCTCTCCTCCCCATGTTCCAAGGAATGTGAAAAAGGCTCAAAAGCACAGGGTTGACCACCATGGGGTAGACGAGGGGGAGTATTCCCAAACTACCTCCTGTGAGGATTCTTGTGTTTAAATGCCTAAGGGATTGGATATCCCATCCATTGCCTCACAAATGCCAAAGACGGGCACTAATCCATCCCTTCCACAATGTAAATGCAGTGCAGGGAGCTGCTTTGGGCAGCTTTTCTCCTAGGGATATAGAAATCTCTAGACACTTGCTCTCTGTGAGGACCTTCAATGACAATTTCTATCAGATACCTCTGATCTGAGCAGCCACTGACCATGACACCAAACAAATCTTCTCTTCTGCCTCTCCATATTGCATCAACTGAAAGGCACATTAGTTATTTTTATTTAACACATTTTTTCCATCTTTCTGGAGTGACAAATTGCATGAGACATATAGAGGAAGGGTGTGGTGCTTAGAGTTCAAATCTGAGACAAGAAAAATGGCAGTGGCTATTTTTACCTCTGCCTTAGACAAAACACATGCCTCAGAGTGGCCATTCACACTTTTTCTTACTTTTTTTTTCCCCCTTCAGCTGTGTCTGTAGCACTTTGGAAACACAGGTAAAAAGGTGAATTGTCATCACTTTCAACACTCATCTCTGGGAAACTGGACCGGTTGGACATGTGGAAGTTTGGCTTTTCAATTTCCATTCCTATGTGATATCCAGAAGTTACGAATATCAGGAAACCCAGATACTCCAGCCAGGCTTTGTAGCTTGGACTTTAATTTCACTGCTCATACTGAGAAACTCTGTCCTAGATGAGCTCCAATATTTCAACCATCAGAATCTCCCTCTAAGCCAAAAACCAGTGGAAGTCCCTAAATCTTTGTGTGTTCTAGAAACATGATGGGAATTGTATGCCATTGTTCAAAAGCAAGAAAGATGCCCATTGGTATAATGAAAGGCAGAACTGGAGCTAATCTCAGTTAACCTTGAATTGAGTTTTCTGGGAGAATAAACCCAGAAGTAAAGCTGCCCTTGCTGTCCGTGAGCCACCACTATTTTTCTCCCTCTTTCCTTCTGCCTCCCAAACAGGCATGAACAGAATGGCAGAAAAAAAGTTCAAGAAAAAACAAGCCACGACTACCACTACCAAAACCCTCCACAGCAAAAGCCAGCCCTGAAAGTTTGTTGCAATGTCAGCAGGAAAAGCAATATCGGTCTCTGAAAAATTAATACGATGCTCACTTGCTGTCTAGTTCCTCCTCTGCTTGTCAATAATTCTGTTCATTCCTCGAATATTAAACCTGTTTGCCAGAGCCCTTAATGTGACAAGAAGCTGATGCCTGAAAGCACGATTACTTTCAACTGCAAATCATATTTAATTTATTACATAACCTGGTGTTATTGCTTCTATTGATGAACTGTATAGTGTGAAATGATTATTTGTTAAAGATTTCACTATAGTAAAATAAAAAAAGAAGAAGAAAAAGAGAAAAATCTTTACTGTTCCAAGAAAAGCTACGTGTAAATGTCTTTTTTCAGAGAAGATACAGAATTGGGAATTGCTATTATTTCCAGATTTGGGGCTTTACATATTCTTTGCACTGCGGAACAGATCCACCTTTCTCCATGACTTAAATTCAATCTCCTTCCTGAAACAGGAATAAGCAGCAGAGGAGGAAGGTGAAGCTCATCCTGATGGGATGATGTATATGTAATTCTTCCATGCTCTGCATCATTAAATCAAGGTGGTTTGTTTGGGCAGGACTGAAATTTGCATCTAAGCTGAAGCTCCTTCTTTGCTTTTGTATTACTGTAATATGATAAGAGCTCATTGGTATCGGTCATTTATACCGAGAGAGAGTCTTTGGGGCCCAGCTATGATGAAAATGTGTTAAGATGCTGCACATTGGCAAAATGAAAGATGAGATTTCTGCCTTGAAAGAACATATACTCTGATTAGAAAAGGTAGTAAAAAAGGAAGATTGCTTTCTGCATATGAGGAACCACGAATCAGGGACACATTAGAATTAGTGCTCATATTGTGACAATTTCAATAAAGCTATTATTTCTTCAGCTTCCAAATTGTACACTGGAGGGGGCAGTCTCTGCACTGACTGCAAGGGATGTGGCTATTTTAGATGACTACTCTGAGTGTGGGTGGTTGAGCCACTGTATAACCTGTCCCTGTCCATTTCCCATTTTTAGGTACCTAGTTCAGAGGCACGAATGGCAGTCCTGAAAAAATGTATGGTCTCCTTTGGGCACATCAGTACCCTGAGGCTGTGGTGCTCCTCTTGACCCCAGCTCAGCTCCCAAGGACGCTGACTTGCAGCTCTACAAGACTGATCACAGCTGCAGAGGAGCCAGGAAATCCCCAGTGGAGTGTCCCAGCAGAGTACTTTAGTCCTAACGCCATCCTCCAGACATAACCAATTTCCATTTGTTAACTGGGGGGAGGAGGGGTGTAGTTCCGTTTATAAGAAAATGGGTAAAAAAATCTAAATGCAAAGAAAATGCATTACTCAGTTCCAAGGTTTAGAAGTGCATTATCTGCCTATTCCCGAAACCATGACATCAGCTGGAGTTTAATCTCAGGTTTCAGTCAGGTAAGAACACAGCATTTTGCACAGAAGAAATTTTCCAGTCTGCCGCCTAAGTAGAGATGTCCCTCCTGATTAAAAGGTGCACTGCATTTCCATAATACACTGAGAGAAATGCAGCCTCAGAAGAATTCTTGGGATGGTTTAGTACTGAATCAGATGCAGTGAAGAATTCAGCCTGCTGCTGAGAGCCATTATTCTTGTTAATTGGTTATACATAATATTACTGATGGCATCAATATATGAAACAAGAATTAAGAAATAAGGACGCCTGTTTTTGATGTATTTGTGTCTCATGACTGATTGCAAATACCAGTTGAATGGCTGGTTGATGGGGCTTTTCTAAAATAGCTCTTTCCCTATAGAGTTTTTCTTCTCTGAAAGTCCTGGACCTCACGCTGCAGCTTCCCTTTTCAGAAGGATCTTCAGAGTCTCTCAATTCTATCCAGCTGCCTGACTCCAGAAAAACGAAGCAAACTGCAATCATTTTCTTTTCAGGGATTTGACCTAAACCCAATCTCCCTAGGTGAAAAGAAATTTGGGGGCTAAAAAAAAAAAAACAGAAAGACGAACACAAATGGTCTGCATTTCCTAGAAATACTTAAATAATAGCAATGATTCAACTTGCTGCTTCATTGCCTTCCTGACCCCCACCACTTTCTGCCCTCCAGATGCCAATAAGACCTTAACTGGGATTCTGGGAAACACAAGATATCTACAGCCTCTGATCATATTAGAAGAATGGAATAATGGAATAAGAAATAGGGATGAAGAAATAAGGAGAAATCAAGATAGACTAAAACAGATGAGGAAAAAAAAAAAAAAAAAAAAAAAAAAAGAAGAGCTGTAGAGCTGATAAGATTTCTAGATCGCCCAGGGAGTTTCATTCAGACCCAAGACACTGGTGTTTATCTGAATAAGGATCTTCCTGCTCTGTCATCCAAGAGCAACGTTTTTCATCCCTTCTTTTTCTTGGCTCCACTTCCTCTTTCTTCCCTTCCAAATGACATTTTGAAGCAATGCCTTCAAAATGAGGTCTCCTGCCCTCCAGAAGGGCTACTGAGTCATGCAGGCCTGGGGGTGAAAGGGAGATCCAGTGGTTCGAGCCCAACATTGACAATCAGGCTGTGGATTGTGATGAGTTTTCCCCAGTACTGTTCTTGCTGGCACGCCATGGCCCTCCCGCACGCCTGCTGATGCACAAATCTGCTCTGTGAGCTATTCTTACTCTGAAGGACTTGTAAGAAGCCTCACAGTTACCTGTTTTTCTCCGCTTACATACCTATCACAGATTCTAGCCATCCAACCTGAACTCTTGGGTAATTAAAAGGAAAGCAGATATGGGAGTTATGGGCTTTGGTTTTGTTTTTTTAAACTCCTGCTCATCTCAGAGGAATTCAGCAGACTTTATTTCTCAATTGCTTTTTTGATTTCTTCTCTGACGGCTTGCTCTGTGCCAGGGATGTGGCATTGACCTCCAGCAGCGGAACTTCGCTTTGTTCCCTACACTGTCCCAAAGCGCTATGCAACTCATTGAAAATCCATTAATTCTCTGTCTGCGCCCTATCAGATTAAAACTTCTCTTCAAATAACATTTCAAATATCAGTTGCTTCGCCTTAATATCTTTCTTCCATAACATTTCTCACAGCTCCGCACACACACTTCACTCCCCTGGGTAATTCCCTTTTCTATGCGTATTGTTGATTTTTTAAGAGCACACAGTCTCTGCTCCCCATTTTTGCTGATCTTCTCTATTGCATCTTGCTCTCTCCTACCTCTTCTCTCTTTCTTATACAATCAGAGGTGGCAGGTCTTCCCTATCCCTTCCAGAGTCCCAAATTATGGTTACAGTAGAGATCTGCAGTTACCAGAAACTTTCTGTTTGGCCAACCTGCAAAACTTATTCAGCTGCATGTTTGGCAAAAGAGCAGACACTGAATCTGTTGGGCCACGTGTGTGGATGAAGCAAAACGTACTTCTGAGTAACCCTGGAAGACTGTCCCCAGTGAGCTCCCTGCCAACCAGCCAAGATGTCCCCACTCCCACCGAACTGACTTCCAACCCCTCATGGCCAAACTGCATTTCCAAGCAACGAGGAGGCTGTGGAGTGTTTCACAGCCCACCAGCCTCACAGACAGGCCTGGGCTGTGACTCTCTAGCATCCGCCACATGGCTTTTGTGGGTGGTAGCTGTTTTTTGTCTCCATCACGGAGCTCCAGAAGTTACGGATGCAACATGGGGCACCTGACTCAGTGCATCCTCCCCTTGATCAGCCAACACCTTCCAGATTTGGAACAGCAAAGCTCGGATGTAGGTTCAATGTTGGTAGACACGGGCATGTGTAGGAGAGAGGCAAAAGGAGATGACAAATACTTGATGCCATTAGAAACTCTCCTGACGTCATTGAGGACCTTCCAGACTCTGCCCTGAGGCTGAAATTATCTCGGGCCCACAGTTGCTTGTGATGGTTTCTCCTTCCCATGTCAACACCTGTCAAAGTGCTTGTCATAACTTTGTCATTCCCTTCATCCTCCTTCCTGCTGCTTGGCCGGTGGGGCTTGGGGTGGCAGCAGGCCGGGGCAGGGCTGGCAGGCCCTCAGGCTTCACCCCAGGCAAAAATACCTCAGCAGTCAATGAGAGGAGGCAGCGTGGGCAGCATGGCTCTTTGCAGAAGTGGTGGCATCCCATAATAATCACCTCCCATATAGGCACTGAGTGTGCTAAGCCAGGTGGTTCGAGGCACTGAATGAGTGCCCCAGGGTGGTGGGAGGCGAGGCTGGGCCTGGGTGCCATGTCTCGCAGCCCCCAGCCCCAGCTGGGTACCCTCATCCTCATGAGGAAGGTTGGGTGGGACATGGCCAACCCCAGTCAGCCTTGGAGCAGGTTTTGGGGGACCTCTACCCCCAGACTGTGTGAAACATCAGAGCCCCCACAGCTGGTGCTGACCAGGCCCTCCTCTGCTCTGCTTCCTCAGTCTGACTTCTGCTAAAGTTACCACCATGACCCTAGAGCTGGACAGAAGCACCAGCCCTTCTGCCTTGTTTGAGATCCTCTTTTCCCCATGAGGACTGAGGCTCGGCTAACCTCTGTGCTGTTTCCCAACCAACACCTGACCCGTAAGTCAAAATTCGACAGGTTCCAACCCCTGCTGCTTCTGTGGTACTTTAGGATATAGTGTATTTGACCATTAACACAGCCTATTCTTTTTCCCTGGATTGCTAAAGCAAGGGAGTTTTGTGGGGCAGAACTATCTAACGTGGCCTGAAATATTCAAGAGAACAGACATAAATGTCTGCATATATTGCATTTAAGTGTATTCAGGATGAGGTTGCCCACAGAGAGAAGGAAACTCCATATGGATGGGAACCTGTGCAAGGTGGAATGGACTCAGCTCAGTGAGTATTCTACAGTGCATTATTTATCAGAGGAATTCGCCTTCTATTTTTGCTTATGGAATTTCTCAGATCATGATTCTTTCTTACAGTACTTCATTATGCAAACATGGTTGGGGATTTTTGTACATATATATGTATATATATATATATATATATGTATACATAAATCTCCAAGGATTTCTCAGAAGAGCTTTTAGTTGGTCTCAGTGCTTCAGCTGCAATGGGCTCGTTGACTTACATGCCCCTGGTCTTATTATCGATAATAGTAGGAAGTTGCAATCACCACTGTATAGCTGTGCACATTAATTTTGAAATTCATATTTGTCAGGAAAAAAAAATCTGTGGTGCAAATGTTTATTGCTGTTGTTGTTATTATTGTTTATTCTATAATAGCAGGAGGAGCCCCATTGTCCCTGGCCTCCTGGTGGACACAGAGGGGTGCAAGACAACTGAAGGAACTTCATTATATGTTTGGAGGATGTATTAATACCAACAGTACCGTTACATTCCTTCTGACTGATATTTTTTTCCTGAACTGAATACTTAATTCTTCTTCAAGGACCAGATTTAGCATATGCAGGGCCCTGTGTGAAATCAACACAGCATACTCATAGAGGAAAATTATATGGAGGGGACTATTGGAGGCTGGAATTATGAAAGCTATTAGAAAAAAAAAAAAGGACCCATGCTGACTCTTTTCTGCTTCTAGGCATATAACAGGAGACCTGGTTTAGTCACACAAACAAAGAGAGAATTATATGGATCTGCTTCATTACAAAGTAATCTTAATAGATTTTGTTTTGATATTTTCCAATCATTCCATCATTAGCACTTCAGTCAATAGTCACATTGTGCAATCTGCTGCCACGTGGTTTTGAAATGTGAAACAGGTAAAAGACTGTTTCATACTAGAAGTGCTCCCAAATGCTGATGATGCCCTAAAGTGGAAGCTCTTGTAGGAGGACGGATAGCTTGTCTCACCCTTCACCATGCAGACTATTGTGACACACGATAATATCTCTCCCTGCTTCTCCTAAAGCCGAGTTCCCCAGTTTTCACCATTTTTGGACTAAGGATCAGAATACTGGCCCTATTCAAAGCAATGGCAAAACTCAGATATCTCAATCCTTTCATGACATCTACAGTTTCAAAAGCAAAACAAACAAATAAAAAGGAGTCAACACTTTTATTTTTTTCCTTTTTTTAAATTTCTGGGTGTGGGAACAGATGGACTTCCTGCAATGACCAAGAATAGAGCAGCTGGAAATTAAGCCCTCTTTGAACGAAAGATTTTGGGATCCCCAAAATCGAAGGCATACTTCTTAATTAGACTCTCCCATGAAATACAGGCAACAAATGCTATCTTAAAGCAGATCTTGGGTTTTATTTGCTCGCCTGCTTGTCTGTTTGTTTCTGAGCAGCCAAAGCAAACTTCTCCAGGGACCTGTTTGATTCCTCTCTGCAGCCTGGGCTGGAATATCGATCCTGGAGAGGAGATGTGTGCTTTGTGTGCGTGGGGATGCGAGGACGAGCGTGCCTGTAGGAATGCAGAGATGAGACCGGCTCGGCATTCACCCAGCAGTCCCGTCCCTCCCCGCAGCACATTTCCTCCTCCCCTCTCCGACTCCATGCTCAGAGAAACTCATGTATTGCCATTGCTTTCAAACCCAGCTATAATTTTCTGGCTAATGGAAGACGTATTGACAAAAGTTGACATTAAGTGGAACTAATTACACTGTAACTGCTAAATAACTAAGAAATAACTACCCTGTAATTTACGGTGCAGCACGGACTCTGTGTAGCAACTTTTAGAGCTGCTATATGTGCACGGAGCTCACCCAGGCGTGTGCTGCAGAACTTTTCCCCTGCCAGTAGGATCCAGCCGATGTGAAATTGCCAGCTCTGCAAACACATTGCCCTGATTAGAGCATAAAGCCAACCGGGCTTCCCACCGGCCCTGCTCCATAGCAATAGGATAAATGACTAAGATGCTCTTCCCACATCATTAATTTTATTTCTGGTTTTCATTTAAAATTCTAATCCCAGGTGGGATGTCCTCCTTGCCTTTCAAGGTGCATGCAGCAGTCCCTGACTCTTGCACCCCGTGGAAATGGCTTTCTGTGGGGATGCTGGGGCTGGGGGATGTAAACCAGCTGCTGTCCAGTTTGGAGCCGAGGCACAACCAGCCTCCTTCCTCTACTGCAATCATTTCTCAAATGAGGAGTTAAGCGGACAGCTGGGAGCTGAAGGCATGATTCACGTTTTCACAGGGAGGATGGGGTACGCTGAGGGACAGGGAAACCTCTTCCATACATCACTGTCACACTGCAATATCAGCATCCAATTCCGAAGACGCGTTCGAATGTGCCTTGTTCTGTCTGATCAAACCCAGGTTTTCTTAGGGCTCATCATTAAAGTTGATGAGAAAACAGGCATTCTGTCTCCAGAGAAATCTAGCAACTAAACATTTCTTTATGTCTCAGACAGGACCAAGTCAGAAAATGCGGTTTTGAAGTATGTCTCTTCAGAAGTTATGCCACCACCTACCGAAATGCTTCATTTTGATATTATTGAGGCTCAGTTTAGTATTGCAATACTGGATGCTATATAGATATGCAACAGAATAAAATTAAGATTCTAATATAGAAGTGAAAACAAGTGGGAAATGGAGCAGGAAGCAGCCAAAATAATAAAAAATTTAAAATCCATTTTGATTTCAAATTGATTCAATATTTTGCCTTTGAAATGTCATTGGAATTAGAGTACTCCAATGAAGCATTCACATTTTACCTATTACCCAAAGAACAGCCTTTTCCCCGGGGGAAAATGTTCCCACAGACCAATTTGCAGCCAAATGCAAACCGCAAAATTTTTAGGCTGGAAACCTTTTGCTGCAGAAGCCAGTACTTTGTGCTTCGGTTGTACAGCACCGAGCACAGCAGGGCAGGAGCCCAGCCACCACCTCAACAGACAGCCCAAATAATAGAGCTGTCGGTCGCAGCTTTTGCCTGATGAGTCCCGGAGGCTCTTATATTGTGCATAAGAAAAATGGAGAATTTGTAGGTAATGAGAGAAGGGAGAGAGAAAAGTCAGCCTGTGTTGGAGACAGGAAGACAGACAGAGAAAAGAGAGTGAGATTGCAAAGATAGACGGGTGGGGAGAAATAGAGAGAGGTGCCATTCGGCACCTGTTTCTGCCTGATTTGTTCCACCTCCATTATCATGCACCAGAACGACTCATTCTTCTTTTTTCCAGAAAGCGTAATAATGTTCCACAGGTGAAGGAGTTATCTTGGCTTTTCTCTTTTTCAGCAAAGCTAACACTCACTACATGAAATAAAGGTTATCTTGAAAAATAGACGCTGCAACTCGCATACAAAGGAGCCCTTTCCTGTGACAGGGAGTCTTTTCTGAAGGGGTCTGCTAGGTTTCGTGCTCGGAAGAAGAAGGAGAAGAAAATGGAATTGACTGCTTGGTCTCCCTGCCAGGTTTCTAAATTGGCTTTTGAGGAGGACCTGGAGGGTCTCTGCCACACGGTGTAGAGCAGGGGAGATGGCAAGGACGGGGACAGAGAGGAAGGCTGCTGGCCACCCCTGGGATCAGAACCCAATTCACCTCCACTTCTCTCCCAAACCAACAGGGCCAGGGATGCTCAGGAGTAGCGACCCCAAGTGATCACAGAGTCCCAAAAACATAGTAAGGGGAGGAAAAAGAGAAATTTCATGTGTGTTGCTGTGTCTCGGCATGCTGGTGCATGCGAAGCAGCAAGCTTTTCTGCCTCGTGCTGCTCCCTGTTCCTGGCATCCAGCACGGCAGTGCCATGACTGCGGCGGTGTCTTCTACCTGCTGCTGTTCCTGGAATAACAACATAATGTGTGTTTTGATCCGTTTGCTTTGCAGCTGAATCTGGGCAGTTTTTAAAACAAACCTTAAAAGAATCTCTGAAGAGAAGCAGCCCATTTAAATGACTAAATAAAAGGTCTGGCTGTAGTTTTTAATGAAAGACCTGCGTGAACTAACACACTTTGCATTGTGCCCTGAAGCTCATTAAATAACGCGCTAAGCCATGCAAAGTGATCTACAGAACACTGCACTGTGATTTTTCTTTTTAAGTGTCATCGTGCTGATCAGAAGTAAAGAGGGCAGCTTCTGGGCAGCATCATCAGGGATCTCAGGTGTTTATTTAGTATGCAGCTGGAATAGATCTGGGCTTGTTCGCACCTAATTTCCTCGCAACAACTGCCTGTCACTTTTATGTTCTTGGATAGCTACGAAAAACTTACAGAAAGGATGTATTTATTTTACTAGCAGTTCCTGTCAGCGTGATCAGTGCTTGGGTGAAATATGAATTTTTAGTTTCATTGAATTTTATTTCTATAAAACTAAAAATAATTCTACAAAGCTCCAGAAGTTTGTCTTTATGTCAAATTATTGGAAGTTTCTGAAAAGCTCTAAAGCTTCCTAAAACCTCCCAGTGTTGACAAAGCCCAGAGAGATATCGCACACTGTTGGCTCAGTCATGCAGCTTTTCCAGTCTAAAATTTTAATGTTTTGAAGGCACTGGACACCAGTGTGGATGGTGGTGAAATGCTGCCATTTCTGGAGGAGAAGACGGGGCTCTTTCAAAGTCCTTTCGTCACTCCGAGGCTCCCTTCCCATTGTCTGCTGTGAGCCGTGGTTCAAAGACTGTCAGAGCACATAAACATGACACAGTAACTGAGAACATCAAAGAGCATTATGTTTTCCATACATGAAGAGTGACAAGCTGCCTAACTCCTTCCATTAAAAATTCAGACAAAAAACAATTCAAGAAAAATCAAAGCAAAGTCTCCAAGAGAGAGGCAGATGTCACACGATTCTGTTACACGCTCTTATCTTTTCTCGCCTTGCAAAGTGGCCTCTAAACTCTGCTCCTAAAAATATCTACAAAACCTGATTTACGGTGGTTATGTAGCTGTCTCGAGAAGAAAACTATATACGAAGTGTAATATTTGGAGGGGCAGCTTTTAGACTGGGGACCTCTTTGCCAGAGGAAATTCTGAGAGCAGCAAAGTCCATCTAACATCCATGACCAAGTCCCTTAAAGCTGGATCCAAGGACTTAGTTCTGGTGCCACAAGTTCAGGCACCATGGAAAAACGAAACAAAACAAAACAAAACACAAAACACAGAATGGAGGCATGTAAGGAGAGAAGACACAAGAACATCCATTTGGCAAAATCTGTGAACATGTGGTATGGAGAAAGAAGGGGTAAGTGGAAAAAAAAAAAAAAGAAAAGAAGAAAACCTGTTGGTGGAAGTTGCATGTGTGCTAAAAGGGCAGAGACAGAGCATAGCCCATCACTGCCATAGAAAGCTTTGGCATGACCTGGGCACACTTTGAAAAATGACAGAAACATCAACGGGAACATTTGGTTTCAATGAACTAAAATTCCGTGTGAATTGGGATCAAATTTGGTGAGGAGTTTTGGACCAAAACAGGGGAGCTGAAGGGATTTTGAAAGTCTTTAAGCAATTTAGAACTTTTGTTAAAAGCTTTTTCAGAAGTTTTTCTTATACTAAGCCTTTCTTTGTTTCATATTGAGCATTTTAATTTTAAAAATCAGCTTAAGGGAAAAATAGGTGAAGAGGTTAAATACTTTTGAGAAGAGAACTTCATTTCTTAAGCAAATGTAATGCTCCAGATTAAACATGGGCTTGGAGTTTTCTTTCAATTGTTTCTTTTCTTTTCATTCTCCTTTCAAATATATTTTCAAACTCTAAATTATTTGATTTGAAATGGGTTTTGACCTGTAACACTTTTTTTAGCTTTTTTTTTTAATCTAAAACGAAACATTCTTTACTCAGCTCTAACCACTGATAGCTCCTGGAAAAATATACGGTGCTAACCATTGTTTGTACAGGACTTGAAAAAGCTGAGACACCATTAACAAAATGGCCAAAGGGCCTGGGTAAGGCTGAGGGATGAACTCTTACGTGAGCTTCCACCCAAGCACTGCAACCAGTTCACAGCAGACCTCAATTCTCGACCCTGTCTGCACATCCTGCACCCGATCTCCCAAACTCCAGCGCGGATTTAAATGCAGATTTAAATACCATCCCCTGCCTCTTTAGGAAAGAAACGAAGCCTCAGGTAGCACTTCTGTGCATGAAACACCAGGTGATGGCCTCAAGCTCTCCCCTCAACAGCTTGGCCTCCCCCTTCCGAAGGCAGCTGTGATGCTCTCAGAGGTCCCCGTGTTTGCTCCGTCCTTCGTGCCCCTGTGCTGCGCCGAGCAAACCGAGGGCTTGGGGCACTCGCACGGGACCGACCGAGACTTGTGCACACAATAAACCCAGCTAATCCAAACCAGAGGCAACCAGCCTGTGATTTGACTTGATTTGATTACTATTATTTTTCCTGTTTTGTTTTTCCGTGGGTGGTGTTCTATCTGCTCCTACTTACAAGCTGGGGGTTATTTGAAGTGGGTTATTCATTTATTTATGCACTTCTATTATCACAAGAACCAAATGGCAACCTTCAAGAAAAAGTGTTTGTGAAGCTGGGGGCGGGGGGGGGGGAAGACAACAAATTGAAGTCAGAGAAAGGGGGTTACATTTTTATCAAAAGACAACATCAAATTAATTTCTCTCTGGTCTCAAGAACTCATGCAAAATTTATAGCCTGTTTGCTAATTTTCCCCTAGCGCCAGCAGCAAGGGTGTGCGCGATTCGGAGGCAAGGGATGGGATGGGAGGATAAGAGGGGGGGATGTGGGCACCAACACAGTCCTGGCTGGAGACCTGGCCCCCTAAACACTGCACCCATGTGCAAGGCAGTCGCACAGGGTGCTCAGCTGGGTGCCCCCTCCTGCCTCTCGCCCGCCGCTCAGCATTCATGCTGCATCCCCAGGGCTGCCCTTTTGGCACCAGCACGATGATTTCCCTCATGTAACCCAACAGGCAATTCAGCAGGTTCACAAACTAAAATGGAAAGAGAATTAGTTTTGTGTCAGCGCACTCTCTCTCCACCCCCCCTCTGCCATCCCCTTTATGTTTGGCTGGGCCCCCCGGAGCATCCTGCCTCTTTGTGCCTTGCAGGGCTGGGCAGGGCACGGGGCCTTAATCAAGGTGAGAGAATGCTTTCTGCTTTACAAAGACAGCCTGGCTTTTATCAACATCCTCAAAAGCCTCTGCTAGAATTAGGTATCAGCAGTCTTTGGGAGTTTCTCTGCCTTTGGCATAGCCCTGATTTCTGCTGGAGACACTGGGTGCCTGTGGGAGCAGCAGAGCTGGGTGCAGGACCACGGAGCGGGGAGAACTGGGACCACCCAGCGTCTGCACCCTTCCTGCATCGCAGAGCCAGGCAGAAACACTCCCAGAAACACTGAGGGATTTTAAAAGATCGCAGGATAATCAAATACACCTCTCAGCAAAGGTTGAGGCTTTCCCCAGCAATACCTACAACAAGCTGACAACAACGCAACACCAGCAGCAGAAAACAAACAAGCAAAGTAAAAAACAAGCCAGCTGCGGGAACCGTGTGGATTTCAGTTTCATCCCAAACTTGCCAGCTCTCACAGAAACTTAAAGCATTTAGTTCTTCATTTTAAAGACACGAGCTGGCAATGCTGCAAAAATTCCCAGATGAATGAGAACACATCTTTTAAAAAAGGCCTTTAGACTTCATTTAAAAGCTTCAGCATCCCACTACTTCCCTTCTTAGCCAGCCTAATGTTTTAAGAGCCCCACTAACCAAGCATGTGACTTGCTTTTTCTTTTCATTTCTTTTCTTTTTTTTTTCCCCTCTCCTTCCCAGTTTCAGTGTGGGTAAGTGCAGCTGCCAGCCCAGGACGCCCACCTGCAGATGAACGCTCCCGGACTCAGAATCCGATCCCCAGCCACCCATTTCCCTGCCAGGTACAAAACAAGGGTAAAAAACCCACTCTGAAGACGCACTGGAAATGATGAAGCTGACCGAAGACAGAGGTTGGATTAGATTATTAGAAATCATCCATCCTTTCCCCCTTGCCTGCTAATTCTACACCTGCTCCTACCAAGCCAGAATATTGTCAGGAGGAAGGAACATCCCTGCCTGGGAGTCCGGGCAGCCCTCGGAGGGGAGGAAGCGTGTGCCTGCCAGCCAGGGGCCATTTCTTTCCTCCACGGCTACAGAGAGGAACACTGTGCTTCATAAACACACTTCAAAGATGCCACACTATTAAAAATACATGGACATCATGTGGATCTAAGCTAAATACATATGGCCTTTGATTGCTTGGCATTTCCAATTCATACAGGAACATTACTGCGATGCATTATTGATGCTCAGTAGCATTTCACAGTCTCAAACTAAGGACACGTCTCCCCTTTCTCCCTTCCTTGTATGCAGCACCCTTCGCGCAGTCTGAACAGTCTAATTAAGCCGTGATTAGCTGTATATGCAATTCTGACTGCCACTGATTTGGTTGTGCAAACACCGTGGCTGCGAGCTCGTGGTGCTTGCTGGGGCACATCTGTCTGACCAGTGCACATCTGTCGGGCCAGTGCACATCTGTCCTGCTGTTTTTTTGCTGGGACCCATCTGTCTGGGCAGCTCGAGTGCTGCTGCACAGCTGGATGGACGTGCCCGGCTGCTGCTCCACGGGGGAGAGCAGGGATGAGGCAGGCAGCAAGCGGAGAGCAGAGAAAAGGAGGCGTTTCTTCAGCTTCAAAGGGCTTGAGGCTGCAGGGAGAGGAGGTGAGCAGGGCCACCAGCTGCTGGCTCAGGCTGGTGACAGGAAAAATGTTGCCAAATAACCCATCAGTTTGGGTCAGTGCTCAGCCCATCACAAACTTCCCAGCTTGCAGCCCTTGGGGCACATCGCTCTCCTTGGGAGCTGTGCACGCCAGCACTTGGCTGGCCTCATCCCCCAAGGACCTTTAGTTTTCCTGGGCAAACTCATGTTCCCCTTCTCTATTTCTATATTCTACTTTGGAAAGCCCAGACGCCTTCAATGTTCTTTCCTTGGACATTTTGGCCACTCATTGCTTCCCTCCTTCCCAGCCAAAAACAGAGGTTGACCCTGCATGGTGCATGCCCCGTGTCCCCTGCACTCCTGGTATGTCACAGCCCTGCCTACGTGCTGCCCCCACGTGCATCCCCGGCTGTGGCGGGGAGATTCCATGGGGAAATGCTGCTGTCTCTCCAGCTGCCAGCATGGTAGTGATCCCTCACTCCACATCTTCCCTCCCCCTTTTATTTTTTAAAAAAATGAATTCTCCAGAAACAAGAATTTAGGAGGAGAAGACTTGGAAAGAGAAAAGCAGAATCATTACAGCTGAGAAACAGCTCTTGAAACTTATTAGCTCATGACTCATCTCTCTGAAAGGAGCTAATACCTTAATTTCATATTTCTCTGCTCAAATGGAGACCAAAGCATAAACTGAAATGAAACTTTACACTAATGGCTTCTTAATTACACCCATCTAAAAGCAATTACCTGAGGTTTAACAGATACAAAGTTAGGGTTGAGGCGGCCACTGGAAGGGAATTGTTGGCTGGGAAGGGGTGGGCTGCTGGGAGGTGGCACGGCATGGCACGGCATGGCACAGCATGGCATGGCACAGAAAGGCACAGCACAACACGGCATGGTACAATGTCCAGGCTGCTTCAGCTCCCTCATCTCGGCACCCTGACAGTGCAGAGCATCTCAGCTCCTGCAGCCTCTCCATGAGCACTTGCCTGACACTGGGCCTGTGTCCGCATGGAGCAAGATTCCTTTGGAATCCACCACCTTTAACATTTTGGAATAGACATTCCTATCACAAAAAGGCAGGCAAAGCCACTACACTGGCAAATGTGGTGCTAGCAAAGGATGGAAGATAAACAAGGGAAAGGGCAAGTGCTGAGGAAACCACCGGGCCTCCTGCCTCCTAACTCCTGCCCTACACCTGTTTCGCTGTGTCAGTACAGAGAAGCCCTGCTAGCTGGGAAGTAGTAACCAACATGGAGGTGGATTTGAAATCCCAAGCTTTAGCCTGAGCTGCAAGGAAACACCTTCCTCCCTTCACAGTTTGGAGGCTTCTTTCCTCCAAGAACAGCCCGGGGAGGGTCCTTCCTTCTGTTCAGAGCATTGCAAGTGGAAGCCTAGGTGGTGCATCCCAAAGGGGAACATATATTTCCTTCAAGAGTGTTTAATGTGAAAAGGAAGACTAATCCTTACAGCCAGGTGCATCTTGCTTCCCACAGCTTCAACCACACCACGGCCTTGCACTCTGTGTCCCTCTTCTCCTACTGCCATGCTGCTGCTGAGCCTGGTCTCAGCAAGACCTGCAGAAACTGGTGCCATGAGGCCCTGAGGGCAGACAGTGAACTGCTCCCCTCTTTCTTTCACTGATGATGAAAAAAATAATCTCCTGCTGCTATTCCTTGGTAGGATGTTATCCTGGGAAGTGCAGGAGACTTTCTTGACTTCCCACAGGAAAAGCAATAACTGAACCCAGTCTTCTGTGTGTCAGAAGATGCTGCAATTATTGAACTACTGGCTAAAAGGGACTGGGTGAAGCTGTTTTTTTCCTTGGCCACAATTTTAGTTAAAGCACACAACATATCTGGAGCAGGCCAGATGCTTTTATTATTATTATTTTAATCAACCTCAGAAGAGATCTGCCCACTTTGCAAGCACCAGAAGAGCTTGGTGCCAGGCAGAAGCTGGGTCCCAGCATGGCCAGGGCTGCGTAAGCTTGGGACATGGCAAGGTGTGAGCAGCAGCAGAGAGGCTCTGAAGGTCGTTATTTTTCTGTAGATACACAAGGTGGGGCACCACAACATCTCTGGAGTTGTCTCCTGCTCCTGATGCTATCAACGTGGAGGAACGACCCTCAAGACACCGAATAAAACATTCAGAGCAAGGGCAGGCTACAGGCAGCTTTATGGTCCACATAAAAGCTGATGGCTTCAGGATGGAAGAATGAATTTGGGGAGGAATGTACACTGCTTACTGCCTTGTTCCTGTGATACAAAGGGATCCCCATGCCCGCTCAGCCCTGGTGGGCCACACAGAAACCCACCAGCAGCTGTAGGCAGCGGGGTGCCCTTTGCAGACACAAAGCACCCACATCATTTTGTGGGCCTCGTGCCGTGTCGCACCACTGAATGAGATAATACAATTATTGGATAATTAGAGTCATCAGAAAACGTTCTGCAATGGCAGCCTTTTAATTGACTTCCCCATTAACAGATAATGATCAGGCTCCGGCTCCTGCCAGGATGACCCCCTGCTTCTCTCCCCCCTGGGAACAAGCAGTTGACCTGAAAGGCAAACAGCACAGCTGTCCTGAGCTCGCTCATGGCGAACACATCCTTCCACTCTGGTCAGGGGAGCGACAAACTGAGACTAATGGCCAGGAAAGAGAAGGTTTCTCAAGCTGGCTGTGAGGGTGGAGGGAGAGTCCATCCAGAGCAAGCTCTGCTTTTGCAGTAGGATGAGGCTCATGGATTCTTCCCTACGGGCAGCCCCTGCAACAGGGCTGGCACAGCAAAACGTGCAGCAAGCAATGCAGCTCCTCTGCCCCCTCCTCCTCCCACCAGCTCACATCTCTCCCCTGTGCCAGCCCGTGGTCCTGCTCGCTTTCCCCTCTACTCTGCAAAGTCTAGAGAACAGGGATGCAATTTCACAGCTTCGTTCAGGATGCCAAACACCTGGTGTTTCTTTGCACTGGAACTAAAGCTAAACACTTCCATCGTATTTCATGACATGGAGCAAGGCTGAAAGCCCTTGTTTTGGAAGAAAAGGGTTGAATTCCCTTCTTAAGGTTTTTTTAATTTTTTTTTTTTTTTTTCTCCAGTTAGGAGTGATTTGCTACTTTTACCAAAACCCTGAGCTGCCCCTCGGCTGGAAACTTTCTCAGAACGACACATGCTGTGATGCCTCGGTGTCATGGGATCTTCTCATGAGAAAGATTTCACCCACATGCAGAGCTCTCATTTGGGTACTGAGCACTTGGGAAAAAAGGCAGAAGCTGTCGTATCTGAGCACAAATCTTGGTCAGGATTTTAAGTTCCTTTGTGATCTACCCAGTAAATCCCTTTTTTCCAGCAGCACTGGGAAGAAAGCCAAGTCTCCTTTTCTTCCCGCAGCCTTGTAACCCAGGCTCCCCACCACCGACTCCAAATTACCCCAGGTCCTGGTGACTTTTTGGCACCGACAGGGCTGAAAGTTCATTACTAAATGGCAGCCAGACTGAGCTGGTAACTGCTGAAGTGACATGTCAGCCCAGAGCAGCACTAGTGTCAGGCTCTTCCCACTGCCAGCTTCACAAGACAGGCTGGAGTTTCATAACTCTTTCCTCTCCTACCGTGTAAAATGCGGTTGAAACTGCCTAATTTATATAAAAGTTACTCGGGAAGGACTGACAGACGAAGAGACAGAGAACATGACTGTGGAAACTTGGTTTCCTTAGGAACCGGTTTAAAAATAAACCAACTTTCTGCCAGGGACGTGATGCCATCCTGAAGAGTCCGGTGCTTTCTACTTCTGTAATTGCAGCCTTTCCCTTGATGTGGGGAAGATGCGTTGTCCCCACATGGTTTAAAAACAGTGATAATCCAAAGCAAAGGAGTTGCTAATACGAAACAGTTGAGATGCTCTTGGAGCGGATCAACTAATAAAATTTGGTGCTGAAACCTGCAGAGCCCAACCGAGACCAGCTGAAGACGTGGCCTGCCTTGTTTCTGGAGCAAGAGCAGGCAGCAAACAAATTTCTTCTGGTGCACTGATTCACCTTCAGAGCATTAGCTGGTAAGTGGAACTCGTTTCAGGCGGCTGTAAATGCAAATTTGAAACTGAAACCAAACGGCTGTGCGGGAAGCTGATGGTTTCTGTGAGTCCCTGACGCGTGCCCGTGCTGAGGGCCAGCCAGGATGGCGGCGATGTGGGCGCGCAGCCAGCGCTCCACAGCAGCAACTGGGGGCCTGAGACATCCTCAGACTGCCTAATTAGTCTACCTGTAAAGTGTGCGTACTGGTGCCACGCTGACCACAGGGCGTTACAGCAGCACAAAAAGACTTAAGTGATGCTGGCGAAGAAACTTGGAGGTGCCTCATGAACACACATCATACTGAGGCCTACACACGTGTAGGCTTGTGCTCACTGCCACAGCCTCTTTTTGCTGAGGGCTCAGCTACAGCTCACCTAACGCACCCAGGGGGGCCTGGGGTGCCCCTCAGTCTTGTACAAGAAACTTGTTGGGAACTGCCAGGGTCTATTTTTTATTCCTTTTTCCAGGCAGGTGGCTAAAGGCAAATAATCCTGAGCTCTGCCCCTCCTAAACGCTGCTCAGCAGAGAGGGTGAGCAACCAGCAAAAAACAAAAAAGCCCCAGTTTAGCAATAAAGAAACAGGGAAGCAGTGACCAAACTGTGTTTCTCTGGCGCATTATTTTACTGTCTAGACTGGCTGTCAGATGTTGTTTTGTTGCTCTGCATGCCTAGAGGCCATACCAAAGCTGGGATCCCCATGTACAGGCTGCTTTGTTTAATGAGAGACAATCCTTGCCCCCAGGGATCTGTAATCAAAATAGGCAGGACAAACAAATGGAATAAAGTCGCTGTGTTCATCCCATGTGTACCGATGGAAACAAGACCCCAAAGAGATTAAGTGGCCTGCCTGAGGCCACCCAGAAAACCTGTGGCAATGCCAAGAAAAAAACAAATACGTCCTCTGAATCCTAATGCCCAGATTTGTCTCCAGGACTGAAATGTTTCCCTATTTCCAGAAGCATCCAGAGAGATCCCAGCTAAAAAGGCACTGCTGCTGCTCTACGGTTGCATTTCTTCCTGGAGAAATCCAGCACATCAGCTTTCTCCTTCACCAAGGAACCTACGAATGCTTTATTTCCTCCCTGGAGTGGGCGAGAGAGCCCTCCCTGAAGGCACAGGGAGGAGACAGTTGAAAGGGGTGGGGGGAAGAAAAGTCGCCAGCCTTTCTGACGCTGGAATGTAAATAGTGTTTTGCAAAAGAGCCATTTATCAGTGAAATTATAGAATCTGTTTGAAGATTCCCCTGGAGGATGCACTAAAAAGATGGCTTGTATGGAACTTAACGAGAGGTTTCCTGCAACACGCCTGGGCTTCGTGTAGGCAGGAGCACTTTGCTGAGAATTAAATCCGCGTTGGAAATGTTAATAAATGCAGACACATGTTCTTGTTTGTAGGACGCGCTGTGCCTCCTTTATTTATTTCCTTCATTTTATTCTTCTGGATGTAGCTGCGGTGCCAGCCCCTTTCCCCAACACATCCCTGGGGAAGAAGTTGCCGTCTCATCACTCTCCCTGGGGCTGCTGCCTGCTGCTCCCCGCCTGTCCTGCTGCTGCCTCTAGCCAGGGAGCACCAAGGTATCGGCAAGAAAGGGATGCTTCAGTTGCTGGGCAGGTATCAACATTCACTGAGGACTGGGAAAAAGAACGAGGGGTACAGGCTCAGGACTAGCTGAGGTGAAGCTTTCCTTTGATTCAAGGCTGTGGAAAGGATTCCCTGCCTGTTCTGCTAGCAGAGGGCTAAAAGGGGACCAGGACGGGTTTCCAAGCAGAAATCTCTACCCAGACTGACCCTCTGCCACGGCTGGAGCCCCAGGTGCACCCTGTACAGAGGGGCTGATCAGGCATTCCTGCTGCCTGGAGCAAACACAAGATGCCCTCCAGCATAGAAACCATTGGAAAAAGAGTAAGTATTTTTAATTCCTCCCTAGAATAACAACAAACCTAGCCAGAGGCCTCAGCTTTTCACAACCCTGGTCCTTGTCATGTCTTGGACCAGCACCTTGGCCCACTGGTACCTTCAGAGAAACTTCACGAGCAGCCCAAGGGGCTGAGCTCAGTGATGGAAGCTCTGTCTGCGAGCCAGACATGCCCCAGTGAATTCAGTCCAACGTCATCCATTTGCTGCTTCTTCTTTCCATTCTGGCAGCCCCACTAGGAAAGAGTTTGGCCTGATTTCTAGAGCATACTAGGTGCTAAAAGCTCTGCAGATCTCAGCTGAGGTGCTCAGCTTCCTTGAAATTCAGATATTTCTATTAGACATCCCAAATCCCTCTGCCAGCAGCATTCATTGGAGTCCCTTTGCTCTGCAGAGAAATTCAAATCCAACTGAATCAAACATGTATTTAAAAGAAATCAGGTAAAGCTTCAAAGACTCCATCAAATTATGTTTAAATGTCTACACAGGGGTTTGCCAGGCACCCTTTCCCCTCCCCATGCAGGGGTGGATGCCATGAGATGCTTCCAAAGGCTGACCCTGACCCCTCCATACAGGGCTTCCACCATCTGCCTCCTCCTCTATAAACACATTTGGGGAATCTTCCTCCACATCAGCCCCTTCCCTATCAATTCCATGCTAATCGCCTTGTCTAGATGACAAACTTTGTCCCTTTCCTCACACATAGCCCAGGATGAAGCCTGCAGCTTCCCCTTCCCAGCCCAGCTTTCCTGTGATTCTCTGGGCAGGCTCCTCACGACCCTCTACAGCCCGTGCCTGCTGAAATTGCTCCCCTGCTCTCTCCAGCCTCAGCCCGCAGCAGATTTCATTCCCCCCTCGCTCTCACTGTTTTTCTGCTCCTCTTTGTTGGCCCTATTCATTATAGAAGAAGGGAGAGATTAATTAGCCAGGCCCCATGTCTGTCTGAGGGCAGCTCAGCCCGACTCGCAGGCCCAGCACAATCCAGGAAAGCCAATGATTGAAACTCAGCCTTGGAACTAATCTTTTTTTCAGTTCATATTATTCTCCCTTTCTATAATTTAATTTACAACATAATTTCATATTCCTGCTCTAAAGCAGAAGAACCTCTCTCTTGATATGTACATATATTTTTATCCTGCCAGGTTGGGTTTGCATCTGATTTTATTTTATTTTGTTAAACAAAGAAGCTGAAGTCACTTTGTTTCCTTGAATAGAGCAGGAGGATAAATCTTTGCTGGAGAAGTGCTGAGGCATCTTTCCAAGCAGTGGATCTTAAGAAGGGATGGAAGAAAGTGCTTTATTCAGACATTTTTTGGCACCTGAGCCTGAACGAGGAATTGGCCTTTGAATGTTTGGTGTATTATATACTTCAGTGGATATTACAATGCTTTAACAAGTGTTGCTTTTGTTGTTCCTTCTGGAGATGGGAGAAGTATTTACAAGTGCATGAAGCTGTTGAAGAGGTCAGAGACCTTTATTATTTTGTTAACTGGTTCTTTTCTAAAGAGGCTCTGGTTCACAACTGGGAATCAAAGTCCACAGCAAAGTACAAAACCAACAACAGCAGAGACCACAAGCCAGTGGCAAGCAGATGCTGAACCATGGGTTTTGTGGCCCTTCCTGAACAGTGTTTCGTTGCACTTTCCACATCTTGCACAACCTCAGTAAAATTTTTCAAGAAAAAAAAAAAAAACAACAAACAGTTGGTGTGCTGTGGAAGAACAGCAGGAGAAAAAAAGATGTTCTGTCATCCCTTTTTTCCCCCCCCTCCTTTATTCAACATTATGCCAGGTCCTGAACTTGGGGCACAACAACCCCATACAGCAGTACAGGCTGGAAAGGTGCCTGGTGGAAAGGGAGCTGGGGATGTTTGTCAGTGCTCGCAGATACACACGAGCCGGCAGTGTGCCCAAGGTGGTCAAGGAAGCCAACGGCAATCTGGCTCTTATCAGGAATAGTGCAGCCAGCAGGAGCAGGGAGGTGATCGTCCCCCTGTACTCTGCTCTGGTGAGGCCACACCTCAGGTGCTGTGTTCAGTTCTGGGCCCCTCATTACAAGAAGGACATCGAAGCCCTGGAGCATGTCCAGAGAAGGGCTATGAAGCTGGTAAAGGGCCTGGAGCACAAGTCCTGTGAGGAATGGCTGAGGGAACTGGGGGTGTTTGGTCTGGAGAAGAGGAGGCTCAGGGAAGAACTCATCGCACTCTCCAATTACCTTATTGGAGGCTATACTGAGGTAGGGATCAGGCTTTTCTCCCAAGCACCAAGTGACAAGACAAGAAGAAATTACCTTAAGTTGCACCGGGGAAGTTTAGGTCAGATACTTGGAGAAACTTCTTCACTGAAAGGGTTGTGAAGTATTGGAACAGGCTGCCCAGGGAAGTGGTTGAGTCACCCTCCCTAGAGGTCTTCAAAAAAACATGCAGATGTAGTGCTTGGTGACATGGCCTAATGGTGAACTTGGCAATACTAGGGTACAGTTGGACCAGATGATCTTAGAGGGTTTTTCAAACACAAAGGATTCTATGGTGACAGTCAAACAAGCCTTCAGCTAAATACAAAACCCATTTACATCATATACATCATGTATCTTTTGCTTGCAGTTTTGGGATACTGCTTCTAGTTTAAAATTAGCAGGTCAGTTGTGATATTAAGGCATGGGAGTCTCCCTAAGCACCAGTGGTACAACTCAGGTGTTTGTTCCTAAGAAATCAAAGCTCTTCTTTTCACTTCTCAGCTGCACTTGATGCATGTAATAATCAAGCCCACTGACAGAAGCTACGCATTTATAAATACTTTTCTCACAACACTGCTTCTTGCATTTTTCAGAGGGAATTACTAAAACCTTTTCCAAGATGGTTCCATTTTACCACCAGAAAAAAGAACCAAGATCACGTTTGTGTCAGTACCGAAGTGTCTCCTGTAGTGGACATTTCATATTTTTGAGGTCAGTAGGATTTTCTCTCTTCTAGTGGCTTAGAGATTTCTTTGATGAGACATGCACTACAAATTGGGTTGAGAGTTTCAAGCACTTGAAATTTTGCCCAACTTTTCTTTGTAAGCAAATTCACTTTCCACTTGCTCACTTACATCCTAGCTGCTATAATCACTCGCAAAATATCAAGCAAAATATCTTACCGTGATGGTCAAAGGAAGAGCAGGCTCTATCTTCAAGGTCTGATCTGTATCTCAAAAACAAGATTGTCCCATGTGCATCCTTTTGCCTGGCCACAATAACAACTCCATTTCTGTTATCATGTCGCTTCCAACAACTTCTCTTTGCAAGACATTTCCAAAATCAGTTTTCTCATCTGACTCTATTTGATGGATCCCGCTTTAGGTTCTTGCATTAAACTCAAAATGGGAGTTAATACCATGCCAAATGGCTTCCATCTCTACTCCACCACCTCGACAATTGATTCATCTCAGGCCAAGCCAGCGTGACAGGTATATCCATCCAGACAAGGACATCTCCCAGGTAGGATGGGCTGCTAAATGAATGCAACAGATTGCAGCTGACACCCGTAATGCTGATTTTCCCCTCTTCTTATGATCATAATGGGATCTCAGCAATAGAGATGGATTTGCTAATTTCCATCTCCTCTCACTTTCCCCTTTAATCACTGTCAGGCATAAATTAATTTCTGTTTAAAGAGCTTTCAGGGAGAGATTCTGTCATTGCATAGAGCACTTAAAGGTCGTAAGTCAGGATAATCCCAGAACATTTCCTACCCAATCTGAGGTTTCAGAGCTACAAATGTCATTTAATTTTGTTATCTCTACATTTTTGCACCAAGCCACCTGGGGACAGTGTCCTACTGTACTGATTGCTACTTTACACCGGGATGCAGGTACGACATATTTTACATTATGTGAGAAGGAGCTAATTGGCTGCCCCCTCAGACACTAATGCAAATTGGCCTGAGTACGAGGGACACACAAATAAGTGCAGAGCAGCATGGGATCAGGCAAATCCAATCCTCTGCTAAAGAAGGAGCACTCTCACACCCTGGACTGATGCTCCTGGTGAAACTGAAGTGTTGTTAATGCCTGATGGCTCAAAAGCAGGCCAGCAGAACTCTAGAGGCTAATTATTGATCATATTGCCAACCTGGATGCTCAGCAGACGTACCGTTACAGTACTCCCTTGTCCTCCTCTGGCCTACAGAAAGCAGGTATTGCATGTATTTATTGCACATAAATATGAGCCACCCAAGCAACCTCACAGGTATTTTATTTGGGGCAGAGAAGAGAAGAAAGGAAGTTGAACTCAGTGTGGGACTTTCAAAGGCAAGGTGAAAACCATGCTATCGAGGTCACTTGAGCGCTGCTTCTTAACCCCCCCCCCTTAGACCTGCATTTCTCTCACCTCTATCAAACAAATCTACGAGTACAATATTGCAATCTGCGTCCATCAATACGGAGCCAGCAGGCTGTCAGGAGGACAGCTCAGCCCTTGAAGATCTAAATTGCCACCTAGAGGACCATGCCTTTCTTCATTGCCTCTCTGATGCTGATCGTGCTTCACAAATAAGGTGATTTAAAAGTGTTTAAACATAGGCACAGTGTGTCTGAACTCCTGCATGTTGCACTGAAAATATAGGCTGGGGGAAAGCAGCAAGCTAACTAAACCAGAAGGAGTAAAATCATTAAGAAAAGACATCATTTTATCTAAAAAAAAGCTACTGAATAAATTATCATTCCTGCTCATTAAAAATTCAGTGGAGATGAAACTGTGTGTGGTGATAATGAGCAAATGTTTATATTTGCAGAGAAGTGTAACTGCATAGATGGAAAATTACTGATTTATCCAAAGCCTTAACACATTTGTGCAGTTACTTGGATGGATGTCTGTCCAACTGACTGCACAACCAGCAAAGGAAGAGCTGTCCTGAAAAATGGGTACACCTCATTAGAAATGAGGAAACAAACTATTTTTACAGTACCTTACATAATTTATATAGAGTTATTAAGAGAGGCAAAACTGAAGACAACTTCTGTGTCATTTTCTCCAAGTTCCCAAAAAAGAAAAACCCCAAACACCAACACACAAGCTCTTCTTCATAATATTTTAGTTTGAAAGTTACTTTTCATCAAAGCCATTAGCCAATTGAAAATGGCTCTTTGAGCATATCCAGTTTTATCCACTCTCAGCCTAGACCAGGCTACTTACTTCCTTGCACCAGCACCCATTTCCTAGCAGGTTGTAGGAACACAGAAACACCCAAAATGACTTTTTTCCCCTCTATTCTTCCACACTGGCACTCCATGTGCCGCTTCTTCACAGAGCCAGTTTTGTGCAGCCCAGTTGACCTTGGTTTGCCAGCCCTGGATTTCCATCCCTTCCCTTTCCATTGTCCTTCCTCCTTCCCCATCCTTTCTCCACCAGCACCTCCACACACGGAGCTTCCCATGGCCCAGGCAGCCCTCACCTTGCAGGTACAAGGACAGAGTCTCCCCCCCTGAGGTGGCCTTCAGCATCATCCCCTCCCTTCCCCACAGCATCGTCTCGAAGCGTTCCCGATCGCCACGGTTCCCGGGCTCCCCGGCAGCCAGTTGGCACCTTTTCAAATGAGCCCACTGAATGGCAAACGCGCAGATACACTGGGAGAAAATGAGCTCTTCTTATTGATTTTCCAAACCAATATGGCACTGACGCTGCCTCTTTGTGCCATTTCCCTCCTCTGCCAGGAGGCATTCACACCCCTTCCATCATTTTAATTAGACATTACACCTGACACAAATGCCGAGTTGATTAACCTTAAAGGAGCTGAATAGGTTCTCTGATCGTTAACACAGGGCCCCTGACATACTATAACTCATGCTAACATGTGCTGTTGCACAAACTCACAGCTTCTTCAGCTCACTCTCCAAAGCCACAATGCAATGTAATAACATCTACAGAGAGCTTTTTATGAGACTGTCTCACATAATAATGCTATAAAAGCGAGATTTAAAAGATGGATTGCCCTGGACTCCGTAGACTTCACTTTTTAATGTTTACATAAATGCACCTTTTCCGGGGTGTTTGCAGATAACGGGCCTTCCCAAGTTGTGGGAGAGGAGGCAGCCATCAGCCTCCCTTCCCCTGCCATGGCTCTCAGCAGGCAGCAGAGCTCTGCTGGGACCCTTCTGCTGTTCCCCAGCTCCTCCTCTCCTCTGACGGCAATGGGAGGCATGGAGCAGCACGCAAAGACTCATTTGTCACATCCAGAGCCCTCCTGCGAACACTTTGTTCAGAGGAAAAGTTTTGGATGTCAACAGAACCCATCCAGCCTTAATATGCCTTTGTTACGCCGCGCTAAAGACAAAAGGAGAGACATTAAGCTGTGATGTTTTAGAGCCTGTTGCCAAAGGAACAGTTTTGCTGCTCAGACATGACTCCCTGCTCTGCACAGATACAAGCCTTCATTTGTCTGTGCCTGGGATAAGCCCAGATCAGCTACTGGCTGACACAGGCCATGTACAACTGAATCAATGCAGCCCAAAAAGAGAAGCAGGTTTTTGCATGAAGTCGATTTGATGCCCAGCCACCTCAGAAGAGGAAAGTAGCCCAAGGTGCACCAGCACCAGGCTTCCTGGTTCAGCTATGCCATTCGGTGGCATCTGAAGGCTGGATCTCAGCATGGCTGTGACTTTATTTAGGGTTTCCTTGCCCTCACGTCAATCAAATCAGGTTCTACCTCTGGAAGCAGCAAGGGTAGAGCTGATTCCTTCTTCGTCAGCAAGAGAAGGAAGGGGGAACAAGAGACTGCAAAAGCATCTACCTACCTGTGTCATGGGACAGGGGAATAAACTGTAAATGAATAAGTAAATACGTTCTGTGATTTGGTGTGGCTTAATTGAGATGGGCTGAGGAAAGACTCCTCATTCAGCAAGCAGAGCTCCACCAAGACTGAGAAACTGTTGGAGATGTACAAGTTCTGATGAGATCCCCCGTTAATCGCCAGCACTGATTTGGCTGTGCCTTCATCTCACTTGTTCGTCTTTGCCCTGCATTAAAACCTGTCAAGCCTGCAAACAACACAATGGTTTTGTGATTAGGCTGCTCATCCGACAGTGAGCTGGGACTGGGACAATTCCCCCCCCCCCCCCAAGCAAAGCAGAAAGGTGAGTGATCCTATTAGGATATGGCTAAGGTGGCTACGAGAGGAACTTTCTGGATTGCATGAAGGTCAACACCGTATTGAGCTTCTTCTCCAGGCCACGCTCTCCCACCACCCCAACAGCTGTTGGCACAGGCTGAGCTAGGAAGGGCTCTGTGGAAGCCGTAGCTGCCTCCTCGTTAAACGGAGAGTGCACAGTCCATGGATCTCGTGCTTAGATCCAGCCCTAACTTCCCACTACACACAGAAACTGGCATGCACAGAGAAGTCCCAAGGCTTTGTGTTATTCTTTTGCTGTGTGTTTATTGGCATTTTGGGAATAGAGTGGCTTTGTCTATGCCAAACACAAAACAAATAGCTCACCACACACAAACTGCTGAGTTTACATTAGCAGGCAAGATACGCTTCTGCTATGAAGCCAGGCATGCATTAGGACAAGACAGAGCTGCCACATGACCAAAACCTCACAATGTTTTCTCTCCTTTCTCTTCCCCAGCATCAAAGCCGTCTTACTGGGCCCTTCTGCACACAACTCCACCAGCTAAGCAGTGGGGAGATGGACAGAAGATGACAAGAACTCTTTTGCTGCTTTCACATCACTGACTTCAAGGTCTGATCAGTTCTCCCTCCCAGGCAAGGAGGCCAAGGATCACACATTTTGAATTTGAAAGAGCCTGCTGCAGGCTCGCATGGCAGTCCAGCCGAACAGAGGGAGAGGGTAGCCACAGCTGGCTGCCGAGCAGCTTTCCTTTGAAATCCTGCTCTGCACCAGGCAGACAGATGTCTTGCCAAGCTGATTGAGAGCAAGTGGAAAACAGTGAGCACAAACACATCTGTGGTGGTGTCAGACACAGAAAAGGTTGGCATTGTAAGATGACAACATTGCTCAACCCTCATCCTACTGAAAGCACTGGAGCTGCGTTCTCCAGGAATCAGCAGTGGAAGAAGGATTGCCACGCAGCACGGGGATGGCTCAGGCTGGTGGATAGATACCACAAGGGCTCAGCTGTACACAGCGGGCTTTGTACTGCACCTATGTGCCCTACCACCATGTTAGGGCACCCCTAGGAACATGGGGAATTTGAGGGATGTCCTCGAATATGTTGCAGTGCTGGGGTTGCACAGGGGCAGTGAGACAGACCTGGGAAATGTAAAGGACAGAAGGGGCTGAGGAACAACCAGAGTTTGCTTTCATTTGCCAGAACTTCTC
Organism: Aythya ferina; assembly: GCF_964211825.1. Taxonomy (NCBI): domain Eukaryota; kingdom Metazoa; phylum Chordata; class Aves; order Anseriformes; family Anatidae; genus Aythya; species Aythya ferina. The sequence continues at coordinate 7,549,891 of NC_140318.1, forward strand.
TGTGGTGGTTCCATGAGTGTGTAACACAGGATGATAGCCCAATTAATCAGCAATCACTTGTCCTGAAGGGCTCCTACAGCTTCTGGACAGAAAGAACCTACCCTAAACGATCAGGTCCCCTTTGCGTGCACCAGGTTTCTTTCCCTTGGTGGAGAACAGCTCCATCTTTCCCTTCTCTCCTCCATTCAGGCAGCCTGCAGCAGAAAGCCTCCTTCTTTCTCCTATTTGCATAAGTGATGATGCAGCCATCCTAATTATCATGGGAATCCACTGCTCCCCCTCCCAGCACCTCCCCGCTAGCTGCTGCTCTTTCCCTGCTACGGGTTTTGCTGGCAGATGGGACCGGAGCCTCCTCAGCCCACTGGCTCTTCCTTGAAGAAGAAGAAAGTGACAGCCCTGCAGGCAGCCGAGAGCGGCCGAAGCGCGGCAGCGTGACTAATCCGTCAGGCAGCAGCATCCCAAAGGCCAGGACCGAGGTTGTGCTCGCACAGCCAGCTCCGCCAGGGGAAAAGGGGATGCTGAGCACAAGCAGGGGGCTGCATCGGGTACATCTCCCCCCAGTGCTGAGCTGTGAGGATGCCTCTTAAGTTCTTCCTATTGTACCGGGGTCTAGGGTTTGGATCAAGTCAGCAATGAAGCGTACAGTCAGGGGGTAGCTCGACGGCAGGGATATAAGCTCATACATATGGAAGGATGACCTTACCAGCTCCGCTCAGTGTTCACTCTGCGAATCAGATCTGATTTGCAATCAGCCATGGCCACACTTTTCTCCATTTCACCCTCAAGTCCTGCCCTTACAGCATTGCTTACATATGGTTTCACCCATGTTTTTTTTGGTTTATCTGTCCTACTTCCATCCCCATAACCCATTACCTCAGCAAATTAGCAGTTACTCGCAACGACCGCGCTGCCAGACATCTCTCGCTTTGTTTGTTTTAGGGTTAGGCCTTTCACACAGAGAAAGACGGGGTTTGTGATGCTATTTATCTGCCTGTAACGAGGTTCCTCGCAAAGTCCAGACACCAATAACTGCACCCACAGCAAGGACTGCTTAGCACAGCCCAGCCTGCACATAGCTTTTTATGTACATACATCAGATGGCCGACGCACGTGATCATCTTTCTGTATACGCCTGGAAAGGCTCCAAAGAACTGATGAACCAATTGGGATTATAGACAGGAGCGAGTTTAGTTACAGTCCCCGGGGGAAAACGAGGCCTGTGTGGAAGGAAGTAGGACAGGAGAGATGAAAATAGTCTATCGGGAAAGCAAGCCAAAAACCTGCCAGAACACCCAGCAAAATGCAAGACAGCCTTCTCCCTTACTCCAACCCCATGGGCTCCAGCATCCCACCAGCCATCAGCTGAGCTGTCAGCACCCTCAGCAGCTCCAGGACACCCAAACTCAAGCCCCAGAGCTGCAAAGCACAAAAGCCAAACCCGGGAGTGGGGAAGGGGATGGGGGGACTGTGTTCATGTCAGATGGTGCCAGGGCTGCCCTAGCACCTCCGCCTCTGTCCTGCCCAAGAGGCTGTCCCATGCTGGAGTCCCACTTCTCCAGAAGTCAACAACCCCTTCTCACAGCAACCTTCTGCTTATGGACTTTGTGGGGCATTGACCCAGGACCAAGCTGAATCCAATTAATGTTTCACAGCCATACAGAGCTTGCACCCACTTCAATCTTGAGGCCTGGCCCTAGAGCAGTGCCCAGAGACCACCCCCTGCCTTCCCCTTGTTAGACCTCTTTTATTGCTTCCCACTTGCTCACTTCCTTCTCCCAGCCAGCATCTCAGTTGGCTCTGATGTGCCCCATCAGCAAATATCCCGATCCAGCCTGTCCCCAGCAGACACGTAAACACGCACAGCTCCAGCCGGGGAGGAGGTAAAATCCCTCCTGCAGGCGGATTCCACAAGAGCCTTCCACCGGGCCCTTGTGCCACGAACACCAGCCAGATGGCCTCGCCACATGGTGTCCCACCACGTTTCGTAAGCAGCAAAGGTGCCAATTATCTCTTCCTCCCCTGCTTTCAAATCCTCACTCCCCTCACAACACATACACTCTTTTACTTGTCCCGCTTTCCACGTTCCAGGTTGGCAATTAGAATTTGCAACCTCTGAGCTTCTCTGCAAACTGATGAGCTGCTAAAAATACAGCCCCTGCAGGCACCCATTCAACTTCTATTTCTGTATTTTTTATTATTTATTTTTTTTTTTTTACTTTTACTTTTTTTTTTTTTAACCAATTTGAGATGAACAAAGCACTTCAACAAAGAGAAGGAGAAAATGCTGTGATTGTGAAGATGGATTGCTGCCATTTACTTTGTTCATTTTAATTACACAAAGTCATCACTTAGTGGGGAGCCTCAGGAAAGGAAGAGGAAAAGAGAAGGAAAAGGAGCCTCTCTACCCCATCTTTTTATTTCACTGTGCTCCATTTTAAAGCTTCCTCTGGCATCCTGGACAACAACAGCAGAACTAGCACTGCTATGCTCCTGTCACATTTATGCTCACAAATACTGCTGTGTTTAATAGCCAACTCACCTGCTGTGTCTTCAAACCACAAGGATCCCAGCTCTCCTCCTCAAACAGCACCAAGCAGGCTCCTCACTTCTCCCCCAGCACAGCACCATCCTGCTCAACTCCCTGCAAGGCCGTGGACAGCTCATTTATAACCTTCTCCTACCCAGCCACCTCCCAGCTGGCAGCAATTGAGAAGCTTCAGGACCATTAAGAAGTTCAGGACAGAAAAGTCCAAGCTGGTGCCTGGAGAGGGCTGGGACCTGGACCTGGCTCCCTTTCTGTCTGATGTTAACTCATTCTGCCACCTGGGGCAAATAGGTTCCTGTTGCTAACTCCTTCCTGACAGACTCAGCAGCAGCTGATTCCCCTTACCCTGACTGTTATCTGTGGTGTGGCAACGGCAGCTCTTTGCAGAAGCTATTAATCTGAAGCATCTGAACCCTAATCTGGGGTGGCTGCCCCAAAGCCAGCTGTTCAGGTTTGATTTGGAGGGTCAAGGCAGCTCCTGGCCCCCTTTTGGAATGATTGTGCCATCGCTTTTGGTGGGATTTCTCCTCATGTCAGGGTTCACAAGCCCTTGTGCTCCCTTTTACTCTCTTTAGGGTCACAGCAAGCTGCCTGGTTTGGGGGGACTGAGGGGAACTGAGGGATTTCTGCCTCCCAGGACTGAACGCAGCTCCCAGGGTCCTCAATACAAAAAGGCCTCTTCCTCAAATAAATTACCTTGCCGTGCTCCCTATGGCTGCCAGAGACATTTCTCATAGCCCAAAACAGCTTCATCTTTATCTGGGATTTCGGCCCCATCTTTGTTCTAAAAGTTTTGGCTTTCCTTAGAGGTCTGATTTGGTTTCATCCTTGCAGGCTCCCCTAAATTCCCCTCCCAGGCTCTCAGCACAGTCAGCAGCTTTTTATTGAGTGGTTTGGGTTTCAGGGAGGAATTTCTCTGCTCATTTCTCTGAGCACTTGAGGTCCGGTGTTTAGATATTCTCTTCTCTCCCACCAATTGCCACCTTGTTCTTTGTTTGACACAGACTTGCTGCTTTGTAGTTTTATCTTCAGTAAGCTGTTGCCTTTCTTGTTTAACTACGGGGCTTACAGGCATTAGCCATGTGTCCTATCCCTCTAATGCCTGTAGCCTCTATTTCCATTTGCTCTGTGCTTCTGGCATCACTTTAAGCTTTTTCCCAGCCAGCACCAGGTCCCTGTATGGTTTTATTTGCACTTTCTTTTCTAATATTTGATTTTAATACACTCCACTTTTTTTTTTTTTTTTTTTTTTTTTTTGTAGTTAGTACCATTGTCTAACCTGCAAAACTTCCAGGCTTCAACTTTTAATTCGAAGTTAATTCCCACACTCCCTTACCCTTTCTTGTTGGATGGTGTTCAATAGATAAGACTTTCACAGACAACATGCTGCTACTGTTGTTGGGGTTGTTGCTATTTATCTTCAAATATTTACAGCATTTCTTCCAAGCTTTCTTTCCTTTCCTCCTCTATCTCACTTGGTAAAGATGTTGCATTAACCTTCATAAAGAAAACTGTGGGCTTTTTTGTTTTATTTATTTATTTTTGCTTATTACCCAGGCACAGGTAGAATCAGATTTGGATAACAGTCAGAATTTCTCTAAGAGAGGTCTTAAAATTTTGTTTTAAAGAAAATCTGATTCCTGAAGAAATGCCAAATTTTTGAAACACTTCACAAAATGACTTCACTAAAACGCGTTTTTAAACAAATGATAGTGTTTTTTGGGGGGGAAAATATTTAAAGTAAATTGACCTTGAAGGTGGATGGAAATATAAAGATTGTCACTAGCGTTAAAGCTGATCACCAAAAATAAGGATACTGCTCTGAAGTTTAAAATAATGCTGTTAAGAATGAAGGCTGCAGGTTAATGTGACAGGACACAACACGACACGACTGCAGGAAGATGGGCAGCTTTTTCTCTGCCTTGCTCCCCAACATCTTTACCCACTGCTTTATCCTGTCCTCAGCACGGTGTTGGCTCCTGTAAGGTCTCACAGCTGCAGCACTGCTGACAGCTGTGACATCTCCTCTATGGAAATGTCTGCTCAGGTGTCCCCACTTTACTTACAAATGCTCCCTCTGAACCTCTCCTGGTCTCAAATGATCATGCACTAGGGAGCAGTGGAAGGAAATCCTCTGTAAATGAGCCTGAAACTTGTTTCTATCCATGGGGCAGGATAACCTGGTGAAAACAAGGTTGCCTCTCTCTGAAAGTCCAGAGAGTGCCTTGGCCTTCATTAGGTGTCCTGTATCGTTACCTTTGTAATTGCTGAAAGGAAATCTCCTTGAATAGATCAGATAAGACAGTGGGCACCTTTACTGGGGAAAACAAACAAACAGACCTGAAGAGCTGCAGAACTGGAAAAGCATATCACATATCACACATATCAAGCACATATTTCACCTAGCAGATGTGGGAAAAGCTCTTTTTGTGGAAAGCAACCAAAAATGACTGAAAGGAGACGATCAGGACCGTTCATCCCAATACTCTGTATGATGGACCAGAAATATCCCAGCTTTCCGAAAACCAGTGGCTATGCATCCAGCACCCCCCCTGCTTATTTCTGCCTTGGCAAGTTCCTCTCCGCTTCAGCCCCAGCAGCTCAGCGGTGTCACTTGTTATCCTGGTGACCTCCCTCTCGGCGCCCAGCTGGCAGTCACGGGGCTGGCCAGGCAGAAAGGCAGCTCAGTGCCCGAGGGGACGGCTCCTGGATGCTCCGCGCTGCTGCTGGAGGCTGAGCCAGCTTCTGCAGGCTGCTCCTGGCTCACCCTGCCTCAGTTTCCCCACCCACACTCAGGACATCACCACTGAGCTCCAGTGCAAAATGCTTTGGGATTGCAAATGGGAGTTAATTGTCCATCCGACAGGAGTGGGCAATGAGCTTCTGCCCTGGGGGAGCCCCGTGCCCAGTGCCTGATCCCACAATGACCCCAGCAGGAGGGGCTGTTTCCCAGGACCCTCATGTGGCCCTGCCAGAGGCTACAAAAAACATGGGTTTGGGTCTTACCCCCGCTGTTTCTTACAGTTTGCAGCAGTGTTTTGTGCTGTTTCGCATGGCTCAGTGCTGTTATTGACACACGCACTGTGTCCACATGCACCTCTCTGATAATCAGACAAAACAATGCTACCAGCACAGACGCAGCTTTGCAGAATACATTACAAGTAAAGCCAGTGCCAAAAAGTGGTTGTTTTGGGATCTAGCAAATATGCCTGAGATCAGAATTAGAAAAAGCCAGACAGGATTTTTGCAGCACCGAATTTGAACGGGGAAAGGTGGATGCACAAGGAGCGATGGATGCACGGACCGAGCCTTTTCCTGTACAAGGCAGATGTGCTCCCTCGTGCCCAAACACCCTGCAGCAGCAGCAGCAGCAGCAGCAGCCCGGCTGGCCTGGCTCTTGCTCGGGCCAGGTACTTGGAGCCACTGGCGTGCTGTCGCTGCGAGCAGCCTGCTGTCACAGGCACTGCCTGCTTTGCTCGCACCTAGGGCCAGCTCTGCTGGGAAATTACAGCTGAACGGAGCCACGACCTCACCGTGACTCCCAGAGCCGCCCCTGACTTTTAGCAATTCTGACAGCTTTGGCTTTGCCTCGCTGACCCCTCCAGTTCAGGGGCACGTGGCCAAGCCTCATGCGTGGGAGGGCTGAGGCTCAGAGCTGGTGGTGCACCGCGGTTTGCAGCGCATCCCACCTGGGGAGGAATAACTGGGGAGGAAAATGCAGATAGGGACTGGAGAGGTCCCCCTTGTCCTACAGGGCTGGGTGGCTGTGGTGTGAAGCGGGCAGGCTGGACGCTGGCTGAGTGCTCCCTGCTCCCTCGTGCAGCTGCAGCTGCATCCTGCCCTGCACGCACTGCCCAGCCAGGATCTCGCGGGCCAGCATCCTTGAAAGGGAGGTTATGCGGAGGAAAATGACATCTCTAAGTGAAGAGCAGCACTTCATTGCTTCTCAATCCTTCTGCTGACGCCAGTTCGCTGCCTGCAGCGGACTCCAGAATACACCTAAAAATAAAACAACACCTGGGCCCTCCGCTGCTGGAGAGAACAGCCACAGTTTGCAATCAGCAGCGGTGGAGAAAACGCTCCAAGCACCAGGGGGCGGGCGGAGGGTCAGCCCGAGGCCCTCCGGTTGTGATGCTGATTGCAAACATGGGCAATGTCTCCCACCGAGCACGTCTCCCTGCTGCTCTCCTCGACGCATTGTCATTCCGGTGCGGATCTTTGCTTCGATCGTAATCACACACAGCCGCACAAGAGCAGCGCGCCGGTAATGCACTGAGCCCACCGGCACGGAGAACTTGCCTGGGAAAATGAGGTCTTTTCTTAATGAGAGTGGCATTTTTGGTGTCTTCGGGATGTGGCTTCTCTGAAAGTAGCACAAGGAACAGCACAACAGTGGCAGACACTACACGGGTATGCAGACAGGAGGGATACATCTCTGATCCCCAGGGAGAGGGGGTGACGGGTCAGTGTGTTATGGGTTTGGTACCTTGCTCCAGTGACTCCTACACTTGGGGTCACGATGCTCATGGTTGCTCTAAGGGAGGCCGGGTGACAGCAGGGCTTTCTGTGCCATGCTCCATTTGGTACGTAGCACAACTCAGAGGCAAGGAGCAGACTGAAAACCACTTTTAGTAAAACCATCAGAATTAGCAAGGATTAAATATTTGTGGGGATGAGAGACAGAAAGAGAGATCACAGAGGCTTATTCTTTACAACTAAACCACTCTGTTGCAGCTGGGGTGAGCATACTGTTCTCAAATGAAAGAAAAGGTGCAAACATTCAGCTCAGCTCAACTAATCATGAAAAGTAGCTTGCTCCGTCACTCACTGGATGCCAGACCTGTGCCACAGTCGGGTACTGAGGGGTGGGAGGAAGGTGATGGGATGGTCCTGATGCCAAGCTCTCCATCCTCAAACCACGCACAAAACATCACCCTGTCTCAGGAGGGTTTGAGAGACTTTATGTTTCCAGAGCAGTTTGGATTACAACTTCAGAAGAAAAAGCCAATAGGATATTTTTTTCCCTTTTTTTTCTTCCCCAACTCAAGTGGGGGTCTGTATATGACACAATGCAACAAATTGATGAAGTTTATACTGGGGAAACCAATTTCTTGGTACCCAGGAGTCACCCAAGCCATGATGTACCAGGCTGGCAGCTACCCAGAAACCGCCAGACATGGAGTCTGTTTGAGGTTACATTTTCACAAGCGAGTATGAAATCCAATTTCTAAGACCTCTGAAATATTGTTTGCAAACATTTCCACGTGAAAGGGAATAAAATATTTTATCTGGAAAGATCACAGGGTAATGGCAAGAAGAGAAGTAAAAAGGTTGTCTGATCTGCTACTGCAATTCTGATAAAAAATTCACTACCGGGTGATTCAGAAGAAGGTTTAACATACCTGCTCATCAGATCAGATCTAACACATTTAATTGTGCATTTCTTCCCATGGGAGGTCATTTTTGCCTAACCTTGTCTGATAATTAGATTATGTTGCAGAGATTTAGTCATTATAAATTTCAACCTGTATCATGTTTTTCTGGACATAGCTCGCGCTGAGGTTGCAAACTCTTTGATTCCTCCTAAATTATTCGTTTCATTAATATCCTGTGGCAACAAATTCCACAGGTTCGGTTTATCATTTACGTGGAGGGCTTTCCCACCCTGTCTGTGTTACCTGTGTCGTGTCACCCTCATTTCTTCCTCCTGTGTGTTAGGCTGCCAGCTCTCCTGGCTGGATTTCTCCAAAGGAGCATGTTTTTATGGGCTGAGCTCATCACCTTGTCTGCAGCACCTCCCGTCATTGCAGGCTTCACACGAACCAGCACTGCCAGGGCTGTAGGACACGCTCAGGCTTCAGCATTTAAGGGACGAGGTGCTTCATCCTTGGAGACAGAAATGTGTCCTGCAGTGTTAGGCAGCTGGAAGCATGGGCAGATAGCAATGCAGGAGCAACAGCGCAGGTTGGGGTGCTTTGGAGACTGTTTTGGGATAAGCTCTCTGCAAAGCCTTGCCCTGTTCTGCCTGTACAGCCCAGGCTGTGTCTGGGCACATCCTTCCTGGGGTAAGTCCTACAGCATCAAGGCAGGTTTTCTTCCAGCAATGTGTGTACATCCACACTTGTTTTTTGGCTCTTCCAAGCTTCCATTTCAAGAGAAATTAAAGCAATACCATTGCAGAGCCCATGCTGCCTTGTTTTGTAAAGAAAGAGTATTTCACTCCTTGAGCAAGGGAAATACGGACCGTTACTCTTCCTTTACACCAATTTCCATGGGTTTTCAGCTCAGGTGCTGAGCTGCACAAAGCATCATCATCCAGCCCTTTGATGACTTCCATCTTTCTCCTGAGGATTACTGATGAAAAAACGCAGAGCAAACATCCCAGGGAGAAGACTCCAGGGAGTTCTTTCTCTGTATGCACTGGGTAGGAAATGTGTTGTTCATCTCACCTGGGAAAGAGGTGGGAAAAACAGGGCTGGAGGAGCTCAAATCCAAGGCAGAGTATGATGGCACTGTGCAAGCCAGGGCAGAAGGATCGATCTCATCTGCTCAGGTACACTGAAAAACTTGTCAGTCACATAGTGGTTTACAAGGCAGTGTTTAACTTAATTTCAACTAATATGCAGAAATGTTTCTAATAACAAGCTGTCAAAAGAGCACGGGAACAGACAAGGAAACAGACAGGAGGCAGAAAGAGGAGGAGGAGAGGGGAAGGAGGCGTGAGAAGAAATCTCAACCTCTCTCCATCCTGCGCTCCAGGTTCAAGTGCTTCACCTGTGCCCGTGTTTGCCCTCTGCCCCCAGGCAGGTGGTTCTGGAGCTCAGCCGTGCCACTCCACCTCTGCTTCCCGAAATCTCTCTGAGCCCCAGCAGCACAGCTCCAGCCTCCATCCCTCCTGCCCCTGGCCCTTCCAGGTAAATCCAGTCTCCATTCCCTGACTTGTCCCTCCCAAATCCCCGCTCTGGAACAGACGGTGACTGCTTTCACCCTTAGCTACCTCTTTGCTCCACGCTTTCCTCTCCTCTTCATTTCCTCCTCCCCTCGGGATATTGATGCAGGCTGGAGTTTCCCATTAAAGCAGCCACTCTTGTAGAAAGGGGAGCTGACATGATTAATGCCGTTCGGTGGGGAAGGCGCGAGTGCAGCCGGGGAGCGAGGAGACGGGCACGTCCCCATCAGCAGCTCATTAGCATCTGCCCGGAGAGGCAGCAGGCACCTGATGGACACAATTCTTCCCGCTCTGCTTGCTGCTGGGTGCAAACTTTAGAGGCCCAAGAGGCAAGAGAAGCTGCTCTCTCTTTCCCCCCTCTTCTTCTTTAATCGGATCTGTGCCCAAACCGTGCGCCTTACATCGGATTGCCTTATCCCAACAATGCACTACATCACCTCGCAGACTCAGGAACCCCAGCCCAGGGAAAAGAAGGAAAAGGACATGGACAGAAAGCCTGCAGACACAGCCAGCCCCCTGCCTGCATTTCCTGGAGAGAAGGCAAAATACCCGGAGCAGGGCTGGGGGCAGCACACTCTGGCAGTGGCATGGGCGCTGAGCTTGATCAGAGGACACCCGCCGGGGGACGAGGGGGGCTGTCCACTAACACTCAGCTGAGTGAAGCCCCCTTATGCTCAGAGGACAAGGAACTAAGACCCCTCAGCAGCATTATTAAAAGCAGCAGGTTGGCTTACACGAGCCGGAGGAGGCTGGTTCCTCCCACCGACGAGCGGAGGAGGCGATGGTGATTAACTTCTGGCCTCTGCAAACTTCCCAGCATCACCGCAACACGATCAGGATCCCACATCTTCCCCGTAATTGTTTGACCTAATGGCTAATCACCCCCACTATTTAAATAAGCAAATCCAGGAATGAGTGACTGAAAGAACCCCATGAGATCTCTCGCTTTTTAAATTGAATTTGTTGCCTTCAGCTTGCAGACACTGGTTTTCTGCATGCCTTTTCCAGTCTGAGGAGTCTTGTAGCACCTTGTACCTCCCCGCGCAGGTCCCCATAAAGAGCTCCAATCATTTCCAAGTCACCATCCCCAGTTTGTGCTGTTAAAAAACTTTACAAATCATTCCAGAAAAAGCGTTGAAAACCAGCAGCCCTGACATTGATCTCTGTGTAACATCTTAGACGTAGTCTTGTGCTTTTTTTCATGTTTGCTTTATGTTTTGTTTGTTTTTTCCCCAGGTTATCCAATGCCCTTGGACACCAGCAGCTATCCAATTTCAGATGTGTGAGGGCTCTTCATCTATAATGAAATTAGCACAATAAAGTAGCAGAGAGCTGGGAATTACTTAAACAAAAGTCAATCCATTACGTGTATACACACTTCTATGAACTGACACTGCAGTCTCAGAGAATAAAACCAGTTCTGTTTGAAAATATCCTTTTTTTTTTTCTACAAAATCATGCTGAAAAACCTTGATTTTCTTTCTCCCTTTTGATTTGTCATTGATTGGCATCAGCTTATGCAGTCCCAATGTTTTGCCTAAGACCAATACCGTGCTCCCCATCACACAGCAACGACCTCCCAGACTTTTTTAGAATACCACGACTGTCTGAGCATCACAGAGGAACTTTCCATGGTGCCGGCTTTATTAGAAGCTCAAGTCAGCAGACCAAACGAAAGTTCAGCTAATTCTTCAGTGAGCCCTTGTGCAAGCTTTCTGTGTCTGCTGAGTTTAAGCTGTTACTGCCGTCTGGGTACCTGCCTTGTTTTCCGAAGCGCTGTAAAGCACTTCATTATCATATAATATAAATGTCCAGCTGCTTCTTTCTCGGCACTTGAATTGCTTCTTCGCCTGTGAATGTATCTGCTTTTTCATTTCATTATTGATAATTTTGCTGTTTCCATCCAGGAGTGCTTGGCTGGGATTTCTTTTGTTTCTCTCATCCCTCGCTAATTTCCTTTGCCCTTCCAATCACGATTTTCTTTTTCTCTGAAGTTTTTCGCCTTCCTTATCAACATTCTGCACTTCCTAATTTCTCATTTGCAGTAATCCTTTCCCATTTCCCATCTTGAATCCTCACTGGAATTTTTTTAATGTATGGATATAGATTTCTCTTGCCGCCTTCCTTTGTAACAGAGCAAGGCTTGGACTCCAGCCAAAGTTGTCTTCTTACTTCATATGAAATTGTTGTGTTTTGGCTATCTAATAAACTCCTCTTCCAGAATCCCCAATTTGCAATCAGCGTTTTCTCTGACTGCAGTTTCTCTGCTAATCAATTTCATTTGTAATTTTTCTCAACTTTTGAAAATTAATGCTTTTGAGACAGCAAATGTACTTATTACTGGTTATGACTATCCTCTGTTTGCCCATATTAAATCTTTCTCAACTATGCAAACAGCTGGGAAGTAAAGAATAGAGAAAATTGTCCAGAAAGTTCTTAGAACATGCTAACAAACAAACAAAAACCAGTAAGAGGTAAAGAAGCAATTCCTTGGTAAAGGGATTTGAAATTATAATGGTAGAGGATTTGAAATTGAGACAATGATTTCGTACTTTTGGAAGAAGGCAGAAGTGGAACAGTTCACTTCCATGACACAGACCACGGTTCCCTTACTCAACTCATTCCTTGGCTTGAAGCCTTGGCTTCAATGCTGTGCATGGCCTTGGCTATCACCTTATGAAACTGTGGGGTTGTAGAAACATCTCGGTCAGAAGGGACCTCATGAGCTCATTTAATCCATCCTCCTGCTCCAAGCAAAGTGGACGCTGAACTCACACAAGGCTGCTCAGGGCTCTGCCCAGTCAGGTCTCAGAAACCTCCAAAGCCCAAACCTCAAAGACTCCCAGAGGGCTGGCAGGCTCCAACGGTAGTGCAGAGGTAGTGTAGAGGGTTGGTTTCCACCACCTGCAGAGGGACGATGTCACTGCCATGGGAATGACAAGGAAAGGAGGTCCAGCTTTGGGGCATCGGCCTCTTGAGGTCTCTGGCAATCCTTTTTCCTATGATTCAATGAATGCTGCTTAAGCAACAACCTGCTTCCACAGTAGCAAGCAATTTATCTTTATCCCACATAATGGTTCCTTTTGCAATAGAGTTACAAGAAGTGCCACGTGTGACCGAAACCCCTGGAAAACTGCATTTTTTAAAGTTATTCTACCATTTACATAGGATTTTCATGAGATATGGCTTCCTACAGGAAGACCCCTCATGCCTCCCCCCCATACCATGTGAGCAGTGCTTACGGAGAAACCTTTCCTGCTTCTGTGACTGCGGCTTGCTGAGGATCGCTCCCATGTTTCATCTGGACACAGTGACTACCTGAGGGGCAGTGACATCTCCACCAAAATGTATGTGCTCATTTTATTCCCTTAGTTAAAAGCTTGTCTGTCCTGGCTCCCCTTGTAGGCAACGGAGAGACGTTGACTTGCCTATGTGTAGTTCCAGGGGAGACTAATTGTTTTAATTAGACTTTTTATTAGTATCTGAAGTTAGGCAGCTTGAATGCCTCTCCCTTGATCTACGTGCATGCCAGAAGCCTGGTTTCTGTGTTATCAATTACACTAAAGCCTCCATCTTTCCACTTCCACCTCCCCAACTTTTACCTATGTTTTTTCCTCTACACCACGAGATACAGCCCCTGGATTTCAGGCACGCCAGTTATAAAGACAATAAAAATTCAGTGAGAGAAGAGAATGGTTATTAGCCAGCATGGGGACTTAGTTCCTTAACTTTTGCTCATTACTCCAGACTGAAACACTGGCACGGTGAAGCCCATCTGAGCGCTTCCCCACCAATTTGAGCTGGAGCACCAGCTCTCGTCTCCCTCCCTTTCCTCCCCTTTCTGCTCCTCCACTTTCTTCTTCCTTTAAGCACCCTTTGAGTTGACATTCAGTCTACTTTGGTACGAAGTTCCCTCAGCAGTGAAGAATGAGACTCGGTGACCATCCGTGTTCCTCCTTTCTCATGCAAATCACCTCGCAGGGCTCAGGAAGTGGCCTGACATACGCAAATCAGACACACGGATGAAAAGAGATCGTTATCAGATCTATGCTCTTGACTTAGATAAATAAGCATTGGACATGATTCTCCACTCATTAAAGTGTCTTCCTCAGGAGATGGCTGACAGTTCATTAAATAAGATGAAATATTATTATTTAAACTCAAGACTGATCAGACTGGGTGGAAACTTAGTCTACTGTATTCATAATTTCCTGCACTGACAAGCAAGTTCTTGAAAACACTTCTCTGAAGTGGCTGACCCTCACAGAAATTGAGATCCTGCTGTAATTGCCAACTAACCGAGCAAGTCCTGCCGTTTAGCTGGCAGAGCTCTGTGCTCGTCAGGCAGGACTCGCAGATTTAGCCCCCGGTACCAAAGGCGACGGCACCGCAGCTCCCGGCTCCGCTCGTGCACCGAGCTCCTCACCCCGTGTGCTCCCAGCAAGGTGGCCTAGACCCAAGTCCCAAGCCCCAAGCCCCAGCCCTGTGGTTTTCCATTTTTTCCATTCAAGCAACCATTTGAGCCACTTTTCCACCAAAGCCTGCTGCCAGTTGGCAGCAAGACGAGCTGCCGGCAAAGCAGGACTCAAGAGGATCTGGCAGCACCATACACCACCAACCCCAACTGGCCATCCTTATTTATGCCACTTCATTTTATACCCCAAATTCAGCTTATTAAACCTCCTCTCCAAGGCGGCCCTGCATCCGATACAGGGTCATTCATCTTCAGGACAAGTGTCTATTGATCAGCTGTTATCCAATTTACAATAGCCGTGTAATACAACCTGAACTCAGTGGGCTCAAGAGGGAATTCAGAGTGAGACCAAGGAAAGAACCTTCTATAAACTCGTCAGTGAAAACATAAAGTGCATTAATAGATGCTGAAGCTTTACAGCAGAAACCCCAGCCTCCAGCATGAGGACGATGTAAGAGCAACAGGAACAGTGCCAGAAAATAACCCCTCCATGCCATCTCCACCTGCAGGGAGGAGAGAACATTTCTGACCACGTTGTGACAGCAAAAAGAGGAATTCATGCCCAAGAAACTTTACAGAGAGAGTCCATTAATGCCTCCTAAACCCTCAGTAATATGCAAGGGTTATACTTTTTTTTTCCCTGCTGAACACAAAGAGCAAATACCTACTTTTATGAAGAGTGACCTTTACAGTGCACCGGGAGAATGAAAGAACAAGGCGAGAAGAGAGGCAGCTCTTTGTGAGCGGGGCTCCGCACAATGCGGGCATTGACTCTCAAGGTTGGTGCTGGACTGAGCCCAGGGAGGGTCCTTGTCCCTGCCGGCAGCAGAGCTCTTCACAGACGCTGTGCTGCTGCCTGGAGAACAGAGGTGCGCTGACAACGCGGCTCCGTGGCAGCAGAAGAGCTGCCTGGGTGCTTCTCAATACGCCTGTTTTTCTTTGCAAAAGTCCAGTTCTGTGAAATCACAACTGTTTGCAAGAAAGGGTCAGTTTAAATCAACCTTTTTTTTTGTTTGTTTTCTCCTCCACTTTCCTTTTTTCCTTTTTTAAAGAGAAGGTGCTGCCTGTTTTTTTTTTTTTTATTATTATTATTTTATTTTTCTTGTGTGTGTGGGAGTGGTTTTTGTTTATTTTTTCCCCCTGATTGAAATGTGTTTTCTTACAACATTTCAGCTAAGGAAAAACTAAGCCAAGACACCAACATGACCAGAAAGACAACAAAATAAGAAAAATGAAAAGAAATGTTTCTTTATGCTTCTTTTGAAAACAAAACAAAACAAAACAAAACTTCAGACTTCTAAATTTTCACCTAGATTTGATATGGGAAAAAAAAAAAAAGGCAAAACTTGATATTTTCCCTTGGACAAGAAGCCCCATTTTATGCAGCTCTGTATCTCGCTTTTCTTGTAGTAATTTTGCAGGACATGAATGCTGATGTTACAGGTAAAGTAACTCTATTTTGCACCTTCCTCTGATTTCTTTTTTTTTTCCTCTTTGATGTTCACCTCCTACTAGAACATTTTCACTGATATCATTCTCAGGCTGAATACGACCTGATTCACATCTCATGCCAATTACCCTGACATTGTCAGAACGAAGTTAGTTTACACTAGCTGAGGAATACGATTACTTTGCAGTGATGCCAGCCCTCTGCCTCCCCACTTGAGATTTCTGGCCAGGTTGAAGGCTTTGAATGCAGCCTAACTCCTTCCCTCCCACTCCCCCAAAAGAGGGGGGATTAACTCCAGTATTTGTTAAAAAATAAAAATAAAAATAAAAATAAAAAAAAGATGAGAACATAGCTGGAAAAAGTGGATTCCTTTACGTTATTCATGATGCTGAAGAAGTGAACCTGTATCCCTCCCAGGCTACATTCTCCTTTATATTAGAAATGCAGAACAGAGAGGATGATGTACAGCTTGGCAAACCCCATTCTTCATAGGCCAGGTCCCAAAAGTCACAGTGGCAAACAGAATTAATTGACTACATCGGTGGCAACCTCTCTCAAACCTGCTTACGACTAGCAGTGATCGGGGCTGAGCAAGAGGAAGAGGAAAAAACAGAAGTTGGGTGCTTAGAGCGCCATGGGGCACTCAGCTCCATGGGGTGGGTTATATAGGGAGAGAACCTTTATTTGGGAGCGTGGGGATAGGATATGGGGCAATGGCTTTAAACTGAAGAAGGGTAGGCTTAGAGTCGATAGAAGGAAGAAATTCTTCATGATGAGGGTGGGGAGGCACTGGCCCAGCCACCAGCCCCTGTGTTAGGAGTCTGCTCCTGGGTTTCCCCCTTGCTTTTCCCATCTCCAGTCCCTGACAGTGAAGCTGCAGCATTGCCCCATCTCCGAGGGCCACCCATGGAGAACTCGCACCCTTAGCCCAGCTCCGAGCTCACCTGGCTGCTCTGGGTGTCCCCTAGGGCCTCCTCTTCCCTTCCCAAAACACTGCCCCGAGGTTCTCCTACCACCTGCCAGCAACCTTTTCATTCTCCCCATGCCCCCACCCATCTCCAGTGCTCATCCTCCAGCCACTCCAGGCCGTGGCCAGGGCTGCCTGGGTGTGGATGAGCACAGCCCCAGCTCAGCACATCCAACCACATCGTAATTTCTCAGGGGAAAGCAAATTTAGCTGAGTTTCCCACCACGGCTGTGCTTTCCCACACTGCAACTCAATTTACCGCTCCAGATACACGGAGGCAACTGCCTGAGGGCTGTACTGACACCAGGCCACATTTAAGAATAAATCTTTTAGAATTGATCCACTTGAGCCCCTACACAGAGTTGCACGGATGTATCCGAGGGAAGGCAGCTTGCAGCACGGGAAGGGAAGAATTGGCTGGAGAAGGGCAGGATCCTCCTAAGCCGCCTTCGCTGCCAGAGAAATTGTAATGCAGAACCATCCTTTGCCTCGCGTTTCGTCTGTCTTGTTTACCTTTGGGCAAGGACTGTGTTTATGAAAAAGCAAGTAATTGGCATATGTTAGATACACATCCAACAAAAATGACAATTAGGGAGAATGAGAAAGTGGATTACAAGTTTGTACCTCGGTCTGAACTCATTCCAGATGCAGGGCTGGACTCCGGGCTCTAGCTGCGGTTTTGTTTGTGCGTTTGTTTGCTCACCTTTTTCTGTGTTTTGTTTCGTTTGAGCTAATAAACACAGACCCAGATATGAGTGATATGAATCTTCCCAAATTTCAGGATATAACTTTAGCCTTTTGATCCAGGGCCCGTCTGAACTCGAACCCAAGTAAATGGATTTTCTCCTTGTAATAACTATGTAAAAAAAAGTCAAACTAATAGTGCTCCCCTTCTACCTTTTTAAAGTACGGGGTTGTAAACACATCTGATTTGAGGCCTAACATGTGACGAGATTCACAAACAGTGATAATATCTTCTATTAAAGCAACGGATATTGTTAGAAAGAACTTTAGCAAAACTCATTTTCTTTGGTCCTCGCATCATTATAACTGCAACATGTTTGGCATATACACAAACTCAGGGGCTCTCAGCCCCCGGCGGGTCCTGCAGACTCAAATCCATTATCACAATATCCAAACACAGGAAAAAAAATTGATGGGGGTAGCAGGGAGGGAGGTTTTTATTTGTCTTTCTGTTATGGCCTTCAAATTGAATCTGACACACAATATCCAGATTATCTGCTCAGCATGAAAACAAAGGAAGGTTTTTTTCTTTTTTCTTTTTTATGAAAGCGGAGGTGTGTGCTAATATCTTGAGGGCTGAGAGTGTTTCAAACACCTATTACCATAAATTACCCCTAAAATATTGGAAGCTGCCAGCCGTGCAATTATCTGATCTCCCGTCCCCAGGTTACAAGGCAGGTGAGGATGTGCACTGGCGTGGATGCATCGTGCTCCCCAGCGGGTCGTTTTGTGCCGTTGGGGAAGCAGAATTGAAATCTGACGTTTGGATCCAAATATTTGAAGTGTGAGCCATGGAGACATGGTGGAGCAGGGAAGCGGAGGGAAGGAAAAATCCCAATCTGACACCTGAACCCTTTCATTCGAAGGCATCCGCCTTTCTCTGCGGATTTCAGCCACGTGCTGTGCGACAACTGAGAAATTTCAGACCAATCCTTTCGAGCAGACACCTTCTTTTAGAAGCCTGCAGGGCTTTCAGGCAATCCATAAAACACGTCTGTGTCCCGTTTTCTCCAGCAGAGGACAGCCACAGGCACACACGCAGCCAAACCCAGCGAGCCGAAGGAGAACCCGACTGCAGAGCCACTTCTGGGCAGGGAAATGCAGGCTGATCCCCGTAATGCTTCGTGTAAAGGGCAGCTCTTTGACAGGCTGGTATGTCTCCCTGAATCCTTCATCCTGACAATGTTTTGCTTTTAGATGGAGGAGGCTTGGCAGCAAGCTGGAGGTGCCCCTGTGCAAACCTGGGATGCTTCTGCACAGTGGTGCAGAAACCAGCTGGCGTGGCTGCACTTTGCACCCCCATTACGCTCACTTCACACCCGTGTAAATGCCTCCTTGAAGGACAGGGCAAGCTGTTGTTTCTGTCAGTCCTGAGCAAAGTCTGTAAATGCATGTGTACGGGCAGGACAGCCCTCAGATCATCAGCAAACCTGCATTAAAAATAGGTGCCACCCTCTCCTCCACCTGGGTACACGCAGAGCTCTCTAATCCCTGTCACCCACCAGGATGTGTTATATTCACACTAACTAATTTCTTAGCCAGCAAATTACAGACATACCCTGCATATCTTCATCTCATTAGAGAAGGTTAATTCAAGCAGACAATCAACAAAAATACGGGAAACTAGTTTGGAAAGAGGATTTTGCTGTGTCTCTGGCAGACAATGGATTCACAACCCCAACATCTGCCACCGTGAGAGAGAAGATGCTGGAGGAAAGAAAAAAAAAAAAGAAAGAAAAAAGGGAGAAAGAAAGAAACTCATTGCTATTTCCTCTGATGAATGGTGAATTTCCAATTAGCATTTTAATTACTCAAGCCAGCCTTTCAGCTGGTTTGAGGATCACAAGAAACTCTGTAAGCAACAAGTCTCGTTGGCTTGAGGACATGGGCTGGGGTAAGGCCTAGAGCCCTTGCTGGGGCTGGTTGGGAAACGTTGCTTCTCTCCTGGAGAAATCCTATGGCATTAATTACCCCCAGGTTTTTATCTTTGGGTTTATATAGCTTTGGATGCACCCTTGTCCCACCTAAGCAAATCCTGTTGTACCTGGTGCCTTGGGAATAGAGTCACTTCTCGTGAAAAATACTCTGACAGGCCCCACTTCACTTCATCATCAAGCCAATCCTACTCCAAATCCATCGCTAGGACCCTACACACATGAACTATTATCACTTGCCCAAGCAAATCCTGCAACCAATCCATCCCAGAGCATTACAGACACGTTCCCTGTGTCCTTCACCTGAGCTAACCCTCCAGCAAACCTGTCCCAGGGGCCTGACGGAGGAGGCCTGGCAGCGATAACTCGGCCGTGCTGGTGTTGATACGACAGGGAAAGGGCAGGGCATTATCTGAAGTACTTGTGCAGCATTAGAAAACACCGTGTCCTCTGGGGAAGGGATTGTATAGGGTTGTGGTCATCCTTGCCAATGAGGCTTGTGGCTTTGACAGTCCCGGTATCTGCACCCTGTTTCAGCACTGTGGTCACTGTGCTTGGGTTTTGCACGGACAGGCTCCTAGCACAAGCTGGGATTTCACAAAGCTGCTTCATCAGTGTTGCTGTTACAGACCAGAAGGGTCCTGGTGGATTCCTGCAGTGGACTGAAGAATGAAATTGCTGCTTGTGAGCTTGGTCAGAGCCCAGAAGAGGGACTGATTACAGGCATGGGTTGGCAGGTGGTGGTGGTGCGAAGGGGGACTGGGACATAGGCTGCCCACAGCGGGGTATTTAAACAAGGACCTTGCAATTTAAGGAGGCTGTCAGACTTTATGGTAGGGTGGGAGCTCTCTTTAAGCTTGCAAGAAGCTGCAGCCTTTGCATCCATGTAATTTTCAACACTAATAAAGACTGCTCCTGTATTTCCAGGCACTGGCTTAAGCCCCTCTTGGCTGGCCTGGAGGAGAACAGCCGGCTGGTGGAAAGATGCGCTCAGCTTTGAACCCACAGCTCTGTGCTGAGGATCCCAAAATATTTTGGTGAACGGGGAACTGATATAAACAAAGGTCAACCAGAAGTTTCAAACCTCTCAGAAAAGTCTGAGACTTGTCTTGAAGGCTCCAAGTGTTTGATCTGGGGGTTGGGTTGTTCTAACCCCTTAAATTTGGACACCCCTTGAAATGGGCCATGCACCAAGCTGAGGATCCAGCTCCTGAGGACCACCTCTCTTCTCTTTGACTGCCAGCCCACTTCCAGGATTTTTTTCTCCCATTTTTGTTTGCTGTTTTTCTTGCGGAAAGACTTCATCTTCTCTCATTTTTTTTAATGTAATTCTCGGCCTTATGAAGATGTCAGATGTCCACTCTACAGCAACCTTCTGTGGTGTAAAGTTACCAGCTCATCACACGTACATATGTCATCTGTGAAAATCTAACCCTTTCTCCCCTGTCGTAATAACAAAACATCAGAACCAAATCTGTTTACCTGAGAAAAAAAAATACCTATTGGACAATCATTTATGCATGAAGGAAGAAAGAAGCACATAACCCTAGCCATGCCCATTTCATTAAATGAACAAAAGGGTTTTTTTTTTGAGTTCTTGGCAGCCTGATGAATAAAGATAAGGTCCCTGCCCTGTCAGAAGGTCCCTTCAGATGGAGTTGCAAAGCAAACAGAAGGAAAAGCTGGGGAAGAAAAGCAGGGTTGTCACAGAATAAGCAGGTCTGAGTGGGAGCTCCAGTTTCTGTTACACACAGAGCATGTATTGATGCCAAGAGTGTACACAAACACCCACAGAGGCTGGTCCTCTGGACTCGACTGATTTTCTCTTTTCTTTTTCTTTTTTTTTTTTTTTTTTTTTTAAGTGATCTTGTCAAACAAATGCTTCACTGCAAGTGAATCAATCTCTTTTCTTTCCGCATCCAACTCCTGCGTTCCCCTCTTTTTGACCCGAATGAGGATGCTCAGACCTGCTCCCTTCTTGCAGTTTATCAGCCTTTTCCTCGAAGGTCTGGGTGTGGACGCTGTTCAGCCACTCGGAGAAGCTCCTCCACAAAGCACAATGCACCAGGAGCAATAAAGCAGCAGCGGAGCCGTGTAAATCCCTCGGGGAAGCAAATGATGCCCAGCGAACTGAGAAACCAGCTGCTGGAAAGGTCGTCAAACATCCCTGTTCCCCTTTCTGCCCCTGCGCCCCCTTCCCCTTCCTCCCTCCATCCCCTCCCTCCCCGCAGCGCCCGGCAGGGCTTCCCCGGAGCAGCAAGGGGAGCGCTTCACTTCCCATCCCTGAAAGAGGCCAGGGCACGGAGGAGTTTATTATATCGTAAATTAGAACATGAAAAGCTAATACATTTTATACATTTGTCAGAGAGAGAGAGAGAGGGGAAAAAATTCTTTGCTGCCAGGTTCCTCATAGCAAATCTGTCACGTTCGAGAGAGGCTGCTGAAATGGAAGTATTTACAGACAGATCCAGCCCTGGCGCTGAATAGCAAAGCTTGCTGCTGGCCGCTTCAGGGCTGTATCGAGAGCCAAGATTGAGTTCTCAAGCAAAGCAGCACACAGGCCCACCGTAAGCCACCTTAGCTCTTCTTTTGTGGGGCTAAAATGATATAAAGCAGAGAGTTGTGGGAGAGCTGCCTTGTGCAGAGGATGAGAAGACAAACTGAGATGCTGCTTGGCCAGGAGGGCTGTCTGAGGACCTGGACACCCATACAAGGGAGAATAATGCTGAGAGCCCAGCTGGTGATGGTGGGGCGAAGCTGTCTGTGACCACCAGGAGCTTCTCCAAGAGCACCTCCAGGGACCTGGGGAGCTCTGCTGGTGTTTGCATCATGAGCCTGAATTTGTCTGGTGCTGCTTTACCAAAGAAAGGGGAAAAAAATCAGATCCTGAACAGGACGGGACAGGACAGGATGGGACGGGATGGGACAGGGCAGTTTTCTTGGACATCTGCTCTAGCTGCTGGCACCCAGCAGCCCCTTGGCTTTCTTGCTGTGTGCTCCTTCCAGGGGGCTGGTCCCACTGCAGCTCTCCCCAGCCCCGCTGCAGTCCATGTCCCTGCTGCAATCTGTGCGGCCCCAAGGCCCGAGCTGCCGGGCACATCCAGCGATGACAGCTTCCGTATCTCCCTGCACAATTCAGAGTTTGGGTCAGGGAGGCCTTTCCCAGACATAATCTCCCTTGAAACAGTCAGCAAGTCAGACTTAATTAAGATAAAGAACAGCAAAAAGCAACCATAATTTAAATGCAGAGTTGCCTGCACGGATGACAAAGGGAAGAAGCAAGGTGCTGGAAGGGGTGCCGTGTCTGAAGCTGGCCTTCACCCACAGCCAAGCTTTTTATCCAGAAGGATGTAACAGGCAGGGTGGCAGTGGTGGGTCTTGATAACAGCTGAGCTGAAATTGCAGGCAAACAGCCCAATCCCGTACTGGCCCCAGCTCAACCAGCCCCCTGTGCACTGGTTAGGGGCAGTGTTGCTGCAGGTGTGCTGGTTTCTGCTTTTGCCCTGGCCTCCAGGACGCAGCTGGAAGCAGATGTGAGGCTGTTGCCTTTGGGAACATTTCTCTCTGCAGGGGTAGAAGAGTCCCTGAAGACAGCACAGGCAGAGGGAGAGTGGTCACACATCTCACCTGCAACGCATCCCCGACATCAGGCAGCAGCTCCCGTCCCAGCCCCTTTGCTCCACGTGGCAGGATGGATGGTTGTGGCTCCAGAGAGGGTCAGCCACCAAAACACACAGCAGTGGAGAGCAGCCAGATGTCTGCGCCCTGCTCACCACGGATCAGATCCATCTACCTCCAGAGCTTTGCTCAACTCCAGCGTTTTGGCCCGTGCTCCAAGCCAGGGCAGTTTGTTCAGGCGCTCATGGAAGCTGCCAGACAAAACACTCCAGATTAATTCTACTCTCTTCCTCTCTCTCTTTTTAGAAACTTTTAATTAGTCCCCAACACAGCACCATTATTAGTATTTGTTATTAAGTATTAAAATCGCTCACCCCCAGCTCCCTCTCCCCCTGCTTTCCTCTTCCAGCCCTTTGTTTTAATTGTTATATTTTTTCATCAGTGATCAGCCAAGCTTCCCTAATGATCTAGACTCATTTAAAGGGTTTATAACTCCGGCACAAAACTCCAATAAAAAAGCGGCAGACTTGCTGGGAACCTCCTGGGGCTATTCAGCAGCCAGGAACACAAACTCATTTACTACTTGCCTGTTCCCCCCTTTCCCTAGCCACCATCACCCAGTTTGTCAAAATCTCCTCCTCTCCACATGCAGAAAGCCCTCGCTTGTCCTTTCCCTCATCTTCTCCTGCCCCCTCTCAATTCTTTTTTTCCCTGAGGATCAAGACAGGAGAATGGGAAAAAGCCTTGACGAGGCACCTGGTGACGTTAACAGCCAACAGACCAAATCCGCTGCTTCCCCAGCCTTCCCCCTGCCAATGCCAGCATTCCCTCCTCCTCTCAAGAGGAAAAATGTAAAGCACCACAGTGGGACCGAGGAGAGAAATGATCAGGCTGTATTTCTCCTCGAGTATATTTAGCAGTTGCAAGTTACCCCACCAGAGATCTTAAAAAGCCTTTTTTATAAATCTGCAAGTCAGCACCGGCTTCTCCTTGCAGCTCTTTGTGCTTTGCAAGAGGTGCAGACTCACACCCCGGCCAAAGGGCTGCTTGGCAAACTCGCAGCACCTTGGCCCAGCTTCCCACTAGTGCAGATGTTGCTTCCAGACCTGTCCTTAGCCTTGTGCAGGGCCGGCAGGAAATCCATGGGGATCCACCCAGAGGAATGTGAGCTGCTCTCCGTGGCCACAGGCTCTGGGCTTGGGCTCTGGGTAATAATCCAAGTTTAGGGACAAGCCAAGAGGGTACGGCTGTCCTCCTTGTAGCAAGATTTTTGAGGGAAATCTCACAAAAACCATTCCTTCTACACGTACATGCAAAACCCGTCTGAAATGGAAAGGAAGGAGGGAGTGAGGGTGGCAGAGGGAAATCCAAAAGCCCAGCACCTGTGGAGGAAGGTGGCTCACCCAGGGTGGGTTTATGTCACCTGCAGACACCCACCCATTGAGCTTGTCACCACGGACTTCTCACTGAATATGCAGAGGGGACAGTGAGCACCCTGCTCACCCTGCTGCTGTAACCCAGCTGCATTTTGACCCTTTTACCCCGAGCCAGTTCTTCCCGCTGATAACATTTGCCAGACGCCTGCATTTCAAAATTCAGGAGCAAAGGATGGCATTAAATGGTCTTGCTCTGAAGGCCCCGCTCCTCCCAGCTCCGTGCCCGACCCCGTTACATCTGCAGCGTCCATCTGAGCCACTACTGCCCCGATCCAATCTGCAAGGAGCCTTCTGTGCTCACATGAAAGGGGCTCAGCTGAAAGGCACATCAATGCGTTCAGTCATCTTCAAAACCCAGAGTCATTTGGAGGGAATAAACAGTCAGAGCTCCTCGTTTAGTCCCCTGAAAAGGGCAGATTCCCAAGGAACCGGAGCCCTCTCCTCCCCGGTGTGCCTGCTGGATCCTCAGAGAGGATTCCTGGAGCTGCTGGGACACAAATCTCTCAGCAGCAGCTTGACTTCTGGGGAGAGAGAGACATTGCAAAACAAACCAAACCAATGCAATATTTCATGAAAGGTAGGAAAAAATCATAATGTTTTGGGGTGTTTAAGTAATACTGATGGGTTTTAAACTTGGACTGAAAGTGCAGTACACCAAGTAGGGTCTATGGAGGATGCCTGCAATTAGAGAACTGGTTGGTGATACAAAACTGTCTTCTTCTTGTTTCCAGCTGCTACATTTAATTAAAAGGAAGCTAAACAATCCATTACATTAAATTACTTTCTGAACGTTCCTTTTCCACACAGGCAATTGCAGTGGTTGCCACAGGGATGTTATCTGACCACAGATTGGAAAGGAGATAACCATCCTCGGAATTATTCCGTTCTTGCTTTGAAATACGACCCAGACACCCTGGCCA
The DNA here is from genome assembly GCF_964211825.1 of Aythya ferina. Lineage (NCBI taxonomy): Eukaryota > Metazoa > Chordata > Aves > Anseriformes > Anatidae > Aythya > Aythya ferina. Next base: position 7,574,928 of record NC_140318.1, read on the forward strand.
GAAGTCGCTCTGCTCTGGGGGAGGAACTACAGGAGCTGGTGGGGATTTACCACGTGCACGAGGGAATTAATGAACTACAAACCCAACCTCATCCTATTTGCTCCTGCATCATGTCGCACGATGCTGAAGGTGCCAAATAACTACAATGGCCAGGAAACCAAAGTGGATTTTTTTCTTTCTTTTCCCTCTGCCCTCCTTCACTCTCAGCACCGAAGCTGCAGGTAATAAAATCATAGGGTAAGACCCTGACTCAGTTGCTTCCCGATAGTTTCTAATAAGCACCGAGCAGTCAATACAGCTTATTTCAGTCCCTTAACCTACAGAAATAATTCACTGATATTAGAAGCCAAATATGACACGGCTATCTTGAAATATCAGACGGAAACAGCATTTGTAGAACACTGCCTTGTCTTGTGGACACTTCATTTCCATTTCATTTCTGGGGAAGCACGGTATGATTGGACTCACCCCAACTTCCTCAGCAGAGCAGGGACGTGGCAGCAGCCCCAACGCACCCGGCATGGGGCAGACCTTGCCTCCTGGCTGCGGTACCTCCCAGGAACAGGAGCAGTGTCCGGGCTCTGGCAGGGAAGGAGATGGGTGCTAACGTCCTCTGAGTGCTGCTGGGCACCCCAGGGAGGTCACCATGCAGCTCTTGGCCATTTTTCAAACATTTGGGTCTCAAATAAACTATCAGAACTTCATCAGCTTGTGGCGAAACCAGCCCGGGCTGGCTCAGGAACAGAACTGAACTAAACCAAGAGCCTGGCTCACCTCTGATACAGCTCTGTCCCTTTTTTTCTGTGCTCTGCACCATTTCTTTGAGAACACGACGGCCGGGTGGCCATTTTGAACACAGTTCAGTGCAGATTGCTACAGGAGAGGCCAGCTTCTGCTCCTGACTTACTTTGTTTTTGCTTTATTCCCCATCTCAGAGGGTAAGTAGCTGTTTACTGTTTGTGCATAGTGCATTATGGTATGAAATTGCCTTTTCTTCCTTCATTTACAGCACTTGTGCCTCATCCCGTGATGACCTCACAGCAGCAACCCGGACCTCTCTGACCACGGAGCTCCATTCCTATCATTCTCTCCCTTAGCTGGCCTTCCCGAAGTGAAACTCCACCTGCTTTGTTTTTTTCGGTACACAGCAGGAAATGTGCTCACTGGTTGGAACCACAGTGATTGTTTCACTCCGTCTCACATTTCCCCTATTTGCTGCCTTTACGCTGCTGGACTGGATTTCGAGTTATCAATAACCTCCCAACCCAAGCGGCATTATCTAAGTCGCTCAGCAGCCTTGTTCAGGCAAGTGACTTACTCGGACACCTTGTGAAGCATCCCGTTCACTCTGAATTTGAAGGCACACAGAGCACAGGACAGGAGTCACAGGTTATGCCAATCAGGGCATTATCAGAGCAGGAGGAAGGCAGCTTGGGTTGCATCTCCACTTTATTGTGGTCAGAGCAAACACCAAGCTTTCCATTTTTACAAGAAAAACATCACCAAGTAATCTACCCACATGAACAGCATTCAGTCTCCCCTAGCTCACATCTCCATACGAAGAAATAAATCCTACAGCCTGCTAGAAACAAGAAAACCACATCTAACACTGTTGCTACAGCTGTCGACGGGGACTACTTCTTTAGAAAAGAACCAGAAACCTGTCCAAAATACAGTAAATCAACCACATTAATATCTAGCTTTTTTTTTCTTTTTCCTTTTCCTTTTTTTTTTTTCCTTTTTTTTTTTTTCTCTCCCTGTCTTTAAACCCACTCCAGCAATTCCTCCTCAAAGCTTTAAACCTCTTCTGAAATGTCAGTGGCCATCATACTCGGCCATATTCCTACCTGTAGCTCCCCAACAGCACAAGGCAAAGACAGAGTGAAATGAATGACGTTTTTTAAGTCCTACAGTCAGGTCCTCAATGTTCCCAGCATCTGACTCCAGCCTGCAGAGGTGTGAATCAAAGTCTGGTTTCCCATGTGGTCATGCCAGATGGTTGGCTCCAGCCCCATCATTTCTTTACAGCAAAACTCACTAGACACAGACAATAACCATAAGATATATTGGAAGCTTGAATCCTGTATAATTTAGACTGCCAACACCCATGCAAAAGATACTTCGCCCTACAACTTATGCCAGCTCTTCAAGGATAGTTTTTTTGCTGAACATGTCCTGAAACATTTCAAGGCAATGATAAAAATAAATGCTTACAGTTAGCCTGTACCTTCTCATTCTCAAAGATATTGTTGTTGCTTCTGAACTTCGATTGTCAAGCTACATTCAAGGATCATTTCACATGCCCTAAAAGGTAGTCCTGCTTCCAAGGAATCCTTGAAAAAAGCTATGCAGAGCAACAGATCATACAGTAATGTTATTTCATTGTCGATGGCTGTATTGCAGGGTGCTCTGGCATTTGTCAGGGGGTGGAGAACTCCAACTGTGTCACATTGTACCTTCTACAAAAGAACTGGGAACACTGAGTAAGTTTCTGCCCTGGTGAAATTGTGAAGAAGGCTCTGGAGATAACATTATTCAGTAAAGCAAATCAACATTTAGGAAGGAGACAGTGTGTTGAAAACAATCATATGCTTGGAAAATCTGGCACTGTATATTTAGTGACCACAAGAGGTCAGGACATCAGTTTTCCATTGCATCTTAAAAGCGGCATCTCTGTGAGCCTGGAGCCAGAACACTATTTTAGGTTTGATTCCTCAGCTAGGCAACTTCATCTTTACACATTCCTTTACAGCTTCTGTACATGTTTCCTCCACGGCAGGGGTTACTGCCAGAGTGACAGCCCTCTGCCCTCTGCACTACTAATATACATCGGTCGGGTTTGCCCTCTGTCAGGTTCCAGGTCTGGCTCCTCAGTTTGAAGGTATGCCAGAGTATTGTATTTTTTACTAAAAGCCACAATCAACACTTCCACTTCCCTGGCACAGTGAGACTCCATTCATTAAGAATAACCACGCTGGTGACAGAGCTGTCTCCAGCGTGACCCAGCGTTGTAGTGTCTCCTCGTACAGCAACTGGTGAGCTTCGCAAGCCTCCAAGTGCCAAATGAACTTCTCCAGCATGAATAGAAGTCAGTACATGAAATACCAAACAGATTATTTCAACCACATGGATATACTATGTATCTACAGAGATGTATTTCAACCACAAAATAAGACGTTTCTGTTCACATACAGTTCTTTCCTTATGAAGGGTCCAGGTTAGTAAGACAGAGGAAAAAAGAACTATAGGAAAACCTACAGGAACTATATAAAATCCTACACACCTACCCTCTGAGAACCATTTTCTGCAGCACCTCTTTTTATTAATTTGTTTTTACTGCACTGTGTCCTGCTCAGGCACTGCCCGGGCTTGCCCCAGTTAAAATGTATAAAACCAGAGGAGACCACTGCCTGCGACCTCAGCTGATGGATTTTTGATATTCAGACTCATTTCACTGGGAGGCCCAGCTTTGGTTCCCATCTCTAGCTGCAGCTCATCCCCTTCAGCAGGTCCTGCTCTGTGAAATTCCTTTTCTTTGTTTACGTTGAATGGTGCTAAAAATGCCTTTGCCTTCTTTTTTTTTTTTTTTTCTTTTCTTTCTTTCTTTTTTTTTTTTTTTTTTTAAGTGAAAGTTATTAAGCTACTTCTAGTATAATACCTCTAAATGCCGAGTCCGTGAGAGGGAATTTTAACTTTGTTAATCTGACACAAATGAAAAACTGTTCAAGGCTTGAGATGACTGCAAAGTTTAGTGTCATGGCTTTTTCCAGAGAAAAAAATGGCTCTCAGCAAAATTTCATTTGAACTCTAGAAGTTATTTATTTCCTTTAAAGTAAAGTGTTGGACATATTTTAAAGAAACAGTAGCTAGATTTCTTTTTAAATTGGACTCCGTCTGAAACAACCAGCAGCAGTGAGGAGTCCTGCTCAGTGTTAGGGGGTACCTGGGGCAGGGAGAAGAGCAGGCAGGATGGATGGAGAGTGCTCTCTGCAGTGCAGCAGGGGGTAGCTCTTCCCACTGTGCGAGACAGATCCTGTATGCTTGCTCCTGGCTGAAATGGAAATGTCGTTTTCTTAAAAACTAAATTGCAATTGAAAAGGCTGCTATCATTTCTCTGACTATTACCTGCAAAGGAAAATGGGAAGGGGAAGATGACTGTGATACAGAGACCTCAGCTTTCTGAGATCATTCCTTTGGTTGTCTGAAACCATTATGTCTGAATTAAAGGCATCTGGGGGATGCTCCTCATCTTAAAACTCTCTTCCATTTTTGATTTGCATGTCTGGAGGCAAAAGGGAGCCAGGGCTAAGCTCTGTCCGCACTCAGAGGGGTGGCCCCAGAAGAGCATCAGCCCGGGGGCAGCTCCTGGGGAGGTCTGAGGGCCGTGTTCGGAAGGACGGGGAGGTCTGGTTGAGTCTCCGCACCTTTTTCTCCTTGAAGGAGGGCATGTGTGAGTGTATGTTGTTTTCACTTCTCGGCACCAGCTGGGATAAATGGGCTGAGGCTTCTCTCTACGTTTTGCTCCAACAGCCATGTATCAGGTTTTCCACAACTGAACTGAAACCCATGATTCATAATCAGTTTCGTTTGCGAAATGTTCTTCTAATTGATCAGACTGAGACCAATTTCAGTGTGGGAAACTGAACCCTGAGAAAATTAATTACCCGCCAGGCTAAACCCATTTCCTTTGGCCCAAGTACAGCTTATTGCATGTTACTGAGAGATGACCTAGCTGTCGAGAGAAAGGCAATGCTATAATTCTTTCTAGGACACACTACACTGGTAGCAGATAAAGTGCTGCTGGCTGAGGGCACTGGCTTTGCAGAGTGGGGAGCTAGTGTAGAGAAGGGGGTGAAGGGACAGAAAATACGTGGCAAAAGGCTCAGAGAGAGCAGAGATAACAGAAAGCAGCAAATACACCAACCTCAAAACCCAGGAGCCCCCCAGAGATTAGTCACTACAGAGTTTGCCTTTGGCAACGAGGGTTTTTAACATTTGCTGTGCATGTTTGGTACTCATTTTACACCTGTGTGATACGGAGGAGCATCACAGACCCCGGGCAAGAGGCAAAGACGGGGAGAGCTTTCTGCTGTGGTGCCCTGCTGACAGGGCTGGTGCACCTGGCAAGGCCGCACCACCTCGGGGTGGGACAGCTCAGGGTGAATGCCCTAATAAATGCCATAACCAAGCACAAAGAGCCGGGGCTAAAAGTGAGCTATTTCCTCCTTTAGGCTGAAGACATGCTGAAGATTCAGGGACTCACACCTGGCTGCAAATGAATGCGAATGAGAGCGGCGCGCTAATGCGGCATAGCCCATCGAGCCTCAGCGCGCGGAAATTGCTGCTCTTACGGCTGAATGCCATCGCCCTCGGTTACAAGGGCCCCTGACACTCGGATACCAAACTCAGAGCTCTCAAAGACAGGAGGTGTTGCAGATTTTTTAATTAAAGCCAATTGGGTAATGAAAGTAGCGGGAGTATGTTCCCACTCTCTGAATGGATAAATGAAGGCTCGCAGCAAAGACGCTGGGCACAGCGGCTGTGCAGAGAGCAGATTTTAGACTAAAATTCTAATGACTGCCATCTTTAGGTTAATGACAGTCTGCCCACACGTCTCTGCCAGCTTCCAAGCTTGCAAAATAACCGCAGAGAGAACATGGATTTCCTTCAGTTATTTTGGGTCTTCATGAAAAAAGAGCATTAGTGTTTCAGGACGCTCAGGCCTGCAAGCTCCAGACACCAAGAGCCAGCTACTCCCCAGCTGCTCCAGGTTAATAGAAATACTTCCTTGGCCAGATCCCAGCACAGAACAAAATGGGATTTATAGCCAGAGTAAAGCTAATCAAAGGAAAAGGACAAAGGTTTATCGGCAGCCAGAACTTCTCAGGAGCAAAGAAGTTAGTGATGTCTGGGTCAACAACGTCCTCTTGCTTCAGAGAGCCCTCGATGCAGATTGCTTGGGGAGCACCTTGCCTTGATGAAAAGGTTTAACCCTCTGACTTATGAAAGGACAGGATTTAGATTCAGGTGTATTTATTTGAAAACCTCAGATCCAAACAAAATAATCTCTCTGTTGCTGCTAGCCTTTTATCAGCATCTGTGTGGATGTGCCCTGGATCTCTGTGGAGCTCTGGGTAAATACGCTGTACTTGGGAAACAAAGGTTGGGTAGGATGACCTCTTCAAATGCAGATGTTAGGCTTCTTTAAAGCCTTGGGGTACAAGGATCACAAAGCTGGGTTAAGCCTCCTAGCCTCCTTTCCTCCTCCTCTGTACACCTCTTTTTTTGCTATGAGTGAAAGGACGGTATAACTGGGAATCATGTCTCAAAGGAAAATATAATTCTACAGCAATTCCTACTGGTACACTGGTACCGTGGAACCTTCTCCTTAAGACGGGATGTTCCTTTTCACATACATTTACATTCATATACCTCAGAGACCTCTGTTCCTAAAAATTCAAATGCTTCAGGCCTCCATCCCCCTGGCAGGTAAGCTGGGAGCGGGTGTTAAACCACTATGGAAGAGGGAAGGGAACCTGTCTGTGAGTAGTGAAGAGCTATGGAAATAAACATGTAACAGAAAATTGGAAAAAAAGTTCCTACCAAATTAATAATATGTCAATAATAGCCACTCTATCTAGTACCTCTTATTTTAGCTGTGACAGAGCCAAAGTGTAACAAAACTGGAAATGAAAATGCATGGAAGCTGGTCCATTGATGTTTATAGCTACTGTTAGTTTCTCATAGATCCTGATAGTCTGCTAAGTAAACACCACAGTTCTACCTCTCAAAGCAGATTTCACAGCTCCTTGAATCTCTTACAGCCAGAATCCTTTCCTTTTTTAACCCTGCTAATGCACTTGAGTCGACTCTTCTTCTGTGGGCACAACAAGAACACTCCAGCAGTCAGAGCCTTCTGAACTGAAGTATCAGATCTGAAGGGGACAAATCCCATTTACATCACGGCTGTGCACCCATTCTTTTACAGACAACTTGGTGTCTGTGCAAGTACAGAAACACCCAAGTGAATGTTGGCAAGTTATGTCCCGTTAGCATGCTGCTACCCATCATCTGAGCCGCTATAGCACTTTGCATCCACACTTAGCCTTTAGTCCCTGGATAAACTGCAAAGCAACACTGGCTTCAGCTCTCATTTTCTATGCTTCTCTGTCCCTCACCCTTCCATTTTTCATTAGGAAAACAAAACTTAGAACAAAAATTTTTTAATTAGACTGTCTCCAAAAAGATAAAAGCTGTTTTCTAAGTTCTCATTAATTTCCACCACTGGAAAAGACCAGTGAAAGATCAACATACACTTACTGAAAAGAAACTCAGGAAAGCAGTTTGAGGTGAACAGTGACTTCTGGAGAATGTTGCTGGTACAAGTGCAGCTCACCTGGCCATCCATCCAGTGCCCATTGAGGGGGAAAGGAGATGAGATATTACTCCATTATAATCTGGAATTTATAATTCATACAATGCCAATGAAATAATGATAAACGACTGAATTGTTCACAAAGGCCATTCTTCATATGTTAGCCCATTTTTAAAAATCTCTTTTTTTTCTTAACTTTCTCACTTTCTCTTTATGTATCCTCTCTGTGCCTTAGCTTCCCTTGCAGCAGGTTGGCAAGGTGCTCTAAAGGAGCAGAAAACAGCCATGTGAGAAGCCTAAATCTCTCTCTCTGCCCACGTGGATGTCCCACTGTGAATGTAACTGTGCATACATATTCCTCTGCTTTCTGAGCTGTGCAAGATACCATACGGTTATGTTCTTCTCACAGTGCTTACCTGCACTTTAGTTTCTCCTCTGTTCAGTGTACAAGAGGAGTAGGAGTAAGGCAGGAGTACAGTATTTTACAAATTCATTCTTGGCTTGTTTGGCCAGTTCTTTGGTCTTTGATGCAAGTGAGAAACATGAGGATATTGCCTACGCACTGCTCTGTTGAATCCACAGAAACAAACTGTTGTGCCATGCATGCTTGGGTGGGAGGCAGAAAGCTTTGCAGCTCCTGGAAATTTACCTGCTGCTAATTCACCTGGCCCTGCATGGGCAACCGTTGCTCTGTATCCCTGGAAAAGGCCAGCAGCAAATGATCAACTACTAAAAAGAAGAGCAGGAGAAGAAATCATGCCTTGTAGAGACACTGTTCTGTTCGTAGATTGATTGTGAGCAGCAGAAGCATCACTCATCCCTTGCTCTGAGCTGTTGTACAAGGGTAACCTACTCCTGAATAAAAACTTGTAAAGATCATAGCACACAGACAGATAGCTAGATGGCTAGATACATCATAAACAAAAATAATAGTTTGAAATTACATTTCTGCTTGTGACCTCATTTTCAAAAGTCCTGAGTGTCCATTTCAGTGGAACATGCTGGGGGAGCAGTCTTGTGGGGAATTGATCTAGATGCAGGTGTCTGCACTTAGAGACCTATTTTTGCAGATCTTAGTTATGTATATTTGGAAAGGTGAGAAAGCACCAGCCAAGGATGATTTCTAAAGGTCGAACCTTTCTTTTTGCTGGAGCTGTCCCCCCTCCACTTGCTTTTATTTCCAGGTACTCCCTAAGGACGGATTGAAACTCCAATGCTCTAAGCACATCCTTTGTCCTGGCTAATCATTGTCAGCAACCCAAAAGATGAGATAATGGAGACCCATCTTGGGGACTCCAACATCCCAATTGTTCAGAAAGGTCAAAGAAAAACTAGTTTTCTAATCTTTGCAAAAGAAGAGATTAGCAGGCAGCCTTGCAGAGATGTGGAGAGAAAAAAGGAAAAAAAAAGGGAAAAAGAAGAAAGGTGATATAAGGCTGTTTGGATTTGGCTTTGATACATGGAGCTAGGAGCCATGAAACAAAGCCATGACACTGAAAAGAAAGCAAGAAAAATATTCCTCTGCAAAATACACTACTGAATACACTGGCAGCAAGAGGAACAACTGGGAAGATAAATGAGAAGACACTAGCTATGGGGCAAGAATATTCTGGGATAAAACCAGTCAGGGTGCTCTTTATTTCTCCAACATTTAAGGTTGCTAGCCTCAGGTTCACCTCTGATTCCTTTGAGAGACTGGTATTGCAGCTGTCGTGGCTGAAAAGAGGAATAGGGCAGATGGAAAGAATGGCTGAGATTTCGCTGCCATTAGTTCAGACACCTTAAAGCCGATTGACAACACTTGGCTGGCTGTACGGGCTGCCTCTGTGGTCCATAGAGAAATCAGCACCCATGAAAGGCGATTCCACCCTTCATAAAACAAGGGACTAACACAGAGGGAAGAGATGAATCAACTCCGGAGGTGCTCACCTGTCCTCTCTGCTTAAAGAAGAAACCCAGGCGATGCGTTCAGAACAGCGGGTTAGTCCCTCCTCACCTGAGGGATAAAAATCCCACCCCAGATCCTCTGCAGAACCCTTCTGGGTAGATGCTGGAAACACAAAGGCTCCTGCCCCACGGTGTCATCCCATGCCATCGGGTCATGAGGGACCAGAAAGTGTTAAGAGCAGAGATCCCAGGTGCAGGGCTGTTACACACACCCTGCCCACCTCTATTTTGGTTCCCCAACACCCAGCTGACAAAGGAATATGCTGGGGATTGCAATCCCTGCCCTAGTTTTGCTGACATTCTGGTAGCAGATGAGGGAAGCATTTGGGGCCAAAGTCTTAAAAGAAAAAAAAAGAAATTCAGGCCCAGATTTTCAATCATTTGAAGCTTTAAGATATTTTATGCTGAAGTTTGGCTTGGCCACATCTTTAGTAGTTGCTAGAATCAAACAGAATCTCCAAACCTTTTGGAAGTATTCCTAGTGCAAGAAATTACCAATTTCCATATTTTTGTTGCTCTTGATGTTTTTGACACTCAGGAACAAACTGTCTTCATTTAAATGAGATGAGAAAAGTATCTCCTGCAAATTATGCCATTTCTTTTCTCCATTATGTTTTTCTGCATCTTCTGGCAGCGCTGTTACAAAACCCACAGCAAACGGTCGAGTGGAACAGCAAAGACAATAACTTTAATGGAAAGAAATTGGGAACTGGAAGATGACACAGATTGCATTAGGAAAAAAAAAAAGTGAAATAATATTTAATTTCCCTGGTCATAAATAATCTGTCCGCCCACGTTACAAGCACATCAAAGATGACAGGAAAAATAGTCAGTGACATGAGAAAATATCATTATTTCCTCATTAAATGTTTTTATATTTTTATAAGGGGGAAAAAAAATTAAAAAGCACCCTGACAAGCAAAAATATAACAGCTGAAGGGCCACTGAAGAAATGAATTAGGACTACATAAGCGTGTAGATGCGTAAATCAAAAGAAAATCTGACATCAACAAAACTTTGCCGACTGGTAGAACCAAGTTCCATTGCAGACACGGAGTGGGACGGCTGCCGGCACGCTGCGGATGCTGTTCAGCAATCAGTGGGCATCACTGTTGCTGTTCAGCAATCATGCTTGTATCAGGGCTGTTTTCATGGGCAAAGACAGGGGATTTGGTTTGTTCAACACTTCTGTGCAGCAGCTGCTGGGCAAAGAGGATCCCTGCATAGCCACCGCTGTGCTGCAGTACATCTGTCCTGAGGAGTTCGAGGCCAGACCCAGAGCACGAGGCTGCTGCTGTTGTCGCTGCAGGGAATGCCTGGAAGTTTGGGAAGGTCACAGAGGCTGTGAAAGCAACCTGGGAATTAGGGCTAGGGCCCTGCAGATGAATGCTGGGGGCATTGCGGGTGCTCCTGAGCTCTCTTCTTTGCAGAAGGGTTTTGCACAAGGCTGTACGTGTTGTGCATGCTACTCATCATCTCAGTAGAGTTCATTTCTTATCCACACTACTGCTCACCTCTGTGGAGCCCACAAGTGCCGACAGCTAGTCAGAGAGGGCAAAGAAGGCCCCAGATGAAGGATGATCTTTAGGAGAAGGGGGTACACACTCCTGCATGGTTTTCTGTGTGTTTTCTCCCTGCACGTAGGGACAGCACCTCTGCAAGAACCCGGTGCGGAGATGCTGCTTGTTTCTGTCTCTCTAATGATCCATCCCCTGCATCCCTCTCCAGCCCCGGTGACCAGAACACATCTATTCAGAGCACCATTACCACCGTCATTTCTGCTCCAAGACACATAACATCGCTCATCGACAAGAAGTCAAGGTCACGACACCCCCAAACGCACAGCGCGCAGCCTCGTCTCGTCTGGTCTCGGTGCTGCTGAGCACCTCCCTCCTCACGCGCGCGCTAATGGCACCATTACCGCTCCCCTCCAGATTGTTTAACAGATGCTCTTGATAAATACCGAAGCAGCTGAAATTCTGCAGGAAATGAAGCGCGGCCGCCCGACCGCCACGGTTGCTAGTGAAGGATAGGAGACGCTCGCAAGGTCTTTGGGGCGGGATTGCACAAGCAGAGGTATTTGGCCCTTCCACCGGCCCCAGAGGGTCTGGAGGCAGGGAACAAAATGGGCCTGAGCTGTGCCAAGTCTCACCAGCTCCCAGGTACCAGCCAAGGTCGGTTCTCATAGAGAAATATGAGCAGTGCCATGCTATAGGGCTCCCAGTTGCATCTGTGCACGCAGGGAATTCACTGGGAGCTAACAAACACAGAAGCTACAGCTTAAATAAATATATATATTAATATAAACGTACACTGTGTATGGGCATGTTTACTTATATTCAAAATCAACTGTTCTCAAATAGCTGAAGTATTTGTGAAGACAAAGTCTGAACAATCTGGAGAAGTTTTCCAGGTGTTCTTTTCACTGACATTTAACAATCCTGACTGATGGGCAGCATTTTAAGATTTTATTGTCCCTTCTTTTGACGTGCAGAAGTCAGGCAACCTCACAACTTTTCAGCTTCCTTTTTCACTTCGCCTGCTCTCCTTCCCTCCTGGTGCTCTCATGTCCCCATTCAGCCCATTTTCTGGTGTAGGAGACATGATCATGGGGCTAAATAGTGGGAACAGAACAAGGATATCCCGACAGAAATTGATGTTTTTATATATAAATACACAAGCATACACACACATATATACAGGTGTGTATATACATGTAGGGACCAAGGGGATAGGAGGAACTTATTTCACCAGAAAGAAATCTAGCCCTGGTGTGCCTGCAGACCTGTTCCCTCCCCTCCGGCTGCACCATGGTTTATTTCTGCACCTTTGCTCTTCCCTTGGGTACAGGAGATTTTGACTGGGTATGCTGAGAACAGGAGGAGAAAAGAAGAATGAGGAAGGAGCGGTAAAGACAGAGGGAAGAAGGGTGGTTAATAAATGGAGAAGGCGAAGGATTAGTTGCTGAGATAGTAGCTGTGGTTGGAAAAGTAAACTCCAATTTTTATGGGAAATTCCTCTTCTGAATTGGAAGCAACAGCCTAGGTTCTCAAACCTTCTCACAGAAGAGTAAATGTGTAAAAAAAGTCATATGGAGACATCAAAATGATATAATATGAATCACTCTGCTATTACAAACTATTTAAAATTAATGCTTTAATGTAATATAAAATCCATTCAAATTAGGCTGGGGAAAAAAATATGGAAACCAAGAGTTTTTCAGTGCTCAAAACAAAACATTTTGTCATTACCAAAATGAAATACGAAGTCAAAACAATTCATTTTAACTATTCTCCATCAAACATTTTATTGTAGTTGACCGGTTGCTGTGAAAGCTCGCAACAAAACCTTTAGCTTCCAGTAGCAAATTGCTCAGGTTAAAAACAGCCCCCAAAAAATGGGAGAAAAAATAATTTAAAAAACCTTGGTTATCCAAACCAAAGGGATTAGGGACTGCGATTCCCTTGGGCCGGACTGGGTCCTTGATAATTGCTGTTGTATCGGAGATTCCTTGAAACCCACAGACCGACGTGGCCTCACCCGTGTCAGGAGTACCCCTTAGTAACATCCCACCCTGTAAATGACTCCTGCTGATGCTCTGCAGTTCAGCCCCACTCCTCCTGCTTTTGTGAAAGCCTGCAGTGGGATTACTGCTACCTGGCGCTGCCCAAGGACACGTGCTGAGGACAGAGCCTTGTCCCTGGCCTCTCATGTGGCTGCCTCCACGTGGGACCCCGCTGTCCACATGCCCGGAGCTGGCTGCTGCTTCACCGCGGGGTCATTAACGGGCAGGAGCCCTGACTGCAAAGTGTACGGAGCCCACGTATTCACCCACCCACGTGTCTGCCTCCTGCCTAAATTAAATTAGCAAAGCCACCGGGAAACTTACCTTAAAATACTTCATCTTAAAATGCACAAAAACAGACCAAAGGCCACAATCGTGCGCTAGAGCAAGTCTTTTGGGTCCAAGGGCTGCGCTCCTCTGGGAATCAGGCCATTAAGTACGGATTTACGTGCTTTGCTGTAGGCACTCAGCTTTAATTTGTTTTTGTTGTGCAATTTACCGTGGCACTCCCTATGTTCAGGCCACTGCCCAGGAGAAGGCTGCGTGTCCCGGCCCTGGGTGGCCACACTCCTTGTGGCCGACCCCTTTTGGGCAGCCAGGGTCACTGCCAGCCAGGAAGCTGCTCCTGGGCTTAATAAAGATGTTACTCACCAAATTTAACCAGTTTCACTCTGTTTGCTGCACTGAGCAGCTCACATTTTAATCCGTTGCAGGGCATCTTCTGCAGGCAGGAGTGGACAACAGAGAAGGAAGACGTGTTGCTCTCCTCCCAAAATTACCCAGCAGTGCTGGGAAGCAGGGTGCTGCCTTGTGGCTGACCCTGGGCACTGGTGTGTCCCTGGGATAATTTGTTTTTCCCTCCCTGGGGCTGCAAGGAGCAGCAGGGCAGGGCAGGAGCTGTGTGCTGAGCAGTGGCAATGCTGCACCACTGGACAAAACCTCCCTGCTCCCCCCATCCACGCTGTCAGCTCTCTCTACAGATGCTCTGTTTGCCTCTGCCTCAGGGAATCACAGCCCAGCTTTGTAATAGGTTTTTGGTTGCAATCCATGAGGCTTGCCAGAGCATCAAAGCTCCCTGGATGCAGCACTAACCCCTCAGATCCCCTCATGTTCGGTGCTCACACCTGCTTCATGTACTCACTTCTGAGAGAAGCTCCTCGCTTCTTTCCCAAGACCCAGGCTAGCCCAGAATTTTAAAAACCTCTCTTAATGTCTTCTTTTGGTCACTTTGCAAGTATGAAGACGTTTATTGATCTCACTGTTGTTTCTTACTGCAAAAGCCTGGGAAAACCCGTAAGGATTTTATTGCAAAATGCGTTACGCACTGTGAGTTTGGTCTTCTGCACAGAAAAAGGCTCCCCCTTGACTGGACAAGCCTGTCAAGCGCTCAGTTTTGTGACATGGAAGCTTGGTACACTACTGATTTCCCCTGATTAGGTGGATTCACTAAGGACAGGGGCAGGCTTCCCCATTGCACCCCTGTGAGGACGGGGCTGGCGAAGTGACCCCACGATGATAACAGCTCCCACGGGGGCTGGGGAGGCTCAACATGCACGGAGGGCTGGGCTCTCACACAATTTTGTCCCCAAAAGTGACTTCATGAGCTCTTGGCTGGGAAGCCTCAGGTGACTCAGTCCAGATCAGTGCGCCAACGAAGAGGTGAGCACCAACTCCCACCCGCAGAGCAGCTGCAAGTTTTGGCAGATTCAGGATCTGGATGTATCAAGGAGCTGTGCTCTACCCAGAGACACAGCATCACTGCCATGGGACAGAAACTCGTGGTTATGGAGCCAAATCCTCAACTGCTGGAAATGGACAGAGCTCTCTGGAAATTAGCAGACTGCACACATGCGTGGTGTAAAGCAGCCTGGCTCCACTCCTGTCAGCAAACTGGGTCCTCAGTGCCAATCCTCCACTGGTTATTAACAGATCAATGCCATTTACCCCATAATCAAGCTCTTGCTCCCCACCACCTACTGCATTTCTTCTTCTTTCTTTATCTCTGCCTTTTCTCCCGTTCCTCCCCACGCTCCCCATTCTGTTTGCTGTTTCCCACTCTCTCCCTCTCCTCCCTGCCTTTCCAGCTTCAATCCCCCCAGTACTTTGCTCTCCATTTGCCCATCTCCCGTTCCCCGCAATGATTTCTCTCACGCACACACCTCCCTCGCTGCCTCCTGTTTCTCCATTTCATTTTCTCCTTTCCTCCACATCTCTCCCAGGTCCCAATTCCCTCTCTTTTAACTCCCCTCCTCTCCTCCCCCTATTGGCTCTTTCCTCCCCACCCAGGGACGGACGGCGGATATACCCCTGTCGATAGCTGTGATTTCTGCTAACTGCTTGGCCAGGGTCAAGGAGTTTTCTTCATTATCTTTTTATTGCAAACAGCCTCTGCATACAAGAAGCTCCATTAGTAAATATCGATGCACAGCAGGCTGGGTGCACATAGATTACCACGACACGTCAAACAGCAGAAATGACAAATAGGCAGCTGAGCGCGGGCAGTGAGGAGAGCTGTGTTAACGTAAGCAAGAAAACAGAGCGAATGCAACAGGGGAAATAATTAAAAACAAATACATCGGCAGCTTCCCACCACTGGAGAGGCAGTGGGGAGATGGAGGCTTCCAGCTCAGGAGCGGAATCCCCCACCAAGAGACTGCTGAAGTCCTGAGTGCACCTTCCCGGCTCCTGCAGCTGCTTTGCGCACGTGGCACAGCCTTGTGGAGAAGGCCTCGCAAACAGATTTCCAGGCACAATTTGCTCCCGAACACAACACAATTACAGGAACTTCGGTGCTCTCGTTTAGGGGTTGGAGAGGGGCAGCACTCAAGCTGCAATCTTTCTAATGGCTTTGACCATCGTCTTTGGCAGGTTTGATTTTCAGGGCATGATCTCCTGCCAGAGTGACCATATCCATGTCTTGGTTGAAGAAACTACTAGGTGCACAGTAACCAGAAGGGAGATAAACAGAAGAGAAAAGAAATATATGGTACAGAAAACAAAGAAAGGAAGACGATAAAAAGAGGGTAAAGCACTGTGGGGGGACAGAAAGAGATGTTAAGGGGGAAAATGGAAAAAAAATCAACAAAGGGTTGAATACAGACAGCAAGACCCAAGTTTCTCATTGTACAGCTCCATCAAAACCTCCTGATTTGTGTCACCTGAGAGTCCCATCCACCAGCTCCCACAGAGCGTTGTGCTGTGACGCCACCTCTGCATGTGGCTCGGGAGCTGTATGTAGGCTGCAGCCCAGTTCAGGGTACAAAGCGTGGCTCCTTGCTAGGGCCCAATCTCTTTATTGCTCCCAGTTCCCTGGATTATCAGCTAAATACAACTGGCAGAGACTTCTGCCATTGTCAGCAGCTCTCCCATCACCTCTCCAGACCATGCGCTGTGTCAGGCACCATACCCAGTGCTTCACAGTGTGTCCTCAAAGGGCTGATTGCCTCACCTCTACTTACTCTGTTTCAGAGCAATCTTAAGTCGTATTCTCACCTATTCTGCAGAGCCCACTTCTACTAGCTCTGCCTTACACCTCTCAGCTCTGGCTGAGTCCTTAAAAGATAAATTCAGGAAAAGTCCTGTTGCTTCTCACAGAGACACGTTTTCATTGAGAAACAGGTAAATAGAACTTTAGGAGAGCCTCTTATGAAAATAAAGTTGAGAGGGTCTAACCCTCTTTCTTCATTAGAACAGCTCGTCATTTGATCCATGCAACAAATATACTTCGTGCCTTTAACACCATCAGTTAACTGGCCCGGTGTATTGATCTCAAGAAGTGCCCTAAAACGGAGTAAAATCTTGAAGGAGATGGAGCAGGGAGTGTAAGAACCAGTATTAAGTCAGTAAGGAAAGCCTGCTCTCTAAAGTATCTTTCCTGCACGGTATTGTTTTTTGAGGCCTCATGAATAGCATCCCTTTTCTCTGTATGCAGTTCTCTAACTTCGGAGTTTTCCATGACTCATTGCCCCAAGCAGCAATGAATTGTCTCTGCCAGGTTGCTAGTTCTGGAGTATTAACAGAATATTGAGAATCTCATTTCTGATCTCCCTTAAAACCTCTCGGTAAATGGATCTGGCTCCGAGAAAGGGCAAAAATAATGTGTGCAATAAAAAGGCCCCAAAAAAGGAGGAGAAAAAAAGAGAAATGAAAGAAAAAGATGGGATTTCCAGAGAGTCCTGACTGATCTCCACTTCATTATTGAAAGATTGGACTATTAAAGGGACACAGTAGGCCTGAAGGAATTGTGTGATCATTTGTGCAAATGGTAATTTCAGTGTTCAGTCTATCATATCCATAAACATAATGTGGCTGGGACTGACATGAGTTATAGCAAATCCCTTTCCCAGGAGGCTCCATGCCACTTTGATGCAATGCCTGAGAATGCAGAGAGCTGGAAAGTAAGAGCCGCTTCCTCCTCCCGTGCTCGCTCTCAGCTGAGCTGATGGGTGAAGCCACTCTGATTACAGCAGATTTGTGGAATTAAATGGAGGAGCCGTTGTGCTGACAAAGAAACTGTTCCAATTGCAGAGAAGCTCATCTCTGTCTTGTACTTACTCACTCACACAACCGAACATGCAAAATCTGTTCAGTAAATAAAGACGTGTTACTCTGGCTCAACACGCTGCTTTACTGAAGTGCTAATCCCGAGGGGAGCGCACGCCAAATACTTCCCCTGCTTTACAGATGTGCTGCTCGACTGTGTGTGTCCTCACATGCTTGTAGGTGGGGAAATGCATGTCCTAACATTGAGACATCACTCCTCTCCTCTCTGTGAACTCAGCAGCCAGCAGTGCAAAAAGGGATTTTCAGCTGTGCCAAGTCTGAACACCCTAATCTGATTGACCTTAATCTCAATCTCTTCATAAGAATTGAGTAGCCTCAGCCTGCTGAGACCCCACCAGCAATATTGTGAATTCACCTTATTGCATGGAAACACCAGTTACAAAAGCCCAGTCCCAGATAGGTATAGCCCTGACCTTAGAAAACAATCTTGCTCTGTTTCTGACCGATGCAAATGAAGCTTTCACACAGTTTCTACACTGAGATACACAAGCTCCCCCAGCTTTCCAAAGGCAAAGGGCAGAAATTTAAGCTTTATATTCATTGGTTCAGGAAAGCCAGAGGGGAAAAAAAAAAAGAATTTTAAATGTCACAATACTGTGTATTTATTCATATAGAATCCAAGGAATTGGATTCTTATTTGTGCAGAATTTCTGAGTAACTTCTTTTCGAAGAAGAGGGCCAACATTGTGTCAAATCCTGTGGCACACGCTGCATTTGGAGCAGGGGTGTACTTGATGACAGCCTCTGGATTGCACAAAGATGGGGCTTTGCTGGGGAATGTCTTTGAGCACCAACCCCAACAACGTTCTTTGCTCACTGGCACATCACAGTCCTGCAGTCCTGCTACCAGCTGACTACCCCACATGCAAGTTGCACATTTCATCTTCATCTTATATTAAGATCACGAACAGTATCTAAAACATCATCCACTTCTCCGGAAGCATCGCCCTTAATTTTTCCAGCAGCTCAGTCTGAAACCTTGCCTTTTGTTGTTGTTTAGGTTTTGTTTGTTTGTTTTGCCTTGGATGTTACCGTTCAGAAGTTAAGAAACAGCCGCCAATTAAAAACAGACAAGGGAATTTGACTGCAGTAGCTAAGGGAGAGATTTGCAGATAGATCGGCCTGCTTCTCATGTCCCAGGCTCGCACAGCATCAGTGGGTTTGGAGACCTTCACCTCTGCACCTGCCTGAAATTCCTCCTTGCAGTAATCTCTTTAGAAGGTTTCTGACCTGCAGAGACAACTCTGTGTGTCCTTTAATGTGGCTTAGAAGCCAACCCCATTAAAAAGTAACAAACTGCCTTTCTACCTCAGGCCTTCCCACACGTGGTGTTCCTAATGAGGGTCCGGCTTTTAGAGCAACCAGAAACCAATTCTCAGCCCACAGAGAGCAGCAGCGGAAGGCGAGACACAACTGTACCTGTGCCATGGCATGGAGCACGTCTCTGAGCTGGCCCGTGGACGACCACAGCTTGTTGGCTGCTGTGAGCAGCAGCAGGTGGCTCCTCCAGAGAGCAGCTACCGCAGAGCTACGCTGGGATTTGGATGGGAAACTGGCGTGGGGAGAGCTCACAGGATAAGCTGCTTCTGCACGGCCTCCCGAGAGCTCCGGCCAAAGCAAATCCAGGAGCAGACACGAATGAGGGACCCAGCACTGAGCCTGATCCAAATACGAGGACTTTCTGGGGGCCAGATCTCCTGCAGCCTGTGACAAGGACTGCCAGCAATCCCTATCAGCCATGAAACTGGAGAAACAGCTTGGGCAGAGGAAGCTGCAGATCATTAGTCTGCTTTGCCTGATTGCATGGAGTTTCTCCCTTGGCTCAGCAAAGCCAGCTCAATTCCTTTCCCTGTTAGACATTGGCCCAAATTACAGAGTTTACATCCAAACTTTACAAAGCATTAATATTTAGATGGTGGGTTATGTTTCCATCTATAATGCCTTTAATTTTATGGGAAAATAACATACATTCCGAGTTTAAATGTCCCAGTTTTCAACTGCTTGGCTGGTTTCTCATCTGATTTCCTGCTGGTTTTATTCCACCAGTGTAATTTCCTGACTTGGTGGAGTAGCACCTGATCTTTGTCAGAGTAAAGGAGACCAGAACCAGGCCTCTTTTCGGCTGGACGCTGTGCTGGCTTTCCGAGCCAAGGACACAACAAAACTGAGCTTGGTGCCTCCTGGGACCCATCTTCTGTTCCAAGAATAAAACTGAGACATTTCCTATGTTTGCAGGCCAAACTCTACCTTTAGCTGACTCCCTTGCACACAGGAAACCAGGCAGGTTTTATCTGTTTTGTTTTTTAAATGCTCAATGGATGAAAACAAAGCTGTTCTGCAAGATGAATTTCAGCTCCCAGAGACAAATTCTGCCACCTTTGCATAACACCATGAAAACATGGGTTGGGAACAGGGAATGTTGCTATAAACTACAGAGTCATTAATGGGCGACTCTGTAATAATCAGGTGTATTTATAAATCAGGAACAACTTTCCCAGCAAGACTACTTTCCATCACCTCCCACTGCATTATTGTTCCCTGCCAAATCTGTCAGCTCACACTTGCATTGTTAATTAAGTGAACCACTCAAGGCAGGTGAACAGTGAGGAAACAACCCGTAATTTTCCCCGTGATCATTTCTCTCTTTGGGTCTCTGCACTTGGCTGCCTCCTTTCCACATGACCTGCTTTCTCCCCAGCACAGAGGCAAGCCCGTGAAATGCACCTGTGGGGAGAAAGAGGAAGCAAACGGGGGAGAGAGAAAAGACAAAATTTGCCGAAAGCCTCATCTGGAGCTTTCAGCATCTCCAGCAAATCCTATTACTGCCTTCAGAGGGAGGGGGGTGGAAATGCTCCAAGAAAAAGGATCAACAGAAAAAACAACACTTCTCTCCACTCTCCTCCTTCATTGCCTCTTCAACATTCCCCCCGCGCTCATTCCTCCTTTTGCTTGCTTAGGAAATTGCAGCACCACCAAAATCCACAGGCAGCTTCATCTCCTTCCCCTCTCTCTTGACCTTTTCACAGTTCTAAGGGTTATTTAATGAGCTTAGAAAAATAATGCAGTTAATGGCAGAATCCCTGGAAGGGCAGCGCTATCGAGCTTCCCTCTCCTCCTCCTCTCCCTCACTGGAGGCCTTGTCACCTTCAAACCTCCACTTCCAGCTTTCTTTCTTGAGCACTTTAAAATGTCTTCAAATTAGCACCACTTCATGAAATGGAGAAAGAGATTAGCGAGAGGCCTGGAAAGAGGCATTTAAATGTTGCACTTTGAAAAACATAGTCACAGAGGTTTGATCTTCATATGCTAGTGAGAATAAAGAGTGGTTTCTTTACAATCCAGATATAACAACTGGCATAAAACAGAAGATCTGCTAATGTATTCACCCTACTGTATCTCATAGAGAAAGCCACAATACACTGTAATATAGTGAGGGGATGGGATAACAATCCCTGAAGATCGAGACAGCTTCAACCACGCTAGTAAAGAACGCATCAATTTACACAAAATTAAGTACATTTGCGGCACTAAATGTCGACTTGATTTCACAGGTCTAGAGTTGGTAATCTTGCCTCTCCTCTTCTCCAGCAGACAAAACCTACTGCCCACAGGCACTAGCCACAACTCATCTTTCTTCCCAGAATTCAACTTCCCACCTGAGACCATGTTATAATTCCACGTAGCATCCAGAGGCTGTACGTGGTTCTGAAGATAAAACCAAGTATAGCATGAATGATAAAGAAATAGTAAAGAATAACCCACCTTTTGAATTATTTTTGGACCTTAAATGCAAGTAAAAGTAGTCTGTAAGGGTCTCCAAAATGATATCAGTATGAAAGAACTTTGAAATGTCAGAGTGGTCTAAATTAGAACTGGGTTTTCAAAGCTTTGTCTTTGCTCTGGCAGGTTTCATCCCATATGATCTCTTAATCATTCTTCATCTAGCAACGAATTGGTCCTTTCCACTTGGAGACCCACCTATCATACTTAAGAGACTTACCCCAGGTTTCAGCAGTAGGTACTAGTCACCTTGGACCTCGGGTCAATGCAAGGGAAACATCTCTGAGGTGATTCAATGCACCTAAATCTGAGTCACAGTCTGGAGGAGGCTCTTTACATTAATTATAGGGGAATCTAGTATGACTAAATCCCTAAGGTAAGTACCTTCATCAAGCGTCTACAGTTAGGTGGGATGAATCTCAAGTTTCCTCCACCCTTGAGAGGCTTTGCAGAAGAGCTCTCCCTTCTGACTTGGAGAAGTCATAATGTCTGCATTTTTCAGCTTAAATTTAATCATGGCTAGTTGACATTCCTTTGTTCTTGTGTCAGTGCTACCCTTGAGCTTAACAAATTGTCTCCTTCCCTGGCATTATGAATCCTTCTATTCCTCTTATCCTCCACAATCCCCTCACTCGTTTAGCAACAGCAATTATTTATTTCTCTTAAAAATACAAGTCTTTGACTCCCTGTCTACTTGATTATCCCATCAGTCCTTCCTAGAAACTGCTCTTCTCTGAAATACTCTGCATCGGACAAGGGTGTCTAGAGCTGCACTTAGCATTACAGCTGAAGGTATACCAGGTACTTATACAAAAATATTTGCTTTCTCTTGCTTTATTAGACATACAATGCATGAGGTATCTTAGAATTTGCCTTTTCAACAGTTCTATCACATACTGATGCCTTAGTGGTCTTTTCTAAGGTCATCTAGGTTATCCAGATATTTCTTCATCTCACAAATGTTGTCCTCCTACACAGATTCCTCAGCTCACTTGTCCAATGCTTACCAGTACCCTAGAACAAGGAAATTCCACTGAGTTTACACCAGCTCTATCCAACATCACTTGTCACTGGTATTTTGTGACAATTTCCATTATTAATGAAAATATGAAATTGGATCTGACAGGACTGGCCCTTGAAAAATTTTATTACCAACCACCCCCACTGAAATACTTCCTTTCTTGGAGAACTCATCTCTTTTGGTGGCACTCTTATTATCTAACTTCACTTCACCTCTAATGTCTCAATGAGTATTTTTCATATTGCCTGTATCAAGTGTTCCTAGCTTATTTGGATTCAGATCTAAGTACAACAACCAGCTGGAAAATAGTTACCTTCTCAAAGCAAGATACCACATCATTCTTTTGCATCCTTTTCTTGGAGAAAGATTTGTGATCCACCTTACGCTGCTCTAATTAATTTTGTCTTTCAAAGGTGTTTTTGCATACTACAGAGGTCACACTAATAGACTTATAAATGCCTTGATCATTTTTTTCCCTCTAAAATACACATGCCATGCTTACAATTCTTCCATTATATAGTATCAACCTGCTACTGAACCAACATTTTGTTAAACAGGCCTTTCAGATATCAGAAATAAAAGCAATTTGTTCCTCTCATTACCATTGTATCAAGCAGTTTGAATTTTACTTCTGCCTCAGCTATAATAATTTAAACGTCCATACACTTCTTTCCATTTGTGTCCCACCTTTATGCCATGGTTATTATTAACATCCTTATTGAAATTGAAAGAAAATTATTCATCTTGTTTTGAGGACAAACAAAGATTACTTTTAAACTTGGGGCCATTCTTCCTGCATGGTGTCAGTATTTCTTCTCTCATTACATTCTCCTTATTTCTATGGGCAAGGAATTTCTACTGTTTGTTTTAATTTCCTCTGCAAAGAATTTCCTTTGCAAGGAAATTAAAACCTTGACATTTTGCAATTCTCACTTTATCCCCACAGCTCATCTGAGATGTTGTTCTCATTGCTGATCAGTCCCTTTCTTTATAGGTCTACTCATAACCTAAGTGGGTATCTGGAAACCTTTGATTCTTCCTTTGTCACAGGACATTTATCCTTTTGACTTTCTGAATCCACATAGTTGTCTGATGGCTTTAATACAGAGAATTACACAATAGATAGCCTTTATCCTAGAACCTCAAGCCAATTCCCTTGTGTTAATGTAGTCGGTCACAATAAAAAAAAAAAAAAAGAAGAAAAAAAAAGAGAGAGAGAGAGAAAAAAGAGTTATTTCTAGGATTAGGAGAATGATCTTATGCCTCAGAACTTCCAGAAAAGGAAAAAATAAAAATAAAAAAGGTTACTCACTACAATTAGAAGTCCACGTGCTGCCCAGGGTGCTGAAGAGAGCTGGAGTGATTTCTGCAGTATACCCAAAGGATGGATGCTGTAATGTGGGCCAAGTTTATCTGGAAAACATAATGTTGAATATTGAGGTCAGATTCATTCCTGTAAAGGGAAGCCAGCAGAAAGAATTTATCCACGAGTTATATAAGTTTACCCAAAATACATTTTGAGCATGTAAAGCAGAGAATGGCTTTTTTTTTTTTTTTTTCCCTAGTATTCTGCACAAAGATAGCTTTTACTTTAGTAGATAAAGCCAGTTCTTGTCTCATGATCTTAAACTGAAATGCACATACAAAAATCTAGATTTAACTGGTGTTATCAGTGGGGAAAAATCTGTGATCTACATTTGATTTTAATTCAGGTCTTATGAATCTGAATTCCCATTTGCTTTTATAAGTTGAAGGTGAGTACCTTTTAATGTCAGACCGTGCAGCGGTCAGCCAGCTTGCTGCATGGGTAAGCCATTTCACTTTACTCTCCAGTACCTCCATCAAACCCACTCATTTAGCATGGAGCATTTTAGAATACACAATACAATTGAGCAGGGACATCACCCTTCAGCCCCTTCCATTTTTGTGTTTCCTGAATTCCTCTGTTGAATACTTTTATTGGATATTTAGAATATGCATT
This sequence comes from Aythya ferina, assembly GCF_964211825.1. NCBI lineage: Eukaryota > Metazoa > Chordata > Aves > Anseriformes > Anatidae > Aythya > Aythya ferina. Next base: position 7,599,160 of record NC_140318.1, read on the forward strand.
GTCACTCATTCTGGACAATTTCCTTTCTATTAAATGTACTAATGCACAGCATCTGCTAGCATACACATAGCTGATCCACAAAGACTGGGGAGTTTAAGGACTGCCGGATGACTGGAGCCGAATTACCTAGGGGTTCCTTCTCCTTGAATTATTCTACTATGAAATTCTCATCTGCAGGCTGCAAAGGGGAAACGACAGAGAGAAAAGAAACAGCTTCTCCCTGTCTAAACTTTCTGAGGAGCCTGTCGTGCTAAGTACTGGCCTGTCTCCTCTCGTTTGCGTTAACAGTGTCTAAATCACTCTTTCAACTCGCTGCCTTCCACAGGAGGAGCTGAGGCAGCAGCACAAATGGATCCTTAAGTACAAGGGGCTGGAGTGAGCTATTTCCATATGTACTTGGAGATGAAAAAAAAAAAAAAAAAAGTGTACTTTTAGCTTTAGGTTTCTATCTCTTACTTCCATTAATGCAAGCCTAAGAATCACTTAGCTTTTTATTTTCATATTAAAAACATCTTAAAGTAACTTAAAAATGGGTCTGAATGTTAATATCAAATAATTACAACCTGGGGATGAGCTTAGTTTCCATCAGTGGTGACCCCCTGAGACATCAGCTCTGCAGACTCCCACATCCTTTGCTCCAGACCCAAAGACAGCCAGGCTGCAGGCACAGATAAACAGCCCAGGGCCTAAGCACGGCAGGATGTCAGCTGGCCCCTAAAATGTTAGCTCCAGGAATAAGGTACACCTGTGAGAGGCTGCTATTGCCTTTACCTTTGGTTCAAGTGCTGGATGAGTGTGAAGAGCAAGAGCTGTATCCTCCATGGCTGTCAGCTCCAAATTCTTTCACCTATTTGCCATTAGTAGGGCAGAAGAAAGCCATGAATGGGTGTGCAGCAGATTTAGGGGCTTTAATCTGGCCAATAAATTGATCCAGCTGGACTCAAACAATAGTGAGGCAAAGCAAAGCCAATCTTTGGCTCTTGCAGCCTAGGTGTTCTGTGCCACAGCTCTGCCTCTGTGTGCCCATTGCTGCTGGAAGCTCTATTCTTTGGAGTGTTACAATCACCAAAAAGGAGGCTAAGGCCGCCTACGGGCTCTCTTGCTAAAATTGCTTTCATTTAGAACTATTTATCAGCGTTTTCACACCATTTTTCAACCACTCTCCTCAGCAGCCCTGTGCAATGCAAATACCTCCAAGTCATCACTGCAAGCCGAAAGAGCCCAGCCTGATAAAATATAACACACAAGGCAGGGAAATTCAATTACAACAGACTGGCTGTGCTAGTCCCAGCTTTTTGCTGTGCTTCAAAGGGGAGGGATAACAGGTAGACAGATTTCCTAGACATGTGTGTGCAATCGCTCTTGCTGCTGATCTCTCAGAGGCAAAGTGATAGGCAGGTTCACTCAAGACTGGGAGAATTTAATTTGTGTAATGTGACCCACTGCAGAAACTGAAACTTCATTGCAACCACCTAAACTGGGATTTGAGGATGTACATTAGGCAAATTTCACCCCTAAGTCCAGCTCAAAGTGTTCACAGATTAAGTTTGAAACATTTCTTTGATTTGAGGGTGGAATGACTTAAAATATCTTCAGCCATAGCACCAGGGCAAGTAGGGAAATTTGCACATCTGCCTTATCAGCCATTACACCCAGGTACAGCAGAAGTTGTAGATTCCCTGTGTATAGTTCTCTGCATAGGTGAATTAATCCCAGCAAGTTGAAGACCAGATAGAAGAATTATTCAATATTATATGTGCAATATTCATTTACAGGATCTGATCAGCCCTCTGACCATACACTGTTCCCTCACAAGCCTGCAGGAGGCTTGCTCCATCACCATTGCATCCCAGTATATGTAAGACAGTTACAAGAAATTCTTGGGCAGAGTTGTGATTCTGGTGTAATTTCCAAAATTCAAAGACTCTCTCATGGTACTTTCCTCATTCAGGACCCTCACTGTGCCTCAAGAACAGAACCGTTACCATATTAACACCTTTCTTTAAAACACAGTGCAGTCCTGTGGTGCACTTCAGAAACACTTTCTCAATATACACACACATATGCACACATACATGCATGCGTTTCTTTCCGTCCCTTGAGTAATTATTTTTGTTCCAACCGAATCAGAACAAGCAGAGCAGCCACAAATATATCTGAGAAGCTTTTAGAGAGCAGGCAGCAGCCCACACACCAAGCTGCTCAAGGGGGAAAAACCTGACACGACGAAATTGAGAGGCAGAGGCCTAGCAGAGGAGTGCGGCCTGGGCCTGGGCCTGGGCAGCAGTGGGGTGAAGCCCACCCCCAGCAGGGGCTGCAGGCTGCCGAGGCCCTCCCCAGCCCCTGAACTCAAGCAGTGAATACGGGGAAGGGGAGCAAGTGGGAAAATAGCATTTGGCTTGAAGGAGGTGGAGAGAAGGAGCTGGCAGCGGTCGCTGCACAAGTGTTGGGGATAACGCTGAGAGCATGTGTTACGTCTGCTGCCGTGGGACCAAGCAGTCAGCCGCCTCCAGCCTACAGATAAATAAGCCCAAGTTTCTGTGATGTTTCAGCAGCACATCTAAAAATCTGCAATAAAGGGCAGGAAACCCTCTGGCACTAATACATACCCGTAGCAGCCCAGGTTCCAGGTCCCAGGAACCTCCTCTGCCAGGCCATGCACCCCGTAACTCTGCTTTATCACCAAACACAGCCAAGAATCTCCCACTTAAAAAAACCTGTGAGCAGCCCGTATTTACCTGGAGCTCCCGCAGCCAAGGCACACTTCCAGTTTGTCAATTCTGAGCGTCCCTTCCTGAAGTGCAAAGTCTTATTACTACTATCCATTACCTTGGGTAAATATTGGAACAACGGCATTCAGAACACAGTGCATCTGGATGCAAATACATTCAGCCTCCAGCCCTAAGGATCCTACCAGATCGTTACGCTGCAAAACTCCTCTTTGTGTCCGTGGTGATGCAAGGAATTAACGTGGCCTCGCCTGCAGAGATTGAAGGACACTGAGATGTGTCTGCATTGCCTACACGTGATTGGGCTTAAGCGTCTGCTTAATTTTAGGCTGGTGCTTAAAGCCCACAAAAGTTTGCCCAGAAGTGCTTTTTTATAAGGGGTCTTTTCCTGTCCTGAATGCCAATGTGCTTGTAGCTACATAAAATCAATATCAGTGAGAGGAAGGAATCCTCTATGTGGAAAGAAGTCTTGGAAAAGCAGATTCATATCCAGGATCCATTGCTTCACACTAATATTCCACATTGGAAAGCAAGGATTTGAATGTGGGAAAGCAGTTATTTGAATAGATGTGTGCGAGGGAAGACACACACAAACTCTCACACACAGGCTATTGATTCAAACTGTATTTATGATTCTTCAGACCTCTAAGAAATTGATTTTATACTATTCTCTCTTTCTCTCTCTCTCCAGCTGAAAATCAAAGCTCAGTGTAGGATCCCTTAAAGAATTTTTCTGATAGGAAAAAAAATTTCTAAAGTTTATCTGGAAAAAAAAAAAAAAAGAAGAAAGCCCAAGAATCCTGTGGATTTGGTGTTCAATATTCTGTCAACTGTCTTTTCAGAGAAACAGAAAACATAGAAAGAGCATTTAAAAATAAACAAGCAAACAAGCACAGCTCCACTTCTTTGTTTCCTTTTCAAGGAATGAATTAGACTTATTTTCAGCAAGTTCAGATAACAACTTGAGTTTTCAGTTCTTCAGTATCTCTCTTTTTCCCCTGGATTTCATTATTCTCATTAAGGTTTTGATTGATTGATTGATTGATTTACATACTTTTTAAGGGACTTATTGAAACCTGAAGTCACAAAATAGCCCATGTGCCAGCCATCTGCACTGGTATGTATCTGCTAAAGAGGATTGAGTCTGAAATTCAGGCTTTGGACCTAAACAAATTCACCTTCATTAAGCAAAATGCTTAAGAGTTCGTTCATCTTTAAGCCCAGGCCTAAAATAAAGGCTTTGCTGAGTTTTAAATGTTCTGATGAGCCAATGCACAAAGCTTGTGCTTTGAAGAAGCTTGGCCTTTCAGCTAGTGTCAAAACTCCTACAAGCTCCAGCAAGACCTGCGTTGATGCCAAGTCAACATAAGCTCAGTCTCCAGCGTCTGACCACAAGAAGTCTGACTTGAGCATGGAAAGCTACACAACATGAGAATGTTTTCTCAGGTATGGACTTCTGATTTCTTTCAGCTCCAACCATCATCTTCCTCATTTTTATTAGCCCCCGTGCTTTCTGGCCAAATCAGTGTCTTACCCACCAAGGGGATCCACTTCATTTCATTCTAAGCACCATGCACCAGCTAATTATAAACCAAACACAAATTAAACCCATCTTCCCATCCTCCTCTCTGAAACCCCTAATTGCCCATTACCCTGTATTGTGCTCTGACACAAAAGTAATTCTACTAAGTGGGGAGTTTTGTTGTTGTTTTTTCTTTTATAAAAACTGTTAATTTGCTATTAAATCTCTTGTTGAAAGACTAATAGCTTAATGAATGCATTAAACATGTGCAAATTAGTTTTTTTAAACTGCATTACTTAGCTGAAGATTGAAAGGGTATGATACATCATCGTTGGCTCAGTAGGATTTAATGAGGCATTAGACCATCTTCTGTCTTGGAGGCCAGACTTATGAATGATCCCCAGAATTGCACAGGCAACACTTGTCCCAGGTCCCTCTCCTGCAAGCGACATATATTTTCCCCTTGCCTGTTTCTTCCCCCGTTGCCGCTGATGTACATGAAATAAAAATGTAGTTTCCAGATCAGTTTTATAATGAAAAGTAGCCCATTGCTGATGACAAATGTTGTTTACAGTCACTAGAAAAGAGGGTGGAATGGTGAGTGAATATATTAGAGGAGGAGAGGATAGCTTTTATATTCATTATACTGCCATTTTGGGCCTGCGAAGACACATAACCTTTCTCTTTCTCCCTCCATCATACAGTCACTTTCAGATGTCTACATTAAAATAAAAAGCTGCAGGCGGTGTGTTTTGCATTAGCTACTATCAATGAAGAAGACATTTTCCACCAGTCAAACAGAGCTCGTTGCAGGAACATCATCCCTCTAAACACACTTACTGACGTTTTCCTGGGTGCCTTCCCTTCTACGCCCCTCCCCTGGTTGTCCCTGCTCCACACAAAAGAAAATCTGCATTAAATTACCAGGAAAAATCATTGCAAGGTTCTGGTTGTACCACTCATAAAGGAGAATAATACCCATCAGGGTGATGCAGGACAGCAGCAGCCATTGGTGCCTACCTGAGGAGCAGGCAACCTCTTGTGAGAGGATTATTCTGGAAGATTTTAGACCTATGGGGACTGAAGCAAAAGCCACAGACAACAGAAGCTGCAGGCAGAAAGCAGGTAGCCAAAACTGCACCACAAATTACATTTGAGCTGTGCAAATTCTGTTGGATGGCCTCAGGTGGACATGGCCTACTGATGCTTGCAAGCTTCCAGCATGGGCTCGAGAAGATGCTGTTCCCAGACAGGAAGATTTTGAGTATGGAGACTGTAGATATGAACCAATTTGGAGGAAAATTTCTCCTGTGAGGCCTGAGAGACTTCTGTTGCTCAGAGAGAAGGGCAGTAGGATGGGGTTTGTGGAGGAAAGAGTTTTATCTTGGCTAAGATGAAATAGGAACTCCTTATTTTTAGAAAATTAGATAAATTAAACTTCAAGAGAGGGATGCATAGTTTTAATACTTCTGGGGTTGTGCCTATCAATTAAAGAAGGAAGAGGCCTGTGGAGAGGTGGCTGCAGGACACCATGAGCTGACATGTTCTGGAACAAACCCAGAGTCAGACAGGCTGGCACCGATCCCACCTTCACATCTCCCGTCCATGCCATGATCAAAAGGCTGTCAGATACTAATAAAGTCTTAATGCATCATTTCTTATTCACACTGACTCATGTGAGACATCTTGGGCATCCAAGTTTAGTGGGTCATGTTCCTAGGCTCCTTCTGCAATGATTAGCTCTTCCAGATTCAGAAGAGCTAAGTTAGGATCCTGCCTGGCATGAATTACCATCTTTTCAAATCCTTCTCCACTGATTTTACAAGGAGCTTTAGGGGTTCTAGCCATTTATCTCTAACACCCAGGTCAGATGTCTGAAATTAGACACCGAATATCTTTATAGGATCTTATTCATCTCTGCAAGCCTATGTATGTGCAAGGCAGCAGGGCGGCACTGCTGCCATTAATGGCTTGTGGTGAGACATTGCCTAGGGGCCGAGAAGAGCCAGAGGGCACAGAGTTAGTGCTGGATCTGTACCATTTCATCCGAGCTAGTGCCCTCCACTGGCCTGATGGGAATCTCACGGAAGGAGCACCGAATGAAACATCAGGGATGTTCTAAAAATAGGAAATAAAGGAGTAAGGACTAGGCTCTTCCACGAGATCATGTAACGGTCCTTGGCTGAGCAGTGGCAGGTCCTTTATTCCCTTACTGGAACATACTTCAAATCTTTGTGGTGTTAGAACTGTAAGAAATTCAGGCCCATTCTGTTCACACCTTACACTTACCTGGTAAGTAGGAGCTCCTATGTCTCATGCTTACACCGTAAGTCCTAGGGCACAGTATCTGACTATCTTTCCTCTGGGTAAGAATGAAAAGGTGGTTCTAGTTGTTCTGAAATCAGCCACGGCATCATCTCTGGTGCTTTCCTTCCATGTTTGTATCAGGTGGAACCCCCTCTGGTCTGCACTGAAGCCAGAGCAGAATGAAATTGTCAGGCAGTTCCCTTCTGGGGAGCCTGGCTTTTAGGGGAATATACAAGGACAGGAACTGATGTCTGTTCAGGAAACATTCCTGTACTACTGAGTACTAAGGACTTGCCTCGTGCAGTACCAGTCCACTGACACACTCATTAATTTGTTAATTAATCGGAGTACAGCTTCTGAGCTACATTTAGCCAGCTACAAGTTAGGGGCTTAGTCTCGCCGTCCCCTGAAGGTGCACCCCGAGGGTGACTGGCATCTGCAGGAAGACAGATTATTCCTTCCATCTATCTGGATATCAGCATTAGTATGAGACTAGTCGTTCCCTGAGATGTCTAACACTGCGCAGAGATTTCAGAAAGATCCTGAACAACCAGCCTAGACAAGATATCTAACTCTCAGGTGGTTAATGAAATGAGGTGGATCCCATCCCACTGAGATGGGAGAACAGCTCCATTAGCGCGCTCTATTAATACACTGACAGCACAGAATAATACCATCATAAGTTCAGCTAATCTTTTTGCACCTCATAAGTTATGAAAATGTTTTACAGGTTATCAACAGAACTCACTTCACCCATAATTAGAAACATTGGCTTTAAAAGCCTGCATGGATGCCGATTGTTACTCTTCAGAAATAAAACTGTTTCTGGGGGGAGAGAAGGAAGACCACGGACTGTTGTTAGTGGAAGCACATATACCCATACACAAAAAGGAGTGGGAGATTGTGGATCTGAAATATTTTAAGCCCAAATATTCATACATGGCAAGTTACAAACATCCTTTTTTTTTTTTTTTTCAGGACAGAAATCAGAGGTATTCATTCAAACCTTAAAACCTGTGAATAATTGTACCTTATACACAGGCAAATACTGACACATGCGCTGTGGAGGAAGTCTCTGCTATTCAAACAAACATTTCTGTGCTTGTGTTGCCTATAGTCTGCGCTTGTATTGTTAGCAGCACACAGCACAGCGCACAAGGTCAGCGGTAGACTGCACTCCCATGGTTAGTGTTTGAAGAGGGAACATTTTATCCTTCACAACAAATCTACATATAGGCTATTGAATGAAATACAATAGCCTCACTACATTACTTCATCCATTAGCTAGATGCCTGTAAGAAAAATAAAACTGCATTTTTTTAGGATCCATTATGGATTGTGAGGTAAACAACTTGCATTCAGGCAGAAAAGTGCTATCTGCTCCCCAAAGCAGCCAAATTTTCAGTTTATGTCATTCAAATGGAGGTAGGGGACCTGTTTTAGCACTATTTAGTATTACTTTTGGGGGCTAAGGTGATTTCATGTATGAGTGCTGCATACACACGAGCAGGGAGACATACCTTAAAGATTTCTCAGCCCTTCTGCAAGCAAGAGTGATGTGGGGAATGGTACCCAGTGAGCATCACCTCCAGCATTAGTCCAAGAAGCACTCACTGCACTGCTGCTGGTGTACAACCAGATCCTGAGGGTTATGTCATGGTTTCTCCACCTCACTTCAACCCAGAAAAAGTAGCAGTAATGCTTCCTGCTCTTTATTCTGATCTGGTGGCTCCCAAGCACTTCTCACAACATTAGCAATTGCACACCATTAGGTAGTCGGGTAAGAACCTCATTGTTGAATGGAAGGAGAAGGGAAGACAAAGGGACAGGTATTTTCTGTACTCCCTCTCATTTCTTCTCCTATCAGCACTATACTGAGGAAGCTTTTCTTTTCTTCCCCAGTATACCTGATCTCCCTCCAAGCTCAGGATTCAGCTGCCACACTCAAAAACTTGATGTGCAGGTGACACTTCAAGGATGTAATCAGCAAACGTTGTGGAGGGTAGAGGAGCAAGACATGCTGACACAAAAACGATGATCTATTTTAAGCAGGCCAAGAGCACACCTACTCCAGGCCTTCGAATTAGGAGGGCTGCCTGCTCCGTGTGCCATGAATCATCCCCATCTGTCTGGGGAAGCGGGATTTCTTCCCCAGCCTTTGCAAAGGTGTGCTGAAAGGGGGGCACTGAATAGGGTTAGGACAGCCAGGTCTGTTTGATAGCTCAGGGCTGGAGCACTGAGAGGACTCAGCATTACCAGGAGCTGTGGCACAGAGCATGGGATGTATCGGGCAAGTGGAGGGCAACATGTGCATCTCTTGAAGATGTCAATGAAGTGGCAGTAGCTGGCTAAGAGCTCTCACTAGGGCAGCAGGGGTGTGAGGGAAGAGGGGTAGAGGAGGGACTGTGGAAACTTTTGAGGAGAGGAAGGACTGACATGCTGCTGGCACAGGCCTTTCCTTGAGGCTAAACTGGCATCCTCCTGTCCTTTCCCACCAGTAATTTGGGCCTTCTCCAGCAAAGAAGGGCCACTGCACAGACCAAAGTGAGCTGGGGGTGGGCATTTGTAGGTGGGCAGAGATCGCACCATGCCAGGAGCCCAGAGATGGCATCAAAACAGGAGCTGGAACTGGAGGAGAAGCTCCCTGTGGCCTGTCAGTGCATGCTGTCCTTACCTTAGTCTTCAGAGTGAGCAATCCTGTAGGATTGTGCCACCAGCCCTTTTTCTCCTTCACTCAGGATTCGGGAAGTGTAGTAATGAGAAGGTGGTTGAGTTTGCAGACGTGCTCAAGTGACTCTTCGTTGTGGAGGTAACTCAGGTCTGTCCCCAGGCTGAGTGCTACAACTCTGGCTCCCAGAGCAGGGCAAATGGTTTGCTTCGTGGTGCTCCTGTGTTGTGTCACCCATCTTGTATTGGTCCCTCCTGGTTTTGAGGAGTCAATTCTAATTCCTAGGGAAAAAAAAAAAGAGAGAGAGATGTTCTTGAAGGACTCATAGAATCATAGGAATGAAGGATGGAAGACGTGGCAACCTGGGTTATCATTGGCATTGTAATTGCACACACGGTCTGGGCAGGGAACATTAAAAAAATATAAAAGGAAGGAAAACAGAATTATCACAACAGAGCTTGCTTTGAGGCCCCCAGAACGTGTGATTGCTTTTCTTACATACAGGAGACTGAAAGCGAACCGAATGTCACCAACGCTGAAGCGGAAAACGTTTGAATGACATGCCCCATACTGAGACGCAAATTCCTGTGAATCGGGTATATTACACATTGCTGAGACAGCTCAGCCCTTCTGCGTGTTTTTGAGCCCGAACCAATTAAAACACAAAGCAGGTGAACGCGGGAGGCAACCCCATTGTTTGTTTATCAGACGTAAAGGACACGTACAGACTTCAGATCGCAGCGCGGCGCTGCGAGGGCTCCCGCTGCCCGGGCCCCGCTGTAATAGCAGCCTGTCCTAATAACAGCCTGTTAGGAAACAATGCAGCAGAGAGGACGGGCAAAGACGCATCCAGGTCACAAGGCAGGAGGCAGGGATCCCACAGGCTAATCTTGGCTTTGAAGCTAATGAATGCAGTAAATAGGGAGTCACTAGAGCGTGAAAAGCACGCCTTCTAGCTGCTGCTGAATTAACTTTCCTCCTACTGCCCGTGAGTCAAGCAAAGCCTGCCTGATGGCACCTGAGTTGGCTGACCAGCTGCAGAACCTCTCGCTGACCACGAAACCACGTCCGTCCCTTGGAGCTGGGGCCCAGATGAACCTCGCTGCCAACAAAACTCCCCTCATCCCCCAAACTCGTACGTACACCAGCACAGAGCAGCCGTACCGTCGCAGCCACCAGCTCCCGTACCCGGTTTCTGGTTCGTTAAGCGTTGCTTTTCAGCCAGCTTCCCTCCAAAACCCTTCCACGGCTCTGCTAAGCCGCTCACTGGAAACGTCCCCTAAACCAACGTTGCCTGGTGCCTCTGATTTAAGCCGTTGTTCCAAACTCCTCTCTAAATTAAACCCAAGTTTTCTGAGCCGCCTTAGAGACTCGTTCTGGTCTACAGCTCATTTCACCGCTCCCAGCCTCTCTCTGGTTTCCCTGAATCAAAGCAACTTTCGTGCCTTCATATTCCCCAGAGGCAACTCGTCTCCTTAAAGCTTTTTCCACTGCCCCAGCATCATCTTTCTTTCTGTCCCTCCAGATCTATTTCTTCTCCTGCAAATTCAATTAAAGCCTCTCTGGGAGCCTCACGATCAAGTCAATCCAGTGACCAATGGTGGGACGGGTTAAACCGAGGTTTCAAGTGAGTAGGTATGCGAGGAGCTGAAAGGAAGGCAGACGTTGTTATTAAGGAACTGGAGAGGAGGATTCATCACTCCTCACTTAGGTGTGCACAGATTGGGGCTACTTCAAGGCAGGTATCGGTGCTCCCACTGCAGATCCAAACCTTTCTCATCCTCGGATCCGCTGACTGTACGGACAGATCTTCACCAGCAACAGTGGGAAATCAGGGGGCAACGTCTCATAGCCCATCCAGTCAGGTGTGTGACTCCGGCCATACAAAATAAGCTCATCTGTATGGTCTGTACAGTCTTCTCTCTCAATTACCCTGCAGCTGTATCTGTTCCAAAAATAACAGCTAGCTCCTTTGCATTTTGTGATTGTGCCATCATAATTAAAATAAATACCAGTCTCCAAACAGCTTTGATGGGAGCCCATCAATTTTATGGGGGGAGGGGGAGGAAATGGAAAAATGCTTTTTTCCGAATTATTTTTACTCCAGCATACCTGGTTTCAGAACTGCCTTTGATTCAGTTGGGTTGCTGCGGAAACAGCCATGACATCAGACTCGGGAGTCGTGACATCGTTGAGTGAATAATCAGATGCTGGAGAAAGCAGCAGGAAAAATGAAGTAAACAAATGTGTTTATCCACAAATGCTCCTACCATGAGGAACTGGAATCTCCAGTGGTAATTTACCACACGTTGCTAATGTGTTTGTTATAATATATTTCTTAATTCTTTTTCCTTTTATTTTGGCTGAATATGAAAGTTCATCAGGGCTGGAACAAACAGGGGAAGCATATTGAAATGAGCATTACAGATCTGTCGTGCTCTAGTTTATGGTCTTTTCTCAGTGATACACAGTAAGTAAAACAAGCACTGATTGAGTCAGCTGCCTCCTGGGTGTTCATTTGCTGTAGTGTGAGGAATATTAATGCTAAGTACATCCGCGTGCATCAGGAAAGGCAGGAGGAGGCAAGCAGATTACCCCGGCTTAGGGGTATTATACACGCGTCTGCAACTTCCAAAGACACAGAGAGGAAACATTTCTGTGGGTTTTTGTCTCTTATCTTCTTACAGTCTTATAGATTTTGGAGATGCATTGCCCTGGAGTTTTAATACTCTGAGTTTTCAGGGGGGATTGTGACTTTTTTTTAAATCCTCCTTTTTACGGGAAAAAAAAAGGAAAAAAGCAAGCACTGAATTTCATCAGGATAAAGAAAAAGCAGATTCCAAGAGAAGAAAGAACAGATGAAAAAGAAAAGTTTGATTAAAATCCCCTCTTGTTCCATGTGTTTGATGTAAATATCTTCACACCTTTCTCTTCCTTTGCAACCTCAGCAGAGGGTTCAGCCCGTCACCAGGGGATTGAGTTCCAAGCTTAGGGCTTTGTAGTTGCTGCTGCTCTTGCTGCTGTTGTCTAAAGGGATTATAAGCCTTTGTAAAGCTTGTGTTAATACCCTGGAGGGGAAAAAAATGAGTTTCCAAATAACCATTTTTGTGTATCCCCTGTCTAAGGTACCCTAGCAATGGGAAAATTGGGAAGTGTTTTGGCTTCAAGAGTGGGTCATTGAGAGTTCACAGCCACGTCTGCAGCCTTCCTGACACAGTGCCTCCAGTGCTGAGGTGGCCCTTGCCTTGCTGCTGACACCAGGACCCCTGAGGAACAGCAGTGCGTTTCTCTGCACACCAGTTCAGTCTTTGACTGGGTTTTTAAAAAGCTCCTGAAGGACTGAATTAGGTGCTCAGCTCCCATCACATCCTTCAGTACCGCCTGAGCACCTTGTAGTCTACACATTCTTTGGAAAATCCCAGCTCAGGATCCAACTCCACAGCTTCAGACTGACTCTCTGCATCTTTTCAACCCCTTTTTTCTTTTCTGCAGAAGGATTGGTTTCGAGCCACGTCACACCACTTCCCTCCAGATGCAGTTGCGAAGGTGCAGAGCTGCTTGGTATTCAGGGAGCATCGGTGGCTCCGGGTCACTCAATATTCCAGGGCGAGGAGTGAATTGCTCGGTATTCCAGGGATGTGCCATCGCTCCGTGTCTGCCGGTACCCCAGCCCGTGCTGCTAAGATCTCTCGGTATTCCTCCGGTGTGCTTCAGGTGCTTAAAGGCTGCCACGGAGAGCTTGGGTGCCTGCCAGGACGAGAGCCTTCAGCATTCACATGTGCCTCCCCTGCGAGGGGTGAGGCACGCGGCCAGCCACTCGGCTCGCCGCTCTGCCGGCTTTTGAGAATAGAGGCGAACACGATGGTCAAAGAGAAAATGACAATAGAGAGGAGAGCAAAAGAGAAGTGGTGAAAGAAGGGAGAGATATGAAAGGACGGTTCTTTAGGAAATGAGACCTTTGAGCCCCTCACACAGGTGCTTTCCAATAGCCCTGGTTGAGGTTCAGATTAAAACGGTGAAGGCAATGCATCCCATCTTTGTCAGGCTGACACCAGCACCCGAGGCAGAGCTGATCAGACCCATTCATTCTCACACTTTTTGCTACCGGTCAGTGTTATGTGATAAAAGGCTCATCCCCACAACACAAAGGAGCAAAACAGGAGGCAAAGGAGTGAACCAGGAACATGGGACCTGACCCGGCTCCTCACAGGGCTGTCCCAGGAGACCGTCACCCCATCCCCTGCAGATGAAACCCATCACGATCAAGTCAACGGGAGAGACTCTTCAGAGCACCTTTACCACTGGGATGGGTCACTGCAGGGCATGGCACTCGCTGTGAGACACAGGGAAGAGTCTTTGGGGATCAGAAAATACTTTGTACAAATCTGTTTCTAAGATTTTCTTAAATAATGTCTTTCAGAAATTTTGCCTTGTCATTTGAGAAAAGCACAACCCCCTCACTATTCTTTTGTCTGCAATTATGACAATTCCATAATGGTATTGAAACATAATAAAAACGATTAGCATAAAACTTCTTGATTGACTGAATCTTTTTTTTTTTTCCTTACAAATTGTCCACTACCAATTTTGGCTACTTACAAAAATAGTCAAATTTGGAATAGATAAAAAAAATAGAAACTGAGTTTTTGGATAAGAGGAATTGTTTCCAGCACAGTCCTTTTCATAAGACCATCTGCTCTTGTGCTACCAGGTATGAGTCTGTAGCGCTGGATGTGTTACTACACCTGACGAGCCAGCACTGTGTACAGGTGGTTTGGAGGATGCCTAGCATGGGTCTAACCAAATAGGGTGTCCATGGAAGTAGAAGAAAAAAGTTCTGTTTTGCAAAAACAAAAATGCAAAAGGAATCTAACATTTACTTTAAGGGATGTTAGATTGCAATGAGAGTGGAGGTAGCCAGTGGTTAGCATAGGCACCAGTGCAAGCTCACCCCAGCTTCCTAAAGTGTTGAACTTTCTGGGGTGGGTAATGGTGGCTCAGGGCAAAAACATATTTCTTCATTGTTAGTATTCAGCTTTGCATTTTTATACAATTAACACAAACCTTAGCAATTCTCCAAACCTGCCTTCTAGATACGTGTGTATTTATGGAAAGGCTTCTGAGCCTCCTTCCCTTTTTTTCTGGGTATGCCCACTGATTTGGAAGGCTTAGCATGTATCTGTTTTTTTTTTTTTTTCCCTTTCTCCATCAACCCTTGGCCTTAAAGCATTAAATCAGAGTTCTCTGGATCTGCTACACCATGAAAATATTTAGTGGATATAATGTTTATTTGTGATTCTTGATTCACTCAACCCATTCTCTAAGGGAATCTCTCCCAACATGCCCCCCAGTACTTAGCTGTGAAAATTACATTCCCTTCCCCACGACTTTGTCAGTGCAAGGAACATCACAGCCTGCTTCAAAATGCTGCACTGCACTTCTCAATGGTATTTTATGACACATTTTTCAAATCAAATTTAAAAGCATAACTGAGTGGAATTAAATTAATGCCGTCTGGTAATGTCAGCAGCACCGGAGCTGTGCATGGCTGGCTTAGCTTCTAAACCTCTGGCAGCTTCCTGGGACTTACTTCTGACTTCAGGGAAATAGTGAACGCGGTGATGTGAATTTTTTAAAAACTGTATCTACAGAAGGGAGCGTGTGGGAGTAAATATATGGTAGCTGAGGACTTGGTAGGGCTTTGCTAGGGAAGCTCTGGAAGGGTGGTTCCTGCGTACAGCTGAGGGAAGGAGGGTATATGAGTTCAGAATAGGCATCTCTGGGAGTTTAGGATTATGGATGTACACCTAGGAGGTCTGAGAACATCCCTAACATTACCCATGCAGACCTTATTGCATCTGTTTTTCCCTTTCTCACTCCTGCTACGACGTAGTTTGATTAGTTATTCTGTCCCAGAAACGAGCATGTCACAGTACGGATTCTGATAATGAAGATGATCGAGATTTCGAATAGCAAAATGCTGTATCTCCAGCCCACTGAGCAGAATGCACAGTTTGTGCTCGCGTATATTTTTGTCTGTGCATAGTCAGGGGAGACTGCTCATAGCTTTTGGGCTGGAAAACTGTTAATACAACAGGAGCTCTACAGGAAGAGAGCTGGGGGAGTAACAGACGTATGCAGGTGCATGTACAATAGGTTCTTACATTTTGTGTCTGTAGATGTCTTAATGCTTATTCTGCAAATATAGAGTCCACATACATCTATCTGAAATGGTGTACGTACAGGCACAATCTCATTTGTGTACAGCCAACATTTTCCTTTTTCTCTATCTCTGTTCTAAATGCAATAATTCCAGCATTTTTTTTCTCATTTTGAAAAAATCCCATAATGATTTTAGCTAAAATTAACCCAAGAACATACAGCACAGGATGTAGTTCATCAGTGCCTAACAATACTTTTGTATTCTTCAGTGACTGCATTTGCTCATCCCATTCCAAGAGGGGCACCTGAAGGCATCGGCTGCCTGGACCTCTCTGCCTTCCCACCCAGGCAATACTCAGATCGTTCCCTCCATAGAAGTGGGACAAAATTTCTGCTGGCAATGCTACACAAGAATTGCACAGACATGCGCTGGGTCCAAACAAGCTCTGTAACCCACCTGAGGTGAACAAATCTCCTCTTGTCCCCGCTGAACATGCCAACTGCCCATAAAGATAGTGGGATTTTAGGTTGGATATTAGGAAGAACTTCTTTACCAAAAGGGTTTTTAGGCATTGGGATGGGCTGCCCAGGGAAGTGGTGGAGTCACCATCCCTGGAGGTCTTTAAGAGACGTTTAGGCGTAGAGCTTAGGGATATGGTTTAGTGGAGGACTTGTTAGTGCTAGGTCAGAGGTTGGACCAGGTGATCTGAGGTCTCTTCCAACATAGACGATTCTGTGATTCTCTGAAAGATGGGTTCACGCTATGGATAGAGGGGGAACTGCGCTTATTCTGGGTTACATTAATGAAGGTACCAATTGCCACTCAGCCCAGAGGGCAAGCCCAGAGCTTGTAATGTGCCATGAAACACAAGTAAAATCACCATCTGTACTTTTTGGGGAGTTATTTTGTTTGCTTGTTTTTCACCTTTATGGTAAACTCCTTTTCTGTAAGGCTACAAAATATATATTCCCCCCTTTATGGAAAACATTGTATGAACACAAAAGCCTTCCCCCATAAAGCACTTGTTTATAGTGGTAACCTCATTGCCTGAATGCCACGGTGACTTGTCCTCATCCCTGCACTAGGGGTGTTGGTGTCTTCCAGATGCTTTTGTGACAAGAACACTTTGAGGTCAGGTAATGCGTTTGTACGGGTGTACAGAGCACTAGAGATATTTATGCTTTTCTATAAATAATAAGCTGTCTTGGATTTACTTGGAGATGTAGGAGCGCAGAAATGGGAAGTGTAATAAGGAGAGGAAATAAATTAAAAAATAAATAAAAAAAGAAAACCGACTCAATGAGAATTCATCCGAAGCCTACCTAAGCAAAATAGATAATGATGAAGCCAAAGGAATTTTCTATGTGAATGAGAGGCCTGCGATCCAAAAGGTGAAAAAAAGATTGCAAAGCTGCATTGCTGATCTCCCAGCCTATGAAGAACTATTTTAGAAAGATTTTTTTTTCTGGGTGCCTCATCCAAATCTAGCTTGGGGATGGAAATTTCCTGGGACTTCCAGAGGATCCTCTGGGAGCTGGGATTACCCCAGAATTTCACAATTGCAATTCAGTTCTGATACTTTGCTGAAGTCAAATGGCTCCAAAAATGTGCTTTTTCCCCCTTTATTTCTCAAAGCTTGGACACAATCGGTGCGACACAAGGTTGAAATAAAATTTTATAAGCTGTTCTTAATGCACAGGGATTTACATCAGCTTGGCTAAACTGCGGAAATTTTGTATGCTAGGCAGGGTAAGACTCATTTCCTTAATTTAAGCATCTAGGTGTTCAACATCTAATTCCGAGCCAGTCACGCCAGGCTTCCTTTGCAGACAGCAGGGAGAAGCAGGCTCCCACTGAAGACATCTCATTTCATTCTCAAGAACAGCCTCTAATCTGGGTCAGACGAATTGCCTCTGGAGGTACCCGCAGCCCCAGACTGGAGAGAGATCGGGGTGATTATCCTGGACCTCTCGCTGTTAGACATCTAAAGAGGAGGGAGATGAATCCCGGTCTCAGCAGCTGTTACATTGCTGTGGGTTAGGGTGCTTAAAAATGTCTCTTCTTTGCTAGCTTGAAAGACTCCATCGCTCTCACTGAGAGACAATTTCATGCTCTTAAACAAAGTACTAAGGCATGAAAGTACAATCCAAGTCTGTTCCTTCTGTAGGGCTGCGTAGGGCTGGTTAAAGGAAAGGGCCATATGATGTGCTTTGCATTGAACTGAGGAACTGACATTGGTATCTGGGAAACGTTCCAGTAGACTGAGGAAGAGGGCTGTGCTCTGTGCCGGCATAAAAAGAGCCAATTTTCATGGAGATACCATCCATTTACACCTGGTCTGCATTTGGCATGGGGAGAAGAGAAATCGCCCCTTGATCAGGGCGTATTTGACATATTGAGTTATCTCTCTGGTGAGTAATGGAGTGAAGATGAGTACACGTTTGATATGTTAGAGTGGCTTCCTATAAATATTAAAGCATGAGGAAACTTCACAGGCTAATGGGACGGAAGCACCTGCAATTCATCCACACAGCCCATACCGAGCTGGAGGTGGCTGCCAGCAGCGGGCTTCCCGGAGGGGTCGTTAACAGCTCTCGCCAGGCTTTTCTGCTCTTCCAGGATCTTCATGGCTGGAAGGAAAACTTTGCATTGCTTAGCCTCAAATTTCAAGGAAGCTGCGCTCACAGAGCTCTTTTCACTACGTCTAGGGAGAACATGAAATCCTCATCACTGGAGGTTTTTAAAGACAGATTAGACAAACCTGTGTCTTGAAAAGCATTGATCTTCTTGACCCCACTGGAAAGCAAAAGGGTTGACTGGAGGTCAGTCAATAATTCCTCCACTTCTGTTTACCATTCGTATTCTCAAGCAGTAGGATCTCTACCGAATGATTTCCCAGTCTGTGGTTTGCAAACCATCTGAACACATTGCTTTTTGCAGTCGTTTCATGCGATTGAACTAAGGAATTAAAGGTTACTTCCACATGCTATAAACAAGCAAAAATGGAGAGGAAAACAATTAATGAATGAATACACAGAAGTTTAGCCCCGTTTTTATGTGACAATAGTGATGGAATTTGCCTATTTCTGTTTTGCTTTCCAAAGAAGTGCCCATTCTCCACGGAAAAATAGAGAAACATTGCTCTCGAGGGCAGCCAGCTGGATTTACCCCAGCAGCCCGAGAGGCAGCCAGCCCCACAGCAAGCTCAGCGAGCTCCCTGTTGCTGATCACCAACACGGGCTGAGCACCACGGCATTCCCCAGCGTTGCTATTCTTCAGAAAGCCTTCCTGCTGCACACCGCAGGATGATGTGTCCAACAACCCCACCAGAGCAGGATGGATCTCAGCAGGTTTGCTCTGCTGGTGTCGCCTTCACTCATCGCACTCTTCCTGGCCCATTCTCTCGCCGCCTTCTCTCCAGATTGTTTGCACTCCGAAGATTCCTGCTGCACCCTGTACGAAAGGAGCCGTAATTGCTGATCCAGCTGTTCGACGTTCCCCTCAGTACAATCTGGAAGCCGGTAAACAACCAGATAATGTTTATCGTTGCGGTGCAGAGGAACTGAGTGGTGCTGCCTGCCTGATTCCGCCCTGGAAGGGACCGGAGGGAGCCCCGCGCACCTGTGAGCTCCGCTCTCTGCTGGCTCAGCGTTTCCTTCCAAGTGCATTTCAAAGTCAGAGGCTGGGGTTTTCAAAGGCACTTGCTGAAGGGAGCAGCGTTCTGGCAGCCACAGGGTTGTTAGCTGAAAGGCTGTTGTTGTAAAGCTGGGAAAATGTTTCCTGTTGCTAGGAACAAGACATGTCTCTTGATTTCCCTGGATGGTTTTGCACTGCTACCTGTCCTGAGGCATGGAGTTAGCTAAAATTTGCAAAGAGGTCACTAAAGAGCTGCAGAAGAAAAGTAACATAAGAAGTATAACTTCACCCCAGCGGAGCTAACTTCTAAATAGTTGGATCAGCAGTGATTCCAATCGCACCTCTTACTTTGTGTGTGTGTGGCTGGATTTTATTATTATTATTATTGTGTTGCTGTGACGAGTAGCTTGAAGAAAAGAGTGGGAGAAGACAGCCAGCCAGCTGCATGCGTCAGAGAAAATGTGTCAGGTTAGGACACATCACCTGAGAGGGATGCTCATGAAAGCCGTGAAAGGCTTCCTCCTACTCCACTGGGTAATTCACCACACCTTTCAATCTGAATTTAGCAAAAAGAAACATGTTTGTGGGTTTTCCTTCCTACGACTTTCTTCCTCAAGCTATGCACTTTGTCCAGCCTGGGTGAGAGCATAAAGGTAAGTGCCAGAAGCTGATCTGGGATCTGAGGATCCTGGAAAGGACTCCTGCAAGGCTGCACACCCGGCTGCCCTGGGCACAGAACCCGTGAGCTGCAGAATTACACCGCAAAAGATGTAAAAGATGCGAGGGACAAGGGGCTGAAACCAGGCTAAGAGTTAAACCCTGCAGGGATGGGCAGGCACGCTAACCCAGCAATACCAGGACACCAGGGGTGGGACAGCGAAGGATTTCCACCTGCAGCGTCCTAGGAGTCAACTCAGCGGGAGAAACATACCAAGGATGTAGACAGGAGATCTGCAACCATACAGTGACCTTTTTTTCTGCCTCTAGCTTTTCAGTACCAGCTTTCCCTTCACTGCATCAGCCAGGAGAGGATATGAAGGACCCAGCCTGACCCAGTCCTTTCTCCAGTTCCAGCCAGCACAACACCAAGAGCAGTGCTCTTCCACCTGGAAGCACAGAGAGGTGTGGGCAGGCAACCCCCTCAACTGCACAGCAGCTTGCACAGATCCATACCACCTCTCAATAGCATCTACACCTCACCACGAGCATGTACCCTGCAGCTAAACTGCACTCCTGGACCATCATCGCATCTCAGATGCTTCCACCAGTGGTGGCACCCATGCAGAAAGTCACGAGAGCTGTGACCCTGCTCGGGCACGGAGCCTTCTTCGCGGCACGAGTGCTTCCCTCCCATCAAGTTTCCATCTTTCAGTCCTGTTCTCGCCTCATTAAAATTATAGGTGCTCTTTATTAGCATCATGTGTATCGTCAGACCCCAGCTTGTGTCAGCTGCCTCTATCTGAAAATGGCACTTGAAGGCATAGCAAGAACTCTGCCTCTGTTCAGGCCAGCTAGGAAGCCTGAGAAACCCCATTTCTTTCCACATTCTCGTTCCAGATTTTCCCGAGTAATAAAGAAACAAGCTAATTTTCTTCATAAATGAAGTGATTTCAGGTTTCAGTGCGAGACCTGAATGCAGTGGACAGATTCTTGGCTGCTCGAAGCCACTGTGTCATTTCACACCCAGCTCAGGTGCCAGTGTTTTGTTAAATCAAACCTCTGCATTTGATAAGATAAAATAGTTCTTTATGAAATTAAAATTAGGTTTTAACATCTGTAGCAAACAGAGGGTACGCTCACATGTCACATCTGCACCTGTGCAAATGCCAATTAACCCAGCATAATTAGTCACAATTTTTGCTAATTACCACTAAGATCAGAATCAGGATTTACTTCCTCATTTTTTATTCTTTCTCTTGCAGATCCTGATCTTTCTACAGCGAACCGGGGGGGTTATGCAGATGGCCACGTGGGGCAGGTCTTTAAAAGCAAAGCCTCAGAACCAAATTCCCAAGAGCTCAGCACCCAAAATGCAAACACGGTTCTCAGAACAGCGTGGTTCTTATTTAACCACCTAAACAAAGGGGTAAATCTTTGGTCATTCCCTGCCTCTAGCAGTTTTTCGATGGTGCATACCATCAGAAGAAATCAATAGGCAGTAAATGGAGCATTTTTGAGAAAAGTTGGCTCCTGCTGTGAGCCCTGAACCTTTCTGAAAGCGGTGACAGAACGGTGCTCCCTCACCACCCCCTGTTCTCCCCCCATTCCCTGCCTCAGATTCCATCACCAAGCCAGGACCTGTGACAAGCAGTGGTGCTGCCCACCCAGCCCTGCCATTAGTTATCACTGTTCATCAATCACAGCTCAGCAATCAGCGATATTATTTGTTATTGTTACTCCTGAATTTCTGGATTAATAATAAATATAATATAGACTGCTGTTGCGAACAGCTGAGGGAAGGACATGGTATTTCAGAAGGTCTTTAGCATCTGAAATACTGGACGCCCACAAACTATTTATAAAGAAGACGTGTGCTGTGGATATGAAGAGCAGGAAGAATATTGTAGTAACTATGGTTAAGCGAGGGAAGGCTTGTGAGAACTGTTACTTCTTATTATCCCAAACGATATAATTGAAGAGGAAAAAAAGTCAGAAAAGCCTTCAGGCAGTGAATTCCTCTTCAAATTTGAAACAGGAGCAGCAACATTTGCTTTCGGATGCTATTATTTTATCATTGGGTTGAATGGAATGGGTTAGCATCAACATCCTTGTATGTGCTCACAACTCACCTGAGCACTAAATATATATATATATATATATATTTCAGTATTATCTGAAGTTGCATTGATTTTGATGGAGTTCCTGGCAGAGAGATTTATCTCCAGGATGGATTTCTGATCACTTCTAAAGATAGTTTGTGATCCCAATTGAAATGGCAGCAGCTCCTGAGCTTAAGGAAATGTAAGATCCCTGACCTAGATGTCCAACAACACAGAATTTGTTAAAGCATTTTTAAAAGCACCTGATAAAGTTCATGGCTGTCCTTGCTAGTTGATTCAAGAGCTAACATTTCTTCATCTGGAGCACAGATCTTCCTTCGGTTGGAAATTAAACCTAGTACTCGCCGTCTCGTGTCCTCAGAGAGCAACTGATCCTCTGCTAAGATGTCCTTCAGCATATTAGGAGGCTGCACTGTGTCCTCTTTCAGTCTTTTCCTATTAAGGCTCAACTCCTTCAACTTTTCTCACAGGTCTTGTTTTCTGGAACTTTTGTCCTCCTTGCTGGTATCTCTCTGAAGCTCCCCAATTTGTCCACATTATCACACATAATACCCAAAGACCTCATACTCCAGCTGAGGTCTCCTTAGTGCCCAGCTAAGCAGAATATACGATCTACCTGGTGTTACTTTCCAGAGCGAGATTTGTTTCTTCTCACTGTTAATTCATATTCATCTTGTGCAGTATTATAACCCCTTGATCCTTTTCCACTGTACTCCCATTAAGGCAGTTATTCTCTCTTTGGTGGACATAGCCATGATTTCTCCTTCCTAAGGAGTCATTTGCACCATTGTCCTATTGAATTTCATCTTGTTGATTTCCTACTGCTCCGCCAAAGTATCAGAATCATTTTAAATTCTAATCCTGTCTCCCAAACTGCTCGCAGTCCCTTCCAGCATACTGTCATTTGTAAGTTTTATAGATGAGCACCTTAGTACATCATCCACATGGATAATGAAAATATTGAAGAGGTGTGGGACTGCAATTCGAGTGTCCTTCCCATTTAAAGGAGAACTATTCATGTGTGACTTCTCTGCCAGTTGTGGACCCATCTTGGGAGGGCTTCCTCTAGATCACGTTTTCCTCATTTGCTTATAAAAAAGCGAAGTGGGATCATATTAAAAGCTAGATAGATCATAACTGCTGCATCTTCCTAAACCAATGTGGCAGGTGGCTCTGTTAAGAAAATTAGATTGATTTGACAAGATTTGTTCTTTGCAATCCCATGTTGACTGCACCTTTCATCACTTTATTATCCTCCAGATGCTCATAAATTGATTGTTTAATGATTTATTCTATTACTTTTCTGGGTTAAGATGACTAGTCTGTAATTCCCTGGGTCCACCTTCCCCCCTCTTCAAGTGGAGGAGCTATGTTTGTCCTTCTTTGGTCCTCTGGGCCCTCTCCAGTGTCAGCAGGTAGCTGAAGACAACTGCTAATCATGCAGGGACTGCAGTGGCACATTCCATGAGAACTTTTTGTCAGGTGAGAGTGACTCATATGCAATAGTTATCTGCGTGCTCGTTAATCCATTTATCTCCTGTTGTGGAAGATTGTTGTGCTTTATCGTATCACTTTTTTTTAATTTTTTTTTCTTGTTGCTCCTTCCTTATGTGCCTGCATTGCTCCCTTTACATCCATCTGAAAGTTTTTCACCTGAAGGCTGAGCTTCTTCGAGTTGCTCCTTCCCTGTTTGCACTGTGCCATTCTATCCAATCGCTCACATTTAATACTTCATTTTAACTCATCAATTCTTTAACAATATTTCTGTGTAGCTATACCACTCTTTTGCTTTTCTTCCCAGGCCGAGCTACTTTACTGCTGTGTCTTTAACCTGTCATTTCAGCAGCTGCCTGGTATCTCTTCCCCACAGACACCCTGTGAAGTTCATCCACCAGCTTCCTGCACTTGCTCTGCTCTCCCTGTTTTGCTGCTCCTCCCTTTGAATTCTGCATCCATTAAGTTTGTGGTCACCATTTTCATAGAGGTTTATTTCCACCATCTAATTCTGACCAAGTACTTCAGGTTAGGATTCTATTAAATAGTCATTTGTGAACCACAAAAACAACCCCAAGGGAAGATACCAGCGCTGTAACTCTCTCTACCCAGAGAAGTCCTACCAAGCATTTTGCCCTGGCAGGGCTTGATGGTCTGACTTGAGCTAGATATGTCATAAAAACTGGGACTTGGTAGATTAGGTCCTTCAAGTCCGGCATGTGAAAAACAAATGCATAGGAAAGCTCAATTAATCTGTTATGGTTCAGTCCATCTATGTGTGCAGCAGTATGGACTATCAGTTGCCATTCCACATGCAGGGTCATTACTTTATGGAGATTTAAGAATCACATAAATCACATTAAGGACAAAACAAAAACAAAACAAAACAAAACAAACAAAAAAACACAAACACTCACATAGGTAGCCATTTGAGGGTCTCTTAAAGCCCTTCCCTACTATTTTTCAATTAACACACTCAGGAAAATAATTATTAAAAAAAGAAAAAAGAAAAAGAAAAAAAATGAACAAATAATGCAAAAGACAATCAGTTCAATAAAAAGATGCTGCAGGAGCCCACCAGGGACACGAGCAGCAGGTTTGGGAGCACCAAACATGCCACAGATGGCTACAGGGGAGCTTTCCCTGTTCTGCCAGCACATGTCCAGAGAATCACAGCTCACAAAATGGCCGAGGCTGGAAGGGAGCTCTGGAGATCCTCTGGTCCAACCTCCTGCTGAGAAGGATCACCTAGAGCACCTTGCACAGGATGGCATTCAGGTGGGTTTTTGGGTATCTCCAGAGAAGGAGACTGCACAACCCCTGTGGGCAGCCTGTCCCAGTGCTCTGTCACCTCCCAGTACAGAAGTGCCCCCTCATATTGAGCCACAACCTCCTGTGCTTCAGTTTGCGCCCGTTGCCTCTCACTCTGTTGCTGGGCACAACTGAGAAGAGATAAGCTCCATCCTCTTGACACTCTCCCCCCAGATATCTATAGACATTGATGAGGTCTCCCTCCCCTCAGACCTCTTTTCCAGGCTAAACAGGCCCAGCTCTCTCAGCCTGTCCTTGTACGAGAGGTGCTCCAGGCCTCTGATCACCTTCGCAGCCCTCCTTTGAACACTTCAGTAGCCCTATATCCCTCAAGTATTCTCAGTGCTGATCCACTGTTTGTCCTAGAAGCTAAATTACACGCAACTAAAACATTTTTGAAGCTCCTTTACCACATGTTTGACACTAACCGGCACCTTTTGCTTCCAAAGAACTCGATTTGCCAAGTAAGGCCGGTTTCTAGTTGCTGCCTGGGCATCGATGAGAAAAGAAATGAGAAATGACGACCAGACAACCAGTCTGTGAGGCAGGTAGGGTGCCCCCACCACATCACACATTGCCCCTTCGTGGGTGCCCAGGTGCTGTGAGGGGCCTGACTGACACCAGCTCATCACCACGCACCTGAGGGCATCTCACATCTGTGGTACGAAGCCCGAAGAGTGACTTACGGCGGCAAAAAGGAAAGGGAAACATAGGAGCACAGAAGTTTATCTGCCTCCGGAGCAGTGTCTGGATGACAGCTGAGGCAGCCGGAGTTGAACGGCACCCGAGACGTGCAGCAGATGGTGAGCTGACAGCAGAGCTCCCCACCACTGCCTGTCCTCGTGTCACTGTCAGCAGCTGGAAGGAGGCAGGCAGGCATGGGGTTTCCTCCACATGGATGAGAAAAACGTAAGAAACTTTTGTGGTAGCTTGTAATTGTTCACTCTCATCTCCCTCTGCTAATCTAATGTCTCCTTCGGGCCACGTGCTCATCTTTTATTTCTTTTTTTTTCTTATTTTTCCCTCTCACCCATGTAGGATGTAGGTACACCATCACGTTTGTTCAAAAAGCCCCACAGCTTGGCATAATGTCTCTGAAAAAAAAAAAAAAAGCTGGAAATCAGCAGAAGTGCACTTTCCTTTAGGACAAATATTTAGGCCTTAGATATTTTGGTTTCCTCACGGTCTCATTGAACTCCTCTTTAGATGACTAACTCCCATTTTAATCAGTAAAAGCTAGATACTTAAATAGCTTTGAAGAGCCGGTCCCCAGTGTCTTCCAGCGCCAGGATCCAATCATTGGTTCATCAATCTCTGGGTCCAATCACCAGTGATTGATTTAATGATGTCAATATTCCTTCCCATTCCTCCATAATTTCCTGTCCCTGCCCTTTATGACTTACTATAGGAAGCAACCCATTATGATAATTCAGTATTCCTCCAGCAGATAACCACGCTGAAATGAAAAATAAAATTCTGCACAGACCCAAGAAGCATCCACAGCTGCAGAATTAGCGTCCAGGCCACTATTTATTGAATTGTTTATCTATAATGCAATGCCACACTTTAAAAAATTAAATTAGGCTAATTATCCTATTTACGGAGATAACTCTCCTGGTGCTACCACTCCCATAATTTTCTGCATTTCCATCTCCTTTAAGACTTCTAGGCTTTTTTCCACCTCGTATATATCTGGAAAAAATATCCTTCAAGGTATAATTAACTTTTTCATTCAGAATCCTAATTTCCTCTCTCAGACATTTTCTGCTGTGTTTAAACTATTTATTATGCAAACTTAGAGAAGTCAAACTATGAATTATGTACAAATCTATGTACAGGAGCTCTCAGCTAATCACTGCATCTCCGTGTCTCGTGGTTCAAGGTAAACAAAGCACACAGAGCAGAAAATATCAGCGTCCAGCATCCAGCACAGGATTTTTTCCCTCACGTTAAAGACATCCTTTCCCTCAAATAATGTCAGCTTTTTAATGATTTATTTTCTATTCCTTTTCGGGTGATCTCTTGCCGCCTACCCCTGTTTGCCTTCCTTCCCACCATGCTTCCTTCGGCTCTCCCACAGAGCTCTCACTAAGCTGCAGTCAGACATGGGGAGATTTGCAATGACTCTGTGCGCCTGGTGAATGTCTTTACGCTTGGCATTAGGGTTTTCTCTTTTTCCCAGTTTTGGTTCATTTGCTTATTCTTTCCCCTTGCCCTTCTTGGATTTTACATTCTCATTCTGAGGGTAGGAATTGTTTCGTTTGCATATTTTTGCAGAGTCCAAAAGTATGTGGCTTTACATGTAATTCAGGCTTTGGCATCATCATAAAGGTTACTGTTGTTGATGTTATTGATGATTACCATTAATAAAGTTAAATAGGGCTCTGAGCCTAGACTAAGGCCTCAAAGACATCAAAGAAAAAGATATTTGTGGTCCCAAGGATTTTTCAATCTATGATTATTCTTTCTGCTAATTAATAGCACATCAGTGGCTATCTATCTGTCCTGTCAGCATGAAGATGTTAAAAAACCCCTCTAGCTCTTCAGTGGCATATTTTCTTGAATATTTATTTTAATTAAAATGGAATTATATAGCTTGGAGAAACCTTTTGGAGAAACCTTTTCTTCTCCAGTGCATGCAATTTGAAGAAAATGAAAGGGAAAATATGCTTTTATTTATTTTTCCATATGGAATTGTTATGATTCATTAGCACAGGAGGTGGATAAGCACTTTGGGGTTACATCCAATGAGACAATTGTAAAATAAGTGAATTGTTAGGGCTGGATCTTCTGATTGTGTACGGAAGCAATGCTTCATTGAAGTCTGTTCTGTGGGGTTGAAAACTGGATTTTCTGAAATACATAGAGTTCTCAAAGGGCTTTGTCCAAGAAAATGGGACTTACTTCCCCTAACTTTAGCAGCCAAAAGGTCAAGCATTCAGTCTATCCTACCAGACTAAATTCAGTCATCCCAGCCTAAATAGTTATCAGAATAGATAGGATAAAATGTCATCTTGGGATCCTTCTGTATGTTGTATATATAAAAAAAGTGAGCTCTGACTAGACATCAGAAAACAGAGGAATTGTATTTTGTCAGGACAACCTTTATGTATAGAGGTAATAGTTGGAGAGAAAGAAATACAGTCCTGATTCAGAGAAATAAAATCCCATCTCCAGGAAAATTTTTTGGCTAGGCTTTAATTTATCAGGGCCTTAAGGCCAGATGAAGTCAGTGCCTTTTAAGCACAATAAATGAATGTGTTGCTGAAGCTGTTTCCACATCCGAGACCAAAGACAAAGATGTATATGCTTCTGGAATTAAGCTTGACTAATAGAGAAATACCATTAAATGTGTGCAGGAGAAGGAAAGCTCCAGGTTGTTTTCTGGGAAGACTCTTTTATCCGTGACCTTGATCTCTGCTTTAGCTCCCATTTGCATTCCTGGGGAACACACATGCTTTATTCCACACCTCCATACACCAACCCAGTGGACAAAAGAAAAAGCAGGTAGGTACAATTCACCAGGAAACACAAGAGGGAACTTAGGAACGTGCAAACCAAAATCCTAAGGTTTTCTCTGTGAAGTCAAAGATTTGTATGGGCTTTGGGATTTTATTGGGAGGGGATATAGAGCTTTCTCCAGATATTCTTCTAAAAGCTGGGAAACAGACCAAGCCTATCTTCGTCATGGCTCTGTCTGTTTCCAAGTGACTTTATGATTAGGACGGGTATTTTAACCTTCCAAAAGGAGAAGAAAACATATTGTTAAGGACCTATAGGAGCCCCTCCATTTCTTTCTAATCAACTCTACCTCATTACTAAAACACCCTGACATACTCTTTTCCTGTGTGTGAATGAGGCAGAGGAACTTCAGATTGGATTTTGGATTTTGTTTGGATTTTTGTTTCCTTTTCCACCCCTTCTAAGTTCAGTAACTCCAAAAATGAAGGATGTTTGCAGCAGCCTAGCTGTAACCCCAGAGAGCTTAATTTAACTCCTGAGTCAGGTCTGCTGGGATTCAAATCTGCAGTTTCAGAGAAGCTGGTAGGAACTGCAGACCTTGTGGTTTGGTCCCTTATGCCATCCCTTTAGTCTTGAAAGTTCACGAAGGCATGCACCAGGGGGAGAAATAATTGCAGGAGAACTCCCAGGCTGGGGCATTGGAAGGAGAAGGAAAAAAAAAATCAAAGTAAGTTAAAAATATCCTCTGCAAAGACAAGTACAGGCCAGTAGTTCTGGAAAGCTGAATTCCTCATAAGGGATTCGCACCATCATTTTTATTTATTGCTTTTGACACCTGGTCCATCATGTCAGGAATTCTTGTGGCTCTTCAGCCTCCTGACAGATGCAGCATGCACCAAATGCCTGCTCAATGCATCTGCCTCTGTCCTAGCAACAGGCTCAGGATGCAGTCAAATCCCACTGTGATCAGGGATGGACAAGTTGAGGGATGGATAAGATGGATGCAGTGATGGCTGCTGAGAGGATGAGGCTGAAACCTGTGCCTAGGAGACTGAAAAGCTGGCTGCAGCAAAAAAAATATGCACAACAAGCTGATCAGATAATGTCAGTTCAAATCTTATTTATCTCATCAGTAGCAGCTCTGTGAGTTTGCTGCTTTCACTTTTTCTACTATTATTTTTTTGTGTAAGTGTCTCATTAACCTGCTTTTCTCTGGATTTGTTTGTGCCTCACTTTGGCAGCTGGCCAGTAGAAAACAGGGCTTTAATTCCACAGACTGTAGATTGTGTCCCAGTTATTAAACCATATTTATTTCTCTGTTTCCAGAGTTTTGTTTTAAGCTTGATTTTTTTTTTCTCCTCTCTCTAGCTCTGCTTATTTTTTTTTCTTATTTTTTTTTCTTTTTATTTCCATGTTATTTTGCATCTCTCTTTTCCAACATGGAAATAAGTGGAGAGATTTTAACTCTTGGGCTGCCAGAAACCAAACTGACTTTCCACATAAAGCAGAGGCCAACCTCTGGCTCTAATTCGAGGGCCAAATGCTGCTCTGGAAAGGGTCCTGGACAAAGCAGTGCTGCGGGCTGCAGGCAGCTGTGTGGTGACATGGGATGGGAGCGTGCCACCGATGTGCTGGCAGCGCGCTAGCTGTGGTTTGATGCATATCAGTCCATGGGGTGAGTGGTACTTGGATAGTGCCATGCCCTTGGGGTACTTTATCAGGCTATAGGTGAAGATTTAAGACATAGGCAGGAGTGCTGAACCCTCTAACCTGGAGTGGTCAGGGAGTGCTCAGCCTTTATGGGCGGTGGGGTTAGTAAGGAAAGAGCCTCCCCCAGGAGGCAGCTCTGAGAGGAGACCTGAAGCTCCCCTGCACAAGCCTCTCTTTGGACCTCTCAAGGAATAGCTCAAAGATAAGTTATCTACAGTTCAGGGTTGTAAATTCCCCCCTCTCGTACAAAGAAGCCATTTTTGCAAACACAGACTCACAGTTCTGCATCTCGGAGTTTGAAAGAGGGTTTAGGCATCTGTGTCCTTATTTTAAATAGCCCTTGTGCCTGCTGGAGCATGGGCCCGCAGATAGGAGCAGCAGAGCTGAATAATCCACAGCCAAAGTTGGGCTCGGGCCAAGTTACCGCTGTGAAAACTCTGCTTGCACAGCTCAGGCAGAACATTTAAGCAGTGCTTGGGAAAGGGGCTTCTGTTTCATGAGCTTCATCAGTACCTGGTGGTGCCCTTCCCCACTTGGAGCTTCGTATCAGCCTGAACAAAAAGGCAACACGTGATGGAGGCAAACAGTTCTGTCTTGCTCATAACAAGGCTCTCATGGAAATGTAAGGAGACATATTTTGTCAGGGACTATCATCAGAAATCTTTTTGAAATTGTCCGTCTCTTCACTGAATGTCATCCAAATTCTGCAATTATACCCTACCTGAAAATTGTGAAAAACAACTCTCTTCTGTTACTAGCAAAAAAATCCCCTATCAATCCATCGTGTTTCACCCAGTGACGTCTCTTTTCTCCATGGAGGTGCTAAGATGGCTCATTCAGTCAAGAGATATTACTCAGAGGCTCACAATCCATCAACCTGGCATCAAGAAGATGGATGGCAGATTCTTTTTAAAGACATGTTAGTTACACAAGGACTCTGAGAACTGTATTTCAGATCAACCCATTCAAAAAAAAGGCAGGAATTGTAAGGGACAAAAGTACCCTTCCAATTTTCCCTATCACAAATTGTAGCTGACATTTCCAGCACAACTGCTATCCTAATTAAAGCCTAGCACCTTTTAATGCACAGGAAGAAAATGGTACATTGTATGATGCTTCTGGTCTCCTCTATAAAGTCTCCACTATAAAGTCTCCATGAAACACTTTCCAATCCTTGGAGAAAGAAGCGGCCAAAACGCAGAGTTTTGGGCCTGGACATTAAATGTATTTAGGCTCTTAAGTCTCCAGTGAAATGGTTTCAGGAAGGCTCCAGGATGGAGGAAATCAGAAGCTCCGGAAATGTCATTCATGGCCCCAGACGAAGGTTTCAGACCCAGGCCTGTCTCCACCTCCTAGGATCCCTCGGGGATTTAGGCAGTGGCTGTGTTTGCTCACCCTTTCACCCCCCTTTCATTCAGAGGTTCACTCCTCAGCCGAGGAATCGCTGGTGTCCCCTCAGCAGAGGGGATGTGGGAACCAGATGGTGCACTGCTCTTGGGCTGGCACAGCATGCGAAGCTGAACTTCAATGTCAGTGAGCAGCTGAACGATCGAGGGCTCATCCGCACACACGGTTTGTTCACTGGTCTGAAGACATCTAAACCGAAGCGTCACAAGCAGTGCAGCACTGCAACGGTGGCTGCACGTTTAGCAAACTGCATGTTTGCGAGGTCCAATTTAGTGTAGCTGGCCACCAGTTATCCTCTAAACATCAGACCAGGCTTTCTTTTAAAATGTCTTTTAAAAAATGAATATATTTTTTTTCACTTTCTACTGCTAATAGTATTATTGGGGCACATAAAATGTTCTGATAGAGATCCTAGTTATTTACTTTATTCCCTTTCAATCCGTTTACCCAAATGACTGAGTTCCTAACAGCTTTCATCTCCATGAAACCCGCCCTGTGTGCCCGTGGATCTGTGTGGCTTGGACGTTACTCCATTTGCATGTAGCAAGTGTAATCAAGTCTGCGTCACTTGCATCTAAACAATTCTCTGACTTTTAATTTTGAGACTGAATTCTCTTTATCTGTCAAGATGACGAGGTCTAGCACCATTTTCCCTTCTGTTGGATAAAACACTTTTAAAGTTCGGAAATTGTCATCTTCAATTTAAAACAAAAATAAATCAAGGATGTTTTAGTTCTGACAGCATGAGATCTCCTTTGTATGTCATTCAGATTAAAGTCTTTTCCTTCCTACCTTTAGCAGAGAGGTGTTTAAAGAGCCAGACAAGAAATCAAGTAATTCTCTGGCCTGCAGTGGATAGCAGCCAGGACTTGATTTCGTCTTTATTTACGAGAACGTTTGTTCAGATCTTTTACTTCCAAGCTGTCAGATTCAGAAACATGCAATGCCATTTTTGACATAAGAATATAGCACTCCTGCTCGTTTTTGCCCAGTTTTGCTTCCTAACTAGATTGTAACCAGTGCTTTTAACATTCCAGTCATGCAAATCTTCCCATCAGGTTTCAGTAACACCAAAGTAGGTCGAATTTATGCTCGTATGTGAGCAATTCCTATTCCTCCTTCACTACCCAGAATCTTCACATCGGCGTATAGGCAATTAAAGATTTTCTATTCCTTCAAGTCTCTCGGTGCCTCAATTAATCTGGTTCTCAACGTCTTGATTTTGTGCTAAATTAGTGCTCCCTGTCCCTTCTTTTCATCCACCCCTTTGCTACTGCCGTAACGCACCCTGCCTGCTCTGCACAGCCCCTCCTGCTACGCTGGCTTCTCTGCTACCAAAATAGATTTTCTCCAAATGGCACAGCCTCGTGTTCACACAGGACAACCACTACTCCACTAAAATAACATGTTCTAGCTCACACAAATCCACGATCATTTCACTTCCAGAACTCTCTGATTTCTGCCTTCTTCTCTTGGAAGGTCAGAAGGGTGTCTGAGAAGGTTACGTGGGCATCCCTGTTCTTCGGCTGCCTCTTCTGACCTAAGTGTGTCCAGGCTTGGGTGAAGCAAGTCAGGTTTTACATACAGCTGAGCTCCAAATAATAATACATATTGCTTTTACCAAATCCTTGCCTATCAGGTTCAAGAATCTTAAGCAATCTTGTCTCCTTTTATTTGTGTTGTTCTGGAATGACCAAATCACCACACCAGCCCCTGGAAAGAATCCTTCTCATTTCTTGAGAGAATATGAGAAAGTATCTCTATTCTCTTTGGCTGTTGGCTTTTTCTTTTTTAATAGACACACATAATTTTCTTTTAATCTATGCTATCAGGACATTCTCAGTCCCACGTAGATCTCTACTCCCTTCTGCTAATTGGATCATCTGAGATAATTTCCTCTATAACAGCCTAAGAGACTAGAAACAACCGAACATTTCCAGTTAAATGAAAATTATTCTGTTTTTCTCCTGTTTGGGGCTCTCATCCTCATATGACTCTGGTCAAGTAGGAGGTCACCAAGTCCCTTTTGTGCTGGTGCTTACAGAAGGTCTGATATAGCATGACTGATCTCAGCTCTTCTGCTAAGCCCAAGGGAGCTCATGGAGTATCACCGTGGCTCACATTGGTGTTTCACAGCAGAGCACCAGCCTCCCCACATCGCCCCAAGCTCTGCACACACGCTGCAGAGAAAGGAAACCGTTACTGATGTTTGCCAGACCCTGGGCCACTGCCTTCTTAGGGTATTCACTGAAGAACCACCAAATCATTCCCCCACTTGAAGTGGTCACTGCGTTCCCTGTGAGGATGAGCACGTTGCCTTCATCCACACAGGGGCAGGCCACCAACCCAGCGTCCCAGCAAGGTCCAGTCCATCACAAGGTGCCCACTCACCCAAGGCTTTCCAGTGAGTTGCTTCCCTTCAAAACCAGTTCTTTTAAAAGCAGATAAATAATGAACTTCCAGGCACATTTCTGCAGCTCAATGGTGACATCCAGTGACTGGCTCAGTTATTCCCAGGTGTGCGTTCTGCAGGGCCGGCCGGCCCTGTTCTTGGCTCAGAGAGTGGCTCACATGTCTCCTGCAATCACATCATGTTCATGCTGGAAAATACTTTAAAACAAAATCCCTGTTTGGATTTGCATAATTACTTAATTGCAGTGCCTCACATCTCTCTTCCTCCCTTTGAGCAGCTCCGTGCGGCAAGCAGTGCGCCCATAAGCTCAGCGCGCAGCCCTAATATACCTCAGAAGGGTTTTAGCTCCATTGGCAAAGGAATTCCAGTCCTTTAGCCTGAATTTCATGAATTTACCACTGTTTACCCTCCTGTGACCCAAAGCAATCTGAAATCTGTTATAACCCAGCTCTGGATGTTGAATTTCTGCGGTGATGCCATGCGTACCCAAGGGAGCAGGGCTCAGGGTGCAGGCAGAGAAGTCATGGGGCAAATGGCAGAGGAAAAGAGTGATGTGTTGGAAAGGAGGAAATACAGGAAAAGGGAAAGAATGATAGGGAACCCAAAAATATAGAGACCATGAAAAGGGATGAAAACATACGGAGGGAAAGCAAAAAGAAACAAAAGAAGGCTGGAGGGAGGCACAGAGATGAGGCTGGAGTAGAGCTGTCCTGGCCTCAGCGAGCAATGATGCCATTCAGGGATCTCCGTACGGCGGAGATGGCGTGTATTGAACAGACTGTCAGCGCGGCAGCACCCGGCTCTCCGCGGTGATAAATGTCACATGCCTTTGCTGACACTTGATAAAGGTTCTGTCCATCAGCGGTGCCAGCCGCGGGGGCCAGCTGGCTCGATCGTAACCTTCATCGCCGCTCCTCCGCAGAGAAGTCCCAGAATTTCCTCTATTTTGCTGCTCCCTCTGCTGAGATGCTTCCCCTCTTCCCAGCCTGCCTGCCCTGCTCACCTCAGTGCTTTCTGGTGCTCCAAAAAGACCCCAAGCAGCTGAAGTGAAGCTGTCTGACTCAGCCAGCCAAAGAGGAACAGTCTGGGCCCGGACTCAGCCAAGCGAGGCTCTCAGTAGGATGGAAGATGTGAAAAAAACATGGGAATGGTAAAACATTAAAAGAAAAAGGGACAAAACAATCTCTCCCTTCAAACTAGGCCTGCAGCTCAGGAGGTGCGGTGCCAGACAGATTCTTAGCAAGTGTGAAAAGACGAGCCACGAGGACAGGCGCGTTGTGCCAAAGGCACCAAAAGGCCGGATCAGTGGAAATGTTGTTGTACATTTACATACACTTCTATATTTACATAATACTCCGGATTTGCCCCCGAGAGCCCTGGAAGAACCTAGCAGTGTAATGCTTCTCCCGGGAAGGCCACAGTGTCCTTTAAAAATGCGAACGGATTATAAGGCTTGTAGCCGTAACTGGAAAGTGCTGGCTCGCCACATTGTTAGCTTCATTTTAGAGGTTAAACCAAAAAGGGAAAGCAATTTGTCTAAGGTGAAAAATCAGCCAGCTGCCCTCGTGCAAAAATAGTAAGCAGCTGGTTAACCTGGAATAAACAGGCAGTAAGCAGCACAGGTGCCCGAGAAACTGAATGAGCAAAACCCACCTGAAGTCCATTCCTTAGTTCCCTATTTGGGAAGTGAATTATTCAGAAAGACCGAAGGATAAGAATAAATCACATATTAGCCCATCAGGTTAATATGGCAGCAATAACAGGAGAACAGGGTTATTTAGGATATATATAAATTCTTGTCAAGAGAGGTCATTTTTTTCTCCCTCTGGACTCAATGAGACAAACATTCAGTCAGTTCTGAGTATCTCAGCATCAACAACATATTGACAACTTGGAGGGAATTCAAAGAACATCTTCAGTGATGATAGAGGGACTGGAAGGATTGATTTACAAGGAAAGGTTTTATGATCTAAGTGGGACAGATTCATCTCTACTATAATTCCATGGATGTCAAAGGGCCAAATTTTGCCCTCAATTACGACAGCGTACATGTGGCAAAACTTCACGGGAGTAAAAATATAAGGTCGTCATTAGGAAAAAAGAATGAATCAAAAAAGGAATATCTATTAGACTTGGGACATATCTCTGAGGAGAATTGGTTGAAACTCCAGTGCTTATGACATTTAAAATTAGTCGAGATAAAAGCACTGAATAATATTATACAGAGAACACTTCTGCGGTGACAAGGGAAAGAAAAATACATAAGTGGGATTTCCCCGTATTTTTATTATTATTATGATTACTGTTTTATGAAAGGAGGAATCCATATCCAAAATTAACTTCCTATAGGCCAATTTAAACAGAATACATTTTAATACAGCCAAAAAACATCAGGGAAAAATCCATCTTCAGCAGAGCCAAAGAAAAAAAAGAGAGTTTTTAAGGTATGTTAGGGATAAAGGAAAACCTAACAATAGTATGAGCCTATTATAACATGCTACGGCTGGTGATGATAAAGCAGAGATGACAAACTGTTCATAATGATGGAAAAAAGGCAATTCTATTCAATAACAGTTTATATACTGCAGTGTAAAGAGATGGCTATGAGGAAAGATTTTAGAGGATGACTGAAGTAAGCTTCGGGTTGATTTGTAATTTGAAGTGTGAGGATGATATAGTTCTCACTCCTGGAAACACAGAATTTTACCAAGAGGTCGTGTGCTGTAGTAGAGAAGAACTATTGCCCCTTCACTTTTATCTCCAAGACAAAAATAATGTCCGTAACAGAAAGAGCTGGTGATTTTGGCAGAAGGGAGAGGACCTGAACAGGTTTCAGAGATGTTTATGTCTAGGCTTAGAAATAAATCAAGACAGGTATTGCTGAACAAAGTGTGTGGAGGAAGTCGGGCACAAGGAGAACAGCCGTGTCCATCACAGCACAGGTCTGAAAGACCTAGGGTCAAAATGTAAGTGAAGTGCACAGGGCTTTAAAGCAGCTCTGTAGCTGAGTATTGCATCTGACTGCAAGGGCAAGACCTCTTCTGGTGAGAGAAGCCTGAACAACTCGATGCACTCCTGTAAATACACGCAGCTGGGGTTCTCGGCCACCCCTCCAAATTCTCCAGGCTGTAAAAGGGGGAAATGAGGAGGCCCTGCCCTGGCAAGGGGCTGATGAAGAGGACTGAGACAAAGAAGTTCTGAAGAAAACGCATCATAACTGAAGAAGACAATCTTACAGGGAAGAGTGGCTTGCATAAACAACAAAGGAAGAGGTTCATATTGTTGTGAGCCCACTGAAGACTGTTGATGGCAAGGAAGACGAAGAGGTCATTTAAACTTACTGATCACTACCAGATTTGTTGAACAAGTGGTATTGACCGATCTGGATACTCTACTTCAAGAAATGCTTCCAAATCACAGCCATTAAGGTTGGAAAAGACCTCCAAGATCTTCTGGTCCAACCGTCACCCCACCACCAATATCATCCACTAAACCATGTCCCTAAGCACCACATCCAACCTCTCCTGTCCCACAAATGCTAGCATTAGTTGTAAATAAGAAGAGAGTTCCAGGTAATAGGATGCTCTTGATAGCAATGTCACATTCAAAAATGCAATATGGGGTGACTAGTTACCCTGGATTGATAATTTATACTGACACAAATACAGTGAAAATAATGGAAGAGCTAATACAAGAACCAATTAATAAAGCATTAAGGGATAGGAATAGAATTAATGACTGTCAACATGATTTTATGGAAAATAGGTTTTATCAAATAAACCTGATTTAATTATTTGGGGAGATTCCAAGTTGGACTGATAATCACAATGATGGACTTGGCTTTAGTAAAGCCTTTGACATAGTATCACACAATGTTTTGATTTTAAAAGTTACAGCCACACTGATACAAAACACACTACACAGATTAAAAATTGGCTA
Organism: Aythya ferina; assembly: GCF_964211825.1. NCBI lineage: Eukaryota > Metazoa > Chordata > Aves > Anseriformes > Anatidae > Aythya > Aythya ferina. The sequence goes on from NC_140318.1 coordinate 7,636,701, forward strand.
ACTTGGTGAGTTCAGCAAGTAGTAATTAATGGGGTTTTATCACGAGCATTTTTACCTTGGGGAATCCCAACAGATAAATGTTTCTACAGTCAGTACTATGCAACACTTCTGGCAAAGAACCCCAAATTAATTCATGGCACGCAATTGCTGTTGCTAAAATGTGTCAACGCAACAAAGCTTGATGAATTGGTAAATGAAGGCACTTTTGGGGACTCCTCAGCACCCCCTGACAACCCGGTCCGTGCAAGAAAGCCGCCAGCCACGCGTGGGCTGCACACGAAGCATCGTGCACGGTGTCGGCCTGGTGCCCACATGCAGGGCTCAGCTCACCTTGGCCAGCCCATGAGGAGATGCCAAAATGGAAATGCCCAGTCCCAGACACTCGAGATCGCCTTTTCTTCTTTTCCACGGATCCCATGAAATGTCCGATGTGCCAGCCACATCCACACCTCACACCCCTACAGCGCAGGGCTGCCCTAGTGCCCCCCGGCTGCACTGCCACTTTCAGCTCACATCCCAAACAACTCCCCCCCACTCAAACAACTGAATCAGGCTGTTATTTTCCTGAACTCAAACAATCAGGGACCTTTGCGAGGGTGGTTTTTTCCTCCCCCCCTTTGTCATCCTGATAGATCTCTGTCAGATCACGTAATAAATGAAATCCCAAAGAAAAACAAGCACTTACATTTCTCCCCCTCCTCACCGCTTCCCCGCCCACAAATAAGCGGTATGCTTTTAGTGCACTTAGCGTTCGCGGATTATGTTAAAATATACCAAACATATACTGCTCTCCTCTTTCATGAAAACTTTAAATTGCTATTTCTGGGCTCAATTCAAGCCTTGCCTCATTCTGTGATAAAAGGACTTAAAAGCGATGTTCTAGAATAGAATAGGGTTTGGATTTTACAGAGTCTTTCATGTGCACAGTATCCCAAGGGCTTTACAAAACCCCGATGCAGACACTGAAGTACGGTAAGTGTGGGCACACGCAGCATCCATTAGGTGCTCAGTGCTGCCTCGCACACTCAGCACCCAGCTTTACGTAACTGCAAGGGGTCTGAGAGGGAACAGAGCTGTAGCTGGGTGCTGGCATTACTGCAGCGGGCCATGGGGTGTCCAGGAATCCCAAACAGCCCGGGGAGAGAAGCAAGGGGAGAAGGCAAAGTCCAGTGTGTGCGTGGTGGGGAAAAATGCAAGTGTATTGCAAGAAGGTGTGCAAGCAGGCAATGGCATGGATTTGCTTGGGGAAATTGCACCTCCTGTTGGTTCTGGGTGGCTGTCATGGGTGGAGAATGTGGCAGCTCTGGGTGGGAACCAGCCAAGGAGTGTGCACAGGACAGTGGGCTGATGGGGTGAGCAGCATGCCCAGGTCTGGGTTGGAGTAAGGGCAGAGAACATGATGGAAAGATGGCACGTGGTGAATGGCTGAGGAGGGAGACAGCATGCAAAACCAGCAGGAAGGGGGTGATACACAGTCACAGCTCAACTGCATGGAAATTATCTGTGTATCTGAGGAAGAGGAGGGAGAAACTGCCCATGCTTTGTGTCTGTGAGCATGGCAAAGGATGAATACACACAGATATTTAGCTATTCCTCAGACAAAAAAACTTCTAAGGGAAAAAAACGAACTAAGTGAGGCATGGTGGAAGGGTAGAGATGTGCTGGGAGATGACTGTTTGGCAGGAAGAGGTGAGATTTGGGGGAGGAACAAACATCAAGCAGCGGTGGGACACCCCTGGGGGGGAGGTCTGCCCCCGCCTGCACGCATTCTGCAGAGCGAGGCAAAACAACGCAGAGTGCGTGGTGTGAAATGGAAAGGTTTTGTTTGAAATTGTCCATGGGAATTCTTGATTTTTGGGTCGGAATGATTCAAAAAGAACACACATCGCTTTAATTCCTTTCAGTTATACATTCCTTTCAAAACCTGTCTTTTTAGGGACATTAAAAATAAATGAGAGTTTCTTGCTAAGGAGTGATTTTTTTTCCAACATATCACAAGGCATGCATTCAAATGTAGAATATTTTTAATGATGTAAACACCTAAAGGAAGTTATACACTTGATAGAAGTGGACTTCTGGCGCAAGTTTTCTCACTACAAAAGGAGATGAAGACAAACTGGGAGGGGGGGGGGGAGACACCTCTACAGCCTCTCCTTAAACAAAACCAAGCAGAATACATCTAGCAGACACTCCTGCTGCTCTCCCTTTCCCAAAGACCTATGATCCAAGTCATGTTTTGAGGTGATGAGGACTGACAGGGCTTGAGTGGGAGACTCCAAGCAACCACAGTACAGGGACGGGCAGGTGGGCTCGTCAGTCACCAAGGGCCAGAGACCTCCATAAGGCTTTTATTCCCCCATGAGAACCTACGTGAACCAAAGCTACACGGGCTGTTACATCACAGCCCAGTTTAACTCTGGAGACAACTGGTAAAATTTTCCTGTGTTGACAGACATTAGCAGTGCCTACTGCACACATGCAGATGCTGTAGAAAACGCCGTGCCACATTTCTGTCACACACCGATGTAACTCCCTTCTCACTCCCCAACAGGCCTCGCCTTTGGCCACAACACTGTGGCAGCCACTCCTGCCTGTGAAACTGGCAGGGCTTGTACTCATTCTCATACGTGTAAGCATCCAGATGCCAACCTGCCACTCCTGCACGGGGCTACACGCTGCAGTTTTGCCCCCCTGGCTTGCCTCACGTGCTCCGCACCGTGTGCTGCAGGCCGGGGAGTGGCAGCGCTCAGCCCCATACAGCAGGGAAGGGGAAAAAGCAATGAAACATGTCAGAGGGCAACTTCTGCAGGACACCTTTTCCAACCCCGAATGGTACAATACTCAGTAAGGGAAATCTGAGAGATGTCAGCACATAAACACACTAACGCTTCAGGCCTTTGGCCAAGAATGGCGCCGAGGCCTGTGCCGGTCGCCCTCCCTACATCGCTTTCCTTTCCTCTCAGGCGACCACCACAGCCCTTCCTCCAGCAAGCGGCCGGGCTGATCGTGCCTTGCATATATACAGGATGACAGCACGAGATTAAACAGTAGGGGAACAGTCATGTTTTGACCTCAAAGGAGTGGTGGATGGGAAGCAGATGAGCCATAAAAGCAGAGCAGTGTCTCCAGACTGAAGTAAATGGTAAGCTCTGAAAATCTACCTCGGAGATTATGTAGGTGGAACTTTACAAAAGAAATCTCTGGGGTTTACCCCAGTGTGAGCCATTGCTTTAAATCATTTGCCAGGCACTTGAGAATTTAATACCAGCTTTTGATACAGTATTTTTCTAAAGTGATTTTGGAGATTACATGGAGGGAAACAGTAAAAATAAACCTGAATGGGAGGGTTTTGTTGCAATACCTCTCAAAGCTTGACGGAAAAGTCATGAATGTCTTGTTTAAGAACGAAGCCCCGGCAGTACAGGATATCATTTCTTAGCTTGAAAGCACACTGCGAAGTTTTCAGTGAACTGTCTAAAAATACCAACGCACCGATATAGAGACAGGCAGATGGAAAGGAGCCGATAAGCCATAGACAAAGGGAATATCTTTAAGTATCCTTTCAAAGAGGTATCATTTTAATGGATGAGGCTTGGATCAAAGAACTGAACCAAATATCCACTGGCAAATGCAAAAGGTGGGTTTCACAAACAGTTTGATGAAGATGTTGGCATTTTATTTGAATTCCCAAGAAAACAATACAAGACAACTGTACAGAGCAGAAAGACAGGAAAAAAGCATGACAAAAAACAATTCCAAGAGTGTCAGTAGCTGACTGAGATCTAATAACCAGGCTTTCCTGAAGGAGTGGCAGAAAGGGGAAGATCTCATCTTTCCCCTCACTTCCAGAACCACGAACAACACACCGTAATTGGCAGTTTTCTCCCCAAATGTTTAATGAATCGGTCTCCTCACAAAAAGTGAACAAAACCTCCAATATAGTCTTGAGAATTTATGGACCTCCTACAACAGAACTCGTTCTGGAGCTGTTTTTCTGAGCGGTAAAGATGAGTTTTCTCTTTTACTTGGGTAAACACGAACCCTATAGATTTCCTGGAAATACTCTAGTTCAACTGCTCAGGCTAAGCAATACTCTTAACTCTGCAGGAAACTATGGTGAAAGGAACTGTGGCAGAACCTATAATCTCCATACAGAGAAGATGTTCATTCCCAAAAGCAGGCATAATTCTCTCCTGTGCCCTCTCTGCCCGTTCTGTGCTCTACCAGCTGCCCCTCAAAATAAAGTAATAAAAATTCAAATGAGTTTTCAGAAAAAAATATACCTGTGAAGGGGAGACATCTTCTGTCACTTTAATAACATACCAGGTTAATAATATTAAATCACCAGAGGCCAAGGAAATGTCAATGGAAATATTTAAGGCTCCCCACCTGAAAGTGCTGAGACTTTCAAGCAGCTGGGAAAGAATCAGAATGGACCGGTGGGACCGATCCCAGTCCTGATGGAAAAGCCAGTCTGCAGGGTTTGGCTTCCCTTCTAAAAAATGTGTGATATACTAATAAAATAAAAGTATGTCCAATTCTGGAAGCAAAATTAATGCTGCTGAAAAGGGGCAGGACAGCTCTGCAGAGTGTAGTCCCCAGTTTATTCAACCAACAGGCAGAAGGTAGGCAACAGTGGGGACAGTTTCCAGCTCTGCCAAGACACCAGGTCCTCAGCTGGTGTCAGAAGTGAGAATTTTACTGAATGAACTTAATTGTGTCCATTTGCACTGGCCATTACTTTTGCTTGGGTTTTGGTCTGGCCTTGATCCACCTGGGCATTTTACTGAGGCTTCATAATATAATATATAAATATAATATAATATAATATAATATGATATAATATAATATGATATGATATGATATGATATGATATGATATAATATAATATATAAAAATAGTAACAATAATCTGAAACCAGTATCTGTGACGTGCACCTCTCTTCAGTAGACCAAATTCATCCTGCTGGTGAAAACGTGCATGGTCTAGCAGCCAGAAGATAAATGCTGCCCAGCCTCACTGAAGGCAGTGAGACCTCCAGAAACGCAGGGACACACCTGAACTCTACTCTTTGTGTCTCCTCTTCCCTGGGTGAGCAACATCCACCGACTTACCTCGCCAGGACACCCACCAGTATTTCTGCATGTACCTGCAGACAGGATGCGGCGCAGGATGCTGACAGATTACAATTTCCTACAGTTCCCCAAGCTGCTGGATGCTCACACTTAGCAGTAGCCGCTGCAGGACTCCTGACCTGCTGCCAGGCACAGCCTTTGTGTGAGCTGTGGATTTAGGCCGGGGGGGTGAGAGGAGTTTTGCATTCAGCGGGACATTTGATGTCAGACGGGCAGGCAAGTTACGTCGGGGAGCTTCCAGCAGGGCACTGGAGCCCTTCTCACTATTGCACTGAAAGAAACAGCATTGCCTTCAGCAGGTTTTGAGCTAGAGATGAGGTGTTCCAGCCTTTATAAACCAGTGTACATGAGTAAGCTTTCCCCCCTTTCTTTGCCCTGTAAATAAATAAATAAATGCTTTCCTAAACCCAGCCAGGCAGCACAAGCTCAAGGCTTTTTGACAGAGCTGTGGGATGTGTCACTTAAACAAAACAAAACTCATTTTGAAATAGTGTCAACCCCGAGATATAACTGGATTCTGTGAAAGTGGCCAGATCCGTAGCTCAAAAAATCTGCTGTAGAGCCGTTCTGATTTATACCAGCTAAAGGTAAGATCCCACTCAACTGAGGGATAATCCAAATTGCATTGGTTCTTGATTTTGCTGGACAAACGACTCAGGGAGAAGAGGGAGTGAAGTGGTCCTGTGATTTGAAGGACCCTTACACCTGCTGCTGCTCACAGCTCTGTTTCGCTTTCCATCAGAAGGAAGACTCAAGTATAAATATTACTTGTTCAGACTCTTAAGTTGTCAGGCAAAACACAGGGCAGGCAAAACCTTATCCTTAAAAAACACACAATGTCTCCATTTGCTCGTATCTCTGCAAATGCAATTTCTTCTGCCTGATGCAGTGACAAAGCCCGGCATATGGATCATGAAGGTATTCACTGCCCTCCCTGTAATCTAAAGACGGGGTTGAAGAGCAAGCAGATCATGACAAACGTGAGGTTTCAGGATCTCAGAGAGCACACAGGCAGGTTGATCCTCCCTTGGGCAGCAGTGACACGGGGGCAAGGAGCGTGCCACGTGCCGGGTGGTGCTGAGCTCGGTGGGAAGCAGTCTGCATGCAGGAGGGACAGGGGGAAAATACAACGTCAGCATTAGTCACAGCTCTGAGGAGCTGATGCCACACTCCGGATCAACAGGTCTGATTGCTGCACCAGGCAAATTAGTCAAATTAGCAGAAACTAACACAAACAGAATTAGCGAGCACATGGACACAGAGTTCATTGGGAAGAGTCAATACAGCTGATGTAGAGGGAAGTCATGCCTCACAAATCATTCAGGGGTCTTCTAAGTAATTAAGAAATATATCAATAAGGATTATGCGGTCAATTATGGTGCTCATGAATTTAAAAACAAAAACAGATAAATAAAAGGAAAAACACCTCTCATGGTACCATCCAACGCTGACAGCTCTGAAAGAAGCTATGACCTAATAAGATGGAAAGTTTTCTTGTTCACTGCTCAAAAGGACGGGAAACAAACACATCCAACATATTCATAAATGGGCTGGAAATTGGGATTCATGGCAAGACGAGGAAATTAGCGGCAGACACAAAATCACTGAGCGTAGTCTGATCTACAGCTGACTGCAGAGAATCGCAGAAGACTCGTGTGATGCCGGATGACTGAGTGATAAAATGACAGATGAAATTCAACGCTGATACGTGCTGAGTAATGTACGTGGGGAAAATAAGCCTAGCTAGATATACACACAGGACAATGGGGTTTAAATGGGCTATTACCAGTCAGGAAAGGGATCATGGAGCCATTGTAGACAGTTCTGTAAAAACGTTAGCTTAGTGCTCAGAAACACTCAAAAAGACAGATAGAATAGCGGGAAGTTGAGAGAAGAAAACATGAAGCAACGTTGTGCCGCTGTATAAATCTTCAGTCCCCCAAATCTCCAGCAGTATGTGTAATTCTATTTCCTTCCAAAAAAAAAAAAAAAAAAAAAAAAAAAGTTAACTAAAAATGGAAAAGGTGCAGAGGAAAGAAACAAGAGCCAAAGATACGTGATGGTGTTCAGGGAAAGTTTCAATAACCAAGGGCTCAGGAAAGAATATCTGAGGAGTTAGAAGAGAGGTCTATAAAGGTCAGTGTGGAAAAGGAGGATGCAGAATAAGGCCGCAGAGCATCCCCTGCCATAATAACCACTGGGTTCCCAATATACTGCTTGTGCAAGTGGTTTCAATAATAGAAACAACCCCTCTTCAAATAACAGATTTATTTTGGGATGTTGTGGGAGCTTGCAGAGCTTCAAAATAGAAGCAAGCAAAACCAGTGAGGGCATGCACAGCTGTGGCGGTGGGGTTTTGTCTGTTTAAACTCTAAAGCACGCAGGAAGCCCTCTGAGCACCGCTGCCAGAACATGGGACAGGACATGGCGAGACAGATGGGTCTGCACAAGCTGCTCCACTTCTGCCCCTCTCCTGGCGGAGGTTTGAGCTGCCCAGGCTGGACACTCCTGTTGGGTGCACGTGGAGCCGTCGCTCCCTCGAAGACGTTGAAGTGGGAAAGAGCAACACCAAATATCTTTTTGCAAGGCAAAGCCCCAAGCCCCAACATCTCTCCTGCGTGCACCTACAGGTATTTAACACCCTTGAAGGAGTCTGACCAGCCGGGCCAGACTCAGGAGGCCAAGGATAGATGGCTGAGGCAGCAGTGGGGACTGGAGGCTCCCCATCCCTGACCCTACCACGGGGCACAGCACATGCCAGACCGGTCACATCCACAGGAGAGGGTGACCACAGCACGTTTCCCAGGCCACACAGCACCTCGCCATGATCCAAGCAATCCAACGACAGCCCTGTAGGCAACCTGAACGCTCTGAGGACTTTTTTGCACCGTCGGGTCCCTTCTGCCCACAGCACATCTGTTGCGGGAGCAGCCGGCTGTCACTCCACCAAGTGCCACCAGCACCAACGTCACTTTTCATAGCATTGGACCAGAGTCAGTCTCAGTGCCTCTAGATCAATAGTGACAGCCAGTTTGTGCCAGATCAGGAGCTAGTTAAACACCAGTAACGCTGGAGATTTCTTGAAAGGAGCAGGAGTCTCTCATTGTACCCGAGGACTGATGAGCAGGATCAGGTGGGTTTCAGGCTCACCAGAACAGGACAAATAAGATTTTGTTCAGCGTGATACGGATGCTTCTTTCAGAGAAAGAAAAAGAAACACAGAGCCTGCTTTTGTTTATTTGATGTTTCCCCTTCCTGCATTCCCCCCACATAAGAAAATAAGTTGATAAATTCTATATTAGCACTAACACATGTATCAACAATACTGACATGTTTTCAGTTGAATTTTCAGTTCTTTCTATTTTCCATCTCACAATGAAATTTGGTTCAATTGAAAGATTCAATAGTAATTGGAAATAGGCTCTGGAAATTGCATAATCTAGTTCTCAAAGACCCAAAAATTAACAAACAAACAAACAACACACACACAAAACTAAAGTAACCACATTCTGTAAAGATGTAATAAGTCAATTAAATTCATGCACAATGTGATTCTTGGCTGACAGGAGAATACAAAGAGAGAGGTCAGATCCTGTTTTCAAAAAGGAGCCTCATGAAAAGGAAAGCAAATGGAAATGTCATTATTGAGCATTATGATGAGAGATGAAAGGAGTCTCATCCAAAAAAGCACCAAGGGGGTGAAATGTAAATTGTTCCGAAAGGAAGCAAATGAAAGGGGATGTGATAAAGTCAGTGATGAGTAAACATGGGGGGAGCTGCCGCTCGGGTTCAGATGATAACAGTAAGAAATAGTAAAGGGCCTGATCCGCAGCAAGGAAAAACCAGCCCAGTTTCATCACCGGCACTACGGCTGCAGTCTCACACCCACCGATTGCGGTCCTGTAATAGCGCTCGGTATTTAGGTAGCTCTTTCATCTATTGATGTTGTGCACAGACTATTATCTTCACGCGCAGATGGAGGAAGAGGGGGGTGTACAAGACCTCGTGGCTTTTTGTTTTTTTTCCCCTAACCACAGCTTTGTGTTTTGGTTGTTACAGGATTCAGGAGCCTCGCTGAAAGCCAGAGCCAAGGCATCTCCAGAAAAAAGTGCATGTCTGAAGCTACTGCAGATAAGATTAGATGAATCAGCCCAAAACAGACACTTCCAAAGTGCCTCTGGGAGTCAAAGAGCTTGGCCATACAACACCACACAGGACTAAGCAACCCCCATTAAGATACTCTGCTGGGATGGCTTGAATACAGAGAAAAAAATAAATCAGCATTAGCTCAGTCTTCCACTGGGACTGCTTCACAGGCTTCAAGGACAGTCAACGAAAGGACATTCTTTCATAAGAAAACACCCGTGTTCAGAAATGTTTATGCCTCAGAGAGAGTTGGATTAGATCCAAAGGGCCAATTTTGCATTATCGTTACCTAAATCGAAGTCGACATCTCTTCCCGCAATGCCTGCAGGAACTCTGTACGTGGGCAACGGTCAGGGGGGATCCCTATTTCATGCCTGCGCTGTTACGGGGCTCCCGGTGGTAGCTACATGGGAAACGGAAGCCCCGCAGAGACCTCATTTTCCTAGACAAGTTAATCACTCCATAAAGGCACTCCTTCCTCCCCGCCACGAACTGTCGTGCAGCTCCACGGTCCGCGGTTAAGCTGCCGACGGATTCGGCTCCAAACCGGTTGCCATTCACTTATGAAGAGGTAATCCCTGGGCTTGGCATCTGCAGGTTTGTTTAATACGTGAAGCTCCATGAGATCCACTGGGATGGAAGGTTCTCAATGGATGCTCATCATCATCAAACGCAGGATGATAGTTAATTAGCTCGCATGTCTCTCGGTACCCCGTGAGAATAGCCATTCAAGCTTGACAGAGATAACTTGCCTGAGAAGCGAGTAATCCTGATAAATGTAACTCCCGGAAAGGACAGGAGAAATTAGAGAGGCAGAAGCAGTATCTCTCCATGCAAGATGACAAATTTTGATCCCACTTCTACCAGGATGTAAGTTAACACTGACTCCCTGGCTGGAGCGAAGCTGGACAAGGGATATTTGGCGCTTACATCGTCTCCACCTACATGAACCGACTGAATAAATATCTCCAGCTAGCCCTGCTGTAGCGAATGGATACCAAGAAGTATCTTTGTTCACTATGTTCCAACACAAATAGAAGAAATATAAGTTAGAAAAACCCGTTGTTTATTAAAATTTAGCTATAAACACTCAGCACCCACAACATCCCGATCTTTTCATTACATGACCCCAGGTAAAAGCAAATGCCTGACTGCAGGCACCCACAATTAAGTACACCTGGCTGCTATGTGGCAACCCCAGAAACAAGCACAATTTGTGTTTCTAGTGCAACATATAGGCATCCTACATGCATTTGCTTATCACTGATGAAGAGACACCACAAAAACCACCAGAAAAAGGGGCACGTCCATCCAGGGCCAGCCACGCAGAAAGCTGTTTTCCAAATCTGGGCCACAGTTCGTGAAGCCAGCTGAGCAGAAAGGTGTTCTGTAAGATATTATTATTAGTAATTTTATGAAACTTTGAAAGTTATTATTGCTCCAGATTAGATAGAAATGTTTAATTATGAACAGAGAGAAGATTCTTGGCCTTTTCAAAGGATAGGAGCCTTTATTGATTTTATTAGTCAAAGAAGGTGATAATTTTTATATTAATAACCAGAGAGCAATTTCTCTGTTAAACGGTGATTATAAAATACTAACTGAAATACCATTGGAAAAGTCCGGGGAAGGTCACTCTTTTTTCTTATTTCTTGTAATCAATCTTATTCTATCAAAGGCTGCAGAAATACAGCAATAATCTAACCCGCATTGTGGACACTTTTGAACTTGCAGGGAGATGTGGCAATGCCTTCCCTCGTAACGGAGGCTGGATCAAATGAAAGCCTTTGACTGAATGAACTATAATTGCTTGTTCGATATCTGCAAACATGGTTGGCTACCTGATGTGTTTGCTAAATGGCTGGGTGTCTTATGCAAACCTGGCTGCGGAAGGCTCTGGATAAACAGACCGGTGGAAACTGGACAGGGGTGACTTCAAATCGACCGAGCAGTCAGGTGTAATCCGTCTCGGGGCTTTTGTTCTGTTTGGTTTTCCCTGGGAATGCACAGAGGGGAGATTTGATGGGTTTCAGCACACACAGTCATGGAGCCCAGGGCATCCTGCTCCCCATGCAGCCGGAGAGTCGCCCACTGTGCTGTGAAGCCACCAGACCACCGCGGTCAGCCAGGCTACTCCAGGGGGCTTATCCCACTTGGCTTGGCCCTTCGATGGTCGCTCCAGTTTCCACGTGCAGCTGGGAGCTTCCTTAATGGGAGAAGGCAGGCGATTCCCCCACCAGCAGCCCAGGCTCGCTGTACGGCTCAAGGAGCCCGCAGCGAAGCATCGCAGGACGTCCTGCCCACAGGGGGACGATTCTTTCCTAGCCCTCATCAATTAGTGGTTGCTTTATACCCTGAAGCATGAATTTCTCCATCCCTCATACATTTTTTATTTTCTCTAATAGAATTTCTCATTATTCATATGAATGTCTAATCCTTTTGTGAATCCTCCAAAGCTCTTGGCTTCAATAATATCTGTGGCATTGAGTGCCACATGCTAATTATATGCTGTGGAAGGAAAGTATTCCTATCAGCTTTAAATCATTTGCTTTTAAAATTATTTTAATGGTTAAATAAACCATAACAGAATATAGCTTTTCTTAGATAAAGAACATCTTGCCCTAAAATTTCAGATTTTTTTTTGTTTGAATAATGGGAAACTGAGGCATGAAATGATGCAACTTAGTATTGGTCATTCACTGCTAGGTATAAAGACAGAGCCCAGCAGTCCTACTTCTTAGATCCTTTCTAGAAGAGGGAAAAAAAAAAAAAAAAAAAAAAAAAGAGAGAGATGATTTTTTCCTATGCACTGAAAGCTGATGTAGACACCTCAGGTTTTCATGTTCATTTTAAGGAACAATCTCATTGTCTCACCTTTGTAAGGCAGAAAAAAACCCACGCCATTCCCTTCTGATATAGAGACTGTGTTAGAAGAAATGTCAGGGATCACATTCTGCCAAATCAAGTTTACTGTGACCCACTGGGAACCAAAGATAAACTTCTGAAAAACAAAAGACTAACACGTTGAAGCTACTGGGAATTCTCTGTACTGGACAGGATTAAAATCATTCTGACTTTTCTATTGCCAATAATATCTGAGAGGAAATTTGATTTTCCCTCACCGTAAATAACTTTATACACTTGCTAATATTATCGGGAGCAGTGTGACGAACAAAGTCATGCAAAAGATACCCTACTTACCAATATGCAAAGAAAGGCTCGGTGATAAAACACCCACCCCCACCCCAAATACACCTCAAAAACTAGCTGAGGACAGGGCATTACTTTCCTGCTGCTTCTGGCTAATGTGATGTATATAATGGCTCCTGAAAACATTTTTGTCATGCACGGATAAAGGAGATGGAAAATAATAATACCTACTTACCTAAGTACAGTATTTAGATGACCCTCGCTGCCGCTGTATTTGAGTGCTCCACATATTTGGTGTATTTATACTCTGAAAATCTCGTGAAGCAAGGAAGTGTTGACAGCCCCATGCTACAGGAGAGAACTGCCATAGAGGGAACAAGCAACATTCAACATTACAGACGTCTGTAGCAGTACAGGAACTTGAACCCACGTCACCCAAGTTTTAGGTTATCGCTCTAGCTGCACTATAGCCCACTGTAGTGACCCAGGCTTACAAGTCATTTTGTTTGTCTCTAACGGAGGGATTTTTAGTACAGGAAAACATCTCAGAAAATGCCAATCTCTACCCATGAAATGTCTTCTACTAGAAGTGATATAGGCAGTATTGTGAAAATGGGCCATTGCATTTTTTTTTGGCCAGCCAAAATGGATAGATTTAAATCCCAGCAAACAGTTCTTAGGATAGGAACGCCACCACCTCGGTGAGATGCTGCAGTGACGGCTGTCCGCAGCCCTAACAGACATCTGGAGGAGAGATGAACTGACAGGTTTCTGAAGACTCAGGTGATCACTGAACCACCATCTCCTCCTAAAATGAAGAGACGAGACACTGCAAAGAGCTAGGAAACATGGCCCCAGATGTTCTCAATCCTCCTCAACTTAGAGTATGCAAGTCCCATATGGATAGAGGTCTGACATTACTCCAGACAGAAGATACTCCACAGCCTCCTCAATCCCTTACCCATACAACATATCTTCCCCTTGTTTACACTGTAATTTAAATTAATGTTTTAATTTTTCAAACAAACAGTGACATTGCTTATGAATGCATTACCACTGAATAATCTCTCTTGAATATCAATTAACTGAAGTAACTCCGAACTACAGAGCCCTTTTAGTCAGCAGCATGTGCTCACAGCAACAGATTTGTTTAAAACAACCAAATTTCATCAAGTTTTTAGCTGTCAAAAGGAATCAGCAGTTGCAGGGAGCACTAGCTGTATTCTGGGAAGGAGGACTCTGACGGGCTGTATATATGGGCTGCGGAGCAGCACAGCCAGCACCACGTCTTACACCCACTCCAAATGCGTCCAAGAAGCCAATTAAACACCCCAGAAGCCTCTGACGAGGCAGGGCTGCCTGCGGGGGCTGCCGTACAGTGTGGTGCAGCGTGCTGGGGGCTGAGGTGCTGCAGAGCTGGGAGTTAGTCAGCAGTTCGGGAAAACTGAGAGGAATCGGGGGCTGCCTCCTGCTTACCGCTGTGTGTGTCTGAGGAAACCTGAGGCAACGGAGCACGTTGTCTTCCATGTCACAGAGTCACAGAGTCATTACAGTTAGAAAAGCCCTCCAAGATCATCTGGTCCAACCATTCCCCTACCACCCATGTCACCACTAAACCCTGTCCCCAAGCACCACGTCCAACCTCTCCCTGAACACCCCCAGGGACGGTGACTCCCCCACCTCCCTGGGCAACCCGTCCCAGTGCCTGACAGCTCTTTCTGAGCAAAAATGTCTCCTCATTTCCAACCTGAACCTCCCCTGGCACAACTTGAGGCCATTCCCTCTAGTCCTATCACAGTTACCTGTGAGAAGAGGCTGACCCCAGCTCCCCACACCTTCCTTTCAAGTAACTGCAGAGAGCAATGAGGTCTGCCCTGAGCCTCCTTTTCTCCAGACTGAACACCCCCAGTTCCCTCAGCCACTCCTCACAGGACTTGTGCTCCAGGCCCCTCACCAGCTTCGTAGCCCTGCTTTGGACACACTCCAGGGCCTCGATGTCCTTGTACTTGGTCCCTGTGCCAGCAGCAGTGATGGCTCAGGGGCGAGAGCTCAGGATACATGAGCCCCTGACTATAGAGGCAGCTAAACCAGACGTGCAGCTACACACTGTCATTTACCCCAAGAAAAGCGAGCCCCGAAGCCCCACAGATAGGATTCACAGCTGGGGATGTGCTGCTAGGCCTGGCCCAGCCACAGGGAAGAAGTGTGAGCTGAGGCAAATCCCTCTGACGGGTGGGGTTTTGTTTCTTTCCCAAGGGCTAAACAGCTATACGAGGTTGAAACAGCATTAGCAAAAAGCTGATGGAAAGAAATGGATGCCTGTGGGTCTGCCTCCAGCAGGAGCTCCCTGCTGGTGGAGCAGGACTGTATTTCCCACCAGGGTGGGTAGGAAGGAGAATGAGCAGTCTGCGCTCCCACTGCGGGCCCCAAAGCACCCCGTGTGTTGCAGGGACAGTCAGGGCAGCCCCGAGGACACGTGTGCCACACAGCCCCTGTCCTTAAGCTCCTATTCTCTCAGCTTCATCTGCAGCTGTGGCAGCAGGAGCTGGGGCTGAGAGCCTGGACGGGGACTGGATGGACAGCGAGCCGTCCTCGGGGAGCCGCCTCCATCTGCTGCTTCAAAGTGGGCACGCAGGCATGCAGAAGGTTGGCTGCCAGGTAAATCAACCCCCAGAGCCCTGAAAACTCAGACCTCAGCCACAAGAGAGCAGGAGCCAAGGAGATTACAAGCTGCAATCGGTGGTCAGCACCTCCACGATCCCAAATTAGCACCGCTCCTCACCGCTGGCTCGTGGGGGGGACACGTGCTGCCAGCGAGCGCCTCAGCCAGCCTCACAGGGCCGAGCTAACGAACGGAGCTGCAATATTTCAATCAATAGGGGAAAAAAAAAAAAGAAACAGAACAGTCAGGGAAGACAGAGACATTATTGATGCTTCTATTACCGTCTGAAATTGGTCACTGTGGAGAAAAACAAGTAGCCACAGAGTGGACCTGGCCTGACCTTTCGCTCCTCAGCTGGCAGCAGATTGGTCATTCCAGTCACTGCCGGTGAAAAATGAGGCTGGAGTCATCTTCTTGTAGCGGCTGAGGGACCAGCGCTCGGTCCCCACAGCAGGACACAATTCACAGGTCAGGGGTGAAGCTGCAGCCCTTGCCGTGGGCTGTGGAGAGATTCCCACCTGACACATCGGGACGGGGAGCAGAGGATTGATTTGCTGCTTAACGGGAGCGGTGTGCCTCCAAATACAACAGGACAGATCCGGCGGAGTCCCCAAACAGGAGAGGAGTTTCGGAGCGATGGGCAGAGCAGAGCAGAGGGATGTGTGCCCAGCAACGCACTCAGGCAGGGAATTTTCAAGGCAGGCAGCTAAATGCTGAAGAGTAGGGCAGGACAAAGCACAGAAGGGACTTTTGCACTGCACGGTACCAAGACAGACACAGCGAACTGGGGCAGCACAGAACAAGTGCTCTGTAGCTGCACAAATTCAGAAAGAAGGACGGCGTTAGGACTAATGCACAGGGCAGAGAGCCTGCAGTACACATCTCCTCCACGAACTGCTCACATAGCCTCGGATAAAGTCACTTTGACTTTAAGTGCTGCAGTTCCCAGCAGCTATAAAAATGTTTTTCTTGTCTACTTAGATGATACAGTCTCCGAGGCATATGTCTAGGTGCGGTGCCTGATGCTTTCTTAAAGTAAGTCATAAACACAAGATTTAGGATTCTCCAGCAACAGAGCAAACCTTGCATGCTCAAGGCCAGGTGAGGTTGGTCAGGCACCCGCAGGAGGACTCAGCTTGGGTGCGAAGGAGAGCAGAGGACAGCCACGTGAAATAAACCAACCTGGCACTGAGCAGGAGAAACTCTGCCAAAAGGAGATGGGGACACCCTCTTCTGGGAGACCAGAGGGGTCCAAGGAGGAAGAGGATGGTCTGTGTGTCCAAAAGGATGAGCTAAAACAGAGCAGGCAGAGGAAAAAGAGCTAAATAAATGCAAGGTGTTAACATACCAGTGGGCAACAGTTCACGGAGAAGCACAGCAGACTTCTTAGAGGGACAAGGAACCCTGGAGGAAGAATTAGAATTTGTTTTCTCAAGTGTTTTGGTTTGTTTAGTGTTGTTTTTGTTGTTGTTGATGGTGGTGATTTTTCTTCAGTTGTCCCTACACATTCAGTCTGCCTAAATGAACATCAAGACCCTGACACCAGCCCACCATAGGTAGCTTGGCTCCCCAGATGGGCTTCAAGAAATAGCACTTAGCTTCCTATCACCACGCTGAACCAACTTAGGTGGCGAACCCTAATGAAGAACAGACGTCAGAGAAGTGCTTTAGAAGAACAGGTCACAAACACTCATCATAAATCTGCTCGGATGCACTTTGGGGAATGCAAATCACTTAAATTATTCAAGTGTCGAGCTGTTGGGACTCCAGCAGGCTGAGAGCTGTTGCAGTGAAAACCACTGCAACCCAAACAGGGTAAGAAAGGGAAGAAGCACATTTTAAACACAAGCTGCTCCACCTGCTCTGTAGCTTGTAAGCACCAGCTGCAACTGCGTTACTTAACAAACGGCAGGTCTGAAAGGGTTTGGGGGCACAAGGCAGGGAGAAGGAATAAGGATGGGGCAGTAACTGCAGAGAAGTGATGGAAGAGAATAAAAGCACTTGGCTGTGGAGCAAAGGGTGGAATGGAAGAAAGATGTATGTGATGTAATGGTGATGCGATAGCTACCTCCTCAATTTAAAATCCAGCCATGATAAATGTAGAAAGGCACTTTGGAGAAAGGAGATTATCCTCTCCCTTCTCCTGGAGATGGAGTGCACAGGATGAAATGCTGAAGTCAGTTGACTTGCCCAAGGAAAAAAAGGTAGGGAGCTGGATTTGGGTCCATGCCTCTCCCCAAGGCACCCGGCTGCCATGTGGGGCTCTCCCTTCCATCTGGGTGGGCTCCTTCACCTGCCTGCTCCCCGGGAAAGGCTATTTGTAATCCAGCTCTTAGGATATTTAGACACACTCTTCTAATTACCAGCCTGCATTTATTAATGGTCTGTTTATACCCATTTGTTCTTGTTTCAGCATTGTCCTTTAGATTTAATAGCTCCTTTCCTTCCCCGCTGTTATGCCCCAATCTGCTTATGTGCAACAATCCCCTCCTCTTTTTCAGTCTTCAGTTTTGCTTGGCTAAAAAAGCTAAGCTCCTTACTCGTCTCTTGTAAGAAAGGATCTTCATTCCCAGACCATGATTTATTATTCTATTGTTTGAGAAATGCCTGTCAAAAGTTCATTATTTCCTTCTCCTCTTTTTTTCCTTGGCTAAAATTCAGAATTTTGAGCAAAAATAAATGTAGTGCTTTTGCTGTCTGCTGCTACCACCAGCGGCAGAAAGACTGACTCGAGTTGCTACAAAGAGCAGCACAGGCAAACTGTGCAAGCAATTCAGTCATCAGGGGAGTTTAATTCTACCAACCCACCTGAAACCTTTTAAATTTGCTTTTCAAACACATTTTTAAGAAGCAAATTCTGCCTGTGACAAAAAACACATGGGTATTATTTGCAAGAAATAGTGTTTATTCATCAAAGTCGATAGGAATTGCTGTGGTTTATATAGATCAGCTCCTATTCAGTTACAGACGGCGCAGTTCAGAGAATATCCAGGCACAGATAAATGCTGGACTTTGTTGATAAGATATCTCGTGTCTCTCTGTACTTAAGGGCTTTAGAAATTGATTAACTGAAACCCTTATCAGGAAGGTAACTATTATAATACTCATTTTACTGACGAGGAAAACAGAGTACAAAAAAAAAGCTCAGTGACAGACACAAGGTTACACAGTGAATTAGTGGCAGGAATACTGATTCCATCTTCATCTCCCTGCTCTGACCATTAGCCACCCTCCCTTAATCAGCATCTTTCCCCCTCTAAGTTCAGGTTTTACTTTTTTTTTTTTTTTCCCTAAATACATTTCCCCTGCCTTTCAACATTTTCTAGTCTGGCTGGAAGCTATGGAAAAAACACTGCCTATAGACAAAAAGTTGGCCTCAGCAATATTTTAAGTATGACAAGGGAAAAAAAAAATCTCCCTGAAAGAGCATATCCTCATAAGATTTTCAGCCTGAATTTGCAGCTTCGGAGAATTGAGCTAAGCCACCGAATGGCTGGGTGCTTTATATGAAGCAAACCTCTTAAGGCTTTGCATTCATGCATTATTAGTAGCTTCATTCTATATCTAAGTTACTTCTATGGCTCCTAATTACCACTGTATCTTAATACCTCATCTTAATGTATTTATCCTTACTGCAGCCCAGTGGAGCACGGCAGTCTCGAGACTCCTGCTCCATGGACAATTTTTATGTTGTAGAAGACTCAGAGAGGAGATGAGCTCCGTCTTTCTCCACTTCCCATCCTAGAGGCAGGCTTCAGGTTGCAGCTGGTAAAGCCTCAGCTCGGTCCTTTGGGCTCTGTGCTCCGGCCACGTACAGGCTCCCAAACTAGCCAGCCAGGTGTAGAGAGGTCTGGGTGGCCATCTACAGCTTGCCGGGCAGATAGAGCCTGAAATATCCTGATATATCCTGTGTCTCTCTCTATTTTTTTGAGATATAGATTGAAGTGACTTGCCTGAGGTCACCAAAGAAGGCAGAGGCAGAGAGAATTTCACCATGGTCCCATGGCTGCTTGCCTAGTTTGGTAAAAGTGGTAACTTCTGACTAAAACTAAAATGAAATACACAGCAAGAGATGAAAACATCAGCCCCAGGACTCCATTTTGGGGCTATAATGCAGGAAGACTTAAAACATTTGTAAGATAACACCCCCAATATATCTACGGTTTTTCACCAGCCTGAGGAATGTTTCTCCCGGCTCGGGTCTCCTAACTCCAGCCTAATGAATAAAAGGGACGTATGAGCAATTGGTGCTCAGAATTGATCGCCTGTACGAGGAAGCCATTTCATTGCAGGGCTAGAGATTGCACCCCCGTGCCAAGAAGTGTCCTCCAGGGCTCCTGGATATCTAAAATGTTGCTAAAAACTTGATCTAGCCCTTTTGCCCAGGGGCAAATTCCACCTGTAATTATTAGGACCAGGAACGCTCACCTAGTCCAGGAGCCTGACTACTTGAACATTTATCTCCATAAGCTTTACACTTTAATAAATAATTTACCCCCAAAATGCACTTAAATTAGATCTATAATTCCAGCATGAGGCTCTGGTGGTGTGAAGAGACCTCCTGACTTTGCTCCGATCATTTATAATGCCACCATAAGCCATCAGTGGAATTGCAGCATTATTATTTATAGCACCGCTTATATTGTTCCCTCTCTCGTTTATTATCCTCAATTGGAATGGCCCCAGCCAGGCTGCACGGAAAGATGCCGCACAGCTCCCAGCACGGGTCATTTCTTAGCACCGAAGTGCTACCATCCCACGGAAACGGCAATGTTAGCAGCACCAGGATGGCTGCAAATTGCCTGGCTCTCCTGTCCTCAGTTCTGCCAGTCCTTCCCTTCAGTTTGGGTAGCATCAAGGGGGGAGGCGCCGAGGCTGCATCTTTTCGGTGGCTGCTTCCACTTCCCAGCTTGAGGAGGGCGAGCAGCAGCCCCGACACTGCACGAACCTGTGCAGAAACCTGCACGGGATGGGGGACAAGGAATGGGCACCTACGTGTGCACCCATCCCCATGTCCCCCTCCTGAATATGCAAACCTCGACCCCGTCCTCCTTACTCTGGAAGAAGCCGCTTCCAATTACTAAATCTGGGATTCAAGAAAAAAAAAGTGTCAGATTGAAGATCACCTGGTATCCCCGATGGTTTTTCGTTCCAGATGCATTATGATAATTGTAAGTGACATCACCTCGTGCTATTTTTGTCACAGGTGATTTTTTTTTTTTTCATAATGCATAGAACATGAGAGCCATCTCCACGGTGCAGGGGGTGCACGCTCTGCTTCGCTTCATCCTGCACTGCTCCGGCAACACCCGACCCGCAGCAGCCATTCAGCGGGACAAGCCAGAGCCCGGCAGAAAAGCAGCATTTCCATGGGACGTGCTGCAAGCATCACCCGTGGCAAGCTGCTGCATTGCCAATGTCCTGCCTTGCCATTGCTCCTACACCTAAATGGCTACGGGAAACTGTCTTAAATGCTTAGGAACAGTTTGCCTTTTTTTCCTCCTGCCGTCCTTAGCTTGCCTAGATTTCCTCCCGTGACCCACTCGTTTCGCTGCAGCCCCACCTTGGTGCTGACAGGCTTCCTGCCCCCTGGTTTGACCTCTGCAATCACATCCATGAAATGATACAAAGGAGTGAAGAGAGGAGCAGATAAAGGATCAGCGCAGCTAAAAGTGGGAGCAAAGAGCACAGGGAAGGTGGCACGTTCCTGTAGCTCAAAACACAGCCACGCAAAGCAGGGACAGCGCGGCACAGCCACGGGGATGGCACACACCTCGGGCTGGGTTTCAGGGCACAGCAGAATCCCACCAGGAAAGAGGGATTAAACCTTGCAGCAGGAACAAAGGAAGTAAGTCCTTTTGTGCCTCCCTCCCTTAAGAAACACATCAGCACGCTGGCAGCCGAAGGCCTTTCTGGGTTAATTCATTTTTTTTTCCTCCTGAGTCCAGCAACACCAGAGCTCACTTAGGCAGAGCAAGAACCCCCCTCTGAAAGGAGCGGGCAGGCTTTGGGGATTTTGTTTTTCTTGCAGAAAAGAAAAACTACAAGGAGGGAGGGGGGATCTGACTGTGCTGCCCCGTGGAATCGCTCCGTTAACGCTGATCCCCCCCCAGCCATCCAAAACTTTGCTTAAATCTGCGTGGGCTGGAGGCTTTCAGAGGCAGCCCCCACTTGTCCCTGGTGCAGAGCCGGCAGCAGGGCGCTGGGGCTGGGGCAGCAGAGGAGCAGCCCCTCTGCTCCTCGGGTCCACTTGTTAACTGGTTGTTGTTGTTGCTTTCTTCTGTGTATTTCTGGAAAATCAGAGGCTGACCACGCTCAGGACCACTGACGAGCTGGGTTGGGGCAGCACACCATGCTCAGGAGCATTTTCATGAGCAGGCAGATGTCCGAAGGGGCAAACTGGGGCTCTGCTTTTGCCTGTGGGAACCCCCATGTCTGAATAGCTGAGGCAACTGAGCCAGAGAGAACTTCAAATGATGTTTTTTTCTTCCTTTATTTATTTTTTTCCCTCACTTGTAGTTGTCTTGCTGAACACTGTTGATTTGGTGGACTGCACAAGCGGCCATGTGGGATCTTTATGTAAAGACACACGTCATTGAAGAGTTATTCAGTTCGGTCCTAAGTCAGCTGTGTGCCACACTTCTGATGTCCTTTCTTCTGTCACTGACAAGTAGTTATATTAAGAATAGAAGTAGCTATATTAAGGATAAAAGATCTGGAAACTGAAGAAGATTTTAAAACAGTAAAAAATCCCCTCCTTCGATCTCCTCTGCAACAAAGGGTTTGTTTTGGGCACTAAATCTCAGCTTTCTGTCACTGTCATTCGCTGTGTCTGGTTTGGAGCACAGCAGACAGAGACGGGCACACAAGTCCCACCAGAAGCCATTAAGGGCTGTGGAACTGGCCCATTGGTTGTGCAGACATCCCTCAGAGGTATTTCTGGCACTTGTGGTTCCTGGCTGGGTACTGAAAATGGGGATGGAAGAAAAAAAAATCTCTATATCTATATAAGTATCAGAGCTTAAAAAAAAAAAATGAAGAAAAAAAAAGCATTGAATATGGGACATGGGAACACAAAACTTTCAGTTTTTGACAGGCTCTGCTAAGTCTTTATCCCCTTTCCTCTTCTCACAATTCAGAAGCCCAAGGAATTTTCCAGGCACAGCTCATGCACCACCCCCAGCACATGCCCATATGAAATGGGGCCACGATGCTCTTAAGAATAGTCGGCCACCGACATCTACAGACATCCACCCCCAGTGGACTGAGATCTTTGTAGCTCTGACTACTCCTTCCTAAACAAGCTCCTAATGAAGTTTCACATCATGCTGGCATCTCGTATTTTTCACACAGATCTATAAACAATGATGTTTCCGTGCATTGTTCTTCCCTCAGAATTGAGAAAGTCTGTTCCATGTTATGAAAATCTCTGCTCGCAGAGACAAGAAGGGAAATGCACTCACTACTTTGCCCCTTTGCTGTCCCTGAAACTCCCAGGAATGTCAGTCTGTTCCTCCTGGGACATGATGCTCCTCCTGGGGTCTCAGCCCAGCCCGGGACTGTTGGTGCAATCCGTGTCATCGATGTAGAAAAGGGATGAACCAGATTCATCAGCACTTCGGTGCTTTTATCCACAGCCCCGTTCAATTCAGTGTTTTTCAGATTATGCTGTAGCTGTTTGGACTCTGCCCTTGCTTCACAGGTGAACTTTGCTGTCAGGTAGATAGAAATGATTGAAAAGTCCCGGTTAGTTCTCAAGAATTGCAGGCTCTCTCTGTCCATTCATCTGTCGATAGGCACATTTCCTCTCTTGCTAACGTGGTGTGTTCAGACAGGATGACATTTTTTCCCTGAAACATTACCCAGCCGAGTCCTGCAATAAATGGCTGTGTATCTTCAGAAGATTTGGAGCTCCTGATTGTAGGACTCTTGAAAATCTCCCTGTAAGGAGCAAAAGGTTTGAAATCACCACCGCGATTACGCAAGCAGCACCCCGCTCTCCAGTTTGAGGCACAAAGGTACAAGAAAAGGGTCCTGCATCCTGCAACAAGACCTGTTCAGTGAGCAGACTGCCTCAGTCCTTTTAAATGCCCCAGATTTCTATGTAAATTCATTGAACTTCATTCACAAGAGCAGGCAGAGAATGGGTGGGGGAGCCCACAGGGTGGGCACGGACACGAGAGCAGCTCCGTGCCGGGCAGCCCCCCGGGATGAGGCTGGGCAGAGGGTACAGGGATTCTGCTGGAGTCCTAACGAAGGGGCTTGAAAGGCTGCACTGCGGGTACCGAGCCATCCCAGAGACCCTTCCCAGAGAGAGCTGCACGATGACAAACGTTTCTGCCCACGGGAAGCCCACTTCCAGCCTCAGTTGCTCCTTCTGCAAGCCTTGAAAATAGCACTCACCTGCCCCTGCCCAGCTCTTTGGGTTTTTCTGCCCCTCATCTCTCTTGGTGGAAGCGGGCTCTGATTTCACCCAACCTACTGCCAGTCCAGGCTCAGGAGGGTACGTTATCCCCGGGATCTCTGTCCTACCCTGCCCTGGGCAGGAATGAAATTGTCTGACTGTGACCTACCCTTTGGGACCGTGATGGAAATGAGACGTCTCTCTCGTGAGGACCTCCCAGCAAGCACAACTGCAATATCTCTGCAGCCGCAGCAGCTCCGTAATGAATGAATTAATTGATTTCACCCTCAGCTTCTTCTTCATCGACCCCGCTGGCCCCGCAGCGTGGGAGGAGCTTTGTTCCCGTTCCCATTTCCCTCTCAGCCCTGCTCTATTTCGGGCAGATGAAACGGCTCCGGGGCTGAGCGAGGGTGGGAATCCCCACACCTCGGCTCTGGATGGTGGCCAGATGGGTCATCGCTGTGCTGGGATGGAGGGAGGAGGGCTCACACCTTCCAGCTGTCCCCAGGGCCTCTGTTAACGGATGGAAAGTGGCTCTGGGAAGGCCGATGTCCTCCTGCCCAGCTCTGCATCGCTGTTTGAGGAGCTCACGCAGCCATCGTGGGGTCTCCAGGTAGCCCCAATTCTCCCCTCACTCCTTAATCTGAATTATCTTTGGGCAAGCAGTGCGGGGCTCACTGCCAAACTGCTTCCACCTTCAGGTGGCTCTGCAAACCTCTGTGACCAGCAGGGCAAGCCCAGGAACCACACAGATGGGGCAGACACCTGCGTGTAACCTGTGCACAGGGCTGAGCCTAACCAAGGTGCTACGATTCCCCAGAGCCCGAAAAGGATGAGAGCTCTCCCCGTTTACAGGACGGGTGCTCTCCCCGTGTACAGGCAAACAGCTCCCCCTCGAGTCAGTGCCCGAAGGTGTCGCCG
This sequence comes from Aythya ferina, assembly GCF_964211825.1. Classification (NCBI taxonomy): domain Eukaryota; kingdom Metazoa; phylum Chordata; class Aves; order Anseriformes; family Anatidae; genus Aythya; species Aythya ferina. The sequence continues at coordinate 7,661,119 of NC_140318.1, forward strand.
CAGGGTGCTTCGTGCAGGCTCCTCGGGGTGGGCCAGGCGATCAGAGAGCTCCAGGAAAAGCCGACAGGACCCAGGTCACTGCGGAGCGGTTGAAAATCAGAAATTCTTCTCGCAGCCTGGAAAGCAAGTCCCGCTTGGATAAAGGTCTTGTGTAAGGCATCGGAGACAAAAGCTTCTGCGTGGCGTGCTGCAGTCATCAGAGAGCAGCTCCAGGAGTTACGTCCTCAGGATTTTGGCCGGGGCTCTGCGGGGACTCTCCTGTGCCCCTGACCGTGTGGCTTCAGCCATGCCTCAGTTTCCCCTTCGAGTTCTCCAGTTCCAATCAGATTCACTGTCCACTGCAAAATATGTATCTTCAAATGCTCCTCTTGCAGAAAACATTGCATTTATTGCTTTTTCTTAAATAAAAAATCCAAAGAATGGAATATTTTACCTCCGTTTTTCAAGGGCAAGTTCTGCACATCCCTACTGCAGTTGTTCCACCTTACCGAAGGGCTTGAGATCCGTCCTTCTGATTAGAGGAAGCAGACATTTTGCAGAGTTTCACATTTGGTGTAAGTTCATACATTTCAAATCAATTTGGGGATAAAAACAGATGTTAAAAAAAAACTGAAATTTTCCTCTTGGGTGAAGTCTGCCCTGGGGACATCTGCGCTCTGCATTTCTGAGTAGCCACAACTGCCACCAGCAGCAGCACGGGAGGTTACGTGCACGTGCACATGATCCTGAATCCCTCGCTGGCAAAGCTACACCCTAGGGGTAGGTTGAGCTCCTAAAGCCTGCACTAACGAAGAATTAAACCCACTTCTTGGCAGGTGCCACTTGCCTCAGGGCACGGTATTTAAAGCACGTGGCTGCATCGTGACCAGGCACTGTGGCACCATCCGAGAACCACGGCCGTGGATGAGATTTCGCTGTGTTGCTCATCGAGACAAGACAAAGAGAAGGGGGCTCAGGTGGCAGAAGCCGTTCACGTGCAGCCCTGTTCCTGGCACAGAAGACGAATCAAGCCCAGGACACCAGGGCTCCATTGCAAAGACAGGGATGGGTAAGGCTTAGGGAGACCACTGTGAGGAAGCTTCAGATGCCTTTGGACAGCTGCTCGCTGTGCCTCAAGCCTGGGGCTTCCTCTCTCCCATTTTTCCCTTGTTCTGTTTCTGCTCTAAGCCACCTTTGGTGGGCTGTGCTGGCAGGGGCGCTGCTGTAGCTGCTGCAAAGGCTTTGCTCCAACGCCAAATCCAAGCTACAGAAACAGTAAACGGGATGTCCTTGTGAAGGAGGGAAAGGGGACACCAGAGCCATCACAGCCCCCCTGAACTGCATTTCCAGGTCCTTCTCCAGCCTCGCCACCCTCAGAAGAGGTTCGAGTCCAGCATCCAGAGCAGGGCTCCCCAGGGACCTCACTGCAGGACTGAGCTCTTCAGCGCGGCCGCAACGCTGCCAGCCCGCTCCCACTCCTTCCCCTCGCTCCTTTCTCTTCCGTGCTTCACTTTGGTGAAAGGGAATTGTTTTGACTGTATCTTCCTTGTAGGCATTAAATACCTTTCAAAGCAAGGTCAGAGTCCCTGGAGCTGCGACAGCGCACACCGAGATAACGGCTGGGGCTGGGCGCGCTTCCCTCGCTGCCCGCAGGGAGCTGCTACTGCGTGTCACGGGGGTCTCTCTCCAGGAGTTGTCACAGCTCAGCACGTCCCGAGCTTCCAAGGGAAGGAGCAGACCTTGTGAGCCCTCACCCTTACACACCTGCGGGAACGGATGGCCAAGGCGAGGCTGGGAGCCGGACATCTGCGTGCATCGTCTTTGAGATTTTCCATACGCAGGCACACGTCGGCGCTTCCGAGGAGAAATAACACACCCACGGCATCGAGGCAGCACCAAGAGGAGCAGCCCTGAAACAGGAGGAGCTGATGATCTGTGGCAGACAGACAGAGCCCGGACAGAGCGCGGCGCAGCACCGCGCACACCAGGCGGGTTCCTGGCAGCTGGTTCATCTCCCCGTGTCACATCTGATGTCTGAGCAGGGAGAAAACACACGAGTTTATTTCCAGCGCCTCTCCCTGTTAGACAGGTGACCTTTTCATAGCTCTGGAGGGCAAGGGAGAAGGCAGCCTACGAAATGTTCAGCCGATGCTTGACAAATGAAGATATGTAAACGAGGCGAGGGACGGAGGGGGAGCCGGGCTGGAAGCCGGCCCCGTTAGGGGGGATGCGTTTGTGTTGGCTTCTGCATTGAGGAACGGCATCGGGGGGCTAGTAGGGGGGATCTGGTGGAGCACAGGTTCGGATGGGGCACTGGGGAAGGCTTATCCCATTATGCTGGGGAGAGGAAGCCAAGCTGGCAGCCACCCGGCTCACTGGAGAGCAGCTCAGCACACGAAGCACTGCTGGGAGCGCAGAGGGTCTCGCATCGCTTCCACTCCCACCAAGCAAGGCAGCACGCTCCGCGTTCCCACCTCTTCCATCAGCCAGGAGGGACACGCATCACAGCCACGTCTGAGCACAAGGTCCTGGAGCTAACATTGGAGCTGTGGAGGCTGCACAGAGCCCCTGGTGGGCACAGAGCCCACGGTTCGGTGCCACCTGGCCCCTTTGGTCACCCCTTTCCAAAAGGGCCAGGCAGAGCGGGTCCCATTTACACCACTCAGTGCCCACATCGTGCCACCAACACAGCCCCCAGGGGGTCCTTCATCCCTGCTTCCCAGCACCTCAGTCACTTGCTGGGAGCAAGCAGAGGGGCCCAGCTGGCTCCCCTCAAGCTCCCCCCGTTGGCTTCTGGTGGACCTGCAGCTGCAGGTAGCTCGGGCCCTTCTGCATCGCTTGCTTCTGGGAAGGGTCAGACGAGATGAGGTTGGGTTGGTAGCTTGTGATTCATCACTTGTGGTTTTTCTGACTAGATAAGAAGTTTGCAAACAGAACTATTCTAGAAATCTCTCCCCAGGCTGCTCTCCCTCTGAAATCCCAATCGATTCAAGGCCCAACCTAAGCTGCAGCGCGCTTTCGTCTCAGTAGGACCCCGCCACTCAACCCCCCAAATGCTCCCGATGACAGATTTGTGGATTTTTTTCCTTGAAACTTAAAAAAAAAAAAAAAAAAAAAAAAAGACGGATTCTATATTTGTTTTCTATGGCAGATAAGCAGATAAGAAACCAACATTTATTTTTTTACTGGCTCTAAATAAAATGCGTCTTACTTACAACACATGAGCAAGGTGGGCAGACATCCCCTACACACTCCCCATACCAGGTCCAAACTCGAGGACCACGGGTTCTTCCTTCAAGAGCAAAAAGACCCGGCTGATTTCCTCCTCCTATCCCTTTCACTGCCTCTCTGCCTTTTGGGGTACAGCCAGCACCAGAAGGAGAATGAAATAGAGTGAAAAAAGCTATTTTGTCTCTTGCCAGCTCGGTTGGAAACAGGGAGTACTGGAGATCTCCCAACTCAGCCCGGCTTTGGAAGACCTCCAGCCCGCTCTGCTGAGGCCCGAGGCTCCGGGGGGCTCTGCAAAGTGGCTGAACTTCTGGGAAAAGCCACAGGCAGCCCAAAGAGCTCAGCTGTGCAAGGACAGCGGGGCTAATGAGGACTTGAGGGAGAGGGGACACCCGCCTGGGACAAAATGCAGTCTGGAAGGTGGATATTTTGCATGTTCTGATGGCATTTATATAAATGAGCATTAATTTCATTCATCTGTTAAATGTGACGACAGGTTTGCTCATGAATAGTGTTGGGGAAGCCGTTGTTGTCTCTCTGCTCTGAATTTACAGGTTTTGGGGAGGATGGGGAAGCGCAGAATGCAGGAGGAGCAGCACACCGAGCTGTGCACCATCAGACACACACCACACAGGACTTCTACGTGCTCTCAGACACCTACAAACTTCCAGCCCCAGCCCTACAATCATTTCAAGCCGACAGACCACGAAGGCCTTTGAGGACAGCAGGCTCCAAGACGTCCCTTGAGGCACACCGGGAAGGCTGCAGCTCGTTTTATGCCCTGGCACTGGGAGCTAGATGAAGGAGTTCACAGAAGTTTGGGGCTTTTTGGTGTCCTTGCTGCCTGCCCGCAGCCTCTTCAGCACGGGGTAACTCATCACAGCACCGATGGCACGCGGTGTGAGCAATCCCTCTGCAGCCCCGCTCCGCAGTCCCTGCTGCCACCAGCACTTCGGTGCCACCGGGGAGACCATTTGCCAAGGTCAGCTCGGTGGAGACACGTGGCTCCGGGTTCCTGCCCTCCCCGGCGGTGGGAGGCTTGCTCCCAGCCCCTACCTGTGGCCATGGAAACAAGCAGCAGGGCTCCTCACCAGGCGCTCTCCATCCTATTGATTCCTTGGGAGATTTATGGCAGAGACCCGATCTCAGTGAAGGAGCTAAATCCAATTCACTAAGGAATTACAAGCCTGTCCGATCAATAATCTATTTATCTCCTTCACTTTGCCATCTTTAAACACTCCAGGCCTGTCAAGAGAAATTGAAAGCTTTTTAAAAATGAAATTATCGAAGCCTGGAATGGCTTCGCTAGGGCTTCTGGAAAGGATCTCGAAACCAGGACGGATCCAGCCCAGGATCCAGCACTTAGCAGAGATCTGTCATAGCTCCGGGAACTCGACAGCAGTCCAGCACACGGGGTAGCACAGACTTAGGGGGGATGCTGGCACCCAACACGTGAAGAGAAAGGCTCGTACACCTACAGACAGGTACATACAGCTACGAGGAAACTGAGGTGTGAAGCGTTAACCCCAGCTGAAAATGCGCTGCTGAGCTGCAGGCTGTGAGCTGCTTGCGTTGACTCGAGCAGCTCACCAAGTTTAATTTCAGCAGCACATGGCTCTTCAGACGCAGTCATTATGTCTCCCTGGGGCAGAGGTGCGCTGCATCCCAGAAATAATGTTATTTTTCAGCTCTCATGCAGCACTTCTAATTAATAGATGGCAGAGCAGCTTGCATGGAAGAAAACCGAGGCCCAGGGAGGGAGCAGGGCGAGCTGAAAGCCAGCCAGCCTCAGGAGCAGGCACAGAACCACCGCCTCTTTGAAGAAGAGCAGCTTCCATCCTCTTCCAAGCCCCATCTCTATTTTTATCTAACAGATGCAGGCTTTTACAAACAGAGGGGCAGCTTCGGGATCACGCCACACACGTGAACTGTTTTTGTGGTGCTGTTCTGTGCCAGAGAAATATTTACATACACGCCTAAGCCTATCTTTCTTCAGACCAACTCTTACAGAGATTATTTGCAGTCCCAGCAGGATGTAGCCATGGATTCTGTTGGCCAACAGGCAGGGTATTTGCTGGGTTGCGCAGAGCTGGGGCATCTCAAGCACAGTTTTTCTAAGGGAACAAGCAAGGGGAAGTGTGATGTGCTGCTGACACTCACGATGGTGCCCTGGTGGCTGCAGGATTTCTACTTGCAGGACTCTGGCTCCCCACACTGCCCCATTTTTAACGGGTTCCTGGACCCGACCTCATTTTCTGCACCTGAAACTCCAGCACGGAAGCAGGAAGGGGCTAAATTTCTCTGGAGATGCAGAGGGGCCAGTTCCTCTCACTTCAGAGGTTAATGAATGGAGTCACTGGGATAATTAATGTTTTGCTGATGAATTAATCACCCTCGCAAGCAGTTTCTGCCTTTGTCTCTGCAGAGAGGCAGGGCCCTCTGGAGAGCTCACACATCCCTTGCTAAGGTGGCTTTTCCTGCACTGACAGCCCTGGTTTTGGAGCTGCTTGCAGCCTGCCTCTTCCGCAGGGGGCTGCCTTTCTGGGGGAGTGCCCTGGTTTCAGCTAGGATGGAGTTAATTATCAACACTCTTCTCATCCTAAACCAAAACACAGCACCCTACCAGCTACCAGGAGGATAATTTACTCTATCCTAGCTGAAACCAGGAAAGGAGGCAGACCCTCAAAGCCCAGGGCTGGGGTTTGAGCGACTCCAGGCCACCAGGATCACGCTTCCTTGCAGCCCGTACTAACAGGGGCTGTCCCCATCCCGAGCCTGCATCATTCACCCCCAACGAGCCCCCACAGCCCTGCCGAGGAGCTGTGTTTGTCCTCCAAAAAGCCACCCCCTGCTGCCCTCCCAGTCCTTCCCCTCGCTGCTTCTCCTGCCTTCTCCACCCATCCAGCCTGACCCCAGGGCTGGCTATCGATCCCCAGCCTGACTCGAATCGCACTTTTTCAGGTCCTCTTTGTGAAGAGCATCACAGAAGCACTCCTCTGAAGAGCGAATGCCCTTCTTGTTTCCTTGTTACTGGAAGTGTGAGCGCCTGGTGACCGTGCCAAAAACATCGCTAACCTTCTGCGGCAGCTGCAGCGCCGACAGGAGCCGCCGCACGACAACTCTCTCCCCTGACTGCAGGCACATTTGACCTGTAATTTCCAAGGGATGGAGAGCCGGCAGTGCTTTCACACCATTGTTCCCTAAAATAATCCCTGTAAAGTCAACAGGGCTCCTCGAACTGAGCCCGCGGCGTCCTGCGGCGTCTTCAGGCAGAGGATGGGGGCAGGTCAGGGTGAGGAAAAGGCACCTCTCCTCCTCGGGGTGATGCAGCCCTGGCTAGGATCACAGGCTGTCACTGCTTCCACAGGAGGAAACAGGAGGCGAGGAACTTCAGCACTGAGCGTTTTTGGCAACGTGTACGTTAGGCAAGGATTTTGTACGGGCACCTCGGTGTGATGAAGATATCCTGGAGGAAGCACACAAGGCCTGGGGTTTTCTGACTTAGTTCTTAGCAGGAGGAGAAAGCTGAATCGAAAACTTGACCTTTTTAGCGGGGAATGAATACTACAGCATTTTGCTGATTCACAGGGGGAAAAACACCAAAGTAATTTAGAAATGCAGGGGTGTGGGAAGCAGGGCTGTCACCCCCCAGCCCGTACTTCTCGCAGCCCCTCCATCTCCTCCCCTGCGAGCAGTGGGCTCTGACCCCAGCCCCCGGCTCCCACTCCCCTCCCGCTCTGCCCGCCTCGTCTGCCGCCTTGTTTACGGTCACCCTCGGACATCCCCGCTCTGGACACCCATCCATCTCCAGGTGGCCTTTCTTCCTGTCGTTTTAAATGCTCCCCGTGATTTATGGCCCGGCAGCTCCCCAAACACATCTCCGGCATGTTATATGGCGCTGGCGTAATGCTAACTCCTAAACCACAGAGGAAGCAGACGCTGCTAATTTATGCCTGGCTTTTTTTTTTTTTTTTTTTAATTCCCCGGCATAATTCTGATTTTAATGCTCCATCCACACCGCATCAATATCCTCTCACCGCAAGCGAGTGAAAACAAAAAGTGAATATTTCATTTCCCCTCCTTTCCCCTCTTCAGAGGTTTCGGCTCACCCGGCGTGCCCGGGGGTCGGACGGATGGGAAGCGACGGCGCTGTGCTGCCGCTGGGAGGGCACTGAAGGGAAGAAGGGTAACAAGCCATTAGGGAAAATATTAACAGGCGAAGACAAATCTCTGGCCAGGGGCACTACAAAATGGCTCGGCAGCCAGAGGGGTGCGTGTCCTGCTGGGTGCAGGCCCCAAGGCTTCGTCTGACTGAGGAGCAGCGAGGTGCTTGCTTGGCTTGTGGAGCCCAGCAGGGTTCCCCTCTAAAATACAAAGCCTGTGACCCTGGGGGGTCTTCACATCTCCCCCAAATCCTCGCATTTGGAGGGAAGAGGAGAAGACAACAGCAGCCTCACGACAATCTCGGCTGAGCCCAGGTCTGCAGGGCGCTCGGGCTCCTCACCTTGAAGCACAAAAAGATCCAAAGAAGCTGGGCTCTGAGCTGGTGCTCAGCCTGTGGAAAAACTTGAGGCAGGCCCTGTGCAGATGAGCCCTTTAAGCACACGCAGCCTAATGACTCCGAGGCTTTAACGACCCCCAGGAGCAGTCCCTGGACCTGTCAGGGCTGGGCTCTCCTGGTCCTGCGCTGCCTCAGCCCCCAGCCAGCCTACCTGCCAGCCGGCCGCCACGCAGAGTCCTGGCAGAAAGCTGTCCCAGGCAGGACGTGCAGCTCAGGAGGACAGCAGCACCCTGCAGCACCTTCCCCTCGCTCTGCTTCCCAAGTCCCTGTGGGTCCCCTCCAGGCACTGAGCAGTGCCACAGGGACACAGGGTCAGGCCTTCAGGCGCTCCCCTCCCTGCAGAGCACGGCGCAGGGACAGAGCCTCCGCTGGAAACCTGGCTCGTACCCTGCGGCTCCTTGAGATCATAGGCTGTTGTGCTCCAAAAAAAGCTGTTGCGAGACAAATACCTCTCCCAGGACGACTGAAGTAGGTCACATCAGGCGGTGCTCAGGAGCTCCTGTCTGACACCTCCCCGTCAGCCGCACGCACCGCTCGGCCTCCTCCTCCTCTCCTCCTCCCTCTCTCCCCTGTCCCCTCTCCTCCTCCTCTGCCAAAGGCCCGTGAAAAGGGAGCTCCGCGAGGGGGAAACATCTCAAGCAGAAGCCGTGCTGTGCTTTGGCAGCTGGAAGAATCACTGCTAACACGGCCTATGCGTGCAGACAACAGCTGACGCCGGCACAGAAGCATTGGATGGGCAAAACCGTGATGGGGTTGGACAGAGGGAAGCCGTCCTGTGCGGGGATGGAGCCCCGCGGGCCCTGCAGGGAGCGGGACCATAAAATAAGGACTACAGTAAAAGGTCAAGCATCATTTAAGTGACAGGCACCAGGCAGTGGAACGGCCTGAGGGCTGTGGTTGCTGTTCCCCAGAGCTGCTGGACAGAGGAGGGACCTCTGCTGCCCAGCTCTGGCATCTCCTCCCCACCACCTGCAATGCTCCGTGCGTCCTCCTGGTGTGACCCCAGCCCATGGGACAGAAAAAACAGCAAATGATGGGACAGAGAACCATGAGCTCAGCTCACATGATCAGATAATAAACTCTAAATATCAGATATTAAACTAGCCAGGACATCAAGCTGTAGTTGGCAAAAGCCTTTTGGCTGGAAAAAGGCAACAGGAGGTTATTTGTTTTGCTCTTTGCTGGGTTCTCAATGTGAGAGCTGCCCTCTCTGCGAGCAGGTTCATCGGTATTGCACTTAAAGGGCTCACCCAGAGCAAAGCCAGAGCCAGCAGCTGCCAGCAAATGCCCTCATCCTCACAGCCACCCTCTGGTGACACAAGGGGACGAGGACCTCAGGGCCACCCGCCCGCAGCAGGACCGCCCGCAGCTGACACCCACCAGCACCAAGGGGTCGAGCACCCAAGCAAATGGAGCCCGGATTGTAGCAACGAGGAACAAAATGAGCTCTCTGGTGTAAGGCTGCCTGAGCTTTGGAGGAATTTGGGGCTGGATGTTTAGGGAGCTTCTGTCTCTCACAGATGAGCTGCGTGGAGTGCCAAATGTATGTCCTCTCGGAGGAAAAATGAGTTTTGTTTCTGGTACAAACCTACAGGACTTGCTTCAGTGTTACAGATTTACTTTCTAACTGGAAGTACTTTAGAGGAAAATAAATTGCATCAAAAGAAATCCTAAAAAAAAAAATAATCCTCTGAAAGTGTTTGGATCTGACTGATCCATCGAGGAGTGGCTCAGGGTAAGGAAAGGACGCCGGACGCTCCTTCTGCTGCAAGCTGCTCTGGTTAGCTCTGAGTGAGATGCCCCCTGCCACCCGTGCCCTCCATGCAGTGATCCTCAGAGCTCTGCGGGCTCAGCTGAAGACACCTGATGCCGGAGCAGATCTCCTTCTGCTAGGAGGAAAAGAGTTTTGTGCCCTGGACTGTTTCCATAAGCGTAATTGGATTTGAATTCAGAAGAGCAGTAACAAAACAGAGAGAAGATATAAGGAGTCTTTCCCAAGGTGTTCCAAGTGACTCTGTGGGTATCAGCAGCAGCTTTTCTGGGAGCAGACGGAGCTTCCACCCAAGAAGGAACGATGCATGGAGTTTCTGCTTTCGCAGCATCCCCATTCCCTGGACTCTCTGGGGTAGGGACTGACCTGCCCTTGTCTCAGAGGCTTCTCTTTCTGTCCCAGCCCCAGGTAGCAGAGCTGTGCCCAGCAGAGCCACAACCCCTGCAAGCCAGCAGCGTCCTCGTCTGAATTAATGATGCAGGGCAGGCTCGCTGGGAAAGGGAGGAAAGTTTGGTCTCAGACTCCAGCTACAAAGAAGTTTGCAGACACATCTGATGTCACTACAGGACGTGAACTGCAGATTCACCTGAAACTTTAGGATTCTTGCCAGATGTCTGCAAGGATTTTTCTGTCACTGGGGGAACATAAAACCCTCTCCTCGCTGTATCCAGGCAGTGCAGACTCGCTTTCTGAGCTCTCTTTTCTAGGAGGATGAGGACACTGATGGGTATTACAGGTTGCTTTTCGGTGCCAGGGGTCTGAATAAAGGCCAGGATGGGGAAAAAAAAAACCCTCAGCCACATCCCCAAATGAGAAATACGCCTGGCTCCAGCTCTGAGCTGTGCCACTCCGGCTTGTCCGTGTCACTGAGGATAATCAGACAAGTAGCTCGTTGGAATCCTAATCCAGAAAAACCGAGAGCCTGAGCTAATGGCTAAATAATCCCCACATTAAAACCTTCCACAGAGCTAAAGGAGAGAGCTCGGATTCCAAATGCCTCCAATTAAATGAACCATTGGGGTCAGCGCCCGGGGTGAAGGCGGCGAGGGAAGCAGGCGGGGAGCCCCGGGGACGAGCAGCATTTCCAGGGCAGCAGTCCTGAGCCCGTCCCTCTGGTCTGTGGCAGGGTGAAGCACTGTCACAGCAGCAGTGAGACATGCTCTTTAGTGCTTCGTTTTTATCTCTGTGCATCTGTTTTCATTAGGACAGGGACGGCTGCTTGATGACAGCCTGGGATGGATGGAAGGGGTGGGTTGGTGGGTTGTTTGCTTCTTTTTCTGCTTTGCCTACCTCCTGCCGCCACCTCAGAGCAGAGGGTGATCTGAGTGCAGGCTGAAATCAAAGCCACGTAATGACGAAGTCTGGGGCTGAAGCCCATGGACATCAGCGCTGCCTTAATGAAATTTCTGTGCCTGGAACACATTAGTAGGCAAGAGCTGAGATGAGAGAAAGATGAGGCTGCTGAAGAGCTGGCAGGGCCGGGATGGCAGAGCGCAAGGTGAGGGAACAAGGGGAAAAAGGAGATGGATACCCGAGGAGGGGCTGCTCTGGTGGAGCTAAATCCTGTCCCCCTCCGATCCCAGCCCTCCGGCAGACCCGCTGAGCCCCTCCACGCTCCCAAAACCTTCCTGTCCCTGCACCCACAGCTGCCAGGGGCCAAGTTTCTGTGGCCACGAAGGCAGCAATAACCTGCTGGTCATTTTATCAAGCAAATGGCCCATGGCCCGCAGCATTGCAGAGGTTCAGATTCCCTCAAAGGGGAGGCTGGAGGACTTATTTCCTTGATTTCTGTTCTGATTTTGTTCCGTTTTTTGGCTGTGCTTCGCACTGAGGCAGCAGAGAGAGGCCCAGAGGGGTGTTGGTGCTTCTCGGAGGAATGGCGGGGAGGCCCTCGGGCTGTTCCTGCAGCCAGGTCTCTGCAGGAGGCATCTCAGAGCCTGATGTGTTCGGGCCAGCAGGTTTGTGACCTCGTGCCATCCAGCAGGTGCCTTCATCCACGTCACCTCTCTACAGAAGGACAGGGGAGAGCACTCAGCTAAAAATCCATGCGCTGCAAATAAAACTTCATTATTTGGAGACCCCAGCTGGCAGCTCTTCCCCGAAAAAGCTTTTTTTCCCCGTACTTTCAGTTTATCTGAACACCAGTGTCTTAAAAAAACCCACTAACTTTCAGATCTATTGCTTTTAAGCAAATGTGATGAATAATCATCAATACCATCGCAGGGCTGGCTGTATTTCTCTTTAATTCCAGTAAGATTTTGCTCTGTCTTCCTGAAGACGCGCGTTTGACTTTTCTGCTGTGCCCTTTCCGTGGCGTTACAGCCCGCGCTCGTGTCTGCCTCCTGAACGGCTTTGTCAGGAGCTCGTTCCTCCTCAAACCTTGTTAGCAATAATAAAGACAAAATAAGTTATAAATACGTTTGTGGTTTCCTTTTTGCTGAGTTGTAATTTGACTAACAAATTAAATTAATTTAATTCACAAACTAATTATTATTCGGTTAGAAGTAGATTGGAGAAAGTTTAGCTGGAAATGGACTTTTCAGGGAAAGAAAGAGACAGCAGCTCTTGGAAACAACCTAAACGTGGGAAATGGGATGAGTGACATTTTGAAAATCCTCTCTCATTAACCGGCTTTGGCTTTCAGCATGTGTCATTTTTATCCCGATTTGTAAAGCTAATATTGCTTTCCATCACATATGTTGGGTAGACAAATCCGCGGAACTAGAAAATGTTGGTGATGGAGCTATAAAAGCAGACAGATCTCCCCAGGAAGATAAGGGACCATTTTCTGAGCTGGAGTTCTGGCTGGTGTTACTTTCTCCTCTGATTTCCAAAGCCATATCCAGGAGAACAAGGCTCCTGGTGCTGCCACGAGCCGTACGGATGTCCTGTGATCTAAATGGAGAGCGGGCTTTGGTACTACTCCGTTTTCATTTGTTAATCGACTCCCCTCTCGCTTAAGGTAGGAACCGGGAGCAGTTCTGATACATGGATCCCACGGTCCTCTGTTTCGGTGCGGCTTCTGTGAAATAACTGCGAATTCCTCACGGCTCGGGCAGCGGCACTGCACCAGGTAGCGGGGAGCTGGAAAGTGGGACTCCCTTCCTCTCAGCCAGGGAACAATGTGGTCGTCAGCTCAATGCCCACCTGACATAAAGCGAGTAAGTGGCACATGGGGCACGGACCTGAATCCACAACCTCCTTTCCCTGCATGATTCAGACAAATCCAGTCCTTGCGAGGCTCGCTGGAGCCCCTGCCCCCTGCACACCTGCAGCGGGGAGCAAGGAGAGCACGTTACCTTGGAGCACATTTGCACAGCACGGCGCTAACACCTTCAGGAGAAAGGAGGGAGCCTTGTGCAGTTCTTGGAAGAAAAGCCCCTCGGGAGCGGTCTCAGGACTTTCCATAAACTTGATCAAAATGCCTGGCTTTTAGCATTCATCCCAGGTTTCCTCTTTTAGCAGTGAGATTTTAGATCCACCTCCTAATGCATGTACTTTCCTTCAGGTGCTTAAAAGGAAGGCAAAGCTGTGCCTAACTACGTCCTTTATTGGATCTGGCCCTCAAAAAAGCAGAAGGTGTTGGCAAACTCTGCTGCAAATCCATATGGTTGCTTTGTGGCTCCCTCTGCTCTTTAAAGGGGAAGGAAGACGTGTTCCCACTCTCATCCAGACAAGGTTTGCTGCCAGGCTCTCATCTTCCAAATTATCACCCCTACAAAGAGGCAAAAAGACCTTTAACAAGCGCTGGCTTGTCCCCTCCGCAGGTTCTCCAGCCAGGGCTGCTTCTTCCGTGCCGGAGCTGCCTTTCTGCATCTCTGCCCCTCTGAGCATTCTCCTTCTGCTCCTTGCTCAGTCCTCTCCCTCTCCTTAACCACCTCTCCCCCACCTCTCCCCTCTCTCTCCTCCTTCCCCAACACATTTCACCCTTCTCGACGATACCTGAAGGCACCCAGCACACCGAGCAGGAAGGAGTGTTGCTGGAGATGGACAGAGAGCCGGCTCCGCTCCTGCTCGCAGCCTGGGCACTGCTCAAAGCTGGATGTCTCCAGCTCAGCCAGGTGTGGACGCCCTACGGACACACAAGCACACGTGGGCACAACTCATCCATCCATGCACGCTCCCTGTCCCCCCCAGAGCTCTGTGCTCGTGTAGCTGGGGAGGGGAACAGCAACGCCCAGGCACAAACCCTGTCTGCTCTTCAAGCTCGAGGCTTGTGGCGGGCATTCTGCTCCATCCCTCCCTCACCAGTTAATTCCTTACATAACCTAAAGCTTTGGACACGTTCTGCTTTATGTTTTACCACTCTGTGTTGTCCTGGTTCCACCAAAGGCCGACGCAGGCACACTGCATGGGAAATGACATTTGCACCCTTGCTGTGCACATTTCCAATGCCAGCTTACCACAGATCTCAAACAAAAGTCTCACTTTCCATAAGTCTCAAAATAATAATTAAAAAAAAGAGTAATAATAACACCAACAAATCCCTCTCCAAAGTACGTAGCAGAAACAAAAGCGGTTCCTCGTTATTTCCCCAACAACTTTGTAGGACTGACGGGGAGCTCAGGCAGTGCTTTGGCTCCCTGCGGGATGCCCGATGGCAGTGGAAGAGGTGCTGGGGAAAGGCCGGAGGTTCCTGCACGAAGCAGGCAGCCTCACATCAATCCTCAGCCCTGCTCTCCAACAGAAAGGAGCCACCACAGCCCTGGAGCTCGGATCATGCTCTGCTCTGAACGGCCACCAGCACCACCCTGCCCGCAAGGCTCTGAAGTCACTGAAGATAAAAGGGAGAGCCGCTTGCCTGCAAACACCTTCCCCGCATCCCTTGGAGCCTGGATGAAGGTGGAAGAGCTTCTGGCTGGTGAGCGATCTGGCACCGGGCAGAGCCTTGGCCCCTGCTGGAGCCGGCATTTCAGCTCAGCAGAGACGTGGGCGAAGGCTCCGGCATCGCCTCCGCCCTGCTCCTACCTGCACGCTGCACCGAGCGTGGGGCCGCTGCCTCCCTCAGCTCCTCCATCGGCCCCCGGGAAGGGTTTGGTCCCCAGCTGGCTTCTGTCCCTGAGCTCCAAGGTCACGAGAGGCTGTGATCTGTCCCCGCTGCCTGCTGCAGGCCCCCAGGGCTCATTGGGGCTGAGGACCTTCTCCGCATCTTGCGGGGTCCCTCTCCTGCCTCTAGGTATAAAGGGATTAAAATGGGAGGAACAGACATTGGGAAAAATGCCTCTGTCCATACTGCTGGATTTTGTTTTCAGGTCGGTCTTTAAAGTTCCCTTGCAGCTTTCCAGCGTTCGTTTTGATTTCCTGTTGGTTTTCAGAATGACGAAGCTGCAATTTGAAACAAGGCAAACAAACCAAACAACTCTCAAGCGGGGCTTTTCTTGGTTTCTTTTTTTTTCACTCAAAGCTGCCGCAATATTTAGAGTTGCTAAAATGAGGGAAAATTGCCCTTTTTTTTTCTTTTTTTTTTTTTTTTTGTTATTTCTCGCAGAAAGCCTGTTTCAAAGAATCAGCAGTTTCTGATGAAAAATGCTTTGTTGAAAATGTCCCGACCAGCAGGATTACTGAGCACCGTCCCCCCGATGCTTCCCCTCCTCGGCGAGTCCCTCTTGCCCCAAAACACTGGCCAGGGGCACCAGCCTGGATCTGTTCTCCCCTCCCAGCATGGAACCACAGATGTCAGACTCATAGATCATCACAACGAACAAGGCCCAAAGAACCTGAAGGATTTCCAACTCCAAAGCTTCGAGCTCTGGGTTTGGGCCCTCAGCTAAGCGCGGGAGGCCAGGGCGGCCAAACCACGAGCTTCCCAAAGGAGCACCCGATCCCGCTGTCCATCTCAAAGCGTTGTCGTGCCGAAAAGAACAGCACCAAACCCTTGAAACAGCCTCGCTTCCCCGCCTAGGCCCGGCTGCACGTGAGGAGGAGGCTGGCAGAAGATGGAGCCGATCTGCGAAATGAGCATCTCCATGGAGATAAGCCGAGAGCGCGCCGAGGTCAGCGCAGAGCGGCGGGAGCAGCCGAGGAGTTCTTCAAACTTCATTTCCTTCCCCAGCAAGCACTTGATGGAGATTTGTTGAACGTGACACCTGGCTGCCTCGCGTTGCCGACTCCAATGAGGAGACAAAAGAGGAAGCTAATTGTTTCCAATGCATTCACGTTTAATACGGCGCATTTTTAATTAGGGCTGGGAAGGGGAAGGGAATCAATTACCTCTTGCAGAGGCAGATGCCGGTGGCAGGTGATGCCGTGCGGAGCAGAGGAATGGCACGGGATGCTGCGCTCCCTGACAAGGGCAGGGCTGTGCCCCAAACACTCCTGGTGGCCCCAAAGGAGGTTGTCCCAAAGGGGCACGGGGACATCATCCCAGAGGGCAGGGGCAGGAGAAAATGATGTTGAACCACCCCACTTTGGAGGCATCCGTGTGCCTGAGCATCTTTATAACCCCCAGGAGTGTTTGGTCTCCAGGACTGGAGGCAGGGAGAGGCCCCTGGGATACACCAGGAGCATCCTTACCCACAGCTCCAGTGAGATCTGGCCTCCTTGAAACACCCCATTCTTTATGGAGCAGCGTTAAAACCCAAAATCTATTGCTTGATGGGTGCTGGGTGCCCTGTTCTGGGGGTGAGGGAAAGAAGGGAAACCCCACAGCTTAGATCCTGATCTCTGGAGACTTCGGTGCTGGGAACGCCAACCAAGGGAGCTGGCACCGGAGGGACACCAGAGAGCAACCCTGCAAGCCCAGAGACCCGATGGAAGCAGCAAATCCCCATCGTGTCCTGCTGACACACAGCAAGAAGCTGCTATGGCTACAGGCTTGTGTTCAGACCGATCTGCTCAGGTCTCCAAGGAGCTCAATTTCAGGCTTTTAATGAGAATTGTGTTTCCTAAAGGAAGAAGCTAAACTCCTTCAGCCCAGAGTAATGCACTGCAACAGCAGACAGGTCTCGGGATCCCGCGATCTCAGTACTCTGCATTCAAGGTTTGCCAGGCAAAAAAAAACAACAGTCTTTTTCATGTCTTGCAGCAGGACACATTGGGATACACTGAATTTATTCCCTTTGGTTATGAGTGACTTCAGGGCTATTGCGGAAGTCTATAGGACAGAGATTTCCCTGCAAGACCGCTAAAAGGATCAACAGCCCCACCTGAGAGACCCCACAGCATCTGAAACCTCCGCATGGGGCTGGCAGGATCAGCAGAGGACCAGGAGGAGGCTGGTGGCCTGGCAGCTAGCTGGGATACTCGACGCTTTCTCAAAGCATAGCAGTACCTCTCTGCAGACAACTGAAAGCAGTCGGTGTTTGACAAGCTTAGCATGTGTCTGCTGCAAGCCCTAGCTCAGCTGGAACAGAAGACAAGGCCTCCAAGCCGTACAGCAGCATGCTTCAGCAAGCCTGGGGATACAAATTAGCTCCTGAAAATAATGCAGGGTGTTTTGATTGTGAGGCTGGAGTGAACTTACTGAGAGGCATCGTGCAGCCAGGAAGAGTGAAACGCAAACAGGAGCCATTAAAATGAAATGGTGTGCACGGAGTGAGTGCTGCAGAAATAAACCCAGTGGTGGAATTCACCTTACACGTGTCCGACTGAGAGCAGGGCTTTATTGCCTGGAAGAAGGCATTTTTCCCCTTTGCCTTTTTCTCTGTCTGTCTATCCCACTCCTTCACATTTTCTCAATGAATCGCTGGAAGATGCTGTTTATGGACAAAATGGAGCATGCTTCATGAAAGATTTATTAATCGGAACTGCCAAATTCATAATTACTTTCTGGGCACTGAAATTGTTTGGCCTTATCAAATAAATGAGAATAACCACTGATTATTGTTTTTGGAGAAAGTAGTAGCTGGTAATAAGGAAGAAACATGCGCATATGAGAAAGAGAAAGATAATATAAATGGACATAGATGTGTTCATATAGTTGTCTGAGTGGTCAAATGACTCATCTGTCCTAAAAAGAAACACAATTTCCATATTACGAGGCACTGAACCAAGACACCAAGTGCTTTCACTCTAACAGATAGATGGACTTCATTTGTTTCCCCGATCCTCTTCTGTCCCTGCACAGGTTTATGGCTCAGAAGCCATTGGCTTTTCCCTTTGTTTTTTGAAATTTAAATAGGAGAACCTTTATTCCATAGAAATTAGTGACATTTACTGCCAGCAAACTTGAAAAAAAACTTTAATTTTTGAACTTCTTCCTCCTCTAGCCATAGACTCGATGGCCACATCTGATGCACAGATGCAACCCTACAGCAAGTTTTTTCCACGAGCGTTTAGCAGCTTATTGCACTGCTAAGTCCTGAGCTTTCTGAAGTTCTCAAACACACCAGCTTCCCCTTAGAAAACCGTCACCACATGCAGGTGCCTTTATAAATACAAAAATCTAGGAAAACTTGGCTACAGGCACAGGACACCGAGCCTGGAGAGAAAAAAAACGTCACAGCCTCCAAAAAAAAATCAATCTGCTTGTGCCCACCTGCTTTTAAAGCATGGGAAACCACCCCTGTCTCTGTGGACGTGACTTCAGGTGCTCTGGGAAATTTTTCCTGGACTTGCCTGAAGTGGCACCGTTTTTCCAAGGCAGTGCTGGCTCCCCATGGTCCTGCTGGAGCCCTGCTGCACCCGAGTGAGGGTGGGAGCAGCGCTGAGCTCTCCTCCAGGCGGCTGTCTCAGGGACTCCTCTCTTGCCCTCTTCCCAGGTTTTACAGATTTTCTCCTCCTTTCCTCCCATAATGATTTATGGAGGGAAAAAGTATAATTCTGAAATGAATAATTGATATTCTTTCAAAGCTATCTCCTTTACTCTACTTGTTCTCTTAATTTACTTGGTTTATACCAACTGATGACAGAAGCCTATTGTTTTGCTGAAACATTAACTTCGCAAAGTCATTCCGCTCCCATCTGCAGCACTAAAATTAATGATTCCCTCTGCAACATCTGTTTAATTAACTATCGGCACCATAGAAGAGGCATCCAAATACCCCAGCGACTAAATCAGCCTCAAATTAGGGAAATACGATGTTAAATTGTATCAGAGAGAAGCAGAGATTATCCTTTTGAGCACTGACATTCATTAGCTACCAGCCACCCCATGTATCTTCATAATGAAAAAGTGTCAGCAGCGCCTCGCCGTAAAGTTTTCATTTAAGGGCTGCTGCTCCTTTAGCCACCGCGCCTGGGAAGAGGAGGGGTGAGAGACGTGAGAGAGCTTCAGCCCCTGCTCCAGCATCCAGCAACGGGGCTCTCGGCCACCCTCTAAGAGAGGGATGGGTGAAAGCAGCTTGAAGAGGGGATAGGAAAAGAGGTTTGGATCCCCTGTGATGTCTCCGCAACACCTGGGAGCGTTTAAAGGCTCCTTACAGCTCTGCTGCCAACGTACCCGCACGTCCAGTGGTGCACAGAAAACAAGGGGTTGATTTAAGAGGGTTTGGGGTTGTTTTTTTATTTTTAACTTCCCCCCCCCCCCTACTTTGAACTCCCCTTTTATGTTGCCAAGGCAACAAATGCAGCATGAAATTGCAAGGTTGCAAAATGCACCGAGTCAGCAGGCAGCCGGAAAGCAGGGCGAAGGAGACGGAGAAGCAGGGGAGGAAGGGGAACAGGGCAGGAGCAGGCGGGGGGCATCAGTAAAACGAAGGCATTGCAGCCTGGGCTCCCACTGCTTGGCTGGGCTTACTGGTACGTACCCCCGGCCAGGCTGCCTGCTGCTATCCAGCCTTGCTACCTCGTCTGAACTTTCTCCAAAAAAGGCACTCTCGGGGGATTTCAGCCACTTCGTAGACAAGGAGGAAAGTGTGAGGTTGTTCGCTTTGAGGAATGAGCCTGAACTCCTGGAAGTACTGAAATAACTCTAAGCTTCTTCTCTAATGCATGAGCTCGGGTCAGGAAAGTGCATCCACTGAGTCCTCCGGGGTGAGATTTTTCAAAAGCATACCAAGCCCGAGGCTCAGTGCCCGCAAGGGCCAGACTTTCATCAGAGTTCAGTTCCCATTTAGGCAGCTAATTAATCTTTGCAAACACCTCCAAGTATCTAAACCACATCTGCAGCCGTAACGCTGCCCTGAAGAGCGGGTATGACTAAACAAAATCTTCACCCTTCAGAAATCCCTTTTCCTCTCTCTTTGGAATCGCAGCTGCTGGCTTACTGGCAAACCATTCCTGGTGGTGGTTTGTTGGTGTAAAGAACCACGGCACGCCTCAGAGCCTGCTCGAAATCCAGCCCTTACACCTCGTCTTCAAATCCAACACACGCTCCAGCACCATGCAGAGCTGCATTCGGCCTCCCTCACACCTGTTCAACACAACCAGGGACGATCAGAGACAAGGCACGGGCACATCGGGCGCATTTATAAACGGGGAATATCCCTGGGAACACAAGGAGTGGAGGAGAGTGCTGTTAGCGGTCAGAAACAGCACCCTTTTCAGGAGGAAGAGAAAGTCAATCAATGTAATTACTTCCCCACCAGGTCTGCATTACCCGTGTACTTCCCCCGTGGTTCAGCACTTTGCACTGCTCTCCTCCCACCTTTTCCTCCAGATCCCTGCCACTGGTCCCAGCTGCCAGCTCCCACTCGTTAATTCGGGTTTTTCAAAGGTTGGTGTGTGCCATTATGCCGTTATTACCTCTTGTTTCCTAGCACAGCGACACAGCTAAAATTAGCCTTGGGTTCAGGACGGCCGGGTCTGTGTGTCTCCGTGGAAGGCGCTCCTCACCGTTCCCTTGAGTGAACTCCCAAAGTCAAACCTCCTCCAAATTCAGGACAACTTTGCCTAATTAACAGTGAGAATCTTTAACAGCACTACAAGGAGCTTTGATTTTCTTGCTTGAAAACTTCAGAACAGCCTCATACACCCAGCTCACAAAGCCCGTGCCTCGCTGGGAAGTGGCTCCGCGGCTCCAGCGGTCGGAGGACAGCGTGGTCCCAGGCTGCAGGTCCCTAGAGCCGCGACATCCTCGCGCTCAGCACGAGGCAGCGCAGCCGGTGGGTGCTTCCCCGGTTCCTGGCAGGCCTCTACTGACAGAGCATGCAGAGAATGCACCAAACCCCATTTAAAAGTGTGACACGGTATTCAAAAGCAGCCAGGGGAATTACAACACTCCGTGGCAGGATAAGATGCTAAAGGAGCATGAAACACATGCCATGCTTAATGTGATTTTTTTTTTTTTTTAAGACCGTTTCCTTTCCGAGCTTGCCAAGGAATACACGGCGCTGGCAGAGCTCAGCCTCGGCCACAAACAGCCATGGCAGTGGGATGACGTGGCTGCAGAGCCAGGGACGGCACGGTTTGTGCTTCTGCCTTGCTCAGGGAGTCCGACGAACTCAGCAGAGCACACAGAAAGCACTCGACACGCAGAAAAATGAAGAAGGGAAGTGGCACGTGGCTCTGAGGTCCTGTAGGTGGGAAACTGGAGATTGCTTGGGCTGCACGCAGAGAAGCCAGGCGGGACTGGGCTGCCTGTGTGAGGACAAGGAAGCCACTGACACATTGTGCTTATGATCCTAAAGAGATGAGGGGAAAGATGGCCCTGAACCATGTAGCCGATCAGAGCTGCGAACTGATTCCCGAGACACCCGGTCCTTAGCCCATTAGAACAAAAAATACTGCACTGAGAGGAGCAGCGACGAGTCTGCCTTTGCTATTATCCTCAAGGTCTGGATTTATGTATTTATTTATTTATCAAACACTGAGCTATGACAAACAGAATGAGAAACACAGAGTACGCAGGAAGGCTCATAAAATCCCTTTCATACCTCTAATCAATCATGACTAGTGTATCTGCCATCCATTTTTCCAGTTTAAAATAGAATAAAGATGTCCCCTCACATACTAATCTTTCTCCAGGCAGCCCTGCTCCTCGCATCAGCACAATGACCCAAACGGGCCGGCTGTATTAGCAGACACCAGCTCGCCTTTAATGGAGCTCAGCAGCTGGGATTAGCTACCTGTGATGCCGTTTGGGCTGTCAGGCACGACACGGAACCGCTAACACATTACAAGTTAGAGGCATCAATTCTTGCTAAGTGAAAAGGCATTTCGAATTCAAAACACTTCAAACCTAATAACAGGAAATTATCTTGATGGATCCCCTTCAACATGTAAAAAAAAAATAAAGAGATGAGGAGAAAGGGGCAGGCGTCCGATCAAAACAAAATCATATCAACTCTGTTTTCTCTTTCTAGTTCTAGCAAAGCAGAAACGTGGATCTGGATGTCAGGGAGGGAGAGCTGTGGAAATACAAGCCTGGCTGAGAAAGTTTGCAAACTGCTGTAACAGGAGAAAGCAAAAGTCTACCTGCCATAAACCAGCAGCAGGAGTGTAACCCGGGAGGGACTTCTCCCTTACGAAATCTTTTTGAAATGTCCCATGCAGCTCCTTTGGGTACTTTTCCTGGAATATTATAAACAAGCAGATGACAAAATTGAAAGAGAAAGAGAGAATTAATTCATAAACCACCACAGGAAGCTGAGTAAGGAGTCAGGGTTTTTTGACTTAGCTTTCATTTTCTGAAGATGCCCAGTCTGGACATCCTTAATGAAACCTGCTTTTTTTTTTCAGATCAGAAGACACTCTGTGCTTCCTGAAAAGCAGGTCCTTTTTAAAAGCATCTTTGTTAGAGCCGGGCCTCCGAAAGCACGCACAATGTCTGAAAACGTTGCCCCTATAGTCCTTGGCGGAGATCCAGGGCACCCTGTTGATAGCTAGAAAACAGGGCAGGCCTGGGAGGTGAGGAGGAAGGGTCAGAGTCCGAGTGATGAACGCTGACAAGCTGAGTCATTGATGAGTTGCATGCTATCATCTATCATTTTTAAACCTCGCCTGTCTGAAAGCTTTCGGTGGTGTCAAGCTGAGTCATTCCTGCCCATGAAAGCAAGGGCGAGGGAGGGGGACCTGCTCGCATCTCTCGGTGCCGTGGCCGGGCACTGATCCTGCTGCTGTGCCGTTTGCACCACATCTGTTTGTCCTTCTCTTTCCTGGCTTGGGAATCGGCCGAGCCACCATCTGACATCCCCGAAAGCACACAGCTTCCCTCAGCTGGCCAAAGAGTCCCTTAAGGAAACAAGAAAAGACTGAAAACAAATCGAAAGCAAGAAAGGCAAACCGAAAGGCAGATTTTCCTTTTAGCACATCGTCGGAAGAGGAGGGGAGAGAAGTCCCTCACGGCCAGGAACCTACACTGCTGTTGGATTTGCAGCTCAAGTCGGAAGCCCAGGGGAAAGACAGCTCTTCACCACCTGTCAGGAGGGATTGCAAACACAACAAAGTACCTTGTAGGAAAACAGCGCGGGATACTCATTGGAGGCTGCCTCATTAGGCAGACAGCATTTGCACACGCCGATGGCTGAAGGCAAAATATGACCTTAAGTTACACGATCACACCAAACACGGTGCCTTGCTTTGCGAGGAGAGAACAAGAGAGAGCACATGTACTGCACGAGATGTGAGCGACGGGGCTTTGATGGCGACAAGATGTTACACGGCAGCCAGGGCGCCTGTCCTGGATTCCCTTCTGCTGGGCTCACAGCTCTGGGACTGCTCCCGCTGCTGGCTCAAGGCACCTGCACCAAACGTGCTCTGCTCCAAAGGGCTTTCACCCTGAGTATCTGCTGTCCCCCACGGGGGGAATGCTAGCAACAAACAGTCCACTCCGAGGCAGCATTTGAGGTTTTGGGAATGCGATTTTTCCCCCAGAAAGGCGAAGCAGAAAGCAGCGCTGTCAGGGAAGGCAGGGAGGGGAGTGTTGTGCCGAGTGCCAAGCACCCAGTCAGCTCCAACGGCGAGAGCTCTGCACGCAGCAGCCCCGTGCTCGTGGAAGGTGACGCCTGCCTTCGCGCCGAGCGTGAGCCCCGCGTACTGTTTTATTCAAAGAAGGGAGTGTGACTCCGGGGGTGTGAAAGGCTGCGCCGATGGCAAGCCGCAGAAAGATCAAGTGCAGCTCCGGGTTGTCTTTTTCCTGGTTTTCACACCCCACTTGGGTGGGCTTGGGCTTCTTCCAGCACCCAGGAAGAAACAAAAATACTGAGCTTGCCTCTCAGCTGCCCCAAGACTTGTGCTCTTTTTGTCTGAGGAAAACAACGACACTTTTTCTATGTAAGATGAGACCTAGAGTAAGGTTTTTACATGAAAGCCGCTAGATCAGACCGACTCACGGTCTCAGCTTCGCAGTGCTGCTTTTCGGTGCTCCGGGGGCTGCAGATGTGAAGTCCTCCAACATCCACACATCCCCTCCGCTTTCCCACTGAAGACTAAATGCATCTGATGCAAAAACGAGCGTAAATGAGGCTATAAATACACAGCAGTGAATAGCAAAGTGCTAAGGAGGGCTTTGCAAAGACTTCTTTAAAGCTTTTTCATCAGTGCGTCTCTCGTTCTGGGCCTTGATGTCCTTTACATCTATTTTTTAGGCTTGGAACATAGGAAGAAAGCGTTTTAATGGGGACCGCTGGCCTCCCGCTTCTGGGAAGACAGAATCACAGAATGGTTTGGGTTGGAGGGACCTCGGCTCATCAGGTCCCTACCCCCACCTCGTCAGGGTTGGTCCAAATGAAGGCTCGGCAGCGTGTTCCCGGGGCTCCTCGCCCTGGCGCTGAGGAAGATTTAGCACGTCCCGACATCCATTTCCTCCTCAGCTCTAATCTCAACACCCACCTACTGCATGCTAAATGAACATCCCAGTACTCTATAATGGAGACAGGAAATTAATTCCTCATAAAGGCTTTTTTTTTTTTTCTTTCCAAACCCTCTTATTAAGACTCCTCAGCCCTGTCAACAGCCAACTGAGCTGTTCCCAAGTCCTAATGGTGCATTTCTGCAGTCTCATTTCCTCGAGTCCCTGCCTTGATGGATTATGACCATTAATAACCCTCACGGTGGAAAAGAGCAGCTGCTGGGTGTTCGAGGCACCTTGCTGGGCTACGTAACCCTGCCCCTTGCAGCAAGGCTCTCCGGGGAGAGGAGACACAAAGCAGGGCACCCCCTGACGTGTGCCTACCCTGCTCGGTCCCTCTCAGAGGGAACACCTTCAGGACAAAGCCCCCCTGCTCAGGCTGACCTCGGATTCCCGTGGGAGCCAGCACAGCGGGACCACCACCCCGAGAAGGGCAGCGTCTGAGCCAAAGCCTCAGGATCGAGGCTCTCAGAGCACTTCCATCTCTCCAGCACCCTCTAAGCACACGTGGCTGTGTTTCCAGGAGGCAGGTCTCGTCCAGAACAACTTGTAATAGGACTCATTCCACAGGGGGTGTCTAACAGTTACCTCCTTCCTCGACTTACTTTATCCATGAAGTATGCAATCCCAATTTTGTATTACAATATTTCTCTCCAGCTCATAGGTTCTTGGAGAGTATCTTTTCTCCAGTGGAAATGACTAATCTATAAATAAAATAAAAAGTTTCATGTGAGCATTAAAATGGACCAGGCTGCATCAGAATGACAGATCTGCTTTAAAGCTGTGCCACTTCACCCAGCCCTCAGCTCGGCAGCATCTCGCTAGCAGAGATGATGTTAAGAGAGACGGATCCTAGAACAGCAGGCAGGATTCTTGCGAAATGAAAATTGCTGATATCCATATGATGTGGATTTGGAAGCAGCAGGGTGAGAATTTAGAGCTGGTACTGAAAGCTGGAGGGCAGCGCAAAGTAAACACACAGACTGCATCCCCCGGCTGGGGAGAAACTTCTGCAAAAAATTGTCGCGCCGTATCCGAAATAAAAGCACAAGGCCAATTCCGGGATCACAAACCCAGCGAAAATTTCCTGCGAACACCACGTTTGGAACTTCCCTCGGTTTTGCTCCACGTTTTCAGACTGTTATGTAACATTTAATTCTGATTTTTCACATCCCTGTGCCGCGGAACAGCAGCATAATGTGACTCTTCACAGGATTGGAAAGTTTTTCAACCAGGCCTTAGCACAAATGTGCTGGAGCAAAGCGCGGTGTTGTTGCCTAGCAAATGTCTACGAAAAAAGAGTTTCTGTTTAAGCAGAGGAACAAATTAAATAGAAACCTTCTGCAGGGGCACGCTCCCCCGGGACAGCAGGTTCCTGTAAGGCTCGGGGGGGTGAAACTGCCACAAGCTGTCGGTAAAATACGGGCAGCACGTCCCAACCGCACAGCGCGGGGCTCCTTGGTCTGGCTCAGGCAGCAATTGCTGCCTGCTTCCAGCTCCTGTGACCCCAGGGAGTTATTAGCAGCGTTTTTTAAATCATCGTTAACATTCTCTGCCTTTTGTTTTTAATATATTAAGAAATTACAGCCCGAAGGAGAATGGGCTCCTGAGTCTCGTGTCACTCCCTGTCTCCCCAGCCAAGTCTGCGTGTCCGTGCCAGGAAATACACCCCGTGTTTATCTCCTAATTGGTATTAAACTGTCTTTGGGAAAGAATTAATGGGCTCTTTTGGCTTTCCAAACTCTCTGTGCTTCTGTTGAGATATTTCTTTAAAATCCTGACACCTCCCCATCTTCTACCACCTCATAATAAAACCGATCGCTTGGCAAGGTGGGGTCCCCACGATGCTGCGGCTTCAGCCTGTCCCTCAGGGGGACCACATCAGGGCCAAAAAAAGTCCACGAGGGAAGGTAGGAGAGGAACAGAGAATAACCTTTGGGGAGATGCTCAGCGGCACGACCCTTGCAGCAGCAGGGAGTGGGAGCTGGAGAAAAACCCTGGGCAAAGCTGAAAGCATTGCCCCAGCTGCAGCCCTGCTTCCCATGAGGGCTGGGTGTGGAGTCCCCAAATAACTTAGGGTTAAACTTGAGCGCCCACCCCATAGCAACAGATTCCTCATACAATTTTACCAGCAGCCCAAAGAGAAATACTTGTCGATTACTCTGAGAGGTTGTGCCCTGGTGGCTACCTACAAGCCCCTTCCACTGTTCATCATTTACCAGGGGACCGATTCATCCACCTGGGGGCTCAGCTCGGAGCTCACATCCTGAGGACGCTGCCTGTCCAGGGCCGTTGCACACATTTCAGCCACTCCTTCAAAAGCAGGGGACAATTTTTTGACCTGGGTTTCCAAGATATAGGAACAAGAGCGAGAATAAATATTTTCACTGCTGTTCATTCCAGGAGTTTTACTTTACACATTCTCCTTGCAGTGGACACAGCTGAGAGTCTTCCTAATCTGATCAGGAGTAACAGAACTTCTGTGATACACCTTGGGGGAAAATATCCCCAATATGTGAGAAAATAGAACGGACATCCCAGAGAGATGTGTGTGATCAAGCTGGTTTCTTGCACGCTTCCAGGACGGGTACAGATAAAGTAAAAGTGCTGAGAGAAGGGGCCTGTGTTGCCCCCTTTGTGCTGACCTGGTGCCAAGTCCTTGCAGCGCTGTGGTCTCCGGGTCTCTAGACATCAGGGGGAAGCACTGAGCCCCAATTCTCAAGTTCTTCTGGCTTCCAGAGGTGGCAAGATGGAGCACGCAGCACGTAGGAAAAGAGACCACACGTCTGCCTCCTTCTCCGCTATTTGCAGCAATGTTCAGATGCAGGGCGAGTTCGATTTATGTGCCTTATCTTCCTCAAACCAGATAGAATACCTCCCTCCCGTTACAAACACCGCTTAATGGATCTCTAACAGCCTTGCTTTCACAACATCAAATATACAAGAAAATAAGGGGGAGAAGGACGAAGCAAACAAACAACTCTTTATTGTTTCCAGGTGTCCCTGATTATGGTCGGAGGAAGAGGTGGAGAAGAAAGGGGGAAGAGAAAAAAAAAACTCGTAATTGGGTCCTTGGCACAAGCTTGGCAAATATAAACTAGCAGGCAAAAAACAATGTTAAAAGAAGTTCTGAACTCCTGGAGGTGCTAAATATTCCCAGCAGCTCTGCAAACAGCCTTGCAGTTTCTTGTCAGGGTGCTTTTGCCTTCCCAAACCCTGCACTCTTGTATCGAATCGCCACAGTGGGGTTGCCCCGCGCCCCCCAGGCTGCTCCCACCATGCAGCGAACAAGGTGGGAGAGCCCAAACTGGAGAAAAAGATCTGAGTGCTTCAGGTGGTCAAACTGCCTCCCCTTCACCAGGTACACAAAGCTGAAGTCCTCAAATGCCCTCTCTTTTGGGGTCACACACTTTTCTGCCAGTTCAGGTGCTGCAGGGTGCTCATTGCAGGCATCTGTACAGATCGTGGGCTTGTTCCTGCCCAGCTGCGCTGAAAGCAGCAGGCACATGGTGCCTCCCTTCTCTCCAGCACCAAATTATCCACCTCCTACCTCCTACGAGCTGCCTTGCACAGGTACCCTAACCCAGGAGATCCCAACCTCCACACACACAGCTATATGGAAGGGGCTGGCCCAAATGACTTGGAAACATCCTTTATATTACAACACCTTCTGCTAGATCCTTTTGTCTCCTGCCTCCTCTACAGTCCTGTGTTTTGCTTCTGCCTTTCTTATTTTATAATAGTCTCCATCCTTATTGCCCTTTATGATCTTTTTTCTTCTCTACCTGCAACAAACACTGAACTTGACAGCATTCGGTTTAGAAAATCAAGGCGACCATAAATAAGGCTCAAGACAGACCCAGAGCAGGCTCGAAACAAATGATAACTTTTACGAGGCTGGGCAGCAACTTCTCAAAACCACCTTCTGACAGGCAAATACCACTGAATGGGATGTGATCACAGGCAATGATATTTTTTGAAATGAAAAGTTCACGTGTTTAGTCAGAATCATTTTACTTCCCTTCAAGTGTAGGGGAAAAGTAGCGAAAGAAAATAGAAAATAATATAAAAAGGTGCAAAGATCTTTCTGCCCATTTCCCTTTCGCTCCAATTAATTTATTTTCAACCCTCCCTGTCATCCTGATTCTAGACAACAAAAGCTACGGACAGGTTAGGGCTGTGGAGGTGGGAAAAGAGGGGAAGGTTTCAAAGCAGATGACGCAGTCCAGGCCCAATTCCCATAGAACATAAAAGAATTAAATGCTTAATTCCTGTTGGTGGTGCTTGAGGTCCATCACGGCCTCCTGCTGTCATGCGGAGAAGGAAGAGATTGCGATGGGCCCGTGCTATGCCAGTCTCCTGAGGTGGAGATTATGGGGACATTCCCCCAGGGCCACCCGCAGCCGCACGCGCTGCAGGGAAAGCTCCATGGCACCAGCAGTCCCACCGCCCTGGAGGTGATGAGAACCACTTCTTTTTCCTCTCCTTCCTATGGCTTCTCTGGATCTGAGCTAAGACTTAGCCCCTCCGTCAAGAGACTCTCTCTCGTTTAGATCTCTCTCTGCTATCCACTTGATTCTGTATAGAAAATATGTAAAAATCAATAGCTTTTAAGGCTCCGTCTTCCTCTGATTTTGTTTTTAAATGGGACACTTTCAAATGATAATCAGGAGAAGCATAAAGCCAGGCAGTGCTCTCAAGTAAGCTTCATTTTCTTAGAGATACAAGTTTTATAAAGTCCTTTTTATTTTTTCCTGCAATATTAGAACAGGAATTAAAGTCATATTTTGCTGTTCCTGGCCAAACGCCCTTCTCAATGAGGCATCCAGTTTCACGTCCCTTATCGACTCCAAGATGAATTTACTGTCAGAAATGTTGATCTGCAACCTTTTCTTAACTGGAGCCTTCAGTGCCATGCTCATCATTCCTCTTTGATCCATTGTGCCTCTGCCACTCACCGCTAACTTTCCTCCTTGTCCCATGACTTCGCTGCGTCACAGCCGAGGCGATGAATAGCGCCTGCTTCACAGGAGCCACGCTCTCTGAAACGCTCCTGAATGAGATCAGAGGAGAGGCACAGCAACCGAAAGCAATCAGAAAACCCCTTCTAACAAGTGCTCGAAGGCATTGTCAGCGTGCGCAGGAGAGCGGCATCTGGCAAAGCCGTTCTGCTTGGCAGCCGCCGATGCTCGGCTGCAGGCGGTGGAGGGAGTCACCTGCGTGCGCCTGGCTCCTTGTTGTGGCCTGGAAGGGCTCCCTTCCTAGGAACCTGAGGGAATACGGCATCAGAGTGCACGTGGCATCTTGCAGGAAACTGTTCTGCACACGGCGTTAGGGACCTGGCTGCTGTCATGGTTCCTGTGGGATTCTGAACGGTGCTTGGAGTCCTCGCTCCGCTGTCAGCAGGTCCCCCAGGCGACACCAGGTTTCATCGCAGAAGTGCAGACATCTCCACATCCCCACATCCCCACATCTCTGTCCCCACCCTGCCCAGGCTGCCCACTGGTGATGCAGGTTCCTGTGCTGGCCATCCCCAGGGGCAGCAGGGCGTCTGGGCTGAGCTCTGCCCGCAACGTGCACCTGCACAGCTCTCAGCTCGTGCCCGTGCAGAAGAGAGCCGTGTATCCATTCATTCGTCCTTGATGGCTTAATTAATACCTGAGCCATTCAATGCTCATCAAATTTCCCCTGATCTCTTCACTTGTCCTTTCCAGCTAAATGTCACCTCCCCAGCCAGCATTTCCTAAAGAGTGAAAGAAAGGGCGGGGGGCATTTTCCAATGGAGGAATCCTCCCTGGTCTCGTGGATTAACCATCCCTTTGAATAACATTTGCCTATCAGACATTAGAAGGGGAACCAGAACACGAGACATAAAAAGGGTGAGACAGAGAGAGAGAGAGAGGAAATAGAGGAGGAAGTAAGTGCTTGAATGATGAGAGCTCAAAACCTGCAGCAAGGACGGGGAACGCAGCGCAATGTGAGGCCCTGGGACCCCGGGAGGTTTTTACTACTGGGCTCTGCGAGTCTTATTTCACACATATTTTTATATCTCTGACAAAGGTACCACATAAATCACTTCCCCTTGTCCCAGGCTGACCCCTTAACCTCTGAGAGATAATGAGGCACGGTACCTAGCATCTCCTAATGCTGCAAGATGTGTATCAAAGAACATTAATTCGCCGTGATAACATCTCTATTTATTAATACAAATGTCTTTAATCCTTCCCCAGACTCTGCTCAGCAAGCCATCTCGACTGGTATGACTGACATTTCTTTGGAGTTCGGTGATTTGGCTGAGTGTCCCAGGAGGTGGATGTCACTAGGAGCCAAAGTTAAGGCATCCCTGGTGGCACTGCCACGCACCATCCAGGCACGCTGGCTCCCAGGCTCATTGCAGCCAGTAGGGCGACACGCCACAGGTGCTGCAGCAATACAAAAATGTGTATTTTTACCATAGAGGGCAGGAAATAATTCAGAAGCAACGACTTTGTGACTTTTCCCACTCCATTGGTATTATTTGCCAGCTGCCTGAGAGCACTGTGTTTTTTTTCCCCCTCCTACCATGTGTTGTTCAAAGTTATTTGCCTTTTTTTTTTCTAGGAAAACCCTTGCAGCACAGGTCAGCTCTCCTAGGACCAGATCAGGGAACTACACCAATTGATGTCAAAAAAACAATCTTTTCCAACCACAGGATCCCCGTGAAATAGGAATGAAGCCATGGGCCCCCACCAGCAGGCCAACAGAGAGAGAGGCAGGCCTGCCTACCCAGGAAAAGGCAGAGGAGAACTCACGGACCTGAGGCTGCTGCTCGGGATCACGCTCTGGCAGCTCAGCTCCAGTGGTGCTGTGGCTGCTGACGGGGCGCTCAGCAGAGCAGCATCCCCCAGAGCTTCACAGGAGGACAAAGAGATGGTGAGAGCCCGGGCAATGCCACAGTGGGGAGTGGGGCATAGGGCACTGGCAGTAAGGTCTGCTCCTGCTTCAGTCCCTGCCTGGGCATGGAAAAAAAAGTTGTCTTTCTTCCTCGGCTCGCTGTCTGTAAGGGAATTCTGCCAAACTTTCCTTCTTGCACTCTTTGTCCTCCCCGTGGCTGGTACCTTTGTCAGGGCAAGCGCCTTCTCCTATTGTGTTTCTGCAGAGTGCAGCGCTGCAAGGTTCAGATCTCAAATGTAGTCTCTGTACGCAACATCAATATTACTTGCTAATAAGAATTAGACACCAGCCTCTAAGCAGAAAGGTACAAATGCTTCCTCCTTATGAACCGGTATTATTGTCCCATAAGGCAGTGACACACAAAAGTGGAAAATCGATACAAGGACCTGAATATCTGGACTGAACTCCAATTTGTCCTGTGGTCCGATCTGGCACCTATTCTCCTCTGCTATTCAGGCAGAAGTGCTGTCGACATCAATGAAGTTCTTTGCAATTAGGGAAGGAGGCAAAAATAACACAGCCTGTAAGGCTGCAGTTCTATCACCTCTTCCTTTCTTGGCCATCAAATGCTGAAAGAATGACCTTGTTTTCATTAAGAGGAACACCTTGTGAATGAATACAGGATGTCAGATGGAAACACAGGCAGACAAGGCAAAGAATTCATTAGACAAAGTTTCAGTACTGGCGAGTGAGACATTCATTATTTTACAACCAGTCCCTGTGAGTTTTAATTAAGCACACCAAGCCGTTTGTATATAAACCGCTTCATCTCACGCCTTAACATCACACTAAATACGAACCCGAAGTTTTCTCACTTTAAACCCTTCTTCCCCACTGCTACGCTCCACCACATGGCCGATTCCTCCCCGAAGGCTGGGGGACAGCAGGGTTGGGAGGGCGTCGGGCCACGAGCAGACCCGCTGCCGGCAGGCTCCTGGCCCGCTTTCGCAGCCTCCAGGGATTTACATAATTCAGAGCAACCCCCGGAGTTTTCAGCGCGTGGATGCGGAGAATTAAATCGGCAAACACTTCAGGCTCCCTGACGTTGGGAGCTGAGAAAATCGCGATGAATAAAGCAGCTCCCGGAGCACCGCACTGCCTGGTGCTGCAGATGGCAGTTCCTGGTGCGGCTGGAGTCATCCTCGCCCCACAGCCACCGCGTCCCGCTCCTGCAGGGGGAAGCCCATCACTGCCTGGTGGTGAGCTCCCCCGAAGCCAGAAACCTTGAATTTGGGAGGCACTGGGGGCATTGTAGAGGTGTGGGACAGCAAATGATGTGGTATGGAGTCCTCGTTACGAGATAGAAGAATGGGGTTTGTCCCTGGGGAAGGAAAACCTGCAGCCCACGCTCCCATCTCACTGTGATGACAACCTCTGGACCTTCGGTGGGGCTCCACACGCACGTGGATCGCCCTCCCCAGAGAGCATGGCACACAGGAGCCTTGCGGGGGCACGGGGAGCGTGAGCTGCTGAGGCAGGCTCGGGTTCACTCCGAGCTCAGCCCACGCAGTTGACTGCGGCAGGCACAAATCCCTGCTGCACGTGGGAGAAGCAGAGAGCTCCCTGGGCGCAGCAGGTGCGCCGAGTCACCGCTAAAAAGAAAATCCAGGGCTTGTGGATCGAACAGGATGAATTCCTGCAACCTGTGCTGGCTGAAGGAGCATCTCGTTAATCTCACCCGTACCTGACCTAACCACTCAGTCAGGGCTGCTGGTGGTCAGCGAGGATTTTTGTCCTGGTGACCGAAATTACAGCAGACGTCCTGCAGCCCTGCCCCGCTACCGAGGGATCCGTCCTCGTGGGTGTCTGCTCAGCGAGGAAGGGACACGGTGGCAGAGGATCCAGAAATACTCTGTCTAAGAAAGGCGTGAAGTAAGGGTTGGTTTAGGCTGATTCACCCCCGTGTGTGTGCGTGTGGCTGGGTATCTAAATCGCTGTCTGCACACGTGTGTCTGTGTGTTTGTCTTGACTGAATGAATCACCCTACCTGTTACAGTGTAAAACAGCAAACATTAGTAAAACTGATAATAAGCCTAGTGGTGGTGATTCAACCAAAGCTAGCACATCTGTCACCGAGCAACAGACTGCCAGGTTTTTCATCAAGGGAAATACAATTGAATAATAATGTAGTAAAGGTAAAGCAGCTTCAACAGAGCTTTCTGCCAAATTAAATACAAGGTACGCTAAAGAAAAAAAAAAAAGGAAAAAAAAGCAATACAAATACATAATCTAACCCCTCTTGAATACAAATCCCTTAGTAATGGGGACTGGCTGGCTGAAGACATCACATCTGCAGTCTGAGCAGCTTGCTCGGAGGTGGGGGTGGCCGTGGGTGGATGGGCGAGCGGCGAGGGCGCTGCCAAACACCCAGCTCTGGGAACGCAGACTCGTCCCCGCGCCAGCAGCCGAATACGGAATTGAAGGGGAGGAGGAGCCGGGCTTTCTGACTAATATTTTAAGGCCTGATTCTCCAGTGCCATCTGGTCACTTGGCAATGCCGAAGAGCCGTAGCGCTCCGGGACCATCCAAAGCGGTCTCGGAGGGATTTCCCTACGGTGGGTGGAAAACTCTTTGGTGGCAAAGGGTTTCTGCGGCATCTGTAGGATGCCCTAACCCAGAGAGAAAAGCCCACGCTGCTGGGGGCACCCTGCTCTGTATAGGGTGCAGAGACCTGCCAGATGTTTTGGGGGAGCGCTGCAGTGGCGATGCCTCTTCTCGCAGGGCTGCAGCCAGCCTGGTTGCACATCACCGTGCCCTCTGGACACGGCTCTGGCTGCAGAAAGAGCCTTTATTGGGGTATGGTGAGCGCCCCCGGCATGCTTCTGCCACCGTGGAAACAGCACAATGGAGCATCAATCTGTCAGCTATAAACTGCATGTCTTCAAAAGGGAAAGAAAAGAAAAAAAGAGAAGGACAAGAAAAGGGACTTACAGTTTAGACACTCTTCTGTCTGCGGGGGAGCTGTTTTGGGGCATTTCATTTTAAACATCCTATTTTGTTACATTTTCTCTTTCCCTTCTAAATGGAACAGTTTTCTTCTATTCTGTTTTGTTCCCACTTACCTTTTCCTTTTTCATTTTTTTAACCAGAGGAGCATTAAAAAAAAAAACACAACACCTTTTAAGCATTTGTGTTTAGTACTCGCTTAGCTTTTGAAACCGCTGCAGGGCTGGAGATAAAAACACACGCACGCACAAATATTCAGACCCCTTCTGGCTGGAGCGGGAGGTGAAATAAACCTTTTGGACTATTTCGAGACGAGACAGATTTGCGCAAGCTACAACACAAAACCCACGACAATCAACACAGCGACAGTTCTGCCAGGCTGAAAGGAAGCCCTCCTGCAAATTTCATTTTCAAACGTGCTTTGCAATTGCCTCTCCCGAGCACGTAAACAGCCCTGCCAAGCAGTTCCAGCTGAGTCACCAGCACCGGCCAGTCGAT
Source organism: Aythya ferina (assembly GCF_964211825.1). Lineage (NCBI taxonomy): Eukaryota > Metazoa > Chordata > Aves > Anseriformes > Anatidae > Aythya > Aythya ferina. The sequence continues at coordinate 7,695,703 of NC_140318.1, forward strand.
GCCTCTCCCCCACCGCTTCTCCCCCTTCCCACCTCCTCTTGGCAGCAAGCACCGAGCTCAATGCCTCCTGCCCAGGTTACCAAACGCTTGGCAATATTCAGGCTAATAAATAGCGTGCAATGGGAGCAGGAGACAACGCAGCTCACGACGTTAGTGCAGCACAGGGGTGGGGGGGTTGTTTCTTCCCCTCCCAAAGCCGGTGATAAATAGCACGCAGCGGAGGTGACAGGCACGATGCTCGGCACGGGCAGGACGGGCGAAGGGTCCCTTCTCCATCTGTGGCCCCAGCCACCGCCAGCAGCCACCTCCTAACACACCTACCTCACGTTCATCTAAACCCAATAAAAACACAGGAGAAGGTTAGGAGCAATTCGATGCGATTCCCCAGCCAGGGAGCAGCTGCGCGCTCAGCTCGCAGGATTTGCGGCGCTGGGTGAGGTCGGTGGCACGCTGCTTCCTGCCTCGGGCACTGGCCTGCATCTGACACTTCAGAGGGAAGTGAAAATAAACCCGTAATGCACTCAAGGCAGCGGCGTGATGCTCTGCCTGCATTGGGAAGGTTTCTCTCTGGTAACATCCCTGCAAGAATCAGCGCCGCAGGACAGCAGACCGGAGGCACCGCAATGCCTCAGCCACCTGCACCGGGCAGCCCGCCGGCAGAAGTTGCAGAGAACGACAGTTTTGCCCTACCCCACAGACTAAAAATTATATAAGCCACTTTTTTCCAGATTTCTTTTCTGACATTTGTTGGTATATCTGTGCTCAAAAAGAGTTTGTAAAGAAAACGTCACTGCTACTGCTTTATCTTTTCCCCCTACAACGGGGGATGAGTTTCCAAAGGAAATATTTCAAAATTAAACAGATTTTTGAAAGGAAGTCTAAAAAAAACACAAACCCTGCAGGTGTTTTTAGAAGAAGCAACTGAAACAGCATTTTTGTTATTAAAAGGAAAAAGAAAGACTGAATGGGATGCTAAAGAAAAGGGAAGAAAACTGATGATCCCGCTTGTGGTTCCCTTCCCTATCCCAAACTGAGTTGTTCTCAAGAAATTCTGAGCTTGTCTGGATTGTCTGTGGTCCCCGTGCCAGCCGCATGGCTTTTCATACACCGCTGGATCTCAAGGTGATTTGGGGCTCCAAGCCCCAGGCTCCTGCTCTTCTCCACCCTAAGTGACTTTCTGTCTAGCAAGTAAATTGTAACTCACCGGCTTACCCTGCCAAGACTAAATCCAAGACTAAATGGATGTGAACCGGGTCTCCAGAAGGGGAAGGGAAGAGAAGGAGAGAAGGGACGCGGTGAGGAGGAGCCTGGCACCTCCTCGTCTCGGCTGCAGGGCGAGGTGATGTGCCAGGAGGCAGCGCAGCTCCACGCACATCCCTGCCTCACCCAGCAGGGCTTCCCGGCTCCGGCCTCACGCCTCCCTTTTCATGCAGTGACTGGGCTGTAAACCTCGGGGGGGATAAAAAAGAGCACAAAAACCAGGAGTCTGTTTTCCCAGCTGTTTTTGCAGATAGATTTGTACCTCCTTTTTTCACCTCAACGTCTGCTTAAGCAAGTCCCTCACTTGTACAAACACACTTGGGTACGTCTACAAGCAAATGTGAGCGAAGGACAAGGCTGAAAGACCTCACCGTACCGCACCAGTTGCGATAACTTGGGACTTCTAAGCCAAAGTGTTTGGAATTCAAGGATTTTCTGACCATCGCTATTGCAAAAACACTAACAGCAAGTTTCTGACCCTCTGTGCTTCAGTGAGAGGGGAGAAGAAAGCTTAAAAATGTAGCTCCAAAACTGTCAGAAACAAGGGTGCCAAGTAGAAGGACTCCTCCATATGCTGCTATTTGCTTTGGTACATCCCGTGATTTTGATGCCTTACACCACAATTTCCACACGCTCAGGACTGGCAGCGGTACAGGAAGGATGCGGCACCCTCAGCCCAGCCCAGCAGCCTTGCAGTGGGCCCTGTTCTGGCCCTCCCCTGATGCCCACAGGATCCAAATCCATCACCGTGCCCACACAGATTGCTCCCGGGCTGCTGCAGAGCAGGCGCTAGGGCTGAGGGATCCGACCCCTGCTGCAAAGCGAGCTGCTGGTGTTTTTCCACGGCGTCACGGCGCAGGTTTGGAGCAGCACAGGGCGCTGCTACTGCGTCTTACATGCCCTTAGTGCATTTTAAATATTAAGTAATAAAAATATGTATAAGTAAAGAGTACATCCATAAATAAAGCAAATGTATAACTCAGTGAATTAATTATTATTTCATTACTAGCAGCCACAGTCTCTAACAGAATAGCTAAGAGCCGAATTTTCTCCTGACTTTGCTTCTCGTTATTAAACTACTACTGACAATGACTCGCAGGACAGATGCATCCTTTAGCTAATCATTCGAGGATTAATTCTGTGTACGCATAAATAACTCATGTTTTGACTCGGGGTCTTTCAAGCGAAGTGCTTGACAAAACAGACTTGTGTCGGAACAGCATCGGCTCAGAGAGCAGGCACAGCCGGGGAATTGTGCGCTCACAAAGGCAGGCAGTGCTGCGGTCCCCTCTGTGCCCAGGAAACCTTTGGAGTCTGCCGTGCGCCGAGGTGACTCTGAAAAGGGTTTGAAACTTTCTTTGTCGCCATCCTGCCACAAAAAAATAGTCAGAACATTTAAAATAAGTGCAGCTTTCAATAGGTTGGGAAATCAGCTCAGAAACCCGGCTGTGTCTCGGGGAGCAGCAGCCTCTGACTGCGGGTGCACGGGGGCGGCCGTGACGCCGAAGGAGGATGGGGGTGAGGCGAGTCCAATTTGTGTTCTGCCACACAGCTAACGAGACCATGGGGCACCACAGCTCCCCACACACGGCTGCTACCTGCTGGAAGGGCTAAGGATCCACTGCCAGCACCTCCACAAAGCTCGTTTTTTTGGTGTCAGCACTGGTTTCCGATGCCAGCTTTCTCCTCCCTGCTGGCGCTACCTGCGACTGCAAGCCCACGTTGGCGAAGGCATCTCAGAGCACGTCACAAACACAACCACGGCCGGCTGCGCAGCTCTATCCTTCATCCTCCTTGTCTGCTGAGATCCGGAGTTGGGGGAAGGTGCAATATTTAGCACGGGAGGGGGCTGATCCCAGTGTCAAGTACCCTAAGTGATAACACAGGCATTCATGCCCGCATTCACATGCACAGACGTGGCCTGATCCTATCACTTAATTTTGCAGAAGGACAAGTTCCAACAGTTTCTAATCTGTTGAATAAGTTATTTCAGAATTGTCAACTAGGTTATTTCTCACCTCTTTCTCTGAATCAAAATTACTTGGGTGGGAGAATGAATTACACAGAAAACTGGCTTCCTGCAACTCCGGAAAAAGAAGTTGAGATTTTTACTTTTCTCATTGAATTAAATTTTTAGAGATGATTTGTTGCTTAAAATATTTTATTTCAATTGTGTTGCAACACTACATTTTAATGGGGGAATGGCCCATTTTGGTTACATCAAAGCAGAATATATTATGAAACACTGGCCACAGACATTTGTATCTATTACAGTGTGAACTGTCATAATAAATACAGTTGGCGCTTTTTATTTTATCAAAATAGCAAAGTGATATCAAAACAAAATCTAAATGATTTGTTTCAGCTATTCCCAGCTGGAACTATCATTGAAACAGACTCCTTCCAGCAAAATATTTTGGTTTTGACAAAATCATACTTTTTGGAACACAAAACATTTTCTCAAGATGTTTTTTTTGTATCTTCCACTGTCTCTAATACTGGCCACGGCCTGAGCTCTAATTAAAAGTTGACAGGGTCAGGTCTAGCTTTATTAGCTTCAGCTTTACAACGCGACTGCTGTAACGCAGGCTGACAATGCCGATACTTCCATCAGCAGCTGCTCCATGGGGTGTGGAGCCTCAGGGAACTTCCCCATAAATCAGCACTTGCTGCGGGGATGGCTCGCCACGGGGCCGTTAGCAGGTGGAGTTCACATTGCCCCACAGCCCTGATCACCATCCTTGTATTAGAAGGAAAAGAAAGCTTCAAACCTCGACATTTTGGCGGTGAGGGTGACCGAAAGCTCGTTTCTTGTGTTCCCCCAGCCTTGTTTGGAATCAAAGCCCTGCTTGCTCTGTGCAGGAGTCCGCAATGCCTTGTAGCCTGCTTATGGTGCAGACATCCACACTGAGCCCTGCACGTGGGTACGGACGGGTATACCTGCTTCACTCCGAGCCACTCTCTCTGGTTTTACACCCCCAGGAAGCCCTGTTGCACAGAAGCAGGCTGCAGGCAGTGGTTTGAAGCCAGGACTCAGGAGGCAGTGCCTAGAGAAGGAAGCGTTGCTGGCCTTGGCATGCAGGAGCAGCCACCAGCCATACCAAGGGAAACCTCTGCGACAAGAGCAGAGGGGCTGCTCCCTTCCCACCCCTCAGCATCACCTTTAAACACTGGGACACTGGCAGAAGCCAGAATTACGGAGCATCCACACACCTTACAGGCTACAGCTTGCTGCTGGTCACCTTCCCAAGCGGGGTCTGCCTCCACGCCCCAGCACGGCCACGGGGCAGAGCTGCCTCCGCACTGCTCCGGGGGGCACGGCCGCTGCGGGGTGGTTTATGGCTCCCCCGCTCCCTTCGTCGTGCAGAAGTGGCCTTTTACCTCCGGCTGGAGCAGCTCCTGGATTTAGACCGCGAGGTCTGCGAGGTCAGCCCCCTGCGCTGGTGACTCACGCAGCGCTGCCGCGTTATAAATCCTGGAGAACTGCTCCACGCCGAGCCGATCGTGCTGGGGAAGTCCTGGGGAACTGAGAACGTGCCGCTGTGTGTCCCGAGCCTGCGACACCACCTACCCGCTGTGGTGTCATCAGCTGAAGCCTCCCCTTCCCTCCCAGAGGAGCCAAGCCTCCTGCTGCTACCTGCACGCTGCCCCATGGATGCTGCCTCCCCCAAACGCACGGCGAATACAACAGAGGTGTCACGCAGGGATGAGGGCAGCTGGGCACCACGGAGGAGCATCAGAGCGAGGCAGAGGAGTGGGGAAAAAAGGGGAGGAAGAGAAACCTGGAAATGAATGCTTCTCTTGTCTCAGTGTCCCCATGGTGATGTGAAAAGTCATTAAACACCTCCCCAGACTCGCACAGCAGAGGAAACAGGAGCAGTGCTAGGACAAAGCACTGGCACTTTATCTATTGCCTCTCTTTGGTTCGGAGCAATGAAGGTTACACGTCCTCACAGCATCCTCCTGTGTTTTTAATATTCTCCTATCAGCAAGATAAAACGCTCCTCACCCCTTTCCTTGAGATTTTCTGACTGAAAAAAAAAAAAAAAAAAAAAAAAAAAAAGGACAGCAAAGCCTTGCTCTTACTGCACGGGGAATTTCAAAGCCAGAGCCGTATTTTTTCTCCTTGTCCCCCCAACGTGAGAAGACCAGCGGCAAAACAAATGGCCTCCCGAGGTGTCCTTGGCCTGCACTCGCTGCAAGAACACAGCAGAGGAGCGAGGCTCAACAGGAGGAAACTTCCCCAAAAGCCTGCTAAGGACTCCTGCGAGCCGGGGGGACCGGGCAGGAGGAGCAGGCAGGAAAAGGTTCCTCAGGAGAACGCTGCTGCTGGAAATAAAGCCACTCCTCATCGTATCTGTTATTGGAAGTGACTCAAAGCAATCGCACATGAACATCCCACACTGCATCCTGTGCAAAACCCTCCCAGCATCCCAGCGGAGAACAAACATTGAGACAAACACAGCAGAACCCACTGAGAGGGGCGACAGCCCCATGGGAGCAGCGATTCCTCAACAGCATGGGCTGGAGGGCTCAAGAGCCAAGTCCAGCAGCACCAACCTCTGCCTCCAGGGACCCGCACACAGCAGTAAACCCCACCCCATTACATGCATCCTTACGATTTTCTCACAATAACCACCTATCTCCTACCACTTAAGCTGCTGTTTTCTCTTCATGGGGATTTTTGCACAGTTCCTGATTTTCTCCATCGGTACCAGCAGTCAGACAGCTCTGACACCATCCCGGTGCGTGGACCTTTGAATCATTGCAGAACATTTCTTCATTGCTATACCTGGTGAACCAGGCTAGGCTAGGGCAAGTTGTGAAAGACTTCTTCACGGATGATTGAAAAAGCTGGCATTGCTCATGACTTTTTCGCCTTGAAAGCAGGGTTTAAAAACCATGAAGGTGTAAAAACACGCAGGTTTACCCCCCAAAGTGCAGACGCTGCTGAAAGCACTTCGGCTTTCATTTCTGTCCGCCCTTGAGTGTGGAAATGATTGTCCAGCTGGGGTAGCTGGACGGTGAACAAGCTCTGAGGCCAGCGAGCAGGCTGTGAGGCTGGTGAGCAAGCTCGAGGCCAGCCTTGCTCAAGAGCTGCCACCTGCTTACCTGCATACCCTGCACAACCTGAGCACAGCTGCTGCAGCCATCGGGGACCAGCAGAGCCCCACGAGGTGGCTGTTTCAATGAACGTTCTCTCCCCCTGCTTGTTTTAATGCTGTTTAACTCAATTATTATTTTTTTTTTTTCAGCAGAGAAATAATTCCATCTCTGCCTCCAACGCAGCTGTCCCTCAGCTGCCCGGAGAGCTGCCTCCGAGCGGGTTCTGCTTCCCTTCCCCACCAAGGACAACGGAGGCTCTGAAGACGCTGATGGTCCTTGACCAGCAGTATTAAGACACTAAATTACGCTGACATGGCCCATAAATCGCTAAATGAGGGACTCCCAGACAGCGATGTGGCGTGAGCCGAATGCAGGAGGAACAGCTCCGAGGGCTGCCCACCTGCTGGGATGTGCAGCGGATGGATGATGCTCTGAGCACCGTGCCCAGCACCCCGCCGTCCCCTGCCACCACCACCACCACCCCTCCTCGGGGCTCTGCCAGCACCGCGGGCACGTCCCAGTCGTGCAGGACGTGGGAAGCTTTGCTCTGTTTTCACAGTAAGGCTGGCTGTTATTTACATGCGGCGGGTAAAGGACAATTCTCCGGGTGGATGCAGACGGAGCCGGTCTCCATCTCTAAAAATAGAATGAGAAAGCTGTTCCTAAAGAGGGCTGAAAGCCTTTAATCTCCTTAAGATTGGGCCACCTGCCCACTAGCAGGCAGGCAAGTAGTATTTGACTATTTCTATTTTATTTAGATTTATACATAAAGGACCCGAGGCAGCACGGGTAACATTTGCCAGAGTGACAGGGAACGGGACCGTGGTCCTCACCTCCAGGAGGATGCCATCGCGGGCCTTGCACTGGAAGCTGACACAGAACCCACCCCGGTGAAGTCCCAAGGACTGCACTGACAGCAGTCGAGTTCAAAGCCCAAACAGCTACAACGGGAGCAAGGAAACAAGCTGCTCTACCTGGGAGTTACCCGTGATTCCCTAGCTCCTGGGGCTGTGTGAATAACAGGCCGCTAAGCGACCTTTATGAATTCCCTCCTTAATTGATATCAGCAGAGTACGAACTAAACGTTAAGGTGACACGGACAAACAGGCTCTGCCTCCGAGAAAAGCACGCCGGGCTCAGAGAATGGCACAAGGGAGTCCTCCAAGGAAACCAACTTTTTTTCTGAAGCTGCTTAAAATAAAGGAAAGCCCAGCACCTTCTGTCTTTTCAGTAAAAAATCAGGGTCTTCCCTCTGAAGCTGCAATGAGGTAACACGGGATTTTTGGTAGCCCAGGGCCTCGGGCAGTCAGAGCCGATCGGACGGCGAGGAGCTGTAGGGACGGGATGGTGCTGGGAGCGTGGCTCAGTCATTGACACCCAGCACTTTGATAACACTTCATGAGGCACACAGCACTTCACCCTCCCCTTCTCCCTGCTGAGAAATCAAGTGACTTTACAAAACCATTTGTTTTTAGGACCTCTAGTTTGCTGTCATGGCTAGGGGACACCTCCGGAGAGAGAAGCCGTCCTGCTTCATGGGACCTGCCTGATCGGCACCCGGTTACCACAGCACAGTCACACCTCCAAGGCCCTGATCGGACTTGAGATACTTTCTCCTTTTTTAAATAAAAAGAGATGCTACAAATAGCCCCTGTTATCAGGGTTGCACAATTAAAGCAAAGCCAGCAGGAAGGGGAAGAGGAGTGTGGAAGGGCCCAAAGACGAGAGCAAAGCAACCAAGCTTGCTTCCTCCCTGCCAGGCGTTCAGATGAGGTCTCTGTGCTCATTTGGGGCTGGTAAATAATCCTGGCAGCATCAGTGTAAGCACGAGGGAAGAATCCCGCAGGCAGTCTCAACGACCAAGCTGTGCCTCCCCCATCCCACACACATGAAATCAGGACGATGTCCACAGCGTTCCTGTAAGGAAATGTTTCTGTGTTTTAGAACGAGGCAGAGAGCTCCCCCTTCTTCTCGCCCCCCCCCAAGCCAAAACTGAAAATGAGGTGGGAAAGATGTCCAGATAGCTGATGGAGCCTGGCATCATTTACTCTGGATACAGAGTGTGTGGAGCACTGAAAATGCAGACTCAACAGTTTCAGAAAAGCACCAACACAGCAAGAAAGGCAGGCGGACAGATTGCTTGGATAGACTCCTTTGCAGTAACAAGATCTATAGCAGCACAGGTTTTCCGTTTGTTGGGTGGTTTTAAGCGGGATGTATTTTTGCTACAGGATTAAATAAAAAGGAATATTTTGCTTTCCCTAATTCTCCATTCCCCTCTATTTGAGAAGGTTTTTGTTAGGCTGTAGGAGAGGAAGAAAGCTTATTTTTATGCTCCAATTTCTGAAAGCAGCTTTCAGTTTGGAAACAGCTGCTAATAACTTGAGGACCTGTGTGGGAAGACGATTTGTGCAGCGGGCGCAGGGAGCTGAGCTGGGTCTCAGACTGCCGGCTCCATTTCACTCTGCCTCGCCTTCACTCCCCAACCTTGAGTAAGTCTTCATCTGAACCCGCACACTGTTCCACCCGTGAAGCCCCAGTGATGACTGAATTACCTCTTTGCTGTGCAGGACACACACTCTGTCCAACCCAGCTCTGAGCTTCTTGGCTGCAATGACCCCGGACTTTGGAAATGCCAAGCTTCATGTCCAGGGCAAGCATCAGAGGAACTGCTGGTGGACTGGTCCTCCTGCTTCCAGGTGCTACCCCGCATCCCGTGCCAGGTCCCAGCACCCACAGCAGTTTTATACGCCGGTTTTCACCCTGTGAAACGCACCCAACCCTTTCTGACTTTGCCGTAAGTGCAGAGTTCGGGGAGCTCGGCTCAATTTCCCAGGTGGGCTTTTATTTTTTCCTTTCCTACCCACGTGTTGAAGCGTCCCAGGATTTCACATGGCTGGACCCATCTCTGATATGTGCAGAAAACCCTCGGCTGTAGCACCCACACAGCAGCCCCCAGCCCCACTCCCACTACCGAATCCATGATTCTCCCCTCGCCCATGGCAGTCGCACACCGCAACGCAGCGGGGCACGTAATCAGTGCTGCTCCTTGTGGGGTAGGAGGAAGGAACCAAAAATAAAGACAGCAGAGTGTAACCAGTCCTGTGTCCCTGTCAGGAAGGGCTGCAATCGCAGTACTTGCTCTGCCCTTCAAGCACCAGGCACCGGAGCGAGATATTTCATCTTCCAAGAGCAGGGACTACACGCGGGATCTCAAACAGAAACTGTCCTTCCTTTTACACATCCCTCATAATAATCTGATTTATCCCAGACAGCTTCTTCCATAGGACATAGCTCACGATGACTCTCACATTCTCTTTTGAAGGCAAAAATCATATTGTACCTATTTTGAAACATGCCTTTGATCTAAGGGAAATCATGAGCAATTTGTGTGTGACATTTACTAACTAATGTGCTGAGGGAATATTACTCCTAGAAAAACACTACTTTCTGGTAGTTTCAATACACTGAATAATGCTCTAGCAGGGATGATTCATCTGGAAAAAGGTAACTATTTCGGCATGATGAGCAATATTAATAACAAGGCATTATCCACAGCGCCTCTCCGCCAGCCAGATCCTAAAGCCCACTGCAAACCTTTCAGATATAAAAAGGCCACTTCAGGCACTGAGAGAACTGCAGGCACCTGTGGGTAAAACAAGGAGCCCGTTCCTGCACCAGCCCCATCGCACAGCAAAGCAGGGAAGGGAAGTGTGATTTGAGGTGAAATGCTCATAGAAGTGGGCGAGGGAATAAAGCCAACAGCCCAAGCTGAAATCTGGCATGGAGCATGACCCTCCTGCAGCCTTAAAAAACAGCGCATTGGATCATCAGTCACCCAGAGTGCTCCGTGGAGGGGCTGCCAAGGCAGAGAAGGAGGAGGGCTGGGCAGCGGTTAGCACGAAGGGAATTCCCTGCTGAGGTTGCTGGACACGGCTGGTCCTTGCTGTCCCAGCTCCTTGCAGCCAGCAAGCACCATCCCACGGGAAAAAGCTTCAGCTTCCCCTGCCCGCAGCCCCTCCGGGTCCCACTCCTCTGTGCTGGCCTGGCCCACCCTGGCCCTGAGACCAGGACAGGGCTGCAGGAACCTGAGAGCAGCTTAAATCTTAACCTCAGGCAGTGGTGATTAACGTTGTGTGTATGACAGATGCATCCTACAGCGACTGGAGTTGGGTATGACCCATTCTGTAGTGACCCCGCTGCTGGCACACGAGGCCTTTCAAGACAGCAGCGTTTCTAGTACAATACCAAGAAAACAACAAGTTTAAAATCTGTTGAACTGAATTTGAGAGAAAACATGAATGCATTTATCTGTCGTTGTGTAGAGCCACAAATACAGCCACAATCCTTGCCTACAGAAATGACTTCGGCTCTGGTTCAGGAAAGTGCTTAACCTGCAGCTTAGCATCCAGAGAGGCCCTGGTGCACTTCTCCGGGGCTTGGCTGCACAACAGAGAACTCCTTCCCCTTTTCTTTCCCCCCCATGAATTTGCAGAGCCAACCCCCTGTGCTCCCATGCTTGTAATCCTCGAGGTCAGCCTTTCCCCTCACTGGATGAAACACCTCGGCGGGGGATTCAGTCCGTCCTGGAGCAGGATGGCGCAGCCAGCTGGATTCACCCCCCGATGGCACTTCACAGCCTGCAGTCCGGCACCGGCTGCAATCCTCGTCCCTTCCAGGTGCCTTCTCCAGCCCCTCACATGGGCTCTGTGCGGTGGGGCTCACAGCTGACATCCCCGTGCCTCCTCAGGGAACACACCTGGATGAGCAGACCCCTCCTGCTGTTACGGGGTTGCAGGAGAAAGCAATATTCCTGTTGTGTGCCCCACGGCATGGCACGGCTCAGGTGAGTGGCAGCTGCTAGTTCAAGACCTGGGGAGGTGAGTCTGTGCCAGGGCGAGTCGCTGCATCCTCCTTACGCCGTCCAGTGGGGCAACATCTCCTTACCCATGCTGGGAAAAAGTGTACAAAACCTGCAGCTCACAGCACTGATCATACCTTTGGGGTCGTACAGCACCAAGCAGAGCGGGATCTGCGCTCAGCTACGCTTTGCAGCTGCTAACACGACACTAATCCCCACAACAACCCCAGACACCGCACTGTGCCCACCCGACCCTGATGGAGCAACTCGCAAAGCAAGCCCTTGCTCAGGCACTGGATGCTTTCAAAGGACTGCGAGGCTGGCTCTGCCCCTCACCCACCAAGTTCTCTCCACTCGTGTTTGCTTTGGTTCTCTAATAGGAACCCTGAGTTTATTTTCCCCTTCCTTACCCCCCAAGGAGCTGTTCAGTTTGCATGCTTAGCATTGTTTCCCTTCCATGGGCTGCTGTACCCTCCAAGGAGTTGTTAAGCTGAACGTGTGCTGTAGTTCTACTTTTGTATGTTAATTGATACACTTTTTAATTTTACTTTTGCATATTATTTGAATTTGTTTCATTGTAAATTAGATTCTAAAGAGCCCCTGTAAACAATTGCTGCTTGCCAGCAGATCTCTCCAACAAGCAAAAGCTCCTTCAGAGGAAATGCTGATGAAATTCAGCCTTGCTCCTGCCTCGCCGATGCAAAGCAGAAATACCACCTTCAAGAACCAGGAGGGGAGGGGGGAGCCACCATTAATATAACTGCCTAATTTCCACTGACATTTACAGGGGTTATGATAGCTTCACGGAAGCAAAATACAACCCAAAGGATTATACTTAAAATATCTGTACAACCCCACCTGATGTTTTCTAGCGTGAGAACGGTTATAAAAGGCAGTTTTCTTAATACTAAAAATGAACTCGAGGGAAAGTAGGAAGCGATTCAAAAGGATTGGCTTTCAAAGTTATTTCTTCACGCTGGTTCATAATAGGAATGCTTAAATACACAGGATTAATTACTCTGTCCAAACGAGTATCTTACATTATTGCCTGCCAGCCTTCATTTTTCCAAATATGCAAAGCTTGGAAGTTGTAAAACTCAATACGGGATCGGCTGCAATTCAGACTCTCCACTTGACTAATTGCAACCTCAACAAAGGAGGGGGAATTTACTGCTTCCAGAGCCGCGGCTGCCACAAAATAGTCTGGGACTAAAGCAGATCCGGCGGGGCTGTGGTAGGGGGCAGGCTGTGTGCCAAGCGGGAAGCACAGCCAGCCTTGGGAGGCAACAAGCCGCGTCCCCACAACTCTCCTCTGCTGCCTCCTCCACAGAAACCCCACCGCACGCTTGGGGTTCGATGCAGGCACAGCGTGCCACATTCTGGGGGACAGATTAATTTAATCACAATAAGGGAATGGCAGCAAAAATTGCTGAAAAAAAGCCCAAGAGGTAAGACTTCCAATTTGTCTGTTCTTCCTCTCAGACGTGCACCAATATCAAACACGTGGGAGGAGGAACCTTCCCTCAAGGTGCGTCCTCACCGCCTCGGCAGGGCGCAGGGGCAGCCAGCAGGGCTGGCACCTTCCAGCAGCCCTATCACAGGCACTGATTTGCTCCGAAAAGCACTGAACTAAAACCTCTGTGATTAACAGCAGTTGTCCTTTCCCTTTCCACTGCAACTTTCTCTTACACCGCTGCATTTGAGATCTCATGCAAAAAAAAAGACAGGGAAAATCTCCCCTCAGTGCTGGCGCTCATTTCCTGCCTTTAATTTGGTTTAAAAGTTTGGCAGAGATCAAGGTAGGCACGGCTTGAGCGTGACTTTAAACTAGAAAGTTTTTAAAACCATGAAAGAAGAACTTGTCTGGGTACCAATGTGTTTTATCAGCTCAGGATCCAAAGTCCTCCGTGAAACCAGCTGAGCAGCAGCACCTGTTTCAGTCTAGCTTAAGATGTGCTGCTGTGTAGTCCGGTGCTTCGACTCCCGGTAAGACAAATGCTGCAGAGAAACTCTTAAAATACTCTGAACATGTACGAGATGTACCAGGTTCAAGAAAAACACTGTTGGCTGAGCAATTATTGAACTCAATTTGTGTCTGAATGGAGATTTTCCAATAAAACAGCGGGCTTGGCTTAGCTCTCTACGGCGAGCCACCGTAAATCTGAGCCCTGGAGCAGCTCGGCGGCGGCAGGTCAGGCTGGGCAGCAGGCTGGGAGTGAGGAACCCGGGTCCTCCTGGTGCTCGTCCACGGGCTACATCATTTGCAGATGCAATTAGACTTTACTCCATGACAGCTTGCTGGCAGCCAGCTAAGCCCCATAAATCTGCCCTAAGCCTCTAGCGCCAAGCACCATTTTCAGGTCTCGTTCCCCGAGATGGCAGAGCAATTTGAACGCTTTCCAGCACCCAACTCATTACGAGATAACTGGCTTCTCCTTGGTCATTTTCTTGATCTTTTTTTTTTCTCTTTTACTCCATTTGTAAAAAATATTTTCTCTGGGCTCAGGTTTGCAAGCCTCAAAACTAGCTGCAAAGGACGAAGATCGCACAGGGCAGGACTATTTCTCTGTATAAATACTGGATTTTTATGGTAAAAACATTCCCTGGGATTCAGCACGCTGACTAGAGCTGAAAGCAGAAAAAGGGATGGCAAAGCCAACAGGACTGAAGCTCTTCTAGAGCCATGCTTTCCCAGCCAAACTTCCTTTCCCTCTGAGGCAGCCGCTCCAACAGATTATTTGCTTTGCTTTTCACCTCCAAGATCAATAGGCAAGCATTAACTAGGCCACAAATGAGATATCTGGAAAAGAAAAGTGCTTTCTAAGGAATATTTTCTCCTCAGCAAATAATTAGCAATTTCTTTGCCAGAGAACCTGAAGAGAACAAGCAGTGGTGCTGCAGGTTGATCTATCATTTTGCCTGGGTAAGGGATGGAAAACTGGCTTCGTTTTTTCTCTTTTAGTCCATTTCAGTGACAACTGGAGACAAATCTCAAATAATTCTTTTCATCCCGATGAACTTCATATCAGACACTTCCTCTTCTACAGACTTGTGACAGCTACGGGAGAGCTCCTCTGAAGTCTCCAGACAAGGTTTGTTGCCAGGATCATTAGGTTGTCCCGAGCACCTGATCCTTTTCACACTCCTTTTCGGCTTTTATTACCCACACCACACAGATGGCTGGACTTGCTCTGGGCGTTCATACACAAATAGGGCAGGAGCCTTCCATCAGGCTGAGGAGCTGCACCTGTGGAAGGGTTAGGCAGTTTCTCTCCCTAGATAAGGGCATTCAGCACTGCTTTTTCAGTCTGTTCACAAAGCAGATAACCTGATGCAGCTTCTGCAATGAGATGCACACTGCCACATTCCACACCCGTGCTCGTCTGTGTGATCAATAAGCCACAAATCCATTCTTCCCCACGAACACCTTAAGCAAGCCACCAGCTCCATTAATTTCTCAGACGTCTCCAGCCGCGATGAAGTAGCTCACCCTTTTCTCTCCTGCCCTAGCACACACATGATGTGGCCCAACACAGCACAGGTCCCAGAGGTTAACCCCGAAGCCCTCCCATCTCGTGACGGATCTCAACGTGCTGCTGCTTGGTGCAATCTCACCTCCACCTCTCAGCCGCGCTGCGTCGCAGGCTACTTCAGGCTGGGTCGGGCAGTAGGTAGAAGCCCTTCCATTAATTTTGAATGATGCATTTCTATCTCCAGCTATGAATAAAACAGATCAATGACACAGGCATGTTTTATTGGGCCTCCTGTGCAATGAATTGGTCGTGAGACAGCCAGGGAGATGGAGTCAACATGCAGATGAGATTTGTAAGTGAGGACATATTGATTATTTCCATCTCAGTTCAGGCAGTAATTCCACACGACGCCTCTTCCCCTGTTTCAGCTCATTATTTATGCCATAAAAACACTATCTCAATGATAATAACAGGCTTCATTTACAAGCCAGAGCATAAAGCATCGATGCTTAAGATTTCAGGAAGTGGGTTAAAGGAAGTGAGAGAGATTTAACAAGTCCTGAAGATGCACAAAACTGCTGAGGCTGATCTTGTGGCTTTTTATGCCCTCAGAAAGGAAGATTGAGAGCAGGTGTTAGATTACCAGGCTTTTTATTAATAACTCAAGGCTTGTATGAGAGTTGATTGATAGCACAGTCAGCACTTTCCCAGTGAATAAGCTCTCCTCACTCCGTGCCATCAGCACCGTCTCTGCTCAGGCGTGCTCCTGATCTCTCCGAGGTGGAGGACGGATCCGGTGCCAAGAGGAAGCTCCCCAGGAGATTCTTCACTGGAGAAGATCCCATGCGATCTGTGCAACAGCCGGGGTGTACGGCTGGGCTTTATCCCCAGAGTTTTCCATCCGTTAGAAGCATCAGCAGTGAGCCACTAAATAGACCACCAGGGACAGATTCCTCAGGTCCCAGAAAGCAGAGGCAATATTCCGTCTCTGGGGCTTCTGCACTTGGAAGCTGTGCTCACTGGTTTCACCTTTTCTTGCTTTTTTCCACCCCACCCCACCTCAGCACATTATCTTCCAAAAAAAGATGAGGTCTTCCAAAGATCTACAAAACGCACTTCTCTCCTAGAACAATTAACTTAATTTGCTGTTTAATTTGACAGACTGTCAAGATCCTTGCACCTGAACAGCAAAGAGAACACTCACCTTCTGGTTTTCATATGTCATTTTCACGAGATCTGAATCTACTGCAGTTAAAGCCATTAAGTCCTCCAAAATCCCTGTCAACTTAGGAGGCCGTGTAACCTGCAGAGAGTGCCCTCGCTGATGGCGTATGATCTTGATGAAAAGTTCTGGTGCTTAAATACTTACCCATATCACACACCTACAGTGATATCCAGCCCCGCAATCAGACATCCAGAATGACAATACACTGGGAATACCAGAAAACAGGTCAAGAAAAAAATAGTTCTTAAATAGAACTAAATGTGAGCTGCTGAAGTGTTTGTGCTGAGCATTGTGTTCTGCCTCCTCAATATCCTTTTCTTCTAATATGGAAGCCAAGATCTTCGGGGGAGGATTGTCATTTCCTCTTCGTGCATCGTACAGCAGTGAGCATAGAAAAGGAATTCCTGTCTTCCTGATGCGAGATAATCTTACCCAAAGTGACCAGAATGACTTATCCAGCAAGTCTCATCCTCCAGACCATCTCCACCAGGGTGGGTCCATGGTAATACCTGGGCTTTAGCCTACATAAGAGAACATCATTCCACGCCTCCACACACAAAGAAAAAACGTTTGGGGAGATAAAAGTATTTATTGCAATAGTTTTAACAGGTCTGTCCTTTGCAGCTGTGTTAAAATAGCACCGGCACCAACCTCAGCTGCTTCCCAAAGAGCTGAAGGGCAGCTGTGGTTAACTGCCTGGAGGAAAAGTCGCATGCCTTCAGCTCTCCCCCTTAATTGCTAGGAAATGGGCCTTGATCATTAATACATGTCTGATACGTCTATGTTTAAATCTCTGTAGAGCTATCATGTGCAGAAAGAGAACAGAGCTGGGTACCCAGCCAGGCAGCCCAAAAGCCTTTGTTAAGCTGTAGTTAAGGTTGCGCATATGTCAGATAAGTCAAGAGAAACAGCAGAAAATCCTCTTAGGGCAGCAAGAAATTGTTCACTAAAGCAAGATCTATTAAAACACAGAAAGGGAGTTAAGATGTCCTAAACAGTCCTCAACCACTGCCATCTCCACACCCGGCCAAACGCTTTATCAGTGCTGTGGTGCAGTGCAGAAGTAAGTTCTGGTGCTCCGTAGAGCATGGGGGCCTCTGTTTCCATCTCTGCTGCTTCAGTTACAAGCCTTTAAGTGCTTAATGAACCCAGGTAAGAGTAACAGGGCTAAAATATTTATAGATACAGGTCTGAGTAAGCTGAACGCACATGAGCGATGAGAACAATACCAGAAGACATTATTTGCAGAAAGTCACTGCCCGAGTCCCTCCATCCTCCAAGACAAAGCAGGGCATCCAGCAGCATCAGCACATTACTGGGCAGCGTGTGGATGCATTCCTAATGGGTTTATCTTTCTGATATGACTATGAAGCCTTCTTCCACGAGACATCACTGGATGCCCTTTTAACCCAGCTATTTGTGATGAGGAGAGCCAAAGGAATGCTTCTGGGTGGTCCAGAAGCCCCCAGCTGGCCTCGCAAGGACTCCCAGACTAAGGATTCTGCTCCAACATCCTTGAAAGAAAGTTTACCAGCCTTGGTAGCTCCATCGCTGCCTAGGGAGCTGCAGCAGGGAGAGACATTTCCTTAAAATATTTAGAGCACTGTGGGAGAAAAACATCCCCTAGCATATGCTGCTGATTTGCTCAAGGCAAACTGTCCGGCAGTAGGGGCCAGGCACAGGGGAAGTGACAGGGATGGATCTGACACCGTGCTCAGGCGTGAGTGATAACCCTTATAACGAAGCAGAGAAAAAAAACTGTTCCAAAACTTGTGCAGGAACCAGAGACGGGTCCGATCTCACAGGCATTCAGGAGGTAAATCCTACATTTCCATACAGTCAGGTCAATAGGTAGCAATGTCTCGTTGATCGAGCCCTGCAGAAACAGGAGCAAAGTTAGTATGTGCAGGCGGGCTTGTTTTAAACCCTTGTGAAGATAAGGAATGAGGAAGGGAGCCGAGAATTGCCAGCTTTTACTGCGTCGCTGCTAGTCACCCAGGGACACCACCTGGCCTCTGCTGAGCCCACAGTTAATAGGAAACAGGCTCAGAGCATCCTCACCCCTCCTGGGTCTCTGAAACACCCCAGGGCAGCAAGGCTCTTCAGGACAAGTCACCAGACACAGAGCCAGGCGGGCTGTTACAATGATTCAGCTTCTGTGAATGTTTAAGCATGAAACCTGTGCGCGTTCTTACGGCCCGTCAGCGGGAAAGCTGCCAGCCACAAAGGCCAAGCACGGCTCCGAGCCGAATTGTTAGAGGAAGAGCAAGGGAAAGAAACAGCTCCCTGTCAGCTCCCCCACTTACTGCAGGCTTATGCAAATCGCCCAAATGAACACCAGCAGCACTGACCCCAGCCACAGAATAAATCCATCCTGGGCGGGAGGAGGGGGAAGGTGAGGGAGGGATCTGGCCCAGGAAGGTGTGCAATTTACAGAGAAGAAAAAGCATCGCGTACTCTGAGAATCCTTCTCCTTTCCACACCGAGCTTTTCTGACTCATTAAAGCTCCCAGTCTGCAACATGTTTAACTCCTGTGAACTCCTCTGCAGGCAGGGGTGGAGGGAAGACATCTCTGGGGAGCGGCGCCGAGTCAGCAGAAAGGAGAAAGCTTTTACAGCTCCACCAGCCGATACTTCCCTCTCCGAGGGAGCGGGGCCAGGAGAGATGAGACTTGCAAAAAGGAAGCAGTAAATAAGAATTGCAATTTCTTTATTTGCACAACTCGAATTCGAGTTACTGGTGAACGCTCACAAGCCCCTAACTGCCTGCAAAGGGCTCAGCACTGCGAGGATCAGGACGGGGCCCAGCTTTAGCTGCCAGCTCAGGTGCTTCCCAAGAGCCTGGTGAAGTTATTTCATGGCAGCACGGTGTGAATGAGAAAGCCAGCACCATGAAGTACTCACGGAAGGCAGCTTCTGCCCCTCCAGGGCAGAAAAAGGCTCTGGGGGGCAAAAACCCTGCAGTTGTGATTTCCATGGGGTTTATGACATCTCTGGTAACTCCCAGTTGCTGCCAAGGTGCAACTTCGTCAGTAATTACTGGAGCCTGCCTTTCTGATGAGGCTATATTTAACAGTTCATCAAGGACATGCAGGTCTTGGGATGGGGATTTGTGAGCTGCGGTACCTGGCTGGTGGTGATCAATGCACAGCTCCTGAACACACGAACAATACAAGGGCAAGCAAGGGATCAGTTTTGGCTTCCTCTGCTCCATACCATGGGAGCTGTCTCCTGCTTTAGGAAACAGCTCCCTTTTAGTTCGTAAACACTTCTGGTTGGAAGTCCCTGCAGCATCCTCCCATCTCCAGCCTTCCTTTTGGAAACAGGAGAGCCACGGTTTTACGCAGCACTACAGCGATGGCATTGTTGTGGCTCTGTTGACCCCAAATCCCAGCCCAGCCTCTGAATTCACGTTCAGCACCCGCTCTGGGAAGCACAAAGCCAAACCCACGCTGCCCTGCAGTTTGTAAAGGGACTGCACGGAGTGACAGCTAGCACAACATTCGTGTAGCCTGCTTTGTTGTTACCCACTGGCACATTCAGCCTCAATTAGCCAAGCACAAGTCAGCACATTAGCTGCAAGAGTGCTTCTTTTATGGCAGTGCTCATGCCTGCGCTCACAGCCCAACGCCGTGAACTTCTGGGGGCGAATTTATCCTGCAGCAGCCCTGCCAGATCCAGGCAATTTGGGCCTGCTCTAATTAACCCGTGTGCAATCATCATCATTTCCACACCATCTAGAAGAAGAGGCAGAGGTCACTCTGCACTGGGCATTGCTTCCCTGCATTTTAAGCAAGAGGATTAACTTATTCACTGCTGCTTGAAAGCATGATGCAAAGAGAAGTGCACGGGGAGTATCCTGCACCCAGACCACTGCACGTGGGCACACCAAGACCTGTGCACACAGGCTGCTTCCCCCTATGGTTGGGGGTGGGTGGGGGGGGGCTTTTTTTTCTTAAAAAAAGGAATTATAATTCCTCGTTCACATCCTCCTTGAGTGGAAGTCTCCAAGGTCTGAGGTTCAGACACGCAGAAGGCTTGAGCTCATGTGCAGCTACTCAGAGCGCTTTGGTAGCCAGCAGATGCTTACTCGCAGTGCTCAGGTCCTCCTCCCTCCCTCACCAATTTATCTTTATTACTTTAAATACTCCTATCTGCAAACCGCCTGGCCCTTATCACGGCAGAAGGGAGCCTCAGATCTGCTGCCTGCCAGGCTCCGCACGCCGCCGCTCCTGGAAGCGCAGCAAACTTTTCTTGCCCTTATTTCCATGCAGAGGTGGCACGGGGGCTTCTGCTCAGAATGACAAAGCCGTCCACAAATCACTTGGGAATCTTCTACACTCAATTTGCTCCAGCTCTGCCGGGCAAACAAGAGGCAGGAGGCACATATACATTACTGCTGATTAGTCCGTGTCGCCAGTATCAGCAGCCACGCACGCAGGCTGACCGTAACTTTAAATATTGATAACCAAACTCATATATCATAGGCCTGGGAGAGTGACAGTTTCAGTGCATAACAGCACAGGCTTTCTACAATAATCAAACACTCAATAATTCATGAAAATATATCCCCCCAAATCAAATTGGAAGCTATTTTGTGTAATATATTATTTAAAATTCAATATTATAATGCACACAACTTCTGCTCGTACCACAGAGGATCATTTCAAAATGTGATTATGTGCGGACTCTATTTAAAAGTGACAATTTTGCTTTTCATTTGTTTAACAGCTTAAATGGAAGAGCTCAACTGGAACTAAGTCATCTGACAATGAAACCAAAGCCGACATAAGCAACTTTGCAAACTTCATGACAAGTCAGAAAAAGGCATGAATCTCCCTCACTGCTAACACAGATGAATTCCCCACTCCGATGCTCACCTCCACAATTTCCCCTGTGCTAAGTGAAAGGAAAGGTGCTGCAAACCCGTGACAAACTTCAGTCCCCCCAGTCTGTCGCCCTGGTCCTGTTGAATAAGGAGAAAAACATTTACTTGCATTCCAGGGACCCTCGCACAGAAAAACAGCTTTGACTTTGCATCCCTGCTTATTCCTGTTGGAAAACCCATTTGTGTAGGGGAAGGCTGCCTGGTGTGAAGTGCCAAGAGAAGAGGGTTTTGCCCTTGTAAACAGAATGCGCTGGAGCATAAAATACAATCAAGATTTGTGACAAAATCCAGCCTGGGCAGACGTCATTCCTCAGCGGCGGCGGGGCAGAGTGGCACGGTGTGATTGAGGGCACCGAGCTCGCAAAGTGACGGCGGGGGAGGCTCGCAGTGAGCTGGCTCCAAGTGCAGGGACCGGCCCTGAAGGAGAAAACTACTTGGTGAGGAGGAAAATCTCAGCCTGTTTATGAGCTGTTCACAACTAGAGCTGCACGAGTTCGGTGTCAGGCAGTCGCCAGCTCTTCAGTCAGTGCTAACACCAATCTTGCGTCTTGTCCATCTACTGCCAATTGGATATTTTTTATTTGCTCCCAAAGAGTGGTTACTAAGAAAAGTAAAGTCGAGGGAACAAACACTCAGCTCTCTCGAGCTATCACCCTACAGGCAAAAGATGCTGCTTTGAATTTTCTCTTCCTATCTGTTGCCTTTTACCACCTACTTTCCACTCATTTGGCCACCTTGATATTACCCTTTTGCCTGTTTTTGCTTTTCCCCCCTTTCTCCGCTGTTCCAAGTCAGAACAAAGTCAGGGACCTGAGCCCAAGTACTGCCTCCTTTCCAGAGGTTCAGGAGGGGATGTGAGCAGGGCTGCACCCCGTGGGTGAGCCAAGACAAGCAAGCATGGCAAGGTCCCCCCACAGCTCAAGAACCAGGGCTGAAATCCTGGAGTGAAGCAGGTGCCCGAGAGCCTGGAAGTTGCTGCTCCAGACGGCACAGGTATGGCTCAGGCTCTGCTACCAACCCTTGTTTTCAAAATGCTCTAAATTAATCTCTATTAGTGTCAACTGACGGCACTGCTCGCACATACAGCACAGTAAGACTTGCTCAAACTGGGTCCTAGGACCAGCTCTACCAGGTTCTACATAAGTATTGAGTGTTTGCACCAAGAATGTTTATTTCTGCCTCCCTCTAGTTGTCTCTTGTACTCCATGTGTCCTTCGAAATGAAGAATTTAAAATGTTTTGCTTAGCCTTTTGTGTCTGTTCACTCTTGCCCTCAGAGGTTTTCAGCCTTGTATCACAGATGCCTGGTGCTTTGCCACAGACAGATGCCGGCATCCTGTTAAAAAGCCCAGTAGCAACTGAAGAAGTCAGAGGGATCGCAGCACTCAGCTAAAGGACTATTTTCAGAGCAATTAAAGACACTTAATATGTTAAACTGAAAGATTAAGAGGTGACACAGTAGCACAATAGAAAAATACTAGGTATGAAAGTACAGATTTGGCAGAGAAAGGCAAAACAGAAATAGTGGCTTGAAGTTAAAGCCTCAAATTCCAACAAAAATGTCAGTTTTCAAGGTGTGAGTCACCACCTCTTCCAGAAAAGTGCTGCTCAGTACTCTGATCTCCCTGTGGATGGCTTGACAGCAGTGGTGACTTACTCTGGGGGAAGAAGTGGAGAGGAAATATCAGGAAAGTGCTCCCATGAAATGATATCGCAAGGCTGAGTCACATTTTAGAGGTTAAAATGGTTCACAGGCACATGCAGGCTGAGTGACTTTCACCAGTAAACCTCCAGATTTGCCGTGCTCTGACCAACACAGCTCCTGGGTTTGCCGTACAAAGCACTGGCTGAACTCCCCATCACCACACCTTAAACGACCTTAAGCAGGCCAACAAACCCCCAGCTCCAGCGCAGTGGCCACAACCTGGTTTCATGCAATTGCCCATGCAACAGGACTTTGCAGCAGCGGGAATGGCATTGGGAACAGGGAATGGGTGCTTGATCCTCTTCTGTAGCGCTCCTAGGACATAGGAAATGGTAATAGGTAATTATGAAATGGAAGAGGATGTTGGTCTTTATAGCAAAATTCGTACACTATGGAAATAATGAAAGGGCTGCGGACATGGCAGCAGGCTCTGGGTACCAAGCCAGCCCAGATGATACAACCAGCATGGGTGTGGGAAGAGCCCCGTCCCTGAAGGGCTGACCACAGCTTGAGCCCAAAGCCTGAAACAAGCTCCCTCTGGGAAAACGGAACTGGAACGAAGCACTCCACAGCAAAGTCATCGCTTGGGGTGTTGAAATGCTGCAGTGTGATGTGGCACTTTGGTACACATGCAGACATTCACACATGGCTGCATCTCACTTTTAAATGTCTCTCAAGAGTTGTATATTAAACAGAAGAAGGATTTTTCCAGGAACTAACACAGTTGGCAGCCTTTTGTCTCTATTTTTTAGAGTAATTTATGAAAGAAGAAAAGTAGCAGAGTCAATTTACAAAAGGCTGCGGTCTGGACTTTGATAGATGAACAGATATACTAACAAAACCTCGTACTTCTCACTGAACACTCCATCTTCTTATCTGTTAATCCTGGTGAAGAAAGAATGAGGAAGGCAGGCAGCTGAGGAGCTCAAAGAGCTGGGCAATGTTTAAACCAGTGAACAACCAACCCAAAGACCAACCTTCCTGCTTTCTTCCAGACCCAACCAGATAATCAGCTAAGTGTTTCCTCTTGCATTTTGCCTCCCTTCTGGGAGGGGATGAGCGAGATGACAGTGATTTCAAGCTACAACCTGTTGTAAAAATGTCCTATGTAATTACTTGAGGCACAGCCTGGTAGCTGTGAAGGAGCAGCCCCCCTCCTACAATCTAGGACATCGTACCGGGACCTAATAACAGTGCCAGGGGTGATATCAAGGAGATGACAGCAAACAGCAGCACTTTTCCCAGCTGGCTACCCAGCCCTGTTCTCCGGCAGCTTCGCAGACTTGCTTCTGAGGATGTTACTCAAGTTACATCCGTGCTAATGAAAGCAGCTCAGCCGTTAGCACACTGTAATCTAGAACTGAAACAACAGAATTAAGGAAAAAAAAAACCTTTGCACTTCCAGAAATATATGAGGAAGGCTTGGCAATTCCACTGAAAGATTCAAGAGCAGGCTAGGATTTCTAGGACGGGCCGCCAGCTATTGGGATGCCCTTTCAGTGCTATATATTCATATGTTAGTCTAAAAATGGTGCCCAGAGTCCCAGCTCCATCAGCAGTTCTCATCTTTCTGCATCCTCAGCGGAGCTGCTGTCCCCTGCACATCCAGATATCCTCACGCTCATCTCTCACACAGTATTTTGAAGACACAGTTCTCATTTCTCTTCTAAATTTAAAATGAAAAGTAACTTCCAAAGCTCAGCATTTTTACAGTGAATTTCTTGATTTGTGACAAGTGCTATAGGAAGAAGCGAGTATTTTGTGCTTCATCTGTTCACGTCCCTCAAGTACAGCCCTCCTCTCCAAACCCGAAATTTCTAACCCATTAGTCTTAAAAGCAGAAAAAACTGTGGAGACTTGAAGAGAAACAGAAACCAAATGAAAAAGAATAATTACTCTCTCCTGACTTCAACGAGGCTTACTGCAGGATCTGCTGCAATTCCTCACAAGCACGATGAGCACCAACGTACACATAACAAGCACAACAGAAATATGCATTTAATTGGAGAAAGAATCTCCTTGGCAAGAAGGGCCTCATGTGTTTCTGTAACAACGCTGCAGACATTTCTTTGCACAGTAAATCCATTATGTCACCACACAGAAGAAACTCATGCAAGAGTGGGTGAAAGCTAATGTAAGCAAAAAAAGGCTCCTTGAGCAAAACCTGCAATACAAGTGAAAAGCATGAAAGATGGCAGCGACTCTGCCCCCTAAGCTCGAATCTGCAGATCCCATCTTTTCTTTCCCTTAAGCCCCAGCTCCTGGAGCCATATGATGACATGAGAACCACCTCAAATCGAGCTTCATAATCTCAGTGAGGAAAAAACCCTGAAGAAAGCAGTCATTAAAGGATTCAAAAAAAAAAATAAGTTTATAACATTAAGATTTTTTGAGCCTGCCCTAAATAAATATTGCCTCCCTCCTGCTCTGAATGGTAGAGGTGAGTCAACGTCCAGAGCTGCTGTGCTACTGCATGATAGCATCCAGACAGTCCTTGCTCCTTCCCCAAATCCTACCTGAGCTCTAGGATCTGCAGCCCAGCTTTCCCTCTTCCTTGCTCTGCACTGCATCATTACACGAAGCTCCCTGCATTCCCTCCCCCGTCTCTGCACAACTCCTCTGCACTGCAGCAGTACCAGAAACACGTTTTTTTTCCAGCTCATTTTCCCCACTCTCTCCCACGCTGCAGCACTGCAGCCTGCACTGCTCTGCCACCCAGCCCTGCACTGCAGCAGCTCGCTGCATTCCCTGGTCTCTCAGATCCCTGCTCACGGGTTCTGGTTTTGCACTGCAGCATTGCAGAAAGCCTTGGGCTCCGCCACCTCCCTCCAGTGCTCTGTGGCACAGCCCAGCCCTGGAGCATCAAACCCGCCCTGCTGCTTCCTTCCCTGCTCTGCTCTTTCCATTCAGTGCCAGGCTGCAATGTTGCTGAAGCATCCACAGTGATTTTGTGACTCTTACACTCTTCTGTTCCTACCTGTGATATTGCAAGGATTCCCCTTGTGTCCCAATGCACCCCTGAGCTTCAGTCAGATCCTGCTTTTCACTCCCAGAAGATGCACCCCTCCCTTCACCCCCACTTCTTGAGCACAGTTTCACATTCTCTCTGCTTGTGCAGAAGTCAGCAGCCACTGCCCAGGGACAATACTGGAGTAAAGCTGGCAAGTACAGATTGTTTAAGAGTCATCCTGCATTTACTAAAAGGAGGTCATGCCTAACAAACTTGATTAATTTCTTTGAGGTGGTGACAATGACAAGGGACAGGGTCGAGAAGTAAAGCATAATTTAGTTGGACTTCAAGAGCCTTTTGATACAGTACCACATGAAAGGCTAATTTGTAAGGTTAATATATATGCTGTTGATAGCAAAATACTCAGACAAGTAAACATCTTTTTTTAATTACCCTGCCACAAAACAACTAGGAGGAAAGGGAAACCAGTGGCTGGTCATGGAAAGGGGAAAAGGAAATTATCACAGGAACGTCAGACATTTGTATACCCCTGCCCTGCAGGCACTTTTCTAGTACTTTCTAAGCAGCCACACACAATTCACTGTGGAAACAACTTGTCTTGGTGACCAAACAAGACACAGCTGCAGAAGGGTCAAAGTTACATAAGTTACATAAGTTATATAAGTACAATAAGTGTGCCTCTAAAGAACATGTAGCATAATGCAACAATTCATAGCTGCATGGTGCCCAGTAGAAGGTACCACGTGAGATGAACTGGTGGTGTTACAAGCATGTAAGGCTAGACAGGTATTCAGAGGCCATTAAACAGAAAGAAGGAATGCAAAGCAAGATTGAAAAGTCTGAACATAGCCTTAGGTCTACCAAGGCAAGCATACCTTTTTGGTCACTGCACAGGAGACGGGTCACTGCTACCACCGGCTGTCTTGCTCCAAGTGGTACCAGAGGTCAGTGAAGTCAACAAGAGAGCAGGTTCCAGGCCTTCACATGCAGTCCATGCTCTTGTTGGACATTAAAAATTCACCTGGAAGAATAAGATTACCTATCAAATTTAGAAACTACTGAGGCATTTTTTCGTTTTAACATGGCTTGACTACTGCAAGACCTCTGGAAGGCCCCTGCAGCCCTGCACCACTTCCCAGCTTCCTCACAAATTAGGGACTACAACCTGACCACTGCTTTCTGCTGCCAAGCAGCTCAGTGTTTCTTCTTTTCCTCAGAAAAAAAAAAAAAAAAAAAAAAAAAAAAGCACATCTGTTTTCAGTAAATGCTGTAAATTAGTTAATGTTTGTAAAGTGCTCTGATCATGTGAAGTGCTATATAATTACTACATATTATCAATATAATTTGGCTAGATTGTGCCTCAGCCGCCTCCTCTCTTCATTACAGTTTTGAGAGAGTTTTCTCAAACATCAGCTCTTTGGGGCAGGGACTTTGCATGCCATCCATCTCAAAACAATCTTGACCTTTCTTGGAGAGCCCCAGGAAATAATTAAAAAGCCACAGCGCTGAGGCACATTGCTGGAGTCACACACCCAACCGCACTTCTGCTGCAAACAGACTGCCAGATGCCTCCAAGGGAGGCGGCCCTACTCTTTAGGAAGCTATCACCACCCCAAGGAAGCGTTTGGGGTCCACAAGTCAATATAATACAAAGGAAGCACAACTGATGGTAAAAATACCCCAAGCACTAGGAAGGGCAGCACCCTCTGCTAGACCTGGGCTTTGTACTGGGATGGGAAGGCCCTGACCTAGCTGAACTGTTGCAGATGTTTCCCAAATCCCTGCTCATCTCCATATATCCATTAGAGCTCCATGAAGAGCAAGGCATGTATATAGAAATGTGAACGTGTCAGGGAGTACCAGGA
Organism: Aythya ferina; assembly: GCF_964211825.1. Lineage (NCBI taxonomy): Eukaryota > Metazoa > Chordata > Aves > Anseriformes > Anatidae > Aythya > Aythya ferina. Next base: position 7,723,056 of record NC_140318.1, read on the forward strand.
CTCCCAGCTGTAATAACACAGGTACAACTTAAGACTGGTCAGAGCGAAGATTTAGTGACCACACAGTGTACCCAGGCACCAACCCCTTCACCCTGGGGTTGCAGACCCCCCTTACAGGCTGTTTTGGGAAGAGACAAGGAAAATCACTCTTCAGCAAAGCCAGGGGTGTGCTTTTGGGACAAACACACCCCAGGCACTGCCTCCTGGGCTAACCAAGGCCAGGACTGCCCAGTCACCCAGCACCTGCGCTGCCTCAGCCTGGCTGCTGGCTTGTGGTCATAAAGGGGTGCTGCTTTTGTCAGGGTGAGCTTCTTAATCAGCCCTCCCAGATCTAAGCTATTAATGATTTTTTCCACCACAAGCTGTTTTTTTTTTTTCAAATAACCTGCTCCTCAGTGTCTGCTTCTAGGGAACCCCAGATTTTTACAGGCTTGAGAAGCAAGAGCTGTATGAAATTCCTCTCAGCTCCAGACTAAAACCCGATTTAAAAAAAAAAAAAAGCTTGTAGTGGAAACTAACCGAGCTTAAAAACACTCAGCTTCACTCCCTTTAGAAAGACACACACGAGGCACAGAAAGAAGCACAGAATCGTACGGGTTGGAAGGAACCTCAAGAGACCATCGGGTCCAACCCCCGATGAAGAACTTCAAGAAAACCTTAAAATTGACCCTTCAGAGATACAAGCACCCTAAATACTTAAATTTCACACACAAAGTAACAAAAAGAGACCGACAAAGCCCGAACCCATCCCCGCTCCCTACCTGAGGCGCCTCAGAGCCTGGGCCCGTCCCGGCCGCTGTGAGGGGCCGAGGGGCCGGGGTCGGGCGGAGCCAGGCCAGGCCGGGGCCTTCAGAAAATAGTGGGTTTAAACATTTTCCTTGGGTTTCTCTCTCCCTCCCAAGGATAAATAATCTTAACTTGAGGGTAAAATTCCCCAGAGGTTGTCAAGCTGCTAAAAAAAAAATAAATTTAGAAAATAATTCGGGCTGTGACAAGTTGTGTTTAAAACTGCTGAAGTGAGTTAGAATATAAAGCGTTGCTTCAGATCTTAAAAGCGGCAAGCATCTGACTATGTAAAAGGTGCGACTGGGCTGCTGGGGGACTTCTGGAATGCACAAAGTGCTTCACAAAGCACGGAAAATGCTTACTAACGTGTCTGTAAGCTAGTGCTTACTGGCAGCATGAGCTGAGAAAAATATTTACCTGTAGATTTGGGAAACTGCCCTAGAGGAAGGCTCCCTGAAGCAGGGACAGGCAGGCATGCTCAGGGACGCCCGAGAAGCCTCTGACAGGAGCAAAGTGTCTGAATTGAGACATTAAACGCTACACCGAAGTTTATTTTTCCTCTACAAGTCATACGCCATGGCTTGGTCTTCAAGGTGTTTGCTGTTGTGGAGGTTTTTGCCTTTGGACTTGGTCTCCTGCGCTCTGCGGGGATGGGTGTAAGCCCAGTGCCACTCCTACCCATGAACGTGGAGGGAAGGAGGCTCAGAGCTGGTTCTGGTAAGCCTACAGCTTCTTATTCCTTCCCACTAATAACAGGCCGACACTAAAAGGTTCAGAAAACGCAAGTACAATATTCAGCCACTTTCTCAATGAAACTAGTTGCCATGAATCCTTTCCGTAAGGTGCATCTCTCCACTTTGTGTCCCTGCTTGTAGTGTCGAGGGTTGGTGTGTTCAAATCTTTCAGAGAGAGACTAGGAAACTTCAATATTTTTGGCATGGGTGAGACTAAAAAAGCAATTGAGGGGAAAAAATGGGTATATAAAACAGCGGACCAGATCATCTGCTAGTGCAAATGGTTTTAATGCTGCTGAAGTCAATGGAGCAATGTCAATTTACAGCTTCTGAGGCTCTTGCTTAGTCTGCAGACCTGGGCCAGAAATCAAGGCATTGGAGTTGAAACACCTGGCTTGCAAATCCTGAAGGAATAGGTTTGATCATAAGTTCTTGCTTGTTAAGGCTGAGACAGAAGGAATGGGATCTTCTTGGCCAGGCTTTTGGAGAGCGAGCAAGAGTGGGATTCAGTTTTTGTTTAAAAAGCAGGAGTGCTGGGCAGAGGCAGACCTCTTGAGACCCCTGTCTTCATCTCACATTTTGGCCAACAATGGTGAACTGCTAGCAAAGGTTGTCCCTCTTTTGAATGTATTTGTTGCTTCTTGTCTTGCAGTGTGAGAGGGATTGCTTTAAGAAAAGAGAAAACAAGAAGTTCCAGTAGTTAAGATTATAAATATATCCTATTAGAGTTTCTTTTTCTTCCCTTCCAGACAAAAGCATTTCTGCTTCCAAGCTTGATAGACCTCCTGACCCTGCTGATGTGGGTGGATGGCTCTGCATGTTCTGAATCATTTGCTTCCTTTTCAAGTGTTGCTTTCTCCTTATTTCAATTACCCTTCCTTTATAATTACATGGGCCGCTCCAGTGAGCGGGAGTGCTCTGGAGCTGACAGACCGTCTAACAACAGGGCATGCTGGAGGCAAAATCTACATCCTTATCTACCTTGGGCAGTAGGGAAGCTGTATGTTTAATAGCACAGGAGAAATTGCTCAAGGATATTCAGACACGAGCAATTGGTGCTGGGTTCACTGCCCAGGCTTGCACCAGGCTGGACCATGTGTAATTGCTGTCGCTGTCCCTTAGAGAGTTATAAACTGCACGTGCAAGGATCACCTCCCTTCTTTCCCGCTGAGTGATTGCTTCTCGGAGCAGGAGTCAATGAAGCTTGGTCTGATACCTACCTGAGCTCGATGGGAGTCTTTTAACTAAACTTGGAAGGGATTAGTTTAGCCTCCAGAAGGTGCAGCCAGCACGGATGTGACTAGGACAGGGTAGGAAGGGAAGGTGGGAGCTAGTGACTGACGCCTGGCCCCGCAGCTGCAGGTGGCTATGGATGTACAGCACTGTGACTCCTGGGGCCAGGGATAAGTCTGCATCAAACTCAGAGTTTTTCTCTATGTAGTTTCCCAAGGAACCGCCTCTTTTGTTCTAATTTTCATCTTATTTGCAATTAAAATTAAGCAACTGGTTTTGTATGGAAATCTTGCAAAGTGTTACATTTCAAATAGTGAAAGATTTAGCTTTATTTAAGAGATGGAGGCTTAACTTTGTGTTGCAAGTTGTTTCCAGTGAAGCTGTGCCCTGGCTATTTTAAGAATATGCTTTATTAAATAGTTTTCCAAAAGTTCAAATGGATTTCTGAGGCTGCTTCCTGATTTCTCTCCCTGTAGGATTCAGTCTCACTGAATATCCCATCCAAACAGCGCACTGATAATGTGGTGCCTTTTATTAACATGTAGGGATATTGGAAAAATATCTCCTTAATTGGGCCTTAAAAACCTGTCCCAAAGTCAAAAGCAGAGGAACCATTGGAGCCTTTGCAGAAAAGGTGCACCCAGCGAGGGCTTGCAGGTGTTTATTGTAGACGAAGGGATTTTTTTAGCCAATTAATTACACATTTCAAATTTAATCTTATATTGAAATTCTAAGGGGAACGTGTGTGGGAACAGACTGGGAGAGGGTGTCAAAAGGTTTTTCTTTAGCGGCAGTAGGTTCCTGCAGTGAGTCATGAAGAAGGGGCCATAATTGTTCCCATTGTCTTGTATGCTTGGTACAGCTACCTGTTGGTTATTCACGAACACAACATTATCACTCACATTATTTTGGTTCTGTATGAAAGAGATTAAGCTGCTGGGGCTGCACAATACCGTGGCACCAGAGGATAAGAACATAGGATTATTTTTTCTCTCGATTCATCTAGGAATTAAAGGTGTAACAAATAACTTCAGATCTTACCACAAAAGAGAGCAGTCTTGCAGCCTGCACACACAACTTTCCACTCTGTGTTTCTCTTGCTTGTACTTTGTTCTGTGCTCAGCCAACAGGTACGAGGAGAGGCACGGATGCTTGCTCTCCTCAAAGTGAGCCAAAGCCACTGCTTTGTTACTGGGGACGGGAAGCAAGAGGAAGGCAGCCTTCCCTTAAATTCGGCGGAGATCAGAAAGACATTAGTGCATACAGGCATGTCAGTGCTATTACAGAGCAGACAAGTCTATCTAGTCTGCGATCGCACTTAGCTCCGCAGTGCTTGTGGCTGGAGCTGCAGCCTTGCTGCAGCAGTCGTGGTGATGTCTCCATACCTCCTTAGCTCCTCTCACTCACCCGAAGCGGAGCAGGTCCAGAAGCACCTGGAGCCGTGCATCACGCACAGCAGGTTGCCTGCCAAAGTCCCGCTTGGTTTGCAGCTGAAGGAGAAGGAGGAGAGCAGGAAGGGAAGGAAAAAAAGGAGCAGGGCAGCTGAGAGGAAAGAGTGGCCAGAGAATGAGGGTTATTTTATATTTCAAATACTAGAATATAAAGTAAAACAAGGAATGGTGAGGGGGACTGTTCTGCAGTGGAATGGGCTAGACTGTTTTTTATTTTGGCTTTTATTGGAGCTGCTCTAAGGGTAGAAGATCAACACTGTCCTAGACATCTGTACTCAGCAGAATTAGTTCCATGTCAGTGGCAGCAAGGAAAACTATTGGCTTGCCCACCACCCCGAAAATAGTACCATGTGCTGTGTGCCTTGTCTTTGGGATATGGCTAAGTATCTTTATCTAGGGATTGTTTCTCTTTTGTTGTGTATTTGGATGCAGCAACAGAGGCAGGGGACTGCTGAAAATTCCCTTTGGCCTTTCAAAATGTTCCCGGGAGCCTGAGATATTTGCAGGAGTAAAACACTGAATTACAACCTGGGTGCTGTGCTTGGCAATTAATACCCTGACCCCTCAGAAAGAGAAGAAAACAAAACAAAAACAAACGAACAAACAAAAATCTCTTTTAATTCGATATAAACTTTTTAGATCCAAGGAAATCCATCTCCAGCATGCACAAAGCTGTGAAAGCTAGGTGAGGACTGATTTCTGTTAAAATACTTCCACCTGCCTCAGTCATCTTTCTAAGCCTTAAGTTTCAGATATATCAACAGTGCATCAGACCTGCGAGGGCATCAGATGGTATGTCAGATGAGGGGAAAATAAACTGGTATTTCCCTTAGCCAAGGAAACTTCAAGTTTTGACAGGAACAAAACCTCATGTTGCACAGGCCCTGTAAATAATGGAGTTTAGTTCTTCTGAAATGTGGTGAGAAGGGAAAGTGGCTTCCAGGGTTTTCGGAGAACAAAGGATCATTTCTCATCCGAGACTCACCGAGGGAGGGTAAAAACATTTGGGAAGGGGTCAGAGGACAGAGGTCGGGAAAGGCTGGGCTCACTTCAGGGATTTCAGAAAAACCCAGCCCCTCGCCTGCCTTGCTGAGCGTGTAGAACAAGGGCTTAACAGCACACTGCTTTTCTGCCATAGGGAAACTGCTTGTATCAAAGTGTATTTCTTCTCTTATTACCTGTGTCCAAGCAAAGAGTTAGGATTACAACCACAAAATAATGAAACAATTTGCAGGTGTCTCTATCCCTTAGTTTCTAGTGAAGACTCCACTGCCACAGGGCTGTTCGCAGTGCAGCTCCATTCCGCCCAGATTCAGGCCAACCCCGAGGAGCTTCCAGCTTCACCTCACCCTAGGAAAAAGAGAAAATGGGCTACAGGAAATAGGTGTTTTTTTCTGTCTGGGTCTCTGCTGATCCCTCCTGCTTGGTTCTGCCCTTCCATGCCTTTTTACCCTTATTCTTCAGCTTTCTCTGAGGGTTTTTTTTTTGCAGTTGGAATTCATAAAAATCCAGAATAGGCCTGAACCTATAACCTTGAGCTAACACTGAAGTGCCAGCCTAGCATACATTTTTCCCCCAATTAAAATGGATGAAAAGCTCTGAGAATATTCTTTGATTCCATATCTTATATTTACACCATGAAATCTCTGTGCAGGTCTTTGCCCTGAGAATTGCCTTGGCTTTGCCTCACCTTTGCTCAAACATCAGAAGCTCATGAAATGCAAAGTCAGATAGCTTTGAATGCCAAACCATATGGCATATTTGTTCTGCAATTGGCCACCACTTTTTTATAATCAGGATTCAGATGTGGGTGTTTGCTAGATTATATTCTCTTTGTGCACACCGGATTCTCTGCTTCCACAGCCCAGGAGATTAAAGCGCTTGCTGGCTGGGAAAGTCACAGAAAGCTGCCTGAAACAAATGAGAATGAAGGAGAAGCAAATCGCTTTGCTAATATCAAGGTGTAGCTGCAGATTGCCTGTGCAGTATTCAGCTTGCTCCTCTCCCAGCCTCGTTGTGTTTGGAAAATTACAGTAGATGCGGTACCATAACTTCTACGTCCTCGAGGCCACTGCTTGAAACCTTTCCCTAATTTCTGTAAAACGGGAACAAAGACAATGGTTGGATGCTTAGAACATGTCCTTCATCTCAACAAACTCAGGTTTCTTTCAGGAAATAACAACTTCCCTGAAGTGTGCATGCACCCAGAGCTATTTGTAGAGACCCTGTTCTGGGGACATCTGCTCCTCTTCTGCATCTTTTGGCGTGGTAGGCACCAAAGTGACATCTCCTCTGGCAAGCGCGTGGTGCACCTGTAACGTGCTCCCTCAGACTGCCACACAGAGCAGCAATCCAACAGAAATAACCCTCACAACTGCCAAAAGGTATTTTTCCGTTTTGGAAGGCTTTGCCCCAGCAAATCAATTCACTGTGTACCAAAGATAATTAGGGCATCTTATTTAAAACTTACGATCTAATTAGTGGCTTTAATGGTAGTTAATTACACAGAGAGCAACAAAGCAGTTATATTTCCTATCAGACTTCTAAGTCAAGGTGCAGGTATTTATCTAGGGCCATAAAGGAGAGTGGATACCACACTTAACATCTAATTACACAAAATTGTCCACAGTAATTATGAGCAATGTGACTTTATTTATCTGGTTTAATTACAGGGGCTCTGCACAGTCGCTGACCTGGCACGGTGACAGGGAGGACAGAGGGGAGATGAAGTGCCACCCCCTGCGTGAGCACCGTGGTGGAACTGCAGGCTGCCTGTCCTGGTTGTGAAGGCAGAGCCCAGCCAGACACCGACGCTGGCCGTGAGGACCTGTGCACCCTCTGGTCCTGGAGGCTCACGGAAGCCATGCAGGCACAGGGGATGGACAAAGTTGTGCATCTGCAGCACTGCATGGGGCACTGGATTGGATGTCTTGTACCGTAAGTAACCCAGTGTCAAGATGAGGTGTAACAAGGACCATTAATCTGTTTCTTCAGGAAAAGGTTCTGCCTGGCCCCACACACACACCCGTCATAACCTTGAGTCTTTCCCAGGTACCATTCACTGCTGAAACTTCATAGAAGCTTTCAGGGCATCTCCAGAAAGTCAGTGTCTCTTGCACAAGACCACTTCTCACTCCCTGGGGAAGTGGCACGTTTTCTGTCTGACCCTGGATTTTTCTTGCCTATCAGCTTAAATGTTAATGTCTGTATGCACGAGCATAAACATGGGTTCAGCTTAAACTTTTTTAATGCCTGTCAGGAAAGAAATGCGGTCTAAACACAGACCTATGCCAATTAGCAGGAAGTCCCAATGGAATGAATAACCATATAGTTGGTTCCTGAAAGATGAAAACTGGTTTAACTTATGGGGAATAAGTGAAACATGGCTCTTGTCACTTGTACTTTTACACTGGTGGACGTGTTAGTGAGGGGTATTAGTGTTGTCATCAGATGAGACCGAAGTCCATCCAGCACATTATACTTCCTGTGACAATAAAAGTAACAAGGGCTTAGGCAGCAATATGAAAGTAAGACTCTTCACTTTATATTCTTATCTTCTGCTGTTGTCCAGTCTCTATCCTCTCATTAATTAATTATCACCTGATGAGCAGGGTACCTTTTGAGTTGTAAAGCTTAAAAAGATGTATCATCTGCGTGCCAGAAAAATCGCTGGCCTTCTTCCTTCAGCCACAAAAGACAACATTTCCAGCTCCTTCCACTTTATAAAATTGCAAGCAGTGACATGTATAGCTCTACTTCTCAACTCATACCCCCAGGACATTTCCATGTTATAGCAAATCACTTGTTCAGTGGCTCACTACGATTTTGAATTAGTGGTAAATGCATTTTGACCTTATTTTTCTCCTGATAATTGCTCTATTTTTAGAGAAGTCACTTGATTGTCATGCTAATTTCTTCCATTTGAGGATTAGACTAGCTCCATCAGAAATAATTTGTGGTATACCATAAATAAATAAATAAATATTTTTTATCTAAAAAAAGGAAGCTGTCTCCTTTAAGAGTAAATATTGGTCTTGGTTTTGCTTTTTCTTATGTAAGCTAGGAACAAATACTTATTGGACAAAAAAACAATGATAAATTTCACTGGCAAGTTGAGTCACCTTCCACCTTTGGATATCACTGTTAACCGTATTCTATGCTTTCGTTTCCTAAAAAGTATTTGATCATCATATTACAGGCCACTTTATTCTGCTTTATAGTCTTCACATAACCTATTAAAATATCTATGGCCAGATTTCCGAAAATACCAGTCTGATTTCTCAGTATTCAGGGCCAGAGTTCAGATCAGCTTTTTCCAGGGCTAAACGTTTTCTTCTAAGAAATCCAGCCACCAGTGCTACTTTACTTAATTTGTTACACCCCTGAGCTGGTACAAACGCTGTCACTTCTAAGATGCCTGAGCAAGGAGTTCTTGAAGCATCCGACCCTGCTCAGCTCGCCGAGCGTATCTCCGTGCTCTCCTTTTTAATCACGCAGAACTGCAAGTGCACCCTGTGCGTGAGGCACCTTTGCCCCCTGCCACAATGAATCACGGCACGGGGCGGCTGCTTGCCGGGAGGTCCATCTCTGCCGGTGACAGCCTGGCGGCCGTAGCTTCTGGTTCTTATTGACACAGAGGCTGGGCTGGCCGTAAATCTGGGAGGTTTTATTCTGAGAGCGATCAACTGGCCCGTGGTCCAGAGAGTGATGGAGGGACCTTGATCTCGGTGTGGTTGGTCCCCTCTGCCTGCATTGCTGGGAGCTTGCTCGGGCTTGAGTCACTGCAGGTTTTATGGTTCAGTACCACAAGGCAATTAACAGCGAGTGAGTGAGCGTTCCCAACCTTTGCTAAAAATCGCGGCTGTTTATCAATGTGTCAGGCTGCTGGCAGATTCAAGAAATCTAAATTTAACAGGTGACTGGTTCCTCCATGCCTGGCTGCAGCCAATGGATCTTCAGGATACAGCATCCCAACTGGGCAGCCTGCACCAGCAGAGGAAGCTGGGGAGGAGAAGTGAATGAATGGGGCCAGCTCCAGAGTTCAGTGCAGGGAAGGCTTTTTTACACCACAGCTGCTTAATGACTTTTTCAATTGATTTCAGCAGTGCTGCTTTTCGATTACTGATTCCATCCCAACCACTGGGCAGAAAAATGGGCTCAGGGAAATAATAGGAAGGGAAGAAAGAAAAAAGGGTACACAAAAACTCATCACCCACTATAAAGCAGTGACATTTGTCCAGATATTTTATGCTGAACTGGAAAAAGAGAGAGAGAGAGATGACAATTTATCCCATTGCTCAGCCCGTGTTGTGGAGAGGAGTGCGCACGTCCCTGCTTGCTCGCAAGCCCCAGTTCATCCATGCTCGTTGACCTGCTCCTTGGTTTGGAACCAGCTGCAGAAAGCAGCTGTCATCCTCTGTTACTCTGCCAGCCCTATTCTTAAGGCAGCCATCAAAGTCTGGCACTGACTGAAGGCAATTCAATTAGCTGTGACGGTCAAACAGAAACTGAGGGTCAATTGAAATCTTTTTTTTTTCCCCCCTCCTTCTTGCTCTCTCTTATTTTTACCTTGAACCCTGGAGGGAGAAGTTCATTCCTGTCTTGGAAAGGGTTTGGGGGGTAGGAATGCAGGAAGGATGCCACCTACATAGGAAAAGCTCACTCCAGTGCCTCCTGAGGAAGAAAAAATAAAAGGAAAATGTGCATCTGGGAGGGGGTGAATCTTTCCTCGGTCCTGCTCAGCTCTTGTGCTGCCTCCTTAAGATGCAGAGAGTTTGGAAAGTGGCTCCTTGTTGGAAAACTTGAGACGTGCTTTGGCTAAATCCAGTAGTAATAATGAAATCTCCCTTAGGCTTCCTGCTGCCATCTGCTTTGTGCCAGCCACAGTAGCCATTTCAGGCTTTTATCCGGCTCGTGGGCTTATTCCCAACACCTCCAGAGGAAGGAGGGAAGGTGAGAGGAGGAGGAGGATAGAAAGATGGGATGTGAGAGCTAAGATGTGCTGCCAGGCAGAGCTGCTTCCCCAGCTTCCCCTTCGCAGCCAGCCTCTGCAGCTCCTTGCTAGCGTGCAAATAGTTGTAAAAATAAAGGTCAAACAGATAATCTTGATAAATATTTAATAGTTACTGTTTTTACATCTCCCTTATTGTTACAGATTGAATGTCTAACACTTGTGACATCTGGCACACACCGAGCTGGGAGGAAGCACGTTCAGCCCCACCTGCGCAGGGGGACAGGCTCCGTGCCACCAGCGTGGCCACCTCCAGCAGCCCCACAGAGCCGGCCTGCCGTTTGCTCAGGAACAGCAGCTTCCACAAGCAGCACAGACTCATCTTTCTTATTCAACGAGGCTTCATGTGAGGTTTGGTAAATTGCAGCATCAGGACTCTGGGTTCCCTCATCTCTTCCTGAGTTAGCTCTCATTAAGGACCATCCACGCACAGGTAAATCGGGTGTGCCCTGGCTGTAGTTATCAGCTTTGGGGTCACTGTGAGCTCTCTAGAGGTGCAGGTCTTTAGTTCAGTGGGTTTAGTGCAGGACTTGAGTCAGATTTCTGTCCCAGTGGGACCTTGCTGGACTTTTTCCAGATGAAATAGGTCTTTGGTGATTAAATGAGACTTGTGGTGATTTCAGAGTCCTATCAACCAGCCAAGTAGTTATGGCAGAGCAAATGCAAGCTGTGCTTTTAAGGGATTGCTTGGCAATTAAGCAAACTGTACACTTACTCATGGTAGCGGATAAGAAATCGTCTGCCTTTGCACAGCAGATGAGTACTTAATATACTGTGGGAGTTTTTTAGTTTGTCCATGGATTAATTCATTGTGATCAATAGAAAACTCAGTGTGCCCTGCAAATTGTGTATTGAGGAAGAGGAATACATTTTACCCACTGTGAACTCTGTAAGACTGTGCAGCACGAGGTCTCAATAGCAGTTTTGCTATATGGACATCTCCTATGAAGCATTTGACTGGGCTTTGGAAATTCCTGGTAGTAAAGGATCTTCATATGGAAGAACTAATGACCCTAGGTAACAAATGAATCAATGTGACAAAAGGAAGGAAATCCAACTCCACAATTCCCTGCTTTGCATGACCTGAGTATTTGTACAGCAGATGAGAAATGCCAGCGGAGTGTCCTGGCTATGCATCACAACCCCTTCTGCTTGGGAGCAATCCATCGTGGTTTGGACAGGACAGCCCAGGGATTTAGATCCCTGTTCCAGCAGCCTAAAGACCCTTCAGGATGCTATTTTTGTCCTAAGTAGAAACTGGTGTTGGAACAAATAACTTTCCTGTATTCTTTCAGCTGGAACATGAGATTTTTTTTCACTCTTTTCCTTTCAACTTGTACCTCGAAAAATTCAGCTACACTCGGAGCTGTGCACGCCTCTCTCTTCCCCGCCTGCCCCAACCCAATCTTCATCTCATTCACATTGCAAGAAACATGTCATTAACATTTGACAGTGACTCCTTTCCCTTTCCCTTTTCCTTGCTGCATTCATTTTTTTTTTCTTTTGTTGAAGCTTTGCCACCCTATTTTACAGGCTATACAATGTGGAATTTGGCAGAAATTCAGGTTCAGATAGAATCCAGAAATGACTCCACATATGAGTTTAAGAGGTGTCAGCATTGGGTAGCGTATCGTGCTCGCAAATAGCCTGACACAAATAGGGTGAGCATCAATGGCAGTTGAAGACTCACTTAAATACTGTTTAAAGTCCTTAACAAAAAAGAAAGACTTGGTTTTGACTGTGATGGGAAATAGTCTTCTGGCAATATTTCAGCTGGCTGCTAGGACGTGTAAGTACTGCAGACTTACACCAGAAAAGCAATGTGGTCCCCATTCAGCATCTAACGAACGCACACGGTGTCAGGGCAGTGACCCCAGCGTGGTTCAAGGCAGATGCTATTGCTGCTGAAGCAGTGTAAGAAAACCTAGATCTGGAGCTTACACATGAACTCACGACAGACATGTTTTGTGGAAGGGAGGTGACAGAAGCTCTTTGGGATGGGCCTATAAATGAGCACCAGCAATGTTTCATCAAAAAACTGTTCATTAAACACTTCAGAAGTGTAAGTCATTTTTCCAGCCTGTTTGAAAGCAACTTTCTATACCCAGCTCTGCCACTCCTGACAGAGCATCACTGGGCATTTCAGTTTTCAGGTGGATTGTTTGCTTGGTTTTTACTGACTGGACAGCCAAAAGTTTTAGGAATAGGAGAAAGGCGATCAAAAGTTAAAGTATTCCAAAAAAGAAGGAAGGATTTTTTTTTTTGGCCTGTGAACCCTTGCAAATTAGTCACTGAAGTGCTTTCCTCATCTTCACTTTCTTGGAACGTTCTTGAAACAGGCAAAAGCTATCACTCAGTAAGTGTTCACAGAAAAACGGTAAAATAGGTCAGAAATGCAACTGGAACAAATGTGTTTGAGAAAAAGAAAGCCAAGCAAACATTGCAGATACTAGAACTGTGCAAACACAGCAAATAACGTAAAGCTTCCCCTCAGGAGAAGAACAATATGTAGAAATCTTGATACTTCAGTTCACTTAGCACAGGACCCAATGGAGACTGAAAATGTTGTGTCCTATAGCTATACACCCTTTAACTCCCGAGGGATCAGTCAAGGTGTAGTGTGCAGGCAGTCAGGGACATGAGTTAATTGTGACATTTGACTTCTATAATACAGACAGTCGCATTGTGGCAGCTCTGAATTGCTTTATAATAAGAATTTTGTGAAAGAGCCAGAGATCATTGAAGTGCACTGTACGATAGCTGGGGCTACAGTGTCCCCATATGCTGAAAACCCAGAAATGCCATGTACAATCACAAGGGAATAACTTCTAACGTGCTAAACTTCTGGCCTTGATGCTCTTCCAGGGACATCCCAGGTAGGTCTTCCACAATGGTCTAAGCAATGTTGTGTCCATAAAAATATGCATGTTAATGCATATTTTAATGTAATTATATGTAATGCCTATAATGTTAATGTAAGGTGAGCCCCCAGCCTTTGAAGCTGTGTGCTTTTGTGTCCAATTTTAAAGGACCCAACAAGACTTCCCTTGTCCAGGCATTCAGAAGTGCTGCTTCTGTCCAGGTGGAGGCATCAGCTGCCCTTCCCATACCCCATCCTCACTGCTGATCTTATTCAAGTGTTCGGAAGGCCACGTCATCATGCTGGCCTTCATCTGTACAACCCCCAAGAATACTTTTTTAAAAACCTACTCAAACTCTGTATTTCTTTCTCCCTCTGTTCCCATGGCTTCCTCCAGAGGAGGCGAGCAGCTGAGGGGACTCGCGCTGAATCCTTGTCTGCAGCTCCCTCCAAGCTTGCTGGCTTTCTCTTATTGAATTAGGATAAATTGGAACTTTCATAAAGGGTGATATAAATCATTATCTCAAGTTAACAGATGCGGACTCACCAGGGTAGAGCTGTGTTAATAACTCCTTCGGATTAGGGCTGATTGGTACAATTTGAAACTTGTTTCTCTCAGCTTGATCAGTCTAGTTGTAACTGTGGCAATTATCCCATTTCACTTTCAATAGCTCAGTGCAGAGGAGCTGCTGCCTCCAATCCATCCCTTTTTAATGAATCCAGTGTGATATGCTCGGTCCTGTGGACAAATATGCCCCATCTCCCCCCAACACCAAAATAAGCATTAAAAAAAAATAAATCCGGTGTCCAAACGACACACAGGAATGTGTCTTTTAGGGAGCGAGATGCTAAGTGTCCATGTAAACATCATTTAGGTATTTGGCCGCTGAAAAGCTTCTCTTCATTCTTGCAGCATCATTTGCACTTTTTGGCAGTCTTCCTGCCTGGGAAATTAGATGAAAAAACAGGGTTTTGTCCAAGCATTGAAGCTGCTTGAATAGATTCTGATGAATGTGTTACATGCTGAATTTGTGGGGTTTTGTTAAATAACTTATCTGGTGATTTTTTTCTTTTTTTCCCCACGAGTCATTAATAAATGAATTAATGTGTGAACACAGAATTCTCGGAATAATGTATTTGACAAGTATTTTCTTTAACTCCTCTTTTTGACTCCGAGTCTGTGTCTCAATTTAGCAGCCCCTTGAAGAACGCACTTATCTTTGACAATAGGTTTAAATCCATCTCTATTTAGAAAGACACTTGAACAAGTGTGTGCTTTAAGCCCATGTTTAGATCTTACCTCAGATATTTTGCTGGATCATGGGCTTTAACAGCGAGGTTAACCTTGTGCTTAAATCAGTGCAGTAGTGGTCTACTTGCAGCTACCAGCTCTTCTTTTGACTCTTTATGACCTTTCCAACTGCATGTATACATTAGGAGCACACCAATTGCATTTGATTTCCATGTTTCCTATCATTAGGAGCCACGCAAGTGTCTTTGAACCATGCCCAGCCTATTTCAGCTCCCAAGCTATAAAACGAAAAGTATTCCCCTTCCCTCCAACTCTTGTCTTATCTTTTGGGCTGTAAATCCTTTAAGCCAAGGCTGTTGCTCGCTTCTTGTTCATACAGCACCTCATACCATGCTTTATGAAGCCAATAAAATGTTAGAGATTAAAATACATGGGCTGATTTGTCTCCCACTTACAGCACCAAAGCTGTACATCTAAAGGAACATTGCCGATGCCCACGGAAACGTGCCAATGAAAGCAGTAGTGTGATCCCACCCAAGCTTTTGTTTCTAACTGTGGGAATATGAGAGCTTTCCCATTTCAAATTCAGATCTTCTGTGTATCCGTTCCTTAAATTCTTTGGGGGTGCAGCCTAAATCAGGGGTGGTGTCCCAAAGTTTTGGAGGAGCAGCCACTGCCTTCTCCCCAGCTCTTGCCAGCTGCCTCCTGCTCAGCTCTGAGCGCTCAGCCTCTTGCAGGGGCCTGGACAGCTCTGAGTCATGCTGCTTGCAATATGTTCCTGCTAAAAATAATAGTAGTAATTAATGCTCTTAGTTTTAGTACTGCCATCTGCCTCAATGCCAGCCACAGTGGCTATTTTCCTCAGTGCTCCCCAAAGCTGGAAGGAGAAGGACAGAAAGGGCAGAGGCAGCTGCTTGCACCTTCCCCAGCACCTCTGCTTCAGCTGCGAGCATCTTCATCTGCCGTGGTGCCACCGCCTGTGCAGGGACAGCAAGAGGCACCGGACTTCCTCAGAGTTAAAGGAAACAGAGCTTGGAAAGAGACATGCATGGAAGGAAATACACGGAGCTATAACTCCTGAAGGCAGCAAGACTGAAAAAAGAGGGACTTGTACAATAGGGAGCTGTCTAGCACAATTTTGGGAGCCTCTGTCTAGCTCTGGACCACATGAGATAATGAGGAAGGAGAGAGGTGTGCTGAGAGCTTGCATCAGCTCAGTCACTGGCATGGGATGGTGAGGGGTGAGCCCACGGAGTCTGTTCCTCTTTATCTCTGCAACGAGGCTGCCTTCCTGGGCTGTGCAGATGTTGGGAGCGCACAGGCAGGCTGGGGAATTGAACAAAGGGAAGCGGCAGAGTGTTTAACAAACAGCATCACAAAAGGCATCTGTCTCAATGCATCACCTTCTGTTCCTGCGAGGAGCCTTTCCCTTTGTCTCGCCTCCTTCCCCTAATTATGAAATTTACTTCCTATCCCACCGGAGGACGAAAGAGTCGCCTCAGGCTGGCAGGAGAGGAAGTGTACAGAGAAGCAAAAGCACTCACCTGCATGCAGACAGCAAATGCAGCAGCACAAGTCATCTTTACCCACGGTAGGAAGATTTGGGGGGTTGAGAAGGCAGAAGTGTAGAAGGCAGACAGGGGCCCCTTTAATTCTCAAATAGGGAGTTTTTGAAGGTGTAGTGCTACACAAAGCCACTTCTCCCTGATCCTTGCAGAGCAAGCTGGCAAAGGCTTTTTCTTCTATCACAAGAGAAGAGCTATTGTGCATCAGCCAGCCACATCTCTCCTCCACGGTGAATGACACTTCAGAAGACAACCTGTTGGTCCTCATCCCATCTACCACAAGTCTGCTTTGAGACACATATTTTGACTAAGGCGAGGAGAAAACACTTGTTGAGGGTAGGGATAAAGCACAAGGAATTGCAGCAGCCCAGGCTTGATACAGCTGGCCTGGAAGGAATGTTTTTGTTAAACCCAAAGCCACACCACTGACTGGCCCGGGCTCCCAGCCTTGCGCAGCCCCAGGCACTATGTAGCTGGGATCTGTTTCTTCTGCAGGCCAGAAGTTTCAGCTCGCATGTGCTAATGGTAATTATCAGGCCAATTGTAGGGGTTTGAGTAGTGTGTGTACATGGGGCTTATGTTCCTGACTTACCCTTTTCTGTGTCTCTAACCTTGGTGTCTTAAATGGGAACACATCACCAGTTTCCTTCTTCCTCTCCACAAAAGGTGCTAAAGGGGTTTCAGAGAGTTTCAGCCCAAATCACCTAACATATCCCAGCAGTCACCTGCAGCCAGGCTCAGGGGTGAGTTATGGGGAGGACCTGGTATATCTGAAGTCTTTTCATCAGTCCTCTTTTGTATGTGCTTGGCTTATGCAGGAGGGTGCATTTTCCAACTGCAACAAAACTTAAACGAGCCCTGCAAACCTAAGGCTGTTTCCCTTTGCACAACTATCTAAACACTTCATTTAATACAAATATTTGAGGTTAAAAAGGGTTCCCTCCTTTTTAGGGGAAAAAAAATAGACATTTCCAAGGTGACACAGAAATGCTTCTGGTCCACCAGTTCTGCAGACTGTTCATCTCTTGTTTCGGGGGGCTTTTTGGGTTGCTTCTGTGCGTTTTGCAAGGGTGCCTCTGCCAGACGCAGGGCAGATGGTGCTCTCTCAAAGGGGTTTTGAGCCTAAAGGGCAGCCCCACTATGGACAGGCTGTGGCAGTGGAGAACGCAATGAGTATTCATGTGAGAAGAGATCCCAGAAGGTCAATATTGACTATTCATTATTCACTTAAAATATTTGCCATGCAATTTAGGACTGAGACAAATTCTCATGACAGAGGTGACCAGCCACAGTATTTGACTAAAAAACAGGATGTTTTCATAAACAACGGCTGAGCCAGCTTCAGAAAAATAAAGGAGATAAAATTATTCATCCACTTATTTTCTAGACTTCTAAAAAAATGTGTGCAAAAATCTGGATCAGATAAATTTCTGCTTTTTAATCACAAAAAGGAAGAAAAGTTGTAAGAAATGCCAATTGTGATCAATACTTCAACCAGGAAAAATGACATTATCCTGAGTATTGTGTGGAAGTGAACAGACATCACCTGGCATTTGCTGCCATAGCTTGGCGGTTTTCCAGACAGGTGGCTACTTATCTTTGAAGGTGGGAAAGATGCTTCCGTTCACAAATTTTTCATCTTTTTTTTTTTCCACTTTGAATAGAATAAGTTATCAAAGTCAAACTTTGCTGTACAGTGAAATTCCAGAGAATATAAATCAACTTCTTTTTTTAAAAAAGTTTTTTTCTTTTTGAAAAAAAAAAAAAGATGCTCCATCTCTGTTTGGAATTAATAATTTCCAATGTGTGGATACTGTTGTGTAGTGTATTTTACAAGGTGGTATCTATAAGGCAGAAGAATGTGACTTTTTGTTTAAGTCGATGTGGTCTGGAAATCGTGGTCTAACCCAGCTGCTGTACCCAAACTCTTCTCATGACATAACCGATTCAGAGTGAAGAGCAGTGTGGTTGCCCACTTCATACAAAGTGCACAAAAAGACACAAGTGTTGTGGTAGGACGGTCTTGAAGAAGATTTATCAAAAGCAACATCTTTAAGAATGCAGAGAACTCATAGAGAAAGCAATTATTTTTGAGAATTAAAGGTCCCTCAGAGGAAGCAGGACATTAGGACACCTCCTGGGTCAGGCAGGGTTGGGTCTTCATGGATCCTAGAAGTTCAGAGGAGTAAGGTCAGTAAGAGTGTAAGAATGACCATACCGGCTAGAGGGAAGGTCTGGTGAAGTGTCTTCTCCCACGTTAGGGCTAGCAGTGCTGGCTAAAGGAAGCACACAACTTGTGCAACAAGTGCTGCATGAAGACTTGCCACAAAGATACAGCCATGGTTCTCCTTCCCACCATCACAACATATTCTGGAGATTCTGCCTTGAAGCAGAGAAAGAAGTTTTACCAAAATGTCTCATTGAAGGGAAACGAGGAAAAAATAATCTGACATCAGACCTTCTGGTCCCAGAAGAGCAAGGAAAAAGGGGGAGTTGTGGGTTTTGCTGGTGATGATGCCTTTCCTCATTCTCCAGCGCAGGGAGTGGTTAAGCAGGGAGTATGGAGCTGATAGGCAAAAAAGTGCCGGACCCATGTCTCCATCCCTCCCATTCCCTGGTGTTGTTGCACCGCATTCCTGGGGTGGTTAAACAACCTTCATCACCCAAACCAGAAAACCAAGGTGGCTGCAACATAACTGTTGTAAGCGGTTGCTGCCTCCAGTGTCCCACTATTATGTACTTAGAAACACAGGATGAAGGCTGTGGCAATCTTGAACCAGCCTGAATACCATCTTCAATTCCTGCTTCGTCTCCCTCTCTCCCTGCTTTGGCCCTGAAAACAAGAAGTGTAAACAAACACAACAACCGCTGAAGTATTTCAATCGCAAAATAGCTAAAGCAATTCTCCTAGGGGCTGGTAAATAGCAGGCAAGCTATCAGAGCCCAGAGGGGGAAAAGTTCAGCCGAAACTAGTTACAAAATCTCAAGATGCAGTGTGACAAACTCCAGCCTGCTCCTGCTCCTGCACGGCATTGCCATTTTCCCGCAGAATGACAGTTTTCAATTACTGGACTGTAGCTAAGAGCAAATTGTGCACTTCAGCAGCTGGAGTTCTCTCGCCTGATTTTCAGACGTGGCTGGTAAAATGTACAGGGGCAATGAAAATGGCTTTCTCTGCACAGCTAACTGAGCAAGGACAAGCCCAGGGACTGTCAGGAGAAAGGGGAAGTGAAAGGGAACGGCACGGGGGGGAGTGTGGGGGGATGGCTGCCGGGTTCATTTACCCCTTCTCCCCCCCTAACAAGACTTCAGCTGTACATGCTGCAAGAGCCGAGCTGTGTCAGCCTGTCTGCCTAAACTTTAAACACAATTCAGATGTGTGCCCCCCCTGCACCCCACTAATTCTCTGAGATCTGGATCCTGTTGTCCTCATTCTTATACACGTAATAGTCCCACCCTTTTCCCTGTTAGAGTCTCCCATGAGACCAGAACCTGGGTTTTTGAATATAAGGATGTACTTGAGCTAAAATACATTTGCAGGGGCAATACATTTGTATAACCCAGGCAGGGGAAGGAGACAGACCCAGGACTAGCGCAGTACTACACGTGTTGTATCCAGTACCGTTCAACTCAAGTCTGGGATACCTTGGAGGAAGAGCCTCTTATTTTTGTCCTAATAAAGCAGACCTGGAGACACTCATTGCCCTTTTTATCCCTGTCCTGTATGAGACAGATTCATTTGGATAGAGATGAGAATCACTGAAGTCTGGGGCAGGTTTTGCCTCTTTCCCGTGGGGAATCAGGGGTCTGCAACCAGCTGCGTATCACACAGCAGCAGCAGGAAGGAGCAAATAGGGCTGGGGGACCCAGGCTGGCAGCACCCCACACTTGTGGGGTTGCTTGATAGGCTGCCTGAACACCATGCCTCTCAGCAAGAAGTGGACCTGATGAAATCTTTCCTGCTGAGCACCATGGGATCAGTCATTTTGATTTTTTTTTCTTTCCTTTACAACAAATTAATGTTTTAACATGACTGTGGTATTTTTCCTGCAGAAACCTTTGCCCTGGGAAAGGGGACTCCCATGCCCAGGGCTGCCATGAGTGCGCTCGCTGGAGAAGACAGTGAGTCCCACCGCAGGGCTCAGCCGCAGGCTAAAAGGCTTCTCTGAGCCTCCCTGGCATCACCTTCTTTCATCCCCCATCAGCATAAACGACACGACTCGGACAAATGAAACGCTGCAAGCGCTTTGCTGTTTCAGGTACTTTAAGGAGCTCCAGCTCCTGCACATTAGCTTTATGCCGCCTGGGAGGGGCTGAGCCCGGTGCCATCCCCGATTACCATCCTCTAACACACGGCACCGTCGTGCTTCGGGCAGCCTCCGCCTGTGCACGGCCCTCAGAGGCAATGCAGGATGACCGGGAGCTCGGCTTGGGAGGCTGCTGCCTCCCCACGCCCCGCAAGTCAAGCCAACGCTCTCGTCTGAGCAACATGAAACGTCTCTGACAAAGGCAGAGAACCTGGAGAGATTTCCAGTCACGTCTGACAATGTCTAGCAACGCGTTCCTGCCGAACGGGAAGGAGGAAAGCAGAGGGTAGGGCTAGATGAGCACACTTAATGGTGACATGCCATTTTTAGACGTAATTATGTAAATTACATAATTCATCTTGAAATATTGAGGTTTTTTTTCTGTATTTACTGCAATTACGTCAATTGACCTATTTATGTTATCTGACGTGCTTATCATTAAAATGGGACAATATATCCCATTAGATCCTCTTACTATGTTGAATGGAATGATGATTAATTATATCATAAAAAGGAGCTGTGCTACGCATCTCTGAGCATGGAATTTGAGGCTTAAAATAAAACAACAACCTACCATCATAATTTCCTGCCTTAAAACTTCATCTTATCCAGTTGGGGAATATGCTCAGGGTTCCCCATGTGGGATTCTTCCAGTCCACATTTGTAACAACCAGATATTTAGAAAGCCAAACAGTCTTTGTTTTTGTAGGACCTCCTGCTGTATATTATGCAGATGCAACATCCCTAGGGAAAAATCTAGCAAACATGACTCGTATTTGACTTCATTATCATGAGTATCTCCTTTCAGAGTGGAGGAAGGGGCTTTTACCAATTACATGGGCTATAACTTCTTGAAAACCACCTTCTGCTTTCCTTGTATGTTTGAGGTCTCAGAGGGATCTAAAAGCAGTGAGAGCCCTGGATGTGCAGAAAAGGTGGGAAGTTTCCTCCCATTGAGCACAGGTTAAATGCCAGCCGTATCCTCACCACTGGTGCTGATGACCTGCTGATGGCATCACTGATGAGCTAGCACACGAGGAGGTAAATCAGCCAGCACCATAACAAGAAGCACAGGAGATAAAAGCAATCAGTACTGATCAGATGGAAAATGACAAAGTAAGAAGGGGAAGAAACGTGTCTCCAGGATCCTTGGGTGGAGGCTCAAGACCAGAGTGAATTCAACACTGAAAGTGGAAGGGCAAAGCAGGAATGGGATCCTGAATTCCCTCAACATCTTCTCTGGTCCTGTCACAGTTCATCCAGCACTAACACGTGGACCTAAGTCTCAATGCATAACTAAATGTACTCAGATCATGGGCTACACGCTCCAGTGGGTTATGCTTATATTGTGGTACACACAGCAGGGAATTGCACCCACACTGCTTTCTAAAATCCCAGGTCTGAGTTTATTCCATCAATTCCTCTTCCCAGGGACTAGACCATCATCTAAGTTGCTGTGCTGATGATAGCCTCCCTGGCCTACCAACTAACAAGTTTAATGTCTATTCAGCTTAATAATTGATAGTGGTTGAGAGATCTAACTCATTTTCTTCTGAATGTTTCTCCCAGTGCATCGAAGATATTTTTGCCTGTTGGCCTCAATGATTTTCTATCTGACTTTGAAGGAGTTGGAGTCTTTCAGGCCATGTTATGACTAGTAACACAGGGGCTCAGGGAACACATAATGACAGAGAGGGATGTAATTTTAATTTCTGTTTTGCATATCATCTTGAAATTTTAGGACAGAACAATCTGCTTGGTTAAGTTATTCCCAAGTAAGGGCTTCATCCCTTGAAGCCAAGCTCTGCCTACGTCTCCTCTCCTAAACCTTGTCCTCCTACAGCCTTTACAACTCTTCAGCAATTTCCCCTTCACTAAATTCTCCTTTTTCAGCATACACCTGCAGGCACAACTACTTCGTAGGCTCCTCACCTCCATCTGAGGAATCTTCGGTCTGCCACGATGTTTTTCTTGCTCCCGTTCTGGCCATATCTGCAAGGATGTTCTGAAGACAGGCAAGAGAGGGCTCAGGCTTGCATGCTCCTGTACAGCCCGCTGTAGACATGCCACTTCCAGGGTGGTGCATCAGCATGGTGTAAGGACAGTTTGAGTTCAGGATGCCAAGAAATCCCAGCTGAACCTGTAGCACACCCAAATGGTGCAGGAGAAAAGAGCTCTGAGGTTGTCCATCCACAATGTGGACTGAGGCTCACTTCCTTCACCCCCCTTCTCTGCCCCCAACCCCACCTCAGGTCTGTGTACAAATACCTGCCTGTATCCACAGCAGGGGCATGAAAGTTTAGACCTGAGCATAAACTGGGCCAGAGAAATGTGTGGTGTGGGGAATTTGGATGAATTTGGATGGTCCAGGCTGACCATCCAAAGGCACAGGAGAACCTCAGTGTCCCTGATCTCCTGGGTGTTTGTTCTGTTTGACGCTTACAATGCTCCTCTAGTTCTTCGTTTTGTGGGCAATGATGCAGTCTGGTATAGGCACAGCTTTTTAATTACTAACATGAAAGCCCCTGTGCACGGCTATCACATAATACTTCAGAAAGAACAACGACCATACCTCCTCAGGGAGCTCGGAGCTATGGGGACAAGGACTCTCAGAGCATGAAAGGGATCCAACAGGTGGGTTGTGCCAGAGCTCAGTGCCCGCGAGGACTGTCTCCTCAGAGATGTCTGTTAAGTTCCTTGGTTTTGTTCCTACTCAATCCCTAACCATCTGCTGCTCCTTTGAACAGGCAGAGGTGATAGAAAGCGAGAAGATTATTGCAACATGCCCCCTTGTAGCTGCTCTCACCCTCCCGCGCTAGCCAGCACGTGGTCCCAAAGGGAAAGGTTTCAGCTCCTTTTAATCCAATGGAAAGGGCTCAAGTGCATCTAAAGAGGGTTTCATCATCGTTTGTTTTACTCAATTAAAAACCTGCAGACACAGATTAGCTCCCTGCTGCTCAGCGGAGGAATTCTTTTAACACTACAGTGATTTACGATCTACCAGGCAGTGTTTAACGAATGTCATCCAGCACCCAGAGATGCTTAACGTAGGACTGGTCACTCGTGTTAATGAAAAATGGATTTGAGGTGACAGTCACTTGCGTGGCTGCATTCTTGTAACAAACGACATAGCAGGCCCGGAGCGGAGGGAGGCTTTGTAATTAATATTACAGTAGAAACAGGTATGTAACGGAGAGCTCAACTTAGAATTAAAATCAATACAACAACTGTTGGGACGTGTCACTCCTGGTCCCTAGGCCCTGAGATATTATGCCAGACAGAGGACAGGCTGATGCGGAGGTGATGACACACACTGAATACCCATCTTGTGTTAACTTCAGGCAAGAAATTATGCTGAGTGGAACGTGTTGGCAGATTGGGGATATTTTATTGTTGGCTTTTTTTGTTAGGTTTTGTTTTCCTCTCTCTTTTCAGTGGATGGCTGAACAGGAGGGACTAAGGACAACTGCCGTGAGCTTCGTTTTGAGTCAGACCAAGACATTGTCTGTGCAACAGTCACCGCTTTTATTTTCCTTTAATTGCAGCCTATGCAAACCCTCCTAGTGGTGCTGGGGGGGACCAGAAATATGTGCTGGGGCTGGAGAGCTGCTGGAGAACGTGCTGCAGGTGAGGATGGCCCATTGTGATGTTCCCAGTGATGTCCCCTACTGGGGGGCGGCCATGTGCCCGGCGGCTGTCTGTGACATCTTGATGATGCGCTGCGATGTCTCCAGGCGATGCTCTATGACTGCGTGGCCCTCACGGCTTAAATCTGGGCACAGCGGCTCAGCCCACCAGTTTGTGCCTCCCCTCTATCCGAGCGTCTTTGCGAGGACTGGAGCGAGGAACAAAGCGTGCCTTGGTTCTGGAACGTGCTCACGTCTCCAGAGCCACTTCTGCTTCTCTCCCAACCCTGTTTCCAACAGGCAGCTGGGACATCCAGCAGGAGCACCTGCAGCAGCAGAGGTGAGTTGCATGGGGACACCTTGCACAGGCAGCAGGAGGTTCCTCCTTGAGGGACCCTCCCCACGCCAGAGGTTTACGGTGACCCCTCTCTTCCTCTTCCAGAGTGACACCCGCCGCTGCAGCTCCTGTGCCTGGGAGGAGATTGTCACCTGCTCTTCCTCCCAGCCCACCGCAGACTGTGGCAAGCATGGCCGCAGCACTGGACACCCGCTGCCCCATATGCCTGGACACCTGGGGCAGCGCCGCCTTCACCATGCCGTGCTGCCACCAGTTCTGCTATCCGTGCATCCGGCGGTGGGCGGACAGCAAGCCCGAGTGCCCCCTCTGCAAGAGGAGAATAACATCTCTAGTGCACTCGGTGCAGGCTGATGATCAGTTCGAGGAGCTGGTCATCAGCCCATCGGCAGTGGCATCTGCCGACAGGCCGCCTGTCTGGGCTCCCATCACCTTCGTTGGCGGCCTCCCCGCAGACACCTGGGGACAACTCTTCCGGGAGCACCCTGCTCTCCTCTGGCCCCTGCTCTCCTGGGTGCGCCACGAGCTCAGGAGCGTCTTCGGGGCACGGTGTTTGGAGGCGCTCATCTTGGAGAACGCCATCATGGAGAGCCTGCGCCTCTTTGGGCTTGAGGAAGACCTCCTAGTCCAGCTGGTGGAGCTCGACCTCGGCCACCACGCGGCGACATTTGTCAGTCAGCTCCTGGAAGTCGCCGCGCAACGGTGCAACAGGGAGGCCCACCGCCTGCTGGGACTGAACGCTCCACCTGCAGCCCAGCAGCGGGAGGCCAGCCCCGCACCCGGACCATCCGGACACGGAGGGGTGGCTCCTCCACCTGTCCCAGCCCCCACTCCACAGCCCACCAGCTCCAGCAGGGATGAGGTGCCTGCAAGTTCCAGGGACGGCCTTCGAGGGACTCCCATCCACCCTCAATCCACCTCTGCTGCGGTCCCCATGGAGCAGGCAGCACCTCCAGAGGAGCCACAGGAGGCTGCAGCAGGTCCCTCCAGCGCCAGGCGGGGCACGGGGTGCCAATCTGGGGGGCCCTGGCGAGCCCCAAAGAGGAAGAACAGCTCCTCGCAGGCCTCTGCACCACCCAAGAAGAGGCCACCCCGCCGGCACTAGAGGACCTGCGGAGACCAGGGCCGGACAGCAGCTCAGGGACACGCCGGCCCTAAAGGACCCAAACGTCATCAGGGTCCTATTCCACCACACAGAGTACAAATAAAATCATAAAATCACAGAAAACGTGTCAGTCTTGCAAATAGCACAGTGGTCATTGCCATCCCCACCTCTGCTGCTTGCTCCTCCCTTTCCTGATGCTGTGCCCACTCTTAGTACAAACTTGGCTAATTTTCCTTAGCTGCCACTTATGTCTTCAACCCAAACTTGAGTATTTTCCCCTCTCAACTTGCTTGACATGGGTCTTTACATTGAGTGCTTCTTTGGTAAATAATATACATTCTACAAGAAGGAAAAAGAGATTTTTTCTTAAAGCTACCTATCTTCCTAATGAGGAAAGGCTGAGAGACCTGGGTCTGTTCAGCCTGGAGTTCAAAAGAAGACTGAGGGGGGATCTCATCAATGTGTATAAATTGCTGAGGTATTGGAGACAGAGGGATTTGGCCAACCTCTTTTCAGTGGTTTGCAGGGACAGGACAAGGAGTAATGGTCACAAGATAGAGCCCGGGAAGTTCTGCACCAACATGCAAAAGAACTTCTTCACGGTGAGGGTGATGGAGCACTGGGACAGGCTGCCCAGGGAGGTTGTGGAGTCTCCTTCTCAGGAGTTATTCAAGGCCCATCTGGATGCCTACCTGGGCAACCTGCTGTAAGGAACCTGCTTTGTCAGGGGGGTTGGACCCAATGATCTTTTGAGGTCCCTTCCAACCCCTTCAATTCTGTAATTCTGTGATTCTGTAATTCTGTGATTCTGTAACTTCTTCCTTTCTGTTGCTATTGCTGATTTTATTTTCAAACAGCATTTTGCACTACCCAATTACTGTGTTGCTGTGGTGTGGCAGGTTTTTGGTTTTGCTTTGTTTTCCAGTCTTCCTGCAAGTCAGAGGAAATCAAGTCTCGAGTCCATGAAGGCTGTGGCTTTTATGAAAACATTACACAATTGCATGCTTCTAACAAAGCACATTGTTTGCTTACAGCAGCAGGGACATCTCAGTCTATTTTCAGCCTCCCTCTTCTGTTGCTTTTCTTCTCTAGCCATTCAGATGGCCATCTTCATCTCCAGAGTGGCAATTCTTGTTCTAACAGAATTTTACTTCAAGGCTTCAGGATGTGAGGGCAGGAAAAGGTCAAGTAATATCTGAACTAGGATAGCACAGAAACTGTATTCCTATTTCTAGGAAATTCTTTTAAAGAAAAAATATTGGAAATTGAAAATTCAAAATTTCAACCATTACCATGAGCAAAAAATCTGCAGCAGGTGAGGAGACAGCTTATCGTTGATCAAGATGTATGATATTTTGCATTTCACATCAGTGTTAAACTTCATACTCTTTTCTTTTTATTTTTTTGTTTGTTTGTCTTTTATATTATTGATATTTTGGTGTTATAAGCTACAATTTCAGAACCTAAAGTGTAAACCCATTTTTGTTCAGAAATGCCAGTGGGAGCAGTATGACAATGATGGAGCTTTTTCTGCACTTTCTTAAATTCAGTTATATTTAAATGTGGTTATTTAGGAAGCCAGGCTAGTTTTACAACAGGTTTTAGCTCCAGCAAAACAAGATAAAGCCTACAGATCATAGCAACACTACCAACAGCCTAGATAGGGGCTTTTTGGTCATGTTCAGCACCAGCTGCAATCTGTAAACATTATGGTTGGACACTGCAGCAACCAAATATCACAGCAGCTAGTGAATGAGCAGCAATATCTATATATCAGATGAAGGGAAATCCATTATCTATATGCATCGCCTTGAGGCTGGAGTTCAAAGCTCAAGCCAATCTCAGAGCTAAAATCGACTCAGAAATGATGCCCAACTTTCTGTCAGCGCCTGCAAGTGACAGAAGTGCTTGTTAACATCCACCACTGAGATCAAGGGCTGTAATTGTATCCCTGCAGCTAGGTGCCTAAATTAGGGCCTCCTCCAAAGTCCACCAAAGCCAGTAAAAAGGCTCTGGCTGATTTCATTAGGTTTTGGAGCTCCTCTTAATGAAAAGTCCATCTGTTACTCAATTGACAGGCTCCTGAATACTCTCACCTTCTCTTCCTCTCCTCCCCACAAAAGAAAATCATACCTCTCGTGTGACACCAGTGAACTTCTCAGATTATTTTTGGCAAGGGGTACAGCGAACAAAATCACCGTAGCGAGGTCCATTTGGATGGTTTTGCAGTGTTCCTGCTGTAGACAGAAATCTGGACAAATGCACAGTTTGGCTATTGCTCCATTAAGGCTGAGCCTTCAGCCACTGATTGATGAATGGTTTCACCTGGAAAGCCAATGAACCTCATATACATGAGATATGGATATATGGAATGATCCCTGAAGGGGTTTTGACTATGGGACCATACTCTGAGGCTGTAGGCAGGGAACGTGCTTTCCAGCAGGACTTTCCTGAGCATGACGTGTTTGAGTCTCATCCTTCATTGCCATTTCAGCTCATCTCCTGCTTCTTGCAGCTCTTGCATCCCAGTTTGGCAGATGCCAGCTGAAGGCGAGTAGACACACTTAGAGCATCTCCCCATGAATTGTGAGGTCCTGGTGCTGCTTTGCAGAGGCATGAAGTAGAAGCTGGTGGAGGGGGAGTTGTGTCTGTGGAGAGGGAAGCAGCAGAAGGTGGCACTCGTGTGAGATGATCTGTGAGACTTCATGGACCTGAGATGCAGACAACCAGAAAAAAAAGGAAGGGAAGGGCTGTTCTGCTCTGTACTTTGGGCATATGCACTCTTGTGGAATATTTCCCCACAGGGCTAATGCAATTGATGCTCAGCAACCCACATGAAGAAGGGCTCTGAAGGCAATTGGCCATAATGCAGAAAAAAATGGAAATACTTCCATAAGTGCTAATTTAGTGAACGCTATGAAATTGAAACATATTGCAGGGAGGGCAAAAAAGCAGGGGAGAAGGATTCTGTGAGAAATACGTCTGCAATTACTGATGTGGCTGATACATATATATATGTATTTTAGACCCACCAGGTGCCTCCAGAGCAGTGATTGAGGGTCTAATTCTCCAGGGATAATTACCTCCGCCCCACAGGAGGTGAAGTGTGCTCACTCGGTGAATAGCACTGATGAAGGGCCACGCAGGGAAGGCCCCAAACAGATCAGTAGAAGCAAATTGTTTCTTAATAGTTTTCAGCCTGTGACCTGTACGTTTCGTTTAGTCTTAAATGCCACAGAAACGCCGGCTCCGACGTGCTGGAGCTGCACCACCCAGGCAGGCTCGGCCGCGGATGCCATTTGCTTATTCGTGGTAGCGCAGGCAAGGAGGGGAGCAATGAGAGCAGCGAATGCGAGAGGTGCTGTGCATCACTTACAGACCAGACCTGAGCCATATGTGACTTTGTATCCAGATCCAAGACTTTTCCTAAGGGTTCAGGCCTATTATTGCTGTTCTAATCCTTTCTCTTTAATGAAATGTCTTCATTTTCATTACAAGAAGACATTGTTACGCCTAAGTTGTCTGGACTGCTTACTGGACAACTGGCCTGATCATCAGAGCAAAGCTCCTGGCTCCTCAGCTCTCGGAAGTGTGGGAAAGGCATATGTTCATCAGCTCTGAATGGTTGCCCTGACACCACACTGGCTTCATCAGGTTGGCTAAGAACCACGAAGAAACAACACACATTAGCACAGATCACTCCTGCCTGCTCCTTGCTATCTCCTAATGCATATTTACGCTTGTGCCATCTTTAATCACCTGTGACAGATTTTGTCCAAATCCTTGGCTGGATCTGGGAGCTTTAAGGGTGAAAATGGGGTTGCTCTGTTCATTTCTATAGGGCTCACCAAGGAGGGGCCAGTGACTTGAAAAGCGTGTGGGCCAGTAAGTGCATGCATGTACTCTCATAGACCTCAGATATTTAACCTCTGGATGAGGGTACTTGTGAGAAACTCAGAGCTGTACAGTGGCATCACTCGAGTGGTTATTGAAATAATGATTTATTTCTGGAGTTTTGTATACAAACAAAAGAAAACCAGACTGTGCCTGGAATCAATTATTTCCTTTCATGGGTTAAGTCTTAAAGCATCAGGAAGCAAAGCATTGTGAGCTGAAGGAACTGGCAAATAGATGTGAATAACATATGAAATTTGGAGAACTTTGTGATCTCTTCAGACAATATGTGAATATGCATCAGTATGCCACGTTCTCTGAATAAATTATTACCTTTAAATTATTCACTTAGTTCTAGTGATTGTTAAGCTGAGGGGATTTTGACATGAAGTTCTAACTAGTCAGAAAAAAAAAAAAAAAAGAAAAAAAAGCTGTATACTTTTCTGTTAGAATTCTCTACCTGAGTTAGCATCACTTTTCTCTTTTCAGATAACTTTTTCTTTAAGCTTGTCTTTCATTCTTTTCTTTGTATCCATCTCTTTCTTCCTCTTGCTTTCTGGCACTGCCGGAAGACAAAACAATTTCTCTGAAGGAGATCCTTTTAGGCTATAATGGGATTAGGCCTTGGAACGGAGATCTTGTTTGGATCAGCTGTTGAACTCACAGGAGTCCTGTTAAAGGCCTATTAAAATTCCATGTAATACCTCAGTAAGTAACATGTGAATCCCCAGCTCATCTTTGGGAATTAAAGTGTGCAGAGCTTACTTGGCTGCTGTCAGGAAGGTTACGCAGACCTAGGACTCATTTGTTTGAAGAATGAAAGGACATCACCTGCCTACTTCCTATACCTGCAAGAAAATACCGGAGTTAAATACTGCAGAAGAAAATTGTTCTTGGCCTGCAAGGGCTGGGGCTCTGAGGGAACCGGGCTGAAGATCAGCCCAAGGGAGACAACTGACCGGTGACCATGGCCTCACCAGGAAAGACAAGCAGATACAGGTGATGTGCATCTCAAAGGAAGGTTTGGAAGATTAGCTTTAATTCAGATTATCTTATCAGAATCTGTTCGTGTTATAAATTCAGCAGAGTATCTCAGAATGAGTTGAAATAGCTCTCAACAGGTTGATATGTCCCCTGACATCTCCCAATTCTGATCAGACAAGACATACCATAAGAATAGACTTTTTCTCCTCTCTGCACACAAGTTTTTTCTGCTTAGATTTGAAATCTGCAAATGCTTCCATTTCTTCAGTTTCTTGTTACTTTCAAAGTTAAGAAGTTAGGAATAGGTCTTAGAATGTGCTTGGGTAAACATATTATACATTCTTATGTACATTGTATTGTATTGATCACCCGGCACTGCGTCAAGCTTTGATGGTTTGTAATAATGTTAAAGAAATAATTCTTTCCACCCTACTAGACAGCAGCAAATTGCCACAGCTTGAGGGGGCAAAGGCAAGGAAAGAAGGGGTGAACTGTGAATTCAGAAATAAAACCCTCTTTGGTGTCTCTGAAATTAGATGCCGCTGATCCAAACACTCTCAGAAGTAGAAGCCCTTGCTCGATGTAAGGCTCACATTTGAAGCTTGACAGCCAGTTCCATCTGAGGCCTCTATAACCCAGACGTGCTGTTTTGTCCTGTCCTGTCCTGTCCTGTCCTGTCTCATGGGATGACTGGGGCTGCCCCTCCTCTGGCCTGGCTCAGCACCCGGCCCCACTCCAGCAAGATCTCAGCAGAGCAGCACGCACCTCCTCCCATCCGCCAGCCACTGCTCCATTTGTGGACATCCCTTTTCTTTAGAGGAGCTCAAAGCTTTTTACAAAACCTTTATTGATTAAGCATCAAAACCTTCATCTGATGTAGATAAGTTTAATGCCATTATCCAGGTTTTACGAGACAGGTTTTATTGAAGGCACAGGGAAGTTAAGCAACTTGCTCAAGGTCAGGCATCAACATGTGGTAGGACAGGGAGCAGAGCTGGACTCACATGTATACACTCTGTGCTCTTCCTATACATCACCTCTTACAACATTTTATTTCTAATTATTGTGTCTTTGGATTATTTCAGGCAATGTTATGGATTTTACTAACGGATTTGACAAGGGAAATATATTTGCATACACAGAGAAATAATTGTACAGAAGTGTGTTGCCACAATTGAAGGTGGGAACTGGCTGCCAGGATTCCTGTGATCAATTCCTGCTATTCCGTGATTTATATGGCACGCAGACTGCCTGTCTTGGCTCCTCTTTTAGTGGCATAACATTGGAATTTACCGCTGGTGTGCGGTGACTGCTCCGTTCAGGAGGGCAGGATCTGCTGATACCTTCTGGGGTGGGAAAGGGAAGATGTAAAATTTGGAGCTGGGATAACATCTATGACTTTCACATGGATTAAAATCCCTCTTTTGCCCCAGACCTTGTGTGAATTGCTGTTGCTCTCTATGCCTCAGCCCTCTGCCTGTAAAGTGGGCGTTTTTGTGACATTCACCTGTGCTGCAGAGATGAGTGGGTCCAAGGATGGCTGTGGCGACACCAGTGTGATGAATGTCTTTGAATAGGAAACCAATAGGGCCAAAATTTGGTGTCAGCCTGGCCAGGAAGATGATGAGTGTTTCTGTGCTGTCATACAGATCCTACCAGGAGTGGGGAGGATGCTCTCAGTCCTCCAGGGCCCCACATCCCTCAGTGCTGCTGCTCAGGGCAGGCCCTGCTGGCCCCGTGGGGCCGGCCAAACCCCAGGGTCAAGTGTCCAACAGCCTGTACTGGGAACAAACCCCCCAGATGTTGTGCAAGGAGGCTGCCAGGCACGGTCCTGCCACACATCGACCCCCCGGGATGGGCTCTCGGCCGAGGTAAGGGCTCAAACTAGCAGAGAAAATCCAGGAGCGTGTGGCACTGCTTGCTACCAGCGTAGCAGGGCAGCTGTTTGCGAGCCTTTTTGGGCTTTCAAGCTAAAAACCTGGGACCTGCGGGCATCCATGGGGAGGGATTGGTGTCCTCTTGTCCTCCAGGGAGACCTCGCCCCGAGGATAAACTCCTGAGGCTGGCAGGGAGGCAGGCCGAGCAGTGGCCGGGTACAGCCGCTGCCTTCCGAGCTGCTGTAGATCACAAATGCCCCCTTGAGCCCAGGGAAGGGATTGTTCATGCAGATGTCCTCTGTCGTCTGACCTTCCTCTAGCCTTCTGCTGCATTAAAAGGGCTTTTTGAAGAGGGTTTTAAGAGATATTCCTGTGCTTTCCATCCCCCCCTGTTTTGGAGGGCAGGTTTGGGTGCAGCAGAGCAGGGAGGGCTGGTGGTTTCTGTGCCCTGCCCCTCCACGCTCTCCTCACCAGGCCCAGGATTTGTTCCCCAGAATGATTTTCCCTTTTCTGACCCTTTCCCCTTTGCTCTCAGCTCTGCTCAGTGCCATCTAAGCAGCAGCTTAATGGCAGCTTAAATGCAGCTTGTGTTCAGATGGTGTTTTGTGATCCCTTGGAATAGTCAGGAAAAAACGATATAATTCTTTAGAAAGGGTCTGCAAGCAACAATTTGGGGCATGAAGGCTCTCCAGTAACCTTAGCCTCATATAACACCTCTCACCTCGGCCTCCTCCGTGTCTCTGGTTGCTGTGACAGGCTGCCCATGGGGCAAGCCTGACTTTTTCTTCTTTTTCATGAGTTCATTCTCACTCCATAAAACTTCAGTGAAAAGTTCTGAGCAACAGCCCCTCCTGTCCCCAGCTACTGCAGTTAGCGAATTTGCTAATCCCCAGCTATCACAGACAGACCCCGCTATGTCATCTCCCAGCAATTCGGCATTTAAGTGTTTACAGGGGTTGCATCCTTCAGCAGCCAGCCGCTGAGCCTCGCACCTCACTGCTGCCTGGATTACTGCAGGCCACGTTGTACATTTTGATGAGGCAAATGATGCAGCACTCTGCCCTGGCAGATCATCAGACCCAGGGAAAAACTGAATGGGTATGATAAAACCAGTGATTTAATATGATGTCTGCCCTGCTGTTCCCCAGTTTGGGGGATTCATGTAAGTGAGGAGCAGATGGGATCTCCAGGGGGAAATTCTAGACTTGCATTACTGAAACCGATGTAAATTTAGTACTGTATTTCTAAAGTGTTGCTGGAAAGCAGCCAGGAGTCTGAAATCTATCCAAGGTTTTCACCTCTCTGATTCATATATATATATATATATATATAATATATATATATAATATATGTTTACTTATTTATTCATATACTTCTATGGATGGGAATAATGAGGCTGCATAGTCATGCGTTTGTGGCTCCTCTTGTTTTAAATGTCACCTGCCTCTCCATTTGCCCTTTGTGGAATGAGAGAGAAAAACAAAGTCCTGACCAACTCAACTACTAAAGATACTCTTAAACTGCTCCCAAGAACAGGCACTGCTAATGCTGTTGCACCAACCAATTTTTAACTTGCATAATAACCTTCTGGGTCCCCAAACTCCTCATGCAATTTGCAGTGGATAAAGGCACTCATCACTCTTCCTTTTGTGCCCAAGTGTTTGATGCACTGTCACTACCAGCTATCCATCCCTCTTCTGCCCCTTGAAGGTGGCTGCACATGAAGAACCCCCCCTTTACCTGTATTGTAGAACATTTTTTGCAAAGCCCCTAGAGGAAGGCATGTGTGCTGTACATACAAAAGCCTTTTCTAGAGATTGTTAGGGTTGCATCCAGCACGTGGGACATTGCTGCTTTCCATTAAAGCCATCTCAGGCCATTCTAGAGGCAGCAGCTTTCATTTGGCACGCTCTGCATCCTGTCTCCTTACGCGTCCTTCCCCTGAATGATTTGGAAATACTACAGCCAAGAGAAATCTTGGCCCTATCCTATCTAATCTGATCAGTTCAGCAGAGCAGGAGTGATAGAAACCCACAAACCCTGCCAATAAAAAGGTTTTCTTTGGCTAAGGCTGACATTTGGCATGATCTTTATCTGTATGTGAAAGTGATTAAAAAAATAATCAATAAGAGCGTCCCCAAAAAAATCAAAACTAAGATTGGATAACATGAAAACAGGAGCCAGCAGGAAACAGGCATCTTTAGCAAGGGGTGCCAGGTCAGCAGAGATACTATACTTTGGGAAAAGCCCAAGGATGGGAAGACTTCGTGCCTTAAGGATCCTGCCCAGCACCAACACCTCCAAAGGAACAGCAGCCTGGTGAACAGCTTTTGTAACGCTGTCCTGCAGTGCGTGAACACCCTGACTCGCACATGGCACTCCAGGAAGCTCCATAAATTAGTGAGAGGTGCTAAAAAGACAGAGGAAAGCAGAACAGCATTTTGGGATGGGCAGCTGGCTAAGTAGGATGTTCATTTAAAATGATGAAGACTCAAGTTCATGCCTGAGAAGCTGCTGAAAAAAAAAAAAAAAAAAAAAAAAAAAAGTCAGGTTATAGGGGTTTCTCAGAGGTGCAGCAAGTCTGAGGAGGTTTTCCAGTTAGCAGATTGACAAGGAAGATTGTTGTGGGTTTTTCTTGGGGGAAGAAGCCTGCCAGGTCTTCAGCTGAAGACACTACAGAAGTGCTAAACGTTGCTGTGATCATGAGTTTGCCAGTGTGCAAGTGCGATGCAGTAATCTGAATTTGGAAATGAAAAACTAGCATTTTCAAACCTCCTTCAAAGCTGTGACTTAGATATTATTCTTCAAGATCACCTTAAATGAGACTAAGGAGTTAAATCTGGCTTCTTGTTTCGTCCCGCATTGCATCTTGTATCTTTTAGTGAAACTTTTTTTTTTAAGAAATCAATATATCCCTATTAAACATTTTGGTTTCAATAAATCAGCATTTTCCAATAGAAAATCTGTCTGCCTATTCTTATTTTATTTTTTGATCAGTGTTATATTTCAGAGGAATGTATTTTGCTGTGCAGCTTCACAAACAGGTAAATTACTATGCTGGCTCAGATCCATGGTTCGATTAGATTCATATTTTGCATTTGACAGTACAGTGGGGAGGTCATTCCAGACTCCATCGCAAGCAGCACAGGAATGGAGCTACCTGCGCTGGGCAATTTTTCTCCCCAGCCTGTGGTAGGCAGCAGCTGGAGCTGTTCTGAATAGTCTCATAAAAGCAGTATTCTCAGTGATGCTAGAATCAATTATTTCCCCCATCCCCTTCCTATAGGGAGGCTATTCATCCTTCTTAATTTCTTTATTTCAATCTGATTGTTGCAACCACTTCAGAGGTGACATTGATCCACACCCACACGCCACAAGGGGTGCACGCAGCTGCACCGGGCTCGCCAGCAAGTGACCCCTCGCTGCCCAGGGACTCTGACTCCACGGATAACCTTTCTTTTCCGATGCAAGCCCTACTTCCCTGGGACTGCCATGACCTTTCTTTTCCTACAGGGAGGAGACAAGGCGGCAGCCGCCTCCCCTTGGATCGAGCTGCTGGATCGTTCAGCAGATGTCTGGTTGTGTGCCACTCGGAAAATGTCACTGCCTGCCGGCAGCTCCAAGCAGGTGATTAATGCCAGATTGAGGATTTTTCTGAGCTACATTCAGGTCCTTCTGTTCGCTGCCGCTTAGTGAAGTGACAACCTGGCCCTCGTGTGACCGGAGGCGAGCGGAAAGCCTGGCACAAGGTGGAAGCAGAGGATCTTCCAGTCTCTCCAGGGAGGATGAAGGTCTTACCAGATGACTGGTAAATCAGAAGTGAAGAGGAAATTCAGCTAGGGGCAAATCCTGCAGTCACGGCCCCAGTGAAGGCTCATGGATACCATCCCTACTCCGTTTGCTTTGCCTCATCAGCTACAAATTGGTCATTAGAAAAGTGGTGCTAATTGTTTGGCTGCTTCCCCCAGAAGCGTCTGTGTTTGAGGAGGTGCCACAGAGTTTCAAAAACATTTAGGATGTAGACACTGCAGAATGCGAGTGACGGCTGGAGTGTCAGTGGTGTGCAGAAAGCCTTCAAGGGCTGGAATGAAATGTGCTGTTTGAGAGATTAGATTTTTATCCGGTTAGAAGCAAGAAATGAAGAAGGAAAGGTGAGAGATGAGGAAGGAGTGAGCATGAGAACGCGATACCTTCCTGAACTGAAAGATATCATAGGAAGAGTCTGTGCATGATTGTAAGGGAGTCAGACTTGCGCAGACCTCTACAACAGGAAGATTGCCCAAACAGGCTCAGACAGGAGTTTGGCCCTTCAAGGATTTGCTTTTCAGTCTAAAAATGTCGAACGTAAAAGAGTGATGTCTCCTGATAAGAGCAAAGAGTATCCTATCCTCGGTCCCTCCATAGGCTTTTAAAAATTAACACTTGCTTTAAAACAGAGATTTTAAACAAGGGAATAAAAAATGCAGCACCCTGACCACTGTCCCAAGCATGAGACCAGTCTTTTTTCAAACACTGGCATTGAAAAAAGGGGAAAAAGCGAGCACTTGACTTGGTTTCCTGCCTCTTCCCAGTTCCTCTATATATGTATCTTCTCTCCGCTTCCTCCACATCCTCTGATCGGTTGTCTGCGCTACCATGTGAGGAGCTGCTGCTTCAAGCTGACAGCTCCTTTTTGCAAACCGAAGAGTTCCTGAGTTGCTGGTGCTGCTGGTTTCTATATTTTAAATCTTTGATCTCATGACTGAAACGAGAGAAAAGAAAATCAAGGCTTTGGCGAAGTTCCCAGTGCTGTCACTTTCTGACCTTGAGCCAATCACATGAACTTCTAATGTCAATATTCCCATCTGTTAAGCCTCACAAAGATGCTGTAAAGCAAAATTAATAAATTGTATTGGGATAGCTACACTTACAGTCAGTAGCATTTCTTTCATGAGTAATCCCATCGACTTGAGTGCAATCACGTTGAATAAAGTATTACTCATCATGACTAAGGGGCTAGGAATCCAACCTTTAATATTTGTAAAAAGCTTCAGGATTTTAGTAGAAGTAGTTGAAGAGAGAGGAATTCTTTCTGATCCAGGCTACAAATGTGCAGAAATTCATCTACCATTCATCTCTAAAAGGCAGGTAATAGTGTCCTGATGACTCTCTTGCACGTTTTTCCTGCTGAAAGGGTGAATTGGAGCCTGGTGGTGCCCAGGGAGTGATCACGGGCTATAGCAGAGGTGGAGATGGGGAACAAAGACAGCAAGTTTGAGAAAGAGGAATTAAAGAAACTGTCCTTCAGAGTCAAAGGTTGCATCACAGCTGCTGGGAAAGAATATCCAATATTGAATCTTAAGGTAAAACCACACTGGAACCTCATTTAACAGCACTTCAAATTTAGCTAACATATCCTGAGGCACACCGTGCTCCTACCTTTGCTGTGGACAGTGAGATGCCCTTCAGAGAATCCTTCAGAGAGCTCCAGAGCCCCTGCCCACGGCACAGTGTGTACCCTCAAGGAAGGTGGTGCCCTCAGGAGGAGCCACCTCTGCTGCTTGCAGAAAGGATTGTGTCAAGCTCTGACAGCAAGGAGCTCACAGGAGAGGGTGCTATGGAAAGAGACAAGGATGTTAACTTGGAAAATGAGAGGTTTTTTACCCCCCAGTCCACTTGCTTATCATGGTGAGATAGCAGCTAACATAAGCAAAGCTGCTGGCATTTCCCTGCTGATTCTTTCCTCTCCCCTACACACAAGAAAACACAAGAAATGCCTGACTTTGATAGCAGCTGTCAGGCACAGGTCATCCTGCCAAATAGAGCTCTTAAACTTTTCCTACATCAGACTGAGACTCCGGGGGACAAAAGAAGGTGGTAGAAGCCCATGGAGAAAAGTTGTGCAACATGACCAGCCCCTGGACAGCTATGTCTGCTGAGGTATTTGGCATCACCTCTTTTCCACGGGCATCCCAGTCAACATTGTTTCACAGGGAGCCAAATGAGGTGCCAATAGTGCCTTAATCTGTGCCCATGGGATGTGTCTGACTTCTGGCAAGCTGCACCCAAGAGTAGATGCCTGCAGATGCATTTCTGTATTCAGCCCAAGCCTGGTTTGTGTTCAGGGTTCTCCTAGGACTGAGATAACTTCATGGAATGGCATCATTTGGAGATCAGTGCCTCACTTTATTGTAACTCCTGTTACAATCCCGAATTTTGGCTAAGGTTTTCATTATCTCTGGCATCTGATGCTGGAGAGAACAGGCTGTCACCTGGAACTCAGCTGACAGCATTTGAGATGACACAGATACATCCCTGCCACAGCAGAATCAAGTGACAATCCCCTGGGCCAGGTTTTGATGTGAGTCACAAAGCAGCACCCATTTGTTCGAGCAGAGCTGTACCCCATCAGTGCTGCACACGTGACAATTCAGATGGATGTTCATCCCTCCCACAAATAGAAAAAATAAATAGGCTCTCTTGTGTGCTTATAATTTTAGCAAGCATAGTGCACTAGTATCTACAATCAATATACTATGCCCTGACAGAGCATGTGATAAACAGGAGTGAGTTTGCCATGGTAACTGATGCATATTTCATATATTGGGCCTGATTCTGATAGCTTTTTGTACGTGTAATCCTCTCCTCATACCTGTATGAGTCAATGTGAGATCAGAATCGGGTTAATTGATCTGTGCTTCCTCCAGCATAAGCCTGGAAGCTTTCAGCAAAGAAACATTTTAAAAATAGGAAAAAATCTCCTAGACCTGATTTCTAACTGCATTGGGCACCTGACGTGCCACCATCTCCTACAGCTGTAGAAAGAAGTCTTTAAATCACTTGCCTGATTAGTTAATTCTAATAGCTCATGTACCAAGGGCTCTGTGGTAGATGTATATCCCTCGTGCCAACACCTAGTGGTAAGGTGATGTTCTGAAGCATATAGGGGAAGCTCGGATCAGAATTAGCAAGCAGTGGGGCTATGTGGGTCTTGGGCTGCTGCTCGAGCACCGTTTTGGCCACATACAGCAGCGCTCAGCATGCTTCATGTCTTCAGCTCACCTGAGTGGCTTCCTTCCCAATTTCCCTGCTATTGCAAGGACCCAGGGAGGTGCCAATCCTATTTGGCTTTTTCTTGGTGCTGTCTCTAGCTGCTAGCCTTTTATTTCATAACCTGGGGTTGCTTTAAGTTGTTGGGAAGTGTCTGGAGGCCTACAGGATGCTCGGGGTGGCATTGTCAGACCGGGCCCCACATCACCTGGCCCGAGCTGCCTGGTCCGGCCTGTGTCTCCATGCCTCAGAGGGGCCTCGTCTGCCCTCTGGACAGACAGGTTTCAGTAATCAGAGGTTGTCTGAGGCTTCTGGAATAAATATTGAGGGCTGATTCTGCCTCAGTATGATGGATTGATAACCCTTACACCTCTCCTCACATTTGGC
Organism: Aythya ferina; assembly: GCF_964211825.1. Classification (NCBI taxonomy): domain Eukaryota; kingdom Metazoa; phylum Chordata; class Aves; order Anseriformes; family Anatidae; genus Aythya; species Aythya ferina. Next base: position 7,762,511 of record NC_140318.1, read on the forward strand.
CCAGCTTCATCAGTAGGAGTCCCTTCGGGGAGAGATCAGATGTTTATCAGTGTCCTTGAGCAGACTCCACTCGTCTGAATCCAGACAGCGTAAAATGTTAATGCTTCAGACTTAGTAGTGTCCTGTCTAAGGAAAATACGGTCCTATTTCCATGCTATGGGTACAGAACAAACACGAGAAATTATTTTATTTAAGCACTCTTCTGAAGTTTAGCGTTGTCATTGCTGCCCATGCTGCCTTCCACAGAGAAATTCAGGAAAGTGTTGTTGTTATTTGCCTCAAAGCAAACAAGTGGCTGGAAATGGCACGGGTTACTTATGTTTAAAGAGAGAAACTGTTTCCTTTTATTTGCTCTGTTTTCTTCTTAATTTGCTGAAGTGACCTTTTCTCCATTTAAGGCTGAAAAGAGCAAACAGAACAGCTGATTGACCTGGGTATCTTGTATTCGTGGCTGCTGAGCTCCAGGTCCTCATACACAGTTCAATAGATTTCAGCCCATTTGCTTCAGCATACACAAAATAAATAAAAACTAATAGAAAGACCACCACTGCTCATTGCTTTCCTTTTCCTCCTTTTGCACCGCTACCACCTGGACACCCCACAAGCTGGTGACACGCTGGTATGGACGCCTCTCCTCCATATGACAAACAAGCCTCCCTTACCAGCAGCGCTCCTCATTCTTTCTGCTTACATCCTTTGCTCCCTTTCTGTTCCTGCAATGTTTTCCTTAACTTGCCGCTCCCAAATGATCATGTTTTCCAGGGCAAAAACATGCAGCTGATGTTAGAAAACAAGGCAGGAAATATAATATCTCTCGAAACAGCTTTACATTTCATTCAGGTCTTTGATGACCACTGTGCATTGAATGCGTATCTTACACTGAGCTCTCCACAGTAGCCTACATCTTTTTTTGTCCCCTAGAGGATACGATTCATTTGTATATGAATAGTTTCAGTTGTTCTTCCCAAAACGTGTTACGCTTGCAATGGCCTCAGCAGGATTTTATTTGCCGTCATTACATTCTTCTCCGAGGTCTGTCTTAAATTAATTTTCTTGTCATCTTCTCCAGACCCAAGTAACCTAAGAAAAAGTGGGGGGAGGGAGGAAATTTTGTTCTTTGAACAAATGCTGCCCTTTTTCGCTACATCACCCCTCTTAATACATATCTCTAACAATGCTTGTCCTAGGAGTAGTCCCTGGAGCACCTCCCACTATTAACCTCTTTCCATGCTGAGAATTGGACTTTTTATTACAGCTCTTTGATTTTTATGTCATAGCTTGTTTTCAATCCATGAAAGAACTTTTACCTCTCACCTCAAGGTAACCCACTAAGCTTTCCTTAATAGCTCCTTGTGAGGGCTTTTCTCAAAAAATCTTTTGAAAACCTAAATAAATCACCTCTGCTTCTTCAGAGGTATCCATTATTTTTGTTAACATTTGGAAATGCATTAAAATAAATGGAGAAGCACAGTGATTTACCGTGACAGCCTCCATGCTGGTTTGTCCCAAGCATCTGGAGGCATTGTAACTCTATCTTCAATGGCTTTTTTCTCTTATCTTTTCTGCAATTGAAGTCAGGCTTGCCAGCCTGTAATTCCTTCATCTCCTTTCACACCTGTATTTAAAGATGGATACAGCACTGGCCACTTTTCAGCCCTCTGGCATGAGTTCTGATTTTAATGAAAAAAGTGACAGGCTTTGTGCTAATAGCTCTGCTTCTTTGCTGTCTCATTCCTTCTGAATTTGTGTCTGGTCCCAGTGACCTATAGAAAATTGATAGTTTCATCCAGTAGTCTTTACATGTGTGAGTAGGTCCATTAACTTCAGTAGCCCGCTCTTTACCTTCAGAGAGTGCATCTGTAGCAATAAGTGCTCTTCGATCAGGGTTTGTTCCTCTGCCTGCCATGCTAAGCATGAATGTTGCCATGCCATCATATGGTTCATGAATTGTTTGATTATTTTTTTTCACTGTTTTTTTCTCTATTTCTCACTATTGTACCTTGAGGTTTGGGCATGGATAGTTTTTTTTCTGTCTGTGTTTGTGGTCTGTACAAAGCCCTCCTATGAACCAGCACGCATCCTTATCCCTCCCTGGCAGTACATCACCTTCATTATCTTGAAAGGAGAACCACGAAGTAGAGACTTCTCAGTCTCCCCCATGGAGACATGTATGTGTTTTTTTAAAAAATAAAAATTACTTTTTCAGTTATGTCTGTTATGTTTCCTCCTAGGGATTGAGGATTCAGGGAATTCAGTGAACCAGAAAGTAAATGCGATTGCATTCTCAGAATAAAATGGAAAAGGTATAAAAATACAGGAGAGTGAAAAGCTATTTAGGTTAAGCAACATTACTAGCACAGTAGTTCTTGGATATAAAATGTCACAGGTGGACCAAACACTAAAGAAGTATTATAAGAGTAAGTGGAGTAACTCTTCAAATAATGGAAAGGGGACAGAAATCAGGCTGCCTATAAGCTGGTGTTTGATGTGTTGCAGATCAGGGTTATATGTGTGATTGCCTGAGATGGCAGAGAACTGGATTTGATGACACAAGAGATTTCTTTCACCTTTGTGTCCCGGTGTTTCTCAGAATTAAGTAAAGACGATGCCCTTGGTGGCAGCTGATTTAGACCATGGTTAAAACACTGTAGCTGGAAGACAGAGAGTGTCATTACCTCTTCTGGAATTATTGCTGCCTTACGTGCTAAAACCTTGTTCAATTGGACTGAATGATTAACCAAGAATGTGGATAATCCCCTCCAGTTTACAATTTAGGATGGATGCAGGCAACCCAAAGCCCTAAGCATCTTTGTTGTCACGCCAAGTTCAAGGTCTGCAAGACACTGGGATGTATCCCCTGGAAACAATGCAAATAGCAAGTGTGTTACAGGGAAAACGAGCAGCTAAAAGATGTCACCAGAAGAGAAGCCTGAATAACATTTCTTCTCCTCCTGGTCTTTATCCTTTCTTCCTGATGGAATGTCAGGAACCACTTTTCTCCCTTCCTCTCCATTTCTTACATGGCATCTTCAAAGTCAGCCCTTGGCAAAGGCTTTTTGGTGACCATTTATTAATTCTGCTGTGGCCTTTAGTAATGTCATCTTGGCTCAAATGCTTTCTTGAAATACAGTGCTGCAGATTTCCCCAAATATCCTTGGCATGTTATATGGTGCTGGAGTAATGCTAACTCTCTTAAAGCATAGATGAAGCAAACAGTGCTAATTTATGCCTTGCTTTTTATTCCCAACATAATTTTGATTTTAATGTCCTATCCTCACCACATCAATATCTTTTTCACTACTGGCATGTTAAAACAAAAAGTAAATATTTCATCTTCCCCTCTTTCACTAAGATGCTCACCCGGAGCATCTGGGAGTATGCAAATGAGGCATGACTGAGGGATGCTGCTTGGGTGCTTTATGGAACATAAGGACATGAGGATATTGCCCACCAGTGTCAATGTGAATGGCAATTAGCTACATGGGGTAGTGATATATGATTTAATATACCAAAGGATATTTACAGTAAAACAACAGCTCACAGTACATTGCAGAACTGTAGACTCTGCCTGAAGGATCAGAAAGGTATATTTTTTTTAAATACAAAAATCATGCCATCCTTCCCCTTTGTTCTGCTGGGTATTCTGAGCAGGACAGTAGCTTTTACTAGCTTTGCAGTAGCTTAGTAGTATTACTTTAGCTCTGATATATTCTCTTTCCCCCCAAAATCCCCCCACACTTTGAATATCTTACAGGCTATCAAAATAAGAGACTTATGATACTTTGGCTGCAGGTGGTGTCCTGAAATATCACACAAGTGGCCAGTCGGTATGAGCAAAGCACATTGCCTTGAAGGGGCATTGCATCTAGCCTGGCTGCAGATGCACAGCTCCTGTGTGCATCAGTTTCTTCATCAGGTTGCATGATCTGACCGGTTGACAGGTTGCAGATCTGACCTAGTCCTGGAAACGTGACCAAAATAGTGGTGTTGGTGATATCCAATATGGGCTTCCATTATGGTTCACCTGTAAGGAGTCCTGAAGCAAAGCTTAGAAGCATACCCAGAGCTGGGCTTCATCCCCAAGAAATGGCTTCTTGAAAAAACTTACACTGTGCAGCCAAGAACATTAAAAAAATATAAAAATCTCTTGTCTCTGCTGGAGACTACAGCACTCATGTGCACTGGGACAAGGGCTGATGAAGAAACCCTGGAGACTATTCCCAAGGCACAGCTTTCCCCGCAGCTTTCCTCCTGAGGAGCTAGATTTTTGAGTTAAGGTCTGGAATGAGTTCTGTTTTCCCACCTGTTCAGTATCTTAGTATTTGGAAAAAGGGCTGGGCAAACTCTAGCTAGTGCTGTCAAAGCAAAGCATGTGATGGAGTTTCACATGCAAGCACACATGCGCTCACATGGAAACAAATGCTTTCTGCTGTGATATAACTTGGGGAACAAGATGAATGCAACCTTGAGATTTGCATTATTTGTGGAGAAATCAGTGACTTCAAGCAGCAAGATGTTTCTCTCCCTGCCCCGGGGTGCCCCAAATGCAGCAGGTTATGGGAGGTGCAGCCAGCAGCAGGGCACGGGATGGCCGGAGGAACCAGGTGCCAGCTCCGGGGCAGCAGCTCCCTCCCAGCTCCAGCTCCAGCTCCCCTCCTATTGCTGCTCCTAATGCTTGCCAGTGACGTGCACGGTGAAATAAAACCTGAAACAGCTCAGTGCACACCGTAGACTGTTTGCTGGGGATCTGGTACTCAATTTGTCTCTGCACTTGCCTTGTACGACGGGTAATTTAGTAGCAGCACTTAGATATGGAGGTGATAGATGCCTTGTAAATACAGCAGATAGATTAAGTTATTAGTGCAAATGTGGAAAAAATTCACAGATAGGGAAGGCATTGGAGCTTTACCCTTCACGCATTCCATGGAGAATGTCAGTGAATGCTCTGCAATCCTTTAAAACTGGTTCCTGAACTTGTAACTGAGTCCAGGAAACTTTTACATAACTGTACAACCCAAGGGAAGGAAGGCAGTACGCGTTCTCCTCTCTTTTGCCACTCCTGGCTTGGTTGTGTCATGTCACACTTGTGTCTTGTCACACCTGACATAAGCTAGACAACCAGAAGGTCTCCAAGTGGTGCCAGCTGCCACCTCGCCACCTCTCTGACATCCCCCAGAGCTGCCGAGTTCCCCTGGCAGCTCAGGACGCGGTGCAGAGAGACGACAGAAGAGCTGCAGCCAAGGGGGATCAGCATCTCCATGTCATAGCGAGAGGGCAGCAAGAAAGGGCTTTCTACTACAGCAAGCACAGCCTTAGGAGTGAAAGAGAAGGAGATGTAAGATAAGCCTGACCCTAACCTGAAGCTGTTGGGAGGAACTCCCTCCACGCAGTAGCTTTGCTCTATAAAGTGTGCAGCCGCAGCCTCTGCAGTGCGTGGCCGGGCCCCCCGTGGTGCTTTTCAGCTCCGGTCTGTGCAGCACCGGCGAGCTGGAGTGCAGGGAAGACGTGAGCCCTGCCACCCACTGCAGGGGTGAGCACTGACCTGGCGAAGGGGAGGGTTTCTGTGATCCTGCCAGGGAAGGAGTCGGCCTCACTTCTTAGAAAAAAAAGATGGGGCCAGGATCTGCAAACAAAGCAAGTCTAACTTCTGTATCAGAGCATCAGTCTGACCTGGAGCTTGCTTGCAGAGATTTCTGCTGGGGAGGAAGATTCTGAGCTCTCAGAGCTAGGGAGGAAGAGGCACGTGGAGCACGTGTGGCAAAACAGAGCCCTGCTCATGTCAGGGCGTTGCTGCATCCTTCCTCTAGACTTCACAGCAAGACCAGGGGCTGAGGGACCTCAGCAGTGGTAGGCAGGTGGCAAACTCGTACAGCTGATTATGGAAGAAGCTACCCTGGGGAAGGATTCGCACAGCTCCCTGTTAGTGGGAAGCTGGTTTGTGCCCCTGAGTGAGTCTCTTTGAAGACTGCGGGGAGGACCGGCTGCAGAAGAGCTATTCCTGTTCTCACTAATCTCTGTTTCTTATCTGAATCTTGCTCACTCACATCTTTGGTACTGAGTTCCACGTGCCTTTGTATATATGCAAATCACGCCAGTTTTAAATTTGCCACCCTTCTGTTTCATCGATGATTCTCTTGCTGTTCTCTGCTAATTTGGAGACCATTCTGGTGGGACATGAAACCTAAGAAAGCTTTGATTCCTTTGAAAAATAATAAATATCTCCAGGTTGTATCTGTATTTCCCTTTTTGTGGCACAAAAGAAAGGAGGAGACCACAGAGATGTCAAAAAGTAATCTCTCTTCAGCGTTAGGACTGAACAGGAAGCTGCTTTTCCTGCTTGCGTACAACATATGCTCTTCTTTCATGCATCCTCTTTAATCAGGTTTTGTGATCAAATTCTGGCCTGTTTCGTGTAATTCACAGGGCTGGTTTTACATATGCTTTGCAGCTAGGGAATGTCTAGATGGTGTGTGGCAATGTTTGTGGGAGTTGAGGGCCTCACAGCAGGGCAGCAAGCCCAGCAGGGCAGTGGGTGGCCTGCAGCATGGCGCGGGGCAGGCCTTCTGGCCTCTGGTGCCCACAGCAGCATCGCCAGGCCCGGGGATACACGTAGGGAGAAAAAGTCATCTCCAGAATTGTTTGTGGGAGGAAATTGGACTCATCAGCAGCACCTTGTGGAGCTGCCTGAGTCCTCCGTTCCGCTGGTGCAATGAACATGGCTGCCTCAGGGCAGGGCAGGGCCAGGCCCAGGGTGTCTGAGAGCAGCAGTAGCTGCCTGTCTTCGAATGTCTTCGTGTTCCTGATGTGTGGCTGAGTGTAGGGATCATGCTAAATGTGAACTAACACAGCAAATCTAATAGCCTGGGGGCAGGGCTGTGAAGTGTGAGGTTATCGGGTGTGAAGTGGCACGTGCACTTGAACAGCTTCGTTTTACACCTTGCAATCAACCGAGGGGATCCAAAACGTGGGTTAACGTCAGCGTGGCTGAAATCACACCCAGGCAGTGCTGCTGCATCCACACTCACCCATGGGTTGTGCGGAGCTTCTGTCAAAAAGCACAAACTTTATAGAGTGACCCTACCTCAGCGAGAACGAATTTTCCAGGCTCTTACAGATTCTGCCCAGGACTTAAAAGCAAATAAAGAAGACTGAAGCTTGCCAGAAACTGATGATACCTCAGGGAGAGAAAGTGCAAAGGAAAAACACAGACACTCTACAAAATGACTGTGAGAGCTTTCCAGACAAATACCTGTAGATGAACAAAGACTCCTTGGCACAAAATAAATATGACTCTGGTGAGCCTTCATCACATGACTGTGCATGGCAGGAATTGTAAGGGATATACATACATGTTTTCCTTAAATATGTCTGCATTATATATACCAAAAGCAAGTGCTTGAGCTGTTAATGAACAATACAAGAAGAAAAAGGGGAACTGAGCTGTGCAGAACAATGAAGGATGAATGTTTTTGTCAGCACTTCATAAAATGCAAGGGAACTGTGGCAGCTCTTCCTATCAATGAGCATCTTGGGCCTGATTCTGTTCAACTGTGCATTGTTCATTCTGTGTATTGAATCTAAAGCTGAAATGTTCTGAGATGACAGGCCATGGGTGGAGAAAAAAACAACAACAAAATGCGACAGTGCATTAATTGGTAGGAGCACAAGCTCAGTTTATCCCTGAGGTAGCACTAGGCACCGCTTTGTGATGCATTTACCTGCCCAAGCCTCTGTGCCCATCCTGCCAAAGCAGTCCTGCACACTGCTTCTCCTGACCAGCACCCAGGGAATGCACTCAGGACCCTAGAAATGATAACTCATTGTACAGGCAGTCCTGCTTCCCTTTCCAAGGGACACATTGAGTCAAATAAACATTTCAAAATCACTTAAAAGCAAACAGGGAAATCAGCAACATCCATCATGGATTTGGCATATGCAAATTATTTGAAAGTCAATCTAATTTCCCTTTATGGCAGGACAACAAAGTTTGTGGGTAAAGACACGGCGTACCTGGATATCTGTAAAGTTTGCAATGCGTCAAAGCACAGAATTGGAATTTTAAGTGGGTTTGTCAGGAGGGAAAGGGTCCTGAGAAGGACATACTGCAGGTCAGCAGGGAGAAGTGCAAGGGCCAGAGCTACAATACTCAACTGCACAAGTGCATGGGGAAAAAGTAGTGAAACAGAAGTTCCCCAGGCAGGACTGAGGGAGTCACTGTGCGTCTGATGCTGAATATGACCCTTCAAACGTTGTATCAGGCTACATAAGGAAGCTCATGGCTAAAGAAACAGGAAGAGGTATCCTCTGCTACAGTTAGCTGTGGAGAGACCTCAGCCTGAGCACTGTCTGCCTCCGAGAAAGGTGTCTTGGTTGGAGACAATCCGGACCAGAGCAATGAGAGTTGTTAGAGGTCTGCTGAAATCCAACTGGTAAGGAAAGACTGAGCACTCTGTGCCTGGCGGTATTCCAAGAGAGGAGGGGAACACAGCATGACATAACTCTTGCATGTATGTAAGGCTGTTGCACAAAGGCAGGTTATATGCTATTCTCTGTGTTCTCATGGGGCGGCTAAAATCCCACTGTTCCCATGAGGGAACACTGTTCTCATAGGAAGCATTGGGACAGGTCAGGGTGGGCTGTCTGGGGAGGCTGTGGGATCTCCACTATGTGAGAGCCATTGTTGGGTTTGTCAAACATCAGGAATCAGTCACAGGTATTACGGCTGCTGCCTTGTCACTGGGACAGGGAGAAGCAGTCCTTGTGTTTCAGGGAGTGTAGAATTACTTTTACCCGTTCTTGTTGTTGTTGGGGTTGTTCTGCTTAGCTAATTATTTACTAGGAGACATTAACTCAAAGTAAAATGCCAATAAACACCCTACAATATTAGGAGAAGTTTGCCACATTGAAGAATTTCTTCTCAAAACCCATCCATAAGTAGGACACCAAATGTATTTTATGAGGATAAGAAAAGCCATCCAGGGAGCCGGTACAGGGAAGCAGCTCCTGTGCTGGGATGCGAGGAAGGATGGAGGAGTGCTGGGGTTTACTGGTGTTGTACTGCTACACATGCCCTGCTTGCTCAGGTCTGTTTGCTCAGGTCTGTTTGCTCAATCAGTGAACTGTAACTACCATGACTTTTTGGTTTGGGTGTTACGCCTAAAGCCTCTCTAAAGTCTGCCAGGGACTCAGATGCTATAAAAATGAGGGTTTGTTTAAAATATCTAAGATAGATAAATTCAGATATAAGACTCCGTAAGCACTTTTACAAGGAGAACACATATACCAACCCTGATTGTCTGCTTTCAAACGGCTGCTAAGTAAAATGGTTTATTTGCAATGATTGATTATAGGAACCCCATTCATACATCCCAAACATATTTTACAATCACATCTTCTTTTCATTTGCAAGGGCTGAAAAGAATTTTCATATCTCTTCTCCCCCTTGTGATTTATCATTTCTGAGGCTAAGCCTGTTATCAACATGGGTTCGGTCTAGAGCTCCCAGAAGTCATAACACATTAGCATGTCTTATTAAAATTAGGCTGTGGTTAGACCTGCAGAAATAGCAGTATTCTTTCTAAAGAGAAGAAATAATAAAGGATCGAGTTCTGCATTTATTAGTTCTCCTGTCAAAGATCTCTATGGATGTCGATGGGCTTTCTGCTGTACTGTCAAGGGCCGCATATAACAATTTAGGTGGGATTGATCTAATCAGATTTAGCCCATCTAAAAGTTAGGTACTTAGTCTGAGACAGTTAAACTCTTCCTGTAGCCAGGAGAGAGAGCTAGACAGTTTGTTGCACCTGAAGGAATGTGTTTAAGGAAGATCAGAATTGTTCCAGAAATATCTCTCCTTTGCAGCTGCTTTTATAGGATCTCAGCTGGTCACCTGGTTTTTAAGCTGACCAGGTTCTAGACAGCCAATCTCAAATATGATTAAATGCATACTTAGAGCTTGACTTGGAGCCTGTTGGCATGAAGAGGAGTCTTTCTGTTGACCTGGATGAGCCCTGGGAAGGTTTGTGATGTTGTGAAAATACACAAACCCAGTCCCTTTCTTCCTCAGAAGAAAGGGTGTTGAGATGTTGTTCTCTTGTACCTGAATTGACATTGGAAATGACGCAGCAGGATTGGTCCCAGAGAGCACCATTTCTGAGTTAATACAATGCTGAATGACAGAGCTCCATCAAAAGCAACAGAAAGATTCCCAATGGGAGTTAGTTCAGATCTTATGTTAGGTAACAGAGATGTTCATTTTGCCTTTGCAGATGAATCATGGTTCCTGTGGGTTTGATTTTACAAACTTCCTACAGAGATCAAAACCAACCTATCTGAGATGTGATCCTCCGTGTGGTACTAACTGTGTCAGTTTGCCCCAGTGGGATGTAGCTTCCTGTTCATTATAAGGGTCCTTCTTCTAAGCCATCTCTACAGAGGTGTCTTAAAGAGCTCAAATGAGTGATTAGAGGCATTCCTGCTGTCACTGTAACACACTTCTGAAATCAAAACTCAGTCCCAGGTTCCAATCTTCTAACACAGACACTTGGTGCCATGGGGGTGGGCAGGCTCCAGAGCCCTCTGGGAGGGGGCATGTGCTTGTGGCAGCATTAACACCTCTACTCTCTTTGGTTTCCCTTTGATTTTATTTTCTCTCTCCTTTTTCATATATATATATATTTTTTTTTTCCAACTAAGACAGGTAAATGGCAAGTCAGCTTGGTCTTCTAGCTGCACCTAGAAAGTTTCTGCATGTCCAGGGGAGGAATTGGTGCCAAGAGATGCTGAAGGTCTGAGCATTTGTGGTGGCTCCCAGCCAGAAGATGCTCTGCTGCCCAACAGCACAGAGTTATCTCTAGAGATTGATGTGTCTGTAGCTTGGAAGTCAGCCCCCATTAGGAAAGACCAAGAGTTTAAAGACAGTGACACCAGTCAGAAATCTCAGAAGCAGTCCAGTCTGCTAAGACCAGGTTCTCACGCACCAGAAATTCACAGTCTTCAATGTGAGGCCTCCCTTCTTAATAATGGTTTTTATGGGGTTGATTGTGTCAGGAAATCAAAGCAGAGGTGGAAGGGATGTGTTTCAGTCAGAGCACTATTCCACCACAGTGAGGGGAGGGAAGGAGAAAATGACCGAGCAAAGGCTGGGCTCCCAAGGAGGGAGGGAGCATTGCTGCTCCTCTTGTGAAGTTTAAGGCAGCTGCTGCAGAAAACCTTTATCACCGTAATGACAAGGGAGAAGATGAAGGGCTGGGACAGACCCTAGCTTATTCAGCTTCCATTTCTCAGAATAGAAAAATTCAAAAATAAAAGAAGGAGGAGGCAGGTGTGTAACATGTAATTAGACAGGACCTGATTGTTCCCTGGAGCTCTGCTGATTCACCATAGCAGGACCTGGTTTGGGTGTCCCAGCCCTTGCAGGAGTCAGAGCCTTGCCTGCAGAAGGGCACTTGCTTGTTTCCCTGAGTGAAGCAGGAATGTGAATGTCAAGACACTGCTGTCTTCACGAGCAGCTGATCTCCAGAACCAGGCATGTAAGTCCTCTCACACATTCAGCTGAGCTCCAGAAGCCCCAGTTCCCTTCCAACTTAAACACCTGCAGAGCAGTTCGCATGCTGCATGCTCCTCCTGCTTTGTTCTCAGACAAAGAACATAGGAAGCTTTAAAAATTGAAACACATTGGGTACATCTCAAGGTAAACAAGCCTAGCTATTAATGGTTTCTATCTCTGTCCCTGGCCAAGGGCAGTAAAAGGAGCCCCTTTTGTGCAGCGTCTCCTTCCCCCTGTGTAGATGGGAGTGCTAGCAGCTGCCAAAGATCCTACAGCTGATCAGAGCCTGGAAGCTGCTGACGTACTTTGTTATTGTAATTTCTTGTTCATTGTTTCCTGCGGAGCACAACCATGCTGTCCAATCGCCTGTGGCAGCAAGCAGGTGAAATGAGGCATCAAGGTGAGAGAGAACAGAACATCTACAAAAAATCCCAACAGCTGAAAATACATTAGTACTTCTATTTCCCCCCTTTCCCATACTCTCTATTCATGTCCATCTTCCCCCTACTGCTGTCTGGGCCTTTTGCAAATGTGATGTGAATAGCAAACAGCCCACAGGTAGCTGTGCTCTTCTGGACATGGCTGGTAAGAGGCCCCAGATTATCCCCTATAATCAAGCACAACCTCTTCCATCTCAGGAAATCAGGGGCTGCATTAGAAATGAGGAAAAACTTGGGACCTGGAATAATAAATATTTAAAAGGCTGGGCTTCCTGTGGATTTGTTTCTTGTGTTTGGGAACCAGCGTGGAGTCTCTGATGTCTGATAAGTAATTGCTCCTGTCCCTCAGCAACCAATTGTTTTCCTGTCCCTCTGCTATCCAACTTTGTTGCACAACAGCTAGGGACAAATATTTGGTAGCTACCTTTCCACCCAACTAATTGAAATTTGATGCTGGGGCAGAGAAACAGAGAAATAGGCAAATTAAGAAACAGATGATTATTTCATCTTGTTTCCCTCAGGAATACTCCCCAGACCTGAATCTGCTTCTGTCCAACAGCAGCTTTATTGTAATTATTAGTGTTGTTATTATTATTATTATTTTATTTCTGTTTTATACTAGTTACAGAAAGCCAGTCATGCTTTTTCTGCCCATGATTGAGGATGGGTTCTGTACTGGCTAAGAACTGTGCAGGTCTGTCTGTGCCTCCTCTCCCTGCTGAACCATGCAGCCTGCTCCAGCCAAGGCACTAATGGGATTTGTTCCTCTCCCCACCCCAAGCTGTGTCCCTATGTCCTCAGCACTCCACCAGTCATCTAGGTGTGTACTCCTACCCATTATTTAAGGAAGTTTGTCCTTCTCTTTCCGTCTCACCATAGGGCAAGAGCTGGGATGGGAAGTTTGTAATGGAGGCACAGGGTGCGTGTAGGAAATGGTGCTGGGTCGCACTGCACAGTGGTGTGTGTCCTGAACTGCTTCGTGCAGAGACTCAGCCCCTGCCACTGATGTGCCTCATGCAGGCTTAGGAGCTGGCAGCTGGGGTGGATGAGGTGCAGCAGGCATGGGCCTGGGTGAAGTGGACACACACCTCCAGAGACAGGGAGCTGTGAGCAGTCAGAGGGTAGACAGAGCAAACGCTTGAAGGTTAGGGCACCTTGGTGTTTCGATACTGTGCAATTTCACATGTTTCTGGAAAAAGAGCGGGACTGAGCTGGTAGGATGCTTCAGCATTGCCCATGTGTCAATGCAAGGCTCAGCTTTCCTTTGTCCCTTCAATCCTTGCCCGTGTTGAGGCAAAACAGCAGATTTGAGCTGCTCCTAGAAGACTGGGGTAGTATCTCCATCCTGCTGGGAGTAGGGGTCACTCAAATGTATTGAAGTATTTAGTGTATATATTGAAGTATTCAAAGTATATTTAAGTACTTAGTATATGTATTATATATATTATAGTGGTTAATATTGGTGGTAGGGGGATGGTTGGACCAGATGATCTTGCAGATCTGTTCCAACCTTTATGATTCTATGAAAACCCATGGGGACTAACCTGCTGCTCCAAGGGAAGTCTTTGGGGGTGCTGAAACTGCTGTATCTCTCCCGTCAAGGTGATCCTGCCTTCCTGGCTCACAGCTGCCACCTGAGATATTGGGGAGGAGGGAGGGGGGAAAGAAAGGGCAAGCACATCAAAAGTTTAATCTTCCACAAAAAGCTCAAATGCAAAATTTAAAGATGTATCACCAAAAAAATAAATAATAAAGCTCCCTTAAGTATTTGTTTAATGTTTATCCAGTTCTGAATCCTTTTCTTGGCAAACAGTCTTGTTCTCCCTGTGAAGTGAAAGGGCTGGGACTGCCTGCCAAGCGTTTGAAGACTTCAGAACAGTACATGGGAGATCGTATCTCAAGGATGGAAGCAGAGCAAAAGCCTTCTCCCAAGTCCCAGGTGAAGGATGTTCCTGTTCAGCTAATGAAAAATGGTGTTTTCTGCATATGCTTTCATATGGGCGCATCATGCATCTGTTTATTTCTTGAAAGGAAAGCATCCTGGGAATTGTCAGCAGGGTCCCTACTGCTTTGCACCTTGCCATCTTTTATTTCTGTATTACTATTATTGTTATCATTTGTTCCCTGTAAACTTGCCACTGAAGTGCTGGCTCTGAGATTTGAAGTCCTCATTTCTTGGACGACAAAATCTTTGTGGTTCTGAGCCAAGAGTTGGCGACTGGAATTTATTTAATGGATAAAGTTCTCTTGCACTTTTCTAAGCAACAGAGGTACACTGAATATTTGGATTTAAGGATGTTATAACTTCTTAAAACAAACAGAATAAAACTTTGTATACCTATTTTCTATAGATATATACATTTTAATATATAAACTAATATGTCTATAGGGGCTGGTCTTGCTGCAGAGAATTTCCCTCCCTTAGGGGAAAAAAAAAAGAAAAAAAAAAAAAGAGAGAGAGAAGGAGAAGGAAAATAAAATTAAAAGAAGAAATATCTCTCACGTTACAGGGAGCTAGTTAGAAGTTATTAGTGACAACTGTCTCAGGTCAGGATCCTTTGCACTTGAATGTCTAAGGAAAGATTAATTTTCACAAAAAAATAAATGATGATAAAGGATCAGGTGAGAAAAGGAACAGATTGGTATTTCAGCAATGAAAAAGGGCAAAGCGCACAGCCTTGGGAGATGGGAGAGACACCTGGGGGTCTCATGGGGCTGGTAATGAAAGAAGAAGTCTTCACCTCCAGGTCAGTGGGATCAAAGCTGGCTGAAGCCAAGCGGGATGATGGTGTCCATTAGGGGAGCTGATGGTCTCGGGGCACTTTTGGCTGGAAAGGGCATCTGCTTCTATGCCAGCTCCTTTGATGGTAAACTCAGTTTAGCAAAGGAGAGGTGACTAAGCCACAGAAAGCGAATTCCTTGCCCAGCTCCGACGCAGAGCCTGGAGGTCACGGCTAAGAACCACTGGCCCAGCTCTCTTGGGCACCGCAGCCTCTCTGAGAAGTTGCTTTTTACACAAAGTGGATGCAGAGTTTAAGTCACTTTTTTTTTTGTGGTTGTCTGCCACTTCTACAGAGCCTGTAAAGTTGGGCTTATGGCACCCGATTCTCAGTCGCTGAACTGCTTCTATTGCCCAAGGTTTCACTTATTTCAGTACATGCAGCACCTGGGGATATCTCATCACATTGATGAGAGTGCTGTATTTAATTGCATTGTCATCCAGGTCACCTGGGACATGACCAGGGGTTGGGAGATAAAAACGGGGACTGGGCAAGGAACTAAAAGAGTTTCCTCCTTCCCTGGCAAGCTGCTTGTTTTCCCTGACAGAGTGGTTGCAACCACCATCAGCTTTTAATGCAGGCAGTGAAACATTTGCTCAAATCCCTTGGAGAGTCCCTCTGTAAACAGCAAGAAACTCCATTAGCAGTGGCAAAGCTCTTCAACGGACGCCGTGGTGGCTCCTTTTCCTTCCCTCCTCCCTTTCCCCCTCTCCAGTGCTCCTAATTAGGTCATTAACTCCTAAATCAGGCACACCAAAGCTGCCGCCACGGCAGTGTAAGCGTCCCTGCCATGAAGGAAAAGTGGGCTCAGCATGGAAAGCCGGTACCTGCTCACTGCTCAGCTGCTCTGTGTGCTAATGGAACAGCCCTCCGCGGAGGCTCCTGTCTGGGGAATGGAAATCTAGTGTTTGCCACTTGTTGAGATATTTTTTTTCCTCTGTAAGCCACCTGCGTTTTATATATATATGTATATATTTCTTCCTGTTTTCCCCTTGCTTTCCTCTCCCCCTGATAACTTGCGCGTTGCAATTATTTTAAGTGAGTCTTCTGCAGCGTGCGAAGCAGGAGAGTTGCCTGCAGAGCTGAGACCAGGCCTGTGATTGGAGATCTGGAGCTGATAGCCCTCTTCTTGGCACTCAACCATTTCTTTTGACTTCAAAGCAAGAAACAAAAGATGTTTCAAGGACTTCTTTGGAAAATCACCATTAGATATGATGAGGCTTAGGGCCGTTTCCATGGCAATGGAGCCTTTTTACATTGTGATCATTGCTGCAAAATGGAAATGTTCTTTTGTCTCTGAAAGTCTGTTCACTTATTTATATGTGTGTATGTGTGTGTGCATTTCTTTCACCAACAAAAAATAATAAAAGGAATTAGATCTCATGGCAAGTTCCCTAAACTGAGTCACCTTTTCACCCTGGGAAGTTTTTCTTCATTCTTTAAACTCCTGCATCAAAGCAAAAACTTCACAAGGGTTTGATTTAAGCGAATATTAGTATTTAGGCCATCAGATTAACAGCCTTTTAACAGACAGAACCAACACGTAGTTGTCCCAGTAGACTGAACATGTGAGGAACAGCAAGTGATCTGTCAACCCAAAAGAACAAATCAAGCATCTCCCTGTGACTGTGAATATCATCTCTCTTGTCCTCCGGTGCCTGATATCTTTGTGTCCGTTGCTTCATCCTATTACTTTGTCATCACTGATCATAGGTTGCTCGGAAATCAATGATGCAACCGAAACCCCAGGCTCCCCCCAAACTGTGTCACTTTCCGGAAGGGTAAATGCTTCTGTCTTCTTTTAGACATGGAGGTGGCCATTCGGGCACTCTGAAAATGGACCCTGGCTTTCTGTTGAAAGTGCCTGAATTTTCTCTTTCAGATGACCACGTTATTGTTGGGCAGGGTAAAAGGAGAGCTGCAGGGAGGTGAGAAATACAGCTAAAGTCTAAAGAGTATTCTGTTCCATTTTTACAGTCATTGTCCTGCTTCCAGTCTATGCCTGTGACCAGAAATGCAAGAACCAAAGTGCCACAACTGGATGCCACATCAGGCAATTTAGAGAACCTTAGACAGCGTTTATACAGACTTCTCCATCTCATATGGCCTGTTCTGAATCTTGCCCAGGTCATTACTGAGAGCTCTGCATGGGTGGGAGCTGTACCTTGGTGCTTGATAGCCAGCTGCATGATCCCAAGGACCCTTCTGGTCCCTGTCCCCCCACCAGCCATACAGCTTGGGGCCAGATCCTTGTGCAGCTCTGGACTATATGCAAAGAGCATGTCCATCCTGGAGCCTGTGCTCCCTCCCGGCATCACTCTTCTTCCTCACCACCCTTAATTGTGCTCAGTGGCCTTCCACTCATGATAGCAGCTGAGGAATCTACCCATAAAAACAGAGGTTTATCTCCTGCCAGTTTCCCCATTTGTTGTTTTATTGTCATTTCACTGCCAGTTAAATGGGGTTTTCTTCCACTCTCTCCTCACGCTTCTTTTGCTTGCATAAAACATGATGCTGTATTGTGAACAATGCAGGAATACATTACATAAATTTCTCTTTGATATCCAGTGTGTTTCCTGCTGTAATGGAATCGGAACAGAGCAACCTCTCCTCCCCGACATGTCAGATAACTCTCTATCTGCTCTCCATTAGGACAAATGTCTGCAAGCCTTTGAAGAGCTAAAGCACCATAAAGGAAAAAGAAAATGTTAAGGGTCCTCCAGTGGGTATCACTGGAAATAATTGGGTTGAATTAAGCGAAGGCAAAATTTAGGCCAACTAATGGGAATAAAAGAGCAAAGTCTGTTAGGCTGAGAAGTTGTCTCCGAAGCTATTAGCCTGGGGAACAGGCTCAAAGGAGGATGGTGCAAACTTTAAAGAGCAAAATGCATGATTTAGGGAGACAGTCTCTAAAGACAGTTGGTGAAAAATGTATGGCTTTGAGTCATTTTAAGCTAGACTGAAGTGAAGCACTTCAGACCATAATACAGTAAAGAACACCCTATTAGGCTGCGTAGAAGATGCTGACCTACTGAAACTCTTCCACATTGACTCCTTGTGCCTTGATAACTCAGAGAACAGCTCTGTGTGCACTTGTAAAGTGTATCTGTGTCCTGGCTGGTAGCTGCCATGTACCCAGCAGACTACAAATCTGGCTTGTTACGCAATATGAACTGGGGGAAATTATGTACGTCACTATCTCCCCGGAGTGGCTGCTTATTCCAAGTTGGAAAGCACACACCCTGTCAAGTTGTTTGTCGGCAGAAACCTGAAGGCAAAGTTCTGCTCTTTGACTTATGTTCCCTTAACGCTCTCTCCCACGCTGCTCTGGGCTATGGCATGAAACAGCCTGTTACATGTCACCGAGATATGCCTGAGCAGGTTGGCATCCCACATGGTCTAATCCATGCAGATTCAATGAGAGACTGGAGGAAAAATGCTCAAGTGCCACCCACACTTTCTGATTCTGACTAGTAACTGAGATTGGAAATGCTACAGATACCTTTACAACGTGATGGGAACAAGATGCCTCCTTTCATTTAAAGGTTTCTGCTTTGATTCTTCTTACTACTTTTTGGTATAACATTGGATTGTATTTTGTTAAAAAGTCTGCTTTTTTTTTTTTTTCTTTTTTTCTTTTTTTTTTTTTTCTCCAAAGAAACTAGAAAACTAATTCTTCCCCTTACACTATTAGACTTTCTGATGCTGACTCCACAGATCCACTGTCTAATTCCTCATCTCCATCTGGTGAAGTTCCAGTTCACAGTTCTTACCTCCATATCATTGTCCTTCACTGCCAACCTCTCCTTATGTTTTTCTTAGATTTCTTATTCCAATGACACTTCCAAAATCACAGCTGCAGATCGAGACTGGAAAATGAAAGGCAGGCTGGGGTCATTCTGGATTGTGCGTTGCTGATGGGATGTAACCCTCAGCTTTCCATTTCTCTCTGATCGTGTGGAATCCATGATTCAATTCCCAGCTATTCGTGTGAGTGAGTTACATCCAAGCTTTGCTTTCTGGGATGCTTGTAGCCGGACATTTTTGGCCAGTAACTGCATTCATTCATCTGTAGTGTCATGCTTCTAAAGCTATTAGTATACATGCTCTTTCAAAACTCGCTTGTTCTGGGACTCCCTGTCCCCTTTGCCATCATAAGCACTCAAAAATTCTTCCAGTTTACCGCTTTCATCCTCTCTCCTGGGTGCTTGCTGATCAGATCTTCTCAATGACATGCTAAGTTGTTTTACTGACATTGATGCATTATGCTGGACTCCATCAGCCCAGCAACCTTTGGGACCAGTGCTAGGAGTCAGGCAGCCAGACAGCTCAACTTGTCTCCATCAATCAGGAAGTGAGACTTTATTGGCCAGAATGAGGGCTACAGGTGTACGCCACTGTCACGGTTTTAAATAAACACGATCAGTTTGCCCAGTGCTAAGCAACTGTTTCTGAGAGCGTGTTGGTAAATGTGTTTATAAAGCATGAGAGTCCAATCCATCAGCCCTCAAAGAGCCTAATCAATATATTCCAATTTGATCTTAGAGAAGTTTCGCCTCTGGGAAGTTTAATTTATTTCAACTCATGACCATGAAAAAATGAACAGCCACAGCACTTTGACAAAATAGAAAAAGCGGATGATGTTGTATCCAGCACCCGTTCCATTTCAATTTTCCATTTTACCTGAACAAATCACCCCTACGACTTGAATGACCATGAAAACTGATCGAGTGATGGAGAGAAACTGCAGGCCAAAGGGGAGGCTGAAGGAATAAAATATGGATAGGAAACATGAGATGCAAGACTTCTGAGGTGCTTGGCTGTGTTAGCTTGCTGTGTGAGGAGTATAGCCAGAGAGGAATAGCTGTTGCTTAAAATACAAGCTAAATTCATTTGCGATTGCAATTGTACAAGGCTGTGTCTCTGTCTGACTAGGTCAGTATATAGAACCCTTCCCCTGCCTTTATATGAGGCTGCTCTTGCATGTTCTTGTAACTTTTTTGGTTATGATCCCAGTGCCCATTTTGCATGATCCCACATTTAGGAGCCAACTCGAAACCCTCCTTTAAAATGTTAGCACAGTGGCTACACAAATGACCATCTGGAGCTCTTCTCCCGAGCCACATCCAAGTGTTGCAGTGTTTGAGCAAATTAGTGCCAGAAATGAGTGGCTGATGAGCACCTCCCCAGGGAGCACCCGCCTGAACATCGCAGCTGTGAACCCTGTGCTTTTGCCTCTCTGTCTGAAGAAATGTTTGGACAGGACCTGGTTTTCACATTTCTTTATTCCACCAAGTTGACTGTACCTTTAGCAGAAATACTAGGTGAAACTGTGCTGACATGACATGGGTATTCCAGGTAATCCAGTTTTTATTGACAGGCTCTCACCTCTGTTCTAGGGGTTAAGATCACAGTGCTCTAGTTAGATCAATGTACAAGATACTTCAAAGCATGTTTAACAAAAATACCATGTAAAACAAATGAAACATTCATTTCACTAACCCTCTAAGGAGTTAAGCCAAACAAGATACTTGACATACTTGTTATTTTACAGTATGTTGTGTGGTTTTTCTCAACCTGTGCTGGTTTCCGGCAAGGATTTTGTTCTGAACAGACCACAGGACTGTGTTATAAAGGCATCTTTCTGTGTTTCAGTCAAGATGGAGGCTGGAGGAGGAAAACAGGTGCCATCCCAACACTCACTTTCCTTCCTAGGAACCAGCACTGTGTAAATAACAATTTTTTTCTGGCCTTGCCCTATGCTGTCAAAAAGGATTTGGGGGAGGAGGCTCTGTTTAATGCTAATTTGTTAAGAATTGAATCTAGTGTCCTCAGCAAATGCAAATCAGTTGTTTATACTGATGCCAGAAAATGTAAAATCAGAAATGAGTGTGTTGATTTTCTTTCCTCCAACTGCATTTCATCCTAATGCTTTCTGCTTTGATGCTTCCTCCCCAATCTTATTTGATATAGCATCAGACCATCTTTTTTATGTCAAACATTTGCTTCAAAGCTTCTTGTAGCCTGTGCTAGTTGTCAAAAGTTGGAAGCAACACGTTTTAACATTCAGCAAGCATTCTTCCGAAAAGAAAACCACTATTTCTAATGAGCATTTGAGAGTGCGGTACATTGCAGAAACTGTTTTCTAAGATCTGTCACAAATGATTTACTTTTATTAGTTTTAATGGCCCTTAGCTACAGGCATGGAATATAAGTGAAAATTAAGATATTTTTCACAAGACAAAAATAGATTTAAATCAGAGATGGTGGGCATTTCCCTCCCCTAAATGATCCCCACTTCATTTTTGCTTCTGAAGAGGCACCCCTGCTCCAAGGAAATGACTTCATAGCATTACAGCAGGCACGTATCTCTCTGTTGACATCAGATGCACTTCTCCTAATCGTGCACAACGCTCTCATCAATAGCACCCGTGTCATTCCCATTGAAATGACTCCATATGCTCTACCAGGATTTGGCCTCAGACAGGACCATAGCAAGATGTTTCTAGTCAGAACTCTAGGTTTGTTTTTCCCTGCTACTGAACTGAAGGACTCATTTGAAACCAACGTTTATTAATTCCCATTTATAACCTCTCTGTCTCTTTTCATTTATCTGTGCTGCTCACAAACTCTGTCTCAGATAAAAGCATTTTCTTCCTGTTTGCATTCAGGCCATACTGTTCTTTACAGATTTTTAAAATTATTATTATTTTTTTTTGCATGTGCTTCTATAATGTCTATATCATCTCATTTTATTTTGTTCTGGGTAGAGAAGCAGTGGTATAGCTAAGCCCAGACACTTACATTGTGAGGGCTGCACCAAGAGACTCCCTGCAGGACTAAGGCCCTGCCAGACTGGATGCGAACATGAGCAAAGCTCAAAAGGAAAAGTTGTTCTTAAAACAGAATAATTCCCTTCCCTTCCCTTCCCTTCCCTTCCCTTCCCTTCCCTTCCCTTCCCTTCCCTTCCCTTCCCTTCCCTTCCCTTCCCTTCCCTTCCCTTCCCTTCCCTTCCCTTCCCTTCCCTTCCCTTCCCTTCCCTTCCCTTCCCTTCCCTTCCCTTCCCTTTTCCTACTTCATTTCCCTAACATGACCATGTTATTCCTATTCCACAACTTTTGATGTTGTTTGCAACCCATAAGAGTGAAGTAGGAATCGGTGTTCCCTAGTACAGCTCCTCTGTCTCAAAGGAGAAACTCACCGTTTCTGTCCTAGTAGTTCCAGATTCAAACCTTCCTAATGACCCAAAAAGAATCAATTTCATCTCTCTTTCTAATTTTCAGCAGTTTTAGATCTTCCCTCTGGATGAGGTACAATCACTTGTAGTAAAGAACTATGATATCTAAGGAAAGCTACCAAAGCCACTCGATGCCAGGAGCTCCTCCTAATTAGTCTTTGGACTCATTTTCCAAGCTAAAAGTATCATTGTTTTTCCCCTTAGGTCCAGAACTGCACTCTCCATCTGGAATGTGCTCATTGAACTGGGCCTCTTTCATCATCCTCAGTAATTAAGCTTTTACAGCTAGAACCTAATTGATAACTTTGTTGTTGATTAAAAAGGCAGACGGTCTCCAGCTCTGCCCACAACATCATCGGCCACGTGGTGCTAGGAGAACGACTCCTTGTTGTCGTTGGGGAAGGAAACATTTGGGATCTGAGGACATGGAGGTGGCCAGATTGGGTTACCCCAATGAACTAGGAGACAGATTTCACCATGTCAGAGCAATTGCTCTGGATTTACATCAACAGGCCTTGGAACACAGTTTGGTCAAGATTGCAAAGCAGTGGAATAAAACTGAACTAATTTAACGGGGTTTCTCCTCTGAGTGCAGCCACAATTTAATGGTCACCTATAATTACTTAATTCATTTACTACTATAATACATGCTTTGCAGCCCTTATAAATGTCCATTAAATGTGTCAAATCCCTTCCTGCTTTCCTCCACACACATGCAATTTCCTTGGCAAGTGAGAAGGTGGAACCAAATCCAAAGGTGAAAGAGGGATGTTACATGAAGAGGGCATGCTTTCCTGTCATTCAAATTCTCATGCTTGAATGACTAAGATGTACTCTGTAATGATGTCTTAAATGCAGCAGATTCTGTTCCCCAACGAGGAAGCCAAGCCTTATCCCCTTTCTGTAGTTACCAGTTTCAGTGAAGCTGCGCTGATTTAATCTCATGGAGGGCCCAGTTGTGGCTCTGACTGGAAATACGCCTGTAGCTAAGGAATGATGACAGTGTAGAGGGATAATTCTGCCTTTTCATGAAGAAGGTTCTGAATTGGATCTACAGAGACACCTCATGCTTCAGGTTTTAGGAGCCTGGTGACTCCTAGAGCACAGACGAACACCTAACAGTACAGGTCAGTTATCTGCTGTTCTCTTCTGACCTCTGCAGCAACTCCAGCATTGAGTTCTGCTACTGCTGAAGCTCTGCTGCTAAAATGCATGAATGGTGTCTCTGCCAAATCCTATGTTCATACATCACCCCATATTTCCGGAAGTCCGATGGTCAAGCCCAGGTTAAAAGCACTTCTGAAAGCCCAAGCTATATTTATGTACAAAGCAATTCTCTTTGCACCCCAGCTCCATTTTGCAAAAACTCAGGAAGCACTCTGAATCTGGATGCTGGGAATAGCTGGATGGAGCAAGCTAGAGCAGCCCATGGGTTGTCCAACATTCAGTGACAGTGGAGCAGCATGGGGTAGGGCACCACAGAAACACCAGTCAGTCCTCGTATGAACCCTTTCCTGTTAGGTTTTTTGTCCCACTGCAGTTCCTCGCGCACATCCTGTGAGGATCCACCATCCAAGAGAGGCAGGCAGCAGAGACCTCTGCTCCAGTAAAACCAAATCCTTGCTGGTTTAACTGGGCAAAGAGCTGGCTGCTTCTGCTGGAGCTGTGATGTCCTAACGTGCTAGCGCAGAACACGATCTGCTCTGAACTCCATGGTTCAACAGACAGCCACATCATAACGAACAACCCTTAATCTGTCACTTGCATAAATCTCCTAAATCCGACCTTAATCCAAACTGTATGCCCAGAGCATGCTGGATTCATTGACTTGCTTGCTTTCTCTATTTAAATACACAGAAAAGACAGATTGGCGACCAACAGGCAGAATCTCAAGTGGTAGGTTGGAAAATGCAACTTAATCTGGGTTTGAAACTCTTCATTTAAATGTTGTGCACAGGCAGCAGACGGTGCTGGTGTCCTCTGGGATTCTGTTTACAAAAGGGGGGTCATCTCCCCAGCTCCTGCTTGCAGCATCTAAGCCTGTCTCTCTTTTTGCCTCCCCCAAAGGAAGTCAGAACAGAGGGATGACAGGAGAGTAATACAACAAACTATAACACATTGTGTAATTGAAATGGACCATAATCACTAATATTAAAGACAGTGAATCATTCTAATCGAGCCATGCTCGGCAAACAATGAAAAATTATGTGCCAGAAAAGCTAATACTGGTTTTAAAATGAACAGAAATGAGACGAAATGGAACCTCACTCTTTATTCATGAAGGTCAATTTAACGTGATTATTTTTTCCCTGGCATCACAGCTTCGTGATTACTGTTGTATACCTCAGTGCTATTTTCTAACCTAATAACAGTAAAAAATAACCAGCTGGTGATGATTCTGTTTAAAGCAGAGACTAAATGCTCACAAAAACCTGCCACTGAACAGTTGCACATGCTAATCAGACACAGCTCCGCCAGATTCCCAGTAGAGTCCATATTTTGCAAATTTCAACTGGTTGACTACATTGAGAAATTAGATTATGCCTCGGACATTCAAAACTCGGAGTGATCTGCGTTCATTCATTCCTCCTGGGTGAAATCAAACCCTCCGTAGATCCAGCCAGGCGCTTTTAATTCATCCCACTCCATATCTTCCCATAATGTTTACCATCGTGCCGTACAATCGCTTTAGGGATTTGGCGTTGCAGCGGAGGCGACGGGGTTTGATTCTCCCTGGGCTGGTTCTCCCTTCGTCGGGAAGCAACAGCTTCGACTTAGTGAAGTTACTCCTGGTGTCAGCCAGGGACAGGCAGGAAAGGATCCATCCCCCAGCACAAGTGACACTGAAGGAGGGCTCTGCTGACGACATTGGGAGGAAAGCTGACACCACTAATAATTGATAATTGCCAGGCTTGCCAATGAGCGCTGTGAAATTCAAGGAGGGGGGAAGAAGGAGGAGGAAAAAAAGTTAATTAAAAAAAATGCCCAAATGTTTCTCTCTGCTCAGAGGAAAGTGTTGTTTATACTGGAATGAAGCAATGCCTTTTGTTTTGTTTATTTCTCAGCTGTCTGTAGATCTTAGCAGCAATGTTACTGAGGTTTATGCTATACAAATACAAATCTTTTTAATATATATTATTTTTTTTTTTTACACATCTCATTTTTTTTAATTCTGCTAAAATCCCAGAGAGACAAATTAGTAAAGAGGCAGAGCTTTGCCAGGGAGCCTTCATTAGATCAGCACTAATAACTTTTTTCAGCAGCCATGGATGGCTTCTGACATCACAGCTCAAGCTTGTCCGAAAGCTAATTATTTTCCCTGTTATAAAACAAAGGTTCTGTATCAAAGGCCCATAATGTGACACAGCACACGCTCCAGATGCACTGATTTGCAAAATAAATCAACTGTGTCGGGGTGGAACTTGGGGGAGAAATTACAACAAATTGCAATTATACTTGCAGTGGTACGCTATTTAAATGCATTGTCGATTTGTTAAATGCAAGACACCGCATGTATCTTTTTCCAGGTTGCTTGTGGGGGAATAGAGGAGGAAAAATTCTTAGCGATCAAAAGGAGAAAAATCTTCTTCTCCTCCCCTGCACCCCTATACAGCTTCTTGCTGCCTACAAGTGCTATCGTGGCAGGCTGTATAGAAAATGTAAATGGTGTCGCAGGAAGGCAGACGTAGCCGGCAGGAGCAGACGGCTGGAGCCCATGGTTTGCAGAGCAAATTAAGAGATGCATTTAACAATGCACAGCACCCACTGCCCCTCTGGTTTTGTTACCTTGTTTAGGCTGCCATTGAACCACAGCACCAAAAGATCAACTCGTGAGAGTCTTGTTTGGCTTTTTCTTCCTCAGACACGAGCAGAAGATGTGCTTGTTCCCTTCTCCCTTCCTACCAGTCTCCTCCTGGAGCCATGATCCTCCAGATGGAGGCCGCCTGGCAGCATGCTATGAGCAGAGGCCTGCCCGTGTCCTGCCTCACCCTGCACAGCAGGGTCTGCAGGAACGGTGGGGACTTCATGGGTCTTCTCTACATGGGGTGGTGTCTCCAGATGCTCCCCAGCACCCACAAAGCCCAAGTGACAGGGGTGTGTGTCCTACAGGCCTTGGGTGCCATGAGAGACCTCATTGCTCTCTGCAATTACCTGGAAGGAAGGTGTGGGGAGCTGGGGGTCGGCCTCTTCTCAGAGATAACCAGTGATAGGACCAGAGGGGATGGCCTCAAGTTGTGCCAGGGGAGGTTCAGGTTGGAAATGAGGAGACATTTCCTCTCAGAAAGAGCAGTCAGGCATTGGGACAGGTTGCCCAGGGAGGTGGTGGAGTCACCGTCCCTGGGGGTGTTCAAGGAGAGGTTGGACGTGGTGCTTGGGGACAGGGTTTAGTGGTGACATGGGTGGTAGGGGGATGGTTGGACCAGATGATCTTGGAGGGCTTTTCTGACCTTAGTGATCCTATAATTCTGTGAGAGGGGAGCTCCTGAGCCAGGCACGGGCACCTCTCAGCCAGAGCTGGCAATGGCAGCACCCTCGGTCCCAGCTTGAATCTGCTCCCTGGCCTCGCAGTACTGGCCACATCCTCCTTTGTGATTGCATTTTCTGGGAGTTTTTTTTTTTTTTATTTTTTATTTTTACGCTTTTCCCCTTCCTATCCAGTCCTTAATTTATTTTCTCAGTTCCTTCTCCTTTTATCTCCTTCTGCCTGTGTGTTTCCAGCCTCTAATTTCTGCCACATTTCCTGTTTGAACTTCTCCTGTTCTATCTCCTTCCCCATGTTAATGTCATCTGTTTGCTTTACTCTTTGCAAACACTTTTCTTTTCATTTCCAGGGCTTGTTTCCCTTGAATTTGTGTCTCCTGTGTGTAGATACACACATACATATCCATCCACACACATATATATATACATAAATTGGGAAACCTTAGTCCTTTGTGTTTCAAAACTAGCCTGCGCCTGGAGTCAGTTTGTTATTCCAGTCTCATTCACGTTATTGAGTTATTTTCTTTGCTGCTATCAGTCTCTAAATACAATCCAGTAAAGATACAGCAATGATTTTTGACAACCTGACCTTTCTCTGCTTTCTTACACTTGTTTAATTAGGTACCGCATGCAGCTGTGACTTGATCTTTACAGTTTTCCAACCTCCCCGCCCCCTACCTGGTGGGGGGGGGGGGGAATAAAAAAGAGAGAGTTGTTGTCGAAAGAAGGTCATTTTTGACAGGTCTGCCAGTTATTTCAGGCGTCAGAAGGCCAGCAAGTTCTGCAGGAATAGCAGGCCGTGCTGTCTGTATTTTGCTTAACAAGTCAGAGAAAACTTTTGGCTGGGGGAGGCAGGGAATTAGGTGATTTACTGGTTTGATGAGGGCCTGCAGTGATTTAACCTTCAGGCACCTGGTTTAAACCCAAATCTGACAAACAAGAAAGGCAGCAAGGAAAAGATCTGCCGGGTCTTTGTTTGGATAGCTCGGATCTCCAGAGGAGCTGGGCAGACAGGACAGGAGCCCTTGCAGGTCCTCAGCTATGGGAAATTACCCGGTGCCAGCTTCAAGGGGCGATTGCAGGCAATCCTTACAAGCAGAGTATTGCTTTCCCAAATGAAATACATTAGTTTAGGTAGCATATGAGCTCGTGCACAGTAAAATCAAAGGTGCCTTTTCTGTTGCTAGTGGATCATGCGACTATTTGGGTTTTCAGCAGGCTCACATCCATCTCTCAAACTCCTCAGGGCACTGTAGGGAGAGTCCGTGCTCTCATCAGCAGCTCTCAGCCTTGAGAGCCACAAGCCCACGAGCGGTTCCCTCATGGCTGTTCTGGCCAAATGGGACGGCAGGGAGAGTATTGCTGTTGTTCCACATGGCTGCCAGAGCTGCCACTGCATGCACCCCAAATCCCTCTTCATCCAACAGAAAAGTTGAGGCTGGCACTCCATGGCAATGCGATGTGTACAGGCTCTGGTCCCATTTTCCAACGATCTTATTTATGGCTTTATTGTTGAGAAAGATCCTATTTTAACACAGGTGGTTAGTAGGTTTACCCATTTTGATATACGTGCTAGCTCAATCTGCTGCAGTACCCATTCAAAGCCCATGAAGACAACTGGAGTCCTTCAGCTTCCCCATGCCCTCTAGTACAGATCCTTCTGTCCTGACACAGGCAGATCTCCCACTGTCTTCCAGGTGCATACATTACTTGTATTTTGGTATGGATATTATTTAAGCAAAAGGACATGACAAACTGCCTAGTAACGCTGATTAATGGGTGCCCCAGGGGAATAGTGAGGCATGAGATGAAGTTAAATATCTCCAATGCGCATTACTCAACACTGCCACACCACCTGAAGTGTCTCATTGTGCCTAAAAAATGGATTTCCTTTTACAAAGGAACATTTTTAATGTTTCACATTAATTTTCTCAAAAGTTCTTACACTGTGAAAAATATTCCCTATGGAAAGCCACCTCTCCCCACCTCTGCCATCACTGCCTCCCACCAAGCCTCGCCCTACAGGTGTCCAATGTATCTTTGACAAGGTGAAATAGCTCAGTGCATGTTCTGATAACCCACTTGCCTACCTTGATTTATACTGCACACGCATGTGGTGTCGCTTTGAAAGCCAATGGGTTTCTCCTGTGATGCAAAGCTAACAAAAATACTTCTCACCGTGCAGACCGCCATACAAATTGGTCCTAAATCCTTGAGCTGCATCCTCTACTGTCCCAAAACACCACAGAAATTAAGTAATGCCCCTGGAAGCTCTGACCATCCAAGGTTCTCTTTGGTGCTAATGACACAATTTGTTTGCTAAACCTGTCCTTATGGACACAAAATCTGCCCTGAATTTGGAGTGATTATGCATGCATAAGCAGGCAACTCCCAGTGTCCTTGGGCTTCACAGGAGTTCGTGGCAGAAGGACTTCAAATGTTTTTTCAGTGGCTCAGAAGGCTGGCTGCAAAGCGATTACTCAAATGTTTTAAGTTATGCGTGTGCTTCACGCAGACCTAGCAGAGAATTTAAGTCTATGTACTAAAAAAACCTTGCTGACGCTTAGTTAAACATATCATGTACAACTAGTAGGCCATAGTTCTTTTCCCTCTGATTTTATTTTTATTAAAATTTATGGATACTAAAGATCAGAGATTTAATACATGGATATAAAACAGCATTCTCGGATTGTATTCGCAACAGATAGTAGATACTACTATCACATAGTTCATTCTTCCAACAGAAAGATCCATGCGCAGATAAGAAACATTTGGTCATTCATCACGTACTCGTTCTCAATAGACCACATAGATAAATAAAGAAAACAACATTTTCCATAAAAAAAGAGAACTCTTCCTTGAAATTTATTCACCTAAAATATTAGTGCACATGATATAATAAGGACTGATAATGTATCTGCTTTAAAAAAGGAAAGGGGTGAGTAATAGGGACACTGGCAGCATTCTCTGACTGTAGGAGGAAGCACTGGGAGCTGGGGGGGTTGATACCTAAGGCTAAATTTTGAGATGGCTGCTATTTGGCACCATGAGTCACAGAAATAACTTTGTGTCAAATCAACCTAGGGGCCCATCATCTTTTAGACTGAAAATCAGGATATATTCACCCCAAATCTGTGGAGTGTCTTTAGTTTAAACTTGATGCTGCAAAAGAATGGTGGCCCATTTGTTTTCAGTGACTCGCTTTTTAACCTCTGTCAGCTTGTTGGGAAAAAAATGAGTATTTAAATAACCATCGTTCAGTGGCAGAGACCACAGCGCAGGTGTGAATTCTGCACCGGCAAAGCGAGCCTTCGAAGGGGAGATTGCCCTTCTCAGGCGATGCCCTTGGGCAGGCTGCGAACTGCTGCGAATAACCAAGTCCCCAGCCTCATCCTGAGGCTAATAGCTTGCGTGATGAATTTCAAGGCAGAGCAAATTTTGGCAGTCCCGTGATGAGAAACTGGAATTTGCACTGCAAATTGTCGTGCAGGTGCGAGGGGTGCTCGCACGCAGGTGACGGGGCTGGCTCATGGGCAGCTGTCACTTCTGCCAGGCCCTGGGAGATGAGGTGAGTTTTACACTGAGTTTACAGCAGCCTGAGCTGTCCTGAGGTTAGAGGATGTGATGGCTGTTTCCTAATGCCCAGAGTCCTGCGTAGTGCACTGCTCCCGTGGATTTGATTTACAGAGTCCTCAGGATGCTCTATTTTATGCCAGGGCAGAAAGACTTCTGAAAAGACAGTGCTTTGGGTCTAATCATCCACTTTGCTTGCTCAGCCTGAAGTCAGCTTTGTAGCTGAGTTGAAGCTTCCCTCTCTACTGAATGGACAACGCACGTGGGCCAGGGAGGATACTCTAGTGGGATATGAATGCTGTTCATCTTGGAGACAGGGCAGAGAAAAAACATTGAGTCTTCCTTTGCTTCTGCAGTCACTGTGGATCCATAGCTAAGCGTAGCCTTGTTAAAATCTCATGTAAGAATACAAACTAGAGGAGAGCTATTTTCAGTGCCATCAAGAAATACTGCGGACCTTAAAAAGTCTGGGAGCTAGGCTGCTTGGTTTCAGACATTACCAACTGGAGGTTTTAAATGAATCATTTATCAGAGCACAGCAGCATGCCTTTCTCATAATTGGCCAGAGAAGAGGGTTCAAACATGGGAAACCACAGGTACAAGGCCTTTGTACATCCTTCTCCGAGTCCAGGCTCACACAAACACTCCAAACCAGAACAAACTCCAAAGTTTTGAGATTTGTGCAGATCTGTGCAGGACTGGATTAGCAACAGAGCAGGGAAAAGCTCTGCCTGTTGAGTGCTCCGAGCAGGTCTTCGGGGTCTGCAGACACTGAAACCACATATCTGAAAATGATTGAGTTACCCGAGTAATTATTAAATTGGATACCAGTCAAATCTGTTCTGCTCTTTATTATACACAATGATTCACCATTTATAGGGCCATAAATTCATTTGGAAGGGGTGTAGCAAATCCAGGCTGGGGACAGACTGGAAAGGATTGGAAGAGAAGCTGAAGCTCCAAATTCTGGCTCCTCTCCAGGGGGTGAGAAGGGAAGCCCTCTGACCTGCACATGGCAGCTGGTGATTTGTAACCCTCCCTGGAACCACTCCAGCAGGCACTCAGCACCTCGCCTCCCATGCTCTGCAGGGGCTGAAACACACATGTACGGGGAAACAACTTTGCCCATGTGCCAGAAGTCTCACTGCTCCTTTTCATGTTCTCTTTTATCCACTAACTCTCAGCCATCCCGTCTGACTGTCCATCCACCAAGCCAGCTTCCCATCTGACAACGTAGTTTAATTTCTTAAAGCAGCTCCTTACCGAGGATTCACGTAAGCAGTTGTTTGTTTATTTTGCCTTCTGGGAAATGGTTTAAATTGCCATGCTTTGATCACCTATTTTCCCTCCACACACAAACAGACAAGAGAAATAAAAACAGTTCCAGTGAAAACAGGGTCTATTTTGCAAATAATCCCGTTTTTGGAAAAAAAAAAAAATAATGGGGAAAAATGCTTCACTACAGACAATTCGGACATCCTCGTGTTTTCCCCTGCTCTTGTTCCCTTGGCAGCTGGTAGAGGCAGATTATACAGAATTGCCATCCAACACTCAGAGGCACCAAGGGGCTTTGTTAGACTCACCAGTTTCAGAGGGCAGAGCTTGTCCAAGGAAAACATCTTGTTGCTCTACTTATTTTGTACTGAAATTTTCACCTCCACAGCTACCTTCCCTTGTTCTTATAGATGCCTAATGAAAGTTTTGCTTCTTGGAGGCCTGGATTAGTCAAGCACCAGTCAGCAACTAACAAAGCAGTTAAGTTCCTTTGTATCTGCTAAAGCCTAAAGCATCTACTCAATTCCTCAGTAAACAGACTCATCATTTTTATCTGGTTCTAGGTGTGTTTTTTGTGGATTTGACTTCTGCTACCTGCACAAAGGATTCCCATTTTTTGAAGAGATCTCTCTATCAGGGAAAACATAATTTCTCTGCTGCTCCCCATCTCTGAGCAAGACAGCAGAAGAAAAACTTGCCCAAATCCCACAGATTACTTTATCCTTCTAATTGTGAAAGTCTTTGTTTTTCCATCTGTCAGTGACAAGAACTTAGTTTTGCAAAACTGCTAAAAAAAAAAAAAAAAAAAAAAAAAAAAGAATCGGGAGGTTTTTGCCAATCTGAACGTGGAAAGCATTAGTGAATCTGAAAAGTTGGATGAAGTTCAGTTACATTTTGCACCGTGAACTTGAAAACCTCCGTTTGGCTGAGAAAATATGTTAGAAAGTGAAAAAGCAGATGCTGCTTTCCAGCTCTGTCATTCACTTTTTAAATGTATTGCTCAATAATCAGTAAAACACAGCTCTCTCAGGTGTTAAAACATCTGGGATTTGACATCTCTCTTAACCCAGATCACTGGGAATTCAGAATTGACTCACCAAGTTTCCTAGAACAGAACAGGTAAGTTGGCTGAATTTAATCCCATTAGCTGAACGTCCACGTTTCACCAGCTTTAACTCACAGATCCAAGCTGTCAGCAAGCATCTCTTTTGTGTGCAAGTCGGTGATTTCAGGAACATACCACAGAACAGACTGAATATCCAAACAAACTGTGGTTGCACGCTCGTCTATGGCAATGCAGGGAGAATCTGTGTGGGCAATTAAAGAGCTGGCAGTCACCGGTGGTCGTCTGTCCCAGCTCTGCCTGCAAGCCAAACAAAAGCTGCATCAAAGTTTGACCCATGGGAATGTGTCTCTTAGACACATGGTGTGGTCTAACACCGGGGAGGGGGCTTTTTCATAGTTCATTTTACTGCAGTTGTTCCTAGATCCTTGCCAAATCTGTCCAGGAAATGCTGGGTTTTGACACCCACAGCAGAACTGCAGGGAACTTGCAGCAAGCATCAGCTCTGAGTGCAGAAAGACCTTGGCCACCTCTTCTATCTCCTCCTTGCTGTTCAGTTTAAACTATTTCTAGTGCTGTTGCAGCTCTCTTAAAGGTAGGCAGGGATGTTGTGCAAAATAAGGATTGGACTTTAAAAACAACTAATTCACTGGTCACTGATTGTGTGTTAATTAGTATCTTTCTGTCCCTGCTTTAAGAAAAATGGTCCACAGATGGCTTCAGCCTGAGAAAAAAATGCAGTTTTTGTTCTAGCAATCCTGTTTGTTTCCTGCCACCACCCCTCCAGCTACCCTCTAATTGAACAAAGTGGACTTAATTTGAATTAAACTGTCAAAAATCTTCCACTTAAATTGATTTATCAGCCTTCCTGCCTGAAATGGATTCATTTCTGCACAATATATATGAAGTGTGTGTTGATGGATTGCATTTCACGGAATGGAAACATTTTTTATGCATCTTCATTAGATTCAGCTCAGGTATGCAAAGGAAAGAGGGGGAGAGAGCAGGGGAGAGGGAAGGAGAGGGAAGAAGTGTGCAAGAGCACGTGAGGGAGGAAGCGAGGGACGAGACTCCAGCTGGAGACTTGTGGCAATTATTTTTCACTGACTTTGTATGTACAGAACCAATACATCGTTCCTGTTGCCCCCATGCACCCAGAGGTGACCGTGGTGGTACTGAACAGATTTTGAGCAGGAATCATGTTGGGGACCCTGCGTGCTGCCCCAGCAGCCTGCTTGTGTCTGCCCATGGAGTCTGCTGGAGCCAGTGACCTAGCAGCTGAGCTGCTCACACAAGCCCTCTGTGACTGTGTCCTGCCAATCTAGACAGCCAGGTTACTTTAAATAAGATATATATATATGTGTATATATATATATTTGATTAAAGAACTAAAGAGGAGATTCTTGCTAACCCCCAAAGGGATAGGCACACTCCTGTAAGCAGCTGAGCTGTCTGATCTGAAGGACCTCCCACACGGTCCATGACCAGCAGCAGAGGGTGGGATGGAAGATCATTATCCTTTTATTTGGCACGGCTCTGTTTGGAGAAATGTGGACCTTTACCCTCAGAGAAGAACCCCACTTGGAGACGAGTAGCACACTACGCTGGGCTGGCGCACAGGAGACCACTGTGGCTGCCTGTCAGTGCCCCCTGGGACAATCAAATCAAAGCATTCTCCAGTGAGATGCTTTTCAAATGGAGGCTTACACAGAAGGGTATTAGAGAGAGAAAAATCAAAAGCTTCAGCCAGCTCCACTAAAAGCCTTTCAATTATAAAAAATTGTTATTGTCTTTATTTCTGTTCTTTTCCTGACCTAGAGTGTGTTTAATGCGGTAGGAACCATTCGACAAACTCAATTAATTTCCACTTAGAATAAGGTATTTAATCTGAAGAGTTTTAGATGAACCAGGGCAGGTGCAGTTTGACTCTCTGATTGATTGAATTAAACTTCTATTCATTTCCAGCCATGCCAGATCCAAAATTTTTTCAACAGTTTCTGTCTTCTGTTTCTGCTCTCTGACATTCTCTTTCCCTCCTCCTGGACAAAAGAATCGACTCAAAAGGGGTATCAGTTTCTGAAAATGGTTGAAGCAAACGTCACAGGCAGAAAATACCAGAGGGAAGATGCCTGGTGTGGAGAAGGCAAAGGAGGAATTGCACTGCTTGCAGAGAAGGAAGGAAATGACACCAAGACTGTTTCTTGAAAGCTAGCTAGGCAGACTTGATGCTCATGGGAAATGAGGGATATTTGTCCAGTGAATTGATGCTGTCAGGGATGGATTTTTCTGAACGATTTCGCACATGCGGTGCTGAGCACCAAGTCCTTTCGCAGGTAACAATCCCCTAAACACAAGACCTGGAGTTTTACGGAAAATCCATCTCCATTGGCCTCATGCAAACCTGATCGAAGGCATTGGGAATGTTTCCCATGGTTTCAAGTAGCTTTGGAAAGGTCTTATGCCAGCAGGTGTGCAATTTCTTGTGAAACCTGCCTGTGGAGAAGCAGAGAGCTCTGCCACCGATGACTGAAGCAGTAACATTCAGTCCGTATCTGGAACCCACATCTTTTCGGATGAAGGTTGCCACAAGGAGACGCCAAGAGTCTGCTCCCTTTACACCCCCTCCCTCCTGCTCCTTCACCAGCAAGAATATGAATCAAGCCCTGAAGAGAGCTGTCAGTGAGGGATGATTTCCCTGTGATTATTGCCTGGGTGAGAGATTATGCCTTGTTTTTTTGCAAACTGCCTTATTTGCAGAGCAGAACGCATTGGGCTCATGTCCAATTGATACATTCCTCTTCAAACAGCAGATCCAACTACAGAGTGAGATGCAAATTTAATTATTCCACATGTAGGAAACAGAAATGGAATCTCATTGTTAAATTTGTTCTCCTACGTTGGAAAGATACAAAAAAAAAAAAAAAAAAAAAAAGGTGCTGAAGTGGCCTGTGTGAGCAGAATACATTTCACTCCCCAGGGCCGAAGAGAAATGAACTCTGTTCCTGATGCAGAAGCTTCACTGGATGGAATTATTTATTTTTATTTTTTTTCCTCTTCCATATTCAGCATTACGATGAGCTGCTGAAACTTCTTCCTCATATGCATGCATGTGTGCGACTCATTTCGAGGAAGTGTTTGGGGACCACTTTGCTTCCCTTTGGAAGTAGTCTCCTGGGATGAGAACCAAGCTAGTTGGACCTTAGATAAGGGGACTTCTAGATCAGAGTGGAGACAAACGGTTTTGCCTCACTTGGATTTGTTCCACTTGGCTTAGCTCGGTTAAAGCTGCTTTGGGGACTGCTGTAATCTTGTTTCTTGCTGTCCTTTACAAGGGGGTGGGACACCTCTCCCATGGTCCCATTTTTCTACTGATGTCTATAGTTTCTGAGAGAAAGACATCTATTTGGAAGGTTTTGCCTTCTTTCTCTGTGTATTTATCTCTCACTGCTAATTGCTGCACCTTTCTCCATGCCCTTCTTAGATAACTCTAGCTGTATGGAGGACAGAGGCACTGTGGATGTTACAAATGGAAAGGAGGCTCATGGCATGAAGCACCATCCTCTTTGGTTCTGAGTTACTTGGTCACCCTGAGTTCTTGGGTTTATTTGTGCAGAAGTGGTTCCGAGGTCTACTTTCAGGACAAATTGCTCCTTCCATCCATCCTTCCATTCATCCACCCACCCACCCAACTCCATAGCATCTGGCTCCAGGAGCTGGTGCTCCACAGAGACAAGAATGCAGAAGGCTCCAAGCTTCATTTGCAGCAAGAGCTGATGTAACGTCATGGCAGTCCAAGGAAAGGCTTTGGTCTGCTTACAAAAAGGACAGCTTTGTGCAAGCCTGCACTTCAGGTCTGTCCCCTTGAACTTGCAATTCAGGGACTGCAGCTCTTGTCTCAAGGACAATTTGCCTCAGCTTCGGACAGTCCTGGAAACCTCCCACTCATAAGCTGAGCGTAACTGATGAAACCTGTCCTAAGAGGCAGCAGCAGGGCCCAGAGCCACGCAAGCTCACCTGCCTTAGACCAACTGCTGCCCCAGAGCCAGTGTCACGCTCTGTCCAGTGATGGATCAGCCAAGCCAGGCCCATTCATTATAGCTCCTATCTTATGATAGCAGGAATAGATCCTGTGCACTGTCACCGAGAGGAAAACTCCATCTTTTATTGCCCAGTGCATCCCTCATAGCCATAAGCTATCGAGTAACATCAACATGGATGGGAAAAGTGTCCGTGACTGAAATCTCTTTAATAGATTGCACATCACCCCTCAGAGCAGAGGCACTCCTGGGGCATTCATCTCCTGCTGTTCATTTGCAGATGCCTGCAGATCTTCTTCTTCCATGAGCTGCCTGTAATTTCCTTCTGGAGGCATGCTCCCCTTCTGTACATGAGCATATCAAGAAGATCTCCTTTGTCTGAGCAAATTTCCAACCAGGAGCAGAACAAGGGGTGAGCAAGACTCCAGACAAGCGCAGAGCATGGTTCTATTTAGACCCATGCTGTGCATTGGCAGAGTCCTTATTAAAAAGGGTTTATTTCCTGAAATGACCAAGCAGGATCTGAGTGGCAGGTGTGTGGTGGTTTTTAAGCACGGATCATTTCTGTGAAGTGGTTTGCAGCATAACCCCCAGATAAATGTACAGGTGAGGGGGTGAAGAGCTGCAACACAAGGGCAGCCAGGGGCAAGAATTTTTTAATTAGCTTTTACACTGGAGAAAGTGTTTGTGTGGCCACACTTTTAGCTCAGGGGAATCCTTAACCCAGCCTTGCATAGCCTGAGCCTGCTTGCTGCTAAAAAGAAAAGGACTTAGTCAAACGGGAAATAAGCATTGGGTCACAGCTAAGAGAACATCATTTTCTACCAAACTCTTTCCGTGTTTACCATATTAAATGATCAACACATTTGCTCTGTATCAAACTGTGCAGATGTAACATTAAAAGGTCAGCTGTTAGCCTGCAAAGAGATTCCACCTCTCTCTCTTAAAGCTGATGCTCAGTTCTGAACAGGTCCCTCCGGTGCCCCTGTAACAGCATTAATGCTCCGAGTGGCCGTATTGTGGCTCTCATTTGCAGAGCGTGGATCCTCTTCATTAAGGTTCAGACTCCCACTGTGAAGATGGGAGCTGACTTTCTAATGGCACTTGAACAACTGGGGAAACTGAGACACGTGGAGATTGAACTCCTTCAGTAAGAAAAATCAGTCTCAAATTCCTTATTCTCAGCCTCCCGTTCCAATCTTCAGTCAGGTTTCCTCACAGTAGAGTCTGTGGGATTAAACCTTCAAAAAAAATCACAGAATTGGGAAACTGTAAAAAGCCTGGATCTCTTCCATCCGAATTGTTAATCTGTATGATCAGTAATTCTAGAACAAATAAAATGAGAATATCTTTTGATGCAGTGATATTTGAAGGAGTATGAAAATCAGAGGCAATGAAAGAGCAAGGCATTTCTCATGTCTTGTATTCATGTAATATTGGCTGGCCTACCCTTGGGAGCAGCTTATAATATAAGAGCTGTATTATTACTTAGCCCGTTTGAGACAGATAAGAACTAATCTCCCTTGAACCTCTCTGCCAGACCTGATCCTTAGAGCCTGGCAGGGCCATGCATTTGTTTATGTTTTAGTTCAGCAAAGGATTTAAGGCCCTGTTTATCTTTAAGGCTCCTAGTAGATGCACTAACTTTCAGGTATTTTTCATTGAAGAATGAGCCCTTCAGTGAATCAAAGCCTTGTTACGTCCCCGTAGCAGATGGGAGAGGGTGGAAGCCTGGCCCCACCTGCCCAACTTGCTAATGGAAGCAGCTGAGCCAGAATGCAGATGTTGCCACGCTTACCTTTATTTCACAGAGGAAGTCGGGGGGAGAGGGAGTTTTGAGATTTAGAGCATATCTATACTCACAAGACTATGCAAATTACTTATTACTCTGGCTTCCAGCCTGTGCTTGGAAGTACAATATAGGTTAATTAAAGACACAAGAGAGAAGGTGGAAGATGCACAGATTGGATGAAGCAATGGTGGTGTGGCGAAAGCTGAGGAAAGAAGTCCCAAGTGTATTTCTGGAGAGAAAACTGACTCCACAAACCAGCTTTGCCTTTTCTTTTGGTGAGGAAAGGCAAGTATCGGAGTGTTGAGCAGAGAAATGACCTGGTGGAAGGTGTCCCTGCCCATGGCGGGGCAGTTGGAACTGGATGCTCTTTGTAGGTCCCTCCCAACTCAAACCATTTCATGATGCTGTGATTCTGTGAAAGTGGCCGCTGTTGACACTGATTGTTCCCACTTCAGCATCATGGGAAAAGTGGGACACATTTCTGTGTGTGCTTTCCTCGAAGTCATGTCTTCCTGCTCAGGCACGCACAGGGTGTTAATGACTTGCAGAGGGCAAAGAGCCTCATTCCCCACGAACGATGTGGCATGTCTTATGGTCTTCTGGCATATTGAAGCCAAGAAGGCGTGGGAGGTCTTTCTGAAAGACAAGTTTCAGTCACACACCTTCTGTTTCTTGGGTCAGAGCAGGGACAATTATGAGAAATTTGGCAATGTGTAGTGGAAGGAGGTAAATGACCCAATAATGTGCTCATGTCTTGATCCAGGAAGGGTCTTTGTGTGCCAGGACTGTTATGCCTGTTTTATCCCCACATTAAGGACGCAGCAAAGAAACTGGTATGACATTGTCATTCCTGCAACTTCTGCAAGCACTAAATCTTGCTTTGCTTTTCCTATTTTCTTTTCTACATTTTTTTTCTTTTAATAGCTATCCAAGGCTTTTTTACTGAAGCCATAAAAATACAAGTTATGAAAAGCAAAAAAAAAAAAAAAAAAAAAAAAGGTTCTTTCTAGGCAGGGGAATGTGCCTTTGTATGTGCTTGCGTACT
Organism: Aythya ferina; assembly: GCF_964211825.1. Lineage (NCBI taxonomy): Eukaryota > Metazoa > Chordata > Aves > Anseriformes > Anatidae > Aythya > Aythya ferina. The sequence goes on from NC_140318.1 coordinate 7,801,783, forward strand.
GAGTAACACGAGAGGGGACCTGATCCTCCATATGTTTATAGGACGTGTTACACAATAGGGACCTGAATCTGATTGAGCCTTCCAGGCACAACTGTAATGTAAATATTAATTAACATTAATGGTCTGCGGCCTTGCCTGTCAGCTGGAAGCCAGCAAAGCCGTGCGCAACAGAGTGGTATTAATTTGTTGTTGGAGTCCTGAAAGCTGTGAGTCCGGTGGTGTGATGAGCCCAGCAGCTTCACTCCCACGTGTCTGCTCCTCTTTGCTCCTGGATCCTTCACAGGGAGCGAAATCAAAACTGGGATGAGATGCCAGGGCTGCTTCAAAGAGCCCTGGGACATGGGAGGGAGGCAGGCTCGTTGCAGAGCACCCCACACTGCTGTGGGTCCTCACGTCTCTAGCTCTAGGCACGGTGCCGCGCATTTCTCAAGCTGGGAACACCATCTGCAAATGTGGGTCACACTTCCACAGGCCTCTCACCTTCTCCTGCAGGGCCCTGAGCTGCACCTCAGCCTTTTTGCAAGCAGGCACACAGCAGTCGTTCGGGGGGCTCCAGCCTCAACATCTCCGTTCCCCACTTGCTGCCATACTGTGGGCCCAATTCTCAGCCACAGCCTCTCCCCCACTTTCCCTCCCTCCTTCTCTCTGCAAGCACCTCCGATGAATTATTAATTGCAGCTCATCCAATTAAAGGGCTCCCGCATGTTAATAATTCATGGCTGCTCGTCAGAGCTGTTGGCGGGCAGGCTAGCAGCACTAGGGTTGGGGCTCCGGTGAACTGAGAGGAGTGAAGTGCAATAAAGAAAGGAAGAAATCAATAGTGTAGCACAGGCTGTACACATCTAGGAGACTCTTTATTATATCTGAAAATTGCTTTCTGTGATTGCTACCATCATTACTTCTGTATTTATTTTTTAACGACTCGTCCATCATGGAGGCTGTATACATAACGGAGAAGGCCAATTGCACTAAAACAGTTAAATTCTTTTAATACCTGGCACTGGGTGAAAGCAGTAATGAGTTCATTTTGTCTCTGCTCCCTCTTACGGTGAAACCTGCCTGGTCCAGAAGCCAGTTTCAGTGCTCTCTCTGTAAGTTTGAATAGATCTACTGCTTTCCCCCTGGAAATGGACCCATCAATGATGTTCGTGAGGGTGACTTGGAGCTTAGCAGCTTTCACATTAGTATACAAAAGGAGGTCCCAGAACATGAGGACACCAGCAGAGTATTCAGAGGACACATGAGAGTGGTGGTGGTACAGAACCTGCCCTCATCGGGGCAGGGAAGAGAGGAAAAGGGAAACATTTCCTGAGCTTTGAGATGAGTTGGTAGTAGAGAAAAGGTAGGCACGATAGCCTGGGCTGAGGGCCATGGAAGCTGTACACATTAGAGGTGATTTAGTCTCCTACAAGGCAATTTGAATCATGAAGTGAAATTGTAGATTTTGGTGTGTGGGCATTGTCTCAGGGAGCAAATCCAAACTGAAAAGTGGCCAGCCCCCTTGTTGTCTCAGGAAAAGGTACACAAAGAAAAAGGGATAGGAGATAAAGCCAGAAAAACTCAGAGCAGAAATGAGATCCACTTTTTTTTTTTTTTTTTCTTTTTTTCTTTTCCTTTTTATTGCCAGTGATGGCAACCGACTGAAAGAAAATGCTCACAGTGTCTTTCACTGAGGGGACGTGCAGGTGAAAATCACAGCAGGAGGCAAAGGCCTCAAACTCCGGGTAATGGTTTACTGCCAGTAAATAACCCACTGAAATGGTGTGGACTATATTGAGCAGGAAGCCAGCTTAAACCAAATAGCTTTGTCCTCACAAGTCTTTTGTCTCTGCAGTGGGCTGTCTTTAATAGGGGTCATTCCCTCCTTTTATAACCTTGGGGACTATGAAGAGGAGGTCAGGTCTACTGGAAGCTGGGGAACTCTTTGTAGCCTTGCACGTTGGGGACATTTAGCTTTAAACCAAATTTGATGGAAACTATGAGGGGAAAAAAAAAAAAAAAAAGGAAGAAACATTGCTGATGTGTGGTACAATTGGTTGTACGTGTGGGTTGTGAGCTTATTTTGAAAGAAATCATGACTTTGTACAACATCTACTTCAGTGAGCCTTCAGAATGGGGCTTTCCACCACACTGCAAATGCATAATATTGATGAAACACTGTTCCCTGCATGGGGGTGTGATATGACTGACTCATGGATTCTAAAATATGTAAGAACTTGGAGAGAACAGTTATTCTCTTTTTAATGTAAGTGATTTTAGTACTGATTTGAGAGCCCTGAGGAGAACGTGGAGCACAGTCTTCATGGCCCATTCAGTCTTCGGTCTCTTAGCTGCAATTTAAAATTAGTGCTAATTTGATTGTGGTTTCTGTGGTGTGGATCATGACGACCTTTTATACCCTGCTGATCTAGCACTGCAATTCGGTGGATCTTCCCCAGTGGACAGTAGATATTTGAGACTCTGACACCACCAAACTACCCCTCCTGAAATGCTTTGTTCAGACCCAGCTCCTGGTCAGCCTGCTTCTGAAGGCGTTCAAGCTGACAACCGTTCCCCTTCATTTCTGTTTCCACATCCTTCCTCCCAGTTTCATACACTGAAGGTGAGCTGAGTTTCAGAAACCCACTGCATCAATGCCACAAACGAAAAAAAAAAAAGGAAAGAAAGAAAGGAACAAAGAAAGAAAGAAAGAAAAGATGCTCAAAAGAGTTACCAGAAAGGCCAAAACCTATGAAAGAGTAAGGGAGACAGAGAGCTGAAATTTTGGAGTGGCATGGGGATGGCCGAGGGGGTTCTCCCTGCTCCATCTCACTGCACGAGGGGCTTGGTGATGCCACCTCCGCCTCCTCACCTTGTCATTTTGGTGACCACCCTTCCTCGCATGGACCAATCCCTCTGCTCAACCCCATGGAAGTTTGCAAGAAGCAAGGAGGGGAGGATTCTCCTAGGTTTTTGTCAGCACAGAAAATTATCTCCTAGCCCTCATGCCACCCTGGTCCAGTACATGCGAAGCGTTGGAGGGATGAGGGAGACAAGAACAGAGGTGGTCTCACATGTGGCTTGCCCTGCTGTGGTACCAGCAGCTTTCCCAAGCCACAGCTGTGTTCTCTTCTCCAAAAAGAGAAGGTGAGTGATGGACATTTTTTCTAGGTTTTTGCAGTATCTCAGTTTGCCCACTGTGTATGCACAGATCAATTCTGGAGAATGAAACTGGTGTGAACTTGTAACACTGGTGGGCTTTCAAACAGGAGCAAAACCAGCACAAAATCTTAGCAGAAAAACAAATTTCTGATATATATATATATATATAGACATATTCATGCAGGAAAAAATGATCATATCCCAAATCTGGAGCTGAGGTCTTTGAAAAAACTAATTATTGGCTTGCAATAAGAAGGCAGAGATATGGGCATAGCTGATGCCCCACTTCCAAACTGCTCCAAAATTCTCCTGTCCAAATCCAGTTCTCTTCCAGCACTGCTTTGTACAAAATGATTTTCCACTTGATTCTCTGCTGTTTGCTTTATGTGTCTGTTAATACATAAGCCTGCTCGTTTTTATCTGGCTTGTATTTTTGTCTTTTTTTTTTTTTTTTTTTTTCCCCTTTCCCTGCTTAGTACTAAACCGCAGCACACGCACTGTGCTTTCAGCTGCCTGTGATCTGTCAGTGGGCCCAGGAGCTTAGCCTTAACAGTCTATGTAAATATTGTCTCAAAATTACAAATATTCAGAATGGCAGCAATATATGGGGCTTTTGTTAAAGCATCTTGTTTTATGGGTTTAACTACAGGCTGGGAAGCACGGAGATGTTGACATGTTATTTGTACAAGGGACACACACTCACGTGTACACAAAAGCCCAGCGTTGTACAAATAGCAGTTCAGGCCATAAATATCACGGCAAAATTGCTCCCAGATCAAAACAACCCCCAAAAGAGACATGATCGAAATGAAGTCAGACTGTATTACTTTCGGGGCACACACCCTATTATTTTATTTTTTTTTCTCTCTGAAAGTGGGTGGGAAAGACAACTCCAGCGCTGAGCAGCCTATTCTGGATCAACACATTTAGAAACAAAATGTACCTTTGTATCTAAAAATCTGAGTGCCATGAATATTTAACACGCGGAGGAAAGAATGATTTTGTCAGTGTGTAAAGCAGTCCCAGAGAGGCTCGAATTCTGCCTGCTTTCTATTAGCTTTCCTGCTCTGTAAACAGACTGAGTCATTTGCTGCAGGAGAGGTATGCGAGAGCAGGGAGGGAAAGGCGCTGGGGTACAAGGAAAAAATCCTAGTGTAAATCCTAAATTCCCAGCCTCTGGGAATGGGTTTGCTGGGCAAGGGGCTGCCTCCATCCACACCTCTCGTGAGGCATTGCTAGGTCCGTGCAGACAAGTCTGGCTGCAGGTTTCAGCCCAACAGTGCCACAAATTTGCAAGGTCTCCTGCACTGCTAAAAAAAAATATGCTGTGTGCCTGTGCATCCTGACCAACATCCCGTGGAGCAAAGCTGGGCAGCAGAGCCGGGGGGGAAATCTTGCAGTAATGAAAATGTGAAGGCAAAAAGCTTTCCTCTCGGCTCATCTGCAGCTGGTTGAAAGCAAACCCGTCCGCTGCTGAACGACCTGGTGGTTATTGGGTTATTGGTTATTGGGGATGGGTTCCCCGGGGCCTCGTGAGCTGTGTGTGCACCACGAATGCTCCTTGCTGCTCGCTGGATTAGGGCAGGAATGACTGGTCCAGCCCTGCAGGGCAGAGATGGGGATGTGCTTTGTGATCCTGGCACGGGGAAGCCTCTGGACTCAGGCAATATCAGCATGTATTCAAATCGAGTCCATTAACTTTAATTTAATACATCTCAGGAGTTTGTCTGTGTATCAGCGTACCAGGGACTCCAACCTGTTATGCATTCTGTGTTTTTGTCTGTACTTGCTGAGACTGCATGACATTTCACCTGCTTTTGTCTGGTTTTGGGACAGTAGCAGGGCTGAATTAGCCCTGCCTGTGCTTCCTGAGCACCTCCTGGGGGCACAGGAGAGGGAGATCAGCCTGGGGAGGGGGCCGCTGCCCTCCCTTCCCTTCCCTGCTCTGCACGAGGGTGAGCAGGGGACAGCATGGCCTTGGCAGACAGCATTTGGTAACGTTTCATCTCTCCCATCTCTCCGTTGCTCTGGTTTTCATGTGATAAAGGTCTAAAGTAGCCTACCTGGACCCAGTCCTGCTGTTCTGCAAATGGAGCTAGTTTAGCATCAGCAAGCAGCATTTTTATCTTTTCCTTCCGAAGTTGCTTTTTCCCCTCCTGCCTTTGCCACGCAGGTGCTTGGCGCAGCCATGAGTCAGAGCCTTTGAGACGGGCTGCTGGTACCAGGCTGCCATCCAGAGGGGAAAGAGACGGCGCTGGTAGCACCAGGCAGCCACTTGCTGGATGGGGACACATGAAGGGGACAGCTCAGGTCCGGGAATCAGAGCAGGACCTTACAGCTAGGGCAAGGAGGGTTTTAGAAGGGGGTCAGATGTTTACAGTTGTTTTCACGATCCTGATGGCTTGAGCCAAACCTTTGCTCCAAAATGCTTTCTGATCAAATTCCAGATCACGAGCTGCGGCAAAATTTGCAAATGAAAAGGAATACTAATAATTTCTGTACGTGACACTTGTCACTGGAGGATTTCAGGCACCTCACCCTCTGAATCTCTGCAGCTCTGCTCTCTGCTCCCTGCTCCTGGGCTCACAACAGCCTCTGGCCACAAAGGTGAGCCTCCCGTTCTGCAGGATTCCAGACTGACCCCATTCTGTGTCAATTAAGCCTTTTTTTGGGGTGGGCAGAGGTGGCTGAAACTATGAACAGGACTAAAATCAGCAATACCTGTTGATTCAGACAGGACCTGTCTGGTGTCTGCGGGTACCTTTGATCCCAGACTCTCAGACCGTGTTACTCCATTGCTGTCAGTGAATATGGTGAATAGATCACGACAGGACAGACACGTCTGTTATTGATACCTATTACCTTTTCCCACCCATCGGACGTGTATATACACACACATATACATCTAGGCATATCTGTGCACACATTCAGGGTGTTTTCAGGGGCTATATATAAATCCATGCTGGTGTACCTATTATCGATATGGGGAAGGACAGTGTGCTTCTCTATATATAAATTTTTGCTAGGTTTTCCTTTTGCAGTGTGATCAATAACAGTTCTAGTGCAGAAGGTGAGCAAAGTGCCTTGTTAAACTAATAATTGCACAGGAACCAAATAAAATCTTTTAAAACCTTTATAAAATTTCCACTCCAAGGCCAGTTTTCCTGGGAGACCTATAATTACTGACAGCGGAAGGAGAAGAGCATAACTTGCCTCTCTTACCAGCCGCCCGATAGAGATACTAAAACGGGGCTGGACCAAGAAGGTGGCCCCTGCGGAGTCTCTTGATTGAGACACAAACCTCTGTGCTTGTGCTGTCCATCTCCCGGCAGGGTTTATAATTAAAGCTGTATTGCTGTTGATATTCCAGCAGCACCTGTAAGACCCGCTGCACAAGGTGCTGTGCAAACAGAGAGACAGCGGGCTGGCTGCAGAGGATTTACAACCGTAATAGATAAGGTGTGCTAGGGGGGCGGGGGGTGGAGAGGGGCGAGGAGGAAGAAGGACAGTGAGTCCTTCAAGGTCGTGTGCTAGCAGAAAACACGAGTTGGGGACCTGCCTGCCAGGCAGCTGCCATTCTGCCAGGCAGAATTCTTGGAGACTCCACCTCTCGGATGGAGTCTCCAAGAAATTCACATGTGGCTTGCTCCATGTTATCTTTGTGCCTGTGAGCGCACCACAGGGCAGAGTTGATGCCTCTGAGCTGCACCTGAGTTTTTTTTGTACCCCATCAGATCCTGTTTAGCTGTGGGAATCCCCTAAGTGATGTATATCTGGGATGGACTCTGCTACTGAAAGCTGCCCGCGGTGTGCTGGGGCTGGGGCAGCGATCGCCTGCGGGGACGGGCTTGATCTGTGACAGCAGCTCCACGGCAAACGTGGGAGGTCTGTGTCTGTGGACAGTGCTAGAGGATGCTGACACAGGCTGGGAGCAGTGGAGAGGAGGAACCCAGGCTGAGGGTGAAGGATGGATGCCTCGTGCAGCAATTCCCATCACAGGCGGTGCAGCCAGGGTCACCGCCAGCCGAAGCAGCCATATGAGTGTGCCAGGGCATTGATCTCTGCAGCCTGGTGCCTGCACCGTGTGGGAACAGGCTGATCACTCGTGAGAGAGGCGGTATCTTCTCAGGAGAGGCAGTTGTTCCTGTGAGCTTTTCATTAGCTTCAGCCCCATCCATCAATGCAGCATTGGTAACACGAGGAAGAGAGGGAGGAAACAAGAAAGTTAGTAAGTCGTGGGCTGTGTTTGGTTAAACAGTGTCTTCAGGCTTCAAAACTAATGCATATGGAAGGGGGTGTTATGTAGGGACACTCAGCTTCCTTCCTCCGAGTTAATTAACCTCCTTCACCTCCGTGCTGTTATAGACACAAGCAGTTCTGCTGCATATGTCAAGGGCGTAATTAGCACAGACTGAGCAAACCACACACCCGGCACGGAAGCATGCGTGCAAGATGGACAAAAGTGAAAGCCAGGCGTCGGCAGGGACAGCGAGCCGCAGCACTGCTGGCCAGGTATGGCAGGAGTACGTCTGAGCTGCTGGAGGGGGAGAGAAGGGCTGCCCCTCTCCCCTTCCCTCCATCTGCTGTTTGTGATTACAGGACATGGCTGGGAGGCTGCAGCCACCTGGCTGACATTGTGGTGAGGTGACAAGGGACAGGAGCAGCCTGGAGATGGAGAAGAGCCTTCCTTGGTTCCTATACAAGCACCCCGTGGAGTCAGGCCCCAGCATTTCCAGCTTCTTGGAGCTCAGAGGACACAGGTCTGTGGTGACAGCTCCTTGGGTGGCCCTTCTCCTCCCCCCAAGGAAGGCGTCTGCTGTCCCTGTGCCATCTCCACCTGGCACTGAGCTCCCTGCTCGGTGTTCCCATCTCAGGGCCATGACATCTCTGCTCTCAAAGGAAAATGAAACCCGTGGCAGGGAAGACTGAGGTGGAGCCCAGCAGTGTCCCACTGACAGTGAGAAAACAGAGGGAAAGTCTGCAAGGCTGGTGATGAAGGTGTGTGTCCATCATTGCTCACCCAGCTCATTTTGTGGGACCTTGTCCCTCACTCCTCGGGCATGAAGGAGCTTCCCATGAGGTTCCACCTTTAGGTCCTCCTGGTTCATTTCACCTGTCCTGCCCTGCTCCGTGAGCAAAGACCCCCAGTGCCACCGTTGTGCAGATCCCCCAAAATGCAGGGTGTGAGAGGAGCGAAGGCTAACGATGCCCTGTGAAACCTCACCTCTTCTGCAGCTCACAGCTTCAGACATCACCTCCTCCCTTCTCCCCAGCATCGCGAAACACACATGCAAAACATTCCCGGTTTTTAAATGCTGCTGTTTTAGAGAAGCATAGTGCTCGTTCCAGCTGCAGGCACTAAATCATCCCTCTCCCCTGGACGTGTGCTGAGGAAGTAAGGCCAGTGATGAATGGGGCTGTCCGTATTTACATTGGGAGCAGAACAGCTGTGTGAATCTCACTGTGCAATGAGTACTCTGTGCAAACTCGGCATCCCCCTTGCTTCCTCCCCCGCCGCTTGCTGACAGTGACGGATCGCCCACTTTCCAGAGCACTGCCCGGCAGCGTGCGCGGCTCCCAGCACCTCCTGAAAGCCAGGAGGGGGGAGGACCTGACCCTCCAGTCAGCGAAGTTGCTCTGTTGCTTTGGCAAGTCCTATTTCCTGTGGTGACTTTGCAAACAAGCAGGCCGCAGGAATAAAGGAGGACAGCTGATACACGGGAGGTGGAGGAGGTAGCCTGGCTGTTTCTTGCAAGGAGCCGCATCCCCGATGTAAAGCGCCTGTAGCACTTTTCATCCTTCAGACAAATGCTCAGGGTAAATATTGATACCAATATGCTCTGTGTAATCAGACTGCAGCTCCCTGCCTAGGGCTCTGGGGTGGTGGGGTTTAAGAAGAGCTTAAAATGTTAGCAAGAGTTAAGCAACGTATGGAAAACTGATAGCGGCCTCTCAGCCTGATCCCCACGGACTCGTCCCTGCCTTGATCTGCACTGGTGGCTGCCACCTTCTCCTGGTGGCCCTGTCTCAGCACTAGCTGGAAGGAAATGCTCTGTTCTTCCATGCAGTCTTACCAGTGAGCTCCACTCCTTCCAAGCAGGCTCCCTCGTTTACAGATCTCTCATTTTCCACCCTCCCTGAAACCCAGCAGGAAAGTTTCCATAGATGACCATGATCTGTCAGGGGCCTCATCTCAATTAACACATCTCAGCAGAATGCTTCGCTTTCACCAGATCAGCCTATTCTGAGAGGAAAAACACAAGTCCCAGATCAGCCCAAACATTTCGGATTAGCTCTTCGTGATACTCCTGAGCTGATGGGGACGTGCTGGCTGCAAGCAGCAGAACCATGGAGAAGGGAATAAGCTGCAGGGCTGTCTATGTCCTATGTGCCTGGATGTGAAACAAGGGGCTGAGGAAGGAATGATGCTTTGATTTGAATCTGGTACCTACATCCAATGCTTCGCATGACAAAGACTTAACTTGTAGCAGCACGGAGAAGAGGAATCTTGGCAGCGAGCCTGCAGGAAGGCACTTGGCACCATGGTCTGGAGTGATGGCAGTGATGCTCTTACCTGCCCTAAGCAGGCCGGGGTGATAAAGAGAGGAAGAAGTGGCTCCATTTGTACAGCCTGCTCCTGTAGCAGACCAGGAAAGGGCCACCTTGATGTCCCAAACTGGCTGAGGTTTCCTTGAGGTAGTGTTAGCCCACGGCTGCCATCCACACCTGGGGCCAGCTGGAGGTGAGCTGAGGTTCTGTGGGCTGAAACACATCTCCCGCCTGTGTCATGGGCTGGGCTGATTGCAGGAGGGGGAAAAGAAAGGGCTGCAAATGGAAAAAGGCATTTTCAATCTGCTGGAGTGTCTGGGGAGGGGGAACAAAGTAAGATTTGGGGAAAGGCAAAGAGAAAAATGGACGGGAGCCGGGAATGGCTCCTTGCCTTATTCCTATGCTGCTCCACTCCACGCTCAGATAAAGTGGTCCCTTCTCTCCAGCCTTCTCCTTTCTAGTCACACACTCAGTTGGTTAATTCTCTCCTCGTCGAGATCAGAGATTAGATAGAGCCTGGATTTATAGCTAGTGAAAATAAAAAGAGCTGCTCCTATCAAGGATTCAAATGATTAAATATCCCACCATAGAAATACTTTTAACTTCACTTACAGTACAATTTCACTTACACGCTGATGCAGTTGACAGCGTTAACAAAAGCTGCTTGAGTAATAAGGGGCCTGAAGAGAGAGAGAAAGAAGCCGGAGGAGAGAAGGAGAACAAGGGATAGGGACAGAAATGGAGAGAGAAAGAGAGAAATGGGATTTGATCGTGTGATGCAAAGAGAGGAAAGGAAAGGCACAAAAAGGGAAGGAAAAGAGGAGGTTGGCTCTCTCTGCCTGCAGCATTAAAAGTACAAGAGCTAAACCAATTAAACAATGAAAGGAAAGCAAAGGATTAAATGAAGGGCTATGTAAAACAGCTCCTCTAATCCAGCTCATTTACTGCTCTTTATTCTCCATTTCCCTCTCATGTTGATCCTCAGATTCAGCATTGCCAGTCCCCGCTGCCCACCCCGCAGGGCCCTGCTGGCACCGTGGGTGCCGTCCTCTCCTCTTCCAGCCTGGGCAGTCTCTGAGTTAGCTTGGAGATGCTCCGCTGTCAGCAGAGGCAGGTCGGAGAGCCCTGTGTTGGCCCAGGCCTCCAGGCCTTTGTGGTGACCCCAAGGGCCAAGGTTCAGGGTAGTTTCCACCCCTGCTCCTGCCTGCTCTCAGTATCCTTTTTCCCTTGACTGCCTCCTTCATGGGCATCACAGCCAAGGGAGCTGTGATGCTCAGAGCCCTGCTGAGTGCTGGGGTCTGGGGTCTGCACCTCTCGCCCTGTGCCCTCGTGCCAGGGGCTGGGGATGGATGGCAGTGTGGGAAGGAGCATTTCCAAGCCCTGTGCCCAACCTCCTCCTGCCTTGCTAACACCGGGACCCTCAGAGCTCCCCCACTCTGCTGCTTGTGTCAGGGAGCGCTGCAGAAACCCAGCAGTTATGGGGAGCACAACAGGAGGCTGATGGGGTCTAATGCTGTTTACCCACCTTCTCCTTCCCCCCTCTTTCTCCATTTTCCCAACAGCCAAGACCGATGATGTTTCTCCTCTGGCTGTGCCACGCAGCTGTGATCTCAGCCGCAGGGAGAGCAGAGGGGTGGCAGCACAATGCATCTGGGGAGGGACCTGGGCGCTGGGGAACGTGCGGCTCCTGGAGGAGCTTATTCCTGCCTGGTCACTGTCTGCAGGGACGCCGTGCTGCTTGGAAATGACTATTTCTCCCCTTCAGCACTCCAGTGCTGCAGATGATTTGAATTCACCCTCTCCTTCCCTTTCAGGAGACAGAAAGGCCCCAGCCGTACTTGAAATGAGACAGATGCTTATGGAATTGTGGTTTCAAAAGCATTTTTCAGTTGAGTTCTTTCCTTTTTCTACACAGAACAGCCCAATGTGAGCTGACTAATAAATGCATTATCTTTTTTTTCCCTTTCCTAGGAGGGTTTGATATGGCAGCTCCATAGATCAGCCAGGTCTCCGGGGATATTTCTGCCCTAAACAAAATGGAAATTGTCTGCCCCCTCACAAGTCCTCAGTGACTCATACAATAAAGAGAACCCATAAATATTTGGGTAATTACAGGCCATTCACCTAAATTCCATGAGAGGCAGAGCACTTTCTCCCCTCCTGTCCTCAAATTGTGGCCGCGTGTTTGCTGTTTGCTGCTTGAGCATCTCCACAAGCCCCGGGCTCCCCTGTAATGGTCAGTTTTGGGTAGTATGCCTTCAGCTCGGTGTGTGTAGTTAGCAACAGCTGCAGATATTCCCTAACAAAAGCACAAAAATCTGTGCAATGTACAGCAAGTTAAATACTGTATTTTCTTCTACCTGGTCTGTATAGTGTCTTTTGCCCAGTGGGTTGCTTAATGTCCCACCAGAGGTCACCAGCCCCATGCAGCAGCCACTTTCCCAGGCATCTCCTTCCAGGGAGAACAGAGAGTCCTGTGCCCAGAGCAAGTGGCTGCTGAAATCTGCTGTAGGCGGGCTCTGCAGCCCTGTGACAGTCCTGGAGATGAATGCATTTTATAATGTCATTATTACCGTGTTGTTGTTAACATTTTACTGCCTGTTGTCACCACTCTATGAGGCAGAGCCAGTTATACATATATCCGATCTGGGTGGCCCACAGTCCTTTGGACACTCGCTGCAGCTCACGTTATAGCCATCTGATGCTGCATAAAATCACCGGAAAGACTAAAGTGGAGAATACGTGTTTTAAAAAGAATGATTCAGTGCAGGTACGTCTGTGCTATTTCCTTCCCTCCCTCCCTGCTCATCAGCTCAGGGTGAATTACAGGGTGTGCAGGAACACTTTTGAAAAGCCCTCCTGGAAATGAGCACGTCTGGAGCAGTGCTGCCTGCACACCCCGGCAGCCTGCCCTCCCCCCCTTGGTGGCGAATCTCTGCCCTCCGCCAACCTCTTGCAGCACACTGATGGCCATGGGGACAGGGGGGGCACAGCCTTCCTCCTGCCCACACAGGGCAGCCCAGTAGACATGGAGTGGCTTTGCACAAAGTGCTTTTTTTCGTGATTTTTGAACAAATGGGCTGCGTCACCACAGGGGTTGGCGGCAGGGGAGGGAGGGGTTTGTCCCCTTCATGAGGCCTCACTTGGAAAACTGAGTCCAGATGTGAGGCCCCCAGCACAAGAAGGATTTGGGGGTGTTAGAATGGGTCTGGAGGAGGCCATGAAGATGATCAAGGGGCCGGAGCAACTGTCCTGCAAAGATAGGCTGAGGGAGCTGGGGCTGTTCGGCCTACCTCTGGAAGACCTCATTGCGGCCTTTCAGTACTCGAAGGGGACAAGGACTCTGCTCAATCAGATAATGACAGGACAAGGGGGAATGGATTTAAACTAAAAGAGGAGAGATTTCGGTTAGAGGTTCGGAGGAAATTTTTCCCTCAGAGTGTAGTGAGGCACTGGCACAGGTTGCCCAGGGAGGCCTTGGATGTCCCATCCCTGGAGGTGGTCAGGACCAGGTTGGATGAGGCCAACCCCTGAGCCTGAGATCAGACCTTGTCAGTCACAAAACTTTTTATTCCAACTTGCTGCTTTATCAAATGCTTCATTTTCTCTATTTTTCACCCCCCCCTCCCATTTCTTCCTGCTACTTAAAATTTGTTTCTTGCCTTGCTATGGGTGACAGTGCTTCTAATCAGCACTTTCCTTGTCTAATTGCCTCATTGCGAGCTTCTCCCTGAACCTGTCAGACACAAACTCACACTTCTTGCCTTACTTGTCACAAGAAAAATTGTTCTTTTCAATGTGTCTGGGTAGAGGCACAAGGACACTGAATGCTCCAGGGAGAGGGAGGGATGGAGGAGTGACTGACTGCAGTTACTCATTATGTGGTGTGTCTAAAAGCCCCCCCAGCGCCTACCTTGAGGTACACAAAGACAGAAAAAAACTCTCTGTCTCAGAGACATCACAGTCCAAAATATGTCGACACTGAAAAGTCCCTGCGGAAGTTATGCCTGCTGTGACTATAGCAGGGAATGTGTGGATTATGTGGTGAAACAAGCCACCCATGGCAGGAGAGATGGTTTTATGTGTTTAAGGTAAATCTGTGGACTCTGAATACTGATGCCCCATTTATGATTACAGTATCTATTGCACAGGGACCTGTGTGCTGACCTAGGCACTCCCCGTCTCTGCCACATCAGATGTGCTTATAGAGAAAAAGGTTTGCATGTTTTTGCTATTCCACTGCTGCATCCGTGTACAAAATTCCCATCCTGTTCACACCTGAGCTTTGAGTTTTACCTCCCACATTCAATCCTCTGTTATTCACCTAAATTAGATTATTTGTGAAGCACATTGATGTTTACCCCCGGTGATAGCAGAGTCTTTCAGGCCAAGGTATTTGTGGTTGTCATCTTATCTCCTGATAAGAAGATAACAGTGTTCCTCCACGCCACTGACACGTTAGCTTTAACAGGAAGATTTGCCTATCAGAGGCTGGCAGAAAGGCAGAGCGGGGTTACACGTCTGTGCAGCTCAGCTTAGCGCTTCCTTGCTGAGATAAGTGACGACCTTGGTCTTACCTCCACCTGCTCTGCCTCGGACTAAGCAGGTGACGAGGCTGATGTCACGACTTCGGATCTTGCCCAAAGCAATTTGGAGGGCTCCAGCTCTGTGGTGGTTACGTTGCATTGGTGACACATTGGCCTCGTCCTTCACATCTCATCCCACAAGAGCAGAGTCCTTCTGTGGCCAAGGACTTCTGACCATGCATGGTGAGGGAGCAAAGCTTTATCTGCAGTTGGTAATCTCTTTGTACTTCTGTTCCTTGCCTACAAATGGTGAGACCACAACTTTCCTAGCTTTACCTTTGTGTTTTGGAGTGCTTTGGGGCTGGAACTGAAGATACCCCATGGCAGTGGGGTTTGCAGGACCTGCTTGTGGGAACAGTGTCCCAGGAGAGTGTCTGTGAGCAGGGGAGGTGGTCAGAGAGCAGCCATGACCTGCTGGGCAGGCGAGAGCAGGGAGAGATACAGGGCGCTGCCAGAGGACAGAGTATTGGGGGAGATCAAATGTGGGCCACTGCTATGTATTTTACCTGCCAAAAAAAAATTACTTTAACCTCCACATTTAGGCTATAAAAATATTTATTCAATCAAGGAAAGATCTGCTGTTCACAAGGACAAAGCTAAGGCAGCATCTTTTCCTTGTCTCATAAAATTAATTTAAAATAAAAAATGTGGAGAATTCAAAGGCAGGAGGGAAATGAGAATGTGTGTGCCTGAGCATGGTCCTTAGTCCCTGCCGAATGTGGCAATGTGTTGCAATGGGGATATTAAACCCCATTTAATATAATAATTATTTCGTATAATAATATGACAATCGGGAGCTGCCCAGCAGGAGCAGCCCCAGCCCCAGCCCAGCCACCTTCAGTGCAGCTTCTCCTAGAGATTCCTCTACACCTCTGCACTTCGTGTCATTCCCCAGTCATTAGGCCTTGCTTAAGAGGGTTTGCACCACCCCGTGCTCATCTTTATAATCCTCCCCTAATTCTGGGCTGCGGCCAAATAGCCTTCAGGCTTCGCTTCTTTTCCTTTACCTTCAGTTCTTTATGTGTTATTGAGTTACTCAGGCGCTTTCCTTTGGGAAGATTTGACAATACAGAATGGAAAATGCAGTTTCTTACAGAGAAATTTTGCATTTGCTGAAGTTTGTTTTTTATTATAAAAATCAATGTGAAATACATAACTTTTGCCAGAATAAAACTGATTAAAATAGGAACACAGTTCAAATATTGTAATTTCCTTAATGTTTTCCTTGAAAACAACACAGCAAGATACTAAACCTCTTTCACTTATGATACACTAAACACTGATGCATAACGGTTGTGAGCTGGACACTCCTCCTTTATCAGCGAGGCTCTCCAGAGAGGAATTCCTCTTGCACTTCTGAGTCATGGCGCACCAGGCTCATTACAGGGCTGCAGGATATTTTTGAATGTGCTCTTCGGAATTCTTTTATCCTCGTTTTTGCAATGCGCTGGCTCTGCTACAACTCCCGCAAGGAATGTAGCAGCGAGGACAAACAGGTGTTTAATACTAAATTGACCTGGAAAAGTTCAGGAAAATTCAGCATATCAAAGCAAAATATTTTGATTTTTTCCCTATTTGGAAATAATTGCAATGGAAATGCCAAAATAAAGCATTCTTTCATTTTGGAACATTTTATTTTACACCTTCTTGCCCATAATAAATGCCTAATTAAAATTTTCATTGCAAGCTGAGATAAAAACCTGGGGTAGAAATTCCAATTTTAACTCTGTTCTTCCTTTTATGGTGACAGAAAGTGAGGAGCCAGCAAAAACAGGAATTAGAGTGAGACTCTTTTCCCCCATATTGATCTCAATGGGCTCATACAAGTGACGTTCAGAGCAATTTTGGGCAGGTACAAAGAAGGGATCATTGCCGTTTAGTTTGAGAACAAACAAAGCACAGAGACAGTTCTGACTAATGAAAACCAGCAGGAAATTTTAACTGTGCCCAGGCTCCATCCCTGACTTTGCAGAGTTTTTGGCGTCTCCACCAGAAGTCCACAGATAAAAAGTCTGACCTGTTCTGGGATTGCTCTGAGCTGTGAAACCTCTCTTTCTCAGCCGTGCCTACCAAAATGCTCCTCCTCATCTTCACGGCACTCAGTGGCCCCAGGGAAACCCAAATGCCCCTTCCCTATTGCCCTTCTCACCTGGTCCTTTATGCATCGCCTTCCCATGCTGTGTGTTATGGTAAAGACAGAAGAAAAGACAAAAAAAAAAAACAAAAAAAACCACTATCATCAGTGCTGCTGCGGGCATTTCTTCCATCAGGAGGGCATGGACTGATTTTGAACCCGTCCATACGTCTGGACACCAGAGCTGGCAGTCTGTGGACATCACTTCAATCCGTTCAGCACTCCCAGGCGTAGGGTGCCCTCTTTTTATTTTTAAGACATGTAATAAAGCACAAAATTAATTCCATTTCTGATTTATGCCCAAAGCCACTGTTCTGTGTTCTTCCAGCTGAGATTTGATTGGATTTCATTAGATTCTTTCCCATCGAGGCAGATAATTTTCTTCAGGTTTAGGCTTGAGCATTTCTGGGTTTGTATGGGTTTTGGGGGTTGTTGTTAAATAGCTGAAACATGAATCCTTATATTTATCTGTCTGGAGCTATTCAAACAAAAATAAAGTACCATTTTTAAAGTGAAAAGCACAAATTCTGTGCAGATGAAACTATTCTGTAGTTCTTTATCTTTACTCTTGCTATTTTTTTAGTAATCCTGTGTCATTAAAAGGAATTGACACGAGGTGCTTTCTGCATCTTTTTAACAGATCTAGCAACTCATTTGCTTACCAAGATCCTTGCAGGCCTGCATTTACTAACAATATTAGTTTAGCAGCTATCATAAAGAAAATAAGAAAAAAAAATAGACTAAGCATGCCTAGGTGGGCAGGCAAATACCCATCCTACCTGATGCTTCCAGCAGGAAATAAAATATTCCCGTCTGCTCTGTTGATCCTACCTCTGAGGACAGATAGGCTTAGCGATAGGGCTCTGGGAGGCCAGATAAGAGGCGCTGCAGTGAGGCACGTCGTGCTGCCAAAGCAGCAGCCTGCTGCACCGCGCGCACCCGGCATTACGCGTGCGGTCCGGCTCCTGCGGCCGCTGCGGCGCAGTGAGCCCTCACTGCTCTTGATCGTGTTAACCCAGCTTAAAAGCAGGCTGAGCACGGTCCTGACAAGATGTAAGGAAAGGGAAGGAGAAGAAATGGGAAGAAAAAAAAATAATAAATAAAAGAAGAAGAAGCAGTGAGATCAGAAGAGGGCAAGCTGGGGAAATAACCAGAGGAGAAATAAGGTGATGGGGAAAAAGCCGCACAAGAGGATAACAAGGCTGAATGTAGCTCAGACTTGAATGCTTTCCCACATAACAGGACTAAACTGTCCTTGATGTTCGTACTGGCTCCATGAGCTGGAGAAAAATGCCTGAGACATTTCTTGAGCATGCCGCAGGTCCTTCAGGAGCCAAAGGCAGCTGCCGTAGCCCAGCCCCAGGATGCAAGGGATTTCGTAGCAACCACCCATTTCTTCAAGGTCTCAGATCACAGCCTGTGGCTGATTATAGAAATAAATAACTGGTGACTGGAGCCATCTGGTCTTCATTTGGTGATGCCTCCTGTCGTAGCCAGATGAGCCCACCTGCACCCAGCACCTGCCCCACAGCGGATCCTGCTACCCTGCGCACTGTGCCAAGTGCCAGAGTACATGAGCCCCGCTCATCGTCCTCCTCCTTATGCCAGGGGAAAATCAATTTAGTTTCATTAGTTCTTCAGGATGAGAAAAAGCTTAGAAGAAGAAAAAGTTGTGGAGGTAAATAGTTATTTCATATGGCCAGGGTCTGAGGCTCGTTGTTGGCATGGGGTGGAGGTTACTCTGCTTAGAGCCAGGGCATAACACAGGACAATCCGTGTTTCTCTCTGTCCCTTGTTTTCCTCTCTTACATTCCCCGTGTTTTAATCTTTTGCATTGAGTTATTCTGTGCAAAAACGATCATGGGAGTGAATTTTAAAAGGATTATTAATTTTACACTTTTTTTTTTTTGAGTTTGACTTTTAGCTCAAGTCAAAAATATTTCAGGTCTTTAGAGCCATAATTAGACATATTGTCCTTAGCCAAATGCCAGATAATTTGTACGCACTTGAGGTAAATCTTTTGCTGGAAAGGTAGGCAAATATTGAAATATGTAATGAAAACAGAAAGTAGCATGAATAAAAAACCCCACAACTATTTTAAATCTTTTAAATTACTTTCTCTTCTGCCTCTCATTAGTAAATATTTTAGTTATTCTTGTACTGAACAAATCCTCCTTCCAGGGCTTCTGTCTGTCTTTCTCTCTCATTAACATTCTTTAAAAAAAAAAAAAAAGTCATAAAGACCTAGTTATTTTTTAAATTCACATCCTATATAAGATTCAGGTACAGGGCCCAGAGAGAGAGAAAAAGCAGCGTGTTAATTCATTCTGGGCAGAATGAATTTTTTTCTTCCTACCTTTAGATGAGAGGGAGTTTTCTTTGGGCTGAAAACATTCAAAGTAAGTGCAGCACTTTGGGAAATGTCACGTAAAGGGACTTTAGTGGGAGAGGAAAATGAAAAAGGATGGAAAACTCTAACAGTGACAGAGGTAATCAGAGAATTTACAAATTATTTTTTTTGACAATGTAGACAGCTCTAGGAGGCTGCCTTCCCTTTCAAGATAAAGTCGCTTGTCATTCTGTTAGAAAAAGACAAGGGATGTGTCAGGAGTTATTTGAAATGTAAAGTATTGTTTTTAGCTTCTTTTTCTCTCATTATTGTAGTAGCAAAGTACTCTCTGTGCTGATGGAGAGACTGAGACTGCAGCAGGACCAAGGGGCCCAGAGATTCCCAGGGCAGGGATGGATCGTGGAGAAAAGAGCCATCTGGGGACCCACAGCATGGAGGGCAGGGGCAGAGGAGTCAATTTGTAACAGCAGTGAGGGGAGTGAGGAGCAGTCGATAGCTCTGGGATGCTGACCAGCTCCTGGGGGCAAGGAGAACAGCCTGGAGGAGAGGGACACAGCTCAGCATCAGGGATCCCCTGAGGACATGGAGGCTGCGTGGATAGCAAACCATCAGAAGATGCTCAAATGAAAGGTGTGAAAGCATTGAGTATTTGCCTATCGTGAAGCCCGACGTGATCCCTTTATCTGAGTCCTCCCCTTCTTCCCCATGCTGACAAAGCTGGGTTTCTTTACAGCTCTTCCTGCTGTTCCTCTTCCCAGGAAACCTCTCAGTGAGGTTCCCTTCTCTTCTCCACTGCCACTTGGAAGCATCACCCATGCTGTTTGTCCTTTCCATGTGCCTTGACCCTTTCAGAGTAACCCCACCACCAGAATAAAAACCCAGAAATCTTTTCCCTGGGCACCTCAGGCACTGCACTTTCCTCTCCCCCTCTCCCAGAGCAAAGGAAGTTTTGGGACAGGTTTGGGTTCGGTGCCAGCGTGCTGCCAGCCCCGGCTGTGCAGAGAGATGCTGCTAACGGGCTCCCAAGCCCAATGGCTCCCTTCACCTCAGCACAAGGAACTTCAGTTCCTGGAAAAGCTGTTTCCCAGCTCCCCCAAGGGAAAGCTCTCATTGCTATTACGTGTACACCAGCGTGGGTAACCCAGGCAGGCAGTGCTCTGGTGGGTACAGCCACTGCAGCCTCTCCTTTTGCCTCCCCCCTTAATGTCTGCAGTTAGCACCGGTGGCAGATGAGCATCTGGTAACCCGTGGCAACCAAGTTCCCTTATAGAATGGTTTTCTGGTAATCTCATAAACCAGGGGGCATTTTTATTTTTATTTTGGTTGGCTATGGGGAAGAAGATAAGACCAGAGGGTGGCACCAGGGGTGTCTGTGAGTGTGCACATGAAGAATCCTAGAATAATTAAGGTTGGAAAAGACCTCCAGGCTCCAGGGTTGTCTGGTCCAACCGTCCTCCTCCCATCAATGTTACCCACTAGAGCATGTCCCCAGGTGCCACAAATAACATGTCTTGAGCAAGCTGTGGGGCTGCACCCTCAGGTCAGGCAGCGCAGCCCCCTTTCCCTTTCCAGCCCCGTGCTGAACCCAGGATCCAGGCGCTGGGGTTTCTGACCAGCCGGTCCTTCCAAATGTCACCGCAGCAATGGCAGGCAACTGCTAAATACCAGCTCCAGGATCAGGCCGGCAGATGAGATTAGATAGACGTATAGACAGGACGGCAGACGGGGAGACGGATATTTGTGCAAGTCGCTGTTACAAGATGAGGCTGATTATATTCCATTCTGGATTTGATTAGATTGCATAAGTAGACAGGCCAGCAGAAATGAGCTGCCTGGTAGAGCAGGACATTTAACTAAAGGTCAGACAAAATTGCCCTGGAAACTGGTAGATACAGCAAAGTGTGGAGGTGGAGCTCTTAGGGACGCTTTCTCGTAGAGAGACGGGAAGAAAGTTTAATTGCTGGAATTTTGGAATGCTCTGTACGTGCCTCACCACAGAAACACCCTCTGGAAGATGCCCACATTGCAGCACAGATGCTTTCTTACAGCATGTACACTTTCTTATAGCACGGGGACACCATGGCAGCACCCCAAATCCTCCTCACCCAGGCACAAACACCCCAAATCCCCCGCACACCACCCCTGGCACCCCCTGCTGCCTTCCCCTCGTACCCAGCCAGCCTGAGCCCCAGGGCAGGGAGGGCACAACCTTCCCCTTGTGCCCTCCTCTTCTATGATGGTGAGCAGGGATTCAGGGCAATACTCTCCCAGCCCCTGGTTGTAAATAAAAGCCATCAACAAATGCAGAACTGCAGGGGGACTGCCGCTCATACCCTCTGTTGACAGCATCTGTATTATTTTTCCATATATGCTTCCCCCCCTCTAAATTAACTTTTCCTTTAAATACATTTTTTTTCCAGCAGGCCAAATAATTGGATTTTTCTTTGTTAAAAGAAGGGAACATAAATTACTCCTGTTGGGTGCAGATTAGGTTACGGGATTTCTTTTCTTCTGTCACCGTCAATGCCCCAGTGTCAGAGAGCTTTAATATTTAATGCATTCCTAATTAGTCTCCATTGGCCCAGGGCACTTAACAAAACCTGACACCAACCATAGAGTCAAGTTCATTTAGAGAGCACAATTACCCAACCATCATTTCCATACTGCAGCTGGATTACCCATAAAATTCCCTTCCCAACCCCCATGCTCCCACCTTCCCACAGTCGCAAGTTAATTACAAAAAGAAAAAAATAGTATTTGATTCCGGTGACAGAAGATACAAATTATCTCATTTGGTCAGGGCAATGACATTTCCAAGACTCCTTTAATCGCTAGGAAGCTCTGCTGCGATGCACGGCATTTACCGATGGGTATCGCCGCCTCTGTCACTGCTGCCTGGATGCCTTGTTGCTCTGCATGCTCGGAAGAGCTGAAGCTCATGCCTTCCCCATGCACGGGCTGGTCATCTGGGAAAGGAGGAAAAAAAAAAAGCATCTGGAAAGGAAAATAAAATGTAACTTTCAATAAGAATTACTTGCTCAGGGGACTTTGATCAACAGGGCAGAGGTGGTTGGTGTTGGTGATGATGGCAAAGAGCAGCAGTGGGCAGGGGGATGTGATGTGCAATGAAACCGGGGCTGAAGGGAGAGCACGGCCTCTCTGGGTAGAGGCTGAGCCCATGCATGGGATGTCTGCGTGTTTTTGGGACCTAACCCTGCTGCTATCCAGGTGCAGGTGTTGATAAATCCAGGAAAAACAAGCTCTGAGTTGCTGTGTGGGAGCATTGACCTTTCGCTGTTGACTGTAGGGACACTAACAATGCAAAGTTCAGCTTCATGAATTCCCAGCTAGACAAAGACTTTGGCTCTTTGCCCCAAAGAGCTCTGGGTATAACTGAGCCGGACAAACATGGACACAAGGAAATGCAGTGGGACATCACTATTCCAGAGCACGACCTGAACTCCACCAGCTGAACACTAACGTCTTCTGGTATCTGATTTGGTGCCACCACAAATGGCTCTGTGTGGCAGACCTGCACTGAAAATGATCACTGTATGAATGACCAGAACACTGCAGCATGATGAGTCTCCTTCAAGCTGAGAAGTCTCCCCCAGTTTGAGGTCTCCCCCAATTTGAGGAGTCCTCTCTGGAGCCTTGGGTTCTAGGCTGTGGCTCCAGCTCCCACCTGTCTCTTTGGCCAGTCCCTTTGAAAGAGTCTCTTCCTAACACAAGGAAGACTGAAATATTTTGAATTGAACCTTTTTTTTGGATGGAATAATTCACTGAAACCAAACTGCTTTGTAGGGGTGTGCTGGCTTGACCTTCATTTTCAAAGAACAGCCACAGGAGCCTTCTGATGGATAACATCAACAAGTACAGATTATAGGAAAGATAATGTCAGTGAAATCTCTCGCCCCCATGTCTAATTTCAATGACAACAACAAATGCAAAATTCATGCAGCATGCCGAAAAATAATTTAATTTGAAACCTTAAAAAATTGTCAGCTAAAAAAATATATAATATGAATTAATTACAAATTGACATCAGTTTCCTCCTCACACTTTCCACAGTCTTCTTCAAGGCTGGTGAGGATGAAACCTATGAAAGAGGATATTTTGCTAAATTAACAGTTGCAGATTTCACAAATGCCAATTTTTAAATCCCAGTCAGTTGGAGGGTTTGCAGCAAAGCCTGTACTCACAAATCACAGCGCTGCTGCCCTGCTTACGTAGGCTGCCTGAAATCACTTTTGGTGTGATCTGAAGTGTTGTCTCCTGATCCAAGCTCATTGGCTTCAGTGGAAATTTCTTCTCACCAATGTCATACTTTTTTTTTTGTTTAATTATTGTTTTTATTTTTTTCCAGGAAGAATCACCAAATCACTATCTAAATGCAGCTGGATATTCAGGAAACAACTCCCTCCACAACTCCTGAAACATCTTAACCTAGACACTAAGGAAGCCAGGAAGCCCATCCCACGAAATCTTGACATTTCTCTCCAGTGAGTGAGAAATAACCATTTTTCCTCTTGTTGATCCTGTGTACACAGCCCCATCCTCCACACGTAAAGAGGCTGCCACTGAAGGGTTAATCAGGGATATTAACTTGTTAGACTGTTGATCTGCCCCGGGGCCATCGGGAGCTTAAATAGCCAACAGTTAATTAAAAATAAACTGACACTTTACTTTAAGGATAGTTTTAATAACCATTTATAAATGTTACATTAAAAATTCATGCACTGTTATCAACTCCTGCTAAGGATTTACAGCACAATGGAGGTGTTATGAATGTTTTATAGCTTCTGTGGAAAACCTCTTCCTGAACAGATATTTTCAGAGGTCTGTGTGTCTTTCCTGGGCTGCATCACGCGTACCCAAGACAACAGCAGCATGGCAAATACCAGCAGCTTCCCGAGATGCTGGGGCCTAAATATAGACTTTGCTCTGCAACATGCACGGCTCGTCTTTAGGCCAACCTATCAGAAGCCTCAAATATCTCAAGGAAGTGTTAAAAAAGCTCTGAATTTTGAGTTGAAAGTCGCTCGTTCAGCCCCAGTCGGTAGGACAGCCTCACTCAGGATCAGGTTTCTCTGTGGGGACGTCACAACCCCAGGAGGGTCACGATAAACAGCTGGGGGCCTCCGAAAGTGCAGAAAACATGATTACAATCTAGAGCAGAGCAAACAACCCAATGCTCCAGAGTAATCTTCATCAGCCTCTCCAAATGCGTACACACAGAAGCAAACACGCTCACAAACACATCCGCCTGCACACAAACACATACTCGCTGTGCATCTCTATAAGCTTATCACGGGTGCATTTTTGCTCCTGTTTGCAGCTGAGCAGAGGCAGCAAAGCAGTTGTGCTTTGGCTGAGCAGCCTTTGGCCCGGAGAGCAGTGAGAAACCCTACATCGTGCCGCTGGGTCAGGGCTCCCGGGTCTGCTCTTGCTGCCCCGGTGCCGCAGAGATGCACGGTGCTGCCTTGCCTCCTTCCCATCTGCCGGGAGGATGCTAAATCCTTCCCGTCACTGTGGGCTTGCACAGACAAACCCATTAACGGGTGGGAGGTGGCGAGATGCTGCGATGATAAGTGCTCCCGAAAAGGCGATACGCAAATTGGAAGTCTGATTGTCGTTATTAGCCATTTTGAAATGAGCTTCCTTTGACAATGGTGCTGCCCCTTTTGTTTTAGCTCTCCGCAAACACCGGCATGATTGAAACTGGCTGTCTGCAACGCTTATGGAAAACAAATTCAGGCTTTCTCTTACCTGCTTATCAGTGCTACTTGTAGCTCATCCTGCGGCTCGCACGGAGAGTGACACCTAGCAGGTGAGGCGCTGCATGCTGCGAGGAGGGGAGCAGGCTGCCAAGACCTTGCTTGGCACTCGGGCACAGAAGTGATTAAATCCACAAGGTGAGGGCCTGAGCGCTTCCCTGGTGCTTAATGCTGCCCATGCAAACACAGGGCCCCTCTGTGCAGGCACTGATGGAGAACAACCTTCAGAGTCTGCAGCCAGCCACTGATCAAACTGGCATTCGCCCTGCTGGCTTTTCCTTGTGTGTGTGTTTTGCTTTGCTTTAGAGAAAAGGGTC
This sequence comes from Aythya ferina, assembly GCF_964211825.1. NCBI lineage: Eukaryota > Metazoa > Chordata > Aves > Anseriformes > Anatidae > Aythya > Aythya ferina. The sequence continues at coordinate 7,826,637 of NC_140318.1, forward strand.
TGGAACCAGGCAAGGAAAGGGTTAAAAACGAGTGAAAAATCTTTGGTGCCAGGCAGGTTCAAACCTCTAATTAGGGTAATTGATAATACAATGCTCAAAGGTAGCAGAAGCCCTGAGGCTGCTAAGCAAACACCCCTGAAGAGGTGATAAAGATGAAGCAGGCATTTGCCCAGGTTCATCTCACCAGATTTGCACCCTTAGGAGCAGCCAAGTGAAGATCTTATCCTTCTGCCTGCTGCAGGCCCTGCTCCTGGCCAGTGTCGCAGAGCTCCTGCAGGGGGACAGAGGCTGGGGGGTGCCAGCCACCACCCCACACCTCTCCTGGGAGGTGGATGAGGTGGGCGACAGGTGCAGAGCTCCTGTAACGTGCCGTCTTCTTCTCCCTGCTTCCCCACTCTGTGCCGTTCCCCGGATTATTCTCATGCAGGGCATCTTCTCCTCTTTTCCCCCCAGTGATGGCAGTTTTTTTCTGATGGAGTCGTGAGGTTCATGAAATGTAGCGAAGGGCTTTTTCTGCAAGGACTTCAAAACAGCTTGTTTCATTTGCTTGGCTCCTTTCATCCTTTGTTGTCCCTGGGTTGTGCTGGACTCCCAACCGCTACCCAGCCTTATCTGCTCAAATTTCTGCTGAGGGTTTGGAGGCAGCACAGTCAAAATCCACGTGTGATACCCAGGCTGAGAGCTGCTACTTCCCAGCTCACACGGGCGCCCAGAAAGAAGCTCAAAGGGACTTGCCATGCACACACACACGCACACGGCTGCCTGTGGATGCCACGGTTGCGTGCTCTGAAGCAGCTTCACCTGAGAAAACAGGAGGGTGTGCATGGATGCTCAGCAGAAGCACAGCCCCTCAGCATGCACCTGGAGGCTTCCAGCTGCTTGTGGACACACCCAGCGATGCTCCAAGGTGGCCCCTTTGGGCACACCAAGCACTAGCAAGTATTCTGCAGCCCGTCCACATGCTGCAAAGCACCTTTCCTCTGCAGGAACCAGAGCCTGTATATATGGGATTCGCTGCTTTCAGCACTGCCTGGACCCCACAGGGCTTGCTTTCAGCCCAGAGGCATGCATCCCCATCTCCCTGCGCCCACATACACAGAGCCAGCCCTCCTGTATCCTCGTTGGCACATCCCAGCCCACAAGCAAGGTCAGTCTTCTCACTATTGCTGCACTAAAACTCCCCCCCCACCCCCCAACGTAATTGCTATGAGCACTTCTTGTACAGGCTGCTGCCTCTCACCCTGTCCCCCGTCCTTGCAGACAAGTCACTTCCACATGGGGACATGCACCTCATCCATGCACACTGCAAAACCCACACAATATTCACACACACCCCCTCGGTGCACCGCTTCTTCCTGAGCACAAAAAGGCAGGAGGGGAAAATACAGGTACCTGTGCTTGGAACGAAATAGGGCCAGGACAGCCCATCCCATTCCATCCCACCCCACACTCTCCCCAAACTTGTAGTTACCGCCCAGCTCCTGGAAGTTTTATTGCAGGGACATGCCCCTCCACAGCACCCCCTTATTGCTCCAGCAATGCTGCAGCTGCTGAGAGCCAGAAAATAAATAAATAAATAAATGGGGTCTTAAGGATCTAATTTGCAGATTTGCACCAGATCCTGTGAAACCTGATGCATGCACGTTGCCCATCAAACCCAGACCTCTGGCAAACCTTTGCATGGATGCGAGTGGTGGTGAAGAGACTCCCTCACCTAGGAAAACAGGCACTGTGCAGCGTTTGCAGCCCCTACCTGGGCCAATTTGCTGCTTGTGTTATTGCCTCTAGAGGATTGTTCCCGTGTGTTCACCCACCTGAATCTCCCTGCAGCATTTTTAATCTAATCTTCCCTGTAACTGCAAGGTGAGGGTCATTTATAGCTATTTTTCATAAAAACAATATTTCAAACCAAATAATAGTAATGCAGAAGAGAGGGAAAAAAAAAAAAAAAGACAAAAAAAAAAAAAAAAAAGACAAAAAAAAAAGACCTAAGAACTTGTTGGAGAGCAGCAAGCATGCACAAATTAAGCTCAGAGGCTTGTCTCCCTCTACTGGCCCTCAGACAAGGCAGGCAGGAGTCAAACTGCTTTTTAAGGTGAAAAATACAACAGAAACACCTAACACGGTCAACACTCGTCTTTTTTTTCTTGTACTTTCTGTCTTGTCAAGCACACACCTTTGAAAGAAACAGAGACAATCAGGATGTTTTCAGACAAAACATGAGGATGTGTCTCCTTTTTGGCATTATTGCACCAAGGAGAGTAGGAACCAGCACCAGATGTACCTTGCTCACCTTTCCAGAGTTGGTATGCTCAGCACTGAGTATTTCTCAGATCCTCCTGCTCTGATTTTCTGAGTCCCAGCTGTAGGTTTCCATCTGAGCTAATGAACCCCCAGCTTGCCCCATCATTTTCCTACCCCAGTTCAGCACACAGCATCCCCACTCTGTGCTCCTCTGCAGCCCCAGCCCACGCTCCAGGCTCTCTGGACAGGCATTTCTGCTGGCCAGGAACAGCTCTGCTGGGCTTTTCCGTGGGTGTTTTTGGTATAAGGGGAGCAGAGGAGAGGCAAAGAGAAGCCACATGAGTGGCTCTGATTTCAGAACGAGCTCTTGGAGGCACAAACACCACCTCCCTCTGTAATTTCCCATTCCCAAATCAGTCCTGGTTTGTATCTTGAAAGTGTGTGTCCAAAGTGGGGGGGCAGAGTAGGAACTTTTAACTACAAATTTTCATGAGAGTGTTTTTAAACTCTACACTTACCACAGCCTGCATCTGCCTCTAAGCTAATTTGAAACTACTATCCCCATCTTTATGATTTTCTTGAGAAACCGAGGTTGCTTTATATTGCTAATATTTGTACCTACGGAACAGCCGTGTGCTGGGAATCTTTAATATGAGTCCTGCTAAACTGTGTAGTTCTTAAACATTTTCAAAATATCTGTGATGGCTTCTTTCTGCTAGATAATCTTCCTCTTGCAATCTTTAAGAATGGCATCTATAATGCAATGAAATCTGTAACAATGTTCCCTGGTTCCTGTGATCATCCATATTGCAAACAATTAGGGTCTTTCAGTGCCTTGGCTCTCCAGAAATTACTCTTCTTTTTCTTTTTCTTTTTTTTTTTTTTTTCTTTTCTTTTTTTTTTTTTTTTTTTTTTTTTGGTTGAAATGCTAAAGGAAATCAATGCTGTTAAGAAAAAGACATCATAATTTGCCAGGGGGAAGGGCAAACCTGGTCATTTTTAGCCATCATGAAAACAAAAATTGCTACCCCCAGCTTAAATATTATTGTGATGAAGTTGTTTTTCCAGTCGGAGTCACATTTGTGCTGGATACTTTACAAGCATACTGGTCTAACCACAGATAGGATCTCACTGACATTTATACTGATATGCCTGGAGGACAAGCAGTTTAGAGTCCTTATATTATCTCTATAACACTGCAGAAAAAGCTGAGAAATTTGCCATTTATGTTGCTTTTGCTTTTCGGATACTCTCCCAGACACACTACCCAAAAGGAGCAGAAGCTGCCCTGCAGTTTTTTTCAGGCATCACACTGAAATGCAGCCACCTCTGGAAAGGACCAAGGGACAATGTTGATGCCCTGTTACACAGTGCCCACCTGAAATTCCAAGGGGCAGAGGGGAAGCAGACAGTAAGGACTCAAACTGGGGAATAAGAGGAGTGACAGCTAATCCCTCCATAAAAAGCTGGGAGGGAAAGGATGGCCACACATGGGCTGCAAGTGGATTTTCTGATTTTTACCAGAAATTTTCAGCTTAGATCATGCAAGCTTGGGCATCCATGGGCTTTTTTTTTTTTTTTTTTTTTTTTTTTTTGAGAGGTCTGAAAAAGTCAACGGAGGAAAGCAAGCCAACAGAAGAAAGCAAGCCAACTGCAAGGGCTTATGTCAGACTTCCACCTCCAGCAGGCAAAGCTTTAGGGGGCCTCAAACCAAAAATAGGGCCGAAATCAGCGTTTTCTTCCCAAACAGGTCAGCCAGACCCCATCAGCACCACCAGGTGGGGTTAGTCCAGCGTGGATCCGCCGCCGACAACCACCAGGTAGTGAATAATAATTGCAGTCCCACTTCCTGCAGCAGTTCCTCTGTAGAGGTTTCTTATCGACCCAGCGCAGTTTAGCTTGTGAGATGTGATGAAATCATAGCCAGAGGGTTTATGGCAGTGGCTGCAGGCTATTAAAGCTCAGATGCCATCCTTAACTTGTGCTGGGGGCTCTTCTTTATTCATGACATGACAGCCAGAGGATGAGGTGTCAGGCGTAACACTAACATCTCTTGGCACCCATTGGTTTGTATTGCTCACAAAACTTTGCCTTATTTAGGAGACAATTTGTGTATTTATAATTAATATGGATTAGATATTATTATCTATGCAATATGGCAGGCAAGCAGTTTAGAGAGGCTAACAGCTGTTCAATAATGCAAATGATGCACACATAAATTACAGTTTAGTAATGGGATATTATTACCAACGCACACAAAAGTTCAGAACCCAGGGGTGGCAAGTATAAATAACCACGGCATGGAAACGTTCCCAAGCTCTCCCCAGACATGCAGCTGAGGTGCAGGGAACGGACCCAGGCACTGGTTCCTCCTGTATTCACCAACTGGCCTCGCTGTTCGCAGCAGCTATGAATGAATGGAAAAACAGCACAGCTGGCCTCCAAACAACCATCTAAGCTCTCTGTGCTTGCTCCCAGCCAAGAAAACCTCCCAACGCTTTTGTTGGCACCTGGAGTTTTTGAAGAAAGGCATCGGGTTTGACAAACATTTTGTTGGGAGGGTTGGTCCGTTCTAAAAATGAGCCTCCCCAGGGAAGGATGTGTCTGTGTGGCCTCTCCTTTGAATTTTTTCTGCCCCCCTGCTATGATTTATTCTTTCCCTTGCCAGCACAGGCTTCAGAGAGCAGGGACAGCACCTCAGGGGCATGGGCACATCCACCCGCTGAGGACAGGCATCCCTTTGCACGACCAGCAGCTATCCCAGCAGGAGCTTTGCGGGGCTTGGGGACACAGGTAACTGCTTTTCTTAACCCGAGCCCAAAAGAAACCAAGCACCAGGAGGATTTGTTCATCTCTTCTGATGAAACCAACACGTTCATCTCCTCTCCAGCATCCTGCAAAGGACTGGGAAGAGGCAGCTGCCAGCCCCACTGCTGGGAACCCGAGAGCAGCAGAAGTGAGGCATGGAAAGCACCGCTGCTGTGGCACAGCCTCTGCCCTACAGGTGAGGAACATCGTGGGGTTTGGCACCGGCTCCCGATGTGCTCATTAAACCTGTCTAGCTATGTAAAATATACTGACAGGAGTCCTGTTAACAGAGCAAATCCAAATCAGCTCCTCTGCCAATGTCCCTGTAAGGAGCAAAGGAGAGAGGAAGAAGCAGGGCTATGTAGAGAGATTTGGCTTTGTGCTCCCAAATCAGCTCTCAGAGAGGGATAGCTGGAGGTATTTAAATGGGATGAGAGAGAAGAGGGGAACAAGAGAGATGTAAAAGCAGAAAAAAAAAAAAAAAAAAGAAAAAAAAAAGTGAATAGAAATTGAACTTGTCTTCAGGTTTAAATCCGCACAGGACACATACATATAGGAATGTCCATGAGCCAGAAGATCAGCTATGGCCCGTTCCCTTCACCGAACCCTCCTGCAAGGTGGCTCATCCGAGCAGTGGCACCCATTCACTCCTTTCTGAGCAGCAGATAAGACCCACAGGTCTCTTCCATCCCAACTTGTATTTCTGCCTGCAGTGACAACACACGGCAGAGGGAAAAGCACAGCATTTCCCTCGTGTCGTAAATAAGGCTGAGATTACTGATGGCGTAGAATAGGACTGACTATTGCAATATTTAATCTGCTGGGTGGGCAATTCATTAAAACAGATATCTTGGGCTTTAATCACTCTGCCAGGCTGCCATCTGCTTCCCTCCTGCTCCCTCCTGGCTTAGGCCAGGTCTCGATATAGGAGGGGACAGCTTGTGAGAGGCTCTTTGGGGCCTGTGTCATAATTCATCTTGTGCACGCAACAGAGCAAGCTGCTTGGTGCAATGAATCCTACCATGTGCATGCAGCCACGCCGCTCCTGCTCCTGCATGGGCAGGGCTGGAAGAGATGGGGGGTCCCAAAGTTTGGGAACAGGGCTGGGAACAGCAGTGGCTGGGGGAGCTGGATCCCCTAACCTCCCTGCCATGTCAGCAGGGTTTGCAGAAAGCATCTGTCAGTCCTTACAGAGGTGTTATTCACGGGAATGAAACCAATTCATCTCGTCAGCTCTCTTGCTGTGAATTTCAGTGGCATGGGTCTTCTCCTCCAAAACCCATGCTCTTTCTGTCCCGTGTACAACCTCAGAAACAACATTTCCACCCTCCAGACCACTCCTGCCAACAGCCAAAAAGAAGACAACAGAGTGCTGCTGAGGAGGCTGTGCTCAGTCAGACAGTGACCTTGTCTGCTTCACGTCACCCATCCGGACCCCTGTGCCCACCCTGCTGGCACCCAGGTGGGATTTGGCTTGGAGGTGTCCTCTCAGCACAGGCTCTGTCCTTTCTCATGGTGTCCCAACCAGCAAGTCGAGAAGGAAAGGCCCACGATGGACTGCTTGCTCACCTGGCCAGGTGCTCAGCAAAAGACTGCTGTGCTGAGTGGAGGAAAAGTTCCCCTCTAGGGATGTTAAATAGGGCAGGAATGGTGATCTGATTTAGATCTGAACCCAGATGTTAGCAAGGTTTGGGAACATTCCCTGAGCTGATTAGCTCCACCTCTAGCTATGGATGGAGCAGGCAGTGAAGGACAATTCCTTCTCATGCACTAGAAAAATGTTCTTATCCCCGAGCTTCACTAGAAGCACTGCTTCAAAGCAGCCTGCACTGGTGCTGCCCGCTTTGTGCCACCCTTGCAGCCAGGAAAGATCCACTTCCCACCGTCTGAACCAGAGGAATGATTGTTGGCAGCTGTCCACCATGGTCATCGCCTGCCTCCATTTCCTACTTCTGCTGTGGCTTCTCCTTCATGTCTTCATCTGGAACCACAAAGGATCTGCCTTTTATTTAGGTACACAGGTCCCTCAGAACATCACAGGGACCTAGAGGGGGCTGTGAGTGTGTACGAGGAGGTGGGTTTCATGCCTCAGCTCCTCTGTTCATTCCCTGCCAGGTCCCATCATGAATCCGGCTGTCTCCTTAGTAATACCTCCAGGGCCTGGGCTCTCCCTGTTGTTTCATGACTGAGAAGTACCCAACCGAGCAGTAGATGTTTTTTTAATATGAAAGAAAATTAGCAAGTCTACTTTTTCACTCACTAAATAAATACTAACACAAAGAGTAAATATAATGACTACTCAACTAACTTTTCGTTATCAATATCAACACATGAAGATTTTAAATCCCTCCAAAATAAATAGTTAGGGGAAACAATGTACATAATAAAGAGCAATTTTTAATGAATATTTGTCATACTTGAGCAGGTTTATTTCCATTCTTTTTAGGGGATCTTGCAGAGCATCTGGTCTGACCATGACCACATGAAGCCACTGCCACCACTGGAGGCCCATGCCGGATTACAGAGGTTGTGGAAAGTAAAGACAATATCTAAAACATTCACACCAAGGTTTCAATGAGGAAAAGTATAATCTCTGCTTATCTTTCAGCTTTTGGCTCCTCTGGACACACCTGATCCACATATTCCCTTCCTGTTCAGGTATGGCTATATTAAGCTGCCTTTACTTAAGCTAAAAGCTCACTTATTTGTCAAGCAGACCTGGAATTGGCCAGACACTGGTAAACAAGGGAAAGGCTGAGCTACACTAAACGGTTTGATGTGTTCAGTGCTTCTCCCTGTTGGCACTGCATCGGGAGACAGAGAGAAACCTCAGAGGATGGGCCTCTAATGCTGGCTTTCAGAGCGAGGAAACAGAAGAGTTCAATAAATTCAGATTCTCCTTGAAAGACTTTAGAAGGCTCACAGAACCATATGCCAGCAGAATGGGAGATAAAAATATCTCATATTGAGATAGTCACTTGGGTCTCAGGAAGATTAAGAGAGGAATGCAGAGGGAAGGCGGTGGCAGTGGGGGAGATTGCGATGAGGAAGGATTTCTCTGGTATTTCTGCCATAAGGACTGAGGGATCCCATGGGTGACAAATTAAACATGTTATTATTCTTGGGCAAGATGCTGTCATTTTTGTTTGCTAAGGCTCCCGATTCTCAACCCACATTTTCCAATAGCTGGCCTGCATGGGGAACAATTTTGGCTAGGCTGAACTTCAGGAGAGACAGATCCTCAGGAGGCTCCATGCCCACTGCACGGGGAATTTGGGTAGACTTAACTGAAAATAGACAGATGGTCTTGGAGTCTTATGGAGCCAAGAACAAAGATGAATTAGAGACCCTTTCTTCCCCCAAAGAGAGAATTGTTGTCAAGATTAGCATGATTCATGGGAGGAGACGTGGGGCACATCACTTAAAGCATCACTGGACAGAGCTCTCTTATCATGGTGAAAAAGGCAGCACGATAATGGGGCAGAACACAGGATTCTGCCTTTATTTAAGGGAAAATGGGTAATACTAGTTGGAAATCGTGATGTCAGTTTTAGTTACATGGCAGCTGGTACCCACCTGGTGTCAGAGAGCAGGGGCAGCTGGAGAGCTGCCTGCCATGTGCTGCCTCCTGCTCCCAGCAGCATGCACCTCTACCCAACCTCCCTGGAGAAACTCCACAGACTCAAAGATTAAGGAAACATTTAGCCAGCCAGGAGGGAGCACTGTCCCAGTGAGAAGTCCATCTTAACTGGTAGGGGTTCAAAACTAATTTGTCCCTTTGATTTCCAAGAAGTTGATGCCTTCAGTGCAGCAAATGAATCTTGTAAATGGAGGTTACAGCAGGGCCTGTTGCTTGCTTTTGCTCCTGTCAGGAGCCATGCATAAGGGCTTTCACATGCCACTCTGCATTTCAAACCAGTAATGGCAGCCTGGGATGCTTTAAGTAGGCCCTAATTAGTGCTGATAGATTTCAGGGTGCTCTGAGGCTAGGTTGCACAGCCTTTGCAGAGCTGGGAGGCAGTCTCCTTCATTGCTTGAATGACAAAAAGGTTCAGTGGGACTTGGGTTTGAAACAGCTCAATAAAAGTGGTTATGACACGGCCACAGGCCTTGAATTAACAGCTGATCCAACAAAGAAAAGAGGTGAAACAGCAACCAATTAATGTTTCTTCTTGTGCAACCTCAAAAAGACAAACTTTCAGAGAGCTTCAGGTTTGGATTTCAGCTGCTTACCTGCATTTTCTCCAGTTCTTTGGATCTGTAAAGTTCTTATTAAAAAATGTGCCATGTCATAAATTCCTGGTACTTTTTAACCCCCCGTGTTAGTGTGTTTGATAGTTTATGAACTGTTGCAGAATTATGGTGATTAGGTTAAGTTCCAGCAGCTTATGCTTTTAACTTGGCATGCTTCCAGTTGTGACAAGTATGTGTGGGTCGAAAGGAGGTGACCTGTATGCCTTTGACTCACAGAACTATAATTCTGCATTGGTTCTATTCCAGTGGGGGGCAAACGAATCCCGAAACTTAATAAATCCCAACTTCCATGTATTTGTGTCACTGTTTCACCCCCATTTCCCCTTTGAGTCACCTTGTTAGAGGCATTTACCACCTTAATCACCCACTCCATTAGCTCTGGAGTTCTTCCACCCACACCAGCTCTTTGCTGTGTGCTGGAGACCTTCACCGTGAGCTGGGATGTGCTATGGCAGAGCCGTAGTGCAATGTCACATGCATGCTGACCCATCAAAGGCTTGCTCACTATAGTGGTTCACTTTCTGTCCTGCTCAGACTACAACCCTCTTATTCTGTGCTATGTGTGGAGAAAAATAGTGTTGTCATTACTGCAGTGGAGGTGCAGGCTATTGGAAGAGAACTGAAGCATGCTGGAGATACCTTTGCTTTTCTTTGCCACCTTCTCATACCTTCTCGTTGCAGTCACTGGACCCCAGGGAATATGTGAAGCACCACGTAGAAATATTTGGGTAAGCTCCTGTGTTATCATTCCTAAGGTTGGGTTTAAAACTCTGCCTCAGAGCAGTGGCCTGGACAAGTCTCTGCTTTGATTTCTCTGTATGAAGGACCATAGCAATGTTGGTTTGTGGGTCATATTTTGCCTCTTTGCAGACCGTACAGTCTCCATGTGTCTGTAGGTCACATAAAGCCATGAGTCCCAAACTCATCTGTGACTAGTGCCATTCTGCTGCTGACTCAGCAGCAGTCATCTCCGTGCTCTGCTGGAGAAGCTCTGTTGTACATAGCCAGCATATCCACGTCTGCACAGGATCCAAGAAGATGCACCGGCTTTCTGGTGTGAAATAAGCTAGGATCCCGTGTTCTTGGATTGCTGCATTGGTATTAAACTAAAATAAACAAACAACAACAAGAACACCAACAAGAAAAAAAAAAAAAAAAAAGTTTTACATTTGCAAAGTTAATGCAGAAGGGCAAAGGGCTTTATCTTCTACTGAAAGGTAAGCAAGAATGAGGAAAGAGAAAAAAAAAAAAAAACGCAAAACGTACACAGCTTAGGGAAAAAAAAAAAGGCAGTTAAGAAGGGATTTAATTGATAATGGTTTAGATAATGTCAAGTGAAGTTTCTATTCTCAGCCCAAGTGCAGATGATGAGGCAAAAGGACTAAATGTAGAAATTAAAGAAATACCCATTCAAAGCTAAACTGAGAAACCTTTTGTCACACAGAGAATCATAAGCGAGTGAGAAGTCCCAGCAGGAGAGGTTCTCAAGGCAAAATAACACTGGGGGCATTCAGGAAATAATTAGCTGGCTTCCTGGAGGGAGCAAGTAGTTGTGTGTGAGGAAAGGAGGAGTGTGCGAGAGGAGGGGGAGGACTAGAATGAGATAAGATTCTAATAGGAAGAATGGATGAGGAATGAAGGACTTTTAACTCATTCTGTGCAGGGGGAGAAAAGTAATCAAGTAAGTAAAGGAAGAAGAAGATCTGTTAGGCCCAATTTAATGAGCTCCTCTGGAGTGGCAGTCTAGATCAGAGATGTGAGAGGAGGCTCCTGGTTTCAGGCTGAGATAAACTGTCCCCAGGTCAGAAGCATCATCTCTGCAGGCGGCCACTTGTTGCAGAACAAAGTGACCCATGGGCTGCTCCTGATCCCTGCAGCCAGTGCACGTGTGTTTGTGGGAGTTTGCTTTTCCCAGTGGTGGTTTTGTTGTTGGGACCAGCCCCAGCTGGAGCCCCTGGGATGTCTTTGCTACTCTCGTTAGGCTGCACCTGTGTGGCTCTTGCACCAATCCCCATTTTGATCAGGGATATCTGCATTTGTCAGTGACATTATTACTGTTATTGATGCTGTTGCAATTCAAAACGTTTCTGTAGGAACAACCCTTCCACCTTCCGTGGTGAGGCATTCTGCTTCACCTCTTTTCTTTGTTGGATCAGCTGCTAATTCAAGGCCTGTGGCCATGTCACAACCACTTTTATTGAGCTGTCTAAAACCCAAGGGATTTCATGGGGTTTAGCTTCAGTGCTAACATGGAAGAAAACCTAAACCAGTAAGGAAAAACCTAACATGGCCAAAAGGTGCGAGAGCCACAGAAAGACATACTAAAGGTGTTTTTCTGTATCAAATACATCTTCTGATTTTCTCCCTTCACAACCATATCCAAACCAAAGGATGTTCTTTTTAAGAGAACGTGTGGAAGGTTTCTGGGCTCTAACCTTGAAATTTCTATATATTCTCCAGGCAGGTAGCAAGCAGCTTACCCCACCTGCCTGTCAACCCTTAATTGGAGCACTCACCTTTAAGGAAAAGAGTTCAACCTTTGGGCCTATTCAACAAGTGGCTTTTCAGCAGCAACTGCTAACGAAGGCACCAATTAGCACTAACTGTACTCGTAGCTTTTGCTGTATAAGTAGGAGTCTGCTAGGAACCGAGTGAGACCATCTCAGGATCTGACCTGAGCATTTAGCTCAGGCCACTGAACAGCTGCCAGAGGCTAATCACTGCACCCCATTACCTGCCTCTGCCAGGGCTTAACCACTGACTGCGAGATCCAGGTTCAGGCATTAGTGCCTCTGGGACAGTCTTTCCCCATCCTCAGAAAGTTTCTCTGTCATTAACTGTCCCTCCTTCCCCAGTCTCACTCCAGTCTCAGTCTCAAAGAGGCAATCTGTGCCAGTCTCTGCCCCTGGTTTGATGCAGAGTCCTGTTAATAACACATGCCAATAAAAAGTAGTTTGTAGACAGCAAGCAATGTCTTTTCTGAGGTGGTTCAGAGCTGCCACCTACCAAGCATGGATGGGAGTGTCCAAATGTGCAGGTCAAGGTTGAGAAGGGGCTGGAAGAGCCTTGCCTAATCTAAATAAAGCCTACAAGGACTGAGACTGTGGAATAGGATATTAGCGACAGGCAGAGCTCAGACACTGCTGCTAGAAATCCTCCTCCATTCTGAATGTCAACAGCAAGTAGTCTAACTCAACATACATGCATCTTGAGTATTTTCTAGCTGGGTCTAAACCACCATCTCAATTGCAAAACAACCCCAAGCTCAGGCCTGTCTTCAAGCCAAGGAGCTTCCCACTCTGCTTGGGTGTAGAAATCAGAGCAGATGTCTCAGACAGACGTCTTTCTTCCCCCAAGTGACCAGGCATCTCTGTGGGAGGGCTCGAGGCAGCCCCTTCCCAAAATAAGGGCCATCCCAAATCATCCTAGCAGGAAATCACCGTGCCTGAGCAGAGAAGCAGTTTCCTCCCTTGCTGCTCTTCTTCAGCCTTTTTCCATTCCTCTCTATCACAGCCCACCAACGCAAACAGCAAACACACAGTCCGGCACCAGTCAGTGTTAGAAAAAGTTCACTGAAGCCTAAATCACGCTCCTCGGCTATCCGTAACAAGATGAAGGGGAAAAGGGCACCGTGGCTGCAAGCTACACTTTAAATGGGACAGAAAGACAGGGGAAAAAAGCTTCAATTTTCCCCCGAGGCCCTTTACAAGGGGTAAATTAATGAGGAGATACAAAGACTGGAGATTAGCATTTGGGCTTAGTGAAGGAGAAGAGATTGTAGGAGGTCTGGGAGGGGACAACAGAGAGTTTACAAACCCTTTAATCTGGCAGATAGCGGCTGTCGGGGATGCATGTTCCAACTTGCTCCATGACACTGTAGATCATGTTAGCCTTTGTGCTGGTTTAATTGGAGCTTTGCAGTTGCCCTTGGTCACTGCTAATTGCCTTAATTGAAATGGTGCGCATCTGCGCAAGTGGGAATACATGCTTGTGTGGGTTTAGGAGGAAAATATATCCTCAGCGTTTCCAGCCATTGTCCGATGGGTTTGGGCTGAATTATGTGATTGCATCAGCTGCCTGCTGTGCTTTAGAAAAGCTGGCTGGATTTATTGCAAGATTATAAAAACCCAGCTTTAAGCTGCATTGGTTGCACTTGGTTACTTAAGAAAAGGGGAGAATAGAAAGAAAATGGAGCAGTTGTCTGGTTTTGTACCATTCACCCTGATGCAGCGGGATTTCTGTCCACAGCCTTTCTCCCTACTCTCAGCATCTCCTCTCTGTCTGACTAAGGCTTGTATGTACAGCAAACTGAAGCCCACATTTTATGCATGGATTTTCTCCAGGCTGAAGGCAATGAAATGGGAAAGTTTGGAGAGCCTTAGAAATATCTCAAGGCTCATTTGAATGGAGGAGGAGGAGACATAAAGTCATCTGTCTTCCCTACCTCTGAACACATGTGATCTCATCAGGAAATTGAGCACTTATCTCAGTGCATCCCTAAGTGCTCAGCCCCTCTCCAAGCAGGACAGAGCCTCAGGCACTTGGTGTAGTTCCCCTGTGTCCCATGGTGTGTAGCCACGGCTCAATGGCAGAAGATCTGAGCTCTTGGTCCCTCAGGCTTCTTCACTAGAGACGCAAGAAGACCAAGTTGCCCATGTTTCACCTAATTTATTGTTAGGAGTTAGGCTCCTAACACTTCCCGCCACTTCCAGGTGGCCCCAGAGGATCTTCAGGTCTGCCAACATCTCTGTATTAAAGAGTTGAAAAAAAAATCCATCCAGTGTAGGGCACAAACACACCTACCTTCAGCTATTCTCAGGATCCCATAGAATCCTAAAACTTGGTTTTGCCCTTTTTACAAGTGCTTTTGCATATTTAAAGTTCACCTGTGAGACCAGATTGACCACAAGACCTACTCCCCCATTCTTGAGTTCAGGGCTGGGAGCACTTCTGGGGTGAAAATGGACTCAATCGCTCTTGCTGGAGCTGAGAATGAGAGTTTATAACCTCATGAGGACGTGCAAGTCCTCTTTTCCAATCCTTGCTCCAGCAGCTTTGCCTATTTTACCCTAAGACCACTTAGTGCAAAATATGGTAATGGGCCTTAGTACAGTGACAGGTATGTCTTCTCCCTAGGAAGTGCCTTTTACTGCAAACAATTGCCTGTAATGGTGTGAATTTCCCCAGAAAGCAGTCAGTCACTCCACCACCTTGCTGAAGGCTCTAATCTCTAAACCGTCATATGAAAGCCATGATTAGAGTCAAGGGAATCCTGTATTTAGCACTGAGGAGCTAAGGGCAGGACTTCAGAAACCTCTCTACATGGGATTCCCATGCTGGCAGCTGACTGCCTGGGGTCTTCCAAGGTCTTTTGTTCTCCCTCATTTCACAGGTAGACAAAGTGCTGAACTCAGGGTGCTCCTGATAGTAACCTAGGAGTTGGGACGCCATCCCAACTAAATCCTTCAAATATGTATGAGCCTAGGACTCCATCAATGCAAGGACCTGGAAGCTTGCACAGGTTTTGGCATAAGGAAGCTTTGGCAGCCCACAAAGATGCATCACTTTGAGTTAATTTATAAGAACTTGGACAGGGAGAGAGTTCATTTAATTGAAAGATGTAATTATCAGGTGTTGAAGGCAACGGGGCTCATTAATTTCTGAGACATGCTGTTGACTGAACTGTCCTCATTTTCATTTTTCACTCCATATCAAGGCTGAATCCATGTGTCAGAGAGGCTAGGAGAAACCAGATCATTATCATTTTGCTTGTTTTATTTTCCTAAAGGCAGAGGTTTGTCTTCAGCCCAACAGTAACCCCAGGGGGTGTGGGCTTGCCCATGTCATATGACAGAAGGGCTCCCATAGGGACCTTGGCATGATTTCATTTGGGCCTGGACCCAGATGACTCCCAGAGCGTCTGGTAACAGAATAGATTGGGCTAAGGTGGAAGGTGACGGATTACAGAGGCCACATCTGGTGATGGGAAGGAAGCTATGAAGTCCCTTCACATCTTTTTTCCTTCCTTCAGCTTTAATGCTTATATTCATCCTTAAAGCAAAGATGCTTAGTGGACACAGGGGCTGCTACAGATGGGAATCCATCCCATGGGAGACCAGCAAGAAGTCGTGTCTGTTTTGCCTGGAAATCCAGACCACAAACCTCTCCATCTGGATTTTCCTAGCCTGCCACTTCTACCACCCCAACAGAAACTGAAACTGCCTTGCCACCACCCTCCTCACATTGGTATTCCCTCCAGCCTGCCAGTCTGCACTTAGATTTATGATTTATTTAGAATTGGATTACACTGAGGCTCAAGGCCAGCACTCCCTAATCTGTCACCGTCCCTGCCACGGCCATACACAAACATTTGTTTTAGCTGTGTCAGCATCTCTGGCTCCTGAAGAAGGACGCCCATTGTTAATTGCTATAGCAACCACAATTCAGGGTTTGGGCTTTTTTTTTTTCTTCTTCTAATACTCCTATCCCTGCCGAAAAGCATTGGCATTGTCAAGTGATAGATATTTATAACTTAATATAACAGTGGCACGTCTAAGTTATGCCATTGAAATGCATCACAGCCAGAGTTGTTCTGTTATTTGTTTTTGTGCTGAATAGCAGCAAGCGCTTTAAGTTATTGTCCTCACACACCCATAAAAAGGGAAAAGAAGGGTTGTATAATTGTTGCTCATATTTATAGCAGTTGGATGCAGGGTGCCAGGGCGCAAGGAAGTCTCCTTTCAGCAATGTCACTCAAGATGATATTGAGGGCTATGCTCCCTTCAAATGCGCTGATCATGAATGTCTATTTGGATCGGGAAATGAGGTTTTTGGGTTTGGATGAACAAACCGATTATGCCAGGGATATTTTTGGCTCCAGCTGGCTAAAGTCTGATGAGCTAAGACATGAGCATGCTCAAAAATGTGGAACCAACATAAAATAATGAGTAAGCCCTTTGAAATTACTAAGCACGAGTGCAAACCAGGAAAGAACAACCCGTCTGTAATGCACCACGACACGAGGGAACCAAACTCTTTGCACTTAACCTTTTTCCTATTACTTTCTAGGCGAGGCCCTGTGGAGATTTGTTCTCAAAACCCCCTGGGGGACACATGGCGTGCCACACACCCATCATGGTCCCACCTGCCAAGGGGTGTAGGTGACCCCTGAGCCAGAAAGTAAGCTATGGTGTGGGGTCAAGCAGGCTGGAGGAATGGACAAGCAAAAAGCTGCCCTTGTGAGGACTGGAAGAAAAGTAGGAAAGCCAGGACATGAGAAATGATCTGTGGAAAAAAAAGCTGAAGGCAATGGGGGTCAGATAATGTGAGAGAAAAGAGGCCTAGAAGGGTGGCCAGGAATGGGCAGTGCTGTGAAATATCTGAGTTGCTCACGGCGGTAATGTGGCCTCCGGTCAATGGTCTGCATGCTGGGGAAAGCTCTGTCCAGAAGATGTGCTAAAAGGAAAAATATGAATCAATGAGGGACAGATAGGAGGAGTTAAGATCTTATTAATTTCATTGGATAGATTAAAAAACACTTAGAGATGCAATGGAGATATGGAGGGAAGAGTGAGACAGAAGGGTGGGTTGGCTTTCTCTAGAGAGGTGGGAATGGCCCTGGGGTTAACAAGGCACACAAGGACAGTGCTGCAGCCATTACACGGAGCATGTGAACAGAGCAGAGCCAACAGGGTGAAGATCAAGGAGCATCCTAACAAGAAACGCAGCCCTTTATGTCCAGCTTCATCTCCTCATGCCTCTCCTTCCCAGGGTCCCACAGCCTCCTTTCCATGGTGCTGCCAATGCTTTGGTGACCCGGGGCTGGGGGGCCACGGACATCCTGCCTAGGGCTCCAGGGAGAGAAGGGGAGAGATAGAAGAAGAGCTCTGGCAGACTGTGATGGGAGGACATGGGATAATATGAAGACCTGTGTCAAAGAAAAGGAGAGAGATCCTTTTTTATCTTGGACCAGGCACATCTGTGCCTCTCTTAACACTCCGCTCATGGCATGAGCCCTCTCACTGCACATCCTTGGAGGAAACCTGGGGTAGACTATGTTCACCTCCCCCTCCAGAGTGCTTTTTCCCTTGCAGACTGCCTTTATGGCTCAGCTTCTTTAATGAGGTATTCCTCGGTCTGCTGTGGTTTGGGATAGTTCCTGGCAGATCAGGTTGCCGACCTTATGTTGGAGGGGAAAGCCTTGCAGCTCAGCTGCTCTGGTGTGAGGCATCCAACATAACTTCCCAGCAGCTGTTAGGTGGACGGGAAATTGCATAAGACGTGACTTGTGGGGCTGGGGTGGGATAAGGTAGGGCATTTCCTTAAACAGCTTTAAAACCCATCAATGATTTGATTTGCTTTCTGAGAAGGCTTTAGCTCAACAAACAATTGCAAACTACACAGTCGCAAGGTAAAATGAAAAGCCCATGGGCATTAATTATATATATAGATATTAAAAAAGAAGCTACTGCTTAATTATTGTTTGCAAATCTCGGTATTTAAATTGACTTATTTGCAAATGTCTGTTTAGAAATTGACTTTGTAATTATAAAGTCGGTGCAGGCATATCACAGGCCCTGGAGGGGTCTCTAACGAGGAATGATAATGTACCAGGCAAAGTGAACTATCCTGAGCTGCATTTTAATAACCGAGAGGTGCTTGGAAGGGGGAGCGGAGGGTCTGCGAGAAATCCCAAAGCCAACAAAAGAAGCAACCGATGGAGGATAGAGAGAGATGGCTCCACAAAGCAGAGGGCTAACATGTTTGAGAAGGGGCTTCAGGGGAAAAGGCAGCTCTTCCTGAAGCCCCAGCGATAGGAGTGAGCTGGCAGCAAGCTCGGTTTCAGCTTCTGAATGAGAATGAGGCAGTCTGCTGGCAGCAAACCATCAGCTGCTGAAGGCTCTAGCTCCCTGCCGGTGGAAACGACACTGTTGGGCATGTGTCCAGCCTCCCCCTCTCACCAGCACCTCAAGCAGCAGAGGGATGGGCTCGTGTTGGCACTCATAAGCCCTTCCATGGGGGCACATTTGCGTGCAGGACTAAGGGCAGCTCACTCTGCCTATGCTCCAAGCTACTAGGAGGTGAGGTGGTTCCCAAATCTAATAGCCCTTTCCTGGACTTGAGGATTTGTTAACCAAACGCCATGGTTGAGGGCCACCTCCAACAGAGCACGGAGACATCCAGTATCTCCTTGTGCCTGTCCCTATGCTTTGTCACTTGAGGCAGGTGACCTCCAATGGGTTGCAAGGTCTCCTGGGTGAAGACTGGTGTATTTTAGCAGGCCACAAAGCCTTGATAATCCCACAGCATGTGCAACACATTTTAAGATTTGACTTCTGCACATGTCCAAGAAATATAACTACACTAAAGGAGGAGTAAGTGTGTTCAATCACTTTTTCTTCCCATCATCCTTGACAACAGCACTGCTAGGTCTCCAGATCTAGTGGTCCAGGCTATTTTTTCTTTATGGACCATCACTATTAGCTTTAAAGGCAGCCACTGGCCCATGATTTCTTGCATAGTTCATTAACCAAGAGGGAACAAATCTTGGCTGCTAGGCTACACATTAGCAAGATCAACAGCTGGCCGGGTGCAAAAATAATAACTAAAAAAATTATCATAAGCAAAAGCTCTGGGTTTTTGACTCGTCTGCTATGCATAGTCATGTTATCCCTTATTCGTGAGCATTCAAATGGTGCCAGTATATTCATGAAAATGTGGCAGCTCAAGACAAGTTCTGAAAGTTAAACAGGATCCAAGATATTGCTGGAGCAGGATGATATTACACTTTTGCATGAAATCATGAGTAAAAGTGTGTTCCTTCTCAACTTAAAGGCAAACACCCACACACCTTTTACTGACGTCATAGGGAAGGCAAAGGAACTATGTGAATCAAAAAACAACTGTTTCTCTGACCAAAATAGCTGTGTCGGTACAAAGCATGACTCTGAAGGACTCAACACCCTCCTGATCTGCCTCTCCAAATGTTAAGCCCTGCTCAGTGTTTGCTGCCCACTCCGTTGTGCAGCCTGTGCCTATTAAATGCAGAAGAAATTCTGCTTGGAACAGCATTGTATGCCTCGTTCAAGAGAGATAAGAAGCCCCACCAGTTACAGCCAGTGACATGGAAGACCCAAATTCCTTTATGTCCGCTTGAGCTGGCCAGAAATAATCTGTCTCCCATCTGGAGGCCTGGTAGCTGTATTAGGACAGAGCTGTGAACATAGAAAATCCACTGAGAGATCTGTTTGGAGGCACATGGCCTTGGACATTTTATTCAGCCTCTATGGTGAAATTACTCTGCTCAATCGTACTTGGATTTTCTGGTTGTCAGTTGGTTTTCAGTTATTTCAGTGAAAAATTAAAAGGAAGGTATGAAGCAAGGAAGCAAGGAAGCAAGGAAGGAAGGAAGGAGCTTGTGCTGAATTTAAAAAGAGAAAAAAAAAACTCTGAACATCTTGATTAAATTTGAAATGGAAGTGTAAGCTTCTTGTCTAATTAGTTATAAAAAAAATATACATTACATCTCAGTATCAACTCATCTAAGAAAAATGATCGGATGTCCTTATACAACTGCAACATTTCCTCGGCAGGCCTTCGTGTTGTGAAGAGATGTGTGTAGTCACAGCAGCTTTTCCAACCACACATTTCAGAGTGTAGGATCAGGGCAGCATCATGAGAGCCTGCACTGACTCACATGGTCTTCCCCAGGTGGATTCTGCTCAGAGGTTTGCAGCATCCCATTTATTTTTATTTTCCCCAGAATCCTTCAACTCAAGGGTTGTGCTAGGACAATAATTGTTCAAACAAGAAGCATATTACATCTCATATTCAGGCATTAATTAAAGCCATCCAAGATCTCACAAAGTTTGTCGTTGATTCAGAGCGAATGGGACCTGCAGATAATTAATGACTCTCGATGACAGTTCTTGAAAAATTGGTTTCTGGCAGCAATCAGCATATGCTGGATAGGTTTCTACTTTATAAGCCTGTTCTGTTCTTAAAGACACAAGAAACAGTGAAAGCAGGCTGTTCTTTTCAATATTAATTAGACCATTATTTATTTGGAAAAGAGAGTTTTTTGTTTTAGATACTTACATGTCAGCTGCTGAGAATTCCACCCTAAGTCACTTAATAGCCCATTAAGAAATTGTTGTGATGACTAATTATGTATTACAAATTCAGAATCTGTTTACTAGATAGCTTCAGTTTTATTAATTAATAAGATTACTGCTTAGATTCCCAAGCCCATGATGCCTATTCTGGCATTGTCTTAAAATACAACATATGTGAAATATGATACATCTTGCATTTTCCTATTAGAGTGCTTTAAGTTCTGTCTAAGGAATATGACTGTTCTGTGCTTCACTGTGGACAGATCATTATGTCTGATTGCAACTAACAACTAATAGCAAATACTAATGAAGGGCTTGATTTTACCTTTAGGAGCAATGGAGCTGTAGACATACTGTGCCTTTGCATATCTCTGTGCTACCAGTCAAAATAAATGGTGACAAGCCACGAGACAGCACGGATGGTTTGAGTTAGCCAACTGATGAGATGAAGCCAATCCAGACCTCAGCTCAGGTGAGCTACTAGAGTACAAGTCCACCCAATGGAGCTGAACTAAGGTTGAACCAGGGCTTGGTGGTTCCTTTATCATCTGATCAAAGGAGTACCTCCATTGCTTTCCTTTAGAGACTCCCCTGAACAAAAAGTTCCGTCCTGCTGTGCTTTGTCAGGGAGAATAGGTACTGATTGTCTACTGCTACTAAATTTGATGTCAGATTGGGTGTTAACTGTGCTTAATTTCCTAGGAATTTATTCACAAATTCAAATCCCTCCCCACACAGCCATTCAAAGGCTCTTTTCAACTTTTATGCCAAGGCTAGATGCTACAGTACCCTGCCCAGATGCCACAGCTCCACTAGAGCATGCTACTGCAGCCCCGAGACAGCCAAGGTCTCTGCCCAAAGGAGCCCACAGTCTATGTAGTGCTCACCAGCTTTGGTGGGCTGACCTTGAGGAGAGCACTTTGGACTTTCTCTGTGTGGCAACAGCACCACGTCTAATGAAAATCCATACTGAGAGAGTATGCAAAGGTCAGACTCGATTAATTCTTTCCAGAGGTTCCTCCACAATGTCAACATTGATCTGCTTCCTAGTCGCGCGGTTTTCTCTCAGCTGACAACCATATGCCAGTCTGAGCCCTGCTCTATTGTAAATTGTAACAGATATGGAGATGGGATCATTAAAATACCCAGAGAATACACAGCAGGTCATTGTTTTGCTGCTTTTGCTGAGAAAATCTCACCGTCACACTGAAGAGTAGATGTTATAGGCCAATCTTATGGCAAAAAAGTTAATCCTACAATGAAATTGGATGAAATGCCTGAGGATGGGGATCAGTATGTGGGTCTCTGTGTTGTCTATGCTAAAAAATTGCTGCTTTATGAAGCAGACTTGTACAACAGTCAGTGAGATACACAGGGATTTTACTTCCAGCCATACCCATGGGAAAATAAAAACAGCCTAGTCTCTATGAGTGGTCAGTCTCAGGGCATCTGTCTCAAACTGCCCTCGGATGGTTTTTCATTAGGGATGGCTTAGGGCTAAATCATTTCATCTTACCAGAAGAAGGAAGCTCAGCCACAGCCTGTCTTCCTACATATCCGACAGGACTTTTTGGAGTCACACCGAATTTCCATGAGTCTGGTGTCATGTAAACACTGCTTTTTGGCTCAGACCTGAAATACGTAACTGAGGCATGCTCCAACCACACCTCAAATTCACTTCTCGTAGGTTTTGCTGGAGTCTGGGGACATGGATTTAGCCTCTTCACCACTCAGCTATTTCTTGCCTGATTTAATTGAGGTGCAACCACTTAATAACCTCCGCTAATGGGGAGGGACTTTCTCTTTATAAATACAGACTTGGGAGGCTTGGACTCTGACAAAGCCTACTTAGCAACTCCAAGTAATGATGATCTATTTTAACAGTGACCATTATTATTAATAAAATCAACCAGCCAGGACTCTGTCATTCTGATGTACTTTTAAAAGTCAGCTTCACCATTGCTCAGAGATCCAACTTACTGTTCATTTCCTACCCTTTTCAGTTTAAGCTTAAGTCAGATTAAATTGTTACATGAAAAACAACAGCAACAACAACACAAACTGCTCAATAAAAGAGTTAAGAGAAGGAAAAATCAGAGAAGAAATAGATTATTTTTCCTTCAAAATGAAAGTTGTTTCACTCTTACAAATAATCACCACATGACAAAGACAAGGCATGCACTGAAGATATATTGAGGCTCCTGCTGTCCTAAAGGTCACAAGAATACATGAAAGATCTCCTTGCCAGGGTAAGTGGTGCCTAAGAAAAATGCATTGAGAATTACTCACCTTTCCAAAAAGTTGCAGACAAATGAGTACGGCCTTTCAAAGGGGCGGCATGACCAGATGCCTTCCTTAAAATGCCTCTGAAGGCAACAGGAAAAAAGAAGTCAAATTAAATCATCGATTCAGCAATATCTTTGCTACTCAACAAGCTGGCATTTCTAGAGAAACAAAGGTTGAAAACAATCCAGAAAGAGATGTCTGTGCAGAACTCGGAGTCCTTTCCATGTGCTAATCTATTCCTTTTGGTGCTTATGTCTCACCTGCACCGCGCCTTTGCGCATTTCCCAGCACCGCATTAAACAACGCGTGCACATCGCTGAACCTTCTGCTCCGGCACTAACTGCTTTGACTTCCACAAACACGGCGGCCAAAAAGACATCACAAAAGTACCTAACCTCATCTTGAGAGCGGGAGAGGGAGAATTATGAGAATGATTTTAAAGGAACAGAAAGAGAGGAAGACAGAGAGATTTTTATTGCTCAAGGGGAAAAAAAGAGATTATAATTGAACTGCAGAAAATTCTCCACATCACAGGTAATGGTGCCTGGGTTACCTCTCTTTATCTGTGCAATAGAGATTAGCAAACGGGGTCATAAAGGGAAATTAAAGTCAAATAAATTCTGGGCCACCACTCGGTAAGTACTGATTTCCTACCATTTAGAAAAAGGAACATCAGGGCAAATGAAGTGGCACAGCATAAGGCAGCAGCCAAGGGAGAGAGACACGCTGCCATAAACATGGGCTGGGGTGGGGACAGACGGCTCCTGTTCTGCAGTATGCCTCTGGGGAGCCTTTTGGGAGGTTTCTTCCAGGAGTAAGGGACTGCTTAGTGTGGGTGCTGGCAGACTCAAGCTCCCAGCACCTGAGAAATTGAGATCTCGGGCAAGGTGGACATCAGAAGCGGCTCTGGAGATGTGAGATATTGTCTGCCCACTGCTTTTATTGCCCCTGTTCTGCAGGTTCCCATTTTCCCCAGAAAGACGGTTGGATGTAGAGCATGTACACACCATGACCACAGCAGGGAACCTAACATCAGTGCCTCTCCCTGCACCTATCCGTCCTCTGATGGCTGCTGAGCCCTCGGGGCTGGCACTGCCGTAGGTGAGGAGCACTTACATCCAGCTCTGCTTCCACTGGTGGCAGTGACTGGGACAGAGCAAGGGCTGGGAGGCATTCAAGGCCCATCCAGCAGAGATCTTCAGGTTCTATTTGGGTCTTTTTGGGACCACGCAATGGAGAGTATCGGACATCAGCAGCCAGCACTGTCAGAGGTGACAAGAGGGTTTGGAGGTAATTATTCCAGCATTTCCCAATCTGAGACTCCTTCAAAAGTTTGATTGTCTGAAAGTGCTGGAAAAACAAGATTAGGTTTCTGAAGGTATCTCAGATACAGAATAAATAAAATGCATGAGGAGAAAAACAAAAACAAACAAACAAAAAAAAAACAACCAACCAACCAAAGGAAGAAAAAAGCAGCCCAAAGCAGGCATTACCACAAATCACTTTGAATCCATTGAAAGCTCTTTTCTGCTCTTTTTAGAAGTGACTGTTCCTGTTGTGAATGTGTTTTTTTTTTTTTTTTTTTTTCTTGGATTTCTTAAGTAATTTTTACTGACCTTCACAGAAGTTTTACAGCATTGCTAGCCAGTAAGATACTCAGGCAGCTCTCTGAAGGGAAGATGATGCCTGTGTTGAAGTATCTTCATTCTTTTCCTTGGAAGTGCCAAATTAAATCAGAATTCACCTTCCTCCCCTTGCCTGGATGGGCAGGACATGGTGGAGAGGGGGGACTGGTGTGGGGTTGGCTGTCAGAGGCTGTCAGCAAGGAGGAGAGCTGGGCAGCCCACCCCAGCCTGCCCGCTGCCCGTTACGCTGATGGCCAACAGGACCTTACATCTCCTTGGCAAGCCCTGAGCCTTGCAGCCTTGTGGGCAGCTGAGCACGAAGCCGGCCCAGCCGCTGATAGCTCACGAAGCCTCACAGCGAGCAGCATCCCCATCCCTCAGAGCGGGGCTGAAATATGTGTCAGGGTCGTCAGCCTGTCTTCGGAGCGCGAAGAGCCTGGTTAGGTTCAAGTGGGGCAAGAAAATCAGTCTTGCAAGAGAGAACTGGGACAACCTGGAGGAATAAAGTGGTGGGGGGTGAGCAGCAAAGATGGACGGAGATCAGAGGGAGAAATAAGCCCATCTGCGCTCTTCTCCACTCACCCCTTTCAAGGGAATGTGTTCCTGACCGTTCGTTCCTTCACTCCCTCCCTCCTCCCCCGCCGCACATTCTCTCTTGACTTATTTGATGCTGTTTGAAATCAAGCACTTGGTTTACCCTTCTCAAGCGGAGCTGATCTCTCCCAGCATGACTCTGACTGCAGCGGGAGGCACAGCGGGATGCTGGATATGGAAACCTGGCATTAGTATCACTTTCAGATGACAGCAGATCAGAGAGCTGGACCTGGGAGCGAATTAATATAGGGCTAGGATTCACTCGGAGGGTTTGCTGCTGTCACACTCCTCTCGAGATGTGAGAGAGAATTAATGCGAGGGGCTGAGACTCCCTGAGAGCGCTGACGGCCTGTCATCCGCAGGGTGCCGCGGGACCTGGGCACCAGGGGATGTGGGGAACGGGTGTGCTGCAGGGCCTGCGGCTGTCCCGGAGGGCACAGGGGAAGTCACCTTGCTCCCGGTGACCTCCAGGGCTCCTAGTTAAGTGTCTGATCTGAAATCCACCCAGGTGGATGGATGAGGGTTGGTTTAACCTCCAGCACACAACCAGGTGGCCCAGGGTTGCCTCTGTGTGGTCCCGAGGGATTCAGCCCCTTCATGTGGGGCTGGTGCAGGTGAGAGTCTCATGGAAAACAGTAGCAATACCCCAAATCTTGAGTCACCCAAGGGACCAGGCTCCCTAAGAGCCACTGGGACCCATCTTTGAATGTCCTTGGAGAGACATAACATTGAACCCAATGGGTACCCTTGTTGCTGCCCCTCAGTATGGGCAGGGATGGCACATGCTTTTTACCAGGGAATGAGAACAGCAACTAAACTACCCAGGTCTGGGAAACAGAAATTGGGTCCATGAAAGGTTATCCAAATCCAGGGCCTTTTCCATAGACCATAATCTTTGAAAAACAGCATCCGATATCCTGGAATGATTTCTCTCACCTTTTGAATCACAAAGAGGAACCTACAACTTCCCTATGTTTGGTCAGCCAGGAAGGATCACAGAGCTCCTGTTTCAGTGAGGCTGCCCAGGCCTTTGGCTGTTGGCCTGAAGATTTTTGGGTGGCCAAAATCAGACCTCTTCTTTTTATTATTATTTATTTATTTATTTATTATTTTATCTTTTATTTTCTGTGGTCCACAGAGCACCTCCCTTCTCCTGGTGAACCAGTATGCCCCACAGCAGTGGCCAGGCATGTTTGTCACGGGCACGAAGACCGAAAACGGATGCGGGAAAGAAGCTGACCCACATTTTGGGGAGGTTAACAGTTATTTAGAACCACACATCCCTGAGCCAGTGGCTCTGCGGGGCAGGAGGCAAAAGGAGGATTCGCTCCCTCTTTTCAAAGGGAGAGAGAGGTTTGGAGCCTGGAGCGTAAACACAGCTGAGGATTCTGAAAATAGACAATATCCTTCAAATGCAGCCTAGGGATGAGATCAAATCATTGTACACACCCGATTTCTCAAAAAAAAAAAAAAAAGTAAAAAAAAAAAAAAGGAGGAAGTAGGCCCTTGGAAGCAAAATAAAGACAGAACAATGTAAAACGAAGCACTGGAGGAGACAGCTTCAAATAATTACAGTGTGCAAGCCTCACGCTGGGAAGCAGCATATGCTGGAGGAGCCCTCGCTGGGGACGCAGGCGGCGCGGGCAGGAGGAGGGCTGGGAGCAGCGTCAGCTTCAAAGCAGCACGCGCCACGCCGGGCTCCGAGCAGCTCCAGCTCCGGTGAGGTCAGCGATACGATGCCAGAGATGAAAATACCCTCCTGCTTAAAACAAAATCCCTTCCTTCCACCACCGGTGGCACGGGATGGTAAGCAGCAGGCGAGGGACTAATTTTGTAGCAGGTATTTGGGTCACGGGCTGCCGCTCAGGTGTGCGTCACTTGGTGCTCCTGCTACGAGCAGTGAGGGGGGCTCAGCTCCGCAAAGCCTCTCGGGGAGCTGAGAAATGGCATTTAAGTGCTTTGCAGCCCAGAGGGCTGGGCTCAGCTCATCGGCACGGGGCACAGGGGTCTGCCGCTCGGTTTCTAGGGGTCAGCATCACTGCACTTAGGTTGTCATTTCCCAGTGACATTGGTGAAAAGTTAGGAGCTAATGCTTGGTGTGAGAGTTTAAAATAGTTGAGTAAGAAACTACGCATTGCTCGGGCTGTGCTGGCACTGCGCTGTTTGGAAAGCAAGGCTGAGTCAGGCCAGTGTTTCAGTGGCCAGCTTTGTGTTGTTGTTTGGGAAAGTCTGATAAATGTTATTGTGCCTTTGTTTCTGACACCCCCGTACCATTTATTTTTAATTTAAAAAAGAATTTAAACGATGCTTTTAAGCGGAAAGATCTCAGTCTCTCTTCATAAAGATAAATAAACATCTTCATAAGAAAAAGAACATCCAGTTCTCTCTTGAACGTGTCCCACCTACATTTCACTTCCCTGTGAGGAGGACTGTGTACAGAATGCAACTATATGTTTTGTAGTTTATGATCCAATTTGTGCTAAATGGTGGGACTGTCACTGTCTGGATATGCCTGTGAGAGGCAAGACTTTGCTTAGGAGCAGCTCTCAGCCCAAGGAATTCTCCCTTTCACCTCCCTGTGAAGAGGCTGCACGGAGAAAGGATGTGCCTGTAACTGCATAGTCCAGCGGTTTCTAATCACAGATTCACTGAGGTTGGTAAAGCCCTCCAACACCATCTGGTCCAACCATCCCCCTACCACCCATGTCACCACTAAACCCTGTCCCCAAGCACCACGTCCAACCTCTCCTTGAACACCCCCAGGGATGGTGACTCCAGCACCTCCCTTTGCAACCCGTCCCAGTGCCTGACTGCTCTTTCTGAGCAGAAATGTCTCCTCATTTCCAACCTGAGCCTCCCCTGGCACAACTTGAGGCCATTCCCTCTGGTCCTGTCACACTTACCTGTGAGAAGAGGCCGACCCCCAGCACCCCACACCTTCCTTTCAGTGAGCTAGAGAGAGGGATCTGGAGTCTGTGAATCCTTGGAGCCCCTCTGTCATTTTGCTAACGGATCCATGAGTGATAACCACAAAGACCGACTGCTGTGACAGCGCTGACATCTGCTATGCAGGGTCTACGCCTCCCTTGGGGAGAAGTGTAGGGAGTCAACGCACTGCAAGATGTTAAAACCAGTGCTGTAGGCAGGCATGGTGTCTTCACCCCTTACATGATAAAAATACAATTAGCTCCCATTAGCACACATGCACCTGAAATACCCGTGTTTAGCAATTCAACCCAATCATGCCCAAACTATCCACATTTATTTATCTGCTCTGGCTGATTGTGGCAGCTTTCAAGAAGCAGAGAAAACAGCAAGCCCCACTAGAGGGCTTGCAAACTGCTCAGAGAAATGCTCTGTTAGCAGAAAAACTGTTCCCCACAAGCACATTAATGATACATGGAGCAGCTTGTTAAGTTTGGATGTTCTGTGAAGTTCTCTGAAATGGCAAAGGCCTGAGCATGCACCACTTCCCAGCCTCCATCCCTCCCTTCCTCCCCCTGCTCCAATTCATCCTCCGTGCCCACAAAATGAGAAAAATGTCATTCATACAGAAAGCTCCTCAGCAATTCTATTATCGATCCCCCAGCAGTTTCATTTCAATATCGACCAGATCCATGATGATAATTGATGAGCAATGCAAGTGATGGAAGAGTGGAGAGAACAATGCTGAGCAGAACTTCCAGCACCAATGGTAGGCAGCTCCTCTGTGCCTCAGCTCAACCCCTTTGGCATTTCAAAAGGGGGAAAAAAATAAATCACTATTATTTTAATTATTATTTTTAAGAATAGCACACTGGAACTTTCAAGGTTCCAGTTTGTGTGAATGGTCAGAGTCAATCAGCATGTCTGAGTGTCTGTCCATGTGAGAGAAGAAAAACAAACAAGAGACAAAATGTTAAATGTTGAAGTCGCCAGCTCAAAAAGCAACAAGCAGGAGGAAGCAAAGGTTGCTCAGAGATGTCCAGAAGGAATAAGCAGCACTGGAAAGCTCCATCAAATGGGGACTGCTCAGCAGAGCCACCACTTCAGTGCCATGCAGAAGGAGCACTCACTGAGGTACTCTCCTCACTAGTTTTAATACCCCAGCCAGCAAGGGAACTGTGGGTTTATATCCCTAACATTTACTCTCTAGCTGCTCAGTGATGGACTTTTAATATCACCGTCCTAAGACAGCCTAGGAGATAACAGCCCCCGGGGTGCATCAGGCGCAGCACTGAGCTGGGAGCTCCCAGCAGGCACAACAGAGCCAGGCACAGGCATACAAACAGAGACCACAGCGTGGAGGTCACTGCATGTATCGGGCTTCTCATGCCTGCCCCTGCTGTGTAATTAAGCTTATAAACAAGGGAGAAGATCCACATACAAAAAGACAAAGGAGAGAAAGAAGAAATAAAATAAAACCTAATTATCTTGTCAGGGACGGCAGCGAGACGCTTTACATCTCCTGGTGGTACACATGGTCCATGAGTGGAAAGCTGTCAGGTTCTGCCCCAGAAGAGGCTGCTTTTCAGCGAGGTGATGTCTCTGTTTGTCCTCCCGGGGGAGGGCTTTGAAATGAAAGTTGAGCTGCACTAAAAGCTCGTGGATGTCAAAAAGAGATGGTCAAATACACTTCTCCTCATGCTGTCATGGGTCTCCTGCCTCTATCTGGGCCGTGCATCTCCCTACACTGAGCTCTGGAGCTCACCAGACCATCCATAGGGCCTCTAACCTGGCAGAAGACTAACCCAGCCCCTCAAAGATGCAAATAGATAACTTCTGGTTAGAGTGCAGAAAATGAGCTGTGGTTAGGGAAGTGCAGGCAGCCAGCAGCCAGAGCTGGGATGGGGGAGCTGGGTTCTTCAGCAGCGTGGTGTCACGTTGATTCACCTCATTTCAATTTTTGACATTCAAAAATACATATATATTTTTTTCTAACAACCTCCTCCTCACTTTTCGTGCTCCCTTGGGACTGGGTGTCCCATT
Organism: Aythya ferina; assembly: GCF_964211825.1. Lineage (NCBI taxonomy): Eukaryota > Metazoa > Chordata > Aves > Anseriformes > Anatidae > Aythya > Aythya ferina. The sequence goes on from NC_140318.1 coordinate 7,856,530, forward strand.
TCACCTTGGCTTCTTCTTCGTGTTGTTGTCCGTGTGGGGGAAAACAACCAAGTCACTCGCTAGCATTTCACACCCGGCTAGCAGCAGTGAGAATGACATTTGCAGGAGCCCCCAGACGGTGCTGTCACAGTGTTACTGGCTCTTTTCCGTAATCCACATGCAGGGCTTAGTCCCTGGCTGGTGGAGCAGGCGTTTCCTGGAGGGTTTCTGCAATCTGGAGAGCTCTGCCTTTGCCTCTTTGCCTAGACTCTGGTGCTGCAAGGTTGCTCCTCGAGATCTAGGCACTGGTGTTTTTTCCTAAAGATCCTGAAGATGTGGGCTATCTTCTGTGATGCCCTGCACCCCAGTTCAAGGGCTGCTTCATATGTGAAATGAGATGTCTAAAATGTACAGCCAGCAAACAAGTCAGTAGTTTCTTCTTTGGGGAATGTAAATTGCTTTGCCCTAAAATAATACTATTGCTTGTTGAAGACGCTACATCTAAAACAGACTTTTTTAATGATGTCCCATACAGCTAAAGTGCTACTCAGCTGAATTTATACAGATCTCCATCTCTCCCAGTCCCCAGTTGCCCACAGGGTTCAGGAAGCATAAAATGAATGATGCCAGATTAATTACCCTGACCCCTGGATCTAGATGCAGCTCCTGCCTGAGAATATCCCCCTTCCCTCCCACCCACCACCCTGTCAGTCTTTTCTAGCATTAACTGGGATTTAGCCCACTCCCAACCTGGGCCATGTGTTTGATGTGGACCTTAGGCTTAGGATCTCAGAACCCAACCTCTGACATGAACGCCCCTCAGTGCTAAAAATCACTCCGGGAGCAGGGAAATGAGCACATTGTGAGGCTTTATGCAGTTAGCTTTACACAGACGGGTACACCCTGAGCTCCTAGTGGCTGCTCTCAGAAATTGCTCTGAAACGACCCATAAATAGGAGCAGGGTAATTGCAATGTATATTCTAATAACTGCAGCTATAATAACACCCCCTCCTGCCCACTTTACTCTTTAGGGGTGATCTGCCAAAATGAGAAACAAAATTACTGTGTCTGTTCAGCAAATTCTTACTGACAAAATCTTTAAGAGTTGACAAGAGTAATATACTGAAAATTAGTTTAGAAGTGTTTCAAGTTTCAAAAAATCAATCAAAATCAAATTAAGTTCTGAAGACGCTGTCTGTAGAGTTTAAGGAAAATAGAGATCAGCTGCAGCGATGTGAGATCGTGGGCTCAGCTTCTGAGCAGGAGGGTTCGGGCTGCTCTGCCACCTCTTCTGGTCCAGACAGGAGAGCTACAGCTGGTCCCAGGGCTCTGCTGGTGCCCTTGCTGATCTCGTGAGCTTGGGCACTGAGAAGAAACCCAGCCTGAGCAACCCACAACAGGGTCCTCAGCACGGCAATTCCCCCATCTGAAGGATATGCCCTAACTGGAGGGCCATAAATTGGGGGTTAGAGGTACGAAGAAGATTTTCCCCCCACTTCCTGATCATTTCTCTCAAAATATGCTTAATCTAATGCTGGATAGGAAAAAAATAACAGGTTGAAGCTCATAAAGATCTTCAGCAAGGAGGAAAACCAGTTCCTAATCCAGATCTACTACAAATGCCAACAGGGCTAACCCGAACTAGGAACAGGGCACCTTTAAATCCCATTAAGTGTTGCTTATAGACTCTGTTCCCTTCTTGGCTGTGTGATCCCAAATATCCCAAGCCTATACTAGCCCCAGTGTCGCCAGAGAAGCCTGGAACTCATTCTCTTCTTGAGAATATGAGAAAAAAACTGCATGCAAGTTTGTCCTGCTTCCGAATTGCCTTTCTGGGCAGCAGAGTGCACGCCATGCTCAGATATCTGTCTTTTTTGCCCTTCATCCATATGGTGCCCTGACCCCATCTTGGCCCAGCAGATCCAAGAGCTTCTGACCTACAAATCCTCAGCCATCTGTTTTGCGATTCAGGCTCAGCCCAGCTTGCTGTTTCAGCACTTGCTCCGGGTGGATGGGGTTGCTTCAGGTTTCCAATTATGTCTTCCTTAATTATATTCCTCCTTGGGGTCCTAGAGGCCCTGGAAATTTTCCCCCACTCTGTCTTTTCCCAAAACTGTGAGTCAACAGTTCAATTATAGTCTCTTTATACAGGCATGAGAATTTGTTTCTTGGGCAAAGTTCCTTGATAAGATGATATGCTACATAAATGTCTCTAGCAAAACACATTTCACAGTGAATTTATCTCTGCACAACTTCTCTGCCTTATAGCACCTTATCATTCCAAGACGTCTCAAGGCACTTTCCAAAAGGTGTGCAATAATAATACTTCACAGTTATACACAGCCTTTCATGGGAATATCTCAGAGTGCTGGATGGAGAAAAGCACTCAGCTCCATCAAACAGCTGGGAGTGCTGAGGGAAGGGAGGTGGAATTCAATTGCCCAAATGAATTGGGAAAATGCAGGGCTTGTGGTGGTGCCCAGGACCCCACAGAATGCCTTTTTTGCTCCTAATGTGCTTCTCATGAGTTCGTTGCCTGCCACACTGCTCCCAGGGACCAGCCACGCTGCAGAGAGGAGATGTGGCTTTGTCCTCTGGTCCCTTTGGGATGGGGACTCTGTTCTGTCTCTGCCCCATTCACCCCGCACCCAAAATGCCTTATGCAAGAAATAAAACACTCTGGGACTGGAAGTGGTAGAAGATTTGTAACACACTTCGTGGCTGTTCCTAAAATGAAGATGCCTGTGCTCAGCTGAGGACCTTGGCCTGGAGCAGAGCTGAGTGAAGATCCCGTTTTCTGTGTGGGACAGAGCTCTGAATGCTGTTGTCCCTGTAGGAATGAGATTTCCTAGAACTACCCAGAAGTGCACAGCAGATAGGTCCCTTTGCCTCGTCAGAGGTTCTTCCACAAATTCTTTTAGACCTTTAACAGTGACCCTGAATGTGCTTCAGACCATATTTGCTCCTTCCTGAGATACCATCTCCAGCTCCTGTGCTCCACTTGGGAATCACTCCACCTCCTCCCACCTTCCTGCTCTATGATTTTCCTTTCTCTTCTGCTCTTTCTGGTTTGCTTGAGACTGAGCTACAAGTAGGAAGCTACCTGAAGAAAGACATCTTCTTTGTCCCAGGGACATGGTGCAGCTGGATTCTCGATGGGCTGCTGGATTTGGTGAGCCACAGAGCCTGAACCTGCTTCCTCCCATGGACATAGGCACTGTCACATGTATTCAGGTCCCATCAGAAGCACCTTCTGTACCTGAAGTCAGGGATTGGTGTGGTATATATGTGTTTTTTTTTTGTTTTGTTTTGTTTTTTTTTTTTTCTCAAGAAGCACCTACTGCAGTCCCCATGGAGTGTAGGCACTGTTGGGACTCTCCTCCACTGCTGTGAGTGACTGGCCAAGCACTTTGTCTTTTGGTTCCTGCTCTGGCTGGACGACAAGTGCCTGAAAAGCAGGAAAGCCATGAATAATGATGAGCATTTGCCTCCTCAGGGGTGAACTTCCAGCCAAATTATCAGTTTTCTTCCAGCATGTGATGGGAACCAGGCCAAGAGCAATGCACTGGGGTCCTGGTTATTTTTAAGGGTGTCTGATGACTACTTAGCAAGCTCCTAAATAACTTACCTTTTAGAGGCACAGCATCCTGGATGGCTACCCCACATTTAATCCAGTTCCAACTCCTGGCATTGACCATTCCCTTCCCAGCCACACATCTACCCCTGGCGCTTGCCATGCATCGAGCTGCCACGTACCCCATCAGCACAGTGTCCTTGGCTCCAGCCCTGCCCATCATCTTCCTCTGCATTTTATCACGTTCAGCAACCCCTCCTCTCCCTCTCCCTCCCAGCAGAGCTTATATCATCAAAAAATCACTTTGGCACCTTCACTGTCAGCAAGCGGCTGTTTATCTGCTATATCATTGGAAAGATCTCTAAAGCCAGGCTTGGAAAACAGCCCTTTGGTATTTTTTTGATGCAGGATCATCTGAAAGGAGGATGAGAAGTGGTGAGACTATGTTTTCCTTGTACAGATCAATATGACTTTAGCTTTTCTGCCTGTCCACTGCCTTTGCTCACACATTTCTCCTTCCCTCCCTCTTTGCTTCCCTTTGCTGCATTTTGGCATTTCCAGCACTCCTGACATGTGGCCCTCCTGGTCCTGTGTGCATCAGGGCACAATTTCTGCCTGGCTGGAGCATGTCCATTCGGCCCAGGGAAATGTTTCCGAGTCAGCCAACCCACCCCACAGATTTCAGATACTTTTCACCTCCTCCTTGCCCCACGCTCTTTTGCAGCCCCAGTTTTCTGTGCTGTGGAGAACTGTGTTTCCAGCTGTTGAAAGCCACTAAATGAATTTTCCATCTCTTCCCTTTCTTCTCCCCTTTTGGGACAGAAACAATCGTGTCCTTCTCTCGTGCACCCTTCACCTCTGCGAGTGGCAGATTTACTCTTGCCTGGCTTCCTGGCAGCTGCTGCAGCTGCAGCGTGGAGTGGGGCCGCCAGCGCCTTCCAGTCCCGTTCTCGCTGTGCTGCTTTCTGAAGACCCAAGGTCACGATGAGAGCAGCAAGCTCACTCCTGAGCAATGGTTTTCTTGAGGAGAGCTTCATATTAAACCAATGTTATCATGTTATACGCAGGGAAACTGAGGCACTGCTTGGTGGAAGGACCCAGACCTGGTGGCACAAGAAAGGAGCAGGTCTCTTGGGCCATCTACTGTCCCCTGGCTCAAACACTAGAGGTGTTGTTACTAAAGGGGGAGAAATGCTGAGATAGGGTGAGCAGGCAGCTCGTGAGGAGTGATCTGGACTGCTCCTCCTGCCAGGTACCCACCATGTGAATGGAGAGCAACCACTGCCCCACAGGCTTCAGCCTGCCATGGGGCACCAGTGTCAAATTCATTCCCAAAGAAAAGGGTCCTTTCCTCGATCAAAACCCAGCAGCAAACCCCATCCTGTTAATCATAACCAGAGACAGGGAAGCACTTCTCCCTTCTCAGATGGAGCTAGGAGGGGGAGACAGGTTGTTACCGTAATAGCAGTAAAGACGCCCACCACTGTGCTAAATGATATATTTATATGCACGTCTGTAATGAGAGACTGTTCTTGTTCCCAGAGCACCGACAGCCTGAAGGAGAAATGAAAGCTCTTTCTCCAAGGTCACTGAGTAGCAGAGACTGTGTCCTGGTTTCAGAAAGTGCGGGGAAGGATTTACCCATGGCCCCTCTCCTCCTCCTCCCTGCAGGTGCTGTGTGCTTACAGCTGCCTCCCTGGCCCTTTCATCAGCTCTCCGGGGCTCCGAGGGCTGGCACGTAGTCATCCGAATGGACAGGGACCAAAACCAGTGCACACACAAGCTGGTCCTTCGTCCTCTTCCTGCAAGAGGGGAGTAGCAAAAAGCCTTGCTGCAAAATTAAACAAGGAGCAAGAGGGATTCTGAGAGCTGAAAGGCAATTTAAAATCTCACATAAAAAAAATATAAAGAATACAAAAACCAGAGTGGATGTGTTTTGTCCACATCCAGCCAAGCACCAGGTGCTGTCGGAGATTAGACGCTTTTGCAGATAAAAGCAGGTAATAGGGCCCTAGCAGATAAGGACAATAGGAGGAGAAGAGAAAGGAGGAAGGGGAAAAGCCAGAGGTAAGGAGGAGGTGAAAGGACAGATTGCAGCACGGATAGCAGCGGATCAGACAACCTGAGTGCCTGATCCATGAAGGCTGTGGGAAAACAGGGCCTTGGAGCCAGAAGCTGAGCACATGCACTTGCTACCTGCAGGGCACAGCCATGGTCACCTCACTGGTACTTGGAGCTCTGCCTTTGTGTCCCTCACTGCTGCTGCAGCATGGGATACTCACAGCATCCCCAGAAATTCAGGATTGCTGCTGTCCCGACAAAGTAATGTCAGCATGTGTCGCTGTTTCTGGGTGGTCAATGGCAGCTGAAATGCCTGGGGGAATTTGCTGTAGGTAGGAGCAGGGGCAGTGCTGCAGGACTGCTGTGCTGCAGAGAGGCCCTCATCTGTGTGTTCGGGATGCTCTGCGTACAGCTGAAATATTTCTGACACATCGCCCGCTGCTCCCTGGGCTGTCTGGTGTTCCCCTGCCACCCCTCCCTGCTCCAGGGGGTCCCTGCAGGAGGAGGCTTAACCCTCTGCAGACAAAGTCTTGTCCCTCTTTCTCTGCTAACCCCACAGCCAAAGCTTCCCCAGGCTGCGAGCACAGGGAGTGAAGCAGGACCTTGCATGGGAGGGGGCCCAGACCCAACAAACAGGCCCTCAGCCTCCTCACTGCACGGGATGCCCAGGTGCAGGTGGCTCATTGCACTGCCATTAATTATGCTTTGTGAGAGGAAGAGGCATGTTCAGGTTGGATGCTTTTCTCCACGTTTCAACCCTAGAGGGCTGAATTCCTTGCTCACCCGGCTGCCAGCTCCTCTTCCTCAGTGCAGCAGGCTCCCTTGAACTCCCACTGAAGGATTCAGCACCTTAAACTATCGTGATCGGCCTGAACAACTTCAGAGTCTAATCCAGAGTGATGCATGGCGTTTCACCTCTCCCTTGGACTGGGTGAAAGCCCAGCACCTCCTGCTGCTCCCCATCACGGTGCAAGATCAGGATATGTGCCCTGGCTCAGGACTGTGCCTGCCATTCCCCTGCACGCAGCCGCGACTGCCCGGGAGCATGCTCTCTCCCTGATAAATGCCCACCACTTTCTGTGATTTATCTTCTGCTTGAGTAGCCTGATAATTCCCAAATCTACTATTCTTCCTCATAAACGTGGAGTCCTCCTCGTTTACCAGCCTTCTTGTTGACAACTTAATATCAGGGGCTCCGAGGAAGATATTGAAAACCTGGAAAGGTCTCGAAAACCTGGAGTCTGGCAGCAAGCTGAATGCTGTGCCAGCAGCCACAGCAGAGAAAACTGCTTTCAGAGGAGGCTTACAACCCAGTCCTGGCCATTCATGGCCAATAAATCTCCTTTTGCAGTTTTTAAGGAGCTGACACTGATGCCTGTGCCCCAATAAACTTTATAACTTTCTTTCCAGCATTTTTGGTGGCAAGAAGGGCTCAGCAGCTCAAATTTGAAGGGTGCTTTGCCTGATGCTGAGCTCCCATTGAAAGCTCACTACAATCCAGCCCCAGCAGAGACAGTGTGGGGTACAGGAGTGTGATATTGCTTGGCAAGTGGGACCCCAAAACACAGCCAAGGCAGCCCTGCTCTTGTTGCTTATTTCAGCAAACCTCAGTACCCTGGAGCTGACTCCTTACCGCAGCAACTTTCCTCTTTTCCCCCACCACTTGGCATGCACAGGGGAAAGAAAAAAAAAAAAAAAGAAAAAAAAAAAGTCTCAAATGAATCCAGGTCCTGGTGCCATGATAAAAGGCAGAGAGAAAAATGCCTTTGGGGATTGTCATTAACCCTCCAAGCCTACCAAGGGGCAGGCACCAGTCCGATCCCAGCTGCCCCCCGTGTGCAGCTGGGGGCACGCTGCAGGCTGCAGGCAACCTTCCCCTGCCCGTGCTCACATGCCTGCCTCTGCTTGGGAAAGGCAGAGCCCGTCGGCACGTGCAGCATTTGACAGGAGACCCGGGTTATTGATTCACAGCTCCACTTCCCCAAACTTTTCTGGAGGAAAGCGGGGCTGCTTTGCATAAGGCAGGCATATGTTGCAGCTTTGGCACAAGGAGAGCCAGTTGGCTTTTCCTTGCCAGACTTTTCCCACCCTCCTCTGATACCATCTGCCTCTGCAAAACGCTGCAACTCCCATCTGTCAATTTTACTGTAAACACACAATTACCCAGGCTGCTGGGGAAGGAAAGCAGCTCGGCCAGGCCTTGGCCACTCCTGGAAGGGGCCGAGCTGGGACGTGAGGACCTCTCACCCTGCCACCGGGCGGCTGGCAGGAGGGAGCTCTGCGGTGGTCGCTCTCTCCTCCCAGCAGCTCCATCCATCCTGGACCTCCACATCAGGGGGCAAATGTGGTGTTCAGCTGAACCCTGGCCATTTGCAGCACCCAGGTCATCTCAGGCAACTTCTGATGTTCCCACTTTCCTCCTTTTCTGCTGTGTACCACCAGGGAGGACAGCCCACGTCTGCCACCTGGGATCCCTGCCCACATCCCCGCTGAACCACATCTCAGCCCTGCAAACCTCCCTCTGACAAGAGGCCACCCCAAAAGCAACATCAGTGCTGGAGAAAAAGCCTTCCCTTGCCCATCCACATCAGCAATGTATTTGCTATGTACCCTGCCAGACCCCTGCCTGGGGCTTTCATCACAGCAATGCCCAGATCCTGCAAGCTTGGATGCCAGAGCTGAGGGCCATTTGCTGCTTTCTCCCTGGAAATCTTCCTCTTTCTGGCCGGGGGCAGCTTCTTCTGTCCACAGCAGGCAGCAAAGTACTGAGAGCAGCCTGTGGCAGGAGCTGAACCCTGCCAGCCCAGCCACCAGAGGCTTGTCCATGTCAGAAATGTCCCCACCTGTGCTCTGGGTCACTCTCATCCCTTCCAGGGGCAGCAGAGCTGAAAGAGAGTCTGAGCTGAGACTGACTGCAGGATGAATGCGAGGGCTGGGGGAAGAGAGGATGCTGCAGATAGCTATGGGCCAGAGGCTGAGTTTGGGGGGTGGGAGACAGCTCTGTGTTGTTTTATTAAATCTCTCTCCCCATGCAGTGCCTGCAGCCCAAACGCTGTCCCCACCACCCGTTTCGTTGAGCTGGGAAGCAGGAGGGGGCCATGGGGTGGCGGAGGAGCTGGCAGATGGCATGTGTTCCTGGAGATAACACGGGGCTAGTTCAGAGGTTACTAATTGGGTTTCCGCTTGCCTTTCATATTCAATGCGAGTCGAAATCAGAACATGCAGCCCGACACATGCGGCGTCCTCCTTCCCCGAGGATGCTCCTGGCGTCCCGGCCTCACCCAGAGCCTGAATCATGGAGCTGTTTGCCAGTCCATCATGAGCCAAAGCTAAAGGGAGAGGGGAAAAACAGCCAGGAGAAGCAATTAATGGAATTCTGAGCCTGGGGAGACCCTTGGGCCCACCACCCTTTGCATAAGCAATGCTGTTAGCTTGCTGCGGCTTCGTGCAGCCCACGGGGAGCACCTCACCATGTGCAGGTGAGTGGTGGCAAGGCCACAGTGCAGGAAGGGCACCGAGTGTGCAGGAGGCCAAATTAATCAGCTGTGCCCTCAGGCAGCCCATGTAGGTTTGCTCCCTGTGCTCCACACACGGTGCCACACATCTCCCTGCGGTGGCTGCCCCACTGTGCTCATCTTCCCCTTTCTTGTGTCCCCTTCCACTGCGGCATTGAGCAGACTTAGAAAGATCTAGGGTGGAAAAAACCTTCAAGATCATCAACTCCAAGACTTTCAGGGCAACATCTGATGGCAGAGCCACAAAGGGGGGGTCCAAGTGCAGAACATCTGAGCAGAGACCGTAACCCTGTTGTTAGCAGTGCCCACCCCCAGCCCTGGTGCAAAGCCACCCCTGGTGGCCTGGCTTGAGGAAAACAAATCCCCAGCCTCTGAAGGTAGCAGCACACTGGTAAGTCTCAAACCATGCTTCAGCGCTTGGTGATGAGATGTGATCTCGCAGTCAGAGGCAGGGAGAGGCTCAGAAACAGAGCGCAGGAAGTGCGCACACAGGCTCAGAGGGGGGAGGAGGAGGAGAAAAACAGAAAGCACTTCAGAAAGGAGAAGAAAAAGAAAACCAACTCCTTTTCAAAGCTTTTTGCAAATATTGCTTTTTCTCCTCTCCCTCATTTTCCAACAAGCTGCAATCAGCATTCAATATTGCCACTCAGCGCCCAGTTTCACAGGGGCTAGGTATCCACAGCGCTCTGTAAATGAAATAAATAAATACATCTGGCCACGTATCGCAGGGGCTTAGCTGGGAGCTGAGCTTCTTTGAAAATCTGGTCAATCACAGTGACATTGATTTCAGGACAATTACTCCTGATTTACACAGGGGTAAATGAATGGAGAGGCACTAAACTGCTGACTGGGGAGTCCATACACAGGCAGAGCTCATCAGGAATCCGAGTTCCCATTCTTTGAAAGATTGAGATCAGCTTCCCCATCCAAATCAGGACCAAAAATGGCCTGTTTTTCTTAAAATGGAACTAAAAATGGGTGGGAAAAAAAAAGGCACTTGGGTTCAATAAAAAGTAGCATTTATCAGTTTGACTCTGAAATGTTATTCTTATCTAACAAACACGGGTAAGCCAACTTTTCCCAGTGTCAGAATGAAATAACTGGCTTTGAGCTTTCTTTTTGCCCAGCTAAAACCTAATTGGGGCTGGGGAGGACAGAAACCTGTTTTTCACTGTACACCAAACCTGCACACCCACACACAAACCCATTTGCCCCCCCCCCGTATTTCCCACTGTGTGCCGGGGAGGTGCCTGGCCCCAGCTCCATCACCATGGCATGAGCAGGCAGCTGAGACAAATGCGCCCCTAGCAGGGTGGAGAGGTGGGAAGATGAAAAGAGAAGTGCCAGGAACCCTTAAAAGCTAATTTTTAGGGGTGTAGGGTCTTTGCACCGTGAGGGCAGCCATGGAGGGGATCACGTTTTTATCTGGGATCAGTTTGCTGGGAAGAAGAGGAAGGGAAGAGGATAAAGCTCTTTGAGGGCCCCTCCCTTAGATTTTAAAATACTTTTTACCTGGATGCATGCCCCAGACATAAATCACTGTTGCTCAGGATAAATGGAAGCCCGTAAGTGCCACGCACGCTAATGACAACATTCATCACACACTGAACCGCTCCATATTGCAGCAGTCTCCGGGACGCCCGAGGACATATGGACCCAGCGCGCTCCAGCAGCCCCCGCTCCCCCCGTTCCCCTCGCCACTGCCAGCCCTGCAAAAGCCAGGGCGACCCCGAGGTGCTCCTGCACTGTCTTCTCAGGGAAAAAAAATAAAGTGCACAAAATAACCCCATTCAAAGCACTGTCTCGCAGTGCTTTCCCATTCTCCTGTGCAGGTTTCATGCTGGATTCCCAAAATACAGGTCTCCACCCCACAGGAAAAAAAAAAGAACCATCCATCAGAAGTCATCCACCAGCAGCTTGGGACACATCCTCGGAAGCAACTGAGTTCCCTGGCAGCTTGATGGTGATCCTGCCCTCCTGCAAAATGAAATGAACTGGCTTAACCAGCAAGGAAATCGGTGCAAAGCTCTGGGAAGGGGCTTGAGATACAGGAGCTGCTCCAGAGTGGCACCGGGTTGATACCAGGCTGTTGATAGCTGCAGCTCAGCTGATGGATGAGGATGGAATCGTGTCTTTGTCCCTCCAGGAACGCAAATGCCTCCAGTTTAGCAAAATAAAGTTTTTGTAATTCTGTAGTGGTACAGAGGGGACATTCGGAGCCTTGTAGTCCCAATTCGGGACAAAATTCCAACCCCAGAAATAGTGATTTAAAAGCAAAAAGGAAAAAAAAGGCACCATCCCTGAAAGCACAGCTCAGGTCGTTCTTGAGTGTGAAATGCAATCAATGCTGCCTGCATGGGAAATCTGAAGGGGACCACTAAATTCAGGGGTCCAACATTTCACAGCACAGCCTGAATGGTCAAATAGGCCACTCTGAAATTACTTATATTTATTGAGAAATGTATTTAAAATTAGATTTATTTTTATTTATTTTTATTTTTTTTCTGCAGACATTCTTTAGGTTCAAGAGTAAATGTTCTCAAGGTGTAAAAGCTGGTCAGAAGGACCAGAAGCCCTGCAGGGTATGGGAAGCTAGGTAATATCCACTGCATGATTCACAGCAGGAATCTAAAACTGGGTCTGTCTCACACCCCCGACTGAGCTGATTTCTTGCCAGACCAAACTCTTTCCCTTTAAAATATCTGAAAGAACAAATTCTTATTTCAGTTCTGGATATATTAAAAAAAAAAAAAAGAGCAGGGTAGCCTTCTCATTTCCTGGCTTTGAGCTTTAAGAACAAGGTGAGCGAGCAATTTCCTCCATTTCCTAATTTAGCTAAGTAAGTTGCATAACTTGGGTTCAATTTAAAAGCAGAATGTACAGCTATATCCACAAATGACATGGTTTAGCATTGGAAAGAAAAAATGAAATAAATGTACTACTCAAATAATGAGCAGTTAGAGATTTTGTTTGCTTGCTTGCTTGTTTTCTTAAAACCTATCAGAAAGTTAATTTTGTGTTTGAGCTAAAGCAATTGTTTATGAAGATGTTGATTATAGTCATCTTGCTGCTTTCCCATGGGCGTTGAAGGAAGGAATATCAGCACAGACTGAAGGGGAATGTGGCATTACCCAAGTGAAAATCAGCATTAGTTTTGGACAGTGTTCTGAATACCTCAAAATATTCATGAGCAGGAACATTCACTCAAATGGAAATAAATAAAAGTTTATTGAAATATGAAACTGCAAATAGAAATGGCTGTTTTAGCCTTTCTCAGCAATTATGCAGGAGACATTCATTTCCTAGCTTTTATATGCAACTAAAAGATGCTTTAAAGTAATTTTATAATTTATTTACTCAGGGAAAGCCCAGCTCACATGCAGCAGCTCTTTTATTTTCCCTCCTCTCTCCAAACCCCAGTGCAGAAGACTCTGCTCGTTCCTTACCCAGTTTCTAGTTAGGAGAGAGGCAGCTGGTGCTCCTAAGGTCACCGTGGTGGCCAGAATTGACCCCAGACCCCCTTTTCCAAGGCTATTTCATTTCATTTTTCCTTTAGAGTCATCAAACCTAGGAGAACACCAGGAGGGGGCTGTGCTTGAGGTGAGCTGGGACAGCAGGACTGGGTCTTTTGGATCAGAGCTACAGGAGGGAGGAACAAAATAGGGCTGACAGGAAAATTTCAGGGACAAGGGGCCACCATTTGCCAAGTGCTGGGCTGGAGCATCCTGGAGTTTGTGTCATGTCTGGCTTGGGGAGATCATAGCTTAAACAGGCAGAGGCAAGCAAGAGGAAACAAAGGCATGAAGCAATGATACAGGCTGGTCCAGGACGATGCATGTCACTGGTAGAGCTTGAAAAGTGGCCCAGAAATCCTAATGCAGCAACTGCAGCTTCCGCTGGACATCTCTCAGTGAGGAGCTGTAACAGCCATGTATTGCCTGGGGAACACCACCAAAAACCCACCTTCAGAGCAGTCAGGGGGGCAGGCTGGCTCCTCTTCCCTCGCACTGATCCTGGGCCATGCTGCTGCTCCAAGCCCGAGAGCTGGCTTTCAGAGGAGGAGCTGGTGTGATACACATCCTATTTCATCAGGGCTGCTGCTCAGGGAGAGGTTAGAGAAGTAAGAGGTGCAACACAAGGGTTCTCCAGGCCTGAGCCCAGCTGCATGGCACAGATAGTTTTCAAATATATATATATCTATACGTGCCTACCGTGTGCCTTCATCTTGTTAGACTGAGCCAAGTCAAGCTGAGTTCTCAAGACACTTAATTGCATAATTCCCTTATTTCATGGGTGAATTTCATGCGTAGAAAAGCAAAGAATTAGTGGAATGAGTGTGCTTTGCAGGTATAAGACCGAATGAGATGAGGACGGAGGACACCTTCTTCCATGAAAAATTTCAAGTTATATTTTACATTTTTTTATGGAGAAAAAAACCTTCATTCCTTCATCCTGGAAGGTCAAATACTTTATTAAAAAGTCAGGAAAATAATTTCTTAGTAGAAGATTTTTTTTTGTATGTTCTTCTTCAAGGAAAGTTTAACAACTTCTCAGCCACACTCCTGTCCCTCTGAGTCACCTGTTTGAGGACTAGAGTCCGTGTGTTCCCTGTGTGCAGAAGGGAAACCTTTCCAAAGAGATCTGGGCTTGCTATTTGCTTACTGAGGCCAAACAGATGTAGCCAAGGTGGCCTCACAGCTGCTTAGGAGGAGCAAACATGGGAAAGGTTAAGGTACAGGTATTTGCTCCTGTCCCTGGTGGAGGAGTCCTGCTCCCATGCTCACCTCCACCTGCATCCCTCTGGTCTGTTTGTGGCAATCAAAATGGTTATGAAGTGTGGTGTGAAATGGCTGCCAAGCTGAAAAAAATAAAAATAAAAAAAATCCAGCTAGCTATGCTCAGTGCAAATTTCAAACAAGCAGCCTTTCAGATCCGCTAATATGTCAGGGGCCATTAATCATGCGCACAGCTCGCTGCTACAGCAGGTGACTACAGGTTAATAAAAGGGGCTCGAAGTCAAACCTAAAAGAGAAGTGTGATGACAAGCAAACATTCCCCTTCCTGGGGGCAGGAGCTGAGCAGCCTGCCTGGGGCAGAGCAAGGAGCTTCATCCCTTGCATGTGCCCCTCCAGCCACCACAGCACTGCTCCTCCCATCGCCTCCTGGCAGTGGATGGGGCTGCCACCATCCTGAGCACTCTTTGCTTCTCTCTGTGCTCTCAAACCTCTGTGCATCAAAAAAGAGCACTAAAGCTTCCTCTTTTACCTTCATAGGTGTTTCATATGTCCTGTTGGTGTTTCTTAGCCTTACCAGGGTCATCCCTCCCCATCCAGGAGATCTCTTTCCAGCACTCAGCATCCTCAATCTGACCAGGCTGCATCCAGCCAGGTGGGATGTCCTCTCCTGCCTCTCTCACCAGCCACCAACCTGCCCTTCTCCTGCCTCATGCTTGCATATTTACTGCATTTTGAGCAGCTCTTTGTCTTATTTCACGTTTATATAGTCAGGGGGAAGTCAGAGACCTCCTGTGGGGAGCACACTGAGCTGGAGCCGTCCCCACACCCAGGCTGGGGGGAGATGGCAAACGGGGACAGAGGAAAAATGCCAGGTGTGTGTCAGCTCGCATTTGTTTCATGGAGAATTGAAGAAAAGAGGGATGGAGGGGAAGGAAAAACACATCAGTGGGAGAAAAAAAGCAGATAAAAAAATGAAAAGTGCGAGTGAGTGAGGGAGCACACGTGGGGAGACGGCACTCGTGAGCAGCACGGGCTCTAATCTCGTTACTGCCTTGGGTTCGGGAGGCTGATATACCCCTGAGGACAGGTTGACATTTTGATGCTCCTAGTTAGGGAAAACATGAACTGGGGGAAGCTGCATTAACAAGCAAATAAATTTATGGTCGGCTGGCACCAGAATGAATCTCGCTGTTTGTCGGCAGCATTTTCTCGGTGATATATGAAGAGGGCGAGCTGCCGGCAAAGCATCCCTCCCTGCCCCTCGCAGCCAGCGCTCGGTGCTGAAGGAAGGTCATGGGGTTCCTGGTGTTCCCAGAAAGGGAACTGAACGAAACCAACCTGAGAAGCCAGGCTGGAGGCAGGTAACCTGCGAAATGCACCAAGCTGGGCTCCGTGCACCGGCAGGGGAAGCGCTGTCCTCATGGAAACGAGGCATCGCTGATTTACAGCCGAAGCCACAGCGACTGCAACTCCAAGCAGCTCGCATCACTCACGGGGGAATGAAAATAAAAACCTCCTGGTGCCTGCAGAGGGCTGGTGCTGGAGGAGCAGCCCCCAGAAGGGGCTGGGGGAGTCCTGGTGGTCCTTGGGACAGTCCCTTGGCTTCATCCTGCCTTTGCTTTTGGGGCTTGCACCCTCCCCATAGGGCTGGGAAGGGTTTGGGTTCTGGCAGGTCCCTCGCGGGGGGAGGTTTCATGAGAGGTGGCCAGGATGGAGCACAGCACTGGGGAGATTGGGTTTGTAAAGCCCTGTCTTCTTGCTAAGGTGGGCTGCTGCCTCCTGAAGTACAAAACTTCACAGGGTCTCAAATCTTTTCACAGAGGATAGGGAAAAAAGAAAAAAAAGCAAAAAAAAAGCTGTGAAATCTGGACTTTCTCGACTCCCCCTCCAGCAAAGGAAACCTCTTGCTCTGAAGGCTTCCCCCAAGGCAGCTCGTGCACAACAAGGGTGTCAATCACGGGGTTTCGTCTCACTCTTTCAGGATCCAGATCAAAATTCACCCAAGACAGAACTCTTTTTGCAGACATCCGCGTGCTTTTCATTGCACTTTTATTTTCCATTTAGGAGTATGATCGAATTAAAGCTCCCAGCCCCTCCACATGGGAGAACAGGAGGAACAGAGCGTACTGAGCTGCCTCCCGCGTGCTGCGGGGAGAGCCCAGCACCATCAGCACCACTTGGCACCATTCAGCACCATCCATTAGCAGAGGCAAAAGCGACCACAGGCTCCGATTCTCTTCCCACACAGCGATGCTGATCAGGTGCAGCTCCACGAACGAGCTAAGGGGAGAGCCCAGCCACTCTTCTGTCCTTCCTACCCAAATGACCCGTTTTCCAAGCAAGCAGAACAGGGAATTTATAGAAGTAACAATAATGATTAATCTTGATTTGCATTTATGGAGGCAGTGTCAAGGGCTCTTCCCACCTCCCACAGAGGTAGAGGGACATGGGGACAACTTGGAGATGGCCAGTCCTCCAGGCTGGGACAAAGGACATGGCACCAAGCCAAGCCCATGAGGGGCTTTGGGGACAGCAAAGTGTCACCAGCTGAGGCTGGGATGAACCTGAGGTTCCCAGCCTCGTACCTCATTTCACGAATGCTCAATTCTGGTTATTAATTCACTGGCAGTCTAAAATTGCAGAAACCTCAAATTGCACCAGTTCTGTTGGCTGAGAAGGAGCTCAGGAAATGCACAAGGATATAAATCTGAGACACAGGAACTAAAAAGTCATCAGCGGGCTGGTTCACTGAGGGAAGTCTCCTTCGTGCCACAGAAGCTCAGCAAACCCCAACCTCTCCTCCCTGCCGGGTACCACCTCCTCCCTCTCTATCCCACCTCCCTATTGCACCTCGCAGCTAATGAATCCAGGCAATTTTATTCCATTTGCGTTCATTTTTTTTCCACTCACTGAGCACTCTGGGACTGGGTGAGGTGCTGAATTCCCAGCTTCTCAATATCAAAGCCCTGGTGAGTTCAGCTGGGTCAGTCTTTGTGAGCAGAAGTACGGGAGAGAGAGCTGAGAAGTGAGGAGAGGAGGGAGCTGCAGTCCCCAGGGAGTTCCTGTGCAGGAGGGTGAGGTTCCCATCCAACAACCCCGGGAAAAGGAAAATCCCTCCTCCTCACACAACTCACCTTCACAGGGATATTATGGGCTCGGCACACCAAACACCCAGCAGGCTGAGCCTCCACCAGCTCAGCACAACCAACAGTGCACCCGACGCACCTCACAAGGAGTGTGTGCTCACACTGGCCAGGCACAGGGTCTCAAAACCCAAACCCAAAACTTCTGCAGGACAGGAGCACGCTGGTGTACGTGTGTGCAGCAGAGAGAAATTATCTTTCGTGTGCACAAACACATACATAAGTGCACGTCCTTGATCCATTTTGCTACACCTGGGCTGATGGCGAGGGTCGGGGTACTCTCGGAGTGTGCCTCCAGGACACGCTGGGGAACAGGGGACAAAGTTGGTGGCAGAGCAGGGCACGTGAAGGGGATTTTACCACGCTCAGGCACAAGAAATTCCCCTGTACAATTAAGCTTATGGACATAAGGACAGACCATTGTTCACTTAATTTTCAAGGCCCTCCGTATCGCATCCCAGCCACACCAGTGCCTCAGCAGCCCTTCAAAGAGCTGCTCCCCGGGCCCAGCCTTATCAGCATGCCTCAGAACGACTGATTTGCCTACTGGCATCGCCATGCCTGCCATTTCTCCCTAAAGGATGCAGCCACGGCTGGGCCAAGGCTGCCGTCAGCCCTCATTTCACCCAGCAAAACCTCCTGTGGTCCCCTGCACCCCCTTCTGCTCCCCCTTCCCCGTCCCATCCCCTGTTGCTGTGTCCCTGGGGAGGAGCAGAAAGAAATGATCTGAGCCCCCACCAGCAGGGTGGCCCGCCAACTATATCTGTTAAATCATAATTGAGCAGTGGAAAAAAAAAACCTACACATTCACAGTGAAATGCATACACATTTCTGTGCAAATATTTACATATAAATACACCTCGGTTTATAAGTAAAATTATAAATTACGATTCCTCCTGACCTGCAGATTACATGTGCACGCTGTTCTTTACATTGCAAATGGAAATCTGAGCACAGCTGGGTCAAAAGTTTCCCCGCAAAAGGGTTTTCAGGCAGGGGATGCTGCTCAGTGCATGCAAAGTGGCTTGCAGGAGGATGACAATTCCACTTACATTTTATTGCTTAAAAAAAAAACAATATGTATATATATATATAAATGATCCAGTTCTTCTTTGCCATTTATTTTGCCTTTCTTTTTTTGACTCTCACCACATCATCACTTCTAAAAGACTCTAAAAGTCAAACTGGAAGCCTCGGAGTGTGCTTATCAGCTATCGGAGCCAGAGCAGTTCGGCGCTGACGGTGATATTTCTAAATGCAAACACTTCTTTCCAGATTATTCTGGTGTGGGTTTTTTTTTTCAGGAAAAATAAAAGATTATTATTTTTTTCCTACTTTGGAATGAAACGAGCCCTGGGACTTTCACAGGACGTAAAATCTGAGTTGTGCTCTGCTCTGCACCCCACACAATGATGCAAATGTACCCTCCACGTTTCATAACACCGGCCCCAAAGTGCCACCCGTGTCTATTCCTGGGGATGTTGTGCTCCACACAGAGCCAGCGCCGTGAGGAAAGCAGTGAGCCTCCTGCCAAAATGTACCCAAGCCTCTATTTCATCCCAAATTTCATTTCTATATTTAGTGGTAGCGCAATTCCTACCGCAGTGGTTCTGGCAAAGACCCCGCAGCCCTTCGGAAGTGGAAAACTGAGCAGTGGTTAAAAAGCACCACAAAATTAAGAACAATAAATAAAAAAGTGGGATGCGATGTGTGGTGGGGATGCCCCACACCCTCTCGGTGCACAAATCCTGCACAAGTGGGAAAAAAACGGGGCCGGAGTTAAGGGAGAGGGGTACAAGCTGGGACCCTAAGGTGCCTCTGGGGAAGTCTGGGGGTTTCAGAAGCTTTCTCAGCGGCTCCCTCAAGCTGTCAGCGGTGTTTTTTTCCCGAGCAGAGCTCGGTTTAGCGGCCCCGCTCCCCGGTGTTTCAGCCCGGACCCGCGGTGGAGCTGCGGCGCCACCTGCTGCGTGCGGGGCTGCCCCGCTCCGCTCCGCAACTGCGGGATGGGGGCGTTGGGGGGCGGGGGCTGCGGGATGGGGGGTGTGGGGTCGGGGGTCTGTGGGGTTGGGGGGCTTCAGGGTTGAGGGGCTGGGGGGTTACAGGCTGAGAGGCGGAGGGGTTGTGGGGTTGGGAGCTGCAGGGTGCGGGGCTGGGGGGTGGGAGGGCTGCAGGGTTGTAGTGCTGGGGGCTTTGGGGCTGGGGGGGTTGTGGGGCTGGGGGATGAGGGGCTGCAGGCTGCGGGGCTGGGGGGTTGCAGGGTTGGGGGCTAGGGGTTTGGAGGGATGCAGGGTTGTGGGGCTGTGGTGCTATATATAGGCAATACAGATACAGATATATGTCATATATCTATATTTATCTCTATAGATAGAGATATTTATATATATATATAGGCTTAGATATAGGTGTAGATCAATCTATCCATCTATCTATACTCATGCATTTCCCCTGGGAAAAGGAATATATATATGGCATATATATGGATAAATATATATGATTGTATATATATACATGTATAAAGCTATATATAAAATAACAACTACTATATATATTACTATATATATTACTGTTTATATTAATATTATAGAACCATAGGCTGGTTTGGTTTGGAAGGGACCTTGAAGATCATCCCGTTCAAACCCCCTGCCATGGGCAGGGACACCTCCCACTAGACCAGGTTGCTCAAAGCCCCATCCAACCTGGCCTTAATATACATACATATACATACATATACATATACATATACATATACATATACATATACATATACATATACATATACATATACATATACATATACATATACATATACATATACATATACATATACATATACATATACATATACATATACATATACATATACATATAATTTTTATTTTTATTTTTATTTTTATTTATTTTTTTTTTTCACAGATCAGAAGGATTTCCTCAAGGATTCTGAGCAGATTCACAGCAACAAGAGCAGATGGAGACAGGAGAGTTGATCCTAACACAACCTGTCCCCAAATGCAAAGCTGAGTCTCAAGTGGAAAAACTCAGAGTGCATGACTCTACCACAGGCTCCCACCCCAAAAATTTGGGCAGCCTGAGCAAAGGAGCACAAAGCAAAGCTGGCTTTGAGCAAAGCCCCAGGGACTGAGGCTGGGATGGCCGCAGGATCAGGCAAGGCCTGGGCAGAGTGGTGCACGGGGTCAGCAACAGCCAGGGTTAAAAATACAGAGAGGGAAAGTTTTAAATGAGCTTTTGGAGCTTTAAGTGTGAAGAATCCCTTTGAAAGGCGCTGGTTGAAGTGGGTTGAGGTCAGCCTGTCTGAGGGGCTCTGCTGCTCGGGGAAGCCTCGCTACTCCTGGTGAGGGCTGGCAGGAAGCAGGGGCAAATAAAGAAGAAGAAAAAAAAAAAAAGTTTGCATTTGGCCAGGGCTCGTGGTGTGTGGCCATAGGTACAGGGCCCCCTGGCCGTGCTGGAGAAGGGCACCACAGGCCCAGGAGATAAGGGCGGTTCGGGGGAGAGTGTGCTTGTCAGGTCCTGACACAGCTTTTGGGAGCCCTTTAGATCTTAATTCAGTGCAGCACTGACCTGGCAGCACTGAGAGGCTGGTCGGGAACCTCTGAATGCAGAGGACTGCTCTTCTTGGGGCACTACTGCTTTCAAGGGCATTGCAAAAGTCTCACTTTGCTTACTTTGCATGAAAATTTTCTCCAGAAGCAAAATATGAATTTAAATCCCAAAGTTTGCTTGCAGTTTCTTTTGGAGAACCAGGAGAAAAAAGATGCAAAACATTCCCAGAATGTTTCGGGAATATTTCTTTTTGATATAACATTAAAACGGAGGACAATAACCACTCCTTTATCCGGCATGCCTGTTAGTGAGGCTTCGTTAACTCCGAGATTCAATTAAAGTCTGTAAAAGGCTCTGAGCTGCTTGACCAAAAGGCTCTTATGAAAATTAATTCCCTGCTTTTGTACCCGCTCAGCTCCATGCCCCCAGAACACGTGTGATGGGGCTGGCAGTGGGCATGGGGTGCTGCAGGCAGCTTGGCCGAGGGTGCATGGTCTTTAGGCACTGCTTTTCGTGGTCTTTAGGCACTGTTTCTCCTGATCTTTAGGCACTGCTTTTCCTGGCCTTTAGGCACTGCTTCTCCTCCGGTAGCTGGCTTGCAGCTGTAGGCTGAAAGTAGTGTGCTCATCTCTTCGCAGCTGCAATGTTTTCCTAGCTGGCGAGACGGTGTGAAGCAGGAGTGGGGGGGTTAATTGCAGGTTTTATGGCTGCTAAGAGTCCCCCGGAGCATCGCAGGCTGCCTGCTGCATGGGCAGAGCCACACTTGGGCTGAGCTCTGCTCTAAGCATCCCCAGCAGTGCAAAGGGGCTCTCATACAGACTCTGCCTGGTGGCAGAGGTACCAGGCTGTTCAGGTTGTAAATCCTGTGACGTGGAGCATTCATGGGCTCTGTCAGGTACCCAGAAGGAGCAAGGAGGACCCTGGAGCCTAAAAATCCAAACCCTTTGAGCGTGGCCATTTCCTCAGTTTCCCCAGCTGCAGACAGCTCTTGGAGTGCATCCAGGGGCTGGAGAGCCTGGCACCGCTGTGTGCAAGCAGGGAATTTGCCAAAGAATAGGAGAAGTGGAGGGAAATGAAGGAAAGGGAAAGCACAGAGGGAAATAAAAAA
Source organism: Aythya ferina (assembly GCF_964211825.1). Lineage (NCBI taxonomy): Eukaryota > Metazoa > Chordata > Aves > Anseriformes > Anatidae > Aythya > Aythya ferina. The sequence continues at coordinate 7,878,205 of NC_140318.1, forward strand.
GAAAAATGGGCGCTGGTGAGACACTCTACTCTGAATTTAAATAAATCCCATCTCTTTTCTCCTGCTCCATGACAGTTCTGTCTGGAGGTTTGCGTTCAGCATAGGCTCCTCGGTAAACAAATATGAGAGTTTTATGCAACAGAATAATTGTTTAGTATTAAACAGCTCTCTCCATTTGTACACTTCGAGCCTCAGACGCCTGGCAGAGCCAACACTCCCAGCTCACTCAGAAAGGAAAAAAAAAACAACTCAGGTATGGGGAGAGCTTCATGGTCAGCCCCATGCCCATCAGGACCCCCAGGTTGTTCTCTGCAAAGCTGCTCTCTGGGTGCTCAGCCCCATCATGTGCTGTTCCCTGGGGACCTTATTGGATGCAGGACTTTAACCCCAGGTTTAACTCGGTGAGGTTTGTGCCCTTCCCTCCAGCCTGACGAGGTCTCTCTCAACAGTGCCACGACCACCAGGTCTGCCAGCCACTCCTTACAGGTTTGTGCCAACCACAGGCTTGCTGGGTGCCCTCTGTGCCATCCTCCTGTCATTAATGGTCACCAAAGCAATGGTGGCCCCAGTATGGACCCTGAGGTGCACTACTGGGGGCTGGGTTCCTCTTAGTGACCCATGGGGCTTCACCTTGCCCATCCCCATGGCACCCCGCAGCTGTCCCCGTGCACCACCCACACACTTTGCTTGGCACCCTCCAGAGGCAGACAGGCTTTATCTGCCCCATGGCAAAGATGGGGCAGAGTGGGGCCAAAACTTTCCAAATCAGCCTCGTAACAAACACTGGGAAGTCCCTGCCGGTGTTGGGGTGACTGTCTGGAGAACCAGGGAGGGACAGTGCCCAGCACAAAGCATCCCTGCTGGAGAAAATCTCTTAGGCGTTTTCCCAAAGGCCAGCAGCGTATTAGCTGCAGAGCCAGGAAGCCTCTGCTTGCAGCTCACAGCCTAAAGCTGCAGACAGACAGCAACTCTCGAGACTCCAGCACTGCCTTAATAGAAGACACTGCAGTAAGGGAAATATTATATTAAAACTCTATATTTATATGTGTAACAAAAGTGGTATCAGCAAAATCCTACAGCATCAAAGCAAATCACTTACCTATTTTTAGCTGTGTGATTTAGTCACACACTGAGGAAATAAGGTCAGGTTCTTTGCAATGTATCCCTTTTCTCTCTGTCTCTCACTCTATTTTTTTTTTCCTACCCTTATTAAAATTCTTCACCCTGCAGCAGAGCTTTACAACGTGGAGACTTTGTGAGCTCCTCACCATCTGCAGGGTCAAGCTGTAGCACTGTCCCAGTAGGAGTCTGTCCTGCTGTCAACGTCTCTGGATTTGAGGTAACAAAGACAGGCGAGGCAGAGGCAGAATTTGCATCCCAGCATCTCCATGGCCAGCGCTGGCAGGGCTTGGAGACCCCCGGTCTCTCTCCAGGCCAGGTGGTGGAAGGGGGGCTCTGGCAAACAGCAGCACTGGTGCCACAAGTGACCTGGCCCTGGAGCACCACTGCTGCCTCCTGCAGCCACGAGCTGGGAAGAAACTGCTCCCTGCCTCAGTTTCCCCAGTCCCTCCATCACGCTTTTGCTCTCATTCAATAGCAAAATGGGGAGCTGCAAGCCTCAGAGAGAGATTATGGTTTGGCTGCATTTAAATGTCACTGGAAGAGCAATTCAAGCAAATAATGGGGAAATTATTCTAATTCTTTGAGTGTGTAGCTTCCTGAGATCTTTTTCTAGAAACTCTTCTAGCAGGTATTTTTCCAATTACATATATATATATATATATATATGTATGTATGTATATATAGTATTATATATATAATTTTTTACATTTAAAAGAGAAACTCCCTGGCAAAACTCCCATAAAGGAATTCTCCCTATTTTCTACCTACCTGTGCATCACCTCAACATTATTAGCAATGACAAACAGGTAAGGGAAGTTAATTAGAAAAAAAATGTAATGGCTCCCGTTCCATTCTCTTTGAAAACTCCAAGTGAGACTTTATTTGTTCTGTCTCCACTGGAGCTGCTAGGAAAAAGGTCTAGTCTGGTAAGCAGTAATACATTCATCTCCTGATGCTGCTGAACTTTGAACTTCTTTGTATGGCACCAGATAACCTTATTACTTCTTCTTTTTTTCAGTTTGATAATTCACTATTATTTATAACTGGAACATTAACCACTGTCTAATATATTGTGATATTTTACCTGTTGAGCAATGCTCATGATTTATAGCCTCACTATCCTATGAGTACAGCTACTGACCCCTGAAAATTCCTTTTTGCTTTGCAAGTTGCAGTAATACACATGAAACAGCTAAAATTGGCTCAAAGTCAGTTTCTGTACTGTGTGAATCCAACTTTTCTAATAAGGAGATCTACGAACAAACTCAAAACAATTAGCTTTCAGTTAGTCTGATGTCAACTGAAATTTTCTCTTTTTTTAATAATCTAAGATTAAGAGTAATTAAAAGTAACGTCCAACTGAGAAATATTTTCACATTAAAACTATTTATTATTTATTTATTTTTAATTCTGAGAACCTGACATAGAGGACCTTGACCCTGCAAAATGTTTAATTTCCATCTCTTTAAACGAAATGATGACAGCAGTGCAAAGACAATGTCAGTGTCAATTAAACGATACTGTCATTGGGAAGTAATGTTACAGCTGAATATAATCAACAGTCTCCTAGGAAAGGAAATGCCTCAAATACTGATTCCAATTTCAGACGTGGCATGTAGCCTCTAGTCCTTTAAATAAACCATTTTACAGTCATGCTCCAATATTTGCTCAAAAGTCTAGATTTTTTTCCTGTGCTGATTATTTACTCTTTAGAGCACGTATTTTGTCTGCATAAATTATGCTGTTTTGGGTACTGGGGCAGAGTTAAGGTTATTGTTGAAACTTTAATCAATACCTTTGATGCTTTTTGGCCTGTGTGTTTTTTGACCTGCTGATTCTATATATTTGTTTTAAATCTCACCATTGAATAATGACAAAAGAAGTCCTACTATTTTCATGAATAACTGCAAGGTACTAATTATGTTCCTGTAAATTAATGGTCTATTTACTGCCTTAACCTATCTTAACAAAGATTTTGTTTGGGAATATATTACTAATGAAAAAACCTTGACATCTTAACGCTCTCCTGGGTAAATCGTTAGAATAGATTCCAAATGCAATTAAAGAAAGGCCTTTTTTTTTAACCACTGTATTAGCAGATAAATAGGCACATTCTCCTCTCTGAATGATTGTTTGTAAATTCACAGAATTTCCATTAACTCCATGCTTCTTAACAAAAAATTTGTCTGCTGCAGATGGACTACAATGGAGAAACGATTGGGCAAGAGGGACGAGAACAGGTCCTCTCCTCCAGGAGGGTGAGGAGGAACCTCTTCCACAGGCATCATGAGGGTTTGCTCCAAGCAGAAAGTGTACATGGGTCTGAAACAGCTCCCCATGGAAATTTCCAAAACACATTCTCAGATGCTGTTGCCAAACCCTGATAATCTTTTTGAAAGTCTTGTGATTTGGGGAGAAAAGGTGGATTTTCTCTCAGTTTCTAACCGTTCAAAACATTTCTTTATGTTTCTTATGAAGCAGGAATTTTTTAACCTTTAGAGTCTCAAAAACTCTAATGCCAACACTAAAATTTCCTACAACAGATTGAGAGAAGCCGTGGTTTATTATTTAATCAATCTTTCATTTTTTCAGATGGAGACATAGCTTGGGGAGGACCTGACCCTTGAATCTGCAATGATGGGAAATTGCTCTGTTTTTTTTTTTTTTTTTTTGTAAGTGTCCAGATCCTTTCCTAGAAGTTTTCAAAGCTGCAGCTCTCAAACCTTTAACTTTTCTTTTCCTGGCACTGCATTTATGGAGACAGGATCCACTTTGGGAGGGGTCTGAAATGAATGGAGGGACACAGTCCACGGTGCTGCTGAGATGTGCAGCTCCCCCCTCCCACGAGGCTGACACACCAAAGCCCCAAAGCCATCTCTTCCCTTGGTTTTGTGCCCCTTTCCCTTCTGCTAGCAAAACATGGCCAGATAAAGAGAGGGTTCAAGGCACGAGGCAGAAGGCAGTCTCTGTCTCTCTGCCACAGACCAGCATCCAAGCAGCTGAATTATTCCATAGTTTCATGCCTGCTGGTCCCTCTGATTGGGCTTTTATAATTAGAACAATCTTGCCCCCAAGTGTTTACGCAAGGGCTCCGGTGCAAGCTCCCAGCGTTTTATTTTGACGAATTTAAGGGCGTTTATTTAGCTTATCGCTACCACTCCCCCAGCCTTATTTGCTAACAGGGGCTTTGTTGCATGCTGGGGATTGAAGAGGGACACGGGATTAGTGCAGCCCCACCACCCCTCCTCTCCCCGTCCCAGATCTGTCTCTCCGGCACGCGCTGGCTCCGTTGGATTACGGCATTGTGCCATGCTGCATCTCTCCTTTTGTGCCATGGCTTGATTTACCCCTGGCACATTTCTCCCCACCTTCCTCCACGAGAACAAACAGCATCGGATATGCCAGAGCTTCTCATGTCACCACGAAGATTTACTGAGCCTCGCAAAACAAAAGCGTGTACCTTGTGGCCTGAAAGCAGGAGTGACAGTGGGAGGTTAAAACTCCTTCTGAGGAAGAAAGAGGGGAAAATGAATTACAAGTGAAAGCTTCGTGCCAGAGCTGGAAACCAAGCAGAGCACGGCCCAGCACACCCTGTTCCTGCATCCAGGATGGGGAAAGATGGGATGCTTTCTTCTAGAAGTGTTTTTTTCAGGGTCGATACCCAACTCCATGCTCTGAGGACACCTTCCTGGGGTCTCCTCTCATCTCATAGTCAGAGCTCTCCTGTGCCTGTGGTCCCCAAAGCACAAAAGGCTACGGCCAGCACCATTGCCCCAATCCCACAGCAGGCACATGCTGCCTGACTGTTTTTGTGCTAACGCCTACAGTTTCAGCCCTCTGTGCACTTGGGGAAGGGGGGAAGGTTGTTTCTTCTTTAAAAGGACAGTTTCAGCCCTGAAGAAGGTGTTAGAAATCTCCATCTTTAGTCGCTCATTTTCTTCTTCTCGGTCTGGTTTTGTTTTTGTAGATTTGTTCCCCCCCTGGTGATTCTCCTGCAATTTAAATATGCGCCAGCAGCTTACAAGCCTTTCTGGATGCTGCCATAGGCAGTACTGAATGTTTTTGCCTTCTCTGCCTTCAAGATTTAGCTCAAGGGTTGAACCCCAGCGGTAAATACCTGGCCCTTAAAATACCAGCCTACTGCCATCGATTGCAACGAATCATCTGGGGTTTGCCAGTCAAACTGAACAAAACAGCATCTTTTAAACACAAAACACCCAGCCTATCAATGTGGGGGTTCGGAGGGCCGAGGGGTAGATGGGAGGGATTGGAGGCAGAGCCATAGGCATGCACCTGGCCCCATGCACACCCCAGGACCCCGGGCAGCGGGTCCTGAGCCCGCACCCAGCCTTGTGCACTTGCTCACCCCCCATGATAGATGCAGCAAGCTATTTCCAGCAGGTAGGTCATAAATCCCGCATTTATTGCCTTTTATTATGTTGTTTCAACAGCTCTTAAAGCTGGAACAGCGACCGATTGATAGCTGCTTTAAATCTCTTTCATTTTCTGTCCATATTTCTTTGTTTTTTCGGGGAGGGGGCATCCACTTTTTTTCACCTATCCACCATCGCCTTTCCTCCATGAGTCAAACCCCATCTCTTTCCCTTTATGAGCCAAGTTTTATAGATCCCCCTCCTCAGAGGAAGCCTGCAGTGGAATAGAAACACTGGTGGTGATGGGGGAGCAGCAGCCAGGGAGCACGAGAGGAGGATGCGGTGTTCGTGTTTTGCTGGGAGATGCAAGGAAATCGAATTCAAACCAACCGGGGAAAAACAAGAGAGAAGAGGCAGCCGCCTCGATGGGGAATGATTGACTGCCTTGGCATTGGGAGGCAGAGACCCACAATTAAAATACTATGAGATGATTATAGCCTGGATCAATGTTAGGTGTTTGTCTGCAATTGCATTCCCTCCTTTTGAACGACTGTCTTGTCCTGCAGGGGACAGGACAGTAAACACAGCTTTGTGGAAAGACTCTAAGGCTGCCAGCAAGTCTTTATGGAGATACCGGAGGAAAGTTATGGATTAAATCTCAGTATCTCAGGCAGCCCTGAGCACGAACCCTCAGCTTAAGGGTCACCAGGGTCCTGTGAGTCACACCAGCAGCAACATCGGTCCCAGGGCTTGCTCGGGCAGCCAGCCTGGAGGCAGGGATGTGATTGATGGTAGTGCTAGGGGATCTCAAGCATCGCCCTCCCAAAGCCTGTATTTTTCCAAGGGTTGATCAAAATCTTATTATTTCGGTCAGGGTAGCTATCTACTAGCAAAATAGAGTTTTCCCATGAAAACATTTCATAAGGATATGTCCACAGCACTGAAATTTATAGTGGGGGAAAAATCAGAGTGAATTATTTGAACAGTGTTTGCTCCAGTTCTCATTTTGATTACCTTCATTTTGACACGTATTTTAATATATTCATATTTTCATGCTTTGACCTTATCAGAACGAAATGCTTCATTCCATCTAAATGAAGGGATTACAAATGGGCTGGGTAAAACTCTTGGCTGTTCTGAATCCGCAAGTGTGACAATTTCTGTTCCACAGGAAAGTTCCAAGTTTCAGCATCTCATACACATTCAAAGCAAACTCCCCGAAGAGTGAGAAGGTCTTGAATGAGCACCAGTTAAAACTCTGGGACCACTCAGCAAACGGGAACCTTTTTTAGGCAGGTTTCCAGCCTTCGTTAAGGCTCCTGAACTAACAGCCGATTTTCATGCTGGATTCAGACTAGTCACGACTGAGAACTTCTGGCTTTAAGGGTGGTTTTTAAGCACCTGGAAATGCAGCCCCAGGTTCCCTGGGCAGTCTGATCCCACAGTCCTGCACACGTCTTTAAAACTCTTTCCCTCTGGCTGGAGGTGAGGGCTTTTAGCTGTCCATTAGCTGTAAGCAGCCCCTTCTCTGGGGATTAAGGAAAACATTGAACACACAGACACACAGAAAAAAAAAAAAAAAGTGCTTAAAAACAAACAAAATAAACAGCCACAGGAATTAGCATCCTTCCCAGTAAGACTCTCCTAGGGATGTGGCTATATGCTGTGAAAGAAGCCATCCAGCCAGCAGGGTAGCTCATGCACCATCTGGGAGGCTAGCAAAACATATCTTCAGGCTTCAAGGTTTATGGTTTTCCACACAGTGCATAGGGATTTATACCAATAAACCCCAAAGGCCAAGTGTGAAATAACTAAATCATGGGCACATGCCAAATAGGGGGAGAAAAAATCTCCAGTCACTTCAAACCACTCAGCAGATTTCCCATCCAAAATGAGAATTAACTGCCTTCTTTTCCTTTTATATTGACATGAGGTGCAGAAGACAGAAATTTTCAACATGTGACTCGTAGTTTTACAATAAATGCGTCTGGCTCCTGTGGCTTGACTGGCCCCACCTTTTCTGATTTATGTGACAATTTGCTCTACTGGGAACTGTGACAAAACCTCAGCATCTCTGATGGATGGGATGTCACCACTGAGCAAATTCTTACCTGGGAGCTTTTCAAGCAAGGAGAGCTTCTATTGTCCAACATATTCATTTTGACACTCTGTTATTACATTTTTAAAGCACTCCCACATAAAGGCCAAGTGTACACTTAAAAGTTTGGCTGGCCTGAGCTACACCAATATAAAGGGTGACTGGCTTTTTTAATTATTTTTTTATATATTTTTTTACGACTTAAAAGTGCCAATAAAACTCTTGGCCAGTTTTCCACAGTTTGCTTGCTGAAATGAGAGCGAATAAAACTGAGAAAGCAATATTTTATTTCATTATTTTTTTTATCCCGGGAAGGAATCAGTAGGAGCTGCTTTCTAGGACAGCTGTCCAGGCAAACCTTTGAACTTCATCCAGAGGCAGAGCTGGGGTCTGCAGAACTACTTTTCTTGCCTTCAGAGACATCAGCTAAGTTTCTGTCTTCCATGCAGTGCCCTTCCTAAAACGTCTAATTCCAAGGAATTCAACAGACAACGCAGACAAATAAGCACAAAAAGAGGGTAAAGGGAAAGTGGGGTCTAAGCTAAGCTAAGTTTACATCCAAACAGGAAAAAGTGTGGCCCAGAGCAAACAGGAGTTTGAGGACTAAGACAGTTACATGTGAACCTCCGAACATGGGTGAAAATTCAGCATGCAAAATAGTTTCCCTGTGCCCTCCTGTCAGAGCTGCCAACCATTAAATTACTGCCCCCAGCCCAGGAACTGGGCTCTGCTGTACAAGCACAGGCCATGTTGTGCTCCTGACCATGGCTCAGCATGGCCTTTGTGCTCTGAGGACACAAAATGGAGGCCTCACTGCTGGCTGTGGCCTGCAGCTTCCCTCACACCTCCGGACAAGGCCCAGAGCCCTGCAAAGCCTTGCTCCAAGTTACACAAGAGCAAAACTGAATGTTTTTCACACCTCAGTCAAAGGACACCCCCCCCCCTCCCCCCCCAGCACACCTATTTCACATTATTTATCCAGCACAGCTTAGGCAACGCCGGTGGCACAGACTGCCTGAGCATCCTTCCATCCCATGGTCTGTGCCTCAGTTTCCTCACTTTTTGGTGGACAGCAGCAATATTCCCCTATTACACAAATCTTTCTGCATTAGGGAGGTGGCACAGATACCATTCACGCTGGAAATCTTGCAAAATCCAGACTGCTGCTTGTTATTAGCAAAGTGTTTATTAATAACCACTGTCACAGCAACCGAATATTGTTCTCAGCAGCTTCTGCAGTTCCCCACAAATGATGACAATCCCTCACAAAACTTCTCCCTTCACCCAAGTGCCAGTCTGCCGGCACTGGTGACTCGCTTTCTTACTATTTCTGCCTTTAATAGCTGCAGCACTGATTAGATTGCTTGGAGTAGCCCATGTTCAGCAGTTTAATGGGTACCAGCCCAGACAGACTAATGGATCTGGAGACCAGGAAAGAGCAGGAAGGTGAGCTGAGTGGAGAATATTGAGGCTTTTAAGACAGAAAAGTAGCAGCTAGACATGGGGTAGCTGACTCACAGAGCCTCAGTGGAGACAGATATCCTCGCGGATCGTCCTCAGCCATTCATCACGGTGCGACATGCCCATGAAAACCGGTCATTGCTAGAAACAATTCGCAAAATGCAAAGCAGAGCTGGGAAGGGTTCCTGGGGCTCACGGCCAGACACACAGCCAGGTGAGTTATTGTAGTCTGAGCTCACAGGTTTTTCCCTCCACTAACGAGATTGATTTCTCTTCCTAATACCACATGCCACCACCCAGGAAGTGCCAGCTCCTCAGAGAAACCAAATGTCCTTGCTCCATCCAGCATGATCCATGTTTCTGGCTCTTAGAGGTCTAGAGGAGAGATACCTGCTGCTCCTCCTCATCCCCGCCACCTCTCATGACTGAGGTCTGCCAGGGAGAGGGCTCCTGGCTTCAGTGCCATGCAGGGGCCCTCCAAAAAGTTGTCTCTGCCTGCTCAAGGAATACCTTAAGGTCTTTGTTTTGTTATTTAGTAAAATATTCTGATTACATATGGGGGCAAGAAGATGGAAATCAGGGACAGTCTGTGCCCTCTGGAAAAATATTCATAAAATAATACTTGCTATTCCCAAACTGATTGTGAAGTGGGTGACCTTTCACCTTCTCCTCCCAAGCATTAATTATTCTGAGCAATGAAGAACGGTTTGGACCAGCAGGAATATGAACAGAGAACATCTAGAAATCAGCTGGGTTCACGTAAACCATCAGTCCCTGCTGAATGAAGCAACTCATGGACTTCTTGCTGATATGATGCAAGGGAAGGCCGGGAGGGGCAAGGAACTGGAGAGAACCTGAGTGATCCCATAATTAAACAAAAGGCTTTCTCTAAAGTCCCTGTTGATGGATATCCTCCTGTGGGTTGGGAACTAGCTTGTGTCATTTGGTTTTGTTCCACCAGTCATAAATAACAGCCCTTCTGGGACTTGAGAGGAGGGTAAGAAAGGCATTTGGCAGAAAAATTGCAACAAGGACAAGGATGCAATGGAGACCTCGAGTAAGGGATGCAGAAGGCAAGGTGGAGACAAATTGCCAATTTATCCTGACCTTCCCTTGGGGCATCCCTCCTCCCTTCCCCAGATCTACAAAATGAGCCAGCCAGAAATCAATAGCTCAGCACAGTCACAGAGACAGTGAGGAAAGCAGCAGACGGACAGGATGGTGCATCAGGAAACAAAACCTTGGGGGAAACATGGTTCCATCGGAGGGAAGAGAAGGGCATCAAAAGTTGCAAGGAATGCCATCCTTGTGACAGTACCTGGACTTAGATGCCCTTGTGATACTGAACTTCCTCACTCATGCTACTTTGGGGGGTCAATTTTAAGAGCCCTGCATTGGCCTTGGCCCCAGAGGGCATGGGGCAAGTGATGCTGGTTTAAGAAGCCAGCCCTGGGAATCCCCAGCCCCACCTGCAGAGAGGCAGATTTGCTGCCCCTAGGTTTGGAGTAGGACAGGCCAGGTCTGTGGGGATGTTTGTGGGTCCCAAACTGCCCAACATCACAGAATACCAGGAAGACATCCCTCTAAGGTAGTTTCTGACACTGCAGCTCTGTGACAAAGTCTCTGGTCACAGAGCTGGTACAGATCTTCTGTCAGCCCAGCCTGCAATTTCTCATCCTTGTCTTTGATTTACTACCCTCCTCAGTTATGTCAATTTACTTGTGTGGCCGTGCAGTAAAACAGGAACTACCCTAGATTGTCACCTGGATTAAAAACCTTTATCTCAACCTAGACTGAAACCTTCTATGAACACAGCTTCCCCCTGCAGCACACACACAAAAAAGGGTAAGCACATGAACAGCAAAATCTCAGCCACTGGGGAATTGTAGCAGACGTTGCTGTCACTTTGCTGTCTAGTGAGGAGGTGGGCTTTCCAGAAAATCTGTCCCCTGGGGTCTAAATATCAAGTTCACATCTTCAAATGTGAACTCAGACTTGCTAATTGCATTCATCTGCATTTCTGGATACAGTTTTGGACAGAGCAGTGCCCCTTCTCCTACAGACTTGACCCTTGGCAGCCAATGCTCTACATCAATGTGCAACTTCTCACTTTAGTTACTTAAACTAAATTGCATCTCATCCCTGGCAAATTAAAAAGGTAGTCGGCAAACCCCCCAAAGAAGAGCCATGATAGAATTCAATTTGTGCCGACTCCAACCTGGCAAGGATTTATGGCCATGCTCAATCCGACACAATGCACTTTATTCTTTTTATAGTGCAGCCTGAATGCAATAGTGTAACAGTCACGTTAGAGGGAGTCAAGCAGAAGCTAAAGAAGAGGAAGAGATTTTATGGGTACAATAAGATTTATGAAGAGAGACGTTTCTCTGGAGCAGGAAGCGAGGGAATTTCCAAAATATCAGAATAGCCCTATTCTTCCCCAGATGTATTCAGTGGTGCGAGGAGTCTACCACATGCTTGAGGGGTTTTTATCATAAAATAGAAAGGAGCATGAAGTGGGATTCTGGTGCAGGAGGTGTCCAGAGGTCCAGGCAGTTTCATTCACCATAATTACCTAAGAGATCTGTAAAGCACTTGGAGACTCACAGATGTTAATACACGTGTGGTAATGGGCCTCTGCTAACAACTGTATGTGAGAGCTCTTCACCCCCTCCAAAAAGCAGAGCAGCCTCGTGAGACCTCCATCACAGTGGGTCAGCACAACCACAAAGCCACTGCTGGTTCAAAGTATGTTTCTGATCCTATAGGGAAATCCCAGGTAGTAAGGCATCTTTCATGTCCCCTTGAATACTTTTGAGGCCCCCAGCTCTATTGTGTGCCCCTCCGAGTGGGCACAGACCCGTCAGGGTGTCTGGCTTGCAGGGGATGTCACACTCCTGTTCATCCCTTACTGTCATCCTCCTTCTCCTGCCACCAGTGCTGCAGCTCCACTGGCTCCAGCTGCGATTAATTGGAAGATCTCCCACTGATTCCTGATTAGCTGCTTTTGATTAGGGTTTAATGACTTCACTCTGCCCCTAATTCACAGGCACGAGCTTCAAAATGCCTGCAAACTGCTCAAACAGAATTACATTTTCTCCCACCCTGGAGCCACCACTTAAACTCTGTACACACAATCCCTGCTTCCCTGACCCTACATAACCTGCCTCCTCCTCCTCATCCTCCTGTTTCTCCTTCTCTTCCTCCTCCTCCTCCTCCTCTCTGCAACACCAGGCAAGCCAGCAGCCAGAGACACTGGCCTGTGACTTGTGGCTCCTGATTTCTAGGGAAGGAGATGGAGGAAAACTTGTTCCAGAAGTGCAACTACAGGGATGAATATTTCAAATCCAGCTTGGGACTCAGGGAACCTATAAAATTCAGGATCTTGGATGTGGCTAAGGCTCCTAGATAGGTATGCCTGGAACACTCAGGCTGGAGTCAGCATTACGAGGCCCTTGGGTGGCTGTCCGAAGGCTTATCGGGGTGTTTGGGGCTGGCCAGGACAGATCCGTGTTGGACTTCGGATCTCACAGAGTTCAAGGACCATTGTGATGTAGCCCTTGGTGGAGAACAGCATTGGCACTGCATGCTGGGGGCTGGAAATCTCTTTCCTAACTGCGTCCAGGTCCAGGATTTAGGGCTGAGCCAGTCTCAGTGTCTGTACAGTCCTGATTCCTGGAGCGCCTGAGCTTGCCCTCCCTCCCCGACACCACCGCTTCCCTCCTCCACCCCAAAACTCATTCAGTGCCCAAACAAAGTGAGCAGGCAGAGATGAGGGGCTTTGCCCTGGCAGAGAACAGAAGTAAACCCAAATACAGGGTGCCCAACTGCTCCAGCTTGGTCCTGGGGAGCTCAGTGACCACACTGCTCCTCCTGGGCTCTGGTGTCTGCTGCCCAGCCCGACCTTGGAGGCTGTGCCGAAGGTCGCGCCACACCGCCTGCCTTGTCGCCAGCCAGGAGGGGTTGTAAGCACCGGTTTCAGAGGCTGCCTTGCTTTTTGAAGATCTGAAACTGTGTTTATCTTCCCGAGACATGCATTAATCTATCAACTACAGGTGAAGATAAGGGGATGAAAAGAGGCTTGGGGGGGGGGGGGAGGGAAAAATAAAATAAAATAAAATAAAATAAAATACAGGAGCCATTTTCATCAGTAAGAAGAGGTTCATGGGCTCTTTCACGCCGCCTGAGGCACCATGTCCCATCAAGCAGCTGCCTTATCACAGCTCCCCTCTGCACCAGACTCGCCCTGACAGTGTGAGGTGACAGCTTGCGAAGTGGCCGGGTCCCTCGCTGTGCCCCGAGCCCCACAGCTGATCTCTTTAATCGCCGCATCTCAGTGACAAGCTGAAAAAGCAACTCGGCTCCCAGCGAGACAAACCCGAAGCGGGTTGTTTGTTGTCTCAGTGGGCGGCTTGGACTCTGTGCCTGGGCACAATCAGGAGGGGCCAGAGCCTGGAGCTCCAGCTCCAAGCTCTGTACCGAGCAGATCAGCCCCTTTGCTCCAAGCCTCGGTTTCCCCACCTGGGGAAGAACAGAGCTGACTCCATCCTTCATAAAGGAAGTTGTTGATAAATGACCTTTTTAAAATTATTACTATTATTATTATTTTTATTGTACCCTTCAGTTTGTTCCTCCTCTGGCCTCCCTGCTGAATTCCCTGCCCTTCATGACAAAAGCCTTGTGGGTTCAGATGCTAAGGGGCTGCTAGCTAGAGAAAAAAATCCCATTGCAGGAGGGCACAAAATGATTCATTTTGGAGGAAGATGCACAAAATGGCAAGAGGGGAAGTGGAGCCAGCCAGCCATGTAACCCAGGGGAGGGAGTCCCCTAGATTTTTGTGAAGTGGGGAGGAATAAGGGGGCTCCTTCACCATGCAGCCTGCTGGTGATTTGACCAGCAGCACAGAGACATTTTGGGGCTGCGTGTTTTGGGGAACATCAGCTTCATCCTGGCAGGCTCAGGGGGGTGCCACCACCGCTGCACACCCAGCTGACATCTCCACAACTGAGCATCCCTGGGCTGCAGGGCTGCTGGTCTCTGCTGCTGCTGAAGGCTGAGGAGAAATTTGGGAAGGGAAGGGTGGGGGGAAAATGCCGCAGAACTAATAAACAGCTTTGAAGGAGATGGGGAATTGACTCAGGTCCACATTAAAGGGCAAGGAAATGAATGCTGAGATGAAGGCGCCTGCTATTTCAAATGTATCAAGCTGATAAATAAATAAAGTTAAAAGAATGACTTGCAATCACATTTGAAAGGGAAAAAAATAAATAAATAGAGAGAGCTGGGGGGAGAGCTGTAAAAAAAAACGCAGGCGGCACCGACAAACCCAGCCACTCTCGAGCATCGCACTTGTCTGCCGGGGCGCTCCCGCTGGGGAGCGAAGCAGCCGCCAGCCAGTGCAGAGCTGTGGGTCCCAGGAAGATCAAGTGAACATGTTCTTAATGCCTCAATTAAGGTTCACTCTGTTCGGCTTTAAAAAGCGATTTAGCCCTGCTAAGCTGCACCAGGTCAGAAGCAGGGATAGATGGCAAGTCTCATTTGAAAGCCAAACACACATGTTCCCATCATTAGCAGTCCCTTCCCATTAATGAGAATAATATTGTTGGCTTATAATGTTGCTTTCATTTAACAACTGGAGAAGAATGAAATGCTTTCCTCTGTGCTTGGTCTGGTGCCAGGAGCTGCCTGTAAAATCCAGATAAGCGTTCTTAGCACAAACTTCCGATAAGGGAATTACCAGGTAAACTTTAAACTTTGGTGAAGGAGGAGGTGAGGGGGAGAGGGGAAGCATTTGTTATCTCCTCACAGGTGTCAGCTTGCCAGGCTGAATCTCACCAGACCCAGCTGCCATGCTCCCTGCATCCTCATCCCCATTATCTGTCCTTCCTGGGAAATTAGCCTTTTCCACAGCATGGGCTAAGGCCTCATCTCCTTAAGGATCCTCCTTTTTCCTCTCCTTTCTATTTTCTGTCCTCCCCAGAGGCCATCATCCTATTCCTAACTTAACGCTTCTCTTAAGTGGAAATTATTTCCCATCAAATCTTTCGGGGTACTTTCAGCTAGTTTTTAAAAATAACTTTGCTTGGATCATCCACAATTTAAACCAAAGCTAAAAATTACTGCGCTGACTCCAGATCCACCTCCTCTTGCTGATGCTGTTGAGAAGAGCAACCTGTCGTGGTCAGGAGGAGACGCCTGGGAGCTGACCTGGATGAAATGACTGCTGTGGAAGGGGCCCCTTGCCCAGCCCTGTCCACTTTGCCTGGGATCAAGCTCATGATATACTAAAGCTGATCCACAGGAGGTAAGAAATCCTGTGAAATCAGAAACTTGGAAAAGGAGCATAATAAAGAAATGAGTCAGTTCCTACTAGCAGCTCAAGCTGTACGTCCAGTGGACACTTGGTTTAGGAGTGATAAATTTCCTTCATCTTTGCTACCGTTTGGCCTGACAGGTTAACTTCTGGGATATTTCTTCCTGCTCTCCTCTACAACCAGATATTACTCTCATTCCACTCCTGGAGAACCTATGCCCAGGGGAGATTACATGAACAGCTCGCAATCACAGAGCAAATTAAGGTCAGAAGAAGAGCAAAGATTAGAGCATCATGTCATCTCTTTGTCAAGTGCTGAATCCTTGAAGTGGCTCCCAGCCAAGCCACTCTGGGCTTAAAAATAAACTGGGGATACAATCAGCTGGTGGGCAAGGAACTTTCTAGGATCCTCCTAGCACTGACCATAGGACTTTGCCAGTGTATCCCCGTTACCTTCTGACATTGCAAGAGGAGAGTGAAGCTCAGGGACAGAGCCTGCTGCTCCTCCCTGCCTTCAGATCCCAGCACTTCCCTCCAATAGCTGCTGCCTGAGCCAAGCAACCCAGCAAAGGAAAACTCCAGACAGCTCAAATAGAAACACCAGGGGTTCTCAGAGGCTAAAAAGAATTTGATTAGTTTGCCCAACATTGCTGTTTCTGGATGTTTATATCCTGAGAGGGAGCACCAAAATAACACGTCAAAGGCCATTCACAACAAATTTCCTGCCAGCGCTCGAGCAGGCAAGCTGGGAATCCCAGAGCTTTGGTATGAGCAACAGCATTAAGGCACCAGTATCAGTTTTAGGACTGATTAGGACCTTGAAGTCCTTAAGGAAAGGCTGAAATCATTGTCAGCCTTGGATCTAACTCCTCAAGGTGTATATTCCCCTTTTTTTGGACTTCTCAACCTTATATTGTCCCCAGTCTTCTGTCCTCTGCACTGCCCGTTATTGTGTACGCTTGTCCAAGAAATTCGCTATTTCTGGAACAAGAGCTGGGCAGGAATATCTTGTTAAGACATTTATTTCAGTTTGAAAAAGGCTGATTCATCTCAATTGAAATGCTTCACAGAAAGAGAGCCAGTTTGATGAATTTCTTCTGTCGGGAAAAAAATTGAGATGAAGACAACCTGTTTTAACTTTTTATTCAAAGTGACTTTGTTTTGAAATTTAAGCTGATTACAATAAAAACATTTTTTAAAATGAAAAAGAGGTCACACATGAAACACTTTGATATCATCAAAATGAGGTATTGCAGGCAGTTTTTTATTTTTTTTGTCAGTTCACAAAAGTCTTAGAGATTTTGACTTTTCATCCAGGACAAGGAATTTTAAGCCTCCATGTTTCTTTCTGAGTTGAGAAATCATTTATTGCTCATTTCTAATAGAAAAACAGAACCAGTCTTTCAGTTTCTACTTGTGCTTTGAACTGAGACTGAGAGTTAACTAGAGTGATCCGAAGTTGTTAAAAAACAAGAGAAAAGCTTTCATATTTCAGACTTCAATCTTTCTCTGCTCCCAGCGGCCAAAGAAAATGCCATTAGCCTTGGAGGTACTTTTGGTAAATAAAGGAAAGGGGAAAAGGAAAAAAAAAATAAAAGAAGACAGACAAGAGAATACTCTTTATCCTTCATTTTTCTCTCGTATATGTATTATAAACCATTTTCTCAAAGGCGTGAAAGTGTCTCGCTTCAGTCCGCAGCCTCAAGGGAGCCGGAGTTTTCAAAGCCGCGTTATGAAAGGGGCTGCTGCCTTTAAAGCCCATCTCAAACATAATTTGCTAATACGGGGCCTGTCGGAGGGGTCTGCAAACGCCGTGCTCCCTGCAGAGACCCCTTCAGCTCCTCCTCGTGCGGTTGTGAGAGTCTGGAGGATGCAGCCCGGCTCTGTGCAGGCTGGAGACCTCTGACACTATTTGCACATCAGTACGCAGAAGGAGGGGACAAATCCATGTTTATCAAATCTCCCAGGCTTTGAGCTTCTTTGCTGCTTCACTGTTTGTTTGAAAATATTTGCGAGGAGGGGTTGCTGTCAGGAGGCGGATAGATGCCAGGGCCAGGACAGCTGTCCCCCACTGAAGAGATTGGGGATTTGAGGAACTCAGGGGTGGCTTTGGCTTTTACAAAGCCAGAGCTGCTGCCTTTTTCTTAGAGTTTTGCTGTCAAGACCACAGTGAGAGGTGTGGGGGCTCTGCAGAAGCTGCTGTTATATGGGAGCTGATTTGGAAAGAGGCGATTTTGGGAAGTGTTGCCTGTAAACAAAGTCATGTGAAGAGTCCTCATTGCACTCTCTAAGTTACTTGTGGGCACGTGAATCAATGCACACAGCTGAGATGAACTTTCACTTCGTATTTTGCCATCTCCCTGCCCCGTTGTGGCTCCCCCCCGAGGTTTCTTTAACCCTGCCCCTTGTCCCATCAGGGCTCCCCCTGCTTCCAAACAAGTACCTGCTAACCCCAGAGGAAAAAAGGAAACAACACCATGAAACAAGGCACAAGGCGTCAGGGTTAGACTGCTAGAAGATGCCATTAGTTTGGGGTAAGCCTGTCCCAAAAGGATGGCAGTGATGATGCTGGTGTCCTTCCCTGTGCAACCCAGGGGCTCGGCCATGCTGCAGCACTGCGGGACCAGGACCAGCAGGACCAGATCTGACAATGGAAGTCAGCACCACGATGCCAACCTCTGTGCTTCTTCCCATAAAACAAACAAACAAACAAAACAACAACAAAAAAAATCAACCTATGCCATAAGACTGCTTGGGCACTTCTATGATTTGGTGTGCCCATGTCTCAGGTCTCTTCAGGGCTGAGCCCCTGATGGACTTCTGATGTGGGCAAATATTTTAAAATTGGTTTTAAATTTCTGCCAATCATGCTATCCTATCGAATATCAGTCTGAGAAGTGCAATCCCCTTGGGGAAGTACATCCTTCATGACTGTTCTGCTGAACCATCTGCTGCCTCGTGTCTGCCTCGATAGGTAATGAAAAGCAGCTCCAGGAGGGATGGGAGCGCATTTGGGACCTAAGGCATCGTGAATCTGGGGAGTGTGTTGCTGACAAATTAACACACAAACATACACACCTTGAGGATTTCTGACAATGTTTGTGCACCGTGCCCTTGGAAAGTCATCTGTCTGCCAAAATCAGAAACTCAGTCTCCACACTGAGGGCATGCAAAATCACACACTGGGTTGGAGACTAAGAGAAGGTGAGAAAGGGAGAAAGAGAGAAAGAGAAAGAAAGAAAGAAAATAAAAAATAAAAATAAAAAAAAAAAGAAAGGAAAGGAAAGGAAAGGAAAGGAAAGGAAAGGAAAGGAAAGGAAAGGAAAGGAAAGGAAAGGAAAGGAAAGGAAAGGAAAGGAAAGGAAAGGAAAGGAAAGGAAAGGAAAGGAAAGGAAAGGAAAGGAAAGGAAAGGAAAGGAAAGGAAAGGAAAGGAAAGGAAAGGAAAGGAAAGGAAAGGAAGAGGAGAAAAAGGTTTTCTAATAGAAAAAATATGTCCTGTGAATAATTATGAAATGTGGCAAGTTTACATTAAAACAAACTTGCTTCCCAAAGTGTAAAAATAAAAATGAAAACACCAATTCTGAGCAGTTTCACCTATTCAATGTTAGTCTTTTTTTTTCTCTTAAGAAAGAAGTTTCTGCAGCAGGTGTCCTGGTCTCCTGCAGGTCCTGGTGGGTGAGACACACTGGAGCTCACATCTCAATAGCAGTGATGGCTAGGATCCCTCTCCTAGAGCTGGTCACAGGCATGTAAAGTGCCATTAGGTAGCAGCATTGCAGGGACAAGCACGTGTTCTGCTGGAAAGCAACATTTGCTGCAAAGGCTGCTGCATTCCCAGCCTGGGAGAACCCCTGGGCTGTGTTTCAAGGGGAGGCCGGAGTCACCCCACTTGTGCCGTGATGCAGGGGGCACAGGGGAAGGGGCCGAGGCTGCGTGCTGCGTGGGAGAGCTCAGTAAAAGAGCACCATGAGAGAAACATAACGAGATAGTTTGAATGCTTCCAAATAAATGGCTCCCAGAGCGAGGCATCTGCTTCTGGCTCTCCCTGCTGAGTTCCTTAAAATGCTGGCGACAGTACTTGGGTTTGAAGTCACTGGGAGTTTTGCAACCGTGTTGAGTACAGCCTGAGGTTCCACCCTTTCTGAGAAGGGGCTTGAAATAGCGAGGCACTGCAGCTGTGAGGACAGCATGGGGGAGAAGGGAAACCACAGGCCGTGCTTGCTCAGTGGGGTAGGAAGTTGGTTAACGCTGGGGCTGGTTTTACTGGTTGGAAAATGGATTTGCTTTCAGCGAGCTGCCTTGGGCAGTGCCGCCCCAATCCGTTTTGGGTTGAAGAAGCATCACAGCTACGCTTCTGCTCCAAAAGGAAAAACGCATAAAGAGCATCTCAGTCAGAGCACAACAATTCTACTTCTATTGGCAGAAAAAAAGTAAAGTTTTTCTTGCCAAGATGGCAAAGGTTCCACTGAAAATTATGCTAGTCGTGGTGGTGGAGGCTGTTCACATCGCAGGAGACATTTCCTGCTGCCAAGGAAGCATCTGCTGGCAGCTCCAAACCAGCTGGGTCCAGCAACATGACCGTGGCCACCTGGGAGCTGGGTGGCAGAGGCAGGGCAGCCCTGTCCCACCAGCCATGCATTGCATCCACCTCTTTGCTTCTCCTGTGAGCCTTGACAGCAGAGCTGCCGCAAAACACTGCTGATTTTGAGCCCATGGGGAGTCGCAGCCCCTTTCATGAGCAAAGACAAGCTGCACGGAGGCAAGGCAGCCCTGGTGCTAGCAAGGCTCCTGCACTGCAGCGCTCGGGTGGCATTTCTGCAGATATTTACAGTTGCTCTCCCAGGGTGTCTAATAGTCCCATCTGGAAACATCAGAGCTCAGAGGGGGCTCAGAGTGGTTGTGGCAATTCCAAGCAGCAGGAGATGGATGTATGGGGAGTCATAAAAGCCTTTGCGAGGATATGACACAGGCAGCCCTCATCTCCTGCAGCACTGGAAGGAGGGAAAGGACACAGCGTGGCTCCTGGAAGGGCACACAAGCCTGGATTAACTGCAGCGTGCTTTAGATTTGGTATGTGCACCTCCCCTGCACGTGCGTGTGCACAGCTGTGTGTGTGCAGGCCCTGGAAAGAGCAGCTCCATCTGATCCTCCTGAGTCCTTGCACGGCTCCAGGAGGAGCAGACCTGCAGCCTGCAGGTCTCCTATTCACCAGGCAGGTTCAGTTTTAGGGAACAGGCTCCAAAATCCCTAGCACAGCAGTGCACCTCAGGCATCGCAAGGTCTGCTGGTGGTGCCAAGGGGAGGTGAAGGATGCGATCGTTCCTGCTGCTGTGGGCTCCAGGAGGCTTCAGACTTTGCTGTTATCCCCTGGGAGAGGCACGGGAATAGGATGACCATGCCGCAACCGCTCTGCTCGCCTTCCTAAGGAGCTCCTGCTTACATCAGGGTGACCCTTGCTACATTGATCAAGTATTTCACATCCCTGTCAAGCAAAACCGTCTCTGTCAGCAGCCTCTCCCATCATATCCAAGAGTACCTGTGTTATCATGCAGCCTCACATCCTTGTTATGCACAAGCGGATACCTCGGTACCTCGAGGCAGATTTAACAGTCTCAGTTGTTTAACTTCCACCACGAGCCACTGCCTGACTCTTTGCTCGTACCCTTGCACCACGTGATGGTCAGTGGAAACCTCAAGTACATTTTGCAGCACAAGAAGGGTGACTGCCCATGGATGGCCAGATCTCACCTTGCTGGGACTTGCCAGAGCAGGTCGACCTCGCAGCCATCCTCTGAGGGGTCAGGGTGACTCTCACACACAATTTGCAGAGTTTTGCTGAGGTGGGAGGAGAAAAGAAAGCCAGATTGCTGAAGAACTATCATCCATCCTAAGACACAGGCTTTATCATCTGTGTTGGAGAGGGTCTGGTCCTTGCTGCTGTGCAGAGAGGCACCAAAGTTGTGACGGTGATGCTTTGTCAGGGCCCTCTTGCACTAACTAGCAGAGAAACCTGTAAGCAGGGCTGTGCCCCAGGGCTGGTGGTCACAGGCAGCTCCCTGCTCCAAGAAACAGGCCTGGGGGGACTGAAGTTTTAGGAGTACCACGAGTCTGAGCTGAAAAGTTCCACCACCCTTTCATCTCCTTATTTTGCCTTGCAATCAGTCTAATCCGGAGGCAAATTATAATTAATAAAAGGAAAGGAGATGAAGGTGGCCTTTGCTTTTAGGCAGAGTATGTGATAGGGAGCACCCTGGTGAGCATGCTTAGGAGAAAGAAGAAGCTGTGCTTCCCAGGGAGAAAATTGCAAGTGTTCGTTTAGGATAAGACAGACAAGCAGAGCACAGACTCTGAGTGGTCACTGCTCCATCATGTTACCCCAGAAAGCCTGCTCTTTCTGGGGTCCATTCCATGTGATTTCAGACAGCAAAGGAGCCAGGACCCCCGAGACAGAGGCTGGGGGGCAAGGACTGTGCCATTGTGCTTCAGTTTCCCCAGTCCTGTTGTTATCAGCCAAGGGTATTGTGAAGGTGAATGCAATATTGGCTGAGAAAGGTTCCTTGGAGGGAAGGAATATGGACAAAAATAATACAAAAAAAAAAAAAAAAAGGCAGAAATAGCATTATTACGAGCAAAGCAAAGCAGGCCATGCTATTCTGGGCTGTGCATGCAAACGTCCTGCACTGCCAAGCTGGGCACCGTGTGTCTGTGCTTGGGGCACAGCACCAGGGGTGGGAGCAGCAGCATCTGTCCCCTGCAAGGACAGAGGTCCTGCAGGTGAAGTCACAGGGGTACAGGTCTAAGGGCCAGGGGAAACAGCCTGGTGCTGCTGTGGCCGCACGGATGGAAGTGTGAGACTTGTACAGCTCATCTGCATTGCAAAGGTATTTCAGGATAGTGGTGCTGATAACCTCATCTGGCAGGAACGCAAAACCTGGCAAAAAAAAAAGCTCAATTTGGTGAAATGCATGATGCATCACCTGTCCTCCATATCTGGCAGTAGTGAAAGCAATAAAAGAGCCTTCCTCTCCTGCCAGCCACCCGTGCTGCTTCTTGCCTTCCCCATCCAGCACCTGCAGCCAGTCCCAGCACTGGCATGACTTTGGCTCCTCTTGCAGAGCACCTGCCAGCACCAGAGCCTCTGTAGGAGCATCCAAGACCCATTGTGGCATGAAGCAGCTTGGACAGTGAATTTAAGACACCTGGAAATCTTCTCTTTCCGTCACCCAAAGCAGTCAGCTGGGAAGGGATGCAAATTTTGTGCTAGCAAAGGATAAAGGGAGGCCAGGCAGTCCTTGCTAGCAGAGCTGTGCTGCTCCATCAGGAGGAGGCTCGCGCCCTTCCAGCACCAGTGGTGCTCACCAGGCCGTGCCAGAGACAAGCAGAGGTGATCCCCAGGGGAAACCTGCAGCCCCACACTACCTTCGGTAGCTCTGAAAAGCACTCGGGACTTGTGGCTTGTTTCTCAATGCAAAATAAAATTAAAAAAAAAAAAAAATGTCAGCAAATTGGAGGGGCTCCAGGAAAAGGAGATAAAGATGATTAAGGGTTTAGAAGGATTGACCTATGAGGAAAGATTAAAGGAACTAATTATGTACAGCTCAGATAAAGGATGAGTAAAGAGGTGATTTAATAACGGCCTGCAAACACTCAGGAAGGTGTCAACAGTAAGGAAGGGGGAGGAATTATTTAGAGTCCTTCACTGAGGAACAACACGAGTGATGGAATGAAAGGGGAAGGTTACATGAGACAACAGCACAATGCAGACAAGAAGATTTCTTTAGGGAGCAGAAAGTGAGTTAGGAGCACAGACCACTGGAAACATCTTGGCTTTTCACCCCTGAGTGACCTAAGAAAATATTTTCAAATGTATTTAGGTGCTTAAAGGCATGGGGAAGAGCTTTAGTAGGATTTTCAGGCACATTGAAGCAGGGTATGCACCAGATTTCGATGGGAGTCAGGCATCAGTTTCATCAGATGTTTACTTACATCTTTGCACAAATCAACGTGACGTTTTGTTCCAGGTCTCCCCAGAAATTCCCCGGCAGGAGGAGCTCCCAGCTGAATCCCGTGGTGCCAGGGCAGTGCAGAAGCGGACGGGCTGATGGGCAGGAGGACATTCTGTAAGGAACCATCTTGCCTTGTCAGGGCATTGTGCATTGATCTGCACAGTCGATTTGAAAGTCAATGAGATTTAGATTCCCATGCCCATTAAAATAAAAATTTAAAAATGCCTTTGGCACTCAAGCACCTTGGTCAGTTAAGTAGGTCTTTGATGCAGAGCAGCCGTGGGTTATCAGTGCCCAAGGTGAAGGCAGTCACAGGGAAGAGGTCTCCCCAGAGCAGCACATTCTCCCCTGAGCTCCACTTGAATGGGTGGCCAGGACTCCAGGGAAATGTTTCTCCGTGCCACAGGTAAGTCACCTGCTGGCATCCTGGGGACAGGGTGCATGCTTCTCCCAGTAAGTGGTAGGAACACTTGGCTGTCCTTTGGGATGGAGGAGGGTGGAAAGACATTAAAGAACAAGCAGCACTTGCAATGCAAACTGAAAGCCAAGAGGTTGCCAGGATGAAACCCCCACCAGAGAATAAAGAGCTACAAGGCCTCTGAAACCCATACAGAGGAAATGGCAAGTGTGGACTTTGAAGAGGATTCCTACTGCAAGCTTTCTTCCTGGTGCCCCATGCAGACCTTACCCAAGACTTCAGGACCAACAAGATCTCCAAAGAGCTCAGCCAATGCAACCTATCTGGTGTAGCTCTGGTGTCACTGACATGACCAGTGCATGGAGGTTCACCATTTTACCTGTGGCTGTCCACTTGGCCTCACTGCACCTGCCTAAGGTGCAAGGTCTCCCCGGGGATTGCTGTGTCCCCACCACACACCCCACAGCTGCCTGGTGGGAACCTGACCCTGTGCTGAGGACACAATGAACTGCACATCTCTGCCCCGAGCCCAGAAGCACAGAAAGTTGTGAAGCACACTTGCTTTCTCACTGTTCCCGAATACACATGCAAATTTTTTTTAAAAAGAGGAGAAAAATAAAGAAACAGAATTACCAAAGTGCAAGCCTACCCGATAACCAGCTATTTGACTGTCACAGCTATCACAGCAAGTTTAGATGCTGTATGAAAATTTTGAACACAGTAATAATAGAAGGTAGGGTGAGAGGAGAGAGGTTGTGACTTGTTCGTGTTATCACCCTGAAGGATTCTTCAGGGCAAATATTCCAGAGACAGTTTTCATTAAACCACAAACTTGGCAATTTAGCCTAAAATATATATGTGTATTTTCAAGTAATTGCTTAAAAAAGGAGAGATATTTCAGAGGCCAGTTTAACCCTTTCATAGCACTTGAGTCTACTTGAAATGATATGAAAGAGGAAAGTTAAATACAAAGATAAATGTATAAATGGCCAGAGTTGCTATGGAAATGTAAGAGGATGGAAATTGAAAGTCAATAGAGGACTAACTTACTGTTCAATTTTAAAAATAGTCTTTCTATACAGAAATGGAACATCTTTCAAATCTCTGTTGGCCTGTATTATACAAAATGGGAAGTGGTTTTGTGCCTGGGTACATCTATTTAATGCTGCGTGCTCAATCTGCAGACTGTATGGCCAATGGCACACGCTAAGCGGGACCTGTTCTCGGGTTATTGCTCCATCTCCATCTATATCTCCATTACGGCCCTGGTGATAAATGTCAGCCCTGAAAAGCACAGGTATGTGGGTCAAAGTCTGGGGGATATAATGTCAAATAATTTGCCAAATAAATTGCCAATAATTTGCAGGGATTCCAGGTCAGCTCTGTTCACTTTTTAAGGCAGTTTCCCAAGGAAACCAGGCATGTGGTTTTAGGCTAGCTGGCCCACAGGCGCTGCATAAAAGTTTTCTAAACCTGCTGGCCTGCGATCAGAGGTGATGGAAGAATAGAGGTCTCAGAGGAATAACGTTCTAACTCGCTTTGTAAGGAAGAGTGGACTCAAATTAGCAATTCTTCTCATCATCCTCCCACTTCTCACCCCACTCCCAAGCTGTGATATGGGCTCAGCTGCCCTACCCAACAGCAGAGACCCCACATGGGAGACGACCGTAGTAAAGCAGGCTTCCCGTTCCACTGCTCGCAGGATGATGTGTTATATTAAGATAAATGTAATGCACTTCTCTGGTTGCATTCGGAGAGGGAGAAAGAATTATGTTTGAATAGCATAAAGCTCTGTCCATGAGTGGCATACCAAGTGGGAAGGGGGCTTTGGCTCAGACCGCCCGCACGCACCCTCCCTCTCCCTTGCACTACCAGGGCTTTCTGGTGGATTTGTTCTCCTACAAAATGTCCCAGATTCAAAGTCATCACGTCTCACATCTCAAGGGCATGATTCCTTGAGCCTTGTTGCCTTCTCTGCCCCTTTGTTGTGGTTTCCCCACCTCTTTCTCAGCCGGCCCAATGCAGAGCCCTGGGCAGGAGAGCGGAGCAGCTCCAGGACCCCCTTCCTGCCCACATTGCCCATGGAACAAGCCCTGGCACCCCTTTTGCAGCCAAGCTGAGTTTCCGACAGCTGGAGGCATCTCACTGACTTCAGCACAGAGAAGCAGAAAAAAAAATAGCAGACACAGAAGTTGCTGAAATTCAGCTTTTCAGGCGAAGAGCTGGCTCAAGTTTCAGGCTTGGCAATATAATTCCGTTGCTTCCTTTTTCAGCCGCATTCCCCAAGTCTAGCTCCGTCTTCTACAAGGAGTTTGAAAGCAATCCACAGCACCAGCAGGATTCTCACCAGCCCCATCTCCCAACCCGCTAGAAACAGGCCTTTAAAAATAGTTGCATGCCACTGGGTGGGATTTTCTTCTGCAGGTGCCGTGCAATACAGAGCGAGATGAGATTCTAATCATAGCTCCCTCACAGAGGGAAGGGTTCAGAGTTTAGCTGCGCGGCAGCAGCCTCATTTTCACAGCAATATCACTATATTCCCTGGGTGTCAGGGGAGCACATATTGCTGTCATTTCCCCACGCTGTGTTTGGATATCAGATGCAAAGAGCAGCAACGACGCACGCAGATATCACCAAGCCCATCATGCCACGCTGGAGGAGAGCAGCTCGTGTGTTGGACCCGAGCATCTGTTCTGAGCTCAGCTCCAGCAGTGCTGGCCGGGTGGGTGCTGCTGGAGGAGGAGGTGACAGAGGTGTTGCCACTGTCCCCCTGGGGCCAGGCAGGGAAGCTGGGGCTCGAGGCTGCGGTCCCCAGCGTGCACATGCACCACACGGCTCAGTGCCCACCGAGAGGTGTGTTTCTTCCTCTCTTTTAGCACCATGCTGGCCTGTGAGAAACTCCCCATGCTGTAAGACACATGGATTTTCCCCAAATTAGCCAGAACCACCACATTTCTCTGTACAGCAAGTTGCCACCTCTCTGCTCAAGGTGTGCGACCTGCTTGTTCTCTCTAGCTGGCTGCATCGCCAGGAGCCAACAGCTGTCCCCGCTGGACGGGCTCTGCTCCTCCTGCCAGGTCCCTTCACAAAACTGCTGACAGTCCCCGGGAGCACAGGGCCCACACCGGAGCCTCAGCACCTGGATCTCCTCCTCCTGGGCAAATCAAGACGCGGGGGGTTTCTGACAAGGTCTCCCAGCCTGGTCCAGAGAATGTGCCCACCATCTGCTAAGGTTCAGCGGCTGAAATGCAGGTGGGAATTGCACCAACACCACACAACACAGACCATAGCTCCTTCTCATTTTATTTTTCCCTTTATTTGGCACTATCTCCACTGAGCCATGCCTGCTGGCTTGTGCCAGCTCATACAGTCAGGGCTGCGGTAGCTCTGCAGTAGGGCTGTCTTCTCTCTTTCTCCATTGCTGTGTTTTCAGAAGTTTGAGTCTAGCCACTTACTGTACCCTTGAGGTGCACAAGGCATCACCAGCTTATTTATGGTTAAAGAGTGTTTTCTAATGGAGATCCAAGCCGAAAGACCACTCCAAGGACTCTGTCTGTCACAAACGAACACTGGGGGAATCCTGAGCTGTCCTTCTGGCCCAGCATTCATCTCCTTTGATTATTTTCCTGTTGTTCCTCCCTCTGTGATGTATAGTCCCTTCTTATGCCCCAGATTTTATGAGGATGGTACATTTTTAGACATTTTCTGCAATATTAAAGTAAATAGACTCTATGCTTTGCTTTAAGTACATGGAAGAAGACAGTGGGAATCAGCCTGGGTAGAGTGTGTTTGCCCTTGATTCAGCAGCCTGGCACGACCTCGGGAAGGATGTGAGAATTTGGGGCTGCCTGGAGCATTTGGGGTTGTTGAGCTGGGTACCCAGCCTGGAGCACCCCTCCAGCCAGCACTTGGCCTGGGGGCCTGGCAAAGCTGCCCAGGTGAATATTTGTGGGCTCACTGCAGGACCCCATAGATCAAAATCATGGTGGCAGAGGTGATGTTCATCACCTGGATTCGAGCGGTCACAGCCTCATCCCCGAGGGGAAGCTTTCAGAAGCAAACACAGATTACTGCATAGCTGTAGCTACACACAGCCCTGTGTCACCCACACCCTACCCACAGCCAGAAAACCATAGATGACTGCCAAGTCACCCCAGTGTGACCACGATGCTGGGACCTACCCTTAGACACACACCTTCGCACAGGCAGATGTTAATACAGATGTATGGCAGGGCTGTCAAACACCGTCCCAGGGCAGTTCTGTGGTTACCAGCAGTGAAGCTATTAAGCCCTCTTTGCAGCCCCATATGCATTCACTTCATGCATTTAATCCTGACAGCCCTAGTAAATTCTTCCTGAAAAGAAAAGAAAACCCTTGCTTCCCCTCCCCCTGAGCTACCACTTCTTGTTAAATGTCATTAAAAGCAGAACCCACAATAACATCAGTCCTTGCTGAAGGTTGAAACCACCTTGACTGCAATCCTGGTGTGGCACTGGAGGAAAAAAAAATAAATAAAGGAAAAAAAAACAGATACTTCCTTCCACTTCTCTGTCAGCTCCACTTTGCATCAAAATCTGCTTTGTATGTCACACAGTTATTAAAGTTGTGGATTGCGGCTTGCAGCGTGTGCGTGTGAATGCGAGTGTGTCTGTGCCTGTGTCTCAGAAACTGGGTCACCCGGAGAGCGCTCCGTGAAAACTCTGCCCTGACAAACCCAGCCTGGCAACACTCAAAGATACCCCTTACAGTGTGTTTTTTTTCTGCCTCCCATCGTGCTTTGAAAGGAGAAAATAATACTACTTTCTGCTGTATTTTTGTATCTTTTATTCAGCAGCTTCCTGAAGGTAAATAACCTCTGGCAGGCAAATCTAAGGGGATGCTCCTATCTCGCTTGCCGTCTCCTCACACCGAAATCATGATATGCTTTGCTTTCATGAGGCTCTTTATAAAACATTCACTTTTTCCACAAGAAGCAGCTATCACAGAGGGTAAGCGGCTCCCCAGGTCTGGCTGCAGCTCCAGTCCCAGCATCTTCACCTCCCCCCCCCTTGCAGCTCCAAACCCCCAGGGATGAAGAAAGCAGTGCCCTTGGGGCAGGTCCTGAAGGGTGTCCCTACCCTGTGCTAAGGTGCCCAGCTCTAACATGCCCAGCTCATGCAGTTTCTGCCTGAGGCTGTGTCGATTCCTGCCTCCCCCCTGCCCCAGCTGCTGAGATTTGGGGACCAGCGGAGCGTGGCATGGGGCTGGCCCGGTGCAGCACCAGGCTGCTGGGGGGAACCCAAACTTGCAGGGTCTGTGCAGGAGAAAAGGACGAGGAGCAGAGAGGGGGAAGACCCTGGGGTTTTCTTATTAGCAGCTTATTTCAATACAGAGGAGGGATGACAGAAAGAACTATATTGGCAGGAAGGGTTTTAACTGGAGGGTAAAACTGCACAGAGGGTCCTGGGGACGAAACACTGCTTTCTTTTGTCACTGCACTTATTTTCCATAAAGAAAGCAAAATTTAATTTTTTCCATAAAGAAAGCAAAATTTCTGAGAGGAGAACTGGTGACAGGAAAGTGGTTGGAAGGATCTGGCTCCAGGCACATATTTGCTGGCAGGGGGAGAGAGCCGTGGGGCACCCCAGAAGCCCCAGGATGGGGGAAATGGGGCTGGGGAGCACAAACTGGGGTTTTTGTAGGCCCTGGTCCAGGCTGCACCTATCCTGGGTGCTCCGGCTCTGTAAATCCCATTGTACAGAGACATCTTAACGAACTCATTAACTTAATGAACAGAGAGAACAAGGCAGGGGGATACAGCAGGCAGCGTTTCTCATCTCGGGGCACTCGGCAGCACCCGCAGCAGGCGGGGATCGCAGCAGGCCCCGCTCGGCCCCACGCGTCCCCTGGTTAATGCATTCAGCAGAGGGTCCAGGGGATCTGGAAGGAATGAATTGTCGAAGGCAAGCGATGGCAGGGGAATTACTGCTAATCCTTCGAGCTGGCCCAGGCACTCCAAAGGATTTAAAGACTGTTTAAAAAAAGTTATAAAAAAAAAAGAACACCCCTCCCAGCCGCCCTTCTCTCACATATTTCGGTCACTCAGTGGGAGCTGAAAGAGAGCAAACAGAAACTTAGAGGAGAGGAAAAGGATGAGAGCAAGGGAAAAGAAGAGATAAACACTGGAGATTAGATCTTGAGAAAAGTCTGTTTTACCCTCTCTGGGAGTGTAGGCTGCAATTAAATCTCTTTTGCCTAACAATACCCCATTGTTATTTACACAGCACTTGAGACACCAGCCCTCTCTTATCACTGAGCTGCCTGCAGTATCCAAAACCCTCTGGCTGGAGGGATACGGCCCCAACACTTAGAGGGAGGTGAGCTTTGCTTCAGCTGAGGAGCTGCCCCACTGCCCTTAATGCCTTAGAGCAGAGGTTTGGGGAATCTTGGGGGCCATGCGTTGCCTCCCCACCATGCACCTGAGCTGCAGCCATGGCCGAGGCTCTGCTTCCATCCCCTTCCAACCCTCTCCTCTCCACCAAGAGCTCTCCAACCACCTGTCCCTGCTCACCAGCAGAACAAGGCTGGCATCATCCATGGGATGTGCATCTCCATCCCTCTGGCACAGACCCAGGTCCCAAACCAGCACCCACTCAGGAACGTGGGCCACGGAGCTGCCACAAGGCCAGGAGATATATCAATACCATTGCTAAGGCTGAAGAGGGCCACGGATGTGATCTGGGCAGCCTGTAAATACAGGCATGCTTTCAGGTGCAGATGTTTCATCTGCTAAAAAGGGAGGCTTCAGGGGGAAGCAATGCAGTGCGAGAAATCTGGTTATAGGAAGTGCTGTCATGCTTGTCTGAAATGGCACCGAGTGACAGCAACAGCTCAAATCACACTTTGTGCAGACCGAAGTTGTAGGGAGCATTGCAGAACAGGTTTAGGCTTCCCCCAATGAACACGTGAAGGCATGCACATAACAGATTTCAAGGCCACAGTACCAGCTGCTTTTAAATATATTTAAATAACATCTCAGCCCCTCTCCCCTATGTGGGTGGGAGCCTCTGGGAAGTGCCCATACAGGGAAGACACGAAGAGGATCATTAAAACAAGATTTCCATTCTGGATGTCCCAGGCTGAAGTTTTCAGAGGGCAAACCAGGCTCTGCAGCAAGGCAGCTGCAGGGTGAGGATCTCACAGGTCCTGAACCTGGGCTTCCCCTGGCAGGACTCACTGAACTGAGCGCACACAGCTCTCAGGAGCGATGCAAAGCGCACCACTGCTGCCTTAGTCATGCTCTGAATAGGCACCAGTATGCAAAAACTTGACAGAAAGCCAGCTTCTCAGAGGCACTGATTTCACATCATTTTCCTATCAGTATTACACATAAAGGGGGCACCTAAAAACAGACTCACCACAGAGCTTCTGCCCTCGAGGTGCTTTAGGCTGTCAGTGCTGGAAACCCTGGGGCTAAGCCACCTCCAGTGACTGAGCTGCTAATATGCAGCCACTGTCCCTGAAATGCTGTACCAAGTCCTTTCCTATTCCCTCTTTTTTTTTTATTTATTTATTTTTTATTCTTTTTCTTGTTTTTCAAGGCTTTTGCCAGAGCTGCACCCAATTAAATGATGTTTCTCTCTCTGCATGCAGCAGCACGAGGAGGTCTGGGCTGACTTTGCCCTCCACACAACCTTGGTGCAGAGGAAGGTCAGCACCCCTGGCAGATGGGCTCCCCTTCTGGAAGTTATGCCTTTGCTGCTACTTGTCCCAGCTCTCCGCCTGAGCTGCGACGGGAAAGAACAACTTGTTAAGGAATAGTTTCTTTCCCACCCTCTTAGACTGCTCGCAGTCAGTCTCAGGCAGTTTGTATTGATTGCCTGCACTTACTTGAGACGTTTTGCAAAAAGCACTTAGTGAAATTCATTCTGGGGATTTGTCAGTGTTTTTTTATGGCCCCTCCGACATATGTGATACAGCCAGGCTAAGGTTTAACTTTCAGAGGGTCAGCGTACGAGCTCTTGTGGAGGTGGAATTTCCATTTTGTAAAAAGTTTTGCTTCTCAGCACGGTACAAAGCCAAAAAATCACAAGTTTTGAGTTTTTTTAATTTGTGTAGGTGGAAACATTTTTGTATTTTGCTTTTGTTTTGGAAGGTTAGTCAGATTATAAAAATTGAAAGAAATTTCAGAACTAGAATTTATTTTGACACACAACAGCCTGAGACTAAACCATTATTTTAAAAAGTGATGTTATGGAGCAACTTAACTTTTTTTTTTTTTTTTTTTTTTAAACCTTTTTTTCCAACCTCTCCAAAACATTGTTAAGATCGCTGTTTCCATGGGAAGTGACTGTTCCAAGATTACAACCCCATGCAATACTGAGCCAGAAACCCTGCTATGACTATTTCTGTTCCATAGATTCTCTGCACTACATCATTAAATTACATAAACCACCTACAAAATAGCATTTCCCAAAGGACAAGCACTCTTCCAGAAAAGTTCCAACCTGTTCTTGTCAAATATCAGTCAGTCCAGAGAAACCAGCTGCTTTTCCTTGTTGTGTTGTGTGTTTTTTTTTTTTGTTTTTTTTTTTTAAACTGACACTAGAAATCTGTGCTAATACTTGGGGAGGCCAAGGGAGCCTTCATGCAGTGCTGCTCCTGCAGCCTGCCAGATCTGGGCAGGCAGAAATGCCAGTGGCTCTCTTTTCCATTTTTACATAATGTCCCTGCTACAGTGTGGAGACCACAAATGCAATCATGCTAACAAGGGCTTGCTCAGTTCAGAGCCCTCGCTGCAAACTACATCTTAGTGACGATGCTGGCACATCATGATGCCTTCCTCGGAGACATCAATCTCTGCCACGCAAGTAGGACCGGAGCTCTGTCTGTGCTGGTGCTTCACTTGGGTCAAATTAAGCACATATTGAAATCAGGGCACATCCCTGTTACAGATGAGATGAAATTATCTTGGCTGCAACAGCCCTTTGGAGCTTCATCTCCATCTGTTTTTATGACCCGGGCCACATAGATGCTTTAATAACTGGAACATGCTCTGCTATTTACATGAGAGATGAATGCAGACCTGCACGGATGTTTGGTTGCTTTCTCATTTATTCACCCACATGAGTAAATAATAATATTAGAGCTACCTGCTGCACAGTGAACACTTTCAAACAAAAATGCATACCAACGTATTTGGAGACATGAATGTTCTTTTGGAAATTTGCTTCCTATAACAAGGGCAAATATACACGCATGTGATCTACAATATTTTTTCTTTGACCTAGCACTGTTTTGGTTTGAGAGGAGGATTTGCCCTTATTTTAGTGGGAAAAGAAAGTTGTTCTGAGTCTTCTGAAACCAAATCTAATTTTTCTCTGCTAGATAAATAGTGAAAATACAATTGCTCACAGCCTTTTCCCTCCTCAGCTCATAAACCATGGAGTACTTTTGGTGGCAGACAGTCACTGCCAGGTCAGGCTGGGAGCATCTCGCCCAGCAGAGACTGTGGCTGCAGAGGTGGAAAACTGCAGCACGCAGCCCTGCCTGGCACCCAGGTCCCATCGAGGGGTGTTTGCATCCTCAGCCAGCCTGTCCTGCTGAGCATTGTGCCTTGCAGCAAAAAAAAAAATAAAAAAATATCGTGGTTCTGATGAAGGTCTTGACAATAAAATAAATCAGCTTGTATCTTCAAAGCACCAGCTACTGCTAAGGCTAAGGGAAATACCTAAATGCATCGAGGGAAAGAGGAATGGTGTTGACTGGCCTCGCAGAGGATGAACATCATCCATTTCCCTCCCTTTCTGAATGCTCCAGTCTCCGTCTCACCATCTCCCTCCCCTCACACCTTCCAGGAGCTGTGATAGCTTTGTGCTTTCTCTTGGGTGGCAGCAAGGCCCGGGGCAATTCACATATCTGCCTCTGCTGCAGAGACTCTGAGTGTGTTTGAAGAGGACGAGGATGACAAGCGACTGGTTTCTGCTTAAACTGTACAGGTGGGAGCCTCCTCTCATCATCGCCCCTGCTCTCCTCCTGAAGTTGCTTTGATATTCAACAAACACTCGCTTTTTAAACAATACTGTCCTAAACCCTTATTATAATGCCCAGAACCACTTGCAGACTTTCTGAAACCCATTATTATAATTACAATCAAGAATCATAGGAGGCTGTGCTTTGTGCCAGAAATACATATACACTGAATTGTTTGCAGAGGAGCCTCAGAGAGAAAGAGCGAGGGAGAAATGCTGCTTCCGTGCTGCTCAATTCAGGAGCAGTAACTCCCACCCCATTTCATTTTCCCTCATCCGTTTTCCAATTTAACTTGTGGCTGCTGAGATCCAGGCTAATATTTGCTTTGTCCTCCGTGCTCTCCTGTGGCCTTGATGCAGGGAACCTTAAGCTGTGCCCATGTCTCTTGTGCCTCCACCTACCCCAGGTGGGGCCCCCACCAGACCCCAAACCCTGCCCTGGTGAGGATCTGGGGGGCTGCAAGATGCGGTGCTCTGGGCAGTGCAGTCAGGACAGAAGCAAGGAGCATTTTGTTTCAGAGATGGCTGCAAAGCAAGCCGTCTGGTCAAGGATATGCAGCATCCAGCTTAGTTTTATTAAAGCTTTGCCTCATGGGTCACAAAAGACCTTAGAGAGGGCTGTAGGGTTTTTGGTAGTGTTATCCTGATCTACTGCTGACAGAGCTCATGGGGTGTGGACTCTGATTTGGCTTTTGCCAGCACGAGCCCTGAAATTAGCTCTCCCTTTTTCACAAACAGTGCCTGAAGTCAATCTCGCCTATCACTGGCTTCCATGGCGATGTCACTGGCTGGTGCTGAGAAAAGTGAGATGGATCAGGCCCTTTCTTCTGAATAAATATCAGATCTGATTCACCACTCAATTGCTTCTGTTTTACCTCTGTAGAACGTCATTGATTATAGAAGGATTTGCAAGTTTAAAACTAGACTAATTCAGTGATTAATCCCAACCAAAGCCTTCTGTAAATAGAGACCAATACTCCAGCAGCATTCAATATTCAACACATCAATAGAGTTCTCAGCAATATGACTGAATGGCATTTAGAGTTCCCCTCCCTTTATTCAGGGTAGTGCTGGGATACATTTAGTTTAGCTAACCCAGACTTTTCACCTCTTTCTCTTCACCCTGGGAAATGCCAGGCACGTTCCCCGTGAAACAAAAGCAAAACTCTCCCTTCCAGCCTCCGACACATTACTGCAGCAGCCGAACCCTTCTGACACCCAACGGGACCAGAGGATGTCACAGGGGGGTGGGGGAAGGAAGAGGGGCTCATGGCTGGGTCTGACCATATCTAAGGCCCATATCATCCCATGGGCTGGAGACTCCTCTCGCACCTTCCGCCAGTGAATTAAGGCTGGTAGATGTGGTAGAAAAGCTTCTTGTAGGAATGTGTGGCTCTAAGGAAACATTGGACCAGGAAAAGCAACTGTGGCAAAGAAATATCTTGACTTTAAAGATTTTAAGCATTTCTGCAGCTTCTTCTGGTCCCACTAACCTTCAGATCGCACACAAAAATCCCAAACCACTCCCCCAAATGCTATGTAATCTGGACATAAATAAGAGTTGCAGGTCATGGAAATATCTGTGGGTTTCAATATTTGGTCTTGGTACAAATAAAATTGAGATTTTAAGCATTAAACATTTTGGGGAAATTTCCCACCACAAACAACCTCCCCACACACTGATGACATAACTGCTCAGCTTCACTGAGTGGCTGCAGGGCAGCCCATTTCCCTCCGTAGGGATTTTCCCCTGAGTCACGGCTCCTAGAAAGGCTTGCCCAGTATTTTTGGGATCCAAATCTTGTTTCTCTTTCCTGTTCCTTTGCTCTCTCCAGGAAGTCCTGGGGTCCACTCAAAGTGACAGACCCTGAAGTTCCACTGAGTGTCCCCTAGACCCAAATCCTGTTTCAGAGGCAGACAAATGGATGGATCTTACCATCATTCTTACATCCATTCACCAACCTACAAGACCTGCAAGAATTGCTGGACCAGCTTCAGCTGACAGCTACAGACAATCACAGAGCTCAGGCATCTGCAGCTCTTCTAGCTGCTGCCACTCCTTGGCTTGCAAGTTCCCATGAGGGGGTGTTTTTGTAGTGCTTTTACAGTGCCTCTGTCCACCTCCTCCAGCTCTGAACAGCCACGGAAGAGCCAACTTCTGAGCACCAGCCATCATCAGCCAAGGCCAGGATGGGAGACAAGGCTGAAGTGATCTTTCTCTTCACATGAGCTTTTCCTCCTCGTGATTCCATTCTTTGCCCTGTAGCAGGACTCCTGTGAGCTGCCTCCAGAAGATATGCTTGCTTATCTCCTTGTCTTTCCACTCCAGATAGGTGTTCCTCCTGAGGTATCGGGACAGCCCTAGCTTCTGCCTCAGCAAGGTCTTATTCACTTCTTCGAGTACAATCATGATGATTCCAGCTTTGTCTTCAACCAGCTGCCAGGACTGGGCAATGTCAAACTCAAAGCTACACCACTTGCTCTCCAGAAAGTCGGTAGAGATGACTGCAATGACATTTCTGCTACTTAGAAAACCTTCTTGGATGATGTTGGTGACAATGGGTACCCCTGGTAGGAAATCCCTGTAGTAAAGACAAAGTTGGAAGGGAGGTTTTCCTCCTTCTAAGGGTTCGACCAGCTCTTTTATCACCCATTCTTGGTCTTTGCTGGAGTGGATAACAAAGGCATCATAGGTGGCTCCCCTTTCTGCAGAGTGTTTACACCCACTGAGCAGCACCAAGAAGTAGTAGAGCTGGAAGTAGTACTTGTAAATCAGGAATATGAACACCAATGCAGCAAGCAATATGACCACTGAGCATGCCACCGTGCCTGGGTTGGGACGGCAGGAGAACAGGTAGAAGCTTGACAGGCTCAAGTTCTTCATGTATGCAGGTGTGTGGCATACCATTAAATGCTTGTTCTGCAGCAGGTCTTCCATTTCTGTGATCCATTTCATAAAGTTCAGGTAACTGCAAGAGCATTCAAACAAGTTGTGAGAGAGATCTAGGTAGACCAGACTAGCAGGCAGGATTTCCAGGGCTGAGTCCAACAGGACACTCAGCTGGTTGTGGCTGAAATCCAGGGCTGTGAGAGCTTGGAGTGGCTCATAGACTACAGGATCGAAGGTCAGGAGCTTGTTGTTGCTGATGTTCAGCTCTTTTAGTTCAGAGAGAGCATTAAATGTGCTTTGATCCACCTCTACTAATTTGCAATTTGAAATATCCAAGGTGTGGAGGTGGCTCAAGTTTTTGAAGTTATTGGACAATTTATTGTTCTCAAAGGAGTTGCCTGCCATCTTGAGCACTTGCAGAGAGTTCAGACCGTGAAATATATGATCGGATTTAACATGAGTTTTGGTATAGGAAATGTCAAGGTAAATGAGTTTCTGAAGGGATAGAAAGACAGGGTAGGTGCCATGGTTGTCTAACTTTGTGTGCTGGAGGTCCAAGTATAAGAGATTCTTCACATTGGTGAAGTCTCCGGTCAAACTGATGTCAGAATTGAAGCTTAGGTTCAAGTGTCTCAAGTTTGCAGACCCAGAAAACTGAGGAGAACAGCATGAAGTGAAGGAGAGCCGATTCTCACTCAAGTCTATGACCTCCAGGTAAGTTAGATTCTTAAATTTCTGCCGGAAGCTATTAAGGTGTTTGCTCTGGGTAATACGAAGCACTCTCAGCTCCTTAAAGAGGGACAGCTTCACAGCAGGCACTTCCTTAAACTTGCATTTCTTGCATTCCAGATGTTTCACTTGAGGAGACATAGGAACCTCTGACACCTCTTCAAGTTCAACGTTCACCAGCCGAATACTGGAGACGTTGCCTATGCAGTTAAAAAGAGTGTCCGTGTCATTCTCAAAATTCCTGAAACAGGTTAAGACAAACTCCTGCATCTGTACCTGGCAAAGTCCACTCAGGAGTCCATTCTGAAACTCTTCCAGTTTCAGACTGTCCCTGAATTCTCCAACTATTAGTCTGTTGACCTGTAGCCCTGCCAGGCCGTGAAGAGAAGTGCGCATGTCATGGAAGTTCTCAAAAGAGGACCTCAGAACCAGTTCACCAAGATGAATCTTTGCAAAGGACCCAGGCTGGATGTATTTTATATTATTCAGAGAGAGCACCAAGGTGAGGTTGAGCCTGTTTGCTTCTCTCAGGGCATCAAGGTCTCCTTTGGAGATATATGTAATCTTATTGGAGAAAAAGCTCAGGTGCCTGAGAGAGGTCAGGTTGGAAAAATACTTGGGAAGCTTCAATGAAGCAATGCTGTTGTGGCCCAAATTCAGCTCCTGTAGGGTATGCAAGTGTCCAATTGGTAGGTCAGTCAGAGAGGATATGCCAGTTTCCACCAATACTAGTTTTTTCAGAGATGTTAAACCATAGAAGGTTGCTGACCCCAGGTACTGGAGGGAATTGGCAGTTAAAATTAAGGTGGAAAGTTCATGAAGATCCACAAAAGAGTTATCTTCTATTGTATGGATGTGGCACCTGTTGGGCAAGAAAAGGGGATAAATGTACATGAATGAATAAATGTACTTTTACTCTACATTCACTAACACTACTGCGCTAAGTGCTAATGCAGTGTTCTCAGACTTAACATCTTGCTGGGGCTTAGCTTGGCATTGCTGTGCTCCTGAATCCAACTTCTCCTTCCTCAATCTGCAGGTGAACATAGTTATTTCCCAGCAAGGAGCATCATTAACCAGCCATGCAAAAGGAACCTTCCCATAGCAGGAGAACTTCTCTCTCCTCCTCGTCCTAGATCTGAATTTTAGTTGCAAAGCAAGATACCCGGAGCTATGGTCAAAATTCAGGCAGGCAGCAGGACAGAAGCATTTTAGTTTTCTTTTTAGGCCAAAGTAAGACTGATGCTCATCATTGATGGCAGAGCCAACCAGATGGAGGACTCCCTTACATCTTGCACTCTCACAGCTTCCAGACTCTCTCAGCAACAGCTGGGCAGTCCCCCTGGCACTGGACTGATGCAGCAGTTGCAAAGCTCACAACCCAGCAGTTTTGCTGATATCTGAGAGGGAACAGACCCCTGGTTGTGTTGGTTCTAAAAGAGAAAAGGGAGAGTGAAGAGGAGTGTGGCTGCCTAAAGGTGGTTTCATATGAGAAGACCCAAAGTTCGAGACCCAAACCCATTCTGTAACGAACTCGAGCAGAACGAGCTTTACAACCCAGTCAGTGCCTTACAGCAAACATGCTCTGCCACTCAGCTACTTCAGAGCTGTAACTGTGATGGGACTGAGTGACATTTTTCAGTGAAACAATTTACCCATAGAAACTGTTGTCTCAAGTCAATGGAAATTATACATCAATTCAAATTTGCTAATAAGCCTCCCTCATCTCCTCCCCCAGATATGTGAGTAGAAAGGAAGAGATATGTTGATATTTTAAAACAACCACCTTTTACAAAATGAATGTACTTTTTTTTTTTTTTTTAAATGTGATTAGAAAAACAGTTCACCCAAGATGTTCCATGTTCTACTTTGGAGTTTTTGTAACAGTGAAAAGTCTGGTATTTTTCTTGTTCAGAAAGAAGTAAAGAAGTAAAACATCCTCCTCCCTCTCACATCGTGTCCTACAAGATCAGACTGACAGGCCCAACTCTGAGAGAGTGTGTCCTCAGTAACTGGACTAAAATCTGTACATCAGTGCCATGGGCATATGCAGAGAGACAGAGAGAGGGATAAAGTCAAGAGCAAAACAACAAAGAGCCAAAATCAACAAGACCCCAAAATCTGGAACTGTTGAGGCCCAGCTGGGGTAAGGTTGACCAGTATACACATAAAAAAGGCTCATTACCTTGAAAGATCCAGAAGCTGCAGTTCAGGGACTGATGAAAAATAATTTGAGCTCAGTGATTTCAGATTGTTGAAGCTGAGGTCCAGCTCCTGGGTGGTGTTTGGGACTTCAGGGGGAACTCCAGAGATGTTCAGCCCCATGCATCTGAAAGCTTTGCTAGGGATGACCTGTAACAGTGGCAGATCCATTCAGTCAACACCCACTCTTCACAAAATATCAGAAAATTATACTGTCAGGAAAGCAGGAGCAGAGCAACTACCACACAGTTCATTTCTAAGTGAACTTCGAAGTTCAGTTCTAAATGAGCCGCCCTGAGCTTCAGGAAATAATCTCATATATCCTAAGTACCTCTCCCACCTCTGGTAGAACCAGTCCTGCTCCCCAGGAGGAGCTACATTTCTTGCTGATTGAAGCAGGTACAAAACCACAGGACAGTGTTCCTCGAGGCTATGGATGAACCAGCAGCAACCTCTGAAAGAGCCAGCGAAACGAACACAGGGGGATGTATGGTGTGCCCCGGATCAGCGCTCAGCTCTGACACACTGCAGAGAAGCAGGCAGCTCTAACAGAAATTGCTCTGTGAGTAATAAGTAAAGTTTGCAAAAGGCAGTTCATCAGTGCCAGGTGTTTGGGGTACCGGTGAAGTCACTCTACAGCACAAATCAGGCTAAAATATCATAATTTGCAGAATTTTTAGACAAGGCTTGGATCTCTTCCTGAAGGGATACATAATCTATTAGTTTAGCTGTAGTGTAGTAACCCCAGAGGTACAGAAAGCCAAGAAGAAGAAATGGTTTGTGCTGCTTGTTCTGGTTCTCAGGTGTTTTTGAGACCAGCGTTTACTTCAAATATTTCAATTGCCTTGGTAACAGCCTTGGAAGAAAGATGAGCTTCCGTAAGAAAACTAACACACGACAGATCTGATGCACAAATCTCCCAAGCAGAGGGGAAAGTTGCACCAGAGAAGCAGAAGGATTTCGTGCTCGTGCAGAGATCACGTACCTCCAAACAGGGACTGAGGAGGCAGCCTGCCAGCTGCAACAGGATGAGCACCAGCTGCAGCAGCCCCACAAACGTCCACGGGAGGAGAGCTGCTCTCCTGGGCATCTTCAGGAGGCCAGGCAAGCAGGAGAAAGCACCATGGGTGTCACACAAGGACCCGGAGAGAGAAACCTCCTGAAATGCTGAGCGCTGCCTCCTACCACTCCTGCTTCTCACCGCACGTCACTGCGAGCTGCAGAGAACAAGGGGAAGTGAAACTGGTGACTGCCCAGTTTCTAGACATGCTTGGAGTGCTTCTTGCAACTCTGTGTTTAAAAAAAAGGAAGAAAAAAAGGAAGTACCAAAAGGTGTAGTTTGGACTAGAACTTAAACAGCAATATGTGTTGTACCGCTGCGTCACTTGACTCGATTACCTCAGATTAGCTCAGGCTAAATTGGTGGAGAAAAAGGGAAATTTGTGAAATTGTGAGTCCCATTTCAAGAAGGCCAGGTTTCACATCCCATAATGTGAATGCACTGTGTAGAGCAAATGAGTCTCTGCATTCGTCCCCCTGCCACGCTCCCAGGACAAGTGCAGGCCTTGGGCCCATGTCTTCCTGAGGCCAGTAACTATTACGTTACTGGTTTAGCTATGGCTGAGCTCTCATGAACACACATCTAGGATTTACTGGGCCTTGGTATTGCATCATCCCAGGAAGAGGCTGCACAGGGCCATGCACAAGGGCCAAGCAGCGGAGGCCTGACCATGGAGCAGTCAAAGCCCCAGGCACGGCTCAGCCCGCAGCACCGCGCTGGGCTCCGTGCTCCCCTGCCCTTGGCTGGGACAAGCTGGGAGGGCTGGGGTCAGGGTTTGAAGCCTTGCTACAAAATCAAGTCTGTGGAGGGTCATCTCGACACCACCCTTAACTCACAGTGCAGACACAGCTGTTGTTTCTGGAGGAGGCTTTGAAAAAGCCAAGTGTTGGTAATACCAATTTAATTCAGCTGTGAGCTTTCTAATAAAGCTCCTTGCCTTCATTTACTCTGATAAATGGTAGTGTTTTATTGTACCTACTGATGTCTTTCTGTAGATAAATAAGAGTTGTTACTGGGGATCTAGCTGTAGGGTTGTGGAATATCATTAACACAGAAAAATGGCAAAAATGGGAGATGAGGATAGGATACTAGTCTAGAAATAGATGGAACAGGGAGCAACTACACATGAAAATCTGTGAATATTGATAGTAAATACAAACTGAAACACAAGGCCAGTGAGTAATCCACTTACAGAGAAAAAGATAAAATCTCAGGGAGGGGGGATGGACACAGAACTTCTTTGGCAAGGTCAGTAGAGGGCCACTGAGGGATGAAGAAATCCTAAAATAACAGATGATCTCTGTGATAAAAAACACATATCAGACAATGGCAGCTAAAACTGACACCCTGATTTACAGCCAGATAGCGCCCATTAAGCCAGCAGACAAAAAGTTTGTTGAAATTGGGCAAGTTCTACAAAATCCCTGTTCTGAAAAGCCTCTTGTGATTGCAGGTATTTCCTTTTACAGATGGAATCAAAAGTGAATGGAAACAATTGCTGACTGCTTCTGTGCCTGGATTAAGGAAATTGGCAGAGCATCATGTGTCTGCAGAGAGGACAAATGAGCATGTCCTTTAGTATTCAATATGCAGAATGAAGCAATCCACATTTAATTTTTATCTGAAGCTGAGATGAGCCTGAAGTATGCTCTAGAAATTATCATTTCAATGGAGACTCGCTGAAGATGTTGGAGAGTTTGGGAGCATCACAAAATCCATCCAACAGCCATGCTTAGGAGTCAAGTGGAAAGTACAACTTGAAGGACATTCAAAGAGCGTGCTGCTTCTATCACAGGGGACAGTTTCACAATGAATATCATCACTGGTTCAAGGACAAATCCTACAGAAATTGCAAGAGATGGGGCACAAGCTGAAAACATGCAAGCTAGCAAATCAAACCCAGCCACCAGTTTAGAAAGTCAATGCCAGTTAACTTCATATTCTTCAGCTTGCATACAATGTGCAATGACTGTAGAAAGCCATAATGTCTCTGTAATTGCCTCTTTCAGTTCACAAGAAACAAAAGTATTATTTGGAATCCTTTAAAGTGACAAGAATAACATCTAAAATATAACATGATTCACTGTGCTGGCAATTTTCTAGTGGGATCATCAAAGATCTTTCAGGAAGGAGGTGTTACAGAAATCTCAGTGTTTCTAAAAACACATGCCAGGATAATCTTTGTTCTCCTGAACATTATTATAATATAAGTAACACAACAGCAGACAGCATATACGCAACCCCTGTCATCTGAAGCAAAGTATTACCTAGCATAAGATGGCCACAACATAGTTGTACTGACAAAACAAGTTGTACTATTGCATATATTAAAACACAAAAAAAAAAAAAAAAAAAAAAATGGAGCTCCAGCTGAACACAGATGTTAGCTAAACTCTTGGACAAGACAACTGCTGATATCCTGCATGCATTTCATTGAGGGAACTGGTGT
Source organism: Aythya ferina (assembly GCF_964211825.1). Lineage (NCBI taxonomy): Eukaryota > Metazoa > Chordata > Aves > Anseriformes > Anatidae > Aythya > Aythya ferina. Next base: position 7,921,338 of record NC_140318.1, read on the forward strand.
GTAGACAATATACGAACATCTGCAAACCAACCCAGCAACTCGCTAAGGAGACAAAAGACAGACAGAGAACTTCAGTGTTTGTTCAGTATGAGGTTAGCTGGAACAAATGTAGCTGCACAATGTCCCAGCCACGAGAACAAATAGGGCAGTCTGTATCTGTGGTGATTTTGAGGTCATGTCTAACCCAATATCATATGTAGATCAACACCTATTGCCCACAAGAGAGGCTGTTTTTGGCTTAGCAGTCAGGCTAAACAGGTCCCCAAGTCTATCTGCAAATGGGGGTTAAGGAACATAGCAAGAACTGTTTCAAGAATGAGCAAAGTAGGTTTTATTTTGAGTGAAAGAATCGTGTGTAATAACTACTTGACTGTGAGTCAGGGATCAGATAGGTGAGAGCATCCATGAAATGCTGGTACTTACGTGACACAGTATTTGCAGAGCTAGAGATAGGGAGCACTATGAGAACTTCCAAATATACTCGAGCAGCTCAGGCACGCTCTACCACCTGATCCTGTATTGCTTTCAGATGGGTTGCAGCACTGGCCATATGTACCTTCCTAACTAGCAGTGTATCAGTTAATACAGCTCAGCTTAGCAGTCACTTGGGGTGAATTAAGCTTAAATCTCATCATGTTGCAGCTGGGGTCTAGGCTCAGGGTGCATAGACAGTTACTGAATGCTTAAGGTTCAGCTGACACATGGTCCCTCCTTTTACTTTGCAGCTGAGTCATCTGTCCAAGCCTGAAAGGTTGTCTGAGTAGATAGGAAAAGAAAACGTCTCAAAAAAGTAACAGCATGTTGAATTTTCCCAGCTATTCTGCCAGGAAAAAAACAATTTTTATAAATCACAATAAAAAAAAAAAAATCTGAAAATGGCTTTAAGATGCTCTTGCTGCAAATATCACAAACACGTTGCTTCCTGGAACTGGTGAATCACTGCCTCACACGGCCGTCCCCGGCCAACCTGGCAGACGCTGGATAGTGACGGTGCTGAGCCTCCCGCTGCGCCGGGGCTGGTGGAGGAGCTGAGAAGCTGGCGTCATCAGAAAGGGTCCTCGCTACACTGCCGTGATGCCTGTAACTCTCACCTGTGATGCTCTGCCATGTGAAGTGGGTGGAAGCATTTCACATCTGATGGAAGATCGGACCTCTTGCCTTTGCTTCTGGATCTTGCAGCATTGGAGAGGATAACTGTTCAGATTGAGGGAGAAACTCTGCTTTGAGTTTGAGGTGTTGTTAGAAAGCTTCGCCACTGCCTGTTGAGCAATGAATGACTCTAGTTACAGATCATTTACATCATTACATATAATCACAGCACAGAAACTGCTAGTTTTGAAGCACAGAGAATCAGCACTGCAGATTGCTTGTTGTGCCTGTGTCTCTAAATGGCAGGTAAGCACGTGAAGGTAGAATCAGAGACAGCCTGTACATGCTATGTAGCACTGACCAAGCCCCAACCAACTGCAAATGGTGCCACTCAAAACAAAGCACAATCCAGCACAGCTAAGTTCCTTCCTGCTGCAGAAAAGGACAGGTAGGAGTGTACACAAGGGAAGGAAACAAATCCAAAAGCTCCTGTCCAAGTTAGTTTGATCAAAAGCATCCAAGCCTACATTGAAGTAGGTAATGTGTGTCATCAGATGGGTTATTCCCCAAAGCCAAGGTCATATGAATACTCCAGAACTATGCAAAAGCTATTAGGGAAGAACTGTGTCAGGTGTTCAGGGACGAATATATGACTAGAGGAAGTGATTAATCAGTGTCAAGGCAGTCACTATCTGTGGCAGGTACTCCATATGGACTATGTCAGGTCATATAGGAGCCCTACATTTTACTGAAGTCAGTGTTTCATCTAAATGCTTGGAAGGGTTTCACACGGATGGTGGAGGTGTCTGGATTCACTCACCAAGTGCTGGTGGACAGGCAGCGAGTGATGGGGGAGCTCCCTTGTCCCGTGGGGGAGGCAGGCTGGCACCACGCCGCCCCACAGCTCCCTGCCCTGCTGCCTCGGCTGAACCACGGGCACCCCTCAGCTGGCCACAGAGCCGGGGATGCACTGTCAGCACTGACAAGAGGATGTTCACGGTGCCTTGGCATGAAATGCACCGTGCTGGGAAGCAGAATAATTGCCTTCCTGCAGCCCTGAGGAGGGTGCTAGCTTTTGCTCCTCTAGCAACAATAGGACTCATTTTCCTTTTCTTTCCCCCTTCATTACATCCTTATTATGGTGTCTGGTAGCCTAATTTACATATGTTCTGTATTACCGTGGCTTTGCTTTATCCTTCTTATTTCACCTCCTTTACCCCAGTTCCCTTGACAATAATGAGTCTGCGGTAGGGCACGGATTTATTCGGACTGCCAGGCACAAAATGTGGGTAGGACACAGAGGACTGCACACCTCAGGCTTTCTAAACTGGGCACAGGACAGGTAGATTTGGGCGTTCAGTGCCACCACCGAAGCATGGTTAAAAGCAAAACCTCTCCTAACACTCTTGTGAAAGACTGATCAAGAGGCAGCTCTAATGATCTGTAGTCACCTGGAGAGATTACAGAACCCTGTTTTGAGGGAAAACCAGGCAGCTCTTAGACACAAGAACAAAAATGTGTGCAGCAGACCTGCTTGCTGCAAGCATGAAGAGCGCTGCCACAGGCAGTGACCAGCGCTGAGACTCTTGAGCCTCGTGTTTATGGTTTCACTACACTGGCTTGTCGGTACATGACAGGAAAATGTTGCAATGACTGCGTCGGAAAGTGCAGACGCAGCTCCTGCAAGCTATGGCAAAGTTCTTGTGTGCATTACCTTGAGAGAAAATGTAAGCTACCTCCTGGGGTTAGCTGGTAGCATGCTTTATATATCAGCTCTCAGATGTTAAATTTTTTATGCCATTTTACTCTAACAGGAGAAGAACACAGAGTATTAATTATCCATATAGTCGAGAGCCCACTGCCATTGCTTACAAAGCAGTAACTTCTGAAACCCTGCTTGAGCCAGATCCACGTGCATATTTGTATCCATTTAGGAACACTGTATTTCTGAAACAAAGCAGAACCTGTGTGGCTATGATGTGCTAGGTAGAGAGTAAAGACTTACTTGCATACAGACCATAACCTAAAGCCAGTGTTCAGCCCATGAAGAGGAACTTACTGAAGCAGCTTTTTCCTCCCAAGATCAGTTCAGTTCTGTCTGCACGTGCAAGACCAGGTCATCCCCTTTTAGCCTTCAGGTGACCTTCCTCAAACTGAGCTGGACTGGGGCCTCCTGTTCTTGCACCAGGCTCCTGGGACAAGACAGCTTTGGGGGAGATTTGTCAGCATTCCTTTGGCCATGAGCTGCATGCACTGACCAGGGCAAAACCATTTCAGCTCTAGTGGAGCAGGAACCAAGCTGGACAAAAGGCAATAGCAGCAGGAACAACATAAAGTGGATCAACTTTTTGCAGAAGACATTATCAAAAGCCTTCAGGCCTGAGATACTGAAAAATAAGTTACCCAAGAAAAGAAGTGCCCAGAATAGCATGGGAAGTACCCTGAAAGCCTGAGCACAGTGAAAGCAGGGGGAGGAAGGAAATGGGAAGCAGAAGCTTCGTTTCCCATAGAAATAGTTAGCAGTTATAATGCTCCCACACCCCAAATGCTGCTGCTGTAAGACACGTACAGCTTGATCTAAATTGACCCAACCCCACTCTTAGAGCTTGTTTCTAAACAGCTATGCAGAAGGAACCTTCTCAGTGAGCACCTGGCTGAAGAGGCTGCAACAAAGGGGTCCTGCCAACATCACCATTAGTTTAACGTCATGCCGTAGGTTCTTTCTCCAGGTAGAGGCAACATTTTGGTAAAGCATCAACTGAGGTGAACCCACAATGATAAAAGGCCAGGAATAAAGCAGTAAAGACGGGGAAATATGACACAGCTGCTTCCTGGAAGGAAGCTGTAGAGGATGAGAAGATGTGGCCACAGAGGTGGTCATGAGACCTGTGAGATGTGGAGATGAGCCAGCCACAAATAGGTGAGGTTTTAAAGGGGTTTCTTAAATGTGGAAGATCTTTAGCACACAAAGTAGACTTGGCAGGGTGGCTCCATGCTCAGAACAAACTGGAAGAGACATGCAAAGCTTGGGTCAGAACGCTGGGAGGGAAAAAAGAGACTGCATGGGGTCATGGAGCCATAAAAAGATCTCAGAGGTGATTCTAAGGTAGTTCTCACCTGTCTGCATGGGGAATCCCCCTCCCACAAGACAGTGCCAACGCTTTGAAACGAGAAGTGCATTTATTCTCAAACAGAACAATAAAAGAAACAACTCCTGAAGACATTAACATTTGCCAACAATCAGCAAGACACTGAAATTTCTGAGTGTTCAGTCCTTTTCCATGGCGATGGGTAGGTACAACTCTCTCTCACTCCAATCTGTGTAGGAAGCAGTTTGAAACCTCAAGGTAGGCACTGCACTCTCACCACTCCCTTTCTCAGGGGCTGCAGACCAGCTTAGCATCTCAGTCTGGTGCTTTCCACAAGTAACCTGGTGAGCAAAGGATAGTTGTTTACAAACCAGGAAGGGATTACTTAAGGAAGAAGGGTTGTGTAATACTGCTCATCCTCCAGTGCAGCAGGCAGCAATGGAAGCCAGAGGCCAACAGAGGAAAGCACAAGTGCTCTGAATTTGGAGGATTCATCTCCCATCCCATGTGGGGCAGGACATGCTGTCACATGCTCAGAACAACCTGGAACAAGGGTAAAATCCAGCTGGGATCACCAGGGTTGTCAGGATGGGGACAGCAAGCATCACGGCCTTTTCTCAGCGGTTCTGGGCCTGAAAGGCAGGGCTGGCTAGGTCAGCAATCACTCCCCTCTCAATCATCTTCAGCAGCCAGTTCCCCTCAGCTGTGAGATTATACTGAATGAGCTGCAAGGACAAGAGAGCCAAAGTTACAGATTATTCCTTACAGTGCCTCTCATCCTCCCCCAAAAGCACTGGATCCTGCCTGACCCAATTTGCACCCTCTTCCCCAAACTAGGCCAGATGACAGGCACCACAAAGGAGCCAGCATCTGTTCTCAAGCTGCTCTCTGGGAGCAAACCATGTCCTAGCACCTTCCCCAGGACACCCCAGCAGGAATTTCCACAAGTAACACCAGTGACAGCTACCAGAGCTCACAGCTCCTTTAGTCCCGGCTTTTGCCAGTAGGCTTCCCTATGGAGAACACCTCAGTTTGAAGTGGAAGCATTTTCTACCTCTTCTTTCCGTGAGCGACCTGTATTGTAATAATGTATTGGTGCAGTATTGTCATGGTTGCCGGGGTAACCAAAGCCTGCAATATTGACCTCCTGGCATATATGGAGGGCTAAGTTCAAAGCAATGATTCCCATGGTGGCATATCTCTGGGAAGGGAAAAGAGAGAACATCTGTTTAGCATTTCAAACTCATACTATTACAAAACCGACACTAGCAACACCTTTTCAGCTGGGACCAATAGCTTCCACATATTCCACGTAGCAAGAAAATATACGTAAATGAAACAGGACAAATGCCTGGACAACACTCCCCGAACTCAAACAAGGAACATCTTTTGAGAAGGTGCTGCAGAAGATGAGGGCTCAGGACTGTAAAACCTCTGAAATGATAAAGCACGGAGCTCCATGGAAATCAGAAAGCTTTTGGATGGAAGGAACCAGCACACTTTTTAATAAGGCCACTTCCATTACAGAGCCTGGACAAAGTCCCTGCATCTCTTTCTTTTCCAAGTGCCTCTGTGTGTGTGTTCCCTGCTGGAGGCCCTCGTGTGAATCCTTACTTCTAATCCATGCATTAAATTCCTGTCCCTGGCCTGTGTGCTACAAAACTGCCCTCTGCTCACATAAAGCTAACATGACCATGTACAAACCGTGACCTTAAAAGCCTTGTGGCTGTGCAGAACAGCCACCACGCTTGCGAGCAGCTGAACATACTGCCTGGTTCCCCAAGCTCACCCTAGCACTTAGCACCCCTTATCTGGATTGTCCCACTTTGCACTTTCCAAACAGTTTAGTAGGGAAATGTCCTTTTTTACAGCATTGCTTCAGCAGGCAGGAGACTTGGTATCTAATCTCAGCCTAGCTAAGAGTCAGTGTGTGACCTTGGACAAGGTTATTTCACCACACCAGACCTTCAAGCTTCTCCTGCCTTTGTTGCAGATTATAAACATCCTGGTGGTGCCCAGCAGGCTTAAAGTTAATTAAAGATTCCACAGCACCATCACAAAGATCATCAGGACTGAAGACAAAGTATCATTAGATTCATTAATGAAGTAATCCTCCATCGTGCAGCGAAGGGGAAATTTGCGTTCCAGAAGCAGTGGGCATAACAGCCAGCCTCAGGCCAGAGATCTGTAAGAACTGAATGTTTTAAGGAAAGCCAACCAAAATTCCTCACATTTTATGCTAGCTAATTATCAGTAATGGTCTAGACAGGGAAAGCACAGGAAGATGTATGAAAGGGCTTGTATGACAAAGCTGCTAGTCGCCAGAGAAGCAGGTGTCTTAAGGTCTAGAACTATGGCCAGAAATTCAACTCTGAAAAGTCACTTGAATGCAAAATGGCAAGGGATTACAGGGCAGATTGGAATTAGAGTAATGCTGCACAGTTGTGACAGGTGGGGAAAAATCTTCCTTTTCCTTGTAGAAGCAGGGCTCAAAACTTGAATCACCATGCTATAGGGAAAGACTGCATTTACTAGGGGAAGGGACTGGCTGATCTAGTGACTAGGTTTTCCTTCCCCTTGTGTAGTGCTGAAGCAGTAAGGTATTAGGGAAGACACAGAACACTGATGGTCATCTGTTTGCTCTCCAGCACGATATCATACCCTACTTGATGCATTCAGCTGCAGCAGTTTGTATGTTGCTTCGTAGGTGACATATGGGTTGAGAATACGTAGCTGAGAGATGTTCCCATTCCACTGCTGTGGGGGCTGGTGCCAAAATCCCACCTTCGTCTGCAGAAGAAAAAAAGAGAGGTCCTCATGGCACATCCATGAACAGCAGATCATGCCAGGAGAAAGTTAGCTGCGGTCTGTTGCTCTGGGTTGATGCTCAGAGGACTGAGAACTTGGAGGAAGAAAGTATCTCCTGGTCTTTTCCGCTCATTCCCATGCACCCATATGCAATCTAGCTGTGACTGGGGTCTTTCTAATTAGTGAAAAATAAGGTCTCAGGTGCCTGGTGCAGCTCATTAAATATTTGAAAGATACATGATTATTAGAGCTATTGAATATGTCACTACAAATAACCTAGTTTCAACCTCCCCTCATTAAAGACTTCTCACCTTGTTCCTTGTTTTCAGCAACACTTCCCTCAGCCAGAGGAAATCAGAAGGCTTGAATGGGACAAACACCATCAGTGTATCATCATCATTGTTTTCTAAAGGGTTGGGCAGAGCAGACTCAGGGAAGAAGAGACGGATGCTGGTTCTCTCACCCACATCTTTCTTGTACTCTCTAACTGGAGCATCATTTAATCTGAGAATCAAAGACAGAAGGGTAGGACTGGTCCAGTTTCATTACCACCTATTCCCAACCACGGATGTAGCTGTGTGCTGTCAGATACCAGACTGGCCATATGAACTCACATGAGGGCACCAACACATCTCATGGCCCAACCCAGCAGCCTGGTTCCACAGAAAGGGCCACCCCACTAGACATCCCAATAGTTCCTCCTTTGCACTAAAAAGATGGCAGTGGCAGACAACCACTATTTTTCAGATAGGGACATGAAGCACATTAAATTACTTGCTTAAGTCAGACTAAATCTGCATGTAAAATTAAAATGCAGACAAAGATTGGGATTGCCCACCACTGCACTGAGCTGGAGGTGGCTCTCCAGTCCCAGGTACAACACCTGTGAGTGAGCAGTACAGTTTCTGGCTCCTGCAGTGTCTGTGCTTAACCATGAACTCCAAAAAAGTTATTTGATTACTTGAGCTGCAGGATCCTAGATGTTTCCCAGGTGAGAAAGCTAAAGCTACATACACATTGTCAATCCTTGGGCTCTGCTTAATTGTTAAGGTTTCAGTATGGACTCGGTACCTGATGATAACATGGTGAGAGTCAATCAAATTCCCAAAGCGCTGTCCATGGATGGAGTGGCCATTGCCAACCACAATGCACCTTTGGCACCATAAGCTGGTAGAAGAATAGATTGCAAGAGATAAAATCCTCTGACTAGCATCTCCACCAGGTTAAATCAGCATCCCTGAGGGCCTTTTTGATGTCCTCAATTAACTCCTGGGGCGACATCAGAGGAGAGAATCCCTGACTAGTAGGACTCTGGCTGTTTCCTAGCCAGATAGCATACGATACCAGATACCTGGTATGCTGGGCTTTACCCAGTAGACCAGTAGCTATGGGGGTGGACCTCTGCTTGTGGCATGCAGTGCACTGGGGAGAGGGAGAATGAGATATCACAGAAAAATTCATCTAATGAATTAGAGGAAAGAAGGACCTAAATGAAAGTGCTTGCCAGCAGCTGCCACAGACAGCTTACTTTGCTTCCAGCTCCCCCTGAATGTGGGCAGGCAGAACTGAGGGATTCACCCAGCTTTCCAGTCTGTCATGCTTGGGATGGAGTTAAAGTAAGTGAAATAGATGGGACAGGGCAACACTGAGAAAAGAACTCTGGGTATGACAGAAGTTAAAGGGAGGAAGCTGGGAGCTAGCAGCTTAAGTTCATCAGTACGAGAACTGCTTGAAAGGGTACATTTAAAAGGGAGAGAAAGAGAAGCCTACTGAGAGAGGAGATGAAGAGTAGCAGGAGTGAGAGGCAGAAAGGACTGTGAAGTTGAGCACTAAGAGAGAGAACTTAGGAAAGCTGCAGAAACCAGGGCTCTCAACCCATCTATCACTTCCCTGACAGACCTGTGCCCCCAACACCCATCTCCAGCCCAGCCATCATACCGGCCAAAGGATCCAGGCAGCTCCTGCTCTGGAAGAAGCTGCAACGTGTTAAAAGCAAAGAGAACTAGAAAAGAAGAAGTTGAAGAGTCAACTTCAGAGGAAAATCATGGCCCCACCACTGACAACAGGCTAACTCTCTTTTTTCTTTTGGGGTTCCATCCCCATGTAAAGTGCCAGGACAGTTTACATGGGACAGCCTACATAAACACTGCTCGCCACCTCCACCTGCCCAACACTGTCCACACTGGGCATTTCTTTCACATGAAGGACATGCACTTTGTGATCAGCACTACCAGCAATTGAAGCTGGTCTGTAGTACCTCACACTGAAAACGGCAACAAGTACAAGTCCACTCAGTATCCTCTTTCCAATGGCATTTAATAACTTCTGCAGTGGCTCCTACTCTATCCACAGGAGTATTTCTCTCAGTTTTCCACTTCCCATCCCTCCCTGCACAGCTAGAGCCTGTAGTTAAAGCACTGCTCCCCTTCTTTCATGACTACTATGATGGACTAAGTCCTTTTCTCAGGGCTGACTTTCATCCAGTCAGCCCTGATTGCCCCTGGTGCACGCTGACACCCAGTATTTCTGTCTCCTTTGCAGCACTTGAGGCTGCCAGGGAGAGGGAGGATCTCCAGCCACTCCGTGTCCATCCACAACACTGAGGGCAGAGCACTGCAATACCTGAACTCTTCAGCCCAAAAGGAAGTTCATGGAACCACAGAACTTCTTCAGCCTTCCGTCTGAAAGGCCTGTCCATGAGCAAGTATAAGGATTTGCTGGTCAGGAAAGGCTTCCAGTGAGATTCAGACCTAACAGGAGAGAATCAGAGAGGCAGCAGCTCATGGACAAGTGGAGCAGTCACAGCAGTGTCAGACACAAGGACTAGGGCAGCTGAAGCAGGCTGAATAATGAAGAGCCTTGGAAAGCTGCTGAGCTATCCTGAAGTACTTCCCAGAAATGGCCCACATTTTTAAAATCCAGTCCTTACTGCTCGCGGTTTCTAACCCATCTTCTGAGCAGCAGTGACAGAAAAATTTCATTTCCTCTGCAGTTCTGGACCCCCAGCTTCTCTCTTTTTTCAGTCATTCCTCTCTCTGTACTAGTTTGAGGAATGCTTACTCATTGTTTCGTTGTTTATCCAGAGGAGAGAGGGAGAGAATTCCAGTTACCAATTTCATTTACTCATTCACTTCATGACAAAGCTCAAAACACCCATGACAAAGCCTGACTGCACACTGACCTATTTAACAGTTCTTACCTCTTCCTCTCTGCGTGGACATTTTACTCACACTTTCTGCATTGCATCACCCTTCTGGCCTCTTATTATGGGGCCAAGATACAATTGTGCAAGAGTTAGCTGAGCTTACTTCTATTTCCTTCCTGCGTATCTGCACATAAACCCCAAAATGCCAGTCTCCACCAGGCAGTAGTCACCAAGACACTGACTGATCTCTCACCAAAATTCCCCAAACAAATGAGATACAGCTAACAAACCTTCCAAGAAAAGGCTTTCTCCACATGAAACGTCTCTGGCAAGCACCAACATGCCTCCTGTAAAAGGAACAAGGTTAATTTCCTACCAGCCCTTCCTGAAGGCTCTCAAACCTTAGATTACTGCCTGAGAACAAGTGGTAGTTCACGAGGTCTCTTAACGATGTCTACAAATGGAGGGTTTTGAGCTCCTGACTATGTTGTCCTGTCTCCCAGCTCATGAACCATTGCTGTCCATGAACAGGTCCCCTCCAAAGAGCATGTAAAGGCCTCCTTGTCTGCTCAACAGAAACACAGGGGAATTTAGATGGAAAAAGACCTCTGGAGAGATAATGCCAAAGTTAGGTCAAGCTGCTCAGGGCCTGGAACAGCTTGAGTTTTAGGAAATCATTGGCCTCAGGTAAGCCTTGTTCTTCACTCCGCATGGAGGCACTCAATGAGGAGCACTGTGGGACAGCCACAAGTTACTGTGGCAGTGACCATCAACACTGGGGAATCTCTGCTGTGGTCTAGGTAAGCTATCTCCAGGCTCACCAATGCTGTTTCATCCTGCTACTTTTCCATCTGCTCTGCCCTGCCCAGCAGAACACAGCCCTCCAAGTCCCCAAAGATTCAGACCTTACTGGGGGAGCTGTTTCTTAGCCCAGGTTTTACTGTGGCAGCTACTTTCCACAATAATGAACTGTTCACCCACAGTTAGCCCAGACCACAGCAGCACTGAGGTCAGAAAAAGGAAGAAGTTAACTTACTCAACATCACTTTCAAGTGTGTTCATCAAATAGTACAGCTCCTTCATGCACAGACCTGCAGAAGGCAATGGAGAGGCAGACACAGGTAGATCAGCTGCACAGCCACAGCACGACAGCTACAACCAGCCACCATGCAGCCCACGGGACCTCTCCCCCCACAACAGCATCTCCTGGGTCCCTGCAGCTGTCAGATCTGCAGTCGAGCAGACCAGACCCTGTTTCAGAGTTTGGAGCCTCCAAGTGGCTGTATTTGATTTAGGCCCTTGCTAGCAAAAATTAATAGGCCTTCTGGTAGTGAACCCGAGGACCACGAGCGCATTCAAACAGCTCCTGCTGCACAGAGCAATCCATTATCCCCCAGACAGGCAGCACAATGCAGCCACAACTCACTCTGTGATGCTTGGGTACAAAATCCAGAAAGCTGAGGACAGCAAAGGCTCGCAGCAGTAAGAAGAAATGCACATGCAGGAGAAATCCTCCAGTCCCAACCAGGGCTGCTTCCAGCGCTGAAATCAGCAGGTTCTTGCCAGACAAAAGATTAGCTGGGAGCAGTTTAGTAACACGGACCACAGCTTGTCTGAGCTGCTCTTCACCTTAAGCAAGGTACTGTGCTGATCCAGAGCACAAGCCTGGCTTGCCCTGAGTGCCCTGCATGAATTTGGGACCGTGGATGCAGCAGGGAAAGACTTCTCCGTCATGTGCACCCTTCTGGTGACATGACCCAAAGCAGGAAATGTGAGGGAATTGACACTCCAGGCACTGCTGCAGCTCTAAGGGCCTGAGGAATGGGAAGGATTTGCCCCTGAGGGTGTCTGATCTGGGAGAGGCCCAGAGGTCTGTCCCCTCACCCAGCCCATCAGCGTGCCTAGCTCCTCCTGCTGGCTTCATGGAGCTGCTGGTGTGCTGGTGTTGGCACGTAAGGATAAGGATTTTCCAGCGTTAGTTGTTTTTGCTGTTTCTTTGTGGGTTTTTTGTTTGTTTTTTAACCATTAGCAAAGAGGCCATTCAGATTGGAGATAAAGACTTTTAATTTGACTTTCCTCAGCACTTCCCACATCGTACGACAAAATAGTCGTTACATTACTGTGCGCCACGATGGCTCTTTCTTTTTTATGAAAATGACAATGGTTGCATCTTGGCCATTAAGCAGCAGTGATTTTTTTCTGTGACAAACAACTGGCCTTTCAATGATGGTATGAAATTAGAATTTGTTTGCTTTCCCTTGGAGGGAGATCAGAAGCAGTTACATACACTCGTACAGGCATCGTACCAGTGGGTCTCCCCTGGACCTCCTGCACATACCACACAGAGGCTTTCATCAGCCGATTAATTTCTGGGTTGCTACACACATACACACAATGCAGGTAAACACCCACCTCTGGACCCTAATTCTGCAAAGATTGCAGTGGCATTTATCAGAAGGTGACTGCTAGACCTCCCCCGTCCCAGGAATCTCATTCGGTTATCACAGAAGCACGTTAACCCTGCTCTAGCCTCCCGCAGCCCTGTACACACATACCAGACAGGAGGCTTGCCTTGCTCTGAGGTTTTTAAATATTAACATATATTAATACAGGGGAGAATTCATGAAGTTAACACCCAGCTGTTCTACACTTCTTCACAATAACAGAAGGATTTCTGTACTTTGGGAAAAAAGTCACCTTTTAGATGCTTTTCTACTCACCACACCCCCTGAGACATCCAAGATAACTTGATTTTCTGAAAATTCACCCAAAAGAATCATAGCTAAAGAATCTCTTGGGAAAAAAAAATTAAAAACAAAACAAAACAAAACAAAAGAAACAAAAAAAACACTTTTCTAGTGACAAATATGAGTGCAAGGCTCATGCACAGGAAAGCAAAGCTGTTGCACAGGGAACTGCACATGGTGGGACATCCCTACGCACTGGGAATGCACAGATCCCCCTCATCTCAGTCTTTTGGGACACAGGGCAGTGTGTGTTGGATTTATGGAAATTTGTCTCCTTTCCTCCTATCTTCTGGCTTATCCCATTTTGGGGGTCTCTTCAATGAAGACATCCATGGCCAGGAGGGGACCCTCCCTCTATACAGTCCCGGCCCAGCAAGGCATAGTGCAGGGGGACACAAGGGTGAGGGATGGCTGGGAAACAGCAAAGTTCAGTAAAAATTGGGGTTTTCTTACCCACACAGAGCAAGATCACCAGCCTTTTCCACTGGAAAAGGACAAAGAGAAGTCTTCCTGCTACAGATCTGGCATTCATGCTGTCTCCATACACACCCTGCAAAAAAGTAGAGACAACATCAGTCAAATGAGGCTGGGGAGCTTTCATCTGGCGCTTCTGCAGAGACAGGCAGGCTGTGTGCCTGTCCCGTAAGCCTAGACTTGCTGACTCTGTGCCTCTGTCCACATAGCACTGGTGCTCCCCGTGCTCTGCCTGCTGGCCTCAAGGCCCCTGCAAACACTGCTCAGGATCAGTGCAGCTCATCCCTCCCCTGCACAGGACCTGGCATCACGGCTGCGTGCCCAGTAAGCAGGCAGAGGAGGCACCTACCCACCTTCCCTTCTCACGGCCCCACAGTTTGTTCCTCTGACAAAGGAAAAGAGAGCCCACAAAGTGCTGCTTTGACTGCCAATAAAGTCCTGTGATCAATCCTCCTAAGCCGTGGAGTTGGTAGTGTTTAGGTGTCGGGGTTTGACTGACAGCCTTAATTATATAGGGACAGCACCGCAGCTCACGTAGACAATTGGTGGTTCAGGCTGGTGAGAAACAGGAATAATGTGCTCCTCTCTTGGAGGGATGGTGCAGAAAGTGAGCGCTCAGCTTCCCCATCTGATGGTGATCATCTAATTATCCTCAATGAGCTGGATACAAATCCGAGCTCGGCAGCAGGGAGGCAGTCTGCGATGCTCTCGGTCCACCTTCTTCCCCCCATCCCCTGGCCTGGAAAAAGACCTTTGCAAGGCTGATTAATCCACCCAAGCAGACCCTTCTGCTGGCTGCCACTCATCTGGAGCAAGGCTGCCCTCTGAAACTGAGGGCTGGCAGCTGCTGCTCTCCTGGACGATGTCAGGGAGGTCTGGGTGCTCCCCCAGCTATGGGCAGCACGTGAAGCGCATCAGAGCTGGCCATAAATAGGAAGCCCTGGCAGCCTGCTGTGCTTTGGGACAGCAGGGTCTTTTTCTGGGTGGATGGATGCCTGTTAGGGGAAGAGGATTGGGAGTTTTTCCCAGAAAGACCTTAAGTCAGGGGCGTAGAGAGAGCCAGCTCATCTTTTCTGGCTGCAGACCTACTGTGGAGGTGGGAGTGGGCTGAATGTGTGCCCTTTGCGGGCTGACGTTTTTGCTTAAAAATATAAGGAAGGCAAGAGGTCTCTTACCCCATTTCCCTGCAGGCAAACGTTGCAGACTTACACTGTGCTCTCGGTTATAAATACGGTCACCTTTTCTCCTGCTCTGTCAAACTTTGCAGACGAAACTAGATGCAGTACTTTCACCTCTAACTAGACTCAAGGAGCAAATCTTCAGGTCTGAGCAACAATTTTGTACTTGCAGCTTCCCGTCCCTCTCATTTGTCCTCAGAGTTAATACCAACCTGGTATAAGTAGGCATTTCTTGCTGCCTTCTTCTGCTGTGCTTTCCCCAGTGCATGCTAAAACCACGGGAGGGCCAGCAGGTACAAAGAGTCCCACAATGAACTACAGCAACCGCATAGGATTTATGTAAACCCTCACTCTAAAGTGAAGGAAAAACACATGTCCAAGGCAGTTACGACAGCAAAAGAACATCCCCTGTCCCTCCTGTTCTCAAGACTCGATCATTGAAACCAAGTCCTGCAGACAGATCAGAGCAGGAGCTGCAGGAGGTCAAGGATGAGCAATTTGAGAACAGCTCTCATTGCTTGGCAGAAAGGCAACAGCTTCTGCACCCAGCCCGGCTTCCAGCAGCACCCCCTCTGCAAAACAATCCCCAAAGACTATGTGCATACACCCTTGTTTCTGCAAGATGCCTCCTGCCTGCCAGGAGGCTTCATTTGCCCGTTTCTACTTCTCTCAAGCCTTTCAGGTTTCTTTTCACAGAGATGTTTTCTTCTTCTGTGTGATTTTTTTTCCTCCTTTCCATTCTAATTAAGGTATTTGTCTCCACAGCAGGAAATGCAAACTGCTGCAGACAATCTCGATATGTATTTTAGAGGAGGAAAAAATATTTAGAAAAGCTATTAACTTCAGATATGCACACAAGCACTCACTAATCATGTCCCTAGAAACCAGGAAAATCAAGAAGAAAAAAAGAAAAAAAAATGAAAAGAAGGATGCTTCTCTTTTTAAAAATAGGAAAAAAAAAAATGATGATCGAGTTTTTAATTCTGTGCCTAGAACTGAAGGGTCAGATTTTTAGCAAAGAAAAAAACGTTCCTGTTAGCTAAAAGCAGGAGCTTTTCCCTAAGAAACTCCAAGAGTTGAGGAGTTGCTGAGTTCTTTTGAAAAGCTGCTGCTCAATATTATCACTGGAGATGGGCTGACTGCTAAGCACTAGTGAAAACCTCGTTTTGTCTAAGTGTAAGGAGCTGAGTGCTGCGGAAAATGCATCTGGATTATGTGTGCTGATTGAATCCCAGGTTCAGAAATCAGCCCTTAACGCCTTCTCCACACACTGTCCTCGCCACATGCATGATCTGAAGGGGAAGGACCCAATTTACTACTCCATGCCTCAGTTTCTCCGCTTGCAAAATGGAATTATCAGAACTCTCTACCTCTCAAAGGGGCTACGAGCCCAAAATCGTTGGCACAGAGCAGCTCCGATGAGTCACTGCAGCAGGCCAAGAATAACACAGAAATACCTAAAGAGATGAGGCATTTTCTATTCTTCAGAGAGCGATTGATTAGTTGAGCTATACTGGGATTTTGGTCCATCAGAGATTGCGAACTTGAAAAAAAAATGGCCTAGAAAATGAGAGTGCATTCTCCTTGATTCTCTTTCCCTCTTCCCACACCACTCCCAGCCTCTGCCTCCCCTGCTCCAAATTTTTTTTTTTTTAAATCTACTTCTCTAAATGTTGTTTCTCTCACATCAGCCCAGCAGGAGAGGCAGAAATCAAATTATAACCACTGAAATACCCATCAGCGCTTAGTGCCAGGGGGGTGGGTGGAGACAGCAGAACATTTTGCTTCAGGTTTCAAAAAAAAAAAAAATCTATCTTTATTAAAATAAACAGGCACAAAAGGAGAAAGAGAAAGAAAATCAATCAGCTGCATTTAAAACAGGGAGATATCAAGCAAGGAGTGCTCCATCCAGAGAGATGGACACAAGCTGCAGAGACCAAGCCCCTCCACCCCTCTCCTTACGTGGAAGAGTGTTCTCCCCTGCTCCTGATTTTGTGCTTTTTCTCCTGGATGTGTGTCTTGTTACTTATGGAGAAGTGCTAAAAAGAACTTTTTCCTATGGGGATGACAACAGGAGGAAAAGCAGAGCCATCCACCTTGAGTCCATCAGATAATTCAAGCCAACCTCTATGAAGATCACACTTCTACATACCCACACAATCTGGCAATAATTTGGGCAGAACTTGCCGCATTTATACATTTTCAGTTCATCTACAAACAACAGCTAACTACCACGATTGTCACATCCAAATATTTTAAGCAGAGTTTCTCTCCTGCAGGGATTATTTCAGGAGAAAGCATGTGCTACATGGAAATGCTGTTGCAGCCTTTCTGTTCGTCTCTGCAGCTCTCCCTGGATTTTGGCGAGAGGACCGGCAGCTTCAGGAGCCAGCAAACTAACAAATGCGCTCGCCCTGTTCCAAGGCCCAGGTGCCAGCCAGCGGGATATTATCATGCAAGACCTGCACCAGGGCTCGCTTCCGACCAGCACATATCTGGAGCCCATCTCTCTGCCTGCGTGAGCTCAGGAGGTGAAGCCAGACGTGGCAGCGACAGGATCTGAGTGAGCTGAGGGCCGGGGCAAGCTCTTCAGTGCACCCGGGTGAATGCGTTTGGTGTGTGCTGGCATCCAGGTGCTGCTGCCCAAATTAGCCCTACATCTGTCTTGCCACCTGGTCAGGCACAGCTGGTCTCTCTGGGGAAGATTTCGTTGGGTCTCTGCAGAGAAGGGGAATGGCCTCGGGCATGCCAAGACCAGGAACTTGCCCCCGTGCAGCTGTGAGGAGCCACTGCACAAATCCACCCTGCGTTTTGGGAGGTGCCAGCTCACAAATGTGCTCTGGCCCACGGTGCAGCACCGCATGCACTCAGCAACTCCTGTCCCAGGGAGATGGGCGATGCCTTGGAGGCAGCCAGCAGCTCGGGCACAAGGCTTTGCCCTAGCTGGGTTCAGCAGTGGGCTTCATCACCCCCCAAGCTTCCCTCCACACCTCGTCCCTAGAAAACCACCGCACTTGCAGCAGCTTTGCCTCCTCGGAGGGGTTAAAAGCCCAGCTGAGCTGCAGAAGAGGCCGAGGCTGTTTTGCGCTCCTGCAGTGCCATCCTGTGCTTTAGGTATGCACTGCAGCACCTCCTGGATGCCCAAACTCGCAGAGGCCAAGGAGGCAGAGGAACCTGTGAGCAAAACCCTGGGTGTCCCCGGGGTCCTGGCTCCCAGCACTGACCCCCCAGGAGCGGGATGTCCTGTGGCCACCACCTCCACGTGTGCACGGGCACCAAGAAGTGGTCACAGAAGAGCCCTGCACCATGCTGCTCTCTGGACCACCCCGTGCCACAGAAAGTCAGCTCAGTGGCTGTGTCGTAGCTCAGGATGAGACCAGGAGGTGCCACAGCTGCCACAGCCTTACTTCAGCTTGCCACTGCTTACGGTGACCTTAAAGGGAAGACTTTGTAAAGTGGGGAAGGAGGAACTTGGAGGACCCTCAGATGCATTAATTGGGGATTTTGCAGGGAACACCTCACCAGTGGAGTGCACCCACCCTAAACAGGCTCTCGTTCCCTGCGGTCATCCATGCACAGAGACAGGAGAGCAGCCACATCCACCCTACATCAACTTGGGCTTCATTTTTCTCCTGCTGTCTTTGCATTACTTTTCAGGAGCTGTAGAGAAAACCTACAAAGAATTTCATGGGGCTGGGGAGAAGGGAGGCAGGCAGGACCTGCCCCTTTTCCCAGGGAGGTCTCTGAGCCCCAGCATGGCTGTGCTACAAAGTGTGGGTGAAAGCTCCAGACCAAATGCTTCAGCAATCTCAGTGCCCTTCAGCACGGGCCTGAAATCAGCCCAACATCTCACAAGGCTACCAAGATCTCAGAGGGGAATAGCAAAGGATCTGCCAGCAAAGGAGCCATGGAGTGGAAAATGGGGATTTTGCCCTCTGTTTCACCTGGAAAATTCCCCATCCTACAGATGTCCCAGCAAGGCCTTCTCTCTGCTTAAAAAGCCCTTTTCCAGCTGAGGCAGGTCCTCGGCCGCTGTCAGCGGGCACCGTGCCACACTGTTAAGCGAGTCCATGGGAGAGAGTGCTCATTAACAACACCAGCAAATGGCATCATGATGCTTTGACAGCGCCTAGGGTGAGAGCTGCAAAGTGCCCCGATCAGTGACGGCAGCAGCAAGCAACACGCACAGCGTGGTGTCCGGCCACCTCAGGGGACCTGGGAAGAGGACATCCAGCAGCAGAGCTGGGGATGGAGGAGCTGTGCACAGCGTGGGGAGGGCAGAGCACATGGCTGGCAGCACTGGGGCCACTGGCATCACTGTGTTTAGCTTGCTCTGGTCTGGCTTCTCATTCAGAAAAGGCACCTTGGGGTGCTGCAGCCTTGTCTCTGTGGAACCAGAACACTTTGCATCCCCTTTGTGGCCAGCATGGGTCCTGTCTCCCCACACGGCTCTTGCTGCCACTTCTTTCCATTCCCCTCCAGGGCACAACTCCAAATGCAACCCTCCTTCAGCCCTCATGTTTTCTGCCATTGATCTGGTGTCAGTTTGCCAGCCCAAAGCTTTAGCAATTCACACTGCCCTCTGCAGCTTTCTTCCCCCCTCCCCAAGCCTCAGAACAGCAGCAAGATGCACAGACAGGCCCTGGAGCCTAACCAAGACCCAAGTTACTCTGCAAGATAAAATACGAACTGCTGCATGGGAAAAATGAGCTAACCCAAGAGCTCTGGGCAGAAGCCCTGCAGGACAGGAGGGAGAGGAAGGATCCACATGAACTGTCAGGCCCAGGGAGAGAGGCTGGCTCTCGGAGCCCCAGGGTATGCACATGCTTTCCCACATCTCCCCTGCCTGCAGCACAGCCTGACATGGCTGATGCAAGCAGAGGGGATGATGTGCACACCACAAGGCCCCAGTTCACCCTCCGGTGCCCTCACAGCTCTCTCTGCCTGCCTGTCCACACCATGTCCTAGGGCAGAGACTGTCCCAGCTAAGTCCCTGGGAAGACAGACCGGGAGGAAAGGACTGGAGAGAGAAGAGAGGAAAAGCCTGTCACAGCTCCTTGGGCCCCACACAGCAGGGTGCAGCCTGTATGTGGGGCCAAAAAGCAGTCACTGTGATCAGCTTCACTGCTGGCACAGGCACAGCGGCAGCAAAGGGCACTCCTGGCTTCACTGCCTTTGCTTCTGGCTCTTGCACTCACAGGAAAAAGAAAAATAAAATAGAGTAAAATAAGATTAAAATAAAATAAAATATAAAATAAAATAAAATAAAATAAAATAAAATAAATAAAAATAAAATAAAATAAATAAAATAAAATAAATAAAATAAAATAAAATAAAAATAAAATACCAAAACAAAACAAAATAAATCACCAGAGGGAGGAAAGTGAAGCAGTCTGACAGCAGACAAGATGAGCAATGGGGTACACACTGCTGGCTAGCCATGCTGGGGTCTGGGTTATAAAACCAAGTGCTATAATAACCATGGCCTGAAATGGCTTTTCTGTGGGGAAAAGGAGGAAAATAAGGCCTGGTGTTACATGGGGACAGGGGCTGCTGTCAGTGTGACAGAGGAGCTCGGCCCGTGGGGCGTCCTCACTCCAGAGCACCCTGCAGCGGGGTATGAGGGGCAGTAACAGCCGGGCCTTGGGCTTTGGGGTGACATGGGGAGAAACCCCACAGCAGAGGACATTTTAAATGCCTTATGGCTGTTTGTCTCCCTGGGAAAGGGGCACACCCTCCTGCTTGCTTCAGCCATCTGTGACAAACACCCCTCAGACAAGGAGCGCCGGGGTCTGGTGGTGCCCACCCAGAGGGGCTGCCCCCCTTCTTCACTACAGCCCTGTCCCCAGGGATGCTGGGCCACTCGTACCATACCTGCCCAAGGTCCTGGCCCTGCTTTCTCCTCCTTGACCCCTCAACCTGGCAGTCACACAGCAGGCCTCCCTACCGAAGTGCTGGCCTGCCCTGCCGAAATCTCCTTGCTTACACTTCCCTTGCTGCTGAACCCTCGTGCTGCAGGCTGGACTGCAGGAACTTGAAAACTTTGGGGTTAGGAGGGGGGACTTTTGGCACATTGCCAGCCTTCCCTCCCTCCCCAGCCAGCTCCCAGCCAGGCTGTGTTAGTCACAGTGGCTTTCACCCCCAAAAAAATGACAGCTAACCACAGGCCGGCCTCTGTAAGCCCATGGTGTTGGTTCTCAGCCCTGTGCTGCACAGGCCCTGCTCTATGTTCCCTGCCCACCTCGGGCACTGCAGACCCTGGTCCATGTCCCTGTCCCCAGCTTGGATTGCAGCACAGGAGTTTGTACCTACACGGGTCCTCTGGAAGCAAGTTGCAGCCCCAGAGAGGCCAAGGAAAGTCATCCTGCTCCTTCCACTGCTTTCAGCCCCTACCTCCAGTGCCAGCCATTTTGCACGACTCCCAAACTGGCTGCTTTGTGACTCCAGGCATCTTGATAAAATCCCTGGAAGTGATAAAAGTTTGCCATCCAACGCAAACAGGGGAGGGAATTTGCTTTTTCTGGTAAGCTTTTTTTTTTTTTTTTTTTTTTTTTTTTTTCAGGCTGTTTATCTGCCGCGGCCTCAGCCAAATTTCCCCCGGAAGCAAGGAGGTAAAGGTGTGATTCACCACCCACCACCAGCATGAGCCAGCGCTTGGTTTCATAAAACCCAGTGGAGAAGTGGAGAGCTGAAATGGGATGGCAGTAGAGAGCTGGAGGGGACAGTGTTCCCTTGGAGAAACTCAGCCAAAGCCCTCCTGTCAAAGTTTTTCCACAGAAATTTTGATTTTTTAAGAAAGCTAACAAAGAACCAAAGTATTTAAGCTGAAACTGTTATAAATAGCTCTGGAAATGTGTCTACCTCAGTGCCCAATATTCCTGTTTTTCTCAAACACTGTAGATCTCTACATTCACTATAATACATGGCTTTGGCTAGCCATGTTCCATTATTACTTTTTAATGAAAAAAATGTATCTGGGAGAAAGTAGGTTCTTTTCAATCAAACAATAAAATAAAGAATTTGCCTAAACTAGATTTTGACAGAAATTCTACTCAGAAGAAATTTATGCCAGTGCAAATGGATGTAAAAAGTTATTAGAGTGGAATCATAATATTTTCCTTGCATTTTATGGTGGCCTAAATGACATCAAAAACATAAGCAAAATTAGAGATATCCATATGTTTTCATTTCTTTCCTCTTTGCATTTCATTACCTCTCCTAGCCTGCTCCATCTGGAGGAAGGTTTCCTGCTAGGCACTCCTGGCAAGGAGTCAAGGGCAAGGGATGCCCTCAGGCCAGTCCCCAGGGCTGATTCTGGGCAACAAGAGAGAAAGAAAAGCAGAGTCTATTTAACCTCATGGTCTTTGCTAAAGCTTAATAGAAAAGCACAGTGGTAGAAAGGGTACCGAGACTGTCCATCCCAAGAACACTCTTAATGTGTCTTCTACTGCCGTGAGCCAAAAACTTCCTACGACTAACTATTCTCTCGGTACCTTCTCTACTTAAGCATATGCTTAATTTGAAATCACGTTGACAACGGTAGGATGCAAGCAGTTTTGCTTAGATGCTCTCCTGATGTGGGTGTCTAGCTACCCATCAGCCCTATCCCTCTTCCTTCCCCCGCTTTGAGTCACACTTCCCAATTTTTTGCTGGCGGTGGTGTCTATTTTAGTAGATGGGAAAGAGATTCCTCTTCAGACTTGCTATGCTGCAATCAGCTACCACCTAGCTAAAAGTTCCTGGATTGCTGCTTTCTAATTACCCCTTGCGTACCCAAAAAGCCTGCAGCCGGTGGCACAGCGGGAACAGGCTGGTTTTCAGGTTGTCCCCATGCCTGGAAGGGCAGCAGGCAGCCCCTCTCTGCTCAGCATCCAGTCGTCCTGTAAGGGCCAAGCCTGTTGCAATGTTTTGGCCCAGAGGCAGATAAAAACACAGCTTTGATTAGAGATAAGGGGATGTTTTCCATTCAAAAGATTCAAAGAGATATTAGGCAGGATCAATGGAGCAAACTTCTCTTTAAACACCATCTGTAGAAGACAGATCTAGAGTTAATGGGGAAAAGAGCTGTCTGACACAAAAGTAGAGGCCTTTGATTTCATCTTATCCCTGTGCCAAAGCAACCAGCCCTTAGGAGAGCAATGTGCTTTGGTGCATAGGAAAACATCCTTCTGTGCTTCAGAGACTTTGCACAGGAGCTGAGGGAAATCCTGCTTTGCCCTAGAGCAAACCCATGCCAGCAGGGCTGGGGGAGGTCTGAAGCAGCAGTTTGCCATCACAGACCAGCTCCTGGCAACGACAGGCTCTGCTCTTAATTGCACTGACCCCTCTTGAAAGCGGGTTAAGCCCTTCCCCTACAAGTGGGAGCTTTTGTTTAGCATATTTACACAGGATGGCTGCAGGAGGGCTGAATCAAACCGCTGGAGCAGACAGAGCTTGAAGGCTGTGCCAGAAATCTCTTGGTGAAGTGAGCTTTTTTAGCTAAGTTGCACGTCCTGTGCTACCTACTGGACATTGCCACCCAACTACAAATGTTCAGTCCCACCGTGGATGTCTGCTGGAGCCCGTGCTCCCCACCCACTGCAAGGAGAGGCAGAGGAGGAAGCACGAAGGCTCCGCATGCAAGCTGCCAGCCACCCACTTGCGTCTGCCAAACTTCCCTGCGTGTTCCCCCAGTCCAGATGAATAGTGTAGGTTCGGTCACGCCACTGCAGAGCGTCACCACTTCAAATCATGAGACCAACTTAAAAATAATAAACCATGATAAATGCTTGCTTCCTCGTCTTTTCTTCAGGGTTTCAGATTTTTATTTTTATTTTTTTTTTCCTGAGCCTTTAGAACTCTTTGGAGGGTTTTTCTTCACAAATACGATGGCTAAAAGTTTGTATTTGCTTTAGTGAAACCTTGTGATTCTTGTAATTAAAATGTTTCAATAACAGGACTTAGAAAGTTAATCAAACAAAGAAAACCATCAAAACAAACATAACTGTGTTTGCAATAAAGCCCACTAGAACAGGCTACAGTTAAAGGAGGTTTTTGGCCAGGCAGTTTGCTTGCCTGTGTATTTAGAGGATTTACTCAGGTGCAAGAGGAATGGGAATAAATTGATATGGGTACAGGGATGTATTTTTTAAGTTCTGTAAGTAATCCATATAACTTCAGCGGAGGAGCTTGGTTTTTGTGCCATTCCTTTTCCAGAGCAGCTGCATCAGACGGCCACCACCATCATTTTCCAACTTTGCAAAGAGAAATAGATGGGTGCCATAATATGGGTATGGACTCAGGCTCCCCTCCAAGCTCACAACTGGAGGTACCAGAGGCAGAAGGTATCCTTGGGTACACTCCAGCTGACCTTCCTTGGGAAATCAGCCTATCTGCTGCAGACTTCCCAATTCTGATGTCTGTTAGACCAGACATCTCTGTGCTGCTCCCTGTTTTGTGAGCCAAACATGTCCAAGGGATGGGAGGTGAAGAGAGAATGATTTTTCACTGTCTCTTTAATGCAAAATCTGGGAACATCGAGTTAAATTAGTAGGTGATATGCTGAAAATAAAATAAGATGTACAGCTTCGTACAGGAGAACTATGGGACTACTTGAGTGGAGATTTTGTGGATGCTGAAAATTTTCATGAGTTTAAAAAAATGACTAGGCAAGTTTGTTGAAAGAAAATTCCAGTTGGAGCTAGAAAACACAAAGATCTCCCTGGACTGTAGATTGCTGGAGGCTGCTAGAGAAATAGCACTGCATGATTGACCTATTCCTGTACATTTCCTAAAGCATCCTCTGTTGGTCACTGCTGGAGACAGAATACTTGGCTTGTGCTCTGGACCCAGCCTGGTCACTCCTTTATTTATACTGGTGTAGCAGCACATGAGGGAGGAAAGATCTGTTCCATTGAGGATTTTTTTTTTTCTATTTTATGAAAAGAGGCTCCTTTGAAGACTGAGTCTCATCAGGAATTGGTAGTGGGACTCTAGCATGGCAAGTCAAGGGTCCAATGACTGTATGAGCAGGAACATCCCCAAAACAGCCAGTAGGGCTTTATTAATAGACAGCACTGTCAGGTAGTTTGGGTGGAAAAACACATTCCTGCTATCAGCTCCAAAGGCTTAGCCTGGCAGAGAGAGTGACTGCAGATTGTGAGTGTCTGTTTCCTTTTCTTTGTTTCCTTGTTGTCTTTTTTAAACAATCTGCCAATTCATCATTAAGAAATTAAATATTTTATAGCTGCTCTGATGCTGATGACAGGTGCCAGATTGATTGGTTCTGGCAGAGGAAATTTGCTGCTCTTTTCTTCCCTTTGCAGCAATAAGTTATGTGCACAGGGGTAGAAAGAGGGAAGAGATGAAGTCTCCAAGCTGTCCAGATCTGACCCAATAAAGAGTTTAAAAATAGGTACAATCTGGAAACATTTTGGTGCCAACAACAACAACAAAAAAAGCCCAGCTAGAGTGTCTGCGTTTGCTACTCCTTTATGCAGCAGGTGGATGGGGAGAGTCCTTGGCATGGCTAGCAGAGATATCAAGGTTGCCCTGACTTACAGAACCCCCAGGACAGTGCTGCTTCAAACCAAAGGAATAATCACGGAATTGAACCTTAGCACCAGAGACCTGGCACATCAGGGAGGCATCAGCTGCTGGGACCCAGCAGACCTCCCCTTCCCACGTGCAACCTGCCTGCTCCCCCTTAGCCCCATCCTGACCAGCCCCCATCTCACATCCTGGGAGCAAGGGGATTTGGGAAGTCTGTGGCCATCTCTGATCGCCTGCGCCCGCTCCTTCTGCACTGCCTTCCCCATAAGCCAAGTCCCCCTGGGGCAACCTGGTTTATGCAGCACTCGGCTGAGGAGACAGACGAGACACGTTCCCAGAGATGACACTAACAAGATTTACTACGTGACTAAGGCTTGCAATCGGTGGTGATAACTAGAGAATTACCCTGATAAATATTTGATATGATTTGGAGAGTAATAATAGATTTTTCTTGCCCACGATTTCCATCAGAAAGAAGCGAGGGGAAGGAGCTGCTGAAAAGGGGAACGTAATCGTGGCGTGTGTATTTCTGGCTAAGGTTACCTGTCTTCTGCAAGAGATCAGTGGGGAGTAGGGCAGGGGGGGCATGGAGGGGCAGAAGGTGACAGAGCATCCCTCAGCCCCACCGCATGCAAGCTGTGAGAGGCTTGAGTGTGAGACAAGTGGATGATGCTGGGGGAAGGAGGACAGAAAAAGAGGTCAGGGAAAGAAGATAGGATGTAAAGATCCTGGGCAGCAATGGAAAAAGAAGGCTGGGCTGGCGATGGGGAGGGAGGGCTGGGATGCACAGACAGCTTCCTCCTTGCTGTTGGACATGAAAGGACACGAGAGCTGGCTGCTGCTGCAAAGGCAGAGTGTCCTTTTGCAAACCATCTCGGGATGCACATCCACAGGCGGGTGTAGGCGGGCTGCCTGTATCTCCACCAGCCACTGCTGGGCCAGGGGAAGGGTTTGTGCCTGTGCTCCCAGTCTGGAGGGCAGAAACCTGCTTGTAAGCTGAACCTTTCCTTTAATGAGAGCACCCCAACACTCCAAAATCCCAACAGGACTTCAGTTTATCAGAACAAACACATGTTATTAACATGTAGTTGAGAGCAGCAAACATCTCTATCAGAGAAGGTCAGAGCACCCAGAGACACACATCATGACCCTGAGGACTGTGAAAGCAGATCTTCTCCTCTCCCACTGATGCAGGGCAGTCTCAGAGACCCCTCAGTACTTCCTATTACTTGGTGCCTTTCTTTCCAGTGCTTCATCCTCCTGATCTAGCCACCCCCTTTGGAGCAGAGGCTTGACAATACCTGGCACGGCTGTGCCCGAGTCTTCTGTTTCCAATAGGACAAAATCAATATTCCTGATTTCCAGAGAAGCTGTCACTGGTGGAAGCAGCAGAAACTCTCTGCTTCTGGAACAGTGGGCCTTCTTTTGCTTTGGTGCTCAATTTGAGGCCTCTGACACTAAGTGTTCGTCTCATTCTTTATTCCCGTCCTTATTTTCCACTCAAGTCATTATTCAGGCTGCATTCAGTGGCATTGGCTGGAGGAGATTTTAAGCTAATGCAGAGAAAGCAAGTGAGAACAAAGATCATAGCAAGGAAAGTGGTACTTTGGCATGTTCACGTAACAGCTACTCCATCAGGTGAAACATGACAGTTATTGTAGGAATCTCTTCATAAACCCTAATACACACTCAATTATATACTCTTAAGATTTTTGTTCCATGTCATTCATCTAAAGAAGTGTCAGATGGAGAAAGGCAATAATCCACAGAGACCCCAATTCACTTTATCCATACTCTCAGGGATATTTATTAATAGCAGAGCTGTCAGTTAATTGCACGTGTCCTGTTACAGGAGATCAATCACATGCAGAGGAGCTCAAAACCAACTTAGTGTCGTTTTACACAGAACTGTTTAGTCAGGGCTGCATTTGTGTCCTTCCTGGACTCAAACAACCTTTTGGGAGGGTTGAGATTTGCCATGGGTGAACTGTCCTAGGAACATTGCTTCCCTCCCCAAGCACATAGCTAACTCTGGTCTGTCTGCAGCAGCCGGTGGTAAACCTTTGGGTTGTGGTGTGGACACAATCCGAGGGGACAGATATTGACATGCACAGCCCTGATGCACGCCATATTAAAGGGTAACAGGAAGAAAAGTCCAAAGGGCTTTTCCTCTGCAAGAGGCTGTGGACAACCTGGTTGTCTCTTTCTCAAGCCAGTGGGAAGACGAGAAAAGGGAATGTGCAGCACGTAACAAACAAAACTGCTCAGCTGTTGATAAATCACCCATCTTTTATTTAGGAACACGTAAAGTTCCTAGGCAGGGATAGGGATCTTGTTGCATGTTTTCATTACGCCCAGTAATATTCATGGGCTCTTGAAATGAACAACAACTTCCATCATCACATCGTAAAGGTTAATCTCCCCTTCAAGCAATCATCTTCGTAAGAATGACGAGTTTAATTTTAAGGGATAGATCCTAGACAATAAAGCTACAACTTACACTACTGGGATGAAGGCAGACTCAGACACACAAGGCTGTCTCCGATGATGGATTCATTCAAATCCAGAGAGCTGGAGTTGAAAGAAAAATTCAATAAAGCCTGCTTGATTTTTTTCCTTTTCTGCCCATTAACTTGTCACCAGATGCCTTAATTAGATATTGTTATTAACAAGAATGTAACACAGAAATTAAACTTACTCCACGCTTTATCTCATTTGGCCAGTAAGGCAATTTTCCCCAACTGTGCGCTTTTGAGGGCGTTGGATCTGCTTTGTCTGTTCTCTTCATCTCTGGAACAGCTCCAGATCTGGACCCAATTCAGCTGTGCATTTGGGCCTGAACCTCTCTCTAAACATGTGGGGTAGTGAGATAGGCTTTTCACTGAGTTCAGACAGTTAGCAAAGACTTTTGTGTCTCGTCCTGAAACCAAAACGTCCAAAATCACACCAAAAATGTGCACAAATGTGTGTGGGTTTGGGAGACTTTTATGTTCTGCCACTTAAATAGACTTCCAGAAAAGCTGCCAGCTGCCCTCCTGCCCTGGCCTTTCTCCACAGAGCCACTTCCATCTGTCCATGCTTTGAAAAGGTCGTGGTGCCATTGCCCAGAAGTGCCGGGCATTGACCTTTTCTGGAAGGAACAAATACTGACACTCAGAGGTTCACCGTCGACCTGCCAAAGTGGTGATCCCACAGGAAGGGAGGGGGCTCAGCACAGACGGGGAAATTAAGCCTGACATTCTACATATGTGTCTGAAAGAGGACTTGGTCCTTAGCAGAGGTGTCTTCCCCATATAAACCCTCTCTAAGGAGGTCTTCTGAGCTGCCGGGGCCAGGAGGGGTGATACAAGTCACTGAGCACTTGGCTGTGTGCTGGCCAGGGACACCTCGGGCAGGGCAGGGAAGGGCACTCCTGTCATGCAGACACTGAGCTTGGATAGCCTGACTCTCACATCATGTTGAATAAAGCACTACGTGCTAAAAACTCCTGAATATTTTTCACAGCTGTAAACCTTGACTTTGGGCCCATTGCTTTCAATCCCTGCACCTCAGTTTCCTGCTCAGTCAGGGATTATGGCATTTCTTAGGGTGGACGGCAAGAGTGGACTGAGGAGAGGTAGCACAGGAGCACAGGTGTCACTTGCTGCCCTAACTGCTCATCTCCATCCCCTCTGAGGCTAAACCACCATCCCCCAGGCCAAATCCTGCCCACCAGCCTCCCTCCTATGCTCTGTGTGAAACGAACTTGGGTCAGGAGCTGCAGAGAAGGAAAATAACAACGACAGTTATGGTTCAGCAGAGTTCCTAACATACATCACATACATCAGAAGGACAAGCTGCTCCAGCATGCACGTTATAGTGGTAGTGAAGGCGGACAGGTAGAGCCCGTGTCCACAGCATGATGCCACTCCACTGCAGACTGGTGTGTTGGCATTTTTTAAGAGGCAACAAGTCACTGACAACCCTGAACACACAGCTCCTGCTTCTTCCTTCCCTAGGGCCCTGCAGATTCCCCAATGTCTGGCTACTGCTAATGCAAAAATCACACTAGGGGACAAAACTTCATAAAAAAAAAAAAAATCTTAAACGTGAAGAATGCCAGCTTCTACATGAAATTATAATGTGTGCTGCTGGTCCAAAACTGAGAAGAAACCCTGCCAGATCACCTTCCCCTCTCTCCCTCCCATCCCCTTCTAAGGGTATATCCCTTCCCCTCTCTCCCTCCCACCCCCTTCCAAGGGTATATCACCTTGATTGCTCAAATCTGACTGTTTCCCAATCTTCATTCATCTCACATTGACCTCCCAGCATGGCAGGCAGCAATAATCAAAGCTGTGACACGTGTGATAGCCCCGTGCCAGACAAGGCATTAATGGTTCCTTTAAGTTTAAGCCCAGCTCATACCCACCCAGTAAATAGCCTTCTCAGCAAGGTCCTCAAATCTATAGCTGGTTCATCAGAAAGCACTTGTCCCAGTTTCACAAAAGGCCTGAAAATGAGGCAAATATAAAGAAAAAAAAAAAAAAAAAAAAGTGAGTGCTGGTTAGAATGAGTCTAATGCAGGAACAACAGACAGGAGGGGAAAACATGCTCTGCACAAATTGTATCAGCAAACCTGATTCCAAATGGCAGCTTAACATCTTTAGGCATCCTTAGTCAGCAAAACGGAGATGTGTATGTCTAATACATTGATGTAAGTTAGGAGGAAAGGAATGCTAACCAAAGGAGTAAAAATATGATAGTGCAGGATAGCAAGCAGATCACCAGCAGCCTGGTCAGATAGCTCAGGTTCTTACACCATGTTAACTCTCCTACTGATCTGGTTTCCCTGATTTTGTTACCTGACCTGGCTGCTTTAGAGCTGAGATGTTCCCACATGGGCTGCAATCGTAACTTCAGTTTCCCACGTTGATGTACTGGCTTTCTGGCAGGGGCATCAGGACTGAGAAAGCTGGCCAGAGTACTGGGAAGAACTTGAGGGAGAATTCCCCTGCCTGGGAACACTCGAATATCAGGGACCTCCTGGGTTGGCAAGGCCAGTCCTTGTCATTGCAGGTGTGAAAGGAAAAGCTCAGACCCCAAAATGTTTCCTCTTGTCCCTGCAGCTTCCACCAGCAGGCAGGGAACCTGCTTTCCTAATTCTTGTCTGACCACGTTCCTGCCATGGATGCCTCAGCACCATTGTTCCCTCAGCTCACAGAGCTCTTACACCTCTCTGGGGCTTCACCCATATCAGCCTGTGTTCTACTGCATAAAACATGCTGTTCCTGACTCTTCTGCTCCCCTCTCTGTGATCTGCTTTCCATTTCTAGATCAGCTTCCAGCCTTCCTCTGCATTCCTGCAAGGTTAAGCTTATCTTGACCTTAAAAACCAAGACCCACAGTCAATGACATCATTTTTAACCTTTATTTGCTGAAGTACCCCTTCTTCCAAGAATATCATTTGCCTTTCTGTGGCTGACATCTCGGTTAGTCTGCAGCCACTCAGAGCACACAGATCTCCTCCTTGGTCATTTGCTGCTCAACATCTTCTAAATTATATCTGAGGCTATTCCAAGTCCTCAGATTCATGGCCTGTCATCTCAAACTTTTTGTTTTCCATCTCATTTCTGTTATTCTTATTCTCAAGGTCATTTAGTTCTTCCAGTCTTGCATTCTCATTTTCCTCTGTATTAACAAAACTTCCAGTTCTGTGTCACTGGGGGATTTCAGCTTCAGGATTGTGTTCTCACTGCTGAGATGATACACAAGAAGAAAAGAAGATCAGTTCCAAAGGTGTTCTGTGAGAAATTCTTCTAGTAAATTCCCTCCTGAGGGCTGCACCTCACCTTACAGTTTACTAATCCTCATTTCCTCCAGCTTCACTAATAATTTCCCGCATGGCACCTACCAGATACCTTTCTGAAGCCTAGATAAAGGAGATCGGCAGCATTTCCTTTGTCTAGAAAATCAAGTATCTTATCAAAACAAAGCTATCGTGTTCGTCTGACACAATCTACATTTTGTAAACCCATGTTGCATCTTATCTCATTTCCTCTTTATCTCCGGGTATTTAATTGCTCTTTCCTTCAAAATTCACTTTGAAATCTTGAGCCAAGGTTAGGCTAAGAGGCTTCTAGTTAACTAGGTAACTTTTCCTCCACTACTTACTACTTCTACTCTTCTCTTCTCCCATGGCATGACCCCTACGGGCTCTTATTAATGATTTTTATGTGGGACCACCTCAGTGTGCTGATTCTTTCTGACTTACAGCTCTGTGTTGTAGGAGCTGAGTTGTTCCAGGTGTGGTCCAAGTTAAAGCCTGGTGGGGAGCACACTGCAGGAGAAAGGATTTGCCCGGGTAACCCTGGGTTGTGGTGGACAGAGGTCTGCAGGAGAAGTATTTTGGGACCTGGGCTCTGCGGAGATCCAGCATAAGAGTGGGTAGAGAGGAGGCTGGCTCTGCTGCTCGTGAAAACAGGCGGCACAGGGCACTAACGAGGTGCGACCGAGCTGTTTTGTTTGCAAGCAGCTTTTGAAATTTTAGACTTATTAGCGACGGTTGTCAAAGTGCTGCTTGCAGAGTTCCCTGCGTCGCAGGCGACTGCCAGAGCTTTAATGTTAATTGGACAGATTGTCTCTGGTTTTGAAGAGAAAGCTGTGATTAATGAAACAACTGTTAACGAGGCTGGAGAGAAGCAGACCCTTCACCTTCCTTCTTTGGGGGGGAGGTAAACAACAACTTGCTCTGGCTGCCCTTAGGAAGTAGCTGATGGAGGGGAAGGCCAAAACCAGGTTGCAGAGATGAATTCAGGGAATTCATGAGAGATATGAAACACCTCCGTGCCTTCAGGTGGAGGCAGGACATCCACACTCTTCTGCATGTCAGTTCCTGGGCAAATCTTCTTAGGTTTACCTGAGATTCAGACCTGACAAGGAAAAAACACAAGATCTCTGCTCACCAACCCTCCAGCACTACCACTCCGGAATTTCAGACCTGCTTCCTGCAGATTTCTGGAGATGTCCAGAGCTTAAAACAGATGGCACCTTCACCCTCTGTTGTACAGCCTTTCCCCTCGTCCAGGAACACAGCCTCTTAGCACACAGGTTAAAACATTTCCTGTTGGTTTCAGAAGGGAAGCAGAGAATTGTGCACGGGATTATCCAGCTCTCCCTCGGCTTTTGTTTCAGTCTTTCTTCTGCAGAAGGAGGAGGCTGGAGTGCTTGGTGCCTGAGCCTTACCAGGGTCTTCCTGCAACTCTGTGGAGCCACCCAGCCCCTTTACCAGCACGTACATCTTAATTTTGTTCTCCCTTTAGCTAGCAGCAAAACTCCAGCCTGACTTCAAGGGGACAAAGATCAGGCCTCAAATGTCTGCCTCGAGCAGTGAACTCTGAGTCCTCCCCCCTCGCGTGATGTGCTCGCACTCTGAGGTCTCCGGTCATTACTCTCCTTGCTGCCTCATTACCACAATGTGCCATTAAAGTTTCGCTCACTTGAAAATGATCTCTTATTATCTCTCCATGGAAATTGCCCCGGCAACAAGCTTTCTTCAATATCTATCAAGCCAAAGAAAGCCATTAGAGAAATTACAGTGAGCTGCACAGGCGCTCACGCCCCTTCCCTGGCAGGTAGGCTCCCCTGGCACCCGGTGCCACGTCCTCGCGCTGCTCTGGCTCCATCATGAGGCCAGCAAAAGAGCAGCCAGGTGATCCTGATCAGGTCCCTGTGGGGCTGGGGTGGAGGAGACCTGGAGCCCAGGCCGGCAGTGGGCACCACTCGAGGCATGGCCTCTCCCCAGGGAAAGGAGGATGTGCTGGGAGCCTGCACCACGAGTGTGGTTTAATAGCGAAACAACCGGGGAACGGCATTGACTGTCTGTACAAATGTGGGTAAAGGTCCCCAAATGAGCCTTTTTGGTTGCCTTCGTTTTGGGATGTCTCCCTTGGGATGCCTGGAGAGCCTCCCCTCTTCCATCTGGAAGCCACCGTGCTGTTTGTCTGCCTGCATCGCAGCAGGCTGCCTTTCCATGCCAAGGAGAAAAGGGGCACATCAAGGGCATGATTCATTTCACCTCTGCTGGGCTTCGGCACGGGATGAATTGCACACCAGAGGTATCTGTTTCTCTCCGATGTCTACAGAAGTCAAAATAGCTCGCTCTGCTGTAGGTGTCTGTGTTGCCAGGTGAAGCGAGGTCTGCATACGATATCCTGGGTTAGGGACTTTGAAGAGAGGAGGAACACCAGCTGATTGCCCATTTACAAATATAACCCAGACCTGTGCAGAGGGAGGGCTTTGGCTCGTGTTATCCTGGGTATTTGACGGGGAAATATCAGGCTTCATCAGACTACTTGAAGCTGTATTTGGTATTTAAAATGTTACAAAGTCCTCTGAACTTGGATGGGGTGGCAGCAGACCAGGTCCCAGGTCCCCCTTTAATCTGTACTCCCTCCCATGACTCCAAGCCACGGTGAAGGCACATGATTATTATTTTTATTTCTATTCCTCTCCCTTGGCAGAACAACAGTGCTGGCTTGTCTGCCACCTTCAGCAACAGTGAAAGAACAAAAAGCTCAAGGCATTTTCAGAACAACAAGCCAGAAACAAACTGCTAGAAACACTCGGCAGGAGCAGGGCCCTGCTCTGCCCTCTCCATCACCAAACTCTGCAGGCTGTGCTTCTGCACTTAGAAAAAGGTTTGCTTTGCTGCGTGCAGCCCTGAAAATGGTGAAAGGGAAAAGAAGATGGGCATTTCTTCCTTGCCAGTCAGAAGCCTCTCTTCACTCAGATTTTTATAGCAGGAGCTGCATCCAGGCACCTGCTTGCCAAGCACTGGCCAGTGTAGGTACAGTGTGCCTGCACTGCAAGGGTCGCATCCTGCCTGCAGCTAAGGCATGGGAGAAGGGAGAAGGCAAGAGGTTATCTGCCAGGCTAGTGACAAGAGCACTGACTCTGAGCGATCATTATGCTGGAAGCGTAGACAGATCCCCGTGGGGGTTGCATGTTGGATATCTGCTTTCTTCTAGTCAGTATTGTAGTGCCTTCTGGTGTTACACAACCCGCCGCTGTGCACGCATTCCCTTACCTCTCTGCACATCTCTTATCATGAAAGTTTGTGACTGCTCTGAAATACCCAGAGCTTTCTCATCTCGTTTGCCACCGGCTTTTGCAAATAAAGGCCACTGGGCTCTGCATTAAGCAAGGGCTGAGGCACAATTATTGGAGCACCTGGCTCCAGGGAGATGTTCTGTATCCTGCTTGCTGTTTTTCCAGATCTTATCCTCACCAAATCATCACCCATGTTGGACATCCACCCTGGTACTTCCAGCTTTGCCCTGCACTGGAGCAGCTGCTCTGCTCAGAGATGGGCTCTGACTCTCAGCCAAGGTCCCCAAGGGCTATAATTACATCAGTACTGAAGAACAGCTCAGGTTCCTTGACTCCAACTTATTCCGACTGTACAGCTTGCCAAACTGCCTTGGCAAAGTGGTGTTATGGCTTAGCCCAGGGGTGGGTGGAAAAGTGTAAAAGAGAGGGAAAAAGGGTGATGCTGGTGCTGAAAAATATGGGGAGATAAGGGCAAAAAGAAGGAAGCTGTGGGAATGTCTCTTGTTCATGATCACAGCTGCTAGGGGACAGCAGGTTTCTTGGTAGTGCTTCTCAAAGCCTTCCTGGTGTGTAGGTATCTAGAGAGGCTCGCTTTTGGTGCTGGAGCTGACTGCACAGAGGTGGAAGGTGGGTGCAGGGCGAGTGTTGAGAAAACGTGTTTGCATTTACCTCTGCAGAAGGCCTGCAGCCCCAACAAATCTCATCTTTGTGGTTTCCCTTGCCAATTCCACTAAGATGAATTCATACCAAAGGCAGAAAGGCCAATCTCATGCAGGATTTGCTGAGCACAAACCAGAAAGAGGGTTTCTGGTGGCACGAGCAGTGTTTATGGGCCTTGCTTTGGACTTCACAGCCTGCTCCGCTGTAGGGAAGAGATGTGGCCAGAGATTTTTGCTGCCTTACTTGGTCATAAAACAGCCAATTAAGTTTGAAACTCCCACGAGAGGACTTCATTTATTTTAGCTGGACCCCATATGTGCTCTCTTTCTCCAGCTGGCAGGCAGCCAGGTCTGCTGGAGCAGCCTCGGCCTTTCTTGTACCTGGAGAAGCTTGTGAGCACTCGGTTGGTTTCCACTTACACTGTGTAATGGAACTGGAAGTCAGAACTCCCGGGATCTTTTCCAGCCTGTACCTCAGCCTTGAGGTACAACTTCAAATAAATCACTTCCCTTCACTGTGCCTGTGAAACCGGGCTAATGATGCTCTCCTGCCTCTCAAGACCACTCCAAGAATCTCTGTAGTGACAGGGTGGTATTGTGGTAGCAACCATTGTGGACTTTCCTGATTCAAAAAAATGATTTTCTGAGATCTGATTGTGTCACAGGGGGGTGTTTGCTGATCTGAGGCAGAGCAGTGGCCAAAGGGGAAAAGATCAAGGGACGGGATATGAGAAGCTGGGATCAGCAAGGATTGTAGCACCCCAGGAACATGATGATGAACAAATGGAAACATCAAATTTGATTAAAATTATGTCAGGAATGGTCTTTCCAAGAAAGAGATGGGGGCATTTTTTGCTTGCTGAAACCTATTGGGAGTGATGAAACATCCTGGGTGGTACCTGGGCTCTTGGCTTGTGAAGGTAGTCTAGCAATGTTTTCAACCCAAAGAAAACTTTATTGACTGGACCACATTGGATCATCAATATTATGATAGCAAAGGGACCTTCAAACATTCCTAAAGACGTGGGCATATTGACTGGACAGTCACAGTACGACGCGACTACTTCAGGGAAGGGAAAGAAATTCAAGCTATGGGAATTGGGAGTTCAATCATTTGCATTAGGTGAAAAGCCACTGCCCATGGCTCCCAGCTGTTGAAGAAAAAGTCCAGCCAAATT
Source organism: Aythya ferina (assembly GCF_964211825.1). NCBI lineage: Eukaryota > Metazoa > Chordata > Aves > Anseriformes > Anatidae > Aythya > Aythya ferina. Next base: position 7,957,322 of record NC_140318.1, read on the forward strand.
CAGCCTGGATATACTTAGACTGTACCACTGTATGTTCTGGGTCATTTCACACTGGGGAAGGTGTCAATGTTTAATTGAGATTGAAAAAATGAAGGGAAACAAAGGCTATTGAAGGCCTAAATGGGGTTTGTCTATGGCCACCCCATGTGGCCAGAATTCTCAGAGCACACTTAGCCTGGGGAGGAATGTTAATGGCAGGAGTATTTCAGAATTATAAGAGGTATAGTGAAAAGCAATTTCTTGCTCTCCTTGCCTTATCCCATAATATGAAAACTATGGTGTTATTCCACTAGATTAATGGTTAGGTAAATTTAATGCAGGTTAAAAGAACAAAAAAAAAAAAAAAAAAAACACCACACACCTGATGTCCTGTGTAGTCAGTTCATGTAATTCAGTACTGCGGGAGGTCAGAGAGTGATATGCTGGAGCCAGAGTTAAAAAAGAGCTCAGTAATTTTACAGCCATTAAGAGCATGTCATTATACCTGTGAATGGGGGAACGGAAATCTCCAACTTCAGAATGCAGAGAAAGAACAGCCTTAGGAAAGAAATTTCCCAATCTTCTCCCATCACCTTTCACAGCACCGGGGAGTTATATTAGACTGGGTTACTGCTATTACCCCTGGAATTGCCTGCTAGCAGACGCCGTAATGTATGCAGCTGTTCGCTGGTGCAGTGAGGCACATCAATGAACATGGTCTCGTTCACTTTACTGAACAACACTACGTTCCTTGCAGGATCTGAGAGCCCACTGTAGTTTAAAGGATTCTGCCTGCATCCTGCAAAGCAGCAGCCACTGTGCCCCCCACCAGCAGGTCCCCCCCGTCTCTGCTGGGGATCACGCCAAGAGGCACAAGAAGGGAGTGAATGTGGTTTTGTTGGCACTTGGTGCTCTGTGGCTGGTATTTTCTCTCCATAGAGCAGCCAGAGGCCTCCACACAGGTCATTTCATCCTCTAGATGTTCACAGACCCATGAGATCAGATGAGGTTGGAGATCTGGAGGTCCCTTTGCACAGTTTCCTTTTTCCCTGGGAGAACCATGGCATTTGGTAGCTGATGCCATGCCCCTGCTGTCTACACTAATAGCTCCTCACATACATGTGAGGAAGACTATCACAGAAGGGCCTCCTGAGTCCACGGAGGATGTCATGGATGTGGCAAGCACACTGTGATCCATTGGGACACCTCCTTAGGTGATGTACCTCCACCTCCCCTAGTTCATCTGTGCTCCCAGGTGCCGAGCTTCACCTTCCTCCCCAGCAGGCAAAGGGAGGCAGCTGGGTTTGTCACGTTCCTAAGGACATGTGGGAACTCAGTGCCTTTTCCACTTGCCTTTACCTTCAAAAATTGAATTAATGGGGATTTAAATTGGCATTGTTTTCTGTGTGATGTGAAGAACTGCAGACTAGATTCATGTTTTAGTCAGGTTCTAATTTGGTGGAGAATTAAAGCCTAATAAATAAGGCACAGTATTTATCCAGCATGTTTGATGAAGACATCCTCCCTATAGCTCCAATACAATCCTTTTTCTTTCTACAAGCTAAAGACAGTGAGACACGAAGCATTTTGTATGCCACCAGCACACAAAACTCATGGCTCGAGTGCTCAGCTGCTGCAGACTGGCACCGAGCAGTGGCTGGCAACGCAAACACACCCGCTGATACTGCACGAGGAGGTGACGGCTGACCTTGCTCTGCTCTCATGCATCCCGGTCACATCACATCCAACTTGTGCAGTCACTCTTGCATCTCCCTACAGCTTCCCCTTCTCCACACAACAGCCATTTGACATGCTGGATGTGGGGAAGGGACTCGCTACCGCAGTGGAGTGCTGTGAGTTTTTTCCTCTCCTGCAGGGCTGACAACTTGCTGTGCCACCCCACTGCTTTTGCACACAGGTGGATGCTTAGGATTGAAAATGTGCTGGAGAGCATTTTCTGGGCTAAGGTGAGAGTTTAGCTTACAAGCTGCCCAAAAGAGTGGCAGGAGGAGCCAGCTGAGGACCTGGGGTAACACAGCCCCTTCCTGCTTCTGGCTCCTCTCAAACCACAAGAGGAAAGCTCAGCTCTGCTCTCCTGCTGCCGGCCGTTGCACTCTTCTGCAAGCCTCACCAGTTTCCTGGGGTCCAAATGGCCTTCCTCCAGCTCAGCTAATCTGTCACTGCCGAGTCTGTCAGCTGGCGGCTGATGCATGTGCACCAGCTCCGGGGTGGGCAGGGAGGGATGGCACGGACCCAGCACGCACAGAGGGGAGGAGAGGAATGAAAGCCTCAGATGCCACGCTTTTCTCACCCCATTTCCAGCAAGCTTCCCAGCCCGTTACAGAGGGAATAGCCCACCGGAGGCTGGTGGCTTTGCAGAAGCTTTTCCTGATACCGAATTAATCCCAAATGTTCACTGTCTCCCTGAGCAGCCCTGGCTGACACCTGCCAGGAAATGAAAAGCAAGGTGTCGGGTCAAAGCCAGCTTTTCTGGAGCATATCTCATGCTCTCCTAGGTGGATTTGGATAGCTCCTCTTTGCAGCTCTACGTGCCTGCCACTGCGGATGAGCAGATTTGCAGTCACAGTCCCCTTGTCAGGCTGATCCCACGAGCTGCACGTGCGCATCCCGAAGCCCCCAGCTGAACCCCATCTGTGCAGCACGCAGGGGCTGCAGGACAGGAGCTGGTGGCAGGAGCCCAGCCCCAGCTGGCACAGCTTCAGCTGGACACCATCCACCAGAGACAGGCCGTGCTAAGGCTGTTCACAGCTTGTGAATCCCTGTCAGTGCCTGGGTTTCTCTGGGCTCTATGTGGCAGCCAACACCTCACTCAGGTCTCTAGCCTTGCTGTTAAACAAAGCTCTTTATAATTAACCATCACCCAAAGCCCTGCCCCTCCACACACAGGCCACCAGGCCCTCCCCAGAGCAAGCTGTCCATCGTCAAAGATATGGGTCAAACACCAGGCAGGAATTTAAATTAAAAAAATAATAAAAATATTGCAAACAATGGTAAGGCAAGTAATTATGATGATCCATTTTGTGGAGATTAGCTGCTGGACTCACAAAACAGTAAAGATAATATCTCTGTGGCAGGACAAACCTTGCACCCATGTCCAGTGACCTGGGATGTGAGCTACACAGACCCAAACCTGCTCCCTGGGGATCCCAGGAGCATTAAACAGCTGTGGGTTGGGGCGAGCAGCTCCCAGTGCACAAGGCAGGAGAGCCGAAAGGCTTGACATTAAGCTGATGAACCCAGTGGCATTCAGCATCCCTGCAAGCACCACGTCGCCCAGGAAGATGGAGCGTGCCTTTGTGCAGCACACTCTAATTGCACGGAGCTGTGACAGCTCTTGTGGCACCACGTGAATTACTGTGTCAGCTGGACACTTATCACCAAGAAAATAATAAACACTTAGAAACAGGGTACATCGATGCTGCGGATGGCCTTCGAAACACGCTCGGTTCCCCCACCAAAGGAGCAGGTGTTTCCACTTGATGCTCTTCTTGTAAAGCCGGAGAGGCAGGATCCCGCTGCATGTTTCTGGTGACATGGAGAGTAAACAGTAATTTACCACCCACTCTGCTCTCAGCTCCTTGCTGAAGAACTGGGACCTGACATTGCCTCTCTGAGACTGATTGAAATCAGGAGGGACTCTATGGCAGGGTCTGCTTGTCATAGAGATGGCCTGAGGACTCCTTATCTTCAGTGGTGGCCCCTAAAGGACATCCCTTAGCTGCTGACAACCTTCGTGTTTGGATTGCAGGCCAGGGGTCTTTGTTGATCTACGCTGCAGATTTTTAGGAAATTTTAATGCGGTAATTACTGAAACAGACAAACCACATCTCCCAGTCCCATGCACCTGCTTCCCCATGCACCTGCTCTCTCTGATTCCACCTCTGGTGCTGTTTGTCCGTGCCTCTTCTGCAGGATTGCTACCCTGTGGGGTCAGATGTTGGCACGGGGGGAACTGCCCCCCCTGGGTGGCACACTGTCCCCCCCCCAACTTCAGCTGGCCAGAGCTCAAGCCCTTGGCATAAAACAATTGTCTCGATGTCTTCTGTGGTCACTGGAGAACAATTGGCAAGTCCCAGGGCAAATTATTGCCATCGTACAAGTGGGCGTCTAGGGAAGGAGGGGTTGAATTACCTCCTCATTAGGGCTATGTAAAATAGAAAGAACGTGAAACTCGCTTGATTTGACTCAAAAACCTGATCTGCCCCTGGGGTAGGTTAGTAAAGCTCTTCTAAACCATGCCAACAGCACGCTTGGATTGATCAATAGCCCTGGCTCAGCTATCCTTGATATGAAGTAGTGCTCATCTACAGCAATTACCTAAAAGCCTGGGAAGGGGAGGAGATCAAGTAATTTAGCAAGGGGACAGGGCCTTTGCATTGATTAAAAATGTAATGGGATCTTTGTGAAGGCTTCGGAGTTGCCCCTGAGGTACTTCATCAGCTCCAGGCAGGAGTCGCAGTGCTGCTGGGGCTTCACATCTATTCTCCAGCCCGGCAAACCAAAGGTAGCCAGGGGACCTCTTTTAGGTGTTCGCTGGGAGGGGATTTGTCTCTACAGCCCTGTTTCAACAAGTGGGGATCAGGGAAAATGAGAGAGAGAGAGAGAGGGACCAGAGATTAGAGAGCGTGGGATGTAGGAAGAGGGGCAGGGCCGGCGTGTTTAAATCGATGGAACAATCAGTCGGAGGCTAAAGCAATTTTGAGATTAGACCTCCTTTATGGAAAGCAGCGATCTCTAGCTGATGAAAAAGCCATCCCAGCCTATTGTTGTAATCTTACCTCTGCTCAGGCAGCTTCCATGTGTCTCCTGGCTGACCCACTTCCTTCGTCTCCTCTGCTTGTTTCCTTCAAGTGCAGTTTTAGCTCCAAACCACATAAACACCTTGTTTAAATTGCTTTAATCTCCGAGTGCTCTTTCTATTGATTTGAAACAGTTAAGCTGTCAATCAGCCCTTTCTCTTCACACTGTAGACTGGGGAGGAAGATTAAAATAACAAACAAACAAGAGGCGGATGGGCAGGAAAGTTGGCCTGAATTTTGCAATGGAGGCTGGCTCTCAGGAGCTCAGAAAGAGGTGGAAATGAAGTCCCTCCAGATGCTGAGCTCTGCAGAAGGGCTTCTCTCAGCACGGAGGGCAGTGTGTGATGCTCTGCAACACCCAGCTCCTTCAGATAACACATCCAGGTGCTCACACTGCTCAGGTAGGACCAGGGCATCTCTTTATGCCAAGTGCCATGCAAATACTTCAAAGAGATAACCTCAATGTTATGAAGTTTGCAGTCAGCGATGTTAATGCAGCCAAAAATAATAATAAAATAATATGGAATTATATATGTAAGATATAAAAATAATAAGAAGAATAAAATATAATAATAAAAGAGGCAAATTGATACACAGAGAGGAAACGTATTTTTTCCTAGGGCAAGAGACCATGCTTGAGACCAAAATGAGACTGGTTCCCTACGAGGATCGAGCATCCCATCATAAGACCTCACTAAACACATTCAGGGTGATGTTTTTCAATGAGGTAATGAGGGAAGGAGTGGGTCTGCACCCCAGCAGATGCACATGGCCCAGCTCTGCCCCCGAAGTCTGTGCAGAAACACCACTGAGGAAGAACTCCTGAGCTGGACCACTGAAACTGCGGATGCTCTCACAGCTGGTGCATACATCCCCTGGCACCGTCCCTTGCCTGGATAGCATCGCAGGCCATCTGCACTCAGGACAATCCCGATGGCAAGCTCGAAGCAGCAAGCTATTATTTCATCATTACAGCAAGGATAATGACAGGGCCAGAGAGGCTGATTGCTGCTGGAGAGGTGAACGGTCAAGGAACTAAGATGGAGAATAAAGATGAGGCATGGCCCACGCGGCTTTGCAAGAGGTGAGCAGCTGGCTTACCCTTGCTCTGGTCAGAATATTGATCACTGCAATGAAGCTGAGGGTCTCCAGCTAGAGTCTTCGGAATGGAAATGCACCAAAGTCCAGTCCAGTTCTAGTTACACACTCTGAAAAGCCATCAATTAATCACATTATGCAAAGCCAATATTAGACACAGCAGCACTCAGATGGGCTCAGCTTGCTTTGCATGGGCTGAGGAGAAGCCCTCTGGTGAGCCACTTGCTCTTTTCCCTGGTCTTTCCCCAAAATGACAACCCAGGGGGAGAGGAGGGACCCAAGGGTGAGGAGCAGCTCTTGCAGCACCCAGGGCAGAGCTGCTGGTCCCATGGCTACAGCACCAGGATTGCTGGGAAGGGTTACAGAACAAAGAGGCTTGAAATTGATTGGGTCATTCATTTGAATGCTTAATATAATAATAATAATAATAAAACCCTTTGAATTGGTTTCCTTGCCCTGAAGCAGTTCAGGCAGCTGCTCGATTTCCATTTGGCCTCAAGATCCTTTTATTGATATGCTATAAAAATTTACATGCGGTGGAAAGGTTGCAGGAGAGCTTGCGGTCAGAGGGGCACACCTTTCTAGCTGCAGGGACAGAGGAGCTTTCATTTTCTTCTCCTGACTTTTGGGAGAAGGAGTGGGAATAGAGATTGGGGCAGAGGGGTCACGGAGGAACCAGCAGAGATAAAAAGAGAAAAGATCATCTTCTGCACAAAATGAAGTGACTGTCCTCCAGACATCAGTCTCCTACGTTGCATTTCACTATTCCACTCTCGAAAGGCATAAGTGTTAGACATAGAATAAGGTGAAGGTCCCAGAGAGAAATACTAGGTGAACAAAAGAATAAAGATGGCATAATGAATTTAAATCAGGAGTAGATTTAGGGTTAGATGGACAACTGGCTTTTTATTTCTGGCCATACAAATAATTCCTTTTTACGCCATCACTAATATTCTTTGTTCAAATGGGAGAGAAAGGAAAGGGAGGCACACAAGGGATTAATGTGATTTTTGGCATGGCTTGTCAGTGAGTTGTGGTCAAGTTCTTCTGCCTGGGGGGGCTTCAGAAAATCCTGACACCTCAGAGAAAACCTTCTGGGTGCCAGCAGAAGACAAATGTACGCAGGGAGCAACGTGACATAGAGGAGGATTACACGTCAGCACTCCCTTTCTGATGACAGAGCAAAGTGTCACTCCAGGAAAGTGAGCAAATTTTTAAAAGGGAAAAGAGAAGCATGAAATGAGCAGATTTTTTTTTTTTTTTTAATTTTTATTTTTATATGCGCAAAACCCACAGGCTGGATTGATTTCATGTGTTTAGAGGACTTCAGTCATATGAATAAAGATCAGTTTCCCCCACTCCCCTTTCCCATTTGTTAACAGCTGTCTGACAGCGATCAGACACAGCAGCGAGGGCCAGAGCACAGAGCAGAGCACCCAGGAGTGATGTTGGTGAACGAAGACTACAAGAGCAGGACAAAAAAAGGGCTGGGGAGAGGTGTCAGCTAAAATAGGAAAGGACAGCAGCAAGGCCATAGCACAATGCCTTGATTTGTGGGCTTGTTCTTCTCTGTGGGGTGGGCTGCTGTGACACCCACGCGCCGAGCAACAGCTGGCAACATCTGGCACAGCTCCTCCCCTTCTTCTTCAGCTTTCAAACACTTGCTGTCCTCATCAGTTCTTCTTACTTCTCCTCCCGTTCACTTCCTGACTGCTGCAGTCTGCTTTTTTTTAATGAAGTCCCTTACTGGGGCTTCAAAGGGGAGGTGCACAGAAGTCAGGAAGAGGGGGGAGTGGTGCCTTCCAGTCTTTCAGGTTAAAATTGCAAACACACACATATGCATACACATCGGAAAAGCAAAGCAAGAAGGGAAATCAATAGCCCTGGTCAAAACTCATTTTCAAATCTGAATGAAGCTTGTGATTAGTAGAGCCTCACAGAAGCCACTGTTTCCAGACTTGATCTCATCCTTAAATGTCACCCTTGCAGCATCACAGAAAATTGGGGATGAACGGGACTTGCAGAGGTCACCTAATCCATCCCTTTGTCAAACAGCACCACGTGCATGAGACTCACCAGCAGCAGGGACTGCCAGCTCCTTTTTCTGGCTGAGTGCAGTGTTTGGATTAGAAAAATGCAACGGACAGCACCTGCTTTCTTTGCTGAAGTTACCTCACCCCTGAAAACCAGAGTGCCCAAGGATCTCCGACACAAGCAGGACTGATTGCATTCTCCAACCCTCTTCATCTCTAGCTCTGCCTTTCCCAGTTCAAGAAGGATGGGAAGAGTTGGGAGGGATGACCGTGTGTGAGGAGAAGTAAATTCACAAATCCAATCTTGTCTCCACAATTCTTCTTCTTTTTCTTTTTTTTTTTTTTTTTTTTTTTTTTTTTTAATTCTGTCTTTAATTGAGTGACACTTTACCACCGCAGTCAATAAATAAGCGGAGATGGGGTGGGAGGGCGGATGATCAGGCAGGGATGGATGGGGAGATGAGAGTGTGAGAGAGGAGAAAATGAAGAAAATAAGCTCGGGCCACCTGAGCTGATTTCTGAAGGTGGACATAACTGGTGATTAACAAAGTCCGACTTAACTGCTATTATTCCCACCCTAGCCTGCGATGTAAATGTCAGCCTCCTGCAGCCAGGAGAGGACCACTAATGGCTGCAGCAAAGCGAGGAGGGGCGAGGCTCTTCCAAATGAGCTTGACATTTTCTTAACCTGCAGCAAACGGAGGCTGCGAAAGGCCAGGGAAGGAACCCATCGGAGTGACTGAGAGGGCTATAAACGAAGAGCAAGACCTTGCTTAAACACTGCCATTTGTAATGGGCTGTCGAGCTGTGACAGAGGGTGAGCTGTGGGAGTCTGCGTCGGGAGGGGGTGCCAAGAGGGTGGGTGGAGGAGCAGATGTGTTCACACTCCCTTTTGGCAAGGAGGATAATAACATTTGCCTTCTTTAAAGGGAATACTGATGAAGAGTTAGTAAGCCTGGGCTGCTTTCCATACACTCAGTTTTCTCTAAGGACTTTTTAAATGGGAGAGTTGGAGAAGGACCTGCAACCTAAAAAAAAAAATAAAAAAAAAAAAGACGTAGCTACACAGTAGGAATGATTCAGTGATTCCCTTGCTTGCAAAACTTAGAATTCCAAAGGAATTTTCCATCTTCCTCAGAGCAAAAATGAAATTTCAAAATGTTAATGGCTGAAGAGCCCAAGAAACATGCTCCCTCGGATGAGTCAATACAATGATAATTAGCACAGCCACATAAGATATGGAAAACACAGACTCAAGTCTTTGCCTCAGCCTCCTTCAGAGCAAGGCTGGTCTAAGTCAGGGAGTCTGTACTCTGCTGGTGGCAGCCCCTTGCATATTAGCACCATGGCTCAGTTCTGCACCTCTGTTACGCTTCTCCCAGTTGGGAACTCATCTAACCTGGCCCATTTGCCCCAGAGAGAACTGATGTCAATCCATGAGTATTTCCTGATTAAAATCCATTTCAGTGAAATGAGAGCACAACAAAAGGTCTGCAGTGTTGTTTCAGACCAAAGGATCCTTGACCACAGCCTTGGACAACTGCGAAGCTTTGGAGAGGGTGTAGGACCAGGACACATGAAGAATTGCCCTTTCCATTGGCAAGTTCCCAGAAGTTACATCTCTTACTTAATGCAGTCTGTAACCCTGGAAGAATACTTGGATTTGAGGTGTACCTCAACTTACTAAGTCTCCGGGAAGACCAGAGCACTGGAACTTTCCTTGAACCTATGCAGCCACCACTTTATTCTTGCTGCATGTAGGCGCATGCATGATTTTGAAAAAGATGCTTATTACAGTTCAATGGAGAAGGATAGACCATATTTTATCACAGATCCACTTGCAAGGCTCATTATTGATTTTAAGGTACCTGTGCCAAGAGGCGACGATGGGCACAGTTTTTTAAAGAGAAGGAAGAAGATTAAATATACTCAATCCTTGTCACCTTGGCAAACATTTATCCATCCGGTTCTGTGCGATGAGAAGTCTCTATTCCAAAGAAGGAATTAAATTTTAATAGGACAAAAACTTGTTTGTAGGCTGTCATGGCCCAAGATTAGAACAGACTACAGCACTACAGGGAAACACCAGAGGCCACTGATACAAGAAAAACAGAAGGTGATAACTTTTGCTTGAAACAACAGAGTAGGGAAGTAGGTGATGCATGGCAGGACTAGCATGGAGCTACCCAGCCACTGACCATGGAGAAATTCCTGCTCAGAAAGGAGGCAGGGCAGCTCCCAGCATTGCCTTGGCTGTAGCCACTGCTCACAAACGTTATGCCAAAGGCACAGTGAAGGCCAGCAAATCCCTGTAAGGACGGCAGGGTTCCTCACTGGTGTGTGCTCACTGCCATGGTCTCCCCCATCAGGAATCAGTCTGCAGGTCTCACTAAACCTCCTCCCATCTTTGTGGAAGGGCTTTGCTCCAGCTGGGGAATGCTTAATCCTTCCAGGCAATGCCGGCCAAACTCAATGCTACTGAGAAGTTTAATCAACCCTGCACTCGGGCTGGGAAAGCTACACTGCAAGTGGAAGCTTTGCTGGACTCTTCTGGAGCTGCATGAAGCAGGCGGCGTAATGTGCGTTAACAAACTGCACCAGTGCAGGATGGTGGATGGTTTGGGCCTCTGGCACCTTCCTGTGCTCGGCACCGTGGAGCCAACACAGCAGAGGTTGGTGCTCCCCCATACACCGAGGTTCTCTCCGTGCTCCTGCAAAGAACTCACTTTGCCTCCTGCCCTTTAGTGGCCTCCACAGCTTCTTACTTCCAGTCATTACCAGCCACGGTCTGGATTTAATGAGGCCAGAGTTCACTGGATGAAATAAATGCAGGTCCCCGAACCCTCTAAACCAAAGCTAATGAAAAATATATGCTCCCTCACTCCTGCTCTCATTTTCACATCCTGCAAATTATCTGTGCTAATGCACGCAACTCTCTGCTCCTCCGCGGCTTCAGATGCTGAACTTTGAGTCTTTGTCACATCAGCCGGCACCAAGTAATTCCGTACAGAAGTCTGACATTTCCAGTTGAAAAAAATAAATTGATTAAAATTCAACAGGCATGTAGTGTTCAGCTTTTAAAGGTCGGCAAATCTAAGGAACTATCAACTGTAAAATAATTCAGCATTTAGAGGGGAGGGGCAGCTGGGGGAGTCTTGGGAAGAGGGAGGGAGCGAAGAATGTTAGGATCATTTACTGCCTGTATTTCACTTGTCAAGAACATAATTACAGGCAATTTAATTATCGCGCAGTGGAACGGGTCCATCCTTGTGAGCGTCATGGCCAGATCCTAATTTGTGGTGCAGTGCAAGCATGGGAAGGGATCTCTGACAGTGACTGGAGAGTTCCTGTGGGTGTGTGTCCGCAGGGATCTTGGAGAATGAAGACGGGTGATGCTGTTTCTGGGCTGCTGCTTATGATGGAGACTGGATCGGGCTCACCTGACGAAGACTTTCTGCTACCCAGTGGAAGGAAGAAGGACCAGACTGGTGCTATCACGGCAGAAAAACCCTGCTGAGGCAACTGCTTTCACGTGGGGAATAGGAATCTGTCCAGGCACAGGTCATACATCCAGTACACTGATGCCTGGTCTTGCACATGTCCTGTGACTTCTGTTATGGGAGGCTCTGAATCTGGAAGCTAAGATGGACCTGCACAGCCTCATGAGGGAACTGAAGGGATGAATAATGATCCCAAAGGAAACCAGCTTAGGGTTTCAGAATCTGCCACATCCATTTCACTTCAGTGGAGGTCTGCCCATATCCTGACATTCTTCAAGTTCTGTCACCTGGATTTTGTTTTATGAGGTTTGTACCACATGGTTTTGAGTAAGATCAGGTTAGACAAGCAGGAAGCAAAGCCCCTTCACACCAATCTTGATGGTCCACCAATACTCATACGAACAAGAAACCTGGACACAGACAGAAGTCTGTGATTGAGCCTTTTTAATTAGGTTCCAAGTTATTAATTAGGTCCCTCTCCCCTCCCTTGATAGGGCTGTGCAGGTATAAATCATGTTATCTAAAGCATCAACTCTCCTCTCCATTATAGAACTGTCCCAATAAAATCTTGGTTCCTCACGCCCTCCTGTGCATGGACTTGAGACTGGCTCTTTCCAACCTGCAACACGTTTGGTTTCTCTACGTTGAAGCTAAGAAACACATCCCATGGGAGACATCTGGGCCTTAGTGTCAGAAAGAGGCAGAAGATGGGTAGGAGCCCACTTCTGAGCGGGGTTTCAGGCAGTGGCCTGTGTGCAGAGGGCACTTGGTGTCCTGCTGGCTTTCTGGTCAATACTTCAGCAGGAATGGTTTCCCTTCCCAAGGACAGACTCACAGCATGTTGTACAATCCAACTGTGACCCCTACAGGTCTCTGGAAGGAGAATACTGATCCTCAGAGACAGGCAGAGGGAGGGAAAAAGTGAGCAAGGGATCTCCTTGGTCCTTGCCGCTCCGTGCCCTTGGATATCAGGGCACACTTGATATGCCTGTGATTTGTTATTCCTTGTGATATCAAATTCTCCCCTCGCTCACACAGTTGCCATGCCATTGATTTTAGTGGGAACAAGAGCGTTATGACTGAGGGGAAAAGCAGGGTGCGTGAAGCTGGTTGTGAATTGAGCTCTCCAGACCAGGAGGACTCAGCTCCGGGGAGCAAACCAACACATCAAAGGAGAGCAGGAGGGCTCCTGCCGCAAGGTGGCTGTAGGAAGCTTCTCCAGGGGAAGTTATGGCTGAATAAGAGGACAAATCTACCTTAAAAATTTATAATGAGTGGAAAGAGAAAGAGGAAGGCCAGGAGGCACGCTGCTTTTTATCTGTTCCTCACCCACACGCTGCTGGGCATCAGTCTGGAGGAGAAGCAAAGGACGGAGAACGCTGTGCCTTCTTCATCTAAAGCGTTCCCAGCCCAGCCTCGCTAGCTCAGCTTCATCCTTCAGCCTCTGCCTTGCCATGTCTCTATAGGAATACACTAAAGCACAACACCGTAAGCCCCTGCTAAGCTTTTGATCTCACTGGCACTTAGAACTCTTCACCAGAAAAGCTCTCCTGCCCTTTTCGCCTTGCCAAGTGAGTCCCCTTTACAAGCAGGGGGACCCCAGCATGCCCACACCATCTCCACCCGTTGTGTTAGCTCAGTAGAGGGAGTCAGCTCTTCCATCCCCCTACAAGACCCAGACCTCCTCCACTTGACTTTTCCAGCACCAAAAACAAACAGCCTCAGTCTCCAGTGCGCTATGTTCTTACCCTGGTTCACGATGGATCAAGCCCACCACAAGAGTCAGCACACCATCAAGCTGCATGGCTGTCTTCTTTCATGGGTTAAGAAGCTTCAGACCCTAACCCTGCTGGTAGAAAATGTCATGGCCTGAAACATATGTCAGAGAAAGAAGGGGTACCTCTGCAACCCCACATCCCATCAGCGTGGAGATGGACCTGGACCCTGGACCTGGGGAACCACGGTCTGCCCTCTGAGCAATGCCCAGGGCTTAGCCACAAACCAACAGCAGCCAGCCTGGCTGCTCTGCCTCCTTCCCCCTCCCACCGCCGCACAGCAGCCAAAAAGCACCATGTTGATTATTCAAGAGTGGACTCTTAACAGCTCTAATCAGCTGCTAATCCAATAACACACTCAGCTGAGCCGCACTCTCCGCTCCCAGGTCCCAGCCGCCGAGAGAACATTTACAGCTGCGTGGCATCGATAATCGCTGCCCAGCGGCCGGGAGGAAAGCTCTGCAAATGACTCCCTGCTGGCTGCCGCCTCCTGCTCCTGAGCCAGGTGGACCTTTCCTCCCTGCCTTGCCCCTGGCCCCTCTCTGCCCCCCCAGGAGAGCAGATTGCTGCACGCCTGGCTGCTGGTGGGCTCCTGTCTTTTGCTTTGCAGGCAGCTGCCAGAGAGCCCTGCCCCTGGGATCCTCAGGAAAATAAGCTGTGTCTTCTCTTGAGCTACCCCCCCTGGCAAAAATGCTTTAAATGTAATAAATAAAAGAGGAAGCATCAAATCCATCATTTTGAGGGCATTTGAAATGCAAGATGCCAGGGACCAGCCAGCACAGCCTCAGGCCCTTTCAGTTCTCCAACACTTCAGTGCAAGCTGTGAGCGTTCAGCTCGGGTGGCCTGGAGGCAGCACACAGGGGGAGAGAGGCAGTAAATGCAGAAACATCCCTTTGTCCACACTGGCCCAGCTTCCCATCTCCAAACTTCCCCAGGCAGGCAGAAAAATGTTCACACCTCCTTCTCGCTGCCTTCTCAGCTTGATTCCTCAGATACAGGGGCTGGCAGCACCTCCTGGGGAGTCCTCTGTCCCCGTCTCACCTTGCAGTCTCCCACCTCAAAAACCATCCCTAAGGGTCTGTGCTCAGCCCCTTCCTGCCTGGCACGGGCTGTGCCTGGTCCTGCCTCCCTCTGCCTCATTAATCAATACCCCTCATTAGCCATATGATTACAGATGACTGCTTATTTTCCTTCGGGTGCACCCTAGGAGGGAAGAAGTGTGGAGAGCTGCTTCTGGGCTTAAAAAGAGTCTTCCCATGATGAGATGAAGCCAATTTACCCTCACATTGAAATCAAAAGCTGCAGCTGTGTGTGTGCAGGGGTTTGTGTGGCCAGGACATGCCACACTTCGTTTCCTGGTGGACTTACTAAAGTGAGTAAGAAAGGGTGTGAAGAAAGCTGTATCCCTGCTGTAACTCTTCTTTGGGTACATGAAGAAAACAAATAAAATGAAAAGCTGGAGAAAGAGATCTGCGCGGGGTGTTTCTTCATCAGCAGCTCTCACAGCGCCTGAATGCCTGCAAATAGTTATTTTTCATGAGCACCCCCATGGAGCAGGCAAATGCATGGCTCCTGGTAATATTAGGATGCTTGGGTCTAATAGAGCAGGGTTGTCGTTTGCTGTTGTTTGCTCCTGGCTGCCCCCTCCTGCTCCCCTTTCCTGCAGACCCCTGGAGCTGCAGCGGGGGGACCTGTGCTCTGCACCCAGCGCAGGTTGTGGTGCCTCTCTCTCATTCCCACAGGTCTCTCCCACCTCTAGCATCCCCTTGTTCCCTGCAATCTCTTCCCCAGAAGGGGCCCTAGCAGCAGCTTTTTTTTCTCCTGGTGGAGAAAAAGGCTGTCTCCTCCAGCTCAGAGCTCTGTACTGAGCTAGTGGTTGCAGGCAATAAGCAGTGGGCACGGCCACTTGTTCCCATGGCTGATGCTCACTCCTGCAACTTCTTCAGCATTCAAGGCCGTGGGCGAGGGACATCTTGATGCAAGGACTGAAAAGAAGAGCTTGTTAAAACCCCGAGCCCAGACCTCCTCCCTGCTAGCACAGCACGTGCAGACAAGTTAGTGCAGCTTGTTGTTTTCCTTGTGTTGTTTATTTTGGGTAGAGTGCAGATCCTAATAGATTGGAATAGCTCTGATGGGGCTCCTCTGCTCTATTGTGTGCATAATCCCCTCTCTAAAACACAGTCCTGCCTGATTATACGCTTAGGCAAGAGGCTAGAAAAGCCCCAGAGACGCTGAGACTCTATAGAAGAATCTGGGAAGAGCTGGGTTTTTGGAACTGAAAACAAAATTAAGTGCCATTGACCCACTTTTCCCCCGCTTTGCAAAAATCTTTGCAACGATAATGAAGGAAAATAATAATGATGGGTGCTGGGGCCGCTGCAGACGGGTCTGGGAGACATCCTGCTCTGTGGTGTGGAGGGGGAGAAGGAGGCCTCACAGGGCAGCAAAACACAGCTCCCAGCACCCCAGTGCACAGCCCATGTGGGTAATTTGGGGCCAAATGTGGCTACCCCACTGGCTGTGAAGTCCTGGTCCTTTGCTCTCCTCCAGCCCTTTCCAATTTCACGTTACCTGGGCCAGTGCACAGCTATTTACTGTGATCCCACTGGGCCGTGGAGGCCCTGCCCAGCCTCATTTCATGCTCCAGGCACAGGGTTACCCCGCAGGAGCAGGGTGAACTCCACCTCCTCTAACCCAGGGCCTTCTGGCACTTCTGGGGTTGCTAAAACCTGAGGGAGAGGAGAGGAAACATCCATGCAACAAGCTCAGCCCCTGCCCAGGTGCATTCCTGTACCAGAGCCTTTGAGTCCCTCTTGCTGGAGGTGTTTTTAGGCAGCTCCTAGGGGCTGAGGGTGTGAGAGCTGGGTACGTGATGGGCTGGAGGCAACTATGTGCTGTGTCACCGGGGTGTCCCCAGGGCTTCCTCAGCCCCTCATGCTTGGCTCGGGGTCTGCCTGGTGCGTTCACTCCGCAGCCTTGACGAGGAGGGGCCCTATTAGCAGAAACAGCTCCACAGCAGAAACCACTGGGCTGAGACTCGGCTCGTTTCACATCTCACTGGGCCCTGCAAGGCCATCAGCCGGCAGCGGCTTCCTCTTGGCACCTTCAGAGAGCCGGGAGTTCTGCACCAGCACCCCGGGGCCTGGGGCTGTCCCCCAGCCACCATCCCACTGCCCAGGGTGTCCCCACATCCATGGGTGGGAAGTGGTGATGGTGCACAGCAGATTCTTCCAGGCTTTGCTGCTGGCTGACAGCCAGACTGGGGCAGAAAGCATGGAAAAAGAGATCTCCAGGAGCTGGGGACAAGCAGCAGCGTGGGGGATTTGGGGTAGCACCTAAATACTTGGGTGGTGCCTGGCATGGTGGGACCGGAGCATCCTCTGGAGGCCTTAAAAATTGTGACAGAGGTGTTCCTGCTGTCACCTCCTGTCCTGGCAACACTGAGGGGCCCTGCGTGGACTCTGCCAGGACTGAGCCCATGCCTGGGCTGGGGTTTGGCAGGACCTGACCCGCTGGCACCGCCACGTCCCGCTCCGCCGCCATGCACCCAGTGCTCCCCACCCTGGCGCGGCGCTGCGTCCCCTCGCTGCTCTGCCCCCCCCTTGCTGTCATTCGGTGACATAATGGAATCAAATTAAAGCCCCATTTACCAGTTTTATTGCCTATTATTTATAATACTCCAGCTCCAAAGTGCTGTTTTATAGAGTGCTTAAGCTGCCATTGCTGGATAGAGTTTGCCATAAATGTCTCCACATGCACAGAACATAATGTCCTCGCGTCGTGCAGGAAAAGGGAAGAGATTATTCTCAATTATTTCATATAGTCTGTTTTATTGTCTTATTGTAATAAACTGTCATACCCTACAACACTTTAAAATCAATAGTTTGCATTAAAAGTAATGAAAAGTAGTTATTAATCCCGCTTAGTGCTTCCGCTCTTCCGCTCACCGCGAGGCCCTGGAACAGGGAGTGGGTGATAATTATTCATTTCCGATCAATAGGAACATTTCCCAGTGCTCCTGTGTGTATTGCTGCTCTCACAGCTGTGCAAGTTGATGGTACTGGAAGCTGGGAGGTGGGGGCTTCTCCGTGCCTCAGTTTCCCTCCATTGTGTCCATGACACAGAATGGTTTTGTTCGA
Source organism: Aythya ferina (assembly GCF_964211825.1). Taxonomy (NCBI): domain Eukaryota; kingdom Metazoa; phylum Chordata; class Aves; order Anseriformes; family Anatidae; genus Aythya; species Aythya ferina. Next base: position 7,974,667 of record NC_140318.1, read on the forward strand.
GGACCAAGGCTGGGTTTAAATACAAACAAAGCAGGGGTTTGTTCAGGTTAGTTTTGTCTCCCTGAGAGCTGCCGGATTTATGATACACGTGGGGTTTTTTGCAAACACTAAAATCAGAGATATGGCATTGTCCCATGGCAGCTTTTGCTCATCACTGGACTATCTCAGCTCACACAGGGCTCTCCTCCTTGCCCAAGCTGTGCCTCCCAGGCACCTGACCAGCTCTTGACTCATTAGCAGATGTCTGAACCCCCGTCAGTGCCATCTCACAGGGGTATCCCCAAGGACCATGTCACAGGACCTCAGTGTGAAGAGATGTATCCGGATTTCTGGAACTCCAGACTCCAGCAGCATGGGCTGTGGTGAAGTGCTCAGTCACTTGCTGCATGTGTTGCAGGACATGAAGGGAATCTGTGCTTAGGGCCCCATCCATATCCACATTTTCACATATGATGCCCAAGACCTTGTAGAGTTTTAGGGTGAGCCTGGGCCCACCCATGCCCTGACACGCAGCCAGTGCCAGCCTGAGGCAGGCCCAGCTTCTCTCCAGTGAAGTGAGGCAGCCAAGCAGCCCCCCTCAGCTGTTTCCAAACCCAGGCTTTAGGTCTCCCCAGCATGTCACACCCTGGTAATCCCTAAAATCTTGTATGTATTCATAGCTTGGAGACATGGACCATATATTTTGCAGAAACAATCCACATCCTGTGCCTGCAGGGCTGGCTGGGCCTCCTGCTCCCACAGAGACACATTGCTCTGGGGTGTAGCAGCCAGGGGAGCAGAGCTGAGCAGAGGGGTATGAGTTTGCTGGTACACAAGGGCTGAACATGGTGAACACAGAAAAACATTGAGCTGGAGTCCAGGTTTCTTTGCAATCCTGAATCGGGGTATGCAAATCTCACACCAGCTGGGCAGGATGAAACCAATTTGAGCTGATTCACAACACTCATCTCACATCATGGCTCTTCAAACCACCTGGGGCAGGCGAGCTGCTCCCCAGAAGTTGTCCGGTGTTGTCACAACACGACAAGGAAGTCACGGTGTGCACTGATGGCTGGTGAAGCTGAACGGATCTTTCTTAAAAGTATTATATGTTAACAACTCAGTGCAGACGTGGTAAAATCACCAAGAGGCAAATGATTTACATTTCTGAAGAGTGAATTTTGTTAAACCCAGATGATGGAGTGATGATATCAGCTCGCAGCCACTCCACGTCTCCGAGGGGGCAAGAACAGTTATCTCTGTGTTGTGTCTGGAGGCATTTAGAGGAGAACCAACTGATGCAGGAGGCAAACCCAGCAGCCAGCCTGGCCACCTCCCGCAGGCAGTTACCTGCTCCAGGTTGGGCTCTTGAGGGTGCGTGCAGCACAGCTGGGACAGCTGCTGAGCAGAGCTCAATTTCAGCTGGGAAGGTGAAAAGAGGGATGACGAGACATGCTGAGCACCCTTTGGGATGCTGCCCGCCCCTTTATTTTTATTATTTTTTAATCATATTTCCAATATATATATGTTTTTCAATGGGAAAACCCAGCTCGTTGCTTGGCTTGACTCTGTCACTGATTCAATCCAGCTGTAATGAAAAGAGTCCACCAGCACATTAATTGCCACGATAAACATCAGAGTCACCCATCCACCTGCACACACACCGCTCGGCGGCAGGCCTTTTGTATCAGTATCAGAGCAGCATTTCTTCACCGCCGCCGTCTGCAATAACCAAGAAATAGAACGAAATCCTAGTACAAGCCAGGAGGAGTTATCAGTGCATGATCAGATCTCAAGAGATTTGTTTATTTTTAATAAAGTCCATCTTCCCCTTTGTTTGTCAGAAGCACTTTGCTTTAAATGTTGGATGAGCAGCAGCAGGAACTACTTGTGTCTGCTTTCGCTCAGGGAAGAAGACATAACCAGGCGCTTCCACTCCTCCCATCTGCAGATCTCAAGGCGTGTGAGAGCATCTTTATTCCAGCAAAGTGGCTCTGCTTCTGTAGACCACTTTAAGCAGGAGAGGAAACCAGAGCAGGGATCTGCAGACCCCAGGAGCCACAGCCAGCAGGAGCATAAGTCTGAGCAGCTCCTGGAGCTCAGCAGAGCTGCCTCTGACCCGGCACGTGCAAGGGAAAGGCCGAGGGAGGGATAACATTAAACCACCAGAGCACCCACTTCCAAGGGAGGTGAAACATCCTCCTTGCGTGCTGCTTCTCATTAGCTGTTAAGCACAGATATAGGCATCTAATTTAAAGGCCTCTTTCTTTTGATGGTGCCATCCTAAGTGACATCCCTCATTTCCATTTTCTAATTTTCCATTCCTGGCAGAGCCAGGAATAACCCCTCCAAGACAATAACCTTTTTGTACTCTGCAGGCATCCCAGAAAGGGGACCTGGGAACAGCCAGAAATAAGAGGGACCTCTACCTGCTGCTTTTTTCCGGTCAGCCCAGCCACCCCTCACCTTTCCCTGCTTTTTGCACACTCTCCTGCACTAGAAGTTCATTTCTTGAGTTTCTATAAACTGTGCCTCCCCGCCCCATTTTCTGTCCCTAGATAAAGCACCCTGGGACCATGCAAGCATCCTGGGGGTAACACATGGAGGACAAGGGGCTCTGCTGGCTCTGGAGTGGATGTCCTGTGCTGGGTGGGATGTCTTATGCTTTGGGGATGCCCTGTGCTTCCATGCAGCAGCCTTAGCTGTGTGCCCAGACCCAAATGAGCACAGAAGGAGAGAAGAGAGGTTTGGGAGTGACTGTCCTGGTGTCTCAGTGAGATGGGTGGGAAGGATGGGCCTTTTTTCCCACCTAGGTGATAGGGCTTTAATCTAGCCTTGACATTATCTGAAATTAAAATCAAACCTGACATGCGGACAGTGGCAGAAATGAATTACACCTCTCCTGCTGGTAGATAATCCCCTTCTAATTCCCCCACTGTATTCAGATGAGAGATAGTTTAAGGAAAGGGGATGCAGGAAATCCTCTCCCCGTCCCCTTTCACAGGTGGCAGCTCTTCCAAGGCCAGGCCATGTCAGATCACACAGCAAACCCCTACCCTGGGTTAGCAGCACCCTGCCCCACCATGCCCCCATGCAGCTAACCCGAAGACCCAGGCAGAAGAACTGAGAGCAGAGTATGCACAGGGATATTGCCTTGGTGCAGAAGGGAACAAGGAGGCAAAACCCCAAGCCCTGTAGCAAAGAATGACAGAACGAGGACAGAGGTGTTAACACAAAGCAGCTCTGTGTCTTATTTACCCTTCTCCACCTCTCAGCCATGGGTCTCACCATGCCCTGCCAGTGCTTGACACCTTGTGTAGGCAGCATGGCCGTGGTGAGACAGCCCCGATAAGCCAATGTGAACCCTCACTGCTGCCAGGCAGCTGCACATCCTCACAGGAGCCATAGCAGGATGCTTTGGCCCCTTTGTGGCAAAAGAGCACACAGTGTGTCCTGTGTCTTATTTTTTCCCGTTGCCCTTGTTCTCCCTAAGGAGACTCCCCAGAGCCACCAGTACCCCAGTGTCCCCTTGCCATACAGTGACCGTGTCAAACGCTCTCTCCTTCACATCACTGCGCATCCTCCAGCCAGGAGCAGGTGGAGGGTGTGAAAGCCTCATCTCCCAAAAGTGCAAAGCCAAGAGAGCTGGCAGCATGCTCTGAGGAAAGCCAGACATCGGTGGGGATGCTGTGGGGATGCCGTGGGGATGCTGTGGGGATGCCCTTAGCCTTTGGCTCATCACTGGTGTCCAGAAGGACATCAGGGGATGGAGGTGCGGACAGGGGAGATTGATGAGCTGTTTGCTCCTCGGTCACAGGTTCAAACGCATCTCAGAGCATTATTGACTGAAAGCAGAGGAGAGTCGGTGCTATTAACAGCTGTGCAGCATCTCCTTCTTCCTAGTCACAAACACACGTTGAGCTCCTCCACCCCAAATGCTCATTCCAGGGCAGAAGATACGATTGAGGACAGCAAGGCGGTCTCACTCTCCCCAAAGCTGGCCACCTAGACATGCATGCATCCAGTCAATTTTGCTTTATTAAGCCAAAAGGGTATTTTTTAATGTGGTTTCTTCATCTGTCTGATGAAAGTTTCTGCATAGGAAGAAATTATTCGCAGATCCCCACCTCCCCAACTGGCCCCCCTCCTCCATCCACACTTTCCTCCTCGCCAGCTCCAATTCAGTCCCCGACCATGAATGAGTGTGGGTAAAATCAGCTAGGGCTGTGCAGCACAATTCAATCTCAGAGCCATTCCAGCCAACAATGGCTCTAAACAAAATATAATGAGTAATTCACACAGTAATATCACCTTATTTACATTGTGTTTTTACTGGGCTTTTCTCTCTTGGTGTCTCCACCCTCCAGCTCTAATAAGCATATCTAAAACTAGAGAAAGAAACTCATCCATCTCTTAAAATATCAATAGGCTTGGGAGGGAAATTGCAGGAAGAATAGATAAAAATTGCATGGAATTTTGCCGTTTTTGTGGGGCTGTGTTCTTGGCATCACCTTCACATGCTGGGTAATTGATTTTCCATGGAACTCTTAGGGGCTATTTTTTTTCCAATTTAGTTTTTGAATTTTAAATGAATTTCGTGCTACTTAGCTGGGCCTGCACATTGAAACATCCTGTTTTATCCTCAGAATAAGCATAGGAAGGAGACAGAAGGGCTGAGTCCTTATCCACCTGTCCTGCAGATAAGCCTGAAACCTACTGCATGTTGCCTAAACACTGATGCTTATCCATTCTCATGTAGCTGGTGCTGGCTGCGTCATACTGCCCTACTTAGCTCCTTGATGTGACCTCCTCGTGGAACCATTGGTCCTAAAGCTAAAAAAATAATAATAATTTGACCTCTGGTCTAAGAGGCCATGGGATTTCCCTGCATTCATATGTGTCTGAACTAGATAAAGTACTTTGAAATGTAGCTTTGCCATGACATCTCTGTCAGCAGCACTCCTGCATCTGACTGGGCAACTGTGGGCCACGTTCATCACATCACAGTGAAGTCTTCCAGGTGTTTCTTCCCACCTGGCAGGCTGTGAAATGTGGAGATAAATCTGCAGCTCTGCGAGGAATGCCAGCGTATCGCCAGCCCCTGTACTGCAAGTCTCCAGCATCAGAGCTAAAAGATGGAGCACGGTTACCAAAATCTGCCACAGGTTCATCAGCAGCCCCAGAGGACACAGTGAGGGGGTGCGGGCTACAAGCACACCTTCTGCTGGAGCAGCTGATGCCATCCACGGCAGCAGGGAAGCAGCTGATGGCAAGCGTTGGGTGCGTGCTGGAAGGAGCAGCTTCGGAGAGCAGCCGCTGCACAGGGGCTATTTCCACAGCACAGACACAAGTCGTGATCTTGACTGAGGTTCCCAGCAAGAGGCTAACTGGGAGGCTAGAGCTGGCAATGCACACAGCTGTGGCTTACCAAGTCAGGGCTGAGCCAGCAGCAAGAAGCCATTAGAAGGTAATAGTGTGAGAACACTCATGGCCTAGAGCCAGGTTTGAGTTACCAGGGAGAAGAAGCCTATCGACACTCCTCGGTTCCTCCTCCGGTTTGTTACAGGGCTGCAGTGCTGTCAGATTGCTGGGAGAAAAAGGTGGTGTGCCCTGTCAAGGATCCTGCCCCCGATGCTTCACAGGGCTTTACCTTCTGTCTGTAAGGTCCTCCACTCACCGATCATCAGGCTGGGAGGTTAATGAAGAGAGGCCCTGAATGGTGGGCCTAAAAATTAAAGGCCATTAGGGCTCCCCACATGAATTTACAGGCAACTTTACAGGGCATCACTTCACAAAGACATACAAGGGACTCTGAAAGCAGATTCTACTTTATTCTCCTTGTTTGAATTAACTGAACTGAAAGCAATTATCCAGTGAGTATTCAAGAAAGCCTGTACAAACGGCAGTGACGGATGAACATGCACTGGAGTCCATTCCCCGAGACCTCATCCAGCCTCATCCAGACCTGAGGCAGCATCTAACACAGCAGGGGTCTGAAGCACTTTGTGGTGGGACACAGGAGCTGGTTTCATCCACCTTTTTCCCTTTCCAGCTACAACACACCTTTCAGCAACCTGCCTGCTCCTTACCCTTACCTCCCAGCCCCCGGAGCCTTCCTCTCCTTCCTGCAGCGATAACCCACACCACAAAGCAGCAGGAGAAGGCAGGCACTAGAGGGACCTGCCTCGATAACCCCCACCCTCTGGCAGCAAAGCACAGCCAGCACTGCTGCTCTTTCCCAAATCCCTGACACCATCAGCCTGTACCTGCCATCCCCTCACAGCTTGAGCCATGTGCTTCCCGCAGCTGTTTTCAGCACCGCTGTTGCATGGTGTCACAGGTGCCAGATATATGCCAGGTGCTTTCGAGCTCAGACCCCTCTGGATGTGGCTCTCCAAGGACACGTACTGGCCATTTTCCCTCCCACAGATGGTTTCTCCCCCTGCTTTTCCTCCCCTCCCCACAATAAATCTGAGGTCTCTGCGATTCTGCATTCTGGTGTGACCGACAGCACTGGGGTGAAACCACTTAGCACAGATGGCAAATTATCCTTCCCAGCTGCTCCTGTGTGATGTAGACCTCTTCTAGCTTCATCACTATTCATCCCTGGGCTCCTCTTCCTCCATGCTGCCAGTGGACCCCCGTGCCAGGATGAGATTGGTTTGCAGCCCCGCTGGTCCCAGTAACTCCCAGTGAGGGCACCAGGGGCTACCATCAGGCTGGGAGGACAGTCCCACTGCAAGCTCTCTTTTGGGAGGAGGAAAGGGAGTTTCCATTCTATAGTCAGTGCTCCTATCTTCTAGTTTCTCTTTCTTTTCAAAAGTTCTTCATCTTCTTTCTTCAATGGAGGAAGTCCACAGAGGTTGTCAAAGAGGACTACAGTCTTGTAAATACATGGGTGACATCTTATATCTCTTCTTTGAAAAGTCTTTTTTTTTTTTTTTTCCTTTCATTAAATAACATCAGTAAAACACAGAAAACATCTCCCAAGCTGCATTTAGGTTCCTTTATTTTGACTCCCCTGATTGTCTCATCTCTCCCTGATGCTTTGTTGCCTTTCTCTGTCCTCCACCTACAATCAGTGGCTCTTCAGCTATGATCCCAACAGAACAGCACTTTCTGGGATCATACAAGATGGTCTCAGGGGAAGTTAAAACAGCCCTTTCTACTTCGACAATGTTCCCCTTGTCATTGTTCTAACTGGAGACAGTTGTGAGGTCTCAAGCTGGAGAGAGCTGATGAGAGGGCAGATGTTTTGCTGCATGAAGATGCCCATCCACTGCCTCTGTTCCAGTTAAGCAAGAAAGCCCAACATCACATCCCCCATGGAAGAAAATTCCAGGGGAAGGTGCAGAGGGTTAGCCTCATGTAGACCAAAGGTGAGGGCTGTGCTCAGCTGCTGAGGAGCTGGCCCTGATCTCCTGCCGTGGAGAAGCAACCTGACGGCTGGCCTGCCTGTGTCCACGAACCGATCCCTTCAGTGCTTTCTGCTCACTGCTTCCCATGGCCCAGGGGTCACTCTGCATGTCAGAGAGTGCCTCAACCACACTGGGCTCTCACCTTTCCTTTCCCACTGCTGGATGCATCCCCGAGCCCAGCTCTGTGCTGGCTGCCAGCTCCTCCCCATGAACCTGCATCCAACCCCGCGCAGCGCACAGTGCTGATGGCTCCCCGGTGTGTGTTTGTGCCTGGCATGAATCTGGCTGCCCCTTGCTCACATTTCCAGCTTCCCCAATGAGGACGATGATACCCTGGAGAGTCAGCTTGAAATAACCTTGTGAGACACCAAGCATGCTTTGTTCCTCCAGGGAGACTGCCTCCCAACCCCTTATGAATGGTGGGTCAAAGCTCCACTCTGCGTCTGCTCAGATAAATGCAAACCTTGGGGGAACAACCAAAAAGCGCTGTTCGTTATGAGGGGGAACTGCAGAATACGTGGAAATTACTGGGAAAATGACTTGAGAGCCCTCCCATTTTCTGAACATTTCTCTTTGGCTTCTTGCAGATTTAAAAGGTCGCTAGGAGCTAATGAACCTCAGATAGCAAAGCTGTCTCTTGTTTGTTTGTCATTTTGAGTTTTTCTGGTTGATTAAGATCCATGCTGGCAGCAAGGTATAAAATAACAAGTTTCTGTGTGTATGGTGAGTTCCTATCTCCTATCCCGAAAAAATGCTGAATTTACCAGCACAAACTGTTACTCCCAAAGACTAAAAGGGCAAAAACACAGACAAGAAAATGAAGATTTCTTTTCATGCCAGTAGGCTTCCCCACCCTTCCTCTCATTTTTTTTTTTTTTTATATCATCATTTTCTGCTTTGTTTCACATGTTTTCGGAAAATCAGATTTTTGGTTAAAAGCAGAGAAATTGAATTCCTAGTTACAGGCATAAACTGCAAAAGAGGCATGTTCAGAACAAGGCTTAACAAGCCAGGTCTCGGGATGCTTCTGTGTGGATCTATTACCCATATTTCCTTATATATTCATGGTTCCATAGGCTTTCAACAACATCCACCAGCAGAATATTGCACCAGATAATTTGCACTCTGAGATAGGCTTGTTCTAGGGGTGCCATGTGTTTGGGAATGGTGAGGTGTGCCATCCGCTTCCACCTGAGAACTCCATTTGGGGTGCATTTGAGGACTTTGGTTGATTTTTTTGGCTGCTCACTCACTTGGAGTAGCAACAACAAAGGACCAAATGCTCGGATCAGCCCCACAGCACCGGTGCAGCGAGCTCTGTGCACCCACTCATTGCCCTTGCAGATCCATGCTGTCCAGATGCCCAGCGGCTAAAAACTCACAGAAGCCGGAATAATGCCCACTGCCCGAGAGGCAATAAGCAACAACCTCCTCCTCGGTGAGCCCAGCGCTTGCAGGGCACACTTTCTGTACATACCCTCTGCATACGAAGAAGAAATCTGCCACATCAGAGCTGCTGAGGTACGCAGGCTGGCGATGCACAGGAGCATGGGAGGCTCGGTGACTCGTGCACTTGTCAGATTTGTTCTAGTTTGCATTCATGCTAGCACATGCTAGTCAAAAGTATGTTAATGTCCCTATTCACTGCCATGACTGATGACTCATATTAGTCCTACCCCACTGCGGAGTCCTTGAGGGCCAATTCTCATGCTTTTATCAGTGGAATTGTGTCTCTCCTCTTACAGCTCCAGCTCTGGACCCCAGTGACTGGTAAAAATAAAAAGCAGACACCCAGTTCCATTCTCCACCTACCTGCTCCTGTTCCCATCCTACTCAGAGCTAAAGGACAAACTTGTTGTCGTTCCCCTTCCTTTAATCTTCCTGTTTAGGAGAGCTCAGGGTTTGCAGTGCAGTGCGGCGCAGCACCCATCGTTTCTGCTGAACACCACTGGAGAGGCAGGAGGTGCCTCAGCATTTGCCAGACACCAGACCGCTCCCAAGAGCTGTTGACTGAAGTGGGAACTTGCTGTTTCCATGCATACCACAAGTGAAATAACCCTGGGGAAAGAAATCTTTCCCGATGGAGGCTTTTCTGCCTGGTTTTACACCTGCTGCACCGGTTTGCAGGCACTTCAGGGGGTCCTTCAGACATACCACTGGGTGCTCAGTGTTTTGTCTCTGCCAGAAACAAAGCCCACTGCAGAGCTAGGAGAGGGCAAAGACAAGCAAGAAGTGGCCCTGTAGACCCAGTTCAAAGTGTTTCAAGGGTTAAGGGCAGCATTTCCATAAAATGACTCAGCTGACTCAGACTTGAGTGCACACACAGGGCAGGCATAACCACGAATCACAATCCTCCCATGGTGTTATGGAGCCCACCATCCAAACACGGGAAAGACTTGGACAAGAGCACTGCCAACAAAGGGCCAGCAAACCATAACTACCTTGGGTATTCCTACCTGACATCACTGTGCCAGTGCTGACTTTGTTGGGGAGGGATGGGCGTCCTGGGGGTGTGTTAGCTGGTCACACTAAATCTAGGGTTTCTCCCGAAACTCTGAGCTAGCTCAACACAACACTGGATAGGATTCCCAAAGCAGCGAGCACGCATGGAAAAGCAAATCCTTTTCCACCTCCTCCATCAGCTGTGGCCTCACCTCTCTTGCTTTCCCTGCTGTGAGCACCTCTCTCGAGTGGCGTTACCTCGCCAGCTCTGACCCTGCCACTGAAACGCATCCTTGCTCCCGCTGGGAGCAGGGAGCAGATGTTTAATCACACAGCACAGCAAAGCGGGGCAGGCCAGGGAGCAAAGGCAGCTTCCACACTCCAGTGAAGCTGCAGGATGGGTTCTGGTAGGCAGAATGCAATTACCCAAATTATAATTTACTCAAGGCATAAGTCTTTTGAAATAATAATAACACTTAGCACATATAAAGCATTACGCACGTTCAAAGCACCAGTGGTAATGTTTATGTCAAAAATGTTTGAACTTCCAATAATTATTAACAAGCAAGGAAATTGCATAGCTGGGAGTTTTTTTCCAGCTTTAATTCACGGGAATAGCTTTTTATTATCATTATTATTATTCCAGGAAAACTTTGCTCAGACTTCTCCCTGTGCTCTGCAAATCCCAGCTTTCCTTCCAAAGCTGTGCCAAATAATTAAAAATAAATAAAAATAAAAATTTCCCCATGCAATAAAAAAAAAAGAATGCTGAGTCTTAGAAAAAGAAAACAAAGAAAATGAAAGGAAGAAGAGATTCTAGAAGTGGGACACTTTTTAGAGCTAAATGGATGTAAGTAAGATAGACAAACATACACATTTACATATATTTTTATATATATATACATGTATATATGTGTATAAAGCCCACAAAACTTTACACTTTGGCAATGAACCTTTGGTCCAGTCCAGCTCCATGCAGCTCAGATAATGGGGACATTGCTCACTGTGACATTTCCTATTTCCCCAGATGTTCCAGGGAGGAGCAGGTTATATCGCCCTGTAAGAAACAGATGGAGATGGCCGTAGCACAAATTGGCTGGCAGGCTTCCCCCTCCACCTCCACCTCCTCTCTCAGAAAGCCTCCGTGTCATTCGGGGATCACGCATGGGATCAAACCTTACACCTCTGGGGAGCAGAGAGCCCCAGTGCCCCATCACCTGCTCGAAGCAGCTTTTGTCCCATTTGTACCATGGTAAATGCCCCGCGTGGACACACTGCTCCAGATGCCGCCAGACCCCACCTGCCTATGCACAGCCTCTCTGCAAATCCACACCTTCCTCTGTAAGCTTTGGTGGAGGGAAATGCTTGCGAAAAATCCCTGCTCCATAGTCAGACCCACGTGCTGAGCACTGGTTGGGATCGGGCTGAGCAGCCAGCTCTCACTGGAGCAGCTGGGGGACTCTGGGATGTTTTTTTCATGAGAGCAGTAGGCATTGTGTTGGAAAAAAAAAAAATGAAGCCATGTCTCTGGACAACTCTTAGAGCCAGGATTCATTTCACTCACTCTGTTCTCCTAAAGCATCAACAATGGCCAACATTTCAAGCACTGGTGGCACGTTGGCGAACTCACCAGAGCTCCAGGGCCTGTTTCTCGTTTGAATATTTACATAAATTTCCATATGGCATAGAAAACCAATAAATAGAGGTAGTGATGTCATTTTGTAATTTTCCATCTATTTGAGGCTTTTTTTCCCCTGCAAGTTGCTGAGCCCTCGCTGCCTGATCCAGCATGAGGACATAAGCCTTCGCTCTGAATTAAGCTTGTCCGGGGTGGGAGTGCTGAGCTTTGTGCCACGGTGGGAGCTGTGCTCTCAGAGAAGGAGGCCAAGGCAAGAGCCCAGGCGTTTTTGAACAGCTGGATGCTTCATCTTGTAGATGCTACAGGGATAGGAACCTTGGAAATGGGCTGGGATGGAGACAGAAGCTGCTGGAGGAAGAGACGGGGCTGTGATGCAGAAGAGGGAAGGAGCCATGCACATGTGGTGGGGTGGTTTTACTTGGGTGGGCAGCCGAGCTCAGCCACAGCCACTCTCCAATCCCCCTCCTCAAAGGGAATGGGGAGAAAATACGACACAAAGGGCTCAAGGGTTGAGATAAGGATGGGGAGATTGCTCAGCAATTATCGTGACAGGCAAAACAGACTCAGAGTAAGGAGACAGTAAGAAAAGCAGGGAAAGAAAGCTCTTCTTTCAAAGTAAATAAATAAATAAATAAATCCAGGGAAACAAACAAACAAAAATCCACCCAACCAAAGCACTATCAAAGCGGCAACTTTGGTTTAAATACCTTTTCCAGACACAATTAAACCGAGCAGGCTGCTTGAACTTTCCCTGCAGCAGGATCCCAACGGGGTTAAAGCGCTCTGAACTCGCCGTGCCCAAGTTTCTCTCTCCCCTGCTCGGAGCTAGAGGGGAGACTGACTCATTTGGTTAAAAATAAAAACACTGCTATCTAAACTTTAATGTCTTTGTTTCTTATTGCTGCAGGCAGTGGTTCATATGCATTCCAAACAGCACTTTGACTGCAAATGTACCGTTTTGGAAGCTATTCCACCTGAAAAACAATATCTTTCATCTTCCTGCCTTGCACTGTTGGGGGCTGGGAGCTCCCCATCCTGGCTCCGCAGGCAGCGGGGAGGTGGTGGGGTGGAAAAGCAAGGAGCTCACTGCCGCAGGGATGGCTCTCGGTGCAGGCAGGGGGAGAGGAAGGCAGGGCTGGAGGTGGCTGCTGGGCTGGAGATACTGCTGGACAGGACTGCAGCCCGTGCTGGGAGAGATAGGGTTTGAAATGTTGTGGGGCAGGGGGTGATATCAAGTCCTGCAGCACCCAGGGCTTTCTGCAGGGCCAGATCTGCTCTATCAGAGCCACCGTGCTCCCTGCACAGCTCCCGCCTGTGGGCTATGCACCGAGAGCAAGCTTTGGGCAGTACTGCTTGCACCTTCCTAGCCCAGGGATCAATAGCAAAAAAAGGGGATGGAGCTGGGGGTTGCTCTACCATCCAGCACACACAGTCTGCACTCTGGTAGTCCCTGTTGAAACCTTTTCCATGATGCCTTCACTGCTACTATCACTTGTGTCAGGACGGTTTTGGTGTGCCGTCACCTCCTCATCTTGCTGCAGAGATGTAGTGGTGTCGCAGATGTGCACCTGGACTCAGCCGAGCCAACCTGTGTCGCTCATACGTCTGCATGTCCTGCCCTTGCCTCCACAAACCCCACACAAACCATGGGGCTGTCTGTCTTTACACAAGCAAAAAAACCCAAGGAGGTTTGGGCTGGGCTGTTAGTGGTGCAAGGGTCATCGCCTTAGCCCCGTGCTTTAAAAATCAGCGTGATTTTGCTGCTGGCCCCACTTCTCGCATTGAGTTGCTCAATTTATTTGGGTCTTTTTGTCTCATGTTCAGATGGTCATTCCCCATGTTGTTGCAGCTCTCACAGAAATCACTGACAGGCCTCTCACCAGTTTTTACTCGGTGGGATCTGCTTTAAAAGGGATAGCCAAAGGAATCCGGGCTGGGGGGCATACGGGGGTGGTCAAATGACCGGTCCTCCAAGGGGGCTGCATCCTCGTCTCCTGCACATAATGACTTTGTGGTGTTACCCTAGCAACTAAAGCTCAGAGATGATGCAATCAAATTTGGGAACGATGTGATTAGAAATGACAGGCAAGGGGAAACAAAGGGAAGCAAAGTTGCTGTGGCAGCTGGGATGCAGCGCTCAGCGCGTAATGCATGGAGCAGGGCTGCGAGATGTTCTTCCAAGCAATTACACTAAATATCATATTCTATTTGCCAGCTAATTACAGAATATCATTCAGTGCCTGCCGTCCAGCCCGTCCCTGCTCTCCCCACTTCGGAGAGGCCCAGGGAATGGCACTCTCATTAACCCGGCTGTGTTTGATCTGCTTTTACATTTCCACTTGGCACCTGCCCAGCACAAACCACCGCGTGCTTTTTCCCCCTCCCTGCGTGTTCCCCTCCCCACGTCGCAGCCCCAGCTCCCATCCAGGGACCTGCTGCTGTCCCCCAGCAGCCACACATCCACATCCCTGTCTCTGCAGGCACCCCCCTGGGGAGACCTGATGCTGATGAGCCCTCGAAGGGGGGAGCTTGGCTCTCAGCTTCATGTGCACGGCTGCAAACGCTCAGCCAGCCTTTAACCCCATGCGCACCAGCCCCAGTAGGTCTCTGCACCATCTGAGCTCTAATAACACTCTAAAATAAAGATTAAATAGCGTTCAGGCTTGTGTGGCTCGAGCGTGGCTGCCCAGATGTTCTGGTTTCAGCCCCGCATGGCTTTGCTTTGCTAGACCACGGGCTTCATTGCACAGTGTGGGGGGACCCCCAGACCCCCAGACACATCCCATTTGGATGGTCAAAGAGTCTGAGCTCCATCAGAGCTTTGGGCTTGGCTTATTTACCTGCCATGGGGAAAGGAGAGGGAAACAAGGGGAAAAAACAGGGAACGGGGGCTTGCACTGTAAATACTGCTGATGATTCATAATCCCCTCTTCTCAGAATTTCAGGTTTCTTAACTATTATCCCTCTCGCAGGAAGCCCCAGCTGTTCTTTTGACAGGTTTATGTGACCCAGCAGGCACTTTTCAGTCATTTTCGCTGTAAAAACAACAGGCTCAATTCTCTATTGCTCAGTACCTGGCGGTGTCATTAGCCTAGCGCCAAGGATGAGGAGGGGGAACAGGAAGAAAGAGGAATCACTGCTGCTCTGATGTGGCACTTCTCTGCCTTGCTTCGTGCCATCCCCAGCCTTCAGGGGTGTCTGACAGCCGCTGGGAGTCACCTCCAGGGTGCAGAAACCAAACGTTTCCAAAGGAGGGCTGAGGACACCCAGCTGATGCCGTTTCTCTCCCAGTCCCTCTGGCCTTCTCTCCACTGCCAGGAAAAAAAAGAAAGGATGATTTGAAATCTGCATTACCTGGCATGTTTTAAGATCCAGGCAGTGACAGAACACCTTGGTGGGTGGTCAGGATGAACCCTGATGTTGTCCCTTATGGGCAAATGTCTTCAGAACAGCACAGTTTCTGAATTAGGATTTTAATATGGGAGTTCACCGCTCAGTGAATGTGATAAACAGCCTTGTTTTCCCCCACGTAGCCATGGTCCCCCTGCTGCTGGCATCCCAAAAGGAATTAACAGGAACCGTACCGAGCTGTTCTGCCTCAGTCCGGGTGATAACATCATCCAGGGGACAGAGAGACCGAGATGGTGGGTCCAGGGCTGGGGCACCTCTCCTTCCTCAGCCCCACTTCCATCAGGGAGCTGCAGCACCGCCGGCTCCTGCTGCTGCTGCTCAGGCCAGCCACTGTGCAGAGCACTCGAATACCAATTTCCTCCTCCTCTGCCCTCCTCCACCAAGTCCTCATCGTGCATCCGAGAGCAAGTCGCTGGAAATGGCTGGGGCTGGGCTGCAATGAGCCCCAGCATGTGTCCGTGGGCCTGCAAAGCTCAGGCAGCTCAGCCCACTGCTGGATGTGGGAGAGGGAGAGCAGCTGAGAAGGCAGCACACGTAGATGGGGGATCTGCTGCTGCCAGATGGGGCACGGGGAGCTGAACTTCATTTGAATTGCTTGCAGGCTTAGCAGCCAGGCAGAAAGAAATCATCACAAATCCATCTAATGCAAACTAATGCTGGTCATTAGGAAGCAGGCTGGAGCAGCGCTGCCTGCACTGGGGAAAAGGCATTAGGAAAAGTTTCTGAGCAGGTTTCCGAGCCAAAATAGATCATCTCTGAACAATTTACTCTTCATTTATTGTTGTTCTCCAGCCTCGGTGAGGGAAGGGTGCTATTTTTTTCCCCGCAAAGATGGAGTACCCCAGGAGGCTCTTGCTTGTACTGCTGCCAGCTTTGTGGCAGTGCTGGGCAGAGAGCAATGCTCCTGGCTGTCAGCAAGAGGCGCAGTCACTCAGCATCACTCATAAGCAGAGTGGCCCTCCCTCCACACCTGCATCCAGGGTAATATCCGTAATTGGGTTGCTGCAATTGTGGAATGCAAAACGGAGCAGCCCTGTCCAGCCTGGCACTAGCCACAACCCCCCTCTCCACCGAGGCTGCCACAGCACTGGTTTAACAAGAACCAAATGCTTTTTGATGGCCGTACAGAATAAACAAATCAATAACTCCCTCTCAGCTGCAGGCCTTGGATGAGATCTCCCCTCCTGGATGCTAATGGAAGACAGCAGCGTGGCTGGAGGGACGCTGTGCCATTAGGAAGTTATCTTTCAGAAATAACCTGTCTTCCCCCAGACAGCCCCTTTGGTTATTCTAATGTCTCTAGCAGCAAGGCTGTATCCAAATGTTTTTCCGTGTTTGCTGCCTCATCCCTCATTTTACTGCACAGGATAATTTTTTAGTATTTACTATTGAGTGTCAGTCTCTGCAAAGTCCTGGGACAAATGCTCACAGGAAGGCATCCAGAAAAAATGTCCAGCAGGTACGTATTGATACCCGGCTTGAGAATCAGTGTTCTGTAAGTCGTGTCCTGAAAATCAGTGTCTTGGAGGTGAAAATCAGGAAGCTCCACACACTGCTTAAACATTAAAGAGTGGCTTGGCAGCCAGGAGAAAGGAAGAGATGGGCTCACTTCTCATTTCAGTGATCTAAAAAGGAAAAGAAGAAAGAATAGCATTTCCTCAAGTGAGCAGGCACTTTCCGAAGACTAACAAGGAAAAGAAACGGAGTTGTAGGAAATGGCCTATCCCAAACTAACCCCATCTCATGGTGGGAAGGCTGGACACCCATCCTGCAGGCTGCTGTTACATGGGGTAGGGAACCAAGAGGAGAAAAAGGAACAGGAGCCCCGGCTCAAAGGCACTCCAGTCAACTCACCCACAAAGCATAATTTTTTTAGAAAGAAAAAAAAAATAATCTTGGAAGTCTTTTCTGGCTGAAATTCCTCAGCGTGATTTTTTGTTGTTGTTGTTTTCCTGAATCAGGATGAAAACTTCCTGTAAGTCCCAAAGTATCAAGGCATGGTAGGAACCTGTGGGTGGCACACAAAGAGCATCTCTCCTCATGCTTCAGCTGCTCACATTTAATGAAGGCAGATGAGGTCTCATTGCTGGAACTGAACTGAAATGGATTTTTGGGAAATGACCTCTTGTTTCGAGGTCTCTTCAGGGGGAGGAAGGCTTAGAGAAAAAGAGGCCACAGGTCTTGGGAGCAAGAGCCTTTGCGAGGAGTCTAATTCTCCTTGGGACTGTTAGAAAATCACCCCCTGCTGTTGCACTCTATGGGTTTTCGAATGAGATTCCAATAAACCGTGTTAATTTTCTATAAAACCCCATCAACTGCATTCCCATTAAATCCTATAGCACTTTCGCAGACAGCTTCGGGGAACGATCACTTGGACTTGTGCCAGAGAAGAAACCGAGCAAGCGAGAACTGTCTGCTGGAGCCAGCTCGTGGGCTGCCGAGCTGGACGAGGACATTTTTTTCCCCTTTCCCACATTCTGAGCCACAGACATTTATCCGTTTTACCTGGCATCTCACCAGCTAGTATGCACTACACAGGTCTCTTTGCCTCTTGCTTTAAACTGGGCGAGCATTTCTTCACTACAGACTCGGCAGATGAGCCACTCTTGCCCAGCCATCACCCAAGGATGGAGGAACCTTGTGGTGCTGCTAGACCTCCATCTCCTTTCAATGCCCTCCAGCCCGGGCACCGGTGGATATGGAGCAGGAGGACTTGCAGCAAGGGCTGGACAAGCCAGTGAGGAGCACTAAGGGCAACAACTGATCTCTGCTGAGCCCCGGCGTGCTCTGTGCCCTGTTTCATGCTAATAAATGCAGAGCCTTTGTGACCCCCTTGTACCGAGGTATAGGCAGACTCGATGCTTTATGGCTCAGAAGGGGTAAGACTGTGACTGTCACCTTGCCATGCCTCTAGGGCTTTGTACCCAAGTAGGACTGGCTAATTAACAAGGTGTTTTTGGATAATGCCTTCACTGTGTTTTATAAGAAATACATTTATTTCTAGGTGTTTATTTTCTTCCTGCATCTGCATGTGTAGACACTTCTATCCTTTCTCTTATCATCCTGTCTTACAGTAGTTTGCAAATTACAGGAGCTGGGGGTGGCAAAAGCATGATCTTTTGTGGCTTTTCATTCTGAAGTGCCTCAAGTCCACCCAAGGAGCTGCAGCACCATCAGCCTGCACGCAGCAGCCGCTGGATGCCAGGAGGCCCTCGGTGGGGAGGAGGTAAGGCAAAGGAGACTGGAGCCAGGCTGGGCTCAGCTGGAGAGAATCACTTTATCAGGAGAGGCTATGATAAAAAGAAACCCTTGAAAGACTCTGTAGCTGAGTGCAGAGCTGGTGGTAGTTTGGAGTTGGGTAGTTTGGACCTGGCAGTGGTCACTTGTTGTGGAAGGCTGTGAGGCCTCCGTAGGCCTCTCCTAGGGGCAGATCCCCTCGCTACAAGAAGCTTCTTTACCGAAAGGGTTGTTAGGCATTGGGATGAACTGCCCAGGGAAGTGGTGGAGTCACCATCCCTGGAGGTCTTTAAAAGATGTTTAGATGTAGAGCTTAGGGATATGTTTTAGTGGAGGACTGGTTAGTGTTAGGTCAGAGGTTGGACTCAATGATCTTGGAGGTCTCTTCCAATTTAGACAATTCTGTGATTCTGTGAGATTTCTGTGCATGGCTAAAGCTGGGTGTTTGGAGGCAGGGGCATTATGGCACTGAGAGGGACACGGGGGTCCTGCACCGTCTGGTGGAAGCAAGAGCTCAGACACCTCCATTTTATTTACAGAGCAGGACTCCCAAATCAGAAATCATCTTTTTTTTTTTTTTTTTTTTTTTTTTTCCTTTTTCTTTTTGAAGATGTAAGCATTTTTTCAAAGAGCTAATTAAATGTTTGTGTTTCAGGTCAATCAGCAGGGTTAGTTTCAAATAAATAAATAAATAATACAGTTGGGATCATGTAAATACAGTTTCCCTTCCATTTCTTACATTTTTCCTTTTCATTCTGGTGTGATATACTTCAATAACAGTTCTGTTAAACGCAGGGTTCTTTTTCTTTTCTAATTTAGAAAAAAAAATGTATAAGTGCAGTTTAAAAAAATCATTTCCAAAGAAAATCAAAGGCTATTTTATTCTAGAAATAAAATAAAATACAAATTCACAAGGACTTAATTACAAAGTCCAAGTTCTGGAAGTCTCCCTGCTTTCCAAGGGCATTTGGTCTCAGAGCAAGGAATGGCCTGGATCTCCTCAGCCCACTTGGTGAGGCCTACAGCAGGTAGAAATTGGGATTTCAAAAAAGCAAAGTCAAGTGCATGACCCTGAGACAGACACGTTCAGATGTGCTTCCATGGCTTGGGCTTGGAAAAAAGCCAGATTCAGAGAGCCTAAGGCGGTGGGCAGAGAGCAGGTTGTCATTTCCCAGGGTGAGCACTGCTCCGTGGGCCCTGTGCCAGGACCCCCAGCCCTCCTGGTCCCTCACGGCTCCCTGCAGCTTCTGCCTGGTCACACGAAAACTATCCTGTCATTTATCTTGTCACATAACGTGATGGACCCAGCATGGGAAGGCCGTCACCTGGCTCCATCTTCAAGCCTTCCCTCCGATGTGTAGGAACAGGCACTGATGCGCCAACGTTTTGGTTGGCTTTGGGTTAGTTTTTATGACTGCTATTTTGCCACTGTTTTGCCACCATTATTCACCTCCCCCTCTTCCTTCCTTCTGACATGCCAAAAAAAAAAAAAAGAAAAGAAGAAAAAAAAAAAAAGAAAAAAAGCAGCTTAAACATATTTTGCGGTTAAACCACTTTTTTTTCATGTCGGCTGGTTCCCACTGGGCTGAAAAGCAATAAAAAGTCAGGAAGAAGTATGGGCTCCCCTCTCAGCTTTGTCATGTGGATGAATAGCACAGTAAAAAGCGCTGAATGCTATCGGTTAAAACGAACTCGCTGCTCTTCCAAGTACATTTTGCAATGCTCTGATGCAAAGGGGTGGGGGATCGGGTGGTGAAAAACCTCTCCCAGAGATGGATCCTTTGTCGGGCTAAAGATTTTTGCATTAAAAAGAAATTCTGGTTATAATCACTCTACCCACAGCAACATTTGCAGTCCTCCCTCCCTCTGCCCTCACTCCCCCCACTTTTCTGTGGCACTGAAATAAATCTCAAGGTATTGCAACTCGCAGCACGGCTATCTTTGAGCATCTTGGAGGCTCTGTCAATAAGAGGCCAGGCAAGTAGCGCTGGAGTGCAAAGATCCTCTTATTATCTCCCTTCGCAGCCCTTCCTGGGCATTTCTCTCCCCCGTGTTCCTCATCAGGTCCTTGATCATGCTGATAAGAAAGAAAAAAAAAAAAAGAAATAAAAAAAAATGCTGGGCATGGTCTGAGGGAAATAGCAAAAGTAGATGACAAGACTTTGTAGTACTTTACATTTTCGCCCAGAAAATACTCCGGTTTGGAATGTTAATATCTAATTGCAGATAAAAGTAGCCGAGCAATTGCTGGAGAATTTCCCATTAAGATGCTCAGATACTTAGAAATCACTTCTTCCTCGGGTTTTGATCTCCTATTGTTGAGCAAGCTGAAAGCAGTTCACATGAGGAGAAAGCAGGCTCCATTGTGTACGACAGAGCTCTTCTCCAGTAGAGAGAGCTGGACTGGAGTTTTTCAAAGAAATGTGTTTTTCTTTTCTCTCCCATGCTCCTTTTTTTTTCTTTTTCTTTTTTTTTTTTTTTTTTTTTTGTTCCTATTAGTGTAAGGCAATTTCTCAAAACTCAAACCTTCCTGAAGAGCATTCAACCCCAACAAGATGGTTTAGCAGGGCCAAGAGCTGTGCAGTAAAACCCTCTTACAAGGGGAAGGAGACACAAGGAGAGGAAGAGATTATCCAGGACTTTCAAGTGCTTGTTGTTCAAACCAAGCTCATGTCACGGATATTTGGTCAGGAGCAGGGGTTGGAGTCGCGGTCTCCCACCTGCCCCCAAAAAGTGAGTGCTCTGGAGGGAACAAAATGTCACGAACTCTGACAGTCATTTCGGGTTCAGAATAGGGGAATTTTCAATTTTAACCAGCTTTGTATGTTGCAGAAGCCATATTCTGCCCAGACCCACCCAGAGTGTCTCTCTTGGTTTGGTCCTTTTTTTTTCCATCCCTAAAGATGAAGCCTATATGGGCGCCAGTTTCCAAGGCAGGGAAGTCTCAGGTCAGGGTAAATCTGGAAGTTTTGTAGATGTACCCCTGGGGTGGTGGAAAGGGGCTGGCTACTGACACACTCCTACCTGCACAAAGGCTTTAGCTCAGGCAGCTGAGGCCAGCCTGGACACACAGCCAGACTCTCCAGAAAGCAGAGGCAGCAGGTCCTGCAGAGACAGCAGGTGGGTCTCAGGGAAGAACATTTTGTCATTTTTCCTTCTATTTTTCTTCTCTCTTGTCTAGTTTTTCACTGGTCTGCTTTCAATGTTGGAGAAGTAACAGCATTTTTATTTTTTTTCTGAAACTCCACTCGGGTTGGGTGTCTGTTATGCCTCACTGGGGAAAAGTTGAAGAAAAATTAAAGAATGAGGTTTTGTCCTTGGGTATCCTCACAGGAATTTTTTGTGTCCATCTCTTCCCTTCCCACCTATCCCTAAACTGGGCTGCCAGAAAGAGTCTTGGGGTTTCCTGGGAGGACTGGGGGCTTCTGAACGGAGAAGGACATCAGCAGAGGCACTGTACCCTGGCGCTGGATGCTGCACACAGCAGGTGCTGCTGGAGGAGGTGGAAGGAGCTGACCGTCCTCTTGGTGGCCCATGAAAAGGAGACACCAAAAAGGAAGGATGTAGTGGAGACCCCAGCCTCAGCAGAAGGAAATGTTTCATTGCAAAACCATGCACTGAAGGGAAATCTGGAGGTCCTGAGCCCTGCTCAGATCAGGGCTAACTTGGGTCAGGCTGCTCAGGGCTGCTCCCTGGATACTTCCCGGGCTGGAGCTTCATCCAGGCTGTCTCCAACCACTGTGAACATTTTTCCTTGTAACTAGTTGAAATTTCTCTTGTTGCTACTTGTGACCATTGCTACTCATCCTTCAGCTTGAGAAGAGCCTGGCTCTGATTACACTGAAATTCAGGTGAGTGGAAGGGTCCGACTTGGGGAACTCAGTGCTACGGAACGACCATGGAGGACAAGGGCTCTGGAGGATTCAGAGAGTGATAGACAGATAATGAACATCCACAGATAAGCGGGTAAAATGCTTACAAGGGATATAATCCCTTCTGTTCCTGGTGATAAGCCAGCTGCTGACTGACAGAAGCAAGGAGGAAAACCCTTCTGGGAAGATTATTCCAAACCTGGTGAATTTAAGCCATGGATACTTGCAGAACTGGCTGTGGCAATCTCAGAGTCATTAGGGGTTATCTCTGGAAGCACCAGAAGACTGAAAAGGGACGAAAATCGCCTAACTTTTAAAAAGTATTGGGAAAGTGGGCAGAGGTGGGGAGCTACAGACCCATCAATTTAACTGCAATCTCTGCAAAATCTGATTGAAAGATACAAATACACTACGTGCGGGTATCTAGAAGGTGTGCAGGAGAGGAGTCTCAGTGATTATGGCTTTATCAAGGACACCCTTCTTCAAATGCCTCTGTGACAAACTGGAGAAATGAACTGAAAAACGAAGAGACTGAGATTCAGCTGGGGCAGCCAGAAAGTAATATGCCTGGGGATGATGGACTGCGCAGGCGAGCTGGGCTTCAGTTCAACAGCAAAAGGTCTGGGGTTTATTCTGTTCCACAAAGTGAGCGTGAGCCAGTGATATCAAGCTGCTACAAAAACGGCGAACATCATCCAGGTTGTATGAAAAGACAAACATCGTCCCAGGTTGTATAAAAAGGCAGATGATCTAGGAGATGTGCAGCAGTCGTAGGGACTGATGATGCTGAACCAGAGCTCCGTGGCCAGAGGGGTTATCATATGGGAAGGAAGAGGTTTGACAACTGGACAGAGATCAGGGGGAAGCAGCAGGAATTATGAGAGCTGGAAGGAACCGGCTTCAAGGAGAAAAGTAGTCTAGGAGAGAAGGAAAGTGGAATATTTGTTTGGGGAATGAAGGCTTATCTGCAGACCCAGTTTCGGAAAGAGAAAAACACGGTGATTTCTTTTCTGCTTGGATCTTGGATTGAAGTGAAAGCTCTAGCCAAAGCCAGTGCCTGGAAGCTCAGGGAGCCCTGGAAAAAGAGATCACTGGATTTATTTGAGGACTGGTGAGTGGGTGTAAATAAAGCGAGCTGCGCTCAGGATATACTCAGGCTCTGCATCAATGGAATCTGCCCTGCGTGGCACCCAGCGTCTGCTGCTGCACTGCAAAGGCATGGCAGGGAGGTTGGAGAAATGCTGAATTTAACATTTTTCCTTTTGCGAAATATCTCCTGCCGCCTATGCAGGCGTGTGGAGGGAGGAGTGACAGAGCCACGGTTAGCAGGACATGGCATGCAGCTTTCTGCTGGGGGCTGAGCTGATCCCGTCCCCTGGCATCACCCCCGACCCAGCCCGATGTGTGTGCTGGGGCTGTGTGGAGCCCCCCGGGATGGCACGTTGGTGGCTCTGCCTGTCATTTAGGGCACACCGTGAGCAAAACCCTGCAGTGCACTGCCTTGGTTGGGTGCCAGCGCGTGGTGGAGGCACCTGTATGGAGATGGCAAGAGGAGCAGCTTTGCATGCTCAGCAGCACTGGGTGGGGAGGAAGGGGAGTTTTGAGCAAAGAACATAACGGCCTTGTCCTTGGGTTTCATCTGCTGCTGTTTTGGGGACTTGTTTTTGATTTTTTTAGGGAGCTATTACCCGTGACTGCCGCGTCCCCGTGCTTTCTGTGTCAGGTGAAGAGGCACAAGAGATGACATTCCTGCAGCAAGCCCCAAAGCAACATCTCCACCAGACAGAGGACAGCAGCTAGCAGGGAAAAGTCCTTTTGGACCACTCCAGATGGACCCCTGAAGTCTCAACCGAGAAGCCCACAGCTTCCAGCAGTCTGCACAGCGCTGATCCATCCTGGATGCCCTCCTGGATGAGCATCTGGGGAGAGAGAAATTATCTTTCCTTTCCTTTGCAGAATTGCCATTTGATAGAGAAATAGGAGCTTGTAATAGCTACTCAGAGATGGGCAGAAGCCCAGGAGAGGAGCAGAGAGAGGGCTCTTTGGTCTGCTGGCAGGCCTTGCGCCAGACAGCCCCGTGCAGGCTCCAAGAGCCAACCCGCAGAAAATGATTCACGTCAAGCGAGTGCGGAGTTGGCCTCCCCTTGTCTGTGTCCTGGGAGGGCTGCCAAGCCCCCGTGCCTTGGAGAAAGAGTGGAGCAGGAGCCTGGATCGGCTGACATCGGCTCTACTCGAGCTACAGCAAAGGAGGAGGCACGGGGCAGCTGGAGACGTGCAGGGGATATCACCAAGAGCTCATCACCGCTCATCCGAAGGAGCTCAGGTCTCCTGTTGGCATCCCTGGTCTTCTGTCAGGTTGCTTTGTGATCCCAAGCGCCTGCACATCGCTATGTAACCCACCGTGGATGGCTATAGGTAACTCTAGGGACTGCAGGGAGCTTCTCCTCTCCAGGCTGGGGGAAACTTCCAGCAAGCCTCACAGCCCCTGTAAGGGAGTGAGAAGAGCGTGGTGGTCTCTGCATTAATTAATTAATTAATTAAATGCAGGGGATATCACCAAGAGCTCATCACCGCTCATCCGAAGGAGCTCAGGTCTCCTGTTGGCATCCCTGGTCTTCTGTCAGGTTGCTTTGTGATCCCAAGCGCCTGCACATCGCTATGTAACCCACCGTGGATGGCTATAGGTAACTCTAGGGACTGCAGGGAGCTTCTCCTCTCCAGGCTGGGGGAAACTTCCAGCAAGCCTCACAGCCCCTGTAAGGGAGTGAGAAGAGCGTGGTGGTCTCTGCATTAATTAAGGGTATCCTATCCATATTGATGAAAAGAAATGGCTTTTAGCACCATATGTTTTCGTAAAAAACACATCATTTTAAAACTACCCCACGTACTTGCAGCAAATATCAGCCCATGCTATAGGCACACTTTACCAAAGAAGGCTTTCAGCCTCATTTAAAGAAATCCAGGGAAGATTCTGCTTCCTGTCACCCAAGGGCAAGCTGCAGGATCAAAAGAGATACTATCCTCGGCTATAAAACACTGTATGTATTTATCCAGACTCCAAAGGCCATTTTTATAACTTCAGTCTTGGTTTAATTTTCCATACACTTATCTTTTTTGCCATGTTTTGGAAAATATATAAGGATTGGCTATTGGAACATGCAGCTTTGTGCAAAATATTTAATCGAAGCCCTTAATTGCAAGCTGTAAATGCAGTACTAGTGACAGATTGTAAAGCCAGAAACCATTTGGTCAACACACAACAGCTAACAAGAATTTTTCAGCAAAGAGGAAAAAAAATAGGGTATATTGGACAGTCATGTAGCATAGACATGAGTTTTATTGCAAAAAAAAAAAAAAAAAATGTTTCAGGAAATTTAGGAAAAAGAGGAATGTAAAATGTGTTGTGAGATCCATAAGGCATTTGATAAAAATCAGGCTTCTTCCATATTTATTTTTTTTTTCCTGTAGGAAAAAATATGTACTTTAAATCAGCCCAAAGAGGTGATATATTATTCTTATTGAATGTAATTTTGTCTATAAGCGCTTTGAAGACTTCAAACAAAAAACAAACAGAGGGCTGGAAAACAAGTCTCTGGAAGATTTAGCTACTCCTGTTCAACTCGTGTTTCCTCTTGTTGCCGTGAAGCTTGGTTGATTCCTTGAACGTTTGCAGTGACAAGCTCCTCCTGAGATGTGCAGTTGCAAGTATTGCGCATCTGTGTACAGACGCTCAGAAAATAGCTTCCCCTTTGCATTTGCTACATGACTAGTGAGATGCTTTATGTACAACACGGCAAGGTCAGATGCTGCTGCAGTCGGTTACTACTTCAGCAGTAGCTGAAGCATGGAATATTTATATTAATTGGGGAACTACTTATCTGTCAAGAGGCACCTCTCTAAAGGTTGTTAAGAAAAAAGGACAATAACTTCTTTAATGACTGCTCAAGTTTAAAGGCATTCTTTAAGAATTAATTAAATTAAGACTATTTGGAGAGCCAGGAGACTTTTATACATAAAACTAAGGTTGTTTGGACTTATTGGAAACAGAATTTCGGCTACTATTAAACCTTGAGGAAACTAAAAGAATGACTCAGAAAATTGACGGAACAAAAGAAAAACTCATAAGATGCTCTGAGAATTTCTTGCTGCAAGAACAAAGGCAATTAGAAGTGTACTGCACAGGCATTCAGCAGATTACATATTCATGAGCCGAAGACATTACCAAGTCCTTCCCCCAACGCGGGTGAAGGGCTGACAGCCGTCAATTTACCCTTCCCACGACGCAAGGGGATGAGGTGGGGTCTGAAAACTCTGTGCAGAGCTAAAGGTCTTTGTCCCCATCCTTTGCCTGGGGTCGTTGCAGGCTGGGTTGTGGAAGCCCAGCAGTTCAGGAGGATGCTGAGCTGTACATTCACTGATGAGATGAAGCCGTAAAATACCACCGCAAAATTTCATTTGCGTTTTTGAGCTGATTTAAGAGGGTACCAAAACGCCCCCATAGCTCAGGGTGTTGACAGCTTCTCCTCTAAAGGCCAGATTGGCTAGGAGGTGTTTGCTTGAAATTCAGAGACTGGCTAAATTTGGGTCATGGAGCAGGATGAGTGCGGTTGTGTTCAGATGCAGGAACTTTTATATTCTTTGATGTGTCTTTCTTAAGGCAGATCTTGCTATGGCCTCTTTCAAATAAGTGACTTAAATGTTTGCATTGGCTTCATGGGGTTTATTTAAGATTATTCACATTTATTATTACCAGCTGTTTAGATTATCCCTGATATACCCAAATAGGATTTACGAGACTCCCCACACACATACAGACAAGTCCTCTCTGCACCTTGTTTTTTATCTACCATTAAAGCAAGATTCCAACCCATTTCAGGAAAAAAGGCACTTAGATCTCCTTCAAGGGTAAATCCACTCTGACCATATAATCTGTTATAAAGTCTCCTCGGAGAGATGCACAAAGGAGACTGTAACTGGAATAATCATCATTTATTGCTTATGATCTCCTTTGGTTCAGAGTTTACTTTTGCTTTCTTCAGCAATAAAATAACCACAAATCAATCACAAAAACCGTTGTGCTTGTTCTGCATCGAGGCAACTTTTGGGGGTGTAGTGAAGAGCAGCATTACACCTCTGAACTGCCATTAAAGGGGATGTGGAAGATAGAGCCCTCCTTGTGTATCTTTTAGCAGCTTCTGAGACAAAGCCCAGCAGCAGGAGACATCATTTCTACTCCTGACCTGCCTAAAAGTTTGCACCTGAGAAATGGTTAGGACGAGGAGAACCCTAATGACCCCTAACGATCTCATAATCAGCCCCAACTGGCCCAGCCATAGCAGGGCTGTATTTAAGCCCAGACCAGGGCAATCAGCCTCCTTCTGTCTGTGTGTGGGGCTGTCTCCAGTCCTTTTGTGGCTGTGTTGTTCTTCTGGATCATGCCCCACAAACTGCCCTCCTGGATGGGCTTTCAGTGCTATCTCTGGAAACTCCCTTATACCCTGGACTCTTGACATCCAGCCTTACTCAGGTAAGGTGGGAGGGCTGGGGGGGACCTAGCACAGCTGTGGTTATTGGGTTGCATGGAGCAGGAGAGAGCTTGGTCCTAGGGGAACAATTTTTCAACCTGTTGGCCTGTGCACAAACCCTGGCAGCAGCAGTAGCTGTGTGAGGTAATTGAGGTGGTTTGGCTTTTACTTATGTTCTTGGAAGGAGCAATTTTAGAGAAACCCACGGTCTCTATACTCAGTGCTGATGTTTGCTGCAAGATCATTGCTTGTGCCTCACTGCTTTCCTCTCCTCTTGTGCTGCCCTTGCTCCCCTGTGTGTTGGGTGCTCTTTGTGGGGCTGCTGCCAGAGCTGCTCCCTGCAGAAAGTCTCTGCCCTACCAGCATAAACCAGTGCCCTGCATCCATGGCCAAGGAGGGCACACACCTGGGTCAAGTGCAGTGTGAGCATCTCACTGCAGCTACCCCCAGAGCAGGTGCAGAAGCAGGATGAGTCCCGCAGGTCCCTGCCCTGTGCTGTTTGCATTGCTGTGCTGCACAGGGTGTGCAAATATTCCCCCTGTGTGCGGGGGCACCGCTGGTGAGCAGGAGCAGGGGCTGCCATTTACATTGTGCTCGCAGCTCAGGCCCTGCACCAAGGGCTGTTCCACGTGGCCCAGGATAAACAATGAGCAAATCGCATCGATTCGGAGCAGCCAGCTTGCATAGCTAATCATATTTCTGAAAGATGCCAACAGAGGGCATCCGCTGCCAGACACACAGCCCGCATCCTCCTGCTGCAAACCCTCTGCCTGTATTCAGCTAAAGAGCATCTCAGCTTTTAACCCTCTCCCACTTGGGCTCAGGTTAAGCTTTGTCAGTGGCTTTTTAAGCAAACAGCCTTTTTTTAGTAGTGTTTTTTTTTTTTTTTTGACCTTTCTTTTGGAGAGAAGAGAAGGAAGAGGGTGGGAGAACAATAATCCACAGCTGCAGTCTCTTGGTCAAGGTGGGACTTTGATAACTGGTGTCTAAGTGGGATCTCTGTAGAGTCTGGCAGAGCAAGAGCCAGGTTCAAAGGGAAGGTGGAGGCTCTGATGTTGTCCTGTGCTGCTGTAAACAAAATCAGAAGCACTGCTGTGCTGGGGCTGGAGGAGAGTGGGAGCCTTCATGACAGATGTCCTGTCTTTTGTGGGCTTAAATAGTCAGTTTTATTTATAGGTGTTTATTCCTGGTGTTTAATCTCCTTGTTTCATGTCTCTCGTGGACAGTCAAAAAGAAATTGAACTTTTAAAGCCTGCTGCTCCCTCTGGTAAATACACATTGATGTTTGGGCTGTGGAGCAGGCTCACTCTGAGCATGCTGTTGCTCTTATTTTGTTAAGATCTCACACCAAAGCAACTGAGACCTTCCCAGGCTAGGATGCAGGCATGTTAATCCAGCTTTGACTGGGGCAGCAGAGGTCCCAAGGCAAGGGCTGGTGTCAGAGGCAGGGCTTGAGTGAGGGTTAGGGATGGCAGAAGTCTTATCAGAGCTTTCCTCCCTGCACAGCAGAACAGCAGAAGTTAATAAGTGCAGAAGCTGTGGAACTGTGCTAAAAACAAGTGGGCTGAAAGCAAGGGTCAGTCTGAGCTGGCTGAGGTCTTTGGTGTAAGAGGATGGCTCCGAGCTCTCAATGGAAATATGGATAAGGCACAGGACAGATTCTGCTCCCCGTAGTTGTGGGTTTCTTTTAAATCAGCCAGGTAGGAGTGTAACCTCAGCAGTGAAGTATTTCCTCTTCCAGGGTTTCCAGCTGCTATGCACACAAAAATAGGGTTAAAAAATACTAAACTGGGTGGCTGGTAGTCCAGGGTGGTTCCCTGTGCTTAGAGAGCCCTGTCTCAAAGCTACAGCTGATTCAGGCTGTGCCATGGTTACTCTGGCCCAATAGTTTGTATTCTGGGCCCAGTTTAACTCCTGGTGTGGGGACAAGCTTTCTTCTTAACCTTTCAAAAAGCACATCCTTAATAGAGCAGCTTGCAATACATGGAGGTGATATTTTTAGGAAAAACACTTGATTTACCCAGGGTGTGTCCAATAGGACATCTAAAAAAAATAAATCTATGTACATGTAGGTCATCTGCATTTCACATTACAGACTGAGGGCCAGAAGCATAGATCCAGGTTTGATTTATGGACTGCCACGGAGATCTAAGAAATTTATGATTTGATTAATCCAATCCATATATCTTTTTCTTTATTACCGGTAATTCCTGTTATATATCATAGCCTTCTGAGCAGTAATTTGGCTGGCTGATGTGCGTCAGTGTTTTCTAAGGGTTAAATTCCCATGTACCAGCTAGAAAAGGAACTGCTGGGATCTGTTGGGTAAATGTTTTCAGCTCCACTGGAGTCTGACTTACCAGGTGGATTTGTTCTAGTTTACCAAGTGCATTTAAGGCACATAGCATGTGTGAAAGACCAGCACTGGGGTTGTGGGGGGACTTCTTTGTGAAATACATTCATGTGCCAGGGTGGCCAAAGCTTGTAGAAGAGGAGCAGGCACCTGCAGTGCTCCCAGGCAAGGAGGCAGTGCCCAGCCAGGATAACCAGCCAGGATGACCAGTCCTGGTGCTGCAGGGAGAGCAGGGGATGTGGTGGCTGCAGGTGGGTGAGGAGCCTTGGCAGGGAGGCTGTTGAGAGCTGGTCCCTGCTGGCAGTCAGTGCTTCCATGTGCGGGAAGGTAAGGGTTTGGCATAGGGCAGGAAAAGCAAATCAACTAATTAACTCAATGAGGAAACAACAAGAATAATGTACCTTGGATTGAATGAGGATGTGACCTGAGACTGGAGATACTTCTGCTGGTAAACATGTTTTCTGTGTGCTTTTTTTCCTGTAACACTATTGACATTTTTAGAATGACCAGAATATTTCAGAGCACATTTAATGAGACAAATACTGGATTTCGATACTGTCAACTCCAGAAAGCAGGAGGTGGGTCCTAAATTACCTTCAAAACCATAACAGAAAAAGTGCAAGATTTCATTCACCTTCTGCTTTTCCAGCCACTTGCCCCCCCCCCCCCCTTTGCAGCCCTTCTCCCCTGGGAGCAGGGTGCTGACAGAGGGAGGTGGGACAGGTGTGGTGCTCGTGGTGCTGGGGGAGGCAGTGAGCACAGCATGCACCTGGCAGCCCTGGAGCACATTCTTGGTGCAGGCTGCAGCTGTGTGAGCTTCCCCTGCGTGGCCCTGCTGTGCCTGGCTCCCTCAGGGCTGGGGGTGCCTTGCCTCAGCCCTGCAACCCCTGGTCCCTGCTGATGGATACTGGGGGTGTCAATTAGCAGCAGCCCCATGTTCATTTGGTGATGAGGACTCCCACCTGTCAGGGACAGGGGAGTTGAGCATGGTTTTACCCAGGCTTTAATAATGCCTCAGCTATGTGAAGCTGCCTGGGTTCAGCCAGCCACCACTTTCAGAGAAGCCCTGTGTCTTCATTACCTTCCCCTTGAGCCATCTGGTCCTCCAACCTGACCTTTTTTTAAAAAGATTGGCTAAAAAAAAAAATCTGGAGCAGTCCCTGAACAGAAGACCTTGTGTGTCACGTTGAAGCCCAGAGCAAATTTTTATGTCCAAGCTGTAAAACCTTGAAAATAAAGACTTATAATTGAGAATCTGGCTGAAGCGGAGTGAGCAGAGATGGTATAATTAAATTCTGTGGTGGATATAATTAACCCATTTATTCATTTATTACCCTTTACACTGCTAATGCAGGCTACACCATCACCATTTGTTTGCGAAAGACCTGCTGTACCTGGCTGTGGGGTTGTGCAGGGAGGGAGGGCTCTGACAGCCCCCTGCCCAGAGCCCAGCCTGCTCTCGGATGAGCTCCAAAGGAGGAGGATGGAAAGCAAAAGCTCTGGGTTGTGCTTTGGACTCTGGGGCAGACCTGACAGGTGACTTTGATCAAGTGTGGTGCTTTGGGAGAAAAGGGCTTTTGTTGTTTGTTTTTAAGAGCAGAGTGGCTCTGTTGTACGCCCAGCGCTGTGGCACCGAGTTCTCACCGTGCGCTATCAAGGGCTGCTGTGATATCCGCCCTGACGTGCGCAGATTCCTGCTTTCTCTCCTCTGTAGTTCGGTGTGGAAATGGCACTTGCAGACCCGTAACACAGATAACTACTCACCCATCCTCTGGGAGAGCCTCATCTGACTAAAAGCCAAGCTGGCTTTTCCAGAACGGAGCTGTCTTTTTTATTTATTTTTTTTACCAAAGATGCATTTCGCTTCACTCTCTTGCAGCCATCATGAGATAAAAAACAATGAATCAACCAGAGATTATTTTTCATGAAAGTTTAATGAGGCACTGTCCCCTTCCTCTGCTTGTGTGAGCTAACCTGGCTGAGCATGGAGGGCTTGAACATGGAATAAAAACCCTCTGCTTGAGAGGCAAGAAGTGTAGGGAAAAATCCTGTGCTCGCTGGCATCTATCACACCCAGCTGTCCTGTTGGAGCTGTGCTGTTTGCAGTTTAGCCCCTGTCCCTCAGCCCATCCATCTCTTGGCAGTGAAACCCAAGCCTTGTTCCCTCCCCCACCGCCCCTCTCCTTCCCTTTGCTGCTCCTTAATATTTCATGCATCAAAGAAGTTTCACTTGTAATGCACAAACTGATTAATTAAGTAGAGTGCAAGAGTTACGTGCATTTAAAGTTTCTTTCATCTCGGGCAGGAGGGAGCCGTGCCGGAGGCTGTTAGTGCTCGGCAAGCAGTGCTGAGGGTGGCCATGAAGGAGGGGGAAGCTCGGTGTGGAGCATTCCTGCTGCAGCCCCCTTCCAGCAAAACAGCCTTGCTTTGAGCCTTTGGCTCGAGCAACTGGTTGCTTCCCAGTTGTTTTTGGGGTCTCCTCTGCTCCAGAAGGGTGCTGGCCAGGCTGTCCCTGCCTCCCCCTTGCTGTGGGGCTGTCTGGAGAGGGGATTTGTAGTGGGGCACCTGCCTGATTTCAGACCTTGAGGTAAGGGCTTGCCTTGGGCTCTGCGGGGTCCCTTTTCAGTGCTGCTTCAGTCCTAGGACCAGCTGGATGTGCTCCTGGGGATGTGTGGCTGAAACCCCAGTGGGCAGCAGTGTGGGTTACAAAGAGGGTGGTGCCACTCAGCAGGAAAATTCACAAATGCCCTGTGGTGATGGGCACCTGTGTACCAGCACTATCTGTAAAGCAAGTGTTTACTCCATACCTTGGCCCCAAATGCTCCAAGGCCTTAGCTGGCTGTGAAAATTGTGCAGCCCTCTTAATCCTCCCCTGTTACTAGCCCAGGGTCTTCTGAACTGAGCTTAGGGATGGTTCCCCTGCGTCTGGAGATCCTTTACTGGATATCCCTGCAGTGTCTGAATGAATTATTGCATCTAACTTGCATTTGAGGGAGGGGGAGAAGGAATCCAGCTGCTCCTGGCTGCTGGCTTTAGCTCCCCTGCTTTTGCAAAGCATCCCCTTGGGGTGCTTATCTGCAAGTGGCCAGGAAGATCCTAGCGTGATGCTGTGTCAGGAGGACATCTCCTGCGGCCCTGAGCGCAGCGTGGGGTCTGTTGGCTCACCATTAACCCAGAAGCAAGGATGTCACCTACTGAAATGCGAAGGGTGATCTCTGCATCCCCTTGCTCGCTCTCCCGGGAGGCGTTTCTCCGAATTGCTGACCCAGCCTGTCTCGTGCTCTGCTCGTGAGCTGACAAAGGCACAGCTTGAGCAATGTGGTCGCAGACCACAGTCAGGTACCATATGGCTGAAGACCAGCGTTTCTACACTGCGGCTTGGGAGCAAAATTAATTTTGTGGTGTTTCCTTCAGAATATAAAAATCCTTCTCGCTTCTGTAGCAGAGTTATTGATGCCGAGGTGACTCTTGCAGGGTGAAATATAAGCCTCTGATTGCATCATAGCTCTGACTTTCTCCACTTGCTAGCAGTCCGATTTGTGGTGTTACAGACATAAATTGTTCTGTATATTGTAAATACGTAGTACGTTTTAATGATTGTTGCTCTACGCACATATATTTGGTAATAGAGCCAATTGAAAACCACTTCAGAAAGCTGCTATTGATATTTTTGCAATAACCTCCTCCTCGGTGCCAGCCAATAAAAGATGCATTAGTTCTGCGTGTCCAGAAATCCAGCTCACAGGATTTGAAGGTTCAAGAATGCTTCGCCTGTGACCCTTTAAATGAGAATGACTTTTCCTTCTCCATCCTTCCTATGCCTAGGTAGTGTAAGTATTTTAAGCATTTTCCAGCAAAATTCAGCACAAAGTTCTTCAGAGAGGCACGAAACCATGGGTTTACCTGAATCCCACCTGGGATAGTTGTATAGAAGGGGCAAGCCCTGGATCTGAGCAGCTCTGCTTGGAAATAAGGAAGTGCCTAAGTTCCTGCTAAAATCTGCTCAGGTGAAAATTCAGAAAGTGTTGGGCAGGCTCAGGCATGAGGCAGGCATAGTTGGGTGTATCTGAGGCTCCTGGATCGCATGGCACACGATGTGTGCTGTGCCTCCGAGAGGCTGCTCCACTGATAGCAGCCCACTGGTGGGCTAAATAGCAGAGAAATGCTCAGCTCAGGCAGGGCAAGTCTGCTTTTTGGTGCTGAAAAACACACATTTCAGGTTGCTACAGGTATTTCTTGCATTTGGGTTATGCAGGGGCTGATGCAGCCCCCTGAGTGCTGACTTTGTGAGGGTGGACCCAGAATGGGGTGCTCCCCATGCTGCACAAGGGGTTCACAGCCAAGGTGTGAATGGAGCTGGAGCCTCCTGACAGCCTGCCAGGTCCCCTTCCACCCTGTTGCACCCGAGCCAGATGGGTCTTGTCAGCACGATGCATTTCCACTTGTAAGACAACTTCCATCCCTGACTTTTTTGCTGGGGGTGGCAGCTTCTGTTATTCTTGGCCCCGGTGCATTCAGTGGTTGGGTTGCTGCTGGCTTCCCTAAGCGAGGGCTGTATCCATGAAGACCAGGAATATATCAAAAATGGACCTCACTTAGAGAAATCCCATCGCTATTATCCTGGGAACCCAGTTTGTACACATTTGAACTAAAAATTTAGCAACTTAAGCAAAGTCCAGTAAGCGATCCTCAGCTATCCTACTGGCAGGTGGGACTTTCTCGCTGCAGTGTGTTTTGCCCTGTTCGTGCCATTTACTTTTCTGTTGAATGCTGCTCAGGGTGGATAATGGAAATCCATTACCTCTGTTATAAACCAGGACTAAAATATTTCACTTTGCAAATATTACCGGGGGCTTTCAAACAGCGCAGTGTTTAGCTCGGTTCTCTGGAACCATAAGGCTGGTGGAATCCTTTCCTCATGAAAATGGATTTGCATTTACACTGGGATGGATCCAGGCTAATTTTAAGCTGAATGTGCCTGTGTAAAGGTAGTGGTTTGAGGCAAGTCCTCCTTTATCACTGTGTCCGTGTTTGTGCAGGAGGACTTGCAGAAATCCGTGTGCTTGTCAGAAGCTGGCTATTAGCTGTGCTTTGCCAACATGGAAAATAAGATCCTACATACAGGTAGACCTGACTGGGTCTCTGGTAGGGGCACAGACAAGACAGCCCGAGGTCCCTCCCAGCTCTCTTTCTGTCAGGACTTGCCCAAAGTCAGGCAGTGTTGAAGCAGGTGTTTGAACTGATCTCCTGACCTTTCCCACTCCAAACCCTAAAACCATTCAACTAATTGCTTGATGGCATGTACTAGATCAGAGGACATCTGGATACAGCTAGAAGGTGTTTTTCCTCCCATTGCAGAGCTGAAGGAAACCCCCCACACCAGCACGAGCTGCCCATTGCTTCACAGCCCAAGGGTTGCTGGCAGCCCCTTGCCTGCCGCTGGTTGTGGGATCCTCCTGCAGCCAACAGCAAAGAAAGGTCTGAGTGTGGGATGTGTATGGGTCTGCAGTGACTGTTGCAGGGAGAGCTAAGTAACAGGGCTGTGGCCTTAAATAGATGCACTTCTGGGGGATTTCCAGTTCTCTAAAATGTGTTTCATCACTTTTTAGACACTGTTTTATCATGTCATTTTGGGTGCCTATGCAGTACTGTTTCTTTGATTTATTTTTTTTTTCCTAGAAGAATTCTAAAAATTAGGAAGAAGAAATCAGGGCATGTAGTGACAGCAGCCTAAGCCAGTCCCAAGCCTACCCTTTTTCCCTTTTTTTCTTTTATTACTTTTTTTTTTATATAAAAAAAGGAAGGGGAGAACTTTGATTACAGGTTTCCCACCCAACAGCTGACTGCTCTGACTGCATTTTTGCATGATTTTGCATTTCCAGTGCTCCTGGAAATGCTGGCCCTTGAAATCAAGCAGAGCAAAGGTAGCTGGGGTCCCATGGCAAGCATTTTGTAATGGCTTGCCTGTGTGCTGGTGAGCACTTCTTGGTTTCTGTTCATTCCTGAAGCTGGAAATACGCCCTGCATGCACGTGGATGCTGACTGTGGGGGCTGAGGCTCATTGAGGCTGTGAGCTGGAGCAGGGCCTGGCCCCCAGGAGCGGTGCTTGTGCTGTTTGTTTGCTGCATTTCATCTCCTGCGCTGTTCTGCACTTGTGGTTTTAACATTTGATGACCCAGGTATCTCAGAAGGCTGTTTTGCCTCAATAGGCATATGATGAATTGATCTTAATTAGCTTGTGGAAATAATATAAGCCTGAGCATTAAGCGTGCTTTGTTAGGGTTTTGACATCTTCTTTTATCTGTACATCTACAAATAAAATCAGGTAGATTAGCAGTCACTTGGAAATTGTTGTTGTGAGTCACTGACACACAACTGCTGTGGGCTGCTCCTTGTCTCCGTTAGTCACGCTTGCAGTGGGCAGCGGTTCGTGCTGCTGCGGGGCTGGGGTCAGCCCTGTGCCCTCTGCCTGGAGGAACGGGGTTTGCCTCCGAGCTGATCCCCCTAATCCCAGCTTCTCTGCTGCAGGAGCTAGTTGGTTCGAGGCATGAGCCAAAACTGCAGCTGTGGAGCTCATCTGGTTTGTCTTCAAGCTCCAGCCCCCGGGTGGTACCGGGGCACCCTGTGATGGGTGGGTGTGGGGGTCTGCGGTCAGACCTCGGCACCCTTTGGTCCTCTGGCTCCTATTTAAATGCTGGCTGTTAAAGACTGGGTCAGAAATCCTTAAGTCACTGCTTTGTCTGCTCCAGGCTTGTTGTTGTGAGCCATCTGCATGTGCCCAGGACCCTGGAGGTGCCTGTTCACCTGCAAAAACCTAACAACTGGGAAAAGCTCTTGGGAAGCACAGTTCTGTGCTATGGCAGCCAGGCATCGCCTGAAAGGAGCGATGAGCCTGCGGGTACGCGTGGCAATGAGCTTAGCTCCCGGTGCCAGAACGGGGGGAAGATGTGGAAGGAAAACCTGGATGTCAGGAAGCAGAGAAAGCGAGGGCTGCTCGGCAAAGGGCAGCAGCAGGGGGAGAGGAATTGGCTGGTGCTAGGGGAGGGGGGCAAAGCGAGGCAGGCAGCGGGCTGGGAGTCCCAGCAGTGGGGGAGAGGCAGGGAGAAGCAGGTGGCAGGGCTGTGCGGGCATTAAAGTGCAGGAAGGAGCCCCCCTGCTCGGCCCGGGAGGCGCAGGTAGAGCCGAGCCCCGAGCCCCCCAGCCCGGGAGGAGGACGCGGCGCCCCGTGCAGCATCCCCCAGCCTCGGAGGACGAGGGGAAAGCGGCCGGGCCCCCGGAGCGGGGCCGTGCGAGCCCTCGCTGGGCCTCGGGGCGGGGGCGGCGGCGGGGCCGGGGGCGGACCCGAGGCGGAGCCGGGCGGCGGCGGCGGGCAGGGGCGGCTCGGAGCGGCCGGGCTCGGCTCGTTCGGCTCCTTCCTCGGCGTCTCCGGTGCCCGGCCCCGGCCCGGTATGGCCGCTCGGATGCCGCCCGTCCTCCGCTCCGCCGCGCTGCTGCTGCTGCTGCCGGCGGTGCTGCCGGGCGGCGGGCCCGGCTCGGCGGCGGCATCCCCGGCGGCGGCGGCGGCGTCCCCTCCTCGGGAGCCCCCCGGTCCGTGCCGGGTGAAGACGGTGACGGTGTCGACGCTGCCGGTGCTCCGCGAGAACGACATCAGCTGGAGCGGTGCCCCCCCGCCCGCCGCCGCCGCTGCCTCCGCCGCTTCTTCTGCCGCCGCCGCCGACTCCCGCTTGCTGCTCTTCGTCCGCAGCGAGCTGCCCGGCCGCGTCGCCGTGCAGGACGACCTGGACAACACCGAGCTGCCCTTCTTCACCCTCGGTAGGTGCCCCCGCACCTGCCCCCGAGCCCCCCGCAGCGCCCCCGCGCCGCCCGGAGCCCCCCGTGCCCGGCTTCTCCCCCGGCATCCTCCTCCTCCTGCCCCGCACCCGGCTTCCCGGCGCTGTTTCAGGGCTTTCTGGCGTTGTCCTTGCTGCCTGCTCATTGCTTTTTTTTTTTTTTAATAATTTTTTTCTGCTGGGGAGGGATTTTTTTTTTTTATTATTTTTTAAGCAGGGCCTGAGCGCTGCTGCCGTTGCCGGTTCGACCTGGGAGCGAAGGCTCAGCGCTGGGAAGTGGTGGGTGCTGCCTCCCCTGCTCCAACTTAGCCGCTGAGCCCTAGAGGAGGTACCACGGCGGCTGGGCGAACAGCAGGGACTGCGTGTCTCGTACGAGCCCACATTTTGACACGCTTTGCCTTCACGCTCCCTCTTGCTTCATGCACAACTCGGGTTCTTGGCTCCGTCGCAGCATGCCTGCAGACTTTCTCTCCCTGTTTCATCTTTTGCGGGGAGGGGGATGGGGCCAGGAATCATTTTGGTGCCGTACTTCAGTCCCCATGTCTGCTCCCGTTGGTGTGGATGGGGTGCCCCAGCTGCACCTCGTCCCCTTCAGCCTTTTGTGTGCCATCAGCCCGGCTCTCCTCAGAGCGAACTGCTCAGGATTCTGCGTGGAAGGCGGCGTGTTCACTGTGCCAGATCACTGGAGGGCTTTTGTTGATCTCTTCATCCCCTTGCTTGCTTGCGTTTTGGTGTCTGAACCCAGGATGGTTTGAGCACCTGCCTAACTTTGTGTCTGAGATGCTGCATGTTAACACAGCTCAGCTGAGGCTGCCGGCGGCTTGTGCTGCGTGTGGCTGGCATGTCAAGGTGCTCTGCGGGCAGGCTGACCCCACGGGCACCCAGCCACGGGGCTGCTCCTGCACCTCCTGGCAGTGACCCTGCTGCTCCCCTGGGTCTGATGTGCCAGGGTAGGAAAATGACCGACTGCGATGCTTTCCTTCAGCGATTAACCTGTAATAAATAACTTAATGGTACTTCTCGAGCTGAGCATCATCACTGTTCTGGTTTGCAGTTTGGCTTCCTTAGACACGGTTGGTCAAACAGAAAAATCCCAAACAAACCAGGTAGTCTATTTGAAGCAATAACAGTGAAAATCAGACCTGATGCAGTAGGAATGACATTTACCTTACAGTGATTAAAAGTAACAAGAAGTTTCATGGTTCAGTGCCTTGAATTTTCAGATTAGAGTACAGTTTCTTCAGGGACTGGGTGTGAATTGCGCGCTGCTCTAAATATATCAGAAGGCAGAGAAACCCCTGTGTGTGTAGTGTAGGTAACAGCTCAAGTTAGAGGAGAGAGATTTGTCTTGATAGATCTGAGACATGATCTTGTAGAGCAAATCCTATTCCTGTGACTGACTGCTGGTGAGACCACGTCTAAAAAAAAATCTTTGCCTTGCCTGGGATGTTGGTTACGCACACGCTCCTAAATATGGAGCACATCCCTTGCTGAGCTGTGTTTCTGTGGCTGGGTGCAGGACACCAACACATCCCCTCCTGCTCCCCTTACTCTGCAGGTGTCGGGCAGGTTGGGAGATAAATGGGAGCTTTGCCTGTGGTGGGATGGCTTCATCAGGGTCCCGAAATTAATCAGGGGGCTGCCTCCAGAGAAAGTAAAGCACTTGTCCTTCCCCAAGGTCTAGCTCATGAATTGCCGTGGATGCTCTGATATTTCAAATTTGTCGCATTTCTTCCCATCTCCTGGAGTGGCAACTGAGCCTCGCTCGCACTTAACTCTTTTCAGGGTGAGCGCTGTGGAGGGTTCCTACTGGCTTGTGTGCTCGCTGTTCTAGGGCAGTAAGTAACGCTGGAGTTTTCTGCTGTCTTTTTTTCCTGCTCCATCTTTTTCTAAGTTCAGCAGTGGCTGGGAATCCGAGCGCTGCTGCTGCCTTGTAATGGGCTCTTGGAGGTGAAAATCATGTTACATGTGGGAGATCAGTGGAATTGCTTTGCAGGGACTTGCGGGCAGGGATTGCTTTAAACAGTTGCTTCTCTTTGCCCAAATCTTTGATAGCCCTTATTTCTGCTGCTTATGTGTGTTTGTGTGTGGTGCTGAGCATGTTTAGTGGATGCCTGGGCCTGAGCTGCAGGAGCTGTGGAGGAGCTGAGGTCCTGCTGATTTGCAGTGGGATGAAGGCTCCCAAATGCCTTTGAGTCTGGGTGCTGGCTGCTAGCAAAGCTTCCTGGCTTTGTGGGGGTGAGGATGTGTTAGGGAGCACTCCTACAACCCATGCCCCAGGCCAGCTACATTGGTTTGGCATCCTGGAGGGATTTTGGGGGTGGGGAGGAAAAGAAAAGCATAGTAAAGCAGGCGGTGCAGAGCCTTTGTGCTGATGCTCTGGGCTCTGAAGAGAAATTATTTGGGAATAAATTGAGGTCATCCTGTTCTGGGGTGGCTGACAAAGGAGAGCAGGTCAGGCACTGCCTCTCCCCTGCTCCCCAGCCTGCTGCCCGCCCCTCCTGCTCCCTCTGCGGGGCTCAAAAGCCTTTCCAGGCCAGGAAGCGTGAAATAAAACCTCAGCTGGTTGTTGGTGATGGTTTTATTTAAACACTGGGGCCGAGGGAGGTGGTTTGTGGTCCTGTGGCTGGCTGCTCAGTAATTCCCTGCCTGGGGTGGCTCCTGAGCCTCTCGTCCCTCCTGTGCATTGAAGGAGGATGGGGGATCTGTAGCTGAAGGCTGGCTGGTGCCAGAGCCTTGTCTGTAGCTGTGTGAAACTTCTGCTGTCTTTTTTTTTTTTTTTTTTTTTTTTTTAAGGGCAGATCAAGTTAAAATGGGCTAAGGAAACAGATGCTTCGAGTCGGTGGCTGGTACAAAGCGCGTGCAGTGCTCTGCATCCCTTGTCTTTAAAGGAGCCCTTCTAGGTGGGAGGCAACTTTTTCTGCTCCCTGCCAATCTGAGATGTGACACATTGTGGATGACGAGCCTGAAACCTTGCCAAGAGCCTAAATCTCTCCCCAGAATGGCTGGGGGCACCCCCTGCAGCTGGGCAGAGCCACAGGTAGGAGCCCACTAGGGGGTGGTGGGAGCCTGGAGATGCTCAGCTGCCGGCTGCAGGTGTGTGGGCACCGAGGGAGCCTCCTGCCCTCAGTGGAGTTGGGAAACTTAATCTCCTTCATCTCCTTCTCGCATCCCTCCCCAGCTGCAACAGGGGAGCTGCAGCCGAGATGCCTGTGGGCAGCTGGAGTTAGCTCAGTGTCCCCTCTCCAGCAGGGCGTCTTGCTGTCTGCACTTCCCAAGCCTCGTTTTGCTTCCTTTATCTCTGTCTTCGGAGACAAGAAGGATGTTTCTCCCCTTACCCCACGATTACATTACTTGAAAATTACACAGCAAAGCACGGTGATGGCAGGAAATGACAAATGTAACTTCGCCACCAGTGCATTATGAATTGCTGTGCATCCCCTTTCCTGAAAAAGCACCCTGCCCTTTCCTTAACCTTGGATACAACTGATGCTTTGCGGTATTTTTTTTCCCCTAACTCTTCTAGTGTTACACTGGCAAATGGTGCAGCCTATCATTGACTTTATTCTTGTACAATGAGGTCTCTCTAAGGTATGTGTCTTGATTTAGTCAGCAGCCATGTGTTCTGTACAATAGCTGCTCCATGAGCAACGTAGCCTGCTTTAAGTGCAATTCAGGGAACGAAGCAGTTAGCTTCAGAGCTAATTTGGCTGAGCTCTGTCTGTGTGTGTGTGCAGCTTATATATAGAGAGAGGGGAGAGAAAGAGGCAGAGAGAATTTTACCACTGCTCTTAGCCGGTAGTGGCTTACATAAGAACAGTTTACTACACGCTTCTGCTAAATGGCTCTAATGGATGCTGTTTGACTGGTGTCTGCAGCGCTTTGTTCCTGGGGCTGGCAGAGAGGTGCTCGTGCCTCTGCATCGCCGGTGTCTCGCCGTGGCCCCTCTGCGTGCAGCCTGTCCCCGTCCCTGGAGCTGTGCAGCTCCCCCATCTCCCCGGTGCTTTTGTGCTGCTGCTCCTCTTCTCCTCTCTTAACTTTTCTTGAAGCCATCTTGGAACTTGAACTTCTTTTCCTCGCTAGGATGCGAATGCATTAAAGTAATGGAAAACACTTAGTCCCCTGCAGATTGTTTGAATTCACTGTGTTTTTTTCCCTGCAAATACATGAGCAGGGTTTTGCTGCTTGCTTTTGTCAACATCTCCTGGCTTTGCAGAGCCTGAGGGGAGAGGCCGAGGGTTGGCCTGGAAACCCTGGTGAGATCGGAGCTTGCTGGTGCTGCTTTTAAGCAGCGCTGCTCTTCCTGGCTCTTGCCTTGCTTTGAGCTGGTCTGTGGGGTCTTGAGCAGGGTCGTGTGGGTGGCAAAGGGACGATGTTCCCTGTGTGAGGCTCTTGTGATGCTCTGGCTTCCCCTAAGCAGCAGAGCTCAGCTCTCCAGGGCACGGCTTCAGCAAAGTGGGTCCTCTCAGTGCGGCAGAGGTGGGTGAGGGTTGGATACCTCCTGTTTCTGCTAACTGCCTCCTGCTAGACTTGAAGACTTGCACAGCACTTTGGGCAGAGATTTGGTCAATTAAGATTTTTTTTTTATTGCAGTGCCTGGGGTCTGGGTCAGGTCTGCATCAGTGGGGACAACCTGGGGAGGGCGGTGGTATCACAGCAAGAGGAAGGAGTAACAAATGCCACAAGCACTGCGCTGCATGAGTTGTTGGAGGGTGTGGGGGGAAGACCCAGTAATGCTCAGGAGCCTTCTGAAAGGGGGCTGGGACCCCAAATGGGGTGTGTGGGGCTGTGGGCACCACAGGGATGTGAAGCTGCTGGCCTGGGAATCTGTCAGGGCTGGCTGGAGGATGGGATGGGTCCTGCGGGGAAATCTGGTGCCTTCTGGCTCTGATGTGTTGCTGCCCGGGGAGCTGAGCCAGGTCCCTGGGGGAAAGGAAGGGCAGCGCCGAGAGCCAGAACGGCCCCGCTGGGGTTGTAGCAGTGATGTGGGTCCTGAGCTCGAGGTCTGCTGCTGTGGATGCAGGAAAGATGAGCTCTACAGCTCCCAGAAGGGCTGTGGCACAAAGTGTTCATTAAAACAGGTCAGTCCTCGGATGTCTGCTTCCCTCCTCCGAGCCAAGGTCGGATGCAGCATGTCCAGCACCGTGGGGTGCAGGGGTTTTGCTTCATCTCAGGTACATTCAGGGGAGAAAATCGCAGCTAAAACTGGAGTCTGAGCTGAAGGGGAAGCTGTACTCGGGGAATTGCTGCTTTCCGAGAGTACCCGTGTTGACCAGCTAGTGGCAACAGAAGATTAACTATGGAGAGAGCTGCCTGTACTGCGCAGCGGGCAGGCTGGAGCGGTGCCGCGGGGCTGGAGCTGGGGATCCCCCCACTCCCCAAACCAGGGGAGCACATTGCCTGGGCTGTCGGTGTGCCAGAGAGCTTTCTTGCTCTCCTGCTGGAGGAATAAATAGGCTTTTTTTTCCCCAG
Organism: Aythya ferina; assembly: GCF_964211825.1. Taxonomy (NCBI): domain Eukaryota; kingdom Metazoa; phylum Chordata; class Aves; order Anseriformes; family Anatidae; genus Aythya; species Aythya ferina. Next base: position 8,017,844 of record NC_140318.1, read on the forward strand.
AATGAGGTGGGCAGCTCACATTTCTCTCCATGTGTGTTGGGCACTGGGGAGGGGGGCAGCCTCTGAGGAAGCCTGTGCCACGGCGCAGAGGGACAGTACATGTAAAATGTGCTGCTTTTGCCTTTCTAAGCCTTAAAACTGCAAAGCCAGGCTGTTTGATGGACAAGGCTCTGCCCTGCCTCAGCCATATGGTGCTAATACACAGCACTGGCTGGCTGTGAAACCTGGCTGAACCTGGGGGCTTCCCCGGTGCTGGGCAAGTAACAGGAGCTCGGCATGGGGCTGGCTGAGATGGGACAAGAACGGGTTGGTGTTGTGGGAACGGGGAGGCATCGATCTTGTGCTACCTTGGCACATATGTTAGCAGTCGCAGGTGGCTGGGGAAACACCTACCATCACACCAAAATGCCTCGTGGAGCGTGGGGGGAGGCAGGGGCTGGGAGGAAAAGCGTGGAAAATAGAAGCGCTTTGAGCGGCGCCTTGCATTGGCGATGCTGTTCCCATCTGCAGTGCCCACAGCACGGCTCATGGCGGAGTTTCCCTCCTCCAGTTGCAGCCACGTGAACTGGGGAGCGATGAGCCTCGTCCAGCCTCCCTGCTGCTCCCGCTCGCTACCTGCGAGGGCTCTGAGCAGGGATGGATGCTGCTTGTGCATAACCAGCTTAAGAAGTGGTGCCACTTAAGACAATTGAATGCTTGTGCTGCTGCTTGGGGCTCAGCTAATTTGGTTAAGGTTTCCAGTGTCCAGACAGTGTGGAGACACTTAATGGTATTGAAGAAGCAGGATGGTATGCGGAGGGGACAGGCAGCAATCTTGGCTTCCTGCATCTGCACTGGCTGGGCAAGGCTCTCTGGTTTCTTCCTGGGAAGGAGACAGGGAAAAAAAAATCAGGGTGTAAATAACTTTGGCCCATCGATCCCTTTGGATATCTCCCCTATGCCTCTGAGTGCATCCTGCATGACTCCTGGGGTGCAGGGCAGGATCCCATGGGGGTGGCTGGGCTGTGAGGAGATGGGGCAGATAGGGGCTGGAGCCGGGTCTGCCTGGGGCAGGGGAGGCTGGCGGGGAGGGAGGCAGAGGCAGGAGCCCCCCCTGTTTCTCATTACCTGCTCCCCACCAGCCTCGCGCCCCCCCTCTGTGCCTCCAACTCCGCCGTCTCCGTGCGAGACAAAGTCTGTGTGAAACCAGACTGGCTTTGAAAGCAGCAGAGAAAGGGGAGAAATTTTCCATTAGCAGCATCAGCAGTAAAAGAGATTTCCCAGTCACCTGGTAACTGCTGTATTTGGGAAGATTACCGAGCTGATGGTGCTGCTCCAGGCGTGTGCACGGGAAAGATCCAGGCAGGGAGAGGGAACAAGGGCCGGGGTGCCCAGAAGGAGAGCAGTGTGGATGTAAGGGAGCCCCCTGGGGCTGGCACCCCCACGCACCATCACCCTCTCTTTCAGTGCATGAGAATAAACCATAAATTGTGTCCCAGCTGCAGCTGGAGGAGCAGAGGGTGGCGGGAGGGCTGTGCTGCAGCCTGGGGCTGGGTGCTGCACAGGAATGTCCCCTTTCAGCCTGGCATTGGGGGCTGGATGCTTATTTTGGTGCCTGGTACCTTTCTGCAGTGCTGAGGTTTGCCTACTGGGAGGTGCTGCCCTTGCTGTGAAGACCCAAAGACTAACGCGGGCTGGGAAATGATCCTCCCAAAAGCAAAAGGCAGATGAATAAGCAGTGCACGGACTCTGGTGCAGGGTCTGGAGGGTGAGGTTTGCTTCCAGCTCTGCTGCTGACCATCCCTCAGCATCATTTGGTAATTTTGTCCCCTTTGGGGCCACTTGGCTGTGGCTGCACCCTTCCCCATGGTGAAGCAGGGGGGAGATGCAGGAGGCTGGTGCATCCCTGCTGAGCACCCACAGGCATCCTTGTAAGTGCTCAGCTGTGCTGGCATCTTTGAGGCTTTGGTTTGATTTGTTTTTCCCCTCCCTCATCTCTGTGGGGCAGGCAGGCAGCACAGGAGGGGCAGCCTTACCAATGGCCAGAGCCTTCCCCAGGGATCTGCTGCAGGACCTGGGCTCTCAGGCTGGCCGGGGGCTGCCCGTGGTGCTCACACAACCCGAGCTGGGGTTGCAGCGTGTCTGTGGCTGTGTCCATCCTGAGGCCATTCGCAGCCCCTATTCCTCCCTTTAGGGTTGGTGACCTAGTGGTGTACCTGGCAGCACAGATCATCCCTAAACTTTGGCGTCAAGTGACAGAAAACAGGAACAGGCAGCAGCATTTTTTTTTTTTTTTTTTTTTTTTTTACTTTTTGCCTCTAGCCAACTGCTCAGCAACATCAGCTCCTGATTCACTGTTCCCATGCCAGCAGTGTGCTGTGAGGGGGGTCAGGCAGGAGGGCTGGGGCCAACGTGGTCACTGCACCTCTTCCCTGGCTGCAAAGCCTCTGCTGTGCTGTGCCTGCCCTGCTGCTCGTGCTCGTACTGCCTGGGGGCATGGCAGGAGCTGGGGTAGGAGCTGATGCTCTCCTAATTAACTGGTCTGTGCAGCCTGTGCCCGGAGTGGGGTCTGCTCTTGGCCCCCTTTTCCAAACTGGGGTCGGTTTCTGGGGCCAGGGGGCTCCCACCAGGTGCCTGCTGCTTGTTCCCACTCTGGTCTTGGTTTTTCAGTGCTGTCTGGTGCAGGCTGGTGCTGAGGGAGGTGGAATTCCCCTGCCGTGGCTCTCTGGGTCTGGTTCAGCACAGGGAGTGTCCCTGGAGAGGTTGGGTTTTAGTTGGGACATCTCGCTGTGTTCCTTCCCTTCTACCCCCATCACATTTCTTTCTCATCCTCTGTAGCTCTCTGCCATATAAATCGGAGAGGTTTAAACTCTCTCCTGTGTGGGAAGCTGCCCAGGGAATTCCTCCTGGGTTTCTCTGAAGGCAGGCTCATGGCATCATAGGTGGACACGCTCCCGTTCCCCAACACGTGAGAAGGGCGGTGTGGGCAGATGGGTGCCCAGGAGAGGGTGGTGTGGGGAAGGTGATGCAGAAGGCAGGCGGTGGGTGTATGTTCCCTCTCTCCTTCCCACCCCATCCACCCTGGACAGCCCAGGGTCCTGCTGCACTTACAGACTCATAGGATCTCAGTTCCTTCCCAGCATACAAACGCCTCCTTCACTCCCTCCCAGGGGCTGGCAGGAGCCTGCAGGAAGGGCAGCCTGGGCTCAAGCATCATGTTGGGTTTTCTCTGGGCTTTTGTAGGGTCATGCCCTTGTGTGAATGCAGCAAATGTCCTGCAGAGCCTTCATGTCTGGTGCCCTGGGAGGGCAGCTCGGGGCCTGCTGGAGGATGCCAGCACCGGGTAGCCCTCAGTGAGGCTCAGCCCTGGGCTCCTGGCCCTTCCCAGTGATGGTGTTTGGGACAGGGGCTCTGCTGGAGAGGAGGGGACACCACAGAGGAGCTGATAGCAGCACCCTGGGGACCCGAGGGGTGCTTTTGGCAGGGACAGGGGCTGAGCTGGGTGCTGTCCTCACTGCCTGGGGGCTCCTGGCTTCTCCACCCCTCACCGAGGGAGCACAGAGGGCTGCGTTTGTCACCTGAGGAGCCCCCAGGCTTCGGCTGAACTTTGTGTTCCGGCAATAAAACCGTGCTGGGAGCTGTGTGCAGTAACAAAGCCGGTGGATATAATGCCTCCGTACCACGGTGTACCTTTCATCTTGAAGGATTCCCGAGGAGCTTTACGCACACCGTGTGCCGCAGCCTGCCGGGGGCACCCAGTGCTGTCAGTGAGGGCTGCAGCCTCATCTCTGCTGGATGTGTCCCCCTGCTCCTCCTCACCCCGGGAACTGGATGGAGTTTGGTCTCAGCCCAGCTCCATGCCTGGTGTTTTCCTCTAAGCCCGACTTTTCTGGGAGCGAGAGGAAAGCCGTGTAGCTGTTTGTTATGCAAAAATGGTGAAAAATAAGAAATATCCTTCCTGGGGCAGCAGGAGTGGGTGGGAATTACTTTCGCGCAGCTTCAACAGCTTTGCTTCTTGGCAGAAAAAGCTTTCACAGGGGAACGTGCCCTCCGCACAGCCCCGGGGAAGTGGATAATAAAACTGGAGCGCTCGAGAAATCGTTTCTGGCTGTAAGCAAGGAGCCAGGGTTCAGCTGCTGGGCGTGGGACTGCTGCCGGGGCAGCTCTGGGGATGGAGATGGTGAAAGTGCCTGCACCCTGTTGTTTTTTCTTGTCATCATGTCCCCATCTGAAGTGAGGTGGTGGGGAACAGCTCTGGGTATGCTGTCGGTGCTGTGGCCATGTGCAGCAGCCTTTGGGGACAGCTGGGCTGCTGCCACCTCCTGCTGCTCGCAGCCCGGAAGTCGGGGCTGGGGGTGCAGCCTGTTCCTGCGAGCTGGGTTTGCTTTCTCTTGCTCCTGGCCCCCTGGAGCTGCTGTCGGTGGTGGCTGTGGCCAAAAATCCAAACTGGAAGTGGGATAAGTGGCACTAAATGAAGCCGTCAGCGGAGGCATATGCTCGAAAAGCTGAGGTTAGCGCGAATCTATTTTTGTTTGGAGTGGTGCACACTTAGCCCGCGTAGTTGAGCAGTTTGTTTATGGGATGCATTTTCCCATCCTGTGTAGCTCCTCCAGTTTATGCTGTAAACAAGCTGTAAAATCAGAAACCGCCTGAACTTGCTCCCATTAAAGGCATCCTGGTGCTCAGGGATGGAGGATGCACGGTGCAGATGGGGCTGAGGTGCCTCCAGCCCTGAGCTTCTCAATGGTTGCATGATAAAGCTGAAGGCACCACACCACCAGGGGAGGTTATTCTGTACTACTGGGGTATGGGACTGCTGTGAGCACCCCAGGATGGAGCAGGGCATCTCAAAATCAGGGGGTTCTCTGTCCCAGGTTAGTGCTGCGGATGCTGGTTTTGGGAAAAGTTGTGAAGACTGTTTTTATTTTAAAACTTTTATTAAGACTTGATCTGGTTTTTATTCTTGAATGGGATAAATAATTTTTATTCCAGCTTGGGTTTGCCTTCCTTCATCCACTGGCCCACTCTTGAAGCCTGGCAGGCAGAGCGTGAGGCTCTGGCTCTTTTTGGCTCAGGTCTTTTAGCAGGGCTCATCCTTCCTCCAGAAGCAGGAGCTGCAGGAGAGGAACGTTTTCCCCTCTGTGCAGCAGCCTTTTCTTCCTTTTCCTCTCATACTGGAAGCTCCAAACCTCTCACACTCATCCCCAAGGAGCCACGGGTGTTGCCACCTGCAGCTCCTCCAGCTTCCCCTCCTTCCCCAAGCCCTGCTGTGGTGACTCCTTGGGCCACCAAGATAGGGGCAGCATTGCCAGCACAGCTCCTGGCCCCTGGCTATCGAGATCCTTCGATCCTGATTAAATTTCAAGGAGGCAGGAGAAGTTTGTGGTCGCTTCTCCTGTCATTGTTGCAGCTGAGTGCCTTGTGTTGGCTCAACAGCCGTGTGTTTCTTGCCTTTTTTTTTTTTCCCAAGCACAATCACAGGGACCGGGAGCGTGCTTAATTAAACAGCCACAGCATCGCCTTTTAACATAATTCCGGGAACTGGAGCTGCTTGAAGACGCAGACTTCATTACACTGCTTTACATCTCGTCACATCCCAGCACTGCTCTTTCCCCTTTCCTGCTCTCTGCAGCTGGGCACCCCAGCCAGCCTCACCGTGCCTCTGCCTCGTGCTGTGCTGCAGGAGGAAATCCTTTATCCAACAGGGTGCTGTTTTGGGATGGAGGTTGGGGCTGCTCGGAGCCAGCTCGGGGTCTTGCTGGAGCAGCAGTTTGTGCTGCAGACATGCTGTTCCTCGCTGCTCTGGGTTTTATTCTGATTTTGTAGCAGCTGGCGTTGCTGTTGAGCTGTTTCATAGCACACCATGGCATGAGGAAACAGGGGTGAGAGCTGTGGCTTGAGTAGGATTTGGGGTCTGCCAGGATTTGAGGTCTGCCCATGGCCACCTGAACCTGAGCAGCCCTGTGATTTCGTGTGCTGCCCAACACCACGCGGGTAACCCGAAATCGTGCGTGCCGGGGGAGGTTTTCTCTGCTGCTTGAGCTTGCTTTAAAGGGTTGTAAAACCTTCCCCTCCTTGCCTGTGAAGGTTTTTACAGCGTGTTTCAACGAGCCACTTAAACACAAAACAGGAGGAAAAAAAACCTGCTTGCAGCACTCCTCCCAGCTGAGCAGTTGGGGCCCTGGGCAGTGCTGTGGGGAGTTTGGGGGATGCTGAAGGAGCACTGGGCTTGGTGAGAGCCCTCTCTTCTCAGGGCACCCTTTGGTATTTCTCCAGTGGCCTCTCCCAGCAGAACTGACTCCCCAAAACCACGGTCCCAATGGGTGTGAACCTGCACTAGCCTGCTGGTAGCTCTTTGTCAGGTTTCTGGGCTGCTTCGGGGTGGGCTGTGAATTATTTCAAGTGAATTTTTCAGCAGCCCTTGGTCTGTGAAGCTCCCCAGCAGCAGGAGCAGGGCAAATTTACCCGTTAATGCCTGGCATGGCTCCAGCAGCTCTGGGGTCACCTCCCTGGGGAGAGGTGTCCCAGGGAGCTGTGGGACTGCAGCTCCTGGCCCCTGCTCCGGGAGGATGGGCAGGGGAAAAGGGGGAAATCCCTCCTGACCTGGCAGCAGCCCCAGAGGCAGGGACAGGCTGTTAGCACAGGGTTAGGGGTTTTATCACTGCTGGCTGTAAGTGTCTCTCCATAAAACTGCTCTGAAAGCACCCAAGGGCAAAGCGGGAGGCGTTGATGTTCTCCTTTGGCTGTTGTTAGGTGGGGGAAGGTGTAAGCTGGAAAAAAAGCTTTGTTGTTTGTAATGGTACTTGCAGCTGGAGGGCATGTGAGGCCCTGGGGAAGGAGCTGCAGCTTCCCTGCACTGCGGGGGGCCAGGCTGTCACCCCCAGCCTCCCCTGCTGCTTCTTCCAACTTCTCACAAATATTTGCAGGGCTCAGGGAGCTCCCCAGAGAGCATGAGGTGCCTTCAAAGGAAGAGCTGCCCTGGGAGAGTGGTCTCCTGGGGCCACCCGTGTCTGTCCCACCCAGCAGGGTGCACACAGATGGAGATACCACAGGGGTTTGCTGCTGCCTCTCTGCAGGGCACGAGGGCACGAGGCTGCAGTGGGGTCTGTGCCTCCAGACCCAGCTGGAGGGGGTCCTGCAGCAGCTCTCAAGGCTCCTGGATCCCTGTCCTGTACCTGCACAGCATCTCACGGACACACGGAGCGCTGACTGTGGGTCTGTGTGCAGGGAGGGGTGTTCCTGTTAATTAGCACTGGATGAAAGGAGAAGTTGGCTTTAGTCAATGAGCGACCAGCTCCAATTTCATCACAACTCCTCAGCTCTGAAGCTGGGTGTGCGGGTGAGCAGTGAGTTTGAAAAGCTGGTCTGCAGCAGAAACTGCAGCGTTGGTACGAAGCTGCTGAAGGGGAGTTGTGATGCTGTTTGGAAGATGAAAGTGTCTTATACTTAAACTGACACACATTAAAAGATGAAAAAAGTGTTTGCATGGAAGACAGCTCTTGAAATCCTCCCTGGCCAGCATTGCTGTGGCTGTCCCTAAGGAGCCGCAGGGCTGGGCTGTGAGCCTCGGCTGCTGTGTCGGGGATCCCGTGTGGTGTGACGGGCAGAGCTGTGCTCGTCGCAATTAGAGCGGGTCTGAAAGCTGACAAATGAAAACAAATTTTTCACAGCTGTTTAGCAGGCGTCTGCATAATGGATCAGCCAGAGGACAGCATCTGGGTGAGGGGGGAGGCTGGAGGCACCTGCCTCTGGCTGGGGGCAGAGGCTGGATGTGTGAGCAGCGGTGTCAGGAGGGGTGTGATGGCTTGGTGGGTGTCCCAGCAGGGAGACCTCCTTCCCTGCTTCCTCCAGAGGCTGTCCCCATCCCCACAGCCCCAACCTTGGCTCCTTGCTCACGTATTTTGGGCTGTGAGTCCTTGGGTGCAGCCCCAGCTGCTCGTGCACTGCCTCCTGCGCCAGGCAGCACTGCTGAGATGCAGGACAGAAGATGACATCTGTAGGCACCTGTCCATGCCTTTTCTTGGCGTTTTCTGTTTCCTCGTGGTGGTGGTGGGTTTTTAGCACCATTAAACTCTGCTTTCCACTACATGCTCTCAGATACCCGGAGCCTCGGAGCGTGTCAAAGCAACCCCTTACGAAGGCCGCGGGGGCTGTGTGAGCTGCAGGGCCGTGAGCCCCGGCCTTCTGTAGCAGAGCTGTCAGGCGGTTCCCCCATTAGAAAATAGACACCAAAAATTCCTCTTCCACCCCCACCTCGGTCTCCCTGCCAGCCCTAGATTCCAGGTTTATTTAAGGGTCCTTTCTTTTGGGTTCGGGTGGGAGTGGAGCGTGTATTTTTTGCCATGCGAGTCTGACAGGCCCTTGGGGAGGATGAGTGGGTGTCTTGAAGCGTTAGGGAGAAGCTTGGCAAGTGCTTCACTTCCAGGGATCTCTTTGCATTTTTGGCTGCATCTGCTTTTTTATCCTGCTGCTCTTCAAGCTTTTTTCTGAAGCAGCAAAGTAACACCCCGGCAGCGCTGCCACCAGGAATAGCACTGCTCCTGTTCCTTGAAGGCTTGGCCACGAAACCTGAGGGGTTTCTGGTTTTCTGTTGTTTCCTCCCCAGGCTGCTGGGCTGGACGGGACAGCCCTGGGCTCCCTGTGCCTGGTGCTCCAAATCTGAGTGTGTATCGTGTGCCGGGGGTGAGGTCTTGTCTCCTCCTTGGTGGCCTCCTGGAGGAGTCCTCTGCTGCTGGAGCTGGGGTGGGAGCGAGCTGGAGGCTGCTCGGAGCTGGCTGCACCGTGGGGCTGCTGTAGATGGGATGTGTTTTGGGTTTTTCCAAAAGCAGCAGACTTCAGTGATGCTCTTCAAGGTGTCCTGTTTCTTGCTGTGTCCTGTTCCGTGCTCCAAGCTTGTTTCCTGCTCTGTAAAACCAAGGGACAGAGCAAAAGCACAGCAATGTCACTGAGGTGCTGAAGGAAGGTCCTGCCCCACAGGCTGGAGGAGCAGCTTGAGGCTTTCAGCTGCTCTGAGGCTTTTTGCCAGGATTTTGCAGTGTGCAGAGCAGGGAGCTTTGGGAGCACAGCTCCTGGCAAGCCTGGCAGCTGCAGCTTGCCCTGCAAAGGTCAGAGGGGCTCAGCGGAGCCACAGCAACTGATTGTGGTGGGGCTGGGGATCTGCTGTGCCCCTTCGTCTCCTGAGTTAGGCGAGAGGGCTGGGGAGGTGGAAGCGATTTGTTGATTGTTTTGGCATGCAGGGGGAAGAGAAGCAGCCCCCCTTGATTGTCTTCACTTTGCAGTTCAAGGAAGCACAAGTGCAGGTGTGCCTGGTGAAAAATGGGGCTTTTGGGTCATTCTGGGATCCTGTTCTCACTTTTGCTGCTGACTCATGAAATGACCTTGAATAAACGAGATCCCTGTGTGTCGTCCCTTCTCTCCCATTTGCAGGGCCCAGGGGAGCTCCCTGTTTGTGTAGGTGATGCTGAGCCCCTGCCCGGGGCTGTGCGGGGGGGTGGGTGCCAGGGGTCCTGTCCTGCAGCCTGGTGGGGCTGCACAAAGGACAAGGGTGGAAATACAAAGCAAGAAGAGGGAAGAAACGTGTGGGTGGAGGTGCGTTAATGGGCTGGCCAGCCCTGAATTTAGTCTCTGGCCTGGGATAGCTGCTCTCCACGTGCTGACCCAGCAAATGGCTGTGGCACACCCAGCAGCCAGTGAGTCTGACTGCTGCAACACGGCCACACATCAGGAGTTAGGGCGTTTTCCGTGCTTTTCATGGACTAAAAAAGCTCTGCTTTGTTTGAAGCTCCTTTCCTCTCCCCCCACATGCACGTGTCTCCTGATCTCTGCTGAAGAGTGACGGCTCCTCTAAGGTGGCAGCTGAGAAGTAACCTCAGCAACTCGGTGCTGGGACCACTCCAGCTGCCCGTGGAGGTGGCAGGGCTGTGCCAGCAGCCTCGCACAAGGGCTGAGGAGCTGCCCCATCCCCAACACTGGGGTCAATTTTGGTGGTGGTGTCTGCTCCTCAAAGCAGGAGGCAGCACGCAGGGAGCCACCCCTGTCCCAGTGCTGCTCGCTCTTCTCTTGCTGATGCACAGGCTTCAAGTGCTGCCTGGTGCTGCAGCACTGGGAGAAAAATGGTGCGAGAAAAATGGTGTGAGAGGTACTGAGCCTGCTTCTGTACCAGCGATGCTCTCTCTGCAGTGAGGCTCTGGAAAAGCAGGGGTGCAGGAACCTGCCTTCCACGAGTGTAGCAGGAGGTCTGCCCTCTGCTCGCCCCATCTCCCAGGCTTAGAGGTGCTGGGAACTGATAGCTCTGTGGCAGCGCAGTGCTGGTTGGGGTGCTGAGGGTGGCTGTGAGCCCAGCAGGATCTGTGCCTGCTGCGGGAGGGCTGCTGGTGCCCTCGGCATCCCCAAGCCCCAGCCTGGGCTGATGCAGTGGCTGCAGCACCGAGCGCGCCCTTAAATTCTGAATGCACCGCCTGCCCCGTGGGCTGGAAGGGGCCTTGGCTACTCAAAACACTGCTCGGAAATATTTTTTTTATGGCAGCTGGGAGCGAGCCAGGGCGAAAATGAGCTGAGGCCGCTGAAGGGAGATAAGCTGAGACGTAAACTGTGATTTTCTGCCCTGTGAGCCCTATGCATGGATTTCATCTTTTAATGGAAGTGCAGTAAATAAAAGCCATTTTCACAATAAGCTGAGCAACAGGTCATAAGCGTCTGAGCCACTGAAATTGATAGAAGTGAGCTAAGCGTAACAAATCTCCCAAAATTGCACCAGACTCCACTTGTATCTAGTCCCTTCCTGCATCTCACCAATTATAGCAAATGGCAATTATTTCTGAGCCAGAGCTTTCTCTGAATAAAACCTCAGTCAAAGTAGAGATACTTTATCTTCTTTTTAAATAGATTTGTACCGGAGGAAGAGCCCCCAGTGGGGAGAAATCCCATTTGAAGGGGCTTTCCCTCGCAACGTTTGCACAGAGTGGCTGCCGGACACGCATGGAGGCGTTGATTTGACCGATGTGCTCTGCTGGCTCTGGCTGAGGGGGGAATGTAGAGAGACTGTCAAACATGTTCCCTTTTGAGTTTCACTTGTGTCTTCGTTAGCAGGGAGCACGTGAGCTGGCTGCTGGGGAGCTCCTGTTGCTGGTAGAGTGCGGCTCTTCCAGTTGGATTCAGCAGGTGACTGCCTCTTCCCAGTCCCTTCTGCAGGGCTGGTACCCGGTGGTCCTTCTGGGTGCAAACCAGGCTCTCAAGTCTGAGTTCAGGCTAAATGAGAACACTTTTATCCTACATAACCTCGATGCCTGGCTGCTTTCCTGCACGCAGGAGTGGGTTGCATGGCTGGGGGCTGGTTGGAAGTGCTCTGCTGGGTGCTGCTGGCGAGGCAGCAGCGCACGGTGGTGGGTGTAGGAAGCTCACCTGGCTTCCTAATTGATGCCGTTAGTGCTCCCTACCAAAAAATCCCTGTGAAAATGGGCGCTTTCTGTCTGGACTGCTGGAGAAGTTGTAGCTGAACAGCTTCTCGTTAGGTGCGCGGAGGCTCCTGATGTGGCACCTTCCTGGCTTCCTGAAAAAACTGCCAAAGGTCTTAAGTAGCCTGAGGACTGATCCTTCTCCTGGCATTGTGAGGGGAAGAGCCTCACTGGGGGTGTTTTGCAGGGTGTGGGAGCCGGTGGGACAGGACGGGCTGGCCATGTAGCTCGTTGTGTCCCCAGGCCACTGCTGGGAGAGGCTTTGGTGAGATGAGAAATCACCAGGGGGGAGCGATGAGCGCTGCGCAATGATGCGTCCTCCCCTGTCATGGGGGAGCAGAGTTTGATTTACTCTGCGTTAGCTTCGCATGAAGAACAGGGTGGTTTTTTTTTCATTTTACTTTAGACTTGGGAATTCCATTCTTTTCCCCCCGTGGGTTGTTAATGAAAAGCACTGAAGCAGCTTCTCTCCAATTTAACTTGCTTGCATGAACTGGCAGCCCCCTCTCCCTACAACCTCCCCAAGATATATGTCAAATATTTGCTTAGAGGCTTCTGAGGCTGCCTCTCGAGCAAGCTCCGTGCACAGTCCTGCCTGCAGATGTTCTTCAGCAGCGTTGCAGCTTGGTGGATGCAGGCAAACACATGTCCAGGGTCCCCAGTCCAGTTTGGCAGAGGAGCATGTTTGGGGGAAAAGAAGCCTTCGGGGTCTCTATGAACCTTGTTCATCTTCTAGGGCAGCAGGTAGGGAGGGGAGGTAGCACCAAAAAGCTGCAAACTGCTCAATGTTTATAAACCTGACTGTTGATGAGGATGTTGCAGCTCAGAAGGCGCTGATCCAAGAGCCGTACACCTGCTGCCTGGGGAGCAGAGGTCCAGTGGGACCCCAAGATGCTGACCCCACAGGACCCCGTGGTCCCCGAAATCCATCAGCTGAGCACAGCAGCAGCGTTGGAGGAGCAGAGGGTTGCACAGCCCGTGCAGCACCTGGTGCTGTGCAGGATTTTCCCCTCCATGTACTCTGGGCTGCTCAGACCCCATATCCTCAACACATCGGGGTTCCCCAAGACCCTCCAGAACTGCAGCTCGCCCTTTGTTTCCTGAAGCCTTCCTTTAATGCAGTTGGCCCCTGCTAACCCCTGCTCAATTTGGGAGGCACTGTCTTTGTTTCCTTTCGTCTAGCCGGCTGTAATCCGCGCCTGGCTGTGCCCCTTACTGGGCAGCCATTTATTTTCCTTAATCTTTCATGAAGCACTTTTATCATAAGCTCTCCGAAAATCCGCTGAAATTAGACCCTCTAAATCACCTTCATCTATTTTAAAAGGCTTTGCTTTTGCAGATAACACCGCCAGGTTGCCCGGCATGCCTCTCTCCCACAGTCCCTTAAGGAAGTTGTGTTGCCTTGACCTGCTCAGGTTGTGCTTTGCTGCTTTCCGAATTGGCTGACCCCCAATTAGACCGAGAATGAAGTTCCTTCCCTCCTGCAGTCTGATATTTAGCTCTGCACTCCCGGGGTTGTGGCTGTCTTTTTATTTGTACTTTTTCCTTCTAAAATACTGGTCAGTCCTTGGGTGTGCGGAGGGAAGGCGGGTGTGATGCATGGCTGAGCCCGGCCCTGCGTTGGGAGGATTTATTTTTCTTTCCTATGTTGTGGAAGTAGATTGTTTTCCAGGCACACATCGGTGGCCTTTCCCTGTTGTGAAAGCTTGGGAAAAATAACATCAGCTGGGCCACGTCTCTGTGTATGGGAGGGAAAATAAGGCTGCTTGGAGCAAAGCCCCCCGGCCTTGTGGGCTCAGACACAACCCCATCCAGCAGCTGGAAGCTGCAATTAGATAAATTCAGGCTGAAAACGAAGCACAAATCCCAAAATGAAATTAGCCGGCCACTGCCAGGCAGGGGTCATGCTGTGTGATTGCTGCAATCTCTCCTGCTCCCGAGCCGTAGGAGCAGCCCCTTTCTGGCAGAGCTGCTTTGTGTCGGCTCTCCCGTACCCGAGTTGCCAGAAGGCTACAACATCCTGCAATATTGCTCTTTTTTTCCTCTGCTTTCTGCAAATAAAGCAAGCCTCTTCCCGCACCTCTCAGACAGGGTAGGACGTGGGAGGGATGCCTTGAATAAAAACATCCATCCTCCCCTGCATCCCTTCTCTCCCCACCCCATCACTCCCGTCCACAGGTTAAATGCCAGAGCGGAGAGAGAAATTGAATATTGGTGCCTGTGCTCCCCGAGGCTGCTCACAGATGGGAAATTCATCGTCCCCTGGGCGATCTGGCTAATCCCTCTGGGGCCACGTGTCGGCTGGCAGGCGGTGACACAGAGCCAGGGGTTGCAGCCGGAGCTCCCGGTGTCCTCGGGTCAATGGGATGCTGGTCCCATCGCGCTCTGATAATGGCGAGGACATCTCTAGGAGCAGGGATTTATTTGCCATGTCTGGCCCGGCAAAGGTAATTTGGGATTTAAGCCCTGCAGAGTGCAAGGAATAAGTAAGCAGATTGCTATTTTCTGAGGGAGATGCCAGTAAAAAACATGAGTCCGTTTCCTTTTTTTTTTTTTATCGTTATTTAGGGAAAATGATGCTTTGTACCCTGTACAACTGGGCGGGCCATATTAAGGGCAGCAAAACCAGGATTAAGCCCAGGAGCAGGACTAGAGAAACCTTTTAAAAAAGAGCCAGGACATTTCCTTCAGTAATCCCAAGGCGGATGAGTTAGTGACCCCAGGGGGTGCTTGCAGGGAAGGCAGAATGCTGCTGTCACACTTCTCCCCCCTGCCCTGTAGGGCTCAGTGAATTATTCCCTGCTGGTGCTGGTTGCCTGTTGGGGCATTTCATCTTCTGCATCCACTTGTAGGGTCTGGCTCGGGCCACCTGGGCCATCCCTTGGTGAAGTGGGGTGGTTTAACATGGTCTTGCATGGTCTAACGTGCTCTGGCTGTTAGAAAAACATTATAGGAGAAGTTTGTACCTTTATGTGTGTGTACATGTAAAAGCATATTTAAACATGTTGGCTAATACATTAAAAATAATTGTTATTGGTTACACAAATTACTGGCAATATTGCTGTGACTGTATTACAGCTGAAATTCTCACTTGATTGCTACCACATAATTTTTAGCAAATAACCAGAGCATTCCAGCTTAAATATTGTCACAGTGTCCTTTTAATAGGCAAACGAGGTAATTACAATCTCCTTGGATAATAGGATGGCTCCTACCTATCTGTGTGCATGTGATGAATTTTCCTGATTTCAGGCAATATTTGTGTGTCCTGCTGTAGTATCCCAAAGCTTAACAAAAAAAAAAAATCACAAAACTTTAGTTTTAGGCAACGTAGGTTGACAGGGAGCTCTGCAAATGGGTGAGTGAGGATGAGAGTCCTGGTGTCTCCAAAAATGGGAGAGAGGATGCCTTGCACAACGGGCATCTGAGCTGCTGCTGTCTGGCTCCTCTTCCAGAGATGCAAGTGCAAACCCAAACCTTTCCCTGGCTGGTCCTGTGCAGGCAATGCTGCGTGTGCTGCCCTTGCTCCTGGTGCCCTGTGGAGGGTTTGCAGCCACGGACGTGGTGGGAGATGTGTGCCTGGCACGGCAGGTTTGTGCTGGGAGAAGCGCCCTGGTGCAGGCTGCTTTTGGGGCTGGGAGCTGGTTGATGGGACGTGGAGGGAAGAGTTTCCTGGTGAAGAGTTTTCCTGGGTGCTGCATTGCCGCGAGGAGCACAGGCTGGTGTGGGCTCTGGTCTCTGCACATGAACGGAGCTGTAAAAGACCCATTCGTGCCACACTCATGATAAATTCTGAAATACTCAGCTCTTGCAGTGCTGCTCCCAGCACGCCGGTGGCTCAGTTCTCCCACCAGCAGCACAGCAGACCCCTTGCGATTCTGGCACAGTTATGCTTTACGACAAACTCCGGTCTCTTGCAGGCACAAAAGCTGAAATCTTGGGCTTGCTTTCCAGCCATGCGGAGTGAGTTTTGTAAGTGAGCAGCAGCGAGCAGCTCCCAGCCTGCTGCTGCTGCTGGGGTTGGGTCAGCTCTGCCGGGCTCCAATTTTGTTCCGTCAGCTCTGCAGCTTCATTCCCATCCCCTCTGGGCATGTTCCTGGGGAGACCACACATCCCCTCCTGGGAATGGCAGGTGTCAGGGACGGATGGGAGCTGGGGGGTTGTTTCTAGCTTGTCTGCTTAAAAAAAAAAAAAAGAAAAAAAGGAAAAAAAAAATATATTTTCTTTAAATGTGTCTTGGTCTGTGCTGAGGTTTGCAGTGAGGTTGCAAGTGGTGTGGTGGGTCTCAGTGCTACCTGCATGCACCAGGGCAGTGTTTTGCAACCCGGGGGCTCCTCCATGTCCCCTGTCTGCCTCCCCGCTTGCCTCTGCGATGGATTTGCTCTGGGAAGGAAATTACTGCTGCAGAATGAGCCCCGCAGCCCTACCTTGCCATCACCTAAACGGTGCTCCTCCTGCTCTGCGCGCACCCTGCCTCCGATGATTGTAGCAGGGAGAATGCCTTGATTGCTGACAGCTTCTCAGGAGTTGTGGCACAATTGAATCAGTTCCCTTTCAGTGCATAGAAACCCTCCAAATTGTAATCACAGGCCATTCTCCCTCTTCGCATTGTGTTCGGCAGGCAGCTGCAGCCAGCACTCTCCTCCTCATCCTCCTCCTCCTCCCGGAGCCCCCAGCCGTGCTGGCACCGTCCCCTCGCTCTTGCCCCCCGTGGGGCTGCTCCCTACAGCATTTGGGAGCCTCCTGCGAGCCAGGTTTGGGATGGAGCAGGAGAGGAGAGGCTGGGGGCTGAGCTGGCTCCTGGTAGCCACCAGCACCCGAATGCAGGGCTGGGATATGTGTAGTTGAAGCCTGAAAGAGCTTCAGGTCCCCCTTTAGGTGCTCCCCAGCCTTCCTCCCCCCCAGGAGGATGCTTCTCCTGCCCGTCTGCTCCAGTTGAGGTGCTGGCATGGGCATGGGACCTGGCACTGCCTGCCCGGAGTGAGCCAGCACGGCAGAGGGTCACCAAGTCAGTGGAAAATTGAGTGTGGAGAGAATTAGGGCAGCAAGGCATAATAATAAAACCTATTGCTGTTGAAGCCAAGCCAGGAGAAGCTATAGAAGGAGGGCCGGGTGCCAGCTCAAGGGAAAAAGTATGATTCAGTGTGGCCCTGAGCTCATCCATCTGCAGGCTAGGACAGGGCTGGAATAAGCTTTGGGGCAGGCGGGGAGGAGATGCTGAGCCCTGTCCCGTGGCCAAGGTGAGAGGCTGGGCAGGAGGCAGAACCAGCAGGGGGGGAGGCACGAGGAGGGGGTGCAGGGGCTGCCCTGGGACCCGTTGCCTCCCAGCTCAGCCCCGCTCCTCTCCCCACAGCCCCTGCTGGGCTTCCACTGGGCTACTGCTGGAGCTGGTCTGTCCCTTCCCCAGGGGGCTGGGGAGGTAAATCTGAAAAGAAAATAAATGTGCAGCGGAGAAGAACAGCTCGGAAGCGGCTCTGTGCTTTGAGGTGCGGGTTTTTGTCGTTCTGGTTGTGCTCGGATCATGCGCCTGATTTTCCAAGGGGGAAATCTAAAACGTGTTAAACTTGAGATGCCCAAAGTCCGTGCTGTGGAGCGTGGTTGGGGGGAAACTGCACGCAGCAAGTACATGGGTGTGTGTGTGTGTGCGCTCTGCGAGCATCCGTCCCGTTCAGCAGTGCGGCTCCGACGTGCGCTTTGCTTTAAGCACCTGTGCCACAAAGGCTTCAAGCGAATGCGAGCAACAGGAGCATCCTGGAGGCTTAAGGTGCAGTTTGATCTCACGCTGGGAAGAGAGCTATCTCAGGGTGGCAGCCAATTAAAAAACAAAACCCGAGCTGTCTGCTGTGATCCTTCCTCCCCCCCCACCGAGCCCCAGCTGCGGAGCCAGCCGCCGTCTTATCGCGGAGTCTCTGAGGCAGCCTGCTTCGTCTCCCAGGCTTTTAAACTTTCTTTTGTCCCAAGAAGTCAAAGCAAATTGTAGGCAGCCAGCTAGAACGTGCTTTCCTTGGGGATCAGTTTTCCTTGGCAGATAAGCAGGCTTTTCGTTATGCGCTGAGGTCTCGGTGCTGCTCTCCTCCAGCCCTATGACTGAAGCTGTGATCAGGGGCTGCGTCATGGCATGAGGGGGAGCCTGAGGAATCAGCTCCATCCCTGGGGCACCTCGGGCATCTTTGGTGCGTCGCGGACATCCCTGGTGCATCTCACAGCATCCTCAGCATTGCACTGCACCTCGTGTAATATCTCAAAGGCATCCAAGCCTGCTAGGAACTCCTGAGCTTGAAATGCAGTAGGAGGGCCCCTGGGGCTGTGGCACAGCTTGACCTCCAGCTTCACGCATGGCTGGGTGCTGGCTGGAGTTCCTCTTGCTGGGGTTTTCCCCAAGGAGGACACCTGGGCATCCTGCTGAAGGCAGCTCTGGAGCTGGGAACAGGGAGGACCAACCCTTGTCCCATCCCAGAGCCCTGCCAGGAAGCAAATGGCCCTGACTGGAGCTTAAAGATTGCGTCCGCACGTCAGCCCGGGTAGAGCAGCTCATATATTCTTGTTTCCCTAAATGAAGGATGCACTCAAGCAATTGAAAACAACTTCTGGGACAATCTCGTTCCATTATGTCTAATGGAATTGGGTGTACGTGGTGCATAGTGTGTGCTGATATCTTAGAGAAACAAAGAGGGATTTTCCCATTATTCAGAGAATGGATGAGACGTGAAATGAACTCCTCAGAGGCGTTTCAGTTTGTCACAATAGAACAAAGTGAGTCACGTTTGGAGGATTCGGGAACAAAACGTGTGCGAGTTTGTATTCCCCATGTTTGCATGTTCCCTCACGATTTTTTTCCCCGTCCACCCTTTCCTGTTAAAATTGGGCAGCAAGAACCCAAACTCCAGGTGTTTCATTTATACTTTTCAAGGTGACCCCAGCCCTGATGGGAGCCTCGGCTCTTGGAGCACCCCGGGGTGGGTTGGAGAGGGGTGGGAGGTGGCTGCGGGGACAGGGCTGTGCTCCCTGCTCTTGTCGCTGGAAAACACACACAATTTTTTAATAGAGCCATCAGCAGGTTCTCCTCAAATGGGTTTTATTTGCCTTTTTGTTTGTGAGCCCGGAGGAGGCATTTGTTTGTGTCTTAAAAGCTGGAAGTGACCACCAGGACCAGCAAATCCAGCGAAGCAAGGCGAGAGCACCGCGGCTCTTCTGAACGCGGTAGCTGGAGCGGAAAGGAAATAACTAAACATCCCGCTGAACTGGAATAATTAATCTCATATTGATAAGTAAGCTAATGGATTCAATGGACTATGGGATGTTGTACGGGCAGCCCTGGGACTACTTGATGCTTCCCAGCCAGAGAGGAGTGTCCAAAGCTCTCCTCACGGTTTTCTTCTCAGGAAACATAATTTCACTGAGGAAAGGAGGGAGGAAAGGGGTACCACTTAATTTGTACCCTGCGGTTGGCTGAATTAAAATTAAAACTGTCATTTTGCTTGGAAATATTGTTTTTCATGGCTGGATTCCAGGAAGCTTTGCTGGGTGGGCATCGCGCGTCTGGTTCTGCACCATAATAAATGAGCTGCGCTCCCGCGGGATGGGGGAGGCGTTTCCAGAGGACAAATATCACAGACCTGGGGCTCTGTCCCAGCCCGGGCAAGGGCAGTGTCAATGCCCACGAGGAGCAGATGGAGGCCCAGAGCTGTGACTGTGTCCTCAGCTGGCAGGAGCCCCCTGTGCCCCCCTGGCAGCGCTTCCAGCAGCACTGACCTTGCCTGTGCCAGCTCTGCGGCACCCTCTGCTTTTGGTTATTTATGCATTTGAAGCAGAGTTGGTTTGGGCACTTTTTTTCTTTTTCTTTCTTTTATTTTTTTTTTTTATTTCCCCCCCAAAGCATGGTTAGGGGCCAAGCTAGGGCTGGAGATGCAGCGAGAGGTGCAGGCAGCAGCCTCCCTCCATCTGTTCATGCTGATTTGGGAAGGGGCGCGGAGTCCTTGCTTCGTGGCTGGCATCAGACCCCCGAGTTTGTTTCTCCTTCAGCAGCATCACTTAATTTTCTCCTGCAAAAGCTCTGCCCAAAAATAAATCCCTGTCAGGAGAACCTTAATTAGAAAGAGAAATAAATCTCTTCCTGGGCTCTCCGAGCTGCCCAGCTCCCATCCCAGCAGCGGAGGGGAAAGCCCTGCTCCCACTGCTCCCGAGCCCACCCTTCCTTGTGGCTTCTGCCTCGTGCTGAGCTCCTCTTTGCTGCACCTGCGTTGCTGATTAAGAGCTGCCTTGAAAGGCAACTTCAAACTCCTAAAGGGCTGTTTCCCGACTTAACAAATCAATGCATTAAAATCTATAAATATTTAATCACGGCTCGTCCTCCGGAGGAGCTCCTGTGACTGTTGCCCTTGTGCTTCTTCCCTCCCTGCGGCGCCCACCAAGCTCGCTGCTGCCCTTGGCATCGGCATCCGAGGTCTGCGGGGGAGCACAAAGGGCATGGGAAAGCCCTGCCCGCGTCTTCTGGTGCAAGCAAACTGAAAAGTGCAATGGCAGGGAGAGCAGGTTTAACCCTAGGGCTTGCAAGGGTGTGGGAGTTTCCTTTTGAAATATTTTCTCCTCTCCCTGAGGTGTCCGGCAGTGATCCTGGTGCAATAAGTGTTTTGGGGAGGTTTGTACCTGCCTGCTCCTCGTGCTGAGGGTAGGCAGGAGGGCAGCGAGCAGCCGATGTGGAGGTGAGGTGTTTGTCTGGGTGTGCAATGCCGGCTGGTGGCAGTGCCGGGCACCTCCCGTGCTGTCCTGGCAGGGGTTCAGGGGTGGATGGCTGGCTGGCCTGCGGGCACGTGGCTGACTTATTTCTGCACGCTGCAGACCTGAATCGCAAAGCACAAACTGAACCCCAAGCAAACTCTGAAGCTCTCTAGAAAAGAGACACAAATAACGTGGCTTATGCTAGGGGTTCTTCATCACTCTGAACACTTTTTTTTTCCTTTTTCCCCCTGCAATTAAATGCAAGGTCTTGCATCACCTGCTGCCACAACCCCCAGGGAGCGGCAGGGGATGTGACAGCAGGAGCGCTGGGGATGGAGCCGGGCTGTGCCCTGAGCTGGCGAGGGGCAGGATGGTGCCGGGGGGCATGTGGGCTTCCAGGGACCCCCGGCATGAACCAAATGATTGGAAGATTTTGGGGGCTGGTGGCCTGAGTTATGGAGACAGGCAGGCACGGGATGAGCTATGTTAGCAGCACCCAGGCTGTGCTGCCTGGGGAGGCCGATTCTCCCAACTTCTCTTAGCCATCTGTTGGCCTTTGCCCACGCCTGAAGATTTGGCTGTCTTTTCCACTTCTGGAGAGGTGACATTGGAGAGGCTTGGAGATGCTGAAGCGAGCCAACACCGTGTAGCAGGTCATGCTGCTCTGCCAAACCGCCCGCCAGCTGGTGATGTGGTGATATCTCCAGGAGCGAGTCTGCCCCATGCATGGTGCCAGGACCCCTGTTGTGTGGGGTTGGGATGGGATGCTGGGTGCTGGTCCTTCCATGGGCTGTCCCAGAAGATGCTGTCCCCATCAGGCTGTCCCACGTGCAGTTTGGTGGAGGCGCAGGGGGCACAAAGCCTTGCATGGCTCACACCAGACCTGGGGGTTGTTGGCTCTGTGCCTGTGTGCTCTGACTTTGGGATGTCCCAGGGATGTGATGGGACCGGTGTGTCTGGGGACGGGTGTGCCCAGCCGGTGCTGCTGCCGCTTGTGGGGCTGGGAGGAGGCTGGGAGACAGCTTCTGTGGGAGCCTCGGTAGGATACTCAGCTGTCCCATGTGGTGAGAGGCTCTGTTTTAATTTCTGAAGGTGAAAATAGGAGAGAACCCACATGTGTGGGGCTTTCTGGGGGCTGGCTCCATTTTGAGGGCTTTTGCGGGGTCCTCCAGCCCCACAGACTGTGGAAGGCAGCGGTGCAGGATCTGTCCCATGTTGGATCCATCCCCTTTTGAACACAGCGAAGTGCCAAACGTCTTGATTTTCCCTCGCCCTCTGAAACGGCGAGGAAATTCCAAAAATCTCTTGGTGACAACTCTGACACTTCTGTTCCCATTTGCTCCAAAATTACCTTTCAAATGTAGTTCAATCCTCTCTGGCAGAAGACCTGTCAGAGAGAGACTTTTTCAGGACAGCTGAGGAAGAGAGGAAGCAGGGAAGCAGCATCCAGCCCCGCTGTCTCTGAGGGAACCGAGCACGGCACGCCACGGCGCTGAGTGCTGCGCTGCACTCTCTCCCCTTGCAGCGTGAGTCCCAAAGGGAGACAATGTTCTGAGTATTATAATTTGATGATAATAATTCAGCATTTACAGAATCTGCTATCTCTGGATAACAAAGCGTGTCAGGAAAAAATATGATCCCCGGTGACAGGTGGGGGGATGAGAGGTGAAGCGACTTGCTGGGTGAAGTCGGGAGAGCTGAGCTGCAGAGCTGGGTGTGGAAGCTGGGCTTGGAGACTTGGGGCTGAAGGGTTTTGCCTTCTTGGAGCAGGAGGGTACGGCAGAGATCTGGAGAGGATGGGAATAACATTATTTGTCTGAGAAGTAAACAAATACAAGCTGCAAATATGGTCCTGATGGTGTTTCTGATGGTATAAGTAATGTCAAAGCTTGAGAGCAAGCAGGCTTGTGCTCCTGCCCTTGGAGAAGTGCTCAGACATCTTTCTGCATGAAAGCGGTGTCTGTATTGTCGTTATACCTAATTGCTGGGACTCCTCCTTACCTGCACGACTTCACTGCTGAAATGTGACCGGGAGGATGCGGGCAAGGGGAGCGGGGTCTGGGGTAGTGAGTCAAAACCGGGGATGGTAACAGAAATGGTCTCAGAATTAAAGTTACGGAGCTGCTGCCACAGCACTGTAATTACTATGAGGATGGGGGAAGCGCAGATGAGGAAATGCAGGAGCCTGCCTGTTGGTGGGCATCCGGGCAGGGGTGAGGGGGCAAAGCCAGGTGGTTTGGGAGGCCAGCTGGGGGGGAGAATAAATGTTTGGTTTAGTTTTGATGAAAGGAAGGGTGGAGGGGAGCTGGGCTGTGGAGCATTTGGGGCACAGCTGTGGAGCTGTGAGGCATTTCCAGCCAGAAGCATGGGATTTGTGGGGCATGGTGGGACCTTGTCGTCCCTCTGTGCTGGGGCTGCTGCACCCACCCCAAATCGTGGCAGGCTCCCTGCCCTCGTCCCTGTCATTCCTGGGGCAGAGCTGCTGCGTGCATGTGCTTTGCTCCGCGAGCAGCAGAGCTGCTGTTTGTGCAAGGGGAACCTTTTATTTGGTGAGTGCTGGCCTCTGCCTGTTCATTTCATGCTCGCTGCCCAGAGATCAATGCCTGGTTCTTCCCAAGACCTTTATTAAATGCTCCTGAGTTACTGGAGCTAGCCGCAGGCTGGCTGGTTAGCGCTGGGAGGGAGCAGGGCAGGTGGATTTCTTTCCCTGGTCCAGTGCTTCTGGCTGCCTTTTGCATTCCTCTGCCCCTTCCCTGCGTGTGCTGCCTGTTTGTGTTTTGTTTCCTCGCCTCTGCTAATGGCCAAATGCTGTTTTTTTTTTTTTTTGGGAGAGTTGTCTGTGGTGACACAATTAGAGCTGTGAATCACTAAGTGGTGGGAAATGAGCAGTTATCCGTGTCTGCTCCCAGCAGAGGCCACGGAGTCACCGGCTGCCGAAATGAGCTGCGGTGCCCCTGGTTTTCCCTCGTGCTCCGTGTGAAAAGGAGCTGGGTTTGTTTTCGCCTCCTGGGTGACGGATAGCCTCTCTTCTCAGCTGGGTGTGCTTTGCCCCAAACGGGTCCTAAAGCCTCAGCACCTTCCGGGCAGGACAGGAGCGTGGGATGTGAGCTCTCCGTGGGCAGAAGCGAAACTGGGGAGGGCACGATGAGGTTTCAGTGCTGTGCTGGGGGGGCTGAGCGGCCACTGGATGGAGATGTTGTTCCTGCTGGGCCCTGCAGCCGGTGGGCACTGGAGGAGGCAGGAGAAGAGGCGCCCTGGGCTGCAGGCGCTGGTGGGAAGGCGCTTCCTGCAATATGCAAAACGCTCGCAGGAGCAATGGGGAATTTCTGCCTGACCTCAGCTGGTGTGATCAACCGATGCCCTGAAGCATGAAAATAAATAGCTCTGACTCATAAGAACAAGTGGTGCAATTACTTTAGCTAGGATAAAATATTTGTAAGTATCTAATCCTTTCCTGTTCCGCGAGCACTTATCTCCCTGCTGCTCCCCATCCCCATCCTTGGCTCGGCGGCACAGCTCGGCGCACACGAGCAGCCCTCCAGCCCTGCAGCCCCTCCAGCTCTGCGTCCTGGGGCCTTGTTCCTGCAGCCCCTGCTGTGACCTGCATGTGGTGGGAGGGATGCTGCGGCTCCAGGGCACCTCTCTTAGCCCGGGGTCATTTTGCCTCAGCCTGTTTAATTAGGACAGATCCCGTCCCCCTGCCCGCAGCACAGGAAGGGTGGCAGCACTCAGCCCCACGGAACCACAGGCAGAAAGTGGATTTGGATGAAAACGTCCCCTTTTATTTTTTTTCCCCTTAACATTACCCACCGGCTGCCTCCCGCGTCACTCTCCTTCCCTCTCCCCTGGGTTCAGTGCGCGCTGTTTTGTGTGTTAATTTTGATTGCTAATCACTGCAGCTGAGCTCGTGCTTCGCGGCGGGGAGCCCGCTGCATCCCACCTGCCTCCCTGCACGCCCCCCGCCCGCCCTGCCCCGCCGGGTGACGGCAGGTTTGTCTGACTGTGAAACCACGAAGTCCTTGAGCGTGTCGACTCGGAAAATAAAGTGCTTAACAGGCAGAATTCGCCCTGGAGTCATTCCGGGGCTGCTGCACACAGCCGGTTCTCACCATTAGCAGCTGGCTCTGCCCGCACCTCGGCGCACAAATGCTACCTAATAAATGCTGCTGTAGGGAGGCAGAGCAGCCCCAGCAAGCTCTGGTTCGGTCAGCCCGCTGGCCTGGGCTGGGTTTTGGTCTGCTGGAGGTGCTGGAGCAGCCCCCTGTGAGCTTGGTGAGCTGCCTGGTGATGCCCCGTGGACCATTCGCAGTGATATGGGGTGAGCCTGGGTGTCCTCACTGCTGGCTGCGACCACAGGGCTCACCCCAAATGGGCTCTCCAGGGACACCTCGTGCCTGCCCCGCTGTTCTCTACTGGGCAGTAAAACTCTCTCTGTTTACCTAATAATTTCCCATGGCCAAAGCAAGCTGCCTTTGCGCCCCTCTCGCAGTGGAGAGATTTTTCTTACTCAAACATCTTTTTAAAAAAATATTTTTTGCCTAACAGTGATTTAACGCTACTTTTCTTAAAACTAGTTTTACTTTGTTTTAGGCATTCCCTGCTTCGGAACTAATTGCCAGATGAAACATTAAGTTGACAGCAAAACATTTTAAGTGGATTTTTTTTTTTTTCTCAATGCTTTCAGCAAACAGAAACATGACTTAATCTCATGGCTGTGCCCTGATGTCCAATCTGCCTTTGGCAGCACTATACTTGGACAAATGTACGTGGCAATACATTCTTCTTTTTTTTTTTTTTTTTTTTTTTTCCTTACTGATTTCACAGTCAGCAGGAAAATAGTCCTGACTTCAGCTGCACTGTCACGGGGTTAGCATCTCACGAGGAACTGGCCGGTGCAGCTGGAGGTGTGCAGGCAGAGGGTGCAGCTGGGAGCTTCTCGTGGCTTTCAAGGTTTGCTGCAGGACAGGGAAAAGAACATGCTGCCTGGTGGAGGCTTTTGGTGGCGCTCAGTGTTGTGTCCAAACTGCTCTGAGGAAGTCTGGAGCCTTGTTCGGCACAGAGCTAAAGCTGAAGTTAAGGATGCTGTGTCCTGTGTTGCCCTCGCTGCTGTTCCTCCTCCTCCAAGCCTCGGAGCTTCTGGGGTCTGTGGGCTTGCCCTTGCATTCCCTGGGCAGGTGATGGTGGGACCTCGAACTGGATCTGCTCCACCTGGAGGGAGCAGCTCCTGGTGGAGAAGCACCCCCAGACCAGCAGCGAGGAGACCACAAGAAGTCTTTGTGTGCTGTGGGGGCGAGAGAGGAGCAACGTCAGGAAGGAGAGCTCTGTGCTAGGAGAGTCCCGGGAGTGTTAGGGCTTTGCTGGCCCCGTAATGGTGCAGATGGGTTTCTGCATCTCACTCTTAAGCTGGCCAAGGAGTTTCTAGTGGCAGGATTTTCTAGTACTGCTTTTTGAGCAAAACGGGGGAGTGGGGGAGACATCTCCTGAGCCTGCAGCGGGGTGGGCTGGCCTCTGGTTGTGCACAGCGGGTTGGTGACTGTGATTTAATACGTGGGACCAGAGAGGTATTGCTGCTGCTCCTTTCTATGCGATGTTGGTCCACGGGGAAGGAAAAAACAAAATACAAAACCCAGCCTGGAGTATGGTGCTTTTTAGAGGGCAAATACCTGGTGGTACAGGGCTGGTTTCTGAGAGCTCGGAGCCAGGTTTTCAGCTGCTCGCCACCCACATCAGGGCTGGGTTTCTCTGCCGGGCAGTTTAAGTATTCCTGCCAGGCTCTCGGAGGACGGCATGGAAACCAAAAAACGCCTCTAACGCACACAAACTAATTACCATCGCCAGCCCCTGGAGAGCGGCTGTGATCTGAGCTGCGAGCCCTGTATCTCGATCGTTCCCTGGGAAAGAAACAAAAACAGGCTTGTACCCGCAGTCCCCGTGGACACGGGGAGATGTGTGACTCAGGCTCGGTTGTATTACTCTGTCTGCCACCGCAATATTAAAAACATTTAATAAACACGTTTGGAGCGCAGCCTGATGCACCAGCATCGCACTCACTTTGGAAGCAAAGTGACAAAATTTAGGGTAAAACTCACTATGGCGTGCCCCTGCCTGACCCCAGCATCATCCCAGCATGGCCCTGAGCACAAGCAAACACCCAGCTGTCACCGGATTGTCACCATTTTCCCAAGGGATCCCTCTCCTGGATGTTAACCTGGCCAGGAGCAGACAGATCTCCAGCCTTCAGGATTTTGCTTTTGTTCTGAGCCCTTAGGACATACGTGGGTTTTTCCTGTGTTTGCTTTTCCCTTCCAAATGGGGCTCTGTCGATCTGCTTGTCATGGGCATCCCAAAGGTTGTGTTTTGCAGATTTTGTTCTTTTTTGAGGGGTTGTCTTTCTGATAAGAAGTGACAAAAGTCTTCCTGTGGCACCTGCAGCCTTCCTACCAACACCCCTGGAAGAGCAGCTTGAGCAGAGCGTGCCCTTCTGGTGGAAACCCATCAGCTGCCACTTTTTCTTTCCTCCCCGCTCTCCACCTTGTTAGAATAAAGTGGTTTGCATGATTTTTTCCCCTTGTTTCAGCCAACAAACATGTTTGTTTCTCCTTAATTACCTGAGTGTCAATGGGGTGTTTCATCACTGTCTTTCCTCAGCCGCTTCCTTTGCGTTGCATTACGTAGCGGGTAATCAGAAGCCTCGATTGCAAATCCTGCAAAATGCACAAGACGTGAAACTGGAAAAGAACCAAAAAAGTGACCTTGAGATGACTTTCCACGTCCATGAAAATTAAAATTAACTGGGCTGATTTGGCTGGCCTGAGGGGAAGAAGGTATTTTAAAAAATAATAATAATAAAAAATCTGACAAATGAGCCAGGAAAGTTTTGGGTGTCTCGGGTGAACGGGAACATTGGAATATGTATTAGTTATAAATGTTCTAGTGCAGGGTGCCTGAAATTGTTGGAGGAAAATAATCTGTGTGTGTGAGGAGTGCATTTGCTGTGTGCGTGGCCCCGGAGCTGGCGTTGCAGCAGGGGAGGGGAGCGCGATCCGAGCGCTTGGCGCTGGGGAGCTGAGGCGAGTGTGCTGGCGCGTGCGTGCCTTGCCATCTAGATGAAGATTTATTTGGGTGGTTCTGGCAGCCTGACCCTCGGTTTTGCTGCGTAGTGCATAAATGCAGAGAACTGCAGGGGTCTGCAGCCTGCGCAGCCAAGGGACGTGGTGCATTGGGGTCTTAATTCTGATCGCTGTGAGGCTCCAAATCACCCGTGCAAGGTCCCAGAGCGTGGTCCCTGTGGGTGTTGTGGGTGAATCCAGGTACCTGGACCCACTCTTTGATGTGGATGAACCCGCTGGGGCTGTCAGGCACAGGACAGAAGGTGGCTGGAGATGGGGTTGGTCCTCTTGGGATCCCCCAGGCCCTGGGTTTCCCTTCAAGCAGCCACATTCCCCAGGCAGTCGCATGCTGCTGTGGCACCGTGAGCGTCACCCTTACCCTCATCTCGAGGGGACACGGGTCTTGTGACAGCCCTATTGAACAGCTGCCAGCATCTATCTGGTGTGTTAGCATGCACTTCTTCTTAGCTTATACCTGGGGAGGTGAGAAGAGACCAGGTGAAGGCAAAACAGCCACAGGCATGGTGTGTGGAGGGGGAGCGGTGTCGGTGTGTTGGCTGGAAGGAACACGGTGCAGAAAGGTGTTTTGGGGTTACGTGGCAGAGCCCAGCCTGCTGCCAGCCCCCTGCCTGCTGCCTGTTTGCCTATGGACTCGTTTGTCGTTTGTGAGGCTGGGCAGCAGCGTTATCTTGACAAGAGAGAGAGATTTAGAGCTCTGTAATCCATGCTTGTCCATCCTAATTACTTCCCTTATCAGCCTTCAGGAGAGTAACTTTACAGTGGTAATTAGTCTCTGGAATCCCACCCTATCTTAATTATTAACGTAGACTTAGAAGGGGAGGGGAGGGGGAAAATCCCTGTTTTGGGCTGAAAAAGCCCTTCTGGGGAGAGAGACAGATTTCTTCAGCAGTCAGATGCGGGCAGCCGTGGGGATGGCACCAGGAGGCTGCGTGCTGAGGGCTTGCAGGATGGGGTGGGCAGCACGAGACAAGGTTGTGGTTACACAGAGTGAGCTCGGATGTTGTGTTAAGGGAAGAGCCTGGCACCCACCGGTGGTGTGCTGTTGGGTGCTGGGCACCCTCAGCTTCCCTGGGCTTCACCTGGAGCCGTGGGCACTTGACTCTGCTGGAAACGAGCCCGTTCATCACCTCCAGTGTCTGAGACGCAGCACAAAATGGGCAGTTTGACCTCCTACTGCCCTACAGCAGCTGCAATTACTGGAGTATAATTCATTTCGAATGGATCCGGAGCTTTCTTCCCGTTAAGAAGCAGGGCCCAGAAGAGCGGGCTGAGCCCGGCGGCGGTGGGCACCGCGGGTGGGTGAGGGCGAAGGGCAGAGCGAGATCCTGCAGGGACCCTGAGCTAGTGCTCCTCGGGGAAGGTGCCGTTTTTCATTTCTGATGTTCGAATGAGTATCTTAACACTGAGTACAGGTAGCAATTTCATCTGTGATGTGATGATCAAGGGCAGCCAACGGTGACGAATCTCTTGCAGGAAAAACTTGGTTTTCAGCTTTTTACGAGTGGAAGCGCTTTGGTTCATAAAACTCAGATCTCCTCAGGGCAGCGTGTTGGTTTTGGTTATGTCCAAAAGGAGTTTGCAGGAGAGGAAAAAGCAGGGCTCTGGCTTTATTCCACTTTCATTGATTTTAGGACGTGTTGCTGGGTTGTAATGCACAGAGACTGTGGTGTTAGTCTGGATGCTCGGAGCTGCTGTAGCTGGAAGAGCTGGCTGTGTGTTTTGAATTTGTTGGTTCTTTGAAACCAGCTGAGTCTCAGTTCGGTCTTGTTATGCGCTTCTTGGAACGAAGCTGTTAATCAGCAAGGTGGGTCCGAGGAGCAGGCAGTGCTTGTGCAGGCTGTGCCAGCTCTGGGAACAAACGCAGCTCAGGTTCTGCGCTCCCGAGCTGACCTCTGTCTCTGAGGACCCTGCAAATAAATATCCGTAATGGGAAGGACGGTACTGGAATCTTTTTTTAGGCTGCTGCTTTAATTTTTAGATGTCTTCTATCTAACCTGGCTCCGGGAAAAACATCTTGGTTTTTATTACAAGCCCCAAAGGCTCACACTAAAAGGGATGCTTTAGAGCAGGCAATAATACCTTCCAGAAAGTGTGTGCAAAACTGCCTGAATGCTAGACTCTGCCAACACCTTCTCAGTATCTCTGGTGTTGTTTTTTTTTTTTTTTTTTTTTTCCATTTTCTTCCCCCAGTCTGTCCCTTTGTGCTGGAGCTTTGCAGAAGACCTCTTCTGCCAGGCCAGGTTAACCATCGATGTGGCCAAGAGGTCCTGAGTCGGGCCAGGATTTCAAGTAGGGGTGCAGGGACGTGGAGGCATCACCTGGCGTGGAAGATGCATTTGGAGACGATTTGCTCCCTGCTGTGCTGGTGGTGCCAGGCAGGTGGTGGGCACTGATGGATGGGCAGAGGCACCGAGCAGACAGGGAAGGACCCTGCCTGGTGCCTTTTGGCTCCCTGCCCCATTGCCCTGCTGCCACCAGGTTGTGCAGGTGCGTTGGCAGCCACCCTAGGGACACACGGTCTGTCCTTCCTTCCATCACCACACTGCGAAATGGGAGAGACAGCTCCATTTATTAATTTATAACCTCGCACAGTCTTTGTAATATCTAAAGGAAATAAACAAGCAAACCTTTGGGCTGTCCTTCCTCCAGGTAGAGCAGCAAAGTGATGGAGGTGGTTCGGTTCCCTGCACGGTGCAATTGATGTGACTGGCACGAGGTCACTGACACACAAAGCTCCTTACAGCCAGGTGCAGAGCCCTCGGGAGTGACGGGGATGTGGAGCAGGCAAAATCCCTCTGAAGGTGTGGAATTTGTGTTGGAGAAGGCTTCGTGGGCATCAGGGGGGTGAGTGGCACTGAGGACAGCCTCTGCCCTGTGATGTCCCCAGGGCTGTTGCTTGTGCCCGTGGGCCAGCAGGAGGGGCTGGGGGTGCCAGAAAGGGCAGAAACTGGCACGATTTGTGCTACAGCACTTGGGGAGGGGGAGTGGGAGGGAGAAATGACCCCATGAGCTGCCTTATTGCTTGGAGACTGCAAAAGGCTGTGGGAGCTTTTGAGAGCAGCAGCCGTCAGGGGTGAGGAAGCAGCGAGGTGGTGAAGTGACAAAGCTGATCTGAGGCCACGTGGGAACCCTGTGCGGGGGGCCAGGGAGAATAAGGTCAGGTTTTTGTTTGCTTTTGAGTGTGTTTGAAGGGTTCTGATGCCAAAGTCTGTCTTTCAAAAGGGATTAGATCATTCAGAAGCTCAGGTGTTACTGCAAACCAGCAAAACTGGCTCTTAAGTAATTCTGCGAGGAGTTTTAAATGGTTCCCTTTCTGATCCATGGAACTGAGTCCCATGCAAAGGCTGCGTAAACTGTTCTGCTGCCTTTGGCTATAGGGTGGGCTCATGGCTTTATTCTTCACTCAATGAGGCTTATTTCCATCCCTGTGAAGACTCTTCCAAAATCTGAGTAGAGGGTGCTATGCAAGTCCAAAGTGTTTGATTGTTTAGAAGTCACTGGAGTATCCTGTGTTCATTATTTTAACAATTGGAGAGAGGGTTTTATTTTCTCCACAATCATAAACACAATCTTCAGTGTGTTTTATGAAAACAATAAAGCTAAACTCTAATAACCACACATTTTCCTTGCTTTATGTGCATGCATCCTTGGGGAATGGGGCCTCAAGGACTCATCTTGCTCTGCTTTTAACAGAGTTTTAATGTGCTCAAGTTGGTAAGTGGTGGAGAGCTAGAAGCTGAATTTGCTTCGGTACCGACAGGAATTTTGTTTGCTTTAAAACTGCTCAAGGTGAGCAAAAGATGTACTTCTGGAAAAGAAAGCTGATGACGCAACGTGGAGTTGTTAGCTTTCTGATCTGAAAACCAGGCTTCATTTAAATGCTGTATATTGCAAACTCTTCTATACAAGCATTAATTAGTTTTCTTGCATCTCTCTCTCCTACTTTGTCCTGTGAATAATACTGTTTTCTTTTGGAAGAGATCTGAGGCTCTCAGAGGCAATTTATGAAGGAGGATGCTCTGCTGCAGACCAAGTACCTCAGTGCAGGGATGAAGGGAAGCAGCTCCGAAAGTATTTAGCCACCTAATAGCTTTTTTTATTTTTAAGTGCAGAAGTAGGTTACGGCCCCAGCTCCATCTGCGGCAGTGATTTCTGATTGAGAAGTCACTTTAACAAGATAGTTTTCATCCAGAAGCGCTGAGAAATCCAAAACTACCATGGAGATGCTCCAGTTTTGAATGCTTTTAGGGTACTGGGGGGAGAAAATGCCAAAAGATGGCATTTTTGGCATCTTTGAGGAAGAGCACGTGTCTGAGTGGGTGCGGGTCTGCGCGTGCTGTAGTCACCATGGGGCGAGTGGTACGGGAAAGGATGCGCAGGCTGTGCTCGGGGCTGGTCCTTGCATGCTCCAGGTGGCAGGAGAAGGAACCCCAGTGTGTGGGGCAGCAGCAGGGATGAGTTGTGCCTCTGCATCCCAAAAACTCCACACCGAAGGGACGGAGCCCTGAAGATGGTGTGTGCCCAGAGCCCAGAGGATGCTGTGGGGCGGGAGGCTGGAAAGAAGGGAGGAGAGAAGAGGAGGTGGAAGGTGCTGCTGCTGCTTCCTACAGGTGGTGAGTAGCTGTGGGCATTTCCTAGGAGGGAAGGGCTTAGAGCCATCTCTGTGCTGACACCCGCCCTGAGCATGGACAAGCTGGGGGTCCCATGCGGATGGCATGGCCCCCTTGGGCTTCTGCAAGGCTAATGGGGGCGGAAAGAGAAGAGAGCTGCTCACCCCAAAGGGTGTGCACACACATGAGTACTGCAGCAGCATCCCAGGGCTGGCAGAGGGCTCCTGGGCAGCAGTGGTTAATGAGCTGGGGCTGCAACGTGGCAGCGCCGCCTCGCGCCGTTCCCGCATCCAGCGTCCTTTGATGCTTGTCTGGGAGCATCAGGGCGCGCTGGTTTCCAAAAGAGCTCTCGGCACAAGAGTGATAAATGCGTTTAATTTTTGCAGAGCTTGTAGCCGGGTTTTATCCCAGGATCCGTCTCTTGAGGTTTTATTAGCTGATGGTGTCTGTAGGAAAAAGTCAAAGCGACTAGACAGGAGCAGCCGTGGAATTGATGTAGGAAGCAAGAGCGTGTTTGGGAGATAATGTTTCTCCTTCTCACCGCCGCTATGTGCTGAGTTCAGGCAGCACAGTTCCAGCTCTGCCGTAGTTTTATGGCTGCTGCCTGCCAAAGAAAAGCCTCCAGCCAGCCTCCTGCCTGGCAGGCTGTGAGTTGTGTGCTCTCGCTGTGATGTGTGCCTCGCTCGGGTCCATCAGAGCGTCCCCGCAGGGCCGGCGTGCGGGGACCAGCAAGGAGACAGGTGACAAATGCCCTTTTCCCTGGCGAGCAGCCGATAGACCTCGCGCAGAGGAAATCTTGGCTTGGCTGGCGTCGAGCTGCAGGTGGCAGGAGGGGCCCGTCTGCTCCTGCCTGCCGGGGGGGAGACGATCACCCCTCCTCTGAATCTGGGGGGGAGACAATTTGCAGACATGTGTTGGTGCATTCCCGGAGGAAGCCGGGCTCTAAATCATCACCTTGCAGCCTGCATGCAGATTCATCCAGGGAACCTATTTAATTAGGGGATAAATTTAGAAATCAATTATTATTTGCAGAAACAGTTTTCTTCCCTCTAATGAGGCTGCAAGGATTCATCCCCCTCTGCCTCTCCCATGACCTCTGTGTATGCAGATCGGGGCTGGAAGCGCTCCGTGGCTTCACTTTCTTGTTGTAGGTGGCCCTGCTGGGACCCCAGGACTCTTTTTAGGATAACAAATGGGGATACAAATGTGAGACCATGCTGCTTTTGGATCTAATGGTGCGGTGATGCTGGGGAGACCAGGTCCTTGGTTAATGGGGGCATGAATTAGCCTTTGTGACGAAGCAGGGGATGGGAAATGATCTGTAGTTGATGGGAAGAGGAGAAGGGGAAAAATGAGGCTGAAGGATGGGATGGGGAGGTCGCCCCGTTGGTACTAAAGGAGGGAAGGATGCAGGGAGAGCCTCACGAAGTCTTCGTACTGGTGGGGAACACCGCGAGACGTGGCTGGGGAGGAGTGGGAACACTGGGGTGGGGTGGGGTGGCTGCGAGCTGGTAACAGGTGAGGGCAGCAGTGACAGCGAAGCTGGCCTTCCTCTGCTTGTTGGAGGGCTGTGGCACCGGGAGGCTCCAGCTGGACGAGCCTTGGGGCAAGGGCAGTGGCTGGAGACCTCCCTGTGCCTGGCTGGGGCTGGCATCCAGGCAGATCGTGTTCTTATTGCAGAGGGCAAAGCGCTCTCTGCAAGAGGAAGGCAGTGTGGCTGCTGGAGGAAGGGAGCGTGGTCGTGCCAGGGTCAGGCCATGGTGTCACTCAGGGAGAGCATCACAGCTTCGGGCTGGAAGTGTCACTGCCACTTAGTTGCTTTTAATCTCTGACAAATTGCGTTGCCGCTGTTTTGATTTACCCACTGCTAAACGGGGGAAAATTATTTTGCCCACAGGCTCTGAGAAGTCTTAATAAATTCTTTCCCTTTTATTTATTTATTTATTTGGATGTTAATGTTTCCTCATCATCTGATGCCGCTTCCCGAGCCCTCCAGCTGCTCTGTGATCTGAGATCAGCCGCAGCGAGCCCAGTTCGTTTCAGCACCAGTCGCTCCAGGGAGAGGTGATGATTTTCACAGCTAATTTTTGGCAAGCCCCTTCTGCTTCCAGCTGCAGCGCTTTGCTCCTGGGCTGGGGCTGCCCAGGTGGTGTGTCCTGCCCGGGAAGGCTCTGTCTGTCTGTCTGCACCCTGGGGTGTCCCCTGGGAGCAGCAGGCTGCTCTCGCGTGGCGCTGAGCTGTGCAGGAACCTGGTGGTGCTGGGCCAGGTGGGTCCCTCTGGGTGCTGGGGTAGATGAAGGAGCAGGTTCTCCTGGGTGAAGGTGTAATACTGGAGAGAAGTGAATCCCCCGTGGGGCTGCAGGACCTCCCTTCTGTAAGAGCTGAGCTTGAGCTTTGTGAGCAGCCACTGCGGTGCCTGGGTACCTGGGAGGCTTTGGGTAACCAGAGGCTTTTTGGGGAGTGAGTACTCCAAAGCCTTTCCCAGGGAAGAGGCAGAGCCCCTAAAACATTTTAACAACAGCAAATATCTGCCTGGAAAGCAAGGGAAGGGCCCTGTTAGTGTGGGCACCCCGTCACGATGTGTTGGGAAGGGCTCTGCCAAATACTCCTTCTTGGCAGCTGATGTTTCTGCCTTTTTGGGGCCAGGTAAGCGCAGACCTTTCCAGGCTGCTCAGCTTTCAATGCACCCCCTGGCACTGCCAGGTGACACACAGGCAGAAGAACCCACGTTCCTCACTACCCATTTTTTTCTCAGGATGCCAGCCACCAGCCATGCACCTCCTTGTTCCCAGTCTCGTGAGTGCGCTCCTCTGCTTTGTGCTGACATCTTTTTGGAGAAGGGCATCATCTCGGCAGGGAGAGCTGTCCTGGTGCTCCTGTAGGAAGCAGCAAACCCTCTTCTCCCCATTTCCATTCCTCTCCCCATCCCATCTAGTGCATGGGCAGGTCCTGCAGGGACTGTGGCTGCTGCTGGAGCCAGCTGGGCAAGGAGGTCCGTGGGGGAACCATGCCAGAAAAATCACTTCCAGTCTGAGCAGTGCCGTGAGCTATCAAGCTACCTTATCACTTTAAGAGCTGTGTTTCCCAAAGAGAGACATTTAAAAATGCATAGAGGTTATAAAGCACTTGACTAGTTTTAATCAAGCTCTGAGCAATGCTTGCCCCTGGAATACGGCGCCGTTACTCCAGCAGCTCGCTCGCTGCCCAGCATACGCGGTGCTCGCCTTGCACAAACCTCACCTAATGCCATAACGGCTCCTTGGGCTCCTTGTCACTTCCTTTGTCATTTAAAGGACAGCAGGAGGGATGCAGGCTGCTTGGGGCTGGTTTCGCAGCTTCTCTTGATTGCTTTGGGACTGGGTTAAAATATTTTGTCCCCTCTCATGTGCTGCCTGCTTGGGGAGCGCGTGCTGCAACCAGAGGCATTTCCCAGCTTGTGGCGTTGCTGTTTAACCAAGGTTCCTGTTCGTGTTTCTCTGGACATGCGAATGCTTTTATCAGTGAGAGTTCAGCGTTAATTCATGCCTGTGATGTCCATCATGCACTTAACAAAACTCTCAGTGCCGTAGCTGTTGCTCAGAGCCGGTGGCGTGAGCGTGGTGCGTGCCCTCCCTCACCCTCCCTCAGCCGCCGTGAAGAATAACGCGGTGGTTATCTCACGGAGCAGATATTGCTCAGCAGCCTCCGCCTGTGTCATGAGACACTTCAGATCCTCTCTGTCTCCAAGCGGAGCTGCGGCAGCGCTGTGCAGGGGGGTCTCCGGGCAGGAGAAATTGCACTCTGAGCACGGAGCAGGATCTGTGCCTGGTGCTTGCAGGGCAGCCCTGGGGGGTTGGGTTTGAGCAGAGCAACCTGCCCTGCTGCTGCAGCTCTCCTGTCCTGTGCAGAGAGCTGAAATTCCCAGCACAGGACATCCCTGTTGTCTCATATAGCCCAACCTTAAAACAGCCATGGGGAAGGGTTTGTGGTGCTGTGTACTTGTTACCTGCAGAAAAGCTTCCTCATCGAAGTGATGTGCACTGGTTTCTTTAACAGGGACTAATAACTGAGCTATAAAAAAAAAACCCTGCTTGTTCCTTTGAAATAGTCTAAAAAGGCTTTTACCAGCTATCAGCAGTTCCCATTTATCAGCTGTGTCTCTTTGGCTTTTAGGATCAGGAGTAAGGGGAGGCAGGGGGGAGCTGCAGTTTTCCTCATGCAGCATGGGCTAGCAGCAATCTCCTTTGGCTAGAGGAGGCACTCGTCTCTTCCTTACGCCTTCAGGTGCCCTTGCAGAGGTGAACCCTCTGTCTCCTGAGTGAGCTGGGGGAAGTGACGAAGCTTGAGGCATTCAATAACAGCTCAGAGCACCCCTGAAACAAATCTGTGCCTCCGCTGGGAATGGGGAATGAGGAAGAGGAGAGGGCCGCTGCACCCTGTCCATGCATCGTGGTGATTTCCAACACTGCATTCCCACCCATCTCTCTCGCAAGCCTGCTGTTCCATCTCCAGAAGGTCCACAAGAGCGCCTGTGATGTTTAAAGTCACTTTCCTTGGCAATTTTTTGGACGAAGGCTACGTTGGCTGGGTGAATGGAGGCAGCTGACCCTCCTGGGCACGGATCCTGCAGCTCTCCGAGGAAGCTGCAGCCCGTGCCCTGCTGTCCCGGGGATTTGGCGCTTCCTCTTGGAGCTGAGCTGACCCATCGTGTTGAGCTGCGTGCCAGCAATTTCTATAGGATTGGCTTAACATGCAGCAGCACCGTCTGCCTGCGTGCAGTTGGCTTCCACCGCTGGTCAATGGGAGTCTCTGCTGACAAATAAAAATGGAATTGAATGGAAGGGAATTGAAAGTCAAAAGGGCCCTGTAATAATTTTAGACCGCTTGAGGCGCCACGCTGAAGCCCTGGCATTATAAATAAGGGTAATGTACTAGAGACTGAATTGCAATCAAAGCAGCTGTAAGAACGGGTAACGTGCGCTGAGCTTCTTTAAGGTGCGTGGAGGCAGATTATGATCTGTAGGCAGTGCAGGCAGATCAATACCTGCTCGCTGGCTGCCATCGGGGCCCCGCAGCCTTTGATTAGAAGGGACATGGGGATGGTGCTGAGGGCTATAGAGTGAGGAGAGGAGAGGGTTTGCTGGAGCAAAGACCCTCCTTGAAGCTCCTGCTGGAGTGATTCGTGGAAGGGGCTGACTCTGTCTTGACTGTTCACCCCATCTCATCTGGTCCTCAGCCTTCGCCTGCGTGGTGATGCAGCCTGCTGACCTCTTGTTGTCTTCCACGATAATTACATCTGTCTAAAACAAAAAACAACATGTGTGTGTTCATGAACTAGTTTGATGGGAAGATGAGAAGAACGGAAATGTTCTGGTTGGGTTCACTGTGCCTGTGTTAACTGGAGGAAATCCAGCACTGTTAGTGGGACCACGAGCGTCAGACCAGGCTTCTGCAGGAGGGCTGGAGCTGCTTGGTCTGTGCTGGAGCTGGGCAGATGCTCTGGGCCAGCCTTCGGATGGCTTGTGCCGTGGCTCTTCTATCTTTAAGGTCAAATGTGTCAGCAATGGGGAGAGCCCTTTCTGCATGTGCTTCTCCTGAACCCACAAACTGGAGCATAAGGGGAGAGCTTTACTGTTAAATGGGTGTAAATGGTGAAGAGCACGAGCTCGGATGCATGTGGCAGGCCATAAGAAACAGGGAGTGCTGCTGTTCATGGGGGAAAAGTTGCTGGGGTGCCTGGTGGCCGCAC
The DNA here is from genome assembly GCF_964211825.1 of Aythya ferina. Lineage (NCBI taxonomy): Eukaryota > Metazoa > Chordata > Aves > Anseriformes > Anatidae > Aythya > Aythya ferina. The sequence goes on from NC_140318.1 coordinate 8,055,462, forward strand.
TGTTGCCAAAAGCATGGAATGGTTCAGCCTGGAGCCACCGCTGCTCAGCAGGGTGTGGGCAAGGTTTCACTGTGTCTGCTGAAAAGTCACAGGGAAAGATTTTTGGCCAAGTCAGAGCGAGGTGGGAATGCCACCACCTCATCCCAGCTCGTTGTGGTGCTGGGGGCGCTTGTACCCAAAGCATGCAGCAGCTGCAGCCTAGAGCAGGGAGAGGCAGGCTGGGTCTGAACTGAGGGGGCTTTCCTGCTGGGTGGACCCCTGTTACGGGGGATTCTCCTTCGAGGCAGTTTGAGCAAAGCCTCAAAATACCCAAATCCACTTTACTGCCCGTCCCCTCTTGCGCTGGGGTGCCTGACATTTTGTCTACCCAGCGCCAGGCCCGCGATGCTGCTGGCAGAGCAAAGGAGATGCTGAGAGAGCACCCAAACTTGCTCACACCGTTGGGGGGGTTCCCCATGGGTCACCTCAAGACCAAGGCCCCATCCATCCATCCATCTGTGTGTACCAGCTGCCTGGCCCAGTCCCGGGGACACGCTGAGCCCCAGCAGGCACGCACGCAGCCAAAGCCACCCATGAAATACCCTGCGGGTGCAGCACAGTGCTCCTCGTGCACAGGGGCTTTGAAAAGAAATGATCAGAGGGATCTTGTCATCTTTTTTCTCCCTTCTTAAACTTCTGAGCTTCTCTATTACTTCTTACAACATTAAGCTGTGTTTGTGCATTGCCCTAGGGAGTACTATGAGGGGAGTGCAGCTAGAAGGAAAGGAACATGTTAACATTGAGCAGAGGGAAAGGGGGAAAATAATGAAGCGAGCTAATGATTGAGGAGAAAAAAAAAAAAAAAGCGCATTGCTACCAAAAGACCCAAACTTTAAGAAATGTTAGGGCCTGTTTGACTGCACAATTGTCCCCTGGGGAGCACGGGGGAAGCCCCATTACCGGAGTCATTTTGGAGCGAGTCTGCACAGTGCTATAATCTATTCCGCAGGGAGCAATCCTGTACTGGCAAGGGCACTGGGGAGAGCTCTCTGTTTATGACTTTCTGCATAATTTTGGTTTATTAACATAAGTGGTAGCTAGCACCAAAGACTCTATAAGCTAACACTTGGATGGCGGTTGGCACCTCTGGAGAACATTAGCTCAGAAGAGCTCCTGGACTAATAGCAGGAGAAGCGGTGTTGCAGGATTAGGGCAATGCACGGGCAAGGAGACGATGAAGTAGTTGTCAGTGCTGGCCTCGGTGCCAGCCCGTGTGAGATGAGATTGTGTTTCCGAGCCTGCCATAAGAGGGAATATAATTGCTAACTAGATCTCCAGCTTCCCCTCTGCCGACAGCCGATGATGCTGAGTCGTGCAGGTGAGCTGCTGAAGCCTGTCTGCAGGGTGCAGGTCCTGCTGGGCTGAAGCAGGTGGCGAGCATACAGGTGGGAGCAGCCTGGATCCGTGCACTGGAAATAACTGACGGGCATGCTGCCCGTCACGCCACGGACCTGCTCCTTCATTAAGCACATCCAGCAGGTGCCACAGCCTGAGCAGCGCTGAGGAGAGGAAGGGAAATGCAGAGAGGGCTTGGTTATTTGGGGAGCAGTGCCGTAAGCAACATGGCTTATTCTAATAACGACCTTCAAGAATAAAAATACAACAATTGTGGCAGATTAGCAGGAATGAGCCAATTAAACACAAAACAGGCTTTGTGAAACGGCACGGCAGATAAGGCAGGGCTGCAACCTCCCAAATAACTGATGAAGGCTGAAGCGTTGCATAAGGGCTGGTGGGGGGGGAGCTGCTGAATATTTCAGGCCTGGCAGCCTGCCTCGGAGAAGGCAGGGGTGAAGAGGCTATCTCTGCCCGCGGTCTGCCATCAGTGAAACAAAGCAGGAGGAGGAGGAGAGGAAAGGAGAGGAGAGGAGGGAGGCAGAGCAGCCAGCAGCCCGGAAGGCATGAAGCAACAATTCTCCAACTTTAATATCTGCTGTTTCATTTTATATTCATCATGTCAGCATAATCTGCTTTTATAGGAATCGTCTTGGTTCGCAACCAAGTGCATTTAGGCCTTTTTGCTTTTAGGTTTGATTGTAATAGGAGTTGAAGACTTCAATGAAATGTTTATATGTAAGGATTGTAGAGATAGCGAAGGGAAAATGGAATTACGAAATCACTTGGAAGGGGTTCGGCTGTGGTCTCTGCCATCCCCTTGCTTCCCTGACCTTGTCCTGGACCATGACCGTCCGACTGACACAAGCCCAGGCTGGGTTATGAGCCCTGGAAGGGTTTTGTTTGGATGGCCTGCTCGGCTTTCAAGGAAAACGTGAAAACTGCAGCCCTATGGGACCCAGAGGAAGGGCAGAAAAGGATAAAGCACTCTGTATGTTCCTTTCTTGAATTCAGACCATCGTTAGCTGATGTCATCCAGCCTCCTTTTGGGGCAGTTTATATCACCTCTGACATGCGTGGGGAGCACCATGAGATAGCCGGCTGTGTTTAACCATAACAGCCCTTCAGTGGGGTTACTGGGAGCATGTGTGGTGCTTCCCAGTTAATCCTTCATCCGAGATGGGACTGAGGCAGCACACAGGACTGGGAAGGTGTGGGGGAAGAGGGTTCATTACTGAGAGGGGGGAGGCGATGGAGGAACAGGGAGGGGATGAGATCTGTCCCAGTGCTGCTTCCCCAGAGCAGACAGGGCAGAGGAGGCCGGCCTGCCCGCTGCTCCACTATGGCTGCGGCCCGGCTGAGGGCACCGTGTGGCGGGGCTGTAGGGCCAAAATTACAGCAGGACAGAGCAAAGCGCCTTCAGCTGCACCAGGAGTGGGCACAGGGCACAGCTGGGGCTCTGCTGAGGGGAGGAGAAGCAGGACTTTGTTGGCGAGCAGTGACCTGGCCCCGTGCTGTGGTGAAGGAGGGCTCTCATCTTCCTCTCCGTGAGCGCTGTCTGTCTGCACAGCGAGCAGGTAGGAGGGTGAGGGGGGAGCAGTGGGGTCAATGTGGCCGTTTTACTTCATTTTTCACCCAGGGAGCTGTGGCTGTAGCGCTGGGACAGACTTCAGCTCCGTGTGCGAGCCCTGCCTGCGATCTCCCTGCCTGCTGTGTGCAGAAATCTTGAATAGCTATAGACTACAAGTGCTTTTCCATTGCTGCCCATTTAATACTGTGGCTGTATCTCATTCTATTTTGGTGCAGGAATGCCCTTAATTTGTTCCAAAAGCATTTGAAAGCTCTGATAACAGGCAATCTTGCTGCAGACTATTGCATTCTTTCTGATGGATGGCGTATCACTGCTGTAACTACTGTGTAGATAGTGGAGTGACAATGCGTGTCCAGTGAAACATAGGCAGTATAATATTTATGTCAAGTATTTGAGGCCAAGAAACTTGCCTGCATTTGGATATTGAAGTGTTCAGCAGCTACCAGGGCTTAAAAATGTATTTTTCTTTTTTTTTTTTCTCCTCCCTGAGCAGCAGCAAACCTGATTGAAGGCTCACGATATTCTGGCAGTGCTGGGAGTAGTAATGGCCAGGTTTCTTGCAACACGGGATTCAGGGGTGACGAGCATTCAGATATTTATGAAAGTATGGTAAATGGCACCCGGGCTTGGCAAGTCAGCTTTCGTCAGAAATTGCCTCGCTGCTGGGTTTTGCTTAAAATTGTGAAATGAATGTTAAATTGAAGTTTCTACTTTTGGAAGAGACCTTTTGAAAATGAAACAGGCTTATCTTCAGTCTAGGCTAAAATCCAAAAAATTGCCTGGATCTCAGAACTCCCCAGAAATGTTCTCTGTGATCCGTTTAAACATCCCATGCAAAAACGTGTGTGAAAGGTAAGAATTTTGGAGAAATACTGACCCCAAAGTTTTGCCCTGCTGCCATGCAGCCTTGGGGAACAGGGCTGGTAGGGACCCAATGGCTCCTGGACGGGGGTCTGTGCTGTGGTCTGGGCAACACAGCCTCCTTTCCCAAGCTCATTTGGAAAGGTCTGCTGCAGGGATGTGTGGGTGATGTGTGTCACGAGTGTGTAATGCTGCAGATCGTCCTCCCCTGTGGGTGACTGTGCCTCAGAGCAGGATTAAGATGGCTTTGGATAAGCAGGGTCCTCTCTCTTGATGCTTCTGTGCTGTTCCCATGGTCTCCTTGCATCTGTAGAAGGGATTGTGATATCTTTCCCACGGCTGAATTATTCCTTTTGCTCCTAAAAGTAACCTTCGCTGCAATTTTAATTAGACAAGATGCTTCAGAATGGACCTTTGAAGTACTGCTATGAAGACAACTGTGGTTAAATAGCCCTGATACTGTTCTAGTTTTGTTCTTTCTTTTACCACTGTAAGAAACCCTCTGCTCTCATCTCTCTGGACACACTCTCATCCCTGGAGCGTGTCCAGAGCAGGGCTACGAGGCTGGTGAAGGGCCTGGAGCACAAGTCCTGTGAGGGGCGGCTGAGGGAACTGGGGGTGTTTGGTCTGGAGAAGAAAAGGCTCAGGGGAGACCTCATTGCTCTCTGCAACTGCCTGAAAGGAAGGGGTGGGGAGCTGGGGGTTGGCCTCTTCTCAGAGATAACCAGTGATAGGACCAGAGGGAATGGCCTCAAGTTGTGCCAGGGGAGGTTCATGTTGGAAATGAGGAGACATTTCTGCTCAGAAAGAGCTGTCAGGCACTGGGACGGGTTGCCCAGGGAGGTGATGGAGTCACCGTCCCTGGGGGTGTTCAAGGAGAGGTTGGATGTGGTGCTTGGGGACAGGGTCTGGTGGTGACATTGGTGATAGGGTGATGGTTGGACCAGATGCTCTTGGAGGGCTTTTCCATCCCTAATAATTCTGTGATTCTTTGCAGCTGAGAGGGAAGGTGTTCATTTTGTTAGACAGTTCGAGCTTGCACCAGCTCCTGTCCTGGAGCGTGAGCCACAGGGCTGGCCAGATTTACAGGGTAAAGAGTGCAAGCAGCCCCTCTTGCTACTGATCTGCTCCAGCAAACAGCTATTTATATTAAAGCAGAGAAGGGATTATTAGGAGACATCTCATTGCAATGACAGAGATGTGACAGTGAGTTCATGCATCCTCTCCAAAGTGCAAGCGTGGGCTCTTTATGGATCCCATGCATGGTCAGGAGCTGTTTAGTTTTTTCACTTTGAGTGCTCAGATGTGCGCAGAGATTGGGGATAACGACCGGCGCTGTGCTTGGGAGGCAGCGATAATGAGCACAGCCCTCGATGAGGTTCAGCTGGCAGCGCTATGCCAGCAGCATAATTAGCGAGGTGCTGAATAAGGGGGTTGGCAGTAATGGGGTAACCTTGTCCCTGCCCTCGGCGGGGCTGTGATGTGCTGCGGCAGCGGAGAGGCTGGGGGCACCCCCCAGGAGCAGCTCTGCTGAGCCCTGCCGTGGTGTGGTGGGGACTTCTCCGTGAGCAGGGGGGGGCTGCGTCGGCTTTGATCTGTGGCACAAAGCCAGAAGCCGCTGCTGATAAACGCGTTGGTTTCAGGGCTAAGAAAAAGTATTTCTGAGGAATGGAGAAGGTTTTGTTGCTGGGTTGGGCTGTGGGTCTGTGGCAGTGGAAGTGCCTGGTCTTGCAGCCTGGGGGGCTACGAGTGGTCCAGCACCCGGGTGCCTTGAAGGACTCTGATGTTGGTAGCTCCTTGGGATGGCCTCAGCTGGGCTCACATCTTTGTTTCCCCTCGGAGCTGGGTGTGCTTTTGCCCAGCTGTGTTTGGGAAAATGAAAAGCAAAATGCCCCAGCTGCTCCTGCAGCTCCATCGGCAGGACATCCTCCCCTGGTGACCTTGTCGTGGGTGGCGGGGAGGACCTCGTCTCCATCCCCACCTCTGTGCAGGGGGAATCTGAACTTGGGCCTCTGGCCTTTGTGGAGCAGACACCCCTTAGGGCTGCAGTTACTCTGAGGTGCTTTGCAGACCAAAAAAGAAGTTACTCTGATCCTCTGCACAGCAGAAAGCTGCCAGTGCAGCCAACAACTCCTGTCCCCTCAGGAGGAGGGATGCCCCTCAGCTGCCACGCCACAGAAGGTGCAAACATCTACGTAAGGCAGAGCATTTGTCGAGGATTACGAAGCGTGTCACGATCCACTGGAGTCAGGCGTTGGGTTCCTCTTCCCAAACAGAAGGGAATTGGATTCGGGTCCCCCACAACGTGGATGGCTGCTGAAGCCGTGGGCCCGGTGACTAAGAGGACTGCCACCGGGAGCCCGCCTGCCTTCCCATCGCTTGTGCTGCAGATGGAAAAACAAACACACGCAAAAAGAGGTGGTGGAAGGAGAAATATTTTGGCTTATTTTGCACTCGGATTTTTTTTTTTTTTTGGCTTTGGTTTGGCTGCCAAACTGACAAAGCGGCTCTTTGCAGAGAGCTGTTCAGAACTTGATGGGCAGCTGCGGAGCTGTCAGCGCTCCTTGGCTGCCTGGCCGAGGCAGGAGCCGCAGCTGAGCCCCGGAGCTGCTGCCTCTGGGTGGGCTGGGGGCACACACCTGGGGCTTGCTTTTGGTTGTGCAGTGCCCGAAGTGCCCCAGCCCCTAATTAACCAGGCGTGGTGCTGTAAATGTCTTGTTGCTGCGCTGGGTGCTGACGTTGGGGTGCTGGAGTCCTGGCTCCTGGTGAGCTGAGGCTGTAAGTCACTGCTGGGGGGGACGTGGCAGGTAAAATTAGAGGCAGACAAGCAGACCTGCAGCCCTGAGGCCGATATATGTCAAGCTTGGTGGGGAGCTTTCCTTGCTGGTGCTTGTTAGCCTGAGCTGGGACTGGTCCTGCTAAACACAGATCTGGTGCTACCTGGAAGAAGGTTCCTGGTGTAAACACCACCGGAGCATGCGCACTTCTCTGTGTTTTGGCTCGTTTGGCACCGCGTGCCCTCCATCTGCCTCCTGCCCACCAGCAAACCTCCACTGGCTCTGGCTGCAGACCTCCTGGGGCTTCTTCCAGCAGCTTGCTGGGCAACCTATAGGAGGTTTATGGAGTCCTGTGAAGCATTTTACTTACTGTCGGTGCTTTTCTTGTCCAGAAATCCCAGGGCACCTCATAGCCCCTTGCTTTTATTAAGGAAGAAAACTGTTCCTGTCCGTATGCAGGGGAAATAGCAGGCAGAGACTAAAAAGCAGTGCTCGGGTTCATCCAGCAGGAAGGTAGTCCTAGGGGTGAGACTCACCAGCCCTGATTTGCAGGGCTGCTAAGTGTCTGCCTTCCAGCATCGTGCAGAAATCTGACCCTGGGTTGTGTGTTTTGTCCCTGCAGAGATGTCGGGGACGGTGGCTGACATCTCGCTGGTGCACTGGAAGCAGCAGTGGCTGGAGAATGGCACCCTGTACTTCCACGTCTCCATGAGCAGCGCCGAGCAGCTCTCCCGGGCCACCCCTCCCAGCCTCCAGGAGCCTTCGGAGATAGTGGAGGAGCAGATGCACATTCTTCACATCTCTGTCATGGTGAGTCGGAGCTGCCCGCTGCGGCCAAGGGCACGGGGGACATCGGGGAGGGGACGGGAGGTGGTACAGGACAGGTTGGAGGGTCTGGTTTGCATGTGTCTGCGTCCCTTCTGTGCTCCTCGTCTGACTCTGAGCCCCAGAGAGGGAGAAATGTGTTTGAATGGGCCAGCAAGAGAAGGGGAGTTGGCCTTCTGTGAGAATGAAATAAAATAAACCAACAGACTGACGGGAAGGTGCTGCTGGGAGGACAGCAGGAAGCTTGTGAGTCCTCCTGCCTCTGCTGGCAATTGTTGCAGCGTGTTAGTGGGGTGTTTCTCCTTGGTCCTGCATTCTGGCGTGTTCAAAGGCAAGATCAGGGGCTCGATCACTTCTTTTTTGAAGATTTTGTAAACTGAATTTTACCTATTCAGCGGGTACAAGCCATAGTATGATCCTTTTTTTTTTTTTTTTTTTCAGAGCGTAAGTTTGACCTGAGAGTGATCGAAATGCTTTGAGTACCCCTTATCTCGGGTGTTTTTGTGGCATTTTATTATCATATGTGTGTGCTCTGCTGCCTTCTGAGATGCTGTGCTCAGTACCTTGTGAGGTAGCTACCTGTGTGTCCGAAGCAGGTGCACCATCCCTCCGTGCTTTACAGCTCCCTCTGTAAACTGGGACCGAACGGACTGCCCCTACCTGCCTTTGAGAGGAGCTGCCCCTCAAAGAAAAGGTGGAGGAAAAAAAGCCAAACTTGTAGGTCCCCTGAGTGGGGTGTGTGTGTGTGTGCACGTCACCAACCTCTGCAAAAGGTGCCTCTGTGCATGCCTCACAGCCTGCGTGCTGTCTCCGCACCTTCTGGTTTTTCATTTTGGAAGGAGGAGCAGAGACGGTAGCTGCGTGAAGCCTTTTATTTTTTTCCCCTCTCTCCACTTGAACAAGCAGCTATTTGGCTTCTACAACTTAAATCTGTGTTTTGGAGTGTCTCAGCCCTTGTCAGTGAGGCTTTAGATTGGGCACTGAGCACATGTGAGTGCGGAGAGAGGCTTTGCATTGAGGCTGTTGGGCGAGATAAGACGTAATGTGATAGCGGCATGGCAGAAGGGACAGGAGCTGGGCACCGCAGCTCAGCGGATTGGGCAGGGAACGCTTCTTACATCCTGCTAAAAATGTCAGCGTGATGGAGTATGGGGGGGGGAGGTGGAACTGGGATACTGAGAAAATGAGCCTGAAAAAAGGTGCGAGAGAGAAAGAGCAAGGAATAAAGAGAGCAAAACCCAAGTCAGGGGTGTGCACAGCTCAATCCCTGGTTTGCGATGTGATGATTGCAATGGATTGATGCTTTGGAGAAAGGGAGGGAGGTTTTATTTGAAAAATTCCTACCCAGAGCCTTCGTTTGCTGTAAGTTGTGATGTAGGTGCCGTGGTGGCAGTCGGGTGGAACTGAAGACGTGCCCGTGCATAGCAGAGAGGAGATGTTCCCGTGCTCTGCTCCTGGGCTGGCTGCCAAAGGCGTGCTGTGCCACGCACCGCTGCAGCCAGTAACATGGGAGCAGCCGCGGCACTGGTGTGAGAGCTAACGCGTGCCCCGAGCCTTCCCTTGTAGGTGAGCAAGGTGAAGATGACAGCAACAAGAGTTCCTTGTGCACAGACCGAGCTGTAACTCTGCCTTACTTACAAGACCTGATGCTCCTGGCAGTGGGATGTGAGGGCTGGGGGCAGGCAGAGCTGTGCCGGAGCCCCAGGCACATCTTCCCTGGATCAGGATCTCGTCACAGGGACTGGAAGCCTTACACAGTATTTTGGAAGGTTCATTAACTTTTTCTGAGTGAACCTAAGCCAAGTTTGGAGCAGCTAGCAGAAGATAAATGTGTTTTGTGGTTGTTATTTTTCCTTCTCCAAGCCACATGGGTTTGTGCAGCCGAAGTAGAACTGGTCAGAAGTCTGTGTCTTGGGTTAAAGGTTTCACCCGAGTCCCTGAGCTTTGTCTGGGCTGCTCTCCCGTGCTTTTACTTTCCATCCTCACCCCAGCTACGTAGCATCCTTGAGAGCCCCCCCAGCCCTCTGGGTGCCAGCCTGGCCCCCTGGGTGCCCCACTCCTGTCTTCCCTCGTGCCTGCCATGTCCCCAGCCCTGTTCCTGCTGTGCCATTCGCCTCGATGTCGCTGTGTCACCCTCCTTCATGCCCTTGCTCCCCACAGAAGCTCCTGTGCTCCTGCCCACCCGGCGTTCAGTCCCTGCGTGCCCCGTTCATCACGGGGCTGGTGTCTTGCTGCAGGGGCCGGGAGCAGACGCTGGGAAGAGCTCCCTTCAATCTCCTGTAAGTGACTGTAACACGCGCTGCTACCTGTCCTGGCATCCCCCGGCTGAGTTACAGAAAGCTGGGTAAGGTTTGCCTTGTGGGATCTCTCTAATTCCCAGCTTGACGTGTTTAGGGAGTGTTCTGGCAAAGCTTTATTGGCCAGAGAGACGTCTCCAAGGCGAAGCCTCTCGTGCAGAGACGTTGCTGTGGATTTGTGTAGATGTTTCTGACCTGGCTGCCTCTGCTCCTCGCTCGTGCTCTGCCTCCAAAGCCAGGAGCCCCGCTGCGCCGCCTGGGGAGCCGGCTCGCTTCTGACCTCAGATAACCAAATCTCAGCATTGCTCTCATTTAATTTGGCTTTCTGCTTCTGTTACTGTTTTTTTTCCCCAGCGATGTTGGTTGTCTGTGCGTGGCTGGCTGGCTCGGGATGGGTTTGTTTGTTTGTTTTTTTGCTTTTGGGTTCCCTCCTGCTGCACCGCCTTGGCTAATTCTGAGCTAATTCAGACCTGGATCCTTTGGGGTACTGGGGGGGAAGTGGTGGGCAAGGGGCAGCCGTGACCCTCTTCGTGCCTCTCCCCAAGCTCAAGGCTAGCTGTAACAACAAAACACTTCTTTTTCTTTTTCTTTTTTTTTTCTTACCTCACTGTTTTGCCTTAATCTCTCCCCAGTGAAACATAACATTAATTACTGTAGTTAGAGGGAATTCGGTCTCCGTTACTGTCTGCCACCCCTTTCCTTTTGGCTTGAGCATCTAAGATTTGTCTCCGAAATGAAAAGGGAAGAAAAAAAAAAAAAAAAGAAGAAAAGCAAATGCTAGATTTTATTTATTTACTCTCTTTTTTTTTTTTTTGCAGTGTCAAGTAGAAAGGAATCAATATTTTTGTCATTACGCCTGTTGTGTTTTTTCCCCATAATCTTAGCTGTCATTTGGGTTTAATTGTGTTGTTTCCTCTTGTGTGGAAGTAAATCTTATCTGTTTTGGATTAAAATTCAATGAAGGTCACAGCAGCTCGAAAACTTACCAGGCTGCAGCAATTAATGTTCATTTGGCTTTGATAAATTGGAATGTTCCCCACAATAGGACTGGAGTGGATTTCAGAAGCAATAATTCTTCCATTAACTCAATGATTCCCCGCATGATAGAGCGTCTTGTCACTGCTCTGTTTGTCATCTGTCACTTCAAGGATCTGGGCATATGCCTGATATGATTTATCATGATTATTGGGGCCTCTTGTGTCAAAACATTTTAAGCTACTAATTATTCCAGCCTTGCAAATTGCGGAATTTAACAAAACATAAGAGATATTTTTCCCAGCATATTGTGCCTCTGCAGTTACTGTTCTGTGTCTCTGCAGATCCGGGCCCAGAGCTGCATTTCCCAGCTGTAGGAGGGCGCCGACCTGCAGGATGCGGGGCTGCAGATACCAGGAGGACGAGCTCAATTTCCCTTGAACTGAGCCATTTCTGGTCACACTTGAGCTCTTTGGCAGGCTTGTGGTTCCCTGCGCTGCGCCCACCAGCTCCTCCTGCCCCCACAGATGGTGTGTGCAGGTTTGGGGACCCCACAGGAGGTGACACAGGGGTACAGCCACCTCATGCATGCCTTAAAGCTTCCCTGGATGGGGCTGTCAAGGAGTGGAGATGAAGTCCTGTTGCATCCTGCGGCGGTGTTCCTGGCGGATCTGCTCTTGCAGTAGCCAAGAAAATGCAGCTACGGGTGCTGTGGGCTGGCTTTCCATGCCATACACCTGTGCAAACGATGCCAGCAGCGGCTGCCAGGGGAATTTGGGAGATCCAAGCTGGGAGCGTGCCCGTGTGCGTGTAAGCCATCGCACACCGCCTCTGCTCTGCCTTCAGCAGCAGCGAGGTGGGCATCTGTGAGGATGGTAACAAGAAAAAACTCTCGTTTCATCTCATACCATCTCCCTGCGAGGCACTATTGGAGCGTCTGGAATATAAGGTGACCAGACCTCATCAGGCTGATGGCTTTTATTTTTTATTTTTGCTTCCTGCTTTCTGCTGGCTGCCCGTGGCAGGAGACAGCTGCTGGTTTCTAGGTCTCCCGGCAGATTTTTCAGCTCTTATTTATATGAGTTTCCTCTTTTCTTCTTAAGCATCCTGACATCTCCCTAATGATCAGCCAATGGTGCTGTGCTCTGTCAGCTTCCGAGATGGCGTAAAGTGTGCTCCGAAACGCTCCTCTCTGATTCAGCATCCTGCTCTGAAGTGGAGCCGGGGAGGGATGCTGTGGCCCCAAGAAACCTCACGATGCTGGGGGGGGCACCAGCCAGCGGCCTTCCCGGGGGGCTCAGCACCTGCCTTTGGAATCAATGCGGACACATCTGAGAGGTTTTGGGGTTTAGGAGCTGCTGCCTCCTTTCTGGAGCTGCTTCTCTGCAGAAGTGCACTCTCCAGAAGTGCATTCGTTTGCCTTTTGTTCCTTAAACTTTTTTTCCTCCCGTGACCTGTAACAACTCTGTGACTGTCTCGCTCTGTGCCATGCTGCCCGTGTTTCCTTGAGGAACCCCGTTCATGTTAGGCTCCTGGATTTAGCTTGGCTGCCCCAAAAGTCCCATGGCCCTGTGCTGCTGGGGGTGTAGGGAACCCCTCTGGAGGAACTGAGTGCTCTAGGGGGTGCAGGTGCTGCTGGAGCCCAGCTCTGCCTCCTTGCTGGTGGCAGGCAGCTCGTTTGGAGAGCGGGTGGAACGTGAATAATGAGGTAATGAAGAAGGCACAGCATCTGTGTCATCATTTCTGCACCAGGAGGTCAACCGGATTCATAAAACACGCGCTCCCAGCCTGCGATATGTTTAGGAATTAATTAGGGCAGGGGAAAAAATCGCTGCCGCAGCAGATTTCCTTATCTGAAACGTATTAAAGAGCTAAATTGATCTCCAATGAGATGTTTTTTTCTAATTGGATCCAGTGTGTCCTCGTCTGAGAGCCGTCCCTCTCCTGATCCAGGAGAGGAGCTGTACGGGCCCGCGGGTGGGTTGGGCATCCAGGGCTGCGAGGGGCCTGGTCCTCCTGCCGTGGTGGTGGCATCTGCTTGTCCCCGGGCTGGGGACCTGCTCCAGCTTTGAGTTTTGTCCCCACACTCCATTAACCAACTCTTTCTGGGCTGGGAGAAGCAGCCTCTTCGGTTCCCCCTCCTCTCCAGTCCTGTCCTTGCAGGGATGGCACAATGCAGGTGCTGACTGCAATTAGTGACACGCTCTTGTGTTTAGGGAATTTGTTTGGGGGGGATTTGTCTTTAAAGTGTCACCTTTGTGACAAAGGCACCTGTTATGTTAATAATTCTCCACTAATCTGTGTTTTCTACCTTAGTTGCTGTGAATACATTAGACACTTCCCAACTTTCTATCTCGCAGATCCCCCCCACTGTGTTAAAATATGTAACTGGAGTGCTTGATTTGCATCTCTGATAAAGTGAGGATGAATAAATACTCCTAGTTCATCTGAACTGAGCAGCAAACTAACTTTCTCATGTCATCCCCAGGGCAATCCAAGTCGGTGCTTGGGGAGAAGCAGCTCTTAGAGGCGCTCGGGAGGGGCCTGCGTTTTGCAGATGGCATCAAACGCGTGGGCTGCATCTGCTGCCGTAGACGTTTCCCAACCTCAGCGTACTGAAAAAGGAGAGTGGTTGGAGGGGGAAAGGCAGGAGCTCCCGTTGGAAAGGTAGTCTGTGAAGTTGGGGGATGCTCGACTGGAACGGGGATGCTGAAGTGACGAGGAGATGGAGGAGGAACGGATATTTTGGAAAGAGGGGAGAGGAGCAGTGCAGGGTTAGCTCATGGCTCGAAACGTGGGCAACGAGCGCGGCGCTGTGTGTCTGCCCTCGCCCTGTCTGTACCTCCGTGCTGCCGACACCGAGCGCGCTTTGGTAGGGGGTTGCACTGGGCTGTGAGTTCACAGATTGCAGCTTCTTATCCCGAGCTCGTTCCCTTCCTTCCTCCTCCTCCCTCTCCCCCTTCCTGCCATCTGTCCAGGAGAAATGCTCGTGCAGCATCGGTGTCAGGGGGCACCGCGTGCGCCGCGGAGCCTGGACCTTTTCTCAGCGCCCTTTCTCTCAGCGTGGCTGAGCAGATGGAACAGCCGAGCTCTGCTGGGCCAGCTCCGGCTTGCAGAGCTGGGGGAGAGGAAGGAGCATCCCCGTCCCGCACGGGGCTGTCGTCCTCGCCCCCGCTGCAGGAAGCCTGGCTGAGCTCCTGGAGGGAGCCGCTCCGTGCAGCAGCCCCCTGCTGATTTTCTGCGTCGTGTCTGAGCATAAAGCGCCGGGCGCTTGCTAGGTGCCTTGGAACACTGGAGTAAAGGCAGAAACGCTCTGCAGCGACCAGCCTAGATGTAATCACTCTAAATTGCCAGCCTCGAACTGCCTGGGATGTGGTAGTGATGGTTGTGACACCCAGGCTGGCTTTGAGATGAGTGTGCCCAGGCAAATGGGACCTGCCGAGCGTTTTGTGGGGCAGGGGAGTGGTGCTGGGCTCTGTGCCGGGCTGCAAAGCCCCTTTGGAGTTAAAACAGTCCCCAAATGAGAATCCAAGCTGGGGACAGGTGCTGGGTGGCACGTGCTGTCCCCGTGCTGGGTCACTGGCTCAGACGAGAAGCGTGACGTCCTGCTTATTCCTTTGAGCCTGCTGCTGTTTGCAGATCTTTCTCTACATGGTAGTTATTCTTGTTTGGAAACCTGCGTGGTGCCTGTTAGAAATGCTTGTTATCAGTTAAACGTTATCAGGATCGGGAGTTGGCTCGTGTGAAGGTGAACTGTGATAAAGCTGATGTGGAGGAGCTCGGAGATGTCGGGAAAGATTTTTGTGTTACAGCACTACAAAAGCGTGAACTCTCGTTTTGCTGGCAGAGCACGAAGACTGAAACAAGTTTTAATGACGGGATGAAACTCAATATCTTGTTTGTCCCCAGAAATACGGTGTTTGATTTCATTGGGGGCTTTTTTTTTTATTTCAAATGAATCGGCCTTAGTTTCACGAGGCAGCATTGCGATGCGCCAAGGCAGAGCGCTCTTTGTTCGGTAACGTGTCGGAATGAAATGTTTCCATTCTTCAGCGCTTCCCATATCCTCCCCAAAAGCACTCACGCTTTCGTTTCAGCTGATGTGAAACTGCCTATAAGCAGATAAACCATGCGTTGAAAATCTTGATAAGCTCTTTCTTATTTTATTTTTAAAATAACTGTGGCTAAACCAGATGCAGGCAGTGCCATGGGTGAGAACGGTGAGTCTGGTGAGCAGCCATCCCCTGGGAACCAGGGAACTGCTGGAAACAAACCCAAACCCAGTTATCTGTGATCTACTCCTTTTTTATTTTGAGGGGACGCTCCAATACCTGCTCATGTTAAATAGAGGGGGAAGCTTGTTCATAGGTGGTTGTGCTGGTTGTCACAGGGCTGCTGATATAGCTGAGAACTTCTTTGAGGGGAGAAAAAAAAATGTGTGTGCATGTGTGTCTGGATCTGGCTGCTGTAGGAAATTGGGCAGAATTCCCACCGGCTTAATTGGGAGCAGCATCAGGCCAAGTGTGGTTATTTTTACCTGTCCTTGCTCCCACTCTGCGTTGCCACCCCGGACAAAGGGAAGGAGCTCCCTTCTAGCCTCCACAAGGTGTCCGTGGTGCGCAGCGAAGAAAATAAACTAATGGTGGTTATTAAAAATAAAAATAAAAAAATCCAATTATCTATAGCCGCAGGAAAATAACGATTTTTGAAGGGCTTGGCTCAGGCTGGCTTTGCCCTGGCTGGGCGCTGGGTGAGGCACTGCAGCGGCTGGGGAGGGCGCGGGCAGCCCCAGCTCACCCTGCTGGGCCTGGCTGAGCACAAAGCACCGCCGAGCAGGGACCAGGAGCTGTTAGGGTTCAGTACTGAGGGTTATTAGCCAGCTGGCCTGCTTCTTCCACAATTAGTATTGCTTCATTATGTTTCTCTCCCTGTCCTTCTTACTTATTTTTTCTTGGATAGGGAAGCAAGAACCATCCTGCAGGAGGATGGCAGCACGGCAGGCTGGTGCTGTAGCAATGTCTACTGACTCTGCTCCTCTTTTCAGGGGTGTTTCTGGTTATATCCTCATCACCAGCCATCCCTGTGGCAAGCTGAGCTCACTGACTGTCCTGAGCAGGACTTTCCTCACCACAACCCTAAATCCTGAGCCTTGGGGTGGGACCGTGGTGGTGGTGGCAGCAGCAAAGAGGCAGCTCCCCCGCCTCCCTTCTGGGCGCTCGGGGTGCAAGCAGGGATGTGTGGCTCCACGGATGCTGTCTCCCCTTCTCCCTAGGACCCCGTGGCCCCTTTGCTGCATCCAGGTGAGTGCTACATCCAGCCTCCTGCTTTTTGGAGAGGAAAATAGTGGGGGCAGTGAGCAGAAAGCTGCTTCTCAAGGCTCCTGAGCTGCTGGAGTGGTTGGGCTGCCAGTCACCGGCGGCGAGGGGTTAGGCAAAGAAAAGCCTGGCTTACAAATTGCAACCAAAGGGCACGCTTGCTACAAGGCTCACAGAAACAAACAGAAATGAGACAAAAGCTACACGTACCTTGACCTCCTGCTTGAATTAGTGCCAAAGACTCCCTGTGCTCTGCAGCATCCAGCTAACGAGCTGCGAGGCGCGTGGCGGCTGAGGATGGGGTTATCGGGGAAGGTTTGTGCCCTTGGTCAGGTTTAAGGAGGAGATGAGGATATGGCTGTGCCCCCCCTGGCTGGGGAAGGCTGTGAGCTGCACACGAAGGCTTTTTGTGAGCCTTTTTCCTGCACGGAGAGCCTGCTGCTGTCACTGCCTGCAGCTCCCCGAGCCCGGGGTGATGCAGCCAGCGTGCTGCTGGCCTTGTTCAGCCCCAAAGGCTGTGGCCGTGTTGTCTTGGGCAGCCCTTGAGTTCAGGCTGACAGATCTCAGCTCCCTCCTTGATGTCTGCCCTTTACAGACCCACCTGGGGTGCTCAAGGTGGTGCTGGGCTCAGTGCTGGAGCAGCAGCAGTGTGGGGCTGCTCTCTGTCCTCCTCGCCCTCGCTGTGTGCTTGAACTGCCGCCCTCACCACTTGGCCTCAGCTGTCTGGGGGCTGAGGGGAGGAGCAGGCACCCAAGCTGTTGGAGTAGCTGCTGCTTAGTGCCGCCAGTGAGGAAATAACCTTGCAAAAATCGAAAATGAAGGGACCTGATCCTCCTCCCACCTCAGCCCGTAGCTCCTCGGAAGGGAGACACCGCTTTGGCTGATTCCTGCCTCGTGTTTCCTCTGCTGCCTCCAAGGGACGTGTGGGTTTGCACCAGCATTTCCACAACTGCATGGTGTGCAGGGACAGCTGGGGCTGGAGTGAGACAGAGGGACAGACCTGGAGGGATGTTTTTTGACCAAGCTGCTCCCACCGTGGGATACCGACTGCTTTGCCTTTGGGTACCCCAGTCCCAGTGTGTCCCTCCCCAGACCTCGGACCCTTTCCTTCCAGCCCCCAGCCCCCCTGCCAGGCCTCACCTTCCCTCCGGCGCTCTGCGGGTGTTTGTGGTGGTGTGGAAGTGCCCTTCCCAGCTGAGAGGGCTTTGGGTGAAACACCAACCTACGGGATCAGTGTGCATGCTCTGGCTGGGTGGCTGGGAGTCTCCTCGCTCTCCCGTTCTGTCTCTTTCTTTTAATTCCCAGGCAAATAGTGATAAAACATCAGGCTCATCTCATTCCCTCGGTGGTCACCACTCCCAGCCGTGGTGCTCCAGCTGCAGGGAGTTTTATGAACATAATCACACCCCGTGGTGAGGGGTGAGCGCCCATCTCCTGCAGCATCCCCAGGGCAGCCACTTTGGGACCAGCTGCCTGCTTTGGGGACAAGCTCGGAGGCTCCCAGCCCCTGTGCCAGCCACCCCCTGGTGTCCTTGTCAAGGACAGGTCCTCATGGAGCACACAGGGTGGGCGATGGCTTTGCCCTGGCCACCGAGTGCTGCGATGGCTGGGGGACACCTCTGGCCGTCTCCTCGTGCTGGCCACGTTTCCCTTAGCAAAATGAGCAATGTGGGGGGTTATTATTTTTTTTTTTCCTTTTTTAAACAGCCACTTTTCACTTCTTTATGCTCTTCCTCCTTGGCACGCAGGCCCGTGAGGGGGAGGGAGCCCTCAGCCAAGCTCTCCATCACACGTCCCTTGTTTCCCTGCGTTATTTTTTCCCCGCCGCTGCCCTTGCCAATGAAAGGACATTGTATAGCTGCTGAGACTGGCAGGGGCTGCAGCGCTGCCTGCCAATAGCCTCGGTGTCTGAAAGGGCTTAGGAAACACAAGCTCTAAATTAGCTCCCAAATCTCCTCTTCCTCTGGTAAAAGAGCCCCGCGGAGCCCACCCAGCTCCCCACCACCTCTGGCACCAGGCTGGGGCTGGTGGGGCTTTGCCCGGGGAGCACAGGGACACCGAAGAGCCCCTCGCAGCACCCTGGGGAGAGGAGGGGACAGAGTTTGGGCACCCTCCCAGCCTTTGCTGCCCCCCCGTAATGGCTTTGCAGTGCTCCCTTGGCAAGCACCCTGGGGTTCTTCAGCTGGGAGGGGAGGCACGTGGCTGGCTGGTGGCTGCCAAAATCCTCCTGGGGCAGTGGGTGCCCGGCCTCTGCCTCCCCTGGGGTGCTGCTGAGAGGTCACAGATCGCTGGCACACACGGGCTGGGACATTTGGGGCCAGCTGCAGCCCCTGGAGGGGAGCAGGATGACCCAAGGTGCCTGAGCACAGCTCCCTGGTGTCGGTCCTGCCCTCGCTGGGTCAGTCGGTGAAGGGAGCAGCCGTGCTGTGCTCTGGGGGTCCCTGTGTTAACGGGGCATCCCCCTGGGGGGCTTTTCCTGGGCCCTTGCTGAGAGGTGGCTGTGCTGTGGTGGAGCCTGGGGACAGCTCTGCTTGGCAGTGCTGCTGTGTCCTGGGCTTCGTCTTTTGCCTCTGCTTTCCCATCTCTTGAGGGAGAAAAGCTGGGGGCTCTGTTTTCCAGCCTGCACCAGAAATTCATCCTTCAGCTGCTCAGAGGTTCAGCCTCCCCACACAGCCTGCCCTCCCCAGCTGAACACGAGTTGTTCTTCAAACAGCTCCAGCGATCCTCCGGAGGTGTCCCCTCCTTGCAGTGGGAAATAAGAGGGAATTTCCATTTCTAGAGGCATCCCGACTTTTTCTTTCTCGAGGCTCTGTCAGACTCCTGCTCTCCCCCCCCTCCCCGCGCCATGCAGCCAGCTCTGAAGCAGCAGCGATGTTTTCTGCCAAGGCAATGATTAGCCTTCCTGCTAATGACCCACGAACGGTGTCCAAAATAAATGAGCCCAACCTGCTCATCTTATTAGCCAAATGATTGCGAAGAAAGAGGAAATATCTGCAGAAATTGCTTAGGCAGCTGGAATCTGCAAGCGCAGCGGAGTCGGTGCTAGAAGGAGGGCGAGGGGTGGACGAGCCGTGCGTCCTCAGAGCCCTTCCTCTCCAGGAGGGCGAGATCCCCTGCATTTTTGGGGTAGTTCTGCTCCCCCTTTTGTGAGGTGACCTCTGTAGGCTGGGGCTGCAGCTCCCCTGCGGCTCGGCTGCCTCCTGGGGTCAGAGGCTGCTGCTGGACTGGTGCACCCTCAACCTTTCTGACTATGCAAGGCAGTGTCTCGGAGCCTGGGTGCAGCTTGTGCCACGTTCAGCTCAGTCTGAAAGCTGCGAGGCTTTGGGTCTGTGGCTCTCTGCCCGTACCAGGATTTCTCTGTATTCCAGGTTTCCCTCTGCGTTGCGAGGAGCTGGGGTTTGGGCAGGGATTTCTTCTGGAGTCCAGGTCTGGTTGCGGCTTCCCGTGCCCTTGGCAAAGCAGTCGCTGGCGTGGTTTTGCAGGAGCAAGCCTGAGGTCTGACCTCCTCCTCTGCTGAGCTGACAGATCTGAGAAGAGGGAGGGAATTTGGAAATACGGGGAGGTCCTGTCCTGTCCTTCCTACCTTGCACAGCCTTTGGGCACCAGGCAGCAGTGCTGGGGTCTTGGTCTTGCGATAACCAGTAACAAATCGCCCTTCAGGAGCTCTCTGTGTGTCCTTCAGCCTCTTCTCAAAGTTTTTTTAAGGACTAGGAGCATCCTTGTTCATGTGGGGAGGGACAAGGCCAAAGAAGGAGGCCCAGGCAGGTGTCTGCAGAGGGCAGGGGCAGTCCCTGGGGAGATGCCTGAGTGCGAGTCTCAGGCATCGCGGTGATGTTTGGGTACCACGAGAGCTCCCCTGGGCAGCGACATCAGGGTCTGAGGGACTTTCTGCCTTCTCCGTGGGGCAGGCTGGAGGGGATGGATGTCTCTGTAAAGCACCCAGTCCTCATGCACACCAGTGCTGATGTTTCAGCAGCAAGCTCTCCCTCGCTGCCTGACCCTGTGGAGCTTGGGGGGGGTGTTAATGGCTCCTGAGCTCAACACAGCGGCTGCTGGGAGCGTGGGCCAGGAGGTGGCGGTGGTTCTGGCCATATAAATAGAAAACCCTTTGCTTGGCCCTGGCTGGTGCTGCCTCCCGGCTCTCTGCGCGCCGTCTGTCACCTTCAAAACAGGTGGCAGGGAGCGTGGAGACATGGGCTGCCTCCCGTGGCGCTGCGTGCCTGTGGCTCGGTGCAGCTCCCGGCAGCAAAAACGCCTCCAGCAGCGTGACCCCGGCACCAGGCCCTCGGGATGGGGTGGGGAAGGAGCGTGGCTGTGGTGGGGAAGGGTCCTGGGGTCCTGGGGTGGGGGATGCTGCTCCTGGGAGCTGCCTGGAAAGCTGCTGTGATCGGCGTAATGGGGAGGCCATCGGGTTTCTGTGGCTGAGTGCCCTAACCAGGCAGTGCCCCAGCACAGGACCAGCCCTGACAGTCCCAAATCCTTGACAGTAGAGAAAAATGTCCTTGATGACTTGTTCTTTCCCAAGCTAGGGCAGCTGCAGACCTGGCTGGCGATGCAGCAGGCCCTAAAACTTGCTGAGGTCCTCGTGCTCCATCCAGCACCCATCGTGCCCACCATACACTGCCCCAGCACATGCTCCATCCTTGTTCAGCCTCGTGGCTGGTGCCGTGGGCTGCTCCCATGCTGCACAGGCTTTAATCCTTTAATCATGTCTCGGGCTTCTTTCTTCCTCCCCTAATTGGTAGGGGAATTGCTAATTGTGTGTTTTTGTTCTGAGGAGTTTCGGATCTCAACGATTATCTGTGCTGGAAAACATCCTGACAGTGCACATCCTGCAAACTTCAAACGCGGGAGATAAGGGAACAGGGAGCACCTCCGCTGTGTTTGCACCCATCCATGCCTTGTGCTGCCCCCACACCCCTGCAGAGCTGCCCTCGGGCTCCCAGTTTGGGAGCTGGTGGGACTGGGTGCAAATGGAAACGTCACCAGCGCTCCCTGGGTTGCCTGAACAGAAGGCTCGAGGTCGTCTCACAAGTGACAGCCCCGAGTCATTTTTGAACAAGTTTTTCAGGTTAACACTGATGTGACTTTGCTTTGGAAGCTGTGCTGCTTTGTGACTGAAGGTTTATTTTATTATTTTTTGGGTAGGGAAGTTATGTTCTCAGTACTCCAGCCACGCACACGTGCTTAACCCTTGATACCCATCGGGATGCTCGGTGAGTGACGGCTCCCCTGGGGGCTGTGCTGCGTGAGGATTCCTCCTCCATAGGAACTCAGGAGTGGAAGGGATTTGGGGAGGTCGTTAAATCCATCTCCCTGCACTGGGCAGGACCAATAAACCTCTGCCACCTGTGATGGATGTTTCCCTGTCCTGTTGTGCAGGGGTTTCAGCCTGCGCTGCCCGGGGCAGGTTAAGAGGGAGCAGGACGGAGACACTGCTGCCTCCCAGCACCCTGCCTCCAGCCCGAGTTTGCAGAAGCCTTGTATTTCAGATGAATTTTACAATGTTTGGACTGCTTTAAATAAGCAGGTGTTTGAAGTGATTGATTGAAATCCTTTCCCTGTAAATGTTTTGCTCCAAGGATTGAGCTTGGAGTGCTCCGCTTGGCGCAGCGAGCAGACACACGGCCCCCAGCGCTCCCTGCTCACTGCGCTGGGTTCACCCGTGTCCCACTCCCACAAAACAGGGGCCGTGCTGTTCCTGAGTTGCAAAAGGACACCGGGGTGCATGGGTTTAATGACTTTTGGCCAGATAGAGTGATGATGTCCCACCAGGGGCACAGGGAAAGCGTTCCCAGCATGGCAGGGAGGTCACTGAGGGAAAGAGCTGAAGCCCGGTGAGCTGCCTGAGCACCTTGCCCTGATGCTCGCCTTGCTCTGTTCCTCCCTGCACAGCTGCAGGTTGGAAGCAGAGCAGGTTCCTTTGGTCCTGGTGAGACCCATCCGTGGTGGACAAGGCTCTGGGATCTTGTTACAGAAGCCTCCAGAGCAGCCCCAGGTGTTGCTGACCCCCCCGGCCCCCTTCTCCTTTGTGTGTACCTCCACCGTGTGTAACTTTACTCGCTGGTGCTCTGGGGACGGGCTCTGCCTCTCCTCGTGCTGTGCGGGGCTATTACAGCAAATTGCCAGCTGCAATTGCTCGGCCGTCTCAGAGATTTTTATCTCGTGTCTGCTGGAAAGGGAGCCCTAAGGTGACGCTGGGAATGTTGAAGTGATCGATGTGTTTTGCATCGGGGCAAGGGGAAGGAGCAGCTGCAGGGCTTGGAACAGCACGCAGGTGGCTCTGCCCTGCTTCAGGGGGCTCTGCTTGAAACGAGGCTGCAGAGAGGGAGCAGAGCCCACCTCGGCCTCTTCTGCTTGTTTGTTTGCTTGTATTTAGCAACTCTGGCCTCATTTGGGCTCCTGAGGTCCTGTGTGTGTGTGCTGGAGCCTGTCCCAGGCCCTTCACCTGTACGTAGGACTGGGGACAATTTTTCTGGTTCCCTGTGTCCCACAGGACATCACACTTGAGATAAAACCAGAAAGGAGGTCAGGTGCTGAGGATGCCAGCTGAGTGCTTTGGTTCTGAGAGTTTCTTGTTGTAGGCAGCAGGTGGAGGGGCAGAAAGCCAGAGGAGCCCCGTGCAAACCTGCAGAGGGGGTGCCTCACCTCGCCTCCTGCCTTTACTTAGCCCACAGGTGAGCATCCCAGGAACACGTGGCCGTGTTTGCATCTCCCGTGGGTGCTCTCCCTTCTGCAGGAGGCCAGGAGCACTGCGTGTGCTTGGCTTAGTTCAGCTGAGATGTGCTCCCGGCAGTCCCGGGCTGCTGCCCCATCCCCGTGAGTACCTGGGGCGGGCAAATCCTATTTCCTCCGCTCCCTCCACATGAGATTAAATTGAAGATTGAGGTGGCTCTTTCCTAGTCCTGACCCCCGGCAGGGATTTGTTTGTCTCGGCGGCTGCTCCTCAGGAGGGCTTTGCCCCTCAGTGCGGAACTCATCGCTCACCTCTCTCAGCGTGCTTCAATTTTCCTCCTCTGCCTTCGCTGGGCACCAGGGGACATGGTTTGGGGACATCCCCAGTGTGGGAATGAGGCAGGAGGGGCGGCACAAGGCAGGACAAGGAAATTCACCTGTGAAGTTAAATGCAGGCTAACAACAGCCGTGGGGAGGGTGCTGTGGCGGTGCTGGAGAGCTGAGAGATCCCATGCTGGGCAGCTGTGGCTGGGCAGCCTTGGAGAGCCCTCCTTGGGGTGGTGCAGGGGATCTGGGGGGCAGAAGGGGCAGGTTTCCTTGCACAGGGCAGTGCTTGAAGCACCAGAGATGCTAAAAGTGGGGACCTTGGGCAGAAGCAGCCGTTCTCCTGGGTGTTTTGGAGTTACTGCTCAGCAGTTGGGCTCCGCAGCCCGCGGCACCGGCACTGCAGCTCCGCTCCATCAGTGCTGGGGTCAGCACCAGTGCTGGGCTGGGGTTACTGGGGCTGGGTGACAGCCTCCTGGGATGCTCAGCGCTGTTTCCAGCTGGGGCAGCGCTTGGTGTGCCTGCCATAAAGCCTCTTTCACAGGCTGAGTGCTGCAATGGGGGGAGGTGGCCATGTGGGGTGTGCTCAGAGTGTGGGGACGGGCTGGGAGCTGGGTGCTGCTGCTGCCCTGTCCCCAAATTGGGGACGTGGTGGGGGCAGCGCTGCAGCAGACACAAGCTCTGCCGGCAGCACAAGGCGGAGAGGAGCTGGCTCTGCTGCTGGCTCTGCCCAGGCAGCGCTGGGCACGTCGGAACCCAACTTGTCTTAATTAAAGGTCTGTCTGCTCGTCGCGAGGACGTGGCTGTAATTAGAGCTGGGGGCAAGGGCTGCTTTGCACTTTCTGGGAGCACAAGCGAGAGCCTGCCCTGGCAGCAGCCCCTGCCAGCATCCCCTCAATGGCATGGAGCAGGGACGGGGCTCTGGAGGGGCTGGGATGGGGCTTCCCTGAGAAATCCTTCAAGTCCCTTCTTTCGAGCCCTGCTGTAGCACAAGTAGGGGTTTTCTTGCTCGTTGGCTCTGAAATAGTGACACATTTTCAAATCATGGTGCTTTAAATCCAAAGCTGGTGAGTGGGCCTGGACTGGGCTGCCCCATAAGAGCTGCACAGAGCTGGCCCATAAACAGGACCTGGGGCACCCCAAGAAGAGTTGGGCCACCGGGTACAAGGACGTGGCCCAGCTCCCTGTCCCCGTTTGTCCTTGCACAGCTTTTTGGAAGCACTAACGGGTTTCTTGGGATGCAAATAGCACCGCTACGAAGCAGGAATTTGCTGCGATCCTCACTCCCTAACACCATGCCGAGTTTCTGCCCCATTTGCCAGCCTTTGCCACCTTTTCATCCAGGAGCTGGCAGCCCCGGGAAGCTCGCTGCTAATTGAGCAGCAGGATGCTGT
This sequence comes from Aythya ferina, assembly GCF_964211825.1. Lineage (NCBI taxonomy): Eukaryota > Metazoa > Chordata > Aves > Anseriformes > Anatidae > Aythya > Aythya ferina. The sequence goes on from NC_140318.1 coordinate 8,079,870, forward strand.
GACGTGGCGCTGGCGGGCCCTGGAAGCTGGAGGCGCCCTGCGAGCTGCGTTCACGCTCCCTCAGCCGGAGAGGCGCATCCCTTATTAGATTAATTTTTTTTAATGTATGCAGAGCAGGCAGTGGGAGCAGCGTTAATTCGCACGGATGGTGGGGAGACCCACCGAGAATTAGCTGCGTTTTTATAAACGAGGGAGGAAGTGGATAAACACAATGATTAAAAACAAAAAACAAAAAAAGGTGCTGTTTGCAACAGCAGCACGCGGTGCTCGTTCATCTGACGGGTGTGCTTTACTTTTAATTGTGCTTCATTACTCGTTAGCAAATGCTCTGATGGTGGGCGTTGTAACAACGGCAGGGATTTGGGACCTGGCTCTGGTGTTTCAGCATGGGGCTGGCAGGGGGAGCTGCAGAGGGTGGCTGTGGAGTTGGAGACCCCTGGATTTGGAGACCCCAAGGATGCCGTGGTGTCCCAGCAGAGCGCAGGGGCAGCAGCAGAGGTGCTGAGGTCTGTGTGTGGCCACACAGGGTCTGAAATCAGCCAGGGGTTGCTGCAAAGGCTGAGAAAAGATGTGCGGCTTCTCTGAGTTATTATTATTATTATTTGTTTAATTAGTTTACCTGCACCCCTCCTTCATCGCGCCACCGCTCCGGACCTTTTCCCTGTTTGCCCTTTCCCTGGCTGAGGGCTGCTGATGGGTGTGTGTGTGGTGGGACCGCAGGGCAGGGGGCTGCAGGGAGGTCCTGACCTTCAGCCTGGGGGCAAGGGGGCGGCGTGGTGGCTGCTGGAAGGCTCCTGGGGGAGTGCTTTGGGAAAAAGGGGAGGGCTGCGGCAGAAAAGCCATGCCTGGAGAGCCAACAGGGGATCCTTGTGGCACGGGGAGGCGAGGAGAAGCTGCCTGCAGTGAGAGGTGAGCTAAGGCAGGCGTTGGGCTCGTCTGGTGGTGGAGAGAGGAGAGGGGTGGTGGCAGCGGTGGCTCTGCTTGCTGCTGTCAAGGACTGGTGTTCAAGTTGTTCCTCCACGGCACGAGGGGCCCCAAAACCCCCAGCACTCCTTGTCCTTGGCACATCGTGTGTGCCGAGAGGGGTTCGCCGGCTGCGGTGGCCTCTTATTAAATCTCATTAAAAGCAGGGTTATTGGTTCTTAGCTCAAGTGGATTTTCCTCCTCTGCTTTGGAGCCTGGCTAAAATGCGAGACACAAAAGCTTTTTCAGGGCTTCGCACTCCACTCCTGCCCACGTCAGGGAAATAGGAGCGCCAGCGCACGCGACCTAATGCATTTTAAAATCTTCCCTCTCTGAGGGCAAGCTCCGGGTTAGCAGGTCAGCTGGTCTCGGCGAGCCGTTTAGCGCACATTAAAATCCCAATTTATGCGATCCACGCTCTGCCGTTAGAAAGAGCCGGCCATCAGGCGCCTAATAAAAGCACCTCCAGCCCTTCTCTTTCACTTGGCTGAGAATAAATGCCTTGGTGCCGTTACAAAAATGGATTAGGAGCCGCTGTGGATTGGTATCCCAGCGAGGTGCGCGATGTGCTCGGTGTGATGCAGGTTGGTGCGGCTTCAAAAAAATAACATAAAAAAAAATATATGGAAATGTGACTTTTTGTCTGGCTCTTCCTTTTAATGCAGGAGAGTCAGAGATTTTAAAGTTATGGTTCCCACAGCAACTGTAACTCTCAGCTCGTGTGCGTGTGCCGTGCTTCGCAGCACTGTGCGTGCTGTTACGGTGATGCCCGCGGTGCGCACGGCTCGGCACAGGGCTGGCGGAGGGATGCTGCAGGAACCGCTCCTGCTGAACCTGGGGGCCAGCATCTGCATTTACCTGCACCGCTGTGGGTCCAGTTGTGTCGGTGACCTGAGTCTGTGACCCTCATGGGCATCTGGGCGCTGCCTGGAGCACCCTTGGGTGCTTTTCCTGGAGCGTGGTGCAGGGCTGGGTGCTGCGGCAGTGCCTGTCCTCACTGCAACTCAGCAGTGCTGTAAAAGGCAGGGAAAGAGGGGAAAATGCCACAAGATGGTTTTCTTCTGGCCACTGTTCACCCAGCCGTGCCTGCTGAGCAAGGCGCTGAGGCGTGTGCCATGCTCTCGTGGCTGTGATGGAAATTAAACACACCCAAAGGTGGTGTGTGGGTTCCCGGCTCGGTGAGGCAGTGCTTGGAGGGTTTGGAGTGCGCCTGGGGAAATGTTGTGGGTTTTGGGGTTTGTCCTGTGTCGTTGCTGTCTCTTGTTGAGAAATGCGCTTGAGTTGTGCCGACCTCGAGGCTGGATCCAGAGATCTGAGGAGTAATTTTTTATGTCCTGAGGTTTAATCTCGTCCTCGCTGCCCTTTGTGCTGGCTGTCCGGGGTGCGGCCATGGTGCCCTGCCTCAGTTCCCCTGCTGGCTGCTCACCAATTAGTGGTGCCCTGCTTCGTGGGCAGCGAAGGGCAGTGCTTCCTGAGGCACAATCCAAGGCCTTCCCGAAGGTTTTGTTCTCCTCTGCTGCCCGTGAGACCCGTTTCCCTCCTGTAGGACGTGTGCCAGCCTCTCGCAAGCCCCTTTTGGCCGCAAACACCTGAAAACGCCTCGTTTTGTTGGGCTGGTCCTGTGGGCAGCCCCAGGGGTGATGTGGGTGGGAAATAGCTGGAAGCTGACGGTGTCCCAGCTCTGGGGAAGAACCGAGCACAGCGTCCTCCCCCTGCCCTGCTCCTTTATTGCTGGAGGGGCTGTGCGGTGAGAGGCCGTGTCCTGCAGCCGGCAGGGTGGGAGCCAGCCCAGCGCAGAGATGAAGGCAGGTGTAGGAGAGGGAAGGCTGAATACATCTGCAGAGCTCGGCCTTATTTTTCATCATTAATGTTCTGCAAGCAGGTGCAAACAGGGCGCTAATTAAGATTTGCAGAGGAAATATTTAAATTGAGAGGTGCGGCAGTGAGAAAAAGAGCAGCAAGGCAAAGGAGGCCGAGGGAGGAGCTGCTGGGAGATCTGGTCTGGAAGGGAAGGAAGCAGGCACCAGGCGACTGAGCGAGTGGGATGGGGCGTTCTGGTTCCCAAATTGTGCTGCGTGCGGCTGTGTTGGGGTGAGTGAGCACAGGGGGCAGAGGACAGAGTTGGGGCTTGCCCTGCAGCCGTGGTAGGGACTGACGGGCACCTCCGAGCTGGGCTGTGGCAGAGGACTGGGTGCAGAGCATTAATTGCCAATTAACAGGCACAATTAGAACAGGAAATGGGGGTGCTCCCAGCTCCATTTCAGGTTGTGCTGTGCCCCGGAGCCTGGCCTTAGCAGCTGTGCTGGGCGCGAGGCTCTGCCTGGTGGAGTGGCATTCCCAGGGTCCCTGCCATCACTTTTAGTTAAATGAATTAGAAATCTGTTAGTTCAAATTACAGCACGGCTAACACCTAACGCAAATGTTTGCTGCACCTGCTCATTGAGCATTGCTTTATTGCAGCCCTGGGCAGCAGCTGAGACGAGCCGGGAGAGGTTTGGGCACGGGGCCGGGAGCTTTGTCCTTGCGGCATTGCCCCTGGGTGGGCTGCTGCATGGCCCATGCCTTCCCTACCCACTTGGTTCTGTGGGCCTGGGGCTCTTCCTGCATCTGCATCGGCCTGGAGGGGATGAAATCTTTGTAAGAAACATGGGAAGGACAAAGTGAGGGGACTAAAAGACCAGCAGGGGCCGTGCGATCGTCTGCTCGGACCTCGGGACTTCCTGAAGCCTTCCAGTTCTCTACCCGAAGTAGAGCGTAACTTTTCTAAAAGCATCCAACCTTGGTACAAAAAAAAAATAAAACTTGACAGTGATGGATAATCCACTACAACCCCTGGTAAATTGTTCTAGTGTTTAATTACCTTCCCCGCCAGAAAGGGAAGGAAGGGAGAAGCACACGGCGTGAAGAGCTCGCGGGGGCTGCGCGCTTTCGCCTCTGCGTGCTCACCGTGCCGGGGCTCGTAGCGTGCTCCAGCAGGGCTCCAGCGGTGTCACCGCTGCTGGCCCTGCTCCCCGAAGCTGCAGGCTGTGACCACGGGGGTGGCTGCTGCTCGGGCACAGTTTGGCCATGCCAGGGGACTGTCCCTGGAGAGGTGGCCTCGGGCTGGGGGCCCTGGCTCAGCCAGAAGCAGGCGGCGGTGGGGCTGGCTGTCAGCATGGCACGGGGCAATAACTGGGGTTGGGTGTTGTGCAGCAATGCTGGTGGCTTCAAAGCTGGAAGAGAGATACATATATATAATTTTTATTTTTTTTCCTCCAGGGCCTAGCATTTTGTTAGTGCTCAGAGGGAGCAGCAGCAGGGACTCGTTGTAGCACTGGGCTGGGCACGGCGCTGGTTTGCAGCAGCTTTGCTCAGCGCTGCGGAGAGGATGTTGTGGTCTGACCAGAAGGATGTTTTGGGCTGCCAGGCTGGGAAATCGCAGGCTGTTTTCTGCCTTCGGAAACAAAGCTGTGCATGGTGCCATGGGTCACTTGTTGCCTCTGTGTAAAGATGAGTCCCTTCAGGGAAAGCAGCGGGGGCACACGGAGGGATGCCAGCCCGTGATGGAGGTGCGAGTGAGCAGCCAGGGTCACCAGGGGAGCGCTGCAGGAGCTGCTGGCTGGGAATGTCCTGCCTGAAAGATGTTTTTCTCAAACCTCAGGTAACAAAGACACAAACACTGGTGCCAGTACAGGGGCAGAAGCCGGCAGGTGCCAGCACTTGGCAGGGAGATGGTCAGGAAATGCTGGCAGGTACCTGCTGTCTCCTAGCCCAGGAGAGAGGGCTGAGAGAGGGGCAAGTGGGGTGTGCTCAGCACTGGTAAAAATGTGATGAAGCTCAGGTAGTTTCCAAGGGGACCTGCTTCTTCAGCCCCTTTTTGCTGCAGACCATTAGGACTTCTTGTGCCGTCTTCCCTGGGGAAGGATGGTTGCTTGTGTGGGGACAGGCCACCTTTCCCATCCTCTTCCCATGTAAAAAAATAAAAATTAATAACTTGTAGGGGGTTGTATTTTGAAGTTCTGATCCTCTGATCACCTGGAAATGGTCTCTGTGGGGCAGACCATTTGGTAGCAGCTGTTTGCCTTCCCTGCAGGAGTCAGGAACATCTGCATGGTGTTTCACCCAGGCTGTAGGGATGGTTTGGGTTGGTTTGGAGCAGCACGCGTGTCTCTGGCTGTCCAGAAATCACTCAGCATTTTGGGCAGGTACCCAAAGGCTGATCACCCTCCGGATCAGCACTTTTGCAGCCTGTGCCATTGATACAACACCCAATCTCTGGCAGGACTTGCTGTGGTTTGGAGGTGGCTTCTTCCAACAGTTTTTCTTTGGTGTTTAAGTCTCAGCCTCACTGCTTTCCAGCTTCACCTGAGCTTTGTTCTTGCCCCACGCCTGAGCCGTGAAGCTCTGCAGTCCTGCACGTGCACCTTTTCCTCCCCAGCCCCCTCTTCCCTCGTGCCATGGCCTGTCCCCGTGCACAGCCCTAACAAGGCACCGGAGGGACGGGCTCGTTACCACCGGGCAGCTTTCCCTGCCGTGTCTCTGCGCGCTGTTTCATCACCCAGGCACTTTTTCCTGCCAAGCCTCGTTGCAGACCCTGGCGCTGCACCCTGGGTTCCTCCTGCCCCGAGCCCTGGGGCAGGCTGAGGGCTGCTCCCAGCTCCCAGCCTGGTGCTCACTGGGACACGTCCCCGTCCCCGGCGGTGGCCGAGGAGGACGCGGCACGGGGAAGGCTCCAGCGAGCCCGGGGCACGCGGGAAGGAAGGGCATTACGCGGGAGAATATGCATGTTCACAGCTCAGAGGATTAAAGGCCCATGTTCTTATCACTGCAGAACAGAGTATTATAAATCCAGCCTTAGCATACCAAATCCCCTCGCGGCTCGGCCATTGTTTGGGAATATTAAAAAGCTCTGAGACAGAAATAATCAGTTTCCGAATGACACATTGTCAAATAAAACATTTCTCATATTATCCCTTCCTTCCCCTTTCTCTCTCCCGCTCCCTCAGTTGGATAATTTAACATGAAAAATAGATTAAAATGAGGCTGGCTTGAATGCCTCCTAAGTTTGACTTTTTTTTTTTTTTTCCCCAGGAAGCTCTCCCTGCGTGTGTGCTCGGCGCTGAAACGAGCCGCTGCTGCGCAGGGTCAGGGACGTGGGGAGTGCGTGAAACCGAGCTGCTGCTGAGCGCCAGGAGAGCTCCCCGAGGGCTGGGCAGCACTGCTGGGCTGCTCTAGAGCCTGCTCCGTGCGAGCCCAGCTCCCAGCAGGGCCCAAAGAGCCGTAAAACTGAGCCCAGGGCAGACGGGGAGGTGGTCACAGCAGCCCCTGTCCCCTCCCTGCAGGAGCTGCTGGGAGCCCTGGGCTTGCTTGAGCCACCCCCGTTGTTGCTAGTGATGGGCCCCGAGCCAGGAGGAACAACAAACTAATAACATCTGTGGCTTTAGGCCTTTCTGTAATTCCTCCTGAGCGGACAGATCTCTAATCTAATCGGCTGGGAGTTTTATTCGCTCAGGTCCAAACCGTTTCCCCAGGGCTGGCGCAGTGCTCGCCCAGCCGGGCAGGCGCGTGGCCTCGGCGCTGCTGAGGATGCTCAGAGCCGTACCCAGCTCGTTGCTGGCAAAGCTGCTCCTCGTGCCTGGGCTTTCTCAGTCACCTTGGCCTTTTCCACGTGTCCGGGTTGCCCTTGTGCAGTTCTGGGGTGCGGTGCCTGTTTGCCAGGGGGTGCAGAGCAGGGAGGAGCAGCTCTGTGCTGCAGTTGCAGGGCACGTCCCGGTGCAGGTGGTGCCCATCCTGGGGCTCCTGGGGCTTGGCTTTGGGGACCTGGGGAGGGCTTTTCCCAGTAGTCACATCAGTGAGCGCTGTTCCTAAACACTTCTGTAACACAAGAGCTCTTGCTTCACTCTAAGTACAGCTCCAAGGCAGACCTGATTTGCCGCGTGGTTTGTTGCCTCCAGGCTTGTGGCTCTGCTGCATCCTTCTCGCTGGGGTTTGCTTTCGGAGGGTCTGTGTGCCGTGGTTTCTCTCATGCAAACAAGGCTTGTGAGGAAGCAGCCTTGGTTTGGGGCTGCCCTGGGATGTCCGTGCAGCAGGCACTGTGCAGCCCCCAGCAGTGCACTGCTGCTGTCGGGCTGGAGCATCCCTGCTGCTTGCTTCTGATCAGGGGAGGTCGGGGGGGTCCTTGTGCAGGAGGGGCCCTTCAGGAGCTCCAGCAAGCCCTGCCCTGCTCCCTGGTGTGCTTCCTGGCCGCTAAAGCGTTGCCATTTGTGATGGCACATCAGCTAAATTGGGAGAGTCACGCTGAGCAATGTCAAACCCAATCCCCCCGCCAGTCTCCCATTAGTGTCAATTAGGGAAGAGACGAGGAAGGGGAGGGGAGGGGAGCGGGCTGCTGCTGCTGTGAGACCCCGCACCGGGCTCCTGCCTGCAGTGCCAGGCTGGGATCTCCCTTCCCTGTCCCCTCTCCCTGTCCTGTGCCCGCAGCCCTGCCCCAGGCGTGCAGGATGCCCCCAGCAGCACCCTGCCCATCGCTGCCCATCGCCCGTGTCCCCAGGGCTGCCTGAGCGCCGGCTCCTTTCTGCCGACGCCCCTTTACAACCCATCCTCTTTATGAGTCTGAGCACGGCGCCGTGTTTTGCATCGAATGCAGAAGAAATATTTGCATGTCTTTGCTCTGCTCTTGCATGCTTTGTAAAGTTCCCAGCCGCGGCGTTCCCTCTGCCAAACAAATGTCTGCCCTGCCCTGCCTGCTACATGTCACGCTGGAAAGCCCCAACTGCTCGCACCGTGCCTGATTTACTTGCCTTGCTTTGCTTGTCTGCCACGGGATAAAATTGCCTTGGTGCTGCGCAGAGATGGAGAGGCTCAAAGCTGGCAAAGGCACAGCTCCCGAGCAGCCAGGGGCAGGGCTGGGCCCTCCTGCGCTTCCCAGCACTGCTGCATCCGTGGAGACATTGATTTTGGGGAAGTTTGTTCATTTTGGTGGTGGCATGTCTTTGTTGGTGATGTAGCTGGGAGCTGGGTGAAACGAAGAGCTTGGTTGAGAAGGTCGTGGTCTGGAAAGGTGGTGGTGTGCCCAGGGGTCTGCTGCTGACCCCACATAACCACTGCCAAGTCACTGAATGCTGTGCCATGGGGCATGCGCTGTGGCCTGAGGGTGACTCGAGGGATGCTACCCAAGGATGGAAGAGGAAAGAGTTTAAATAACGTTGCTGTGATTGATGGGATCATGGTTGTTTTGGAGAGCCAAGGGTTTGGGTGCAGGATGTGGCCGTGAGGTGCTCTGCAGACCAGCAGCATGAGAGGAGCCCCGGCTGGGGAGTGAGAACAACACACGGGGGCTGGCCCCTTGTGCTCCTTGCCTTCATCACCTGCAGCTTTGTAGCTTGTAGCCCTGTCCTGGAGCTCCCAAAAGGAGGAACAGGGCTGGTACAAGCAGGAATGTTGAATGGCTTTGGGTAACCGTGCCCTGAGGAGCAGCAGTTGTGCGGTGCCGGTCGTTGCACAGCCTTCTGTGCAAAACATGGGGTCCCTGCGGAGACCTCGCTGCTCCTGCCCTAGCTGCTGGGCTGTTCTAAAGGTTTGCTCTGCTCCCAAGAGGTGGGGTGCAGGTACCTCCTCTCCCCTCTCCGTGGGCAGGGCGCAGAGTGCTGGTTGTGTCTGTGTTCCTGAAGGCACCCAAGGGCTGCATGTCCCTACCCACATGGGGCTTGCAGAGCGCAGGTGGGCTCTGGGTTGCTGAAAGGATGCTCTGGAGATGGAAGTGGAAAAGTATTCATGGATGCTGGTCGCAGCACCTCCTCCCCACCCCTACCCACAGCTCCTGACGTGTGCTCTTTGCCGTCCCGCAGGGTGGGCTGATCGCGCTGCTCCTGCTGCTCCTGGTCTTCACGGTGGCCCTGTACGCCCAGCGGCGCTGGCACAAGCGCCGCCGCATCCCGCAGAAGAGCGCCAGCACCGAGGCCACCCACGAGATCCACTACATCCCCTCCGTGCTGCTGGGCCCCCAGGCCCGCGAGAGCTTCCGCAACTCGCGCCTGCAGGCCCACAACTCGGTCATCGGGGTGCCCATCCGCGAGACCCCCATCCTGGACGACTACGAGGACGAGGAGGAGGAGGAGACGCCGCGGCGGGCAGAGCCCAGCACCAGGGAGGATGAGTTTGGCAGCCAGGTGACACGGACGCTGGAGAGCCTGGGCCGAGGCGGGGAGGAGAAGCCTGACTATGAGAAAAAAGGTTTGTTGTTTTTTTCCCTGCTCTTTCCCTCTCCACGTCCCCTGCCAGGGTGTCTGCCCTGTGTGGGGCTGCTGAGAGAGGAGGATCCTGGGGCTGGAGGGAGGGGAATCACCTCTCTCCTGGGGTTTTGTCGTAAACTTTGATCCTCGAGGTGGTTTGCAGACCTTGTCCTGAAGCTGTCTGCCATGAGAGGGGACTCCGTGCTGGCTGGTGCTGGGGAAACTGGGGAAACTGGGGACACTGTGAGCCCGCAGCTGTCCCTGGTCTCGCAGTGTGACCCTGCTGCGCCGTGCTGGAGATTTGGGTGCTGCAGGGACTGGCTGCTAAGAGGGGCTCAGAGATGTGTCTCCCTAGGACATGATCTCTCTCTTCTGCCCAATCCTCTCCCCAAAGCAGTCTCCCGTTTCCAGTGAGAGCTGGCCCAGCACGATGAGATGGGAAGCCGACGGCTCTAATTTCAGGCTTGGGTGGCCTATCCGGTGCTGGCAGCGGCAGGGACTGCTGTGAAATCCCCTGAGGTTTGGAGGATACCTGGCTGGGGAGCAGAGGTAGCGTTTACCCCCCAAGCAAGGGGATTTGCTCCTTTGCCATGGATTTGTGCAGTACCTCAGCGGCCGTTCCTGCTCCTCCAGCAGCGCTGATGAGGTTTGCTCCTGCTCAGCCTTTGTGCCAGGCTCCTGAGCAGGATGGGAGTGCTGGGACACCTCCCAGCTTCTTGCTGGGGGTGAGTGCTGGCACAGGGGCATCAATCAGACCGATTTTTATTCTCTGGGTGGCAGAAATGCTGATCACCTCGCTGTCGAGCAGTGCATCAATTCTAGCTGGCAAACGTGTCGGCGTGGCAGGGCCCCGCTGAGCCTCACGCTCCTCTGAGAGCCGCTGCACAAGGCTGTGTTTTCCGGGAGCAGCAAAAACATTCCTCGTGTCTCATTCTGCGACATTTCAGACAAATGAGCCTGGAGTCACCCACAAACAATGTGATCAGGGCTGCAGATTTGAGACGTGCGTGGAGGAGCTGGGAATGGCAGATCAGAGAAATCCCCATGCGGGAAGAACGGCGGGGCTGAACCCGTGGGGATGTGGCAGGTCTCAGGTGTGAACTCTGCCTGCCCGTGGTGCTTAGCCTGTTACAGAGGGCACTGCAGGCACAGCTTATGTAGCATCTGAAGCCTATAAAATTATACACGTGTGGGTTCTGGCTGTTATAGTGCCTGCCTGCGTGGTGCTGTGTGCGCTGTGAGGCGTGGAGCTGGGTAACGTGCCTGTTGGAGAGGTTTGGACCCCCTGGCAGCTGCAGAGAGTGGGTCTGGGGTGCCTGTTCCAAGCAGGCGAGGTGCTGCGGGTACTTTGTGCCTTCCCCAAGGTGCTAGGGCATGGAGGAGCTCCAGTCCCAGCTTGGGTCCCTGTGGGCAAAGCAGCCTGGAGCTGGGGCAGCCAAAGGCTGGAGGTGACGGGGCAGGCAGGGCCCTGTGCCATCGGATGCGGTTGTTCCTCCTGCACGGAGAGGAGCAGCACTTTCCCCAGAGTGCCTGGGCTAATGTGCCTTTGATTGCCTGCATTTTTAAAACCTGTCTCTGGGAAGCTGCATCACCCACCTCTACTTATCGATGTGTCATTAGGAGCGGTTTAATGCAGTTAACCTGCAGCAGGGTGAAATGCAGCTGGAGGAACAACGGGGCAGCGCTAATTGCCGAGCGCCTCCAGCAGAAGGATGGGCGCAGGGGTGGACGGGGCTTTCTGCTCGCAGGGTGCCACCAGGACGTGCCCCCAGGCAGCGTGGTGTTCCCATACAGGCTGAGTGGGCCCCGCTGGAGCACCCGTGCTGGCAGGGATGGGGACAGGGACCACTGGGCTCAGCTCCTGCTTCTGCCACCCCTCACACCGCGGCGTGTGGGGCTGAGCAGCAGAGCCCCGGCGATGCATCGTGCCTGGAAGGCAGCTCCCCCAACCCGCGGCAGCCCTCGGTGGTGTCTGAGGCTGTTTCCTCCACCCACGAAATGCTCTTTTAGGCAAGGTGATTGCAGCAGCGATGGTTAACGCTGCTCAAACAGCCGTGGAGGGGTCCGCCTGCCGTCCTCGAGTGCTGCTCTGAGCATCCCTGTTAGCGTCCTCCTTTGTGTGCAGCTGGCTCTCACAGGCCTGCCGTGTTAATAGATGTTTCCCCGACCCTCTGCTTAGCGGGAGTGAACAAATGAAGGCCTTCATATGCTGTAACGGAGCTGCCTCTTTTATTCTTTCATATTATCTTCTTTGTTTTGCTTTTCTATAAATTATTTAGAGTTGTATGAGTGGGGAAGACAGCAGCAACTGCATTTCAGTGCTCTTCAAAACATAATAGTAAACAAGATCTAGGGCAGAATATTAAACTATCCGAGGGCTTCAGGAACGGGTAATAAAGTCGTTTTTATGCTGACTGCAAAACCCCCGAGCTGGGGCTGCGTGCCGGGCTGCTGCCCCCACCGGTACAGCCCGTGAGGCCGTCATGCTTCGCGCCTTGACGTGGGGCATGTTTGTGCCTTTCTGGTTCTGGTTACTGAAAACCGTGCTGGTTCACCGTGTGTTTCCTGCCCCACAGTCACCTTCCCCTCTCTGATGAGGCTTTGCTGAAGCAGCCAAGCTGCGGTGTGCGCTGCTTGCTCCTCTCTGCTAAAGCTGCCCAGACAGAGTCTGAATCATCGGGGATGAGGCGGTCCGGGTGCCGGATTCCTAGACCAGAAATGCAAATTCTCAGCCCTCCTGGCTGGCTTGCACGTGCTCGGGAGCTGCGGAGATGTGGGACACGTCCGAGGCGCCGCAGCTGCTGCCACCTGGCCACGAGCAGCAGATGCAGCTGGGCTTCCCGGGGACGTGTGGGTGGGATGGAGCGGACACTGCGTACCTGCTGAGCCCTAGCGGGGCATGTCAGGGCTGTTCGGGCAGAATTTTACGGGTGGATTTGAGATGGATGAGTCAAGGCAATCCCAGCTGGAGTCTGACGCTGCTTCTCCCCACTTGCCTTGCCTCCATGCTTCCTGGCCCGGGGCTGTCGGGTTTGGGTGCGATTACCAGGGCCGGACGAGGAGCTGTGCCCGTGGACATGGGGCACGTCAGCGCCCCGGGGAAAAGCTCCCCTCGCCACTCCCGGCGTGTAGCATTGTGATAAGACATCAACTGGGGCTTGTCAGCGGGCTCCAAACGGTATCATCGCCGGGGCTGTCACCGAAGGCTCTTTCAAGTGTCAGTCCCCAACATTAATTACCAGGGATGGCACACGCGATGAAGATGGAGCGCTTTGGCTCGCCCTCCACCTGCTCGTGCCGCTTGCCTTCCCCCAGGTGCCGGGCAGTGATTGATGTGCAGGTGCTGGGAGCTTTCCATCCACAGGGATCCACGCACACCGTGCTGCGTGCCCTGGGCTGCTGGGCTCGATCGCCCTCTCTACAAGGAAGTGTTTTTTGCTCCGTGCAATGCTTTTGTATTTATCAGGTCAGGCGGGAAGCACGGTGGACATCTCCACAAGGTACAGCCCTGAAAAATGGGAGAGAAGTCCCTGCCCAGCCCGGCAGCACAGGTAACTGCTTCCCAAACCATGCGTGAGCTGAACAAGGGTGCGCTGAGCCAGACGTTCCCTGTTCCCTGCCTTCTCAGGCGGCGCTGCTGTGGCTGCGAGGGCAGCTCCCTCGTGCTGCCGGAGCACCCGAAGTGCAGCCCGGTGCAAACAACCAGGGGAGCAATGTGCTGAATAACGACATCCAGCAACGAGCGTGTCTGAGTGATAAAGTTAATGAAATTACAGGTTCTGACCTGATACCGGGCTCTGCTGCGGGTAGATAAACAGCAGGGCAAAGATGAGATGTTTATTTCTCCCCAGCCGCAGCCTGTAATCTGGATGCGCCGTGCAGGGCCATTAACATTATTGCTGTTATGCAAAATCATTTTTGATTTGGGGAAGGAAAAAAAAAAAAAAAAAAAGAAAGAAAGAAAAATCCCCCAACTCCCTAGAAAATGGAAAGCTGACAAAATTAGAATTGCAGCAGGAGCACAAGCTGACCCGGTGACATTGCTCAGAGCCCAGATGAATTTAGACAGAAGAGAAATCTGAGGCAGCTTAAGAAAGAAAGTACTCTTTTTTTTATTAATACAATAAAATGAAATAGAGGGAGGAGGTGATAACCGGTTCTAATTAGTCAAGAGGATGCTATTGTGTCGGTATGGAAAGGCAGCCACACAGTCTCCTTGTGGTTTGGGGTTATCACTGGCGATTAGAAGATCTCAGCAGGGTTTGTGCCCTGTGGGTGTCACCTGTCCAAACCCAGTCCCCATGCGTACGAAGCAGCCTGCAGTTAGTGGTGAAGTTGTGTGGGCAATGTTTGTGTCCTCGCTGCCTCTCTGTGCCGTGCTGTATCTCCCCAGGTGCTTCCCATCCCGTGCTCCTGAGGGTTTCTGCTCTCTCGCCTTTCCCAAGCAGATGGCCCCGAGCTCTCCAGCCCTGTGGGAATTCCCAACTTGTTTTGATCTGTTAGCACACTTGGCTGTCATCTCTGCCGACACTGTTTTATCTCTCAGTGGCGGGATCTCTTTGCTTCTGCTTCTCAAGCCCTCAAACCGAAGGGTTTGGCCCCCAGTCCATCGGTACGGCTGATGCTGCTGCAGGTGGGATGCGCTGAATATGTTTAGATGGAGCTGATAAACGAAGGCGGTTGAAGCCCAGCAAGCAGGTGGGGATGTCCCTAGGTGCCTGTGGGGGTGTCCGTGGGTTCCCTGGACCCTCTAAGGATTGGGAAGCCAGGAGTGGGGCACGGAGAAGAGACTGCCGAACCCAAACTCCTGCCTGGTGAAAGCTGAGCAGAAAATAGATCTCAGACTTGGAAATCAAATATCAGCAATTCCAGTCTGCAACAAAAGACCTCTCTTTATTTTCTTTATTTCTTTCATCTTAAAAAAAAAAATAAAAATCTCTTTATATAAAAAACCTTTTCGAGCAGGTCCTCGTGCTCGCCTCGGCGCAGGCTGGGCAGGGCCGCCCAGTCTAGACGGGAGGCAGGGCAGTGCCGGCGATTAACGCCGCAGGCACGTCGGAGGTGTGGCTGTGCAGTCAGCCCCACTTCGCATCTCCTGGGCTTTCTTCTAACCCGCTGTGTTAACGTGGCAAATCTCTGAAGTTTCTCTCACTTAATCCGTGCCTTTCTCTGTAGTGAGAGCGAGAGGCTTTGAGCCTGCCTCGGAGTTGGTCTGGCAGCGGGAGCGAGCCTGGAGAGGTGGATCCAGCTCTGGTGCCACCGCCTGCTTTGGTGGCCACATCCCTTCGTGTTTGCTCCTCATCTCTGACCCGGAGAAGGTAGCCACAGCAGGTGCCACAAGGGCTAAAGAAGTTACAAATGGTAGGGCAGGGGTCTGAATCTGTCTGCTCCAGGCATGGGAACAACCTCCACCAGGTGCTGTTATCCGGCGGGGCTGCCTGCCTTCCCCTGCGGCTGGGATCTGAGGGGGGGGCTGCTTTTCTACAGGGGGCTCTGCCTGAGGAGTGAGCAGTGGGCCAGGGAGCACAGGGAAATGGGAAAAATGGGGATGAAAGAGGTCGTGGTCCTGCCAGTTCATGGCCAAACTGCTCTTGAGTTTTTCTGTAAGGTGGAGACGCCAAAGGAGAATAATTTTGGCAGGGTCAGGGATGCAGGATGGTAGCACAGGGGCAGGTGAGGAGGGGTCCAATGTGGGCTGGGGATGTGCTCCCCAGGCCAAGGTTAGGATTTTTGAGGCTGGAGAAGGGGAAGACCAAGGTACGGAGCAATAGGGCAGGTAGTTGCTCTGTGTCCTGGAGGTGCTGCTCCTAAAACAAACAGGAGAGTGCTGTAGGGGCTTGGAGGTGGGTTTAGAGATGGGGACGGAGCTGGAGGCAGTGCCCCGCAGTGGGCAGGGGTAGGAGGTTGTCCTCCCTGGTGGAGATCCCACAGAGGTGCCCCTACCTCTGTGGTGGGGCTGGGCGCTGGGCTTTGCTCCTGCAGGCAGATGCAGGGCCCCCGGGAGGCACAGCACCAACCAGAGGCTTCCCGAGCCTGTAATAAATAAAACGATGGCTTAACGTTTGCTGGGGCTGGAAAGGAAAATGGGACAGTGCGTCAGGCTGGCATCTGATGCGTCCCGGGGCTTTATCTTCTTTTCAGGGGCCTAATGGGATCATGACCCTCTTTGTATTTGATCAGCTTTTCCCGGACCTAATCCTCAGCAGCTCCTTGTGTAATTTGCAGAGACCTTTGAAAAATGTGTATTCACGCAGCCCGTGTGGCCGTGGTGCAGAGGGCTGTCTGCAATCCTCCGCTTCCACGCTGCAAACACAACCAACCAACTGCGAGTTCTGTTTTTTTCTTTTTATTTTTAAATCAAAATAAACAAGACCCAACAGGGCAGGAAATGGATCCCGATTCAGGGAAGCATTTAAGCACACGCTTAGCTAGTGCCTGTAGTTATCAGAGCAATTAAGGCTGTCACAAAGTGTGCTTAATTCCCACTGATTGGAGAGCATCGCTGAAAAGGAGAGACCGGGGGCCCGGCTGCAGAGGTGGGGCCAGGTGAGCCATGGGGCCCTTTGGTTTTAGGGCGATGCCATCCCTCTAACGCCCAGGGAAGGCTTTAACATCTCGCAGACCGCCCAGGGCTGCTCCTGGCGCCCATCAAGCATTGTTGTAGAGAAGGGGGTCCTAGGGTGGATTCCCGATGTGATGGCTTTGTCGTTGTTTGTCTTCCCCTCCCTTTGCTGTACCCCACTCGCTGATTTTATGAAGCAGAGAAGAGAAGAAGCAGATGGAAAATCAGCTTCTGATGATGCCGTAGAGAATGGAAAACAGAACGGGGTGTTTTAGTTTGCCAGCATTTCGCTGAGCATCCCCAAGGGATGGTGGCTTTGTGACACCCTGCTGGCGTCTCGGGGCTTTGTGGCAGCCCGAGCCTGCAGCCGGGCAGGTGGCTCGGTGCAAAGGGAAGGACCCGCTGTGATCCCCTCTCCTGGCCAAAGCTCGGTGGCTTGGGGTCCCCCAGGGCAGCAGCTCTTTTAGCTTTGGGTTTTGTAGGCTTTGTGGGACCGTCTCAGCCCCTCAGCGCCTGCTGAAGCTGTCACGGCAGTTTTGCGTGCAGGAGCCCTGAATTCCCTGGGTGTCCAAAGTGCTTTTCATCCAGGCAAAATCACCAGCTCAGAGAAGATGAGCTGTGAAGTTTTGGCTGTCCAAGGAAAACAAGCCATCAGGAGCTATATTTATAGGGATGCCAGGCCCGCGTTGTTCCTCGCTCGGTGCGTGCCGATGAATGTTTGATAACGTGCTGCATTATTAACGGCACGGCGGGGCTGTGGGCCAGCCAGTGACCAGGATTAGCTTGGAGAAGTTTTTTTTTGCCTGATGCAAGTTCTGAAAAGTCAGTGTGGTGGCTGCTTCTTCTCCTCGGAAGACCCTGCGGGATCTGAAGCATCCTCCCCTCTGGGGTTTTCTGTGCTGGGACTGCTTTGTGGCGCATTGCACCGTGCAGTGCCGTGGGGCTGGGAGGGCTGGAGCTGTCCTCAGGGTTGTCCTCCCATTCAAGACACGGTGTCGGCATGGGAAAAACCTGCCTTTGGCTCCTGAAGCCAGAGTGAATGTGGAGAGGGAGCCTGGAGGCTGCAAGGAGGGAGAAAAACGTGCAACATTCCCATTTCTGACGGGAGCAGATAGGTGCTGGTGAGCTTCGGGCAGCCCCCGGGCTGCATCTCCGGGTTTGTGTCACTGCCTGGGAGCACGGGGATCGCTCAGCCCCGGGTGCTGGGCACGTGGCACTTGGTGCTTTGTCACCCTGGGCTCTGTCGGTGTGCCCTCTCCCTTTGGGTCGCGTTGTACCTGGCCCCGCCACCCTGTTCCTTCACGTTGCCAGCCTGTCCCCAAGAAGATGGATCGGGGCCGGGCTCCTCCGCAGCCCTGGGGTCTGCCAGCACCTCGCAGCCCCATCCATCACACGGCAGCGACCCACCTGCAGGGCCGGCAGGACAGGGAGCTCGTTAACAAGGCTTCAAATCACTGCTCGCTGAAGGCCCCGGTGAGTTACGGCCTTGGTCCTGCTGAGCTCAGCCTGGTGCCGGTGTTTCCGAAGGGTTTTTACTTCCCATAGCCTGGGCTTTGAGGCGAGCAGGTGCTGCCACGTCCAGCTTCGTCCTCCTGCTGGGCTTCCTCGGCCACCTAGGGTTGAGGCTTCCTCCTGCCCTCGGTGGGCTCGCAGCGGGGCTCCCCAGGGTGGATTTACTCTGATTTGGGGAATGTGGGATGAGGAAAGCTGGAGGTCAGCGCTGCTCGGAGCCAGGAGCTCTCCTCCCTGCCACGCAACATTACCCTGGGCTGCTTCATGCGCCCATTAGCACCGAACGGGGAAGCTTCCTCCAGAGTGTTTTTATTTAAGTTTTCAATTATTTTATAACTTGAGGAGTGTTAGCTGCTGCCGAGGGTCTGCCCATCTTCTCTGCTCTCTGCTTGCTGCCTAAGCTAAAAAGTTACGGTGTCTCATAAAATAAAAGGTGGGAGCGGAGGGGGGGGAAGCTGAGTCTCTGGTGGCCTGGACCTTCTCGGTGCTGGGCTGGAGGGAAATGGGGCAGGCTTAGTGGGGTGGCATCCCATAGCCAGGGGCTTTTCCTTGCTGCAGTCCCCATCAGGAGGAGAAATGGGTGAAGGGGATAAATGCCTTGGAAATGCCTGGGGGGGGGCTGTGCCACAAACACGGCCACCCCCTAGGCAGAAGCGCAGAGCTGCGGCTGGCGGGCGTTTGATCTCTAGCAATGTGTTTATAATTACGCCGCGTTATCTTAATTACCAAAATGGGACGCCAGGAGCGTGGCGAGGGGAAGGGAAAGGTGGCAGGAAGCACGGCGGGGAAAGTGAGGGGTGACCAATAACTCCCAGCTGCCGTCCGTGGGGCCGCGGCTGTGGTCGGCGCTGGGAGCGGCGCTATTAATACAATGCTTATTCATTTCGTGCCGTAAAAAAAAAAAAAAAAATGGAAGTGCTTTGCAATTACCCAATTCCAAATGAAATTAACATTCCGTGGCATTTTCCAGTAAATGGTTAGTTTGCACACATGAGTGGAGGCAATTAGCTGGGAAGTGATTGAGTGCCGTGACTGGAGAGAGGATGAGGACGGGTCGGGGCGCGGGGCGGGCGCTGCCACGGGCTCCGGAGCCCCGAGCCTGCGGGCTGGGTGCTCGGCACCCCAAGGGGCTGCTCAGCTGCCCAGAGCAAGGGCAGAGGCTGCAGGTGTTTGTTCCTGCAGGTGTTTGCTCCAGCTCTGTGTAGGTGCGAGGACTGGCAAAGCTTTGCATGGGAGCAAAAAAAGGGGCGAAGCGAAGAGCTGGGTTTTATTGATCCGGATTAACCCTCT
Source organism: Aythya ferina (assembly GCF_964211825.1). Classification (NCBI taxonomy): domain Eukaryota; kingdom Metazoa; phylum Chordata; class Aves; order Anseriformes; family Anatidae; genus Aythya; species Aythya ferina. The sequence continues at coordinate 8,098,407 of NC_140318.1, forward strand.
TTCCCTCCCAGGCTTTGCTTTGTGATCTCTCTGTGCTCCGGCTGCCTGGGTTGAGCCGAGCTGCTCTGATCCACAGCAGACTTAGGGCCATGCCAGCCAAATGTCTCTGCATCAGCGTGGAAAAAAACGGGCTCTGTCTCTTTGTGGTGGGCTAAAAGCGAGAAGGAAGGCGATTAAACGCGAGGGCTCTCCCAGAATTTATTTAGTGCGGGTGCTTTAGCTGAGCTTGTGCCCAAGGACAGCCGATTGTGTGTGCTCATGGCTGTGTGCAGTGCCTCTTGGCATGACCCCTGGAAGACGTTGCAGAACCCCCCGTGCTCTGCACGCTTGGGCAGCACCAGCGGGGTCTTCTCAGTGGCCACTTTCACCTTCCTGAGCTTTAGACTATGTTGCTTGAAGGACTTTTAAACCAAATAGTGATGCTAGCAGCATCCAACCAAAGATGGTCTGTCTCAGATGGGTTTACACCCGAGGCTTGACGTTCTTTGCTACTCAGGAAGCAAATCTTTGAATTTTTTCTTACCATCGAGGCGTTTTTAAAGTCAGCCTCTGTGGCCTGGATTCTGCAGCACCTCTGAGTGACCCCGGCCGGCTTTGGGCACTGCGGGGTGCCCGGAGGAGCATCTCCTCAAGAAAAACCTCCAGATGTCCGTAGGGCTCTGTCGGGTAAGTACTGAGTCCAAGCCAGACCCACCTCGTGTGCCCTCAGGGGGCTGTGGGGTGCGTGGCACCCTCCAGACCTGTCCCCTCGGTGGGGTTGCAGCCCCCGTGGCTCCATGAGCTGCGTCTCTGCCGTACCGCACATCGCTGCCGGCGTCCCCTTTCCCCGAGCCATGTTAGAAGCCAGCGGAGACTTTTTCAGGTTTGTCGAACTGCTGAAAACCTGCGATGCTATCAGGGCTCCTTCCTGCCTCGTGCCAGATAAGGGCAGCGCTGGCTCCGAGCCCGGAGCCGAGGGTGGTGGGGAGCGGGGCAGGGAAGCCGTCATCTGCCGAGTATCTGAAGGAGGAAAGTGCGTTTGTTCGGCTTCCCTCAAATTAGACATCGCGAATGAAACTTTCAGCTCCTGCTGCCACCCCATCCCCCCGCCGATTTGCAATTCCAATCAGGTCTTTACGTATAAAAATCTATTTTTGTAGCGAGAGATTTATTAACATCTGAAATAGTCTATTAATGTATATTAATGCCTACGTAAAGAAATGTATACAACTGCTATTTTAGAGCCCAGCAAAAAGGGAAGGGAGGGAAAAGAAGGAGGAAGCTGAGATGGGATACCAGCCTGTTTCCAAAATGCTCTCGGGGTTCCCATGGCCCTGTGCTGCTCAACCTGAAAACCCCTGTGAGTGAAAGAGCTTCCCGAAGAGGTTGAGAGCCTCGCTCTGCCATCGCAGGGGTGGCCTGGAGATGTATGGAGATGGAGGTGCTCAGTGCCCTGATTTGTACCTGGTTATTTGTGCTTTGTTTTGATTTAGAGACACACGCAGGTGTATATATATAATTTGTATATATACATAAAGTTTATAAATATGTTCAAACGTATATATAAAAATAAATACCTGCTTATATAAATATTTTTTATATATTATATATATATATTTTGGATTTTATATGTATATAATATGTGTTATTTATACAGCTGCTGAGCTGGCCGTGCACTCTCCTAGTACTGCTTGGACCTGGTGTGGCTGCACATGGGGGGACAGCAGGGGACCAATGGGGACGGGGGCTCTTGCCCAAGGCAGGAGGTGGCAGAGCTGTGTGGTGGCTGGCTAAAGAGCAGGACTGGTAGTTTTTAATGTTTCTTAAGTCTTTGGATTCACTGTACTCAGTTGCAGGACATTGCTATCCAGCTGTGCTGGCGTCCCAGTAAGTGTAAAATGGTCGTACAAATCTCTCCTACCTTTATCACGTAGCCTTTGTCATAATTATCTAATTTTATGCTAGTGAAGCTCTCCGCTTTGTGGAGCTCAGTACCTTTAGGGTGGCACTGTTGGAAATCAGCCCACATCCCAGTTTTAGAACAAACACCGTTGCTTATTTCATGCTTCGGAAAACAACAAACACCCATTATTTAGAGCTGGTGAGCCAGCAGGGCTCCCAGCACGTGGAACACCTCCAGCATTGTGACAGTCGTGCTCATCCCAAGCAGGATGGGAAAGTCGATTTCTTAAAATACTTTGTAAAATAGAAATCTCCAAAATGCCCCTCCAGTAACATCAAAATAAGCTCATGGAAAGTCAGGGGTTGATTTAGAGGGAACAATTACACCGGTATTAAACCATTGAACGTACCTGATGCTTACAGAGCACGTTATGGCTGTAGTGGTACGTGAGGCTGTCAGAGCCAGCACCAGTGGTTGACAGGAGAGCACCCTCCTCTGTGCTGTGAAGGTGAATTGGTCGAAAAATGCTGGAAGCAGTCGGTGAGAGGGAAGGAGCTGCTCTCACGAGGAGCTGGCCTCTGAGATGCGGAGGCTGCATCGTGCGCGTGGTCACGGGGCCAGCAGAAAGGAATGCAAAAGTCAAAGTAAATGAGGAGCTAAAACCCCTCCAACCTTGACTTCTAATTGCATCCAAACTTTTGCAGTTAATCCTTAATTTAGTTTGACGTGTTCTCGTGAAGCATTTCGATCCCGGCGCAGCGGCGTGTTCAGCTGAGCAGCGCTCGAGCTGCTCGCCAGGCTTCTCGCTGCTACCTCCCCTCCGAACCTGGGAGCATTTTAACCACCAGGAGATCGATATGCGACCCTTTGACACTCAGAAATCAAAGAGAGCAATGTGAAAACCAGGTGCTTACAAACCCAGATATTTTTAAATACTTTTTGCTCAATATCTAGCGTGGGAGGCTCCGCTACATGCAGGCGTTGCCTCCCCAGCCTTCCTCCCACAGCTGCGAGGGTGCAGGTGGTGCGTGAGGGCAGGGATGCTCGTGGCTCCGGGGACCTGAACTTTGAAGCCAAGCACCAAGGACTGGGACGCTCAGTGAAGCTGTTCCCTTTGTGGACTCTTGAGCCTCGCTGCTGTGTCTGAACGTGCTGCAGGCTAGGCTGTGGGGCTGTGCAGCTCTCCAGCATCTCACCAAGGCGCTGAGTTTGGAGAGAAGCTGCCAGTCCTCCTCCTTCCCCACTGTAGGACTGAGTGTACCCAGGGGCTCTGTGAGTGCAGGAGCTTAGGCTGAGGGCAGTTCTCCAGTGAGCATCCTCTGAGGATGTGCAGAGACATTAAAACACCCCAACAGCAAGGCTGAGGGCTTCTTTCTGGCCGTGGGAGGTAAGGGGCTGGTTTCAGTCTCTCTCCCCCAGACAACCCCCAGAGCCCAGGCGCAGCTCTCCCCGCTCCAGTGGGAGTCCCACGGAGGCTGGAACAAACGCTGCTGCTTCCCAGCACGGTCGCGGTGTATTTTTACCCAAACACCGCTCACACTGTTCCGCTGATGACTTTTTGGGTTTTGTAATTTTTAAGCCAAAGAACATATTTTCTCACTGCAATTTGTGCCAGCAAAAAAAAGAAAGGAAAAAGAAAGAAAGGAAGGCTATTGAGCTGAATTGTTTTGTGGGAGATGTGCAAACGAATAGGGGAGCCATAAGGAGAACAAATCGCTTTCAGAATAGCGTACGGGGGTGGACAGGAGGGAGGTGTGCGATGTGTGCTGTGCTCTACAAAGGTACGGCGACCTTCAGCTGTGTCCTTAGCTCGCTGGTGGAGGTGGAAGCTGATTCTGCGGAGGCTGAGGAACCCGGCGTTTCCTCTGCTTCAGCTGGGTGCTGGGCTGCCTCCGTGCTGCCAGAGGCGTTGTTGGGACGCGATGAGACCGAGATGGTGGCGGTGCTGTGCCAGGCCCCGGGGCGGATCTCACCACCCCTGCGGGGCTTCGAAAACTCCCGAAGCCGTGATGAGGTGTGAGCTACGTCCCGATGAATCCATCTCCTTCCTCTTGGGAGCTGGGGGCAGGAGAGGAGGCAAGTGGTGGGCTCTGCCTGGTGGTCCTGGTGCGTCCAGAGCCAAGCACGTGTGGCTGTGAGGTCTCCGTCCCCCCATGGCAGTGTGTGCGTGTTGGAGGGGGGAAAGCCAGGGCTGCAGTTTGGGGGGGTCTGTGTCTGCTGTGGTGGGCACCCCCAGGCTCAGTAGGGTCCTGCCAGCCTCGATCAGCATGGTGCACCCTGGCGTTGCTGGATGTTGTCGTCTTTGCTGTCTTCTCCCTCCTTTTCGTCGTGGCTGGCAGTGCGGGGAGGGTCCTCCCTTAGCCCGTGCTCCCCGTTGCTGTGCCACTTGAAGCACAGCTGCCTTTCCGTTGTCAGTGGGGGTTTCCTTCTGGTTCTGCCCCACCGGCCACATCAAATTCCTTTTGCTGAGATCACGTTGGCACGGGCTTTTTCACATTTTTCTGCATTGCTCCAAACCCCAGAGCTCAGGGGTGGAAAGGCCATGGATGTGCCAGCGCACACTGGCTGAGTGGTCAGACCCTTGGGTTTCCTCTCCCTCCTTCCTGGAGTTAGACTAAATATCCATAGCATTGCAAAGAGCCGGTGGCTGCTCTGGCTGTCTCCCCATGAAGACGATACCTGTTCCCTATTCCTTTCCCCTGCTACCCACAGATGAGCACAGGAGCAGATGCCTTGGGATGGCTGCAGACAGAGGTGCAGAGCGCGGTTTCCAGGTGGGGAGCGGTCACCCCATGGCTCCTCTCAGCCGAACAGGGAACATGCAGGAGCTGCGACCTCGCCGTGGTTCCTCATGAGCTGCAAGCACATCTCCACCTCCTACTTCCTGCATCCTGCAGGCACCACACCAGGGGCTGAGCGGTGACTGCTGCCGGCCACCACTCCCGCAGCATCCATCCTTGTGCTGGGACGTGTGCTGTGCTGTCGGGAATAGCACAGAGGACGGCACGAGGTGCTCTTTTGGGACCTTTCCCTGCTTTTTAGTTCCCCCAGGATGGTGTCTGAAGGGGGATCCAGCACCACAAGGTCCTGTGGTGCTTGCTGTTTGGAAGCTCTACTCTCAAGGGGCTTTAGGGGGCTCTGAGGTGTGGTGCCTGGGGGTCCCTGATGTCAAATAATCGGGAGATGCAGCGTGGCTGCTCCCTGAGGCCACCATCTCTCTGGAGCTTTCTTGAAACAGTTCCACCTTCAGTGCTCACCAGGCAGCGAGTCTGATCCTCGCCCTGTGTGGCAGCACCGGGCTGATGGCTTCATGCAGAAGCTCTCCAAGCCCTCCTGGTGTGCCTGTGCAGATGAGGAGCAGCAGCTGGGCGGCTCCTCTCCATCCCCTTGTGACAGCCTTGGCAAATTTTCAGCACCCTTGTGGCATGTGGGTGTAGAGAAGCCCCCTGGGGTACCACAAAGCTTCAATCCCTTGGGACAGACACAGGTACCTGGGGGCTGCAGGGCCCCTGCTCTCCAGAGGAGCTGTGAGGTTGGAAGCCCTCTCCTGGAGCTGGCATGCTTTGTCCTCTGCTCCCTGCCTCCCCCGCCCTCCTTGGCAGTGCGGGGAGGAGGATGCTCTGCGTGCTCGGGGCTCTGCACGGCCACTTTTGGAGCCTTCTGTGTCCTTGTGTGAGCTAAATCCTCGTCGAGGATTACAAACACCCTGTCCTGCCCGACCACCTCCTCTCTGTGCACTAACACGGGCTCCCCACGAGCTGCCCAGGGGATTGGAGACCACGGCACGGGGCGGCTGCACACCCCGAGTCCCTCCTGGTCCAGCACAGCTCTGCCAGGGCTGCGACGGATCTGGGCATCACCTGGGGAGCTCCGAAATGCTGGGGCTGATCCCCAGGTGGGCAGGACGTTCGTGGTCTGCACCAGCCCCCATGGGTGCTCTGCAGCCAGGGCGAGTTTCTTGAGCCAACCCGAGGCTCTGGGACCCTTGCGATGGGGACGGAGCCAGAGGTGGTGTTCTGCTGACGTTTTTTTTCGGGGGGCTGACAGAGGCTGGGCTGTTTGTTAAACCTGAGTGACCTCTGTAACCTTCTGGAGGATGAATTTTTTGATCCTGAATTTCATCTTTGCCATTTGCAAGCATTTTTGTTTTCTACCTGCTGTGGAGGGTTTGGCAGGGCGGTTCTGCTTTTTTTTGGGTTTTGTTATTTTTTTAAAAGGTATTTCTGGGTGCCGGGGGGTGAGAACTGGAAGAGCAGTTGCATAAATATCATCAAGCCTGCTGTGGTGTATCAAAGCAAAGTCTTTCCTGGGCTTGAGCAGTGTAAATGGAGAACCCAAAAGCTGCTAAGCCTGGGGTTGGGGTGCAGGCTCCGTGTGGCTGCCGGTGGGGTCCTGCCTGCTTTAAACCCTTGGGACAAGGCTTCCAAGTGCAGGAAGGGGCAAGGAATGATCAAGAGAGCTGTAAAGCAGCATGAAAAAAAAAAAGTAATTTCCGTAAACTCCTCCTTTGCTTGTTTCTGTGTTTTTGGGAAGGGCTGGGAGGAGCTCTCTGGGTGACCTGGCAGGCTGGTGTCCCGTGCTGACCCGAGGGACTGAGGCTCCCTGAGGAAAGGGCTGTGCCGGTGGGGCTGGGGGCGCTGGGGCACCTTCTAACCACGGTCCCTTTGCCGCTGTTGCAGCTCCCGAGGTGACGCAGGAGACGGTGGAGTCCCTGATGCAGAAGTTCAAGGAGAGCTTCCGCACCAACACGCCCATCGAGATCGGCCAGCTCCAGCCCGCGCTGCGCAGCACCTCCGTGGGGAGACGCAAACGCCGGAGCCGGCCCCGAGGTAAGCTGCTGCCGGCGGTGTGCCGCGTCCCGGCGGCTTGGCCCGGGGGTAAAGGTACAAAGGAGCCAAGGGGCTTGGCCCACAGGGAGCCCTGGAGCTCCTCGGTGGTGGGGTGAGGAGGGAAACCCCCCGCAGCATCCTCTGTTTGGCCTGGTGGAGGTGGGTGGGAGCGGTGCCACCCCGTGTCCTCCCCAGGGATGCGTCTGGGTCCGGTGTGAGGCTGCTCCCTGCCCAGCCGCCCTGCCTAGCCAGGGTGTCGTGGGTGTGAAATGCCATTTCGTGGCAAGGCTTTAGCTGCAGAAATGGCTGAGGCTCATTTTGGATGTAGCTGGCATCCCTGGGACCTCTCCTCACCACACTCTGCCGGTGCTCGCAGTATTTTGGTTAGTTTGCACTTATTTTAGGGGTCACGCAGAGGGCGGGAGCAGCGTTTTAGGGCACTGCAAAGCGTGCTGGGGTGCCGCTGGGCTTGGTGTAGCTTTGGCAACCAGGCTGGAGCGAAAGGAGAAGGTGGGCTGGCACAGCCCCGGGGCAGGAGTTGGCCCCACGGCTAGGCAGGAGGGGGCCTGGCCGCGTCTGCCCAGCACGCTGCGGGGAGCTAGGGAGGAAATACTTTGCTTTCTGTTTACTCTTGGTTTTGTTTTTCATTTATTTATGAGTCTGAAATGTGATCTTTTATTCTGGATACATTTTCCTGCGATACAGGCCTGGAGAGAGCTTTTTTTTTTTTTTTTCAGCTCTGCCCATAAATTATTCACTCAGTGTGAAGAAAATGTTCTGACTCTTTAACTGGTTTAAATTATTTGGTTTGTTTTCTAGTAGTTATTCAAATCCATATATCTGCATTTTAGCATACACAGGGAGGAGGAGGGGGGCATGTTTTAGGGTCCAAAGTGACTGTCTGCTGAAATTACCCTGATTTTTTTTAATTTATTTATTATTATTATTTTATTTCCCCTTTAAAGCACACGTAGGCAAGAGGCTTTTTGGTCGTTAGTGGGGCACGTCGATTAATCCTCACTGAGCTGGGAGGACGCACGATGGGCACTGCTGCAGCCAGCCCCCAGCGGAGGTGCTGAGCCCCCATCCCTGGGGTGACGCCTGCCCCAGCTCCCTGCTGCTGCTCGCTGCCTCCCACCAAACCTCTGCACCCACCCAAGGGTGCCCCAGGGCAGGCTGAGGTCTTCTGAGCATCCTCCAGAAGATCTCCCGGGCAGGAGGAGGTCTCCTGCACACCCCCAGGAGCGTGTTTGGCCAGCCCCATGCTATGAAAGGGAACTTTTTTTTTGCCTTGGGGCTTTGCTGCTGCTGTCTGCGCATCCAGCAGGGAGCGGGGACCCCTGGGAGGCAGAGCACGCCCAGCTGCATGGCCACAAATCTCCCTGCCCTGCCCCTTGCTGTGCTTTGCTCTCTCACAAGCGTCTGTCCCCTCGGGGGCTGTGTGCCGGGGGTGCCCTTTCAGCAGCAGGTTTTTGGGGTGAGCACGGTGCCGGCACCCCGAGCTTTCTGGGCCGGTGGCTCCGTGGGGCTCTGCTCCTCCCTGAAGTGCTCACGCTGGTGGTTGTGTGCACCCTCGGACGTGGTGGGGAGCCCTAAGGCATACCAGACCCCGTACACTTTAAGGGGAGATTTATGGGAGTCCTCCCTGAGAAAATTTCAAAGATTTAATCACCAGAAACCACCAAAAGAGCCCTGAAAACCAAAGCAGCTCTGGCAACTCCAGCAAAGAGCTCCCAGCGGGGCCATTCCCTTCCCTCCCCTCCCGTTCCCATTTCTGTCCGCACGTGAAGCGAGGCCGGGCGCTGTGTGGGGTCAGGAGTGATGTCTCCACACCGCCTCCACTCCCCTCCCATTCGGAAATTTGGGTTTTAGGGCCAGCATTAATCGTCCCTCCAGCGTGCAGGCAGTCGGAGCGCTCCCGCACATTAAGGTTAAATGATGATATCACGATGTAGGATGTTTGCATTTTACATCCAACTGCAAACACAAACCCTTCGCCTCATTAATCCTTCGCAATCCATTTTTTTTTTCCCTCTCTCTAAATGAAATTGTCCGTTTGGGATGCATTTATTTCCCCCTAACAGCCCCATGACAGTTGTGCTGATGGAGTTTGCATCCAACTTTGTTACTGGGTAGTGACAAGTTGGCCTGACGGATGCGTGTGTGTAATTATTTCCTCGCGGTTCGATTTAATTAATGCTTAACCTCATCAGAGTCCTACAGCTGGAGTGCTCGCTCGGCAGGAACTGCTCTCAGCAAAAGGATTTCCTCCTTTGCAGAAAGGCTCCAAAAAGGCTCCGAGTGCCTCACGGAAAGAAGGGAGGAATAAAAACCGCAGTGGAAAACAAACAAACCCGACACCCAGCCCAGCACAGACACCTTGGATGAGCTCTGCCTTGCTCCGCTTCCCCCCGCTAAGAGCATTTAAACCTCTGCCTGCTGCCTGCCACTGCCTCTGATCCCACACTAAGGGTTTCTAACAGCTCTGGGAATGGCTGTATGTTACCAAGATTTGCTCTTTAAAAAAACAATCCAAAAAAAAAAAAAAAAAAACACCAAAAAAAAAGAAAGCACAAAACCCCCTCTCTATTTACAGTACCACTTTTTTTTTTTTTTTTTTTTTTTTTTTTGAATGCCTGTTTCATACAAACTTTCTCCCCAAACACTTTTATCGAGTGGGCTGTATTTAGGGTTTATAAGTAATACAGGGAGTGGGGATACCGGGGCTGCGGGTGCAGAAGGTTGACTTCACCGAGCTCTGAGGTGGGTCAGGACGGGCTCCGTGCTTTGTGGGGCCACGTTCAGGATCTGGTCACCAGGGTTTTTGGGGTCCAGGGCTGGTCCCCGAGCTGGGAAGTCAATCTCGTGGGGGCGCTGGGTTTCTTTGCGCATCTTTCAGTCCTGTGGCAGAATGGAGCTGTTGGGGTTTGCCCTGGGCTCCTCGGGTTAGGTGTCCTGCCAGGAGCACTGGTGGCTCTGCAGATCCCGAGTGGATGTAGTGCGTGATGCACGGCACCAGCATCCCTCGGAGCTGACAAGGAGAGATTTTGAAAATCAGATGGAGGGGGGAAAAAATGAAATTACTCTTCCAGCCCAGCTCTCTTTAGCAGGATGCCCATTAATTACGGTGCTAATTGGAGCAGCCTCGTTGTCTTGGGTTTCACCCACCTGCACTTTTCCAAGGCGGGGACACCTGGGGCACCCCCAGCCCGGTGTCCCCAGGCCAGCAGCAGGACAGGGTCACGCTGCGCTGGGTGAGGCCGGGGCTCCGAGCGGGGTCTGGTGCCCTCTCCTGGGGTAGGCACTTAAAAGCACCCTGGCCACTGGTGCATTTTGTATTTGTAAACAAAAATCATCGCTGTATTTGTAAAAAAACATCGTTGTGTTGGTAAAAAGTGTCCTGAAGTGCAGCGTCGTGGTGGGGCTGGCGGCCAAGCCGTCCTGCCCTCCGTGCGCAGCTCGCCTCATCTTCTGTGGTCAATGGGAAGGCTCCGTGGTGCTCTCCCCTTTTAAAATAAATAAGTGATTAACAGGTTGTTGGGCCCGAGACCTGATTTAGTGTTGGTCAGGGCTGTGTCTCAATACATTTTAGAGGTCTGCCCTGTGCCATAACTTACCAAAAGTAACGCAGGCAGGGCTGGGCTCGGGCAGGCTGTCCCATCCCCGCTGCGTTTGCAATTCCTTTCCTTTGCCCCCCGTTCCATGGAGCTGTTGGTTTTGCTGGGGAGGTTTTTGGGGTTCAGACAGGGCATTCCCTTCATCTGGGTCAAAGCATCCAGCTCCCCTTGGCTGCTCCTTGCTGAAAGTGGATCCCGAGGGTGTCCCCATGGGCTGTGTGAGCGCTGGGAGGGCTGGGAGGGAGCTGGGCACATCCTGCTACAGGAGCACAGTGTGGTCCAGGGAGGGGACAGTGAAGATTGATGAGAAGGAAGAATTGTAATTAACTGGAAACTGTGCCCATGTGTGTGTGTGTGTGTGTGTGTGTGTACATGCCTGCTGCAATGACAAACTGAGCGGAGTGCTTCATTTTTTAGAGGCTCCTTCCTTTTGTCATTTTTGCATCGATTGTCCACATTTCAAGAGAAAACGTTTGTGTGCTTTTTTTCCCCCTCTCCACTTCTGATTTACCTTTCTCTGGGCATGTTTGGGTAGGCAGCTTTTCAGTTTTGTGGCACGCTTTTGGGGGGTAAATGAATTCACCTGAAACTTCCCACCTACCTAGCTGTGTGGCTCCAGCTTGCGGCACAGGCAGCAGCCGCCATCCTGCAGGGAAGTCGTGGGCTGTGAAAGCTGCAGGGTCAGGGTTTGGCCCCTTCTTGGAGGGGACGGATGTGGGAAACCCTTTTGTGTTAGCAGGCAGGGCCATGGTTGTGAGAGCCTCTGATAGGAGCTGCCCAGAGAGCTCCCAGTTCTTATTTCCTCATTTGCTTTTATTTTATTTATTTATTCTTTTTTTAATGACAGAAACACGCATTTAAAAAACACACGTGGGGCTGGCCAGCAAAGAGGCTCTCGGGAGGACAGAGCCTGCGGCTCCTGCGTCTCGCTTCCTTAGTTCTTGCTCGGCAGCTGAACCTCTTAATAGGAAAATTGCAGAAAATCTGCACCCTCCTGGCTGCTTTATGTCCCGTCACCCGTGGAGGGGCTGTGGGGGTGCTGGTGGCCCTGCCACCCCCCGAGCAGCCTGGGGGAGCAATGGTGGGGCCACTCTGCAGGACGCCTGGAGCCCTGGGGTCTGTGCATGTGCACTCAGACACCCCAGGTGCCCAAATTACAGGGGCTCTGCAGCCCCGGCTGGGCTGTAAGAGGTGCTCATTAATGACAGACTCTTTAATTACGCGTCCACGGGATGTGTTTGCGTTGGATCCTTGCCTCGCTCCATCTAAATGAACGCCTGACTCGGAAACAGCAGCGCGCACCCTGCCCAGCGCGGGGCTGAGCCGGGATCTGTTTGAGGGGATTAGCGAGCTTGTAAATCTGCAAACAGGATTAGCGATGAGAGCACCTTTATTGAGACAACTGCCTGTCGCTGCGGGGCTGGTCCCAGCCATGGGACGTGGGCATTCGGGCGTTTTCCCAGTGCTGTCCTTGTGGTCCGGTTCCACCCGCGGGTGTCGGTGGCAAGGGGCCGCACCGGGGTGCTGCGGGTGTGCCGCTGGGTGCCAGCCCTGGGGGAAATCAGCAGCAGGGTTTGCGAGTCCTTCCAGAGCAGGTTGCTGTGCTTTGCAGATGTAAACCTCTAAAACAGGAGTCAAAATCTTGTGGTCTTTTTATTTTTGGCATGTTTTTTGGGAACCGAGCACGGCGTCAGGTCTTATTTCCTAAAAAGCTCCTGCGCAGTGCTGCGCCGCAGGGAGCCCAGGCAGCCTGGGGGCTGCTAGCACAGCACTGCCCGTGCATCGCTGGTCGCAGGCGCCTCGGGGTCGTTGTTCCCATGTCGAAGGGACTCTTCCCTGATCGGTTGCAGTGATCAGGGTCTTTTTTCCCTCCCAGCGGCCGCAGGCAGATGGCAGCAGCGCCGGTGCTCTCGGCCCCGAGCATCCTGGCCCGGCTCCACGTGCTGGCAGCAGCGCCCCGACACGCTGCCGGCCCAGGGGAGGCTTCTGCAAGGCTCTGGGACCACCAGAGTCGTGGTGACATCGGTCACAGATCAGCACTGCTCCATCCTGCGTGCTCATTTCTCCCTGCAAACCATGGGCAGAATGAATTGCGGTGTCCCCACCGTATGGGATGGATAAAAGCACTTCCCTGCCCGGTGCCGCGGTTCCTCACCGGGCACCGCGCGCTGGGTCGGAGGAGCTGTGTCTGTTGTGGGCTGGCGCGGGTCCCCACCTCTCGTACTTTGACATCCTGCACGGTTCTGGGTAATAAGAAAATGCAATATTGCTGTCACCAGCTCTCCGAAGACATCCAGCCTGAGTAATTCAACATGTCAGAGCCATCCATCACCGCCACGCAGCCGGCAAACAAACGTAGGGCAGCTGCAGGGGCTGGGATGCGGGCTGGCAGCCCTCACCGCTGTTAGAGCGGGGCCTGGCCAAGCAGAACCTGATCCCCTTCCCCTCCTCGTCCTTCCCTGAGGGGTTTTGCTTTGGTTGCTGGTTTTGCAGCCCTGCTGGAGCCGTTCCTGCTGCCCCACCAGGACTTGCTGCTTGCTCCCTGCTGGCCCTGGCGTTTGCAGCAGGCACCAGCAGCTCCTGCGGCGGGGTGGGGAGGACACCGAGGTCCTGGGTCTGGTGGTCCGGGGGGGCACGGCTGTGGTGGGGGTCCCAGACCACAGCCAGAGGCATCAGCCCTGATCGCCGCTCTGTGCTGCATTAGCACGTTCCTGCTGCTTGCTGTCTTTTTAGGACCATAATGAAAATACCCAGGTAACACCAGGTAATTAACAGCTAGGCTTTAGGGCCCTTCATCACACCTGGCAGTAAAACAGCAAACACCCGGCAGCATTTACAGCAGCGGGGATCATCGCCGAGCCCTTCCTTGGCTGCCGGGCTTCTTGCTCCACCTTGATGCTTCTCACGGTGGGCACTGCCTGGCTCCGGGCATCCAAGAGCTGCTCCTGTGCCTTTCTGCACCCCTCTCCTTTCATCCAGGGGGAAAACCTGTGCTCAGCATCTGTCCCTGCCCCCGGGCACCGCTGGGAGCAGAGGGGACCGGGGCTGTCCCTGTGGGGCTGCAGAGGGGATGCTTGGCAGGGCTGCAGCCCGTGGACCTGGGTCAGATTTTCTCCCTGATGAGAATGTGCCGTATTGTTCTTACCACGCAGCCTTGCCCCTCAAAACCTTAGTCTCTGCATGCTGAAGTGGGATCTTTGCTGTGATGAGGAGGTCTGAATAAGAGCAGGGGGTGGCTTACACTGAGTCTGTGAAGTCCCCGGACCTATGTGCAAGCACTGAGTCCTCCCAGCTGCTTGCGGGAGGAAGGGAGATGCTGGAGCTGCTTCCCTTCCTCCTCCTGCTGCCCTGAGGGTGCTGCATGGGGTCAGGGCACGGAGGGATAGGAGCACATCCCCCTGTGCGGGAGCTCCGGGCTGCTCCCGGGGCTCTGCCTGCCCACCCATCATCCTGGCGGTGAAGAATTTCCCAGGGCAGAAGGCAGCACTTTCATTTTCTGTCCTCCTGCCAAGAAATTGTGCTTCTGCCCAGAATAAAGGATTTTTTAAAAACACTAAAATATTTTAATGGCAGTTTAAAGGCCCACTGACAACCCCCAGAGACCTCTTTCCTCAAAACTTTGTTAGGATTGCAGGCTTTCTGCCAGTCCGTGCTGATTTTCAGATGCCTGCTCCTCCCTAGCAGCTGGGCGCTGGCACGGGGACACAGGGGGTCCCTCAGTGTCCCCAGGTCCCTAACCCAGGGAACCTAACCAGGTCCCTAACCATGTCCCCAGCTCCCTCAGCAGGCAGACCTCGATCCTTGAGAGCCAGCCCAGTGCCTTGTGGAGCTTGTGCCAGATATTTCACAGAATCACAGAATCACAGAATTTTCTAGGTTGGAAGAGACCTCAAGGTCATCGAGTCCAACCTCCAACCTAACGCTAACAGCCCTCCACTAAACCATATCCCTAAGCTCTACATCTAAGCATCTTTTGAAGACTTCCAGGGATGGTGACTCCACCACTTCCCTGGGCAGCCTGTTCCAATGCCTCACAACCCTTTCTGTAAAGAAGTTCTTCCTAACATCTAACCTAAAACTCCCCTGGCTCAACTTAAGCCCATTCCCCCTCGTCCTGTCACCAGGCACGTGGGAGAACAGGCCAACCCCCACCTCTCTACAGCCTCCTTTAAGGTATCTGTAAAGAGCAATAAGGTCACCCCTGAGCCTCCTCTTCTCCAGGCTGAACAAGCCCAGCTCCCTCAGCCGCTCCTCATAGGACTTGTTCTCCAGGCCCCTCACCAGCTTCGTCGCCCTTCTCTGCACCCGCTCAAGCACCTCGATGTCCTTCTTGTAGCGAGGGGCCCAAAACTGAACACAGTACTCGAGGTGCGGCCTCACCAGAGCTGAGTACAGGGGGACGATCACCTCCCTAGCCCTGCTGGTCACGCTGTTCCTGATACAAGCCAGGATGCCGTTGGCCTTCTTGGCCACCTGAGCACACTGCTGGCTCATATTCAGCCGACTGTCCACCATCACTCCCAGGTCCTTCTCTGCCTGGCAGCTTTCCAACCATTCCTCTCCCAGCCTGTAGCTCTGCTTGGGGTTATTGCGCCCCAGGTGCAGGACCCGGCACTTGGCCTTGTTAAACTTCATGCAGTTGACCTCAGCCCATCGGTGCAGCCTATCCAGATCCTCCTGCAGAGCTTTCCTACCCTCAAGCAGATCGACACACGCACCTAACTTGGTGTCATCTGCGAACTTACTGAGGGTGCACTCGATGCCCTCGTCCAGATCATCGATGAAGATATTAAAGAGGACCGGCCCCAGCACCGAGCCCTGGGGGACGCCACTAGTGACTGGCCTCCAACTGGACTTGGCTCCATTCACCACGACTCTTTGGGCCCGGCTATCCAGCCAGTTTCTAACCCAACGAAGCGTGCGCCAGTCCAAGCCAAGAGCAGCCAGTTTCTTGAGGAGAATGCTGTGGGAGACGGTGTCAAAAGCCTTGCTGAAGTCAAGGTAGACCACATCCACAGCCTTTCCCTCATCCACCCAGCGCGTCACTCTGTCATAGAAGGAGATCAGGTTCGTCAGGCATGACCTGCCTTTCATAAAGCCATGCTGACTTTGCATTTATGACGTTGGAGCCTGGCAGGCAGCGTAAGGATGCGTGCTGCTGGCTGTCCTGTGGCTGTTGGGGTGAGCTGATGCTGCAGGGAGGGGGAACAGCCCCCCACTCTGTGGTGGGGGCCCTAAAGGCACCGTTACTAGACCCCACAGGCACCAACCGTGTGGAGGAGCTCGCTGCTTGCACTGCTGCACTCCCCCTGTCAGCACTGACCTGCTCTGCTCTGCTGCTTGCAGGTGGGATCGGGTTTGGACGCGCCAAAGGCAACTCGGGCTCGGAGGCGGACGATGAAACCCAGCTCACCTTCTACACCGAGCAGTACCGGAGCAGGAGGCGAAGCAAAGGTAAGAACGAAACAGCCACCCATGGCGTGGATGGGTGTAAGAGAGAAAAAAATAGCTGAGCACCGTGGCTCTGCCCTGGGGCGATGCCGTCTGCTGCCACGCGGCTGTGGGTGAGGGCCGTGTGAGCAGTCTGCATGGTGAGGGTATCCCAATGCCTCTCCGCGATGCAGCAGGGTGCAGGATCTATCAGCATCCACCAGTAACGTTTCCCAGCGGTGTCGTTGAGGTGCTTAATATTTCTCTGATTGTTTCTGGGGTTGGTTATGTTAGATATGTCGGCAGCCCAAGCAGTGGCTCCTCAGCCCCTTTCCCACATCCCACTGCCAGGCCAGCGCTGGGGTGGCTCAGGAGCAGAGGGTTTTTTGGGTGCTGCTCTTCTGCCTGGGACCTGCAGCACCTGCCCGACGGAGAGTTCCCGTGCTCCCTCCCAACACAGAGGCAATTAAAAGGAACGAACCCAAAATGAGGGCCGGGGCAGGGATTTACAGACCAGAGTTTTGTGAGTTAGCAAAGCTGAGATATGGCACTGTTGGCTGCAGTTCGAAACCAGCGTCCGTGTTTCCTGCAGTGACACAATACCAAAGCGTTTTGTCCACTTCCCAGACATTTTGGAGGAGGACAGCACAAGCCTTGCTGCTGCTGCACTTGCAAAATTGCTGTCAGGAAATAACTCTGTTGGGAAGCGATTTAATAACTGCACAGGGGAGCTGCTCCCTCCGTTGGTTTTCCATCCCGAGCCAGGCGTCAGCAGTGAGCAGTGTGCTAGGTAGGTGCCTGCGCCCACCGCCGCAAGTGCAGCTCCGTTTGTTTCAGTGATTAGGCATTCAGATAAATGCTCACAATGTGTTTAATTTGAATGTGAAATTGCCTCCACACCTACGATCAGCTTGATGATTGCACACGGCAATAAACACACGTGTGCATGGCGTATGGCATTTGTTCCTGATGAATGTAAGGAATTCGGGTTTTATTTTTTCCCCCAGCGTGTTTTAGAAGCATGAGAAATTCCCACTGAGTTTAAAAGGAGCGTTTGATGAAAAGCAGGGAGAGAAATCAAGACTTAAGTTACTTGTTGCAGTATTAATATAGATGGATTAGGAGTTAAAAGACTTTTTGATGCCTGTTTTAGAAAACAAGGAAGAAATTGGTTGTGTGGCGAACTATGAGTTGTTTTCTCAATGAGTTATCTGAACTCCTGGGCTGTGGGCGAGTCCATGGGTACCTTGGAAAAGTTGCTGAGGTTGGGGTTTGGGTTTGTTTTGTTGGCAGAGGGGAGGTGGTGCCCAAGCAAGGAGCAGGAAATTGTGTTTGAAGGAAAAACAAACACAGCTTTGCTTTCCTGGTGCCCTTATACCATCCCCATTAGGTCAAGTGCTCTGCCAGTGCCTTGAAACACGCTTGCACTGCGTACACCCAGCACAAAGATATTCTTACTGACATGAACGTTGGCTTTGGGTTGTTCGTTTATGCTTCTTGTATGCAAATGTAAAGGAACAGATAAATGGGAAGAATACATTTATTTTTCTTTGAAAGAGGAGTTGTTCACCTGGGAAGCTTTGATGACTGCCTTTGAGGGGAACTCAGGAGGCAGAGCTGGTTTTTAGATTTGTGTTAGGGCTTGAGCGATGCTGCAGAAAACACCTTTGTTTGTGTTCAGTAATGGGCAAACAAGGGAATTGTCTTGCATAAAGTCCCTATTGTATTTTCCCTCCCGTTTAGGTAAATTTTGCCATTGCAGCATCCTTGAAAGGAATTTTCCATTATCCTTTCATTGACTTCTCTATCCCTTGTGGAAGGAAAGCAATAGCTTAGTGGGAAGCCACAGTACCAAACTCATAATTACAAGTTCAGCAAAGATCCATAATTGGACAAGATCATAATTCTAATAGAGAAGGACGCATCGTCAGATACAGTTAATTCTTACAATGATGTTCCCATATTGATTCTGCAATGGCTGCGTGACATTGCTGGTGCCGTGCGATAGTTATCAGGCCCAAGGAGAGAAATTCCTCGAGACTCCTCTCCTCAGCCCAGGTTTTGCAGGATTGAGCACAATTACTGATGCCGTCGAGTCATTGATCCCAGGTGATGTGATGGGAAGTTTCCACTTAGGTGTTGTGTGGGTTCACTTTGACTTTGTGCTGCGTCAAAGCAGGCTGGTTAAGTGGTTGCAGGCTTTATTTTTCTGCTATAGAAGAAAGGCTGCAGGTTTCATGAGGCCCACGGGTGTGCTTGACAAGGTAAATTAGCAGGATGTTCCCAGAGGTAAATACTGAGCGAGGGCGAGCTCACTGTGCTGTGATGGGTCTGGCTGCTCGGTTATCTCAGCACCAGCAGACGCTGACATCTGGTTTGCAGGATGGGAATGCACGGAGGAGTAACGCTGATGAGGCCAGCAGCAGAGGTAGGAACGTTGCTTGTCTGCAGCCCCCAGGATGATGCAGCGTGTGTCTTCCCAGCTTTAAGGGCTGTAGGATCCCCTACACCACCAATGTCTACCTCCTTTTAGAAACTCTCCGGAGAATTTAGTAGAGGAGTGTATGAAAGCAAAAGAGGACTTCTTGTGGAGCTTCGGTCCTTGTCTGCCTGTTGGGCAAACTCCCAAACGCCCTTTGGGAGCCTTTACGCAACCCCACACACAACAGGACGCTGCGCTTTCTCTCCTTCCAAACACCACCAAACAAAACCCTAAACCTAACACTAACTAGGACCCTAAAAACACATACGGCACCACTTTCTCCCATCAAAAAGTGCTCCCAACAGAAACCTTTGGGTACACCTGAACTCCCTTGGGGAGCGTTTACAACCCCCCCCCCACATAACACGACTCTACACCTTCTCCCTTTCCAAGCAAACCTAACCCTAAGCCTAACCCTATCCCTAAACCTAACCCTAAACCTAACACTAATGGCAGGGCTAACCCTAACCCTAAACCTAACCCTAACCTGAACTGTAACCGAGCCCTAACCCTAACAATAAACCTATCCATAACCCTAACCATAGCTGTAACCCTAACACTAACTCTAATGGCGGAACTAACCCGAACCCTAACCCTAACCCGAACGCTAAATGAACCCTAACCCTAACCCCCACCCTAACCCTTACCCTAACCCTATCCCTTACCCTAATGACAAGTGTAACCCTCACACTATCCCTAACCCTAAAGCAACCCCACTCACAACAGAACTCTGTACCTTCTCTCTTTCCAAACAACCCTAAACGTAACCCAAGGCCTATCCCTAACCCTAATGGCAGAGATAACCTGAACCCTAACACTGACACTAACTGTAACACAAACCCTAAACGAACCCTAACCCTTACCCTAACCCCCATGCTAAACCTAACCCTAATCCCAACACTAACTGTAACCCTAACCCTAACGGCAGAACTAACCCTAAGAGTAGCCCTAACACTAACCTAACCCTAAAGGCTGAGCTACCCCTAACCCTATCCCTAACCCTAACACAAACTGTAATCCTAACTCTAAACCTAACCCTAACCGAACCATAACTGTTCTTTATTCCTTACCCTAACCACCACCCTAACCCAAACCGTAAACATAATCCTAACCCTAACCGAACCCAAATCCTAACCCCCAACCTAACCCTAACACTAACCCTAACACCCTAGCGTTCACTCACCTGAACGCTAACCCAAACCCTAACAGTAACCCTTACCCTAACCTTAACACAACCCCACACACAACAGGACTCTGTGCCTTCTCTCTCTCCAAACCCTAACATCCCTAACCTGAACTTTTGTTATGACCCTAACAGAATATATACGTTGCCAGTTTCTCCCATCTTACCTTGCTCCCAACGGAAGCCTTTGGGTAGACCTGAACTCCCTTTGGGAGCATTTACACAACCCCCCACACAACGGGACTCTGCACTTTCTCTTGAAACCCTAACAACCCTAACCCCTAAACCTTAGATCCCCAACCCATTCCTTACCCTTAACTTACCCAGAGCATGGATTTTTTGCTGCCAGTTGTCTCATTGCTCACGTAACGCGCTGTCCTGTCGTTCACTCCCATCAATCCTGTTTTCCCACTGACACCTCTAGCAGTCCTTCTCTACCTCCTTGTTCTCCTCCGCCACTCCTGTCTTTTTAATTGCTTTGACACTCCCTGAAATCTTTTCCAAGAGGAGGAGAGAAAGCTCCTTCCCGACTTCCAGGCACCATTTTCATCTGGGTTCTGCCTTCCTGTGCCCGTTACCTTCTCCCGTCCCAATAACCTGCTTCCACCCCAGCAGACCCGCTGTGCACCCCAGGGATGGCAGCATGTGGCGTGGCGTGCCCTTGGGTTAGACCTCCACGGACGAGGCTCTCAGATCATTCCCCAGCACCGTGCTCTGGAATATCAGCACAAGTGAGCAGAGTCCCGTTAGGGGTTTTGGGTTGGTGTCAGCCACGTGCGCGTGCTTTTTGTGCCTGGATGGCTTGCAAAGTTTTCTGAGAGCTGTTAGAGAAATGAGAAGATGAGCTTTGATCTGCCTCTGTATTTGGTGTATAAAACAAGGCCTTTTATAAGGGAATATTAGTTATTCAGGGGCTGTTACATGTGAGGAAGTTTCACTTTGATCCTCTCCTGTCTCCAGAGGCAGCAGGCATTTATTATTTCACGGGGAACTAAACAAAAGTCAGAATAAAATTTGGGTGATTCTCTCCACGTGCACTGCACCCCCAGCCCCAGCAGGGACGCGCAGCGGTGTGGGCACCGTGTCACTGTGTCACCAGGCCCTCGGCGAGCCGCGTCCCTGCTCTGAGCTGCACCGGCTGCTGGACCACCTGCAGCCCTCGCACATCACGGACGCTGTCAGGGATCAAATGGGAAAGAAAAGGTGATAATGCAAACATGTCATTTTTCATTGCTTACACTGGCCAGAGGGAATAATCAGCCTGTCCTGTGCCTCCTGCTGTTGGGCTGCGCTTAGTGTGTCCTCTCCCAGGGCTGGCCGTGCCCCAGCTCCTGCAGCTTTCCTGCTGCTTGTCCACCGGGAAGGAAACGCAGCCCTGCTGCCAGCACGGACAGACGGGGAAGACCCGATGGCTCCACACCTACCCGGCTGCTTCACTGTGCTGCTGCCTGCAGCACCCAGGAGGGGACAACCCCTGTGACACCTCTGGGTAGCAGTGTGATGCACGTCCTTACCTCGCGGAGTGCTGGGGTGCACCCCCTGCCCCCCATCCCCCAGGACAGGTGTGGGATGCTGTCACTTCACATTCTTGGCTACCAAAGCTCTGTCGTCAGTGCCCCTTTTCCAGAGAGCAAACAAACGTAGTGCTTTTTTTTTTTTTTTTTTTTTTTTTTGCATCAGCAAATAGCCGCCCCTGCACTGCTTTCCTTCAGTTTGATGCCTGTTCCTGCAGGGGAGCCCAGTTTGGGCTGCTCCGGCAGCTTTTTGGGGAAAGGGGCTGCCACGGGGAGCCAGTGACAAAGCATGGGCTGGGGAGCAGAGGGGTCTGTAATTAAAGCAGTCCCGGTGCCGTGGCAGCCTCAGGCTCTTTAACATCCCCAGACTGTGCTGGAGATAACGGCTTTTACATCTGTTCCCAGCGGCAGCGTGGGCCTCTTTATTTATTTATTTATTTTTTGATTGTATCTGATGCAGCCTCCACGAGTAATTGAGTGTTTGAGAGTGAAAAATTATCTCCCCGGCTTGGCCCTTATCTTGACAGCAAAGCAGCACTTTTAATTTAATTTTGTTCAGAGCATGCGGGTAACAAATTTCGCTAATCGCTCCGCTGTCGCCCTCCGCATGGTAACAAGTCTCTTGTTCCATGGGAAGCACAACACAGACACGGGGTGGGGGGGTGCAGGTTCATGGGTAGCGGAGGGGACGTGGTGCAGTGCCGCTGCTCTCCCCACCCGTGGTGAGATTCGTTCCTCCTCTTGCTTGAGCAGGGGGAGGAGGTGGAGAGCAGCGTCTGTCAGGGCTCTGCTGGGAAAGCTCGCTCCTGTTGGGGAAACTGAGGCACGGCCATGCCCCAACCCCGGGGAGCTCTTGCAGAGCAGGGATTTTTATTGTGCGTCTGTTCCAGAAGGAAGGGAGGGGAGGTAAAGTGTTTCTTTGCCTTTTTTTTGCATGGCTGGCTTTGGAAGTCCTAGCCCAATTGCCCTGTGGCATGGCCACAGGGCAGCCGGGCTCTGCAGGCGGTGGCAAGGGCATGTGGAGAGCCAGGAGGGACATGGGGTATTGCACCACGGGCACCACAGCCCCTGGTTCATCTCACCCCCAGCCTCCCCAGTCAGTCTGTCTGCCCAGCCCAGTGCTCGCTGAGAGCAATCCTCTCTGGGCTGTGACTTCGTGCGAGCTATTTTCTAGATAATGATTACTTTTCTTTTCCTGGAGGAAATATATTTTCATTGTGCTGTATTGAAAATTGCTTTCCACCCTCCTTGAAATAAAGCCTTCCGCTCAGATTTGCCTTTGTGCTTGTATAGTGTAAAACTGGGATTCATTTGGAGTTTAAAACAAAACAACAAAAAAAAAAAACAGACTTTAATTCCGAGAGAAGTGTTTCCATTGATTTGCGTGCAAGAAAATTCCAGTGCAGGCAGTCTCTGGCTTTAAATATGTAACTGTTTCTTTAATGTGATTTTATCCCAACCAATTCCACACTGAGAACATGAAAGCAAAGCTGACTTCATTGATTTTAATTGTACATGCCCAGGGAAATTCAAGAAAAGCAACAACAGCAGGAGAGAAATGGCCCTGGTGGTGATGGTCCCCAAGGAGGCACCAACCTGTGCCACCTCTGCCTCCTCCATTGCTCCCCTCTCCTTCCCTGCCCTCATCCACGCTGGTTTTTGGGGCTTTTCCTTTCCCTCCACTCCCCTCATTCTCCCTTTTTCCTCCTCCTCCCTGTTGATTTGTGCTTGCGGCATCTCCCTCCAGGCTGCTAGATGTATGTTAGAGCAAGGGGGGATCCCCGCTGGAAGCTGGACGGATACAAACTGAATTCATCCCTTCAGTACCGGAGCATTAATGCTCCAGGAGCGTGGCAGCAGCTGGGGGTGAGCGAGCACGGGGCATGCAGGCTGCTGTGCACATGGGGCTCGGCTGCCAGCCCCCACCCCACCACTGCCTTCCTTCTCCGCAGCCTCCTGTGCTGCAGCTCAGCTCTCTGCTAATGGGCAATTCGTAAGCGTTAATAGCATTAATCTGATTCCGCACGCTCTTAGCAAGATCAAACCCTCCATAAATCCAGAACCATCTGATCTCCCCCGTCTGCTGCACAATGTGGGCATCTCCTCCTCGTCTCCCCGTCGTGCCTCCTTGTGGTCTCAGGGCTTGGGGGGGTGCTCACCAGGCAACCAGTGTCCCCAGCGTGGGGACCGAAGCTGCATGGTCAGGGCTTCTCCATCCTGCTGGCCCAGGATCAGGGACACCCTGAGGTGGAGGGGGAGCCCTGGCTGGCAGGAGGAAGGGGAGAGCAGTGCCTGGGACCTGGTGTGGGGCAGGGGTGGGGAGAAGGGTGGCGAGAGCAGAGTGTGGGACGCTCTGTGCCCATAGCAGCCTGCCACCACTGCCGCTTAGCTTGATTGGTATTTGATTTGATTTAACATGATCTCCCGCTTGTAAAACACCTTGAGATGTTTCCGTGTGTGAGGCTGTCCTGGAAACGCTGCTGTACCGTATTAATGAGCCTCTGCTGGAACATAAAGAAGCATCATTAGGAGCGGTGAACTCGCCTGGCGTGCAGAAAGCAGCGCAGAGCACGGGCACGCTGCGGCCTGGCCCTGATCGGGGGCTCCGCACCCCGGGGAGGCTGCAGCCAGGCCCCGTTGGCAGTGCCGGGGTGGCTGTGGTGGCTGTGGTGTGGTGTCCATGCTGTGGTGTGGTGTCTGTGGTGTGGGGTGTGGGGTGTGGTGTTGGTGCTGTGGTGTCTATGGCGCTGTGGTGGCTGTGGTGTGGTGTCTGCACTGTGGTGTGGTGTCTGCGGTGTGGTGTGTGGGGTGTGGTGTTGGTGCTGTGGTGTCCACAGTGTGGTGGCTGTGGTGTGGTGTGTGGGGTGTGGTGTGGTGTCCATGCTGTGGTGTTGGTGTTGTGGTGTCCACAGTGTGGTGGCTGTGGTGTGGTGTCCATGCTGTGGTGTGATGTCCGTGCTGTGGTGTTGGAAGTGTGGTGTCCATGCTGTGGTGTCTGTAGTGTTCATAGTGTGATGTCCATGCCATGGTGTCCATGCTGTGGTGTCCATGCCATGATGTTTGTGGTGTCCATGCTGTGGTGTCCATAGTGTGATGTCCGTGCCATGCTGTCCATGCTGTGGTGTCCGTGGTGTCGGTGCCGCGCTGTGGTGCCGGTGCTGGTGGCTGTGTGTTGCTAAGCAGTCCCACCTCTTGCTGTGCCGCTGCTTTGGTTTCCATATCCCTGTCTTTCTCGGGTGATAGAAATGCATTTTAATATCCGAGTAGCCTCGAAACATGCTGTATTATGCTATTATCTCCGGGGGGTGGGGAAGATTGTGAAGCACTTGGCGTTTAACGCCTACATATGGCTAACACTATGGGCTGTGTGCTGATAAAGATGGGGTAATTAAAGTTTATTTTTTTTTATAGACTAATCTCCCAAGCATGTATTTATGAGCCTGATTTAGAAACATCATATTACCGAGAGCACAGGATATTCGTGTTGCTTGTAAATCCATACGTGTTCTGAACTTACCTTTCTTTTTTTCTCCTTTCTCGAATTTAAGCAGCGCTGCCAATAGCAAAAAGAAATGAGCCTGGAGTTTTGTTGGTGCGTCTCTCTCACCCCTGTCCTTTAGGTGGGCAAGGGAAAATATACAAAGCCGCAAGTAATTAACTGCATAAGTAAATTATATTTCCAAGGAGACACGGTGCATTTGGAGGATCTGTTTGCAGCGTGTTTACACTGGTGGCTCTGAAATTATCTTCATCTTGCAGCAGGTGCAAAATCTTTGGGGGAATTCGGTGCTCTGCAAGCTGGTTCTGAGCTGGCTGCGGAAGGACTCGCACGCTCTCTGTGAGGCTGGAGCTGGGCTAACTGGCACCAGTGCTTAATGGGGAAAAAAGTCCCAGGTGGAGAGGTGGAAGGAGCCAGAGGCCCTCAACCACTGCCCTAGCTGCTCCAGCGGTCGGGTCAGAGGCTTTAAGTGAGGTTTAGATTCCTGAACTCCTCCCGTCTTCCAGTCTTAATTAAGCTGTGGTTAATGGGGCTGGTAGAAGAAAGCTTCTCAAGTATGATTCTGCCCTACACCAGAGCATTTGCCTTTTCTTTCTCCTCCTCTCTCCGATGTTCTTGCAGCCCAGGGCTCAAGGGGAGCTCATTTCTCCCCGTTCAAGAAGAAGTTAGTTCTTCTTCTTGTCCATCCACCTGCTGCATCCCCCCGGGCACAGGCAGCACTGGGGTGTCAGGGCTCACAGAGGTGCCTCTCCTGTTGCTTTCCCTGCAAGTTAGGCTAAAGCCAAGACTGAGCATTAGAGCACCCTCATGCTCTGCTGAAAGCATCCAAAGCAGAGCACAGACCTCTTTAATTAAAAGCAGGCTGAGAGCATCTCAACATAGCAAGGATTTGCTAGTGCAGAAGAATCTGGGGAGCAAGCTTGGTCTCAGCTGTGCCTGGACATACTGTGGGCCTTTCTTTTTGGACCACAGAATACCTGAGCCAAGCCTTAGCTTGTGTGCTGGGGATCTCATGGGCTGCTGAGTCCTAGCCTCTGCCTGGGAAGGTCTTGCATTTCTTCCCCGTAGCTAAAGAAGTTCAGTGGAACTGAGTTTTAAAATCTGCACATTAAACATTTTCCTGGAAGCCCAGAGACTACAAAAGGAGGAGGGAAAGTGCCCAGGCACAGCTCCTCCTGAATTACTGAGCCGGTTTGGCTCCCACCCCCAGGACAAGGAAGGAATTATTCATTGTGTTTCACATCTTGAACAGGAGCACGTAGCCCTGGTGAACCTGTTGAGGTTTGTTTAGTTAGCATTGGGTTGTTAAGAATACAGCTGTGTTTTCAGAGGGCTGGCACTCAGCTTTTTATCTCCAGATGGGTGTTCAAACACTTCTACTGGAGTGTCAGTGGTCGGAGGGGCAGGCAAGGGGATGGAAATCAAAAAATGTACCTCTGTTTAAAGAGGGAGGAAAGGATCTGCTTTCCTAATAGCCTGCCAGGGAACTGGTCGTAAGCAATAAAGAGCTGAGCTGGAAACAGAATTTCTGCTCGAGCAGAATTCCCCTGGATTTGGTTCAGTTGGTGACAGCCAACTCCAGGCAGTTCTAGAGGTCAGCAATTAGCAGTGTGGTGGAAACGAGCAGGAAGGGGAAGGCAGAGAAGCGGGGAAGGCAGTTAGAGGAGACTTGCAGCACGTTGTCCCTGCCCTTGGGCAGCCAAGCTCAAACTCACTGAGCTGTAAGGGGGTTTTTGCTGTTTCAGGCCCCTGTGCACCTTTCCTCTTAGTCACAGAGAGAGAAGTGATGGGGAGGAGATGGGGATGGGAGCCCCCAGACCCTAATCCCAGCTCGGCTTCTGCTGCAGGGCGGTGAAGGCTGCTGTCGTACCTGTGATTCAGGCTCTTTGTAAAAAGGGGATAATGCTTGCCTAACTCATAAGGGATTTGTGATATAATGTTTGCAAAGCACTTTAAGACCCTGGATTGAAAGGTGATTTATAATGGTAAAATCCAGTGTTCTCTGCTCTATTGTGTACTTGACTGTGTCCAATTATCTCAATGGCAGGTTTTCTCCATCTTTTTTTCTTTTCTTTTCTCTTTTTGCATTAGTTTAGCAATGCCAACCAAAAGAAGGGTTTGTGGCAGGCACAGCATGCCCTGCAAGAGGGTGAGTTTGGAGGTGCTAACTTACGCTAATGATAGGAATAGACTGGAAAGGAAAAGGGGGCATGGCAAGGTGGAGGGCACAGGAGATGGGTGATAAAGCTGTGAAATAGAGGTGGGAAGGCTGTTTAGATGATGCATGCATAAGGAAAGTGAAAGATGCTTCATAAATAATCATTTTGCATACTCCTGTTGGTCGCAGATGGGGTGTTTCCCAGCAGATCAGCCACTTCTCTTGTCCTGCAAATGTCAGGAGGAGCACCCATGGTGCAGGCTCCATCCTGCTGCAGGGGAGGCTTTGATGGGGCACGCTGCTGGCCTGGAAAATGCAGGTTGTGCCTCGGGCCCAGCCTGGACACCAGTTCCCTGCTCTGACACCTGCATCTCTAAGTGGGTTTGATGAAATTATCGGGTGAAACACGTGAGTGCTAACTTGCTAGATGCATTTCCCGTTCAATTTTTAAGCAGATGCTTTTTAAATCTCTCCTTGCTGATGAAATAATGATGGCAGAGAGCAAGGAGGGGGGAGCTGGATCAAGTGCCAAAAATAAAGACATGTCCTTGCCTGAATCCTCGGCAGGCACACGGACAGGTCTGCCAGCAGCTGGGACATTTTGGCTGCACTGTAACAGCCTGTGCAGCAGCTGGGTGTAGTGCTGGTCCCTGCCCTCTCATTGGCATTTCTGTGTTCCCCAAATAGTTTTCAGGAGTTGCAGAGCTGGAGGGCGAGGTGTCTGTTGCAATCCTGGTACATGGTGCTGATGGAGGGGCCAGGCTGGGGAGAACAACGTGCAGCTCCTGGGCCTCGGGGTGCTGGGACTGCCCCTGCATGGGCCGTAGGGACTCACAGATGGGGTAGCAGAGGCCAGGGGATGGTTTCTCCTGGTTCTCTCCATCATCAGAGGGTGGCTCATGCTTGCTCCTGGCCTGCACTGAACAAGAGCATCTGCATCTCGTGGGGCAGCCAGGTCTTTCCCAAACATTTCTTCATTGCCCACTCTCACATCCTTTCCCCTCGTCGTCTGGGGTTGGTCTGTCCCCCTACACTGCAGATGACCTGATTCAGCCATCCTAATGCCACTGGTGAGTTTGTGACTCTAGACCTGCTGATGTCTGAGTTATTTTTTGGCTTTTACTTGAATTCCCTGCAACTACCTGAAAGGGTGTTTCAGCAAGGAAGGTGTTGGTCTCTTTTCTCAGGTGACAAGTGACAGCATATAAGGAAACAGTCTGAAGTTGCAGCAGGGGAGGTTTAGGTTGTATATCAGAATTTCTTCGTGGAGAGGGTGGTCAAGCACTGGAATGCGCTGCCCAGGGACATGGTGAAGTCCCCATCCTGGGAGGTATTCAAGGGATATTTTGAATGAGGGTTAGTGAGTGGACTCCGTAGGTCAGGCTTGGTGATCGTGGAGGTCTTTTCCAGCTGTCATGTTAAGAGGTGTAGCTGATTAACCATTATGGGTCTGGTTGGATTCAGTCACAGGTTCACCAATAACGTATTTACCAATATGGGTCTGGTCAGATTGAGGGTACCGAACCATCACAGTCACGGATTCACCAACAATGTAGCACGCCCTCACTCTAGTTGTGTTCAGTGAGAACTATCAGGGCTAGGAACAATGCAATTAAGTCACTGCTCGTCTTAAGACACTGCTTGTCACCGGCCTCCACTTGGGCACAGAGCCATTGACCACCCTGGGTGTGGCCATTGAGCCAATTCCTTATCCATCAGATGGTCCATTCTTCAAATCCATATGTTTCCAATTTAGAGATTAGGATGTGATGTGGGACCATGTCAAAGGCCTTGAAGAAGTCCAGGTAGATGACATCAGTCTTCCCTTGGTGACTGATGCAGTTACTCCATCACAGAAAGCCAACAGATGGGTCAGGCACGATTTGAGCTTGGCGAAGCTGTGCTGGTTGTCCCAGATCACCTCCTTGTCCTGCATGTGCCTTAACGTTGACTCCAGGAGGATTCGTTCTGTGATCGTGCCAAGTACAGAGATGAGGCTCACTGGTCTGTAGTTCCCAGGTCTTCCTTTCTACATTTTTTAAAAATAGCAGAGACGTTTCCCTTTTTCCAGTCACTCGGGACTTCACCTGACTGCCACGATTTTTCAAATATGATGGAGAATGGCTTGGTGGCTACATCAGCCAATTCCCTCAGGACCCTGGGGTGCATGTCGTCAGGATCCATAGACCCATAGTTAAGTAGCGTCAGGAGGTTATGAAGTTCCTCTTCGCTTACAGTGGGGGGACTCTGCTCCCCCAGCCCCTACCCAGAGGTTCGGGGACACGAGAGAAGCCTGACCACTAGTGAAGACCGAGGCAAAGAAGTTGTTAAGTACTTCTGCCTTCTCCACGTGTGTCATTACCAGTTCTCCATCTCGATTTGTCAGAGGCGCTACGCTCTCCCTAGTGTTTCTTTTGTGGCCAGTGTACCTGTAGAGCCCCTTCTTGTTATTCTTTGCCTCCCTCACCAAGTTTAGTTCTGTCAGTGCCTTGGCTTTCCTGATCCCATCCCTGCACATCCAGACAACGTCTTTGTGCTCTTCCTAGGGCACATGGCCCCGTTTCCACTAATTGTGCATTTCCTTCTTTTGCCTAAGTTTGAGCAGCAGGACCTTATTCAACCATGCCGGTTTCCTACCTTCCCTTCTTGATTTATTGCATATGGGAAAGAGAGCTCTTGTGCTCCAAGGAAAACATCCTTAAAGAGATCCAGCTCTGATCAGATCCTCTGTCCCTAAGGACTGTGTCCTATGGGATCTTAGCCACTAATTCTTTGAGCAGCTGGAAGCTGGCTCTTCTGAAGTTCAGGGTCTTTGCTCTCAGCCAGGCCCATATCCCTTGAGATCACAAACTCAACCAGGGCATGGTCACTGCAACCTAGGCTTCCCCCAGTTTTAACTTTGCTAACAAGTTCTTCCGCGTTGGTGAGCACCAGGTCCAGTAACACTTCTCCTCTGGTTGGTTTGTCTAATGTCTGGACAGGGAAGTTGTCCTCTATGGACACCAGGAGGCTCCTGGGTTGCTTCTGCCTGCCACGTGGCTTTCCCAGCAGATGTCCAGGTGGTTGAAATCCCTCGGGAGGATGAGAGCCTGTGAGCATGATGCTTCCTGTAGTCAGAACAAGGCTTGATCCCTTCAGCATCTTTCCAAGACATAAAGTCCTTTTTGGTGCTTCCTAGTCACCTTGTCGCATCCTTAGTTGTCCCTATTCTATGATTTTATAATTCCATTTGCTTAAAAATAAATAAGAAAGAAAGAAAGAAGGAAAGAAAGAAAGAGAGAGAAAAATGAAAAAGAAAGGAAAAAGAAAGAATAAAACACGAGGTGCCAAACAAGGCTGTCTGTGCGTGCAGGTCTGCACAGAGCAGCAGGGGAGGAGCAGGACGATGGGATGTCCCCAGCTGATGGCTACTCCGTGCAGACATCCCCTACCCTACGTGTCCAGCACGTGGCCATGGAGCTGGGGACAGGCGACCCACGTCCCGTCCAGGTGCTGGCTTCAGAAGCCCCTCTTAACGTTGGAAAGTGTTGAGTTGGCACTTGGAACAAAATCTTTTGTGAGCTGCTTTTTTTGAAGGTACCGTAAGCTTCTGTGACTGCCAAAATGAAACTTCTCTTGTAATCTCTGCTGCCTGTAAGAAGCGGCTGGCTCTGTAGGTCGCTTTGTTGTTCATCATAGTCCCTGCGTGATGACTGAATCTTTATACATATTTGTATAAATAATTAACGCTCAGCAATGCTATATAAAATTTGTAGACATAGATTTCTCCTGGTGTTAAGCAAGAGTAAATGATGCCATGGTACCGGCAGCCCTCGGATTTGGCTTGATTGTTTTTGTGACTTGCTAAAATTTGCCACATAAACCTCGGCTGCTGAACACTGCCTGGGGCTTGGCTGCAGGAGCCTGCAGGACCATGAGCAAACCGTGCTGGGAAGAATAGGGTGTGAAGGATCCAGGAGCTCTGGTCTTCACGGGGCAGGGGGAAGCAGAGCAAGCTGGGGGGGCCTTTCGGGGTGGGGGTGCCGAGGCGGGTCCCTCCCGCAGCACCCACCACTCTCTTTGCCTTCCAGGTTCGATGAAAAGCCCCATCAACAAGACAGCCCTGACCCTCATTGCGGTCAGCTCCTGCATTCTTGCCATGGTGTGCGGCTCCCAGCTCTCCTGCCCGCTGACTGTAAAGGTGACACTTCATGTACCCGAGCACTTCATCGCCGATGGTAAGACCCCATGGGCATCAGATCCCCTTCACCCCGCAGCAGCCGCTCTCTTTATAGCTTACCTAAAGCCTCCCTGAGTCAGCACCTTAGCAGGCATCTCTAGAGGACCACACCATGGGGGTAAACTTTCCTCTTCTCGATTGCACCTTTGTTGTTATCACTGAACATATCTGATGGATATTCCTGTTCTCATCGGGACTCACTGATGAGCCCCGGGAGCCTGCTTATGCATGCTCCTGTCCTGCAGCAGCTGATCCGTTTGTCCCAGCCCCTTGCAGCAGTGCAGAGTGAAATTGGTAGCATTTGAGCACAGGCAGAGATGCTTTGAAAAATTAGACAAGGGCTGCTGTCACTATTTATTGCTTTCTCCGACTGGGCTCCTTGCATTTGTTGTGTTTCACTGACCTTTTCTTTATAATGTGCAGTGAGCGTCAAGTGCAAGTTTTCAGTAACATGAGGGCAAATTTCATTTTCTTCCAGCCGATGGGACCCATTATTCAGTCAGTTCCAATTCCTCAGCTCCCGTGCTCGCCTGACTGCTCGGGGCGTGCTGAGGGTACACCTTCTCCCTGCCAGGACTGTGGTGCTCCCAGCCCAGTGCTGGTTCCCATCCACCCATTGGGGTTGGGATGCAGCGTGTCCCCTGGGGGGGTGAATGTGGTGGGGAGAGTTAGATGCTTAATGAGGCGCAGCAGTGTGGAAAAGCAGGGCTTAAAGCATCCCCCCATGACACAGAGGGATTCCCCGGTCTGTTTTAAATGGTTTTCAGCCTTGATGAGAGTGGGTTCTCCAGTCCCAGCACAGAGCCTCACCACGCACGTGTGTCTGTACCCGTAATGATGCTTTTGGGATGGGTGCTGCGTGCGGCCAGCGGGCTGGTGCCCTGTGCTGGTGGGAAGGCTGCTGCTGCTCTGCCCCCTGAGGAAGCTTCTTAGCCGCTGGCTCTGGAAATTGCAGTCCAATCTCAGGGGCTGGAGGCTGCCTTAATGGTTAAAACTTGGTTATTAAGAAAAAGAGGAGGAGAGTGTCTGCTTTGTGGCCTCAGATTGGGGGAACGGAGCGTTAGAGGAGTGCAGAGCTGAAAAAGGGCATAACTTGAAATAAGGGACTTGGCTACGCCTTGACCTGCTTCTGAAAGGCATTAAGTACTGCCCGGGCTGCACATAAATATTCTGTAGTTTCACAGATTTTTATTCTGAACAATCAGAGAACAGAAACTCATTTTGCTTTGGGGAAATGAGGCTGCCCCAGTATCAGCTTGTGACCCTCGGGGCACCGGCCAGGTTATCGCATAGGCTGGGAGGGACGCGCTGTCCCCTGCCCAAAACCAGCCTCAAGAAGAGAGGGAGAGCACAGGAGCCGTGCTGAAGGCCAGGGGGAAGGCAGTGGTGGAAATAGGCTCCAGCATCCTGCAGAGCCTCTGGCCTACAGAAGGCTTGTGTCCTCAAAAACTAAAATAAAACAAAACGTAATGCGACTCCGTAGAGATAAAGTGGAAAGATGAGTCCGTGCTTTTCACCAGGAAGGGGGTGGCAATGCAAATTATGCAAATACGGAGAACACTCGAATGGAAATGACAATGAAATACCAATAAAATAGATTAATATCGTTGAAACTGGGGGAAACGGGATGATCTCCAGTTCCAACTTAATGACTTCTTTAAAGAGAAAGTGGCAAGAGGACTGGTAAAAACGGTTTGGCAAAGAATTAAAATGAGCTTTGTAATGAAACTGTAAAATATAATTACAAACTGCAAAAACTTTTTAAATATTTTTATGGGAAACAGTCAAATTCTTCATACAGAAGCAGCAAAGACATTTTGCAGTGGCTATCAGTTTTACTGAAATCTCATCGTTTTATGTGATGGCGGAGTCCATTGCCGGGGAAGAGGAAAGCTCTTAAAGTTGTCCCTTCTAGTTGATTAACAGCAAATCCCAAGGCAGCACCAAACTGGCAGCAAAATGCTAGGAAACGTTTAAAGGCAACACTGAACTGAGCTGGGCTTGGAAATCTTTATGGCACCCAGGAAAGCATCGCTGGCCGTGTTTGGGGAGGTGACGTGTAGCTTCTGACCTGGAGTATGATGGCAAAGGGGGACCTGCTCCTGACTTACTGGGTTCATTTCTTAATGCTCTTAATGCTGCTTTTTGCCAAATATCAGGGCTGGGAGGTGGGAGGAAGTGGCGGGGATGCTGGCATGGTTATTGCCACGTGAGCGGAGCGGCGGCAGAGCTGATTACGTTGGCCCAGATGGGGCTGGGAGCTTTGATCCGTCTTACAGCAGCTGCTCGCACGGCACCCGACGTCTCGTTAATGTTGCCGTGCACTTCACCAGTCTGCAGCCTTAACCTGCTCTCCTTTGTATGTCGTGTGAGGATAAGGCAGGCTGTGCGAGCGGGCGGGGAAGGTGCATTCGTGGGAGATGCTCCCGCACAAGAGGAGGGTGCCCTCCAATTCCCGTTTGATGCGCAGGATTGCAACAGATGCCAGTAGCCGAGGAAAATCTTAAAACAGAGAAGCTACCAACACCTCTGCAGGAAAAGCCAAACAAAGGCAGAGGCTGAAAGCAATCCCTCTGCTGTCAGATGAAGACTCATCTGTGAAGGAAATAGATGTGAGCCAGCTCTGGTGCGCCAGGATCCTAAAGCAAGTTGGGGAAAAGAGGGGGGGAGAAACCCCACCAAACGTCTCCAGCCCCAGGGGAGAGCAGCTTCCCCCCTGCAACAAGCAGTGGTGCTGGAAAACAAAGCTTCTGAGCCTGTTAGAGGTGCAGAATGGGAGAGAGCAGGGGAAGGGCTGGGACAAGAAGCCAACTGGGGTGGGAGAGCAGATTACCACCAGCAGTGTTAATAACCAGCCCATCTCTGTTGCCCTTGTTTCCCTCTCTTGGTTCGTTTTCTTCCTTGTCTTCATTTGATGGGTTCTCCCCCCGTTTCGCTCCCCTCTGAACAATTACTGACTGGTTTGCACAGCTGCTCTTCCTTCATTTCCCCGGGAGCCACCTGCACAGGAGCCTGGCACGAGCTGCGCTGCTCTGTGCTGCTCCGGCTGCCAGGGGGAGGCTGGGGGTCTCCCGTGTGACAAACACATCTGTACCCGTAAATCCTCTCTTGTGCTGCTCTGCAAGGAGCCTCCTTTGCTGCACGGGTCTTGTGGGGTTGGCATGGGGCTGAGGAAGGCACTGGCTTTGTCCCTGCCCTCGGTGCCGCAGGGGGTTGCATTACACCGGGAGGGCAGGGAGGCCTCCAGCTCCTTTCTGGTTCCTCCCCAAATGGCTCGAGCAGCCTCTGCTCCCTTCTGCCACTGCCCCAGGGCACAGAAATTGTGTCAGGAACTCGCCTGCACCCAGCAGCAGGCATCATGCCCATTTCAGAGCTGGCTTGAATTTATAGGAAGGCTTGCGGTGGCTTTTATGAGGACTTGGAAATGCAAAGCATTATTTAGAGGAACATTTAGCAGCATCAAAGGGGGGAAAAGGAAAAGAGAGTCCCTCCATCTGAGCAATAAAACCCCTTATGAATATGTTAGCCACTCAGCTCTGCGCATTCAGGGAGGGTTTTTCTCTTGTAAGTAATCACTCAAAAAGTAGAGAGAGAGCAATGGGAGCTGCTTGCAGGGAAAACAGGGCTGGAGAAAGATACCCTAGAGGACTTAGCCTGGAGTATGTCCTTGCTGCACAACAGTTTGAAATATAGTATCAATTAAAGCTTCCCATTTTTATAGCCTGCAAAGAGGTTATATATGGTGTTGGTGGATGTTTGTATCGGGATACTTTAGTGGGAGAGGTAGGCGAGGTCCTCCATGGCGTGCAGAAGGAAGGAAGAGCTACGTTTAACCAGGGGCTTGTAGGGCTTCGTTTTATAAGTGGAAATAAAGTAAAGGACATAAACCAGGCTTCTGGTGCTTCAGAGGCATCTCTGGGCATTTGCAGCCTTCTTTCTGCCTCTTTGGAGATGTGTGCCAGGGAAAACGCGGTGCTGCCTCTGTCGGGGACAGCTCAGAGCTTGGGTCAGGCTGGTTTCTGAAAAGCAGTGAGCAGGGGCACGGCCTGTGCAGCTGGGATGCTCGCAGAGGGCTTCGCTCAGAGCACTGGTGTTCCTGCAGCTGCAGCCCAGCTGCAGGTGTGGGGGCATCCCACGGGATGAGCACCGGCTCCTCCGGCCAGCCCTGCAAACGAGGCGGAAGGAAAACAAACCGAGCATCCCTGGAAACAGCCCCCACGGGTGACTGAAGCTTCCTGGCAGCCGTGTAAAGCGAGCCAGTGCTTTAGGTGTGAGGGGCTGGCGAGGGGGCAGAGCTGCAGGAAGCTGAGCTTTTGGGGCATTTTTCCCAAGCTTCATGCATCTGCATCTGCCCACCTGAGTGATGATGGTGTGCGATTGTCACACAGCTGATCAGTAATTGTTTCGTCTGAAGATTATTTGTTTCCTTCCCCCTACAACTGTTTCCTCCAAGACGCTGGTGGAATTGGATGCTGCTATTAGCAGCTTCTGCTAATTCTCCCCAAAGATTGGCTGAGCTCTGTAGACTGCGATTGTTGGACTCGCAACAACTTCTCATTTTGGTTTTAATTAAATTTGTTGCTTTAAATTGTTTGCTTTTGACATCTCCTGCTCAACGTTGTGCAGCCCTCAGAGGTGACCAGGCATTAGTTTGGCTCCTCAGGCGCTGGCTCACGTGTGCTGGGCACGTGCTGCGCATGCACTTGCATAGAAATAAGCAGCAAGGAGAGATGCAGGCGGCGGGGAGCGGCCCAGTGCTGGGCTCTGTTGTACAGCAAAGGAAAAGCTGGAGATGCTCATTGATTTACAAATGAAGCATCCCTGCTTGGCACCAGAAGGATGGAGGAAGGGCTTGGGTCTCAAAGATTTCCATCCCTCAGAGCTTTCCCCTATGGCAGCCAGGCTCCAGAGCTCCCCAACCATTCCCAGCCACATCAACCCCCCTGAGATCAGCAGAAAGAAAAGGGCTGGCTTGAAACCGGGCTTTTCTGTTGTAGTTTTTCAGCCTGGAGTTGCTCTGCTGCAGCAATGCCCATTTACTGCATGGAGATGCAGTCAGTGCTTCGGCACTGGGTCTGGCTGCCCCAAACACAGCATGTACTTGGCCAGGTGGCTGTGCCGGGGGCAGCTCTGCAGATTGCATTTAATTTCATCAGCTCTTAATCACTGGGTCATTTCCATGCCTGCCTTACAACTCCTGCCTGCTCCTGCGCCTGCTTGGCTGGCAAGAAAATGCGAGCAAGTGGCTGCAGCATCACCAGACATGAACTCTAAATATTAACATCAATTTATAAACTGTATCAGCGTGGATCAAAGGGATTCCAAGGCAGTTTTACGGCGTGAACACTCTTTGCATGAGGAACTAATAAGATTCTGGAGGCTGAAGTACATCATGTTTTTATCGTGCCTGTGACAGGCTTGTGATCCCGCGCTTGCCTTCTCCTTGTGCCGGGGCAGCTCCGCATGCAAGGGAAGGAAAATTCCTCTTCCTCAGTCCCTCGTGGGATTTATTGGAGCAAACTGGGGGACTGGTGGTGATGTTTGGATGGTGTCAGACAGGGCCTGCTTGGAGCTGGGGGTTGTGGCATCCTGAGAGGGGCGGGATGAGTCCAGCCCTGGGGAGGTGGCATTGCCCAGAGCCTGCTGAGCTTGCACCAGCACCGCTCAGTTTCTGATTTGGGAGGGACGGTGAGGGCAGAGTGCAATAAGGCAGGGTGTATTTGGCCAGCTAGCCTGCTCCCCTCCATAGGAAGGAGAGATGAAAACCCGGGCATCGGTATTTGCAGGATGAGACCCTGCCTGTCTCAGCAGGGTGTTGGTGGGTCAGTCCTAGGAAGTGGGCTTAGGCCACACTTACTTTCAAGCAACAATTCATGGGATACCTGCAGCAGCAACAAGCAGCAATGCAAAGAGGATCTGCTGAGGCTGCATCGCCAAGAGCAAGCCAATTCACTTGCTAATTCTCCCAAGTGGTGTGACGAGCAGCTGGTGGCTCACCTTGGTCCTGTGGCGCATCGATTTTGTGTGTGCTGTGTCCTGGTTGTGTTTCTGCAGCCCTGGGGGGAACGTTTGGTCTTGGTGCTGGCTGAAAATTCTCTTATATTAACACACACTTCATGTTCTTTAAAGCTTATCATAGCTCATCCATCAGATACTTTGCGGAGTGATCAGATTTAGGGTGGATTTCCCCAAACTCTTGTCCAATATCTAGAGTGTCGCTGCAGAAGAGCCCCAGGCTGGAGCGAGGGAGTTTGGAGATAGAGAGCATTAAAGAGAAGCTTTGCTTCAGGAATCTGATTTGTCTCAGCCATTGCTAGCCCAGATGCCTACTAAGGACCTGAGTGTGCTGGTACTGGCACCTGGGCAGTTCTGGTGCCCGATAACACCATGGGGCAGGCAAAGAAGCCCCTTACTTCAAGGGCTTGGTGCTGGAGGCTTCAGCGCAGCTCTTGCAGAGGTGAAGCCACGGCACGTTTGCATGTGGGTGTTTTGGTTCCACTCAGGTCTGGGGAAGGGTGCCCAAGTGATCACTTGCTATACAAAATGAAATACATGCGTTCTTTGACAGAAGTTCATCCCTGGTGAAATCTGGACTGATTTCCAAGAAAATCCAAAGAAAGAATCTGTCAAAATTACCGAGCAAGTGTGATTTAACAATTAAAATGTAACCCCGCTCCTCCCACAGGAAAGATGCTTCTAGTCTTAGATGTAATTACATACAGATTTGTATCGCTAATTTGCTTCTGCTGTGCCAGGGTGAAAAACGTGAGGATTGACAGCGTTTGTAATGCATGGGAAGCTCCGGATTCGCACATCTGCAGGTTGGGGAGCGCTGGCGCCAGCAGCCCACGGCCGTGCACAGAGTTCAGGTGATGAAAATACCTCCTGGAGCCAAGCCCTGTGTGTGGTATGAGCTGCATTTTCAGCTTGGCTGATAGAAAAAAAAAATAAATGGAAAAGAGAGACGTATGTATAGACTTTTGTGCTTTTAAAAGCTTACTAAACTTTCTGTTTAGGTGTTTATCTTGTTCAAGAGAAAAACTGTTTGAAAAGCGAAAAGGAAATGGCTACTGTGGATTTGAACCCACTGTGCTGCTATTCCTGGTTTCAGTTTAGGAGAAGAAATTAAGAAATTCATCTGGCAGAATTGAAATCATTCCAAAATTATCCAAAACGGAAATGGCTACTGTGGATTTGAACCCACTGTGATACTATTCCTGGTTTCAGTTATCAGAAATTAATAATTTCATGTGGCAGAATGGAAATTACTCTAAAATTGCCCAGCTTTGTGCTAAGCAGGGGAGGGGTGGTAGAGCTGGGCCCTGCGTTAGCCTGTGGATGAAGCCCTGCACCAAGCCCTGTTGCCCTGCTTAGCTCAAGGTGTCTGTGTCCTGGGAGCTGAGCATCTGTCTGTCTTTTCCTCTGAATTTCCTGAAAGAGATTTAAGAAGCAAAATTTCTTATTCCCCAGTACAAGGATAGGAGCGTGAGAGCTGATCAATGGGAAGAGCTGGTAGGGGAGGAGTTATCTCTTTGGGAAATGTTCTTTCAAGTTTTACAAGAAAAAGAAAGTCTCTAAAGAAATTGAATTATTCTTTGTACTTATAGAGTGGAGCAAGAGGATAATCCTTCCTGTGGTCTTTAAAAAAATAAGTAAATCTTTAACGGGATTACAATTGTGAGATAGTGCAGGGATGGGTACATGAATAGCAACCTGTCGCCTGACCTCCCATATCTTTCAAACAAAAAATACTAATTTTAGATAAAAGGGAGTTTCGTTGTCCAAGATATAGCAAGCTGACCAAAGAAGACAAAAAGAGAGGAGGGAGGAAGAAACAGAAATTCTTCAAAAAAAATATATGTTTTATTTGATCTCGTCCCTTGAAAAAAAAAAAAAAAAAGAGAGAGAGAAAGGAAAAGCCAAACCCTTTTGGCTGCCTTTTGGGCGCTTTGTTCTTTTCCCTTGTTAGATATCTCTTCTGAGCTGTTTTATCCTGTTTTG
The DNA here is from genome assembly GCF_964211825.1 of Aythya ferina. Lineage (NCBI taxonomy): Eukaryota > Metazoa > Chordata > Aves > Anseriformes > Anatidae > Aythya > Aythya ferina. Next base: position 8,137,221 of record NC_140318.1, read on the forward strand.
TTCTGGAAAATGATTTCTGAAATGTCAAAACTTCAAGGTTCTTTTGTCAAGGCTTAAGCAGTCCCACTGAACTTTGAAGGAGACCTCAGCACGAGAGACGCGAACTTTGGATGCAGCCTGAGCAGGTCCGGCTTTGATCAGCATTTGAGAACGAAGGGGGGAAAAACACACACAGATGCATGCAAAAACCCAAACAAAACAATCCCCTGAAGCACTGGCAGTGCATGGCCTTGTAGTGCAGTCCCCCCTTGGTGCCAGCACAGGGTGCAGTCCTGCTCCTACAGCCCGTGGAGCCCAAGGGCCGTGTCCTACACCGCGGGGAGTTGGTGGCAGGTTGGGAGCTGCTGCTGTTGTGTTCCCTCATCTGGCTGATGTGAGGCTGCTGGGTGGTTTACCTGGGCCCTAAATGTCTGTGTTTAAGGGGAATTTTGCTGAGCTGAAGGCAGTCAGCTGGGGGATGGCATCTCCGGGGCCCTGCTCCCCGTGGACCCCGTGTGTGTGCTTCAACCTGGAGGCCGGGTTTGGGTGAACCAGCTGGGTCTGTGGTTCTCAAAGCACATCTCCAGAGGACAACTCAGGGCTGGGGCTTCCCTCACCATTGCACAGGCGGTGTGAGCCACTTGGGGTTCATGTCCCCGTGGGTTTCATGTCCCCATGGGTTTCATGTCCCCTGGTGCTGTCCTCTTCTGTCACCTCTGCTGAACGCTGCGCGTCGGAGAAGGCAGATCTGGCAGATGTTTCTGACGAGCTGAAGGTGTTTGAAATGGCTCTCGCTTAGAAAATGTTTGTTCTTGGTGGTTTCTGAAAGGATTTGATATTCAATCTTCCCCTTCTTGGCTTTTCAAGATGTTTTTGATAAGTGCATGCTGGTGACTTGTGAAAACTGTTTTATGTGTGGGGATTCTTTGAAAACAAAAAGAAAATTTCTGTAAGAGAGGCTTTGAAATCTTCAGAATTTTAGCTTTCAAAATATTTGTAAAGCTTCTCTTCCTCTTCTTTTTTTTTTTAGGCAAGCTATGAAAGGATCAAGGTTGGGATTTTTGTTTGTTTGTGTTTTCAGTAAGAGTGAAGGTGAGGAGTGTATTTGTGAACACATCTCACAGCCTTACCCGTCTCTGGGCCGTGATGTGAGAAGTTTCCTTGCTGGAAGTTGTCCCCTCTTTCCTCCTCCTAGGAAAGAAAGGAAGGGTTTACAATTAACTAGAACTTTCAATTTCCACAGCTTATTTATTTATTTATTTATTTTTTCTTAGACTGAAATGAAAAAAAAAAAACAAAAACAAAAACAAAACAAAAAAAAACAACAAATAATATTTCACTGAACTTTAAATTCAGGGATTTTGGATTCAAGTGTTTTCACTTCCTTTTTTTTTTTTTTTTCCTTTTTTTTTATTTCTTTCAATTCCAATTGCATTATATTTGGGAAGGTCTTTCTTTGTAAAAAATATGACAAAGCAAAATCTGCAAATTATTTCAAGCTTCTCAGATCTGTGGGTTTTTTTTCACCCAACAAAACTGCACCTGGCTCTGGTCAGCCCATCCCCGGATAGCTTCCCCGCTGCCACCCGCTGGGTCCCCTCCAGCAGGCGGGTCCTGTGCCAGGGCACTCCGACGGCTCAAGTCACCTTCCTCTTTACGAATCCAAATTATACGACTATTTTATGTCTGATTTGCTTCTGTTGCTTTTACTCTGGCTGTATTTTAAATAGAAGTGGGGTTCATTAAGTAAGGATTTAATCAAGAGCTGGTGGTTTTGCTCTTCAGTCTTTGGGCACAGAGGGAGTTGTCTGTAACCGAGCCTCAAAATGCACTTACGTGCTTCTTGAGCCGTGCTTGGAAGCTACAAAAACAAGCAAGCAAGATTGACGGGATGCTGCGTGGATGTAAACACTCCCAACGGGTTCACGATGCATTTCACTTGGTAAAACAAACCAGCAATAGTTACCATTGGTATTTAAAGCTGTCTTTCAACGTTGATGGTAGAGACGATAATTAACAGAAGAAATCAGATGGCTCTAAGGACATCCTCTGAGCCTGGCATTTCGATGCTCTCCTCTGGTGTTGTGGCATTTGCCCTGCAATCTGCTGTTGCCGTGTGGCTGATTGAGACATCTCCTGCAGCCCTGGCGAGCAGGCTCCTGCTCCGCTGGGTCCCCAAGCAGCTGCAGCTCTCCTTTCTGTTTGCTCGTGCAGTCAGGAGTTGGGCTGCATTCCTCAGCTGTCAGCGTAGAGATGCATCTGTTTAGGCAGTATCAATACAAACGATTTGAATTCACGTAAATTAGGAGCTATATTTGTATGGCGCTGAGATCTCAGGATACCTGGAAATGGGGTCTCTCTCCTGAACGTCTGACTTCAGGCTTTGCTTTCTTATCCTTTGTGTGGTAACGTGGTGCAGGATGAGGTTGAGATGGGCTCCTTCCTCCTCAAGCATCTGCAATTCTCATTCAAAAGGAAATTGCAAAGCTTATGTTCAAGCAGGTTCATGTGGGGTGGTTGCTGCTGTATTTCCTATTTTTCTGCTTTTTTAATCTCTTGGCTTTCATTGATCTAAGAACTTCTGCAGTGCTTGGTGAAGCACTTAGACATTATTTTTCTAAGTGACATAAGCCCTCAAGTTTCAGGAAAATAACACCCTGGATCTGTAGACTTGCCATCCTCGTGTAATCACTAAGAAGGATTTGAGTCTTCAGGTAGTGTCTGCAAAGCTTGTCCCTGTTTCCACGTCCTAGCACCTGGGAGGATGCCTGCTATCTCCTGCCTTACCTGGCTGTTCACCTGGGCCACTCCTCTCTGAAGGTTTCTTCTCCCCTGTTTTTAGAGGCTTTTACCCCGGTAACTTTTGTAGAATACCACTTAATGGCAGAGGTTTTTTGGCTCCCCTCTGATCTGTGCAGCACTATTATGGAGGCAGTCTTATAATCAATGTAATTGAAGATCAGAGTTAATGAGGACCTCTGTGCCTGCAAAATCCCCCAAGCGGTGCTGGGCCTCAGATGTTAGATAAGGAAATGATTGGGCTGAACTGAAAATCTATTTGGCTAATTAGATGATGCATATTCCCAGATGCCAGTGGGGAAAAATACATTTCACAAAATAAAGAAACGTAAGATTTTGTAAGGAAAGATTTTTTTTGGCAGGAATTCTCTTCTAATTCTCGGGGGAGAGAGTGAGGGAGTTTCTCTGCTGCGGGGAGCTGTGTTGGGCCAGTTTTTGCTGCCTTGAGCTGGGAGGTGGGGACGGGCTGGGGTGCTGCTGGCCTCCTGCCTCTGGGATCCTGCCTCTGGTGGGCATCACCTGGGTGAGCCGGGGACGTGATGCTCAGATCTTACGGGGCAGAATAATCGCATCTGTCCGCATTCCTGCAGGGATTTGGGAAGCAGAGCCAGTATCTCGTGATACTGGGAGGGGTGGGATGGGGGCAGCATCTCAGCTGGTGGAGCACTCAGACCTTCTGCTGGGGTGTTGGTGTGGAGGAACTTCACAGCCAAATGCAGTTCTCTGGTGTGAGTGCTGGTGATTCCAGCAGTATTTTGCTGATCTCAGCATCACACCAGCTACAGAAGAACAGTGTCTGATACTGGACCATTTATTTTTCTCCTTTTTTTCTTTTTTTTTCCCCAATCGGCATGAAAGAGAAATCAGAAATGAGAGAGTGAAAGTAGCTTAGTAATCTGTCAGAGAAGGCTGAGGAGCCCACAGCACCCCGACCCATGCCCCTCATCCAATTCTCAGCCTTTGCAGGGCTGGTTTCTGCCGTTGTTGCTGGAGTACCAAGGTGTGACCCACTGCAGTAGGGGCTCTGCTGTGGAGAATGATGGGGCAGTAACTCAGAAGTTCTGCTGCCTCCTGTACAAATTCCTTGGTGCCTTATTTAAGATATCCCTTTTCTTCCCTGTGACATGCTCCTTTTTTATAATTTTTTTTTTTTTTACTTTTACTTCTTTTTTCCTTTTTCTGCACACCTAACACACTTTTTTTTTCACCCTTAGGCAGCAGCTTCGTTGTGAGTGAAGGCAGCTACCTGGACATCTCCGACTGGCTGAACCCAGCCAAGCTGTCCCTTTACTACCAGATCAATGCCACGTCACCCTGGGTGAGAGACCTCTGTGGGCAGAGGACCACCGATGCCTGCGAGCAGCTGTGCGACCAAGAGACAGGTAAGGGAGGCCTGGGAAGAGCCAAAACCCTTCCGAGACTGGAGAGGTGAGGGAGGAGGTTTGTCTCCAGGTCTGTCAATGCCCACTTGGCTCAGCCCCACGTTAGCCTGGTGTTAGGCACAGGGTAGGAGAGTTACCAACAGGGCCACGCAGTGGGGACCACCGTTAGCAAGGCATCAAGAAGGTGGGTGCCAGGATGGCGATTATAAACAGTGGGTCTATCAGTTTGTTGGTGTGGCGACAGCAGGCACGTGGAGTTTGGCTGTGTGTAAGTTGTGCTGTTTTGCTGTCCATTTTGGAAAATCTACCCATCATCTTGCCCCATCACCATCCCTTGTCTTTCTTTGACTGTTTAATGGCAGAGCACAGCATTTCCCCTCTGTGCTCCTGCCTAATATGACCTAGGTCTGATCTCTCCTCCACCTGCCTTGCGGAGCTGCAGACACTGCTGCTGTCTTTCCCAACCCACAGATGAGTTTTTCACTGAGCACACCCTGCCTGCACGCAGTTTTGCCCTTGCTGTGCTGGTGAAGTGGCCCCTTTCCTTCTGGCTCACACAGTCCTGGGTGACACACGGGGATCTGTAGCCACCTGGGAACAAAGACACAGCGAGAGCGCAACCAGGGAATGAAGGGGGTCTGTGGGGTGGGAAGTGCATGAGTGTGTGACCCCGTGTTGGCTGCTGGTTTTTTGGTGGGCTTGCAGAGGGACAGCTCACGGAGGAGAAGGCTTCTTCTGAGCAACCCACTGCCATAGGCTGAGCTGCTGATACATGGCAGCTGGAAAGGAAGAAACCCTCCCAGGCCATGAGCTGGGAGCAAAGAGTGTGCTGGGGGCTGGCAGGAGTTTTGTCTCTCCCTTCTCATCTGAGATGCAAATACTAAACTGGGTCTCATAAATCCATTTTCATGGTCAAGACAATGTTCTCTTATCATATTCCTGGTCCTCAAGTCTTGTCTGCAGAAGGCACTGACAGGCGTAGCCACAGCACAGAAATCATTCTGGCCAGTTCCCCATGCTGACAAGCCCTGGGTGTCACCTGCAGCCCCGAGGTGGGAGGTGGCAGCAGCCCCCTGGCATGTGGAGGTGATGCAGGAGGAGGATCTTCACACCCAGGTGGCTCAGCACAGAAGGACATCAGCAAAACTCAGACAGTTCTGAGGACAAGGGAAGATCACTTCAGCTCTCCCCAGGTCCAGGGGAGGAGGAAGGAAAAACTTCTGCTGCCAGCAGAAACCACGAGGAGACCCTACAGAGGTTGCTCTGCTCGCTGGCACCGAGAAGGGCTGATACAGCCCCTGAGTGGTCTCGTGCTCTCCCACAGCAGCTGCTGCTGCCCCCTGTGCATCCCCAGTGCACCAGAGCAGCTTCTCCCTCTCGCTGGATGCCCCATGCTTGAGCAGGACGTGTCAGATCTCGTTTGCAGGGAAGGGAGTGATGCTCGTTAACCTGGGGGCTGCTCAGCTCCGGCGCCGTGCTGGGTCCTAACCTTATCTGCTGCTTTACAGCTCCCATCCCTGCTTCCCATCTGGCCAAAACCTGGGTGGCAATGACTCTGCCTGATGCTGACTGAAGTCTGGTGCGTCCTGGGTGTTGGATGGAGAGAAGGTGCTGGGATGGGGAGAAGGAAATGGGTTTGAAGGGTGTGTGAGCTGTTCAGAGGTGACAGCCACAGCAGGAGGAGCAAGGCAGCAGGTCTCTGTGGTCCTGGCACGTTGGGGCTCTGAGCCAGTCCTGTGATGGAGGGAGGGCAGAGAAGCCATGCTCTCAACTGTCAGCTTCCTCACCCAAAATGTACATCAGCTTCTTCCCCACTCTCCATCCTGGCAATTTGCACATGGATATACCAACACCTTTCTCTTGTTTGTGCCGTTGGATCCCCAGGGGCAGGGCAGGACTTGCTGGTGAGGCTGCAGGTTTTCTGAGTAGTTTTCCAAATTTTACCAAGAGCTGAGCAGCCATCCACTGACAACGAGGCCTCTGGAAGCACCTGCTGGACACCCAGCCCCAGGAGACAGCCCCAGACATTGCTCACATTCGTCGCTGTTGACCAGCCTTCAGCTGGTGAGAAGCTCCCGTGACAGGCTGGGAGCAAACTGTAGTTCTCTGATGCCCAGAGTGCATTTTGAGATTTATTTTTATTAATGTCATTCTATTTTTAAGGGTGATTTATTTTTATCACCCGGAGAGAGAGAGAGGCCTGTGGTTTTAGTAGGGGATATAAATCCCATCTAGGTTTCAACCTTTCCAGGTCAGGGATTTTATTATCTCCGGGAGCATCCCAAGCAGTGGGTGCAGGGAGTTTCCCTGCTCTCCCTCCTCTCTTGCTGGGTGTCCAGGAGAAGGCTGGACCAAGGTTTGTCCTGCCTGGGGGATGACTGCCCTGCAGGTTTCCCCTGCAAAGAGCTTCAGGGCCAGCCTTAAAATGCTCCCACACATTTATAGCTGATCTCTCCTGTAGTATGGATCCAGCCTTGGCCCAGAGCTTTGCTCCAGGGTTCAGGCAGAGGTGTTTTCAGCAGCAGCTCCTCGCACACGTTTGGACAGAGGCCACCAGGTCACGCAGGCTCTGTCTGCTGAGACTCAACCTCTCACCCTTCCCAGGACTGAAAACCTCTTTTGGGTTGGAGTTTTTGTTTAACGCCTGTCTGTGCGATGTGCTGATACGTGACTGAGGCCACTGAGTGCTACTTCAGTATAAATAATAATCCACACTGAAAACGGTGGCTCTGAAACGCTAGGAAATGCCAAAACACATTTTGCTTGCCTGACCTTAATTTGCCTTCCCTTGTGTCTTCGCAGTGTGACTCATTCTTTAATTAAATGATTGCTGCCCCTGACAAATTTCAAGCCCGTATTGCAAAGTACCAACTCAACAGAGCTTTTCGGAGAGAGCACCAACATCTGCACATGAGCAAAGTGCCATCTTTCCCTTCAGGTGAGCTGGGTGCCTCTTCCAGATGCTGGCACATCCTCACACAGTGCAAACAACGTGGCCCAGAGCTGCTCCTCAGCTGGAGAGCTTCAGCCAAAATGCCCCATCTTCTTGGCAGGCGCTGCCTGAAGCGAGGACAAGGAAGGTTTGTGTCCTGCTGGTGCTTGCAGACACCTCTCCTTACTCTCTGTTTTTTTTTTCAGTGGATGTGGCACCTGTGCCACACTCTGGGATGTCTTCTCGTACAATCACAGAGTCCTTTGTCACTCGCCACCCTCACCAGTGCTGGTAACATTATGAGGGCATCCATTTTTGGTGGCATATGCAAATCCTGATTTGTGAGCACAATTACCTGCTTTGTATGCACAAAACCGATTCACTTGCACATTCTGTGGGCATCACTTAAGAGGCCTGCTGGAGAATTGGTCCCTGAGGGCCAAACGCTGGGAAAAACAGCCTGTGATTCTGTGCTGTCAGGCTTGCTAGAGCAGTGGCATAAATGAGATGGATCGCTACCTTGATTAGCAGGTGCAAGTGCGTTGGTTTTTTTTCCCCATCCATAAATCAGGCACTTACCCGTCAAAGCTCTCTTCTATGCATCCACAATTGATTGCACCCACAAAACAATAGGCACATGCTTGTAAGAACCCAATTAGATGCGGTAGTGAAAGGTCTTTTCTAGAAATTGGCAGGAAAAAAAAAAAAAAAAAAAAAAGGTTTCCATCATCTTCCAAATGGGCTAGTTTGTCACCTGAGCTGCAGATGGTTTTGCTGTCCTGGTAGGACAAGGCTCTTGCAGGCAGGAAACAGATGAAAGTCGTTGTTAAACATCCCCATTTTTTAAAGGCACTTGTAAAGGGGATTTGGAGGTTGCAGAGCTGAACATGTAAATCAGCAGCTGACCAACCTCAGTGAGGGTGTATTTGTGTTTACGAAAACAGTCATTTTCACTGATAGTTCAGTGTAATATCATGCGGCTTTTGTGCACATCGAGTAATATTTGTTTGTTCTCGTACACTTCGGCTATTTTCGCTGTTGGAAGATCCCAGTGTCTTTATTGACTTAGACTTTTATAAGATGAGGTTCCATCTCTCTAAGGTATGTAGTTTAATAACTTGGTCAAAAACCATGTAATATACGATTTCCTTCCAAGCGGCGGCACAGCTTGCCTTCTGCACCAAGCAGGGCAGGAGGCAGTTAACTCCCAAGCTAATTTAGCTTCGGGCTGAAGTGTTAGACATAAACAGCAATCAAAATGCATGCCCGCGAGGGGGCTGAGTTAAGGTTATCTGTGCTGTCTTTACACTCTCATTTTCTGCCATTAGAGTGTTTAATCCTGCAGCTACTAATGTTCTTGTAATGGCATTTCTGAGCTTGTCTAAAGGCCACGGAGGGGAGGGAGGGGAAGCGAGTGCTCCTGGGCCCATCTCACCTGCCTGACCCATCCCAGCAGCACTGCAGAAGGTCACTCCTCACCCGTGGTCGTTGATTTGGGCAGTGGACATGCCAGAAGACAGCAGCTGGGCACTGCAGAGCACCCTTGGGTGCCGCCAGCTCAGGACCTTGCGCTGCTGCCTTGCATCAGCCACGCACGTGTGCCCCCCGGGAGCTCCCTCGGCAGCACGGCTCAGGGGCTTAGCAAATGATAATGAGAATAATATCTGTGCTGAGCGTAAACCAGGCACGAGCCTCACAAATTAAGCTTGCTTTTAACTGCTTTGATGCGTCTGGGCAAGGAGGGTGACTTGTAGTGGGGGAAGAGGAGGGGAACTGTCAAGTTAATTCCAGGTTTTCCCTGCACACCCAAAGCACCAAGACGAGCCCTCAGCCTCCAAGGAGCCACCTCAAGCTGCCCATCGTGTCCACACCAAGCTGGTGCTGCCCCTGTGGGGCGAGGGAGCATTGCCCAGGGGGCTCAGCCCCAGGCTTGGGGGAGAGGGGTCTGGTTGTCCTGCCTCGTGGTGGCTGTGTCCCCTTAGGGATGGAGCAAAGAATCAATGAGAAAGAAAGTTCATCCCATTAGAAAAGAGTTTTCCTTTCTCGTTCCTCAAAAGCTGAACTGCTGTTAGTGAAGCTGCATTTCTCATCAGGATTAAGCAGAGGCAGAGTTTGGGAAACTTCACCCCAAAGGGCAGGAGCCGCAGATGACAAGAGCCAGGAGCCAGCACTGCCCTGCTGGGGAGTCACAGCCTCAGCTGGGCCAGCCCCAGCTCCAGCAGTTGCTCCCTGAGGACCCCTCACACGTGCCTTGAAGCTGGGGATTTAACCATCTGTATGACCATTCTTCATCCTCTCCATGTTTACTTTTTACCGAATCTCTTTCTCAAAGGCGCCCTCTTTGCCATCCCACGGGGCTGCAGCGACCTCTTCAAGGAAGGCTTTTGCTGAGGGTGTTTTTAGCTCCTCCTCATCCACACCTGGAGGGAGCCCTGCAGCCTGCACCCGGGGTCTGCAAATAAAGGAGAGCAGATCCTGCAGCTGGGAGAGGTGTCCACAGTGCTTTGGGTGGCTGCAGGACAGCAGGGTCCGGTTCAGCCTTGTCAGGCTTTCTCTGAGTGCTGGATTAAGAGATTCCTTCCCTGACGTTCTGCCAGGAGCTCAGAAACCTTTCACGAAGGATAAATCAATGCTGAACTTCCTCTGGATGCTCCTGAACCTCTGAAACCTCAATGGCTTCATTACGGGAGGGAGGTGGCTGGGGTGGCAGGAGGGATGGGCATCGATCAGCCCCCTGTCCCCACCTCCAGAGGGACACATTGGGGCCAGCAGAGCTGGGGAGAAGGCTTTGCTCCCCTGCCGTGGGGAAGGAGAGGGGCACCTCGGGTCTGTCTTGTTTAATACCTTTCTTGATGACCTGGGTGAGGGGATTGAGTGCACCCTCAGGAAGGTTGGGAGGTGGTATTGATCTCCCTGAGGGTAGAGTGGCCCTACAGAGGGGTCTGGGTATGCTGTGCTGCCCCATTTGCTCCACTGCTGCCAGCAGCCCTCCCAGCTCCACCAGTAAAAGTGCCACTGCCTGCAGTGAGCAGCTTCCCTGGGAGCACGGGGGCTGCAGGAGCTTCTGCTGCGTGCCAGGCTGGAGGATTAGGGGGATCCCACAGCATTATCACAGCAGATCACCGCTCGCCCTAACGAGGCTAACAGGATTACCCGGCACGCTGGCACCAGCGTGCTTGGCTGTGCGGTGTTCATGCAGCTGCACAAAGAAAAGAGCTGGCTGGGGTTATTGCTGTTTGAGAAGGAGCAGGAACGTAGTGCATTGGGTGAAATGAAGGAGAAGATCTGCAGCTTCAAGCCTGCAGGTATCGAAAAGAGAGCTGAAGCCCCCGATGCACCAGTCTGGATGCTGCTGAAGGGTTGCTTTATTCCTTAGTACCAGCTCCTGTGCATCTCGCCCGTGCTCCTGGAGGTGAGGAGCCCCGATGCTGGAGGATTCACCTCCTTTAGGCATGAGCCCTGCTGTGGGCCAGCTCTGAGCCTAAAGCCAGGGGTGCTGACGGTGCTGACCATGGCTGTGGACTGCTCCAGCTCTGCCCTTCTGCAGCTCCAGCACTTACACCACGTGAAGCAGGCACTGCAGCCCTGTGCTTGGAAATGGGGCAGAGCAACCTCCTGCCTGCGTGCAGCCACCAGGCAGGCATGTCCTTGGTTTACACGGCTCCTCCAGGCTCTGGATCTTGCTCCCCTGCCCAGCTGGAGTGGCAATTTGTAGTGCCATGGGGATGGAGCCCACGGGTACTTTGTGGCATCCTGCAGTTCTGGGTGGCACGCAGAGCTCCTCACCCCATCGGCTCCTCAAGCAGCCTCCTTGGAAATGAAAGAACAGCAGGAGGGAGGCTCAACGAAACTATCTGCGAAGCTCTGGACAGATCCTGCAGCTCGTGACAGAGGTTACCCGCGAGCAGAAGCTGACCCAGCGACGTGGTGCTCCCTGCAATTAGTCGTGGCTGTGCTGCCTTTGGGATTTGGTGTAAGTGGGAGAGGGCAGCAGGAGAAGCAGCGGCACAGACAGGGCTGTGGGCTGGCTGTGGCAGGGTGCTGCTGCTCTCCCACAGCCTCGGGTCTCCCCTTGCCCTCCCAAATAACCGTGTGTGCCACATGAAGAGCAGGCGCGCTCTCTGGGCCTCTGACTAGATCTGTGCTTTTCCGTTTCCCGGTTAATGTACCTTCTCCCTGCGTGAGCAGAGGGGTTTCCTCTCCCCCTCTCGCAGTGGTTTGTTAAATGACAGACTGCAAATACAGCGTGGGGCCTCCCGAACATAACACCGGGACCTGCTCGTGCTTAAACGAAGCAAGCGGTGATCCTTCCTTTCGCCAGAACAGACCAAGACTCACTGTGGGTTATCCAGTCCCATTTGTGGGTTATGAATCTGAAAGAAGACAGATAACCACCAGCGGCCGTGTCTGCACTGTTTGCGGGTCGGCGACTGCAGAAATGGGATGCTTGTCCCAGCACTTTGTAGATCCTGACTCATTCGTCCTCCCGCAGCAGAGGCAGAAACAAGGTTGGGTAGCTCTGAACAGCAGCACTGCTGTTCGGGCTTTTGGTGGTGGTGTTTTGTTGTTTTTTTTTGTTTGGTTTTTTTTTGTGTTTTTTCAGCATGTGGAAATCTGCTCTTTAGGAAATGTACTTTCTCAAAGGAGGAGCTAGGAATTAGGGGCCCCCATCCCTGTCCCACGGAGCATTTCTCCCTCCGTGGGGATTCACCCCGTGCCCTGTGGCAGGAGCTGGCTCGGCATCATGCCTGGCCGGGCTGAGCAAAGAGGGAATCACGGAGTATCTGAAGGGACTGAAGGAAGAGAGGAGATGCCCAGCAGGGCAAGGAGAGTAAAAGCTCATGGAAACGTGGAGCAGCACCACCCGTTCTGCTGCATTGCACAGCCCAGCAGATTGCAATGCTCAGCTGGTGCTGCTGCAAGCTTTCCCATTGCATTTCTAAAGCTCTGCCTGGACAAGCTGGGGCCGCATCCTGCACGGTTCTGGGGCGGTGCCGGTGGTCTCAGCCCTTTGTGGCATCCCCTGCTGTGGCTGCAGGGTGCTCCCGCTCACCCAAACCTCCCCTAAACCTCCTGGGAAGGCCTCCAGCGCCAGCTGCAGCTGCTGGAGCTCTAGGATGGGGTCGATAAAATCGATATTTCCGTGGGGTGATGGAGTTCTTCCTCCCACACAGGAAACAAACGGGTGGACACAACAAACACTGCAGCCAGAAGGAGGTGGTGGGGCTGTTTGATGCCAGCCTCTGTAGGTGTTTTTTTTCCCCCCCGATTTGCTCTCATTTCCATGGCAGGCGCTGGGAGTGAGCCGGTGCCCCCAAGCCTCCCAGCTCTGCTTTGCAAGCACTTTGAGGTGCCTCTGGTTTGCAGAGCTGATATTTGTTATGTAATGAGCGCCAGGAATTAATGAGCCGCCGCCTGGCTGGGGAAACTTGCGTACTAAGCACCCAAGGAAAAAATAACTTCCCCTTTTTTTAACTGGAGGGACCATTAGGACGCGCAGTCCTTGCCGTGAAACCGCCCCAGCCCCAGGCCAGGCAGGCTGAGCTGGAGCAGGAGCTCACTCGACTCCTTCCCTTTGGAGGAGTAATGCTCCTGCCTCTCCCGTTATGAATCATGAGGTTAGCAGCTTTTGACAGATCATAAATCAGTGCTTCGAAGTCGCTAGGACAAATCCCAGGACATTTAATCTTTAATATTAGACGTGTTTAAAGCGGTGAATATTTCATGAAGGTGCCGTTGCATTTTAGCATGCCATTAGCTCTTTCTTTCCCCCCCCCCCTTTCCGTTTCCCTTCCTCCCCCTTTCCAGACAGCTCTCATCAAAAAAACGAAAACCAAAAACCTCACAGGCTGCACCCCCGTTTTGTTCCTTCCCAACAAGAAAGCTCCTTGCTGTAATCCCTGCGAGACACGTGGAGCTCACCCAGGGGCCCGAGGAGCACGCAGGTACCGGCCAGGCTGCAGCAGTGCCGGCTCCGGGGGCTCTCCTCTCCCTGCCTCCCGGCAGCAGTGGCTCTGTGCCCCCCTTCTCCTCCTGGCTCTGCACCACTGCTTAAAGAGCAGCCCGCTGCAACGAGGAAAAGCGTGATGGGGGCAAGTGGGGAGGGGGAAATTATCGACGGGCGCTTGTAGGAGAAAACTCCACGTGCAAATCCAATTCCTCTGCTTATTTCGCTGCTTCTTGCTCCGGGTTACGCCTCTCTACCAAACACAGAATCGATTGGGGTGGGATCCCTGCTCCTGCTCTCAGCGGGGTGTAGCAGGGTGCAGGAGGAAGGCGCAGCGGGGTGAGACCTCGTTAAGGTTTGGGCAGGGGCACGGCAAAGGCTGGCTGCAGGGGGTGAGGCTGGCACCACGCTGAGGACGGAGGGCAGCCCGTCTGCTGCAGGCCAGGACGGGAGCAGCCACGTCCTCGTGGAGTTTCTCTGCAGGCAGAGCTGTCCTCGGAGGCCATCGGGCAGAGTTCGGCCAAATCTGGGGAGCTGCGGGGGTGCACAGGAGCACGGGCTGAGGCCAGACGTTTTGCATCCTTACATCTCGCATAGCCCCTTCAGAAAAACTTCAGGTTTCTTCCCAGCTTCCTCACCGGGAGGTTTCAGAAGGCTCCAAAGAGCTCCAAATCCACTGCAGGCACCTGGACTGCCTGTGACGAGCAGGGCTGAGCAGCAGGGGAGGAGCGGCCGACGCTGTGCTTTCCGACCGGCCCCTCGCACAAAGACGTCTCACCTTTCCCTGCTCTCTTTTAGGGGAGTGCAGCTGCCACGAAGGCTACGCCCCAGACCCCGTCCATCGGCACCTGTGTGTGCGCAGTGACTGGGGACACAGCGAGGGGTGAGTGGGGGCCGAGCTCCTCCCTGGGGGGTGCCGGGGCCAGCTCTGCTCCCCCCTGGCTGCCACCATCCCCAAGGACCCGGCACCTGACGGGTGCTGCTGGTCTGGCCTTGCTGGCGGCGTGACGCAGCTTCTCTCTTGGTCTCGCAGGCCGTGGCCCTACACAACGCTGGAGAGGGGATACGACCTGGTCACAGGAGAGCAGGCACCGGAGAAGATACTCAGGTGGGTCAAACGACTGCTGGTCTCCTCCAGCTGCTGGACCTCCTGTGGTAGAAGTCCACCTCCTACCCCTTTTTCCCATCTGACACGTTTGTCCTCCCTCCAGGTCCACCTATAGCCTGGGACAAGGCCTGTGGCTGCCGGTCAGTAAGAGCTTCGTGGTTCCCCCCGTGGAGCTTTCCATCAATCCTCTCGCCAGCTGCAAGACAGATGTGCTGGTGACAGAAGATCCAGCAGATGTCAGGTAGGAAGCAGATTTCTCGCTCTGCTCATGCTTGAGTGACTAGACTGCTCTTTAAATTGTTCCTGAGGATGCAGTAATTTCTGCGATGATAAGTTTGATTAATTTTCTTCCAATAAGAAATCCGACGTGATAACTCTGCAGCATTTCTTTTTTTTTTTTTTGGTCCTGATGGGTCTAGGCCAGGTGTGTGCGTATAACTCTGATGCAGGCAGGTAGATTGGTATGAACCCGTGGCAAGGCAATTTTCCAGTGGCTTCAATCTAACGTGTGATTGCACAGCTGTAATCAGGGCACTCGCAGGTATGGAAGTGCCATCCTCGTGCAGAATCTCGTCTGTGTGCCACATCAGCCCAGCCCTACAGCCTGCTCCGGGGCTCCCGAGGGGCCAAGGTCAGACCTGGTGAAAGGCCGTGCTGCTTGTCCAATTAGTGCGCAATTAGGGGATTTTTTTATCCTTCCTGGAGTTCAGCAAATGCCCGAATGTTTTTCTAACTCATCATTTTGGCTAGCTCGTGCCTCAGCCAGACCTCCTCTGATGTCTAATTCAGCAGCGTGACCTCGGGATGTTGCGGGAGGAGAATTGCCCCAGGGGAAGGAGGGGCTGGGAGAGGGGGCTGAGGGTGGGCAAAGCGGGGGGCTTGGAAAAGGAGTCCAGGCAAAGTGGTTGTCTGCCTCTGCCTGGTTTGCAAGGGTTTGACTGTTTGATTCCTAAGGCATTTGGTGTGCATCGCCTCTCCCCCGTTAAATCAAGATTGAGCATGTGTTCTTTGGGTGCCAGGGAGACTGTGGGAGCCCTCCCTGCCTCCCTGCTTGCTGCCTTCTCCTGTTCACCTCAGACACAATTTCCTGACATTTTGTCTGTGGTGTGAATCACCTTCATGGGCACCAGCAGGCTCCTTATTTCCCCAGCCTATCTTGCCTTCCGTTTCCCAAGAGCAACGGGACAGTGGCTTCCTTGTTTCTGCTCCATCAGGGGTGTTGGCAGGGCTGCAGTTGGAGCAGGAACCTCCAAAACCTGCGGCAGAGCCAGGACTGGCATCCAAACGGTCCTCGCTTCCAGGGGTGTGTTTGTTGATGTTTGGTGCTCGTTTTCTCTTCTGTAAAGGGAGCCTGATGGTATATATCTGTCACAATTTGGCTCTGCTGGGAAAGGTAGTTCTTGTCTGCAGAAGATGACTGGTTTTTGGTTGAGGAGAAGGGTCGCCTTGTTGCATGCCAACATTTTCCAAGCCAAACCACCGCTGTCTCTTGCTCCCTAACATCCTCGTTAGAAAGCAGAAGCAGAGGTTGGGAAGCTTTCTGCCCCGGTGCCGTGATTGTCTCTGGGCACCGATCCTCGAGGAGGAGCCTCGGGATGGAGGAATGCCAGGGCAGGGAGCTTCTGGCATGGAGGCTGTTGCCTGCTCTCCTCCTAAACGAAACCCGAACTGAGAATTCCAGATATAAATATTGGAGTGACCCAAGTGGAATAAGGGAGGCAAGTTCACAGTGCTTGTATCGTACATGCAGGAGATGCTAAATTATTAAAACTTTAATAAACGTAATAATAAATATTTGATGTTGAATTATGGGAGGTTTCACAGATACAGTGAAAACCAAAAACTGATCTATTATTTCTGCATTAGAACCTAAACACTTCTCAAACCGGGATCAGGCGGCTGGCGCAGGGTCCCGAGCACCCTGTGATGGGTGGACGTGGAGCTGGTGCCTCCCGAGCTGGTGCCAAAAAGTTGTGCTCAGTGCTGAGGCAATCCACACGCAGGGACATTGCGGTGTTGGGTGCTCACAAGCATCGCCTTGCCCTGTCTCTGTGCTGAGGTTTTGGGGAGCTTTGGATGGAGAGGTACCTTGGCAGCAAGCCGAGGGAGCAGCAACGCAGCCGTTTGGTGGTCCAGATGTCCCAGTGATGACTGGTAATGTCAGACCTGATTTTGGAGGTGAATGCATACTACCCACTGTACCTGTATCCAAAAGCCACCCCTGTGCCCTCAGAGGACCCTGCTCACTGGGAGCACGGTGGCACTGCTGTCCCTCTGTTCCTGCAGCTCCTGCTTGCGGTGCTTTAGCTCTGATCCAGCCCTGTCCCCGTGCCCAGGGTCAGATCCGCAGCACCCGACAGCAGCTGCAACACGCTGCGTCCCAGCGCCTGGTGTCCTGGTTGCTGTCCCGTAATGCCGTGCTGGTAATTCAGTCCTGTATTTCTTCTGTGCCTTTAATAACAGCCGTGCTGAATTCCTCCAGACCTTTCATTAGTCTGGCACCTTTTGGCTCTGGGGTCACTCGTCTTGAAGAGTTTAATGGAGGGAAATTGCAGAAAGCCTGGTTTGGAGAAAACAAGTGATGAAGTCTTTACAACTTGGAGGGTTAAAGGTTCAAACGTAGCCTTGTGGTTTTATGAAGATGCTCGAGACTGCAGAAAGGCCAGGTGGGGCTCTGCCACTCAGCAGCTCTCTGGAGCAATGCTGACTCCCTGCTGCAGCTCGCGGGGATGTTGCTCTCCACGTGCTTCGCTGCCAGAGCCTTCTCCAGCTTCCTCCCACAGCTGCAGCCAGCCCTGCAGGTAGGATCCCAAGGTGGGGGTGCAGACACCCCGCTGGGAACGCTGCCTGTGCTCTGCACACCCCCAGAGGGGAGCGGGGACCGGGCTCATCCTGCAGAACTTGGCGGTGGGGGTGTTAGGGCCACGCATCCTAAACTGAGCGAAAGGTTTCCCTCAGAGCTGGGGAAGCTCCTGTGCATAATTTAGCAGTAACTGTTTTAAGTGTCCCCTCTGCAACTCCAGAGCATGATCCTCTGCACAGTGATCACATCGGTCATACGTCTTAGCTCCTGGGAGCCAGGCCAGCAGTGACAGCCCGGTACCGGTGGCACCACGCTGTCGGTGACACCTTTGAGGGTGGCCAGCACTGGAGGCTCTCCCTGTGCTGGCCTCTGGCTTGTGCTGGGCTGGATGCTCCAGCTGCCAGGTCCAGAAGCATCTCACCTTGTCTCGCTTGTTTTAAAGCCCCCCCTTTGTTTCCCTCTCCCCATGGCTCCCACCCCTCTCTCCCATCCCTCTCTCCCTCCAGTAGCTCGGTGATGAGCACAGCAGCCTGTACTGATGTTAACAGATTACTCTCAGGTGTTTAATCCTTCTGCTGACCTTCCCTGGACACGTGGCCTTCGCTTTATGGTCCTTTGGGACATATCACTTGTCCTGTGGGACAGGGCATCACTGTTCTGCTCAGAGCAGGCTGCTCACCCCATCAGCAGCTCATTAGGGACAGCAGCAGGGAGGACCCATGGCCCTGCTCCCACTGCTGCGAGCACCCAGCACCCCAGCACTGGGTGACAAGGGCACCCTTGGTGGTGGCACTGCCTCTGGGGACATCCCCCGGGGGCAGAGAGCAGCACTAGGACATGCTGGGGGCCCTCCTATCACTGTGGGGATGGGTACGGGCCGGCACCCCCTGCCCAGCGCCCTGCAGCCCCGCTGTGTCCCCAGCTCGGCGGAAAAGTTTGTAATTTCTTGTGAGTGGCTATAAATCAGAGGAGCGAGCCTCAGCTGCTGCCTGACATGACATATAGCTCCATCGTTATGGCAACCATAGAAACAAATAAAAGCCTTGCCTTCGCTTGACAAGCCTTTGAGATGTCCTGATGGAGAGACAAGTGTTCAGTGGCAGAATGAATTCTCTTGAACTCTCTGTCAATTCATCTTCGTTTTGCTCCCAAGTGAGCCCCTTTGCTCTCTGAATTCTTTGCCAAAGTACAATCAGCAAGATTTTTTATTATTGTTGTTATTACTATTTCATTTTCAGCTCTCTCAGTGCTTCACACACTGCACACGAGCCACCTTTCCCTGCTCTGAGCACACGCACCCCGTGGAGCAGGGACCAGCCCGTGCCGAGGCCAGGAGCTTTCGCTCCCCCTGCGCCTGGCCGTTCCTGGCTCAGCCCCAGGACAAATCCTTTTTGCCCCTGTGACAAATCCACTGCCCCTGCCTTGCAGGGGCTCTGCCAGAAACACCGAGTGGCACTGCTTTTGCAATGATTCAGGTGCTTTGCGAGTTGGTGCCAAGCACCGCGGTGTGAGGCTCCCTGCCCCGCCGGGGGTGGTGGAAAGCAAAAAAGAGAAGAAAAGAAAAATCTGGGCCAGGAGAGGGGAAGCAGCTTTGCCACAGCATCAGCAGGGCTCATCTGCTCTGCACCTGGGCTTCGTGCCTCTCCCGCAGGAGCACAGACAAAGGGGTGCTGCTGCAGGGGAGCACCGCTGAGCCTCGGGAGGGTTTTACTGGGCACCCTGCTCCAGCACAAGGAGGGTTTCTTGCCCACCTCGAGCACCACCGATTCTGCGCAAAAGGGTTTCTCTTGGACCCACTCCTGGTGCACTTTTTTGTTCTGTCTCCATGGTCCCTCCATCTGCAGCACAGCCCTGGGGTGCAGTCATGCAAGGGAAGCCCTTTTTGGGGCTGTCTCTGAGCAGGAGCAGCGACCCCGCGTTGCTGCCCTCCAGGCTTTTGTCCTGCTGGAAGCAGCAGCCGTGGGCACCAACGCTGCAGCTGACAGCAGGTGCCTGTGATGAATGGACAGCTTAACGTGGTGGAGCAAATTGATCATTGCATCACCAAGCACAACTTACTCATTTCTGGAGGGACGACAATCCATTACAGTGCCCATCACAGAGACACCGGCATCCCCGGAGATAACGTCCCTGCAGCTCTGGGCTGGGTCCCTTATCACCCCAGCACGCCGTCAGCTCACGAAAACCAGTGGAGGAACAACTTCTGGTGCGTAACACAGGGATAAAGGCAGCCCCTGGCCTCGTCCTCCACGGGGGAAGGATGGATGTGGTGCAGAGAGGCAGCTGCCAGCCTCTGCCACGCGTGCGTTAACTCTGCATCAGGCTGCTTGTGGGATTTTTCCTGGTCCTGGCCTCCTGGTTTGATTTATGAGAGCAGATTGGAGGAGTCAGCGATGTCTCATTTGGCTAAGGGATGACTAAACGGGGACGTAACCTTGTGGCAGCCGCCGATGGCTGGGAGCAGCAGAAGGAGAGAGGAGTCAAAGGAGTGGTGTGATAGGGAAATGAGGGGCAGGCAGGAAAGGGGGAAAAAAATAAAAAATAAACTAAACTCAATCTGGAATCACCGAGGGAGTGTCTGTCTCCGTTAGGTCAGAACTGAAAGCCGTGTTCACCAGCACCTCTGTCACACTGAGAGGGTGCAGAGACATCTCAGCCTCCCTCCTTGTGGGCTTTTTTATAATCCCTGGTACAGTGCTGCTGAATTTCCCTCTCTCTGTTCCAGTTCTGTGTGTGATCCTGCTAAATTCTTGAGCTCTTCATGCTGGGCTATAAAACTACACCGAAAATGATCAAACCTCCTAGGGGCAGTGATGTAAATTTGGACTAGCTGGTAGGCAAATCCATCGCGGGGAGCAGCCACAAGTTGTGCAGCTGAGTGATTGCTGTTCCTCTCATCAGCGGTGCCATGGAGCCCAGGAGGGAAAAGCAAACAAATGCACAAACAGATTTTGTTTATGTATTTATTGAGACAATTAAAAAAACCCCAACACCCGCCAAATACACACATGCTGTCTCACACCCAGAACGGTTCCCTTTAATGTAGCTGGGATCTCCCAGCGCAGAGCACGATTTGGCACCGAGCTCTGCAGCTTCTCGTTATGCCAGAGCTTCTCTTGCTGTCGTGTGTGTCCGTCTGTCCGTCCACCAAACCACCTGCTGCCAGCCCCACTCAGCTCTTGAGCAGGATCCTGCCGGCACCCAGACAAGTAATGAGCAGAAAGGGGTTTGGAGGGGCAGGCAGGGGCTGATGCGTGCACGTAAGGAGCTGCAAGGAAGCAAAACGAGGCATTGAGGTTTCTTTCAGTGGAAGGAGCTCCCCCATCCCTGTTTGATGGTGTTGTCTGGTTTTATGTCTCTGCCTTTGCTTCTTGTTAAACACTGGCTGGAGTGGGCTTTGCAGCCGCCTGTTCAAAGGCACCATGGCCCCATGGCCTCTCTGTTTATTCAGCCTGTCTGCACTATTTTCCCCTAATTATGTCTTTTTCCCCATCTCAGTTTATTACCTGCGACTTTGTGACCAGCCACTGCCTGGGCAGGGCTCCGGGCAGCCCGGCAGGAGAGGCACCGGGCTGGCACCTCCTGGGCACGCCGCATCCAGCGTGGGCTGGGAAACCCTGCCCTGCTCCTCCTGTTCTTCTGCTCCTCCACACCATGTGTGCCGAGCCTCGTTATTTCATTTGAAATGAGAGGAACGAGCTGCACAGCCTGACGGGGTTTTCACAAGGAGGGGCTGGTGTCAGCCCCAGGCAGCCTGGGGAGGTGTCAGAAAGTGGCTGGGGACTGGTGTGCCTGGGCTGCTGAGCAAGTATGCAAGCAAAAAAGAGGGCTCTTTTTTTTTTTTTTTAGGGGGCAATTGCACGTGATTTAAAAACCACAGCAGTGTTTGGGGATGGGAGATGCGAGGGATTTGCCAGGCAGAATGGATGGAGGTCAGCGCACGGCCACTCCTGGCAGGGACGTGGTGCTTTTGGAGAGTGCCGGGTGATGGGGATGGACACCACAGCAGCCCAGCAGGAGTGGGGCAGGGCTGGCTGGTGGTGCAGGTGCTTGAGCTCCTGCAAAAGCAAAGGCTTAGGAGTCAGCTTTGACTCCTGTTCCCAGCCCAGCCGCCCCACGTTGCCTTCCCCCATCCCAAGCCATGAGCATGCAGCACTGCGTTGGTGGGGAAGGAGAGGGGCAGCTGAGAAACGAGGGTGGTGGCAGCAGCAGGACAGGGACAGCCAGAACTCCCCATGTGTCTGGGGAAGGATGCTCTGAGCCAGTGCCCTCTCCCTGCCGTGAGCAGCCCCATCTTTAAATGCATTGAAGCGGGGGGTGACGGTGTCCCTGCTCCCACATGGCTGCACGCCTCTCCCTTAGCTGTGTGACTGGGAGCTACAGTCCTGTGCGGGGTCGTGACCTTGGGAAAACATTAATAACTCCTCTTTAGCTATTTTTAAATGCAATTCAGCGGAGAGAGCCGGCACCATCCTCCAGCCGGTTCTGATGAGATTTCAAACGCCGCCAAGTTGCCCAGTGTGGTCCGTTTCCGCTCCTCCTCTCTGGTTTTTATCTCCCGTGACTGCTGTTGGATCACTTCATTCAGAGGACAAAACTAATAAAATCCATCAGAGCTGAAATGTTCCTGGGAGCGTGCCAGGGACCTGCGACGGGCTTCGGAGCTGCTGGGAGGATGAGAAACGGCCTCAGCGGGGACAGCGGGAGCAGAGGTGGACACGAGCCGGGCAGGTTCGTCCTTCTCCTCTAAGGGCATTTCCAAAAGGACAACATTCCTGCAGGTTTGGAAGGGACTCTTGGAGAAAATTAACCCCTAGGTTTATTTTATGGGGTTTTGTTTGTTTGTGGAAGGAATGGGGGAGGCTGATGTGGCTTTGGAGGAATATCGTGCTCACCAGGAACGTGTGGGGAAAACCCTGGTCTGGCTTCAACCACGGGGCAGCTGCAGCTGCAGCCAGTAAACCGGGGTGGCCCCGCTCTCTGAAGACAAATGCAGTTAATTAGCACTGGCTCCACTCCTCAGCAGCCAGAGCCAGGTTTCCATCGACCCTGCTGGGCTGGGTGCCCTGTCCCACAGCTGCTGCCCCAGGGGCTTTGCTCCGCTCCAGGACCTCACCCGGCTCTTGGGGTGGTTTTATCACCCCCACCTCTCTCAGGGTACCCACGGCACGGCACTTTCCAGGTGTAAGGACCAAAAAGCTGTGCAGACCATGTCAGTACAGTGTCCAGCGTTGCCCATGGGCACAGAAAGCCCTTGACCTTCCCGTGCTTTGCTGCAGCTGCCTGGTGGGACCGCAGCCGTGCCGCGCCGCAGCTGCAAATCCTCTGCTCTTCGCCTCTGCCGTGTCCAGGTTTCGCATCGTTGCCCCTTTTCATCTCTTTATTTGCTACGCACTTGACCTCTCCTTTTCTGATGTAGATGCTGATAAGTGGCTGGCAGCTTCTCTGGTCTCCCTAAGTCTGCCTGCTGGCTGTGGAGTGAAAAGGAAAAGCTCTCTAAACATCTTCTTGCTGCTACGCGTGTAAAGCCCGGGGGTCTGGTGGGCGGCGGTGGTTTCCCGGGTGCCACGGTGGAGTGCATTAAGTAGAGTATTGTTTTGAGAGGCGAAATCAAAGAGTGCTGCAAAGCTGGCGAGGACTGGAAGGAAGGCTGGGGAGTGAGCAGGAGGGGAAAAAAAAATATGTAGAAAATGAGGTGAAGCTTTGCAAAAAAATAATCCCATCTTGGGAATTGCCCTGCTTTCACTGCCTGAAGAATTCCTGAGCACTAATCAATGCAGCTCCAGACATTTCCTCCAGTGCTTTTGATTTAAGGAGGTGCTGCTGGCTGAACCCAGTGCCTTTTGTCACAGCATGGAGGGTGCAGCCACGGCCCCGAGCTGAGCTGGCTGGAGTGGCAGCAGGGACGGAGGGGCGCGGGTGCGGATGGACCCGGCGGTGCCGTCACAGCACCCTGTGCATTTCTCCTCCACAAGAGGCTTAAAGCAGAGGCACCGAGCTGGCTTTGCAGGGGACTGCGGGCAGTTCTGGGATCGGGTGAGGCTGGGGGACACGGCAGGTCCTGGTGTCTCACCTGGGGATTTGTCCCAAGTGTCACGCAGCCAGGGCACGCGGGGGCTGCCGTGGCACCGCTGCTCTGTGCCCTTGGTGCGTGTCGGAGAGTGCTCAGCGCTGGTGTCCTACGTGCCTTACGTATGTGGCCCTTCACTTCCCTGAGACTTGGCTGTGTTTGCAGGCAGAGCTCCCCCCCAGCTCAGGGCTGTGCCACGGGATGTCCCTGTCACTGCCTGCCCAAGTCCCTGCTAATCCCTCCTGTGCCACCCACTCACCCCGTGGATGGAGGCTCTCTCCCCGTGGCAGCTCGCAGGGAGTCGTGCTGAACCCAGGAGCACACAATTAAACACCAGCTAATACTTCCCTGTGACTGTGGAGGGCTTAAAATGACATAAATGAAGAAGCTGAGAATTAAGGCAGGATACTGTGTAAATATGCTCTGAGCTTTTGCAGTGAGAAGTCTCTTTATTCAGTTCAGTCCACATTTTCTCTTTTTTTTTCTTTTTTTTTAATCAGTGAGTATCAAACACAGATGGGCCAGAGCTGAGGACAGCGGCTCTGACCTGGAGTTGCTGTGAGTTTGGAAGCAGCTTTGGGCTGTAGCTGGGTAGTTGATAACGGGTTAATTAAAACACGGTGGGTGGTTTAACAAAGGGCTCCCTGACCTATGGAGTCTGAGGGGTGAACACGTTGCTTACAGCCATCTGTAGCAGGCAGGGGCTGTGCGTAACGGGCCCTGGCATCTGCTAGGGCTCGTGCACCTGAGCACACGCTGCAGGGCCGCTCCTCTGTGCCAGCTCCCCGGAGGGATGCCCTGAAAACCCCACGGAAAGCAATGAAGTTAACCTGTGCCAAGGCTCCTGACCCCAGCCCCCATTTATCCCACGTGCCCAGGAGCCTTCCCTCTGGCTGTTCTTTGGGGAAAAAAAACTTGTGGGGTTCTGCTCCCTGCCTGCCCCCAGCGTTCGTGGGGGTGTTTTACCCAGGAGCTGGTCGTGGGCTTCCATCGGGTCCCAATCTCCTGGACGAAGGACTTTGTCTTGGTGCCAGACCACTGTGATGGTGTGGGATTTGGGGGAGAAAGGCAGAGTTTGTGCCCAAACACAACTCATACAACTAATACCAATGTAAAAGGAGGAGAGTCAGGAACGGCTGCACTGACCCAAGCGCTTTTCAAGGCCTCTCCTTTGGAGCCCAGGGGGTTCCAGGCTCCCCCCTTCCCGGTACACCCAGGGTATGCTGCAGCAGAGGCAATTAATTATAAGCTGAAACCTCCTCATTTACTGAAGCCTAGTTTAAGAAAAGAAAAAAATACAGCTTTTAGCCTGAGCCTGAAAAACTTCATTGCAGTAAAACCAGCGCCTGGCTTGCTCGTAAAGCAAAAGCGGGCATCAGATGGGCTCGGGGACAGCTGGGGTGGCAGCGGGGGGGACACCGGGTGCCCGGGGAGCAGCAGCACTCATCCTACACCCTGCTGCACAGATGATGTCCCCTGCCTGTCCCTCTCTCGATGACATCTCGATGTACCTGCAGACATAGGGCAGCCCTATATCAGCCCCACTGAATTTGGGGGGATGGCGTGGGTTGTGCTGTGTGAGGTAGCTGCAGCAGATCGCTCTAGGGATGTCCCCAGGCTCTGGCCTCTCCATGGCAGCTGGGCCATCTGGTGTGTGCCGGCACATCGCCGGCTGTCACCAGGATTTGGTGACCTTTGCAAGGTTTATCTCATCTCCCCTGGCTTTCCCTGGTGGGAGAGGGGCTGGGGATGCTCGGGCAGTGTGGAGGCAGCTGGGCCGGGCTGGGGGCTGTGTGTGAGCACATTGATTGTGCCCGTCCTGGGCACAATCCCAGAGACTCAGAGCACGTCTGCAGAAATAAAACCGAGCACAAAATGCCGTGTGACCTATTTAGGAGAGCCACGTTTCTGCTCTGACTTGGTGCCATACAGTCCTGACAAATCCAGCTCTGTGTCCGCCGCCGCTGCCTGGAGCTGAAATCAAAATCCATTTAGGCCCATCTGGATTTTGAAATTGGTTTCCTTTGGTCCACAATCATTTTTTTTATTTTTTATTTTTTGCTGATCCCACAAATGGGGCACCTGCACAGCTGCCACTCACTCTGTGTGCTAGGTGTGACCGTGCCATGCAAACCTCTGGGGTGGCAGGGAAATGTCTCTGGTCACTGTGCTTCAGCTGCCTGGGGTAAGCTCAGTGCCATGCCGTGCTGCCCAGCACAGCCCCACATACCCCGTAGAAATGCTCCTGTGCTGGCAAGGGCTGCTCCCTTTCCTTTTTGATGGGTGCACCCCACTGAGCAGCTTCCCAGTCCCTGCCTCTCGCTGTCACTTGGCTGCTCTGAATTCTTGTTGTGGGATTTTGACCCAACTGAGCAGTGGTTTGGGAGCAATTGCCAGCTTTTGGGGAGGCTCGTCCATCGTTCCTCCAGGGCATCATGCCCAGTGGGAACATGCTGGCTCACCCTTTGGGGGTGCAAGCCAGGCCAGCACCCAACATCTTCCTGAGCTCAACCCTGCCTCACGCCCCCGCTGGCTCAGCCCATCCCAAAGGTCTCCGGTCCCCTCCACGACCCCATCCGGCACCAGGCAGCCCCCTCCCGCCCCCCAGCACCTGGAGGAGAGGATTTCCTGGTTCCCCCCGGTGACAAAATCAATACCAAAGGCTTCCATTAATATTCCAGGAATGGCAGAGAAGATTGACTGCCTCATTAGCAGGCATCGTGTGAAACTCTGACAATAATTAACAACTCAACGGTCTTATTTGCTGGCCTATCACAGAAGTATTCAATCAAAAATGTAATTTGCTCGACGCTCCCATTTACCATAAAGAGAATATTCCTTCAAAGTTTTAAATAGACTAATTAAGAGGGAAGAAATACAGGGAAAAAATTATTAACAGTATAGTTTTAATGGGAAATTACTGGAGCGTATTAATAATGCAATAACCATTTTTAACAGCTGTCTGTCAGTTTGTGGGCCGGGGTAATTAAATTAGTCACTAAAGGGTTAGTCAAATTAGGCGTCAGAGAGCAGTGCTGGGGCTAACGAAGGCACGTCAGGCTTAATGCTCCAGCACACGGAGGAGGAGGAGAAGAAGAAGGAGAAGAATAGGAGGAGGAGGAGAAGGTGAAGATGAGGAGGAGGAGGAAGAGGAGGAGGAGAAGGAGGAGGAGAAAGAAGGAGGAGGAGGAGGAAGAGGAGGAGGAGGAGATGCCACCAGAGTGGAGGCAGCAAACCTTTTATTGCAGGCCCCCCCCCCCCCCCCCCCAGTGCTGGTGCTTGCCCCCTGCTCCTGGGGCCAGGGGGACGTGCAGGGCTCAGCCACCCCTTCTGGAGGCTCTTGGTCCCCTAAAATCTGGGGGTGCTCCCGGGAAGCAGCAGGACCCCGACCCGGGCTGCCTCAGGGCAGAAATGGGGCAGGGGAGAGCTGGGCACCAGCAGAGGCTGTGTTCTTCCCAGAAAAAGCGTAATTAAAACAAAAAAGCCTTTCTGAGCATGAGCATGGCCCACAGCAACCTCCTCGGTGTTGTCCACTCCAGCCTGATGTTGCTGGAGGGTTTTTTTTTCCCTTTCCCAGGGCCAGGAGGCAGCTGTGCAGGGGCTGTCTGGCAGTTCTTTCAAGGCTTTATATTCTGCGGGTTTCAGGCTCGTGTTCCCCCTTCCTCTCCCCCTTCACCCTTTTTGAAATGAATCTCAGTTAATTTGGGATGTTGTCGAGTCTGAAACACATCTTTCTTGCCGCCAGCCTATTAAAAAATGTATTTACAGCTCCATAAAGCAAAGCCAGCTGTCAAGGTAATGTCCTGCTGGCTCCAGTGTGTTCAGGGCAGAGGGTAAGGATCTGGGGAGGCGCTTGCATGATTGCAGGGAAGATTTTAAGCTGAACGAAGAGCTTTCTGGCTGGGAAAATCATTGCATTGGCCTGGGGAGGTGTTCGTGGAGATCTGGGGGGCTTGGGTTCCCTGCCAGGGAACGGCTCCTGCAGCGATTCACTTTGCTTCCTCACTCTGTAAATCAGGACGGGGATGTTGGCCGCTGGGTCTGTGTAGGAAAGGATTGCATTTTCCACTCTGCTCCTCTGAGATTTCATACATTTCTCTATGCTGAATCGTTAAGATAGGAACTTTTCTATGGTGTGTCTGTGAAGGAAAACAAACCAATGTGGAGCAATCACCATGCCCAGAAATAAGCCCCCACCCAGCAAGAGCTGCCAAATAACCTGGTGGCTGGGACTTCTGGAGGGCACAGAGGTTTCTGAAACCACAGCTTAGGACATGTAGAGCAAGAACATTGGTTTCCACATAGCTGCTTGCACTTGGGGCTTTTCTGGACACTTCTCTGGGCCTGACCCTGCAGAGAAGCTCTTGAGCAGTGAGGTGACCGACAGCCTGGGAGAGGGGAATGGCCACAGCCATCAGAGCCACCCAGACACCCAGATATCCCCCAAACCACAAAAAACACTCCCACCCCCATCCCAGCCTGGTGAAGGGCCAGGCGAAGCGTGCTGGCGAAGGCAGGCTCCACTTCTCCTCACGTGTTGGAGAGTTACGAGCCGTATAGATTATTTTAATGGCCGTATTACTTCCAACTGTGCTTCTACCATCTGCTCTTCCCCAATTACGGATGCAAAAACCCAGCATGTTTCTCCATTCCGGCAGTAGAGAATGAAATATAAGTGCTATAAAAGGGTGTATATTCTTTGAACAATGTAGTTGGCACCTGTGGTATTTTGCTCACGCTTCTGACGTGCGTCGGCCGGGATGCCCTGCCTGCTCCCAGCGCCGGTGCCGCGAGCTGCGGGGACGGAGGCAGCCACGGATAAAAGGAGGAGGCTCCTGTGCTCTACACGGTTTGTCCAGGCTGAATTATTAACGCTGACCAAGCGTCGGAGCGCTACAAAACTCAACAAGAACCTCTTACCTCCAGCACGGCGATAAACAGGATCGAGGCACGGCAGGAGGGAGGGAATTAAGGCAGGACATCAAAGACCGGCTTCCATCAAGTAAATCATGCCATTGCTTCAGTAAAAGAGCCCTTAAATGTTTTATTAGGGATTTTCAACAACTACCAAAATTAAGATGGAAGGGATGAATTATTAAAAAATAGATTAACTAAACTAGCCTCTGAATTAAACATGGGAGGGAGCCGTCGGGAGCAGCGCTGCCGCTGTGTACCGCAGGCACCGCGTCCTTCAGCTGGGCACGGTGGAGGTGCCAGCAGTGCAGGTGTGATTGAGAGCTGCGTGCTGCTCTGCCCGCAGTGCCAGGGCACTGAAAGGCCAACTGCAGGGTCAGGAAACCCATGCCAGGTGCTGCATGTGCAGGGAAGGAGGGCTTTCTGCCTTGGAGAGACGGGCTAAAAAAGCACAGGGTGGAGCAAAGGAAATGCTACTGGCTTCCCTGCAGGAAACAGCCACAAAAAGGGGACTTGCCTGAAGGGTTTGAGTCAGGAACTAAGTGTTTGTTTGCTGTGTTCTGGTGTCACAAACCCCAAAACACTCGTGGCAGGAGGGGGACTGTGCCTGCGTGCATCTGGCACGGTGTTGGGTACCGGTGTTGGGTACTGGTGCTGGGTACCAGTTGTGGGTACTGGTGTTGGGTACTGGTGCTGGGGAGCATCCCCGCAGGGCAGGATGCTGGCTGCAGAGCCAGGGGCTTTTCAGGACAGGCACAAACAAGGGGTACACAGGGGTTTGGCTGAGCCTGGACAGGTTGTGGCGTGGGCTCTTCGGGCGCCTCGTTGTGCCCACAGCTCACCACACGCCCACGAGCAGGCGGCTTCAGCGCCTTGTGCCGCAGTTGTCTCACCTGTCGAGTCGAGACGAAGCAGTGAAGCACTTCCTAAAGCGGCCGTGAGATTCCAATTTGCTGTTCGAGTGCCCTTGCTGTACAATCTGTCCCGACGTGACACGCACAGGGCTGTGGCAGCCCGTGCATGCAAAGCAGAGCCGAGAGCAGGAGGTGAGATGCTTTTGTCTGCGGGCTTTTTGTTGTTGTTGTTCCAGCCTCCGGGCGGGTGGGCGTGTGCTCGCTGGGTGCTAAGCACAAGATGTGGTGGAATCTCTGTTTGTTTGTTCTCCCCACTACCTCGCTTTCTTCTTTTTCCCCCTGACTTGTTCAAAGCTCTTACGTGCAAGTCTACAATCAAAACCCTGTGAGTGCCAGCAGTCGTGCAGCCGCCAGGAGCAATTCGCGGTATCTACAGTAGCACTGCTGTAAGGTTCACTCTAATGGAACGAGTGGAAGCTCCATTCATAATCATAATAAAACACTGTTTTGCAGTTACGTGCCGCTTTTCATCTTCACAGCTCAAAGCAGCATTAATTAACTGCGCGGCTCCGTGGGAGGTAGGTGGCTGGTGTTGTCCCCGTGTTACAGATGAGGAGTCTGGAGCACCGACACAGCTCGTGAGTCGCCCGCGGTCGTGCAGCAGTTCAGCAGCAGGGGCTGCAGTAAATCCAGCTCCTGGTCCATGCTTTATTTCTGGGTAGCGTTCCCTCCTCGTTCCTCTGGCAGAGCAGCCCCTTAGGAGGTTTAAGGTCATCTTCATTTCTTAAACCGGACTTGGGTGGTGGAGAGGTAGCAGTGAATGTTGCTGAAGTCGAACTTGGGGAGGGAGGCTCTTGTGATGCGGATGGGGACAAATTCTTTGCCCTCAGGCTGACGGCTGGCGGTCGGCTCAGCCTTGCAGTGCTCCTTCCAACGAGACAAAAAATTGGAGACCAAGTTCAGTCCGGTCTTCCCTTTGGCAAATATGTGTGCAGAGGTCTGTTTAGGTAGAATGGTGTAAAAAAACAAACATCAGCCTGTTTTCGCACTCGTAAATCCCCAGGTTTGTCTTTCTGGTGAGCGCTGTGTCCAAAAAGCTCTCGGTTGACCCCTTTTCGAAGGGTCACGCTCGCAGCCACTCCAGAGGTTTCTTCTGATGCTGCTTAGTGGCTGAAAAATCCAACTTTGTCATGTACGTCTCGGTCTGTTTGTTTGGGAGGCTTCAGCTCAGCCTCACTCAGTGTGTGAAACGAGCCAGGGCATTGCCATGCCCAAAGCAGCGCCCCGTGCCAGGGCTGGCCCCCTGTGTGCCCCCAAGCACCCCATGTGCCCTGTGAGCCCCCGCGGGGCAGCAGCCCTCCTGCGATGTGCAGGGACCGAGCCCGATGGACTCCTGGATCCCATCACCTGCGGGGATGCTGGTGCTGAGCATTTCCCCACTCTATCAGGGAACAGCAGCGATCGTCCCCTCCCGGGAGGTTTCTCTCCACCGCCCAGCTCCTGGCATTTCCCCAGCGGTGCTGCCGGATCCGTCCCTTGCCGTGGCTGTGTGTCTGTGCTGGTGGCTGCTCAGCATCCAGCGCCGAGGCCTCGCTGCTCAGAGCTCTTGTAACCTCCTTTGTATTCACCCCGCCGACGCGGGCTCGTGTTTTGTGCTGTACAAATGCCTGTTTTGTACCGAGCACCTTCCCGCTGCTGCCTCCACGGCGCTGGGTTTTACATTGCTGTCTCTCACACCTCTTGAAGGAAGCAAATTGTATTCTGCACAGCCCCATCCCATCCCCTCGGCTCCCTGGGAGCAGACCTTGGATTAATTAGCATGGAAACCTTTCCGTTTTGTCTCTTTTGTTCAAATAGGCACTAAAACAAAAGTGGAATGCAACGAGCGGGGGGAAGAAGGTGGTCCTGCAGTGCACCAGGGCTTTGGTTTTCCTTTCTTTTCTTTTCCTTTCTTTTCTTTCCCCTCTCCTCTTCTCCTGAGCTCAGTCTCCTGTTGCTGGATGTGCAGCCGGAGCATGGATTCCCCAGCGAGCTTCCCCTGCTCTGACAGATCCGATCGGGCAGGAGCAGTGATGCCCACATCCCACACATCAGCATCTTGTGCGAATTGTGGTTCAGACTGAGCACCCGGGTCCGACGGGCAGCTGGAATGAAGGTGATGGACCAGGGCAGGACGGCTCCGAGGGGGGGATGCTCCCACCCCACACACCTCTGCCCTCAGCTCCCATCGCTGACCCGCGGGTTCAGCCCTTGGTGCGCCCCTGCTGGAGCACAGCTCTCCCAGGCACGTTTGATGTGGGGCGCTCGGTGCCAATAATTGATCCCGTCGAAGAATCTGCCAACGGGCACGCTCCGTTCTGCCTTTAATAAATGCGTGCATCCTTTACGCCCTGCTTAATAATGCAACAACATGAGGATTTACAGAAAACAGCAGGATGTCTGCAGGTGCTCGGTACCTGAGTGAGTCCAGAGGAGCTCCAAGTTAACTTCGGCATCAGGGTGTGTTTGTGTGTGAGCTCGGTGCTGCGTTATCCTGTCCTTGGGCAGCGCTGCAGGCGCCTGCCTGGCCCCATGGCAGTGCCTCTGGCACCAGCAGATGCTCCATCACATGGCTGGGATCCCCCATGGTCCGATCCCAGGATTTGGGTCTGGGGTGCTCTGTTTTAAGGACTGAGTGATGCAGCAGAGCCCCAGCCCCAAGATTTGCTGACCTCCCAGCGCTGAGCTCCCAGGGGAACGGGGACAGCTGGTCCTCACCGGAGATATGGGCTAGTGCACAGCTCCGGCCTCTCTGCCTTTAACCCTCTCCCTTCCCCAGGTAAATGATGATGTTCCCGTTTCCAACTCCCTGCTCAATTTATCTTGTTTATTGACCCAAGCAGAAAGTCAATGTTTTCTTCATCTGCCATTTGCTTTGATGGCAGCCAATTTGGTTCAGCAGGAACAAAAATGGATGCAACAGAGTTCAGTGCCAGATTTTTTGTCTTTTTTTTTTTTTTTAAAGTGCTGATTATCTTCCTTTTTTTTTTTTGTTTTTTTTTGTTTTTTTTTCCTGAATGCACCTGGCCCTGGACACAGCTTGGCAGCATTCGCTCTGTGATATGGCTGCAGGCGAGGCTAAAAATGTGCAGCAACTCCCCTGGGGCTGCAGAGCCAGGAGGACGCCCGCGGGTCAGCTCATTGCAGGTGGTGGCCAGGGCTGCCTGCTCCCTGCTGGTTCGTGTGGTTTGGTGGTAAAACATTTGCATCTGGGGGCTTAGTGCATGTTTGGAGCTCGCTGTCCTCCTCAGAAGGCTGGAGGCCATGTTGTGCAGCCGTTCCCTGGATGAGAGGTGTGCAGGCACCGCACCGCAGGCTCCCCGGGTCTGTGGTTTGCTTCTTTCACCATCTCTGCCAGGGTGTTCATCAGGCTGCGAAGCAGCACAGGTTCAAAACTGATGAATGAGCAGAGTTATCCCATGCAGGGGGCTGAACAAAGCTCCTGCCCCAAAGAGCTCGCAGGCCCAGGCCAGCGTGTGGGGGCTGTTCAGCGCTGGGGCCGTGCTGGCAGAGCTGCAGGGGTGGCAGGAGGGGCACGGGGCGTGTGGCATCTTCGTGGGGAAGGGGAAAAAAAGGCAACCCCTTCTGGCAGTGTGTGGGCAGCATCTGGATAAGCCACAGTGACCTAACGGGGCTGTGGCTGCTGCACGGGGTGGTTTTGGTGCTCCCCCAGCCACGGATGCCCATCCACGCCAGTGGTAGCATCTCTGATCCTGGGCTGTAGCATCTCTGATCCTGGGCTGAGCCCATTCAGGGAGGTAAGACAGCAGAAAGCCTTTTCAAAGCTCCTGCTCAGGGAGGTAAAGCAGTGCTCTCATCGCCGGGCAGGGTGGGAAGGGTCCCTACCAAAGGCGGCAGCAGATCGGGGTGCCCCAGGGACCAGAGCCAGGGAGGAGCAGTCCTCGGAAGGGTTTGGTGCCCAGCCAGCTTCCCCGTGTGTGCTGCCCTTGTGGCAAACCCAGCTGTGCTCCCAGGGACTGCTAATGGATGCTGGGCACCTTGGGAAACATGGACCACATTGGGTGTCTTGGATAAGAGCTGAGGCCTTTTGGAAAAAAAAAAAAATCCATCCATATGGATGGAGAATCCCTATGCAAATCTCTCCCCAGGTAGAAAATTAATTGGATTCTAACTTCAAAGGCTGCTTCGGGAAATGAGCTCCAAATAACTCCGTTGTGCCTCCGTTCCTCTGTCTGAGGACCTTCACCTGGCTTTGTGGAAATCACCGGGTGTTGCTGACAGAAGGCACCACCTATAGCAGGAGCTGTGCACAGATAGGGACGCACAGAGGCACCCCTAGGAAGTGCCCCAGGTGAGTGGTGTTTGGTTAATGCAGCTGGGGGCTTGGCTCCTCGGGGGCACACCGCGGCCGATCCCTGGTGTGCAGCACAAGGAGCTGGAGGGGTCTGGTGGAGCCTGGGATGCAGAGAGATCGGGGAAAGGAGATCATGGTGTGTTTTTTGGGGGGTCAGCTGGGTAGGAAGCCTTCTCGCAGAGCCTGGCATTGCCCTGGCTGTGGCAGGAGAGCCGTGGCTGCTGCACTGCCTGCAGTCGCCAGCACCCGCTTTCCCAGGACTCGGCCCCGTCTCCTCGCAGCAGATCGATGGGAGCAGCAGGTGCTCAGCAACTGCGAAAAATCAGGGCATAACCGTCTGCTGCCGCAGCCCTGGCCGTTTCCTATTTATCTAATCTAATTCTATTGGCATTTCTAAAGTGCTTTTCACCACTGCATCTAAGCACTTTATAGGTACCTTGGAAATAGCCCACAATCGCTGTGTAACGAGGGTGGCTGGGGCTGGGATGTGGGCTCGTCCCGGTGCCTGCCTGCAGGTGAATGGATGGGCTCCTTCTCCTGTTTCCCTGCAAAGCCCAGCTTTCCCTACTGACCCTCACAAATTGCTGCAAACTCAGATCCAGAAGAGCCCGTTAGATCCCAGAACTTACCCCAAAGTACCCTGGAAGGCTGTAGAAAGGAAGGAAAAGAAAACAGCAATGCATTTGTGCTTAAGCAAACATTCGGAGCTGAGCTACAGGCAGCCCCAGGCTGGGATTTGCAGGCTTGCAGTTGCAAAGTGCTGCTGGAGGCACCAGTCACCCTGCAGAGGCTCGGGATGCCCAGGCATGGTGACATTTTGCAGGCAGGTGCACACGATGCCACTGCAAGAGCAGAGCTGTGGGTGCCAGACCTGCACCCAAGGGCGAGGAATGAAGCACCAGGAGTGGCTCGGGGATGGGGAACAAGCAGCGAGCTGAAGTCCTGGACTGCTGATCACTAATTATTTTGAAAGGCAAAGAGCTGGGGAAGGTGACCAGGTGCTCGGGCCCTCCCCAGCATCCTCACGTTTAATGAGGCCGGGTCGGGTGCGGACACGTGTGCCTTGGAGAGGGGTCGGCTGTCAGCTGAACTGCTCCCGGGCATCTCAGAAGGGAGATTAATGGGATTTTGGCCAAGCTGCACGGAGCTGAAGCGCGGTCTGCTTGGCTCTGCTGTATTCTAGGTCAGCCTGGGCAGTCGCTGCCTCGTACTGGGGGGGCCTGACCCATCTCGTGATGTTTTCAGCCTTTAATAATTTAGGATGATACATCCCAGGCCTTCTGTCCAGGATTTTGCTTGATTGCTTGTTTTTCTAAGATTTCTTTCGCTTCTCCAGGCAAAACCGTGGCAGGGGATTGAGGCAAACATTTATGAGGCTCTTTTACAAACAACAAAAAAAAAAACAACAACCAACCAAACAAAAAACAATCAACAAAATACATTAATTTGGCCAGCTTAAAAGCTCTTCCGAAAACCTCCAACTGCTTTACGCAGAGTGAAGTCTTGGTTGATTTTAGCTCCCTGGCTGAGCACAGAAAGCATCCCCAGGGAGGGAGGCAGCAGGCAGCCAAAAGGGTCGGGAAGAGGACCCGGGGGAATGGGACACACCGGGACGAGAGGGGACAGGACCGTGAGCGGGGCAGGAAGGGCCCTGCTCCTGCAGCTGAGGGTGAAGAGCTCTGCCCGCCCGCAGGCTGAGCCATGGCTGCTCCTGGCAGCTGCTGGAGATGAATTCCTTCTTTTCCAGCTTAAGAAACTAAGCGCTCGCAACACCTTCCCCTTCCTCCCTCCCCAGAATAAAACCCCAGGCGACCTCCTCTTTAGCAAACCTTATTAAGGTTGCCGAGCTCCAAAGCCAACAGGTGCCAGGGCCAGTTTGCAGTGCAGCCTTCAGGCAGCCCATCTGTGCATATGCATTATGGAAACGTCTCTAATGGCACGGTCACGCACTGCTTTTCACCTCTGCCTTGCTCAGCACAGGCAATGAACCTGCTCGGGGAATGATCTGCGTTAATGTGGAGCAGTAAAAACTTCCACCCGAGTCAATGAGAGCTGTGCTGCGAGCAGAGGAAGTGTCATTTAATGCTAAGTACTCTGAAAAATCAAGTCTAAATGTCTCAGATTTGGTTCACGTAATGCAGGGGATATTTTTTTACATTACCGTTCCCAGGTCTTGGCTCCCCATCTGTAAAACGGGGACGATAACAGGGAGATTGGGAACTTAATCACTTTATTGGTTGTGAAATACTGCTGCTTCCTGGCGTCGAGCAACCAACAAGCAACCCATGAGGAGCCGAGTAATTGTGCATGCAGAGCAGTGTCTG
Source organism: Aythya ferina (assembly GCF_964211825.1). NCBI lineage: Eukaryota > Metazoa > Chordata > Aves > Anseriformes > Anatidae > Aythya > Aythya ferina. The sequence continues at coordinate 8,172,687 of NC_140318.1, forward strand.
GGCAGAGCACGATGAAGGGGAGCTCTGCGTCCTCCAACGAGGAGCAAACACGCCGAGAAGCTGCAAATGGATTTGTTTGCGAGGCACTGAGAAACCTGCAGGTGTTCAGAGGCACCTGGGGTCGGTTTGGGATGCCCTAATGCCAAGCTCCCCCACTCTTTCTGGCCCCCGGAGACGCTGAGCTATTGCTCAGCACCATCACCTCCGGCAGTCGGGGAGGATCGGGTCGTTCAGATAACCCTCGCGTGTGTGGTCTGGCAATCAACACCTTCATCAGAGTGCATAATCACCGGGGGCTGAATTAAGGTTGCCTAGGCAACCTTAGGTCTCACATTTTCCGAAGTTTTGAGTATGTGACTTCGCAACCTGTGCCATTTCCTTCCCTGTACTTCGCACACACCCGGTGCGTGCCCGCGCTGTGCGGGGCTGCGGGCTGGGTCCGTGGCTCAGCGGCTTTGTGCTGTCTGTGGGGTCTGCAGTCATTTAGGGCTTTCCTTGGGGGGTTCACTCCGGGTCTGCCTCGCAGAGAAGGTGCTCTGCAGGACCTCTTTGCTGCTGGAGATCCCGACATGCAGGCAGAGAAAGCCTGGAGGGCTTTGTGGCTTTGCTCCCTGGGGATTAAGCGAGTGCGGTGAGTCCCTCCGCTGGGTCGCACCCAGGTACCAGCAGATCACATCATTTAACTGGGAGGTTTGGAGGTGGTTCCAGATGCCTCATCTCGCTGCAGCATCAGTGAGGTGTGCCCAGCAGCACTCGCTGCTGCCTCCGGTCCCTCTCCTGCCCAGATTTTCGCCTTCCTGCCTGACGCCGCCTCGCCTCTGAGCAGGGAAGGGTCCCTCCGCTTGTGTTCCTAAACGTAAGGCAGAAATGTATTTACACAGCCACAACTTTGAAATTAATACATTGGGAAGATGGGATGGAAGGAATTGCTGGGCAAACTGAGCTAATAAAAATATTAATTAGCATAGAGAAATCATTTGATAATTTCCATTTATGTATTTTTTTAATTATGCATTGCTTCCCCAACTGATAACCCCGCACCATTAGCGTGATCCATTTAGCTAGATAAACATATTACTTTGTAAGTTAATTAGTGTTCAATTACTATCAATTAGGACGTATTACTACCACCGATTCCATGTTAAGCAAGCAGATTCCACCGCTGTTAATTGTTTAAATTATTAAGGGTTGGAGCTGCCTGGAGCCCCTGGCCACAAGGTGCAGGTCGGTGTTCGCAGTGCTTGGGTGACCCTGGCTGCACCCGGGGCTGCCACGGCTCCTCCCTGAGCCTCCAGGTTTCTTTTCCCGGTGCTCCGAGTGTGACAATTTCGTATTATTCCATCTCTTAAGGAGTTGAAGCTGTGCTTTCCACATGCTCCTGGCATGCTGCAGCTTTCTGAACGTTCACAAATCAGGTTGCGAAGAGTTTTTTCTTTGCAAGTGAAGTTTGGAGTAGCTGTGTGCAAGAAGGGAAGGGAAAGAAATGGGTCAGGCTCATTTCAGATAATTTTGAGGCTTTCATAGTTATTTAACAAACTTCATAACAAAAGCTAGCACACCTAGACTCGGTGTGTCTGTCTCTTGGTGCCAGTACAGAGGGAAGCAGATTGCTGGGAAGTCCTTTCGGGGCAGTTAGCTGAGGTTTTAGGAGCAGCTGTGACAGTACCACCAGGGATCCACCTTTGTGTGAAAGTGGGAAAAATGGCTCCATCAGTGCCAGACACCTTCAAAACAGGGGAAGTCACATCCCGCCTTGAATAATTACCGCCTGATGAAAATAATGAGGAGTGTGTGGAAGGCGTGCAGCGAGTGGCGATGTCTACCCAGCACGGCACGGCAAGGCTGAGACCTGTGCTTTTGGGGAGTTTTCTGCCCCCCTGAGGGACAAACCCATCCCATCGTGACCCATCCGTCCCACCCTGTCCCACCCTGTCCCATCCCACCCCATCCTGCATTTTGCTGTTACAGGGCCTGCAGCGCGGGAGCATGTGGATGGTGCCACCACTGCATGGGACATGCAACCTGGTGAATTTGGGGGTCATTATGAGCTGCTGTGAACTGGCTGCTGATGCACATATCTCCAGGGCACTTAACTAATGTGGTTCATCAACTTCATCATGGTTCTCGTGCCTTTTCTTAAACCTGCCCGTGCTGTGGTTGCTTGGGAGAGTGAGCCGGTGCCGCTGTGCACAGAGGGCACTTGGTTAGCTTTTGGCTCCTGCAGGGTCAAAGCAGCACTGCCGAGGCTTTCCTGAGATGGGAAAAATGTTAAGAATGGGGAAAGTCTTGGTCATTTCATGTGTGGCATCCCAACCCTTCACGGGGCAGAGCTGCACTGCAGAGCTTGAGGGGACATCAAGTGGGACTAGGGGGACCTTTCCCTGGCTGCCCTGTGCCCACTGGGACATTTGCTGTATGGGGTGGGTTTTGTCAGGCTGCTTTTATTGTGTAGTGTTTGTTTTGCTTTGCTTTAATTAAATTTCTGGTCCTTCTGGTTGCCAAGGCAAGCTTTGAAACGCTCCGGCGGAGCGATGGTTTTATTGACTCTCTAGCAAATTATTGAAGCGTGGTAGGAAATTCTTGACACTTTCAACCTCAAGGTTCTTGGGAGAGCTTTTTGTTGTTTGTTTGTTTTTGTTTTTGCTTTCTTGCAAGCATTTATTATAGCATTACCAAAAGAAGTGGAACTATCAGGAAAATTGATAGTAAGCAGCTCATCGGCAGTGGTGTGACAGGTAGCTCCACGGAAATGCCTTCTCTGATGCCACCCAAATCAGGCTGATTTAGCACAGTTTAGGACCTGACATGGATGACAGTTTTTCTTCAAATCTCCCACCCCTGTCAGAATGACTGAAAAACGTCTGTGGGTACACTGGGCAGACTTGAGAAACTCCACATAAAATAAGCAATCCGCTCCGTGCCCACACATCTCCTTGTACCACGTTAAGAAACCTGGCTGGGGAGGTGAGCTTAAAGATTGAAACCGTGCAGTTTGTAAGGCAGAAGCTGCCATCCCCTTTAAGGCAGCCCCATGAACCACATCTGTGCTTAGTGGCCCCTTTGATGCCGTGCCTGCAGACCGGCTTCCCGGAGCATCTTTGCTCTCTCAGTGTGTGGAAATGCTTGCTCGTGGCTTGGTGCTGCAGGAAGCGGTCACTTCATTCACTGCAGATGCTGTTAACAGTGCAGTGGGTGGAGGAGAGGGTTGTAGAGATGCTGGTCTCTTCTTGCAGGTAGAATTTTTTTAAAAAAATAATCTTGAATTCTTGGGAGAATCATGCTCTGTGGCTTTTTAATCAGAGACCACTTTTTTTCAGGTGACCATTTATTGTACATTTGTCATAGTTTGGATGTTTAACTGCACAGCTCTGTATACAAAACTGCTGAGCCTGTGTCATGATGAAACCAGCTGGAATGGTGCCACGAGCACCTGAAGTGCTAGGAGTACTGTAAATAACTTTGACAGCATCTCCAGCTGGAGACCCAACAGTGGCGAGCACCTTTAATCCCTCTCTCTCATTGCCTTCATTCCCCAACGTGATCGTGAATGAAGTAATACCAGGACCGTGGACAGAGGTGTGAAAATGAAGTAATGTAGAGGGGGCTTCGGGGTCTTTGGGTGACCCCAGGGAAGGGAAATCCCCAGGGAGCAGCGTGGCCCTGCTGTGCAGATGAGCGTGGACGCCTCGTGTCCTGCCTGCGTGCAGCTGGGCCGGTCAGATCCTGACATCTCGTGTCTGCACGCTCGGCTTTGCAGAGGTAATGCTTCTCCATATGTATGTAAGTTGTGTTTTACAAAATGTGATTATTGGTTTTGCAGCACACTCTCGGCTTTGGGAAGCACATCGCTTCTGTAACGAGCTGAGCTCGGCGTTGTTCAGCCTCCCGGAGCTCTGCATCGCCGGGGTTTGATGCAAGCCAGGGACAAAGGACTAAGTGAGCTCGGCTTCCTCTACAGGCTGCGATTCCCTCTCAGGGCTGATCTTTCAAACTCGCAGCTGAGAGCATTCGCCCTCCCCAGCTCCCCAGCTTCCACGAGCGCCGAGCCAGGCACCCAGGGGCTCCCCCAGCTCTGGCATCCCTGGTCCCAGTGGTTCCTCCGAGCGGTTTGCTCTGCAGCTCGATGCAGAGTTCAGCACCCTCAGTAATGATTTCAGTGCTGGCTGTTTTAGCAGAGGAAAAAGAGACGTGAGGGGAAAAGGAAGAGGAGAGAGAAAGATGGGAGCAGGTGAGAGCACAGGTGGTCCTCTGAAAGCATTATGCATGGGGAGAAATAAGTGCTCGTGGCATAGCTGGGGACCTCAGGCATTGCTCAGGGTAAATCTATCCCCGGGTGAGATGCCAAGAAGGAAGGATCCAGGGGGGATCTGGATATAATGTCTGGCTGCACAGGGAGACACCCCACAGCAGCAAGGAGAGCAGCCCTTTCCCCACACCTGCAGCACAGAAGCTTCATGGCCAGGAACCAGTCAAAGTTGCTCAGGGAAGCATCTGTTGGGCTGAAAAACGGAGAATCTGGGTGTGCATTGCTAAGTGCTCTTTTGCAAGTGCTGGTAAGGTCCCCGAGTGGGGTCTTGATGGAAGCAGGGAATGAGGGTCCCTGGGGGACTGGTGCTGCCCTTGCCCTGGGCCAGGCATGTCCCCTGTGTGCTGCTCCCTGCAGCTGAAGGCAGCCAGGGCCTGTCCGGGTGTGGGACGGGGGTGACAGTGACACCCCCTGTGCGTGGCCCTGCTGCTGGGGGAGGACGAGGTGCAGGAGAGCAGTGGGATGCTCCACGTGGGGCACTGCGTTGTCCCCTTGGGGTGACGCTGCCTTGGCACTGCAGCATGCAGAGAGGCATGGGCCCCAAACCTCCCGCCTGATCCCTCTCCAAACACAGCTCGGGGAGCAGATGGTGGAGCAGCGCTAGCTAAGTCCCAGCTTGCCTCCTTTTCTTCCTTGTTTTTCTCAGTGATGGTTAACCTTGTAAGATGCTGAAGTCTTTAACCATTAGTAGGCAATAAAAAGGGGCAGCTGAGTTGAATAACACCCACTAATCCCCTTCCAAGATGAGCTGGAGAGCAGAGCCACTGTGATGCTCAGGAGCTTATTCTGAGATGAGCACTTTGGAGGCTTTGAGAATTGCACGGTGTTGATATTTCATGAATAAATAACCCCCAGCAATATTTGTCACTGAATCTGCTTCATTAATGAGGGCCTGGAACAAAGGGGGAGGATGCGGAGCCGTGATGAGGTTGAAGAGGAAAGCATTTTGGAGTGAAGTGACACACACACAGGTGACAGGAGGTGGCACGGGGTGGGCACCATGGGCCTGTGCGGGAGCTGTGCAAGGTGTGGCAGAGAGCAGGGCTGCTGTGCCATGCTGCACAGACCTCTTGTGGTGTTATAACTTGTCAGGAGGGTAGGTTTTACCAAGGTGTGCTGTGTGATCGGCGGGCTCTGGCAGGGAGCAGAGTGCATTTCATTGAAAAATGTCACCTGGGTGTCTGGGGGTGCCTGGAGGGCTGGGGAGTGAAGCACGAGTGTGCTTGTGGGGAATCCGGTGTGAGAAACAAGGTCACTTGCACCTAAATGCCCTTTCGACAGTCCTTAATGCCTTCTTGGGGCTGGTGGGGAGCTGCCCCATCCTCCCAGCGTGCCAGGGCCAGGGACCCCCTGGGGGTCTCCCATTTTCTCCACCTGGCTGTGGCACAGCACTAAGGAGCTCGGGCATGCAGGGAAATTTTGCTCCGCCGCCCTGCTCCACCTTTCTGTTACTTTTTGGATGAGGATACACGCCTTTCAGATCTCTCACTGCCTCCAAGTGTGTGACACAGTAAATACAACCTGTATGGGGCATCAAGCATCCAGCTCCCCGTCCTCTCCATTCCAGGATCCCCTGCCTTTGGACAACTCTCCAGTTTCCCACACATGGCAAGCTCGGCCTGACAGGCACAGCAGGGCTCTGGTGCTCTGGCTACGCTCAGGACAGGCATAAAATACTGGTAAAATACCATCCATTTTCCCCTAACACATCTGGGTAGCTGGAGGAGTGCCCAGGCACCCAAGTGGGGGCCTGGGCAGCATCAAGGGCAGGAGCTGGAGGGGAAGAGGCAGAGGGGCTGGGGCTGCCCGGCTGGGGCTGGTGACATTTCAACGCATGCCTCCAGCTGTGCTTCCCCACCTCCCAGAGACGTTAATATTTTAATGCTCTTAATGGCTCATTCAGGCTCCTCTGCGGTGATCCGTGATGCCAGGCACCGTTTTGGAGAGTGAGATTCCTGCTCCCCCCTCTGATTGCAGCAGGTGCGTGAGCCCCCCCACGTTTGTGCCTCCAGGCTGGAATTAAAGCCCAGTGCGGTCCCGAGGTGCTCAGCATCCGACCCAGGTGGGGCTGAGCTTTCCGTGTGGCTGGTGGGGGAGTCATCAAGATTTTTTGTGGATTTTTTGGTTGATTTTTTTTTTTTTTTGGTTAGTGAATAATATGCCCTTTCTCTCCCCACTTCCCTCCCGCAGAAATATGTGCCTTGATCTAATATATTCTGCCTTTCGCACTCCCTCACTTCGGAGGAGCTGCAAATTCTGGTGGGAACAGAGTGCTAATAGAAAAGGGCCTCTAAAGATATTTGAAACATGACCAAGAAAGGACAGAGGGAGATTCAGCTCCAAATATACTGGAAAATCTAGGAGATGGGCCAAGAGAGGGGGAATATGGGAAACGAGATAAGCAAAAGGGAAAAGTTAATTGGGAAGCATTAATTGGGGTGAAAGCGGGCAGTGCAGACAGTGAGTCCCGGCTTCTGGAATCCAAGAATTGCCTGAAAATCCTAAATCTGTTAGAACTCGACTTGAAAGCTGCTGCTTTTTGTTGGGTTTGGTCTTCGGATGATTTCTGGCCTGCACGTTTGCAGGGAAAAAAAACTCAATTACGCCCTAAAGGCTCAGAAAGCAGAAGGCAAATTAAGGAAAAAACCCTCCTAATGATTGATTTATTTTTAAAATCTCATCGTTTTTATGCCAATCTCATTACCATTTTTTTTTTTAAGGCCTGACTCATGCTTTTTCCAGCGCTGGGTGTTGGCAGGGCTGTGTGCGTGAGCGTGACGGCGACTGTGTGCGCAGGGGCCCTCCTCTGACGGCTGGTGCAGCGCTGCTCCGCCGCCGTCCTCGGGGACTGCTGAATATTCCTCCTCTGCCGTTCTGTTGCCAAGCGTGAGGTTTTTGAGTTAAAAAAACTCCAAAACCAGAGCGTAGCAGCGGGCATCGAGTGGCCGTGCGGGCTGTTTGGTGCCGCTGGGAGAGCAGGGGAGGTGCCGCAGGGCGGTGGCAGCGCCACGTGGCTGCCGGCACTGCCTCGCGGGTGGTTTAAGGCTGGAAGGTCAGTGCTTATTTGCAGCCTCCTCTGGATAAAGATCTAATAAATAGCCTGCGGAGGGCAGGTCCATCTCCATCACCGACTTGTTCCCTGACCTTGGGTGAAGCGCTTCGTCTCCCACGCGTCGCTGCTGTCGGTGTCCGGATCCGGTGCCCAAGATGGGTTGCGGCAATCTGTTAATGCACAGAACATGCTCTGCAGATGACAAATACCTCAGAGATGCTCAGAGCTCTCAACAAGCATCTGCGTTCCCTTAGCAAGAACCCAGCACAAAGTGCCGAGTACTTTGTCACAGACAAAATCTGCTGTGTGCGCAGCTCGGAGAGGCAGGGCTGGGAGCTTCTCAAGTCTTCATATGGCCACTGAATTCATCAACGTTAGCGCTTCTTGCATGTTTAAGAAAGGCGTTTCGGATAACAGCTGTGCCCGGGGTGTGCAGGGACGTGGTGGAGAAGCTGTGCCCAGACACCCCCAAACCCCGCTGGGGTCCTCAGCCCCGCAGGCACGAGCATCCCCCGGCCACATCCCAGCAAGAAAGCAAAGCTACGTTTTGTGTGGCTTTAAATCCTAAGGGACATCCCCATGTGATGGATGGGGTGCGGGTGCTCAGGGAGGCTTGGCTCAGGTGTAAAACCTCCACGAGGAGTTTCACTGTTGTGGATTCCCTGTTGGCTCATATGGGGTTGGTACCCACTAGCAATACCAACCAGGCCCCTTGTACCGGGCAGCTCGCACGGGAATGGCGGGCAGGTAGACCTGGCAACCTCAGAGCTGGCTGATTTTTCTCAAGGATGTCAAAGCTGTGCAGCGAATGAATTATGCAGCAAGGTCATCAAGCCTTCATACTCTTGGCACACTTCCCCCGACCGAGTTTTGTTCCTCTCACGCCGTGGTTTTGCCAGAGCAGCCCTCCTCGGGGATGAGGTGTGGCGCTGCCCCTGCCGCCGCCTCCCTGTCCCTCCCCGCCCTCTCTAACGGTGCCTTTTCTCTCCAAGGGAAGAAGCGATGCTGTCCACCTACTTCGAAACCATCAATGACTTGCTCTCCTCCTTCGGGCCGGTCCGGGACTGCTCCCGCAACAACGGCGGCTGCACCCGCAACTTCAAGTGCGTGTCGGACCGCAAGGTGGACTCGACGGGCTGCGTGGTACGTACCGGGGATGGGACCGAGGGGATGCTGCTGCTTGCTCTGGGCTGCACGCTGAGTACAGCAGATATTTTGATCTGTTTCTGAACACGCTCACGTCTGACCACACAGCCGGCTGCGCCCAGAGCCCTCTCAGACCCCAGATTTGGGGCAGATGCTCTGAGCTGTTCCCCGCTATCGATGCGCAGAGGGGTTTTGCCGTGCTTCTGAGCAGGCTGGCTCGGGGCTCAGCACACCAGCCGGCTCTGCCCCCTCTCCTGATGGCAACGGCACCGCTGGTTGGGGCGAGGAGTGAGCCTGAACCACGGGGCAGGGGGCAGAGCCTCGGGAAACTGCCAGGGGAAGCTGGAGCATCGCGGCTCCATCTGCCCAGAACAAGACAAGGATTAGCACGGGAATGCTTGTACGCCTGCCCAGAGGGGAAGTGCCATCAGAGGGGATCGCAGGGGATCACAGCACGGCACCAGCTGCCCCCAGCCCCTGCTCCACAGCCCCCAGCTCCCGCAGGCTGCGCCCGTCACCCCTGCCCGCCGCCAAGGCAGGAGTTAAGTGTCTCTTTATTTATTGAAGATGTTTATACACGGCAGCAGCCTGGAAAGGTCAGGCTGGAGTGGTGCCGTCTCCGGGGTGGCGTTTTCATTATCCCCTTCTCCGATTGCTTGTTAAGGCCATTTAGCACGGCAGCCTGATGTGTCACAGCAGCGCTCGGCCCTGCAGCGCCCGCGTCTCCTCCTTCCTATTCCTCCCCCTTTCGTGCTTTCTTTTGCCATTGTTGTTTTCTTTTGTTCTGGCCCTTTCCAGGGAGGGGCTCGCTTTCAGGCTTTTTTTTTTTTCCTTTTTCTCCTTTTTTTTGGGTGTCATTTTGCTCTGGAAACTAATGTGCCTTCCAGACACTGTCAGAAACAATCGGGGCTCTGATTGCCCTGTGCCGCTGGGAAGAGATGCCTCTTTTTAAAAGTCAAGATATATTAAGATAGAAATTGTCAATAAATTACAGGCCTAGCATTCACCGTGCCGGCACACAGAGCGGCAGAAATTGAAAACTGTGTCACTCAGGGAAAATAACCCCCCCTGCTTTTGTAATGGCTAAACGAGGCTGTATTTAAGGAGAACAAAACACCTCCGGCAGGAAGGCCGGGAGGAAGGAGCGGGGAGTCACCTCCTGCTGCTCCCCGAGGGCTGTGGGCTAGAGGTGCTGCCTGGGGCCCTGGGGGTGCCAGGGACCCTGTGCCCCCCATCACACCAGACGGTCTCAGCGATGCCCGTCCCTCCTCGTGGCTCCTTTTTCCCCGAAGCCTGGGGATAGCAGTGCTGAGCCCCATAACGGAGGGCTGCTTTCATCCCCGACGTGATGCTGGGGGATTTAACGCAGCCCTCCCCGTGGAAACATGCCGGAGCTGCTTTGCAAACGGCCTCACGCTCTGTTGCTCGGGAAATTGCCTTTTTCCCTTCCATCCCACCTGCTGGCGTGAAGCTTTGGCAGGAGCTGGGCAGGGAGTTTGGGGATGCAGCGGTGCTGGGGTGCAGCCACCTCGCCCCTGCCCTGCCCCCCGCTGCTGTTTCCCCCCCTGCAGGATTTTACACCCATCGGTGCCCTGCAGGTGCCCAGGAACTGCAGCACTGCAAGCAAACGTGGCTGTTTCCTGGGGGGAAAAAAAAAAAAAAAAAAAAGCCAAACCCAGCGATTCCCCAATCTGGGCTCCCCACGGGCTGTGTTTGTGGTGCAGGGTGGGACTGCAGGTGGTGGGAGCCGAGTTTCTGACCCAGCCACAACCTTTGGCCGTGACCTTGAGTCCCCCCCGGCCCCAGTCTCGGTGCCAGTGTCTCCTCCCCAGCTGCCTCCCCAGGCTGCGGGCGTGAGCTGGCTCTCCAGTGCCAGCAGGGATGGGGTCATTTGCTGCACATTTGCAGGGATGTCAGTTAGTTTTAAAGCTGAACTGCTGTGAACTCAATTTGCCAATTTGGTAAGTGCTATGGGCAATATCGGGATGTAATTTAATTAAACTATCCCCTTTTTATAGAGTTCAGGGAGCACTCGCATACTAATTTTAGCACTAGGTTTGCTTCAGCTTCACTCTGGACACTGTTTCTCGAATCATGACATGTTGTTAATCTTTACCAGTCAACAGTTTATTAATTTGCCGAGGACCACAGAAGTATATAATCAGTGGTTCATCAATCAAGGCTAAATCCAACAAATGTTCCAGGCAGGTACTGAGCATAAAATATACATGTGGGCTTGTAAGCAATTAATACCCACCAGAGCCGGAGCCTTGCAGCTCAACCAGGGAACAGCGCAAATCTCAAAGATTTCTTCTTCCTTTTATTTATAATCATCATCTGTTACCAGCTCCTTCATGCCCTGAACACAGCTTCCAGTAATTCTGGGGAGTGAGGATGCATTTATCTTAGGGCTTTTAGCAGCGCAGTCCCTGCCATTACCTAATTGTTTGGTCTTCAAGGGACGTGTTTAAGACACTGGGGGGCAAATGCTTGCAGATGTTGGCTGGGGGCTCTCCCAGGTCGGTCTCCTTGGGCTCCTGGAGGGGACACGAGCACGTCGCCCTGGTAAGGCACCTGGGAGACCCGGGGCTCAGACCTGCAGTCTCAGCACTGGGCTCTATATGGGAAGGGTGATTCTCAGGGCCATGGCTGCTGGATTCCCACCGGGGTCTTTTTTTTCCCTTTTCTCGTGTTTTTTTTTTTTTTTTTTTTTTTTTTTTTTTTTCTGTTATTTTTCCTCATACCCAGTAGATGGCATTAGTACTTAATGGTTTTCTGCGCTTCTTTACTTATCGGAGGATTTTTATTCCTTGCTTCATTTTCGGCACTGCGAGTTGCCTCCTTGCTGTACCTGTGGTTGGGATTGCTAACCGGAGCCTTGCCTCGGAGCCCGACTTTGCAACACAACAAAATAGCCCCCAGGCTCTAGGAAACGCCTCTGCTTCCATATTGTTGACGGGTCAGAGGAAGCCACGGGCATTTCCCAGGAAAACAAAATCCCAGAGAGCATCCCTAAATCCAGTGGCTCTGCTCTGCCCCTTGAGCGCAGTGTGAGGGTTGTGCCATCGTCCAGGGATCCCAACAAGCCAGGAGGAGCTGTACAGGAGGAGCAAGTCGGGTTATAATCCCTGGAGGAATATATAGTGCTGACCACTTTTGCTGGCACATCGGTAACCGCTCAGCCAGGAGGGAAGAGGTGCTGGAAGAAGGAGAGGGCTTGACCACCCATGGAGGTCATTTATTGGACCTGAGGGAATGAAGGAAACACCTGCAACGTGGCTACAACTCAGGTTTCCCCACCTGTCACTTGCCTTGGGTTTGCAGCCCCAGCTGGTGACCAAGTCCGTGTGTCTCAGTCCAGCCGTGCCCCTTGGGATGGGTCTCACCACCACCAGGACCTCCAGGAGAAGCACGAGGACACGTGTTGGCCAGGCAGCGGTGGGGAGGGCAGCTCGGGGTCTCACATCAGGGCAGCAGCACAGTTAAGCTCCTTGTTTCCCTGCTCTGCAAGCAACTTTGCAGCAGCAGGGGGGGGATCTGATGGTTTCTGTCCATGGAGCAGGGCTCGGTCAGCCCCAGAGCACCCCCTGAGAGGTGCCAGCAAGAAGGAAGGGACCAAGCACTGCTGTTCTGCACATTAAATCCAGCAGATCAGCACCATCTTACTACTCTCAGACTGAGCTCCTGATAGCAGATTTTTTTTTCCTAATTTAAGAGAAAGAAAAAAAAAAGGCCACAAGCACAATGTAATCTGCTCTTCTTCATGATCATGGGGTCAACCCATCAGGTAGGAGAGGGTTTGTCTCCACGGCACGCAGAAGGGAGACGGGCTCTTAATTACCTCATGGCCAGTGCCGTGACACCTGTGCTGTGTCACTCCTGGCCTTCTTAGACATGGAAGGAAGAGAATTTGGCATGGTCCACACGGACGCATAAGCCTTAGCTCAGCCTGTCTGGAGCTAATCCTTCTCTTTTGCTCTCTTCCGCATCAAAATGATGGGCTGCTCCCCGGCTGCTGCAAAGCGGTGCAGAGAAATGGCTTAATTTAGGAGTGTAACCATTCCACAGAGAAATGGGATTAGGAAGGAGGGAGCGGGCCAGGGCCTCTCCTTCCAGCACGAGCCATCCAGGGGCTTCCTGGGGACCAAGGGGAGCGGGGAGCTTCTGCAAAATGAAGCAGGTGAAACCGAGCACTGGTGTTCTTTGGGGACGCCGGGTGTCTGGGAGCTTCAGCCCAAACCAAAAACCAGTGCAGAACCGCCCCCCATGCACAAATTCCAGAGTATATTGGTTCAAAACATCTCCTTCCTACAAAGGAGGGGGAAATGTTTCGTTCCACCATTATCATCTGGAGCTTTATGTTATATATGACATTATCCCGGTGTACAGCCTGAAATAAAAACAAAATTAAGCAGTGGAAACTAAAACATTTCAACCTTGTCAAAATTAAATGCTTTCCTAATTTCCCAATGAATTTTGAGTTGTAATTGATGAAATCCCATAAAGCACTTAAGCTTCATCAAATCTGCATTTTCCGACAGACAATTGTTCGTTGGAAAATAAAAACTCATCCGTCCCTGCCTTAAGAGGCACCTAGCTAATTATGCAGAGATGCACAACACGCAGGGGAGGGAAGTGGGGAGGGGACGACTCTGTTCTAATCCCTTTAAAGTTTAGCTGGCTCCTTGAAGCAGAAGATTGCTACTTATGCATATTGTGGATGGAAGCAGAAGCCCTCGGCGCTGAGATGGAGGCACTGAGGTGAGCTGGCGCTCTCTGCCCGTGCTGGAAAGAGGAAATTTAGGAGATAAAACCCCTTCTTCTCCTTCTTCTCTTGCTGTGACATTCTGCAGAGGTCACCAGCTAGCAGCAGCCTTCTGCTGCCTGGCAGGCTGGGATGCTTCGTGTGTCCTGGGCACATCTCACCCGCCTTGGGTCCTTGGCTTTGGTTGGGGTCACTGATTTTGGCACGTAGCTTTGTGCCCTAGGGCCAGGTGAGGCTGTGGTTGAATTTCTGGTCTCCCAAAAGAGTTTTGTAGGTGCCAGGCTCTCCCATGCATACAGGAAGGGAAGCACCCCGACGGGCAGGAGCCGGCAGCGTGCCCCGAATCGGGCTGGCAGGGTGCTCTGGGGACACACCAAGGAGCCCGAGCTGCTGCAGCCTGTGCTGTGGGAGCTGCAGGACAGATGGGTTTGCTTTTCTGTGGCTACAGTAATGATTGATGGCCTTGGGATGGAAAAGGAAACAGGGAGAAAAGAGCAGGAAGATAATGCCTGTGATTGCAGCAAACAGCTGGAACGGTGCCCTCCGGGAAGGATGCTCCCTGCGGTGGGGCTCGGGCACAGCGAGGCCATCGCTGCCCGGGGAGGCGAGGAAGGGAGAGGAGAGGGGCAGGCAGAGCCCCAAGGGGCTTCGGGTGCCAAGGGAGCGGAGGCAGAACGAGCCAAAGCTGTCTAGATATCCGTGGAGGGGCACAAAGGAGTGTGAGGCATTTGTATGATTTCTGAGCTCCAACAAGCAAATAAAACACACGCCAGCGCGTAGTGTGGGGCTCGTTAAAATGCTGGCACTTGCTGGTATCTCGGCGGTGCCTTGAAAAAATGGTTTTGTTTCACACTGGAGAGGCTCCTCAGTGCTGAGCAAGGATGTCTCTAACGAAGGTGGGTTCGTTAGGGCCCTTTTACACGCAGCAGATACTGGAGCAGCTCTCTTCCTCTGTCTGTCTGTCTGTCTGGCCAAGGAGGAGTTGGTCCAGTTGTGCTCTGACTGCCCGAGCACGTCACAGAGGGACTGGGGGCTGTAAATCACATTCCTGGTGGCTGCAGGCACCAGGATGTCATTGTGGGGCCAGGTCCTTGCCTCTGGCCACAACTATGGGGTCCCCCATGGGGTCCCCAGCTCGTGCCGAGGACCAGGAGCCTGTGTGGGAGAAGTCCCGGCTGCTGTCTCCGACAAAAAGTCTGCTGAAGTTGAGAAAACAGAGCGGAATAACAAAAAGGGCAGTTAGTTCTCTACTGGAACACTTTATTAAATATTTTTATTTATTTTTTTTAACAACAGAGAAGAGGAGCGGGGCTGTGAGAGCTGCCAGGCAGTGCTGGGGCAGCGCCGGCTCCTGTCGGCAAGGGGCTCGGTGCCGGTAATGAGGCTCCCGTTTTGTTTGCAGTGACCCCGCCGCCCGTCTTGCTGCTAATGAGCTTTGCGAACAAGAGAGAAAAGGAAGGGCCTTTGCTCGCTAACACAAACAGTGCAGGCAGATGTTTTCCAAAGAAACAATCTCGTTCGAGTTGTGGTGGGTCCTTGCTTTCTGCCCCTCGGAGTGGGGCTTCCTCCCGCTGTGCCTGCCCTGGCTTGGCTGGGGTCGGTGGCAGTGGGCAGGGGCTTGGTGCAGGGTCCTGGCAGGAGGTGGCCACACGGTGATGTCCCATTGGGGTGATGGCGTGGGGCATGGGGATCCCGTTTGGTTTTACACGGCCTGAGGACACCTGAGCACATGCAGGCAGGGCTCCTGCACCCTCTGCCTCTCCGTGTCACCTCGGTGACTTCATTTAAAAGGGTAAAAAGCACACTGCTCCGAAAACCAGGTAAAAATAGCACTTCTTATTCTGCATCTCTGCTCCCTGGGTGCTCTCAGAGTCTGTCTGGCTGACTGCAGTAACAATAATCAGGACCTCAGGGCTCTGCCCAGCACGGACAAGGAGGAAGAGCTGAAGTTGACCCGTGCACAGCAAAATGTGCACCCAGCTGCCATGGGCTCTGCCTTCACAAACCTTTTGAGAGCAGCAGGGCTGCGGCTTTGTGGCTGCGGGTCTGCACAATCTGTGTTATCAGTGATAACGCACAGGAAGACAAGAAGCTCGGTTTTCTTTCCAATCCCAGGAGCAGTTTTCAGGGTGAGCCATCACCACAGAGAAACCACTTCGTCCTTGTAGTTGGACTTGATGGGCTTGAAGGTCTTTCCCAACCTAAACCATTGCTGTGTGGACTGAGTGGTTCTGCAGGACAGCAGAATTAGATTGGGATGGTGACGTCTTCTCCATGGCTTTCCATGGCAGTGGCCAGCTGGGCTCTCTCCCCACCTCCTCTTTGCTCTCCACATCTCTCTAGCACCAATCCCACTTCCCCAGCTGTGAGGTTCATCTCCTTCCTGGTCTGATCCCGCAGTGAAGGACGGGCTGGGTGTCTTGGTGCCAGCATCATGAGCCCTGCCGACCCAACACAGAAATCCTTGGAGCAGCAGCCGATGGTGGTGGGATCCCTCTGCTCTCTTGAGGAAAAGGACAGCTCCTGTTTCGGTGCGGGTGCCGGGGCCACCTCGTGCCAGCTTCCCCGACGGAGCGAGGCGGGACGTGTCACCCGCCATTGCCCAGACAGAGTTATTGGCTGAGGAACTCATTGATTTTCTAATCATTTTCAGACGCAGCCCCCCATCCTGTGTCACTGCCAAGGCGGATCACAAATTGAACTGCAGCTGAATTGATGTGGGATTGATTAAAGCTCTCAGTAATTATTGGTTCTCTGCTGCCCAAGCCAGACAAATCAATGTCAGCAATAACAGATATGGTCCTGTACCGAAGCCCAGAAAACACAGAGCGAGTGCTGGTTTTCTGAGTCCACCCGGGAGCCCAGTGCAACCCTACAGCTGTGCTGGGGAAGTTGCTTTTTTTTCCATTCTCAGCTTTTTTCTGGGTAATTCCTGACTCTCGGCCCGTGGGCAAGAACATAGGGGCACCCAAATGGGATTTGCCTTTCCCTCTGCCCTGACCTTTCCGTGGGACATCCACATTGCAAATCCTCTGCTCCGACACGGAAACCTGCAGTGAGGTTTTACCGTGCCAACTCATCTCTCCGTCCACTTGTGCACCCCTGCTATCTGCTGGCACCACCGATCCTGCAGGGGAAGCACAGCCCAAAACCTGAAGCCCCCGGGGCTGCCTCTTGCCTCCCCTGCCTTTTGCCCATTTGTTTTGCTCGCTGTCCTTGTCATCTTCTCCCCAAAGCTGGGGAGCTCCGTGCTGCAGCCCAGCAGCTGGCTGGAGGGCCAGAACAGGGCTGGATGCGGAGGTGCTTTTCCTTTGCACGCTTCGTGCTGAGCTATTTGCATGCCATAATTAATGCGTATTAGGATGCATGATTACAAACAGAAATGAAGCGTGCTTCCTGGTGATTAAAAACCAAATGGGAGGGATATCCTGAGGGGTCGCCTCCAGCAGAGCAGTGTAAAGCAGGGAGAGCCCTCGGTGACCCACTGACACCATCCTGGGGAAGGAGCCATCATCATCCTCTGCAGCCCGGGGGAGATGCTGAGCGCAGAAGGGCTGCGGCTGGTCCCCTGACTGTGCTCCCGTAGCTCCTGTTGACTCCAACTCCCGTCAGCTCCCTCCAGCATCCTGCAGGGTGTCCCAGGAGGTTCAGCAGGGACTTGGGCAGAGCCCTGCTGGGACATGCCAACCCTGGGAGCAGAGATGTGGCCGCAGAGCCACGCGTCCTCGGGGAGATGCGTCTCTGCCCATCTGCGCAGCCCTTAGCGTCCCACGGGGCCCGCGGGCTGGGAGGAGGCTGCAGGAGATGAGCGTGAGGTACAGGGATTCACAAACACTCTTATCCCCGTCCTGTTTCCCAGGCAGCTCAGCAGTGAAAAGCACAGCTTGTTCCAAGCCCCCCCCCCTTTATATTTATTCTGGTTACGCAGCCAGGCAGCTTCCTGCCCCCGTGCCTCCTGCCGTGCCGTGCCGGGGCCGTGCTGCTGCTTCCAGGGCTGCCTCTCGGGGCCTGTCCTCCTGCCTCGCAGGGACAGCAGCACCGTGGGGCCAGGCCCTTCACTGCCACATCCCCTGGCTACAAAGCCTCGCCGTGTCCCCTCGCCCCTGCTTCCCACCGTACCGCTGCCTGCGAGGACGCTGCCGGTGCCCTGGCGAGCCTCAGGGCTGAGGTCTCAGGGCTGTGGGACATCAGGGAAGGATGAGGTGTGCTGAGAGGTGGAGGGAAGCTTCTCCAGGCTGGGCCAGGCCTCCCCGGGCACTTCTCCAGTGTCCCCTGTGAGCATTTTGCTGCTCGGCAGCCAGGAGCCAGGCTCAGCAGCTGTCTGCTGCCAGCACCCTGCCTGTGGCAGCAGACGCAGGGTCCGGGGGCTCCTGAACTTTTATTACTATGTACGGCGCTCTGCTTGCACGGAAAATTGATTTTCTTTTTTAAGCACGAAGTATAGTGGTTTTATAACCTTTCTGCTGCTTGGCAGAGGCCATTTATAACCTGCCTTCATCGCTACCTGAACAAGCTCCGGTCTAACTCATCTTCAAGAAATTCCATAATGCATTTTTAATTGCGAGCTGTTCCTCAGCAAGATTTATTTATTTTTTCAAGGACTGGCCTTTTTGTTGTTGTTTGTGCGCGCGCATGTTTGGCGAAAAGGGATAAATAACGGGAGGGGAACAGAAGAGGGCTTTAATCTGGGCGACAATTTATTGATGGCGTTTGCTGCCTGCTGGCTTTTATCTTTTGGGACAAGGAGAGCCAGCTGGGGAACTAAAATTAAAACCCAGGAGCAGATCCTTGCTTCTGTGAATCAGCACGCTTCTTTCGACTGAGGGAAGACGTTCCAAGTACTCGGGCTGTGCTCCTGGCCTCCCCAGTCCTTCCCCCACCACGGCCCAGTCCTCGCCACAGCTGCCTTATCCCAAGGGAGGCAGCGAGGTAAATTTGGAGATGATGCCCAGGCAGGTGGGTATCAGCCACTGGCATTCCCAAGCATTGATGTGTTTTTTTGGGTTGCACAGGGCTCCTCGATGTCCCAGAGGAGCAGACAGTGAATGCAGGGGGTTTCTCCAGCACGCTGCAGAGCAGGTCACCAGGCTTACCCCAGGCTGGCTCAAGGCTTCATCCTGAGCCAGACAAGGGCAGGTCCAACCATGTAGCTCTGCTGCCACAGGGGCTCCATCCCTCTCCAGATGTGCTTCTTCCCTCTCCTCGCCCCCTCTGGCCCTTGGGTGGGTAGTGGGCAACCACCCAGCTGTGGCCCCAGGTCCCGTGGGGTCCCAGGGTGACCTCTCCGTGTGCCCTCCCGTTGCAGTGCCCCGAGGATCTCCGCCCCATGAAGGACGGCACCGGCTGCTACGACTACTCCAAGGGCATCGACTGCTCGGACGGCTTCAACGGTGGCTGTGAGCAGCTCTGCCTGCAGCAGACCCTCCCTCTGCCCCACGACCCCTCGTCCAGCACCATCTTCATGTTCTGCGGGTGAGTCCCCTGCCACACTCCCGTTTCTCCCCTTCCCACTAAGTAACCCCGTTCCCTTCCCCATCGTCACCAACCCTCCTGCTGTGCCTCCCGTCCCCACTCGCAGCCGAGCTGGGTGCCCGGCAGAGAGGCTCTTCGTGGAGCCGGCTTGCAGCAGCCACTTGGTTTGCCTACAGAAAAAAGCAAACAGGAGTGCAAGAAGCTGGGTGAGCAGATGCACGCTCCTCGTCTCCCCCACTGGGCCCGTGATGGTACCATTCGCTCTGTGACTCACCACCAATGTACCCCGAAATTGTACGTGGTGTGTTGGAGGGGGAAGGTGGAGGACTTGCTTTCTTGAAAAGCTACTTCCCCCCCCACCCCTTGTGACTCTCTTAAAATAGAGCTTCATCCCTGATTTTGGCCGGGATCCTATAATCCTACACGGTTTAGCATTTGCTCTCAGGAAAATCTCCCCGGCTGCGGCATGCCCTGCGGTGATTGTTGGCTGCAGAAGCCGCCATCCACCACCTGCACCAGCCTCATGCTGCACGGTGCCAGCACTTCACAGGAACCCCCCTCGGGGCAAGGATGAGGGGGCAGGAGGGCAGCAGCAGCCCCTCTGAGGAGGAATTGCCCCTGAGGGTGGTGCAGAAGCACGGAGGGGAGTGGGTGGGTGTGCAGCTCCGAGGGGCACCCACCGGTCCCAGCGCTGCAGGTGCTGCACAGACCTCCCGCAGCACTCCCCAGGGAGGAGCTGCCCGTGTCAGAAAGCTGCTCGCTTTCTTTTCTCCTGTATTTTTGCTTCCTCTCTATTATTGTTTAGCAGCACAGAGAGGCTGAGTCACCGAGCGAGAGCACGCTGCCTCCACCGTGCCTGGGAGGGGGCTGGAAATCCATACGGGCCCAGCAATCTCCGCGGAGAGGGTCGGGAAGCCTGGGGACATTGTGTGGTCTCCATCTGAGCCCACACCAGGCACCAGCAGCAGGGCTGGGATTTCAGCTGTCTGACTGTGAGGACAGGGAGTTTTTCCCTTGCTTTTTGTATAATCCCTTCTCAAGGCAGAGCTGCACGGCGGGGACAGGCAGAAGCACAGCAGCCAGGCGGGAGTTCCACTTGTGGTGGACAAATGCAGTGGGGGAGTGGGAGAGGGGCACAAACCTGGGCAGCTGTGGGATGGAGGTTATCAGAGCACTGCCAACACAGAGGGGAAGGGGCAGGCAGGGGACGTGGAAGTTCCTCCTTGCCTGGGAGCTGCAGTGCCAAGGGAAAGGCAGAAGAAGGGGAGGAGAAGGAGGAGAGCAGCACGAGCGCACGCAGACGCTGCCACTGATCGCTTTGGTGTCTGTAGCTGAATCACATCCCTGCTGCCTGCCTCAGTTTCCCTCGCTGTACGTGGAAGATAAGTGTCTGCCTTGCCCACAAAGTGCTTGAAAGCAGGACCGAGGAACAAAGGAGCAGCCGTGCTGGAGCTGCATCCTTGCAGGAGGGCACTGATGTGACAGAAACGGGGAAGCAGCTCCGGATTTCGCTTTGCCTGAGGAACATCAGAGCCTGCACCACAGCAGCATCAGGGGGCTGGGGCTGCCTGTAAGGACGGAGCAGATGATGTGTGGTGGGCTCAGCTCTGCTCTGTGGCATGGGGGCGATTCCCAGGCACAGGGCTCAGGCATTATGGGGTTGTCCTTTTGCTTCTGGGAAAGCCACTGCGGCTGTCAATGGTTCCCAGGGCTGTCTGTGGGGCTGGAGCACTGCTCTGGCTGTCCAGGAGTAGCCAGGATTAATGCCCAGCCCAGCACTCGCCTGCTGCAGCTCTCCCCAGCACAGGACTGCTGGAGGTGGCTGTGTTTTGGTGTCCTCGGAAAGCCTGCGCCCCTGCAGAGCACAGCACCGAGCGGCACCATGGCGTCCCTGGCTGGGCTCAGCGCCTGCCCCCTGCTCGTCCCACAGGGTTAGGGTTAAGGTTAAGGTTAGGGTTAGGGTTAGGGTTAAGTTTAAGGTCCCTCTGACGTGGCTCTTGGTGCCCACAGGTGCGTGGAGGAGTACAAGCTGGCCCCCGACGGCAAGTCGTGCCTCATGCTGTCCGACATCTGCGAGGGCCCCAAGTGCCTGAAGTCGGACGCCAAATTCAACGACACGCTCTTTGGGGAGATGCTGCACGGCTACAACAACAGGAGCCAGCACGTCAACCAGGGCCAGGTGTTCCAGATGACCTTCAGGTATGGCCCGGCTCCATGCCTGGTTTCGGGCACATCGGGGTGGGCAGACGGGACCAAGCTGACGGGACCAAGTGCAGAGACAGCAGCGCTGACACGTTCCCTGCCAGACACACGGGGAGGAGAGCAGGGGGACACCAAGCCCCTGCGGTTTTCCCACTCGTTCATCCTTCCTGCAGGCAGCAGTGCAGGGCTCTCCTGTGGGGTTGCTGTCTGTCTCCTTGGCCGAGGTCTGATTGTCCTTGATGGGCTTTTCCCTGCCTCGTTGTCCCGTCTCTTCCCGAACGCTGCTATCTTCCATCTCCCCCTCTTGCCATGAGCTCCGCCGTTTGCTCAACTGTAGCATGGAAAAGCATTTCCCTTTGCATGTTCTCAGCCTGTGCGAGCAAATTGTATTCCGTGCCCGAGTCATAGCACCGGGAGAAGCCGTGGCTGTGGATAATAAGAAATGGCACCAGCAGAGTGAGGCGGGTACATCTGACACAAGCCCAGGCAGCAGCACAGCGCGGGGCGCTCGCAGGCTGCGTCCTGGGTGCGTCGGGAGAGCAAAGAGGGGGGGAAACAGCTCTGAGCTGCCCACAGCTTTGCCCCTCGGTGCTCACAGAGCAGAACTTGCTTAATCACTGAATGCAGGGCTGGAAAATTAGCTGATTTGTCTATTTTTCTTCAGAATGCAGCCACGTTTTGTTCGGGTGCAAACCAAAGCAGGCCTATGAACTTCATAGCTCCTGTGCTGAGGGGTGCCAGGAGAGGCCCCAGCGAGGACCCTTACCCCATATCCCACCCAGGCCCAACTCTTCCTTGCACAGCACCTGCAATGCACAGAGGTTTTTTTTTTCCCTTTTCAGGCACCGAGAGCTCACTGCTGTGCTTTTAGCTGCGTTGCGGGTGCCCATCACCTCTGGCCACACTCCTTTTCTGGGCTCTTCCTCCCCAGCAGAGTGTGAAAGTCTTCCTAGCTATGAATTCGCGCTGAACTCTGTCCTTTTGCTCTGGGGATGGCAGATGAATTACGGGCTCCACCAGCACAAAGGCACGCAGAAAGCAGCAGCCAGCAGAGTGCTCGGAGCCAACAGATCCACAGCCTTTGCTGGAAGTGAGAATTGACAGCATGCAAAGGCAATTTTTTCCAGTAGGCTCCTCTCTGCCTTCTCTCCCTCCCATGCTGCAAGCATCTGTGGTCCTTCCGAGCGGAGCCAGGGCTGCGGAGCTGACATTTTCCATCAGCTGGGAGGCTGAGCAGGTCCGAGGGCTCCCCGCACTCCCCCCATGTAGCACGATGGTGCTGGGGGCTCTGCCAGTGAGGGGCCATGCGGTGGGAGCCGGGTCCTCAGCACGGCGAACGGGGCTTTCATTGCCTGCCATCAGCTGGGGGGCTGCTGCAAGCCCTACCAGACCTGGGGGCAGGAGAAAACAGCTCTGCACCACGAGCAACCTGCAGATTGACCCCAAAGAGCAGGCTGGAGGGGGCTGAACCCAGCAGTGCCGGGTGGCGACGAGGAGGGCTCCCCGCGTCCCCCCCACAGCCCCGTGCGCCGGAGGGCTCGGCGGCAGGAGCACCATTACATCATCTGCTAACAAGGGAAGAGAAGGAGGTTAATGGAGAAGAAATTATTAACTAAAAGATGTAATTTGCCTCTGATTTTCATAGATATTCAAGAACCTCTCTGAGCATTAAGACACCAGCTGTTAGAGAAGCCCTTAATTTGGTGCATTTGAAACATAGCAGGAAGCTGCCTAATACCAGGGATTAAAAGCCTGTTTCTGCAAAGTAGGAGCAAGAACCTGCTATCAGAACAAGGGGCTGAGTATTTTAGAGGGATTTATAACCACTGGGATCCTTTAGCTATGCAGATGTGACAGTCCCTTGAATGGTGTCTGCTTCCCATGTTGCCGCATCTTCAGTGTCTTTAATAAATAGGATATTCGCCATCCGCCAGGCATGCCAGCATGGGGCTGGGAGGAAGCCTTTGTGCTGCTAACAGCGGTGTCTCTTACACGCTGTCGTGGGCAACGCCTAGCAGTTACAGCAATGTTCCCATCCCATCTGGGCTGGGTGCTCCCTTTGGCACCCAGCAGCCTGCGGTGCCGATGGCCCCTGCTGGCCGCGGCACGGGGACGGGGCTGGTGGAGCAGCGGTGGCTTTATTTTGCCCAGCTCGCTCTGAAGGATGGGGTTGGCACCTTCAAGACACAGCAGGCAGGGTGTTTGGTGAGACAGCTGGGTGTTTGTGAAGCGGGGCAGCCGCTCAGATGTGTCTGTCCCTGCTGGCGTGTGCTGGACGTGCCCCCGTACCGACACCCTGTGCCGTGACACCGTGCTGGGACCCGCAGCCTGTCCCTGCCCCGTCCCTTTGTGCTGGTGTCAGGCAGCTCTGCCTACAGCTCTCTGGGTGCTGAGGTGGCTCGTTAGCTGTTAATTAGCCCTGTGGTGGTAGCGTTGCTCACCCGACCTGCTGGAGAAGCCAGTGTCAAGGTTTCTTCGTGGAGGAGCTCTCCACACCGCTGCTGCTGTCGCGGTGTCACCGCCAGCACCTCCCTCCCCTGCTCGGGGCTTTATTTCAGGTCGGGGGTGATGTTTTGGTGTGATGATGTTTTGGTGTGGTGATGGAGCAGGAGCTGTGCCCCATTACCACCCCTTGCTCCTTCCCCTGCAGCTCTCCTGTTCAGCTCTGCGCTCATTCGGAGCTGCCTGCTTTTTCTGGGTGCCTCTTTCTTTCTTTCTTTTTTTTTTTTCTTCCCATTTTTTTCTTCTATTTGGCAAAGTGCCCTGAAATATTAATAACTAAATGGGATCGGAGCTGATCTATTCCAGTCACACCTCTGGGTTTAGCCGGGAGGCTCAGCACTGGATCCAGCTTGCTAAGGACTAGATTAGAGCTGTTTTCCCCCACTGCCTCGCGGTGGGGCAGAGCCCAGGCTCCACGGTGCCCAAATCACCGGGGGATTATTTTCCAAATGGGTTGTTTGTTAGTTCCTTATCTGTTTTGTGCTGTCTCTTTGCCACGAGGGAATAGAGATTTTTTGTTTAAGTGCTGTTGGCGGTTTCAGCCTGTTGCTTTTACGCCGTTAATATGTAGGAAACCCAAATTACTACCCGTGGAGCCAGCTTTACTCGCTAGCTTATTACCGCACGGCGCATGAGATGCCGGAGCCCACACAACTTGTGCAGTGCAGCCCTCCTGGGGGCTCTCGCTCCAGCTCTCCCTGCAAAACAGGGGAGCCCAAGCCCCCCCCCCCCCCAAGCAGGGATACACTGAAGCCAGGGATTTTTGGGGTGCTGGGGAAAAAAGTGGCTGAAACGGCTGCAGGGAGGAGCAGGGTGTGTGCCTGGTGGCTGAGTGGGGAGAGGCTTTGTGTTCGTGCGCCGTTGCTTCTTGGTGCTCGGTGCAAGACAAAAAAAAAGCTGAGCTCCAAGTGTTTTCACGTCTCCATAGCCAGGGAGGATGGCTCTGGATGATGCAGGGCTGCTGTGCCGTGCTGAGCACGCTCCTGCAGCTCCATCCCTCTGCCAAGCAGCCCTCGTAGCCTCCCAGAGCCCTGCCTGGAGCTGCTGCTTCCCCGCTTTGGGGATGAGAAGGCACGGACCTGTGTCCTAGCCCTGAACATCCCGAGCTGGAAGGGACACGAGGCTCTCGGGGGGGAGCTGAGCCGGGTGCTGGGGGGTTAAGGGGTGCCCGCACCCCAGCGCTGCAGGCAGGCAGCCGGCAGTGGCGCCGAGCGCTGCTGAGGCTGTCAGGCAGCACGCCAGGTCGCTGAACCGAACTGGGGAATTGTCATAATATTGATGGGGAGTTTGGCAAGTTAATTTTAAATCTGTCACTCCTTCCCCTCGCCGCTTCTCAGCCCTTAATAAACCAGCACCGCGACGGCGGGGCGTGCTGACAGCTCGGCGCAGGGCTTTGGGTCCCCACCTCGCGCCCCACTGCACACCCAGTGCCCCCCGTGCCCCATCCGAGGGTGCTGGGTGGGTGCTGGGTGGGCACAGGGGCACAGCCAGGCAGGGGCTTTGCTGGTGCCAGCCCCGGCCAGGCCGTCCCGCTGCCCCTGCAGCATCACTAATGGTAAGTCTCTAACTAGTTAAATTAACACTATTGATTTTTTTCCCCTCCGAGGGCAGAAGTTATAATTGTGCTGTTTATTATTCCTGTGCCAGCGAGCTGTGCGCCAGCCGGTACCCAAACGCCTTGTTTACCTATTACCCTTCAGGCCGGGATAACGGATAGATCTCTTTTCCAGTGGCTGCCTTCCATTTCATTCCTCTTTTTATTATTTGTTGCTGCAATTCTATTACCTGTTCACAACTCTGAAGCCTCAGCCATGCTGGTTGGAAGCGATGATGGCTTTTCAAGCCAGGCTAATGCCTCGGGCCCCGGTCCTAAGGAGCAGAACCACGCTGTGCCAGCCGGAGCGGGTAAGGGGGCTTTAGGGTTTTAGCAGCTTTGTGGGGCTGTGGGGGGACGCAGGGCTCTGCTCTCTCCCCACCGCCCGCTCCCAGCTGCCTGCAGAGCTGTGGTGCCTGGCGCAGGAGCATCCCTGCTTGTCACACACGGTGGCATTGCCACCCCTGTCGGGTTGTCACCTTTTTTCTTCCCTCCCATGTTTTCCTGCTCTCAGCCTCTCGGGGACATCCTGGCTGCTTTCTCATGTCCGTCCAGCCCTTTCCACAGCCTGTAATGGCTGCACGTAGGCACACGCCACATATTTTGAGTACACCCGCGCCAGCCAGGCTAAGCATGGAGATTTTGTCAAGTCGAGGATATAAATGACTAATGCAATTAGCACAGCACCCCGTCAGTTAGCTTACTATTGCATCCTGCGTGCAGCAGCCCTGCTCCATTTCAAAGTTAGCATCCCACAGAGCAGGAGAACAGATTGTGCTGCTTTGAGCTGCTATTTCCAGCAGCCTGCAGCCGCGTGCCTTTGCACCGTATTGTTAGCATTTCTCCATTCTCGTAGCAAAACAAAAGCAGAACGATGTCCTAAAGACAACACAGGGGGCCGGGCAGAAAAGATGGTTTAAAAAATACCGATGGAGATGTTGGCAGTAGATGTATTTTAAGTACGGGAGATTTTCAGGCTCGTTCTGTACCCAGTGCAGAGAGGAGCGGAGGAACAGGCCAGCTCATCGCGGTGAGCGTGGGCACGGCCATCACAGCCTCCTCCTGCTCCTGCCGTCGTGTCCCCGCTCCGGACGTGCCCCTGAGCTGCTCCGTTTCATCCCAGCCTGTTCCAGCAGCAGGTCAGCCCAGCACAGGACCCAGTTTGCCTCGTGGGAGCCCCTGCTTGGGCCGACAGTGGAGCCGCTGCTTCTACCCCGCGCCCCTGCTCCGCGCTCCCCCCGGCCCTGGCGGCGCGTTCGTGCCTGCGCAGCTGTTTGTATTCTCTGCAGCTGATGAAAATATTCATTATCTTGTTAGCTGCCGTGGCGCAGGAAGTTCGGATTTGCATTTCCACAGCTAATCACGCAGCACAAACAGAGCCTGGCACCCAGCAGCAGTAATTGGGCAGAGCCGCGCTGCGCCCACGCGGGGAGCTCCCCCCTCTGCCGTGCCCCTGGGAGCAGCTCTGGGGCCTCCGACAGCGCCGGGAGCAGCAGGAGGAGGAAGGCAGCAGGTGTAGGGCTGGGGTTTCGTGTGCTGGTGGGGTGGGCAATGGTAAGGGTGAGCATGGGCACCACGACCCAGACTGGGAGGAGAGCGCAGGTGGGAGGGTTGAGGCTGCCAGCACGTGGGGCTGGGGACTTCTCGTGGGGATCCGGGGATGCTGGACCCTTGGAGGGGCTGGTCTGGCACCTTTGGGGACAGCCCCGTCCCCCCATGCAGCTGCTGGGCTGATGTGATGGGGTTTAGTGAGGTGTTCAGAGCCCACGCTGTGCGATAAGCTGGTGGCCACCGCCTGCTCGCGAGCCCTGAGGGACAAAAAGATCCAGGAGTGGAGAGAAGGGGAACAAGCCCACACAGCAGGGAAACAAATACAGGGCACTGCTGCCCTCCTGGGCCTGGCAGCTCTGTCCCCTCCCTGTCACCGCTGCCTCCCCGGTGCTGGTGCCACCAGCCCTGGATTTGCCTTCCCGAGCTGCTGGAGCACGCGGGAGGCCCCAGGCACGGGGCCGTGGGGAGCAGTCCTTGGGATGGACTCGCTTACCCCTTCGGCTTCCCCATCCTTGGCTTTTACGGTGCTAATTATAGCCGGTGTTATTGCACAGTTAATCTGTGTTATTAAGAGATGTGGTGGAAATTGGTTTTATAATAATAACAGCTCGGATTTATCAAGTACCGTGCGTCCCGTGGGGTTCCTGCCAGCTTTATAGCCCTAGAGCAGGCCTGCGGAGGGGAATTGCTTCTCCCTTCCCCCTGCTCCAGCACAGGGTGCAGGGGCCCTGCACCCACCTGGGACAGGTAAAAACAAAGGTTGTGTCCTGCTGGAAAGAGGAAAGGGACTGGAGAGGGAGGGTTTGAGGCAGTGAGCTGCACCCATCCAGCTTTGAGGGGTAACAGCCGGGGTTTCCAGCATGCTGCGAGTGCCACCAGCAGCGTGAGCTGTGGTTTTGTGCTCTGCAAAACTTGTCTCAGGGCAGGCTCCTGCTTGCACCATGGACAGTGCTCAGAAATACCTTGGGGACCGGGCTGGTGCCAGCTCATCACTGCTCTTCCTCGCTGGTGCCAGCGCTAGTCACTGAAGCTTTGCCCTCCAAGGACTGCATCAGCCTGATGCTGCCTTCACAGCTGGGATCAGGCACCATCACGGGGGTACCTGAGCGCTGCACGGCCCCGCCAGCTGCCGAGCCTCAGGTCTTGGACACAGGCTTTGGTGCAGCAGAAAATCTCATCTTGTCTCTTCCCCAGCCTAAGGAATCTCCCCACAGACAGAGGATTTGGCATTCCTCGTGTTTCTCTTGCCTGTGTAAACCCGAAGGCTGGTGGGCAGCAGGGCCCCAGCACCGCCCGCCCTCCTCCCCGGCCTCTGGTGATGCTCATAGGTGCGCACGGAGCCTCCCCCGGGCTGCTGGGCTCGGTAACAATTTCCCTGCGATGGAGGCTCCGGGCATTTGTGCCAGCTCATTTCCCCCAGCGCAGGCTGAAGGAGCCGCGTGGCTGAGGGAATGCGAGGCGCATGCAGAGCAGCAGCAAGCGGAGGCTCCGTGCCGCTGCCCCGGCTCTCAGGCACCGCTCGCCAGCTGCAGCTGTGCCAGAGGGCAGCAGGCGAACATCTGGAAGGTGTGATGGCTCTGTCACTTGTCATTAGGTGGCCCCGCAGCCGAGAGCAGTGGCACACAGCTCTGCAGGGAGCTGGGAGGAGGGGAAGCAAAGCGAAAGATGCTCCTGATGCTTCATTCTCACCGCCTGCCTTCTCCTGGGAGGACGAGGGGGGTTAAGGTGGCTGCAGGTGCCCTCACCCCGCCCCAGCGCGGCACACGCGGCGTTTCGTGGCTTCCATAATTAACTTCACACGCAGCAACCTCCCTTTGCAGATGTGGCAGCAAATTTCAGCTAATTAACCATATGGTCTGGGCTGCCTGGCAGAGCAGGGGAGATGTCGCTTACGGCTGCGCCCTGCGCCCTGCCCTGCCCGGGGGCTGCCCTCACCTTCCCCCAGCATCACCGGAGACCCCCAGGCTCTGATGGGGCACCCCACGGGGATGGGGCACCCATGGGACCCCCCCGGCACGGCCCAGCCCCACACGTGGAGGCTGGCACAGCTGGAACCTGCACTGGCACACAGTGGGCACCGCGTGGAGGGGATGCGGGCGCGTTAGCGGCGTTGAAATGCCTCTGTCAGCGTGCCAGCATATGAAATGTGCGGGGATATTACAGCCCTGCCACCGCCTGTGGCTGTTTTTCCTCTGCTTCTAATGACTAATAGAGAGAAGACGAAACAATTTCTATTAGTTTCTCCCACGCCGCAGTGGGTTTCTTATTTTCCAAACCTCATTAGAGTTTGTAATACTGCGGTGGTAGTCGAGAGCTGGCCGAATCACCCTAGGGCGAAGGAAGAGCCGAGGAGATATGATGTGCTGCCCAGCCTCGGCACTGCTCTTGGCTCGCTTCCAGGGTCTCCTCTGAGTCCTTTCCAAACTCCGACGCCTTATCTCCATCTTAAAGGTTAATGATGACGCTTAGGAGAAAAAAAAAAACGCTCAACTTCCCCAATTGTTAAGAGAACGGATGGCAGTGCTGGGCACAGCGCTGGGCCTGTGTCTACGTCGGGAAGGCGAATGCTGTTTGAAAGGCAGTGCTTGTGCTTCCCGGCAGGCTGTAGGAGTGTGGGGCTGCCTGGCAGAGCTGCTGGGCAAGGGGCTGTGGGGGGTGTGCATAGAGGCCACGGGCTTTGGGTGGCTTTTTCTGGCAGCTGTGCCCAAATCCCGCAGGAATCGGCTGCACGCCGGGCACCAGCCTCGCGCCGGTTCCGTGGGAAGCCCCAGCGTGCAGCCCTGGCTCCTCTGAAGGCAGTGGGAGTTCTGTTATTTGTTACCTCATTACAAATAAGCCTAATGGAACTGGCAGGCATGGAGCTGCTTGAGCAACGCTCTGGAAATGCTTGCAAACAGCACCCAGAGCCAGCCAGGGAGGGGACCCGCAGCCTTGGCTCGGCTGGGCGCCCAGCTCGTGGTGCAGAGAGAAGCCCGGCCCCGCTCGGAGCAGCTCAGACACAGAAACCCATCCCGGCTCGCTCCATGGGAGCTCCAGGAGCTGCCCCGGGATGTCCATCTGTCTGTCTGCGGGGCACCTTCCCACCCAGCTCGTTACAAGGCTGGGATTTGCCAAGCAGCCCCGCTGGCTGTCGGTGATGCTGATCTAACGGGGAAGGCACCTCGAGCAGCAGCGACACGGAGCAAGACACGGATCCTCCTGGCAGGCACGAAGCAGCTCCAGCCCTTCGCGAACGGGCTGATGCCTCGTTAGCCACACTGGTTGTGGGACATCTCCAGGACCTTCCCGTAAAGTAAGGGTGGCACGGAACCGATGCGGCTGAGCCCTGGCACTGTCTGCAGGCAGCGGTGGAGCTGCTGCTGGGCAGAGGAGCAGGCAAGCGAGGCTCAGTCTCTGCTCTCTTCCCTTTCTCCAGCCAGAGATGAGCCCACTTTTCATCTCCACCTTCTCACTAACACACTTCTTTTCTTTTTTTTCTTGGACTTTTCTTGAAACCTCATGCAGGAAACCACCTCTGAGCATAGGTGAAGCATCGGAAATTTCAGTCCCAAAGGGAATAATCTGTATATTTGCAAAGTTGTGAAAAAAATCAGAGCTTTTGCATGGAACTCCTCTTGCAGCCCTGACTCCGTAATGAAGGCATAAATCCAGCTTTGTGTACCTGAGCCCTGCCTGCTCCATAGGCACGAGGCGTTGCTGTGGGAACCGCAACTTTCCGAATTTGTTTCCACTCCGCTCTCTGTTTCAGCTCGCTCCCAACAGGCACTCCAGAGGTAGAAAGATCCACAGCCTACCGCAGGATCTCCCCCACAGGAGAGGCGGTTTGGTGGAAGAAATAAACAGCTGCATAATGGGGAGAGAAGGGAACGGGGAGGGTGGGTGGAGAGGGGGATCACGAGGTGGGTGTGAGGAGGTGGGTGCTGGGGCTGCCCTGCCTGGGGGGCTCTGGGGCTGTGCACGGGGGATTTGCAGTTTTGGAAGCGGAGCTGCTGCTGGGTGCAGGGGCAGAGCTGGGGAGCTCGGCTGCTTGCTGGACGTGCTCCTCCTGTGCCTCCCAGGCATGGGGACAGGCACTGGGTGGCTGCTTCTTGCTTTTCCCCTGGAGCTGAGGGTAATGTGAGTGTCCGGCCAATTTTGCATCTTCAGCTTTGTTGTTTCTGCTGGTCAGACTACGTGCTGTTGGCAAACCTCTTGCAGCAGCACGTCACCCCCACCTGCCATGCCCAGGCTCGCCGTGATGCAGAGGGAGATCTCCTGTCCCATCGCTTGCTACTCCCCCAGCTCCCTTCCCCAGCAGATTCCTGCGTGTTTCCTCGAGAAAACAGCTTCAGGAGAGGATGCATTCAGGTCTTGAAGTCCATGTCGAGATTTCATTTGCTGGCTGTCACCATCATCGTGCTGTGTCCAGGTCCCCACGTGCCCACCCTCAGTCCCTGCCAGTCTCCATCCCCAGAGGATTTCAGGGCAGGTTTGGGGGCTCAGTCCGAGGGCACGCTGCAAGGCAGGGCACGGCGCTGAGCCCCAAGCGCACGGCGCGTGCAGGACATCGTGCCCTAGGACGCAGAGCACGGTGCGTGCCCACCGTCACCGAGGATGCTCTGCAGCCCCAGCGCTCCAGTGATTTACCTCCCCGAAACACCTCAATTTAAATGCTAATTCTCCCCAATCCGAGGGGTGAAGCAGCTGGTGATTAGTGTCAAGCTGTTTACTGCTGGAGTGGTGAACACTGGGGATGTGGCAGGGAGGGATGGTGGCACAGGGACAGGTCTTCTCCACGGTGCCAGCACCGAGCAGCCGATGGAGGGCTGGGGACAACGGCTGTAGCCGTGCTGTGCCACCCCACGGGTCTGTCCTCGCTCCCCCAAGTCTGTCCCCAGCCCCATCCAGCCATGCACTGCTGCAATCCACGGGGAGCACCAAAAGTCTGGGAGCTGGAGGGGACCCCAGGGCCTGGCAAAACCTCCTCAGTCTCCTCTGCATCCCTCCTCATCACGCAGCAGGGGAAATTGCTCGCGCTAATGGCATTTGGAGTAAATTTGGCTACTTGGCAAGGTTCATGTTCAGCCCTCATTCACCCGTGGCTGAGGTCAAGGAGACATGTGGGGACATCTGCGGCGTGCTTGCTCTTCCCAAAGTGGCTGTGGAAACAGGACACCCTCGTTTCTGTCTCCCAGTGACTCGAGCTGATATTTTTTGCAAATTCAAGTGAAAAAGAAGGAGCTATTTCTGAACATCCCCACCGCAAGCTGGGCTCTTGTGAACTTACAGCCACCCCAACAGAAAAACTTCGCTGAAGGGAATTTGGGTCAAAAGCTGGCATTAAGCAACCTCAGATCCATTGTCCCCAAGCCACTGCGGGTCAGAAAGAAGCAAGATTAATAAATTATTCTTGCTGGGGAAGGCGTCCTGGCTGGCTTACATAGCAGAGCTCTGCAGAAAGCGCAATCCTCGCGTAGTCACTTTGCTGAACATAACCACCCTGGATGATAATGTGATTAACATTTGTAGCTGTGCCGGCTCAGATAAGGGTAATTAAATCTCACGCTTCAGGGCATCAGCTAATCACTTGCGGGGTCATTTTTTATTTTTTTTTTACCCCTTCATGAATATATTTGCCCGGCTGCCGTGATGCGTTGTGAGCATCTGCTGCCAGCTGCGGGTGGAGGCAGAAGCTGGTCCCTGGCTTTCACGTGGCTGCTGCGGGACCTGGTGGCCGTGGCCCCATCCAGGATACCCAGGGTGCTCCGGATGCTCCCAAATATCTGTGTCAGCACCAGGGCACCTTCTGCTCCTGGACCCCATGGGATGCCACCGCTCCTCCCGGAGGTTCCCCACCTGCTGTATGACGTGGTGGCAGTGCTGCGGGGACAGAGCCCATGCTCTGCCTCTCCGTGGATTTATTGCGTGACCTTGGGGTGGTATTTAAGGTCAGAAGTCCCCCGGAATCTCTACTGCTTGTATCAAGTTTCTAAAGGGCAGGAGGACGTGGGCAAGGTGAGCTTTTGCTGCTGGAGCTCTGCTGACCCTCTGGTATTTGTCAGCAGCGAGACCCATTCAGCTGGCATTTATTTCCCCGAGGTGGGAAGTACGCTGGTCTGGATACTGGGAGGGGGGGGACTGGGGAAAGGAGGGAGAAACATTTCCCTCTGCAATGACTCAGTGTCTGTAAAGCACCCCGAGAGCCTTGTAGATCTCTCTGGGTGTGCTGGGAAGCGGGAGTTAACTCAGCGGGCATCGCCTGGGGGTAGCGGCTGGCTGCCAGCTGCGTGAGAGGCAGGGGGGTGCTGGAGAGCAGGGAAAGAAGCAGGGGAGGATGTTGCAGGGCTATCAGCTGCTGGAAGTTTGCTGTTTTTTCCCCTGATCCCACCGTTATAAACTTGGCCCCACAGCTGGTAGGAACCACAAGGTGCCTCCTGCAAAAGCCTGGCAGAAACTCTTTTTTTTTTGTGCGTTGATGGTGACCGGTGCTGAGCCGCAGGGTTATTAATAAGGAGAGGAGGAAGAGGAGCTGCAGCCCTCTGCCGGCTGCGGGTTCACAGCACACTGCCCGGCACGCCGTGGCCGGGAGCAGTGATTTTGGTGTCCCTGCTCTCAGCCTTCCCCGGCACAGTGCAGGTTTGTCAGGAGGCTCCATCCCAGCAGCTCGGTGACGCTGGTGCCCACGCATTGGTGGTCAGCTCCAGGGCGTGCTTATGGGGTGGCACGGAGCAGGATGCATGTGGTGGGAGGGGAATGGCGCTGAGCTGCTCCCCGGGAGGTGTGGGTTTGGCAGAGGGGAGGGAGGAGATGCAAAAAGGGCTTGGGAACAAACCGGTGCCATTGCATTGCTCCTGCTTCTGGCACCGCTGCAGGTGTCTGTGTGCACAGTCCCCCTTGCTTGGGGGACTTGATGATGGGGACCCAGTATCCCCATCCTCACCACGCACCCTGTCCTGGGCCCTCCCCTGGTGCTCTTATCCCCCGGTGCAGGGCACGGGGCTGGCCCCTGTCCCATCGTGATGGTCCCCATGCCCCGGGGTGGCAGCGGGGGTCGGTGCCAGGTGAGCCACATCCTGCATTTCGCACCTTGCCTTGCCTGGTAGCGCTCGGGCAAAGCAGCGGAGACGCCGATGTGCCCACGGGCTCCTTCCCGTGTTCCCTGATGATTTCCCTGCTGTTGCAGCCCACAAGCACCCAGCCAGCCCCGGGCTGCGGGCTGGCAGTAATTGCAGCCCCCCATTTGCCTTGCTAAGCCAGCAAAAGGCTTAGAACAGCAAATCACCGCCCCGCCGCTGGGGATCCCGCCCGTGATCAATGGGAGATTTGTGAGCCGCTGCGTGAGCAAGAGGATTTTCCCCGCAGACAAATAAAACACTTTTTCTCTGGCAGAGTCTAAAGCGAAGCTCCTGAGATGCTGTCAGGTGCCGGAGGCTTTGAGACGCGGCGCAGGGAGCATCCCCGGGGCTGGCTGCAGGGAGCTGCTCCCCCCTGCTCTCCCCCCGCCATCCTTACACCTCATCCTGCTGGCACCCTTGGAGGTGGTCGTGTCCCCGCTCACGAGGTGGTCCTGGGACAATGGAGCATTTCTGGCTGCGTGGGGACAAGCAGTGGGAGGGGGTAAAATGGGGCTGGTGGGGGCAAGCTACAGGACTGGGGGAAAATGGAGCAGTTGAGGGCAAAATTCAGAGCTGGTCGGGGGAAATCAGCTCGGGGAAATGCAGCGGGGTCAGGCGATGCCAGCCTGAGGGCTGCAGCCTCCCCAGCTCCCAGGGCTGACCTGGTTTTGCAGGAACCTCCCCTTTTCGGCTCAGAAACCCTTTTGTCGTGGCTCCAGGAGGATGCGCAGCCTCCTGGCCTATATTTTGGCTCTGGGATCAATATTTAACACCCCCCTTCGTGCTCGCTGCGCAGGCGTGGGGCGTTTTGCTTGCCGGGGGAGGTTTGTCTCCCAGCCTCGTCTGCTCACTGCTTCAAATAATTTCTCCGGCATCGTTGTTCTAGAAACAATTCATTAGGGGCCTATTATACAATGTTATACCTGCCAAGGTTAGAAAAGATCCCACACGCGTGGTGAAATTGCAGCAGGAGCTGCACGCTTCAGCTTTTCCTGGTGCCTGGCTGTAAGTGTGCATTTTTCTCCCCCCTCACCCCGGGGCAGAGCCGTGCCCGTGGCACTCCTTGGTGATGTCCCCAGCCTGGCAAGAAGCTGCACGTGGTGGGAAGCGGGCAAATGAGGGCTGGAGGATGCTTTTCTCTCTCCCCTCAATGCTGCCTGCCAGCCCTCCTGTGGCATGCTTTGAAAATCCAGGCCAGAAGCAGCAGACGGGTCCCCAGGCTGGCGGCGTTTCTGCTGGAAAGCAGAGAGACAACGGAGCCGCAGCCCCGGGGAGCTCATTAAGCATCACCCAGGCTGCTTGAAGATGGGGCAGAGAAAAAAAAAAACGCATCCCCCGCCAGGTCTGCTCCCAGGAACCCACCTGGAGACGTCCCCGCCTGGCCCCGGCGCAGCTCAGCCCCGCCGCCCAGCCTCAGCCCGCGTCCGTGCTTTGCAGTTGTGTTTTTGTCTCTGCAGGGAGAACAACTTCATCAAGGACTTTCCGCAGCTGGCCGACGGCCTCCTGGTCATCCCGCTGCCCGTGGAGGAGCAGTGCCGCGGCGTCCTGTCCGAGCCCCTGCCCGACCTCCAGCTCCTCACCGGTACGGGCACCCCCAGGTGCATCTCGGGAGACCTCGTGGCACCAATCCTGCCTGCAGAAATTGCACGTGGGCTGTGCAAGCCTGCCCCGGGCGGGCAAAATAGCCAAAAATAGAGAGTCTGAACGCCGGCTGTTCCTTTGCAGGAGACATCAAGTACGACGAGGCCATGGGCTACCCCATGGTGCAGCACTGGCGTGTCCGGAGCAACCTGTACCGGGTGAAGCTCAGCTCCATCACCCTCTCTGCAGGTGAGGGCTGCCTGCCACGCTGGGGGGTTTCTGCCAGCATGGAGATGGCACGTCTGCACGGGTTTCTCATGCAAAGCACCTCACTGGTGGTTTCCATCTCCAAGCTCTGCTCAGGCAGTAACTAATGCTCCCAGTGCTGCTGCAGAGGCAGGCGGAGAGATTCAGAAATACAGAATCATTGGCACTGGAAAAAACCTTCACAATCACTGAGTCATCAGCCTGACCCACCGAGTCCTGTCACTAACCCACATCCCTTAGTGCCACATCCACGTGTCTCTTAAATACCTCCGGGGATAGGGATGGGGCAGCAGGTTTCGGTGCTTGCACGAGCTCCTGATTACAGGGGGGAACTGAGGCAGGGAGCAGTGCCCCATGGCTGGGCAGAGGCTGGAGTCAGAGCCAGGACAAGCTGGTGAGCAGCACAACAGGAGGGATTGGTGTGATGCACAGTGTGCATGGATGCAGGTGTGTGTGAAAAACAAAAAAAATAATAAGTGAAAAATGTGGTTTCAAAAGGACCCAAGCTGTAGAGGCAGGTCGTATAATGCAGGCAGTGTCAGGTGAAGAGGGGGCAGGTGGGATGATCCTGCAAACGCCAAAACATTTCACTTTCACATTTTTATAACTACCCATTTTGGTAGAGGAACACTGAAATGTTTTGTTGTGACCTGGAATGTTTTGCCTTTTCATTTCAAAACAGCATTTCTTATTTAAAAATCAACCTATTTTTAAAGGGAAAAAAAAAATAGAAAAAGATTGAGCAGTGAACAGCCCCAGAACGAAGCAACCTGCTTGGAGCTGAACAAAATCTTTGGAGTCAGCCCCAAATGAATTCCTCCAGCTTTTTCCTTCCACCAACCTTCTCCTTCAATCAGCCGGCCGGCCAGGCAGGCAGATGACCCCATTTGGGTGACAGCTGGGACATATTTCCTTGCAGTGTGTTTTCAGTGTTGCCAATGAAGCAAAGCGATGATATTGCCCTGCTCCAGCCGGTGTCACGGCGTGGTTCCTCTGTGGTTTGTGCTCCCCATACACAGTGAGGGTGCACGGCACCATCCCTCACAGCAGCCCCAGCCACCTACATGGGCTCTGCAGGACGCTGCTCGAGGCATCGCCCCACCTGCCTTGGTGCAGAGCAGCCAGAGCCTGGCCCCATGGGTCCCCCTGGGCTGTCCCCAACTTTTGTAACCACAGCCAGGGGTTGTGCGGGGTATTTACGCAGGGGGTGGGCTGCGGTGCCACCTGGAATCAATTCGTCCTTGCACCAAGGCATTGCTGGCTGTGGTTGCTGCAAAGCAATGTCCTGTGGGGACAGCACCACCCAACGTGCCCGCTTCCTGCAGGATGGCCTGGGCGCGTGGAGGCTTGTTCACGTGCACATCCTTGGAAATTTGCTTGAGAAATCTCTCAGGGAGGGGAATTGCTGAGGGATGGCAGAGCCACAGCCCAGAGTAAGCAGCAGGTTGTGGATTGCAAGAGCAGAGGCAAAGCGCAGGGGCGAGGGGGGGAACCACGCTTTGCGCCCCCGCAGGGGTCTGTGCATCCCCCGGGGCTGCCTGCCCTGCCTATCCCACCCGCCCACAGTTTGCTTCGCTCCCACAGGCTTTGCAAACATCCTGAAGATCCTGACCAAGGACAGCAGCCGGGAGGAGCTGCTCTCCTTCATCCAGCAGTTCGGCTCGCACTACATCGCGGAGGCGCTGTACGGCTCCGAGTTCAGCTGCACCATCCACTTCCCCAGCAAGAAGGTGCAGCAGCAGCTCTGGCTCCAGTACCAGAAAGGTGAGGAGGGCAGAGCCCTAAATGCCGGTCCTTTTTATTCCTATTTTCCGTCGGTCAGCCCCTATCCCTTCTCCCTTCCCTCGCCGTCTGGTTCCCAGCCCCGCCGCCATGCCCCGAGCCCGGGGTGCTCCGGGTGGGTTTATGGAGATGGGACGTAATTGAGCTGTCGCAGAATGGCTTCGTTTTATTGCTTGTGACAATGACGGTCTTTAAGGAAGTGTATTAAATCAATAGCAGCCTCATTGTGCTACACTATAAATAACGAGACACATCATTAAACAGGGCAATAAACTTCAGGACTTTGAAGTAATACAATTAGGTTATGTTTATAAAAACTCCCTTATCGCCGTCACCTTCCATTTGCCAATTCATCTCCCTCCTCCGGGGAGCTCGGGATATTCCCTTGGCCCGACATCTTTCTCTTGGAGATGTCTGTGGTGTTTCTGGCGGGGTTAGGGCACGTTGCAAGGCTCAGGAGGCCATGAAGGTGCTTCCATCCCGTTCTGTGTGCGCTGCTGACAGTGGCTCCTCCACTGCGTTGGCCAAGGCGCCCACCAGCCCCCGCTGCCCCTTCCCCTTTGCCTCCGTCTTCCCAGCACAGCTATTCCTGTAGGCATGTTTGTAACACCCCATATTCATTTGTCTGGGTTTTAAGTTGTGATAATTGAAGTTTGCCACAGTGCTGCCCTGTTTAGCAGGAGGAAGCGGTGCGGAGGTGAGCTGTGTGCGTACGCGCAGTGTTACGAGGCACTCAGACACCATGCTCCTGCCAGCCCTTTGTGGTTGTGGCCATGAGGTGCAGGCCTGGAGCAGCTCCCGGTCCAACCCCAGGGGTGACAGGATCGATGAGGGCCCCCCCGTTCTGCACCCACATCCTCCGGCATCGCCGCTGCTCTGTGGTGCCGGGGCCACGCGGTGACCGGTGCTACCACCCGGCCCTGCTGCAGGATGTCCCCAGTTCCTCAGCACCCACAGCCGGGTCACTGGCTCTGGTGAGGGTCCTGGATCCCTGAGGTCCCACGGGGATTTTGTGCATCACACCTGCCCATCAGCATTTCATTTCTGGCTGTGCTGTGTTATTTGGGTGCTGGCTCCCTCCCTCTTCTTGGTGCGTGGCTCCGTCCCAGAGTGGGGTTTGGCGAGGTTGAGGTGGGTTGGTTGGTGCTGCTGAGGAACCAGAACTGTAATGAGCTCTCTGATGGCCTGAAAATGCTCCTGGAAACAGGTTGAGGATGCTCAGGGCTCTTGCGGCTGCCGGGGAGGCCGGCTCTGTGGGTAGAGGAGGGCACCACGGGGAGCCCGGGGCTTTCTCATGGAGAAACCACCGTGAAGAGGCAGAGCTTGCGTTTATGATAGACAGATTTTATTCCCAGCATCTCTGCTGATTTACCCTCATTTTAGCAGTGACATAAGGAGGCTCTGAACAAATAGCCCCAGCTAGGCAGCTCCGGATGCCTTCTCGACTTGGAAACAGCTCTGGCCCGGCAGGCTCCCCGCGGCTCCTTCCAGAAGCGCTCCGAGCACACGCATGCATCATCCCCAATAAACACAGCAGCAGGGCCAGGATAACCACGGTTTGTTAGTGAGCAAAGCAGACCAGGAGAGGGGGAGACGAGCATGTTCGCAGCATCACGCAGAATTATTTTAACATTTTAATCAACTCCGCGGCTCTCAGGGCAGCCGGTGACGTGGGTCAGTGCCTGCGCATCAATGTCCGCAGCCAAATGGAGGAGAAAGTGATGCAGGCTCCCGTGGGGGCTGCTGGAAAGTTTGTTCCCCCTTTGGGGTGAGCCTGCTGAAGTGGCTCTGGCTGTAGAAATGCAAATTGAGCCGTTCTGCTGGCTGCACTGCGCTGGGGGGCAGAGCTGGTGCCGGGGACAGGAGCAACCCTCCCCATCAGCAGCCCAGCTCTGGGGACAGGAAGGGCAGAGCCACCAGGACGATTTATGGGGATTGTTGGGAGGCAGGAGCTGCAGGTGGTGACAGAGCCACCTGCCCCAGTCCCCAGGGTGTGCAGGAACAAATCCTACAAACGAGAGGCAGGGAGGCCATCCTGCTGCCCACGCGACGCAGCTGCTGGGTGCCCACGCTGCGCCCCTTCCCGAGCACACACGGACGCTTCCCCAGGCTCCACTGAGGAACTGAGTGAGCAAACCAACCTGAACCCAAATTTTATTTCATGCAGAATGATTTAAATCCCATTTTTAGCTCCCACTTGCTCAGGCTCTGTGCAGCCAAGCCACGCTTTAACTCAGAGGGGCCTCCAGGTGGGGGACCTTGAGACCAACCTGGCCATCGATCTGTGCCACGGGAACCCGCCTCAGTTTCCTCCACCACCAAAGGCAGCATTTCACACCAACAGCACTTCACTAAGTGCCCAGCAATTGTGTGAACATCTTAATTTGGCAGCTGGGGCCAACGTGACAGCCCAGGCCACCTCCTGTTGCATTTAAGACCGGGCTGGGTCTGCCTGGGATGGGGTTGCGCTGGGTGGTGCTGCAGCCGGGGTTTGTGGCGCACGCAGGGGTGCTAACAGCCCGGTGCCTTGGCTGGGGCCGAGCAGTGCCTGCACAGCATCAGGGCTCTGTGTTCCCCCCGTGAGCAGGCTGGGGCTGGGCGAGAGGCTGGGAGAGGACACGGCCAAGATTGGTGACCCAAAGGGGCCGCGCCATACAACGTCACACTCAGGAGGCTGGGATCTGCACTGCGTCCTGAAACGCACAGGAGAAGAGAGAGGGATCCCTCCACCAGCAAATAAAGCTGCCAGGGGTGTTTCATCCACCAGCAGGGATGTGTTGGCTCCCTGGCCCCTGGCTCTGGCTGGATGAGGAGAGCTTGGCTGGGAAAGGGAAGGGCGGCTCTACAGCAACCGCTGACAGCCCCGGTGGGATTCTCCCAGCGCTGTTCCAGCTCGCTCCCACTGCGCTCCACAAAATGCAGAACAAACGCCTGTAAGTGCTCTGGCACTTAGAGAAAATGGAGATATTATCAGCAGCAACGCGGAGGGTCTCGTCTTGTCAAGCATTTAAGTGACAGCCCTTTCCCTTCGCGCCGTGACGCCTGGCAGAGCCTCAGTGTGGGGGACTCCTGTTCTCCAGCTGGGATGAGCTGGGAGAAGAAACACCGTGCCCGTGGATCATTGCCGGGACCACCGAGGGGCTGGGAGAGGGGCTGGAGGAGCAGGGAGGGCTTTCCTCGAGCTCGGGATGTACAGGGCAGGGGTGGAGGTGCAGAGGTTCTCGGTACCAAATTCTGGCGTTGCTGCAGTGCTCTAGGTCCCTGGTACATGAACTCCTCTTCCCGCGTGTCCTACAAACAGCAAATCTCTCGAGTGCCCTTAGCTGGGGCTCCCTGGCCCCGCTGGGCACTCAGCACGCTGGACTTTGGAAGTGGCTGAGGCAGGTCTGAAAGATGTTCACTCTCAGGAGTTGATCTTTTATTACAATAGTCCACGGCGAGGCTGTGCTCTGGCAGGTCCCACCACGGTCACAAAGGCTTTCGGATCACCCATCCAAGCATTACTCATTTACCTTCTCTTGGATCGTGTGCCATTGGTTGTGTTCACCTTTCAGAGGTTGCAGTTTTCTTGCTTTTTTGTGAACCAGGCAATTATATAAAGATCTTCATAAAATATAAGCCACAGGATGCAGCCTAGAGGTCTGCTGAAAGGGCAGCCCATGCTCTTGAGTAGGGTCTGTGGATCCCTTCTGTCCTCCAAGGTCTAATTCCTCTCCCATCAGGTCTGGCGTTGCCATAGGACAATTAAGAAGGAACCAGTCCATGGGAACCTTTAGATTCAAATTCCTAGACATGAAGGAAGCGCTAGGGCAAGCTCTGCCTCTGTTAGAGGAGCTAACAGCTTTCCCTCATACCTGCCTGTCTGAAGGATCGTGTAGGGAACTTCCCTCTCCTTCAGCTCTGCTCCTATAACCACCGCTCTATTACCTTTGTAACGCTCTCACTGCTGGTGGTTTATATCCTTATATTTATTTCAAAACCTCCGATTTTGACATTTTGTTCAGAGAAGGAAAGAAAAAAAAAAAAACAATTTAGCTAGTTGCCGTGAAATTTAGTTTAGACTAAAATATGTGCTGTGACTCAGTCTGCTAAATGACCTTATGCACTGCTCATTGTAATCCAGAATTGCCAGGCAAGTAGAGTAATTAGTTGTGCAAAATGAAATAACTTTAAATCCTCACATTGAGTAATGACCCAGAAAAATCACTTAAACTATACAATAGAAAAAGACCGAAAGCATCTGGCTTTATTTTTACTTCTGTGGCTCTGCCCCCTTTGATTAAGAAACACTCTCTCCCCCTCGTCCCTTTCGAACCCGTGGCTGTCAGCTGCTGCCCGGAACAAATGTTCGCAACTTAGTTTGCCTCTGCCCAAGAAATCATAACTCCTCGTAAAACGTCAGCCTGTGCCTGGCAGCACCGGCACAGCCGTCGTTCTGCAGGGTTTGTGTATGTTTGATAAACTGGCAGCTTGTCGCTGCTTAAAGAGCTGCTTCCTATCAGCCGAGATGAGCAGGACTCATAAAAGCCTTCACCCAGCGCAGCAAACGGTGCCAGGCAGAAGAGTGAGGGGCGAGCTCGTGTGTGCTGGGGCCTTGGAAAACCAGGAAGGTGTGAAACAGGGGCAGAAAGCACCAAAATGAGCCAGGGGCGAGTGGGGTGATGGCAAACCCGAGCCCAGCCCACAGCCAGGTGGCCACAATCCGTGTGCTCCTGGAAACGGCAGGTAGCGGCTAAATACAAGGTCCTGGCCCTGCGGGAGCATCGCTGCGGGTGGGTGTAGGAAAGCCCAGCATCTGGTTAGGAGGTGGGCAGGGAGGTGTGGGCTGAAGTTACCTTAGAGCTGCCGAAGAGATCCGATTTCTCCCTCACAGCCTGCCAGCGGAACAGGGGGCTCGTAGCTGTTGTTAGCGAGTCTCATTCCCAGCGGCCGTAAAAAACAATCTGCCGCCAAAGGGAGGAGATGAAGTGTTTTTAATAACAAAATGAGCCGTTCGCAATGCACTTTTAATTGGATCAATTTTTCCTTTATTACACAACCTTTAAAAATCAAACACAGACGTAGAAGCAGACAAGTCCTTTCTCCAGGTAAGGAGCAGAAGGCGAGCTGTTTCATCACACTCCTTAATTACTGCGCTTCGTCTCATTTGGCAGACGATCACAACATCGCGTGGGGGCACCGCGGCAAGAAACAGCTCCACAGCATCACCTCACTGTCACTGTCGAGCTTTGTCAGGGGAAGGGCATACCCTGGGCCGAGGACACCGGGTTTTCTTTTTCCCTTTTCTGCCTGAAACCCCAGACGAGAAAAAGAGCTGCAGACAAAGCCCACCCAGGCACCTCGCGCTGTGCCTGCTCCCAGCGATGCAGAGCAGGGATATTTTTTCCCAAATCTCTCCGTGAGAAGCAGACAGGTTCTGTTTGAGCTGTGTAACCAGGAACAGACTGGGGTACCCAGCTGCTCAGCCCGTTTACTGGACCAGCTTTGCCGCCGCTTTAAGCACTCCAGGAAACGTTCTTGCTTAGTGTGATGTTTATTGCAAAAAAAAAAAAAAATTCCACTGGAACAGAGACCGACAGAGGTACAAATTATCATAGATAATATTGCTTCAGTTATTCAGGTAGCTTCCTTCTTGGAGCAGTTCTTGGAAACAGGAGAGATGTTTAAAAGAGATCAGTAGGAGAGGAGCTGCCATTACCATAATACTGGAAAAAAATGCCTTGAGTTACAGTGTAATTAACTGCAGAAGGTCCCAGTAATAGTAGTCATCTCCCTAAAACATACATGCAAGATGAGATCAGCTCCCCAAATTGCTGTTACATACCGTAGGAGACTGCCCCCTCCCACCCAAAAGGAGAAGCAGGGGATGTAAATCGTTGTGTGCATGTTGATAGCCTCAGCAAATACACAGAGCAGCTCAGGAGGGAAGGGAGGATTAAATTCCCTTGAGCTCCTTTAGTGTCTTCCATCATCTACCCTCAGCTCCTACCCCCTTCTCCACAAGCTTTTTCCAGCAAATTTCAGCAGGAAAAAATTGTTGCCGTGGTCAGGGGGCACCTCCATCCCACAGCTGGCTTTTTGCTAGTCGAACACAGCAAAGAGAGGAAAAAAAATGTAAAATCCTACCAAAAGGGTTCTGCTCCCAGTGCTGCTT
Source organism: Aythya ferina (assembly GCF_964211825.1). Classification (NCBI taxonomy): domain Eukaryota; kingdom Metazoa; phylum Chordata; class Aves; order Anseriformes; family Anatidae; genus Aythya; species Aythya ferina. The sequence goes on from NC_140318.1 coordinate 8,216,155, forward strand.
CTGGAAACCCTGCAACTGCAAAGCAACTGGCTGCAGCTGCTGCTCCGCAGCCTGTTTTGCTTTGCTGCTTCACCGGGGGAAAGTCTCTGGGAGCTTAAAAAAAATCACCTGTTGCATACATGTTGTTGGACAAGCAGCAAACAATTTGCTGTGGTTTGGCAGCCACCATAAAATCAGCTTTTATACTGTCTGCCGTGCCCCCAAATTTGCAACTACGTTGTTGATGGCAACAAATAAATGCACTGCAGTGTAACTATTATCTGTGGCAGATTAACATGCTACCACTGTGTCCTATTTAAATGCGTCTTTCCATCAATAAACTATTCCAGGCGAGCAGCACCACACTGAGGTACACATTTATCAGCCAGGAGCGTAGCACTGTGGGGGCCTTGGTTCACACAGCTGCAGTTTTGTGCTTCATTTGGCCCAAAGCCGTGATGAACATGAACTCCGGTGCCTGCTGGTGCCATAAAAAAGCTGAGGAATGTAGTGTTTTTGCTACACGAGGAGAGAAAGGCAATGCAGCAACGGGTGTGCTTCTGAGTATTAAAAATAAAATAAGAGTGAAACAATCCCCTATCCCCCCATCCCCTTCGTGGGATGCGAAATGCAGGCGGGTGGAAGCGTAGTGCTGGGTACGAGGAGTGCAGAGGGTGAGGTGCAGCTGAGCCCCCAGCATCCCAGCACCTTCATTACCTGCTCCCAGCCCTTCCCTCCCCCCAAACGAAGGTACCAGACTTACCTTCCCAAGACAGTTCCCCACCATACAACTAACAGAACACCTCCCAGTATCAACAGGACGTTACCCCGGCTTCTTTTTTCCCCTCCAACCCCCCTCGCCTCCCCCCCTTCTAACTAGCTCAGTCCTTACTAGCAGTCAAAGCCCCGCTGCCATCAGAGGGCAGCCCTCTGGCTCCGTTGGGCCTCCCACGATTGCACCGTACTCACTTCACATCGAACAGACACGGTTCACACACGGCACGAGGGGGGCGATCTCCCGAATACAGGAAAAACGGAGAGAGAAAAGCCTGGCTCTCAGGTTTGAAAGCCCAGCTCCATCGCCGTGCAGTTTCCCAGGGCTGTTTTGCTTTATGCAGTGCTGCCATCAGAAATTGCCTCCTCGAGCAGTTGCCCAGACAACTGCTACCGAGTTCCTTGCAAAGACCACGGCGGGAAGAGGATTGCCTCCCCAGTCCTGTAAGGAAGGTGATTAGAGCAGTCAGTCGGCGTTTATGGCACAAAGGGAGGCGCAGTGGCTGAAGCTGTAGTGGATGTGGCGTTAAGGAGGTGAGAGGGTTTACGGAGTGACCGCTTACTGAGCGAGGAACCGGGAGTCCAGAAGGATCCTCTCCTTCGTGCTTGTCCTTTTTTTTGTTGTACAGATTCAAAAAGAGAAAAGCAGACCACCACATTAGCTACTTTGTTCCTAGACACAAAATACGACGGCCTCCACGCCCGAATCCCCTGGGGTATGGCACACAGGCATCCTGAACGGGTTCCTGTCAGGTTGCAGGGAGGCTGGAAGAATCACTAACGGAAGGGGCTTTACCTCCAGAGATGCTTTAAGGGGTGGAATATCTTCTCAGGTGGTAACTGTAGATCTTAATGCAATGATCCCAGCAGTCCAGCACCAGCAGCTGCCCTTTGGGGGTAATGGCAATGCCAACAGGACAGGTGAGTCCTTCACGGATCAAGATATTGTAGCCTCCTCCTTTGGGAAAATGCAGGATTTCTTTCCGGCTGCTGTCGGCAACGATCAGGTCTCCCCTGGCATCCACGCACATCCCAGCGATGCACCTGAAGTCTTCATTCTCGGAGAAGAAGTGGCTGATCTGGCGTCCCAGCTGCCCGTCGGGGCCGACGGAGCCGATGGAGAAGCCCCCTTCCAGGTGGTGCTCGTACTGGCGGTTCTCCAGGTTCAGCCCCAGCCCCTGGGTGAAGTAGATGGTCCCCTCGGCATCGCAGGTGACAAACTTGGGGCGCACCGCACTGCACAAGCAGCTGTACTTCACCACCCCCACCCCGCGGTCCACGGTGAAGCACCAGAGCTTCCCCCCTTCCACGTCGGTGACCACGAACTGCCCGGAAGGCAGCGCCGCGATGCCCCAGGGCTTGCTCAGCTGGCTCCTGTGGCACGCCACGCAGTGGCCGTCCATGGTGTACACCTTGACCGAGTTGTCGTAGCTGTCGGTCACGCCGATCAGGCCGTGGCAGTTCATGGTGACCGAGAGGGGAGTCAGATTGGGCAGGTCTGCCCCGAGGAAGCTGAGCACGAAGCTGTCGATTCCGCTAGGGCTCCGGCGAATCTCCTTCAGGAAGCCCTTGCGGGTGAAAACCTGGATTCGGAAGTTGCCTCGGTCCGCCACGAGCACCTCTCCTTGCTGAGTGACGTGGAGGCTGACGGGCAGATTGAACATCCCCGGCAGGCTGCCCTTGGAACCCATCCTCTTGATGAAGTGACACTGCTGGATGCTTGCGGCCGCTTCGGGCATCCTCGGCTTGGCTGGGGAGGCGTGCGGCGTGCAGCTGGCCTCCTCCTGCAGGTCAGGCTCCCGGAACGACACCGAGGAGGAGGAGGAGGATGCGGTTTCCATCAGCGATTCCTCCACGTTCACCGTCCGGGGTTTCTTCACCACCTGCCCGATCTGCAGCGGCCCCACGTGGCTCACCTTCAGGAGCTCAACCTCCTGCAGGGTCAGCTCCCTCGGGAGACTGTTCGTCAGCTCGGGCTCCTCCTCATCTGCCGCCTCCTCCAGCAGAGCTATATCTCCCTGCTTTATTTTGGCGAGGAAATAATCACAGCGAGACAGAATCTGCACCTCTGCTAAGTTCAGCAGATAAGCTTGTTCCTCCATTACCTGATTATTTACCTTCTCCACTTCAGATAAAGAGGTGGTGAAGAACTTGCGTGACCTGGCAAGTTCTTCCTGGATCTTGCGCTCTTCTTTGCTGTAATCTTGCAGAACTGCCTTGTATCTCGACTGCAGGTCTCTCGAAACACCCTCCAGAGATGCTTTCCTTTTCTGCAGATCATCCATGAGCTCCCGAAGCCTGGCAAGCCTTGTCCCAAATTCCCTCCTACGCTCCTCAGCGGCCTCTTTGATGGCGATGACGCTGTGCCCTTGGGGCACGTGCGATGCCTCCTTGCAGGGCTCACACAGAACCAAGCCACAGCTCTTGCAGAAGTGCCTGGGCAGCCTCCTCCCGCAGACCTTGCACATGAGCAGCCCCACCACCTCCCCCAGCCCCGCGGTGTCTATGATCTTCAGCACCGTCAGGTTGTCGGTCAGCTGGGCCAAGTTGGTGATGCGGGTGATTTTGCTGCAGAAGGGGCAGCGTATGCCGTTGATGCTGTTAGCCAGCAGCTTCTCCAGGCACTGCTTGCAGATGGTGTGCCCGCAGTGTAAGAGCTTGGGCCTCAGGTGCTCCTCGGTGAAGGACTCCATGCAAATGGGGCACTCCAGGACCTCGCGGAGCGCATCCGAGTTGAGATGAGGGGCAGAAGCCATGGCTTTCGAAGCCGCCTTTAGCCTGTGCCAAGCCTGGTACTCACATTTATTCCAAAGAGCTCCGATTCTGTCAAGAAAGAAAAAAGGAAATGTGATTTATGTCTTCACCAGCAGTTACACATACATGCAATTTATTTCTGATTTACCTCCCAGCCCTGGAAAATAAGAAACCCAGTTGGTTTTCCCACGTTTGGAAAGGGCAGATTAATCACAGCTAATCTCAGAGCGGGAAAATTCCAAACCTAACTTGCAGCGTCTAGCACAATGAATTATTCACTTGCAAAATGTCTAAGTAGAACTGAAAGAAGTGAAATGGCAGCAATAAGGAAGCCCAATAGATATTGATGACTGAATCATCTCCTCATGGTGCCCATCTCCCGCTGCCAAGCATGCGAGTTTACATAATTTACTCCGAAACCCGGGGAGATTAAACCAAGCGTTCAAATGTTGCGCATCAAAAGAGGAACCAGATGGTGCAATGCTTTAGGCCATTAATGTATCACCTCTGGAGACCTACATTCAGATATGACATCAGATACAAATGAAATAAATGTGGTTGCTTTAATCTGCTCCTCTAGATAGCCAAAACAAATGTTCGAGGTTTCGTGCGTCTGCCAGGAAGGAAAGCTGGGAGGGATGATTTTGTCAGCTTCCACTCGCTGAGAATCACCGCGCACGGGGAGGACCTCACACCAGGGCCTCCCGTTAGCCTCTGCCACGCTGCATCCTGCTTCAGCACGCAGACAAAACACAGCTCAGGCAGCGGTGTGCTAGCAGGGGTAAGCAGCTGAAGGGAGTTCACAGAACTCCAATCACTTGGTAATACAGACTGCAAGCGTTCGCAGGGAGTTCTCGTGCTTAGCTTAATTGTATGTAATTTCTCCTCGTGCCGTGCTCCTGTAGCACTGCCCTCGTTCTTACGTTTTGGTTCCGTTTTTCAGCGCCGTGTTTGCCATTCAGCTTCAAACCAGGTTCCTGCAGCCCCACATCCCTCTCAGCGGGGAGCAGATCCCAGCAGCTGTCTCGCTAAAGCAGCCAGCCATTCAGAGGGAACAGAGCAGGGCTCGCATCATTAAGTTATTATTCAGCAGACTGGGTTTCAATACCTTTGCTATTGCCTTGCTTAGCCTTGAAAAGAAACGGGGAGAAAACATTTCCTTTAGAGGGAGAGGAGGAGAAGGAAGTAGTTAGTCTTTAAAATGAAGAGCTGGTCGCAGAGGGATGTGAACAGACAGCTTTTTCTGAATAATGGCTGCACGCACGCAGCACTCTCGCTTCCCTGCTGTGTTTGCCTGCTTCATCCTCGGGAGCATTTCAGACAGAAAGGTTCAGTGTGTTTCAGCTCAGCGTTTGCTCAAGTGGAAGGAGACAACTGCAGTGAGGAAAAGTTCTTTATGTTCGTACAGAGGAAAAAAAAGTCATTTTAATTTATTGGGTCCGCAGTTATTTAAAGCCCGGATTTCAGGGACTGACTCGGTGGGGCAGAATCCCTGGCAAGTCCCAGGCTGGGATCTGATGCCCGGCTCCCCGGGCTGGTGGCATGCTGAATGTCACACGGGTGGCACCTGGGGAGCTGCGACAGTTGGGGTGCTGGCACCGAAGAGACTTCCCTTGTATTCGTAGCCATGTCCCAGCTGTGGAAGAAGCTTCGGCACTGCCGTGTAGATCAGAAACATTCCTCTGGGGGACGAAGAGCTGTATTTTAAAGTGATTTTTTTTAAATAATGGAATACAAGGTCCAAGGTTCGTTATTATTTTCCCTGAAAATACGCCAAAAGACTTGCATAGGGAAGGATGAGGCACAAGTGCTGACATCTGAAAATGCGAGTTATGTAAGAAGCTGCCTCCCGAACAGGTGCTGGCATCAGCGTGAGATGGCGAGGGGATTTCGTGTAGGTTTACCTCACGTCCAGTTTTTTGAACGATGACATGCACGATGTGCTTTTAACACGTAAAACCCTTGTGTCAGGAGGCCAGTACACATCTCAGTGCTGTGACATCCCCCTTTGGCTGCAGCGTTACCCCACAGCCAGCTGTGCCCTGGGTCCTGGGCATGTTCCTGGTCCTGGGGCAGCTCCTGTGCTGCAGGGCAGGGCGTTGGGGGCAGCCTGAGCAGCGGACCAGCCTTCACGTTTGCATTCCTCGTATTCAGCAGATTTCCTTGGGGGTCCTTCCCCGCCTCGGTGGCTCTCTGATGCCCTGCCACAGCTTCTCGTGGCCTCCACAGCCGTTATGCAGCACAGGCTGTGGGCACAGCGGGCTCCCCACGCCCTGCCCACCCAGCCCCATAGCCCACAGGCTCTGCCTTTTACCAGTTCCAGCTTTATCCCCACATTTCAGGTTTATCGCCCGGCCCCAGCTCCCTCAGGAGCCTCGTTACCGGCTCCCGGCCCTATCCCCAGGCTCCATTTCCACCCCCAGCTCCCGGTTTCCCCCCCGGTTCTGCCTCTACCCGCTCCCATCAGCCCCCCCCTTTACCCCCAGCCCCCCCCTTTACCCTCAGCCCCCCATTTTGCCCCCAGCCCCCCCCCATCGTCCCCTCCCGGCCCCGTCTCACCGCAGCCGCCCCGCAGCGCGGCCTCCCCTCAGGGCCGCCCCCCCCCCCCTCCCGGAAGTGCCCCGTGCCCGGCCCGTTACCCGCCGGCCCCGCCCCCCCCGCGCCTACCTGCCCGCCGCTGCCGGGCCGCGCGCGCCGCTCCCCCGCCATGCCCCGCGCCGCCGCGCCGCCGTGACGTCAGGGCGCCGAGCCGCGGGGCGTGCTGGGAGTTGGAGTCCGCGGCCTGCCCCTGCCTGATTCTGTCAAGAATAGTTAAAAACATATATATATATATATATTCATTTTTCCACAGTTTTATTACAGTATACTCTTCATTGAGGTTCCTGCTTGTCATTAAAAGTTAAAAATCCTTTTTTTCCCCAGTTTTCCCCAGTTTTCTCACACACCATTCTGCACTGAGATTCCTGTCAATAAATATTTATATTTTTTTAAATTATTTTTTCCCCATTTTATTACACGCCATTCTGTGCTGAGACCCCTGCCTGTCAATAAAAATTAAAAATCTTCTTTTTTTTTTTCATTTTTCCCCCGTTTTGTTCCACACCACTCTGTGTTGAGATTCCTGTCAGTAAAACTTTAAATAGAAATAGAATAGGAAGTTTTCACAGAAACTTAATATTCTTTTTTTTTTTTTTTTTTTTTTTTCTCATTTTTTTCCTGTTTTATTACACAACATTCTGTATTGAGATTCCTGTCAATAAAACTTAATCATTTTTTTTTCCATTTTTCCCCCAATTTTCTTACACACTATTCTGCATTGAGACTCCTGTCAATTAAAACTAAAAATATTTTTTTATTATTTTTTTTTTCCATTTTTCCCCTACACGCCCCTTTTTTTTACACGCCCTTCTGCGCTGAGGCTCCCAGCTGTGTCCCTGTACTCCAATGGTTTTCTCCATCCTTCTCCACCCCTGCGGGGCCGCAGCCCCTTTGCCTTCAGGCTGCCTTTGCCTGTGGGGCCAGGGCCCCGGCCAGGTTTCGGGTCTCACACCACAGCCCTGCGTTATCAGCCCCTCTCAGAAACTACTCTGAAGCAGCACAAAAATGCCTATTTTTAGATGCAGATGTAATCAGTTGATTGGGTGGCACACAAAAATATTGCCAATGAGTAGATCCGCAGCTGCAGCTGCTTACTGGAGCACTTGTGCAGGGCTCCTCTTGGCACTAATCCCTCCCTCACAGTAGCCCAGATGCTGGCAGTGGTGGCCAACAAGCAGTGCAACTGCAGTAGTGGGAAATCAAAGGTTTTTGGGGAATTGTGCACTTTGGGATGGCTCCTCAGTCAGGGGAGAGCTTTGCCTGGTGTTGAAAGAGGCGGCACTGCTGGGTTTGGGGGATTCAGGATCAGAAGAGCTGAGATGGATGAGGTGCAGGAGGTGGCTGCCAAACACCGAGCTGGACCATGGGGCGCTGTGTGGGGGTGTCTGAACGGAGATGTGCTGCGGGGAGGCCTCCGTAATTCCCAGCCACACCATGCAGGGGACAACAGCCAGGGCTCGGAAGCAAAACCTGTGGCCACCATGCTCCTTTTTACGTGTTCTAACACCTGGATGCCTCAGAGGAAAACAAAATCAATTTGCAGTGCCCTTTCTGCAGCCTGTCAGTGAGGCTGCTGACCACTGGTGCTTCCTCTGGCAGGGCTCAAGCCAGCACCAGCAGCCTCCTGGCCATGCTGTCACCTGCAGGGTGATCGGTGGGACTTTGCCCTCAGCAAAACCAGGCACAGGGTGCCCCTAGGAGCTTTATTTAAGAGCTTCATGTTCAGCTTTCTGCTTCCCGCAGGGCTAACGTGTGAGGGTGGAGGCTGCCATTTATGAAGCTCTTCATAAGCATTGAAAAATTCTAGAAGATGTCACAGCTTTCTGTGAGGTCTCCTGTAAAAGCTGTCAAATCTGTGCCCAGCCCCTGCACCTTTTCCTGCCATTTTCTTCAGCAGCCCCAGGGTGCTGCAGTGGAAGCGCAGGCTGTGACCATGCTGGGGTTGGCTCTGCAACCCTTCCCGAAACACAAAGAGCTCGGAAGAGCCACCTTGGAGCCTGCTCCTGTCTCCACCTTCTTGCTGTGCAGATTTTAATGTGCTCACAGCACGTGCACTCACCCAGACTCATCCCTCTCTGTCTCTCACACATGGGAGGTAGCAAAGGATGGCAGCTCTGCCGCACATCACGGACTAATGAGTAGAGTCGTTAATCATGTAATCAGTCATTTCCCTCCTGCCTCTTCCCTCCTCCTTGTCGTCCCTCTGACCTTTCTATCAGATCGCTCTTCTCCCCATCAGATGGGCTCTGACGGCTGAAATCAGAGGCAGGATTTCAGCAACTCGATCGTGGCTCTGCCCTGGCATTTTGCAGGGTGGTGCTGGTGTGAGGAATATCGGTAACACGGGTCCCACTCCAGCTCGAATTTCATTCAGGAGTCTTCAGGCTGCTTCACTGATAGCAGAGAAATTAGTTTTACTGTGACCCAGCGGTGCAGTGCAGCAGATCAGGAAATGGCCGGGTTTGGGGCTTCCTCTGTGGGAGCACAGGTTGGGATCTGTGGCATGGAGAAGTTCCTTCTGTGGAAGATGTGAGCTCTCAGAATAACTGTTTGCCATAAGCATGGGGCTTCTCCATCCATGTGTGCAGGGAGGACAGCGCAGCCTGCACCATCCTGCAGCCATGGGGCTCAGACCTCATGCCGAAGGGCACAGTGCATCCTGCGTGGGGTTTGCTGACCCCAGCAAGGACCAGGAAACAGCAGAGAGAGCAATGCAGGCAGCAAAGGCACTTGGAGACAGAGCAGATGCAAATCTGGGCTTGTCTCACAAAGGAAAATGAGTGAGATTTATGTTCTCCTGATTTCGTGCTGTGCTTCAGGCTCCACGCGACAAACCTCAGCAGGAGGCTGCTGAGCACAAATCCCTGAGGTGAGCTGTGCCCAGGGAGGACGTGGGGCTCGCTCCCACCTCCGGGCATCACCGCTGCATCCAGGTCAGAGGAGGTTGTGGGAAATGCCCACAGCCCTTAGGGAAATGCAGCAGGTAAGGTTTGGTCTGCCGGGTGGTCCAGAAGGGTGGCCTGACCCTGAACGAAGGCCCTGCCATGCCCCATGTCGTGGCGGGCTGCACCACAGTGAGCTCAGGGATAAAGAGCCAAAGGGTGAAACTCCCTGGGAGTCCATGGGAGATGCTCGTTCAGTGATGTATTTTACAGGGAATCAAGGTGGATGTTAGGATTGAACCAGCGTGGTCTGGCAGATTTTGTGAGGTCCCACACCTGAAAATGAACAGTATGAGGAAATAATCCTATAATGCATCCTGGGGAAAAAGCAAGGGACACTGTGGACTTGGTTAGAGGTGGTGACAATGAGCCAAGGCTGTTACCCAGTGTGTCAGGGCACAGGGACCCTGCACCGTGACAAGGAAGGGCAGGGAGGACACGCAGCCAACAGCCCATGGGAGCCAACAGCAGCGATCTGGGGCTTGTGGAGCTGTCCTCGGGGTCTGCAATGGCTCCGAGGCAGGGGCCAAGCACCACGATGATACTGAGGATGTGGTGAGCAGGGCAGGGCTTTGGTATGAACCAGCACAGGCAGCGGGAATGGTGCTGGGCTCTGCAGGGCTTGCAGCAACGAGCTCACCGGTGGTACCCGCGCTGCCCACTTCTAGAGGGGTTTGTTTGTGTGCCCTAAAAACCCTCCTGGAGGTATTTTGTTTATTTATTTATTTATTTTCTTTCCCTGAATGCCCTGGACTTGCAAAGCTGTTCTTCACGGCGTTAAGGAACATCTCTGTGGTGTGTCAGCTGCAAGCAGCGGGCAGAGCAGGGGTGGCGAGCGGGGTGCCCGCAGAGGGAGGCAGCGGGGCGCGGGGGGCACGGGGGGGTGGGAAGGGGTCGGGAAGCCCCAAAGGGAGGAGGCTGCTCCCGGGGGCTGCCAGAGCAGCTCCCCAGGGTGTGGGGCAGCCCCGAGGGCGAGAGGCGAGGGGCTGGAAGGGCTGCGAGCCGCGTTTTGCAGCCCGAGAGCCACCAGAGGGCAGCAGGTCCTCACGGACCAAGCTGGCCACAACTGCCCCTGCAGCCCCACCAGTGGCACGGCCACACGCAGCCCACCCCGCTCGGGGGGGCTCCCACGGGCACCCTCCTGCTCGCCAGCACCGGCACAAGGGGATGCACTCGAGTCCCATGTCCCTGCCGGACAGGCTGCGGTGATGCCCAGCCCCAAAGTGCCCATGCCGTCCCCGCAGGATGCCACGCCGAGGGATGGAGGCATTGCTTGTGGTTCCTTGGCGAGCTCCTATGTGTCACAGACGGTGTGTGAGCCCCAGACACGCAGGTATTGCTGCCTGATGGGTGGCTCGGCCCTTACGGTGTGTCCTGGGTGGCAGCAGGGGCTGGCACCGTGCTTCCCGTGCACGTGGCCGCACGCACCCCGAGTGGGTTCCCCGGCCATCGCCCCAGCCGGCAGTGATGGAGCCAGCCAGGCTCTGCACAGCCCCATCGGCTGCTGCTCTGACCACAGCTCACTGCAAGAGAAATTCCCAGGCAAACACGCCTATTGATTTCCTTTCTCGCTCCCCTTCGATGGATTTGCAAACAAACGGGGTGTTTTCCCACCAGGTAGCAAACCAGCAGCCGTCTTGGCCATAAATCCCCACCTAAATCCCTAGCTGGTGGCCAGAATGTCCTCTGCCTTGTGTGGGAATGCAGAGCCTAAATTAGTCCCGGCTGATCAGGCTGTGGGCGTCAGCAGGGTTAACCCGGAGGTATCCCCACCTGGGCCTGTTCCTTAAATTTTCTCACAGCGTCAGCTGGAGAGCCTCCTCCTCTTCTTGTTCCAAGCTTTTCTGCTGTTGAAGAGCTACCACATCCTACCCCTGATGTGGCTGCATTCTTGTGGTAAGTGGAGTGATTCCCGGTTTAGGAATGACTCGGGATCTTTTGGAAAAGGCACGGCTTAAAAGGCTGGACCATGAGCAAAACCATCGCCTCCCGGGAGCCCTCAAGACCAAAGAGCCCTCCGGTACCAAAGTTAGGTGCTCTGTTTGGAGGTTGTTCCAGCAGGAGTGTTACCACCATTCCCTCTTGTCCTAGCATGAGGAGGTGCTGATGATGATGCTGTGAGGCTCTCCCCACGTCTCTAGTCCCCAGCAGGCACCGTGCTCACTGCAGGCCTCGCTGCGGGGTTGTTGAATCCCGCTGGGGCACGGAGCCAGTGCCTCTGCCTGCCCTGTGCTGCTCATCCTCCTTCCTTACGCAAGGCTGGATGCTGAGCGGAAGGCTGCGATTTTATTTGTTGTGTTGTTGTTGTTGTTGTTGTTTTTCTTTCTAAATACATATTTCAGACAAACAAACAAACTAATAACTCCCACAAGTTGCCGTGATGCGTCTAACCACATCCGCGGCGCTGTGCTTCCAAGCAGATGTTGCCAGGACTCACTGAGTCTCCAGCAGCATTATGAAAGCACGTCCAGATGCAAGGGCTGATAAGGATTCCCTCCATCCCACCCTCCCGGTGCTCTGCAGCCCCCGTGGCCGAGCCTCGCCGTGCTGCCAGGCCCTGCAGAGCTCCCCAGCAGCGCTCACCTGCAAAGCCTTTCCCTGAGAAGGAGGCAGAGGCTTGGAAGGAGCGCTCGGGGAGGTTACCCACAGGGCTTGTGCAACGTGGACCTGAACAATGAAGCTAAATTGACTCGGCCCAGCTTGCAGTGAAGACAACAGGAGTGCTGTTGAGTTCACATGGCGTTGCAGCATTACATTGCAGGGTCTGGTTCTGATTCTCCAGTCCAGCAGCAGAAACTTCCTTCGGCTTCAGCAGCAGCAGGGCTGGGCCACGCGTACCTAAGTCCCAGCAGAAGCCAGTCAGCTGGCTGTCATTGCTGGTGAGCCCTCAGCAGCACCGAGGTAATAAAAGCCAGAGCAAAGCTCCAGGAGTGTGGGGGCTTCTCCAGCTCCTTGTCGGGTTTGCTTTGGGGAGCGGAGCTGCGCGTGCAGGCGGCAGAGCAAATCCCTTAAACCTCTCTCTGAGAGAGGGGAGAGGGAGACACAGGGACCCCTCAGCTCTCCCTTGGCCCAAGGGGCAGCGGCAGGTCCAGGAATACACCCATGTATTTGGGGATACACCTCCCAGATCTCAGTAACTCCCCCATGCGTCGCTGCGAGTGACAAGTGGTGTGGCTGGGAAGAGGGCAGCACGCTCTCCACCAAGGAAAACAGCTTTTGAGGGATGAGTGCAGCCCAGAGGCACCTGGGGCTGATGCTTTCATCCCAGAGCACGTTGCCCAGGGGCAGCACTTCCACACCGCCTCTCCCCGGCCCCAGAGGAGCTGGCTGGTGAGCAGGTTGCACTTCTGGCACTCTCAGATAGGTTTTAATAGAAGGAACGGGGGGATTATTTTGTTAGGACTGTACTTAAGCCCCCAAAGCTCATTCCACAAAAGCGACCAGGAGCTGCTCTCCAGTGCTGATGGCTTCCAAGTGCTCATCTGGATGAGAGCTGGCGATTTGGCACTGAAGCCCGTCTCCCTCTGCTGAGCCACATCCTATTTCATTTTCCTCATTTGGAGTTGTACCCAGAGCCTCTGCAGTATGAGGGAACACCGTGAATTAGTTTCCAGCACCCTGAACTGTTCACCTCAGCTGCAGTAACCCCTCCCGGCCCTGGGAACCCAATCTACAAAGCAATTCCTTTCCCCAAAGTGCTTGGAGCTTCAACCACAATGGAGAGGATTAAATGCAGACACCTGTTACCACCTCACCTATGAAATCCGCCGTGCTGACAAGTCTGCCACCCGTCACCTGGCTCCACGGTCAATCTTCTGTGGCTGAGAAGGTGGCTGCGAAGAGAGGGGAGCTGTGCTGTGCACGCAGCCTCCCCGATGAGCCGCTGCTTTTCCACCTCGTTTTATTTGCAGCCCTCTGCTCTGCCCCGTGTGCAGCTCCGTTCGGTGACTGCTGCTCCGAACGGCTGTGTCCGACCTGTGTTTCCATCAGGAGGAAGGAGGAGCCTTCATCTTCGTGCCTGTCCCTTTGGAGAGCTCTTTCAGCCACCACCTCCAGCGCCCTGCCCCTTTCCTGGCAGTGGAGGATAAAGGAGGTGGATGGAGGGGCAGGATGTCCCAGTGGGGTTAGCTGTCCTGCAGGGAGGAACTCATGCTCAAAGGTTTATTTTACTCCTTACTCACCTCGGCTTGCTCCTTCCAAAGCAAGGTGGCAGCTGAGGAGGACCAGGGGAGGCTGCTCTTACCACGTATCCATCCCACCCTGCAGTATTTGTTGGTACGCTGAGAGCCCCCAAGGCCACAAGCACCATGCACAAATGCACCGCGTGCCCCGTGCTCTCCGAAGCAGAGGGGACGCAGGCAGAGAGGCCCAGAGCAGAAAGCCCAGAAATGCTCCTGAAATGAAGCATCCCCACCCAGCCTGGGCTGCCACCGGCTCAGGAAGGAAGGTTTGATATCTCATTGCCACCGTGAGATGAAGTGATTCGGCTTTTCTGCTGTGTGCTCATGTTCTCCCTTAGCGCGTGACTCCAAAACTTCATCCCGTGGAAGAGGTGACTGCTTGGGCTCTGGTGAACGAGCTTTGCAGCCTGAAGAGTCACTGTTGTCTTTTTTCTCCTCTTCCTCTAAGTGCCTTTCAGTGGCTGTGTTACAACAAGAGTTGGTCTGATCCAGAGGCCAGGAGAGGCTCAAGCTTTGCCTCGTAGCCTCCCTCTCCATGAGCCACCTGGTTGAGCAGTGTCATGGCTTTCCCTTATGCAGTTGCCTGGAGCCACTCTCCCAGAAGATAATCTTTCCAAGAGCCAGCTCTGAGGCTCTTTTTCCATGTCTGTGTATCCCAGTGCCTCCCAGATACGGAGGCACCTCCACCACAGCCTTGTTTTAATTTATCTTAGCAACTGTCCCCCTAATCCCGCTGGAGGACGGGCTGCCTGGAACTTGCTCGTCTTCCCATGACGGCTTTGATCCTGCGCACGTAAGTGTTCCCTGACAGCCTGGCAGAAGGGGAAGGGCTGTCCCTAGCCCGAAGGGCTCCGAGAGGAATGAATGAATGCTGTGTTTATTTGGATTTCTAATTGACAAGTGCCTCGCCAGATCAGCTGCATGTCACTGCAAGCCGAGGGCACGGAGACAAAACTCCTTCCTTTGCAGCAGCTTCTCAGGATGGGGAAGTTGTTGCTGAAGGCAGCATCCGTCCCCGTCTGGTGCCGTGAGCCCTGTTTGGGCACAGAACATGAAAGCTTTCTCTTCTGTAGGCCATGAAGGTTGGGTCTTCCTTCTTCAGTCAACCCAAGAGGAGAGGTCTGATTAAAGAGTTAAATCAGCGGTGTACAGCACAAAGAGGGGACTCCTGCCTTCTCGTCTCAGGGTATCTCCAGGTGCAATCCTTTCCTGGACCTCACTGAGCTTTTGGGCCAAGTCAGAAAAAAAAAAAAAGTCAGTCTTTCTGGGTTTCTCTCCTCACAGATTAGACCACCAGGAAGCTTCACCATGGGTTTCCAAGTCCTGAATGTTTCCTAAAAGCAGGGTCTCGACAGCTCGGTGTTGGAAATGCTCCTGTCTGTTCCCCTGTGGTGAGACCGTTCTGTTCTGCCACCGAGCCTCTCTGCCGTGGGACTTCATCCCATGCCAAACCTCCTTGCCTTTGCTCAGTCTCGGTGCCCTGCCTGATGCATCGCCCAAACGAAGGGCACAGGGACCGGGGAGGGCTGGTGCCGGGTTGGGGTGAGGGCACTCGGTCCCTGACGAGTCCCTTTGGAGAGGTTTCTCCTGGCAGGGAAGATGCACTCGGGTGGTTTTGTTTCATTGCAAAGCGCAGAAAGCGAAGATGCAAATCACAAAAGAGGAATGAGGATACGGTCACTTCTAGAAGTGTTTGGCTGCAAATGCTCCCGCTTTCGACCCGCTCCCCGGCAGTGACCTGCCAGCCCTGGTTTTCTCCTTCTCTCCTCGACCTTTCTGCTTTCCTGCTCCCACCTGGCCCACACCTCCAGCAGCTGCATTTATCCTGGCTGCAATGAAATTTGGCTTTGGGGGAAAGGCCCGTGCCGAGGTTTCCTTCACCCTACTTATTTTCTCCCCTCTCTCTAAACCAGAAACAACGGAGCTCGGGAACAAGAAGGAACTGAAGTCCATGCCGTTCATCACCTACCTCTCGGGCCTGCTGACTGCACAGATGCTGTCTGACGACCACCTCATCTCCGGCGTGGAGATCCGCTGCGAGGAGAAGGGGCGCTGCCCATCCACCTGCCACCTGTGCCGGCGCCCGGGCAAGGAGCAGCTCAGCCCCACGCCCGTGCTGCTGGAGATCAACCGTGTGGTGCCCCTGTACGCCCTGATCCAGGACAACGACACCAGGGAGGTGAGTGAGCGGGTGGTGGAGCACCAGGAGCTGCCTCTGTCTCCATGTGGGGGAAGCGGGAGCGCAGCCAGAGGGAATAAGCAGCCCCTCGGGACGGGCCCGCAGCCACAGGAGGTCACTGTTACTCCAGGAGGGACCAGCAAAGCTGGAGGTGACCCTTCCCTGGGGCTGGGCTCCTCTCCTTCCTGTGAAAACTTCAGTGGTAATCATCTGGAGATTTATTGCCCACTTTCTCTCTCCCCTGCAACCCCCCCCCATCCCCTCTGCAGCCCCCTAACCCCAAATCCAGGAATGCCAGACCTGCTTAAAGTCACTTATTAGCACTGAGCCTGCACTTGATTAAGATGCAGGGAGAGAGCCAGCGCACAGCAGCTGTGGGTGGGACATGGGGCTGCAGGTCTGGAAGCAATCCCAGCAACCTGGAGGTGTGACCACCAAGAATGATTCTTCCCCCTCTCCCAGATCCATGGGCAAAAGAGCTGCCAGGCTTCTCCTGGCACCCTCATGGGGACTGTCCCTCCTTGGGAACCCCTTGATCCCGTTCCTGCTCTTCCATCTGTTAATCTTCCTGGCGCCTCCAGCAGCATCCTTCCAGCAGCAGGGTGGCAGTTCCTTTTGTGGGGTGAGAGGTAGGTGAGGTGCGGGGAAGGGGCTGACAGTGACAGCGAGCAGAGACCTGGGGCACCCACACTGCCCCTGCTGACCACCAGCCCTATGCCCTGGCAGCAATGCCACCCTGCCAGAGCTGCAAAGCGCCCTCCTCCTCCTCCTGAAAGGTGCCTTCCTCCTCCTCTTCCTTGCCCTGGGGTTGCCTCCTCATCCTGGGGAGCCACGGCCTGCCTTTCTCCAGCCTCCTCCTCCTCCTCCTCCCCGGGCTCAGCAGAGGGCTGGCCCCATCAGCTGCCACTGAAGGACTGCCAGCATTGTGCTGTCCGTCCAGGCGCTGGGGAGAACAACAACCAAACAGGCAGACAAAGCAGACCCCAAAGAAGCAAACCTCCAGGTGCTGCCTGCATGGGGCAGGGTGCTGGAGCCTTCCTGCCGGCGCTGTGCGATGGGCAAAGCCTCCCCAGCCTCTCCCAGGGAGGTGGAGCTGGCAGTGGTCAGGATTTTTGGGGGGAGAGAGAGATCAGGAGGAGGTTATTTGCTCTGAGAAGCCATCCCCTGCGTGGTGGGACCCAGCAGGTGTGCCTGCTTCCCCTGCCAACGTGCCGTGAAGCTGCAGATTTCAATCGCTGCCTCGCTCTGTGCACCAGGACGGGTGCTGGAGGGGGCTGTGCTGCCAGCAGGGTCTGGTGCAAGGCCCGCAGGGTGCGACTCCCTTTTCCAGCATCACTTTGGAGTCTGGGGGTGGTCCCAGGCACTGGCAGTGTGGCATTTGCCTGTGGCATAAACAAGATTTGCAGATGGCTGGGGTGAGCACTTGGACACTGCAGTTCAGAGCACGGGAGGGTCCCTTTGTGCAGGGAGGGGGACGTCGGGGTGGCAGGCTGGGGACACGACCACACCAGACCGGCCACGTCCCTCCCCTCCCAGTGGAGCATCCTCAGCTAACGGCTCTCCTGCCTGCTGTCCTGCTGTTTGTTCCCCATTTCTGTGGATAATAACTGGTAGAGCAGAGGCTGACCCCATAGGAACTGCAGTCAGATCCCAATTCCCTCACAGAAGTCAAAAACAAAAAGAAGGGGGGGGGACACACAACCAAAAAATTCAGATCTTTCTCTTTGCATGTATGTACACATCGACTGTTACACGTTATTGGAAAGGTCGTTAGGAAGGAAAGGTCGTTAACAGCACAGATGCTCAGATCTATGAGGTTCTGCTGAAGTTTTCTATGATAAGCCTGGCCACAGAGATAAGGCAAGCTGCAGGTAAAGAAATGTTGCCCGTGGTTTGCAGTAGGTGTGTCTGCTCATCCACCTCAGCAAAGGGAGTTACACGCTGGTTAAAATTTACAGCTACCTCGTGCACAGGGCCTTGTTCTGGGTTTCTGATGACCTTGCCAGACTTTAAGTGCTGGGATTTAAGTTTCCAGGCTGAGTGTCTGCCTTGGGCTGATTTGTGATTTTTTTTAATTATTATTATTTTTTGTATGCATGCATGTTTGATTTCAGCTAAAACTGACCATTTCCAAGAGAAAGATTAGGTGACAATATATTGCCTTGTCCATGTGAACTAGGTTGGAAAGCTCCTTATTTCCACATAGCTAGGGATGGCTGTTTTCTCCTCGCTTTGAAGCAAGGACATGAAATTTAGAAGGGCTCCAGGAGTCAGGTTCTGCCTCGTGCTGCCCAGGGAATGCTCCTCCAAAGCCATTTGTGCCATAAGCATCAGGAAACCCTCAGCTGTGGCTGATCGGGGAGAGTTTTGGTTTATGGCTGCAGTTCAAAGCCTCTGGTCAGCCCCCGGCAGTGTAAACGGTTCCCTCTGTGGCTTAACAGCGTTGTTGGAGAGCTTGCCCGGTCACTGATACCTGGGGACTGCACTGGTGCTAGGGCAGGGACATCCCAGGCTGCTGCTGCCATCCCAGGACACGCGGTGATTTCAGGCTTTGTCCAAGAAAACATTCCTGAAAGGCGATCTCAGCTGCCCCAGGAACTCAAAGCTTCTGGGGAGGGAGGCAAGAAGAGGTGTGGGCCAAGGAAACGTGTTCAGAAGTCCAGGTACCTTTTGGAGAGCGTCGTTGGATGGCTTTTTCGTAGCCATCACAACTGCTTGTGCCCTGTAGCAGTGCAGGCACCAGAGTGGTTAAAGCAAAGATCCCTCCATGGCTGTGTCCAGGTGAAACTGGAGGAGCTTCTTCACTGTGGGATTGTGGAAGAAACCTGCACCCGTGTCCGTGGCTGGGCAGACCCAACAGCAACCAGCCTCTGCCCATTTTGTGCCTTTCTGCTGAAAGAAGTGCCCAGGCACTTCAGGTCAGGGCATATAACAGGAGAGAAGAGAGACCTGGTGGCTCTGTGTGGTTTCCCTCTAGTGAAGGTCCCAAAGCCAAAGGATCGGAGAGCTGCACACCACGACAGCCAGCGAGCCAGTTCTGGTGGCTTTCCTCCTCCTCGCTGCTCCACTGAGATAATCCTGCCCAGCTTCACCCCACGGGATGGGCAAAACACTTCTCTCCCGTGCAGCTGTGGGATTGACGAAGGGCCCAGCTCGCCTCAATAATCACCGAGAGGCACCAAGAGGAGACAGCGGGCTCCCCGGGACGAGCGGGGACACCCAAATCCCCATCCCTCCCACCCCGACACGGCCCCGGGACCTGGGGGAGGCAGGGGCAGGCGCCTTCAGCAGCGAGCTCTGTCTGCTTTGTGCACTGTTCTCCCTCCTCCCTTTCCCCCCAGCACAAACACACACACACAAACCCCACGGCTCCTGCGGAGCAGCTGCAGAAGCGCTTAGAGGGTGGCGGGCAGGAGAGATTTATCCTGCTCCTGCTGGGAAAATGCACTCAAGCCCCGTTGCTTGTATTTAAGGAGACAAATGGACATTGAGCTTGGATTTTAGAAGACCCCTAGGACCTTCGTTTAATTTGAAAATTGAGTAATTTCAGCGTTCGTCTGCAGCCACAAACCCCTCGCAGCGCACCCAACCCAGCCCGCGATGTGGAGGGAGCGTGGGGCTGGCCGGGATTTGTCTCCACCGGGCTTGACAGGTGCCCAGCACGTGGCTGGGACCCCTCCAGGGCTCTCTGTGTGGCCAGGAGCTGCTTCACCACCTGTACACGCTTGCACCAGCGGTGTGCATGTGCCGGAGCAGAGGGACAGGCGGTGGTGACATGGTGGCAGTGGTTTTGGAGAGCGGTGCTGCTTTTCCTCCCTGGTTCCTGCTGATCTCTGCACCCTTCCCGGGCTCACGATCTGCCCTGACGGCTGCGTTTCAGCACAAGTGCAAAGTGCAGATGGCTCTGGCATCTCTTGTTGGTGGGATTTGGTCAGATCTCAGGGTCAAGGTTGTCTCGTACTTGCTGTTCATATGATGTGGGACGGAGCCTTACCCTGGCTGCATGCTTGGAGCACCGCTGTGCCTTTACCCCAGCCCTGAATTACCCGGAGGGACACTGAGAGCCCGTAACGGGGTGAAACACCCCGCAGACATCCATCACCACTCACTGGTTGGGGTGAGGGGGAGCCCACCCTGATCTGTGCAGACAAGACTCACACTGGGGCTCTCCAGCACCTGGGCAGGGAGCTTTCTGTGTGTCCCCCTTGGGGACGTGGCCCTCGAAGGGCAGAGCAGGGGGAAAGGAGCCCAGGCTCAGCGCCGCACGCAGAGCGTCGTCCCTCCCTGTGTCTTTTCCGGAGCAGCCTCCAAAGGCACAGGGAGCTGGTGCCAGTGATTTCTTTTTCCACTGCCAAAACCTGAAAGGGAGCCAGGGCGAGCGGGGACAATGTTTGTATTGTCGAGGTGAGATTATTTTTTTTGGGGGGGTTGTTGTTGTTGTTTTGGTCTGGGCTTTTGGGTTTGCTTTTGCTTTATTTGAATATCTGTTAATTGGTCGTCCTCCTCCTCGTGCCAAAGCCCGGCACTTGTGCATCCCGACGCAGCTCCAGCCCACATCCGACTCGCGTTAGGCGGGGGAAGAATGGAGGCTTTGTAACCACCCCGGGGGGAGCTTCGGAGCCGAGGTGTGAACGGGGGCGCTCCCTGCCCTGCGAAGGCTCTCCTTTTCCCCCGCTGCCAGCTTTTACGGTGTCCTCTGCTGCTCCCTCGCTTCCCATCGATGCCAGAAGCCAGGATGCTGCCCACCCTGGGTCCCTTCCAGCACCCTGACCTTTCCGGCAGACCGCTGCAGAGCCTTCCCGGGATGAAGTGCTGCTGATGCTGCTCCCCCAGGCCCGGCGGCCGGAGGCAGGCAGGGTGTGAGCAGCAGCAGATGAGATCACCTGCCAGCAGCAGCGGGGAAACTTCATCCTCCTTCGCCACGAACCTGGAGCAGACTTTCAGACGCGAACTGCGTGATCCTGGAAAGAGTCTCTGGCCTGGGAAATCCTTCATTTTCCTCCTCCTTTCTGTTTGTTTTCCTCCTCCCAGAGATGTCTAGACGACTAAGGAGCAGCGTTTATCTCTTGTGAGCCTCACTGTAAGGGCACGGAAAGCTTTTCTTCCAGCCACCCTGTCGTGGTGATAGCATCCCAGCCAGGCTGTAAAATGCCTGCTTGATCCTGCATCCCCAGCTCTCCTTTCCCTTGATGAACAGGCAGTACTGCTGGTATCTACAGGCTGCATGGAGCGTGGCAGCACCGGGGAGCTGCACTCATCGGTGGCCTCAAAGAAAAACTCCTGAAGGAAGTAATCAGAAAAGCAGTGCACAAACCACAGTGTGCCAAAGCACCAGCTTCTGGTTCACCTAGGGTACCTGCAGCACGTCTGCCTCCAGCCTGCCTGCTTCTTTGCGTGTTGGTTGTTTGTTTTTTTCCATCATCTCCCTGAATTCCCTTTTTAATTCTAGCAGAAACTGAGGTGTGCCCACCAACCATAAAGAAACATAGACATAAAGCATCGCTTGGGCCAGATTTTCACATCCCTACCAGCCATGGAGAAGACCAGATTTGCGAGGGGAGATCAGCACCCAGCTCACACCCTTCCCAGTGCCCCATCTGGAAACAACGGGCTCCATGCTGTGTCCTGCAAATGCTGACCTGCAGTGTTCCTCGTGTCCTATAATTTTTCTCTCCGGGGATGTCAACAGCAAGCCCGCGGTCAGAAATAACTTGCTGCTTCTCCCTCCTCCAGCTAGGTCTAACAGAGGACAAAGAGGAAATGTTCTTCTCTGCTCGTTGCAGAGCGTCTGAGCTATAAAACGGGGCCAAATGGCCTCCCCCTGAGCACAAATAACAACAGGAGATAGATCCATATGCAATCGAGTGTAGGATGAATGTGCCTAGCTGATCATTCATTTCCTAATATTTTTTTTTATGAATAGGCTTAACTTATGGTAAGATGGGACTTTATGGTCCTGTAAGTCTTGCTCATGTCAAAACAAATGAACTAGCCATCCTATGGGGGAGCTATCAATCCGATATATGTGTGCGCATGGGTGTGGGGAGTCAGACCTATTATACCTTTAAGAGCAAATTAGATGCTGTTCCTATGATTCATAATGCTATATATCTAATGGCATGACTCGTCATCTAGAAAATAAACGTTTTGAGCCAGTTTCTCATCTCATAAATTTCCCCTCTGGCACTGAAGGACATAAACTAAATGGGCTGACTCACAGGCAAACAATACAATTTGGATACTTTTAAATGAAAGACAAAATTGCCTTAGGGCACGGAGGGGCGTTGAGATGCGGCTGGCAGAGCAGGGACAGCGCGGCCAGGGGGCAGAGCTGGTCCCAGGGAGCCCTTGCAGAGCCTGGTGGCTTTGCACAGCTCCTTGCCTTGGTGTGGCCACCACGGCCAGGCATCCGCTGAGGAGCTGGAGGTGTCAGAGACGGGCTCGTAACTGTGCCTGCTGCCTCCTGACGTGGAGAGGACGCTGCAGGATGCTGAGCGAGGCAGCAGGGAGGGCAGGAGATGCCCCCAGGGGATGCTCTTGGTGTCTGTGTGTTCTGTGACCAGCGCCTTCCCTGCATCCATTGTCCATTGCTCTTGGTCATCCTCTGCCACTGGGCTCCTGGATGAGGCTATGGGGAGTTCATGGAAAGAAGCATGGGCTTGGTCTGGACACTTGGCTTCAGGGCTGGGAGGATTACAG
Source organism: Aythya ferina (assembly GCF_964211825.1). NCBI lineage: Eukaryota > Metazoa > Chordata > Aves > Anseriformes > Anatidae > Aythya > Aythya ferina. The sequence continues at coordinate 8,238,261 of NC_140318.1, forward strand.
ACAGAGCTCCCAGAGCTCCCTGAGACCCTTCATTTGTACCTGGAGTTTCTGTGGGGCCAGCGAGTATCCCCAAGGGGCAGACAGGAGACCCTACAGAGGGCACAGAGCCTCCTAACACAGCGGTGAGCAAGAGCTCCATGCGCAAGGAGCTCCTTTATGCACAATCTTATTTCTCCCTCAGTTTGCTCCTGCTACTTCCCCACCCTTGCAGGCAGGAAAACCCTGAAAACACCTGGCTGGGCATCCTGCTGGGCACTGGGGGAGGCTGGGCACCAGCGTGTGCCGTCCGGCCGCTCCTCCGTCAGCAAGGGTCGGGAAATGGGAGGCTGCAGCCCGCAATTGGAGGCCGCATCGATTTGCTAACCTTGTTTGCGCGAGGGCTGACAGAAGGCAGATGACGGCTGGGTACCTGCAGGATCTAATTACGACGTGGGTAAGGCTGGGCAGGCGCAGCGGAGGGGATTGCTCATCCAGCGTTGCACTTAGCATGGAAAAAAAAAAAAATACACCCAGAAAGGAAGGATTGACTCTTGGGTTTGGCAAAAGGGCAGGGATGGGGCGGGTGGGATTTCTTCCCCAGGCTGAGGGTTGTGCCAGGGAGGGAGCGTGCTGAGCGACGGGGTTGGGGTGACAGCAGAGCGGTGCCACCGGTGTGACAGTGCAGAGAGTGCCAGCGTGCTGCTGTGACCAGGCAGGAGGACAGGGCGCTGCAGGCAGCGAGCTTGTGGGGACAGGAGGAGGCACAGCACATCTGTGTGGGTGATGGGGATGGGGCAGGGCGGAGGGAGCAGGCAGAGGCATGGGGGACACGCGGGGTGGGACACGTTCCCTTGGACATCCCCACAGGGACCCTCCTGACACCCCCCTTACGGCCCCTGGAGAGGGTCGAGGCTCTGGGCTTGGCACAGGAGAGGACCTGTCCCTGCGCCTGTCCTTCAGACCCTTATTCGCAGAGCATCCGCTGCCCGGTCTCTCTGTCATCCTGGATTTTTTTCAGACGACCTAGTTATTTGTCACCACCGCCTGCTGTGTGCGCAGAGCGCACCAGCTCGCTGAGGCAGCACGGCCACTGCCTCCTGCCTGCATCCATCCAGCGAAGGGGCTTTGGTGCCTTCTGCAGCCCCCGAGGGAGCCCAGGGGCCGCTCCTGTGGCCCTCCTTCTGTTTCTGCCCTGCACAGACCCTGTGGTCTCTGCAGGCACGCACCCACACCCATCTAGCCGTGTGCCAGATAGGTTCCTTTCTGCCCTCCACGCGTCCCATTGCTTTGTGATGCCCTTTCCAGCCCGGCGCTTTAATTACTTCCTAAAGAACGAAATAAAATAACATCACATTTTCTCTCTCTCGGTGTTTTTTCCCCCTTCTGGAACAGTGCTGCTCCGTAAATGTCTGGGAGCAGAGGTATGGCAGAGGCAGGCGCCGCGCTGAAGGTGCCGGTGTGTTTGGGGAAAGTGGCACGACCCCAGACAATAGCAGCCCTGACGTCAGGCTCTATTTATACCTCCTCCTTTCATAAACGTCCCCGGGACGGCGCTTTTCCTACAGTTCTCTGCTAAATGCCACATCCCCCGGAGCTGTCCCTGTCCCCCCAAAGGGCACGCTTTATCTGCAGGGTGCGACCCGGCAGCGCGGGCGGTATCGCCGGGGCCAGGCATCCGCAGGCTGCGGCTCCCGCAGCGCTGCCGGGCACGAGGGAGGGTCTGGGAAGGCAGCCCAGCCCCGAAATGTGTGTGCCAAAAGGTTAAAGGCATCACAGAGGGGTTTGTTTGAGCGGGTGTTGGGGTGAGTTTTCTAGCGGAGTCGGTTTTAACTCTGGCTGGGTTTGTGTGCGGGGAGAGGTGCTGGCTTCGATGGCCATGGGACTGGCAAAAGGGAGCGGGAGAAGCCACCGTAAAACCACTCAGGCTGAGCTGAGCAGCCTCTGGGGTTAGGGGTGCCCCGTCCTGGACCACGGGGACCCCAACCCAAGCTGGAGGCTCTGTGGGGTCAGGCTGGGGAGCATAGTGTGAGAGGCTCAGCCCGATGGCAGCGGGTGGGCGCTGCTTTGGGGTCAGCTTGCACTGCGAGGAGCTCCTGGGCAGGCTGAGGGCAGCCAGCAGAGGGGAGGCTTCCAGCTGGAGAGCACCCACAGGTACCTGCCGGGGTTGTTTTTTTCTGATACTGCATTTTTTTCTGGTGAATACTCTTTATGTGAGTGAATAAAACATCGTTTTGCTCGCAGGAGGCAGCGTGTGTAAACCTGAGAGGGATGGAAGTGGTGTGTGCTGTGGGGTCACTGCATGGGGTCAGAAACACCTGGGGGGTGGACATGTGGAAAAGTTTCATTGCAACAGCACTGGAAGGTCCCCTAGAGGTGATGTCCTGTGTCACTAAGGGGCTCCTGTTTGTGTTTGGGGCAGTCTCGGTGCACCACAAGAGCCCTCTGTGCATCGTGCCGACACCTCCCATCCCCACCCCACAGCAGCACAGAGGGGGAGCCCCAACCCCAATCACTGTTATGAGGGAGCTGAAGCCCAGGGAGGTGAAATGCCTCACCCGGGGCCATGCAGGGAGCCAGTGGTAGGGCAGGGAGGACCCTAAACCCCCCCAGCATTTCCCAAAACCCTCACTGTGCACACGGCCGAGCTGCTGGCCGCCTTTCCCCGCGTCCTCAGCGCGCACGTTCATGCTTTGTGCTCTCCCGGCAGGCTTTCAAGGGCGCCCTGATGAGCTCCTACTGGTGCTCGGGGAAAGGCGACGTGATCGAAGACTGGTGCAGGTGCGACCTCAACGCCTTCGACGAGAACGGACTGCCGAACTGCAGCCCCCTCCCGCAGCCCATGTACGTATCCCCGCGATTCCCCGCAGCCCCCAGTGCCCACCCCGGTCCCATGGGACGTGGCTCAGGCCCCAGGCACCTCCTGCCCTGCATCGTTGAGCCCAGGGCTGCGGGCCAGGGCGCCTCGCTGCCTGAGTGATGCCTTTAGGATATCCTGGCTCCGGCCGTGGCCCCTGGAAGGTTTCCTTCCAGATTTTTCATCACCCGATTAGCAGGGCTTGGAGAACGGGATTTCAAATGCTGAAAGAAATGGAATTACGGCGCGATCCATTGCGGCTTGTCAGAGCGAGAGCAAATAAGGAGCAAAGTGATGGGAAATTAGCTGAGAAAGCAGGAAGACTGGCTCCAGCGAGCCACGAGGAGCAGAACACCTTAGCGAGCCAACATCCTCAGAGGGGAGTCTCTTCCCACCCCGAGTTCAACAAACACACTCGTGTGCTGGAGCCAGGCGCTCCGTAGCCCCGAGTTGTGTTGCGTTGCTGCTCAGCCCCGTGCAGAGCAGCACCTCTGTGCTAGCACGGCCAGCAGCCCAAAGCTGCTCTGCCTGCCCCTATGCCCCACTCTGGTCCCCACAGCACTCTGCGTGCAGCTGCCCTGGTTTTCCTTTTGCTCACGCCCATCAGAGGCTTGCTTGTTTGCAGCTGGGTAAGCTCACGGCCACACCTGCCCCTTCTTTGCTCGCTCCCCGTGCAGCCCGGGGCCCTCCCTTCGTGTAGGCTCAGCCCCACTGGGCTACGTGGAGGTTAAGCTGGGTCCTCCCCTATTCTCTTGCTCCTGGGCAGCTGGCTCTTAGCTCCCCGTGGAGCTGCTGAGCTCCAGCAGCTCTCCCAGGCGATGAGCCCTCCTGCAGACGGGACGTTTGGGGTTGTACGAAGCTCTTGTAGGAGCTGGGAGGTAAGAACACCAACCCCAACAGACTGCACCCAGCTGGCAGCTTCTCTTTTGTGCCCACCTACCTGCTCTCCCTTCACCCCCCTGTCCCCATGGTCTGTGTGCACATCCCTGTGTGTGAGGGTGAGAATTTGGGGTTTGTGCTGCTGGGAGAGGGGATCCCCTGGGAGGGGAGCTGATGTGCTCTTTGGTTTCCTCCTGCCCAGCCTGCGGCTGTCCCCGAATGTGGAGCCCTCCAGCACCGTGGTGTCTCTGGAGTGGCTGGACGTGCAGCCTGCCATCGGGACCAAGGTGTCTGACTACGTCCTGCACCACAAGAAGGTGGACGAGTACACGGACACCGACCTCTACACAGGTTGGTGGCGCCGCGGCGGGACGGCTCCGTGCGCTCCGGAGGGCGCACGGCGGTGTGCATGGTGCTGAGCCCTGATGGGGTCCTCCTCAGAGCTGCTGCTTGCGTGCAGAAAGGTGCAAGGAGCAGAGGTGTTAGGTGTGGTGTTGGAAGCTCCAGAAGAGGTTTCTGAAGGCTTCTGTAGAGATGGGTATGGGAGGGGAAGGGGAAAAACAAAAATAGAGCATGGAAGAAGGAAGTAATTTGCTTTTTTTTGGATAGGAGAGCTGTGAGCTGGAGTTGTTGGTTGAAATGACTTGAATTGACTGTTTGATGCATCAGCCTGAAGTGCTTTGGGGTGCTGGGTGCAGGGGGAAGGTCAGCACGCAGCAGCCAAGGGCTGCACAGGGCCGTTCCACTGAGTGGGGATTGCATGCCGGCGGTTAGAAGGACACGTCGAGTTACCTTGCGCAGCCAGCAAGGCAATCCGAAGCCTGCGATGTGTAGAGGGATCACTTAAGCAGCACATAACTTCTCCAGGGGAACCTGAACCTTCCCTGGGCTGGAGCTCAGTTTTCAGCTCAGGCGTGGGCTGAGCGCTCTGTGCCCTGCGAAGGCTTTGTCAGAGATTCAAGCTGTGCTCCAGGAGCTGCTGGGCAAGGTGCAGGATGTGAAGGATGGAGCTGGATTTGAGCGAATCAATGATTTATTTCAGAAAACATCACTGGAGGCCTTGCGTGATGCTACTGCTGCGTCGAAAACCAGGCAAAACCTCCTGCTGCTTTCTGCTCAAGGGCTTTGGGTTTAGCTCATTAAAGAGGTTGGTGGGAGATGCCAGAGGCAGCCTGGTGCTGGCTGAAGCTGGGAGCTGCCTTTTGAAAAAAAACAAACAGGTGCTGGCAGTACCACAGCTCCCCCACCTCTGGCTGGGGGAGAAGGTTTCCACCTGCAGCTGGAGAGAGGCATTGTGAGGGCTTTGTGGTGATTAAAACCTCCTCGGTTTAAAGGTTGGGCTCGGTCAGCTGGTGGCAAGGTGTGCGTGGCCAGGCTGCCTGCAAGGACACAGCTGAATGTGGGCACGGGGCTGGTGCTGCTGTGGCTGCTTTTACCGTCAGATGCAAGCTTCTGTTCCATGAGATTTGGACTTTTCCTGCTGGGCAGAGCTGGAGCTCACCCCAAGGAGCTCTGTTTCCTTGCTCCCACATCAGTCCCACCCTGCAGAAACTTCCTCCTGCACCTTCTTGCCAGGGTCGTGCCTCCACTTTCTTTATTCTTGGTGTACAAAAGGTGAAGGGTGGAAGAAGGCTTGCTCTGTGTCTTGGAGGGGCACGCTCCAGTAACGGGGAGGGAAAACAAGCCACCGAAGCACCGTGTTTGGGATGGGGATTCCAGATTGCTCACACCTCGGTCAGGTGAGGCCAGACTGGGGAAATGTGGGGTTGTTGCTTTGAAGTGGCTGGAGCTCTGCCTGGCAGCCAGAGTAGGAAAGGCAGATTATTATTATTATTATTTTCTTTTTATGACCGCCATGTGTTAGGCGATTGAATTCGTTGTGAGGAGCTGCCCTCCCCTCTACCTGCTCTGGGGGACTGTTCAGGACAGAATGACCCCATTACCAATTAAAGAGAAAAGCCGATCCTAAACCTCTCCTCTTTCTCTGCGCTGTTTATAACCAAACAACATTCCTTCCTTCATTCCTTTCTTACCCTCCAGGCCCCTCTCACCAGATGACTTGACTCTTGCAAGTACCTTGCGTAGGTCTGCAGAGCTGCTGGCTGCGACAGCTCTCGGAGGCTTTCCTTGGTGCCGTGCTGCTTCACCCTGACCCAAAACCCAGCCGTGGGGATCTCCTCCTCACCACCACCCACCCAACACACTGCAGCATGTCTCCATTCCATCCGAGCAGTGTGCACAAAAAAAAAAAAGGAAAATGAAGTCAACCCTAGAAGGGGGTTGCAGGAAGGGAGATCCAGAGGGTTTTATGGATATCGTCAGGTCTTCCTTCCCCACCGGTCCTGGGGCTGCTGGCAGGTAGGAGCAGGGTGCTCCCGGTGCTGGAGGTGCTCCCTTGGCAGTGCTGGGAGGATCTTGCAAGGTGTGAAGGCTCTTGAGAACACTGCTCTTCATCCCTTGGATCTCCTGAGTTCAAGCATGTAGTTGTTTTTTTTTTTTATGGCTGTGTCTTTTTATTGCAGTTGTAGCCACCTCTTACTGTGCTCCCTGGCACGGGCTGTGCTCTTCAGCCCTGTGGCAGGCTTCACTTCTGGCTGGTACCTGGCTCCTGCCTGCTGCCCCCCGCAAAAAGCTTCCAGGCTCCCATACTTGCAAAACTCCTCGGCCTCCCCCTTGCTTTGCAATTGGAGGCTGAAGCCTTTCCCTTGAGCCACAAAATATCTGCTCTTCTTCGTCTTGGAGCTGAGTCAGGAGCAAGGCAGGGGGCTGGTGGGACTCGCGCCCCCTGCTCCTGGGATGGGGCAGAAGCAGCTGGGAGTGAGGTGTGGGTCGGCTGCCCCCTGGCTGGACGTGGTTCATAAAGAGGCTTCTTACTGGTGCTTGGAAGTGCACGGCCCTTGGACCATCTGATGCTAATAGGAGCAGTTCCCGAGGTGAACTGGTGTGCGAAACAAACCACGCTTTCAACACCACTGCGCGCGGAGAGAGCCTCTCTGCTCAGGAGCCAGCGGAGAAGACAGAGAGCAATTACATCCCAAACTGTTTATTAAAACTTGTGGAAATTACTCATAACTCCATGTGTGCGACGGCTTTGTAGTTGAGTGATGCTCTTTGTTTGAACATGAGGCTCTCGCAGAGGGCGCAGGCGCGCGTGTGTGTGCGCGGCCGGGCCGCCAGCGCATTATGTCATGGACGAAGCAGGCGCTGCACTTGAGAGAGGGAGAGAGAGAAATGTGTTTTACAGGGTGAGGTACAAACTGAAATGGCTGTGAACATCTGGAACTGATATTAGGCTTGGAAAATGTTTTCTGTCACTCCAACACTCCTCTGGAGGAAGGTTTCTGAAGTTAAGAAGCTCCAAAGGGGATGAGGGGGAGGGATGAGGGGATAACGTGACCACCGTGCAAAGTGCTTTTTATTTCTCTGGCCTGGTTGCTGTAGCCAGCCCGTGTCCCTGCCCCTATCAGACGAGGGACCTGGGGTATCACAAGGGCTCGTTGTGGTGGTTTTACATCAAAGATCCCCAGCAAGAGCTGAGCCCTGCCATGGGAAACGTTCCTGCGCGTGGGGCGCTGCGTCCTCCAGCCAGGGTGGGGTCGGAGGACAGAAGGCCGCTTGTTTTCAGGCTGGGAGGCTGGGTCCTGCTGCTGTGATCTTCTCACCGTGCCTTAAGCCCCTCTGCCGAGAACCTCACAGGTGGAGGTGGCAGTTGGTGAAGGCTGGGTGGTGTTGGCCACGGTTCATCCTCCTCCTCACCTCTGTTCCACGCACGTCTCCCCAGGCCTCTGCTTTGGCACGTGCACCAGGACAGATGGAGCTGCTCCGTGCCATGGTGGGTGGGAGGCACTGATGCACCCAGTGTGGGGCTTCAGTGGGCAGGAGGGGACTGGCTGGGCTCTGTGGCTCGGGTTGCAGTGATGCAGAGGCTCCTCGATGGCTGGCCCCTCTTGGGTGCAAGGGGGTGGTGCTGTGACATTGCTGATCCCACCTCCTGCTCGCCGTGGTGGGGTGGCTGTTCAGCCTGGGGGCAAAAATAGCAGTGTTAGCCAGAGGTTTAGAAATTAGAGAAAAAAAAAAAAAGTGCTTTAACTGCATTCATAGTGCATGTACAGCGGGGCTGGGGGAGGACAGGGCAGTGGCTGTGGGCTTTGGCTGGGTGATGGGTTGGGGTCCGTGAGCAGAGTTTGTGCCACCCTCAGGTTGGTGGCTGTGTTGCTGTGATGTTCCTGAGCTCCTCTGTCTCTTTCTATGTGTTCCTCTACCCAGTGAGGTTTTACAGAGGCTCTCCGCTGCGAGCTTCCTCCTGCAGTGCCCGGGCAGTGCTGCTGTTCCTCTGGATGCCCCCAGAGCAGCCTGTGCCAGCATCCTCTGCTCCCAGTGCTGCCTTCAGCACCCATTCTGCAGCCCCTCCACAATGCTCCAGGGTGAAAACTGTGGGGCTGCTTCTAGAAAAAGCACCAAGGGTGCTCTCTCCATCTCACATTTCCCCCCTTCCCTCTGAACAAAAGCTGTCCTCTTCCAGCAGCAGGAGCAGGCTGCCCTGTGGGCAGTCCCTGGATGTCACAGAGGGGCCTGGGGAGGTGCCCACCACGGCACCTTGTGAGCTGCTGAGGCAGGAAGGGATTCTCCCACGTTTGGTAGAGGATGGGGGCCCCCAAGACACAGATAAATGACTTGTTTGAGGTCGTGGGAGCTGGGCAGTGAATTACTCAGCAATAGACCCTCAGCATTGAGGGGTCACGTTCCTTGGGCACGGAGCTGTCCCCTCCTGCTTGTGTTCCAGCAGCCAAGTGGGTAGAACGGCGAAAACGCAGAGCAATGAAATGCCCTAGCCCGGTGTCTTCAGTTCTGTCAGGGCTCTTAAGCTGTGATTAATTGTGCTCTTAGTCATATGGCCTGAATTTCTGGGTAGACCTGTCTGGTGCCAGGAGTTGGCCTCAATGATCCTTACGGGTCCAACTTGGGATATTACTCTGTGATTGCCTCTGTCCTTCCAGTGGTGCCACTTCTGCAGCTTGCTGTGTGCCAGCAGCTGGGGATGCTGTGGGACGTTAGCTGGGACAGAGAACACAGCAGGGGATGCCTCTCGTGTGCTTGTACGCAGCGGTGCTGCTGTTGGTCGTGAGCTGCCACATCCCAGAAGGATCAGTCCCAACAGAGACCTCCAAAAAAGGAGGGGAACAGCAGCACAGGCTGCCGAATGCGCTTCTTGGAGGTCATGTAGATCTTGGAGCAGGAGAAGGCAGCCTTGGGCTGTTCAGGGTGCACAGGGGCTGTCTTACACCAGCACGGCCTGGCCGCGTGCAGCAGGGCTGTGACAGGGAGGAGAGCCCCTGGGTGAGCTGCAGAGCGCCAGGGGGACGGGCTGGGTGGGATAACTTGCAGGAGGAGAGGGAATGGCTCTATAAACCCGTGTGTCACCACTGCAGGCTCCTCCAGCGCGCTGCTGTTCTGCAGGGGACTCTTTGAATCTGCATCTCCTATAAAAGAAAGTGAAATAGGTCAAACCAGCAGGTTTGTGCTTTGTACACTTGCAAGTTTCGCTCCGAATAGAGGCTGGGGTGTCTTATTTATAACTGTTTGCTGTGCTCTCACAGCATCCTTCTGACGTGGCTGGGGCCGTGCAGAGACGGCTGTGGAACGCTTCCACACCCCCCTTGTGTGCAAGCTGTGCTGCTAGGCGTGTGAAAAGCAGCCACAGACTAGAAGAAGGGGAGAAAAAATGATTTGGCCTGAACAAGTACTGTGCCTGTCAGGAAGGAGTCGGTGTGCTCTCCTTAAACCAAGTTACCTCCTTAAAATAATCTTGAGAGCCCTATTTCCAAGCGGGCTGGGCACCACAGAGGTGACATTGTGCTTCAAAAGCTGTGGGAGTTTGAGGTCAGTGGCTATGTGAACATCCAGAGTCTTAATTAATGCCAACAAAGCATGGAGTGTATTAGGGCTGGAGTCTTTAAACCAGTAGCTGTTAGAGATGTTAATGATCTCGTGTGGGTGATACTGACTGCTGCTGTGAAGTCCTTCGGAGGTAAAACGCTCCATACTGATGGAGGTGCCACATTTGTAGATGGCTTTTTTGTTTCTAAGTAGGCCCAGGGGACACCAGCTCTGGGGCTGGTGGATCAGAGCTGTAGCTTGGAGAGGAAAAAAAAAAAAAAAGCCACAATGTCTGTTGGTTTCAGGAGAGCACATCTTCTGCAGCCTTCTCAGGGGCATCTGTGCATTTGGCTTGTGTTTGGAAGGGTCTCTGAGCAAAAGTGGAGAAGACCTGATGGTGGCCAGGAGCTGGTGATCCACCACTGCTGATCTCCTCCTCTGTCCATACCTGCTGGCTCCTCATGGACCTCTGTGGGCTCAAGCAGGGGGTGTTTGGCTGATGGTAACAGCCCTGAGGTGAGGACTGTCTCTGCCCCTCGGGTGCCAGGGGTGGAAATGCAGCAGCCGGGGCTCCTGCTGCTGCCTCCTCTGTAACCAGCACACGGGTGAAGCTGTTTTGAACGCCCAGAGGACCTTTCTCAAGCACTGAATCCACTTCACTTGTTAACAACAGGAAAGTTGATTCAAAAAGAAGCCTTTGAAGAGAAGGTCAAGTTTTTGGAAGCTGCTTCCTGGGCTGTGTTGTGTAATAACACCAAGCAAGTGCTTAATTTTGGCCATTACGCTCGCTGTGAAGCACTGACTTCTCTCCCACTGGGACAGCTGTAGTTATTTCCACCTACCAGTGTCATTTCTGTATCCTGGAAAGCAGAAGGGAGGTGGAGGGCTCTCAGCCCTCAATTAGAGTTGAGTCAGTTGCTGAAGCATTTCATTAATTCACATTTCCATAGGGTTGTTCCAGGCTTCTATTTTTATCTGCCCAGACACCTTTTGGACAGAGCCGGGCACTATCTTCATTTTCTCCCAAATCCCTTCGTAGGTGGGGAGCTGGGGCTGGCCCCAGAGGACGGAGCAGCCTGGATGGTGCTGAGGACTCAGAGCTTGCCAAGGGCTCTGCGCTCGGAGCCACCTCTGCCTTGCGGCACCGGGCAGCTGGAGATGCTCCCTTCTAGCAGAAAGGGCTCTGAACTTCTTAAATGGCAGTTAACGAGGCCAGACGTGGGTATTTCATTTTATTTTTTTTTAAGGTCTGTAATTTTACCCCCTAGGATAAAGTTTCTCCTGATCTGGAAAAGTCAAGGCCGCAAATCCGCCTTGTCAGAAAGCATCAGGAGAGAAGGCAGCTAACGCGGCTGGACTGCTCGTGGCGTGCGAGCGCGTCAGCGGAGCCTTTACGTGGGAGCCTTCATTGATTAGAAAAGCCTGTCTAGTCAATAAGTTGTGACTGGGATTTGGAGGGAAGCTCGGGCTGCGTCTGCAGAGCTGGTGCTTGGCCACGCAGCCCAGAGAGGGTTGGAAAATGTGGGGCACAGCGGGTGCAGTGCGACCCTGCTCGGGGCGGAAAGCTGGGTGTGAGCTACACCCCGGCCAGCCCTCCCTGCCAGGGTTGGATCTTCCTGGAGGCTTCCCGTGTTCTTCTGGCTAACCAGAGCCTGAGGTGGGAGCCTGAATGGGGCGGTGAAGCTGCTTTCCAGTCCTCTGCCTGCTGCTGGGGCTTCCCGTGCATATGTTCATTTTGTCAGGAGGCTGAAATGCAATCCGGGCAGTTAGATAGCATCCCTCCACACGTCTCTGGAAAGAAATAAAGGTGCAAAAGAGATCAAAGGAGGCACAAAGGCTGCCCTAACAACCTATCCTGTCCTGTTTGAAGTGCAGGAGGTACTCTGGGGACAGTCCCAGAAGTGGGACTGCCAGGGTGGTAAATCAGCCTTGCCCTGAACGTTACAGCTGTTCTCAGCCGGGATCCTGCTCTGCCATACCAATGCCAAAGCTGCTCTAAACCCACGCTGCTCCCCAGGTGGCTCCGTGCTAGGTGGCCCTTTGTCCCTCCATCCCGTGTGCCCTGAGGACCACCACCTCCCATCCCCTGCCTCCCAGCTCCCCGGGATGCTGCGGGCTGCTGTGGCTCGAGGCGCAGCGCTCCCTCTGTTCCCCGCCTCGCTTCAGAGCGAGGGAAGTTGAAGCAAAAACCAGAGAGGGATTAAGCCTTGAGTCGGGGGATTTGCCAATTAAAATAGCTGCTCCTCCCGCAGGTTTCGTGTGATACAGGAGTAGGGAGAGACCCTCCCCGTCTCCCCTGTGACCCCTTCCCAGTTTGTTCAGCTTGCTGGGGATCGAGATGTGGCTCTCAGGAGGGAGGGGGCAGCCGGGGCTGTGTTACACCGCCCGCTGTTTGGATAGGATAAACCTTTCCTCCCCGTAATTGGGTGATTGGACTTGGGAGCTTTCTCAGATATTAATCTGCAGACCCCAGAGGGGGTCAGATTAGGTTATGGAGACAAAATAGGAAATACTGCTGTGGCTAGTTTGGGTTATGGGGGATAGAGGGGATATTCTGCAGCACTCCCCTGCTGGGTTCCCACTGACGGAGGGGTCAAGGAGCGGTCTTATCTCAGCATCACGTTGACTTGGTCTTTGCTGGGAGCGGCTGCCTCTGAACTCTTTCCTCCCCTGTAATCCTGCTGCTCCACAGAACAGGACCACGACCTCCCATTTGAAACAGGGAGGGGTGGGCAGCGATGACCTGCTGCTGGGGCTTGTGAACAGAACAAACTTTTTTTTTTTTTTTTTTCCTTCCCCCAAACAGGTATTGTGTCATGAGGAACCCTGGGGTAGAAACAGCTTCATTTTCTGAGCTGCTGTCACTTGGACAGTGAGATCCTCCTCCTTGCTGGCTTGTCAGAGGGAAGGGGGTTAGTTTTTTAGTGGTCCAGGGTGGGTGACTTACAGCAGTGGGCATGTTGACACGCACTTTCTTCTGTCCCATGTGATAGATGTACGTGGGGAAGGACCTCGTGCCAGTCCTGTCAAAGCTGGCAAGACGAGCTCGTACCCAAGTGTTTCAGGGCTGTGCTACTTGGGAATGCTGCACTGAAGCAGCATCCTGGGGGTACTGACAAAGGGAAATTCCCCATGCGTGTGCTGAGCCCCGTTTGGTGTGTGGGGTGAACCCTGCAGGCTGCCCTGGGAGCAGCTCCCAGCGCTCCTGGATGTGAGATCTGCTGACACAGAGCTGGCTGCGGGCTGCAGCGCTGCTTCCAGCCCTCGCTTCTCTTTCGTTAACAGGGAGATGGCAGAGAGGGGATGGCCGCTGAGTTAATGAGGGAAGCTTCTGATCACAGCCATTGGAGTGAAACCCCGAGGTTTTTCGTGGTGATTTGGTGACTCACCCTGACAAAGCTGGGGTAGGAAATACCTCACTGGCTCCTTTTCCTATGCAGCAGCCTGGCTCCTACACTTGCTTTGTTGTCCTTGGGCCTGGCCTCACCACCACGAGCATTTTACACCCACTGGTAAGACCTGAACCTCAAAGATCAGTGGTCCGGTGCAGCCTGATCAATTAGCTGCCTTTAATGAGGCTCATGATTTGTTTCCCTGGTGCTAACCCTAACCACTGTCCCAGGGGACTGGCGAGCCGGGGTGTTTGGGTACGGCTGGGGGACCCCACTGCCTTCTGCCCCCTGGCACACGTGTGCACGTGTGGGGACACTGACTGCAGGAGTGCGGAGCAGCTAGCACCGCAGCTGTCCTGGGAGAAGAGGGCTTGCACGCAGTCACAGATAATACTTGGCTTTCCTTTATCCTCTGTGTCATCTGTGGAAATCAATAAATCTCGCTGACTTCATTGTACAGCCTGGGAAATTGAGGCACTCAGCAGTAATGGCCAGAAATTGTTTGCGGAGCCTTGTTCAGAGGAGCCAGTTAAGAAGAAGTGGTCGAAGCTCATGTACAGTTAATATTTACTGTGATTTTTTTTTTTTTTTTTTTTTCCTCTCAAGCCACAGAATTTTACCCTTGGCTTCAGGCTGTTTTCAGTTCTGTTCCCCGTTCCTGTAGGCAACCTCGGTGCCTTTTTGGTAAATGGAGTGTGTCAGACCCAGGCGAGTGTGCCCATCCTGCCAGGGGCCGAGGCGAGCAGGAGCTCCCCAGGGCACTGAAGAAGCCTTGGGGTCTGCCCCATCCTAACGCAGCCCCGGGGAGGTGTGTGCTGGCTGCTGTCCTTGGGGCAGCCCAGGGTCAAGGATGGGGAGATGGTCACCGCTGGGGACCCTGATGGGACAACATGCGGTGACCGTGGGGACCGTTCCCCCTTGGTGTCCTGGCTTCACTCAAGGTCCTTCTGCACCCTGCAGCCGATGGGGTCTCCTCTGTCAGACCCTCGGGACGGTGTCTGACTGCACGCCCGGACTCAACACCCACCCTGGGGTGAACCCAGGAGCCCGTTGCCCCCTTATTTAGGCTGAGGAGCTTTCTTTGCAAGCCCTCAAGGATGATCTAAGAGTGGTGGCCCTAAGTGCTTACAGTGGGGCACCAGGAGCACCAAGGGCAGCTGCGTGCTCCCCTCCCTGGCATCTGGGGAGCGCTTCTGGTGCCTGCCCTGCCTCTGTGTGTGTGCAGAGTGCCATCCCGATGCTGGGGCTTGTTGGGAGCAGGGATGGAAACCAGTATGTGAGCCGGGAGGGGGTACTCAGGGTGCTCTGGGCATGGCTGGGCTCCACAACCAGCCAAAAAGGCACCCTGTGCTCACCCCAGCTGCGAGCAGCTGGTGCATTTGTTGGGAACGTGCCCAGCTGCACTGGCACCAACCCTGCTTCAGTGTGGCCGAGTCAGGCAGCTCCATCCAGCTCTCGGCTGTGAGAGCCACCCCAAGAGCTGCAGGAAGGGTGCTTCCCCCCGGGGTACCCTGCAATAAGATGCCCACATCTGTGGGCAGATGGTGCTGCGGACACCAGAACTGGGGCTGGAGGTGGGAAATTCCTTCCTCCCTGCACCCCAGCCCTCATCAGCTGGCCTCCCCGGGCACGTGATAGGTTCCCTTTATCTGCTAATATTAGCCATAAAACAATCCAGCTCTGTCCGTAATCCTGTTAGAGCCTTTGACTCTTGCTCCTGTGACTCCCAGCAGCTCTAATTGCGGATACTCATGCTCGTGATTAATGGCTTGGTTCATCTCCAGTGGCACCGGTTTTACATGTGAAGCCTGCTTCCCCCCGTAACGAGTTGTGCAAAGGGGAAATAATCCCTGTTAAAAACCAACAGCACAGAAATGTGGCGTTGGCATCTCGTCTTCATCCGGCCCTTCTGCCTCCTGTCCATCCTCTCGCTCCTCTCCCCTCTGCCTTTCATCCCCGTGCTTACTGAGCGAACAACCCTAATTGCTGTGGGCTTTAATTTTGCTGCCCTGGAGCCCATAAATCACTCCGATGCGTGGAGCATTTTCATGCTCCTTAACAAAAGGAGCGGGATTTTCTCCTCTGCTGCGTGTTTCACAAGTGACTAATTGCATCAAGGCACCTTCGAAGCAATGACTTCATCAATTGCTCATCCCGCAGACGCACGGCTGGTTATATATGCCTGATCAGAATCCTACATTTATTAGGATTAATTTATTCTCCGATCATTTTTCTTCTGCCGCAAGGACAGGGAAGTTGAGTGATGTTACTTGCTCAGCTACGTAAGCACGATTTCTTGCCTCATTACTGAGCCTGAGATATTTTTGTTGCGTGCTGAAACTTCTCCAAATGAGAGTGAGTGATGTTATGTCTCAGACAGGAGTTATCTTGGGACACCACAGAAATCAAGTTATTTCAGGGTGCCTACAAATTGGCTTTAGATCCTCGCAGCCTTTCTTCTTAGCTTTCCCTCCTATTTGTCATGGGACACATGTCTGCCTGAGCAATAGTAAGCAGTTGGGGCTTTGTGTAAAGGGCTGGTGTTTCTCCCAGCTAGAAGCCATCTGAAAATGGGGATGCTTGCTCTAGGTTAGCAAATCCTTCCGATGCTGCTGGCAAATGTGCTCACGAGCAGGAGGGGTGCTGAAGGACTGGCCGTATAAAAAGGGATGCAGTGAGCGCGGGCTGAGCATCTCCGAGGAGGAGGCACTCGGACTGGTGAGGACAGAGCAGTAAACACGGGCGAATTCACACATTTTCTTAAAAGCTGTGGTCAAACCCTTTTGCGGGAGCAGTGCCTGATAACGATTGCCAGAAGCCCTCGCCTCGGCTCCTCGCCTCCCACCCCCAGAAAGGCTCCTCTCGGGGAGGGACGGAGCTCGTTTGCAGCCAGGCAGGAATTTTGCCTCGGCTACTTCCAGTCTGGCGTCTGCCCTTAATTCACTGCTGGCCCCAGCGGCCGCCCGGGGGGATTTTGCACAGTTTTAATGGACCAAACGGGGTCACTTTGAACTGGAGCCGCGCGGCCTGGGGGGGCCGTGGCAATGCTGGGGAGCCTCAGCTGGCCGCTGGGCAGGGCTCAGGCAAGGAGGTTTGGGAGCAGGGATGGAGCTGGGAGGTTTCCTTTGGCTGGGGAGCTCAGGAGCCCATAGCACGGGCAGGGAGTGTGCTCGTGCAGCGTTGGGGAGCTCGGGTTTGCCCGGGGAGCAGAGAAAAGGAGGTGACTGCTGTGGAGAGGTGGGTGGGAGGGCAGCACTGGACCTAGGAGGCGCGCCGAAGCCCGGAGCCGTACGGAGGCGGGCTTGTTATGTTTTGCCAACAGCAAGCTGGCAAGAAATCGCCTGTTTTGATGGCAGATCTTCTGTCCTGCTGGCTGTCCAGCATGGGTTTGCATCGCCTGGATTGGGGCTACCTCCTAATGAGGGGCAGAGCAGGGACCCAGCAGGCACGGAGCCCCCTGTCCCGCTATCCCTACGGCAGGGGGCTTGCTTTGGGGTGGCCGAAAAGGGATGTTGCTGAAAAAAAGCATGTCAAGAAGCAAGGGGCTGCTGGTAACTGAGGGTCTTTGCCTACAGAGGGGGCTCCTGCACTGCCCGAGGCCGGCTGGGCTGGGGAGGCAGGAGCGGGGCTGCGGAGGCTGCCAGCTGACCTTTCTCAAACAGTTCATGGGTTTCCAGAGCAGCCGAGGTGTCAGCGGTGTAGAGCAGTCACAGCTTCCCAGGCACTGGAGGAGGAAGGCAGGGGGCACTCGAAAGGGGAGGAAAAGGCTCCGGCCTGGAAGGGTGGAAACCTTGCAACCCGTTAACTGTTTCTCCGCGGTGAGAGGCGGAAAGCAAACCAGGGTGTGCTTTGCTCCTGCGCCTCGCTCGCACCCGTCCTCGGTGCCCTGCTCTGCTTTTGCCCTGCCTGGGCTTCTCTCCTGGCTTCTGCAAAGGCATGACCTAGATGGGGACTGGAAGGATCGAGGTGACAAATGGGCTCTGCCCCAGCACGCGGAGCAGACCTGGACCGAGCTGAGTGCTGGAGAGCAAAGCGTGCTCTGAGCAGCGTGCAGCACGAGCAGGGGCTGCTTATGCAGAGCCCTCTGCTCTGATGAAGTCTCTGCAATCAGATTTAATTAACAGGCATGGGCACACAGAAAAAACTCCTCGAGCCCTTTTCTTACCAGCGCATCGCTCTGCGTTTTCAGCTATCTTTGCTGGAAGTGCGTTTGTCTGGAGCGAGGGAAGGGGCTCTCGGAGCTGTGCCGTGGCAGCCCGGCAGTAACACGCTGTCGTTCGCGGCTGACAAAGCTCGGGAGTAAATTAGCAGGCAGAGTCTGTGAAAGGAAATGTTTCCTTAAACGTTTCCATAAAAGCTAATTGGCCTGTAAGAGCCGCGTACCTGTGGGCGCGCGGCGTCCCAGGGGTTCAGCGCTCACGGAAGCTATTCCTGGCTCTGCTAACAATGTTCGGTGTGACTTTGAGCAGGTCGTTTCAGTTCCCTGTGCCTTGGTTTCCCTGCCTGAAATGAGAAGAATACTCCCTTCCAGAGCACTGATAAGGTTCATGCACTAAAATTTTATTACTCGGATGGAGTTCCTTGGCAGAGGGATATTATGCAGAAAGAAGGTTAATGATGATGGTAGGCAGAGAATAAAAAAAGAAATTGCTGTTTTATTTTTATTTTGTTCTTTAAATGATGTTTAATAGCCAGTTTTCAATTCAGGAATAAAACCCAGTCCTCTGTGACCACCAAATTATCTCGCAAATGCTGTTCTGCGTGCAGACGGAGGAGAGGAGCTCACCCCTTCTCTCCACTCTTAGGAGCAATCAGCAAAACGCATGTTGGAGCAGCTGATCTCCAGAGAGATTTCCTTTTCCCAATTAGAATTCTCATCTTCATTCATGAATAATGAAGAAAGCGCTTCCCAAGAGGCCTCCAAGAGGTTTCACGGGTCTCTTAGTGCCGTAGGGCTGGGGTGGAAGCGCTGCTGTGCCGGGCACGGCGTGCGTCAGGGCTGCTCCTTCCCACAGCCGAGGCCGGGGGGACTGAAGCAGAGTGGGGCGAGGGGACATGCCCGAGGTGGGGTGGGAAGCCAGGCAGGCTGGGCAACACTTCTTCCAGAAGGAATTAAAGGCTGAACTGAGCCGTTATCCACCCCAGACCAATGCTGAATGCTTCCAGAAGCATTTCTAGGTGAACGTGCCCAACCACTGTGGTGACCTGGGGAGCAGAGGTGCCCCTTCCAGGACGAGCCTGTCCCCCGGTGCCCTGCCTGGCCACCCCGCTGTGTCATCCTCACCGCAGGCTGCGAGTGCCAACCACAGCAAAACACAGCACGCTCTGAGGCTGGGTGTTAGCTTATTTATTTATTTTCTTTCCCCGCTTGTTTTTATTTTTTCCACAAACACTGGCTACGTCAAAAATGCCATGTTCGTCACCCCCCAAACTATTACAAAAGCTAAGGTCAAATTCATGGAATAGTTTTGGCTGGGGAAAAGAGCAAGGGCGAGGAGCTGGGTCCCCGCTGGGCGAAGCGCGGGGGCTGCAGGACGCCGTCTCCTCTCCTTCCGCTGCCTGTGGCCGAGGGTTTCCCATCCCCAGGGCAGTGTCCAGCCGTGGGGTGGCAGCTCTGTGTGTGAGGATGCTCTTGGTGCTCGCGTGCTCTTTTTCCTGCTCAGTTCCACTGTGTGGAAATACCAAGTGAGCTGTGGTTTGCTAGGGGAGGTGACATCTTTTCTTAGGTAACCTAGTAGACTGGGAGAAAAAGGACAGACTTCTGGACATGTTATCACTGGCTAATCCAGATCTAATCCAGATCACTGTTCTCCTTCCCTCCTCCTGGTCCGAGTGCTTGTTGGAGAGGTGCTCACCTCCACCCTGGTGTCCCCATGGAGCAGGAACAGCACAAGAGGAGCCCTGCCCCTGGTTTTGTGGAGCAGCTCATCCCTGGAGCAGAGCACGGCCTTTTGTTGTGGCCATTCCTCAGCTGTGGTGCTGAGCACAAACCCTGCAGCTGCTGCCTTGCCCGGCACAGTGCTGGCAAGCCAAAACATCCAGCAGAGAGCAGCCAGGCTCTGATGGGCCAGGCCCTTGGTGCTCGTTGGAAAATCCTCCTGGGCAGATGAGAGCGCTTCCCCCCGAGGCAGGTCGGGCTCCTTGCTCACACCAGCAAGCTCTGACCAACAGCAGGTGCAAAAATCCCACCCCGGTGCCCGTGTTCAACTGTAAAGCGCTGGGCATCGCTTCCCAGCTTTGTTGTTGACCTCTTGCCTATCTCTGAGTTTCTTCCCACCATTTCAACTGTTGCTTTTGCTGCCTATTTAATAGGCTTGTAAACAAGGATTCTTGCACTGTCCCCATCCCCTCGTTGTGTTTGCTCAAAGCTTTTCCCAAAACTTGCTCACCCTGTGTAAACAGCCCCTTTTTTGCCTCATCCCCATGCCCTTCTCCCTCATTTCTCCACTCGACCTTGCCTGGCCGTGTCAGGGAAGGTTCAGCTCTGGCTGCAGGGTGCAGTTTCAAAGCTCATGCTGTGCTGATGAAACCAAGGGGCCGTGCTCCCCCCAACCCTTCCACCTTCATAAACACCATTGTGAATTTGTGGGGACAAGGGTTGATTGTTGATAGTTTTTTTTTCTATCTCCCCCATCTGTGCCTGCACAGAGCCGATGTGGGGCCGCAATGGTGACAGTATTTAAAGCAGGAGCTGTCTCTGGGTACTTATGTGTACAAAATCTCATACAACAAGACCCTGAGCTCTCTGGGGGCCTCCAGGTGCTACTGTAAGATGAAACGATCAAATACCGCTGCACGGAGAAATGTCACGGCGCATCAGTAAAACTCCTCTCTGTAAATAAGAGGAGCTCGGTCTATCTCTCTGTTGTAGAGCCATGGGGCGTGTTGTTGCCAGATGAGCCAGAGAGGTTTGTGTAAGGAATGATTGGAATCGATTGGAATTGGACTGAGGAGGGGCGATTGCCCCCCATGTGGTTCTCTTCCCCCCTGCACCCACCTGGCTCCGGGTCCTGCAGCATCATCGGCACGTGCTCTCGCCAGGAATAAAGCCAGCCCTCCCTTTTTTTTGACCTTAAGTGATGGTTTAGGATTTCTTTTATTTGTGGACCTCGTCTTGGCCTTCTCCCACTATTTGTCTCTCCAAAAAAAGAATTCTGCTCTTTCAATTTCTGAGCCCAAATTGGAGGGGGGGGTATTACCAATCGGGATCAGTAAATAGCTCATCTGCCTTCGTAACACTTAGCATTTAGATAGTGCTTTCCATCGTCAGAGCCCTCTGCAAACTCCAGGTAATCCTCCCAGCACCCCTCCAGTCGGGTAAGAATAACTAATCCCAAACAAATAGCTTCAGTGTGGAACTAATGTAGGGAATGGATAAGAGTAATTTCAGGTTTAAGAGAAAACTAGTGGGTAATCTTGCAAGAAAATTAGAAAAAAAAGGGCAGAGGGAAAGAAAAAAGCCCGAGCTATTGATTGTGAAAGTTAAGTCGCTTCAGCTCATTGACTGGCATTTCAAGTAGCCAGGACAGGTTGGAAATATTGCAGCTACTTAGCATAGCCTTGCCATTTGGAGGCATAAAGTACATCAGAGATTCAGTAATACGTTAAAATAGTTAAATTTAAAACGCATTCAATAATTTTTGTGTTAAGGTTCATTATTTTTTTCCTATCACTTAACAAAAAAAAATCTTGTAAATATTGAATTTCCTCCTTTTTGTGTGTTTATTTAATAACTGTATTTACTTATTCATTTTCTAATTTCCTCCTCCTTCTGTCATCTCTGGAAACTGGAGCTTGAGGAGATTTGCCCGCCCTTGGTGGTAGTTTAGTCAAAATATCTTGTCACTTGTGTGTCCTGGTGTGCTTTTTTTCCAAGCCTGGTTGAACAGTTGTGTTTGGTCATCAAATGAACTCATTAATCCATGTTCCATTTGGGACAGGTTTTGGGGGAGAAATGGCTCAGATTCTGGTTTTCTTTAGAAACCGAGAATCTATTTTTCCAGAGGACGACTTGTGTCCTTGTGTGTCCTGCACCACGTGCAGGAGCCCAAGTCCGAGGTGGTGATGTCCAGGCTAGGAGGCAAGCTGCAGGTAGAGGTTGGGTTTTCCAGCTCTGGTGGCTCGAGTCCATTTCTCTGCTTTCCAGCGTCAGCTGAGGGCACTGGACCAGACCTAGGGCTCCAGCAGACCAAGGCTGTTCTGAAACCCATGTGCTTGTGCGAGCATTCGCCTGTCCAGGACACTGAGCTTTCCCTGAGCTCTCTCCTGGTCTCCAAGACCTCTGAATGGGTCTGTCAGGGTGTTACAGAGGTGTGTTTGCAGGCACCACTGCAAACCAAGAATAGCTATAGAGGATCGTAAAGACTTGTAGCACCAGCTCTACTGCTCTCAAGTGCTTTATTCCCTTATATTCGCCTAAACCCCAAATCCACCGCTGCCTGCCCCAGGTATTTCTAAGCAATTACATATCTGCCTCGGACTTTTTTTCCCCTCCATCCTTAGCCCTGTGTTTTGAAAGGAGAAAACCAAAACATGCCTGAGGAGCACTGAGCATGGCCACTGATCACAGGGATGGAGCTTGGGGGTGCACGAGGGGTCCAGGGGACACCCAGGGCAGGCACCCACCCTCCCCTCCACCCGCCGGACCCCTCTGCAGCGACCTTCTGGGGAAGAAAGAATAATAAAGGCTTGGCAGGTCTATTCACACTGTGTAAAATTGAATTAGCAGAGGTATGTGAGGAACATGGCTCAATTTCCATGGGGATGAGGAGATCTTTATCACCCCCCCCCCCCCCCCCAGGATTATCCTGTGCAGCACAAAGCCCCTTTTGGGGCTAGCAGGCAGACGTCCCCCGGTGTGCCTCGCCGGGGTAAAATCAAGGTGATGTCTGAGCCAGGCTGGGCTGGGGGCTTAGCCACAGTGGGAGGTGGGAGGGGGAAAGTAAGCAGGGAGGCTGCAGGGACCAAAATGAAGGTGTTCAAAGGTGCAGGCTGGAGATCGAGTGGTGATAAGAGCCAGGGACCCCCTGTTGTTTTCTGCCCCCTCACCTTGATGAGGCGTGGCACCTTTTGGTGCCCTCTGACCAACCCACAGGGTAAGGGAAAGCTGCTCAGAGGGCTTTGCACCCTGATCCCCAAACCAACAGCACCAGCTCCTCTATCTGCTGCTGCTGACCCCTGCGTTCAGTGGGAGATGAGAAAATGGCCAGGAATCTGTCTGCGGAGCTGTTAGCTCTGCTATGAAGGGGCTGTTTGTCATCTGCCGGCCAGAGAAAGGTCCCCGCAGCCTGTTGGAAACCCTGCCCAGCCCAGTGCACCCCGGCGAAGGGCTGAGCTGGGGTGGCAGCACCATGGTGCTGGTGAGGGGTGAGCAGGGGAGGGACATGGCGGCGAGGCCTTGCACTTCGGGCAGTGATGTGGAAAGGAGAAGCGAGGAGCCCAGCTCACACACACCCTGCACAGCCAGGCCGAGCTCGGGAGCGAGAGGCCTCTTTGCTTCCTCCCCTGCACCCCACAGCGGGCGGGTGGGGAGGGCTGGGGCTGGGTGGGGACCTGGCCAAGCCGCTCGGCCTTGCTCGCCAGCACAGCTGAGCTGGGGCAGCGGGTATCCGGCACCGGGGTGCTCCTGGGGCCGCAGCAGGGAGAAGGGCTGCGTGCCCACGTGGTGCTGTGAGGGCCGAGGAGAAAGTCCTCGAGCGGTGTGGGGTGGCTGCACTCGGGATTTAGGGTTATCTGAGAGCAGAGTCCTGCCGTGTCAGGTGGGAACTGGGTTTTGTATGGTGTGAGCAGCACAGGAACTGGTTCAGAGGAAAGGGTGAGGGGTTGCTGAGGGCAGAAGGGAGCCCAGAAATGAGAGACAACCAGGGTACACATGGAGGGAGCCCTGCAGAAGCCCCCAGGAGAGCCAGCCTGGTTCTGGGGTGACTGGTGGAGCTGGGAGGGCAGCCGGGTCTCTCCTGCCTCCATCCCCATCAGCTGGCTCTGTCCCTCTCGGCAGCGTTCCCCCACCCCAGAGTGATGGCTGTGTCAGGACGGCAGCAGCCCCATTCTCAGGAGCGGCTCTGCCAGGGCTGCTCGCCGTGACCTGTCCATCCATGGCTGGGAAATGGGGCCCAAAACACCCCGCGAGGAGCAGCTGTTCCCTCTGGGTCACTGCCCACCCCGAGCACCTCAGGCCAGGCTCTGTCAGCGCTGCCCCACACACCGACGAGCCTCATCTTTCTTTTTCAGAAAAGCCTGCTTGCTTGAGGTGTGACCCTTCACCATCATAAAAGTTAAATTTCTTATTTGCCAGAGGCTTGGGCACAATCTCTGTGGCTGGGACCCTTCTTGGTCAAGCCTGGCCCCTTAGGGCCTCCTTGCACCTCTGTCATCCCCCCAAAACAGCAACCTTGGTCTCCAGAGGCTGTTGTTTTGCAGCAAGGAGCTGCTCCCTTCCCAACGTGTGTGGCTGTTGGTAAACACATGCTGCTCCTGTGCAGCACCTGCGTGCGAGGGTCTTGTGAAACCTGACATCCTAACACCTTCCCAAACGGGTGGAAGGTGCAGGGGCGTTCGAGGTGCTGCTGCTGGGTGCCCTCAGCCACCCCTCTCCTCCTCCCTCCTCCTCCCAGCACCGCAGGGTTGCAGTCGGCAGGTTTGGCGCAGGGAGAGGCAAGGCAGCGTCATCCCTGCTCACCAAGGGGTTAAAAGCAAGCCCCTCATACACGCCAGGTTGTGGTGCTGAGCTGTGGTGCTTAGCTTGGCCCCGGAGCCAGCGCAAGCCCCGGCACGAGCTCCCTGAACGCCGTCTCTCATCCCCGTGCCGAGCCCGCAGCCCTCCAGCTTGTTTGGTTTTGTCCTGTAACCAGCCTGTTTATTGTTCTGAAAAGGTTAAATTGGTCAGGGGAAAAAAAAAAAAAAAAAAAGATGGATTTTTTTTTCTTCCCCTTTCTAATGAGAGTCTGGGGACCTTTTCCCTGCTGACGTCAGAGTCGTATCCAATAGCCTTTGCAGTGAGGCCTGATTTGCAAAGGACACCCTGGGGTAAAGCAAAAATCTTGGTGAAACCGTTAAAAAGAAAAAGCACCCTCCGAGATGACTTTCTGCTGCTTTTATGTCCTGATTTCACCTTCTAATTACCAGCCCGGCCTTATTTATTTATTTATTTCAAGCTGGGAAGGCCGCCTGCAGCCCCCCATGCGTGTGCGCGCACGCTCCCCGTCCCGTCCCTCCCCGTGCTTGGCTCTCCCCCCCCCAGCTGCCATGCAAGGCGAAGCCAAGCCCGAGCAGCTGGGCTGCTGCGTCCTGCCTTGGCCGGGAAGCCGAGGGGGCCCCGTCTGGGTCTCTCTGAACTCAGGCAGCCCCAGCGCTGCCATTCGCGGCGCCGCAGCACCGGCTGGCTCAGGGGCCGCCACCGCCGCCTCCCTCCCGTGTCCAGGATCGGGCAGCGGCCGGGGGCAGCTGGGGGTCTTGCCCTGTGCTCCCACCCTGACGGGGTTTTGGGGGCTGTGTCCCAGCCCTGATGATCCCAGTGGGATCACCGATGGGATCGGCAGAGGTGCCACGCAGCCCTGTCCCCACAGCAGGACCGTCGAGGGTGGAGGTGGCAGGGAAATAGTTTTCGCTTGCCCAGTGCCACGCTGGGGAAAGCTGCCAGAACATCCAGTTTTGTTGTCGTAGAGGGTTTGTTTTCATGGAAAATCTTTACGTTTTCCGTTAAAAGCTTAGCTGCCTCTCCCTGCCTGCCCATGCTGCTGAGGGACGGAGGCCTTCGGCAGCCTTGCAGTGCAGGAGCTGCTGTTGAAGCCCCTTTGTGCCAGGGCCCAGCGGTTACGTCCTGTTTTTAGTGGCTGATCACAGAAAGTGATGTCCCTACACCCCCTATGCCAGCAGCAGGGCTAGGTGGGAGCAAGTGCCACAGGTACAAGCAGCATTCAGGCTCCACGAGCCACTGGTGTCCCCTGGGCTTGCCCTTGGAGATGTCCAAGTGGATCCTTGTGGCGCAGGGCCCGGCTCCCTTCCTGGGGCGTGTTAGAGGCACCCAGACCTCTTGGATGTTTTTCTTCAGTGGTTTTCTGGGTAGCTTGTTTGCTGTTTTTGAGGACTCTCAGAGGAAGATGTCTCATCCTCTTCACAGCCAGCCTTGATGAGCCTTTTCCGGGCTCGGAGGTTGCTTGTTTGGAGAACGCGGAGCAGTTCTGCCCACGAGGCAGTGACAGGACCTCTCTGTGTCCCGGAGGCACAGCCAGAAGCCCATCTCCTTCCCCCAGTGTCGAGGCGGCCGAGGAGCTGTGAGGGGTCCACACGGGAGCAGCCCTGTACACCTTCCTCCGAGGACAGGGACAGCACCACCTACGTGTCCAGCAAAAACCTGGAACTCAAACAGGACAAACTCAATAGCAGTGCAGTTCTGGGTCCAAACTTTATGGCCATCCTCTTCCTAATAAGTTGAATCTCTTCCCGGTCCGAATACATCCAAGCTTTGAGCAAGCTCAGCTTCTGCTCTGGCTGTTGAGCCAAACTTTGCAGATTCAGTGTCTCTCCTTTCTCCTGCTTTGCTCTGGATCCGTGTCAGCACTTGGTAGAAGATCCGGGCCCAGCAGCCGTGCTTTTCTCATCCTCCCCAAAGATTTTCCTGTCCCACATCAGGGTGGCACCACTCGTGCTGGGTGCACCTGGCCTGGTGGGAAGGCTCCCAGCACACCAGGGCTGCATGGCACAGTATGGTGGGACAGCTGGATTTCAGTGAAGCAATTAATGGGACTTGCTCTGAAATTATAATTAGCATCTTAGTGCCTGTTAAGTGCAGGCCATGACTGTGCGTTACAGGTTTCATTGGTGTGACCGACCTGCCTGTTCCTCTGCTGAGCACTGGCAGTGAGGAAATCGTGCTGGCAAATATCCCTCCTTGAGCAAAATCTCCCTCCATGCCCTGATGTCGGGGGCAGCAGTACGTGGGGCTGAGCTTGTGGCTCTCGGCTGGTACCAGGCCTTGGCAAAACAGAGCCCTGCACTAAAGCAGGTGCCTGGGCAGTGTGGAAAGCGGCTTTGCTGGCATGCAGGGAAGGGCTATGGGATGAAAAAAACTCAGGATCTCATCTGTTTTAGGGCAAGATTTCTATCCTTGCTCTTTGGAGTGACTGGAAGCCACAGCTGGCTGGGCGTAAGGAAGGGTGTGTGTGCTGCCTGGCTGTGTGAAGGCCCCAGAAGTGATTTCTGGATGTCTCATGCCGGGTGCAGTCCTGAGGATGCTCCTTTGGAAGGGGGCCAGGTAGCCAAGGCCTCAAGAGCACGAGCTTTGGGGAAAGGGATGGGCAAGGAAACACAGCGGAGCTCTGTGACGGCTTGGGCACGCGACAGTGGCACAAGGGAAGCCAGGACTGTCACCCAGCAGAACAATGACCCGGGGGGCCCCTGTCGGTGGCACCCCAGCCACCCCTGAGCACAGCCTGCCCTCGAGCAGCCGCCTCCTCCAAGGAAAACATCCCGGCTGCTGCGGCGATTGAGCAAGAGGCCGGCGGGGCGAGCGCGGCAGCGGCGTGACGCAGGCGGGCGAGGAGCTCCCGGCTCTTGTGCCGGGCTGCAGCCCCAGCTGTCCTCTTGCTGTGCTCCTCTGGAAACCTGCTGTACAGCCAAGTTTTGTCTCCGAACAGCCGCGATACATTGGGAAGGTCGGGAGCACCCTCCGGCTGCCCCTCCTCCTCCTCGTTGTCCTTCATCTCCCTTTTTTTTTTTTGTTTTGCTTCCTCCCCTCCCCGCCATTGCCGCTTGCTGCCGCTTCTCCTCGCCTCGGAGTTACCTTCAGCAAACACCGCTGCGGCCCGCCTGAGCCAGGCGAGGCCCCGCTGCCAAATGTAGGCTTAGAGGCACAGCACAGACACAGCTCCATTAAGCCAGGCTGAGCCTTACGGGAATCGTTCCTGGCCTGGGCTTGGAAAACAAATATAGCATGTTGGTTTGCTTTGGCTGCGCCAGGGGGGTCACGCAGGGACACAGGTTTGCTGTTCTGATCGGAGGCAAGGTCCAAAGAGCGGTGTAATAGGCTGGAAAGCCGTGGAAATGGTCTGTCATTATTTACACGTCAGGGTTAGAGCCAGCGAGCGCTGCCGATGGGCTCGTGGGGACGGTGCAGGGCGGCAGGAGGCCGGGGGGTGCTCGGCCAGGGCAGGGGCAGGTGGCAGGCAGCGTGCGGCCCGATGCTGCTCCCACCCAGCCTTTACACCCACCTGGGCATTCCCAACCAGGTATCAAGTCGAAGCATCCTAGGGCCGAGTTTTAGCAGAGGTTTTGCCTCTACAAACCGGCCCCGGGTGCTCCTCCATGCCACAGGGCAAGCGTGGGGTGGGCTCGGAGGTGGAGGCTCGTGCCGCGGGCTTTGCGTGCTGCCCCAGTGAGTGGTGAGCTCTGCCCCGCCTGCAAAACCTGGGCAAGGACGCTTCTTCTATTTTTTTTTTTAATCCAAGTGAGCTTTTTAAATTGCCAGTTCTTCGGGATCAAGATTTTTCATCCATAAGGCATCCAGCATGTGTTGGCTATTATTTGGGTATGTTATTATGAGTCAAGTAGGCAGTAATAATTTATGTTGGAGCTGGAGCTGACCTTTGTACACGAGGGAAACCAACCTGTAAAGAGAAACAGTGACGGCATCCACCGTGTTTACTGACATTTTGGCTTTTTACTGGCAGGTTTTCAAACACCAAAATAAGGCAGTAAGTGGGTTCTCTATAAGTACGCACAGATATGTTGTAGGAACGTGATGTAGCAGTGTGGGGTTTGTTTCTGTATCTTGGTGCGTGCGTGCATGGTTATGTAGGTACACAAATGCATGGATCAAGTTCGCAAAACTAATAGCTGAATGATTTTCTATTTGCATGTTTTCTATTTATGACCAAAACACAACTTCCTTCTCTTTCATAACCCAACATTTCAGTTGCAAAACAAAAAAGCCATAAATCTAGATTATATATAAAAGCTTCTCATATCATCTGAAACTTATACTAGACTAAGAGGAAAAAAATACCTCAAAGTTAATTTACTATTTTTATTGCTGTGTTTGGGGCAGGGGGAAGAAATACAGGCTAGTAACAAGATTCAGCCTTTGATTTTTTTATTATTTTTATTTTATTTTTCCATTACACTTCTCGGTAGTTTCACCGATGGCTGCTAACCCCACCCGGGAGGTGGGTATGGGCGTGCGTACGTGCACACACATGCACACGCCACCTTTGATGGTCACATCCAGCCCTGCCCAAAGCAGACAGCTCTTTGACTGTTCACTCATCACCTTATAAATGCCTTTTCCTGCACGTACTTGGCATCGGTATGAAGCTAACCCTGGTTGCAGGTTTGCTGCTGACCCATTGTGTGAGTTAAAGCGAGATGCTTCACCCGTGGGTGCTCCTTCACCCTTTGGTTTGCTTGGGGATTTGTCCCGGGCAGGGGCCGTGTCTGTGTGCCCAGCACGATTAATTAAACCTGGGGAGTGGCTGGATATTCAGTCCGAAGGGAAGAGAAGTACATGTACACAGATATACATATATATATACATACACAAAATGCATGCATTTAATTATGACGAAAGGGAACAGTTCCCCCTTTTTCCCTCCTATAATCATTTGAAATATTCCATTAAAGAAAATCTCCCCTTTATAGCCCCCAACTTCCATTCCTTAGCCCTCAATAAAACCTACTTAGGGTTAATTTAGAGGCTTTGTTGTGAGAAAGTGAGAAGTTTTTCTCTTCCTGACCTTTTAAAAAGTTAATATTTTTAATGTTTGGTGATTTTGTGTTTAAGAAACTCTCTTTGAAGGCTAAAACTGCATTGTTCCATTCAAAAAATGTTGTAATGGGGCAGTTTCAACACTATCAAAGACATTGCCTTGCTTTGTTTCCCCCGAAACAAAATTTCATTGAACTCTATGCCTGTTTCTAAACCTGTTATTTTTAACCAGAAGGGATTTTTTTTGTTGGAGAACTGCTTTTGACCTAGTATTCCTGACTGGTCCTGCTCATAATTACAGCCTGGTCTTCTGGGAACTCTTGTAGCTCTATGAGGGTGGCCCAAGCCTTTTGCTGGTTGGGGGGCTACCAGCTTCAGGACCCTTTGGGATTCCCAGAGGAGCAGCGGAGGGGAGCATTGGGGGTCCTTGGGCACATCCCCAGGCTGGGTCCCATCCTTGCCCCGAAGCAAGCCAAAATTCCCTGCACTTTGTTCTGCTGCCTTGAGTCCAAGGTGGCTCCACCACCACCGAGCATGGGGGGAGCACTGCGGCCTCTGCTCTGTGCCCGGCACGTGTGCAGGTGCACGTGTGTGCCTACATGCACAAGTACCCCTTGATTTATTATTGTATGGTTTTGCAAGACCTTAGCTTCCCCGGGTCAGCCAAGAACGTGTCCTGCTCCTGCTGTACCACAGCTCCCCGTTGGCTTGGCTCACCGGAGGGTTTTCATGTTTGCTCCTGTGGTGTCTCAAGACAAAAGCACTGGGATTTCTCCAAGCCCGGGATGTTTCTGTTTTGTTTTGCTGTAGTTTTGTGCATCGTCCTTGCAAGGTGAGCCGCCCCAGCTGACATGACATGCCTTCATCCCTCCCCTCCTGCCCCCATCCGCTCCTCAGGCAGAAACCGCGCCGTCTCTCCCCGGCCCCGGGTGTCTGCAAGCCGCGGGAGCCCCTCTTGGCTGCCCCGGGCCCTCTATCACGAACGTGCTCGGAAATAGCTCCAGCAGCACCTTTCTTAAATCATGTATATTACATGCAGCCTCGATGTTCGCTGGGAGGCCACTGGAATGGCTGGGAGGGATTTACCAGGTCCAAATTCACTTGACAGAAAAACAAAATTCCAGCGTAATTTTAACCAGCTGTGGTAGGAGAGTGAAAGAGAGAGAGAGGCAACGAAGAGGAAAACTCGGTGTGCAGGGGGAGCACGAGGGAGGGAGGTGGGAGAGACGTGGGGCTGGGAACGGGCTGCGTCCGAGCGGTGTTGGCTCAGGGCGAAGCGCGGCCTCGCGCTTGGGTGGCGAGGGGCACTCAGTGCACGGCTGTTACCTCTCCGGTGCCACGGGAGGTGACATAGGTGCAAATCACAAAGGGTGTGATGTAGAGCACCCAGAGCAGTGCTGGAGTTGCTCTCGTCCATCCCAACCACGGCGGCACCTCTGCTGGTGGTGCCGCGCGGACGGGGTGAGGCGCTGACTCCATAGGGCAGCACCGGGTTTGCCCCGTTTTTATTGTGTCTTTGGTTCCACAGTTGAGAATGTGTACGTGGAGATATAAAAAGGTTGCCTAAAAATTAAAAAAAAATAAAAAATAAAGAGAAAAACTCTACTTGAGTTCAATACCTAGCTTTTATTATTCTATTCTTTGGTCTTACGGAATGAGCAGAGCGTGTCCTACCAAGACATATGGCAAACAAGTACATTTAGTTTCAGTATGACTTTAATTTTAAATTTAATTTAAATAATGTAAATATACATTTTACAGTGTAATAATACATTTTATACATGTATGTGTTGTGTGTATTTTGTAGGTATAATTGGAACAATGCAATTTTAAATTAAATATAAGCTACTTTTAAGTCTAACTTTGTAAGAATGCATGTTCATGATTTCAAAAGTTAGAGAGCTCACAAAGAGAGATTTTTTCAATAACCTGAAACATTTAAGGACATTTTTATTGCATCTTATTATGTTTCCCATCCCCTCTTTCCATTTTATACTGTGTGTACCAAGCGAGTCAGACATCTGATGAATCTGGGGGCTCCTGTTTGAACCCTATTGCTATGTAATAATTTTTCCACATACATAAAACATAAGTACAGTTTCAGCCTCTTCAGCAAGCTGCAGATGAATAGCTCATTGAAGCCAGGGAGATCTCAGGAATACACAAATC
Source organism: Aythya ferina (assembly GCF_964211825.1). Classification (NCBI taxonomy): domain Eukaryota; kingdom Metazoa; phylum Chordata; class Aves; order Anseriformes; family Anatidae; genus Aythya; species Aythya ferina. Next base: position 8,269,111 of record NC_140318.1, read on the forward strand.
TGTGCCCGTGTAGAGATTTTGCAGGATCAGGGTTATGTGTTATGATGCATAAATGTTGGTAAAAATGAGGTTTTGTAGGACATAAATAGAGGAGAACATTCACACCATTTACAAGAAAAAGCTGCAATGTTCATACTTGTAAAAATACCCAGCTGAGAGCTGTCCTGTGGGGAGGGACACCCTGCTCAATTAAGAAGAAATTTCTTGGAGATAAATGAGCTGACCATGCTGATCTTCCCCGCATTCATTTTCCATGGAAGAATAACAAGTATTTTTATTTATTTTTAAGAAAACAGAGCACAGCATCATACCACTGTGCTTGGGCTTGATTTTTGTAAGGGCTTCTTTGTGCGCTGAACTCAAGGCAGGCAAGAAATGGTGTGGTGTGTGTTGGGCCCTACAGCAAGGGCAGGAGGCTGGAGAAATCTGCTTAATCACCAGTACAAAAAAAAGGGCTTTTGGGAGGCTGCTGTCCTACAATTTATTGGGGTGGCAGAGAGTCCTTGTTTCTCGTGGTCATCCCATACGGTGATGGTTTTCTGCTCCCCCAGCACTGTTTGGGGACGTGTGGTCTGAAACAGCTGTGTGTGCCCTTCTGCAAGCGTGGTAGTTGTGCTTGATGCTCATGGAGCTTCTGAAAAACCCAGGAGATGCTGCCTGTCCCACCATGTTGCCAGAATCCCCTTGGCTATGTGCCTGCCCTCCTTTCCCTCCCAAAGCCTTGCCCCTTAGATATTGCAGTTTTCTGAAGGCAGTTGCATGAAGCTGGGTTTGGGGTATGGCATCTCCTGGAGGTGGACCCCCTGGCACAGCCCACGGGTCACCTCTGTCACTACCCTTGTGGAAACCTAACAAAAGCCCGCTGTGTGAAAGAGAAAACTCGCCAGGTGGAAGGCAACTGCTTAGAGTAGTGATAAGGCACCTTTCAGTGTTGATATTGCTTCTCATTTGTGTATTTATACGTTGAGTGGTTTTGGAGAGGCTGGTTCAAGAATGGCAAGCAGTTAAAGGAGTTGTACACATGCTCCAAATGTCGTCCAGGTAAAAGTGGCACCTCCGCTTCCTGGGAGCCTAAAAGTTGCTCATTTGATGTGCTTTGAGATCTCTGGGAGAAATATTTCTGTGCTAAAGATGCCAGCAGCGGTGGGTGGCCTTTAGCAGGCAGGCCAGCTGCCTGTTGCCCATCACTTGCTCCCCTGGCCCCTTAGTTCTCCTTGGATGCATTATGCGGTTCCTGTCAGACCAAGTGGCCAAGCCAGGCTTAATCTGATTACTTTAACCCCCAGTTCCCACAGCTGACTTTGCTTCTATCTGCTCCTTCACGGCTGGGGAAGTTGGGAGTGGATTTGGGAGGCCTGGGGAGAGCTGCGTTTTACCTAGATGTTGATTTCCCACTGATTTCTGAGGTGCCCCTTTCCTCCGTGCGCGAGGCCGGCTGTCCTGAGGGCGCTGACATCACCACTGCTGGAGATGCTGCTGACTTAAGGATGATTTAGCGTGAAACGACCGGGCTTAGATGTAACATGTGTCTAAAAGGATCTGCTTCCCCGCGGGAGCTCGGAGGTGTTGATTCTCTCTGATCACTCAGTCCTGGGCTCTCACACACGGATAATTACGTTCTTCCACGGATGATCTTGAAGGCCAAGTTCTGCTGGAGCGGGAGGACGTGCAGGTGGGCAGTGGTCAGCTCTTCACCTCATGCTTTGTACAGCTGTTGCTGCAGCCACTCTTCAGTTTTCTATCTAGGGAGGGTTGGAGGCAGGGAAAAGAAAACCTTGACGTAACTGTCCCTCCCTTCCCTGTTCGGTAGCAGCAGTGAAATTCATGATCCGTTCCTGTTGGCGCGGAGCTACCCTTGATGGCTTCTCGTAGGAGTGCTCAGGACTTTGGCTCAGTCAAAGGGGTGATATTAAGCAAAACACTTCGTACCTCAGCCCACAGCGATCCCTGGACTGGGAGCTGGGCTGCTATGGTGACAGTCTCCCTCGAGATGCCTAAATCAAGTAGACAGGGACACATCATCTCTGGTCTCTCAACTTTTTCCCCATTGCCCTCCCCCATCCCATCTAGCTGCATGTTCTGTGCAAGATACCTACCACTCCCAGCCGGTAATGACTTCCACATGGGGCTGGACCTTGTGGACAAATCCCCTGTAACAATAGGAAATGTTCCTTGGTCTCTCATTGTGTCTGTCTTTGGGAAGGAGGAGAAGGCGTTGACGACAAGCCGAAGAGCTCTAATATTCCTCCCGGACAGCTGATTAATTCCATCCTCTGCATCCGCTCTGGACCATCCCGCCCCACCCCGCGCCTTCTGCTTTTTATTGTTCTCTCCACCTGGCTCCCTCTGGCAGGGAAACCGATGGGATTTTGTGCCACGTGGAGCTCCGAATGGAAAACCCAGACAGCGGGAGCCTCTGCTCCCCCCGCGGACCAGGCCCGGTGGCTCCTGCTGGAGGAGGAGAGGCTGCACCTTCCTCGCAGCCAAGAGCGAGCACTGGAACGGGGACGCAGCATTCCTCCCCGGCACGTCCGCTCCCGCCTGGGAGAGACGAGACCTTGCCTTTTCCCATTCCTTCCCCCGCCATCGGGATAGCTCCTCTCTTTGCAGATAGTTGCCTGCTCGCTCTCACGCTCGGACCTTCTTCCTGCACGCGTTTGCACGTTCCTGCCTTGACGTGGTCCCCTCCTGCGGGACGTGCCTGCCCTCACCCCAAAACGGTTCACCCACTGCATGCTGCAGAGCCCCCTGTGCCCTTTCCCTCCCTGCTCGTGCCGTTTGTTCGCTCCCACACTGCTGTCACGAGGTGTTTGTGGTGGCTCCCGCACCCCGCTGTGGTCACGCGTGCACGCACATTTGCACGCTCGCCTCGCAGGCTTCCCCTCGCTCTTTCGCCGCGGTCTGTTTTTGTCCTGAGCGCTCGCCATTCCCTCTGCAGACACACGCTCCAGCCTTGTTGCTCAGCTGTGATACATGGAAGAGGGGGAAGAGAGAGACAAGGGCATTTTGATTATGATTATGGAGTTGATTTATTAGAATAATTTTAAAACACAAAGCCATCTGTGTGCCTCTTCCCCATCCAAGATTTATAAAAGACCAAACCATCCATCTGACCCCCAGCCCTCCCTCCCCTCCTCTTCCCCCGCCTCATCCTCGCCTTCCATTCTCCTCTGTGGCTCTCTTGCCAAAACACTTGCCCATACTTAATTCTCCTCCCAGAGAGACAATGCTTTGCATTCTTGTATTGGAAGCCAAAAAAAAGACAATTCTATTCTGTCTCTGCTTTGCAGCTTGGTCTGTTAAGTTGCTTTCCCGAGAGTCTGTGTTTAAAACAAAAAAAAGATAAAGGAAAAGGCAAGTTGGTGCTGAAAGGTGCTGGAACATCATCGCGTGGGGGTAACGTTTTCGTTCACTCCACATATCAAACAGCCACTGGCAGGCCGTCCCCAGGCAGAGCCAATGTGACTCCAACTCGTTCCAAAGGGCTCACCTTTGAGCGGAAAGACACTTTTGGACTCCGTCTCCCATCCTTCCTTTGCTCCCTTTTGAGGGCCTTGGCTTGAGCCCCAGTTTTCGAGGGTTGAGGTGTGCTGACAGATTCTCTGAGCAGGATGAGATGGTGGCAGAAGTCCAGAGCAGGAGGAGAGCTGGGGTCCGACTTTCCTGGACTCGCATTGTGACAAGCAGGAAGAGGCTCAGCCCTCCTCTTCCTTGCTGCTCCGCTCGACGCTGGCCCGACCTCCCTGGGGTGCTGACATCAGAAGAGCTGGAATGATTTATGCCTCTTGAGGATCTGCCTCTCCCTTCTGCGGCCAAGTGTTGTTACCTCTCCATGTATCCGTTTTTCCACATCTGAGATGCCTTCGGCTTCTCTGTGGTCACCGGAAAAACTAAACCAGCATCACCAGCTGGCACTCAACTAAGCCAGCATCACCAGCTGGCGCTCGAGGATTTTGCCATTATAACGCTGTTGTCCTTCTCACAGGGTTGGAAGGTGAGGAGCAGATATAGAGCTTTGGAGCCCTTCTCTTTGGAGAAAGGAAAGCTAGAGGGAGTATTAGCATAGAGTTTGAACCAAAAGCAATCAGCTGAAGTCTGGGATTAGCCAATGCATGTTTAGCCTTTTCTTGTTTACACATCAGGGAAGCATTTTCCTCAGTTTCAGCAAATTAATTTGTAGCCAGCGTCCAGCATTCAAAATTGCAATGATGGTGGGAGAAGGTCATGGGTGACAGTGAGCCCAGTCCTGAACAGTGGTGTTTTGATTTTGATTTTATTTGTGTGTGACTGGGTACAAACAAAACCTTTCTGCATTTTGTAACTGTTCTTTTGAACTTCGTCTTTCCATATAAATCTTATTTTGATGTTGTTAGTGGTTCCCATATGAGATCTGACATTTGTTATTTGATACTGGCAGAGAAGAATGAAACCTATTAGTGAAGGCTCATGGGTTCAACAGGATCCTAGGGAATAAGAGCAGGGGTTGTGAAAAGACCTGAGGATTTAGTGTCACTGTCATCCACTCGAGTTCTTGAATCTCTTTACCGACCCCTCTCTGTCCAAAGAATTGTCTGTCTTCGGTTTCTCTGGTTCCAGGTGTGTATTCATTGAAGTTGATGACTTATCCACTTTGTTGTGCACTAAATCACCTAAGTGCTGAGTGTCTTCCAGGACCTCTTCACAATTCCCTTATGTCTGCTTAGAAGAGATAGGCATAACTTCATGCATTTCTTCTGGAAAGAAAGCAAAAAGGAGCTTTGCTTAGAGCACAGAACTGCTGTGACTTTGTGTGGCACCTCTTTGCACTGAGGTTCCTCTCTTTCCTCTTCAGGAAGGAGATCTTGTAGAGGGAAAACACTGCTCAGCTGGGCTAAAATCAATCAGGGCTCCTAGGAAAGTCCTAGATAGGGCTGGAAGGGATGATCTTCCAGGGACAGAGCAGAGTAACCCTGCTTACACCAGCCCTGAGAAGGGCCTTCCCAGAGCATCCACGCCTGCACTGAAATACCGGGCCACAAAAGCTTTGTCCTTCCTTTTGCTGAAGAGTAATCCCACTTCTTCTTGTCCAGCGGACTTGGAGAACAGTTTACCCTTTTCTTCTTTGGTACAACATATTAAATATTTGAAGACTATTTTAATATCTTTGGTCTTCTCCTCTCTAGCCTAAACAACCACCGTCCTTTCAGTATCTCTTTGCAGGTTGCACTGGACCATGGCCATTTGTCCTGCTCTGGTCAGACCGTGCTTTCCTTGCAGACCCATTTTTCTCACAGTGCGATGCCTGCAATCAGGCACAGGGCTCTTGCCAAGACTTCAGCAGCCTTAAGCAAAGGGGAAGGAGCATTTGTGCCTCAGCAATAACCTTCCAGCTTATGCATCCCAAGGCAAGAGTGAGGGCAGTAAGCAGCCGCATCTCCCAGGCTCTTCTGCTCGGCTTGGCATGCAAAGATCCCCGGTTGCTCTAATGGAGACCAAAGAGAGTGAATTTCTGGCCCATGCTCCTGACGTGCTCAGCTTCTCCTTCTTAATTTCCTTGAACTTCTCTTCTCATGCTCAAAACAGCCTCCTTGTCCCACCTGAGAGGCAGCTGTGCCTGGGGCTGCCCGTGGTCTCCTCGCCGAGGCTGTGGCTCCCGGAGGACACCGGGCTCAGGTCTGGTCAGGGGTCGTGTTTGTTGTGCCACGCCATCGCCCCATCCTCCTTCATGCTTCGCAGTCTGGTGCAGAGATGCCTTTTCTCCTTGTTTTGTTTTATTTTCTTTCTTTCCGCTCTTTTTTTCCCATTTTTTTCTTTCCATTGGTTGTTTGGATTAAGGGGCCTTAAAGGGGCCAGACATTTTTTGTGTTCACTCATACCCTATAAATAACCGGCACCTCTCCAGTGCTCGCGCTCCACCCTTCAGTTACAGATTCCACTGTCTAGCTGCCACCACTCTGCATGGCCTTTCACACTCTTCCTTTCTATTTAATATGGAAATGTTAGTAAAAAAAATAATAATAGAACAACAACAAAACCCTTGCTGTCACAAATTCTCCAAGGGGAGGGGGAGGAGGAGAGAGGTGGGAGGCGGGGAGGGGAGGACACAACCAGCCAAAAAAAGTATCCAAAGGAATGTTCTTCTCCCTCCCAGGTTTACAGCAATGCCTTTCCATCCAGAGTCATCTGTTTTGTTTTCCTTCTCCCTCAGCCTGAAAGTGCTGCAGCATTATCATGTAATGTTGCTTAATGTGACCAAAGGCTTCAGCAAGTCGCCCCACGGACCGCAAGCATAGCCCAAATTCCAAGGCAGCACTGCCTGTGGCGTCTCATTAAAGCGTAGGACTCGCAGCCCTCTGCGTGTCCCATGAACCGTTGTTTGGGGTTTTGTTTTTCCCTTTTTTCTTCCTTTCCTCCCCCTATTTTTTTCAACAGCATGCCGCCACCCCAAGTGTCGGGCAGGGATTTTGTAACCGCACCGGCAGGCGTATCTGGGAGGTATGCGTGGAATCCTTCAAGTGCTTGGTCAGTCCTTTGTGGTTTCCTTTGAGCAGCTGCCCACCCTGCCAGCTCCCACCACCCCTTCCCAAGCCCCCTGACATGCAACCGGTTGCGCCATCCTTGCAGGAGTTTCACATGACAGTTGTCTCCTCAGGGCGTTGGTCAGACAGCAAAGCTGAGGCAGTGCCGGCTTTTTTTTTCTGTTCTTCGTCCCAACACGTTTCCTGATGCTGGTGAAGGAGATATTATTCCATCATTATTTTATAGTACTTGATGAATTATTTTCTCACCATCTCTGGGACTGAGTATTGTTGTTATTCCCATTTGGAGAAGGTATAGATGATGCACACAGCCCTGAAGGGTTGCTCAAGGACCAATAGTTTCCTGGGCTTTCCAGCCTAGTTGGTGCCCACAGCCAGGGCAATGAGCTCCTAGCCCGTGGGTGCCAGCACCCAGTTACCACCACGTACCAATGTCCATGTGGCGCTGATGGGTTGTGCTGGCTGCAATTGTGTCCAGTCTAATTGAAACGACTTGGCTGGAAACGTGGATCTGGGATGGTGTCTCGCACTCCCCCTTCCTGAATTTCAGTCTCCATCCATATTTCAGTTGCACTTTACCATGTATACTGTAGAATAGTCTAGATATGAGTCTGGTTGTTTCAACGATAAATTGGCTGTATCTGTAGGCCTGGACATGTTATCTCATTAACTTCATCTGCTGACCTGCAGAGTCATGCATTCATTTACGTTGGAAAATACCTTCAAGACCACCAAGTCCTGTCAATAAACCATGTCCCTTGCATGTCCAAAACCACGCAGTAGGCAGTAGAGCTGCACAGGTTTCCTCTGTGGAAATCCTTCTCACTCGTCTTCATCAACCCTGTCTGGGTGTGAGGAATCACCATCAGGAGATACCTCGACCTTCCTGCTGACTGAAGGAAGAACCTAGCCAGATGCCTACCTTGGAGAGGCTGAAGGGACATAAAGCCAGCTGAAGGGATTTGCCTGGCAGCCGATGTGTGCCCAGCTTTCTGCTCACACACCATGCCAACATGGGTTACCTGCCCAGCCAGCAGCAGCGCGTGGTGCCTGTTGCCATTTGTGATTCAATAAATTAATAGAAGAGAAACCCCAGAGCACTGAAACGAGCAGGGCAGCAGGCCTCCTTACCCAGAATAGGTAATAATGAGCCAAGAAGCTTCTATATAGCTTTGTTGCTGGGTTGTATTGTTTCCTTCTATCTGTTTTTCCATTATAAGCTGCCCCACAGAAATCTCTGGAGCCCCCCAGCATGTTTCAGCAGGAGGTGAGTGAAGTCCTTTCGTTCAGGCACTTCTCCAAGCAGCAAGGTGGCTGTGGTGGTCTAGCAGTGCCCCCTTCGAGTGCCAGCATCATCTGCAGCCCCTGCGTGGCCCTCTGCCCTCGCTGTGCCTTGACTGAAGTCATGATTAATGCATTGGTTGCCTCTCCCGAGCATCTGGGGAGCAGTCAGCAATGTTTTTTCATCCCTGAGCAAGGAGCAGAGGAGCCTTTTGGCTGGGACACGCTCACTTGCCCTTTGGGAGGGATGTGACCATGGCATGATCCGGTGCTAGAGCTGTGAGGGGCTGGGGCATCTCAGGGAAACCAGGAGAAGCCGAGCTGCCTCTCTGTGAGAGCAGGCTGGGCAGTGACAGGGCCTTGTCACGTCGCCAGTTTGAATATGATTTCTGCTGGGTGACAAAGCCATGTCCTTAATGCACTGGCTGGCCTGCCAGATGCCCAGTCCTTGCGCTGAACAACAGGGTCACTGGGGCTTTGTGACCGAATTTGTAAGTTGGTTTGTTTTTTTGTCCTTTTTTTTTTTTTCTTAACATAAGGAAGACTATATTTTTCCCGAGCTGCCTTCTTGGAATTGCCTGGACTTGTTTTATCCAAAACTTTCCAAAAAAAATTCAGCCTGAGGCAGATACCCAGTGTGGAAAATTTCAGCCCAAACGCTTCCAGTTTAGCGGCGTTGCAGGAGCCGATCATACGGGCCGTCAATGGAGAGCGCCGGGCCGGGCCGGCGTGGGCTTCAGGGCCCACACAGCTGAGCTCAGGGTGCTCAGGGGCTGACCACGGGCACAGGAGAGGATCTGCCCTCCTTCAGAGGGATAGAAATGTCTGTGCTGTGTGATGGGAGCCCGTGAGCTAACCATGAAGGCACTGCTTGTGGCGGGACCTGCCCCGGCACCTCGAGGTGCTGCAGGGAGGTGAGCAAGGCCGCACCTCGCCATCACCAGTCTGTGTGTGGCCGGGGTGGTCAGCATGATGGATGGGTGGCTTGAACAAGGAGAGAAATCCTCTCTGATCCCTCTTAGAAAACTCAGGTTGACGCCAGATGCTAGCTAATGGCATTAACCCTTTGGAGCTCACATCTGAGATGCAAGTCCTGGTTGTACCCATACAGGTGCTGTGCTGGAGAGAGGCTTCTAGCGTCAGCACCAGTTCACTCAGTGGAGAGCAGTTGCTTCTTGTTCCCCTCATGCCATCAGCATAAAACAGAGCCATGTTTTTGGTAATGGCTGGAGGCCGAGGAGGCAGCAGAGCATGGCAGGCACTGTGGGGACAAGTGCTGTGGAGCCCTGCTTCTAGAAACCGTGTAAAACTCCACCTCTCTGAGCCCTGAGACTCCTCTCACTCCATTGGTATTGCTGGGAGGAGTTTGTGAGCCTGGGGCTGTCACTCCTGCACAGTGTCCTGTGTCACCTCCCTGGTGGCCACAAGGCGTGCTGTCAGCCACCCGCGTGGGGACGGCCACACATGCTCATGCAGGATAATGTGCTACCGACAGACAACCTGAGTGCTGACTTCTCCTAATTAATCTTTCTTTCCCACCTCTCTTCATCTGTATTTTCTTCCCCAAAGTGTGGCAGAAAACATCAGAGGCTGTCAAATGTGTTCCACACGCAGGGTGACATCAGCTCGGTTCCTTTGGGATGGTGCGTTACAGTCCTGCTATGTTGTTAGGCCCAGTTTACATTAAAAGTGGCTTTTGGAAATAAGTAAGTAATAACTTGCTAAATCGGGGCCTGAACTGCTCAGTTTAACAAATTATGACTTTGTTTTTATTTATTATTACATGTATTATTTTAAGAATATGTTTAAAGGGAAGCCTAGTTTAATGAAAAATGGCCAGGTTCGATCAGGCAGCACGCTAATTCCAGCTGGGTGTCACCACCATCTTCATCGTCATGGTTTAGTCATGTCCTTCTTTACATGCTAATTAGGCTGATGTGTCAGTAAGTGTTATAAGTGCAAACTTGGGCAGTGTTTGTTTTTTTGCTTTTTCAGTGTTGCTTTTGCAACATTTGTTTAGTTTTCATTCAATGCATAAAATATGAAGGGAACAAAAAACTCATGCGCATTGTATCATGTAATTAGACAAGTAAGCAGATGTTAATTAATATATGAATATCGTTTTTATTTCCAATCGTCTGGCTGTGGTTTGAGCAAACCTATGTCCCCCAGCTGTTGCTACACGAGACACAGTCAGAGCAAAAACAGAGCTCGAATTCAGCTGCTCTATTCCCAGAGCACAGACTATTACCCGAGCTGAAAGAGGAGACGCTTTTAGGATGTGCTGTCCCCAGACGTGACACAGCAGTGTGGCATTCTCCTTCTATCCAGTGGAGGGCAACAGGGGACACGATTACAGCCACACACCTCCTGACCAGTCTGGGGAACCAGCAGGGCTGGGGCTTTGGAGCCCCGTGGAAATGCATCCAAGGCTTTCCTCTTGGACTCCGCTGTCAGATGAGGTTTCTGCTAGCAGACATGGATCAGTTGTACACCAGCTCTGTGGCAGTCTTGGAGGAGAAACCGGAGGTTTTCAGACCTCACCTGGATAAAGCCCTGAGCAACCTGTGCTGGCTTTGAAGTTGGCCCTGCTTTGTAGAGGAGCTGGGGCTGGGGGCTCTGTGAGCCTCTCTCTGCAGTGCAGGTCCTGGGCCACCACAGTCAGTGTTTTGCTACCAAATGATTTTATTCTTTATTTCATCTGGAAGATGCTTGCTAAATGGATCCAAAACTTTCCTTTTTCCCAGCTCTCAGCCAGAGATAACATGTGGTTGTGTTGTGATCAGCCACTGCATCCAAGTGTTTCTCCTCCTTTGCTTCTATGTGAAGAGCTTCCTGGTAACAAAAGAACGGTCCTAACATCCATCTTCAAGCTAATTTGCATTTTTAAATATTAACATTCATTCCACTTGTATTATTGTTGTTCTCAAGATCTTTCAATTTCTCTCGGCTGATACTCTGATCTCTTGTGCACCAATAATGTGTTCCACTTCATCGGTGCTAAAACCACTGTTGTATTTCCAGTGAGAAATAAGATTGATTACAAGCCTGATCATTGAGGAACTTCTGCTCATTATAACTCAGTTCCCATCACTCTCGTTCCAGCAGAGCCTGTTTTCATTTGCCCACTACTCAGTTCCTTACCTGCTGCATAATTCTTCTGTTAATTCCCATCTTTCCAAGCTTACCTAATAACTACCCATGTCATGTCATGGCTAGTGCCTCTTGATACCCAGATAAATTAGATCATGCCACACTTCTTGTGTCTGGGGAATGAACTGTCTCACTGAAGAAATACATAAGGTTTGTCTCACACAATTTACTAAACCTGGCTTTGCAGTTTATTCTGCTTGTCTCTGTGTCATTAATGATTCCTTCCTGAGAAAGAAAAAAAAAATTATCTATAATGAGATCATTTTCTCTCTCGAAGCTACACCTGTGCCTTGAGTATCAGCATGGAAGGCTGAGCTCTTCAACCTCTTTGCCCTACCACGTGGTCTGGAGATGCATTGACTTTCTCAGGGCATCCTGTCTTCTGCTAAGTCAACACAAAAGCCCATGACTTTCTCTAAATTGCTTGTGAACTCCCTGACACTCTCTCTTTTTCTCTGTTTTTCCTTCTTCCTCCCCCTCCCTGCCAGAAGCTGGCATGAGGAGAATAACAGTGCAATCTCCCACATTGCTGTGGTCTGAGCAGGTTTCTCCTCACATTATGTCTAAATAAATATTAATAAGAAAAATGGAATAAGAGCTCATTGACAAATTCAGCAAATATTTGCCTCTGCCATCCCTTTCCAGCCACCTGGCTCCTGGAGGAAAGTTTTGCCCTTTCTCAGACCAGAGCTTTCAGGAAATAAACATTTGTTTTATTTTCTCAGAGGAGGAAAATGAAAATGGCATTATGGGGCCTGAAGCCCACATCTCCTATTTTGTGTGGCTGGAAGCAACTTCAAGCCACTAGCTTGAACAATGGCTTTTGTCTTCGCCTTCAAGTGACAAGCTGTCACAGAACCAGCCAGGATGGGCTTGAGTTATGGTGAGGATTTCACCTTGAGTACCCGGAGTGTTTTTCTGCGCCCTTGGAAGGACCATCTAGCCAAAAAAGCTCCCAGAATAGTCCAAGTCTTTCGGCCAATCTCTGCACTTGAAAAAAAATGAAGCCTTGGTTCTGACAGCCAGAAAGACTAAGGAGAAACAACAGCAGGGATGGCAGCAGCGTTAGCTCACCTGGGTGCAGCCAGCCACAGCCATCCCCGCTAGCAGAGCCCCAGAGCGTGGTCGCTGGAGGCAAACCGGGACGTGAGCCTTGTGCGAGGCTGCTCGAGGACATAGAGGGTGCAGGGCACCCTGACTTAAAGGTGTGACTTCAAGGGTCAGCTCTGCTTGGCTTGCTGGGTTTTGGTGTACTGACAGCAGAGGCTGTGCTGGAAGGTGAGAATAGAAAGTCGAGGAGGCCAAGACAGGCAGTTGTGTTGTTGGAGCACAGCTTCCCAGCTGGTCCCAGCCTTTTGGTCACGGTTGCATTTGTTCCTGGTTTTTCTTTGGTTTCTGAATAGAAGAGGGGCTGGGGTAAACAAGCAGGGACAAGGAGTAATGAGGTGGTGGCAGGTATGACGGTGAGTCAGGAAATGACAGTGAGTTAATTGTCACTGATTTCTCTGCTGGTTAATTGGATGCCCTCTGGGAGAGGAGAGCCCATCAAGGGAACCCATGGGGCTCGGGACAGCAGATCCTGTGAATCAAACAGATGCTCTGAAAAGGTTTTTCTGGAGAACCACAAAATCCAGTGTCAGGGATGTTTTCTGGGTGTCGTTGGTGCCTTCTTGTGTTCATGCTGAGTAAAGCTGAAGGACACCAAGCATGATTTTGAGCCAGATTGCCAGCTGGCACAAATTGCTTCATTCAAATTGCCTTATCAGCAGAGCTGCTGTTTATCAGGGACCTTGGCTGTGCCACTGACACCTTTCTCTCTGGGTCTGTCTGGATTTCTCTCTCCTTTGAGGAAATGGTCTCTTGGTGTGGTCTTGCAGAAGTACAGCAGAAATGGCATTTCAAGCACATGTGGTTATTCTCTGTGACAGAAGCATTGGGCTGTACAAGATGCTCAGTTTAGTTTAATAGCAAGCTGCTGGGAGAAACGTGCAGAAAAACCCAAAACACAAAAGCTCAAGAGGAGCCACCTTCTTCACAGCAGTGGTAGAGGCAGTTCTTCAGTCAACAGTAGTAAAGATCCCCTGCCTTCAGCTTACAGCCAAGTTACAGAGCCATTGGCAGGCAGCTCTGAATGTTTAAAAGCTCCCCATGTGCAGAGGTTGGGAATGCTGATGCTGAGTTTCCTGGTCTGACGTGCACAGCTACTCACCCTGGGGGATGCTTGGGAGCACCGGAGCTGCGCCGGCTCCCATCAGACATGGTAAGCGAGACCTCCCTGTGGGCTGCTGGGGTTCGCTGTCATCCCACAAGCTCTTTGTGCAAGGTGGTGTGTTTTTCCTGGGTGGAATTAGCTAAGAAGTACAGGTCAAAGGGCCCCCATCTCGCCTGCCTACACTGGGTTAAAAGGCTGAAGAACCTGAGAGACCCAGAGTGCAGCCTGGGTCTAGCCAGGGAAATCGTTCAGCTCTGCCTCTGGGGAGATGAAGGCACGAGATGGTGGCTGGTCCTGCAGTGGGAGGCTGAGGTTCAGGAAGCCCCGTGGTGTTAACACATCCACAGCACATTTTGGCCAGCCTCGGTGGTCCCGTGCAAAGGTGGAGGATGCTCTGCACCGCCTCCAGCTGCAGGCCAGCCATGGGGCTTCGCTCCAGGTGCTCGCTGAGCAGAAAATGGACAAAAATCCTTCCTGGGATGCCACGTGGTGGCGTGCCTTAGCCCTCCAAGGACGGAGCAGTGGATCCCGCTGCTCTGTTAAAGAGACTGACTAATTATTTATTACAAAGGAGGTTGCAGGAATCTGGAGCGGAAACTGCTCCCCAGGCCAGCTAACTCACACCTAAGCATGCCAGGCTCCTTTCATAGCAAAGCACATGTCGGAGCAATCAGACCTGCTGCTGGGAGGCTCACGGGAGTGGGACCAAGGCTGTTTTATACATGTGTGTGAGCGTGTATATATATACATGTATAAAAAGTGTGTGTGTGTGTATATTTTACTATGTTAAGCTATAAACTGTATGGGTTAGGTATGAATTAGAACCTTATAAAATGTGTTTACTCATTCTGTGTAACTCAAAGCGGGGATTAAACAGTAGGAAAAACTGACCGGGAGAATTTTCCAAGCTGAAAAAGTTTTACAGCTCTCATTGTGAACTTGAGAGGGAGGATTTTTTTTTTATTTAGTTTTTTTTTTTCAGAGCAAGTTTTTTGTCATTGAATTTTTATGGTTACCAGATAAAAGGAGGGGGTACAGCTGAGGAGGAAGGATGGACGGAGGAATAGCAGGAGAAAGTTCTGGCAGGCAGAGTTGTCCTTAGGCGTCTGAGCCTCATCCTCCTCTCCATCTCTTGTGACAGACAATGTGCTTTCTGTGCCAGTGGCATCCAGAAGGGCCTCCCCATGGCATGCCGTGCTCCTAAGCAGGCCCTGCTTTTCTCATCTCCTTGAAGGCATCTTTTATGGGGAAAACAGAATCCCAAAATGCTGCTGCAGTTCGAGGGAATGGGTGCAGGAAAGGCCAGCAGAAGCAGAGGCAGAAGGGAGGTGAGGCTCCACTGAGCATCTCAGGCAGGGGAAGATGAGAGGGAGGAGCAGGGAATGGGGATGGATTGAAGCCTTGCAGATGTTTTGTCACCCTCCTCTTAAGGAAAAGCTGGACAAAGCACCAGAGTAATAATTTTGCCATTATCAAGTGAATCATCCTGAGTCAGTTCCAGCTGAGCGCTGTTTGATGAAGAGCAAGGTGCATGCAACCCGGAACTGTTTCATTTCTTATTTCCTCCCCTCCTTGGACACAGCTTTCTTTCCCCACCCTTTGTTTGGTCTCTTCTACCTTCTAGATCTTGCCTCGGTGAATCATCTCCGCCTTCAGGACTGGTGGCCCCTGCGCAGGGAGCAGAGCCTGACTCACTGCTCTCCTCTACTTGTTATTTCCACAGCCTTAGGAGGGTTGGGCTTTGGTCGTTGGGCTTTGGGTGTTGTGGTGTGTTTTGGGTTTTGTTTTTTTGTGGTTCTTTTTTTTTTTTTCCACTTCACTTTATGAACATTTTCCAGGAGATCAGGGGAAGGGAGGGGGGAAGAGAGACAGAGAGGGTTCGTTGTTTGGGTAATTTTCCCTACTGCTAAATGTCAGCATCCTATGCCTGATGGTCAGGATAGGGAGTAGTGGGGCTTCTATTTCAGGCTGTGCAAGGGATGGGAGAGACTCACCTTATCTTCCTAACATGGCCCAAGCGATGTTTGGGTTCTATTTAGGGTTTTGAAGAAAAGAGGGAAGTGATAACCTCCCCGTACGAACTCCGGGTTGGCTACCTGGCACTGGCTTCCCTCATCAGCACAGATCCTGCAACAGCCCTGGAATCCATTTACCACTTGGCTTAATCCTGCTCTGCTTATTCAGGGAATCTGTCTTTTGTCGTCTGAGTTGAAAGACGTTGCGCAGTTGCTGGCGATGACGTGTCTCCAGCTAACCATCCTAGAGCAATTTGAGATCTGGGGGTGGGGAGCGTGCCCAGGTTCCTGCCTTTGCCAAGGGCACGGGGCACTCAAACAGCTTCTCCCACCACGGCAGGCCATCGGTGAGATGGGTCCCCATGGACATCGCCTGTCAGAGCTGTCCTGGCTAAAAGCAGCTCCCCGCTCCTGTGGATGCCAAGATTGATTTGTCTTGGTTTCTAGGAATTGGGACTTAAAATTCAGAGCAGAAGTCCTGCCTTCTGTGCCAGTGTCCTGCTGTGTGCTTGTGGCAGATATCCTCAGAGCCTGGGTTCTGCTTACTAATACAAAGAGGTTAATAGTCTTTCAGAGATGAAAGCCAGATATTAGAGGTTAGAGATCTGGACTGGGGGCCTGGGCTCCTGCCCCAAATCTGCCTTTTGCCTGCTGTAATGAAAAAGTAATTTCCTTTCTTTGCGTTCTGGCTCCTTTGACTGCTGCTTCTCTCTGCAGCTTTCTGCAGTGCAGGTGCATGTGGTAACAGAGCTCATAGCTTGGCCAAGGAATGTAAATGCTGCCACATTGTCAGAAGTATTCATGGCCTTTGTGAAGGGCATTGAGGTCTCTGAGTGTCAAGAGCCTTGTTGACATATGTTTTGTCCTCAAGAAAACAAAATCAACTCAATTTAAGAAATAAGAGTTTATATGTTGTCCTTGTGAGCAGTGGGAGCGTGCAGCGATGCAGTAGATCCTGTCCTTGTGGTTGTAATGGAAAAGATGGAGTAATTGCTGGTACAGTGATAGTGCTGCTGAAGTAGACACCTCATGGTCAAGAGGTTCCCAGCTCGTTCTCCTCTTCATTGACTTGTCTTCTCTTGAATCAAAACTGTGAAGCAAAATGTGATATTTATTATGATGAAATCAGCAAGTGACTGGTTTATTCTCTGTGTTAAGGCAGTCGTGTACACGAGTCACCCAGGTATTCTTTGTTCAAGAACTGATGTCAGCTCTTGCATACGTTAGTCCTGACCAAGTGGGTGTTTTCCAGAGCTTGGTCAGATAATTGCTTCTTTCCTGAGTTTTATCATGATAATGTTTGGCTTCTCCTGTGATACTTGCTTGGATAAATGGAAAGTTCTGAAAAGAAGCACGGGGAAATGGCATGCCTTCTAGCCTGAATGTGAGGTAACTGAGCATATCTACAAAAATATTTAGAACTCACTGTGTTTTCACAGGGTTTAACCTCGGTACTGCAAACATGTCCATTAATTTATCTGGCACACGAGTGTAATGGGACAACTTGCATGAATAAAGCTAAACATGTGTAAATGTTTGCAAGATATGGGTCCATAATTCCTTGGAAATCATAGCAAACCAACTCTATTTTCATGTGCAGTGGTATTCTCCTATCCATCTTAGACAAGTGATCTGAAATATCTGTAATAATCATTATAGCATAGTTGTTCCAAATAGCTCACAGCCAGGATGCAGAAACTCAGCTAGTGTAAACTGTTATTGTTCCATTGACTTCAAGGGATCTACGGGAGATTTTATGAACTGAGGATCTGCCCCCACATTCTCAAATATTCAAAAGTGAGTATTAGGGCCAAGTAAGAGGTCTGCTTCCATGCAGGTCTGTCCATCAGGACCAATTTCTGTAAGTGTTCGTTGGCTCACAGGCTGCAAATCTGGCTGCAGTTGTGCGTGCTGAACCCTTCTGAATGTACTGGTCCAGAGTCTTAGCACTAATTCTCTGTGAACATCAGCATCTGTGCATATTGCCTCTGTTTAGAATAAATAGGACCAAACAGATAATAGTTTATTTAAATTGATTGCCGCTACAGGTAGTGAACTTTGGTGTGTGGCTTGGTCTATACCCCAGCACTGAAGTGTAAGAAGGAAGGATGGGAAGGAGGAAGGATGGGAAATAGTGGCAATAAAGAAGAAATCTGCTGATCTCACAAGTCCAAAAAGTGCAAGGAGAATTGAAGCACAGACCAGCTGATGGCTTTTCAGCATAGGTTTGCAATAATATGATTTGACAAATCACCCAAGATAATCATCTTTGTAGAGGTTTATTGCACGCTGAGTTTCTTTCCAGGAAATATTCTTTGCCGCTCCTGCTGGACTGGTATTTGAATCTAGCTGAGTGTGTGTGTGCATGTGCATATATGCTTAAGACCTCTCTAAAGGCTTGATCTTCAACTGACACAAGTCAGCCAATGTGTTTCTGTAGGGTATTAAGGTTCTGGAGGTTTTGGTCATAAAGAATTGAAAATAAAGTTAATGGACTGCTCAGTAGAGCTGGAAATAAAGGACCAGACCCTGCTGCTTGGCAGGTGTCCCCTGCTTTCTTCATAGACCATAATGTACGAGGCAAGTTAGGAAGACTGTGTGGTAGGCAAGTTTGTGTGTCAGACATGGTATAGGAATATTGTTAGGGCTCACTTGGACTGGGCAGAATCATTGACCTTTATTTAGGAGGGCTCCCTGGATTGTCCTCTGATGTGCCTTGTGGCAAAAGCTGCTCCCTTTCATGGCTAGGTATTTTAATCACAGCAGCAAACGGAACCACCCAGTGTTCTGGGTTGGTGGAGTCCATCTCATTGGTGCTGTCTTTGTATCCAAAATTTGTCATATTCAGACAGTAGCTTACAGACCCTTACCTTTTTTTCCTAGGAACCACGAGACAGCAGTAGTTTTGTGCATTAAAGGAGAAAGATGGAATAGTTGCACTGGAAGGGACCTGTGGAGATCATTCAGTCCAACTGCCTGACCACCTTATGGCTAACCAAAAGTTTAAGCATATTGTTAAGGGCTCTATCCATACACCTCTTGAACACTGACAGGCATGGGGCATCAACCACCTCTCTAGCGAGCCTGTTCCAGTGTTTGGCTGCCCTCACAGTACTGAAATGTTTCCTTACATCTAGTCCAGACCTCCCCTGGTGCAGCTTTGTGCTGTTCCCGTGCATCCTGTCACTGGCAGCCAGGGAGCAGAGGCCAGGGCCTCCCTCTGCCCTTCCTCTCCTCAGGGAGTCACAGACAGAAATGAGGTCTCCTCTTCTTTTCTCCAGACTAGACAAGCCACATGTCCTCATAGGACCTGCCTTCCAGCCCTTTTACCAGCCTTGTTGCCCTCCTCTGGATGCTTTCAAGTACCTTAATATCCTTTTCATATTTTGGAGCCCAGAACTGCACCCATATTCAAGGTGAGGCTTCACCAACGCTAAATATAACAGGAGAATCACCTCTTTTGACCGTCTGGCTATGCTGTGTTGAATGAACCCAAGATTGTGGTTTGCCCTCTTGGCTGCCAGGGCACACTGCTAGCTCATGCTGAGATGTTGTGAGGCTTTGTGTCCGTCTGAGGCATATCTGAAATATTGGTTTGTGTGGTAGAAGAGTGGCTCTGGGGCTGCAGCAGGGCGGGTGGGCTTCTTGTTGAACGTAAGGCTCCATGCAGTCCCTAGATCTTTTGCAGACTGCTGACCATGGGCCTTGGGGACTCTGGACTGCTGGTCCATTGTTTAGAAAGTTCTCATTTAAAAGAAGCTAAAAATGAAAGGAAAACAAGAATAAGGGTGGGAACTAGATCTGTGGTGATAGATAGAATCTTCTCCCAGACAAGAAGTATCTGAGGACAAAGCCCTTGTCTTTGCTTTGCGTCTGCACAACTCCCAGCACAAATGGGTTCCCACTTTGCCTCAAAATCAAGTAACTGTTTCAGCATGCTGCAGAGTCCAGAACTAACTCCCAGGGAATACGTACATCCAGTTGGACTCTCCACCATGCTAATGTGAGTACGTGGCTTTGAGATTGGAACTGGCTCATGTCTGGATGGCTCTGAGCATAGCAGAGTCAGCTTGTGTCTGGCTGTGGTTGACCCTTAGCAACCCAGTGAACCCTGAGAAATACTGGAGGGCTCACAGCACAGAATGAAATGCATTAATTCTCATTCTTCTCCAACAGCATGCTGCCTTGGGGGAGATGGAGGAGGCGATGCATTTTTACATAAGTTGAAGCAGTTTTTCCAAGGTCTTAGATAGTGACTGTGAAAGAACAGTGGTAAGCAGTATCTGCAGATGTACAGGAGCAGTGAGACCTATTGATGACCCTAAAGGAAGAATACACTCATGATTAGCCTTGTGCATCATGTTTTTAGAATGTAGCAGCCCATCCTTCAGTTCCAAGTGGTTGCTCTGCATGCAGTGAGTTGTAGCCCAGGAGAGCACCAGCGAAGCCATCCAAGGGCCTGTTGTGGCACTGAAACACAACTTTTGCTCTTAGCTCAGCTAAAATGCTGCTCCTTAAATCCAGACAAATGCAGTCTTCCATCAGCAGAGGAACTGGGAAGCTCAGAGGAGAGCCTTTCATCATTCTTAATGTATCTAGTAATGCATAGATGTATGAAGCATAGACGTTCCCCCCAAATTCATAACCGAGGTAAGATGAAGTCATTCAGAGAAGTGCTACAATTTGCACCTTCGTACGAGTTAGCAAGTGACGCACAAACCGTGCCTGAAGTCTCACAGACTAATTACAGGCTCTTCCATTTCAGTCTAGACAACTTGTGCCCAGCCAGAGAGATTCCTGATGTGTCTTTGAGAGAAGTCACAACAAAGACATGACTTCAGAGGCTGCAGGCTTTTTGGGCGTGGGGGTTTAGGCACGCTCCATGTAACACGGGAGGACGGCATGCGTGGGTGCTCCCACAATGTTGGCAGAAAATGTTTAAGTAATAACTAGGCCTTTTCATTTCTTTTATAATCTGGCAAGCCATGCAGAGAAGGAGGTTTTGACATCCTTCCACCAGGATCAGTGGGGACAGTTTGCTTTTAATGATCTCTTAGGCAGAGAGACCGACCATCTGCTGTTGCAAATCGGAGCAGCTCCATTGCCTAAAGTTACGTTACGCTAATTTAAATCAGCCCAGCATCTCCAAGACAAAGCACCTATCGCTGCCTTCCCCCACCAAGGGCCAGACCCAGAGCACATCCAAGCCAGGTAGGGCCTTGTTGTGAAGGAGCAGCCCCTGCAGCCCTGCTCCCCATCCACAGGCCCAAAAGCTGGTCCAGGCCTTCTGCTCACAGCCCTCCTTTGAGCCTCCCTCTTGAGAGGCAGAGCCCCGGAGGAAGAAGCGTGTGCGATGAGGACCCCCAAAACGTGACAAATTTGGAGGGCTCAGCATGCCATTTGTTTCCTCATTTCAGGAAACAAAACCTGGCAAGAGCAAAGTGGAGTAGGGCCTCTTTTTCCATCTGCTTTGCTGGCATTGCTCCGGAGGTCACTGCCGGGGACGGAAGTCCTCACTGGGCCCCATCTGCCTTCCCTGGGCTTCCTCGTTCATGCCCACTTGGGCCTCTGACATTCTACTCTGTTTTTCTTTCCTTGAAAATGGATAGGGAATTGGGAGCCGCTGTGCAGGAACGCGCCTGTTCCCCATTACAGCTCCACCGGGGCTGTAACACGATCGTGCCTGCTCCATACCCACACAGATATTTATTTATCCATACAGGCTTTCTCCTTGTTTTCATTAAGTTAGGCAGAAAAGGTTAATCTTTCTTCTGCTAAAGCTTCAAAACCAACCAAGCTAAATAAAATATGATTTCTTTCATTTCTTTTCTAAAGGACACTCTCTTTTTCTTTTTTTTTTTTTCTTAAGTACCAGAATGAGGTCACAGTCAGAGATGCCACAAGAGTAAATTGAAAACAGGTTGAAAAAAAGCAAAAGGGAGAAAGACAGAGAGAGAAAACCACAATCAGAGGAAAGTGACTGGTAACGTTGCAGGGTTGGTTTAATCCAGTCTAGTAAAGAAGCTGTCAAGGAGACATTGGTGCCTTTCCACTTTCGCCTTCATGCTCTTTCTAGGAATCTCCAAAGGAAATTGCAGCAGAGGTCTCCTCTCTTCTTCTCTTCCCCTTTGATTTGCAGCACCTGGGTTTCATTCAGGCTGCTCTCCATGTAGGGATGCAGCCTGAAGGTGTGGGAACGCCTCTGAAGGTCCCAGAGCTTCCTTTTGGTCCTCTAACCTTACCAAGTCTCTTGGCCTCGCTCTCTTGTTTAGTCTGGCTGAGCTCGATGCCGTAACTCCGTTGTCTTCGGTGGGATAGTTGGTAAGTGATTCATCCTGCGTGCTGTCCGTGACTGCTGGGCGCTGGCACGGATTGCAGTGGAAGGACCGAGGCAGGCTGAGACTGCGGGATGCTGTGAGCGAGGGGCCTGAGCCCCCTCCTGCCTCTGGTTTTGTTCCTTGGTCCCTGTTCCTGCCCCTCTTAGCCTCCAGGGACTAGAAATAAGCCACCTCGAAAGCAAATTGCCAGCGTGGCCTTGCCAACCGGCAGCTGGCTCAGGGATGTCCTCCACCAGAGCGGGCATCAGGTTGGGCTCCCCATTATCTCTCCCACAACCATCACCGCTGAGCTGACCTACGTGCCTTCGGGTGGGCAGCCTTGGGCCAGGGGCTTCAAAGCTTCATGAAGTAGGTGAAGCAAGTCCCCCTGGCAAGTTCCAAGCATGCTGTTATTTTCCTCTGTTTTAGGGAGAGCTCTGACTCACCATGATAGCAGCATTAGTGTAAGATACGTGTTTACAAGACCAAAAAAAAGTGGAGGTTTGCCAAACCCCACAGCCCTGTCTGCAGAAAAGGCCGAGGCTACAGCGCGGGGCTGTGGTGGCGAGCGAAGGGAAATGCCCCCCGGGGAGAGCTGTGTGTCTCTGACAGTCACCAGCAGAGTGGAGACTGGTTTCCAAAACCTGCCTGGGCAATCGGATGGTTTGGGGCCCACCAGTCATGGGAAGGCAGTGGCGTGGAAATTAGGGGAAGACAGTCTGGGAGGGATTTGGTGTATGGTTAGGAGAGCGCGTCCCATTGCTCCATTGGCTGTAGTCTGGGGCTCTGTGAGCAGCACTTACCACAGCCATGTTGAGCTCTGGTCTGGATTTCTTGCTACTGAGAAGTGAACACAGGTGAGGCATCCTCACAGGAACTGGTCATTTGTCCTTGATATCTGTAAAAGCTTATTGCTTTAGTTAGCGTGACATCAATTATTTATTACTATTAATGAAGGACACAGATGGCTGTCTGGTCAATAAAATATCTCCTACTCCATGGAGATGATCTACTTAGCTATCATTTACTCTGCAGAGAATCTTTGGATTCTTACTGAAATTTAATAACACGAGCAAAGATACTACAGCAATCTAGGTCTGTGCTTCGAGGCTGCTCTGGGAGGCTGAAATCCTTCTTTATATTTGCTGGCGGGGTGTGTGAGAACACAGGCCCAGACGGGAAAGAGAAGCCCCGTTGCTTTCCATCACAAGCTACTTATCCATATAATCCCTTTTATAAAATGATCAAACTCCATCTTAAGAGATAGTTAGGTTATTTGTCCTTCTCAGGAGTCGACCATCTATTCATATCCAATTTACTTTCTTGTGCCATTACTGCCCATTAGCCTAAATATTTAGTTTCCATCTGAGTGCCTGCCCCGTTGATGTATTCACAGAACCAGCTCTCTCTTCTTGGCCTTTTTATGTCTCTGCTTGTATGGTAAACTTATGCCTTTTGTTATTTCCCTATGAAAAGCCTTCTCTCCTGCTTTTCCTATACCTTGTTGGTGAGCACAGCTGAGCTGAGCTCTCCAGCTGGGCGCTCCTCAGGGATCTGTGCAGGTTCCTTTATTGCTGCAGCATCCCAGGACCACTTCTGCCTGGTAGGGCTACGTTCGTGGTCCGCCATCCTCTTGCCTTAGTTGCATCCAGCTACAAGCCCCCAGTCTAAATCTAGGGAATAACATCATTTTTGGTCCCAGGGGAAGCTTAGGAAATCTCCTCACAGAGCACCACGGACTGAACAAAGAGACTTTCTTGTCTGAGATGAACAAAGCTGCCGTGTGCTGTTTCACCTGGGGGAGAGCACGAGAGGGCAGGTCTCTGCACTGGTTGCAGGATGGCCGATGGCTCTGGGCACTTGATTTGTCCCTGGGCTGTCCCTTACCTGTCCCTTACCTGACCCCGCATCTGCTCTCCCCAGCCCATGCAGTCTGGCACCAGCAGCAATCTTACTGCTGCTTACACAGGTGCAGGAATACTGCCAGCCTTGGCTTTCAGCACCTTTGTTAGCATCTGTTTTGCTATTTTTGTAACCACCTCTTTGCTTTTGTTTGTCTGTAGCAGGACCAGCGAGAGAGGGAAGTTCCCCAGAGGCTCAGGGCTGAACACAAAGCAACCTCTCGCTGTTGAGATTTTATTGCGGGGGTTTTGGTTTAAGCCAGGTTGACACCACATTGTTAGCCCTCATGAGCTTTGCCTCACAGCCTCCAAAGATGCCCATAGCACAGGACCTGTGAAGGTACCCACAGAAACTTGCAGACCTCTGGTTACCCCATGGCCTGTGGGGCTGCTCTGGGAGAGGGAGGTGGGTGCTGTTGGTTTCTGTCCTCTTGGCTATGTGAGATTGGGAATATGCTCTACGGATTTGGAGCTGCTTTTTCGTTTTTATTCTGTCTTTTAATGTTTTTAAAAAAAAAACATCCTGAGGAAAGGCTGCTGGGAAGGACTCTGGGATTGACACTTTCTCATCCTTGGCTTGTGAGATTCCCTGCAGGGCAGCGAATGACCTCCCTGCGCTCTCTGATGCAAGCATTATTTTTACCCTGGTGTCTCACTCCAGATGGAGGCTGCTTCAGAAGTTCTCACCTAGACACAACCACATTTCTCTGAAACCCTGCAGCTACAGAGCAGCGTTTCAAACCGATAGCAGGGGAGCGTTGGCTCTCCGGCACGCTAGAGTGAAGAGCGTGTCCAAGCACCGGGAGCGGCAGCGCAGGAGCACACACACACATACGGTCCTTACGACACATCCCACGTCATCCCAGCCCCAAACTCCTGCCAGCTTTCCCTGAGGCACTTGCCTGCCTGCATGAAGGCAGGGAAAGCTTCAGCTTGTCGGTGCAGCTCCAAATAGCAAAGCTGTCAGGGAGAAATGTCCCTGGGACCAGCCTGACGTCTGCTCGGAGATGGATGGCACCAGCCCGCAAAGAGTGAGGTCCAAACGAAGCAGGAAATGAGGTGAAGAAAGTGCAGTAATGAAAATACAACAAAACGAAACAAACACTGACATCCTTAGTAATGGTATAGGAGCTGCCAGATGGGCTTGACCCAGGGGCTGTCTAGACGGCTTCATACAGTGGCCAGTTCTGGAGGAAGGTGCGAGATGCCCACAGCAGGCACCCATGGGATGATCTGCCCCCATGAAGTTTCTTCCCGGTCAGAGGAGAGGTTGCTTGAGGTCTGAAGAGGCTTAAAGGTCTTTCCATAGTTCAGCAGCACAATCTGGTGCTGCTTTCTCGTTACGTGTTTGTGATTCATCAGTCACGGCAGTGTCTGTCCTCGGTGACTTCTGGGGACAGGGAGTTCCCCTGCCCAACCCGCTGTCGTATGAAAAGGGATGGAAATGAGCACTGGAAATGTGCAGTAGGGTTTTGTTTGTTTGTTTAAACCATAAACCCAGAGCTAAGGGACTTGCTCAAGGCCATTCAGCGCTCACAACTTCCAAGCAGCAATTTTACAGCTGCCAACCCAACCTGCCCGCAGAATTGACCTGGGCTTTGGTACAGCCCCGGCTCTGGTAGCCAGGGTAAACTACAGGGACTGGTGACAGGGCTGCCTGAAAAACGTTTGGAAAGAACAAGTCGTGCTGGGAGCATTAAAATGAATAATTAAGGCTTGGATTCCTTTAGGGAGGAAAAGAATTTATTGCTGCTCTTTTCTCTAGCCAAGGGGGACATTTGTTACTGAATTGTGTATCTTGAGACGACGCAAATGCGGCTTGGGGGGGCTGGAGGAGAGAGGATTTTTTCTTCTACCTGGGTAATCTGGCCGCACAACGAGGCGGCCCGGGCTGGGTGTACCAGTGGGATATTTCTTACGGTCTGTACCAAGAAACTAGACTTGTGTTCCGTTTCAGTAGTCCTCGGTTAATTTTGCTTGTAGAAGAAGAAAGGAAGAAATGTGCTGAGCGGGGAATTCTTCTCCTCTCTGCGCTGCGGTGTCTTGACATTTCCACGTGCACGAGGTGCCCAGCGCAGCGACCTGGGTCCAGCCCTGCTGACTGCAGTAGCTGCAGCAGCCCTCGCCCCGATTCCCATCTGTGGGAGTGAGGGCATGACCAGGGCATCTGTTGGGTTTTGTTTTTTACTGCTGGTACCTTGAGCTGGTGTAAAATGGGAATTGAAAGCAATGGGCTCCAACCGCCCGACAGCTTCCCCCGTGCGAGGAGCCAGCAGCTTGCACAGCAGTGGATAATCGGGTCCAAAAAGCTTAATAAATGGGACATTTTCGGTTTCAGCTGGGTCATGATCTAAGTGTTTAATAAGCTTTATAAACCGGGAGACCAAAAAAAAAAGTCTTTCAGCAGTTTTTTTATTGTTATTATTTTTCTTTGAGTGCTTGTAAAGGGGTGAATGTCCTTCAGTGCGGCTGAGCCGAGGGCTGCAGCAATCAGCTGCAGGAGCCAGCGGAGTGCACATGAAAGGGAATGCAAAGCTACTGATTTTCATCGAATGAATAAAAAAATAAACAGCACATTGAAAGCAATTACATCCACGCTCTATAAATGTCTCCTTTCTGATAATCTAACGTAGCAGAAACATATTTCACTGTGACAGGTAATTTTAGAAAAAAGACCGTCTCCTTTTTGAGAACTGAAGGCGCCATTAGGGCAGGACAGAGCTATTTCATGTGGGTGCCCGTGCTGTTCTGGAAACCCAGATTCCACCCTTGGGTGGTGGTCCCACACATGGTGTCTGCAGTGAGCCCACACGTTGCTCGTGTGAGCAGTGAATGCACTTTTCTGCTGTCCAAGCTATGACTTAGCACTGGCCACAGTTCTTGCTGTGGATCCCTGTTGCAGCTGACGGCCTGTGCATGTTTTCTGCTTGCTTTGTCCCCAGGCAATGTTCCCCGTACAGGCTCGTGGTCATTCCTTCCAGCCACAGCCAGCTGGACTTTGTTGCTTGCCCTTAAGCCTGTGCTGCACAGGGGTGTTCCTGCGTTATTTTGTCAATGGCCTGCAATAATTGGCATCCGTATTGATGTTTTGGTCTTTCTCGTCTCTTCGCTCTCCAGGAGAATCCTTGAGCTTTGCGGACGATTTGCTTTCCGGCCTTGCAACGTCCTGCGTGGCAGCTGGTAGGAGCCACGGAGACGTCCCCGAAACCAGCCTCTATTCGGTTATTTTCAAATGCCTGGAACCAGACGGTCTGTACAAGTAAGGAGGGTCGTGTGGGGAGGTGCTGGGGGAAGGGGGATCTCCAATACAGTTATTTAATTGTTATTTATCTTTTTGATCACTACCATGTTACACCAGACACTGGAGAAATGATGAGACTGTTGCTTTGGGCGTTAGGCTCAATCAGTGAAATGCAGAAACAGTGTCTGCCAGTACGGCACTGGAGGCACTGGTTTTCTGTTGGAGACCCCATTGAAATAACTCAGATTTCCAGCAAAATAGACTTTCAGGTCTGTGACTAGTGGGGTAGGGCTGTCTCACACGGACAAACTGAGCTAATGTGCTCAGATGGCAGCAAGCTGCCCACCCTGGCCAAATTCCTGGTGGACCGAGATGGCCAGAAGGTTGTAGGTGTGGGAGGTGTTGCTCACGTGGGTTGCTGTTTATACCAGCAGGACTCGTATACCAGCTCAGAGATGCCCCAAATGCATCTGCCCACCATGTCATCGGTTATGTTGTAGTGCTTGGTCACATCTGTGCTGGTGTTCTTCTTCACTTGACTATTCTGAGATGATGCCTTTGAGAAAATGGGATTGGATTTTCTGTTTGAACCCCATGGGAGTAGCTCGTGTCCAAAGTAAAGGGAAAATTTCAGCATCCAATTATTACTTTCTGTGTCAATACAGTTTGGAGGGGGTCTGGTCAAGAGGGTAGGAATGAGCTTCCATAGGAATGGAGAGCACATGGAGGCAGATTGAAGGCAGGAACATGAAGGAGCGGAGGAGGCAGGGCAGAGCCATGACACGGGCACAGCAGCATGGCCCCGTTATATTTTTCTTCCCACCAGAAAAGGACAGAGGAGGCTCAGCAGGTGCAGCAGGTGCTCCATTCGAGCATCCCTTGTTTCGCTGTGGACTGCCCCAGCCAGAACAGCCCTTGGGGTGATGAGGAGTTTTGCTGTCTGTCTCAGAGGCCCCAAAATGCAGAAGCAGATGGGGAAGATGTCACCCACCATGCAGCACTTCTTCTGCTCCCAGGTCCAAGGGCAGCCTGCAGCCCTCTGCCATCGGGCAGGGGGACAGGGAGCTGACATCTTCAGACCCCTCTTCCTCCCGTGTACTCTCTAGAAATGGCATCTTCTGTTCTGTGGGGGATGGCAGGAGTCAGGAGGGTCAGAGGAGAGAGGGAGGGAGAGAGGAGGCGAGGAGATGAAGGAGAGATGCAGTAAGCAAGAGAGAAACACCCAGGGCTTAATGTCAGAGAGACTGTAATAATTAAAACACATTTCGTAGTGAGTAATGAAACTTTTTATGGGACCACAAAAGCAGTTAAAGCAAGAGCTGGCAAATGGTCTGTCAGCGAGAACTTTTTAAGATCTTGATTAATACTTTCCCTTTGCCTCCCCCTCCACCGCCCCCCAGTTAAGTATGTTGACAGCCTCCAAAAATGGAGCAGTCTTTATTACGCATCCCTCGAGCAGGGCCGTGTCCAGGAGCAGGCTCCAAGTGATACCTCTTGCCATTTAATCATTTGAAATGTTTTCTCGTTAAATATATAATAACGCGTAAATACAATTATTAATATCACTGGAAACTGGGCTGCCCTGAAAAGGTGCCAAGGAGAGCCTGGAACAACTGCAGAGCTTGCTAATAAAGCGCCGCCTGTAAAATTGGTGGGTTGTGAGCTATCGGCAGTTTGGCTTATGCTGCCAGGGCGCTGGGCACGGGGAGAGCTGCTGGGTTTGATGGGGAGGTTGCTGCCGAGGTGAAGGCATGGAGCTGGGAGCCAGAAGGTCTGGCTGTTCGGCATCACGGGCTGCCAGATCATCTTCCCCATCTGCTGGGCAGGGATAATTGCACTCACCCGTCTCTTCAGGGGCTCCGTGATCTAATTCCCGATGTCTGTAAAGGGCCGGGAGAACCTTGGGTGGGAGGCGTGAGGCTTTGTCCGGGGTTGTGTCATCCCTTTGGCCAAAGCCAGGCTTCTGCTCTGCAGTCTTGCCTCGCATCACCATGGTGGGGGTAAGCAGAGGTCAGTGGTGCCCCACGGCCCGGGGTGGCTGTGGGCAGCTCCTGGTGCCCCCAGGTGAGGGACAGCAGCTCTCCATGGGGAGCCGCTGCTGTGTGCAGCCCTCAAACATCCGTCCCTTGGCACTGAGGAGCTTTGGACCTGGTGTTCCTGCGGGGACAGGACAGGGGTGACGCACAGCGCTGGCTCTGTCCATCGGCTAATTCTCAGCAGGGCTTGGCGTGCCCTTCGCAGGGCTGCACGTGCTGACACGCACTTGTACGGACACACATCCGTGCTGGCACATGTGGGGCACAGACCTGCTGTCCTAGGAGCCCCAAAAATGTGAGCGCACACACTGCAGCACACCTTGCTCAGCATCTGATGCTGCACGTGCCAGCACACCTGCGGGGACCGATGCTCCTGTGCTCCCCGTGTTCGTGTACGCTACCGTGGGTGCATCCATATCCAGCACACACGCGTCTGTTCCAGCCCAGGACCCAACCAGCACATGTTTACTTAGCATCTGTGCATTCTCAGATACATAAGTACACACATTAAATATTCCGCTGTTCAGATGTCCATACAGTTGCGACACAGCGTGAAGAAAGCCAGAACAGTGAAATGTGAGGCTAACACTCTGTTCTGAGCCCGCGCGGACATAACAACAACAGAAACACGGGCACGGGGTCACTCCTTAAATTGAATTTCTTCTGCTTGTTTCATTTGTTTCTGTGGAAAAAATAGCTGTGTTGGAAGGCCCCGAGCTGCTATAATCCTGGTTATAGCAGCTCGGCAGGGACCTGTGCTTTTCTCCAGGCTGGTAGGTGAGCACACGGACCCTGCAGCATCAGAGCTCTTCAAAAGCAAATGCTTTTGCTTGTTCAGTAGTCTGAGGGTATCACGCAAACTGAGGAGAGGAGACTGTGAGATCATGGGAGTCTCTTCTGCTTTGTAAATGCGTCTGACGTCCTGTCCCTTTTCTTCTCTAGTACCTACGGCAATTTCACTGCTGTTGGCCACTCATTTGGCAGATTACCAGGCTGAGATCAAAGCTGGGCTTGAGCATGAAAAACAAAACCAAAAAATGCTCTACAAACAAGCAAATAAACAGCCTGATTGATTTCTCTGCTTTTGAGACTTCTGTAATTTCAAAACATAAACTAACAAAAGGAGAACTAATTTCTTTGTCCTTTGCAATTTCAGCCTGATGAAAATATGTTGCCTGTCAGCCCTGTTCTTTCCCCTGCCTGTAGTACGTAGGGGCTGAGATTCCAGTCCCTGCACAGAGGGTTTTCCGAAGGAAAGTAGTTTGTTTCAACAAAGACGTGTGTGCTCCATCGGCTGGCGTGCACACGTGGACACTCCTGCTGGTCCCACAGGTGGGGGTGCCCACGCTTGGGATCCGTGCTACAGTCCCATGAATGCCCTCAAACACAAAGTACCTCTGATGGGCTTTGATGAATGACAAGTTTGGTTCAAGCTCTTAAAAACAAAAGGCTTGTAATTCTTGCGGAACACCTCATGGGTCTGGGGATTCTTCTCCCAACACTCAGCTGGACCAGAGGCCATCCATCAAGCGGCCTCCCAGGTGGATCTGGAAGAGGATGGGGTGAGGAAGGCAGAGGGAGAGCTGTCTCTGCGTCTGTTCAGTGCTTGGCTGGTGCGGGCCAGCCAGTTGTGTCCGAGGTTAATGCCAATCAGACTGATGGTTTGGGAGCCTGGGAGCATCGCTCTGTGACAGGCAACTCATGGTGTTTCAAGTCCCAAATGCCAGCTGGGAGAAGGGGCTCTGCCTTGTTTCGGGGGTCAAATCCAGCCTGGAGGACTGACCTTGCGTAGCTCATGATCCTGACGTAGCTCACCACCTACAAACACAACAGCTCTCTTTGGTGCTGAGATGAGGGCTTCCCTTGTGCATCCCGCAGCCTCCCTGAGCCTTCAGCCCTGCTCATCGATCTCGGCTTCTCACCCCATCATTCTCCAGGCTCCTGGGGATGCCTCATTGCTGAGCTGTACCCGATCGGCTGCCTGAACGCAGCTCTGCCAGCCCAGCACGTTCCTTTCGGATACGTGGTGATACACCAAGAGCTGGGAGCCAGAAAGGGAGATTTTGGAAAGGGAAATGAAAACCCCCTCCAGCTCCTTATGGAGCTGTAGTGCAAACACACCAACCTCTTCCCTGTGCCACAGATACTATAATTATAGATTAGATTAAATCCCAATGTTTCACTTTATTTACATTCCTGACCTAGCCTATTCATTTCCGGTGTTTGTGCCAAGAATCAGCACAAAATTTACTGGAAATAATATGGAAGTCATCAGGATCCCTTCCAGAGCCTTTCCTTGGAGTGTGTTCATGTGCTGAGAAGGAGCCTCCAATTTGCCTTCCCTTTGCTGGCCCACATGGAGCTTCCTCAGGGTGATCCCGAACCAGCCCAAAGGCTCTAGCAGAGTGAGTTTTGGGAACAGTAGGAACCCATTCCCATGGGATGGTCAGGCCCTTCCATGGGATGGAAGTGCATTTAGGATTCTCAGACCACCACCACAAGGCTCCCAACCACAACCAAGTCCTGTGCACCCAGCATCAATGCCTGTTGGGCCACCTCCCGCATGGCTCCTCTGTCATTGTGTGCCCAGCAGTGAAAATACTTTTTTTTTCCTTCTTTTTTTTTTTTTTTTTTTTTTTTTGGCAAGCTGAAGGAAAGAGGCAAAGTGGCTGAATATTGGGAACCTGCCGTAGCACTGAGAGACAGCAACTGCAGCTCAACGAGCTGAACATGCTGAAGGAACTGGCTCGGAGCGAGGCTGATTAATGTTGACTGACCTCTGCCTTGTGCAGAGCTGGGATAAAGAGTGGAATGGAAACCCTTGGTGCTCAAGTGTCTGCTAATGCTGGCAGCGGTCCGCTGCTCCTTATATGATACTAATTGTTATTGTTGGTCTTCCGTCAGGAAGACACATGAATGAGCACTGGAGAAATCGGAGACAGATCCCGACTAGCTCAGTGGCATGGGTTAAAACACATCTGTTACAGCCCTTGGCTGAGGCCCCCGTGTGCACAGGAGCTGTGCTGCTTCATTGAATCCACCTCTGCTGTTCCACATGCGTTCCAGCTTCCTGAAGTTGAGCAGTGCATGGCTGCAGTTTCTTCTCAGGCGCTCCTGGCTTGCAGAAGCTCATACAAGGCAAGTCAGGAGTGGAACAAGTGTTTGCTAAATCCCAGCTGCTGGCTCCTCCTTCCTCAGCAGTGTAGGATTGCTTCAGAACCAGGGTGCCCCAGCGCTGGCTGGGATGTGGGGTTGTTTTTGCTGAAGTGAGCCCAGCACCGAGCTGTCTGGGCTTTGTGCAGCTCTCTGCAGTGGAGGTGGATTGGCCCCAAGAAAGGCAGTCTGTAGGGAGAATAGGGTCAGGAGAGGGAGGAGATAGTCTCACTGCTGAGGTTAATGAAGTCCTGTGCATGTTGGGCTCTTGCTTCCAACATGGGCTTCTTTTCTCAGCACCCTACACAGAAGCGTACACGTGTGGAAGCCATGGAAGGCATCCCTGCTGTCATCATGGCCAGTCGAGGTGCAGGAGGCTCCTCCCAGCTTGGCCATCTGCTCCGCTGGGTGATGCAAGCAGGTCACTTTGTCTCATCTCCATCTCTTTGTCTGCACCCGTGGTCTGAAAGCTCAGGTTTTAAGTTGCCTCTGGCCATTTCTGTGCATGGCCCAGCCCGCGTGACTCAGAGCAGGGCCTCCAGGTGCTACTGCAATATTGCTGTCCTGACCGTTTGCCATCGCCGGTCTGAAAGTTGGGTTCGTGCCTGCATCCTCCTTCGGATCTGTCTCCTACCAGCATCCAGCCACCTGGGACACATCTGGCACCAGGAGGTGTCTTTCCACTGACCTCAGCGGAGCCTTCCTCCCCAGGAGCTGCCAAGCGCATGAGCATCTCCTGCCTTTTTGCAGGACAGGCCAAGTTATCCTCCCCAAATCCTCTGCTTCTGCTCCCGCCTCGTGCCACAGAGAGAAACAGAACAGCCTTTGTTGCCTTCCGCAACCAGCTCCTCCCCACCCTTTCCTCCGGACGTCCGGATTGAAATAACATTCTTGGTGGTTTTGTTCTGAAATCTCCTGGCACCCGAGCTTCAACCCTGGCTGGGTCCCGGCCCGGCTGCATTGCTCCTTTGGGGCGGCGGGAGGAAGGCGGACGGTGGGGAGGAGGAGGAGGAGGAGGCACAGCCGGATGGTTGGGGAGGGTATTGCAGTGGGGGAGTGTACAAATGGAGGATTCTTCCTGGCAGTGGTGATGGGGTGGAGAGGAGGGGTTCGGCCCGTTCATCTGCTGGTAGACAAATGGACCTCTGCAGTTCCACCTCTTCCCATCACAGATTTACTCCCCCCTTGCAATCATGGACTTGGATTGTATTTTTACCTCTGTGTGTGTAGAAACCTAAACTAACATAGATCGGTCCAAGTTTTATCTCATTGACTAATGGCAGAGCAAGTACAGGAGACACAATATAAATATCAGCACAGATATTGCTGGCTTTGATTTCCCTCTAAGCTACCAAAAGCTGCACTGTGCTGTGGCGCTGGAGTCATTTGTTTTGTTCTTCGGTTCTCCACGTCACAGAGCACCTTTTTTCTGAAGGCTGGAAAGCTGGGGACCATGGAGATTCGATTCTTAGAGCAGAACTGGGTTTTGAACCCTTCCAGGACACAAGGATTTCACTGCTTGCAGGGGGTATTCCTTTTATCTCATAGGGGAAAGTGGGTCAGGAGAAGGACAAGTGGCTTTGTTCTTCATTTTCTAGATGGGGAAGCTGAGGCAGGGAGCAGTGATGTGATGTGCCCGAAGCTTTCCTTGAGCTGGGTCTGACTATTGAGGTGAGGGGTGTCCTCACTCAACTTCACCCAAACCCCAGCTACCTGTGAAAATTCTGCCTCCTCCTGTGACTGCTTCCCTGCAACCAGGAGCAGCTCAGCCTGATATTTGCAGACAAGTCAAGGTTTTTTTATAGGCTAATTCCAGCCTTAGGAGCGGCAAAAAGGAGGTCAGCTGTATCCATAAATACACCACGGGAAGGATGTGACAAGCTGCTCCGAGGCCCAGGTGTTCAGGTACTGCTGCACCCACAGCTCCTAGCTGAACCTCGAGCCATCCACACATCCCATGGAGTCAATCAGTTCAGGCAGGCTCTGGATGGGACCCCAAGTCCCAAAGGCTGGAGATGCTAGGCACAAAATGTGCTGCTGATCCACACAGGAAGGCAACTCATAAGCTAATCCTGCCTGCCCATCTTTCCCCCCGTGCTCTAGAGGTTTTTGGATTCCATTACCTACAAGATCTGTCCCAGTTCAGACCAGCAATGTATACACATCTCATATATGGCCTGCGAGGCCATAGAAGTGGTTAAACATGTATTTATTATTTATTTATTGATGGAGCCCTGCATGGGAGGTTGCTGAATGCAGCAGCTTTGCAGATCTCGAGTGGCCTTTAACTTATTCCTTGGGTCTGGGGATTTCCCCCCCCCAAAAAAAGAAGTTTGTTTATATTTTTTTTCTCTCAGCTTGGTGTTTTTTCAGCTCTTTTACAGGGAATTTTGAGGATGCTGAGTGCAGCTGGGCATTTTCGGGCTGGTCCAGTCTTTGCCTGCAGGGCCTGACCCAGACCCCTTGCAGTGATGGGATTCATTGTTTCCCTGGACTTCAGTGAGCCTTCATTTCAGGTGATGGAGCAGGAGTGTGGTAGGGCATGGTGTGCGATTCCTCAGCTGCAACTGCTGCTGCTTAGCTCTTGCTTAAAAGCAGATTCTTCCAGATCCAGGAAAAATCCCACATTTTGGTAACTTTTTCAGCTGCATGTGCTGAGATGTTTGAAAACCCTCAGTCCCCCAAGGTCTGAGCCCTCATTGCCTGTCTTGAGTTGTTAGTGCTCGGGTGGCCAAATCTCTGCTGAAGAACTTGTGTTTGTAAAAATAACCAGTGAATTTGGGTACCTCTGTTTTGGGAGCACCATCTTCAAGGCTTCTGCTGAGTTCAGCTGAATTTGTACCAGAGTAGGTCAATGTAAAATTAAGATACTTGTGAAAATAGCTGCTGCTTCCTGAGCTGTCCTGCCTGTAAAAGAGGTGCTAGAGCTGAGCTACATCCTTTGCTAAGCTCCCTGAAGGCTGCCTCAAGTGGTTGCCAGAGAGCTCAGGGAGATGAACCGCATTGACTGGAGCATCTCTGGTTCCTTTGGGTGTATTGGCGTGACTTCAGCACGATCTCCCCATCACCGGATAAAAAATGTTCCTCTCCTACAGCCCAAATGCTGCCTTTGCAGCCCAAGCTGGGAAGCCCGATGTGACAGCAGGAGGTGAGCACCAGGATCATGAGAGCAACAGCGCGGCATGGGGCAGCTGCCAGCTGCACGCGCTCAGCACAGAGCCCTTTGTCCAGGCTCCGTCCTGCTGCAGCCAAGTTGGCTGGAGGTGGCTGTTTGTCATCTGCTTCCTTTGGGCAGTCTCGTCCAGAAATCCGCGTGCTGGTTTTTCCACTCTGTTGAGACATATCTGTAGGTCTGAGGGAACAAGACATGGGGAGGAGTTCAGCAGAGAGCAGGGCAGGCTCTGTCATGGAGCACCACCCATGGAAGTCCCACCTCACCGTGTAGATGCCACCTCTGCAACCAAGCAGCTACTTCTTGGCTTCCTCTCCCACTTTGTTATGCTCTTTCCTTCACTCTAATACCTGAGCTTGGCACCTCCTGGCTACCTCGTGCTCCAGTCTGATGCCACCTTGTACTGCCAGGGATAGATATATTTGCCTGGAGTACCTCTGGAGTGATGTCCCCCAACACATGCCCTCATCACTCCTGGTCACCACACACGCACACACTTCCCTCTGCTTGTCAGGAATGAAATAAATTTGATTATACAGCAATATGGTTTCTGTTATGAAAAGGGGAAAGAAAATACCCTGGCTTTCACTGAAAGCCTTCAGAGCCAAAGCTTATGTCATAATTTAAACGTTTCTAAAAAAAGAAGTAGGGGCGAGGGTCGCTCTTTGTTCAGGGGATGATGGCTGGAGGGGACAGCGGGGAAGGGGTCCTCTCTTCATCGGATGAGCTGATGGAGCTGGGTTTAAGACCTGCTGCCTGGGCAGGAATATAGAGAAGGGTGCCGAAATTCAGAGGGCTCAGTGCTGGGTCTCTGGTAGATGTTTGCCCAGGCACCTGAGACCACAGGCTTGGTGCTTACCCCTTGGGCTGAAGACCTTCTGGGGTGTTTGACCCTCAAATTGGGGTCTGCTGCTTTTTTTCCATCTTTTCTGCCCTTGGTTTCTGCTGGGGAAGCCTGAGGGCAGTGCACAGAGCAGGGACACAAGCTATGCCTGCAGCCCCTGGCATAGTTTTCTCCTTCCTTCTAAGCATCTCCCACCGCCCTGCAGCTATGGAAATAGCCTCAGCTCTTAATCTTGTTGCGCAACCCCAAACAGAAGAGCCTGCCGCTGGGCTGGGATGCTTTCATATTTTCTTTCTGTCTGGTGTGCGTCATTGCAACATCACAGCCTCCCGGCCTGCCTGTGACAGGGTGTGGGAGGAGCGCGCATCCTGCACGCAGGAGGCTTGGTGCTCGCCGGGGCCGCAAGTGGGACCCGCCTCAGGCTGTCTGGGGAACCTCTCAGAGCAGGCATCACAAACCAAAATGCTTCCTCGGTGCCCTTCAGCACGTCACCAAAGACGTAAAGGAAGGGATTTGGGGCTGTTTTGGCTTCTGCAGGTTGGGCACTTGGCCCCACCCTGCGCCGCCCTCCCTGCAGGAACATCCGTCGTGTGCAGCCAAGGGCCGAGGTGTGTCCCCGGTGTGGGCAGCCTGTTCTCTGGTGCAAAACGCCGTCCTAATAGCAGCACCTTCCTGCCTAATGGTGATCTTAGCTGTCCCAGAGATCTGGGATACTGCCCGAGAGTCACATCAGTGCAGCTCTCCCTGCTTGACGCCCATAAAGGAGCTTTGGGCCTTCAGAGGGCAGCGAGCACACAGCCAGGGTAATCCCATAAATCCAGCCCTTGTGGCCCTGCTGCAGGGTGCGTGTTTGCCTGAGGGACAGGCCACCTCTGAGGAGCATCAGTGCTACCAGGGTGACCCTCTCTGTGCTCTCTCCCTCTTCTTCTCCCTGGGTCTGGGGGTTTTGTTAGGCTTTGTGTAAATTTTGTGGTGCTGTGTCCCCATGGGTCCTGCCATCCATGAGCACTGGACCAATGTCCACGGAGCTGTATGATGAGGACTGATGTGTGCACCTGTCCATACCATTTATTGGCTTGGGACTGGGACACCTCTTTGCTGGGCTCTGTCCCATACCAGTAGCAGAAACACGTACCTTAGAGCGACCCAACAGCCACATAAAACTGCGCTCCTGTGGCCTGGGGTGAAATCGTAGCCAGATCCTGCTCTAACTTCTGGGCATGCAGGTATATGTTGAGGTGCCCAATGAAAACGTGTGTGTGCATGGAGCTCTGCTGGGTAACCCACGCCCCTCAGGCAGGGCTTTCCTTGTCAGTGTAACCCACAGCACTGCAGTGACTGCAGCAGCCCCAATACCGCTGAGTCCCAGCCCCATGAAGACAGGGCACCCCAGTACCCCCCTGGGCAGCACCTTGCCATCCCCGAGGTTCCTCTACCACAAACCCAACCCCTCCAGCAGCCTCCCCATCGAGGTGTCCCCTCGTGTGTGTCCCCCCCATGGCTCCCCAGCCCCTTGCAGGCCCCCTCCGGCCTTTGTGGCCTTGTACCTGCTGCACCGGGATTGTTTTCCAAGGGGAAACACGAGGTGAAGCGTTAACTCCACAAGGGCCTTTCCGTGCAGTGCGCTGGGATTAAATATTTATGTTGGCAAAAAGCACGTAATAGGCAGCTCAAGATCAGAGATAATGAAATGGAGGTGTGTGGGGAAGGGGGGCAATGCGGCGGAGCATGCGGGAGCAGAAGGGAGAGGGACCCAAGTGGGTTGTAGTATGCGTGCAGGGGGATTGCTTTTGTTTTCATTAATACCCCACCTGCTTGGGGGGGAGGAATTGGAGCCCAGACGTGTCTCTGGGAGCCCTGCAGCACTGCCAGGAGTGGTGGCTGGGTGACTTCGGAGGGGACTGTCCTGGGGCAGACTCCTGGGGTTAGCGAGGGATGCGCCCCGCGTGTGTCACCCGCAAGCGATGCGCGGCCCTAAATCATTAATAGCGCTGATATAGGATCCCTCGCTCTTCCAGACCGCTGCAGTCAAGGTTATTTACCGGTGAATGTATCCGATCAGGCGGCAATGTGGTTTGGATTATCCGGAGGGTTCCCGATCAGGTCAGGAGGCCGCTCATTGCAGGCGCGCCGAGCGAGCCTCGTTGGCGGGCGCTAACGGAGAGCCACGCGCGGGGAGGAACGGGGCGAGGACAGCGGGCAGGGAGAATGCTGCGGGGACAAACCGCCCTGCCGCCGGCCATGGGAGGAGAACGAGGAGCGCATGCAACAGCAAAGGGCGCTGCTCTTTCTCAATTCATTATCTTTATGAGACAACAGCATCCCTCTCCCCCCCCTCCCAGCGAACCTCGCGGAAGGCGGTGCGTGGGGGGGTGAGCCCCGCGCCGCGCGGTGGGACCGCGGCCAGTGGCGCAGCCCCCGGGGAGGTATGAAACAAGGCATGAATGGAGTGTTAGGAGAGAATGGAAACTCTCAACCGGCTCCCAGGCTGGTTCTCTTGCGGGGGGTCCCTTGCTCACGATGACAGCGCTGCCTCTCATAAACACGCATTTCCTCATCCCCGTTTGTTTCTCTCTCTTGTGCAATCGCGTGTACCAGACGGGAATGGGAGTGAGTCCCAACGGTTCGCCAATGTGTCACAGAAAGCCTTCCCACCCTGCCACCAACGAAGTACTGAGAAATAACAGCAGGATTTGAAAGAAAAAAGGAGAAGAAAGAAAAAGAGAAAGAAAGGAAAGATGGGGTAGCTGGATGGGTTTGCTACTGGCCATGAGTTATTATTATGAGTGTAAATTCGAGAGCACGGCTGCACTGGTAGTTTGCAGCATCAACCAGTGCTCAGAAGCCCCCGTTGCACTCAGTGCTGGGCATCCCCCTGGGAAAAAAAAGTTCCTTCCCTGAATGACTTTCCTGGGTAGAAAAAATGGGATAAAAATAGGGGCAAAGTGACTTGGCTGAGATGACACAGTGCTCAAACCAAGAGAGAAACTCCATCCCCTGTGCTTGGCTGCGCTTGGGGGTGCGAGAGCATCGCGGCTTCTGTGCTTCCTTCCCGTTACCCTTGCAGTTCGTGGGCATCTGCTGGGCTACCGTTCTTAAAAAATGCCCTCAGGACAGATCACAAATGGGGTGAGGTATGGTGCTGGGGTCTAGAGGCATGGGCAAGTCCCACCATCAAGCACAGCAAGTCCCCTGGACCGGTGGTTGATGGAAGAAGTGCTGGAGCCCTCACCTGGGCTGGTGGAGCACGGCTGGTGGACCCGTGTGTTAGCTCAGAAGAGCTGCCGGGAGCTGCAGTCCCTGCTCCTGGAGTGAAAAACAAGGGAGGAGACTCCCAGGAGAGGTGTCTCTGGAGCAGCACCTCCGGACACTCGCCAACCCGTCCCGTGCCGTGCTGCAGGAGCGAGGCGGCTTCGTGGTGCACGGGAGCGGGTGTCCAGCCCCTCGGAGGCCAGCTGGGGGTAGCAGGGCTCGCTCTTAGGACTGCTCGGCCGTATAGCCATCATTTCAATAAAGAAATGATTAAAAGGGGGTGGGGAGGGGGGGGGGAGAAAAACCCAAAACATCTGTTTTACTTCAAATCGGGGAAGATTCCTTTGCTTGCAAGGAATGTGTAAATCACGCCGGGCTGGGAGATGTACATAACCCTGCCTGAAAGCTCCCTTGCACTTCAAACGAATTCTAACGTGCTTACTGGGATTTTGTTTTTATTATTTGTTTCTCTCCCACCCACCCCCCCGCCACCCTGTCCCTGCCGGAGCTGTGAGAACCTCCCGCCCGCTGCCAGCCGCTCACCACGTCCCCCTGCCAGCCGGGGCCACGGGGCAGAGGCCGGCGGGCAAAGGTGGCCGGGGAATGGGCTGGCATCCTTCTGCTGGGGCTTGCTGGCACACACAGCCCTTGCCGGGTGGGTTTGGGGCCGTGGCAAGGACCCACTCTCACAGACCAGTGCAAGTCATGGCTACCTCTCGCTTGGAGGCCGGCACATTTGGCTCCCTCCTTGGATTTTGCGAGCGGAGGCAAGCGGAGGCGTCCCCCCGCCTCCCAGCCGTCCCATTGTGTGCTTTGATTGTTGGCAGGCTCCGGGTTGCTTTGTTTTAGGAGGAGGGTGAAGCCGGGGCTGGCAGGCGGTGCCAGAGGACAAACCCAACGGAGCTGGACGCTGCGGGCAGGGAGCACGCAGCCGCCCCGTGCCGGCCGAAGGTGATGCGCCCTGCGCCGCAGCGACCACCCCAGGGCCAAGGGAGACCCCGCTCCCTGCGGTCGGTGCGGCCCGTTGTCTTTCTTCTCAGGCTCTCGACCAGGAGGCCCTATTGTGGTGGCTTATATAAGAACAGAGAGCCATCAACTCGCTTGACATAGACCACCCACTACTCCTCAGATGACACTGCCTTTTGAAGTCGCTACCAGTCTGGGCTGGATTTCAACCAGCAGTCCAGATGGAAGCCAAGCCCCCAGGAGGATGAGAACAAGCCCCACCAAGGGGAACTCCTGGGGTAGCAAACTGTGGAGTGTCTGGTTCTTGTTTAGAATGACTGTGAGGTTGGGAGGGGCAAATGTTTCCCAATTTGCCAAGGGTCACAACCTTCCTCTCCCCCCATCTCCCTGGGGCCGGCCATGGCCAAGCTTCGCAGAGCATTTGTAGGTTAAGTGGCTGGTATGGTTAGCTGCGAACATTTCCATTGTGGAGCTCGCCACAGGGGTCCAGGGCCTCTCTTCTCTCTCCTTTCTCCCTGGCACAACGGGAGGAAGAGTTTGATTTATTCTCCCTCGCCTTCTGAGCAGCCTTCTCGTCTCCTGCAGCCACAGCCGTGCTCGGAGGGAGGAGAGCAGCGGTCCCACACTGGCCCAAGGTGCAGGAAGGTACCCAAAGCGACGTGTCTCTCTGGAGACCCACCCGGCACGCAGGACTCACATGCTCATGCTTTCAGATGAGGCTGAAACCCACCCAGCCACTGATTTTTACAAAGAAGCTGAGCAAAACCTCAAAATAATGACCTACCCCTAAACATGTAACATCATGGAGCTGAGGCTGGAGGCTTTGGATTGTCTGGGGCTCAGGGAAGAGGGGCAGGCTTGTCCCCGACCCCAGGGACAGGGCAGGGGCTGCGGGGAGAGCAGAAGGCGTTGCAGCCAGAGGGAGAGAGGACGTGGGTGCTGTCGGGGGGTCCCAGCAGCAGGGGGATCGGGGTGCTCAGGTCTGGCAGAGAGCAGGAGCGATGGGTGTCACGGTGCCAGGGTAAAGACTGCGGCAGGAGCTGGGGGACGCTGAGCCTGGGGAAAGCCCTCCCAGGACAGCTCGCTTCCATCACTAGCTCTCGCTGACGCTCTGCAGCCGGAGCAGGGCGAGCTCCTGTGGTTTGCAGCCCGCAGCTCCCATCCGAGCCAAGTGGGGGGAATTGTTCCAGCAGCACGGGGAGCTGGAGGCGACTCGCTTGACCTTCGTGCAAGGGCTTTGTTTGGGATCTCCTGGTGAGTCCCAGCAGAACAGGGACTCTGGCGCTTGACAGACCGATAGGAGATGCTTTTGCTTCACTGGAGACAAAGACACCAGCCAGAGTGGCTCAGCTCCACCTCCTCCTGGTCCTTCCCTCCACCAAAGGACACTAAGACTCACCTCCTGGGTGATCCGGGTCCCTCTGTGACCTTGCCAGGTGAGTGGGGACAGCTTGCCACGAGCCCTGGGACAGGCAGTGAAGGCTGTGAAGGGTCAGGCCAGCTCTTGCTGCATTGCCTCTATGAGCACATCTGCTAAACCTCATCCTCACAGCCAGCAGGACGAAGGGACACAACCACCAAAAAACGTGGACCTTGAACACCCCCTCTCCCTCTTCTCATATCTGATAATTCCACAGCGATCCAGCTTTTTCTGCCATTGTCCCATCCCCAACATTTGGGAGCTCTCTCTGGGACATCCTGAGGCTTTGCTGGGCACCTTCAAGCTAACAAAAGACCAAGACCCCTTAGTCCTTGGAGTGAGCATAGGAGCAGAAGCCTCAGGGTTGCGACATGCTGTGTTAACGTTATCTCATTTCAGGGCTGCTTTTTGGATGCGCTGTCCTGCTCCCGTGCCAAGGAGCTGTTCTCTCATCTGCATTTCATCCCCACCAGGAGCTTTTTCCAGTGCAGCAGCCCCTCTCTGTACGGGCACTTGCTCGGCTCTGCCTTGGTCAGTGCTGTAAAGCTGCTGCTGCCAGGACGTGTTCTGAACATGAGCCATGCACCAGGGAAACAGAAACCGTGTCACAAGCAAGGGGTGAGGGACCAATTACCTGCTGCTTGCAGAGGCTGCACGGAGCAGGGATGCCACGGGAGGAAAGCTGCAAGAGAGAGAAAAAGGAGAGGGGGGAGTTCAGCAGGCACCGCGGGTGCTCTCAGCCCCAGGATGGTGACAGCACCGTGGGGATGCAGCGAAAAGAGGGGCTGCAGTGGCAGCACTGCGCCTCCTGCCTAAAACCTTGGCCCTGCTGGATCTGGCTGGGTTTTTCCCTCGGTTGCAGTGAGACATGTTTTTGCCTACGGCCGTCTTGGCACTGCCTCCCACAAGGTGTGCGGATGGCAAAGGAGCGCCTTGTGGGATGTTGGCCCTCCAACACAGGTCGCATTCAGGAGCAGGGCTCCAGGGAGCAGGAGGTGGCCGTGTATCAAGGCTCTCTTTCACAGCCACTGCGGTGCTGGGAATTGCTGTGCTGGGGCTGGGGGGGGCTATGGACAGGGCTTCTAGGGAAATCTGGGGAAACGGAGACATTGTGCCTGCAGCGCCTGTCCTACCAGGGATTTCTCTCGCAGCAAGGCAGTGGATCTGGGCAGTAGCCTGCACGGGATTTTTAATTAATTTCCTTCTTTCCCTTTCATCCTTTTGTTGGGACTGTGACAGGGCTCTGAAATGAGGAGAGATGGATGAAACGCTGTGAGGGGTGCGAGCACAGCAAGGGCAGCCCGGCTCTGCTGCTTGGTGCAGGGGCCAGGCACTCAGCCCTTCCCTCCAGCTTCTGGCTGCCCGTTGCCTTCCAGCTGGGGGACAGCGGGCGAGCCTTCAGGCACGGAGCAGCGCAGCGTGCTGAGCCAGTGCCCTGCAGAGACGGTGCTTGAGTGCCCAAAGTTAGAGCGGCATTTTGCTGTTCCTCGGCACCCGAGCTGGTGGGGCTCCAGCAGAGCTCACTCCGTGGTGCTGCCTGGGGATCCACCTTGCATATAGACGTGCTCACCTCACCATCTCAGAGCCCAGGTCTGCCTTTCTCCAGAAGTCTCCTTCAGCAAGCAAAACCCTGCCCCAGCGAGCAGCCCCTTGTCTTGTCTTCCCCCTGCCAGCAGGATTTGATGGACGCTGCTTTGCGCGCTTCCAAAAAGCATCCGACACCTGAAGCTCTCCGTGGCAGGTACATTTATTTCACTCCATCTGACAACCACTCTCCAGCATTGTTGGAAGGCATCTGTTGAAGGGTAACGATTAGTCTCACAGCATTTGCTGTCCTGGAAAAAGAAAAAAAAGAGGTGTGAATGGTGAGAACAGTTACTGACAGGCTCGTGCGCGCGGGGCGGCAGAGCTCCAGTACCTGGCGTGGCACCCGCGGTGCTGCTCGCCTGTCCTCCCGGCGCGCTGCTGGGACACGGGGCACTTGTCACAGATGGCTGGAAGAAGCCCAGTTATAAAAGGTGCTTTTCTTGGGTGGTGGAGATGGGGGGAGAGCTTTCTAAAAAATATTTTTTTTCAGGATCCGCCGCTTCCTTTGTGCAGCATAGGCACAAGTGGAAAGGCAAAGCCAAAAATGATGGCAGCACAAAGGAGATGCTGGTCCCTTTGTGGAAGGCGTGTGCTCCATGAGCAGCACCACTGGGAGGTGGGAGCAGTTGGTGTCACCTCCCTCAGGTCCTCTCCCCATGCAGCAGGCTCCAAGGTGCTCAACAGCTCCTTGTCCACCACGGGAAGCCCCCTCTATGCCAGCACAGCCCAGCCCTGTGTTCCTGCCAGCCTTCAAATGCCCTACCAGTTCCATCTGATTGCCGTGATATTTGTCACCATGCCAGACCCAAGGAGACAACAAGAGAATGTCCACTGCCTTGTAAAGCTCAGCCCAAACCCCAAGCTGTGAGGTCTCTGGTACCCCGAGCCCACCTCACTAACTGGCACCACAAAGAGGGGCCCACCATGACCAACCAGCCCAAAAAGGAGGCCCGGCAGATGGACACAGAAAGCTTCTCCTTTCAAAAAAGCCCTTGCTACTCATTGTGTGCTCACTGTTTGCTACAGAGACCAGAGGGGTGGCTCTCATTTACCTTTCTTAATTACCTCAAATCACAGAGTTACCAGTAAGCTAAAGTGCATTCCTGTGGCTGGTGTGGATGGGTTGCTTTTTATTTGATTGGATTATTTTTTAAAACATAATGGTTTCTGAATTGGAAATGCTTGCACTGAACACCCCCCTTCTGTGCTTGCCCAGACAGCTGCTGGCAGACAAGCCCTGCTCCTGCTCCTGCTCCTGCTCCTGCTCTGTGCCCATCCATGAGACTTGCTGTGACGCTCAGCTCCCTCCAGCCACATCTGGGCACCCCCAACATGGGGACAGGGGTGGGTGGGCACCCAGCAGCCCCATGGCTGGGCCAGGACCACGCACAACCCCACAGCACACAGCTGGGGTTGCAGCACCCACGGCTCAGCTCCACCTCTGTGCTCTCCCACCTGGTGGCAGTGATGGTTCGGGGAGGCTGCTGGTGGGAACTGAGCGATGCTCCATCCTGCATGCGCTCGGGCACAGCCCACGCTTTGCTGGCGGTGTCCCACATCCCATCGTGGGGTCACTGAGCAGCT
This sequence comes from Aythya ferina, assembly GCF_964211825.1. Taxonomy (NCBI): domain Eukaryota; kingdom Metazoa; phylum Chordata; class Aves; order Anseriformes; family Anatidae; genus Aythya; species Aythya ferina. Next base: position 8,313,763 of record NC_140318.1, read on the forward strand.
GGGAGCAGGCGGGGATTGCCAGGAGCTGCTCTGCCAGGGGCTTTTAAACAGAGGCCATCAAATTGTTTTTCAGCTGGAGCAGGAAATGAAAAGAGCAGGGGCGGGATGTGTTTGTGTCGGCTCGCTGGGCCAGCCTCAGCCACGCGGTGCCGGTTGTGTGTGAGCCTGGGGAGCCCAGGCTGTGCTGGTGGCACAGATGAGCTGCGACCAACCATGGGATGTGCATGAGCCAGGCCAGGGGCTGCATTTTCATGCTCATCATCAGGGGTGGTGGTACCGTAAAGGTCTGCCTTGGAGCGAGCAGCAAAGCAGAGCCCCGGGGCTGCAGGAGAGAGAGGCGCTGAGCCCAGGCTTATCAGCCAAGCTCACACCAAGCCCTCCTGGCAAGAGCACGGCGTGGTTGCTCCACTTCGGAAAGCATGAGACCGAGCTTCTCCATGACGCTGGGCTCTGGAGCTGCTGGGGCAGCGTCTCTGCCCTGCGCCCCATTTACGTGCTGCAGGGGATGCCTTAGCACGGCCGGGTTTGCTGCGCAGCTGCTGCTCATAGGCACTCGCTAACCTCACACGGGTGTTTGGCAGATGCTTCGTGGACTCCTTATTGGGCCCTTTTTTCTGCAGCCCAAGCTGCTTGGTTGTGGTACAGCATCACATTGACCAGCTGCATGAGCCCAGAAAGCTTCGGGAAGAGCAGTGCACGCGCCAGAGCAGAAATGCCTGGGATATCTCTGCAGCATGTAAAGAAATCCGCCGCCAACTAAGGAAGGTCAGACACAGAAACCCTTATCTCCCTTCCCACAAATAAGGATCATGAGTAAAGCACTCAAACAGCATGAGCATCATGAGATGGAGTTAAAAAATCATGAGCCGGCATTGTTGTCTATAAATAAATAACACGTTCTGGGGTTTCATTCTCAGCCTTGTGGTTTTGTGCCTTTAGAATTTTGTATTTTCTTTTTTTTTTTCTCTGCATTGAGAAAGACTAGAAACATATTGTTCTTTTCTTCTTCTTCTTCTTCTTCTTCTTCTTCTTCTTTTTGAATGCAATTGACAATCTTCCACAATCACTGGATTCCAGGAACTGAAACTCTAACCCCCCCATCCCGCTTTCTCTTCCCCCCCCCAGAAGTATCTCGAGCTTAGTGATAAAATCCAGGCTTTAGCCAACTTTGGGTGGGGTATCTACGAGGAAGGTGTTGCTGACATTTCATGAGGCCACATGTTAATTGCTTTCTATCTCTCTCTCAAAGTTCCTTCTGGTCCCAGTGGGTTTCAATATAGTAGTAAACATTGGAGCAGCCTTATTTTATAGGACTTGGTGTGCTGTTTCGCTGCAGAGGTGGCTGCGTTTCCAGGCATGGAGGGGCTGCTCTCTGCCAAGAGCGGATGTGCTTGCAGTGGTGAAATGCTCCTTGGAACCCCTCTGGGCAAAACCCATCTCACTCGCTCTCTGACGGCAGGGTTCACGTGGGATCTTACCGAGGGCACAGCTGAAAAGGAGGGCCAGCTGTGAGGCAGCAGCAGATAGCCCCCAGCTCCTTTGGAAAACAGAGGGAGCATGAGAAAGCGTCACGGGGCATGGTTATGGCTACACAAAACACCCCCAGGTTGTGGAGGAGCTCTGCCAGGATGCTCCCGTATGGCATCCCAGGTTGTCTGGCGTGACTTCATGCAGTGAGTGTGGGTCTGGGACCTTTCGGTTCCTGGCACTGACTGCACCTCCAAAATCCTCTGCCGTGGGCAAAACCCTCAGAGCCGCTCTCCAGCCTCGTTTTGTGGTACAAAGTCTCTAAAGGGCAGTGTTGGCATAATCAGGTGCAGGTCACTGTTGGCAGAGCTGTTGCCTGTTTTGTCCTCAGGTGCTGTAAGGGGATGTAAGTGTGGCAGGAGGATGCCCATGTAGCCCAGCATGTGCAGAGCTGGGCTCCAGCCAGCCAGGGGCTCTGCGTGCCTCCCTCCCTCCTTTATGCTCACTCATTTCCCTGTGTTTGCCATGCAGACGTCCCTGTCCCTGCCGGTGGTCCCTGTCCTCCCACCAGCTGCCCACCCTCTTGGTGCCCCTTGGGTCCCAGGCTGGTCCCAGCCCTGCCAGAGGTTCCTCTCGGATGCGCTGAGCAGGAGCCGCCTGTTAATGCGGGGTTTACGCCGAGCCACAAATCTTTGCACTCTCTTCTCTTAATTGTCTGTTTCCGGAAATAAAGGGGAAAAAAAAAATAACCCCCAGCACTCTGCGCAGTGCCATTAACTGGCTGTAAAAGTGTTTTGCTGCAGAGAGGCTGGGTGGTCAAGTGGTTTGAGAAGAAGATTGGGACCCATCCTCTCCTGCATTTGCAAACTGCCCACGTCACTGAGGCTCTCCTGGGCGAGATGCTTCACCCCATATGTCTCTGTTTACCATCGATAAAACGGAGTTATTAATACTGCTGTGCTTCAGGGTGATCCTTTAGACCATAATTAATGCTAAAACCCTCTGAGATCACTCGTTGGAAGGAGCTGGAGAGGGGCAGAGGGCTGCGTAGTGCTGGGGCTGCCAGCTTCCACCAAAGCTGAATTTATTGGTGCTGGTTCCAAAACATCCCTCGTTCAGTGAATGGAAAAGAAAACCTTTCCTCCAGGGTCTCTGGAGGAGGACTAATTTCAGGTGAGGCAAAACACTCTTTATGACCAGATCAACCCCACTTTATTTCTGCTGTTTTTCCATTTAGGCTCTAGTTTTATTTATTTTTTTTTTAATCTCATCAGAGAACATGATGATACGGAGGGCTTGTTTGTTGATCTGTTTTTTAACCCAGCCCTGACCGTTCCAGATGCTCTTGCTCTTGGCATTTGAGTGACTTTGTTTCTGTTCCTGTTGGCAGAGGGCAAAAGCACAGCCAAAGGGCTGCCGCGGGTCCTTACCATCACCCGGAGGGCAGGCTGCGCTTTAGCACCCTGCCAAGCAGAGATGCCCTCTCCTGACCCCGCCGGCGGTGGAATGGGTGATGCGGGCACTAATTGCCGACTATTACAATTGTTTTGATAAAAGTCTGCTGTTTTCGAGGGAAGCGCTCTGGCACCGATTACCTCCGAGCTAATGGAGCCTCACAGCCCGAGCTGCTGCGGGCAGAGCAGAGGTTGCACATTAGCTGCGTGCTCCCATTTACAAAAGGGGATGCAACAAACACAGCTGAGTGAACGACCCCAGGATGGGGACGGAGATCAGGGAGACCAGCTCGCAGCAGAAACCCTCTCGTTGAGCCCCTTACTGCTCGCCAGGCTCATGCTGGTGAGCAAGAAAAGCAATGCCCACCGATGGTGCCTGGATGGGCTGCAGGGCTGGGGTCCTCACTCAGCACTGGGTGCCCCTATTGCTGCTGCTCTCCGGACCCACAGAGGGGAGATTTCATGCTGCAAAACCGCAGAAACATCCCCTGCTGCCAGAAGGAGCCTCCTTCCTCACCTTGAACCGCTCCTCTGCTGGAGAGCGAGGAGGGAAGGCGGCTCCTGCGGGCTGGGCTGCAAAGCCCCGCAGTCACACTCCTGCCTTGAATTCCCATTCCCCTATTGCTCTGCTGCTGTCCCTTAATTATAGCGGGAGAACAGCCTGTGTGTGGTACTTGTGAAGTCGCGCAGTGCGGACATCCTTCCTGAGATGCTCCCACTCGGAGCTCCGTTCCTTGTAAATTATGGAAAATGATGTCATGCCAGAGAATTAAATAGCAGCTCCTTGGGCGAGCTCAGCGTGTGCGTCTCCTGCCCGCCCCGGCTTTGTGAAAACGGGAGTTGTCCCTACACACAAGTGGGTTCCTTGGCAGTCTGCTGGCGTCCTTTCAGTCAGTGGGTATTGTTAAGGAGCTGATGCTAATTGCTCCGAGAGAGCATGTCCTGCGCTGGGAATCGCTGCCGCACAAATGTCAGCCCTTATCAGCTGCCTGTGGGGCACGCAGGGTGGCTGCCGGGGGGGCTAAGGAAAGGGGAAGCATTGCTCCTGTCCCCACTAAGGGTGCTGAGGAGTTAGGACCATTCCTTAAGTAAACATGCCTCGGGGGTCTCAATCCCATTTAAGCTTCAGCTGCTTTTATGGCGCTCTGCACAGTTTTCCCTTGGGATAAGAGCGGGGCCGTGTTCTTTCCTGGGACCTGGGTACCCCCCTACCAGGCATCTCTGCGGGGTTCTCGCCCGCCCCTGCACTTTGTCAAAGCCAGCTTGAGTTCCCCTGCCTGGCTCAGAGTGAATAGACACAAACCGATGCGTTTTGGGAGAGTGGACAGAAGATTATTGCTCCTGCTGCGAAGAAGCATTCTCGTGTTGGAGCCTTGATATTCTGACCAGGGCTCTGAGCTCAGCATCCCGGGACGTCCCATGCAGCCACAGCCTGTTTATTCAATTCTCCATCCAGCACAAAAGCCGTATTTTACTGTCAGATGCTCTCCATTAGCTTCAAGTGTGAAATTATCGTTCCCACCCTTTAACCAGCCCCACCCTGGTGAGGAAATGAGGGAGAAAACAACCTCAAGGGCCGTTCGCAGGATGTGTGCGAGCTGTCGCTTGTCAGCACGAGCCTACTTAGGGCAGGAATTACTGCCCTGCTGCGAGGAGGTACGAGCCCCGCAGCACTGCCGGGTGCTCCTGTGTGCATGGCTCAGCACCCTGGAGGGGTTTGCATCCTTCCCCAGGCATGTGGCAGCAGCGTGCAGCTCGGACCTGTCCCCACGGCCCTGGCTTCTCCCTCTGGGTGCTCTCCAGTTCTGAGCCCGCGACCTTCTCACATCTCCTTGAGATGACAGGAGTGACTGATGGGAGCCTGGACCGCATTCTTCCCTTCTCTCCCCAGGGCAGTTCCCATAACAACCCGGTGGTGTTGGGCTGAGGGATAAAGATGTATTTTTCCTTCCTGCCTTCCAGATTCACCCTCTATGCGGTGGACACGCGAGGGAGACACTCGGAGCTGAGCACGGTCACCCTGAGGACAGCCTGCCCGCTGGTGGATGACAGCAAGGCAGAAGGTCAGCGCTCAGGCACCTCATTTTCAAAGACAAAAGACATTTCCTGTTAATTTTGCTTTTCCTGTATCCATTGTGCTCCTGCAACCCCCTGCAGTCCCCTCTCTTGCAGCACACAAGCTCCATAAATGAGGCTGGGCATTGGGTTGGGAGGGGACGACAAATTGCAAGTGTCTTGTAGCGAAGTCGCAGTTGGAGCTGGTGGCTCCATGGTCCTGTGCCACCGTGTCTGTCCCCTCACACGGCCATGGGAGCCACTAACACACGTCCCCTGGAAAGGGCAATCGCATCCTGCAAAAGCACAAGGGACAGCCCTGGCTGGGATGGGGGCACGGCCACCTCTGGGTGCTCCGATGCTGTCAGTGGTGGCTGCTTTGGTTCTGAACTGGAAACACCAACCACTTGCATAGCTGCATTTCCCAATTTTGAAACTAATTCTGTTTGTTCTCCACTCTGATTCCCTGAGGGTTTTGCTGCTTTGAAAGTTTAAAAGATTCATCTACATGAAAGGCACATTACCTGTTTCCTTTCTTGCATTCTATTTTGTAAAGTACACAAAAGGAAGTTTTGATTAATACTTTGCTGAGTGTTATTGATGAGCATTTCCAGAAAAATGAGCAAATGAGCAGACTAAAGAAAAGAAATGAAATGGGTTTCTGTGCATTTTCCATTTCTAAAAAGAGATCCTTTTCTACAGCAGAAAGTGCACCCTCTTGTTTAATAAATCGAGCTGCTCTGGGAGGTACCCACAATGATGATGCACGGCACTTGTGGCTGAAGCACCATCTCGTTAGCAACAGTCGTGTTCTTCCTACCCTACACATCACAGCTGTGCATTTGCTGCTGTTTGGGTGAACAGGGGAAGACCTTGTCTGCCCTAACAGGGAGGATAAAGCTGCCTCTGCCTGTGCTGGCAGCCCTCATCCTCTCCTTCTCCCATTCCCCCATGGAGTTTTGCTGGAGTTTTTGGGGCTGCCCCATGTGTGTAGGGCACTCGCCGCAGTCCCTGAGGCACTGCAAGATGTTCTCCAGGTTGCCAAATGGGGCTGCAGGCAGCCCCCAGGGGACTTGCAGCTGTCCCAGGCACCATCTCCTCCTGCCAAGGGCCCTGCTCATCCCTCTCCTCTCCATGTTCATTAAATCCTGTCCCCTTGGTTCCTTCCAGAGATAGCTGACAAGATCTACAACCTCTACAACGGCTACACCAGCGGGAAGGAGCAGCAGACAGCCTACAACACGCTGATGGAGGTCTCTGCTTCCATGCTCTTCCGAGTCCAGCACCACTACAACTCCCACTACGAGAAGTTTGGGGACTTCGTCTGGCGCAGCGAGGATGAGCTGGGGCCCAGGTACTGGCCTTGGCCCGTGTCCTCCCCAGCCCCGCTGCCTGCCCTGCCCCTCCTGGCCTTTCCCTGTGGCTGAGGGATGTCCCCTGCTGGTGTTCACCCAAGAGGGGTGCTGGCCAAGCTGTCCTGCCATCCCCTGGGGCTGCCAGGTCCCACCTGGTCTTTGGATGAATGCTTCTGGGGCACCGAGCAGCTGAGCAGGAATCCAGCCTGAGCTGGGCGCTGCTGCAGGGAGGGAGCTGAGTGTGCTGGGAATGCTGTGGGGGGACTGGGGGAGTAAATCAGGCCTAGGACAGAGTGAGGGAGCTGCGTGTAAGCCAGGACTCAGATCTTCAAGACAATGGTAGGTGAGACCATGGCTCTCCTCGGATTCAGAGGTGCCCAGGTTAGTTGCAGGGCACATGGCTGGAAAGGGCGATGGAAGGGATGAAGCCAAAATGCAGTGGGTACGGGTGTGCTAAGGGTGATGTGTACAGGCAGGAGGCAGCCAGAGCTGCCGTCGGGAGGCAGCAACAGCCACAGAAGTATCTGAGGAACACAGGGCAAATCCATCCTTATGTTGTAGTGTTTGTGCACAGCAGCAGAGCCCCTCCTGGGTGTTTTTTGGTGGATCCCGTCTGTGTCAGGGAACACGGTGTGACCTCTAGGTCTGTCCCCAGAGTGGAACAGATTCTGCACCCAGGACAGACCCATTCTGTCATCCCCTTTTGTACTGACTTCCTCCATAGCTGGACAATATTCCTCATGGACAGTAGGGGCATGGCTTTGAGCACCTTCCACCTCCTCCCGTGGTTCGGGATGTGTGGGGAAACGTCAGCCTCCAGCTGCAGGGGGTGTGCATCTGTGAAAAGGGCTCTGAGCCCCTGGAAGGAGAGCCGTGGTGCTGGCAAATAGGTTATTGCTTTTGTCTGTAGATTTGGTGTTTGGTATCATCAGAGGGGGGCAACGATGGAGCAATCTGTATGTGGTAAACTTGGCTCTAGTAAATAGTATGCTTCATGGGCATTTCCTTCTCTATCTGATCTGACATATCTTTATCCTCCCAGTGGAATATAGTTGCTGTACAAACTGTAAATATTTCCAAGACCCCCTTTTCCACTGCCCCTCTCTCCCCAAACATGAATTCAGCTCATTGATGTCGGCAGTAGAAATGTCCTCCTAAATTTCCATCCTGTGGTGCCACTGACACCACGCAAGGATGCGAGTGCACAGCACCTTGTGTTACCTACGTACAGCCTTATGTTAGACACAGCCCCTCGGGAAACACCCAGCAAGAAATGTTTGGAAGTAGCCATATCTCTCTCTCTCTGGACATCCTGAGATCTCCAATGGGATTCGGATAGCCATGACCTGCCTGGAAGCATTTATGGACACTGTTCTTCCAGCACCCTCACCCACCACGCTGCTCTCTGACAAACGGGTGCAGAGAAAGGCAGAGGAGTGGGGTCTGGCAGTCCCTGAATAACTGAAAAAGATTTTCTTTCTCTCCCCTCCACTCCTGTTTGTTGGACACGAGTGAGGATCTGTCCATAGCACCAGGATGACAGCACTCTACAGCAGTTTCCCTCCATCCTGGACATAAATCTAAGCTGGCCTGGGGCTTGCCCTCTGACAGAGATGACCTTGGTTGTAATTTCTTCAGTAGCTCATTAGCGCCTGACATGGAGCCACTCTTCCTTCCCTCTGCCTTCCTCCTTCTTTGATGACACTGCAGACGTGTTTGTCCTTTCCAGCTGTTCCTTTCTCTGTACCCCCCTGGGGACCATCAGCCTCTCCTTACACAGCCCTGTCACTTGAGATCCCGCACGCTTGCTGCAGGATATCAGCTACCCCGATACCTGCGTGGAGCCGTGAGGTTTGTAAGGTGACATTTAAACCAACCGAGTATTGCTCCACACTGAACCGGGCTGCATCTGGAGCCAGCGATCAGTCCGGCTGCTGTCTATCTTCATCACCAAGCCAGGCAACCTCCGAGCAGAGCCCGTGTGTCCCTGTCCTGTACCTGAGGACTCAACGTGTGCCTTGCAGCCAAGGGGAAGCGTCCACAAACGGTGCCAGGCTCTCGCCAAGAGCACCGCAGAGTCCAGCCCAGCTTCTCAGGGAGCTTGGACAGAAACGGAGGCACTGACGTAGCGGGAGGCGAGTGAGGATTTGCCAAGGGAGGCCATCTCGTAACACGATTTTAATTGACGGGCTGTTCTCCTTCCCAGGGGGACATTCATTTTCGTACCTTGAAATGTTTATCAGATGAGCCTCGGATTCACAGTAAATGTGCGCTCATAAAACTGAGCGACAAGAGGGAAGTTGATTGCCTCCGTGTAATAAATACATCACACTGGAGTCCTCGTGAGCCCAGTTTCCATGAAAGCCACAGGTTACTGCAAACAGCTGCTTGCTAGAAGACGCACTGACAGCCAGATGTCCCAACCAGACGGTTTACATTAAGGAGACATTAAAAACTTAGCTCATAGGTGGCCCTAAACCAGGACTTTCTGTGGTCAGCAGCATCTTGGCACCTGGCTTGCTTCATCCTGCTCGTCTCCTTGAGCAACAACAACCCCTTTCCTGCTCCCCCCATTCCTCATGCAGACACCGAGTGAATCTCGCAGAGTTAATTTGTTCCAACAAACCAGAGGAATCTGTCTAAACCAGTGAAGGTTTAATGCTACTGTGCATTCAGCCCTCTGGATCTGTGCAGCGGGAGCGCTTCCTGACTCAGCGACAGGGCGATTTCTCTATTATTTTCTCATATTGTTCTTTGGGACGGTTCTCGTGACCTCTGCAAGCAGAGCCTGGCTTTTAGGAGGAGGCAGGAGAAAGAATTAGGCTAAAATCCTCCCTCCGTGCCCCTGCTTGTGGCTACCAGGGGGTCGGGATGTGGCACCAGGGCTCACAGGCTCGCCTTGCCCTCAGCAAGTCCCCCAGGCAGGCAGACGGGACGGCTGCAGGAGGCGAAGTGCATCTCCAGAGCAGCTGCCTTCTGGTACCGAGGGGAATGCAATGTACTGATGGGAGGCTGTGATAAGAGGCCATCGAGTCCCGGACTCATTATCCTCCTAGATGAGGGTCTGACAGACCCGGGTCAGCTCTCAGTAGAGTGGAAAAATCGGAATTTATGACAAAATCGCCCCGTGTGGGAACACAGCGCACAGGCAGCCACCCTCTCCCACAGTGTCCCCGGAGGCTTGTCCTCCCCTCCAGCCCAGGTGTCGCTGCCCCTCTGCTTCCTCACGTCCCTTCTCCTTCTGCACCTTCCCCCTGGGCAAGCTAGGGCAGGGTTTTGCTGGCTCTGGCTGCGTTCTCATCCCATGCCAGCCATCGAAGTGGGCAATCGCTGTCCCCTGTGCCACTGGGGACAGGGGACGGGGATGTCCCTCTCCTGCAGGAGCACCCCGGGGCTGGGCACGTCCTTCCTGAGCTGGGGATGGCAACCAGGCACCCAGTGCCCAGTCCCACCTGCAGGCACTGCCTGGTTCATGCAGGAGAAAAGTGGGAAGTGCCCCGCAGCAGGCACCCGTCCCCCTCCCCACCCCTCGCCTCGCACCGGAGAGGGAAGCAGCCGCGTGGAGCTGTCACTGTTCTTAATCCCCCTCTCCATCATTTATGACTTTGGCTGTGACCTCCTAAATCCGTCACTTAATCAGGGAGCAGAATCGGTCCCCAGCTGGCGCCGACTTAAAACAACTGCCCCTGCAATGGGACAGGAGGGAGGGCACCCCCAGGGGGCACCCCGAATTAGGGCCGGGGTGTGGGGTGACACAAGGGGGCTGCTCCGTCCTTTGGAGGGCCAAGAGCTCGGGGGCTGGCCATGGGAATGACCCCCCCACCCCACTCCCCTGCTGTCCTCTCCTGATTCCTGCCCTTTAATAAGGCAATAAATTATAGTTCCTGGCAGGGATGAGGTTGGTCAGCATTTAGGAAGATTTCATTTCCAGTATTTGAAAAGGTGGTCGTTCTGACCCGACAGCCCTCCGCAGGGAGCACTTGGGTAATACCCAGGGCTTGATTTATGGTGTTAAATTGGCAGCCCAAGAGCTGCTCCTGTAATTTATTACCCAGCCTTCACCAGAAAGCTTCTCTCTCTTTCTCACCCCTCCCCTCACCCGCTCTGTCTCTCTTTCTCCTTATTTTTTTTTAAGAGGGAACAGCTGACAGCCAAAAGCTAAATCTAACATTTACACATGACTTCATTACCCCGCTAAAATAAATGACTCAGTCTCAAGGCAGTGAAACCCATCAAATCTGGGGCTTTGGGACCGGAAACCAAAAGCGAGGGGCCTGATCCCCACCACCCCCCTTCTCCTGGACCACGGTGCTGAGTGTGCTCAGCATCCTTCCAGGGGCAGCCCGTCGTGTGCTGCATCCCACCCGTCCCTTCCTGGGGTTGTGGATGCAGCAGGTGTGTGCAGACCACCCCCAGCAATGAGATATCAACAGCTCTGGGTGGTTTGGCCTCTGGGCTTCTTGCTGCTCCTCATGTTTGCCAGGACAAGAGGGCAGAGAGTGGATCAGGAGGAGAACACGGTCAGGCAGCGAAATCCATGGTGTGGTGGGGCAAGCAGGGAAAATGGGAAGGGAAGAGCAAGGAGGGAAGTAAGAGATGGGGTAAGAGACCTGGGGAGGGGATGCAACAGGCAAAGTTGTGGGAAGGGAGGAGAGGAAGAGAAGAGTTGGCCAGAAGGTGTGTGTGTGCTGGGGTGTCCACGCCGCACCCAGATTTGGGGCCAAGGCATGGTTACCACCACCAAGATAGGGCTGGTCGTGGGCACTCGTTGCTGCTTGTGGTGAGCTGCACCAGGAACCAGTTAGGGGAAATCCCCATGGCATTAGTTAATTGGCCTTCAGACAGGCAACTTCCCCATGTCAGCGTGGGGTCATCCCCGTCGGCACCTGCACAGCACAGACAAACGGGCAAAACGAGCAGGGGAAGGGGCAGTGCCCCCTTTGGGCAGTAGAGATGACCCAGAAATGGGGTGACCCTAGAGCTATGGCCCTGAGAGCTGATTGATAATTACCCTTAGAGCAGGAGGGAGGGCTGGCTAGATGCTCTCCTCGCGAGCACTGTCAGCTCACAGAAATGTCCATCCGATGGATGCCCGTGGGCTCTGTGTTTGGGGAACCTCCCCTGAAAGAAAGGGAGAATCAGAGCCGACGTTAAATGGGTCCTCAGCATTAGGCTGGGTACGCACTGGAGTGATTGCCTGGGGAAACAAACTCTTCTCCACCTTCAGCTTACAAACAGGTTACTCAAATACAAATCAGGGCCGTGAGGAAATGGCACGGGTGATCCCTTTTGGCCCCTTCCACTCCCGTGGCTGTGGTTTGATGATGTTTGCTGGCCTCACTGCGGTGCCGCTCACAGCAGCCTGGATCAGTGCTAGGCGGGGCTTTAATCGGTGTCTTTGCTGAAAGCACCCAGCGCCATCCTGGAATTTGGTGAATTCCCAGTGGTGGGCATGCAGCAGCAAAGGACCCGTTGTGGGCAGTGTGCGAGGTGCTGACGTGCAGCAGGAGCACCAGGTGATGCAGACGTTCAGGTGGCCACAGCGGCGTAGTGTGAGTAGAGGTATGCTACATGGGCACGGCCCTGCACACATCATTATGTGTGTGTGTATGTAGGTAATGAGGCTCAAATTGCCTCTCCTGGCTCATCTTTATACACGAAACCAACACACGTCCCAGCTTCAGAATTAGCACTGCCCAGGAACCAACCCCCCCTGCTCTTTGCTCCCCCTGGAGAGATATCCATGAGCCCATTGCCGTCGGGGAGGAGCGGGGTCGTTCTCCACGTGCAGTGCTGGAGGAGCTGTGGTTTCCTACAGACTTTTGTCCAGCTTCCCTGCCCTGCTGGGAGAGATCCGCAGCCGGTGGGTGACACCGATGTGCCCTCTTGCCCTGTCTGCCTTCGCTGCCCCCACGGCACGTGGGTGCCCACCCCTTCCCCTCATCCCACAGACGATGCTCCCGGTGCCGCCTCCTCGCCGGGAGCTCGCAGCCCGGGCTGCAACAGCACACAGCTTTCATAATCAAATAATCCCCGTGTTTATGCCTCGCTGACTGACAGCGCTGCCCCCGACATATCATTATCGGGAATTTACATTCCTTCAGGAACTGCGAAATCCCCTAACCCCAAATCCAGAGCTTTCCTGTGGCACCAGAGGGAGAGGAAATAATCTGTGATCTTGAGACTTTCAGACCACTGAAGTAAACCCTCTTCCCCTCCCTTTGTTTGATTTAGCACTTTGCAGACTCCCACGAGGGGATTCTTGGTTTCTTACGGGTTTATTTTGTTTTGTCTTAATGTGTTGTGCTTTTTCTCCTCGCTCTTCTAGTGTCAGGCCTTCTGGGCCGTTTGCCTCCTGGAGACTTGGGAAAAGGGAGCAGGGAGGGCCGTGCTGACGGGCTGGCAGCAGCGAGGTGCCACGGGTCTCCCCGGTGTGCCGGCTTGCACGGGGGCTGACACGTGTGCCAGGGCTGCCAGGAGCACGCGGTGGCAGCGGTGACAACCTGGCAGTGGCAGGCAGTGTCCCCAGGGCATGTGAGCTGCTCGGCTGGCTCAGCCCTGAGGTCCACCCAACCCCATGCCCTGTGTAGTGGCAGCTCTACTGTGAACTTTTGGGGAAAAGAGAACTTCCCTCCACCTAAAACAGGCACGACGATGCTGTGGTGATGGGGCTCATCCGTTCGTGTCCTGTGGGGCTCATCCATTTGTGTCATGAGGCAGAGCCAGGGGTGGAAGCCAGGGATGCTGGCTCCCTCTGCACACTCTCAGCCTCCAGTTCTCCCTTGCAGGAAGGCGCACCTGATCCTGAGGAGGCTGGAGAAGGTGAGCGGTCACTGCTCAACCCTGCTGCGCAGCGCCTACATCCAGAGCCGCACCGAGACCATGCCCTACCTGTTCTGCCGCAGCGAGGAGGTGCGGCCGCCCGGCGTGGTGTGGTACAGCATCCTGAAGGACACCAAAGTGACGTGCGAGGAGAAGATGGTCTCCATGCTGCGCAACACCTACGGGGAGTCCAAGGGGCGGTGAAGGAAGGTGTGGGCCTGAGCTGTGGGAGGCAGAGGGGTGCCGAGGAGTTGAGGACTTGTGATGGCTTGAGCGGCTGCTGGGGTTCGGGGATGGGTGGTGGTCGGAGGGGTGGAAGGGGACAGCGAGGCCAAACAGGACTTTCTCACACCAACTGCAGAGAAACACGAAATCAGCAAGTTGGACTTTAATTTCCTTTTTTTTTTTTTTTTTTTTTTTTTTTTAATTTTCAAAAGGAAAAGAAAAAAAATGAAAAAAAAAAAAAAGAAGCACCTGATTTGTCTCAGCATAAAAGTCTCTCCTTTTTAATCTTTTCTTACTGAATTTCTTGGACTACATGCTCCAAAACCCTGGGAGGAGGAGGTGTACCCGCTAGAGTTAGAGCGAGAGGCTGCAGAGGGGAGCTGCTGGGTGGGGGGAGAGCCCTGCCTGCCCTCTGTGCCCTGCCTGTCCTGCCTGCCCTGCGTGCCCTGTGTGCCCTGTGTGCCCTGCCAGGCAGGAGCCGTGGCACAAGGGACCTCGGTGTCACCACGGCCAGGGCCACCAGGAGCACCCTGGCTGCAGGAGGCTGCGAGCGCCGTGCTCGGAGGCGGGTGCCAGGCAGGTGCGAGGACACTGCAGGCACGCTGGGTGTGTTTTACCACCCCGAGGTGGCAGAAGGGCTCCGTGCCTTTGTTCGCAAGGCTCCTGGCAGCTTGTTCTGTGCATTAAAGGTTCATATTAAGTCCATCTTCACTGCCTCCTTGGTGTTTCTTCCTGATGTTGTCTCGCCACTGCCTGGGCGTTCGGTGGGGCGTCACCTGGGTGGGGACATCCCTGGTGGATATCCCCGAGCCGTGGCTGGAGACCAGCGCTGACCCCGAGAGCAGACACGGGGATAGGAGGGGAAAGTGCAGCCTCTTTGTGTAGGGTCCTCGCCCTGCCCAACACCCATCCCAGCCACCGGCCCCGCTGGGAGCTGCAGACGTGTGGGAAAGCCCAAGAAGGAAGCCAGGGGCTAAAAAGACATGGAGAATCTGGTTTCTTTTACTGTCAGATGTGGGTTAGGCTGGCCCGGGATCTGTGTGGGTAATGGATTTCTCAGTCTGGTAGCCAAACCAAAAAGTGCGGGAGGGTGAGAGGAAAAAAAACAAAAATCAGAGCTGCCCGGAGCTATTGCTTTTTCTTTTTAAAGCAAAACAACAAACCTGGAGGGGGGCTGGAGGGGGAAAGGGGAACATTGAGGGCTGAATGAATCGGTTTAGTCAATGCAAAGCAAATAGTTTTGTTTATTTTTTTTCAGGTTATTTAACCCTTTAAAGTAAAAACAAACAAGCAAGCGGTGACTTTCAAAATGAAAATGTTTTGAAACCAAACAAAGGTGCAGGATTTGATGTGGAGGAAACTCAGCCAGAGGCTTTTTTCTTCTTGAGCTGAACATATATGCCTGATTTGGACACACAAATAATTCTGGTGGTGTCTCCTCAATTGCTCGTGTTTTTTTTTTTTTTTTTTTTTTTTTTTTTTTTGTTGTTGTTGTTTTTGTTTCTTTTCCCCCCTCTTTTTTCCTTTGGTTCTGTCTCTTCCCTTGGCTTGAACCATGTTAATGTTGCAGGTTGGGAAGACCTCCAGTACCTGCTCAGAGTCCTGCTGGAGCTCACAGGAAATGTTGCCTTGACATAGCAGCCTTTGGAGCAAGAGCCAACGCATTGCAGGTTGCCTGAGAGCTCTTTTTTTTTAAAGCTAAATCCCTTTTCCTGATGGAGAGGGAGAGGCCAGTGCCACTCGGGGGGCTCTGGGCTGTGAGCACTGCGTCACTGCAGGTCTCAGCCCCAGCACGAGGACCATGGGGGCACTGCGAGTGTTAATGCCTCTCCCAGCAGTGCTTCCCCAGCCCTGCTCTGCTCCTTTCCCATCC
The DNA here is from genome assembly GCF_964211825.1 of Aythya ferina. NCBI lineage: Eukaryota > Metazoa > Chordata > Aves > Anseriformes > Anatidae > Aythya > Aythya ferina. Next base: position 8,329,014 of record NC_140318.1, read on the forward strand.
CTTTAACCTTCACAGGCAGCTGGCATCCACAGCCTTTGGGCATGTGTATGTTGAGGGGATGGAGGGGATGGCCTCAGCTTGCTGCAGACCAAGGCACGCTTTGCCTTCTCTTGTCCAGCTCAGCACCATCCTGCCCTGAAATACCTCTGTGAGCTGAGGTGTGCAGTGTTGGCCTTGTCCAGTGCCAGCTCACAAACCGTGCACCATGGAGGTGTTGTGGCAATATTTGTTCAGCTTTACTGTTGTGTCAAACAAAGTTTGCTCAGCAATGCTGCGAGCAGCGTGGGTGCCATGGCAAGGGCTGTGGGTTCCCTGGGGGTGAGCGCCAGTGTTTCCCTACCTGATGGACAAATTGGTGGCTTTTTCTGTAAGGCCGGTGACAGGGGCTGGAGTATCCTAAATGTGACAGGGCTGATGTGTCTCAAGGGGTGCCTCACCATCATGAGCTTGGAGCTGTGGGAATTGTGACTGGGGAACAGCAGCCAAAAACAGGCTGGATTCCCATTCAGCAGGTTTTCCTCCACCCTGGCACAATCAGCTCCCCACAGTGACATTTCTGCTCCTGAGCCGCCCACCCCAGCAGAGCTGGGGCGAGGAGGAGAAGGACCAAGCCCACCACGGGTGGCCCTTTTGCTGCAGCAGGTCCCACAGACGGCGATGGGAAGGAGACATCCAAGTCTGGCAGTTTCTGCTGGGAGCCAAACACAAGCAGCACAAGGCAGGGCTGGCTCCACGCTGCGGCTCCGTGTGCTGCACAGAGCAGGGTCTTCTTTCCTGCTGCTTACCTTGGAAGGCTGGGAAGCGCTTCCCTTTGCCCCCCTGCTGAGGCTGGCTGCTGTGCAGGGCTGTGTGGCTGTGCAGACGGCAGGTGGCCGAGCCGGGCAGGCAGGCAGCGCCGTGTGGCAGCTATTAACCTGTCGAGCACGCACCTAGCGCACGGATCAAAGCCAGCAGAAGAGCCGCTGGCCAACGATGCTACCCGGCGCAGCCTACCCAAGCCAAACAAAACCGAGGAATTCGTCGAGGTTAGACATCCTCCCGCTTGCAGCTGAAAGGAAGGTTCTGTATTTTCTCCCTGGAAACTTTGGGGAATGTAACCCTCAGGCTTTCAAGATAAACAGTTGTAGTCACAGCCTAGCAATGCTGGCAGATGGGCCCGTGGTCCGCAGCGTGCGTGCCCGCACGAGCGTGTGCACACACAGGGCCATTCCCCAGCTGTCTTTGCCTTAGAGAAGAGGGAGCCTTGCTCCAAAGCCACTCGCTCTGAGCACCCCCTGCCCTGGGAGCTGCTTCCTCTTGGGCCCCTGTGCTCTGACCTTGCTGCACTTCACCGTGCTGCTGTCTGGGCTGTTGGAGGCTGCCCCAGCTGGGGAGAGCACCGAGATAATGAGGCAACATTAAAAACGATCAGGGAGAGGGGCGAAAAGACCCAATTGTCCAGGCTGAAGAGCTAAACGACCCAATTTTTTTTTTTTTCAAGACTGAATTTTTTAGCCTGTTGGCATGAAGCAGGGCAATGTCTCCTGGCTGTGGTCACGAGCTTTATGATGAGGGCAGGTCATAAAAACCACCAAACCTCCTCCATGCACATCTGCAGTGGGTGCCTGCAGGTACCCACATCGGCAGCAAGGGCTGCACTGCCCTGGTCACACCACCCCTGCCCCTCTTTGCCCCTGGGCACCCCATAAACACCATCGGAGCAGCACAGGGGAGGTTCCCTGCAGAAGCAGGGAAAGCAGCACCACGGGTCTGGCCACACTTCTAACATCCCTCTGCACCAGCCCTTGGCCATCCCAGTGGGCACCTCCTTACGGGCACCCCAGACCTGCCACTGGTTTGGGGCTCGTTGCTGGTGCCAACGGCCGCCCCCCCGGGGCTGCCTCCTCCCACGGCGTGGTGTGGCCGGGAACAATCCCCATTGTTCCCCATGGCCATTGTTGTTCCCCGACCGCCATCCCCGGCCGGGCTGCAGCTGGCACGGTGCACAGAGGGGCTGATTGTTTGGGTTGCTGTGCCGCTGATGACACACCGCTTTGGGACAGCTTCTTCCCACGGCAAAAGGCCTCCAGAGTCAAGTGCTGCATTTGCTCCTTTATTTATTTGTTTGGTTTCTGTTTTTCCTCTTCTTTTTTTAATTGCTTCATTGGCTGGGGCAGACTCTCCTGAGGCTGGGGAAGAGGCCAAGGGCACGCTGGAGGCTGCGCAGTGCGGGCTGCCCAGGTCCCTTCCAGGGGGTGCTGGGGACGGACAGAGCCTTGTGGTGATGCTCGTGCTTGCAAGTGGCCGTACCCGGCAATGTGACGGGTGCCTCAGTGGCCTGCAGGCTCACATCTTGTCAGGGGAGAGATGCAAACTGCACCTTGTACCTGCTGGGCTAGAGGTAGGATTCGCTCTCCAGAAGCTGAGCATCAGTGATGTGAAGCAGTCTGTGCACTGAATGATGCAAAGGGGAAGGCTTCTGGTTTGTTTGTTTTGTGGTTGTTTTTTTTTTTGTTTGTTTGTTTGTTTTCAAGCACACTTGGCCTTAGCTCATCCCTGTGATAAAGGGGAGCAGCCACCAGCTTAGAAGTGAGGCTCTTATGCCTCCTAAAAATATCTGGGGGAAGCACTCTGCATACAGGTAAACCACAGGTAATGTCTTAGGAGTGGGGTCAGATGGCCAGAGGTAACCACACTGATGTTTGGACCAGTCCCTCAGTCAGCTTAAGTAAAATGATCAAAAAGTTGTGAATAAATTTTTAATCTGCAAAAAGATACTGAAATATTGAATGCTCTTTTAGAGCACTGATCATCCTATCTAAAGAAAGTCACCTGGAAAGAGTCTTAGGACCTGTAAGACTACTTTGACACAGTACTGCCTGTTGTACTCAAAAATCTCAAGCCCCTAGCCTTCGGCTGCATTTTATCAGTGAACTTAGACCAGTTGGAAATGAATGACTCAGCCTGGCTCACTTCACCTCCCTGGTTTGGGTCTTAGGAACTGAAAGCCTGAGGCTTTGTGATGAACAGCCCAGGAAAAGGTGGTGCAGGAGTTGCTGTGGCTGCTCCGTGTGTGTGTGTGCGTGTGCGTGAGCAAGCGAGCAGATAGGTGCGCACCTGGGTGTCCATTTGGTCTTCAGGTGCCCTCATTACATGGAAAGATGTTTCTCTTGTACACTTGTGAGCAGTTTTCTTTACATGTCAGTCTCTGTATAGAGGGTTTTTGTAAGCTTCTACATCCTTTTGTCCAAATTGCTCAAAGTTGCTAACAGCTGCATTTTCCCATTACCACAATTACCAATGCCATACTTGTTTGAGAAGCTGTGGCTTTCAGCTGGGAGAGGACTTTGACGTATGAATCCAGAGCAATTTCCCTGGCTTTCATATATAATTAATGCAGTCAGCTCCTTTTGATTTAATGCAGCCAACAGGAACCGCATCTGGTGTCACAAGTGCCTAGCAGCCACTCCAGCGCGCGGGGCCCTCGGAGGGCAGTGTCGGAGCGGCTGGGCGGCATGGCCCGGGGGGCTTGGGGGGGTTTTAAGCCTCCCTGGGCTGGTCACCACACAGCAGGTAGGCTGGCATTATTGCTGCAGGGGCTAAGGTAACAAAACTGCCTTCCTTGCTTGGTCTCGAGCAGCTTTAACATCTGCTGGTGGCCTGCTTGCAGGACAGTGGCTTCAGCCCTCGCTCGATGCAGGTATTGATTTTTTTCCGCCCCTCCCTCACTATTTAGTGATTGATTTCCAGATAGACACATAAACTGGATATAGAAACTGTTGTTTTGATGGTGCCTTGCGATTGACTGTGCTCGTGTGGTTGTGCATAGGCAAGGCTCAGCGCTGGGCATCGCTCAGCAGCTGCAGCCCGGCCCAGCAGGAGCCGGCTGCTGCTCGCTCTGCCCGTAGGTTGCTCCTGTCTTGAGGTCCTCATTAGTGCTTAACAGATAGTTCAACACACAGGCAATTGATTTATATATTGCTATAGACACAAACCATTTAATACACTGTTTATAGGCCTTTTTATCTACAGTATGTTCTATTGACAGGGCTGTCTGATGTGCTTATACCCTATCAATAATGCATTGACCGCTGACAGGGATGGTATAGAAAGCACAAGGTGCTCTTGTTCTCTCTGTCTCTCACCCTGCTCAATACATAGAGAGTGGATTTTGACAGTTAAAAATGCAAAACATTGTTTTACTGACTCACAGTGTGACACCAACACTTAGGCCGGTGTAAAAAAAAAAAAAAAAAAAATTAATTTATCCCTGTCCTTCAGTCTATTGCCCCCAAATGTCCTATAGGCGGCGTGGTGTGGAATCCGTTTACTGTTCCCTCCACAGGCTTTTGATGCATGGCAGTATTACTGCCACACTTTTAAAGGTGGTGGCTGAGGTGATGCTGTCCAGCAGCATAACACAAAGATGTCCAACAGCACAATCGACCATCGCAGCCCACTGCCAACAGAAGCAGATGCAAAAGGACACGTGTAACAGCGACCGCAGCTGGCATTTAAGGCTCCTGCCCACATGCACCCGGCTCCTTGTCGTCTGCCCGTGCTCTCCGCCTCCCTGTCTTATCTGGGCATCCCTGAGGAGTTAAATCATTAATGAGTCTGAGAGTTAACTGGGTTAAGGATGGCTCTCTTTAGGATCATGGGGTCAATAGCTGTCAGGGCTAAATGGCACCTATCCCGACTGTGTGTGCATCCCCAAAGTTTGGAGCTGTTGACGCTGAATCAATTCACATTTTAAATGCTGAATCAATACACACTTCTCAGCTACAGCAGCATGAGCCCTTCCCCTCGCAGCCTGCTGCTGCAGCTACAGGCTGGGGGCTGCACCACGGCCCCAGCCATGGCACAGAGGGTGGCAGCAAGCTCAGACTCATGGCAATGGGAAATTGTGACCCTGGTGCCCCATGGCCTGGTGTGCCCAAACTGAGCACAAGGTTTTTATCACCACCAGTGTGGCAGTAGCGCTCAGTTCAGGCCTGGTCTTGGGGGGGAAGAGGGGGCATGTTCAGTCCCTTGGCTGCATGTAGTCACTTCTCAGCCTTCCTCCCTGCTTAGGTCATACCCCAGAGTAAATTCCTGCTGGGACTCATTTTCTGGATGACTGTTCTGTAGCTGCTGGAGATGGTGAGCAGAAACCATGAGCAAGTCTTTTTTTTTTTTTTTTTTCTTTCTCTTTAAAATTAGAAGCAACCAATCCTCATATCTTTAAGCTTCTCTCACTCCAGAGGTTAAACTGGGCACTGGGCTGCCCCACATGAAGCAGGAGCTAAAACACCTTGGCCAGCACCTGGGGGTTTTGCAGTCCTTTGGAGGGGTGATGGTGTGGAGCAGTGCTGGAGGACCCTGTCCTTCAGGGGACAATGGCACAGAGCAATGCTGTAGGACCCCGTCCTTTAGGGGACAGTGGCGTGGAGCTGTGCAGCTGATGGGTGATGGCAGCACCAAGCTGCAGCCTGGCAGAGCCCCAGGTGTCAAACCCTTGCATGAAATATGGTTCAGCATGTATTTACATGTAAGCGCTCTTTTCCAAGTGATGAGAGCTTAGGTATGCTCATGGGCTTGAATGCTTTTCTAAAGGCTCCCAAGTTGAGAAGAAGTGGAATTCCTCAGGACAGATCCCATTTTGATGGCAAAATCAGATCTTCCAGTGGTGAAAGGAGCCCTTGGGCCAACACAATGCTCCAGCCCATGCTGCCTCCCTCCACCCACCGCTGCCACCTACTCTGGCTGCCACACCACCTCCTGCAGCACTGTCAAAACACAAATTTCAAAGACTCTGCCCCAAAACAAGGCGTGGGGCTCAGCGAGAGCATGTGGACAGAGCGCCCCGAGCAGCCAGATATGGGGCCGCGCTCACCCCCCGGTACCCGGCGATGCTCGGGGCCGGCTCGACCGAAAGCAAACGAGACGTGGCAAAAGCAAGCGGTCCAGTTCAGAACTCTTTAATACAAGCTTATATTGTTTGTGTTTCTGATTCTCTGTTCTCCCAACATTTGGGGACATTAACCCTCATATGTGTGTGAGCATGTGTATGAAGATATATACAAAATCACACAGTTAAATATTTAAGCATACAAGGTATTATATATTTATATAATATAGAACTTTAGGGTATAGGAATCAACAATGGCAAAATATTTCTGATGAATCTGACATAACTTTTTTTTTGAGTGAAACATGACCTGTTTTTGAAAGACCAGAGGAAGTTGTTGTTTATTAAAAGAAAGAAAAAGACCTGTATAAAGAAATTCTGTGAAAATGATTTAAAAAACCTCATGAACCAAAAAAGGACAACTGTTAAAAACTGTATTGAAAAAAAAATAAATTAGATGAACAATTGTGTAAATATAAATTAAAAAAGATGACAATCTTAATAAATAAGCTTTACTATTTACATCTTTATATATTGCTTGGAGACTTAAATTAGATCCGTTAAAAAAAAAAAAAAAACGAACGCAAAATAAAACCCAAAATCGGAGCAGCAAACGTACAGGCGTGAGGTACAGAATTAAGGGTTGAACTGTATTTTGCTTGTTTCTTTTTTTTTTTTTTTTTTTTTTTTTTCTTTTCTCTTTTATACAGTAGACCAGTAGAATTCTTGTGAAAATAGATCCTCAGCACTTCATTGGAGTATTGGTTGACGTGGCTTCCAAAAGGTGCCAAGAAAGATTCCATAATAATAATAATAATAACCATAATAATCATAATAATTATAACAATAATAAAAAGATACAATATGATACATAAATATGGAAGAGCAGTTGGTAATATGAATACATTTTTCTCTAGACGAGATCACAGTTTTATTTGTAAATATTACATTGATATATATATATAATATTACACATATAATATTATATATATATCATATATATATTTATATATATATTTATATATATAGTACGGCTCAATCCTGCTCCCAGTGAAGTCAACAACAACAACAACATCAACAAAACCCCCCTGTTGACTCGATGGAAGCAAAATTCAGCCTATCATCTGCAGACAGGTACGTAATTACAGAGGCCGTACAATGCAAACTCCGCAATGGTTCCAATTCCCTCTTTAATTGCTGGTGAAATGTTTCGTTAAAGCCCTGGTTCTTTGCACTCAGAAGATGGAAACTGGTGGCTGAATTGTGGCCTCACCGAATGAATGAAAAACCAAAAGACCAAACCAGAATGGGAACCAAAGACAACTCCTGACTCGTTAGCTCTGCATCTCGACCTAACAGGACTAACAACACCAACAAGTAGCACCAAGACTCCTCATCTGTCACGTGAAGCCAACGCAAGCTCTTGTTACTGGCCTCAGAGGAAGCGATTATTCTTCTCATTGAATCTTGGATGTGTAGATCCGGTGAAAAGGGGAAAAAAATCAGTTTGCCAAACTAAGACTGAACCTTAAGCCCCACTTTGTTCTTCCTAAAGCAACCAGGGGTTTTCAACACTGGTTCCCCAGGTGGCAGGAGCAGCCCAACACCAAACCCTGACTGTCCAAATCACCCGTAGCTCCAAGAAAGTACAGCTTGGGCCACCTGGACCTGCTCCTGCTTTGGTCAAGCTCCCACTGAACTCAGTGGTCAAGGGCCTCCAGTGGAAAGGGGTCTATCCCTGGCAGGAGATGGCCTGTCCTCGATGACGGGGTGGCATGGAAGAAACATGAAGGGCATCAGCTCAAAGACCAAAATGGGGCCCACAACCATGAAGGTATCAAGAGCATTGTCTAAACTGGGCACAGGGTACTCTCCCCGTGACACGACCATGCCCACCAGCTCTCACTGGGGCATCCAGGGATCGGGCAGGGGAGGGCAGGATGAGGCCGAAAGGCTGGTAAGCTCCACACCATCCAAAAACATTAAAACAACAAACTTCCAGCTCTGAAACCCCCTCGGGCATCCCAGCCTTGGCTGACTTCACCCTGTGCCCTCCTGTCTTCTAGCTTGGCCTCGAATGGAAGCAATGGGCTGGAGCTGGGGAAGGGGATGTCGGCACCCTGCTTCCAGTGCTGGGGAGCATCTCCTGGCTGCTGACACAGCAACAGCCTCCTTCCCCTCCCGCTCCCTCCCGCAGCTCTTCGGGATTCAGACTGTGCAGTGCTTCTGAGTGCAGTAATTAGAGCACAGTGAAATACTGGTTAAATGCGTACGTACAGTCGGATAATGTAAAAAATAAGCACAAATACACACTTAAAAAAATAATCTGGAAAAAAAAAAAAAAAAACAACTCCCCCCCTCCCCCCCCCAAACAACAATATACCAGGGGAAAAATACCTTAGCCTTAGTTCCTGGACTTATCACAAAGTACAAGGAAAACAAAACCAGACAATGTTATAAAACCTCACGGTACTTCTAGGGAAATCTACACTTAAGTATCTAGCTCTACTCAGCTGGCAGAATCAGTGTTTTCCTTTCAAACACACAAAAATAGGCTTTGCTCTTCTTGGATTTGGATTATGCGGGTTTTCTTTTCTCTTTTTTTTTTTTTCTTTTTTTTTTTTTTTTCATTTTCTTCCTCTCTGTAAAGCCTCACAATTGGTATTTTTTCCCCACTTGAATCAGTTGCAGCAAGAAACTTTTGTTGGCTAATGGGTTTTGTTTCTCTCTCTCTCTTTTTTTTTTTTGTCCTTTTTTTTTTTTTTTTTTTTCTTAAACACAGGTAAAACCTAGAACAAACCGACAGTTACAACCAAGTGAAACCGGAAGGGAGGTAGCTGGAACCCGACTCCAAGAGTCCTCTGGTGCCATCCTCCTTTCTCAGCCTGGGGGGGACAGCGGAAGATGCAAGAAAAGCAGGAGGACACCAGCTCAGCCCATCTGCGAGAGGGTGGGGAGGGAGCGGGGTAGCAGCTGATAGGAGTTTCCCACCCCATCCCGCACCGTTCACCGCTTTCTGCTCCAGCTTGCCCTTCCGCTGGCCACGGAGCCCACCGGTGGCCAAGGAGGCCGGCTGGTGGCCCTGTGGGTGCAGCCTTGGCTCACAGTCTGTGGCAGAGATGCTCTTGGCACTGATGTGACCTGGACTTCGTAAGCAGCTAAATTGCATCAGCACGAGCACCCTCTCGTGTTGCCTCAAGCTTCCTGTTTGATTTCGCCCTATGCCACCACCCGGGGGGAGGTTGTGCAGCATCCCTCTCACCTCCCACTCGATGTCCATCAGTCACAGAGGGTCTTCCCTCGGGACTCCACCAGGCAATCAAGGCCCTTACAGGGGGGAGATGCTGCAAGGACCCCTCTGGCCGTGCCCCAGGGAAGAGGCACAGGAGGTGGGCAGGCACCCGTGTCCCATGGTCCTCCTTCCTCACTCCCCTGGGAGCATGGTGCAGCCCCTAAACACGAAGGCCAAAGCTTTGCCTCGGTGCAATCTGTTCCTGATGAAAAAAGGCGCTGGATTTAATAAGACTCAGAGTAGCACTTCCGTTCATGGAGGAGATGGCCAGTGCTGACATGGCAATTGGAAAAAAAAAAATCAAATAGCAGCATGTTGAAGGCTTCCCTTCAGGGAAGGGACTCGGCCACGAGCAGTCGCTCCCGGACTAGGAGTGAAGCTGAGGTGTGAAACTGTGCTGGGAGAGGCCACCTTCTCCCCTGAGCTGAGGAGGACTCCAGCTCTGCGAGTTGCTCAAAAGGGTCCTGAGCTCACAGGAGCCCACAGCAGCAAGTGGCACTAATGCTAACACCGACCTGTCTCCCGGGCAATGTGCTAGGTGGGAAAAGCAGATGGAAAACCTCCTCCATGCTGAGCTGCATAACGGAGAAAGGGACTTTGCAAACTGAGCTGCCAGCAGGATGCATGCAGCACCTGAACCAGGGCTCCCTGCGAGGGTGAAATGCAGGTGGTGTGGAGGGGCTGATCCTGCCAAGTGCCCCAGGCAGTGAGGACCTGATGAGTTGGCAGCCTGAAAGGCTTTTGAGGTGTTGAGCTCTTCTGATGGGCTGGATGGCACCTGAAGCCAACTGCCTACAGAAAAGAGGAGGATGAGCAGACGAGAAGGAAGCACCCTTCTCACTAACACACTTCCATTATTAATCGGGGGGCAAGGGGCATGAGGGGAAGTTTTCCCAGGATCAGTTTTTGCTAATGCTCTCTGCTCCGGCAGACGTTTGACCTAACTCCGTGGAAGGAGCCCTGATGCCACTGCGCCTCCCTTCCCCTGCAGCCCTGCCTGGTGGGGACAGTCATCCACACAGCACCCATCGCCAGGCTGCCCTCAGGCATCACCAGGAGCTTTCCAGCAGAGAGCTCCTCGCCTTCTTTTGCCAACCGCCTCTCCAGGCCTCCAAATTTCAGCTTTTGAGATTCTTCTCGGGTTTATTCCGACAGAAACAACCCCAAGGGTGGGTGAGAATAGCCTGGCTCTTTGCACCTACAACTCAGTCATTTTTCCATTTCCAGTTTTCCTACCTATTTTTACATCCATCTCCACGAGTTAACTGCTTCCCCTTACACTTATGTCTTGCTGTAGTGCCTAAATATTCAAACGAGCAAGAGTAGGAAAAAATCTTTCCATCCTGTCTTTAACCAGTAGATTGTACATGTCAGGAGAGTCCCAAGGAACAGACAGTATTAACACTTGGGGGGATGCCCGTTCAGAAATGTGCTCCTCCTAGCAGGAACCCAAAGCAGCAGGAGACAAGCTCAGGCCACGCTGGAGACATCTCTGGGATTTCTGTGGGGTGGGTTGTAGCAGCAGTGACAGCACTAGATGCACTGGGCATCTCAGTGACTCAACGTGGTGAACCCTACGATGAAACGCGTCCCCAGGAGTCTGGCACAACGTGGGCCCCTCGGGGCTGAAACAGGAGGATGGAGCTATGAGAGAGGGAAGTATGAGGGCTGCTGCAGCTAATGCCCTTCCTGCTGGAAGATTACAAGCAGCTAAGCTCCTGGTCTACCAAAGGTGTCTGTCCCACAGGCCTGGAAGCTTAATACTGACAAATATGGCCAAAATTGTAATACTGTCTCCCCATAGCACGTGCCTCTTCCTCTTCCCCCTTCCTAGGAAACCAGGAGCGTGAAGCAGTTGTTTGACAGACAGACCCCTAAGAGCGGGGTGGAGGAGGTTTGGAGAACCCCTTGAGTGGGTGGAGATCAAAAAGCAGATTCCTTTGGCTGGCTGGTGTCCTGTTTTCTTGCCCCAATGCTGAGGAAGAGACCAGAGGGTTTGAAAGGCAGGTTGTAGGTAAGCTTTAAGGCAGACTGTTTGGTTGCATGGGGTTGTTTTCACCCTGTCCTGACACAGTAAGGAAACTAGTTGTATGGGACATAGCAGCAGGAGTAGCAGCAGCAGACATGCTCAAATGACAAGTGCGGGGGCGAGTTACCCTCTCTGCTCCTCAGAAGCAATCATCCACATTCCTCAATGCCAGTCCTTAGACTCCCCACTCCCTGGCTCCGCTGAGGGACCACCTGCCCGCCTCCACACAGAAACGTCCCAGCAGCCCTATGGCTTCCAGACAGGCTACAAAGGGGCTTTTTGTTTGCTTTTTGAGGGCAGGGGGAGAAGGAGGAGCTGTACAGAAAGGCCACTGCAGTCTGCTGAGCTCCCTGGCTGGAAGTAGCGTTCCTGTGAGGAGCAGATGCAACCCACGTCTCGAGCTGGCTGGGCGTCTGGCAAGTCACTTGCCAAAGGCACAGTCCTGTGGAGACCCCACCCCAACCTCAGTGCCCCGAGCATGAGATACCTTGGCATTCAGCATCAGAAAAGGCTCAGCCTGGAGTCCTCCAAGAGCACAGCCTCTTCCATGAACGGTCTGAGTTGTGAGTGCTGGAGAGGGGAAATTGTTTTTGCGTTGATCATAATCTCTCACTCTTTTTCTCTCTTTCTCTACTTATTTCTATAAATATGTGTACATAAATAGCTTGTTTCTCGCCTTAAATCTAGATATGAACTGTTCAAATTAGGTGGGCATAACATGCTGTTTTGATACATGAAAGTCTTCTCAACTTGACTCTTGGTTGTTTGTTTCTTGTCATCACTATTTAAGATATCGTTAATACATAAACCCCTACTTTGAGTTCTCCTTGGACAAAAATTAAAGGCAGACTGGTTGAATTCTAAGGGTCCCTGGTGCAGAAATGCCATCCAGTTGAGCAGCTAAATGTTAAAAACGATACCAAAAGGGATGTGGTGTCTCTCCTAGCCTGCCTTGAGCAGTGTGGTCCTCCATTCCATGTTGCTTGGCGTTACCCAAGACTGAAGCCACGGAGGTCTTTCTGGTTGTGCTCCTGGGCGTTGGGGTCCCGGCAAGCACACTCTCCTTGTAGGTCACAGGACATTGGGAAGGGAGTAACCTGAGGAAGGAAACCAAGGACACATGAAGGAGGGAACACACAGCACCCTGGAGAACAAATGATACCTCTGGGGAGATCTTCAGAGACCAGCTGGAGCCTTCAGCTACACTTACTTTGCATAGTGATTTATTTTAGTGCTGAGGCTTCAGACGAGCTACCTGTCCGTAAGAGAGGGTGCAAAAAGCATAGAGAAGAGCCTGCTCAGCTCATGCAGTCACTGGTCAGCAGATCCTCCCCTAACAGCTCCCATCAGGTACATGAACAGAGCTGTCTGGGGAGACGTGTACTTCTCAGGCAGCCCTGGGGCTTTTGGGGTAGTTACCACAGTGCTAATTGCATTATGCTGCCAGCATCTTCTAAAGAGCTTTCCTTCCCCCCAACCCTACAAACATTAAATGACAGCAAAGTCACGAAAGCCTCATCACACATGACCAATTCAAATTACCACCAAACTCTAGGTCCAGTTGGTCCCAACTCCAGCCTCCCCTTGGCAATTCCCACCTCTGTCCCGGGGGGTTGGTGAACCCTACTCCTGGGCCATCGTCTCCCCTCCGTGAGGCCCCACTGAGCAGTATGGCCTTATGGCTTGGGTCCTGTTGCCATGACCGAGTCCATTTGTTCATTTAATTATGAATGTTCTTCGTTTCAGTTCCTCAGGGCATGAACTGAAGCAGGTCAGTGAAACGGCAGTCCAGCAAACAGACCTCCCTAAATACCTGTTGTGTTTAAGGTCAACAGATGCAGCTAACGGGCACTGAGGAACAGGAAAGGAATGCAAGTGAGAGACTGCTACGTGCAGATAAAATCTGGCCACGATCTCTCTGCAGAAGCGTGGGAAGGAGCTGAAACAATAGCCTGCAGTGCCTGGCTAGTGGAAGTTGATTTTGGCATATTGCATCATGGCATTTACATAAAGAAAAGGGGGTGGCAGTGGAACAGTGCCTTGCTTGCCCTGAAGTGAATTCCCAAGAACTTCTCCCATCTGCACAGGCTGAGTGAATGAATGACCTCATTCCCCTTCGTACACTCCTCCCAGGTCGGTGCCACAACCTGCTCAAATGTTCCCGGCGAGCGCGGCATGCGCGCTCAGCCTGCTCCCCTCGGCCCTGCTGCCACACGTTTGCTCTTTCATCAACACTTTTTCTCCAGGCCATGAAGCCTGGGTATGCCTGCTCCCCGCGTGTCATCAGCGGCGCATCCAGGAATGCAGACCAAGCTCTGTGCATGAGCACAGAGCTGTCATTTCCCCCCCAGACCTCGGCTGCGTGTCCCTGCATGTCCATCCGCAGCGTGCCTTTCTCCTGACACACACCCGAGCGGGATGGCGGGGCGTGGGGCTTTATTTCACAACTGGGGAGCCTAAGGCAGGGACATGCTGACAGAGACATTAAATAGCCAACACTCATCACCAAATCAGGGTTTAGGGAGGCTCCTCCCGTTGCTTTTGCCTTTGTTCCCAGAAGACCTGACCCTCCAGGTAGAACGGGGTGATGACTTTTCATCAAGACGTGGCCTTGGTAACAGGAGCTAAAGAACCAACCTGTGAATAATTGGAATCTACCTTCCTGCAGATGTGGAGGTTGCAAAGAGGAGAGAGAGCCCAAAAGCTTAAAAACAAATGAATTCAAGTAACTGGATACTGAAGAAGTTTTAGAAATTGCAGAAGACAATAGGATTTTAAGGGTCACTTGATCCAACAGACGCCAGCCAAAGTAGGACTGTCCCATATCACAGCGTTATGAATATTCTTAGATAGGAAAATGGAGAAGTCTGTAAACAATGGGGTTTGGGGAGGAGGCTGAGGAGGGATTGTTTAATGACTGAATTAAAATACTGGAGAGAAAAAAAAATGATACATGAAAGAAAATGACTTTTTTTATTATTATTTTGTTCAGTGTAGAGGGAAACATTTTGGTTTAGATTATCTGCTACAGTTCAGGTTTGACCTTTCTCTCCAATACATAAAAATAAAAAACGCTATTCAGAGCAAAAGTTATGTCTTGAAATAAAAAATTACTTCACTCAGAAAATGCCCAAACAAAACATGTAAATATGTCTTGAGTTCTCCCTTACTTTTATTTTTTATCCTGAATCATGCAGTTCAGCCTGGATTTGGCAATGCTTTTGACTTAAAAAATCCTTCCTGTTGTACAATGAAGCTACTGGTTGGAGGCAAGACCTGGGATCCTGGTTCTTTCATTTGTCTTGATCAAGCTTTTTCCTCTCCCTGGCCTAGATTCACTGCATTTGTTTCTAGCAGTCTAACAAAGGCAATTTAGCAGCTCCTGCGCTCAAAGGAGAAAGACAGGCGCACAGAGAAGGTGGATACGTATTTTGCATTGAACACAGGACAACAACACACCAGACTCAGGCATTTCAGTAAAGTGGCTAAAATTAGCCATGATTATCTTACTGCTCCTTGTCTCTGCTGCTCTCCATGCACGAGCAGGACAGTGCTATCTCTTGCTGGCACGGCGATCCCAGAAATGCTAACATTTTACTTGCAGGAACATCAGAGCCAAGAGCAAAAACCCTGCACAACTGTGTTTCCAGGCTGCCGGCTCTCATTTCCCTGACTTACTCTGTGGGCTGTGATGAAAATGTGACCTTAAAATCCTGAACTGCCATAAGTCTGATGTTGCCTTGGAGCGCTCTACCTTCTTCATTCCGTCTCCTCCCTACCCAGACAAAAGGTACACGTAGGAGAATAGATTGCTTCTACCTTGCAGCAAATTTCTGGGAAGAAGGAGCCACTAGAGAAGTGTCTTCCCATGTGGTGCCCTCTAAAACCCTCTGGCTTTCTGACTGCTCATGGACAGAAGCACAGAAGCTGTCTCTCTAGGGCAATACCACGGCCCCAAAAACAGGGCTGCAGCAGCAGTTGCAGCAGTGGGTAGCCTGATTGTAAGAGGGTTTCGTCCTGATCAGATTAGCCTTATTCACTTTATGTCCTTTACAGAATTTTGTACAAAATTTAATTTTTACAGTACTATTGTCCAGATAGATGAATTGTTTTGTCTTATGGCAGCAAGCTCCGGAGATCAGTTTTCTATTAATTGAAAAGTCAAAGATTTCTGTGGGCAATGAGCACATCCACAGTCACATTAGACAAGACAAAATTTGCCAAACACTTAGCAGTGACACAGGGTTTCCACTTTAAATATCATCTACAACAAATACACATTTGAGTTCCCCAAGGATCTGATTTCCAGAGGTATTTAGGGACTCAAACCCACACATAGCATCTATTGGGATTGTCAGAAGTACCCAGTGCAGAGAAACCTTCAATCCCCTTCAAGCAAGAACTGTCTTTTGTCTTGGGCTTGTTCAGCGATAGCCCTGTGGAGTACAGAGCCATGAACAAAGCTGCTGGATGTGCTAGAAATAATAAATACTGAGCCTTTTTCTGAATGATAGCCCATTTAAGTGTGGAGCCCACATATACGTACTCCGAGACTAACTGCTGCTTTTCTTTTTAAATAGATCAGTGAAAGCCCAACTCATTAACAAAATGTATGACCTGCACTGAAATTTCCAGATATATCCATTGTAAAACACTATTAAAGAATCATCTCCTCTTCCTTTCACCTGCCAAGTCCTGCATTTCCCCTACACCTCCCCTTGTAGAAAACCTGGCTAGCACGTAGGAGGGCATGGAGGAAAAGCTGAAAATCAAGCTTAGGGCCTGGCTCGGTTATTTGATGAAGTACTGTAGGATATTGTCTCCACAGGCTACCTAAAATAATCTGAGAAAGACACAAGCAAAGAACAGAGCTCTGCATGCCTACACACTCTCCCTACACACGCACACATCTCCTGGAGGTGATCCAGAAACAAAGCCATGGCTTGAATCAACAGCACTCAGGAGAATGTGGGGCACACCTGAAGCACAGAGAACCACAGACCTATTTTTAAGACACAACAGGCAGAGCCTAAATCATGCCTGTCACCCTGGGAGCATGCATGGTGCGGCACATCCTGCTCTGGACCTAAAGCAGCACCTGCAGCAGGCACAGGCTTATGGGCTCGGCAGGAGACTGGCAGGGACGATCCAGACCATCCCAGTTCTCTTATTTTTTGGCAGTGAATTGCTCCAGGAGCTCTGGCCACATTGCTGCAGGTGATGGGTCACCATGCCTGTGCCTAATTCACATGCCTGGGGTGTAACACTACCTGACTCCCAACTCGTCACCCACGTGGAGCAGAGTTTGACCCCATACCTCTGTCCTCCACCAGAGTATGGGAGCCCTGAGTGTCCTCAACCATGTCAGGTGACAAGACGATGGCCAGAAGTCAAGTTACTTTTGGAAATGGCAGCATTTGCCCTTGATGCCATGCTCTGTGGGAACAAAGGCAACGATGGAACATACCAGTGCCGAACTGGGATTCAGGTCATGAAAGGAGTCAAGGGCCACAAATCCTGGCTAAGCAGCACCTATCTAAAGAGGCCGGTGATATCCCAAGACAGATCCCTGCTGAGAAAGGCCAGTCTGTAGGAAACCAGCGGGAACTCTGACAGGAGAAATCGCAGACAGGTACAGGGAGGGATGGGAAACACTTCTGCAGAGGTTCGGAGCTCATCCCTCACACATGCTCATATCGCTTTGACCCAGGGTGGGCAGAATCAGGCCAGGGCTGGAGGCAGGGGACTACCAGGGGAGGAGGGATGCGAAGTGTTGGGAAACAGCCTGTTGTTAGATTTCAGCTCTGAAGTGTTTGCGAAATCTCCCAGACAAGACGAACTGGAAATATGAAGACCCCGCAGCAGACACAGCCTCTGCGGCGAACGCGGCGTGTCAAGATAAGCGTGGCAGGCTGTGCTGAGTGTCGCGGCCCCGCGCCTCCCGAGACCCTCGCAGCTCAAACGCCGGGGAGTATTTTGTTCCCTGACAAGGCCCTTGTGGGACAAAAATGCATCTTGTAAGGTTCTTCCCAGGGGTTTTTGGCATTTAGGTCACAAGGGCTGTTTGGAGATAATGGAACAAGAAAGAGCCCCATTTAACTACGGGGAATGGTATGAAGGTTCACACCTAGGGCACCGCTTGAGAGGGCCTGGGAAAGGCAAAGATGAAGCTTGCGGGAAAAGCCCTAATTTTTTTTTTGTTGTTATTTGCAGCTCTATAAACCGGACTTTCCCATATGGAAGCCCCATAGAACAAGACATAGCTCACCCAAATCCAACAGACGCTCCTCTCCCTCCACCGGGTGCGAACCAGGAGCAGCTCCACCAGAACTGGAGCAACTGCAATGGCCTGAAGCCAGCTGGGAAGCTTGGGAAAGCCCTGCCGGCACGGGGAGCTGGGTGCCCGCTCCCTGCATCCCCGCCGAGCTCCAGCACCCGCCAGGGCCGAGCCGCGCGAGGGAGCCCACCATGTGCCAAACCACATGGAGCGCGAGCGCGGCTCAGTTGCGCAGCAATCAGCTGCGCTTCCTACCCTTGTGCTACTGATTGTGCAAACATGAATGTAATTAGTCTAAATAATCACCAAAGATTTAATAGCAGCCAGACCACCCAGCGGCCAAATAGCTGGCGGTGGAGCGGGGAAGGTTTGTTCGCTGGTTTTTGTAACACTTGCTAATGAAGTGAGGTCGGATGGCAAAGCAAACACCCTCCACGAGCGCTTCCCCTGGGAATGCTGTATGTTGTGGGAAGCCCCGCGTCCCTTGAAGCCAAGAATGTTCTCTCAGGATAGGCAGCATGTGCTACTACCATCCCTGCTTTTAATTTATCGCCGCCTGGAAAGCCTCCCCGAACAATTATGAAACCAGCCCTGAGCCCCAAAATAAGCTCCCATCACATCCAACCATGACTGAAAGCGCTCCTCACATGGCCAGCAGCGAGCCACTCACACTGCGATCAAAAACCTCCTGGGTAAGTGAGTTCACCCAAACGCCTGGGTGCTGCAGCATGCTTGGAGCACGCAGCAGCGCGGAGCCGCTTCCAGAGGCATGAAGCAACACTTCGCATTGTATCCGTCCTTCCTCCGAGCTCACCCGCCATTCATTGTATCTCTCCAGCTAATTATAGAGCTGACAAACACACCCAGCTGGGGACATGCAAGCAGTTTGGAGCAGCATCGTGCCATGGACATCGATCCTTCTGGATAAGCTGACTTTCCTCGGCCAGGGTGGTCACTTAGGCTGCTAATTGTGCGAGCTGCCTCACAGCCACGTTCTGCCAGGGGAGCAGGACCTGTGATTCCCCAGGACAGGTCTGTGTTGCAGGGAGAGCCAGGCAAAGGCCCTGATTTCTCCAAAATACCAAGAGATGACTATAGCTGTTTTCTTAGGGGTGGGAAGGGGGCAGACCCCCCCTTTCCGGGGAGCCAGGGACAGGCTTGGGAAATCCCTGCTGGAGCCAGCAGCAGCCCTTCAGTTCAAAGCTCCTTTCTTTAGGCCTTGAATTCTCGGCCATAAAGTCTCTGAAGAGGTTTTGATAAGTTGCATATCTCGCAGATAAGCAAAGCTTTGGATGAATCCCACGCGGTTTTCTATCTACCGCAAGTCCTCATTTGTTTTCCGCCAAGGCACTTGCTGTTTTTCCTCTCCAAGGTGTTGGACAGAAATGTCAAGAGGCTGAAGGGGCGGCATTTGAGATGGGAATTTTTGCCAGGATGATTTTTCTTTTTCTTTTCTAAGTGCTACGGGCAAAGTGGTCAAGGGAAAACCTGAGCGATAACTGAATGAGACACGTTTTTCTCACGGGGGTTGCAGGCTTACCCGTTATGTGATGAAAAGAGAAAATGGAGAAGAAAGGCAGAAGAAAGTTTGCTTTTTCAGACAGTTTATGTTGGGGAAAATTTAAAGCGGCAAATTCCGTGTGTTTAAATTTGCAGGGACCAGACTGCCGGATCTTCAACTAAGCAAATCTGCAATTTGAGTCTGGAACAAAGTACGTAAGCAGAGCCTGAAGAGAAACATTTCGGATTTCTGTGAGGCCTTTCTAGACAGCCTTGCACAGGGAAAAGCTGTAGAAGGGAAGGAAAAGAGAAAAGAAGTGAAGGAGAACAGCGACTGGAGAGATTTCCTGAAACTAATCGGAAAGAAACAGCCATCTACTCTCCTTGGCACGCTGCACACCCCAGGAGCCGCCAGCCCAGAGGCAGCCAGCAATGCCCGGGTTATTTATTTTCCCCACTTCAGCACTGTCATGTATTTAATGTTTTAAAAAGTAATATCTTCTTTTATCTGCGGCAGGGCACAAAGCAAGAAGCAGCTTCCTAGAGCAGCCAGGCAAGAAGGGAGCTGGCAACCTGTGCTGGGTCAGGAGGAGAGGAAGATGAAAAGGAGACGGGATTTTGTTTTGTCCTTCACGGAAGACTTTATCCCCTCCAGATACACAACAGAAGCTTTCTCTCCCTTGGAGGTTGGCCGGCAATGGCCTTCCTGTCTCTCAAAGCTGCTCCTGGGTCATACACAGGGCAAGCCATGCAGCCCTGTCCTCTGCCTCGACTGCAGACCGTGTCACCTCCCCGCGCTCGGGGCTGCACCGTCAGGCACTGCAGGACAAGCGTCCCTGCTGCCCTGGGTGCTGCCTGCTGCTGAGCCAGCCCTGGCTTCTTGCCCGCTGCATGGGGACGCTGATCAATTAGCACATAACAAATAATTAAGCTGATGAATGTCTCTCTTTCCCGCATGCTGACTGCAGTTGCCTAGAATTTATGCACGGAATATGACTGAATTTATTCGCTGGTGTTTGCAGTGTTCAATAGAGGTCTTTAATGATTTCTTTTAAGCTCTCTGGACTGATTGGGAATAGTGCAGAGCAAATACTCATTATTTCCTATCTAAGCAACAGTGCTGATTAGCCAGTGGTTGGCCAGATAAGTCACACCGCTCTGCTCCCCTCTTGGTGCAGAAATGCACAAGGTCATTTGCTGCTAATGCTCAAATGCAAAGAGGAAACGTGGCCTAAGCAAATGCAGCATGGAAGCCTCTTGTGCATTTTCAGGCCGATAAAACAGGAGCAGAATCTGACATTAAATAAGAGGGCTCAAGATTAACGTGAATATGGGTTGAATCTTTGTGCTTTCAGACAACCTGGACTGCAGCACTGCGTGAGCCGAAAATGTTTTGGGGAGGGTGGTGGGAATGCAGTGTAACTTAAGTCTTGACAGTTTGCGGACATTAAAGATCTGAAGTCAGCTCTTACTTGACTGTTAGCTTCTGAATCTTCACATGATGCAATGTTAATCTTCAGCCCTTTCCTAAAATAACGTGCGGAGTTGCTATGTTCTGTTAAATGTGAACCATGTGTCACCTCAGCAATGGCTGCGACGGTGAAAAGATGATAAATCTCAAGCTTGTAAAATGTCCTGTGACATTTTGGGAGAAAAACATGTGTTGCATAAATGTTAGACATTTATGGGTAAACTTGCAGGGGCTTTAAAAGACTGACACATCTGCCACATAGTATGTAACCCTGAAAGAAAAGGAGCAAAGCAGCCTCTTTCATGTGTTTCGCTCTCTCTACAACCATATGAAAATACATCCTCATCTGGTATTGGAATTAACGGAGCTGGACTCGCCCCTCCCTATGTCTCCTCCAGGTTTTTGGCTTTTACACCCAATGTGTATTTTAAAACTGTGCCTGTTTAAGTAGGTGGCAAATTGTGCTGGAAGGATTTGGTATGCGGAGTATTTTTATTCAGCTCCCTTTTCTCTCACCTTTCATTGTTTTTCCCCTTGGAATATCTCCTGTAACGCTCCACTCATAAAGTTCTTCAAAGGCAGAGCTGTGTTTGAACAGCCTTGCCCAAAATCTGCTCTCCAGTCAAAGGCTTCAGACAGGAAAATAACTCATAGAGCCACGCTGCTGCCGCCGCAGGTGTCCCAGTCTGCCATGCAGTGCTGTTAGCCCCCTCTTTACCCCATAAATGTAATACACTGAGACTTGGACTTCTTGCTTTTGGCCTGCAAGGCGCAAGGAGAAGGCAGTTTTCTCACTTCCAAGTGCCTTGTTTGGCCTCTGGGTCATCGGTGGTGTTTTGGGAGAGAGGAGAAGCTTTGGAGAGCTGAATGCACGCCAAGGATGTGACAGGCTTAGGAAGGGTTTCCCAGTGTAGTCAGTGAAAGTAGATTTACCCCCCAGAAAAACTCAAAACCTCCCTCTCCATGGGCGAAATGCACGAGAAGTGTGCCCAGCTGCCTGCCTCTGAACAATCTGCCCCTTGCGTCGGGCAGTTTAGCACAGAAAACAGCAAACGACGGGGCTACAAAGTGCATTCCCCTGCCTGGGTGGTCACCTTGTTTCTGGGTGGCAGCGAAGCAGCAGACATTTCCAGTGTGACTCGCCTGGCTGGTGAGTGCTCACGACTGCCTGGTCCGTGCAGACCCCACTCTGTCTCAGCTCCTTGTCCAGCAATAAATTTTGCTCCCAAACCTTACTCCTGCCCCTCTCCCCCTCAATTCAGCCCCACACCCTATGTGTTTCAGTCCTGTCTCTGCCCCAAGACACGTCCACTTCCCTTTCCCAGTGTCCCCAGATGGGCCAGATACAGCCCGCAGCACTGCACCAGCACAAGATCTTTGGCTGAACCAAGGAAAAGAATGCCCCCATCAAAAGCTGTTTTAGAAAGGACAGTTCCCTACAAAGAGGTCTTCAGTCCCTCAGCTGCTGTAGAGAGAAGCTTCTTCCTCAGATGTAAAATGCATGATCTCATCGCTAAATCTAGGCTTCCTCTGTCTACTTTCAAGCTTTCAAATTTATTAATGTACATCAGATACTTAAAATAGCTGGATTTTCTTCATTCTGATCTACACTCAAATCTTGAAGATGAGGTAAAAATTGTACATGCCAGAGGCTACAATTTTCTTTCCTTTCTTTGGGAAATAAGTTCAAAATCTATCCTGTTTAGAAATGTATGAAATATTGTAGTGTTTCAAACCACAAGCTTCATCACTCTCCTGTCTCTAACACTAGCCAGAAGTGAGGATTAAAAAAAAAAAAAAAAAAAAAAAAAAGCATTAGAAATAAGGGGATGTGTAGAGGGATCCTTTTCTTGCTCCGGAATTGAGTGTTTTAGGTATCGCTGTGCCAGAAACTGCAACCAGATCACTGTGTCTAATAGCTACTGATGGACCTTACCTCCATGAATGTGCCTATTCTTGTTTTGACTTCAAATATATTTTGATCTTACTAATACTCTGTGGCAATGCATCCTGTCACTTAAATTCACACAGTGTGAACAAGCACTTTCTTTCATTTGTTTGGATCCTGCCTCCAGGTAACTACCAATTCACCCCTTAATTGCTAAGTGATGAGAAATGGAGGATTTTATTTACCTAAGCATCTTCTCTCTATTAAAATTTGATTTTATAAATTTCTGCCACTACTCACACTCAGTGTTTCTTTTGCAAGTTTTTCGTGTTCTAGTTGAGGTGGTTTCTCTTTGTGCAGAAGACATTTCCTACCTCTGACCAATCCTGCTGCCCTTCTCTGCACCTCTGTCTGTCCTACTCTATTGTTTTGGTGTGATGGTCACAGAGCCATGTGCATGTGGGTGCACATGGAATGACGCACAGACTTGCAATGATATTTTTATTTGTCTCTCTGCTCCTCTAAATTAATCTGAACTTTTAGTCTCCTTTTTAAGCAGTGATGGTGGATAGCAGGTTGGGCAAATATACCCTTCTCAGTGTCTCTCTGTGAAGGTCTGTTGAGCAGTAGATGCAAAATGGATGCCCAACAGCTTTCCTGATGAACATACTCAAGAGTTTAGGAGGGAGACGGCCTTTGCCTATATCGCAGCTAGTGTTTATTTACAACAGAAATGAATGAACACCTCTAACTACTTCAAGGACGTGCCTTACACGGCATGGCATAAGGCAGGTTCTGCTGGGAAATGCACATACATACCAAGAGAGAACTTCAAAACAAACCAACAAGAATTGAATGTCAATAGTGAGGTGGTGCCTGGACTGAAAGTTCTTCTGAGACCTCAGATCACCTATTCTAGTAAAAATAAAATTTCTCTGGGCACAAAGCAACACTCCATGAGGAATTCCCAGGGAAAACAGAAAGGGGCATCCTTACCTTTTTGGTCTTGACTGTTGAGGCACAGCAGTCCCCACCATCATAGTTGCAGAAGGCTCGGTTGTTGATGGAGTCACAGTAGTTGTCCCCCATGAAAGGCTGGAAAGTGAAAAAGCAGAGAGACTGAGGACATGGACATGGATTAACAGTAATAGTTGCCAGAACAAGATGAAGCCTTGAAGGAGCCATATAGTTTGTAACATTACTGACTGCCCTGAAAAACAAGAGATAATTATTCCCCTCTCCTTTCAGAGCAGACAGAAAAAAAAGGACACTAGAGCCCTTGTTGGCTTTTCACATCCCACATAAGAAGATGCTTCGAGAATATTAATTTGACTAGGCCCAGAGAACAGCATCAAGGCATCTAAATTTGTGTCACCTTTTGATAATTTTAAGCTAACCTTCTGAAACTATGTGGGAAAAGAAGAAGGTTATGTATAGCAACAAAACTGGCTTGCTTTTAATAGTTGTACTTTCAACCACAGTTCTCCTGACTATGCAACAAGTGTCAGCAATGAGGGTACAAACATATTTCAAAGAGAAATGGAAGCCATCAGAGCTGGGTACAGGGACTACATGCCCTCATCCTCTACCTAGCACTTACTGTGTGTGACCTTGGCCATGACACGTAATCTCCCTCCCCTCCAAGTTTAGAGCTGGGATAATGGCAATTATTCAGAGGGCTGTTGAGGAGAGCTATTAAGTAAAATTCATAAATCACCTTGAAAAAGAAAATGTGGTCACTAGTCTGTGCAACGTGATCGCCAGTCTATGTGCTGCACAGGCCCTGCATAATAATCATGATTTTTGAAGAAAAGGTTTGAAGTCTGGATCTTCATTACACATTGGAGTCCTCAAGAGATTTGCTTGGAAGTCAAGTCTGTGCTTGATGCTAAAAAATCACCATGCCATCTATGAGAAACTCAAGCAGCTCTGAAAGTTTGGAAAAATGGATGCTGATCAGAGAGCCCAGTCATATCTCCGTAACACTTCTTTCACTCGCAGGCTCATGGGGACATTCCCATTTTATTTGCTCTTTGGAAAATTCATTTGTTCTGCACTGAGAAAGACACACGAGGGACTTTCCTATAAGAAATCCTCTTCACAGAGAGGCTGGGGAGGCTTGTGGAGAGTTCCTGGGAGGATTTAGCAGCAATTGCAGTACCAGAGATTTCCTGATGATAGACACCTGAGGAACTAGCAGCGAGAGCTTGCCATGCTCTCCCTAGAAAGAGCCACGGCCGTACTCAGCTGTGTTGAAATGGACCCCGTGGAGTGGTGTGGATGCAAGCTTTTACTGCTGCTGTTTTGCAGGTTTAAAGATCTCTATTATGGTATATGAAGTCCAGGCAGTAACGGCAATGTTGGACCAGGGCAGGACTACCAGGAAATGACTGACTAATTGAGTGTCACTTGTTTTGTTACCAGCAAATCCAGCAAATGCCAACAAAGAAAACAGAATTACAGGTTGAGAGTCCTATCCCTGCAAATTGGCTTAACTCTGCCAACTGCCACAGATTGACTCATTTGTATAGACAAAGACTTTAACTTGTAAAGGCCCTTCCAATTTAATTAATATACCATGAGTTACAAGGGAATTATTTATAAACAGATGGAGAGAGATTTTTATGCCAACCTGGTCATATTCAAAAAGGTGAACTTTGCTCAACCTCCCAAGACATTTCAATAGGCTTCTCCATGTTTCCCTCGTATTGCCTGGCCATGCCTGCTTGTTAAGAAAGTTTGCTTTAATTTTCCATGCTCACACCTGTAACCAACACCTACAAACACTGGAAAAGTACTGAGAAGAATTTATGGAAGAATTTGCCATTTATTCACACTGGCATAGAGTAGGCAAGTCCATCCTTTGGAGGAAAACAATGGGACAAATAACACCTATTACGATTTGGTACCCAAATCCTCATTTGGGAGGCCCTGGAGGACTCGCTGTCGAGGGTGAGGTCTGTAGTGTCATGCATATCTCAGTGCTCCTACATTTTTGGAGGAGCCTTGTTCTCTCCACTAACTATATAGGTAGCCCAGGGGCACTACTTTTCCAATAAAACACCTAAGTTAGTTGCCTAGAAGTACGTGGCTGACTCATAAACCTCTATTCCTGCCACTAGGGAGCGACAAAAAATCACTTTGCAGCAGTCTGGGTTACCACATTGATTGCCAAGAGCAAAATAACGCCCCGCTTGCAGCCTTCTATTCAGGGAACCCTCCGTAATGCTAAGGAAATTAATACATTAGGGATTGTATCAGCTTACTGGCCCAGTATCATTGACCTACTGGCATATTATTCCCTGTTTCCATAATCATGAAAAAGGCTTGGTGAAGACGGCATTTCTTCTGAAATCTTAATGCCAGAGAACAAGCTCTGGCCCATTCTTGGATCCTGGAAGCATCATGCTCTAAAAATGATGCTAGATGCCATTATCAATTGTCTGGGCAAAGCCTTCCAAGATGATAGATTGCGATGCAGTGACACTGCTGAATGAATGATGAAAAGAAGGAAGTGTCTATTGATGCAGAGGGATCTGGCAATTAACAATGATGGAAGGAAGGAAAATGCTGAGAAAAAGCATGTCAGTAATAATGGCTTCTGGTAAATTATTACATCATTGCAAAGTTTGCCTCAGTAACAACTACCCTTAAACAGCAGGAGAATGGATACCCAATGGTGCATCAGCACCTGAATGGCATTTCTTAATGGTCGCTGGATGTTATTTTAGCTCTCTTTGGAGAATAGGGGCGCCCAGCCAGCCTGCATGAATGTAATGCGTGAGATGGCTTATGACATTCAAAGCACTGACAGCAGAATGCTTTTCATTTAGGGAGCAACTAGACAGAAACTATTACATTGTTGGAGAATTATTACCCTCTTGGGCCCAACATTTGTATGCGAAGGAAACCTGTCTTTCACTTCAAGACAAATCATGCCGTACAGCAATGTGGTCTAGTGTTTTGTGTCAGATTTAGGAGTTCTGTGCCACGTTCCACCACTGTGGGCAAATAAGTTCAATGCGCTTGTAAAACTGAGTGCGGGAGTCTAGTTGGTGCTGTATGAAGGCAGATCTGGGTTCAAGACACAGCTCTTCCAGAGCACGTTCATGCAACCAATGCCCCTGCCTGTGAGTTTTCCCACTTGCAAAATGAGCATGATGCTTCCTAGCCTTACAGAGATGCCCCAAGGATTGACTTCTTGAGGTGGGTAAGGCACTCAAGTCCTGGCATGATGGCAACCACGAGTGCCACGACCCAGAGAAAGGTGCTCCAGCCCCACTTAACCACTGGCAACATCTTAAGAGTTCTGACTTCACAAAGATTGCTGCCAGCAGAAACATCATTCTCCAAAGTAATCGCTTATTGCTTATAAGAAGTAAGACTGTAAGACTGCTAAAAATGCAAGTACATTTTTCGGATTTTTTTCTTGTTCAGATAGAGGCTCTTCGTGGAAGGATGCATGATTTGCTCACTGTCCAGCTGTTCTGTCCACCAAGTGGCATCACTTTTTCCTCTGTCATTCTTAAAGTTTATCGCCACACCAAAGCCTGAAGTCTAGCTTGCCTTAGAAAACATTGGTTCTTTAGTAAGATGTGGAAAACAAGTAAAAGCTTTTTGCAACTTCCCAGAAAGTCCCGAATCCTGTGAATTTCTGAAAGTCTACCAATTTTCTTAAGCCACTTGATCATTCAGCTCCTGCAAGAGTCACCTCACCCAGCCATCGGTTCTAGGAAAATCACCAGTTTCAACACAGAGTGTCAGAACTGGTGCAGGAGATCTCAGTTTAATTGACAAGATGGTCAAAGCAAAAGTCTGCCTGCCCCACTTGAAAAACATTTCCAGCCCACGTGACTGCAGTGACTGCTACCATAACACTTAGAAGAGCTAGCAGGGACCGTCTGAACTAATGCAAAAGCTCACCTCGCAGCCTTTGACACAATGAATCAGGGAAGGGTGAGGGTACCACTTGAGTCCTGCCGTGCAGACAACGCTCTGGAGGAGAGAAGGAAAAAAAAAATCAAGTTAAGACAAAGAAATCAGTGTACAGAAAGTCAGCGTGCTGGTTCCTATGGCTCTCCTGTACCTAACCAATGAAGTTCAGTTCCTAACACCTCTTGTGTTCTCAGGACCTGGCTCTCCTCCAGGTATTTACAAGAAGTGTTGGACTTGACACTTGCAATAACAGAACATTTGAGAGTAAAATAATATTTAAGGTTTTCCTAAAATGTCATGTCCAATATTTTACTCATGGTGGGGGAACAAGGCAGAGAAAGGCAAAGGCACAGGTCCACTGTCCAGCTCCTGGGTAGGGAAGAGTCATTTTAGGAATTCATTTAGGGATTTCTTTGGTGCTGCAAAGCATTGCTCTGTTTCACTACCCATATCTGTGCTTCTTGAAGATGTAAACAGATAAAGGTGGACTTTTAGATACATTTTCGCACCATCCTTTAGCTCTTAAATAGAAGCACATCCCACTACACACCTTCAAAATAACCCCCAGAAAGGACAGCGTCATCTGTTACACTCTATGAGCTTTATAATAATTTCTGTACTGACTATGTTTATAGATTTTCTATAAAAAGTTGGAGTGCCTAGTTTTGGAGAAAAATGAGATACCTGCCTACTCAAAGACACACCAAGGGCAGTCATTGTCTGCCTGCAGACATGGAAACTTAGATTTTAAGAGTGGATGAAACATTTGGCCAGTCAGTGGAGATGGATGTCCAATACCATGGACATCTAGGCGATGGGACTCCCATCCCTTCATCACAACAATGTTCCTTCTTGGGTTGTCTTCTGCGGATGAAACACTACAACGAGCAAGATGAACATGTGGGTACTCATCAAAGGGCAGGGGCTGGGGTTGGATGGAGGCATGGGGAAGGAAGGAATTAATATTTGGGAAGACCTGACGCACAAGCCATCCCTTCCCCTGTTTATTTGAGGGCTAATTTAATCCATCTGCAGGGGAACCTCAGCATGTTTTCACAGTTTCTGTCATTTGAGGCTTACCTGGCGTGTGCTAGCAAAAGGACTTTTATACTATCTGACTGGGGCTGTTTATCTTTCCGATGCTCTCGGATTTTCCACTATTAGTCAAGCCCGGCTTCTCCCACCTGCCTCACAACAGGGCCCGTCTGTGTGAGTGCAAAAGCGGCCGGGAGAGGGGGGAACGCTGCTTGTCCCCCAGGAGGGAGGCTGCAAGGTGCGGGGGCCCTGCAGTGCTCCCCCAGTGTGCTCCTGACAGACAGCTGGAGATTTCCAGGCTGTTGCCTGCCACAAATGGTGAGATTTTTTTCCCTCCTCTTCTGTTTATTGCACTTCAGAGGGAAAAGAAAGGAAACTTTTCTAGGTTTCAAAATAAACAAGGCCAGTCAACAGATCGGGAGGGGGGAGAGGAAAGGAAGCAGTTCAGGAGCCTTTGAACCAAAGTCTTAAACCAAAGTAGAAAAACTCAGGCATTTGCCTCCCGTATGTGAAGCCAGCCAATAAGGAGGAAAAGTGTACTTCCAACGGGCATCTCACATTCCCCTGGTAAGAAGCATCAATATCTACAAAACCTCTTGAACCACGTGGATGTGTATGAGCATTTGGAGCTAACAAAAGGAGTCGAATAGCTCTGAAACAGGCTCTTACGAAAGGAGGTTTCCAAGTGAGATCAATCCCTCAGAGAAGATGCACTGTTTCCCTGACCTTCCCAGCATCAAAAACCCAGCAGCTATTGCATTTTGTCCTTCCCCTTAGAGGAGCAGAAGGAAGGTGATGCCTCTGCTAGGACGGTGCTCTCCTCGGAGCGCAGATCTCTGCTCTGCCTCAAGGTCATCTTAAGTCCCAGTGGCTAAAACAGCCTTTGGCTGGATGGCTTCCAGGGAAAGGGCGTGCAGCCCCAGGCTACAGCGTAGGACAGCCAGTTGACCTTGCGTGAGATTAATCACTGGGTCAGTGGGACACTCACACAGCTCCTGGGAAAGGTTTCAGGTCCCAGCAGATAACCAGAGCGTTTCACCACAATCACCACTCATCTCTTCCCCTCTCCGCGAGAGTCAGTGTCTGCCAAAAGGATTCAACTGGACAGTCATGCATGGGAATGTGGCCCAATGGCTTAGTCCCAGTTACTTTGCCTTCTCCTCAGACGATTCTTTGCTAGCAGAGACTATTAGAGCTACTCCAGCTAGGTTCAATCCTGCTAAATTTCATGGAGCTGGAAGCAGAGTATGCTGGGGAATGGGCCTTGATCACAGTCCTGGCTCCCCTTGCTGATTTTCCAACCCTGAATTCACAGCACAAGGCCTGTTTGTACCCTCAGGCTTCTGCTGTGCTGTGTGCGGTGTGGCAGGGCAGGAAAGGGGGAGTGGGTAGAGGGCTGGAAATTTGAGAAATTGGGGAGGATTCAGGTTGCTGGGCATCACTTCTGCCTCCTGCAGTGCTAACAGACACAAAGGTGCAGGAGGGTGCTGTATCAGGCAATGAGATAGAGATAAATCAATGAACAAAAAGCAAGGAGGAGTGTAGGCAGTGCTGAGGCAGGAGCCTGTTAATGTGACCAGGATCCAATTGAAGGGAAGGCCACCAAAAGGTGCAGAAAGAGGATGGCAGGACCACCTCTGACACATGCTGGGGGAAGTCCTTGGGGCCTCTCCCTCGGCGACAGTACATGAGCCCCATTCCTCCACACACCGCCAGGCCACTGCAGCGACATGTGCAGGCCTCATGGCCCCCGTCTGCCCTCACACATCAGCTTCTGCAGCACAGCTGCCCTCCTGCTCGGCCATGGTGCCTTGCCTTTGCTCCTGTCCCCATCCCATAAACGCCATTCAGCTCCAGCTGCGGTTTGGTGGCTGTGACTCCATCTGCTGCGAAGGGAGAGGAAGCCGGGATGCGCTCCCACAGTAGGTAACAAAGAGCCAAGAAAGCAAATCAAGCTGTCATTTTCTCCTTGTGAGGGAAGACCTAGTGCCTCCGGTCACGGCGCTTCCCTCCCCATTGTGGGACTGACACAATGATGTCAACCATTTGTGGGCTGCGGAGGGGATTAGGTTTCCCCAGGAGAGGCCTTGGAGAGCTCTCCTCCACCTTAGATGGGCCATGTGTCCCCCGGGGCTGGAGCATGGGGACCGGCATCCGCTGGCCTCGGCTAACTCTCTCCTCAGGCACTAAATGAACGCGACAATTAACTGTGGGCTGAATGTCAGGGTGGTGAGGGGACCAGACGCTGCTGACAAGGGAGGGGAGATGTGGATCTTGGTGTCTGTGGCCTCCTGGAGCTCCACACAGTGCAGGAGCCCCTGTGTTCCTGAGCTCTCACCTCACCTCACCGTGCTGTGACTCAGTTTCTCTGCCTGCAAAATGAGCCCCAAACTCACAGAAAGAGTTGAGGGGAATCAAGGAGGAAAGCTGAAAAGCCTAAGATTCTGCAACAGATTCTGGTTGCTCTCGGTATTTAAAGAGAATTCCCCTTGATGTATCCAGGACACCCACAATCCCAAGACTTCCAGTGTTTGGGTGCAAGACATAGGGGAAAACTTGGCCAGCAGTGGGGCAGCATCCCCTGTCAGCCACGCAGGTAGGTACAGCCGGGGCACGCAGACCCTTTTGAGGCTGCCCAGGCATGCACATGCTTGCAAAACATTTGACACAAAGGCAAGGACCCAAACTCAGACAACCTAGGAAATTAGGTCTCGGCAGTCACTGGGAAAGAGCTGTCAAGCTGTCCTTCTGAGCCATTTCACTTTTTTCTCTCCACTGCCTTATAGTCAGTCTTGGCAGCTCTATCTGTAGGTGTCTTCAGCAGCTCACTGCCCCTTGCACGCACGCGGAAAATGGGAAATCATGGGCAGAGCAATGATTGCTCCGAACATGGCCTGCCACAGCACAACAGACACACGAAAGATTTCAGGTGGCTTTTTGTTCCTGCTGAACATGTTGATTTGGAAGACACTGCAAATTTGCCCTGATTTCAGCAATCTGTTTCAGACCAAGCAAAGCAACTCAGCCTCAACCAATTCTGAAAAACACACATTAATATTATGACACTTTTCTAAACAAAATATCTGCTGTTTTTGTTCCTTTGAGAGAACACTTAATTTCTAAGTTTATTTCATTTATTAAACAAAAAGATTAAAAATGCTTGGAAATTAAATATGAAGTTATGCTCAAACCAACATGGTTTTTCTCCAATTTTTTGGTTCACCAAAAATCACAGCAACAAAAAAATCACTTTGGTTAGCAGAAAACATTTTTTTCTTTTAATTTGACAGAACTTCCAGCGAACCGAAAAATCAAGTGATTTGCACAGCTCTGCTCTAAACAACTCCCAGAGGAGGGATGGTTCCCTCTTCCCACTTTGCTTCCACAACAGCTGTTGCTTGAGCAGTCACACACAAATATATTTTTTTCTTGCCAGCTCTCCCTGTTTCATCTGTGCCTGTCCTCTCAAATATAGGCCCCACAGACAGGTTCTGCCTTTATCTGCTGCTCATACTGCACTGATTTGTATGTTATTTGTGTCTGAAATTAAGTAACTAGAAGTGTTTCCTTTGTATTATTCAAGTACTTCAAGATCAACAAAGATTGCGTGTAAATGCAACCAGCTGGTCGCTTTGCTCATATGGCACAACAGCGAGCTGTCAGTGAACGTAAATAGAGACACATATTATTAATGATACATAGCATATTGCCATGGGGACCTTCCCCTAAGGCATCCCAGTCCCCATCTCCCCAGGGTCTCCACTGGCAGCAGCTTTTCCCCCAGCGTGGGCTCCCTGCGAGGCACGGCTCCCTGTGGGTGACATCCTCTTATCTGGGGAGCGGAACGTGATGGATGTCTTACAGCTTCAAAAAAAATCCCCTCCAGCATGTTTTAGCATCGCCCCGCCAGCCGCCTGCCCTTCAGGTCTGTCTTTAAGCCTGGTGCTGCTACTCGACAAGCAGAAAACCCTACACAACCCAGCCAGGCCCTGTCTGGGAGGACACAGCTCTGAGTCCCAAGGAGACAGAGCACAGAGCTGTTCTCTGCAGGCCCCCAATGGTTCCCCTCCATCTCCCAGTGCAACTTTTCCAGCCCAAATCTCACCTACAAATTGCTTGTGGGTCAAACTTGTATCTACTCACAGCCTAAAGCTCCTGCAAGGTCCTCACCATCAGGGCAAACAAGCTCTTATTTACCACTGTACTCTTGGAAACTGTGATTTTGCCTCCATCCCTCACTCCCCTCATCTCCCCCTTTACTACTCTGTGTTTTCCCTGCTGCCTAATGAGCCCTCCAGAGACCTGCAGGTATAAAACTCGTTACAGCTCCCTCTGCTCACCCGCATCAATAAACGAAGGAGCACAGCAGAGAACGGGAGGGAAGCTGTCACTTTATTTCACCATGAATTACAAAACCACTTAAAAGTCTAGCACTCGGGAAAGGGCCAGTGAGAAATTGCCCCTAATACAGAGATAGGGGTTTTCTTTATGTTTCATGCCAGAAACTTGGCAAAGCCCAGGCTTAGGCAGTAATATAATCTCGGCGTCTGGAGTGAGTGGGAAGCTGGGACGGACACTATGAGCTTGTCGTATTCTCTGGACTTACGTTCCTCATCCCTTTCCAGGATTTATTCTAGTGCTCCGTATGGCCCCGTATGAAATAGGGAAATATAAAGTGGTGGAGATTTTCAGAGCAGCTCGCTACCCACAGCCAAGGCCAGACTGAAAAAAATCCCAAGCCCTGGGTACACATTTAGGCATGTGGAGAAGCAAATAGATTGTCAAAGCTGCTCTGTATATACTGGGGCTGTGCTGGCTGCCTGCTCTCTTACTAAATCTAGCTCCAGTGTGCAAAGCACAGGCTGCGGCAAAGCTGGGGCCAACTACATAAAGGCAGACGGTGTTTGCTCACGCACCACCAGCAACCTGTGCTCTGGTGGCAGGTGATGGATTGGCCAGCACCTTCTGACTTGCACCTGAGCACGCCTGGGTAGGTGCCTACACCTGCAGAAGCCCTGCATGTGCACAAGCGCCTGTTTGCAGGCATTTCAGAGCAGGAGGGCATGTTTATGTAGACACATGAGGGTTTTCAGAAGTGGTGGGTGTCTCCCACTGGTATCCCAGTGGAGACAGGAAACAAGCAGCTATTTGCTGCCGGTGGCATGCGTGTGTGTGGCTGAGTGTGTGTGCAAAGTGTTGTGTGTGGGACTGAGTGTCCCCACAGGGACAGGCAGTGCTGCCGTGTGCTGGAGGGTGCACAGGACAGCGCATTGCAAGTGGTGGATGTTGCCCATGCCTTTGCAGGGCAGGAGGAAGAAGTGGTGACCTCTGGAAGGGGCTGTGCTGAGCAGGCAGCTCTCGCATGCGGGCGAACGGGCAGGGGGAGGACCCAGCCAGCTCTGCTGCTTCAGGAAACAAAATATCCTCTGTATCAGCTTCTTTTGTCATCCTAAAGCAGTGTCGAAAAATCCAGCCCTGCCACTGAAACTGTACTGAAGAGGAAGAAGAGAATAAGGCCTGGCTAATGCCTGTTCTCTCATTTTCCATCACATTTTCCTGTGTAATGAATCACATTCCCACATCAGACCCTTGGAGGTGCTAGGTGGATCTGAGCACAGTGAACTGGGGCCTCTACCTTGAAGAGATTTTCACTGGCAAAGCACAGAAAGAAAACAACTTGGAGAAAAAGGCACCACATTGCTAGAACAGCACACAAAGACACAATAAAAACCAGGAATTCTTTTTCTGAAGGGCAGAAGAGCTTTCCCCTTATACTCCCCTCACTGGATGAACCACGGGTAACACTGTTTGCTCACTGCATGCAAACACGCAGCAAGGGATTAGTTAGTAAAATTGTCAGGCACTGACCTTCACTCTTTGAGGGTTCATCCAGTGTTGGATGTCTTGCACAGTCTCATTCACACGCAGGAGGATGGGCTCATGACTGTGATCCAGACACGAGGTGGTACACTCTGCGCCTGCACACAAAATAGAGAGGATAAAGCTACAGCACCAAGCAAGCAGCTTCTTACCCTTCCAGCATCCTTCCAGCTGAAGGACAGGATTAGGGCTCGTTTTTCCTAAATTGCAATTAGCAGTCAACCATAACTATCACATATCTTCTAGCCACACACGAAATGCTGAGTACAACCTCTCAGCAGGAGACTGGGGGATGAGCAGATATTCCAGGGTCTTTTTATATGAGCTGCATATCTAGGTATTTCTCTGGCTATTAACTCCAGGAGGGGGGTCAGGTTTTGTTCTTTCAGATCATCAAGAAAATGTGAAAGTTTTTCCATTTCGACTGCTCTTTCAAGCAATGGGTCTGATTAAGCTAAGGCTGCCGAACTCATCTCACCTATGACATGACATAATCCTCCCGCTTGATCTAGCAAATTTACAGACCTTCAATAATAATCTTTCAGATGGTGGCCAAGCCTAATGATACTGCAGGCGGGCTATCACCTAAGTCCCATAGTTGATAAGTACACAGAGAGGTAATGATGGCTTTGTTCACACATAAACCTGGTTTTTCTCTGATTAACTGTCATGCCCGGTGGGAATCATGTCCTTTCTTTATTAAAACATGCTGAGATACTCTGCGGCAATATCCCAGAGCCCTGTGGTGACACAACCGTAAGCCCTAGTGTGTTGGACCATTACCATTTCCCCCCTGGAAAATCACTCTTGAATGGCACAGCTGCTGCAAACATGTCATTAGGATTTCTGCACTCCAATCAGCGCTGGGGGAGGAATTAATCTCCGGGCTGGTTTGGAGAGCTGAACCTTTGGCTCAACACACACCTCAGCCTGGAAGGGCAGATTAGGTGTCTGAGGAATTACCGAAGGTGTGTGGGATTCACAGTGACCACGCCTGGATGCTATTATTTCCCGCACCTGCTTCTGCCTTCTCGCATCCTCCCTCGTGGAGGAGTCAGCGGGAGCAAAGCAGACCCTGCTTGGCCAGGGAGGCTCTGGTAGCGCCTGGGGTTTGTTTTGCTTCTCTAGTGCACGCGGTAGCAGCTCCATGGCCCCATTGACAAGTGCCTGAAGACCTACTGCAAGCAAGTGGAAGGAGCACGCCTTCTTGGAAGGCCATTGATCAGGCTCCTGAAAACACCAAAAAGAGAAGAAAACCCCAACAACCTGATCCCGAAAGGTGGTGCTGGGTGAGCCTAACAAAGTGTGTGGTATGTCTCCATCTGCTGAGGATACAAGCCAACGGCCGCTGTGCCCTCTGTGAGCTGTTCCTCGTGCTCTCCAGGAGGATCCAGCCCATGATCCCCTTGCCTGCAGGATGGCTGCATGGCCTTGTCCCAGGACCAGGTCCTCCAGACCTCGCATCTGGGCATGGCACCTGCAGCCAAGCTGGTGGGGCTGGGAGAGGATGGAGGGAAGGCAAGAGCCCACTGCCTAGGCAGCTGCAGGCCCTCCTGCTCCCAGCTCCAAACTCCTCTCTCCAGGCCAGAAATCCCAATTTCTCCCTTTGTAAAGCCCTGCCCGGCTCAGGCAGGTAACCTCATCTCAAGGGTAAAACGCCTTGCCACATTAAGAGTCGCCGCAGCCTGCTTGCTGCTCGCTCTCCCATGCTCTGCCGCACTATTTACACTGACGGCGAAGAGCGGGTCGGAATTGTTTTGATATATGATCTGTAATTGGCATCGTTACAGAGCGGTGATCTCATCCAGGTTGTGTTCTCCTCCCCAGGGAGGGAACACAAGGCGGCTCGTGGTCCCTCACATGGCTGCGATATAATGAGGGAGCCACAAAACGAGGGAATTTCTCCAAGTTCAAAGGGGCAGAGGGGGGTAGGGGGCCTGGTGGGGGGCTGCAGGAAGGGGTCTGGAGGGGCTGCAGCCTGTGCAGCTCCCATTGCAACCCGTGCAGCAGGGAGACTTTAAAAATAGGGGCTGAAAATCCAATTTTGTGTGTTTGCAGTATAGAAAGTATGCCTGGGTGACACAAAGCGAAGCTGAGCTCAGAAAGTACCCCAAAACTCAACACCCCCTGCAGAGTGACCAGACACCCCAGGTAGAAGGGCAAAACATCCTTAAACGAGCTCCTACAAAACAGCCATACCAAAGGGATGCTCAGCTGGTCTCGTATTCTTTCTGAAGAGATGTGAATGATCCTGCTGCTGTGCTTCCCTGCCAGCATCCTGCCTTTTGGCAACTGAGGTGTGTGTGTGTATGTGGGATTGAAGGAGGGGGACATTACAAAACTGTAAGAGCAAACTGAGGTGCAAAATCTCCCCTTATTTTAGGACTGGATCTGTCTTTGGTGCAGTCTGGCTTGCTGGCTGCCCCTTAAAACCAGCTGACCAAGAAAGGACACAGTGAAACTCGAAATGCCAGAAAGGGCAGGCAGTCAGCACATTATGTGTCTCCCAGCCTCTACAGCATCATCCTTCCTAAAAGCAGCTCCCTATAAATCCACCCATAGCAGCCTCTCACTCAGGCGAACAGGTCCATAGGAGAAGGTGACTCAAAGGACTGCAGACTCCTTTCTTCCTCCCTCTCAATCCCATCCTCTTCCTCATCCCCTTCACTGCTGATGCTCACAGACCTATGCCATAGCCGCCGGAGCACTGCAGCTTCAGGTGGCTGTTGAGCTGCGTGGGCAGGGCGCACTGGCCCTGCATTTCCCTGCAGAGATGAAAGGAGCCGCTCCAGGTGCCATCCTTCCGGCAATGAATCACGTTGCTTCCACGGCCCTGGGAACAAGAGAAGGAGATAGCGAGGATGGTCACAAAAATGACAGCAAGGACAGCAAACAGGCTGGGAAGGGAGAAGCGGGCAGAGCCAAAGTGGGAGCAAAGCTCTGGAGCAGGGACAGGCCCTGGTTGGGACTGCCAGCCCTGGTGGGCAAGAAGGCAATAAATAAAAGGAAGCCTGTGCCACATGCACACATTCCTCTTCTGTGCAATGTGATGTCTTTACAAGTCTCTTTCATGGTCTCTACCTTAAAAAGGACACAATACAGCTGCAGTAAAGGTGCATGCACCCCATCTGCCCTCTTTCTTCCCATTGAGAGGTCTGTGTTGACTGCAGACAACCTTTTCCCTCTTCCATTTTGTAACTAGTTGCATCATCTTTGTCTCAGAAAAGAAAGAATCCCCAATGGCCAGCTGAAGGAGGAAGGGAAGCAGGACACGAGCAGGGATGCTCAGCAGGGCAGAACATGCTCTTTAGAGCTTGGCTGCCTTGAATGACAGCGAATGAAGAGGCTGAGGCAGATATGCACAGAGGCAGGTGGAAAGGAGAAAAAAAACCCTCTGGTGTGGGAATGGGCAAGGAATGGAATATGACATTTCTCTTATAGCAAAGATTTTCTGTACGATACTGAAGAGTGAATACCAAAGTCCAAGGGGAAATATCATGCCCTTTAGAAACAACAAAGGAGTGCACAGGCAATCTTTTGTCAGATCTATCCACATAGCATTGGGGATTTCTGCACAAGCTGTTCGGCAGGATCTGCGAGCCTAACTGCCACGGGGTGATGTGGGACAATCAACAGGAGGATGCCTGGGGTGGCTTGGCTCCAAGCCTCCCATGGTGACCCTGCTCAGTGGGAGAACCAGACAGGATCTCTGCTTCTCCTTGCCCATTACACATACCAGGCATGTTGCCTGCAACCTACCCACTCTATTCTAGAAGACTGTGCTAGATATCTTTGGGGATATTTCAGTTGCTGTCTATGCTGGGATCCCAATCCCAGCAGGGATGCTTGAGTCTTGGGAGCTCTTCCCTAGGTCCCACACCCCTTGTAGCAAAGGGATCTGGACAAGTCCCCGGTGCAGGTGTGCACAATTGCACAGCCTTTGGTGTTACTATTATATTTGATATCTTAATGCCTTTTTTTGCTCAGCTTTGTTGATGAACATAATATTTAGTGAGATACAAAGTGGTCTTATTGGCATACTGTGTGGGACCTGCATCCCCTTCTCTAGACATCTGGCCATTGCCAGGAGTAATAAGAAAATCATATGAAAGGATAATGGACCAGATGGACTCAGGGTGTGATCCAGTTTGGTGACTCAGCTAAGGGCCAGTTTTGCAGAAACTGATTAATTTAGATCTGACCGTTTACACGATTTGTGTGCAATATTCAGAAATGGAAGGCCCTTGCTCTGGGTGCTGGGGGAGGCACCTGCTTAAATGACCATTATGCTCCTGGTGATTAAGAGATGCCATATGCAGAGCTGAGTAATGATCTTTCAGCATGGTGACAAATTCAGGAAGAGATTGCTAAGTGATAATTGAGCACAATTTGCTGTTTTAGCAAGTGTGGTGCACTTCCATTGCAATTTGCATGCCAGTGTTCTAAAGGTGAGCCATGAAACCTGATTTATGTTGCCAGAGTTGGCTGTGTTTGAGGGTACTATTGTGTAGTTTCTGCAATGTACTCAGAGATCCCAGGATATCCATTGCTATAGTAACATCCTGTCCATCATTCCCTGACCTGCAAAATCTCTTGTGAAAATCCCTGCTGGGTTTCTTGCTTGGATGCAACGTGCATTATCACCTTATATAGCTGAGAGAGACTTAGTGGGGTTTAATCCTTAAATAATTAACACCTCTCAAGTGGTTTTGCCTTGTGCCAGGAGTTCTTCCTCTTTTTCTGTCTATTTTCTGGGATATCTGGAAATACCTTTCTCTGCAAATCCCCTTCTCAGGATGTTACCTGCTTCTTTGCTCAAGGTGCTTTAACAGCTGAAAAGTCACTACAATCTTCCCTTCAAAGAATGGAGACGTAGCTGTATCTCTCACTTTCCACAGCTCACTTAATTGTTGCTGTAACCCTGATTCCACTGCCTGCCTCTCTTCACATCCAGCTCCTTTAAAAGCAAACATAAAGCTCTCATACCTGTTGTCCCTCATGGCCCTGGTTTCCCTGCACTGGCACTGATGGTTTGACCAAGCGCACAAAGCCACAGATACCATATCCCTGAGCTTCCCACCCAAATTGCACCCATGTGTGCACTTCACAAGTCTTGAAGCTTCACATAAGACTTATAAAAACAGATCTTCAGGTGCTCTGATACAAAACCCCAGGCTCTACCTCCCATCTCCATGAAGTGGGCAGGACAACTTTGCAGGGAACAGGGGCAGCAAGTGCAGTTTTCCCGTCTCAGAAGCCTCAGCGCTGTTTCTTCTGTAGTTGTGCATTTTAACATTTGGAGCAGGTATCAGAGGTGTTTTTCCGATCACTGGCACTATGGAAGGTCTGATCCCTTTTTCAGATGTTCTCAGAAACAGGACTAATATTAAAAGACCTTTGACAGAGTGCTCTGTTCTCTGCAGTGTGTATAGTAACAGCAGCTTCCACATCCCCACTTTCTCTTCCCAAATGTATTAAGCAGTAGCACTTCTGGGAGAAGTTACTCATCTCACAAACTATAATTACCTCTGGTGAGGTAAACTAAACATTTCAAACATTATATTAAAGACCAGACCTTCTCGTATCAGTGAACACAGCTCCTATGAAGTCAAAGGCAACATGCTGATTTATGCTGGATAAGGATCTGACCTCTGATGCCTTGTCACACCTTTGCAGCCACAAAAACCACGGAAGTTTACAGACAGTTCACTTGAATAGTGATAATCCCTATAAACGATCTATGGCATACACATGGTGATAAAGGGAAAAAGAAATGGAGAGAAAAGCAAGGTAAAACAGAAAGAGCAAACAGGATGAGTGGATGTAACTCATATCCTTCTTTCACTCATTACTCTTTATTTCCTCCTGTACTAATATAAGGCCAGAAACCATATTTGATAATGCCTACCTAGATCAGAGAGCCACTGACACAGATTTTTCAGCTACTTACTTGTCTAGAAAACAATGTCACTCATTGCTAGTCCGCTATGGGTAATAGTTAATACCACTACTATAGTCATAAAAATGATATTTCCAGGCTCTTCGAAGTCTCTCTCTTTTTCTACTTTAATTACATATTTCCCTTCTCCATCTCTCTGTTTCTGGTCTCACAAGAGCTCAAGGGAATTATGGCATTTGGTCCCTCCAAGATCAAAGTCCTTAGGGAACATAAGATAAAAACACACCTTTATGGGCTGAGATGGTCTGGATAAGAGACTCACCGACTGATTGTCATCGTCTTCACACTTGATCCTGCACTCGCTGTTGAACTGGAAGCCGTTGGAACACTGGTAGAGCCCGTGAAACTTGGATGGTGGAGGGTCGCAGGTAACGGGCACGCAAGCGCCTGGCAGCCACGTGCCGTCTTGTGTGCACTGGATCTTAAAGGCTCGCCTTTCCGTGCAGAAAAAAAAAACAAGACCATTTAGTGAGTGGCTGAGTCAGCCAAGAGTCTCTGAGCTCTGCTAGCAGGTTGCAGGGGATGGGTGTGCTTGAGCTTTTAACACTTGGGGAACAAGTTGTGAATCTGCGTCATGAGGTCTCTGAGAAAAAATAACGATTATTTGCAAAGCTAACATTCAGCCATCCAGCCTAAACTCAACTCTTTTGGCCTTGGACATGTCTCCCCAAAATGCCACTTCCCAGGCTTGTGGACTGTGGTTGGTTTGAAGTGGGTTTGTGCAGAGTCAAAAGTATATAACACCACTAACCCCTTCCCACAGAGTTTCAAAGGGGACTCCCCAGGCTGCATATCAAAGGCGATTTCTAAGGTAAGGTCTGTTTTTTGAACACTGGCTACAATTTTCAAAGGAGCCTAAGGGAGTTAGGTGCCTATATCCCCTTGATATGCACAGCTATCTGCATGAAGGCAGCATTCAGTGGTATTCTCTGTTAGAAACAGCCCATCCCTTTCCTAAAATCTTTTTAACCCATGCCTTTCTGAATCATGCTGACTGCATGGCATTACTATTGTACGTACTTCCTTGCTTTTCTGGAGGATCCAGGGACATGGTAACCTGGTTTGCATTTGTACTTGCAAAATGAGCCCACTTTGTGCTTATCTTCCCGGCAACGAGTAGTCTGGAGATCTGCATTAGGGACGATGGAGGGTGCTCGACACATCAGCTCGCACAGGGCTTCTGGAAAGGACCACAGCCCATCCTCCATGCAGGTCAAGTTGCTGTTGTTTCCTGAGAAGGACAGTGAGCAACATAACATTCAGCAGGACTGGCTGTTGTGGTGGTGTTTTTTTTTTTTCCACAAGTGTCATTACACCCATAATGTATCAACAACCACCTCAGTTGGCTTGACAAATTTAACTGTGTATGTCCTGTATATTTTTTTTTCTAGATGATGGTGTTTGATGGACTTAAATCATTAAGGACTCTTTTTCTTTTCTTTTTTTTTCTTCTTTTTTTTTTTTTTTTTTCAGGAGACAATAGGAAGACAGTGTTTATTTCAGGAAATGCTATAGCATAAGTGAAACCTCACTAGCTTTGTATTTTGTGTGTGTGTTTTGTTTTTGTTTTTAATTTGTTCCTTATTTTGTTCTTCTCTGAAAGAAAGCTTGTTTCATACATCAATGCCCTCCTCTCTGAAGCCATAGAGATATCCACGTTAAGACAGTGTTTGGTACCAATCCATTCTTCACACTGCTTCTGTGTTATATCCCTTCCCTGAATCTCTCCCTCTTACTTCAATTTTGAGCCTTTTGGAGCAGCATCTGTTAATATTAAAGTCACTACTCCAACACAATGAGGAGATGTTCTCAGCTGGGGACTCTCAGTCCGTGGGAACTACTGTGATAAATATGATTCATAATACTCATTAGAGACTCGTTTTCCTTAGGAAGCTTTCTTGACCAGCACCTCAAAGGTAAAAGGTACAATAGATCTATTTGCCTCTGCTATGACCTAGTTGACTTCAGAAGGGTAAGCTAAAAGTAGCCTACTCTCAGTGTATTTTGTATTCTTTGTTATTTTATACTGTATGTTAAAAAGGAATAAGCTTTTCCTAAGAAACAAAACACCGCTATGAGCCACTAACCCTTCAAAAATCCCTAATACTCTATTGAAATCCTTGAGCATTGCTGCAGGAACTCTTCTCAACCCACAAGGCATATTTTCAGCAGTCAGCCAACTTCAGTGTTATCCAAAATAATACCGACAAACTGCTAGCCCCAGAGCAATTCCATCTCTTTGAGAAAGAAGGAAGAGAGCTGGGACATTGATGCTGGAATTCAAAGAAGACGAAAACAAAAGGCTCTGGAGGGCTCAGGAAGGTATGTAGAGGAGCCCTCCTGCCCTATCCACAAAGATAAGAGAAGTTTCATTAAATCAGTCCTGGCTTTCTCCCTCCCCTCCCCAGTTGCAGATGATTGCAGAGGTATTTTGTGCAGAAGGGAGCTCTTTTTCTAGAGCACCAGCATGCTCCTCTGCTCTGACTCATGCAGCAGCTCTGCAGACCAGCCGTGGTGATATCATACCGCCACTGCAATGTGATAAGCTGTGACATTACCAACAGTGGCTGTCATGACGTCAGTGATTGAATTAGGCATGAGTCATCCGAACACCATTTTCCAGAAGTTTAGTGGCAATATCTATTAGTCATCACTGATGGAATACACCAAATGGTGCCTTTAGCTTACAACTCACAGAGTGTCTGGACAAAAGTGAAGTGATGCTAAACAAATGAGCTGCACCCCCTTACTTTGGGCTAGTCATAAGCTTTCCAGCTACCCCTGCCAGCATCACCAGCTGAAGCTCTTGTTGGTCATGGCTTGTTTTACCCTCTGATGCTCTGCATGAAAATTGCCATTCATCTGCTGGGGGTAATTTTACATTCCTCCAAATTGATTAGCATCAGTTAATCTAGTGGAAGGTGTCCCTGTCCATGACAGGGGGGTTGGAATTAGATGATCTTTAAGGTCTCTTCCAAACCAGACCATTCTATGATTCTATGATAATTGTTTTCACTCCCCTCTTATAAATAAATAAATAAATATCAATCCAGCTATTTCCAATGAAAAACAGCATCCCTGTTGAAGATGACCCTCTGAGTGTATAAACAGAAAAAGGGAATTCTTTGATAAAAATCTCCCCTTTGAACAGTCTTAGCTTTCACTGTGGGTTGGCTATTTGTGGTTAACCTCCCAAGTCTGAATTAAAAGAA
Organism: Aythya ferina; assembly: GCF_964211825.1. Lineage (NCBI taxonomy): Eukaryota > Metazoa > Chordata > Aves > Anseriformes > Anatidae > Aythya > Aythya ferina. The sequence continues at coordinate 8,372,361 of NC_140318.1, forward strand.
TTGAGCAATTTGGTTATATATGAAGAAATCAACATATCCTTTCACTGAAATGTGGAATACTTCACATGGCTCTTCTGAGATTTGCTGAGAATTTTAGCAGAAGATGTGATACCACATTTAGAAAATGAGTTTATACAGCAATTGTACCTGAGTCAACAACAGCTGTTAAGATTACTCCAGTGTGAGGTGACAGATTAATTTGGCTCTAATGTTCCTTCAAATTAACTATGATATCTTTTTGTGCTTCCCGAGGACCAGATTAAAAAGGGTAATGTGACAGTAAGAGAAAGAGTGGATGGTGCTGAGAAGATGATGGGGATGCTACCAGAAAAATAGCAGGGAAGGAGATGGAGGGGAAAAGGAAAGAATGCAGCAGAGTTATGTTATTTTCAAGAAATAAAACTTGTAGAGACTCCTAAACAGGAAGAGAAGAGAAAGGTCAGAGGTAGAGCAAGACAAGTGTGGAAAAGGGGAGAGGTGATGGGTGGGTTAGGAAAAGCAATGATGGGAGACTGCGACTGAGACATGGGATTGTCCAGTCTTCTCCCACCTTCCCAAATACATGGAGGAGGCATGGAAGGGAGACATGCACAGAAAACAGAGAAGGCATAAAAAAGGATGAGAGAGCTCAATATGATTTATCCCCATGACTTTTCCATGTTTTGGTTGTATGGAAGTAATATTCAGTATCGTTCCTGCCTAGCCAGCCGTGATCAAGCAAAGGTCAGAGGAAGGTAATAAGAGAGATGCAAAGGAACTTAGCTTCTAATATAAATAAACCTTCCCTAGACTCTCATAATTCTTCATAGTTAAAATATCATGAATAATTCTAAAACAACAGCAATAGTAACATGTATTACTTGCAGCAGTCTGTTAGCTGTGCAGCTATCCCCAGCTTGCTGCACGGACACCCCTGATACCTTTCAGAAGAGCAGGAGGTCGGCAAGTGAAGGAGCATTTCTTGCCAAAGGTGGTCCCCTCGCTGCAGTTGAAGGTGGCTGGGTAGACATGGTACTGGTCTGGGACACCACAGTCCACAGGCTCGCAGGTCACCTGCTTGTTCCACTTCCCATCTGTGCAAGTCATGGTGACGCTGGACTCCATCTGGAAGTAGACACAAGACTACAGCCACCACAGCCAGCGAAGGAGAGATCAAAACTGCTTTAAACCTAGTAACAACCGTTATTTTTGTGTCTCACAAGTCAAGCAAACTGAAACCTGATGACCACCATCATTATGTGGACAGCAGCTACTAAAAACATTGAGGCCACACACGAAACAGTGTCAGAGAACCAGTATGCATTACTGCCACCAGCAGGGTGAAGGATCAGAGTGCTTCAATGTAAAAAGCACTACAAATAATCTGAACTCTTGTCTGCATCGCCTCCTGGGACGAGCCACGGAGCCTACTGCTCTGCCCCATGACCGGAGAGGCGTGTGCGAGCCGGAGCCATTTGGAGCTGACAGCTGTCCCCGATCCTCTCCGCCTTCGGCATGACACAGTCACCCTGAGCAGCCCCCATGTATTTCTGAGATGTTGAATTCACCCTGGGGTTTGAAATGAAATGAAAGCCAACCTGGTGTGAAACCGGTTGGGACTCGTGTCTGAGGCCCTCCCGAGGTGTCAGCAGCCCCTGGGAGGAGGCCTGGGCCTCGGCCCACAAAGGGAACCAGGGCCCTGCTGTGCTGGCACCAGGGACACGCACGCTTGAGAGACAGACCTTTTCCTGGAGGATTTTTCAATGGACAGAGTCCAAAGCATCCTGCCCATACGTTCACCTGGCATTTGGTCCAGAAACTCTTTATAAGAGGTCAAATAAAGAATTAGCACCTGTGCTCTGACTTCCCTAATGCCCTAATACTGGAATAGCTACACAGAAGCTACACTTCTCTGGATTTGAGGAACAATCCAAACAGTGCTACAGACTGAAATCCTGATGTGCTAGGAGGAGAGAAAGAGTCAGAAGTGGGGTAGGAGGGCGGGGGGCAAAGGAGCCACCTGTCCGAGGCTAAGATAAAGAATTTACTGGGTGACTGAAGGACAGACAGATGCTGGCAAAGAGAACAGAATAAACAACACATCCACTTTCTGATTAAAAAAGGAAAAATGATTACAGATTAGAGGTGAAGAATCTGAACACAGGACTCTTCCCCCCATACCAGAATAAAAAGAAAGACAGCAGAAAGAGAAATGTGAGAAACCCAAACACAAGATATTGTGGAAGGGGAAGATACCGGCAAGGAATCTGACCAAGTCATACAGCAGCACTCCTCTGCCCCCAGGGAATATTTTATTCAGGGCTGGTACGCTCACAGGAGATTTGCACCGCCAACCATTGATCTAGCTTTATAAAAGGAAGGGGAATTTTTCTAGCACACATCAAAGGGACCTGGATTCCCTTTTTGCAAAAACACCCTAATGGTTTCAACAGAAGTTCAGACCTGTCTCCCTTTGATATATGGTTGCATTCAGAATGGAAAAAGCAGTCCCAGAGCTGAGAAACTGGACACTTCCCAAGTGGGCACAAAACCCCTTTTCTAGACCATGCAGTTTATTTAAACAGGGAGTACTGATGATGGAAAAAGTGTCTTTTCTACAAATTTAGAGTAGCACATTTGGGGATTCACAGAGAGCTCAGGTGAAGTGACACTCCACATTCTCATTCCCCGCCATTTTGCTCCCCGCTAGCTACTAATTCTTTGTTCATCAGATCATTTGCACAATTAAAAAATACGTATGCTGTAGATAGATGATGGCTTGAAGATGCCTGTGCTTCCAGGAAGTCACTGTGCAATTCTGATGGCCACAGGAGAAAGGGTGAGAGCATATTTCCATGTCTTCATAATTCATACACATAGCGGCATCACCACCACATTTGCACTCCAGGCTGGGCTGCTCCAGGATACAGCAAAGCCTCCATTTCCCTTAGCAGATGCTGTCATCGACCAGAGCTCCAGCACTGTGGCTGCTGGGTACCTCAACAGCAGGAGGTTAAAACATAACCAAGCTATTGATGACAGGGGCTATGCAAACATTAAGGAAAAGATGTGGGTCTTGCATTGTATCCTGCTGCATGCTGGCTCCACTCCGGGCACAGGAGCTTCAACTCCAAGAATTCACTTATTAGTCTTGGTGTGATCTAGTTTAGGAATAAATGATTGCTCCTTCTAGCTGATACCAGTTGCTGAAGCACAGTATGGTGCAGAAGGGAGTTTCCCTAATGACAGGGTTACACATCAGAGGCTGCTCTACAGCAAACCAAATAAACAGCTCAAGTTCAGAATCCAGACTATAATTCAAAAATTGAAACAGAAGCAATATCCGTGCATGACAGCCACACCTTACAGAAAATGGGCAAGAATGCTTAGCCCAAGCTAACACTTGGGAGGGCATGGTCTTTGTTAGCTGACAGCCTGCTGGAAATGCAGCGTGTCTGGGGCCACCCTCCTTGGAAGGGATCCCTTGTTACAGCTATACCACGCTGCACTTTATTTCTGCCACTGTTCTAGACCATGATATGAAAAAAAAATAAATTACTCTCCTCCACTCCATTTTCAACTTTTTTTTTTTTCCTCTCCATGGTACTTTCCCAATAAAACCACTAACTAGACTGGAAGAGTCACCTTCTTCCAGACCCACATGGCTTTTCCTCTTCCTGATACACCGGCAGGGCCATTCCCCCACAGAGACGCAGAGTCCATGTGGGTAAGACCCTGGCTTCTCTGCTTTTTCCGGTAATTTGCTCCACACTTGTATGATGGAAGCTGAGGTTTTCAAGGTCAGACATAATAATGAAACATTTTAGAACACGTCTATCACTCAGCAGCACAACTTCAAGGAACAGGAGCGCATGCATTTCTGCAGGGGAACATAACAGAGCCGGCTTCCCCACAATGCAGAGGACTAAAGCCTTTAGTGCAGAGGACAACAGAAATTATTGCAGATCACACCACCTTACAGCTTCTCCTTCTTGCAGTGTCCCACCTGAGGGTGGGCTCATTGCAGTGCCCGGGTGCAGGGCCCCAGGCTGCTGTGCAGGACTCAGCTCACCCCAGCACCTCACCAGACCATGGGGTATTTCCAATTAACTCAGCCTGAGCAGCTCTGCCTTCGGATCTAGCATCGGGACTTTGTGGCAGCATCTGCGCCTGCCTTTGCAGATCTCCTATCCAAAGCCTGAGCGGGCACGTGCCTGTTTCGCCTGTCTGATCTGACAAGGTCACCCAGCTCACAGGAGTCCACACGAAGCACTTGGTTTTCTCATCTGGTTTATTAGCTGTCACTTTGGGCACTTTGTGCTGCTTTGACTGGCATCACAGTAACCGCTTCCCTTCATGTCCTGCCTTCCAAAAGAGGCTTACGCAAGGAGGGAGGGCGGACGAGAAGGAGAAAAGAAAAAAAAAAAAAAAAGATAAAGTGAGCAATACAGTGAAGAGGATGCAAACTTTAACAAATCTGGTGTCAGAAAGATTTGTTTCTTGGGACTTTTAACAGCTTGGGAGAATTCATGTCTCCTTCCTGCTGCCCAAGATCCCAGTCGGCTCCTTCTTCAAGCGATGCTTCACGTGTGAAGTTTCCTCTCCTTAAAAATGAACAGCTGTGCCCTCCCCTCTAAGTATTCTTCCACTTCTGCCCACTACTGTGCCTCTAATTGAACCCACATGAGCCGTGCTTTCTTTTCCTGGCATGATTGATGATGCCTTTGCACAACATTAGGGAGCTGCTGGGTTTTAAATAACACCTCTTGACCAGAGCAGCAGTGGTGGTAGCTTCAAGGAGAGATGACAACAAGTAACTGAATGAGCAGGGCTTTCAGTGAAGGACAAGGGGGAGGAAGGCAATGAAAGACAAAGGGGGAACGGGGGAGAAAAGAAGAAAGAGCAATGGAGTTGTCAGGGGGGTGGGAGGACATTGGGGGAAAATGAAAACATCCCGAGATCTTCTTTGTGAAAAAAGATACATGATGGCTTTGGCCCCATCAATATGCAAGCCCATTTTTTTTTGTTGCTTAAGTCCCTAAATGATGATGAGAGAGAGCCCAAGAGAGAGTAAACAGCTCTGCTTTTTTTTTTTTTTTTTTTTTTTTTTTTTTTTTTTTTCCAAAGAAAAAAAAAGAGCAAACAGCTTCTCCTGCACATGGTGCTGATGTTTTTAGGGTTTGGTGATTTTATGGAGTTTAACAGGATTGGGAACAGGAACTTCTCAGAGAGCAAAGATGAATGAAGTTTTTGACCTAAGACTTATTAAAATGGTGGCTTCAAGAAGAGACAGAGGCCAAAAAGTGCAGGAACTGTCAGGATGATTTTCAAAAAAACCTTAGATGTAAAAGCCTGATTTGAAATGTGACTTGTGCCCCTACATCTCTGAGGTGCTTTTGAAAAGTTTGCTTTTAATTCTCTGTTCATCTTTTTTCTCTGCCTTCCAGTGAAACACAAAAGACAAATGTGGTTCAGATGCTAAACCAGGGCATATTCACTGGTGTGTAAGTCATCCTCACCAACATGTAGTGGTCATGGGCCACTGATATTCAGCCTGCTCTTTGAGACCTTGCACCTCTCTTCAGTCCCCTTCCTACCCAAGAGTGTGAAACATCAGCATGTGCAAAGCCACTTTCCTTCATCCTCCTCGTGCAGCCCTCTGCACTGTGAGTTAAGTGAGAAAAAAGTAGCTCTAGTCCCTCAAATCAGTCAATCAAGACAAATATCCACCAGAATGACAGCAGTGAAACAACCAACAGCTTTGTGCAAAGCTCCTCAATCACAGAATGAAGTCCCTCTGACCACAGATAACAATCTACATGTCCTAGCTCATCTCCAAACGCTTCTGTTCAGAAGACCTGAAGCTGGGAAGCATTTGTGGAAGGAGCACAATGTAATTCAGTACAATGCAATACAAGGAATCCAAACCATGGATTCCAGACTTGCTCAGATAATTCATTTCCTGCATGCATGTTCCACAGGTTCTGGCTAAAAGCACCTGACACAAAGAAATTAAACTGGATGATATTGAAAGAAACTGTCCTTTCCTATTCAACAAATCTCTGAAGCACATGCATAAACTCCTAAAGCGCGTGTTTGAAGTGCTCTGCTGACCATGGATATTTTTAAGATGCTTCGCTCCTTCCCTGCACAGCACAGAGCAAACAAATCCATAGGCCTCACAGTTCTTATTGGGAGAAAAAAAAAAAAAAAAGTTGACAAGAAGTGCAATAGTAGATCAGGATGAGAGGAAGCATGCTGTAATAGGCAGTGAATCACATTAGCTGGGGGTGCTAAAATCCTCCACTCCTGTCATATGAATCTGATCAAGGCTCTGAAACCCAACTTCTCTGAGCAAAACCAAATACAGTTGGCTGAGCTTCCCCCAAAGGTACTTTTTGCGTTTAAATAACAGAGCGCTGGTGAAACATGTTTAGGCTGTTTTATTTGGGTTTGGATTCCTGTGTGCTCAATGTACAGCTCCCTTCCAACTATTTCCTGGTTCAGCCATTCAGGCTCGTTTGAGAACTTGTTTTCTGTTCTGTAAAAATGCTCAGCTGGAGCTGGGGTTCTGGTGCTGATGCCAATTAGGATGGAAGAGGCCCAGCTCGTGGGGTCCTGTATTTGTTTTGTAATTGAGTTGAAAGGGCTGACTCATTCCCCTCCTCTCTGTCTCCCCCCTCTGCGAGCTCATGAAGAACACAATATTTCACAAATACAGACAGGCTGCTGAGAGTGCCTGCCTGCCCCCAGCCCCAGATGTGCACGCTGCCCCGAAAACAGGCAGAAAGGTGCCGGTGGAGGCCACCACCACCCTGTCCTGACACGAGCCAGCACTGCTAGAGCAGAAAGTACAAACTGGGGTGCCTTCAGCACACCCCCATATCCCGTGCACTTCCCTCCAAGCAGCATGCTGAGGCTGGACCACGCTATGTGCACTCTCTGTCCACCTCTCCGAGGGCAAAGGACACACATTTTCTCAATGTTTAAGGAAATTTGTAGTTCTCCTGCATGTCCCATTCTCTGCAACAGGACAGGCTGCATTAGTGGGAATGGGTTATTATTGCATAGGGTAGGTAAGACAGGTAACACAACCCAAGTCACTGGGTGGGTTTTTGATGCTTTGGTTGGAAGAAAAATAGTTTAGACTCTTCTCCCCCTGGGGATATCATGCATTTCTGCAGTGTCAGAGTATGGCTGGAAGCAGATGGACTGCAGTGCTGCAAAGGAGTTAAGATATCATTAGCCCAAACACTAGGAATAAACATGAGGAACTTTGCCCAGAAACTGGTTGTGTAAAAAACAAACACCACATCTCCAAAAAAACAACCCAAGAAACCCTGTTTGGCTGGGTAGAGCCAGTGAGCTAGGAGAAGGCCTAAACACACATTTAAACATTTTGGGTTGAAAATCTTTAGGTTAGGGCAACACGTAAGATTTTCTGACTATCAGTACCTCGTTCCATAGTCAGACGGCTCCTATTCTGAAACAAAATATTTGGATAAGGTCCTGTCCCAAGGCTGAGCTGAGATTTTGGGCTTTAGGCTGGGTTATTTCTCCACTTCTCCACCCCCATTTGCTCATCCCTCTTTTGCGGGTCATACAAAACCAGCAGGACAAACCTGGCTCTTGCTGAGATCATCGTCCCGCTGGACTTGCAAAATGTAGCCCGTCTTGCAGCTCACGTTGCACTGGGCACCATCATACCACCCGCCACCGGTGCAGTTCAGCAGCGCGTTCTCAATCTCCAGCTTTTGGCAGTCGGTGGCTTCGCAGGAGTAGTGGACACAGCTGGATGGGAGACAAGAAGTGGCATTTGAATTCAGTTCCTGTAATTCATTGAGAAAGAGAGCTGGTCTGACTGACAATGCCGTCACTTGCCAGGCAGCAGGTAAATGGATCGCACACCGACTGCGGGTCAGCCAAGTGCTCATCACCAACGAGCACACCCTTTAGCTATGTCTTGGGAAGAACTGGGACAGTGGTAACAGTGATGACAATGAAAGCAAATTACGGGTCTTGTGGCAAAAGGGAAGAGCCTGCCAAGTCTGCAGAATTACTTTCTGTTCTGCAATATTCACAGGGAGAAACAACACGAACAACAGCACTGTGGCCCTCCTACTCCTGTACCAACATGCATGTGTCCATCCCATGAGAGCAATCTCCCTCCAAGAGCAGTCCTTATGCCCCATCCAATTTAAAACCTCTGCTGAATTCAGGAGTGCCTGATATTGCTAGTGATAAGTGTGTGTGCATGTGTGTACGTGTGAGGACGGGTTTCTCTTATCTTTGAGAAATTCGATAGCAATCAACACATTCATTTTATTCCACTTCACGAGGAACACCAAACATCAGTTGTGTAGCTGTGTTGATAAGCTCTTATCAAGCTCAGCAGCATGCTGTCATTTCAGATCTCTCCGGCTGCTGTCCTGCCATCCATAAAATGTTTCCCTGGATAGAAACTCACTGCTCTCCCTACAGTGAATTATTCTAACGTTTAGCATAACTTGTAAAAAGAGGTTTTGGTTTTATTTTTGTAGACACAGAGATGTCTAGTAGACACAAAGTCTTTCACCGCTTCTGATGACCGGAGTCAAACATTATAGCACATGGTCAAATGTGAGTGTGGGGACAGTCCCCTAGCTAAAGGGCAATGAAAACGCTGAGAGTCTTACAGCATGTGCAAAGATGTTTTGCTGGATTAGAGGCAAAGTTTCTGGGGCTAAAGATTCCTACAAAGTGATATGCCTCTGCTGAAAGGAAAACTAAATTTAAATTAAATACAGTTAAATTCGGAAGAGGGTCAATCTTGATTTAATTCACCATCGATGTGGGTAGGAAATAACCTGAAACACCAAAAGTTATAGAAGGAAGAGAAAGCAATGCATCAATAAACATATTTTGAAATGGATTTCAAGTAAGATATTCCCGTCTCCTAGAAAAAAAAAAAAGGTTAAAGCCACCAAAAACCCGTCCACCTTAACTAAGCACAGGACTTAGCATGTACCTGATGTTTTGCTGTGTTCAAAGCACTGTGCAGACATTATCTAATTAATTTTCATGACACCCTTGTGAGACACCTGGGCTGGTGTTGTTATTCCCATGTTACTGATCGAGAAGCACATCTGCACATGTCTCTGCCTGGCTGTATATCAGATTAAACGACAGTATTATGTCCTTCTACAACTCATTTCTGTCCCAGACTAGCACTCTAAGGGAAGTGCCCACTGCTTGTAATTTAAGGTTGCTTGTTCAGTGGCAGCCCTTCCCCAGAGCTCAATGGGCTATAAATAACTTCCACATTCAAACAGATCCTTATTTTCTCATCTTGCACAAAATATTGCTGCTGATGGGACGGAGGAAGAAGAATTCTGCCTCTACATTGGCCAACTCAGTGTCATCGTATACAAGTAGCACACTGTCTACCAGCAGTACAACTGAAGAGTGATGCTCATCACAGAGCATGCTTATCCTGCCTACAGTAGGATCCCCCCCATGAAGGGTTTCATGCATGTTTTCCAGTCCCTGCAACTCACAGCCTGACCTACACATTTAAACTGCCATCGATTTCCCTTTTCACTGATCAATAGGCCCATCAACAAGGCAGGGGAAGAACAAGTGGAGGGTATATCCTAGTGCCCAGGTGGTTTCCTCTTGCAGAAAGATATTGAGGGCGAGCAGAAACAATGAATGATGCCACGTTGAATCCTCGCTACACGTCCCAATTCCATCTGCACATGACGGCTCAGCACTATTTCATTCCCCTCCGTTTTTCAGACAGTGAAGCTGCCATATGAGTTCCTTCCATGCCAGCACTCCAGAGACAAGGAAGTTGACTCATTGAGGAAAAAAATGAACACCATTGCCAAGCCATTCTCAGAAGCACATATTGTGAACCTTGACTGCCATTGCAAAACATGAAAAATCTGAAAACTTTTTTTGCGCAAAACATGGAAAAATTAAATAATAGAAGATCTATTTCATTTAATATCTTACGTGAACCAGCGTGCAACACATTGAAGTAGCACTGAATTCAGCCTTGAATGGCTTCAGAGGGAAGGATGAGCCTAGGAAAACCTGTGCAATTTGCACAAAGGGAAATCTGGAGCAACATCACGGCAATAAATGGCATTGCCTTTCATTTCCATCAACGTAAAGGAGAGAAAGAATCCGGTTTCTGGAGTTCAGATCAGGACACCAGATGAACAAGCCTGGGCTTAAAAGTCCTACACAACTGAAACGCCACAGACAAAGGCATTAAGAAACACTTATTGTGATGTTCTTCTTTCTGTTTACAAGTCCCCTTGTGGTCTTCTTAAATGGCCAGGGAACATTTTTAGCCACCCCCTCCAGGCTCCAGATTATGCCTCGGTTAGCAGATCATCTGGGCAGCTCTCTCTGTCTGTAACTCTATATGAATGACTTCAGTGACAAACAATACAACCATTCACTTTTTGTAAAAAAACAACCACTGCCACCAAATGTTTCCAATTTAAATATTTCTGGTTCTCTAGCTACTGGTTCCAATTTGGTATCAGCTACTGTCAGCCATAAATCCCAATGAATTTTGAAGTCACGATCCTGAATTGAGTTCTGCAAATGCAGAATTAAGGAGAAATGAATATCTCCAAGTAGGAAATTTAGACAAAGAACCCATCACATCCATATTACAGAACTGTGGGTTACAGAAGCTCTTGCATGGGTACTGCCACTTAACAGTGGTTAATCATCACATGTTCCAGAAACTATGCATTCCTTGGGACAGAAACAATATGGAGTATCTGAGAATGAAATCACTTCTATAACTTATGTTGCTTCCTGGCATGGGACAGCATATCCCACTTTTCTTGCAATCAAAATTGTGTGACTTCATCAAAACTGCCTACTTGAAGTCTTCCTGACTCCCCAAACGCACCTGGGAATTGCTTGCAAGATTATGAGCTGGTCTGGACAAAAGCTAGGCAAGTGCATGTATCATTAATTGGGATAGATAAGAATCAAGTGCTGGTACCTGGGATATTCTCCAACATTGCTTATTTTACTAGATCCACCTCATGATTCACCTGTTCCTCTTCTTGCTCTAGTAATGTATGATTCCCTAAAACAACATTTTTGCACCAAGCTGAGTGCAAGAAACAGAGAATTTCTTGCACACTTTCCACTGCCTGCACTGTGTTAAAAACATAGATCAAGGCAGACCATTTCAATGATGCAAAAAGCCCTGAGCAGAGTTAGTTTCACATGTAGGCTGAAGTTCTGAGCCAGTTCTTACTTTATTCAAATCCATTCTGCCCATCCCTAATCTAAATGAGCTCAGTCATTAGCCTCTAAATCTTTATTTTGCTGTGCCAATATTGGCCCCAGTTCAGCAAGGCACTTAAATATGTGCTTAACTTCAAAAGCACGGTTAAGTCCCACTGATAGATTTGACTACAGGGGGATGTAAGCAAATAGCTAAGGGCTTTGCTAAATTGGGGTCTTAGTGACACAATTCTAGAAACATTTGTATTTTAACATGTTTATAGAAAATTGTAACAATTAAGTGGAACTCTTCCTTCCTCACATAAAAACAAACCAGCACTTCCTCCTTCGAAAAGCTTACAGCAGCCAAACATTTTTTTTCTTAACCCTGGGGTCAAGCACTTTTCCAAGAACTCATCTTAACACAGTGCCCTAATTATTTGTTTCCTTAGCGACTGCCCTGACACATATATATGCATAGGTGAGCATAAAAGCATACAGCATACACTTGTGGATGAGATGATTCCAACCATTGCCTAGTTTATATCAGAAAAACTTCCTTTTCCTCTGTATAGACCAGCCCAGGCTGCAGATCTGAAGCATCCTTAGGTTTTATTCTACATTATCGTACAAATAACGCATGCACATGTGGCCTTCTGATGGTGTTTCTAACAGATGTATCCTTAGCGTGGGCTTATCCTCTCTGTCTGTAGGGAGGTCTGTAAAGACAAGAGCAGGTTCTCTCTCTCTAATCCACACACAGATGTACCATTTGGAAAAGCAAAGGCTGCCAGTCACATTACTTCTCATAGCTTCAGAAGTAAAAAAGGTATGAACTGCAAACTTGGCAATGAACTTGTCTTATTTGGATTTCAGATGAAATAAATTGGTCTTCTTGCAGTAACAGGAAAACTCAAGAGAAATCTACACAAATCCCTGGGGCAAGGTGGGGACTGGTGAAGCCATGTTGACCATGCCACTGGAAGAAGGATCAGGCCCTTTCCTTTTGCATGCTTGCCCTCAAATCTGGTTCACAAGGGTGACCAAAAGAGTGGGCTCACCACCATTATGGTCCCCTCAGCGACCTCAATACAGTTACTATTGAATCCAACCCCATTAGTGATCCCCAAAAAAATAAATCTAAACTGAGAGGGTCAGGAGTGCACGCAACCCTTGAGATTTACAGAAAACACCTGGTCCAACCCCAGGTGAGCTGTGGGGAAGAAGAGGCAGGGGCAGTGCTCCTGGGGGCACTGGCTCTGCCCTTGGCCCTGGGGGCTCCCAGTGTACCCCACTGCAGGAGCCATCCCAACCACAGGCCCAGAGGAGCCAGCAAGGCCTCAGAGCCCCACGCAGGCTCCCAACGTGGAGGCAGGGCCGGGTGCCGGTCCCCCTTCCAGAGAGTGTGGCGGCAAACAAAGAAATGGCATCGCGTTCCACTTTAATAAAAGCCAAATGATGCCGTTTGCCAATTACCAAAATGGGGCGAAGGTTAAAAACCCATTGAATTATAACACATGTCACGGACCAAAGCTTCTATGATTAACAGTTCTGTGAGAAATTCATTAATTTCACCAGAAGCAGGCTGACAGAGATTGTGCTTAATGACAGAACGCAGGGCAGGGGAAAGGCAGCCAAATCGGTAAAGAGAAAGCTGCATTAACTAACAAAAAAAGAGATGAGGAGACACGTTTTTTCAGTATAAAGAGGAAAAAAAATAACCCGACTTATAAAGGGTGGTTGCATTTGCTGCACTGCTGAAGATTTATCTTCATCATTTCTTGCTGGAGAAGCTGACAGCAGGAGACAAGAAGACAAAGAGAAGAGGCTGGAGTGGGCTCCCTCTCCCTGGGGCTTGTTTGGGGTGGCAAAGGGTGAAAACTCGGAGGCTGGAGCAAGGGCTGGTGATGGCGTGGGGCTGGGGCTGGTGCAGTGCTGGCCTCCCGCAGCTGTGAAACCCCCAGACAGACCCACTTATGCTGTGCTATAGAGAGGCGAAGCCAAAATCTCTCCTGCAGAAGCCTTTTCTCAGCCGTAACAGTGGGTTTATGCCGAGATTTAACAGAACAAAGAAAAGGAAAAGCTTCTCACTGCCACTAACTAGAAAGCACAAGGAGCTGCACAACATGGGGTGTGCACACTGGAGAGATGCAGGCAGAGAGACCCCACTCCTAGGGAAAGGAAGCTTACCTTCTTACAGACACGGAGCTAATGGAGGATTAGAAAGCCAGAAACTCATGAAGTCAACAATTCTGGCAGCTGAACCAGGGTAGTCGGCACCAGGAGGTATGGAGGAGGGGTCCAGTCCTGTGAAATGCCACCCAGGAGCAGCAGCCCTTGACAAGGACTGCCTTGCCAGTGATGGGGCACCCTGAGCACGTTTCCTGATTTCTGAGGAACAACTGTCAAAGGCAGCCCCAGTGCAACAGGTTTTCATGGTGCTCAAGTGACCATGGGGTGGGAAATTATACCTCTGCTTCTGCACACCCAGTTTCACTATCCACTCCACAAGCTAAAGGGAAAAATAGTAAAAGTGTGAAACTAGTGCAAGAGAAGAACTAACTGGGCCACTATATGTGGTCTAAGGATGCAATGTGAAAATAAGTGCGTGTCATTTTTATAGCACATCTCCAGCAGTTAGGTAAACTTTTGCTGAAACAAAAAGAACTTGTTGTCAGCTGCAGCAGAAAAAAACAACAACTGGAAAAATACAACTGGAAAGTACAGAGTATTTTTTTAAACTCTATAAACCTCTTCAGAAGGATGGAATGGATTTTCAAAAGAGCGAACGATGACTGAGGACCTATAAAATTGAATGGGATTTTCACATTCAAGCTCCTTTTTCTCTTTTAAAATATTAACTGTAATATATATTTTAAGAAAGAAGAATGAGTACATGTTTTATTTTCAGTTATTAAGTTGTCCCTAACTCATGGAAGTGATCCATTCACCCTCAAAATAAAAACTGTGCTAACATTTAAGGACTGACATATTTCTTTTCCCTCACATATTTAAAATCTGCACCCTTGCCTAGAAGTGCCTGTATCTGGCTGTAAATCCTCTCCAACCAAAATAATTCTCCTCGAAGAGAGAGAAATAATATCTCTTACAGAGAGAAGCCAAAAAGCAAGCAAAAATATCCATGTTTACCTAAGGAAAATGAAAGCGGTGAAGTTGATGCTTATACATAGGAAGGAAAGTTCCTTTAAAAATTAAATGAATAAAAAAGAAATCATATTAAACAAACACAACCAGCATGAAAAAGGGAGTAGGGAGGGACGGGCAGTGTGGGACTGGTGCTGAGAGTGGGCCTGGTGGGCAGAACACAACTGTGGGAGGCAGGAGAGGACCCAGCTGGACCTGGCTGGGGACAGTGGGGAGCCCTGATGTCCCCAGGGAGCAGGAAGTCCATACCCAGCTTCTGACCTGGTAAGGGTAAATGCAAAAAATCCCTCTCTCTATGTTCCCCCTGGATAAAATTATGAAGGAAAAAGAAGGCAGGTGACAGCAAAGGGACTTGGCATCCGCCTGTTTCCTGGTTGCACAGCCTAACACACAACCTTCTCTGCGCCTTGCATACCCTTAGAGCTGCTTTTATAGAAGAAGACAGCACATGTGGTCACCCAAAATGATCCCACCCCAAGGCCAGTTGGAAATTTTCCTCCCTATAGCACTGTAGTTGATGGAAAAAATCCCACTGATTTCAACTGGCTTTGGATCAGGGCTTTATTTCAGTCTCTAGTTCCTTGACTAACACAGGAAGCTCTATGTTCAATCCAGCATTGCAACCTGCAAGACCTAAAATGTTACTCTGAACGAGCGAGGCTCTGACTCAAGTTTCAGAGAGCAAGAGGCTGAGATGATTCAGTGCATCATGAAAACAAAACACTACCAAAAGAAAAAAAAAAGAAAAAAGCTAAAAAAAAGGAGGCAAATGGCGGGTGATTCTTCAGATTGCTAAAGGTTGGTTTGCTGTGCTGCAGAGGCTTTCTGAAGCTTTGCCTAAGGGGAACACATTTTTTATTAAGGAAATAACTTTCTAAACACAGAGCACTTCTAATTTCATAAGTGAACAAATGGTTCAATTCCTACTGAAAACTTGAGAGGGAGGAATGTGGTCCTGTGTCGGAGCCCTCTCGAGCTCCCTGTTGCTTCTCACCATCTCCTTCCAGTGGGTCTTTCTTGCTCTGTTTCTGTCCCGCTCCTGCACTGGGATTTGGCCAAACTTGCACAACTAGACTTCTCATCTGAAACTTGATCCTGCTGTCTTTGGGCCTCTGAATTTATACAACCTATTGCACAGAACGATCAGACTCCTTGAATCTAGGTCAGAACACACGGACTGGATTGATTTAGCTATAGATATACTCCTTTTTTTTTTATTATTTTCCCTTCCCTCTCCCCCTTCTCACCCTCCCCCCCTTTCCTGGAATAAAAGCAGGTCCTAAAAACATGCCAGAACATTATCAAAAAACCTGACAGCCTGCTTAGGAGGCTGAGCAGAGCTTTGCTGGGATATGCAACTTGTTTTTACTATTGCTGCTGCTATGGTATGACGACTGCTCACAACTTTGAATTCACAGCAGAAAAATAGATGATTCTTTCAGGGGTTTTGCTAAATTCTCCCCTCTTCTTTTCACTGCCTTGCTGAAAGGATCCATGAAGCTGCTGCACCAGAGGCCACAAAAGGTCACAATCTCTGTGGGATGCTGTAAAGCAGAGACTGAGAGGGGTTGGTGGTGATCTATTGATGTGTCTGTAATAACAACAAGAATAAAACGGTAGCCATAAACCTTTCATCCTGGGGGGTCCCACAGAGCTTTTCAGAACGGGGGCCGGATCCAGAGAGGTGCTGAGGGCCCTTCCCCAGCCGTAAAAGCACCACAAGCGCTGGCGGGCAGGCGCCCACAGCGCAGGGCTGAGCACCTTGCAGGACCCCATTGGGGCCCCATCGGGGCACAAGCATCACTTTGTCTCCCCACAAACGCTTCTGTGGGAGGTCCCCATAGCACTTCAGCAGCACAAAGCTGTTTAGATCCAGGCCGACGTGTGAGCGGCTGAAACGCTGCCGCACGGGGGAACGCACAGAGAGTTAACTGGCCCCAATTCCAAGCTTAGGATAAAGGAGGGAGGAGAAAGGAAGAGGAAATAATTCACTAGCAGTATCCTATGCGGGTTAAATGTCCCATCCATCCTGATCAATGAGAACACTGCCGTTTTTTTTTTTTTTTTAAACTGGCAACACAAAGGGGTCAGCAGGGTTCAGCCGCGGTGCCCCTCCTGCCTCCCCTGCAGCCCCGGCGCAGGCGGGCGGCGTGGGGGTGGTGGGTGGCGAGGCAGAAGGAAGCAGGCTGACAGGCTCACCTCTGCTCCGCCGGGCTGTAGGTCTGTCCTCGCTGGCAGCTGCTGATGGTGATGGGGTCGAAGTTGTGGAAGGAACGCAGGGCCACCCCGGAGATGGCCACAAACTGGGAGCTGAAGCTAATGAGGACAGCCTGGGTGTGATAAAAAGGGTGACTGAGGTCATGGATGACGGGGATAATCAGGGGATTGTTCCTGCAGCTCAGGACGTGGACACCTGCCAGAGGAGAGACAAGATCAGAGGAAGGGTCAGACTTAACACAATCGCTTCCCGAGGCCGTGGGCACTTCAGAAGCATTTCACCCATAGGAATGGCCCTATAGAGCTGAAAAGTTATGGTAAGCTGCCTGGAGGGGCTTCCCAAATCGCTCCGGAGAGCTTAGCAGAGAAGTATATCCCTCCAGACAGCTGAAGAAAGGCTGCCATTCTCTCTGCAAGCGCGGCAGGCTCTCAAAGCGGTTTCTTTAGACCACAGCTACATTTCTATTGTGCTCTGTTAAATCAGGAGCAACCATCACGGAGGAAGCGGAGTCGCGCTATTGTGAAACCAGCCTGAGAGGACAGTTGGAGCCTTTATCCCGTGCATCAAATGGTACCGGCAGGCTGGGTGGCTTTGTGCACCACGGGCAGCGCACCAGCGCCTTGTTTGTAGCTGTGCATGTCATTAGCACTCAACATAAAACTTTGTTTTTGCATCAGCTCTACGCCAAATGTGCCCAGTTTTGCTTTTGTTTAAAGGTTTTCAGCCTCGGGGTATCTTGCTCTTTCCTAAAAAGGGTAAAGATGGTACTGGAGAGAGAAAAGAGGGTGATGGACCCTCTAAGGATTTTACAGGTGACCTCATTTGAGAATAAAATTATTGTGGCTAGCGAAAACAAAAGTGTCTCAGGAGGTCAAGGTGCCCAGCATCACCAGCAAGGTGCTGAGGAGACTTCGTAAATCCCCTTTCTTCAGCAGAGAAATGCTCAGTGACACTCAGGGAGAAATTCCCACCTTCAAGTAGAGGCAATGAGAATTCGCAGGGGCCAAATCCATCTCAGGGGTAACTCAAAGGACAGACAGCTGTCGTTTGGCCTCAAAATCCGTTAATTCAGATCCACGGCTGGACTGCTGACTGCAAAGCCCTGCCTCGGCAGCTCCGTGGCACTGCTCCGAGGATCAGCTTGGCTCCAGCTCCGTTCGCTTCGCTGGAGCTCCCCCAGCAACGGCTTTGGCCCAGGCCCTTTGGCTACCCTGATACACTCACGAATTTGAAATAAAACAAATTCTATTTGCATGTTTAACTGGCTCAAGGATCTCTATTATTATTATTTTTTTCCAGTTCAGGTTTCTTGATTCAAAAGGGAAGGAATAAAAAAGTTTTCATTTTTCTCCTTAGAAAGTGATTTCCTGTGAATTAAGACAGACTTCTGACCACTCTCTTTAAACATCCATCTCCCACCCTCTACTTTAAAAAAATCTTGCTGTAATAATATAAAAAAATAAAACAAAAAAGTCAGCCTCTCTTTGTTTTGGTCTTTACCTGACCCTGAAATAACCTCCCTGTCTACTTGCCTCCCACAGGTCTTTTGATATCAGCTCCTTGTGGAACGGTGCACGTTTCTCACTTACAAACAGGTGCAGTTAATACTTGAAATCCCGGGTTCCCAAATTCTTTGGAAGTTTCTGCCTTCTCTGATGGAAAGCCAAAAAAGACCTTATGGTATGAGGCTGTTTATTCACTTCAATTTCATTCCTCGCACTCAGGTGGTGTCCACAACAAAACAGACCTCAGAGCTGCGCTGCAATTGCTGGTGCTTTCTGATCCTGACAAGGTGAACGTGAATGGGGGCTGAACAAGTCAGGTTCATTTAACTAAACTGCCTTCATTAGCAAAAATAAAACAAACAACAACAACCAACTACTTAAGATAGTACAAGAACCCCTGGCAGGGGTGTTAGAGCTTAGTGCTTGCTCCTGTAGCTCTGTATCTACATATTCAGTCCTCAATCCCTCTTGCAAAGCACCCAGCAGCCGAAGCTCCGTATCTACAAATGCTCTGAATTAAGAGTGCTGAGGTGTTTGGCATCCCAACCTCTCCATCTCCCACCAAGACACAAAAGAAGCTTCTCATTATTTTCTGGGAGTCCACATGGGAAAACATTTCTCTGGCTGGGGTGGGAAAAAAGTAATTCTGGATACACTGCGCTTTGCTCATGGGAGTGAGCTTTAACACACCGAGGACCGATCAAGCTTTAAATTATTGCTTCTTCCTTTTGGCCGTACTTTCAGCTAGCCACTGACTTCTGCTTAAGGCTGGCCGACTGTCTACAGTCAGTTCTGCATCCAGTGCATGCCAAAGTTTGCATCTCAGCTGCAGTCTCTAGCTTGCCACGGTGATAATACAAAAACGTCAAATACAACATCTGGGAGAAGGGCTTAATGCTGCACCCGGAACTCAGACAAAACAGTGATCGGGAGCTCAGCCTGAGTGAGAACTGATGGGTACCCTACCTACACCTCTCCTCTGCTCCAGGAAAGCCTCCCCTGAGGAGGTCAGAGGGGCTTTTCCATGATGAAGGCAGCATCTCAGCTGTGAAGATCTGCAGGCGTCGGTTTGAGCCATGCCAAACCCATGTTGCAACTTCGTCCAGGATTTCAAAACCTCGCCCTCAGTTTCCTCTTTGCTCCTCTTTCTTGTTCTCTTTCTCTCATAATCTGTCTGTCTGTCTCTTTGTAAAATGTCGCATTAAGTATTTGTTGGCATGCTCATGACTCCGTCATTTATTTCTCAGAGGGAAAGAGCTATGTGCCACTGTTTTGCAAAAGGAGGAGCATAAGACCAACCCAGGGGCTCTGGCAAACTGGGAGCTATCCTGACTCAACCTGCACAACCGCTCTGAATTTCTCTTTGTTCTCTGACAGCAGACACCATACATACTTTCTTTCTTTTCTTCTACATCCCACGAACATTACGTATTACAGCGGACAGTCATCCAACACTGTCCACTGGTGTGTGTCTCTTCTTCTCATCACTAGGAGGAAGTTCATCTGCATTTGAGCTTGTCAAACTTGCAAAGTTCTGGTAAAACAGAAAGCTGGGTGAGGGGGCTATCTTTCCTTAAAAAAACTGCTTTCAAGACGATGTGGTCAGCTTTCTTCCCAGTGGAAAAAAGGGCAAAGGAAGGCTAGAAAGGAATTATGCAAGCCGTGCCCTGACACAGAGCTGGGAGCTAGGGAGAGATTATTGATCCTGGATCTTAAATGCAGTTGTAACAATGCACTAGACACAATTTTCATGGGTCCAGGTACTTATGCCCAGTGTAGAAACCAAAATGTTCTGTCCCAGGACTTCACCATGACTAGCAGATCCGCGGCCTCTGCCAGGCATATTTGTCTGAGGCAATGAACCCTCCATCCAGCCCACAAGGGCCCTGGTGTTAGACTTCCATCAAACCTGGAATACTCTGTGTGAAAACTTCTGGCCTAGATGAACTGACATTTCTCATGAAGACTTTGTTATCCCAGAAAGAAAAAAAAAATCTCTGAGAGTAATAAAACCATCTCCTTGTAAGGCATCAAAGCATCTTGATGATGATTTTCTTACACTGGACAATGGCACTAGTGAATGGCCTTCTTCATACAGCTGGCTCAGCAGCCATCCCTGGAGCCCCTCCAGGCTTATGGGAGACATTACAATGAAGCTTTAGAAGATGCAGTTTCCAGGCCATTAAATAGCTGTGGAAACCTCCCTGCAAGCAGGACTAGATGTGGCCCCCTCTGACTGGGAAATCCAACCAACTACACCTTGTGAAACAGAAGTGTTTGCTGCTCCAGCTGGTATAGAACAGGGTTAATCTCTCACTCTCCACTACCAACAATTCATCTGTATCACTGTAAATGTCTCTCCAGGGGGGTTCTCTGCACGAAGCACTGAAATAGCCTTATTCTAATGGCTAAAGAGGAACTAAACACTTCTGAAAACAGCGAACAGGTGTGGAGAAATGTCTGGGAAAAATGATGCATCCTTTTCAACAGACTCCAGTCAAACTAAGGTCTTGGACAATTAAGCAAGCACTTTTTCTGTCTGATCCTGGAAAAACTAAGCAGGAGTATTGGTCACAGTTTGTGAATAGGGGTACCGTTAAACAAGCAATAAAAAAGGGTGTGAATAAAATAGTCTTACCAAGATCATGGCTTTGCTCTTTGGTGTCAAACAGCTGCACACCAATAGTCTCCTGCTTCTGATCCAGGTAGTAGGTGCCATCAGTGACCAAGTGAACGAGGACTGCCGCAGCTACCATTGGCTGGGAAAAATAAGCCTGGGAAAACAAAAGCCACATAGAGGTTAGGGTGAAGAACTGTGCTGCACTTAAAAAAAATGTAAGAGCAGGGCTTTTAAAGTATCATTTCCTATCTCGAGTCACATACGAATCTTCTCTTCCATTCTCTCCTACATAAACTAGAGAAAATTCGAGTTAAACAGCCTTGCAGCTGGAGCTGGAGCCTCTAAGAAACTCAACAGACCTGCTACAGAATGGGACTTCTCCACTTACTCTCTAGATCATGTTTAGAGACTGTTTTGCTATTTTGCACTAACCATACTTCAAAGAAAGGAGCCTCCTGGCCCTGGGAAGGCTGTCCAATGATATTTCACCTATTGGAGAAACTTTGTACATGCAGGCAAAGAGGAGACTTCTGAACAACATGTGTGTTTCTTACCTTCAGCCAGAAAATGGTCTGTGTCATGTGGGAGTACTGGAAGTTGGCTGTGCAGGGATACCAGGCATACTGAGAGACGCCATCGTTCAAGTCAATCACCTTCGTTCGACACGTCTGAGGGAGAAAAAAGAAACATCAAGACAGATGTAGATGACAGCAAGAAAAGAGTATGGCTGTTAAAAGTGGGTAAAAAACTCCAGGTGCACTACTAAAATAAAATAATACATGCTAATGACATTTCTAAACACCATGAGATTATTCAAAAGTGAAGTTTCCAGGTCTTCCACCTCAATGAGAAAAACTGAACCATAAAAAGGAGCAAAAGACTCACAGCAGTCAGATGGCAGCCAACAATTTCCTCTTAATTTGGTACAACAAGGGCTTTGACAGCATTCAGCCCAACTGTGCTCCCACCCAAACGGACCGCAGCTCTTCCCACTGGAGTCGAAGTGACGATCACTTTTGAACATGCCAGCTCAAAGCACAGACAGTCTGCAGATGCTCTCCACAGTACTCAAGCAATGTCCTATTTAAACCTGCGTATTACTGTAACCCCAGGGAAGCCACAGATGGCCATATAAACTTGGAAATAAACGTAGCCAGGAAAGTCCTGTCTGTACAACCCAATTTAAGCAAACTTGTTTCTCGTTTTGTTAACTAGTTTCTGTAATTTGAATCATCTTCTTCCTACATCTACAGCACTTTCCATGGCAGGCGGCAATGGAATTATAAGCAAACTTCTCTTTTCAGTAAAGAACAAGCAGATGAATCCCAAATGCTGGCAGAGATGAAAAGCCCAAATTGAGAATGCCTGAATTTAAGTACCACGGAGTCTTGCAGGGCCATCACTATGTGAAAACAAAGCTGCAAGAAATGGTAGGATTTACCCTGAAACCGCAAAG
This sequence comes from Aythya ferina, assembly GCF_964211825.1. Classification (NCBI taxonomy): domain Eukaryota; kingdom Metazoa; phylum Chordata; class Aves; order Anseriformes; family Anatidae; genus Aythya; species Aythya ferina. The sequence goes on from NC_140318.1 coordinate 8,394,545, forward strand.
CTCAGTGAAGCTGCTTCAAAAAAAGGCAAATGCATGACTATAGCCTTCAATCCATGAGGAAGAACAAGAAAGGCAATGTCCACAACCCAAAAGGCTCCAGCTACACTAGAAGGATGCTTCCAGCTGAGGCTTTCAGAGCATCTGAAGAGTACCTGTTAAGATCCACAACACTTTGGTAACTCAGTGGCATGGAGGGAAAGGGAATTCCTCGTGGTCGTGACGCATATTGGCAAAGAAGCTCTGAATGTAACCCAAGAGAGCAAACCTCCTCCAGCGGTTGTGCTAACCATGAGACCAGCCCACAGGGGAGCCCAGGGCTGATCACACAGACCACTTGCGTTAGGTGCTAAGTGAAGCCATATACTTTTGGGGACGTTATTAGATTTCTTTCCAAGACTGCAGAATAAACTGAGCAATCTGATGGTGATGGGCTGTCAGTACAGCTGCTCCCATAAGCAATTTCCCTCATTATTTAAACAAAAAGAAAACACTGAAGTGAAACAAGAGAATTAACGGAGGTGCTTTTAATCGGTCAAAATCCTATGCCCACTTGGTAACCGTGCGGGGAACTGCCCTCTTGGTCTCAGCAGGCAAAGTCAGGGCAATGCAAAGAGAGCCCAGGATGCCTCAGAACAAGAAACCAGATTGGCCAAAAGTGAGGTAATCACTTCTATAATCTGAGTCCCTCAAGATCCAGCACAGAGGAATCTATGGGCAAAACATAAATCAGCTTTAATGGGCTGGAAGAAGATTTTTAGTTTATTTATTTTTTAAAACAACTGGGACCGAGCTTCATTGAGGCTAGCCAGTGGATAGTGTTACATTTTACAGCAGAGCAAAGCTTTACATAAACTATCTTTGGCATTTGAAATCCAGTCCAGCAATTCGACATGTACTATTTCGCAATTCTCCCTTCTTGCATTTTCAGCAGCCTGTCTCTTGTTGGGAGCATGGTTTTTATTTTAATACCTCTCCAGCTAGGGAATTTATCTTACCCACATCTGCAATTTATATGGTCAGAGAGCTCTTTGACATGAACAAAGGTCTCATTACTTTTATATGATTTTGTTCTTATTCTTATATCTCCTCCTGCTCTATTGCTCCACAAAGGTGGTTGAAAGAAACAAGATTCCTGACAGTCGGTGCGTTTTAAGTGCCACATAATGGATGAGTGAAAACCCGTATTAAAAACTCACCCAGACCTTCACCAAAAGCTTGAATGAAACCCAAAATAAACCCCTGCTGAGGTGGGCTGGAAATCTCTGATAACTTTTAAATGCCTTGTTTGATTTGTGTGTGTGTGTGTGAACTCTTGCACGTTCTGGTTCTGCCTCAGACCATTAGCAAAAATTTTAGCGTTGCATAAAGAGCCTGTGTTCAAGACTTGTGCAGTCGAGTTGTGCAGGCTTGGTAGAATGGTCTGGTTTCAGCAGGTTAGATAAGCTTCCTCCTGCTGAAGCTGATCCACTGCAGCTCAGACAAGGAAATCAAAATAGCGTCAAGGTAAAACGATCTTTTATGGGAAGAGTGCGTTTGAGAAGTATGTAGAAAGTCTACCAGGTGACATTAGGAGTGACTATGAGAGCCTCTTCTACACTAGATGCTATCCATCCAGTCTAGCTGGTGCAAAAACTTTCTCTGAGATTTTTTAATAACAACTTGATCGGATAAATGGTCCCAATAACCTACAGATTCCACCACCTCAACAGTCTCAAAGACTCGTGGCAAATGCATCACCTTCTCAATTCTAACCAGTTATTGAGTGCCACTCAACAACTGCAACGCCTGAGAATGACTTGCTAGGAAAGCAAGAGGTCTTTCATGCCTCTGCCTCCAAGGCATCTCTGGCAGATGTCAGCTGTGTGAGGGCACCTGGGGATGCAATAGCAATTATTACAATTGAGCAGTACAGGACAGCTGTGTTCAGAGGGAAGAGGAGGACACACACAAGAAAGGAACACCAGGGCACAAAAATATTAGAAAATGGCAACTAAATGCATTCCGATGGCCTGGAAGACAGAGCATCACCTCTCCTCACGGCTACAAATTCATGCTTATGAGAAATAAATTATTTCCTTAACTTCCTCCTGTTCGCTATAATGACGTAAAACAGCAGCTAAAGCACCTGACAGCTGCGGAGGGAAGAAGGGATAGCTGTACTTTTCATTTCAGGGTGTTACCAAACGCTAAAGTATTTGCTTTGAAGAATGATGGAATCAGGCAGGAGTTGAAACTTCACTCACTGGGGCTTGTCCAGGTTCTCAGTCCCACACAGCAGCTAGGAGCCATAGGAGCCTAATATCTGTTCCAAAGTATTTGGGGACTATTTGTGTCTACTTACTGGAAGCCCATGTCATACTCCTCCCTAGAAAGCTGCTTTCAATTACAAAAGCTCATGTCTGTTCCTCTCAGAGGTTCTAATCCAGCTCGTCTCCCACCCACACATTTTGTACACAAACACTGAGAGACAGAATGAGCATGGCCAGAGAGCACTGTGGGATCTTCCCACAAGAGGGAATGCCTGGAGGATTCCCTTTGACTGATTTATACAGCCTCTTGTCAATCACAGGGACAACATGTTCTTCAAACCGCCTCTCCTGTTTTCCTTCTCTTACTCAAGGGGACCAAGGAATGTGTCAGCAGGAAGGGAAAAGTGATATATCAGGAGCGCTTAGTTCATTGCCACATCTAACACACATTTACAATTGCACTCAGCTCCATTTCCTCATAACATTTTCCTTTCAGGTAACATGGGAAAATTTGCTGACGAACAAATTTTGTAAGGCTTCCTTGTGAATGTCACCCAGCCATCCCTTGAGCAGCAGCTCTGCGCAGGTAAATCACAGGCAGCATCACAATATGTTCCACGGCCAGCCCCTACCATGCCAGAAGCGACGGTGGCTGCCTTTGACTTCATGCACTGTTGTGTTGAGTTGATGGGTCCCTGTTGCCAGCAAACTACATGTGAGGGGTGGCTCATCATGAGGACTGGGCACTGGACAAGCTCTCAACACAATTGTGTCCAGTGCATGGCCCCATTACAGCCCAAATTGGCTTCTCCAGTCCTAGGCCACTGTCAGTAAGGTGAGCATGATACTGCCCCACGTCACAAACGTATCTTGAGGGTAAATGCTGGCAGTCACACAAAGGTGCACAGAACTTAGACGGAGATGGGACAAATAAGCACAAGCTCATGTGAAGGCCATGTGTTCCCACAGGAGTGGGTGAAATATGCAGAGATGACACCCAGCTCTGTCCTTCCCACTGAGAGAGCACAGCCAGCCACCACAGGCTTTGCACACGCTGGTGCTTCTCATCTCTCACGTTCCTCTATCCAAATAATCCTAAATGCAGACAGGCAAAGCTGCTATTCAAAGCAGGCTGCTGCCCTGCTCAGCTCTGGCATACGGCTGACTCTGCGGCTGGAGTGGACGTGCCTGTCTGCGTGCCCACAGGCACCTGGAAACAGAGCGGATCTGCAGCATGCAGAGCTGTCTGCTCCCCAAATCCCATCTGTTCCCCCATGGCGGGGCTTCCTCCAGACCATGTCTTCAAGCTAAGTACGGCTCTGAGGGCCATCGCAAGTGCTGGTCTGTCAGAGAGCAGGGAGCAACCCCCTTCTGGAGACAGAGCGGGGAGTGGATATTGTGTCCCAGACAATAGAAACATAGATTCACAGAATCATTAAGGTTGGGAAAGACCTCCAAGATCATCTGGTCAACCATCACCCTACTACCACTGTCACCCCCTAAACCATATCCCTAAGCACCATGTCCAACCTTTCCTTGAACACTCCCAGGGACAGTGACTCCACCACCTCCCTGGGCAACCCGTCCCAATGCCTGACTGCTCTTTCCCTAATTTCCAACCTGAACCTCCCCTGGCACAACTTGAGGCCATTCCCTCTAATCCCATCACTAGTTATCTGTGAGAAGAGGCCAGGCCCTGGCTTCCCACCCCTCTGCAGTTGCAGAGAGCAATGAGGTCTCCCCTGAGCCTCCTCTTCTCCAGACCAAACACCCCCAGTTCCCTCAGCCGCTCCTCACAGGACTTGTGCTCCAGGCCCTTCACCAGCTTCATTGCCCTTCTCTGGACACACTCTAGGGCCTCAGTGTCCTTCTTGTAGTGAGGAGCCCAGAACTGAACACAGTACTCGAGGTGCGGCCTCACCAGAGCCGAGCACAGGGGGACGATCACCCTCCAGTCCTGCTGGCTGCACTATTCCTGATACAGGCCAGGATGCCATTGGCCTTCTTGCCCACCTGGGCACACTGCCTCTCCCCTCCTCTTACTGGGGACTTGGTCCCGTTCACAAAACAGCAACCTCAAAACAAGCAGGAGCAGGATCCATTGGTGAAACCCACAGCACCACAGATTTGTGGTGCACACAACATCCTGCATGAGGTTGTACAGGTGCATGGAAATATTCACACACTGGTATGAGACCTATGGGGGCACAAACGGGACATTCTGTTTGAAGATCCAGCTAAAGAACAGATTCCTACTATAATAATGAATCCTAATTAACCTACAATTTTTAGCTGGCTGTTCTGCAGAACATTATTTATATGTAACTCAAGATATACCAGAGAATTCCAACCATGACATATGCATCATTTTAACATATCCCTTACAAATGAAAAGCTTCTCTCTCCACTGCCAGACATGGGGATGGACCACTACCCAATATTCTTAAATATTCTTGCATCCTAAGGTAAATTTACCCAAGGATGAGAAGCTCCAGTGCAGTTGCTAAATATCAGAAAGGTTCCTGCCTGTTTATTGCCCAATATTATAAGGCAGCTTGACTGCCACATGGACACCACCCAGTTTGCCTACTGCAGCACAGACCTCCAATCTGTTCTGAAAGCTGTTGCACTGTTCTTCTCATTTAGGCTGGGAATTGGGTTGGAGTTACAGAAAAAAATGAATTTGCCCATATTACTGAGCAGTGAACCATTAAAAAGGCCACCATTTGTGTTTCAACAAACACCTCGAAAATCAGCCAATTTCTAAGACCATTTCAAACTTCAGGAGGCCGCAGAGCTCAGATGGAAATGGTAAACAACAGCCTTAGTTAAGGGACATCATAAATTTTGCTCAAGGTTTTCTTCTAGGTTCTGGTCAGAAATGCTGTAGGAATAGCCTCTTTGCTAGTGCTCTGGATCTGGTATTTCAGAGTTCTGGATTTGTCCTGTCAGAAGATTTGAGTCAATAGCTGATGACTAACTTAGAAAATCAGGTCATTCTGTGTTGGCCTCTTACATTTAAGGAAAACATTCAAAGTTACCTTTTCCAAACTCATCCATATTTTCTCTGTGCTTTAGCCAAATTTACAACACTCCATTGTTGTAAAAACAAAATGAGAAAGAAATCCAAAGCCGAGATTCATCAGTACATGTTATAAGCATAAGATGATGGAACTGATGTCCTCCCTTTTTCAATAGCCTTCTTACCTTTTAATCTGCTTCGTCTTCCTCAACAGCAACTCTCCCTTTCATCTGATGCTCATAAACTGCAGCTTCTACTCCAAACCTCTCTATATCCTCTGTGTCTGATTTGTTTGCAGTGAAATAATTTTTCAGTAGAGGTGCTTTTAAGGGGCAAGGAATGCATTTGAAAACACAGTTTTACTAAGTTTTGTGCTTTGTCTGTTTTTGCCTGTTTTCCTTGGGGTACTTAAAGGTCTGAAGGCAAAAGATGAAAAAGTACAGCACGGTTGCTTTTCTCCAGGACAAAAACATCCAGACAGGTGAGCAACAGAAAAGCGTTGTCAACTGGAAGCTGATAAAACTCCTGGGGTAACACACTAATGCTATATTACTCCCAGACTCAGTTGGCTCAGAAGTAAGAGGAAATCTCATCTGTCAATTTTACCTGTGTAATGAAGAACAGGATTTGGCTGTAGGATTGGGAAGCAGATTACGTCTGCTGCAGGATGAAGTAAAGCCCCATTCCCAGTTGCTGTGTCCAGCCTCAGCACAGCCCCTTCCCATTTGAATCTGGAGTAGCTGATGGTGTCTGCAACTTGCAGACCTGGCATTCAATTAGCCTGCTACTATGTTTTTCTCAGCAAAGAACCATAACTTTCAGCTAAAACTTTGGCTGGATTTTTTATTAATTGAAAAGCGACCTTTCAGTGTGTGAAAATACCAAAGCTGATATGATGCTGGCATCACTAGTTTGCTTGCAGTGTGACACGATGATAAATGCCTCTACTCATACTGTAAAAATTATAGTGTATATTTCCAGAGAAATTTCCAGGGGTAGAGTAGTGGATGTGATGTAACACAGGGCTATGGTACAGAAATGAGTAGGAGTTGCAAAGACTATTTTTTTTTGTCATATAAATGGACTTAATTTCAGGAAAGCGAGTGAGAGCTACAGGGATGCTACATTAGATGATGGCCCAGATTGCATGTGTATCCAATGTGTGTTATTAACTTTAGCTTTCTCAGAAATGCAGTTATTTCACTTCCAAAGACTCTGTATGAACAATATATTTCAATTTTTAAATCATGCAGACCTGCACTCTTTGAGCTTTCCTTTGAATTTCTGTTATCTCCAAATTCAAAGCAAGCTTCATTTAAAATGAGTGAGTTAAAATCAAAATCACATAATACCATAAACTTCACATGGTATACCCCAAAAAACCTGTAAATCAGTTCTGACTGGCCCTATCCCAAACCCACACTGGCTTTGACATCCAGCCAGGTGTAATCAAAATATCTAGGATGCTAGCTGGACCTGTGGAAAAAACAATATGGAGTTTTAATTTTACGGCAAAACCCTAACCAGATGATTTTCACATGGTTCAAAGGATCGTCCCAAAGACGTCAGTTGAGCTTGGGCCAGAAGCTATACAACAAGAGTGAGAGAAGAAGAAATACTTGTGGTAACGGCATTTAATAATCGACTCATCTTTTGCACAAGCCCACAAGTACATGCTACTATCTGGGGCTCACGAGGGCAATTTGCACTTGCTGCCGCTTCCCTTGCCATTCAGCCATGCACACTGAGCGGTTGTGAAGACAAGCGATGGCTCAAGGTCCAAAGCAGACAGTGCAGGGTCTTATACAAAGCACATGAAAACGTAACCGAGCAATTTGCCTCCCATGTGCTGCTGTTTGTTTGTATCAGAGGTTTCCTTTCCTTCAGTACAGCAGCCTGACATACAGGTGCTGCTCTCCAACAACAGCATCTTCCCCCCAGCACTGCCAGGAGTTCACCAAGAAGGGCTATTTCTTTGAATTAGCCCCAGATTGCATTCTTCTGTTACATTCAAACTTACAAATACATCTACTGTTAGAAATAGCAGCCAAATGCAACCTGCTAGACAGACAGCACGAAGAAACAGCTCCCAAACGAGACCTCAAACCTCCAGTTTGCAAACATCACTCTCATTAAAGCTAAAAGACATTTCCAACCTGCAGCAAAAGCTCCTGTCTACAGCTTCCACATTGCTGCTCACCAAAGTGTGAAGGCATTATAGACTGATAAGTGCTTTAGCAGACTGTATATCCATCCACTGGAGAGCGAGGTTAAACAAATACAGTAGCCAGAACATTATTGTTGGCTGCACACTCGGGTTCCCGAACTGCCTGTCTCTAACTTGAACCAGCTAGGTCCACTACAGCAAAGCTCGCACATATCTGCGGGCCAAGGCTGGCCGTGGGGGGGCTGCGGCAAAGGAAAACAATCCCATTCCATAAGCTTTTGCCACTGATGAGTAGAGCAAAGGCTTTTTTTCTTTTCTATTTTTTTTTTTCCCTTTGACTGGAGCTTTTCGTTTGGGAGCAGCTGGCACCAGGAAATCAAGCTGTCAAAGGCAGAATGTGTGCCACATATTGGGAGGATCTTAAGTGTATTTTTTTATTATTTTATTGGTGGATCCGACTGGATTCATTGTAGTTTTGCTGGTTTGGCACCCCTGCAAGGCAAAGCAGGATTGGGCTTGTTACAATCCACTTGGTAACATCCCCTCCTTCCTTCCCAGAGCTGGTCCTGTAAATTTGCTTGAATGAAGAAAGCACACAGCTCGTTAGAGAAAGACCAAAAGCAACAACAATGAATCCCTAAAGAATTGCAGCTTCAACCATTCAGAGTAATGTGCTGCTGGCTGGGGCATACGGGGATGCTTGAGAGCACTCGGGCAACGTTTCGGACAGGGAGATGGGCAAACAGAAGGAAAATTAAGGCACACCTTTTTCAAGTAGCAAAGAGGAGAAAACCATAATGCTTGTTTTCATGCACCATAGGAGCAGACCCTACCTACCCCTGGTCCCACCTCCCCTGAGCTGCCCGAAGCGCACCCGGGGCCCAGCAGCAGCTTCCAAGGGATGTGAGACAACGCAGGTGCCACCAGGAGCTCAGAAGATGGCCCGCCAAGCTTTGTCTGTGGCTGGAGCAAGCAGTCCTGCAGTGGTTAATGTCAGCTATGACCACATGATCGCATTCAGGAAAGGTCAAAAGAGCAATTTTTCTTTTGAAAACATCTGTGTGTTTAAAGAACAAAACTTTCTCATGTGCAGAAACCGAGGGGTTTCCAGCACTTTTATTTCCAGAGTTAAAGTCATGCTTTTCGGCTTTGTTTAGGGTTATGTACCATGTAAACACACTGCAAAAACCGCACGCAACCCTCAACATGCTGCTCTTCCATGGGCAGGGAGAACTGGGGGTACAAATTATCCTCTCCCCTTCCCTCCCGGAGCTGCTCAGCTTTCCACGCTGCGCTCCCAGCAAGCCAGCCAGACACCCAGTTGCTGTCCTTCCCTATATGAAGACGTACGTATGCCTCAACTCCTAAGGGGATAAGTCTGCTCCAGCCTGTCAACAGGCTTTAATTGGTTACATCCAGGGAGATGATGCACTGGGAAGAGGCTCTGAGTTTAACAGCGCCAGGGAAGGCTGCAGCAGCGCTCACAGGGAGTGTTGGTATGGGAGCCCACTACGGTTCCATGTCAGTGGTCAGAAAGCCATTCGGTTTCCTACCCAGCTCCTCAGCTCTACCTCAGCGTGTTTTAATTAAGGTTAAACCAGTCTGTGGCTTTTTTTTTTTCTCAGTACCTGAAAACACGACTCATGGGATGTAAATCAGAAGGTGTCCCCATGCTGAGTAACACCACACCAGCAAATCCCTCGGAGTGTGCTGGACGCAGAGCAGCAGCCACTTGTTTCCTCCAGCCCACATGTCTGCATCCACCCAAAGTGTTGGTTGCAGGTACCCGGGGGAGCCCACAGCCTTCCTCCAACCTCAAGGAGCCCTGGTTGCTCTGAAAAAAAACCAGCTCTAGCAGGGAGAATCCAAAGACCACATGGAGCGTTTCCTCCTCACGTGTGCCAGGCTGGCAGGGTTGGCAGAACCTCCTGGCTGCTCACAGGAGGAGCAGATGGGGGGACTGCAGCACGAGCACCACCTGTGAGAGCAAGCTCACAGCTTCTGCACCCTCACCATCACCATGGGGATGGAGGAACTCACCATGGCCAAGTCATAGAACAGAATCACAGAATTATAAGGGCTGGAGAAGCCCTCCAAGATCATCTGGTCCAACCATCCCCCTACCACCACTGTCACCACCAAACCCCGTCCCCAAGCACCACGTCCAACCTCTCCTTGAACACCCCCAAGGACGGTGACTCCACCACCTCCCTGGGCAACCTGTCCCAATGCCTGACTGCTCTTTCTGAGAATAAATGTCTCCTAATTTCTAACCTAAACCACCCATGGCACAACTTGAGGCCATTCTTTCTAGTCTTTCCCACCACAGACAGCTACTGGGACAAAGCAGAGCTTCCACAGAGTGAGGCTTTCCTTTTCCAGCAGATAAAGGTCACAGTGCACCAGGAAGAGTTCTGCTTTGCAAGAAGGGCAGATTTTCAAAGATATTTAGATGGAGAAACGTGAAATTGAGGTCCAAATGGGGTCTTCAAAAGCACATGGCTTATTAGAAACCCAATGGCAGCTAGATGCTTAGGCACTTCCATAAATCCTAAACCCAAGGATTCGGATTAATTAGAAGTAAATGCCCAAACACCTTGGAATTTGGCCTTCACTGCCTTCACAGGATGCTCATCATTGTTATTTTTTAAGACTCTAAGCTGCACAAAAGCACACCATTCACTGGGGTGGAACCCATGGAGGGGCTGGCCAGGGCTGTGGGCAAGTCACAGGGACACACCTGGTCACCAGATCAGCACCTCGCAACCCTGGATAAATCATCTCCACCCCATGCTTCGGCTTCACTGTGTGAAAAGGGACTTGCTTGCAAGGGTTAATTACCAAAACTAGGAAAATAAAAATTTTAAAAAAGTGCCCAAAGTGCTAAGCATAAGGCTTTGGGTCCAATGACCACCATGGCTAGCAGAGCTCTATGTTCTCCTGAAATGAAGGCTCCTCCCAGTCAGTAGGTACATGCATATGCAGATACCAGCACTGATCATGCAAATTACAATTTCCTGGAACCCATTAAAGCTTGCAACCAGACCTTGAGGCTACGGTGGAAAACCAGGGTGGAAAACTGCTGGTACCAGGAGAAGCTGGGCACATTTGCCAGGCAGGGGAATCGTGCCTGCTTACCGGAGTCACCGACCTCAAAGGAAAGAGTGATCCTTAAAATTTACAGACACTGTTTCCAAAAATGAGCACTAATTTGAGGTTCCTCAACAGCCATGGCTCTAACTAAGGCAGCACGATCCAGGAAATTAGAGCAGCTCAAGAATTTATCCAAACGGTCCCTAAGTTGTTTATTATTATTATTATTATTATTATTAAAGTTATTTATTTGCAGGTGGGGACAGAGGGATTGAATAAAGAGACTTTCTGTTATGGTGTGCCTTCAGGACGGTGCTGGGTAAGCACTATCCTCTGAAAATCATTCCTTTTAGAGACATCTAGAGATGAACACCCCAAAATTGAGTGGCATTCAAAATATGAGGTCTCTTATGACAATGTGGGCTAAAATGCCTACAGTACTTCGAACAAGTAGTGCAGACAATCCTTCATTTAAAAGAAAAAATAAATTCTCTGCTACTGGCATGAGAAAGTTTACTTTCAGGCTTAAAGAAATGATCGTGTGGTTTTGAGGATGGCATTCCGTTCTGCTGAAGAATAGCACCCTGCCTGCCTGTATATCTGTGGCTTTGTAGCTACATTACAATCTTGGAGAGCTCTGTTTACATATTTTACATGTTTTCTTGTGCAGAACATGAAACCAAATTACATAGTAAAGGATGTTACGGTTTCACTCCTGCACCCTTTTCCGTTCTCTCCTTCCGATCATGTTTTAATTCTATCCAAAATAATTGCCTGGGTATTTTTAACGTGCTCGATTGACTGTCAATCCTTCGGGCAGGTTTATTCACTGTTGCACAGGGAAATCATGCAAAAGCTGGTGAAGCTACATGCCAGGGGGGTAGGGAGAAGACGGCCAGGGCGGGGGTGGGATGAGAAATGCCGAGAAGCCTTCATGCATGAACAAAGCAGACGTGTCGATGCATTTATGCAAAATCATTCGGCTCTGAATGGAGAGGGACCCAAGACAAACAACCCGGATGGGATGCAGGAGAGCTATCCCACGCTTATGGCTGGACATGCTCTGCATCTAAAGGATGGGGAGCAGCAGCAGCAGACAGAGAGACTGGCAGGTTGAGGGGCAAGGGCCGAGGAGGGGGGTCTCCTTTCAGAAGAGTGCATGCTAACGAGCACCGCCGTTGTCGCGGGGTCCGGCTTTCCAGCTAGCTGATGCTGGGGGGTCCAAGCTGTTTTCAATTACAGCGTGTAATCTGGGTGGGTGGCTGGGTGTACAGCAGATATGATCATAAAATGGTCAGTCACTTCCTAAAGAAGCACATAATCCTTCTTATTATCCAAGACAATATTCCTTTCTTGCCTTTCTTCTCCTCGCCTTCAGCAACAACAAACGGGATGGAATTCTGCTCTCGTTTCGTTAGCGGTGAGCGTCTCCTGGTTCTAGGAAGAGACAGGACCAATTTCCGGCACCTGAGGATTTTTGGTTTGACCTTCATCTCTGAAAAGGTCAGACCGAACCTCTCTGAGAGTACTGATGGCTGCTTTGCTCTCTGCATCATCCTTTGTTTCTTTTATCTATTTTCTGTACAGTACACAAAGGGAACACAGTGTACCAGCCCCTGGTACTCACTGTTCTGTTCCCCTTAGATGACTTGCATATGTGCTCTTGAAAAATTATTCTAAAAACTAGTGGGGGAGGGGAGTGGAAAGAAAAAAATCCCTTGAGTGCTTGGCAAAATTGCTTGGAATCTCCTCTGACATCTCATTGTGTTCTCTCTGTCCTCCCCATACACAAATCATCCAGAGGCTACGACATCAGGCATGGGGTCTGCTGGTTTACTACTGCCCTGAGCAGAGGAGCACTGAAAGGCATGGGGATGGGGGGCGAGAGGCAGGGAATCACTGAATCGCTGTTCTTCCTAGCAGGGAACAGGCAGCCAGGTGATGGGCAGCATCCCTTTTTCTCCAGCTGGCCCCGGAGCACCTTTAAGGTAATGCTCTTTCTCAATCAGCTCACTGCAACGAAGTCTTTTCAAGCCAGCCTAGCTAGAAATTTCATTTCTCTCTCTCTCTCTTTATATTCAGAACACTGGGATCATTTCTGAGCAGGAGGCGCAGCACAGATCTTTGGAGCATCCCTCACCTTGGTGCAAACCCTTTGTATGGACCACTTGCTCCAACGAGGCAAAGCAGCAATGCAGATGTGAATAAAGACGAGAGGAAATCCCCAGGCAAACAACATCACCTCCTTTGACAAGAGGGTTGCAAAACCCAGCTTTCCCAACAACACAGGTGGGAAACAAGGTTTCTAGCTGTTAGAGCAAGGACTTGGTGGATTATTTTCCAGTCATTTTGCAATGGGAACAAGCCCGAGTGTGTGAGGATAAAATCTGGTTAATTCACGCACCGGATGATGTGAGGAGGCTGACAAAGCTAACACACAGTGGATTTAATGACCCCAGAATCCATTCCAGATCTGTGTTCCCAGACACCGATTGTCAGCAGGCCCTGAATAGAGTTTTCTTCTTATACAAGATATGAACATTTCCCTTTTGAGATCTCCTGAGCTTCCTAGTCCTGGGGACACCTGGGCCCAATAATGCCCAGTGCCTGCAATGTCTCTGTGGGGAACTGAGGTTTAATTCTCAAACCGCAGCTTTATCTTTGTGTGCTCTGGTTTCTACCTCTATTAAATGGAGCAGAAACCAGGCAATGTGGCTGTGATAAGGCTTAATTAATCCCTGTTCATTAAAGAGATATGAAAAATAGCATCATTTAAGACAAAGGGAGGCATGTTCCTCAGAGTTCCCCAGCCTGAATTTGCCTGGTGCCAGGCTCGTGGTGCAACTCCCCAGCCTTCAGGTGAAAGACCAAACTGTCTGGTCTGTAGTATCTGGGGGAAGGCTAAAAGAGAGACTATGTTTTGGGCTCCCTTGTACTAATTTTAGACCTGGGGAATCTGTAAGCTAAGCTGAAGCCTTTTGGTGCACCAGCCGGTACTGGAAATGTGCTCAGATGAGTACAGCAAACCTACATTCCTCTTGCGGCGGCCTGTGCACAGTGTCCAGTTCATCTTTTTCCAGAACTGGTCTCTGATCACTCATGGTTCCTCCATTAACAGATTCTCTTAGTGGGATTTTGTACTCGACCTCCTGAGATTAGTGGTTCAAAGGCTGGCTAGGCTATAAATAACAGAGACATTTGCGAAGCAAATCATCTTATTAAAAATGGGGATTTTTTTATCCCTCTGACCACAACAAAACTCTTACCGTTGAAGAGCAACAGGACTTGGCTGTGAACTGGGAAGTTCAAAAAGGGCCACTTGCAGAGCCGACAGACACACACCCTCCCACTTCTCAGCAAGATCACCCCAAAGGAGAGGAATGGCTTCTCCATTAAAAGTTGCAGGTTTCCTCTCTTCCCACTCCTGTTCAAGATTACCCTATTTGTTGGCTTTGCTGGATCTTTGGGGAACTATCTTCAGAGTTGTATTTATTAGTCAAAGTAAAACTGCGTGGCAGAGAACTTCATCATTTTCCTCTTCAATTTTGTCACAGTATTTTCTTACCAGCCTTGGAGCCCTCGCTCTGCCATGTTATTTCTTCCAGTACTCAGAATATTTTCGTGCTCTTGCCTTCTTCTTTTGTGGGAAATTTCAGACATGCTGCAATTCTAGACATCTTTCTATGGCCGGCTGAAGAATAGGTTTGTTGCAGTGAGTCTGGATGAGTGCAATTGTGGGAACTGTAATAGGGGCAGGAGGGGGCCTCAGTTTGTGGGAAAGATGTAATAAGAATCCTTTTCCACAGCTTCTTACTCCATGGCAGCCCCTGTGGGGTACCCAGGGGGAGAAGGGGGTGGGTTTGTCTGGGAACAAAAATGAATCCCAGGATCTGTGTGCCCAGCAGCCTTGAGGAAGAGTCCCCTTCTCATTAACTGTGCCTAAGCTGTGCAGCTTTTCCTGTACAGGAGAAAACCAGGAACTGGCAACAGCATAGGGAAGAAAAAAAAATAATTAAAAAAAAATTAATATATATATATATGTATATATATATGGTGACTTAAACTAAACAGCTTCTGTGCGACTGGGAGGAAATACACTGAAAGACAGAGCTGTTGAGGGACTGCCCCTCTAAATTGCTGATGTAAACCCCAACTTCCAAGTTTTGAGCTACTGTGACAGGAGTAACCAGGTCAGCAGTAAGCCACCTGCTGAGCCATTAGTCCCTTCCTACACCTGTCTATTATAGAGGCCAAAAGTGAACTGCAGATGAATCCACTGGATTCCCACCAGCAAGAGGGAAGGAGAAATGGCACTTCCAGCCCCGCGGCCACCCACCTCCCTCTCACCCAAACCGTGGGGTCAGGGGTGAAGAGCCCTCCCCAGACAAGCCTGGCAGAGGCTTCCCACAAAGGCACATCTGTACAGATAAGACATGTAAAAAAATATCCAAAGCATTCATGCTCAGGACAACTTACTCCAGAAGGAAAGCGAGACTACCAAACATGCTAACACATCGGAACAAAATCAGTGTGCAGGGAGAGCATGGAGGCTGCCACTACATGACCTGAATCCATGAACCCTACGGGACAGCCACCCTTGTACTGTGACCTAATCCACACCACACTTTCTTATTTAACTGTCCTCATCCACACATCTTCACCGGTGGCGACACAAGCGGGACTGCCCACGGAGGCCATGAGATGGCTCCTTAAACTCGCACGTTGCCAAGCCCAGGAGTGCTTATCTTGGTGGTAGGAGGCCACATCCTCCCCACCCCTGCTCGTAACAAGGTTGACCCTGGCTGAGTATGAACTGGTCGGGGAAACAAGTCCCTGGGGACTTCCAGTGCAAAAAATAAAAATAAAAATTGCAGCTATTCACAAAACAGATCGGTCTGAGCACCCTTTGTCTTTCTATTTATGCCTACTGGATCTGCCCGTCAGCTGGTATAAATCTGCCCAGCACTACTGCCTTTTTGTAGTCCTTGCCAGAGTATACCAGCTGATGACTTAATGCTAGCATCAATAATCTTTAGCACAAGAAAGGCCCTGAGAAATAAACAGTGCTGTAGAAAACCCCACACAACCAGTACATCAACACTGATAATATTTCACATGCAGCGGATGGCAAGGAGAGGCTGTTTACAAACTCACAGCAAGAGCAGTAAGGAAAAAAGTGGCCCAAGAGCATGCAAAGCCCTTATTGCTGAATTCCTCCTGCAGTCGATAACAGGTACTGAGCAGCGTCTGTTTCGAGACCTGCCGAGGATGCCAGATTAGAAATCAAACTGTAAAAATACCCTGTGATGGTGCTCTCATTTCCGTGCTGGTGTGATGCTGCTGACTGGTCCTCTTTGGCTTTAAATATGATGCTGTCAGTACTGTGAATATTTCTTAATCAGCACTGAAGAGTGGCTGCCAGGAAAGTAGAAGTGGCTGTCTATCAGTCTTGCTTCTGCAGAAAGAGCGATTGTTTAAAGGGGGGGGGGGCTGTGTGACCTTTCCATTTTTCAAATGTGTATCTGTTTGCCAAGACTGTGTCATTCTTTGTAAGCATTTTGTTGTTCAAAACAAATCTTATACTGTGTTTTTTTTTTCTGCTCCCTTAGTATGTTGCCATTCAGCAGCCTCATACTAACAAGTAACAAAGCCACATGTAAGATCCATCTCGCAATAACAAGCAAGTGCATACATCCTATTTCTAAGACACAAGCAACTCTGTGGAAACAGGCAACGTGTTAGCGAGCTCTGCAGACAGGCCTGGGGTGGTCAGTCTGCAGAAGGAGCCCTACAATAACAAGTGCACTCTGGCTTTTGCTCACAAACAATCCTCCAAGAGTAAACAAGTGCAGGCAGGCTGATATTGCTGAGCAGCACCACAGCACCAAATGTGGTCCTCAGGAACAGCCTCTGCAGAACTAAGGCAGAAATACAGGCATGCAGAGAAACAGGTCTTGAGATAGCTAAGGATGAGAAAACGTTTTAAATCGTGAAGGACATACTTAAAACGCTCTAAAGCACTTTGAGAATACCAGGGCAATTATGAGGAACAGGGATAGCTAACAAACAGGCAGCTTATGTATTCTGTATATTGCTGTGCACTGCACTCAAACATATCTTTCATGGCATTCCTGATGAGAAGCCAACACAAATGCCACTCTGATTAATCAGGAAACTACCCAGCAACAACATGAAAAGTTTGCACAACATCAGCAAGCACACAACCTACTCTGAAAGATATCTGGGTGAGGAAAGGTGCTCCTTTCATCAATACAAAAAACCCTAAGGCTCAGTGCTTGCACAGATAATGAAGCCAAACATGTTTACACACCAGTGATCATTACACATGGTGATTAGGGGAGATCTTAGGTTAATTTTCATCTCAAGCACTCTGCTAGCCAACAGAGTGATGACCTGCTGCCCCACCTAACCTCTCCAGAGTGACAAGTCAGGTGCTCTTCCACAAGCTACAAGCCTGTCTTGTTCCTGGGGAAAACAAAGACTCTCAACATATATGATTAAAAAGGTCAATGAACCCCATACACTCAAACGGGTGTAATATGACCAGCTGAGCTAAAGCACAAATTCCTCTTGCTGGAAGTAAATAGCACACTGTTATCTCCCCAGGGGCCAGCCAATAACAGGAGGCATGTTCCCATTCACTCCACCAGTGTGTGATATGCTAGTGCTCTGCCTATAAATACAACAGCTTGGTTTTTGTTTTTGGTGTGCTTTTTTTTTTTTTTTTCTTTTAACGAGGCTGTGACAACTTCATCTCATCTGGGTACAACAAACATGCTTGAGTTGTGGCTACACAGCAGGGCTTTCTGTTGGGTGTGCACGTGGTGGTGTTTTCTCCACCACATGACCATATGTTGTACGGTCCTACTGCTCAGCGTGGCTGCATCTCTCCCAGTGCGTTAGGAGAAAATCAGGGCAGGAAATCCCAGTGGCAGCATGGGGACAGAGGACTTGGGGACATGCTCATTGAACTGCACCTGAACTAGAGACAGTGGGCTTTGGACAGTACTACAGCCCAGGGAGATCAAATGAGAAAGAAGCTAAGGCACTGGTAGGGGTGCAGAGGAAAGTTCCTTTTACAGTGTGAAATAATAAATATGACCATGACAAAAAGGCAATACTGGGCTCAGGATTCTGTCTTGGTACTATGCCAGCTAACCACGCTTTGTACGTTTAAAAATGACCTGGTCATTAATTTGTTACAGACTTGTGCTATGTGAACAAGGCCAAGTCTCTTGGATAAAGATGTTTTCTCTTGCAAGCCAACTGGAAATGCTTAGCATTTACTATTCACGGAGAAATCTGCTTGTCATATCTGTGACATTGCATTCCTCTCTGCACTGCCCACTCAGGACACCTCCCTGACAGTTAGACTGCAAGAACAACTTGGCTGCATCAAACCCAAAGTCCATCTGATCCACTGCTCTGTCTAGTGAGGGACACTGGTGGATGCTGAAGGTGGAATATACAATGTAGCTCTTGTATATGACGATCTTTTTCTTACTGTATCCTCTAAAAAACAGCAAGCAATGCGGGCTTTCCTGAGTCAGAGTGTTGCATCTGGACTGTTGCATCTGCATCGTGTACAGCTCTGTTTTCCAGGCATTTATCTAATGTCTTTTTGAACTCATTTGGATCTAATTCTCTCAGGGAGACAAAAGGTAAAGTTATGGTAACTGGAGCTATTTATGTTACAAAGGAGACATGTAAGAAAGGGGTTAAAGCTAATGAATGGCTTTGGGAATGGACGGGACCTTTCTCAGAATAGAACAATAGGGTGCTTTTATGAATCCGGGAGGCAGAAAACACAAAACTATTAAAAAAGAAAGAACACTCTTTTGTATTATTCTGCATTAGCCTTCAGAACTCATTGCCACAAGATAGCACCCTGTGCTGGCTATAGAGAGCCTGTCTAGTCTTTTAGGTGATGCTAGTTAGCCAGAGGTGACTCCTGCACAGCTTATTGAATCAAGCAGACCATGACTTCAGGCAGCGTTCAGATGGGTGACTGGAACTGAATTTCAACTCCATCACCACTAAACAGGCTCAGAAACAGGGAAATTGCTATCAGAAACCTCCTTTGGTGAAGTATCAGGATAACAGACAGGGGTAAAATCACACATGAATGCTGACCATCTAGTTATGCTCATGACTGTCCTTGCTGGCCTCCACCTTCTAGGACAGGGAACAGCATCTGCTTCCCTTACCTGGGTTGCTGCTGGCTGACCGATGACCACCCATCCTGGACACTGCTGGTCACTGTGATGTGAGACGGAGACGTTGGAAGCCCACTGATCGAGGAAGCCTTTGGGAGTGTAAACGCCACAGTCTTTGATGCTGGTCATTTGCTCAAATTCCTCACATACTCCATCACCATCGTGGAAATAGCACCTGCTGGGTTCATCTGCCAGGAGAAACCAAAGAGAAATCAAAAAATGGCTACATGTCTGTGGCCGAGTTGCTAGGATCTAGTAACACCAGCGGTGGTGCATCTGCTGGCCCAGATCACTGGGGAGTGAAAGCATCGGTCACTTCTGGCCAGCAGCAGGGCACTTCTCAGAAAGTCAGTTTTTAGTCAGTTTTGTTATTGGGCAAAACCCTCAAACCATTTCTCAATGTGAAGGGTTTTCTGCTTATTTTTATCTATTTCCATTTAAAAGGATGGAGACAGAAGAAAGCAGAGATCGAAAATATATGGAAAGACAATGTGGGTGTTGGCATAACTCCACTGCCTTGGGTGGAAGATAGCCAACAGAGGGTCTGGTCTACAATGTTTCCCTTTTTGTTCTTAAAAGATATCTGCAAAACAACAACAGCATCTGTGAATTTAGGGATGGCAAAAACTGCCAAGTTCACAGCCACAGGACCAAGGGCCAACCAGATCTGTTTATGCAAGGCACAGATACAGTCCACATAGTGTGAGGGTAAGCTTGCCACATCCACACACGGCTTCAACCAGCATAACTCAGATTTGACCTGAAAGGATCAAAAGCAGCAGGAGACTTTATTATCCTTGTCCATTTATTCTGTGGCTTCTCTAATGAGACTGCCAACAAAGATGCCAAATTTTTGAGGTTGTTTCTGTAACATTGGCCCATTAAAAACTGAACCAGGATCCATCTACTCTTTTCAAACAGACTGCATAGCAATAATGACTTTCAGTCATTAGAGTACTCTGTGAAATGGAAACCTTTGACCTGTTGGTATCCTATTTTGTATTGTATTATCATTGCCAGTCCCCAGAGGTATCCAGTTCTGACAGCCTGTTGTATTTTTGTCTGGCAAATAAGCCTGCTGAAAAAACGGTAGGAAATTAGCCAGAGCTGCGAGCTGGGCTGATGGAAACGATCCCTAAGGAGAGTCCTGCCGGTAGCATTGGACTATCTCGAGCTAGGTGTCAGAAAATCCAACGGCTGCTCAATTTTGAGCTACTTCCAAACTACTAAATCCCCTGTTTATTTTTCCTCCTAGTTTACACAGTGAAATACCATCATGAGCCAGAAAAAAAAAATCAGTTTATTGCAATTCAATTATTTAATGACTTTTGCTCTTTTCCCCCCTCCCCTCCTCCCAATCCCCCGTGCAAAATTCTAGGTGCTTACGAGAGCGTGAACTTGAAAGAACGGAGAAGCCTATCAGGGAAGAAGGTCATTCTGCTTTCCTTTCATCACAACCTCTGCGGCCAACTCTTGTACGTGGATAACTGTGGGGAGCTGTGTGTTTGCCGGGCCAGCACTCCGAGCTGGCGAAAATGAGCCAGCGTGAGCCTGGAAGCCGTTCAGCCGTGCGAGCGCAGCGCTGTGTCTGAGCTAATATTCCAGGGGTGGCCAAACTGCTTGACCCTACAAGTCACATCTTAAACTCTTCATATGGCCGGGAGCCACCATATATATACCACACACCTCAAAGAGCTCTGAGGAGCAGCAGTCGGGGGGAGAGCTTCACAGGCGAGGCTGACAATGGCTCCCCAGGGTGCCCCATTACTCCACGGTGGGAGAGGGCCGGGGTGGATGTGCAGACGGGCTCTAATGCAACCCAGCAGGGCCGGCCCCAGTGGCCCCGCTGCCCAGCCTCCTCCTGATGCCAGCAGGGCCCTGCTGCCCATCATCCGACACTGGCCCTGCTGGGAACACGGCACTGGAACTGCTCGTGAACCGTGTGTGCCCTCAGAGCCCCAATTTGGGCATCCTTGCTGCACACCTTATTGCTCCACAGGGTTTGTTGGTGCTGGCCCAGCGCCACACAAGTGTGGGGTGGGAGAGACGCGGCCTGGGCCTGGTCAGCCCGAGGAAGGCGCAGAGCTCCGTGTAACGGAGGTTAGCTCTTGGTTCCCCTCACCTTATCCGTAAGCATCTCTTGCTCTGCGTGTCTCTGCAGAGAGCTGTCAAAGTGTAGGGCAGCTCTCTGCTGTGCCCAGGAACAGGGGGATGAAGCGAAGCAGCTCTCCCACCTCGCAGCACTGTGTCCCACTTTGAGCGAGAGCCTCAGCAGAAATCTCTGAGAAACGCTCGGCTCTGGGAAGACTGCGGTCAGCAATCAAAAATCCTCAAAAACAAATCCCAAACATATGAAAATATCTATTTTTGGAAAAAGAGTTTCTTTGTCATTTAATGAAAAGAGGCTTATTTCCGTAAAAAGAAAAAAAAAAAAAAAAAAAAGGAAAAGCAAAAGACCTACCATATTAAAAAGACCAAGCCTTCAGACCACGAACAGATGCACAGTCAGATAGACACTTCCAGTGACACACACTGGCACCCAAATACATCCTGCTACACACCCACACCGACAGAAGCACTGACACACAAACACATGTACGCTCTCTTTACACATCCCCGATGCAGCCACCCCACCGATGCAAACACACCCAGAAACTCACAGCCTAATTTTAGGCACACATATTCAGACAGTGTTTCCCTTGCCTCCCTGAAGCACGGACTTATTTTCACGATAGGCACTGAAGTAAGCACAACATTTATATAGCCAACATACTCCTGCACTGGCTCCAAATGTTCCCTCCTAATGCGATGATAAACGTAATGGGCTTCTGATAAGATCATGTGTTTGGGATAAAAGAATACTCAAGACCTACTCCAATCAGATGACTTAATTCATGCGCACATGGATGGGAAGGCAGCCTTGAATAGCTGTGATCCAGGCCAGTGTGTGATCCTAACAGAGGCTAATTTGTTCCTGATTATGCTTAAGACCCCAATAAATCTGTCTGCTCGGAGCCTGCAAAACCCGAGGGAGGAACAGAATGGAGAGACTGAGATGTCTGAATTAAATGGAGACTGCCTAAAAATGCTTAACAAAGCCTTACTGACCTGCATGGCCGCTCACCCTGCCGCCAGGTCTGCTGGCTGCATGGCCCCATGCCCAAAAACCGAGAGCAGATGAGGTACCTGCTCACCTCCTTGTGCTGTGAAAGATGGTAGGGGAAAGGGGACACGTCCCCTGCTCAGAGTCATGTCAAAGATGGGAACTTTTCCAAATCCTTCCCAGGCACTGACGAGGGGCCTGAAGAGCCCACATACAGCCCACGGCAGCCAGCTCTTCCTTCCGCAGGTGCTGAGCACCAGCTCTGCCTCCTGATCTGGCATGGGATGCTTGGTAGGTTAGAAGTCAGGTTTCACATTTTTATAAGTACAGTGAAAACCAACCAGATTGTTTCTTCCAAAGACTGCCCTCACAAAATATAAACTAACAGGCTTCTTCCCTTTCCACCAGCAGTGTGAAAGATCAGTTGAATCTAGAGAGTCCTACAGGCTCAGAGCTGTGGAGGGCAGTGTCAGGAGTGGTGTATCTCCTGTAAGCAGCAGCAAGCATCTTTATTTCCACAGTGGTGCAGAAGGCCTTTTCTGATCTTTTGTTGCCTACTGTTACGTTAAATGCATCCAGGGCCTTGATAATACAATCTAATTCTTGTCTCCACAGAGCTCTATAGGATACAAAGACCTGATGAAGTCCATGGTGATGTGCTGGGCACTCACGCCATGGAATACATTCATCAATACTGCGGACTTCTCACTTTAAAATCGAATCTGATTTGAGTAATGTATGGAGGAAGAGAACGTGAAGTAAATCTGATTTGTCCTCAAGGAGAAATGACTTCAAAAAATTAAAAAACAGTTGCCTGGAAATCCAGCTTAAACCTAGAACAGAAAAATGTCTGCAGGCGTAGCACCTGGCAGCAAGAGACAGCGTCCCTGGGGACTGACAACAGATGCTGAAGGATCCTGAGCTGAACTCGGGGAACGTGTATTCATTCAGGCAGTCAGAGCTCCTTTTCCCTGACAAAGCCATCACTGAAGGCACCAAAACGTCAGAGCCAAACCAAAGTCCCTCTCTTGCCCCTGTTTTAGGCTAGTGGAAGAAAGAAATCTCTGGTTTAGCAGAGAAATCTGTCACACCCGGGAATTGCTGAACACTACATGGCAGCCATCAACCTGGAGAAGGGGGATTTGTGGGGGAAACATCGGCAAGACCTGGCTTGTTTCCTAAAATTGCCAATTGTAATTGGACTTCAAGATCTGGAACAATTGTGGGGCTATTGTGCATTGCACAGAAAATGATGCGAGCTCTGTTTGTCTTTGCCTCTTAAAGATGCTCAAGCCAGTGCGAAACACAGCCTTTTGCACCAAAATACAGCCCCTCCAGGGCTTAGAGATAAAAGAGGCACCAGGTAAGGAAGAAGACTGGGAGAGAGGCCAGGGAGCACCTACCAGACCCTGCCAGGGCCAGCAGGTAACTCCCCATCACCTGCCTAAAGCGAGGCCAGAAAAAAACAAGTGACACAAATCAAGTCTGAAACGCATCAGGAAGCAGACATGCAGGATATACACTTATCTGTGATAGGCAGCCTTCCACCTCATTAAAAAAAAAAAAAAAAAAAGAGAGAGAGAGAGAGAGATAAAGAGATCCACTTCATAGCACAGGGCACATCCTCCGATGAGGCTTTTAGTGTCCGAGCTGCATGGTCAAAGTGCTGGGGACAGACACTCAGGGCGGCTTCCTGTTTTCAGCTAGGATGCAGTGATTGGCATCAGCATAGTCTTCTTTTGTGCAATAACTACAATTATTTTTTTTAAAGGCCAGACAAAAAAAAAAAAAAAAAAAAAAAGTATTTTTAAGCTCAGCTGTTTACTTAGGGATGCTTCCAACTATAACAAGCCTCATGCCACATAACTATTCGTCCGAGGGAAAAAGAAAAAAAAAAAAAGAAAAAAGGGGGGGACACAAAAATGCAGAAGCATTGTCTCAGAGTAACAAATTCTTGGAACAGAGTGAGCTTCACATTTTAACCCCTGAAAGGTCCGTTCAGACCTTGCAGGGAGGCAAAGGCATGTGGGCCCTTTTGGCTGTGGTGAGGGTCAGATCACAGGCTCGCCGAAGTCAGCAGCTTCTGTAGAAGTGGGATTTTACCCGTGTCACCTAATCAGCATCTCCAGCACTAGTATTTGTGTCCACAGATGAGAAGAAAAGCATCCAGAGGTTTCTGTTGCAAAAGCAGGAATAACTCCAGCGCAGCTCACACGAGACCAGTGGCTGAGTGATCGCAGAACCTGCACCATTTGTTTCGGTGAGCGTTTCACCTTTGGCTTCAGTGGGAACAGGGTGAGTAACGTGGCCTTCTGCCAGGGTATCTGCTGATCTCTTCTCTAACACTGAAGAAGCCAGAGACAGAGATACTTCCTGCTGCATTAAAACAGTCGAGAGCTATTTTCCTTCCTGGATATCCTGATTTGCAAAGAGGAAAACCACCACGCAGAGCTCGGGCAGACCTCTGCGAATAAAGTTGCGTATCAATAAATTGTGACGTTTTTCTTCAATGAAATAAAGCAGACACCTTGGAAATGAAGTAAACGTGGGTGTTGCAATCTACTGCGGAACATCCAGGGGCCTCGCAGGAGGCTGTTTTCCGTACAATATGACAATTGTGTCTGAGCATCTCCTGAACCTAGCAGGGCCGATATAACGTGCTTGCAGAGCACGGCTCCCTGGTAATTCAGCTGCTTTGTGGAAATACATTCCTGGGCTTGTCCTTTGTCTGGCGTGACTCGGCTCATCGGTATGATATAGCGGTCAGAGCACAATAATTATGCAATTGATCTGTGTGCTGCAGACAGATACAATTACAACTCCCTCACAGAGCCCGGCTCTGAAACTTGATATTTCACCTCCAAGAACACAAGCCTCTGTCACTTAAGAGAAAGGATATTTTGCATTGCTGGCAGTGGTAGGAAGACCTTATCTGCTCTGCGGATAGCCAACAGGAGCCAACACGGCCTTCCCCCCACGCCAGGCATGTTAGAAAAGCACTACAACACGCCTCCTCTTCCACCTACCCTTGTTTCCCTCTCTGTGTGTTCGAATAAATCAGAAAAGCAGTGCTGATAATACTTCAGTATTTCCTCAGACTTGCACAGGCTTATTAGCTACGCTTGGAGACTGTTCAACTGAAAATTTTGAGATTTCTGTTGCACAAGGCAGCAACCGCTACAACCACAAAAAGGCTGGCCGGAGCAGCCCTTTGCGACACCTGGCCCGCCTGCTTCAGAGGCTGGGAAGGAGCCCAGGAGAAAACAAAACAAAACAAAACACAGCACACAACTTTGATGCCACTCACTAAGGAAAACAAACATCTTGTTTGTGTGTGTGGTTGGATGTTATTGCAAAGGCAGGTCTTGTGCTCAGCATCATCCTCTGAGCACAGCAAGCCGCTGTTGAGTCACGGAGGATGCTCTAAGGAGGGAAGCATGACCAGCCGTGGAAGCCTCTTTGATCCGTAAAGAGAGTAATGCGAGAGGGATGCAACAAGCAGAGGAGCAATTCTCTGCTGGGCTCTCACTCTAGCCATGTCCTAAACACCAAAGCTGGATTGAGCTGGGCTGGAGTCACTGGCCGAGAGAAAAATGTAGGCAAATGCCACCCCAGCCCACACTCTCCCCCACAAAAAAGCGTTTTGCTGCCTGAGATGCCTGCGCTCTCTTCTCTGTGGTTCAGCTGGCCCTGCTAAGACGGCACTATTAATGATGACAGTCTGAAAATCACTTTAAGAGACTTTATGACGATGCTGTTATTTGGCAAGTTACTAACTTGCCAAATGAGTGCTTAGACATTTTGGAACATGTAGCCACACTCCCATGAGCTGCAGGAAACAGTCAGCTTCAAAGTATTTGCCTTAAGCTGAAGGATTCACACAAATATTATCTGAATAGCTCCAGTCAGTAAATTAATTGCTATCCGTTATGAAATCCTGCTATAGATCCTCAGCTTCTTTATCGACAGCACTCCTTCCCAAGCTACTTGCTCAATGCTCTGCTCTTATTGATGTCCTGTGAGATGCTGAGCTTCCCTCGCCGGGCGGCTGGGTTTCTCCCGTGCTGCTGTTCTGCTGAGAGCCCTCTGTGGGGCCAGCCAGGGCCTATTTGGTGTTTGTGGGAGAAAACACCATTTGCTGCTGCGTGGGGCTGCGGTTTCGGCAGTCAAAGCTGTGTTCCCGTGCAGGGGTATGAGGAGGGGAGGGGGCCTGGCTGGGAGCGAGGCGCGCTCTCAAAGCATGCCCACAATGAATATGGATGGTCATCCATCAATTTATTTTAAGCACATTACTCCTCTGTCAGAAAGGGAAAAAAAGGAAAAAGAAAGAAAGGAAAGAAAAGACATATAAAATTAGGTTTGTGTCACTCATTTAACACTGCAATTTCCCTAGAGGATTATGCACCAAACAGAGATAGCAAGCTCATGAATATTAATCATTTCCCTGAATGCAATGCAGCCCTCCAAACAATAAGATTAGGGGAAAGTGCTATGCTTAATTTATGGATAATGGGAGAGGTAAAGGATAGAGCTCCCACAAAGGTAAGGCTCACAGCTGGAGAGAGAGGCCTCTGAGGAGGAGAATGACAGATCCAGATTTGTAAGGTAGCAGAAAAACATTTGGGGCCAAGCAGAAGCAAAAGAAAAGGTGCTAACAGAGCGTTGTCAAATTAAAATCATACTTCTCTCTGAACAACCACTGGTGACTAATGCTGTGAGCATGCCAGAAATCGGTGGTAAATTCAAGAGTTAGATATGTTTATTTTCTGTTTTCCTCTGCCCTGTGCCTTTATTTTGTGTTTCACATCCCAGAGGCCCCCATCCAACAACCCACGGAAACATGTGCCTCACTGGAAAGCTCGCCTTCCTCGGCGCGACTGCTCACACGTCGAAGGCAGAGGCAGTGCTGCCCTGCCTGGCTGCACAAAGCCTTTCGTGAGGAGTCCCTCATAAGCAAAGGAGATAAAGTACAGCAATAACACCACCAATAAGATGTGACTGAAAACCCCAGAAATTACCAGGCAAACTTAAGGCGAGATAGAAGTTCTGCAGCTACTTTCCAGCCGGGTTTCAATACGTCTATCAGTCTTTACTCATCTCTTTTCATATTAATCTCTCCCCCCCTCCCTTCTTTTACATTGATCTCTGCATCTTTTCTATTATATCCTTCTCTTTCTTCAGCACTGGAGAGCTAAATCAATGCATAAAGCACATCACACTCAACAAAAGGAATGCAAATGAAAGCAGCGCTCTTTTTCAATGTCCGCACATATATCTGGGTGCATGTGTACGGTGTTTGTGTGTGGGAGAGTGCATACCAAGGACAAGGTGCTCAGCTGCTTGTTAGACACCCATTTCTCAACAGTCCGCCGGGAACAGATCAAGTGCTAAAAAGCTCTGGGTTCACACAACTGCAAATCATAACTCTTGTGACCAGGGCCCGTTTTACATGGGATTCATTGGCTTGAACTTGGCTGGGATCCTCAGTAATCACAAAAATCAGGTGTCCCGGGAGTGAATAAGAACAAGGTGAAAGGAAAGCAGCCAAGAGGTAGGAGAGGGGCGCATCCGTCACAGCGGACAAGACTCTGACTCGCTGCTCTCCTACGAATCAAAAGGCAAAGTGAGACTTCCCCGTGGGACCCAGTTCTGGGCAGAGGAGATAAAATATGCAAAATCTGCTAAGCAAGGGGAAAAAAAAGTATAGATGATAAATTTCAGGATGGGAAGGGTGAGTGTACCACAGGACTTAAAAAAAAAAAAAAAAAAAAAGAAAGAAAAGGAGCCCTGCCAGATGCTTTAATTAATTAATTAATTAATCTCACTGTCGCTCTTCAGCATGTTGCAGGAAGAAAACGCTATTAATCTTATCTGTTTTCTTTTACTCGGCTTTGTGTTCAGAGAAGGCCAGGACAGCCTGACAGTAAAGACCACACAGTTTTCTTCCCTGCCTCCCTCCTTCCTTCCCCCGCGCCCCTCCTCCCGTGGCAGAGCAGATTGATCCCCTGTTATCTGATTAGAGAGGAAAGGAGGAGGGAAAACAAAACCAAGGGAAAAAAAAAGTCTAATTTTATTACAGGCACTAGCGCAAAGTGTCTTGAGAGCCTTCTGCCATTTATTCAATGGAAAGCTGGACCAATAAAAAAAAGCA
Source organism: Aythya ferina (assembly GCF_964211825.1). Classification (NCBI taxonomy): domain Eukaryota; kingdom Metazoa; phylum Chordata; class Aves; order Anseriformes; family Anatidae; genus Aythya; species Aythya ferina. Next base: position 8,422,567 of record NC_140318.1, read on the forward strand.
CATAAACCTCATGATCCTAAAAGGCAGACAGAGCAAGAGAGACAGAAGGACACCTGCAAACGGGCAGCCTCCATCCTTGGAGATAGCCAGCACAGCTGGCCATGAGCCTGAGCGATGTGCTCCAACTTTGAAGCTGGATCTAGCTTTGAAGTTAGCCCTGCTTGGACCGGAGACCTCCAGAGACTCCTTCCAGCCGAAATTATTCTCTGATTCATGGCTCTAAATGTAAAGCTTTATGGTGATTGCTTGTTCTGTTGTATTTCTCTTCTATCAAAGGAGGTGACGTGAGGTCTCTGCTGTGGATGTGAGAAGCCCACTCGGGCTTTGCTATCAAACCTCCTGCTATGGGACCTCGGTGACGCCCCTTCGGTCCTGCCTTTGCAACCCAAATGTTTAGCGATTATTTTCTGCCATGTGGGACCCCATCCTGCAGACAATTTGTGACAAGCATTGCATTCACTATTGTGGTTAGATTTGCTGAAGTCTAAAGAATGCCTTGTGGTAGTTCAGAAACAAGCCTGGAAGGAAACATTTGCAAGATCAAACCCTGAGGCCCCAATTCAGCAAAGCCTCTGAACATGTGTTTGAGGCTCGCTGAATTCTTTGGTGAAGAGGAGTGATTCCTGGGGCTCTAAAAGGCTACATAGTACAACTACAACATCACTGCAAAAATAACACTGTCTGAAATAATTACTTGTTGTCCTACAGGATTATAACATATGTCAGCCTCATAAACATGGAAATATATTACACTTATTTTTCTCTCCTCCTCAAACAGGGGCCCAAGCATTCTGTATTTTCCAAGAAAACATCCCACCAGTCTCAATGAAGGCTTTTGTTTGGCTAAAGACAGAGGACCCAGACTAATATTATTAGATTATGGAGAATGATGAATTTCTGTTCTTTATTATTATTATGTAATATGTCCTGTCACTCACTTCCCCATTACTTTTATGCTTTTCACAAGTCTTTAATGCTTGTTATGTTAAAACAGAATAAAAAGCTGTGCTCTTCATTTGCCCAAAAGATTCAGCAGCAGTTTCTCTCTATTTTTTACTGTCCTAATTCAAGACGGTCCAGCACCCATAGAGTCCAATAGGGCCTGTCTCATGTATTTCCTTCTCTGACTGCACCTTTCCCAGGGATTTGGTGAAGGCAACACCTCCCAACACAACAGCAGCCAGTCTGCTCCCACAGACCTGCCAGCACACGGAGGCCATCAGCACCACAACAGTCACACTACCACAGTTGTACAGTCATACAATGAAACATTTTTGAAGACTGGGTCCATGCACCTTGCCACTGATTTAGTTAATTTGATTTACTGACAGAAATCCTCACTTTTGGGATTTCACAAACAACCAATTGGATTTCCTTCACTTTTGTAATGCAGGACCTGTGCAAAACCACAGCCTCCTGAAGCTCATCAAACCCAAACAACTTGTTACCCCTGGGATTCCGCTTTCCTTTTCAACAGAAGCAAACCTGAAAAAAAACTTTCCCTCTGTGATGACATAGAATTACCTGAGTTTATACTGCAATTACTTATTTTTTTAGTCACATTGCTGTCAGACAGGTTTTTTCCATATTCACAACCAGCTCTGCAGCTTGTACTGGAGATGAACACGCACACAGGGTCCTGCACTCACCTGTCACAACACCGCCGTGTGCTCCAAGGGTCAGGACTCCAGTGTGGGGACATGCTGGGAACACGATGCAGCTCCTGCCCAGCCCACCCAGCCTGGTTTCCCTGAGAACCAGTGAGCACAGGGGAGGACCTGGCTGATGTCCTAACGTAAAGCTGGGATGTGGCCAAAGCACCAACCTGGACCAGGCAACTCAGGCCTGCTGCTGAGCAGGGTGAGACACACGCAGCTGTACAACTACAACTCAAATCCTTGCCACAACCAGCCTTGGACTACGCCTGGCTTTTGGAGAATCCAAAACATTTGCTTTAGTGTTTATTTCGCTTTCAAAATATTATGACTAATTTCTTTCAGTGTTTGAGGTCTAATTCAGCAAGTTACTTGAAACACAAACGTGACTTCAAGACCACCAATAGTCACAATTAGCCTTGACCATAAATATTCTCAAATTTCAATAGAGTGATTTACATATGGAAATAAGTACATCACCAAATCAGGCCTCAAGTCTCACTGCGTGGGCTGCTGAAGTAAAAATGTAGTAGTTGAGACAAGCAGTCCCCAGCCTACCACCCAAGGGAAACGTGTTGCCTGTGAGATCCTTTATATGTTGCTCCAGCCACAAGAGATAATCATCAGATTGCCAAAAAGAGCAAATTTCCGTCTTGCCAACATTGTATTATTTTGCTTAGGACCAATGCCCTGAGCTGCAGGCATGGGATCATTGTCTGTCCCATCTAGAGTATTTGCTTGGTTGATCTAGATAAGGAATCTGTTAAACCTCTTGGGAAAAGGCCAACCCTTCATAAACATTAACTTTGGTTTTAGAAGGTTTGCATGCTTCATCCTTCTCCAGGCCTTGCTGAGTCCAGTTTGGGAAATGCAATCCCAGAACTCAAAACTGCCCCACACAAGGTGCTGCATAAATTGGTCTTTTCCCTTCTCTGCCCCCAGCATTCCTAGAGAGTTTAATAAATATGTAAAGCTCACAACTGCAGCCCTGCTATCCCAGATAGCTCGAGCATCTTCCGGCCATTGTGCTTACAGGTTTTGCTAATCAGAGCAAACCAGGCTTGCAAATGAAATCTGATTAAGTAGTTTTCACCTCTCAAAAAGGGGATTAGCCAGACCTTTGATCCTCAGATATTGATTTGCAACTCAAAGGAGGTGTGACCTCAGCTGGACTTGCTTCTGGTCTCAGTCCCTTCCCCTTTCACTCCTCCTCCTGTTTACCAGAAAAAATCAGTTCATGTCTTCTCACGTAGCCAGATCTAAAGCCTATTGAAACCAGTGGAAAGCCACCCACTGACTTCAATGGGCTTTGGATCAGTCCCACAATGGCTGACTTAGCCTTAAGTCCGAGGCTGTTTCAAAGCCAGCAGAACCAATTTCCCATCAAAATGACCAGAAGCTGGGAAGATATGTTCGCCTTTCAGACCTACAAATTCCACCTTTTTTCCCTCTTCCATGACAACTCTTCATCTGGAAATGCTGAAAATGCTGTTGATTTTTCCTTGCATTTTGCGTAGAGCTGTTGCCCACCGTGAGTGGAAAGGCTCCGAGACAGACTTACCGATGCAATTAAAGGATAACTCCTGCAGGCAGAATAGGGAGCAGCCATCACCGTTGATCTTATTCATGTCATCACATTCTTCCCCCAGGTCTCTGCAGGCAGGGCACAAACGAGCAAAAAGGAGTCAGATGGCAAATGGCATCATCCCGATGATCGCTGTAACCCCTCTGCAGAACCCCAAAGCCTTGAAATCCAGTACAGCAGCGTTATGAGCCAACCCTGAAAACTCCTCTCCCTTCCTCCTCCAGCCCTAACTTTCATCATTCCTGGTTCACAAGCTTGCCTGGCCACTTCTCTCCTGCACATGTGGATACCACTTGCTGTTCTCTGATGAGGATATGAGCAACTTCCTTCATAGCTGGTGCGGCTGCAACTCAGCAGGTGGGGAGAAAGAGAACAGTAATCTCTGAAACCCTTTGTATTAAATCTGGAAAGGCCAGCCTGTGACCCCAGCACAGGAATAACAAGGTATGAAGCCCAGTGCTGGGCTATTCCAGGTGACAGCACTCAGAGGGGAGCAGTCAGCAGGGTGGTGTTGGGGATGGGGTCCTGCCTTGCTCCAGACCACACTGTTGCAGAGGCACGCGGGGAGAAGAGTGCGAACCAGATGAGAAAGGGGCTGCCACAGCTGCAAGTGGGGCCACAACCAACCAAGCTGTGACACAGTCTGGTTCCTGCTCGCTCCTGAGGCAGCTCAGCTATTGTTCGACGCTTGCTGCAAAGCCACAAGTGATGTTTTAGGAATGTGCAAACATAACAGTAGGAGAAAAGTTATGGAAAGCAAAATTAATCTGTCTTTCTCCACCTCTCTCTCCAAGACTGCCCTGGATTTATATGTTGTTTGATTGTTCTCTTTGATTTCCCTGCCTGTTGGGCCTCATCCTGCAAATACTTGCTGCCAGGTGTATCATCTGACAGAGTTGTGTTGTGTGATTGCTGATCAGCATTATTTAAGAAAATAATACTGTCTGGATTAAGCACTTGCTTGTTGTTACTTCCATCATGTAAATAATTAAATTATCTAATGCCAGGAAGCTTTGAAGCAGGTGGCCTTAAGGTCCAACATAGTAAAAGAATAAACCCTAACATAGTTGTGAATGATTGTTTTACATTTTCAGTGGTCTGGGGATTGGCAGCTGGTGAGAGGGAGGGGCTGACCGAGCACACGCAATTCCCAGCGCTCTCTCTCTAAGGCCAAGTCTATCACTTCCAAATGCATCCCAGCTCCAGTGATCGGTCGAACAAGAGGATGTATCAGGAACCCGGCCGGCCAGATAGCAGGGGTTTTACCCTGCCCACCAGCTGCCAGGTACGTGGGGCTTCATGTGTAACAACAGCGCCAAAGACAGTGTGAACTTTTCTAGCAATGCTCTATATAGGAAATGTCATATAAACGTATATATATATGCAATATGCATACACAAACAGCATAAACAGCATATAGCGTACTTTCATATCGATCCTGCTGTCTGGACTCCATTATCTGTATCTCTGTCTGTATCTACTGGTGCCAGGATAGCAGGGCCTAAGTTCCAATTAAATGTCATCATCCTGGTAATCATCAAGCACATGAGTCATTATCTACAGATGAGAGCCGGCCTAAGCTAAGGAGACATCAGAGGTCATCACTTTCTTTCTAGTCTCGGATCCTGGCTGAGTAGATGTGCTCAGATTTATCTGTTTGCTCGCTCCAGACTTACGTTTGGATAATCCCGTCTCCGCAGTATCCACTTCCAGAGATATACACAAGCGCGGGGGAAGGCTCACTCTCCTCTGCCCCGGAAACAATGACGACCTGGTACGTGTACGTGGTCCCGTCGCTCAGTTCCCTGCAACACAAGGGGAAATACTAAGTGATTGTACAACAAAGGCAGTAACAAAGGGTGGAGAAGGAGCTACTGAAATGGGGGCTGGCCACCAAAAAAGCAAGTCTTAGATCGGTCAGGCCCTCAGAACATTCCTACCTCATTTTGATGGGAACAGTTTTTGTTGTGGTGCCTTTTTGCTGTGAGCACCGTCAGTGCCCTGTATGTCCACGCTTGATTTAGGCCCAGCTCTGAGCACAAACAGGTGCAACTCTTGGCTATTTGACATAAAACTACTTGCTGATGACAACCATGCAAGTTGGGGCACTGGTGCCTAGGCCCGGCCTTGTGCAGCGCCAAGTGGTGTGGTGCCAGAGTTACTGACCGGCAGCAGTGCCTCAGAAACCAGCCCCGGGCTTTGTGTGCTCGGCCTCGGGGCACTGCTGCTCCTGTCCCTCCACAGCAGGGATGGCATCACCTGCAAGTTGGTGCTGCTCAAGGAACTCCAGATACTCTGCAAACATTGATTACTTCCTCACCAGCCCCACGCTCAGTCCAACCTCAGCTGGGGCTAGTGGGAATTTACCTTTTGATTTAAGACAGAATTGGACCAGGGCTGTTTCAGTGACAGACAAATGTGTTATCTGCTTTGTGAGGGTATTAGAACAGTAGAGTTTAAAAGGTTTCTTCATCTCCAGGACAGTGCAAATATAGGATCTGAACCATGGTACCAGATCATGGCATTACTATCTAAACATTCACATAAAGAATTATCAAACTGCTACGTGTTTATGCAAAACCTTAATCGCTTAAATCCCGTGCATCGGTAAATGAGAAGTGATTTTATGTGTAATACAAAAATAATAAAAGCCTAATATAATAGATTAGCTTGAACAATGTCTTTGGCTTTATCAGAACTCAAAATGTTCCACAAAGAACCTCATTACTATCAGCCTCATTGTGCTGATTTGTAAAGCCACGGAGCAGGGAAGGCAACACGATTTGCCTGAAGTCATCCATCAGGCTGCTGGCAGAGGCCACACCACAGCCCGGCTCCCTCCTAACCCATGCCAGGCCTCTACTCACTGCACTCGCATTGCCCCAATTACCGAGAGCAATATAGATGTCTTTCTGTCACAGGAGCTTGGGCAGAAGCGTGTATTAATGAAGTGTGTACTACGAAGAGGTATATCTGCTACACAGAGCAACAAGCCGCTGAAGTAGGTATCAATGGACTGTAGTTACGGAAATACTCAAGTTCGCGAAATAACGACCTCCTTACAACATTCATTAAATTAACGAGCATGACTTAAGCTCAGGTACTACACACGACATTTTTCAACAATGCTGTTTCTGTGTGCTTACAACACAGGGATGCGATTCTTTGTTACTGCACTTTAAATTGGGGATAAAATGCAGTGGAACAAAACCACCTCACAAGTGTTTTCTTACTGCTTCTTCACCCGACTCCTGTCAGCAGTAGCCTGTAGTGCCTATTAGGTAAACTTGAGAGAATTCAGGCAGCACCAGCAAGATCTTAGTTGCTCTAGAGATCGGGGAGATATCTACCTAGATATTAGTATAAGTGTTTATTTAATTAAAGTGAAAATTCTCAATCTTCCACCCTAGTAATATCCTGAATAAAATGGTCCTAAGAGCCAACCAGAAAAAGAAATGACATGAACTAATTTCAGCAGCCAAACACACTCTGATGCATAATACTGGGGGCTTCCTCTAGATTTCCCTCCTGGATAAAACCACTGATTAAGATGGGAAGCTTCTGCTATATACTGATAAAGTGAAAGTAGAGGCAAGCTTTGATTATTAAAGGATGGTTATTTCTCAAGTTCTTTCTAAAAACCATAAAATATTTAAGATTAACAACCATATTTGCAAAAATTTAGATTTTGCCACTGAATATCTGCTAACCACAAAAACGTTCACTTCTTAGAAAAAACTTCATACAAATGAACAGTTCAGGCAGCTATAACAGCTACAAAATAAACAAACCAACAGTGCTTTCTGATGTACTGCGATGACATGCGCAAGTGTCAAACACTTGCAGAAGTTTTCGAATTCTGACTTTGCGTATGATTTCCACCAACAGGTGATGGACAGGCATTCAGCTCACAGCAGAAAGTGTGTCTCTGCGAGCGTGTTTTAGTGTGTGGGAGTGTTTGTGTATGCTTGTGTATACATGTAAGCAAACCGAAAACAGGAAAAGTTCACATTTGTTTATGTACAGGGTGGGAAGTTGGCAGAACATAATGGAAGAAGATATAGCACTAAATTAAGCACAGGGGAGAATATGGTGTTTATGAATTATTAGGTGATTGGAGATGAATGTGTATGTGGGTGAATAAGACAGAAAACTGGAAATGAATGCTATTAGGTGGGGAGAGTTCTGGCGTATTTACTTATATGGGCTGTGAACACACAACTCCATTTGCAGAGAGCATGCTACGCACGTCAGAGAAGAATGACTTCAAGCACTGTGGTCTAATCCTGTCACCTGCTCCCTGCTGCCGAGGGGAGATCCCAGCTGCAGCCTGCTGCGAACACAAAGCTCTTGGAGAAGTGCTACGCCTTCACAGGCTTGGGATCCTTACAGTTTAGTGACAGAAAATAATTAAAAAAAAAAAAACAAAAAAACATACAGTGAGCAAAATATCCAATGCCTTACTCATACATTTCAGTATGTGTGCAGCCTGGCTCCCCTTACTTCTACAAAACTCAGGTACAAAATAGCCACTTGCTGATTTGTGCTCACAATGCCCCATGAGCTCTGAATGTAATACCCTTGTCTTAGGCTGCAATACAGAGAAAGACGATGACGAATGCTTAGGGACATACAGGCACTGCAAAACAAAGACAGGAATGGGAGACAGTGCCCCGTGCAGCCATGGCATGAACCATCACCGTCCTCATCCCTGCTCCCCTTCTGGACAGCCCAGCTGAGAGCAACCTCGCATTTCACAACCTCCAGGCTGTCACAGCCAGGGCAGGACCAACAAAGCGACCCGCCATGCCCAGAGAATGGCTGGCAGAGATAAGAAGGGGGAGCACGGCTGCTCCAGCATCACCACGCAGCCCCAGCTGGAGGTTTGCCTGGACTGGGGCAAGAAAGTCATGTCAGAAATTCAAACTCAAGCCACTGAGCTTTCAGCTCACCCTGGCCCAGTGCAACCAGCAGCAAAACCCTGATGGCAGCTGACTGTCTGACCTGGTAAATGTATGGCATCTGCAGCTACTCAGATTGTTAGCATTCCTTCACAGTACCCACATTTCAGAAAAATATACCTGCTAAAGGGAAGGTAGGTGCAATACTTAGGGCAGTAACTCAGTACCAGAGTGAGGAAGAAGTGCAGGAAGGAAGGGAAAAAAAAGAGAATTTATTCTCTCCTATATAGTTATGGAGCACCAAGGTTGATGTTACAGACTCTATCTGGAGATGTCAGCAAGACAAGTGCTGCTCCAAGCGGTGATAAAAGCAAGATTTTGACCATTAATTTTCCCTCCCGCCTGCCCTCGCAGCCGATGGCACTGAGAGCGATAACACGCTCTTTCCACTCCGCTGTCAGCCAGGTCCGACACGCACCGCCTTCACGCGATGCTGCTTAAGGAAGTGAGACAGAAGAACATCTTTAACATTAAGGATGTGAACAAACACTCTTTTAAATTTATATCTATGGTCTTTTAATGACCTTTTCGAGAACTGAGTAAGCCGCATTGATCGCTGCAGCTTCCGCCCGTGGGGAGGCAGTCTTATTAAAAAGCAATGACTCAAGCCCTCTGCTTAGAGGGGGAATTAGAGCGTGCCGTGCAAAATACCATGAGGGCTACTCTTCTGTCTGCTGTGGCAAGTGGCAGATCCAGGGTCGGAAATATAAAACCTTCTAATTCTTTTCCTGTTTTCTCTGCAGAGGCCAGGCAGTTGAGTTCAACTTGCTGTGTCCTGTGGGTGAGGGACGTTTGCTTTCAGACTGCATGTTCCTGTAAACCAGGAACCTCTGGGAAGTAGTTTTGTACTCAGACCAAGGTGGGTTTAAAGGATGATTGAATTTACAGGTGCAATATAGATGCCCTGCTGAACCTCAAGTGCCAGCAGACCTGCAAGGGCTGACACAGTCCCACCAGTTCTGTGCCCATGGTAGGGCTGCAGCACCCAAGGACATGGCATGGCTCTTGAGATGCAGTGAAAGCACTGGGGGAAAGCAAGTGGCCTGCTCCCTTCTCCCTACCATAGTGGCTTTTCCTACTACAAATAAGAGCATAAAGTGTTTTTTTTTTTCTTTTTTTTTTTTTTTTTTTTTTTTTTTTTTTTTAACAGAACAGACTCCTGTTTCCAACAAAATTAAAAATATCCTTAGGGCTGATCCCAGTTTCTGCCCTATGAAAACACAAATGGCCATAAAGCAATGAAAGCAGACAGTGTTCCTGTTATTTAAGGACAAGATGACAAGGTCTTAGGCATCTCCAGCTAAATTATGTCTGTCAGAGGAACTGTTATGTGAAACATGCAAATCCTGCATCCCAAGCATCCTCGCAAAGGACCCATCTTGCTTTGGTCTTCAATAGGCTCCAAAGCCTTGAGCCAAAAGACGGTGTTTCCTGAACAGCTCTCTGCAGCCAGTGTGAGCCCGGTCTGCCAACAATCCCCATGTCCCTCTAACACCGTGTCCCTCTAACACCGTCGCCTTTGCTCTTCTTCTCTAGCAAGGAAGCCTCCCTGAGCAAAACAGGAAATCTGCTGGCAGCAAATAGCCACAACTCCCATTGGCAGTGGTTGCAATGCTTTCGACCAGCTGCTCTAAGCGGGCTGAGTATGAGGATGCACAGCAGAGCTGAAAGTCTGTGTTGCCTCCAGTCCTGCTCTCCGCAGCCTGGAGCTGTCCAGTCGATTCTCCCTGTGCTGCTCACAGTCATGCACAGGCACCCAAACACCCAAGGTCATCTACAGAGGTCCCAAATACCCCAAAAGTTCACTAATTCACCGCTCAGATATGGTTGGAGCCTCTCAGCCCCACGCAGTGACCTGGGCACCCTGCTTCTGGCTCCAAGGAGTTGAGCACTGCTCCCGTCACTGCTGCTCATGAACCTCTGCTGGGTTTTGCCTCTCAGTGATGCCACTGTGGTGTTTGCAGGATCCCCTGCCTTCAGGTGCTCCAAAAGCAACGGATAAAGAGCAACTCAGGGGAAGAGGTCATTTCAGGACAGATTCGCTCCCCGGCTGCCCTCCTTTTTCCTGCATTGCCATTGACTGTCTATATAGGACCGTTCTTTCATCTTCTCCTCTCTCACACGCACTCCCCTCGCCTTGCCTTTCCTTCTTTTAATAAAAATGGCATGACAAGCACGGCAGAAGATAATGAAGAGAATTCCTGCCCGACTCTGCAGTTGGGAGAAAGGAGGGGTGGGATCCTGTAAACAAAAGAAGGACGGCAAAAATCCAGAGCTCTTGCACGGGCTGTTTTTTCAGCTGCACTCCGATCTCTGGCTGTTTGGATAAGCCCAGCAACACGGCAGGTGCAAAGGCCTCAGAACAAGGCTCCTGGCCCTCTCTGGCTGACTCAGAAGACATAAATACCTAGAAAGCAACCTTGGAGAAGCTTTTCACTCTACTCCTGATAAGTTAGGTCCCAACAGAGGCAGTGGGTTTGCTCTGTGCCCTCTAGCTTTCTTTTATGATTTGCTCGTTTATGAGCAAACCAAAACAGGGCAGTGGAAGTATCACGTGAGTGTCCATTGTCTGGATGTGAGGATGGGGACTGGACGGTGGATTTCTGCTCCCAAGCCTTGCTTAAACATGGACAGGGCTTTTCCAGGGAAGGACAACAGGGCAGCATTGGGCCTGAACAGATCATGACAGGTGAACTCTTTCTGCTATGAGATTGCTTAGCTACCTGAAGGCCAGCATTTCACCATTCAATGCAGGTGCATCAAGATGATGGCCAAATTCAATTTTTGCTTCCAGCTGTGTGAAGAAGGCATTTCCAGTAACACCTAACATAACCACCTCACCCGTTTCTGTGACACCAGAAAGACCTCATGCATTCAAGGTTGAAGTCAAAGGCTGAGCAATCAAATCTGGTAGAAAAAGGACAATATCCTTTGCTCCACAAAATACTTCCACAAACCAAAGTCACCACCACCTCTCATAACTGCCACAAAATCCAAATAGCCACTTAACTATGTAGCCCTGCTCTTGCTTACACTGGTGTAACTGAGAAAACTGAAGCAGTTTTAAAGACTGGAGTGAGACCCCTTGGGTTTAACCCCCAGCAGCTGAGCTGCAGACCTGTTCCCCTGAGTCGTGCCCAAAGGCATGTGCTGCCCCGAGCAGCTCCCCGCAGCACACAGCTCCCAAATCCCAGCTCTGGCTAGGACCTTGGGCACGCTGAACATTTGTCTTCAAACAGAACCCTCACTTCTGTCCTTCATGCGAGAATCGTAAGTTTGTAAAGTAGCAAACATATAGATATACATGCAACTGATTAACTCCAGCAGGCTTTGATATAATCGTCCAAGTATTTGCCCTGGTACCAATTTAAAACACAGTAGCACATTTAATAAAAAACAAAGTTTGTGGCCAAGGCCTGAAAGATATTTCTTGATCATTGTTTTCTCTTCTTACAAGAAAAAAAAATAAACTTCAACAGTCAGTTTTCTACTTCCTTGGTTGAACAACAACAACAACACAAACAACCATGCGAACTTTTCAAGTGGATGATAGAGATGCAGGATCTAAATCAGATTGGGTTACAAACACCAGGGTAATGTAAATGCTAGGGGCCCGGGGCCTCACGTGGGTGTTTGCACCAGACAGGCAATTTCATGGCAGTGCACAGGTTAAGTGTCAGAGCACCTGGTTGCTATTAGAAGCAGGGAAGGAGGGGGAAAATCTGTTTTGTTCAGTTCCTCACGGCTGTGATCAGACCCTAGGCTGAGACAGGAGCACTTCTCGACGGGCAGCTCAGGCCTGGCCGCTGAGGGAGGGAAGGCTCTGACATTGGGACCGAGGGGGGAAAGATGTGGGCCCTGACCCACAGAAAGCCTTCCTTCGGCGGCAGGAGATCAGCACATTGCTATTGATTTCCAGGGAACGGGGCCAGCATCCACCCCCCCAGGGCACTGTGCTCGGTGCACCAGCAGGCAGGTTAGGACAGGCTAATTGCTGTAAAGGCCATCATCGTCACCGACGAACCCTTGCCTGTTGCATCGTGCCTCTCGATGAGCAGTGCCTGATTACTCAGGCCCGTTAACGACGTCCGGGCCGCGCCGTGCAGCCGCCGCAAGCTCCCCACAGCAGCAGCAGCCCCATGGGCTCCAGCAGCAGCACACACCACGTTGTTGCACAAGTGTCTGGAGCATGACACGCACGGGGCTGGGAGCCCAGCAGCCACCCCTTGGCATGCCGATACCTCATGGCCGGACCTTGGGGTGTTTCGGCAGCTCCCTCAGCTCCATGATGGTTCGCCAGGCTCAGCTCTCCTCACGGGAAGGTTTCTCCCAGCTTAGGGTCTTCAGCTTGGCAGGACAATGTCCTTCAGCTTCTCTGAAGCCAGAGTGACCTCCAGGACTTCTCAACAGGCCTGAGCCAAGACCTGATTGTCAGGACTTACTACCCTCCTGTTCCTGTGCAATCCCCCCGAAAGGGTAAACCCAGCCGTGGGAGCAGCCACTTGCAGCGCCTGCTCCAGAGGCTTCAGCAGCCAGGGGAAGTTATTGCGTCTATTTTCAGCAAGGCTTACATTGGGCCCCGAGCGACCACAGATGTTTGCAGTTTTCTCGGCTTCCACCTCTACCAGTGCTCCTCACTGAAGCCCGGCCTCAGAGGGCACGGGCACAGAGGCTGCGTCCTCCCAAAACGCTGCTCCTTGGGACCAGGGAAGGGGCCTGTGCCTCCACGTGCGTATGTCAGAGACGTATGTGGTGCCACGCACGCCGCAGAGCAGAGCCCACAGAGATGTGCGAGGAGATGAGGTGACTATTCCAAAGGAACATTTTGTCATTTCCCTCCTTAGGGGCTCTGTGTTTTGCTTTAAGCCACTTCAGATTATGAGAAATCCTACTAGCTGGTCTCCAGTGGGATCTTTAATGGTTTAATAACTGAACATTACTGAACATATTTCCACTAGCCTCTTTCTAAAATCCCATCATGAGCTAATTTCCTCTATTGTCATTACATCTGCAACTGGTCTTACATTTAAAAAAAAAATCTGTACCACTGCGAATAAATGATTTGGTTTATTGCACCAAGCTCTCAAGGCCAGTATTTTAAGTAGCGGCTGGTAATTTGGGGTGTCCAATTCCACGCACCCTCAGTGGGGTACGATTTGCAAAGACTGAGCTTAATTTCCACTTTGCCTCTCGTATCGTAAGGAGATGTGGCAAAATGTTGGAATTGGGCATCAGCGTGGAAATGCCCCACACCACTCCACATTTTAGAAGATCCTGGCCAAAAAGAGCAAGGTCAGGTTTGGGTGAAGCAACCATACCAAGAATGCTTTGGGCTGGCACCGTGCTCAATGCTTTGCACACCATGCAATGAGGCACCCAAAGGGCTTTGCTTTGTCTGTCACTGTGCTATCCAATACGGTATTAAGGACAGCACAGATATATCAGTGTTACTTCCCATTTGAGGATAGCTTCAAGTTTAACAGAAACTTGAAATTTATTTCCTAGGAAAGTATTTTAAAATAAAGCGCCCGGGAAATGATCAGGCCAATAGTTCAGGAAAAGTAGCAGGAAAAAAAAAGCTGTACTGGCTGACGCTGCTGATAAAAAGGTAGGTAACACATTGCTGCTTCTTCTGCGGTATTTGAGGCTCACTCCAAGTTTTACAAGAGAGTTATTTTTAAATTGTTGCATAACACATGTCTGTCCAATATTTCTTTCCTCAATCAAGCAAAGAAAATGCATTTGTTATTCCTGGGAGATTTCTGGTACTTCTTATCTTATTTAGAGCCCAAAATAAAGATGCACACAAGGAGGCAAACATCAGAGAGAAATTATTATCCATGAGATAATGCACACCCTAATTTACCACATATCTGAGACCTGCAATAAATTATTTCACCCCGCAGGAAAAGTCTCATTTGACCTTCATTTTTTTTTTTTCCCCTGCAGCTGAAAACTCTGCTACTACTTCTAGGTCGGGAGTTCAAATTCCAGCCTGGCTGGGAGTGATTAAGTATATCAATTTCTAATAGTATCTATTTGGTTAATAAGAGGACAGCAGTTAACATTCACTTTTTCAGGGACACGGGCACCTGGCTAGGTTGCAGTCTGCAGGTCTGATCTCTCTCGGGCTCTGTGCATCGCTCCAGCTCCACTGCAGACATCAGTCCTACGCAGAGCAGTCCCCGGGGAGTCCCTGGAGGGAGCAGAGCTGTTCCCTGTCTCTCCTGAAGCAAAGTGTCACTCCCCAGACGGGGCAGCCGCTGTTTTCTGGCTATCCCCATGCTCTCGAGTCATTTCCTTGAGAGGCGACTGGGCGTCACTCAGAGCAATGGTGCATTTCGAAGTTAAACACAGCCTGAAAAATCACTCTGGCTGCCCCATTTCAAGATCGCAAAGCTGTGAAGATACAAACCACCCTTACTACCTTATTCTTGCATCATGTGCGGCTGAGCCAGAACAGGAGCTACGGATTTTGCCAAGTGCCAGCTATAGCTACAGCGTTACATAAGAAACCGCAACAGCGAAGAATCACAAATCTATCACTACACTTGGCACCAAATGGCATCTTTGCACAGGCTTAGCAGAAAAACTGCCTACTGAATGGGCACAGACCATCAAATTGTTCTTTCTCTTCTCCAGGGCAGGGTTAAGGCAATTTGGCAGAGGGTGGTAAGGGAAAAAATTGCTGTATCTGTTCTGTGTGTGGGGTCAGGAAGCAGGTTTTATTTGTTCGCACAGATAACCTGGCACCTTTAATGAAGAAAGAGAGAAAGAAGGAAAGCCATCAGAATGTGGCTTCCAGCTGTCAAGTCACATCAGCCAAATGGAGATGTACAGTCCCTGAGAGCAGCAGCACTGCTAGCCTCTAACATTTAATTGTGAGCTCTTTGAAAGAATGCACCTGGTGTATTTTTTCTGCAAAGCACCCAGTGCACTACTGGCAGCTATAAATAATAACAGCCACTACCTCAGCATTTAGCAGCACAACATATGTGAAGGAAAGAGGCAGGAATAGTGGATGGAAAAGAAGTAGGTTTCTTCTCTCTGTTTTACCGGGCTCTCGGTGGATGAGCTGGGGTACGGCTCCTGCCTGGCACGGGGAGCAGAATGGGTCATCCCTGCTGCCTCCCTGCCCTGGAAGTCAGAGACGAGGCCACACTGTTTGGTGAGAGGAAAAAACTTCCCTAGGTGAGGATGCTGGAGGTGAGGATGCTACTAGGGGAGGACTTGACTCCTACCAGCACTTCGCCTCTGTCAGCATCTTCACCTCTGCAGGTAGACCGGCAGCCAGCTTCCTGCTGTTGGAAGGGAAGGTGTGGAGCAGGAAATCACCCACTATTTTTTTGTTTTTTCTTCTTGGGAAATTCTCAGGTTCATCAGGGAGAAGCACGGTGATCGATACCGGCTGCACGAGGCAGGAGCCAACAACAAACGCACCCAGCGCTGGCTGGGGAGCGCCGGGGAGGCGTTAAGAGGAGGATGCTCGTTGGCAATCTCCAGCACCTCTGCTGAACTCTGGGACTGCTGCGATGTCGTACACCAGCTGAAGATTAAACTTCACAATTTTGCCAAACTGACCACAAGCAGCTCCACTCCATTTGAAACTCTTCACTGACACGTGAAGGCTTACAGACAGCGAAAGCACGGCTGTTAGTCCAGCTGGAAAACTCAGGTCAGAGACAAATAACAAGGACTCTGGGTGAAAAACTAGGCAAGAACTAGAAGTGCTAGTACTGTACCTGAAACTGGATATTATAGGGGTAAGAGAGACCTGGCGGGGCACAGGGACAGAAGGCTGTTTGCTCCTTGGGAGATCCCAAAATAGCTTTGTCCATGCAGCACTGCGCATTAGTGACACAGTAGCTGCAAAGAAATGAGCAAGAAAGCATGAATAAAAGTCAATCTGTTCATGTTGAAGCTCGGTTAAGGCGTTTTTACTGGAAATGAGCAGTAGACTTTCATATGGATATAGACAGGGATCTCTTTAATACATTACTAGAGAGAAAAAAACCTGGAGAATTGTGTAATTATGGGAAAGAAACCTCCAAGATGAAGACTAGGGAACAAACACTTTTAATAATGGCAGGTCTTGGGAACTGCTAGAGGTGATAGAAGGCATCAAATACTTCTGGACTCAACAAGAGATGACACTATTTTGCACTTCTAGTAGCTGAAGTTGGTTGGATTGAAAGGAACACTGAAGTGTAATGGAAATTTATCTTTCAGTTACCACCTTGAGGTTAAATATTTGCAGGAATTAAATGTTTGTTAAAAATCTAAACCCCAAAATCCACTACCTGCAGATAACAGAGCTGGCACATAGACTCAGCCAACACAGAGAAGGATGGAGTTACAATGCAGGTATAAGTGATTTGCAGAACTGGATGTCTCAAAATGGTGCATACGTTGGTATAAGGAGGGTCGAGAAATTCAGAGTAAGTTCAGAGCTCTTCATTTCATGGAAGCAGTTGGTTGTATTTATTCAATTTCAAGATAACTCTGAACCACCAGTGGGGCATATCCACAAAAAAGCATATGAGGTTCTTGCACGCATCAAGGCAAGGCACTTCCAGGATTGCTGGGTAAGTATTCACGCCGTTGCAGAAGGACATCTGGAATACCATATACAGTTCTAAAGCCTGTTGGGAATCCAGATGTGTAGCATGCCGGTATCGCACAGACAACCGAGCAGCTTTTGTAGATAAATCTGGGTGTGTAAAGTGCTTTCTTAACATTTCAGTCCTATCTTAGATACTCCCCAATATTTCCTGGCATATCAAGAGAGATTTGGCATGGTAACTGTGGAGGAGGGGTGAGCAGAAGATGATGATAATATGGGCTTCAGCTTTTGGTATCAGGAGAACATCCACCCAGTGATCTGTATCTTGTTTGGGTGGAAATATGGTGTTAATTATCTTCATGACAGATGGATCTGGCAATTCATTTCAGCTGCTTTAGATCATACATTCCTTTGGCTGGTAGAGCTTCAGAAAATAGAGAAATAGATCTTCAAGATGAATGTGAAGGAAGGAATGCCATAATAAGGACAGATGTTGCCATGAAATTTTAGTGTTGCATTCAGCAGGGCCTTAGCTTTACATATCATCTTTGTGATATTCATATTTTTTTAGACCTCTGTTCAGCTGGGCTTGTCTCATGTGAACACAGTCTTCCTATTGAGTTGGGGGGCTAAAAGGCACACCACCAATAACTGGGCACAGCGAATTCTCCCTCACCACAAATAGCCACTGCTGATTCTCCAGCCTCTCTGCCTGTTCATATTTTAAGGAATTTAGCAAACATTTTACACACATTCAGACTAAGGAGTGTTTTCCATCTCCAACAACGCATCACCTAGGGTTTCTGACAAATCACATATCATACGGCCTCTTCTGATTGGATACCAAACAAGCACAAATGCCATCAATAACGCAAATTCTGAAACAAACAATGGTTTCAGATAAAGCGTGTGAAGTGCTAGGGACTCACAAACAATACCACAGCAAGCTCTCCAAATTCCTGCAATCTTGATGACGGTAATTTCCAAGTCATTCTGCAATCACTTCAAGAAGCCCTAGTGAGATCTGTATCCCACCGTCTTAGGTGCTGAGTTAAAACACAGAAAGTGGCATTGAGTTCGCAAGCTGAGCACTGAAGTGAACTCCTGACTCCAACAAAATATTTAAAAATACTTTAGTTACTTAAACAGTAGCTGCACACAGTTGGTGACCAGTCCCCTCTATTATCAAGCAACTGAAAAGGAAGTAGGTGGACAAAAAGCTAAATCTGAGAAGAAATACATTTTCTCACACACTATATGAGAAAATACAGATTTCTCTCTCAGTTTCTTTGTCCTTTATTTTGAAGCATGAATGCAGCATCTCTAGGTGTCATTAGGTAAATAAAGCACTGATCAGTGTAGGAATAACTCATAACAGGAGAGCATATTTGCTTCTCAGTGATGCTCAACTCTGCATAACCAAAACCAGCACCAGGGCTTTGTGACAGCACTCTAAGGCTACCTCAGTCAATGAAAAACTCTACGGGTGAACAGAGAAGGTTACAGAGATGACACGATGCACCACGCGTCCTCACATTTTGAGGTTTCCTATGAAGTCTGGAGCAGAAAAGGTGGAGAAATTTCCAATTCTCTGACACTGTAATTCTGACAACTTTCCAGAACTGCCCTGGGCCTCCCTCATCCTGGCCTGCCCAAGGGGAGAGCGCAGATCACTGCTGGCAACCTGGCTACCAGAGGGTGATAGGCTGTGCTCCCTGCTGCCAGACATGGTGATCCCCGGGGGCTGATGCCTCGCTGTGCCCGCGACATCCCTGGAGAGCCTCCCATCACGGGAGCTATCTTCTCACCGAGGTGTTAAAAGTCCATGGTGGCTCCAAATGAATGTGAGAGCACCTCGGTGACAGCAGAAGCCCTCCTGTAAGGCCAGAGGGAGGGCAAGGCGATTACCACGTTCACTGTTCCATCTTGCATGTTATTCCAAGAGAACCACCTCAGCGAGACCCTCTATGTAAGAGCACAACCCGAGCTTTGGATTAAATCGTGAGCTGAGACTTGGAGACCTGCAGAAGAGGCTCCTTCCTTATCACGCGTGGCAGTGTGAAGACTCAGCAGTTCTGCGCTGCACCTGCCCTGACCTCTTTTTTCCCCCATCGGTTTATTTCTCTTTCTGCTCTTTTCCTGGGCACTGCGTCTCATTTTGTATCACAAATACCAGTAATTCTGGCCCTCGGCTCTCGGTGGAAGCATGTGTACCTTGCCTGCTTTCTCTAGGTCCAAGGATAAGGCCCTGTTCCTTAGAAATGATTGTTAGCCTCCGCTCGAGCCAAGAGCTGAGATTAAAATTCAGCTTGAGAACAGAAGGTCTGGCATTATTTTGCATTTCTTAATAAAAGGTTTCCACTGTCGTAGTTATTTCCTCTCCTCTGCGGAGCACCCACTGCTGACTAGGCAAGGGCTATCCATTAAAGGCTGTCTCTCTCCTCACCTTAAAGAGAAGTTCCCTCTCTTTGACGGGAAAAAGGTAGGAGAAATTAATTTTTCTTTCAACATCACCACACCTGGGGAAAGGATCTTGCTCACAGATAACAGTGCAAGCAAATATTTTCTTTGGGAGAAAAAGAGAAAGTGAAGATCAAGGTCAGAGGAGGCAAGAGTAAAGATACTGACTGCCTTCAAAATAACCTTCCATAGAACATGTGGGGGTGTCATTTTATTTCATATGGAAAACATGCAAAGGCATAAAAAGGAGGGGTAACTGGCTTGGGGCTTGCAGAGATAAAGGGGTTGCAACGTCTGGTTGCACAGATATGCCAAATTCCAGCTGTACAGAATGAGACAAACAGGCAGATGAGAAAAGGCTGAGACACACTGTGTTTAGCCCTACATATATGTGCAGGAGCACAGCCCAGCACCCCAGTCCCTGCCTTTCCTGAAGCACCTTCCCCTCCTCCCTGCTTACAGAGCATGTGGACGGCGGCAAGCCTATGCACAAGATGCTCATGGAAAACTCATCTTGCTAAACTCATCTTGCTTTTGCCTCTTCCAGAGATCCACCACCCCGTGCAGAGGTTCACGACTCTGCAGCTCTCGAGGAACGGCCGAGCAGCAGCCTGGACTCACAGCACCAGGCTACAGAGCTGCAGGAACCTCCAGCAGCGGAGAAGATGAACAAGCACTGTGCACATATGGGTATTAGGATAAAAAAACATCACTCCGCTTTTCAAGATTTCAAACACACGCCAAAGTCCTGCATAAAAAACAGCTACAAGTGTTTAAAGAATCTGCATCTTTGACTCCTTACCCAGTGACTAAAGACTTCATTTTAGCTTTCCAAGTGTCTAGTCGGAGCTCACTGTCTGGATTTTCCCTGCAGTCCCTGGAAAGACACAGGCACCCTGAGCCAGCTAGACTAGAGTGTTTGGTTAGGTTGGCTCTGCCAGCCTCCGGGAGCAGCTGTTTCTGTCTGCTGATCACAGGTAGAGCCCAGAAAGACAAACTTAAATTTTATGTCTGATTTTTAGCTGGCTATATAACTAGGTGCGACATGCAGACAGGTACAGTAACGTTACCCTACATGATTTATTCAATGCCACGCAGGAAAACTGCCATTTATCCCTGGCTACTGATTTAATCGTTAGAGCACCTTTTCCCTTCAGATGGCTAAAAACTAGAAGTCACCCACAAAATCATAATAAAAGACATGGGAATAGAGCTCAGAATACAAGTTGTGTTTTGGGCTTTTTTTTTTCATGTTTTATTATGAACTCAAAACTGGACCTGTTTCTGTGGGAACTTGTGCTAAGGTATGCAAATATTTCAAACCAAACCAGTCCCATTTTCCAATGTGAGTGGGCCAGGTTTCAGGCAAAGATGCTTTCACAGCAAAACCCTGGGAAAATTTACCATTTTCCACGTTTCCAATATGCCACTATTCATCTCATTTTAAGTGCCAGCAATTGTTGGAACAAGGCTACAACCCAAGAAAGCTCTTAAGCACATGCTTAACTTTCAGCACATGAGTAACCTAAACAAGGTTAGGGGTTTTGCTTTTATATTCACTATTGTGAGCTACCTTGAATTTTGAAACCCATAGGGACAATTTGCATCTTCTGAGCTGTGTAATTGCACCATGAAAGGGATGGCAGCTCATGATTACTGAATTGTTAATTAATCATTTTTATTATATTTAAATATGCTTCAGAAGACCATAATGATGTATGCTTCCTTGATATTAGCTGTACTAATTAGATCATCTTTTCTAAATTAGAGTGCAGTTTTCTTAGCAGGTTTCCTTTTATCTGGTGTTCATTTTCAGAAGAGTTTCATGTTGTTCCCACAGATGAGTGAATCACTTCCAGGGAATCATGTTATGCAGAAGATGTTTTTCTTACTTCTGTAGAATGCCTATGGGTAGATCATGGATCTCTGCAAAATCATTAAATATTTTGAAAACAGGCTTTCCTCAACAATCATACATTCCTTGACTAGTTGAGTGTAACTGCATCTGGGATGAAATTCAGTCCCTACAACAAACTAGCATATTTGACATGTTTACTGTGCAACACAGTCTGTGTTAGTGACACATGAAAGCAGAAAATGAAAGCAGCTGAAATCCGTTTATATACCTGAACATGCAATTGTATTTTTTGTATTCTCTTGTAAGGAGCGAATTAGAAGTCTCAATGCTCCAGCACAGCAATTCTGTCTCTGTCTCCACTGAAATATTACCTTGAGAAGATTTCTAAGGAAATTATGCCCATGTTACTCCTGAGGTTACCTTAAATATTCAACTTATCAAAGCTCAGGTAGTTTGTGATATCCTTTCTGGTTAAGGAAAGACCAAATTTTACATTTCTGCACAACCAGCCAAGAAATTCCTTTAAAACTACCTATGAAAAACCAGACTATTTCACCAGAATGTTATGTTCCTACCTTACAGAAAGAAACTATGAGAATATCCTCTCTTGGAGATATTTGATATGTCTACCTAGTTTAAAATCTTAATATTCAATAGCAATACCAGACATCAACAGGCTGAGGAGAAGAAGCTATTATCTTTCTCTGAACAAGTCTCTGAAAGCAGTACTTACGTGTCGACAAATCTTCTGCTGAGGTTTGAGATGACAACTGGAGATCCGAACTGGAAAGGAGGATCCCGAACGACTTTGTACTGGATGGGTTTGCAGTCCGTGCACAGCGTGCTCTGGGGAACAGAGCTCAGCATGGCAGCATCGATTTCCAGATGCTCATCCAGCGTGTAGATCTGGATCCCGTATACCTCCTCGCCCACTTGCCTCACATCCAGCTTTATGGTCAATGGGATGTCGCAGAAGACATTCTGCGGCCCAAGAGAAATGTTCTTCCCGCTGACAGTGAGCAACTTGATGTCATTCACCGCTCCGCTGGAGTCCCAGTCCGGGGAAACAAAGGTCACCCAGACCGTGAGGGACTCTGGAGTCAGGGGATAACGAAATTCCAGCTGCAGGTAGCAGCCCTGCGGCTCAGGACAGGCGGGGGGCACTGTGTGTTGGTTGACTGCCGAGTTGGGACTCCACGTTCGGACACTGGATTTACAAGGCTGCTCAACGTCAGGGTGCCCTGGAAAGAAAGAAGGAAACACTGAATGTGCATAACAGGACTGAGGGAACACGGCTTATCATTGGCATTAGATTAGTCTTGAAAGAAACTGGTGGTGTGAGAGCACATCTGTCCAGGGAGCTCATTATTTACTTGAGCAGAACAGGCACGGCCAGCATCTTGTGGCTGGGGCAGAGAGACACAAAGACATTTGGAGTGCCCAGCAGAACCGACTCCAAAGGACACAAACTGTGCCAGTGTGTCTGGTCCACTTGGTACCTTACCTTTATTTCACCTCGGTGCTCCTACATACCCCCTTGTCTGTTACTCTAAAGTTTCACCTTTTTCTTGTCTTTAGCAAAGACAAAGAAAAGAGATTTTACTGATTCCAAGAAGTTGTCGCGTTGTGTGGTTGAGAGGCAAAATATTCAGTTCACTCCTATGCCCTTTACAGGCTAATCCTGCACATTGTGTAAGACCCCCTTTTTTTTTGGAGGCACAGGTTTGAGCTGGCTCTTTGCACTCGTCATGATGAAACAAAAAGCACTTGTACTTTTACATTTCTCACCGTTGGCTATGTTCAACTACACGGGAGGTATTACTAAAAACTAATGAAAGCCACAATGCTTGCTGGGATCCCAAATACTATGGTAACATTACAATTTGGCACGGAGTCATGGACTGCAAGATCCAGAGAGGTCAGATGGGTGGAACAGTTGGTAACAGAATCCAGTGAGAGCTATAAATTCCCTCTTCCTTCCCAAATAATCTCACAAAAAGGGAGCAAGCAGGACAGAGAGAAGACAAAGTATGGGAAAGAAGAAAGGGAAAAAAAAAAAAAAAAAGAAAAGAAAAGAAAAGATAAAGAAAGGTAACAAGAGGAGAGAAATGCAGAAGGCAGAGAAAGAGAGCAAGAGAGAGAGCACAGCTGTTGGCAACTGAGGAAGAAAGCAAGATAAAGCACTGGGCAAACACGACCAAACAGGACATCACTACTAATTTAAAGAGAAAAGGGCAATGTGTGAAGGTTATTCCTATTGTCTGTGATCCAATGAAGTGATAGAAATGTGCCTTTTCTGTCAAGGATACACAGCCCAGGGAATTCTCCTGTCCATACAAAATGAACCCAGGTGCAGAACGATTTCCTTGTGTCTCAGCCATCTCCTCAGAGAACCAACACAACTGTCCCACGGATGCACAGCTTTTATCGCTTCTCCCTCACCCGCACATACCCACAGCCCTCCTCTCCTCCTCACACACCACAGAGCTGTGGCGATGCCGCTCAGCCGAGCATCTGGACAGTCCGAAGCAGTGATACGCTCCGCAGGATGCCAGAACTCCATTTAACACCCTCGATTTTATTCCCCCTGGCAAGCTCGCGAATACTCAGTGTGTAATCACTCAGAGCAGCGACAACCCCACTCAGCTCACATCATCTCACAATGCTTGCTGCCATCCACATGTGCTTGGCTGGGCCTGCCGATGACTTTCGCACAGATTCACAGCAAGCTTCTGACTGCAGCCCCCAGAAGGTGGGTTTTAACCCCACCATCTTGTGGCACTTTGGAAAAAATTGTGAGTGCTATTGTTGGCACCTTGCCGATAGG
The DNA here is from genome assembly GCF_964211825.1 of Aythya ferina. Taxonomy (NCBI): domain Eukaryota; kingdom Metazoa; phylum Chordata; class Aves; order Anseriformes; family Anatidae; genus Aythya; species Aythya ferina. Next base: position 8,446,476 of record NC_140318.1, read on the forward strand.
AAAATGGAGTCGATTAATAGCTCACGGCCTGTCAGGTTTTTAGATGTGGCCCCCCATTGGGCTCCTGCAAATTCACCTCTGGCAGTCCAAAATCTCTGCAAGGCTTAAACAGTGAATAAACCTCCATGTTTTAGTAGACCAGGGAGTGATCCTCTGAGTTCAGGTGAGCTGAACTCAACCACTGGTGCAGGGAACTGAGTGAGCACTCGTGCCTGCTGAGCAAGAACTGCTCTACCTGGCAAGAGTGGGAGCTTGACCATATTCTTGCACAGACTGAAAGCCTGAATGAAATACTGTGGTTGAGATAAAGTCCTCTTCTTATATATTAGACACCTAGAGCTGAGTAAGAAATGCTTGTTTAATTGCAGGACAAGCTCAAAACATTATTCCATGTAACTAGATTTCCCTACATGGCTGCATACTATGAAAATCATAAATATTTTTATTTAAAAGGAAATGATGGAGTGGTTCTTGTGCCCCTGTATACTTAAGTTCTGAAAACCCTTTAGCTTATGAGATTGTCAGCAAGATCAGTCATAAAAGAGCATTTCACACAGTCTCACATCTTGCCAAACACAAGCAAAATGCAAATGTGAGGTTTATGAGAATAAGCCAAATCCCATCTCCAGTCAGACAGCAGGGATGGCAGGTGGGGAAGGAGGTTTCACCCGAAACATCAGCCACATCCACAGCCTGGTGTGTCAGCACAAGCCTTCACCCATGCCCCTGTGTTGCCCCTGCCACGGGGACAGAGACATGAGATGCTTGTGTGGGGAGGTCAGCTGGGATCTGCAGCCTCTTGGCTGCCTGTTGCTGTCACAACTACAACTCGCCTGCCTCATTCCCTATTTGATCAAGACAAAGGGACCTCCAGACTCATCCTATTTTTAATCAATAGCGAGGCAGGCAGCGGGAATTCACTGAGAAATGCAGCTACTGCACAGTAAGCAAGTGTATTTGCTTGGGTTTGAGTCAAAATCACAAACCCCTTTGCCTGATTTGTAGAGGTGCTCTAAGGTTGGTCTGTCTGTCTAGCTGGTGATGCTGCTGAGAATCCAAACAGCTTAGAGCTTTCTTGCTCTGAAGAAAAGGTAAAGAGTAAATCAGAACTGCCTGATCTCCTGTGCTTTCCCACAGTTGCTGCTGAGGAGTACGCAGCCTCTTAAGCAAGCGGCACAACTGGCTGGGAAAGAAGCACAAAATATCTCAGCCCGGGGGGCTGCACCCCACCGCACTCTGGCACCAGCAGGGCACTAGGAAGGACACGTCCCCAGGGGAAGAGTTTTGTAGTGGCCATAGCACACGGGCTGTACAGAGCTGGGTAGCTGTATAGAGTAACAATGCTGTGAGACCTCAGGGACATGAAATGAGACCGACCAGGTTCAGAGACGCTGCAGGGACACGTGAGAAATGTGGTTTTCTGGTAAGAGGCTGGATGAGTACTACAAACCATTTTCCATGAGTGTTGTCTCAGGTTTTCAAATGAGTTCATTTTGGCCGTGCTTATGCCTCTTTTGTATTCACTTTCCATGAACGTACAAGCAGTGGAGATTTACATACATGAACACTTGCAGAAAGTGAATTTAAAGCTTGCATGCTTGAGCACTCACAGATAGACAATTAAAGAAGCCAGACAATGACTTAACTGTGCTATTTGTAACTCAGACCAAGTGCAAACAGGCAGAGATCTTGAATGTCAGGGAGTGTGGTAGTGATGACAGAAAATTACAGAGCAACAAATACCATACACTTTGTGTATTTTCTACCCTAACGTGGAGACAACTTGTTAATGCAATAAGAGGACAGGATTCCCAAATTTTCTTTCCAGAGCAATGGCACTACAGCAATTGAATGAGACAGATAAGGATCAGACTTCACCCTTCATAGTTAAGAATATGCAGGAACACACTGTAAGAAGAGGAAATTAAATGCAAAATGCAGCTGAGTAATAAATCTTAGAGTAGCTTAGTTTCTCTAGGAATGATGCCGCTGGCAAGACGTGCGAGATCTAGAAGTTTTCAAATCAGAGCTCGTTGGAGAAATTTTGACGGAACTGAGTATCTCAATGGAATACGCAGTTCTTTCAAAATCAAAACACTTTGCTAAATTCGGTTTATTTGGCCAAAATTTTATTCTGGAAGAGAAAATGGGAAGAAAGTTCTAACAATATTAGAACATTGTGTTTTGACATTTTTGGAAGAAATCGTTTTGCTTTTGCACTTTTAAACACTTTTCATTTTGGTATTAAAAGTTGCTTTTGCCCTAGATTATATACTAAGAGGAGATTTTTTCAAATGTCATAATTGAACTGAAGTTCATGAAGGAGGAATTATATAAGCTAAACAAAACATTCTGGCCAGCCTCAAACACTTTTTGTTTTTAATTTTCCTTCACAAAGAATTTCAAAAGTTTCAGGTTTTGTTCCAAACAAAATCAGGTTTCAAAGCCTTGTAATCGTTGGCGAGGTGGAAATTCAGTCTTTCTACCCTGCACTACAACTGCAAGCGATCCAAACTTCGCTAATCCTGTTTACTTGGTAATCCGGTCACACTCGGAGCTAGAGCGCTGTTTCCCAGGATGGAGCTCTTCCACAACATCCACTCAAGGGACAGGTGCACTCTGTGCTGTGCCCGGCAGCCTGGCCCTTGGATGTCCAAACCGGGGTGAGCTGGGGTGAACCACGGCCCCTGCGGAGCCCCTGACCTCAGATCTGGGCATGCAGGGGAGGCGGCACTTTGTCCACACATCCCGTCCCTTCACACAGCAGGGACACAACCTGTTGTACATGCTGCTGTGAGGACCAGGGAGGGATCCCGCGTGCCAACATTAAATTTGCCACCACACTAGCTTACAGATTATCTTCTTTATAGATTAACTCCCGCTCTCTAGCTGCAGGACAGAGAAGCCCTTAATACAAGAAAAAAAGGTGTATAATGAGTTTGCAAAGTCCAGGCATTGACATTTGAGTTCAATGAGCCCGTCTGTGTGTTTTCAGTGAAGTCTGGGCCTGGCGTGTGCAGCATCTAAAGGAATAGCTCATGATGGACAGACTGAAATAATGCTCTGCTCTTCCCAAACCATAACTTGTGGTCACTGACCTCTGATTCATATAATCTTAAATATACTCTACTACACCCAACTCTGTACATTATGGAAGGTATGTAGGGAGCAGAGTTAATGATGGAGATCTAATGGCATTGTACGACGGTCTCTGCAGACCATTTTCCTTCCAAGTTGCTCTGGAGAGGAGCTGTAAGCTGTGACTTACACAGCACCCTGAACTAGACTGAGCTTGATGCAGTCACCAGCATTCCTGCAGGTGTCCTTGCCCAAAGGGCAGTCTCTGCTCCTTCCAGCACGTCTGCTGGTGCAGCTTGTTACATCGCAGTACAAGCAAAGGCAGCAGAAATTGGGTCCAAATAAATAACATGCAATTCTTCACTTTTGGAATTGGAGTAGAAGGAGTAAACAGCTCCCCTGAGGAATTCATCTGGCAGATGTGAATGGTCAGTGTTTCTTGGCACTCCACTGCTTTCTGAAATTAAGGTTCAGCTCCCGGAATTCATTTAACTCATGGGCAGGGCCAGAACACGGGGGCCAAACACAGGTATTTCAGCCAGGGGCATTACTTCAGGGACGCAGTGTATTTATTTGTCCTCTAGTTCTGTTCTTGCTACATGCAGGTACAGCCAGCCACCCTCTCCCAGAGGTTCCCACCCGCTCTGTGGCGCTCTTTTTTCTCTGGCCCAGCCTCTCCGCTGCCATGACTTTGTCCCTGCCTGTGACTTACCTTCTGCTTCCCGTGGGCTCCAGTGCCCCGAGGGATCACAGGGCATCGGGGAGGAGGCGCTGAAGGCATACTGCACCAGGACTCTTCCTTCCACACACAGATCACATGCTGATCCCACTTCTCTAGGAGGCCAGGAAAACAGGAAAACACACCACCTTAGTAACAGCCGACTGAGCTGCTTATTCAACTATAGTAAAAACAGTAAGACTTAGAATTCAGTTCCACTTAACCCTCTTTACTTACAGCACTGACAAGAGTGTTTTCTGACCCTGATCTTCTATAGATTTGGGCTAACGGCTTGTGAAGACAGCATCTGTGTGAGTCCACCAACAAATACAAATACAATGACAGCATCCTGTGAAACCACACTCAGATGTGTCTTGTTCTTTTTTCCCTACCTACACCTGGATCAAGCCCTAACAAAGGAAATATGTGTTGTTCAGCGAGCAGAGCAGAGAAACAGGTCTCAGGAGTTTTCAGATCTATTCCTGCTCACACCATGGATTTATTGCATGAACCTGTGGCATCTGCAGGACTGTGAGGGCCTTGGGCTTACCAGTGATTAGAGGACACAGCAAAGTCCCAGACTCTGCAAGCACCAGACAGAGCTGCTCTGTGAAGCACGACTTTGCTAAATGTGCAAGGACCTGCTTTTGGAGGTGTCTCACCACCCCGATCACTAGAAGTCTGGAAAGGGGTGGGTTATGATCATACAGACAAGAACATTCCCTTAATCCTTTCCACAGGGGAAACTGGATTCAGTACCTGGCAGCCTTGGTACCAGCAGATGGCTCTTTTTGAGCTGAAACATCTTATGGCCCCATGCCATCAGATGGCATGACGTGGCATTGGGAAAGGCACTTCACTGCCCAACAGCAGCATTACTTCAACTAGACAACAGGTCTGATACCAGATGCTGTCAGTAAAGCCCTATCAGCAGAAGCTGATGACCAGGAAAGCCCAGTTAAACACTGATTTACAAATATTTTTGCTAATACATTCAGAAGGTGAGGGTTTAAGCTGATGTAGACTAGTGTAACTCTAATACCTTCCCTAACATTAAAGTGATTTATATCAGTTGAGGACGTGGCTCACGCAGTTCATCCCTAACATTCTTTGGAGTCTCACAGTTTGGCACCAGTATGACCCAGAACGTGTACTTTGATCCCAGAAACTTGTTTATTATTCTTAATTCACTGTTCTGCTTTAACGAATGATGCCCACCCAAAACAAACAAAAGAAGTAGTGATCTTAAGAGAACAAATGCATCTAGGAAAGAACAGAAGTTTTAGGCAAACAATTTGTGCACAACACAGTGCACTCTATAAACACCCCAAGTAAGGATGGAGCCAGCAATTATTATAATCAGACACACAAATTTCAATCATCTCCCATTGTGATTTATTTCAGCACAGCTTTGCAAAGGGCACTCTGATCCTCAGGCAGAAGAGGACAGCAAAGTTACCCCCCCAGCCCTCCCAGGCTGTGCATCCTTGTTTCCCTTTGGTGCTACAGACGACACATGCTCAGCTGCTCTATGGCTTAGCATCTCCTATTTGTTGACAGGGATCTATTTGAAAGTCAACGTTCAGTTGGCTTAATTAGGCGGAAGCAGGGATTGTCGACAGGGGGGACTTGGAATGAAATCAGTGGTAAAACTCGTATCCATTTCAGTATGGCCCGCCGCCACCCCTGCAAAGAGACAGTAAATGATTGAACCAGCAGACGTCGCAGAGAGGGATGCACCTGCTGAAAACATCTGACGGGATGAAGTGTGGCAATGGGGTAGAACAGAGGAAAGGGAAGCAAAGATCTTCCTTGTATGATCTGTACCAGTCATAATGAACAAACCTGGGCATGCCGTGAGTAACTTCTCTGCTCTCTGTCTCACTTCACCCACCTGTATTATTGGTATGATGCCACCTCCCTATTTCACCTCTTAACCATCCATTTAGCAGTGGTTTAAGTGTTTAATTCAGCATGCCTAAATAGTATATCCAAAAAAAAAGAAAATCAAGAATCTGGAAAAAATGGGACCAAGAAATCAAAATGTAGGATTATTATCGTGCAGTTGTTTTTCAGACACATCCACCAACAGTAAGGATAGAAATCCCTGCAATAATAATATTTCAGTTTCTCTACAAAGAGACTCCTGCATTAGTGCTTGGTCCTGGATGAGGACAGGGCTTTGAAAGCCAAGTTTCCACAATTAGGACTGCTTTTTACTCAAATTAGCAGCTATACAATTTCATCACAGGCTGCCATGGTGGAAAAAACTGTAGGCTTATGGACAAACATTTCCTTTTACCAGCAAGGACTTGGAGGTAAGAGAAATCACAAGGAGCATCATGTGGGAAAGGCTATGAGCAAACTTTCTCTTTTTACTTTTCCAGTTTGGGAGCCAAACTCAACCCTGATGTAACTCCACTGGCTGAAAGGAGTTACACAGGGGATGACTCCTGGGTTAAAGATTTTGGTCTGCAGACTCTTGCACACAAATCCTGCAAACAGCCATGGATGTCAAAACTAATTATGGAATTGTATTTACAGGCTTATGAAAAGCTAAGCCAGATCCTTACACCTTATGTAGCCACTGAGAGCAAGACAAAATGAGCATAAAATGGTTCAGAATGCTGTTAATTAGGAATGATAGCATATCTGACACCTTATACACTGGTACACATGATTTCCCAAATTGCAGGGTAATGGAAAATCTAGACTTTGCTGTTTTCTAATAAACCAAGTACTGGGGAAATTCCAGCTTCTGAAGTTCAGAGCACAGGAGGAATTAATTCCTACAGCATGATATTCCAGGGAGGTGGATTCAAAACACAAAGATTACTAGTGAAAAACAAGCAATTCTCATCAGGGCTGGCATCAGTTTAGTGGGCAACCCCAAACCAGTAAAAATCTGTCATTCCTTTCAGTAACCAATGCCTGTTTTTGGACTAAATTATACCTGCTTGCTTGGAATTCAGTATCAGTGCCCTCCCCCCCCCTCAAGGCACTGAAACTTTCCAGCAAGATTTAAGCAAGCAATTATCAAGCCCAGCCATCTAGATCTGGGAAACATACTGGCCAAAATATTTGCTTGCTAAGAATGAGATAGCATCAGATTCATGGAAATTAATACAGTCACCTCAATGAAAACTTGGAAGAGCAGATGCATTCAAAGTTTTCTGTCCAAGCAGAATCTGCTGCAGAGCCCTATTACAATAACTGTTTACATCCCGCCTACGCATATCAAACAGGAGGCGCATGAATGGATGCTTAGCGACAGCAGATGAACGCATCTAATACATGCAGTCAGGAAATGAATAGAGTTTTCTTCTTCTCACTTGTTTTCACTTGTTTTGTTGGCTCTATTATTATTTCATTATCACATATTATTATATGCGCATGTGACATTTTCATGCTTTTTTTTTTTTTTTTTGGTGTGTGGTTGTATGGGGAATGGCAACTATTCCAATCCCATAGGTAGCAACAATAAGAATAAATGCTTGGGTTTGATGTATTTTATTACTAAAGATGTGTAGAAGTTCAACCAGCTGCTGGAATTTAGGGTCAAACACATGCTGGCAAATTTATATGCAGGTAAATGACTCTCTGGAGCAATACAGCACCCATCAGCTGTATACATGAACTAGGTAAGGAGAGTCTGCCAGGGAGATTTTACTTCTGTGCACAGCCAAGGCATGAGGATACAGGATGGGCACCCCTAGACCCACAAGAACTGTGACTTAGCAGTATTCTCTGTCCCCAAAGCCACATAATCACAGAATCATAGAAACACCTAGGTTGGAAAAGACCTTCAAGATCACCACATCCAACCACAATATTCAGGGACATCATGTAATTTCTAGAACTGAGGCCTTAAGAGAAAAGCACCAAATATTGTGGCAGTGTGACACTTGCATCTAAGTAGGGAAGAGGCATGGGGTCCTTTACCCCCTTGCTTCATCCCCCTGCAGCCACAGAGCTGTCGGGACCTCACCCACACGTACAGCCAGCCCAGGGTTACATTTTTAAGCACAAGGCTAAGCTTTTCCTTCCTGACTTTCATTAAGCAGAGGTCACTGCCTATGCACAGCTCCAGAGAACAAAAGGGACTTCAATTGCACAGAGTGCACCTCCAGTAGCCTTGTAGTTTGGATCGGGAGAGGGCTTTTGAAGTGAAACTCTTCATCTTCCCCACCTGCAGCGCTCGGAGCAGTCCCACAGCTCAGAAGCTGGACCCTGTTCTGCCGGGAGCCGCAGTGGAAGACGTGTCCCCGGACCACACCTGATGTGCTCCAACCCATGGCATCCCAGCCACAGGACCAGGCTCGAGCTAGGCTGAGGCAAACACCCCTGAAGCCCCTACTGGGTTGACGTCAGGTCTTCATTAACGACTGTTTTGCGCTAGAGATCTACTTATATTGGGCCACAATGCTTGCTAATGTAGCCAGAGCCATTCAGCCTTTTAAGGCCCTTTTACGCTGTCAAAACAGCATGGAAGGGGCCTCCGAGCATTAGAAACCAGGCCCAAGGCACTCAGCAGTTGAGTATCAGTCTTCTGTTTTATACATGAATAGTCCCATTGAAGTGAATGAGTTTATTCATTCAAGTGAGGCAAGTAAAATTTGGGCCATGGTGTGCACTTTGTGTAAAAATATCTGCGAAGATTTACAGTATTCCCACACACAGATAAGATTATACTTGGCCAATTTTACCTCCTACTTGTCTTGCACAGTGACCCAATTTTGCGAATTGATACAGGCACGTATCTATCCCCACACTGCCGGACACGCGGGTACTGGGAGTTCAGCACATGGGCTGCATTAGTCACTACAACACTCCCATCACACGTGTTTTGATTAATACATCAGAAGTTTGGGCTTGTTTTAGACAGGGCAATTTATAGATTTCAGTGACATTTTACAGTGGTCACAGCAACATTTCTCTATCTGTTAGTACTCAGAATCCCATTTTAACAAGGAATTGGATGCAAAGTATTTGGAACTGTCTCTTTAAATCTGTTCAGTAAAACAGCACATGGATTTGAAAACCCAAAGGATATTTTTTCTAGAAAATCACTACTTAACATATAACTCTGTTATGAAATTTTAGATTTAGCAGGCTATCCACTGTATGTCATTTAAGAAGCAACTAACTCGGGGTTATTAAGAACATATTGATTGAGTTATAAGAAATATGTAATAAAGACATATTTGGTTACATAACAATTAACTCTGCATCAGTGTGCTTTAAGAGGCAGATGGTATTTATTTAACGCACAGTCAGTATCTTCTGAAATCTAAATTAAATTGGAGAAACTTAATTTACCTAAAAATGATTATGGGCCAAAAAATTCTGAATTAATTTTCAGAACTTCACATAAGTCCTTTTCACCACATAGGGAATAAAAGGATTCAGATGCAAAACTGCAATTAAACCAAATACTGTTCAGAGCACAAGCCCCGTCTTTATCAACTCCTAATATAATTTGATTCCCCCACCCCCCATATTCATCTGCCATAAAAGTGGAAAATCTCCTCTGAGCAGAAAATGACAGCTATCTGCCTACTCCCATAAAGTGCAGGCTGGACACCGAAATGGCCACGTTGTCCTATCAGGGCTGGAAGGAGTTTCACCCATGCTTAAGGTAGTGGCTTTCAAGGTGCTCTCTCCGAACAAAGCAGCAGTGCTGAGACAGCTGTTTGGGTGCTAATATGCTTGTAAATTTGGCCTCCTGCAGCACGCACTGCTACAGTCCTGAAGGACACTCAAAGTTTGTTCTCTGTAAAATAACAGAGCAAGATGTGGAGAGGAAAGGCAAACACCCAAGGTGAGTTAATGGCAATGCAAGATGGTTGATTATTTAGGAAGGGCTGTTCCTACAGCACATCCAGCTCTGTGCTGGACACCCTTGTGTTCTGAAGACTGCCCAGTTGCTCAGGTTATGCCTGAGGCAGGGTGGCTTTGGCTGTGAACTGTTGTGTGGTGCACCTCTTGCCCACAGCCATGCATTCATTTTAATTCCTCTGTATTGGTACAATGGAGCTGCGAGCCATGAACATGTGCACATACACATGCTGTGACATACACACTCTGCTCATGGTGCAGCACAATGACACTTGTAGGATATTCAGGGCTTTAAGGATTTGATTGTGCCTTGCTCAATTCCCTTCTCAGACCTGCAGCTCAGGGAAGGAAGCAGCGTTTGTCCTCTCCCAGGTCCTGCACCTCCTGCCCTTGGGAAACTCCACTGCCCACGAGCTCTGTGCTGTCACGGCAGTAGAAACAAGATTCCCCTTGTCCTTGGAAAGGAAACGTGCGAGAGGAGAAGGGGGATCATGCAGACAGAGCTGAAGCCCACAGGTACTCATGAGCAGCAGTAACTGCAGGAATCGCAAGGCCAGAATTGCTGATTGAAAATTCCTCCCATAACATATGGAAAAAGATTTGCCTTTTACATGGCAAATCAATGGCTCTCAACAGAGTGCTACAGGCTGAGAAAGGCAGAGCAGAAAACAGATCAATAACCTCCTCAATATGAACCAATTTAAGAAAGAGCCTTAACCCAGGCTGAGTGTAGCACATGTTAAAGCTGCTCTGTAGGAGTGGGGCCCCAGGCTGCTCCCCTGCCTCCCCTTCCCCTTCAGTGGAGTGCAGGAGTACAGAGCAGCGTGTGATCACCTTTCAAAGAAGTGTCCATCGATGGGAGGAAACCACTCCAGGGTGACAGAGGCGGAGGTCCGAGCCACAATCTGGGGGGCAATTGCAATAGGAGCCGGCTTCTTCGCAGGCTGCCAGCTTTGGTAGACGAGGTCCAAGTAGCAGTGCATCCTGGCCACTTGGTTGGGCGTGAAGGAGTCGGTGCAGTCATCATCTGGAATTAAAACAGAAACCGTATCAACCGCACAGGAGTCACAGTGGAAGCAAGAGAGAGAGAGAATTACAGCCTGGTGAATGGGAGCTTCTCGCAGAGGGCAGGATGGGGCCTTGCAGCTTTCAAAAGTTAATGGCCTGTGAACAAATTAGCACGGTCATCACTTGGGGAGGCAGGTGAAGGGAAAGAGAAGTTAAAAAGGAAAAAAAAAATAAACCAATAAACATTGCCTCCCTCTGGTTCGGAACACACATGAAGCACCTAGAGATCATCCCAAGAGAGGACAGACACCTGGAGGTGATGAAACTCAAAGCCTCCATGCAGCACCTTCTGGTCAGGGCTGGGGCTACCAGTGGGCCTCTGGATTTAGAAGGATTTCACATGTAAAAGAACATCTCTGAGTGGATAAAAGGATAAAGGACAGCTAGTGCTAGGATAAACCAAATAAACTGGGGCTCATACAAACTGTGTGCAATGGACTTTTGCAGTTTTCTTAACTGAAAGAATCTAGAATTTAAAAAAAAAAATAGTTAACTAACTTTTAAAAGTTCTCAAAGTTTCTAATGAACAAATAAAAATGTTCTCAAAGATCAGTTTAAGAAAATAATTTATAATCACTGATTAACAAGGGAAAATTTTGTTGCAGTTGAATAACTTCCATCACCATTATGATTTTAATCCATTTCTGAAAACTGCAAAAAACATTTTTGATATTTCAGATTTCTTATTCATTCAAAATGGAGAAATAAGTTGCTGCAGAATTTCCCATAAATATCCATTTCTCATTTCTTACTTCATCTGTTTTTCTCAAACATGGTTTGGCAACAAAAACACATCTAGTACTATCTGAACATCACACGATTTTACAACTGCAATGCCCTGGAGAAGTAGAAAATTACCAGTTCTCCATTGTGCAAATCACAGAAGGAATAAATATGTTATGCAAAGTCACCCAGCAAAGCTACGCTGAAGAACTTGATGCTAGTGCTTTAACCATTTTTCTGGTACTCTTCCCATCAGATGAACAGCTCTTGAAAACACAGTGTTTCTCCACGTATGCCTGCAGAATTCCCAGCCCAGTAAATCTCAGTCCCAGATGGGACCGCTGCACGCTGCCGCGACACAATCAACAATGACAGTTTTGCACAGGTCAAGTACTACGCTCTTCTGGGAAGACGCAGGTCACTGAAGGCTGTTCGAAGAGCTGCCTGCCTGCATGTAAGTCGGCGGTTTGATGTAATACCACTGCTAGATGCTCTGATGTCTTCAAGTCCATGCCCTGTGAAACTCAAAAAATATGAATTTGTTCTAGAGAGAAGTGTGAATCTGCTGGCTAATTTAAAAGCTTACCACATCTTCCCTGAGCCACAAGTAAAAGGAGTCGGCTTCGCTTGGGATCCTGCTCAAATGCCAGCCCCAAATGCAGTCCTGCTGCCACTGAAGGGGTAAGGACACACCAGCTTATAGGCTCCCCTGTCTCTCACCTAATTTCACCGAGAGGTGAACCTTCCCTCGTCAAACATGCACAGCACCACCAGCACAAAAGTATCCACAAAACGCCGTGGTTTTGCAAAAAGCCGCTTTAATATGACATCTCTGGATTTCCTCAATAATTGTCAATGGCCTATCCCTAAGCATGCTGTAAAAGCCATAAATATTCTTCACGGAAGCCCAGAAGGAGACAAAGGCCCTTAATAGCCATCATAAAGGAACAATAAAATATATATAGGACAAAGCAGTGAGACAATGGCACGGGAGAAAGATGACCTGCATTCTCAATCTGCTTAAACATCGGCACAGGCTGGGGGCAGGAGGGGGTGAGGGGGAGAGATGTTTCACTTACCACTCGATTTCAAGAAAGGTTCGAGATCCTCAAATGAAATTATAATTAGAGAAATTCAACACACTTTGCTGGGATGATTATTCCACCAGAATTCAGAAGCAGAATTCCTGCTGTTTTCATACAGAGTGGTCTAAAAGACTAGCCTTCCTTTTATTTGGGAACACCACAGCTAGGTGGACTTGTAAAAATAATAAAAAGCTTTTCTCACACTTCTTGATCTCCTAGATATTCTCACTTGCTATTTTGGGGAAAGAGAAGTTACCCTTTAAGTCGGTGCTTTGCTACCAAGTTGGGGGTGACTGGACAGATTGATGTTGGATAGGCAGGAACAATGGGATCAAGTTGTATATGAGCAGCAAAAGAGGAAGGCAAGAAAGGCGATGTTTAGAGCTGCATGACCTCAACCTAGATGTTTCAAAGGTATTTCTACAGCGATTTGATATCCTGATATGATTTTTATTCCACTGGCAACAACAGAAAAGCAAACAGATTCATGCATGAGCTCTAGAGATACCTATCATGTCGCTTCACTTAATTTTTCAAGAAAAAAAAAGGTTTCTGCTCAGCACACCAGCACATACTTAGCTCCCAATAGCAGATATGCATCTCTGTGCTCTGCCTCTCCATCTCAACTCTCGAGACAATTGGCAAGGCAACTTCTCTTTGCAAGACGAGACCTCAGGGTTCTGAGACATGCACGCACCACCCCTTTTCACATACACACAGGCAGACTTGGTGGAGGGATACTGTAAATCTCAAGTGGCACCGAGTTATTTGTGTGAAATGACCAGCAGACTGTTAGCAGGCATGAGACTTTCTGCCCTGCCACATGCACAGAAGTGCATAACACGTTTAGGAGCTGACTCAGTGCTTGCATGCTTCCCCCTGAAAACACCTTCTAAACGAACAGAAAAATAAAAAGAAAACTAAACATCACGTTTAGCTAGTGCCATGAAGGGCATGAAAGCATTTATGTTATAAATCATTTCAATCTGTGCCTCAGATGACATTAAACATTTTGCTTCCCTACAGTTTTATTACAGAATAAGCACTCTTGTGACCTTTTGAGTGGGCAATCTGTGTTTCTGCCTGTAGTATTAAGGTGCCCTTCAGTGGCTATGATTGTATTGGTCCCCGTTAAAATGCTGTGGATGCTGTCAGCTCAGTGTCACAGACCTTCAGCACAGCTAGACCCTTCGACCTGAGATAAAAAACACAAGCCCAGGTATTCCCTGTTCCTTCTGAGAAATAACAGGGGATCCTTCAGCTCCCCCTGAACTTCCTGGGGAGGAGCAAGGAGCCCACCCTGCCCTTGTCTGATGGGCAGGGGTCACAGGAGCTCATGCCCTCTTTGTATTATGTTCTCATAGTAGAAGTGGTCCCTTCCAACTCGGGATATTCTGTGATTCTATGGTTCTGTAAGTGCTACAAACTAGCATCCCCAAGCAACAGAGCTGTGCCAACAGAAGCCTGCAAAACTGTAGCTACAAAATCAGGGGGTTGCTTAAAAAGCTTTTTCCCCTTTAAGCGTTGGTTTTACCACACTGGCACAGAGCTGTTTGCACTTCTAGAACAAATCAGCACACTGTGCTGGTAGGCTTTGACCAGCAGAGTAATCCCAATCCAGGTGCTGTCCCAGTATTCACACCCTGATGAGGAAACTCAGGTGTGAGTGATGGCAGCTCAACTGCAGTGAATCTGAATCAAACAACAAACATGGTATTTGAACGGACAGAATGCACAGAGGCATGAGCAGCGTCTCATTAGATGTCATTCCCACAGTCTTGGTGGTATCAATATTCATCTGACACGTACTGTCTCCTGAGGAGAGGATAAACAACCTCTGAATTTGAGTTGTGCAAAGATTCAGATCAGGCGTCAAGGTTCCAGGAAAATAGGGTGTCAAATTTGCTGTAAAGCCTTCAAGAGCTCTTTTTTAATGCTTGCCTCATTTCTGTCCTCCCCCAAGCCTTCTACCTGATAATCACATGAAACTATGTAAAGTTGGGGAAAACTCAGAGAAGAAAAACGACAGAACTGGAAGGATTTCCTGAGGCCATCACATTTGGTCCCCATCAAGACCAGTCCTATACCAATGGACACACATGTCAGCAAAAAATCCTATACGAAATGCACTGCAGAAATCAGAGCTGATATTGCTGTTCTCAGTTCCCACCCAACCACAGACACCAGCAGCAAACTGAGGAAGCCCACGTACCTGCATAGCTCATGAAATTACTGAAGGGCGTGTTTAGGAAGCTGTGAAAACCACACGTATCATTGCCAGGTCCCGGATCCCCGCACAGCTTGTGCTTAGGAGCGGGGTTGGTGTCACTGCAGAGGTCTCCAGTCTCAAAGGAGGGCTCCGTTTCCATGCATGGATCGCTGCAGGAGAGGATCTCTGAGATCCCCCGGAAGACATGGTAGAGCCCCAGGCTGTGCCCGATTTCATGGATCATCGTGTGAGTGTGGCCAGGAATCCCATAGAAGGAAGGATTCAGCACGATGCCACCTGCAAGGGGAAAAGAAAAGAGTTTCTACATTTGTCTTGACTTCCTCAGAACAGCAAGAGGAAGATTCACCAGCAGTTCATGGGATCCTCTATTGGATGTCTTTGCACAATCAAGCGCATTGCCTGCTCAGAGGAACTGCACAGCAAGGTCTGATCTCATCCTTAATCTGGGACCCCAAGGATGAGGAATCATGGGACAAAGACCAACGTCCTAAACCAAAACCACGGTGAATATTGGTCTGGGCAGAATCATTCCACTTCAGCACACTAAATGATCTGAAAATGCACAGTACGAAATAATTATACATATGATTTTTTGAGTTAAAAACCTACACACAAAATTGAGCATAACCAGTGGAAAGACCAATATTCACCATGGTTTTGGTGCATTTCAAACCATGCAATGCATTTGAATCAAGCATCAAACAAAATGTACCTGGAGCACTCTCAGTATGTTATTACGCAGGGTAAATGTAAAATACAAACCCACTAACTTCTGAAACACCCTAAAATTGCACTAAGTTGCACCAATATTTGCAAACTAATACCTGGACAAAGAAAATGGAAAACACCCAATGCTGGGAAGGGGGAGATATCTGTGGGGTGTGCTCTGATCCTGTAGACAGCTTTGAAGTATCTGTCAGAAATACACTCTGCTCATATACTCAGGCAAGCCTAGTTTGATCTGAACTGCACAGTCCACTAATGAATATGCATAAGTCTAATGTGTCAAAAAAAAGAAATCCTGGAATGTGATAATTCTGAAAAAAAAAATAAAAAACGCATGGTTGTTAAATATGTGCAAAGAAAGCCAATGGTGATTTTTTTGTTGTTGTGTGAATTATGGGATGTGTAGATAAGCAAATAGTAAATTTGTGAGGATTTATAGTATATTGAATTAATCATAAGCATTATATTTTTAGCTCTGTTAGATGTACCTTTGGATTTATTATATGCTTCATATTTTCTTTATTTAGCTTATTGACCTCAACTTTTCCAAGCCTTTTATTTAAAACTGTTTGTATATATTACCTACCATGAGAACAGGAGACTGCTTTGTAAAACTAATAGCAGGAAAATAAATCTTGGGTATGGTACACTAATAATTTAGTGACAATGAGGAGAGAAAAGGCTTTGGCAGGAGGAACTTTATCAGTGACTATAGCACAGGGAAGATGAGATCACCAGCTTCTGATGCACCATAGACTCTTCATTCTCATCTGCCTGGAGTCTTTTGTTGCAATAACCACGGAATTACAGGAAAATAAAACTGAGAAGACTCAAGAAACCACCTAATCCAGCTCTCAAAACAACACTGGACCAATGAGGTCTATGCCATCCCTCACATATATTGGCCTAAATGTCTCTTTATAACCTCTGATGATATGACTGCCCCAGCAATCAACTTCAGCACTCGTTATCCTTACAGCTGCAAGGACTTAACTCACATCTAATCCGAATTGATTTTTTTGGCAATTTAAGTTCATGACTTCGAGTCCCGCTTCACACCAATACAGAGAGCAGACCATTCTCCTCCCCTTTCACCAGCTTTTGTGAGATCATCACCTTCCTCACTCCAGGCTTTTTTCCTTGAGGCCAAATAGCCCTAATCCAGTCAACTTTTCCTTGTAGCTCAGTTCTTCTTGACCTCCCTGTCTGTTCTCCTTTGCTTTTCCCAGTTGTCTCATGTTTCCTTCAAGTACGGTGTCCAAACATGACCCAGTGCTCCAGCTTTAATATTACCAATGTTGAAGGGAGAGGAAGGACCACTTTGTATGTCTTGCAAGGACACAGGCACAGACAGCAAGAGAGAAAAGACTTCCCCTTTGCACCTGGGCACATGTGAACACATGCACACAGTGGAGTCACAGGTGCATGCATAAATATACAGTTAGTGTAAAGAATTGAACAGCAAATTTAGATAGACACAAAAGAGTGAACAACATTACTCACACTGCAACATCATGCCTACTGTGCCACATTCAGAGCATGCATGTCCTTTTCACAACACTGAGCTGGCTCTCACACTAGTTCTCCACAAGCCTCATCAGCTGTATACAGACCTCCAAGTGTGCAGCTACTGAGCTCCCCATGTTCCTAGTGTCCTTATCTCCCCTTGATCTGATATATACTCTGATTCCTCCACAGCTTGGGCTCTACCCAGCTGGAGCCACTCACACCCGGAGAGCACCTTGGTGCATTGTGCTGTGGGGGTCTCACCCCACAAGACCCTTCCAGAGTTTGTTTTCAAATGTTGGGAGTACTGGTGAAATTCCCCAGCAGGATGTGCCTTCATAATAAAGGCTGGCTAAACAGTTCTGGCATTGGACAGCCCTGAGGCAGCTGGAGAGGGAGATTTTATTTTTGCCTTTGTTGAAAATTTATATTTTTCACAGCTGTCAAGAATCTAAATCAATTGCAGTTTTACAGAAAAGATAAACTCCCTCACCCAGACAATCTCTATCCCAGCCTTTAGATCTGCACCACAGGACATATTTCATATTTTTTATTAAGTACATATTGGATTTATAGAAGAGAGTAAAAAAGATTAAAGATGAATTCTTACAGACCAAGCACAGGTCTGGGAGGGCTATTATGACAGGAAATTATGGCCATTATTTATTTATTTTTACTTTTTTTCCACTGCAAGTCAACTTCAAACTGTTGGCTAATGTCTTTTTTTTCTCTCTTTGGTCAATGAATTCTGTCAATACACTGTAGGAGCTGAATTTAAATTGTTTTGCTCAGGCATGATGTTGACAATTAGCTTAACGAAGTGACAGAAGAACTCATCAGGGCTTTGGGCAAGCCCCAGCCCTCTTGCAGAAGGTTCTTCTCGGTGCTCTGGAGTTCTTCCCTTGTTCTCTGCTCCCTCCCATGGCGATACCAAGGGAAGCTATGAAAATACTCATTTAGGGGTGAATCAGATCTATTCCTGCCTTATTTCACTCCAGTAGGAACAGCAGGGATGGTGTTTCCCAACAGCAACCAGAGCTGCTGTGGGGCTGGGGCAGGAGTAGAGGGTTGCGGTACTACAGAGAGAAATCACAGCAGCATGGGGGTTGGTTGACACTAGGGTTAATATATTTCTTTGTTTTTGCCAAAAGATGTTGCCATGGAGAAAGCTCACCAGTGGGCATTCACAGCTCCTTCTGTTTCGGGTGCTCCCAGCAGGAGCCTGTGGAGATGGGGCTGGAGGCAAGGCAGAGTGGAAGTGGCTTCACTTCCAGTCCTGCTCAGCAGGAGATTTTGTCTGGATGTGTGTCAGTGCCGGCTCCTGGGAAGGGAAGTTTGCTCACACTTCTTCCAGAGCAGCTGCAGAGCTGGATTTCATAATAAAATGCTGACTAACAGAAGTAGGGCAGCCAGCTCCAACTGCTTGGTCTGACCATGGAGCCTCTTGGCTACAGAGATAGGTGACTATAAAGAGGTGTTAACGTCGGGGTTTGGGGTAATGTATTTCTGAATACAGAAAAGTTGTAGTTCAGCCTTCATAGCTTTAGAATGTATGTTTAGTATGCTTTAGAATAATAAACACCATATTTGCTGTCCTCTTCTGGGCTTTATATTTGCCACATCTTTTTTTGTTTTGCTCAGTGTGAGCTTGGATAAGGAAAAAAGTGGCTCGGCCTTTCACAAAGACTGAACGTGGCTAAGGCTGGACTTCATCCCCAGCCTAGGGAGGTCTAGACAGGGTGGAGAATCATCTGGAAAACTTGTAAGAATCCTTGCTGTTGTAAAGATGACCAGATCAGGTTTTCAGCCTGAGGGAGGTTGGTGCAGTTCAGATAAGTACACACAGACTCAGACGGTGCCTTCTGAACCTTTTGAGGTTTGCATGACATTTTGCAAGCAAGACAGATCCAGAACCACTGGAGGTGTTAGGGCCACGGGTCATTTGTTAGGTTGCATAGCTTTGTCTGGACTCTTGGGTTCCAACAGCCATAGCCAGCAAACTACGTATGAAGCATGTAGGCCAATCTGCAGGGTAGCAAACTCTTCCCAGTTCTACTCAAGCACGTTAGAAATACAATCTCTCAGCAGTTTGCTCTTTTGCACATTGGTGGAAAAAAATAGTAACAAATGTTAACTGTAATCTGAAAAGAAAATTAATTGGACACTTACTAAGTGATGAACTA
Source organism: Aythya ferina (assembly GCF_964211825.1). NCBI lineage: Eukaryota > Metazoa > Chordata > Aves > Anseriformes > Anatidae > Aythya > Aythya ferina. The sequence continues at coordinate 8,465,631 of NC_140318.1, forward strand.
AGGATCATAACACAACAGGTTAAGGTTAAAAATTCACCTTTGTCTGCGTTCTCTCACCTATCCCCCCAAGTCTTCTTTGCAAAGTGCTCTCATGGAGTGAATGCCCTGTAAAGTAGCTTCACTTAAAAGGTGAAATACTTTCAGCTTGACATCATCTACAAATACCATAATATGCTTTGGGTTTATAACCTAATATTTTCCTGGTTGTGAGCCAGTATCTGGGAATCGTGAAATACTTTTTTTCCCCTGACTATATATTAGAGGAATGATAAGAAATCAGAACAGAGCTTAGCGCATATTTGTCTTTCCTTCTTAGCGCCTCAAAAGAATGCTTTACAAAGAAGAAACATCTTTATCACTCACCTAGATGCATCAAGGCTTCCTTGTCCCAGGGCCAAGTTGCCACTCCAGCCAGCTCTTCCTCGGAGGAGTTGGCAAAGAAGATGTTGAGGTGTGTGGATCCATCCAGCTTGAGTATGTTCTTCAGTTCATTGACATCTAAGTATGCTCTGTAAAAAAAAATAAATATATATATATATATATAAAAAATCAATTTTTTTCTAATGGTAGCACAAAAAGCAACAAAGTATTGAAGAAGTGCTGCAATCCAGGCAAAGATCTTATAATATCCTGTGTATCAGTCACCCAAAATATTTTAATAACCCACTCCCAAACTTCAATTACTTTGCATTCATATGGTGAATCTCATCTGAAGACTTCCAGCCATTGCTTAACCACAGCCACAAAATCCAAGGTAAATACATAAAGCTGTCCATATTCCTAAGATAAGTATAGGAATCTATTTATCATGAGTGTAATTAACCACGTATTATGGTCAGTAAATCTTTTTATATCAGCAGTTACCTTGCACATTTTCTCTAATCTGTTCCGTGTTTTTACCTATAATTCTCCTCCACAATAACAAGCTTCAGGTCTTTAGTCTGGCACCAGCTCGTGACACTACTCCTTTGGCACCAGCAGCATTATTTGTGCCGAGATGCACCAGGTCTAACCCTGACACAGGATGCTTCTTAGGGAATTGCTATTTTAATTAGTTTGCTATTTCCAGCAAACAAAGTTGTAACAAGGAGAAGGGAATAAGCAACACAAGGTTAGATCTGCTGTATTTGAGTCTTGCAAACTAATAACGTAAACCAACCAAGCCTAAAAACAGGCAAAAATATTACAGGCAGGCAACATGCTTCCATCCCAAATTCCCAATTACACAGTGTTAAAAATGTGGAAAAATACAGATAAAAATCAGTCTCATTAGAAATCCCTTAAGGCAGAATAAGTGGGTCATGCCTGTGTTCAAAGACACACTGGTACGTTCATCAGCTTCTGGCCTCAGACCAGGAGGAGAGCTGACCAACAGAGGGGGAGTCTCTTTCTTCTGCTGCCCCCCCCCCAAAAAAAAAAAAAGCCCTGGGAGAAATACTCTGAATCGTAGCACTGCTTCAGGATCAGCCTCTCTTCCTAATAATGTGTCTCCCTTCTGCCTTGGGAGACAGACCTAGCGTGCCTTGCAAGAGATTTCCCATGGAGTGGCTGGTCCCCTACCATGACATTCCCAAGGCTCCTTAGGTGCCCCAAGATAAGCACAGTTTCTTAGCTTTTGGGACATCAGGAGGTTACAATCTGCTTGTGGGCAAGCAAAGCCAGTCTCTTAAGCCACTAGACGGCCACTAGAGTTACTTTTGGCACTCCGCAAAAGAAGTAGACATTGTCGATGCCTACAGGAAGAGCGACTCGCCGAAGCGCATGCTCTGGTGCTGCTCGGAGCAGAGCTGCAGAAAGCCATAAGAGTAAACCTCTAAGTTCTCTGTCTCCAGCTCACGTTGCCTCTTGATACTAGGTGCTGTAGTGAGACCTAAAACATGGATGAGTTGTGCTGTCTTCACTTGACAGGTGGAAATAATGGAAAGAAAGATCACACTGTGTCATGCATGGTTGACCAGCTTGTTAGGGAAGGACACTGTTAAGGTTTTGAGCAGTTTGTTCCTTCTTCCTTAAGTCCCCCTTTCCATCTGTGCATGGGTATAGATTCATGGAGCTTGTACAAACCAAATGCACTCGCCTTCAGTAAGGTTCCTCACATACTTTGCAAGGCTTTTGTTCCCAGAAGGGTGAAAAAAAAACAGGGGAGTTGGATCGGCACCAAGATCTTTCTGTCCTTCCCTGGAGGACTCCCCAATGGAAAACACATTCATATTTCCACAATAGCTTCCCCTGCCACTTGCTGAAGTCATTGCCTCCAAAATAGTTCATGGTTGGGTGTCCCCAGGCCCTCGCTGACTCATGGAGGAAGACGTACTCTTTGGGGACACCAATGGAAGGGTATGTTTCCATTCCATACAGTGTTTATCTTCCAATCAATGCGGATGACATCCTGAAGGACAGGTCAGCTCTGTGACCCTTTACAGATTTCTCATCTCTCCACTGTTCCCAACACATCTTCTTAAAATACACAGATCTTTCCCTCCAGCTTGTTCTGCAAGTATCTGTACAATGATCTGTGGCCGTGCTTAATCTATTTCCAGGATCTTCTTTGTGCTTTTGAAAACATCTTTTCCAAACATGGGGACGTAGTTAAGTGTGTCCATGAGCAACAGTTTGAAATTACACGAGAGCTAATGAGCATTTCCAAATGAAAGTGTAAGCGTATTGGGGGGGGGGGAAGTGTGACGGAAGACGTGTGCACATGCAGGGACAATGTGCATGTTTGCACACATGTCAGCATCGGAGAGAGAGAGCAAAAGTGTAAGAGAACGTGAGAGCAATGTGATACTTTGTGCAAGAGAGAAAAGCACAGAAGCAGAAGCATTGCATGCCCCTGAGTAGAAAAATGTTTGTGTTTTGTATCACTGTGGGAAGGAAGGGCTCGCTGTATGTATTTGAGGCTGCAGTTGTTGACTCTGGATACAGATGCTTTATTGCCTATGCAAATCCCTGTAGCAGTAACTACAATCACACTCCCCTCCTGAGATTACCAGTTTTATCCTCGCTCTTCTCTTATGGTTTCAAATTATTTAAACTGATATTTCTTTATTCTCAGCTGTCGTTTTGCTTATTTTTAAACAATCCAATCCCCACTTAAATCCTCGACGCACGGCCACAATCGCTCTCTCAGTCAGCTACATGCAGGCTGTGTGCTCCAGCTCTAGGGCTGTTCTGTATACGGGTTATTACTGCAGACAGCATTTAACTAATTGGCTGGTGATGTCAGTGCATCACCCAGGCTGGATTCATGTCTTATGTAAAGCCACTGTAATATGTCACTTGGACTTAGCTTTATGGTATTTCTCTGACCACTACTTCTCTGCTAGACAGCAGAAGTCTGCGAAGGAGCAGAATATGTTCAGATGGTGTAAGGGCAGAAGGCTAAGAGGGTTTTTTTAGTAAGGGCTCTGCACAGGAGTAGGTGTAAACAGGCCATGCTTGGAAGAAAGTAAATGCAAGCCCCTTTGTAACAGCACTCTGCAACCCCCAACACATAAACATGCTAAAGCATTTAGCTCAGGCAAATCCCTTGTAAGCATGTGAACATGTGCGTGCATGAACGGAGGTGTGAGTGTAAGCAAGGGTTTGGGCTGTGCACACATGCGAGCCAGCCAAGAGTATGTATGCAAAGGAACGTGTGTGTGTAAGAGATAAAAACATGAGCTGGAATTCCATCCTCTCCTTCCTCCCCATGTTTCTAATAACCTCCCATCCCTATCCATCATCACCACATTCCTACACTCAAGGAGGCATAAATTAACTACTTTTGCAGTTCATGTCCAACTCCGTAGCCGCAGGCAGCAGACCCAACAGTTACCAGGTCAAAATAGTTTTCGGTTATTGCATTGGACTGGGCTGACTCCCCCCTGCTGCTGCGGCTGCTTTGTTATCAGCCCAGGCTATCTGACCCAACGCAATCTGCGAGCATTGCTTACACTTCTCAAGGTTATGTGGGTCCCCTGACAGAGGACATAATGTCTGTCACATGGGCTGGTGCCAAAGAGAGCCAAAGAGCCCAGCCTTTCCAGCACTGCCAAACTCGCATTTCAAAGACATGAGTGCAGTCTTGGAAAGGGATCAAAGCCTTTCCAACTGTCATTAGAATATTTCCTTTATGCATCTCTCCGTAAGTGCCAGCAACATATTTCATAAAATTCATTGGCTCGAGATGGTACCTCCAATATAAACCTGAATGGGGAACTGTCAGGGCAAGTCTATGTGGAAAACAAAACAAAACCCAAAGCACAACAAAACACGTGTAATTCCTGTAATGGAAAAAACATACGATGCTGTGAGCGTGCCTAGCTCAAGAAAGCCTAATGAGCCTATTAGTGCATCATAAAAGGTCTCCTTCGCTGGAATCTGGTTTAGACATAGAAATTCTATGGTCTGTTTAAGGCCATTTGGGACATCGTATCAGGCAACATGCACATTCCCACCCAGATCTTTTCCCTGACCTATTTGTCCAATGCAAAGCTCGGGTTTGTTTTTTTCCTGCGCTCTGAAAGCTGTGCTGTACGGCAGCTCACTCTTACCCAGGAAGCCCCAGCCCTCAGTCAGGAACAGGCAGCCCCTCCAGCGCTCCAGTTTCAGCCTAATGGAGCCTGTAGCTCACCCCGCAGCGCCTTGCCACCGCCCCATCCGTCACACGAGCCATTATCCCCGCATCTGTCTCATCTGTCAAGCCCATTTCCTGGCCATTCGGGCAGGGGCTTCTACATGGCAGGACGTGTTTTCAGGTAGCGAGGCGAAGTCCCTGGCCAGCAGGCTTGTCCCCCGTGCCCATAGCCCCATCCAGCCAGGGGGAGCACCGTGAGGAGCTCCCTTCTGCTGGCCCTCAGCTCCAGAGCCTAACCCAGCGTCAAACCTCTGCCCTTAGCTACGCACGTCTGACAACAGCTTTTTAGCTCAGTCGGTATCACGTATCAGGTCCAATCATATTAAATCCAGCCCCGGTCACTGGCGTGGAGCAGTTCTGTACGTGGCTGGCAGCTCTCCCTCCTCCCCCAGGTTCAGTGCCACAGAGCAGCTTGCCCTGACGCAGACACGGTGCAGCCTCTGCACTCGTGGCTGGTTTTGCGTGGAAGCCCTTATTGTTAGGAAATGTTTCCTACTGTTTGCTCTGAGTTATTCTCTATTTGACTTTGTTTTGTTTTTATTCCTTCAAAGACAAGTGTCACTTTACAGCAAAAACACAAAAGTACTTAGGACATTATTTGCAAGACCCCACACAAACAAGGAGTAGGAACTTACTTATCTGCTCACCATGGAGTAAACTTCTGTGTTTTGTATTTTTTTTTTGTATTTATTTTTTTTTTGAGTTTGTTAGGAATAAAAGGCATTGCATTTCACTATCTAAAACAAAACAACAACAAAGCAAACCAGCACCTTCTTGGGAAGCCAGCCTCAGCCTCCCTTTCTGCCTCCTTACATACAGCGTCCCGTCCCTCACCTAGCGGGTTCAGCACGCGGCAGGGCACAGCAAATCTCCTCACGAGGACCCCATACATCACTCTCCTTCCCAAGACCTCGTGTTCCTTCTTTCATTTGGTGCTCTCAGAGAACTGGCAGCCCTTAAAGCACGACATGCAATTTAGCAGGCATGGAGGAGGCTTTCCTGGGAAGCGCTGGCGGCACTCGCAGGCTGCCTGTGACAGACCTAGGGGTGGCTCCCAGCATGGTGTGCCCGATGCTTCTCAGCCATGTCCCCTTGGTCCTTCTGGCTCTGAGCTCGGCCCAAGGACGGATGCTAACGCACTCATTAAGGCAGCAAAAACCACAGCAGTTGGTGTGACAGGGGGCAGTCATCAAGCCATGTGGTCAACCAACACGGGGGAACCAAGGTTTTAGGGTGCAGTGTCCACCTAGAGATTATTCTGTATCTGCAGTGAGCAGCAAGGACAGTTCTGAGATAAATGATGTGCTTCCTGAAGATAATGGCAAGAGCCATGGCTTAACAGCACTGAAAGCTGACCTTGAAATGGGGCCATTTGGCAGACACATGCAATTACAATTTAGCTTTTCCCCCTGTGATTTCTGAGTCTCGGGTAGTCAGACACGGGGCTCGTCCTTTGGAGATGCAGTGTTGGTGCCAGTGTATGAGCTGCCTTTTGCCTTCTGTCATGGAATCACCGAAAAACAAATCCAGAAGGGATGTCCAGAGCCCACCACTGCTAGCCCAGCATCCCACAGCAGGAGCACCTCCACCAAATTTGTTGTTATCTAGCTCAGACCTAGGACTGCACCTGACAAGGACTCTGCAACTGCCCCAGCACCCAGCATCCCAGCCAGCACCCAGGTCTCGATACCTCTATTGTCAGGAAGTTTTTCTCAAGGTCTACCTGAGTCTTTTTTGCTGCAACAGAAATGATAAGTAACTGTGCCATTCTCCACCTAAAGGGAGATATGATGATTCCCTTCTGCTTTACCAAATCACTAAATTACTTATTTCAAAGCTCATTACATCTATTGCAAATCACCTTGGTTTTAAGCTAAAACCACCGTATGTCTTCAGTCTGTCCCCACTGGCCATATTTTTAAGACCTCTGGTCATTTCTGATTTTCTCAGCTGCACTCTCCATATCCTTCTTAAAGGCTGATCATCAAAGGTAGACAGTCCTCAAGCTGAGAGCTTATTAGTGCCATACAACTGCTACGTTCCCCCTGTCTATCAGCTCCATCCTGACATAAGATACCCAATAGAGCTTTCAGACCTTTCAGACAAGTGTTCCTACTGCTTGTTTGTTTTCGTCTAAAGTGCTACAGCTTTATCAAAAACCTGAATAAGAAAGGACAACCCACAAACCCCCTTTAGCAGTGGACTTCCAAAATTTTTGTCTGACCTCATGTTAAAGATCTGCCTTTGTTGGCAAATTTAATTTTACTCCTCATTTCAGACGGATTGTCATAAATCATGTGAAGCAGGAAGTGTGCCTCATCTACATTTAGTTTAGTGTTAATTTAAGACACTGGTGTAAGTGTAGTAAAAGTCATGATAATTTATTGATAAAGGTATAAATCTTTCAGTGATTGGGAAAGAGCCTGAAATAGAGTGGAGCCAGAATATTACAAGCGAAAGGTTTTCGGTTCCCGCTTAGATCCAGATCGCTGCCTGTATTCACACTGACATCCAAATGTCTAACTGTAATCCTGACCGCATCCAAACCAGGCAGTCAGTAGGTCATGTCCAAAAGCATAAATCGCAGGCACTGTCAGCACATGTAGGCTTGGCAGCTTGTAAAGAATTTTGGTTTATCTGCTGAAGCAAAATGTCCTCTAGAGCCCCCAAATCTGATCTCCCGTTACAAAGAGAAAGAAAAAGGATGTTTGTGCAAAAGGAAAAATAGCGATAAGGATCCAAGAAAGGTCTTGGCATAATTGCTGAAATAGAGAGCTAGCTTCTCGGGTAAATTTGGTAGCCAGTGCTGAACACTGTATCGCTGCAGCGATGCTGTTAGCATGCTCCGTGAGCTGCCTAGAGCTGGACCAGGGGTTTGGACACCAGTGGCAGGTCCTACAGGGAGAGCCATCCCTGAGTAAGACACATCACAAAATAAAAGCCCACATGGTTACAAAAGTCTGGGTGTTTGTTGATCCTAGGTTGTCCTCTTTTCCAAACTGAATTAATTCCATCATTATGTTGGTGACTCAGGCTTTACTCACCCCATGAAAAAAAAAGAAAAAAAAAAAAAAAAAAAACAGGAAAAATATAGAAAAAGATTTTTACTGTCTAAAATATGGGACTCATTTGGGTCTGGGTTTTCTTTATCCTGGAACAGAGACTGAGAGCAACTCCTTGGTCTAAAGTAGCAATTTTTTACAATTGTGAAGTCATCAGTTTAATTTTATTTGCCTTGAAATGCTGGCTTTCCAACAGCACTTCTAGACAATCCTAGAAATAAGCACACTTCTACTGCATGCTAAATCTATAGGACTGCAAGGAAAACAAATGAACAAACAAATGTATACATAAAGGAAGTGATTGGCAACCAAATTCTAAAAATCAATGTTATCTTCCATACAACCCTAACGCTGCACCCCTGCTCAGCCCTAGCAGACTTTCTGACCCAAAGACGGCTAATAAATAAATGATAGGGCTGCATTTCATCCAGCTGCCTATAGATAACTCCTGGATGTTGTAAATGCAGCATCTGCTTCATGGCCTGAAGCACAGCAACAGGTTGGAACAAACCTGCCGGCTGGACTGCTCCGAGCCTTGCTCTGGGTCTTCTTTCGTTTCGGTTCAAGTGCGCTCGCACTTTGAGCCAACTCCTGTTCTCGCTGGGCTGCGCATGAAGCATCAGCGCTGACTGCGATGTATTTGCTCCAGTAAATCTAGAGTTAGTCAGAGCAAAATTTGATTCTCAAAGTGCAGCTTCAGGTTCAAATCCAAAATCTCAAAGGAAACCTCAGTTGAAACAACCAATTTTTGCCCAATTTCTGGCCAACGCAACTTGCTTTTTTAAGGAGGGAGGCGGGTTTCCTCAGATCTCCACACGGATTCTCTCAAAGGTTTGTAAATCCTTGCCAAATCCTTCACAAACCTGGGCTCAGATTCAGAAATACAGTGAAAACAGATTTTTTTTCCCCGGCACTTTTGCTGCTGGTTCTGGCCAGGATAAGAAAGAGTAGAGGCTCAGGGAAAAAGAATGGGGAAAAAGATGATGCAAAAAATTTTCAAATGTCAAACATGTTCTGTCTGGGCTCTGGGCAAAACTTTGGGGTGGCTGTCAATGCACTTATCCCCCTCTCCCTTTTATCTTCCCTGGCTTCAATGCCTGTTGCTTGTACCAGAGCCCCCCACCCTTATATAACCTTTATATAGTGTTATATAGAGTTGCAGCGCTACAGACCATAAATATGTGATCCCTGAGCCTTCTTCCTTCGTGAGGTTTACATCCAAGAACAGAGGAACATTTGAGTTCACTCGTGCAGCAAGAACCGAAAACCCCTGTTTCCTTGCACAACTATAAAAAATAATTAAGCTAACCAGCTCCCCAGACCTAGGAAAAGATATGCTGGCCAGCCAACTTGCAGGAGGAGAAAAAAAGAAAACAAAGGGAAAGCCTTGGCAAAGAGAATTGCAATCTTACTGTACAATTAACTTCTGAGACAGTGAGTAGGATTAAAGAGTGGAACATTTCAAGAAACATAGCTTTAAAACAGCAAAGCATTATGAAGCATATATGCACATTTCACAGACCTTTGAAATCAGCAACACTGGCAGGTTTATTTGTTTTGATTGTCTCTTTTTGTTTCTTTTACTACTTTGGGATTTTTCTCTCTCTCCTTTTCAAGCCTAAAGCCAAATGACCCATGAGAAATGTACTGTAATTTGTCTCTTATCCATCCCTCATCTCCATCTGATATTCCCTCTGCCCTGGTTACCCTGATGTTTTTCCAGACTCTACAGGCTGAACCATTGCAACAAGGAGAAAAGTCAAACGATAAAGAAAGAAGTGGCGTAAGGATATTTTCAGGAACCAGTTGTTAAAACAGATTTCCTTTGCCGCTTTTCCGAAAGCCCTTTTGGCTGCAGCAAGCCTCATTCATGTATACTCGAGACTTTAAATCAGTATAGGAAGGTACATATACTTCGGGCTATTTTAACCATCAGTTATACCGCTTGGCACTTCCACAGTGCTTCCCCTCTGGGCCTCAAAACGCTTCCTAAACATGAAGAGAGAAATTCCACTCTGGTCAAAGCCCTGACACAAGCCCTCTGCACCACTCCAAATCCCGTCCAAGGGCTTAAGTGGTGCTAAAGTGGGACAAGAACCCTTGCGCTGGGCCTCCCCTCAAGAAATGTCACCAGGGCTGAAGAAGCTATGAAACGGGCAAGCAGAAGAATTTCCCTTGTCGTGCAAACACCAAAACAGGGGTACAGAAATGCAATAATTTTCTCAAAGGAACGTAACCGTTCAGCGTGGCAGCTGGGATTAGAAACTCCATCTCGTGTCTACGCTCTTTGATACCGTGGATCATCTTTCTTTTATGGAAGTGGTGGTTTGTGTTACTGATCCTTCAGGTTTTCTGCTGGTGGCCACTAATCATATTTTACAATCCTTCCCTCTTATTTTACAATCTTTTACTGATATTTTACAATCTCCAAAAGTCCTAAAGGTCTGGTGCTCAGCAGATGGAAAGTCGGAGTTCCCTCCGATAAGCCGGTCCTTCCTGAATCCCTTGGCTTTGCTGTTTCGAAGACGATGTAGCACATTCAGTTCATAAACAGATTTTCTCGTGGAACCAGGGCTCTGCTTTCAATGAGTGAGCAGCCACCGTTCTAATAATATTTGGCATTTACATACCACCTCTCATCCCACAGAGCTTCCAAGAACAACCAACAGATACGTGCATAGCACACTGCACAATAGTTCAAGTAAAGGACATTTTGGTTTCAGTCACCAGAACAAACCTGATTTTTTATGAAAAGCACCAGAGACCAGGAATGCAGCCTGTCATCACTCTCTTGAATCAGGTCAAGAGTTAGGTACAGGCTCTGTTAATCAGACTGGAAGCCAGAGATCAAGAGGAAACTTGAAGCTTTGACACAGAATTTCCTTTAATTATAGGAGCAGATCATAGCAACTCTCTATATTAGAGATATCTAAGGATTTCCACTGTTAATATTCAGCTCCAGCCTTGTCTCTCTCCTTCCCACCCTTGTGGCTCTAGGGTCAGGCTTGAAGTCACCTTTTCAGCCAAGAGCTTTGCTGGTATGACCCTCAGGACTCCAGGCTGGAGCAACCCACGTTTGGTGCTTTTGAAGCACAGGGGAGCTCCACATGCCCCCTCTTTAGGGTACACCCAAAGCATGGGGTTACCCTACTGCACCGACCCTGCCCACACTGGGCTCAGCAGCACCCACCTACACTGACTACACATGGAGGGGCAAAGACCATTCTGGGGTGAACCCTCAACCAAGGAACATGGGTGATTTGGGGGAGCCAAGCACAGGTCAGGCTGCGGAGTGCTGTGGTCTCAGGGTACTTGCAGTTAGCTCACCGTTAGTCACAGCCCCTTTGGAGGGGGGCACCTCACGCCATCCCTGCAGGGTGTGCAGCTGGGACCTCGAGGGGTCCGGATGCCGAGCTGCTCCTTTAGCATCTCCTCTAATTAACATGCAGCAAAAAATGCAGGATGAAAAAAGAACAAGATCAAATTCTTTGCTCCTTTCATCTCCCTTTCTGACATTAATCCTCCCTGCGCATAAACCCCGTGCCACGAAGTGAGATATACATTGCTATTGGAACAAAAAGAAACTTGGACTCAGGCCGACATCATCAAAAAAAAATAAATAAAATCATATATAACCACAAAGGACCCAGCATGTTTATTACAGATACTTCTGGAAACGATGGGCCAAAATAATCAGCCCAAATATGCATCTTGCAAAACATCACTTTTTCTTTGGAGATGCCGCTTCTTTTCTGTTTTTGTTTTTATAACTCATGAACTTCCAAATCTCATTTCTTAACCTTCTGGCAGGGCTGTGCACAAAGTTGGTCCTGCTGCAGTGGGCAGACCATCAATGGCTTATATTTAGGATAATCCCAATTTTCCTCTTTTCTGAGAAAGAAATGAAAACCTGACTCGAGTGAGACTGGTTGAAGTTTCCTCGTTTCATCTTATGCAGGAAAGAGCAGGAGACACCAAAGTGAGATTGCAAAGAACATTGTCTGGTGTTGGAGACTTCACTCCAGGGAAACCAAGAAAACCTTACACCCTGGCACTAAAAGCCTCAAGTTCGTGAGATTTTTTTCTCCGTTTCAATGAAGAACTCACCAGCTCTTTTTATTTTCTCTTTTTTTTTGTGGGGGCTACTGGCAAGTCCTACCTGTAAGTCTCTCTCTTCAGCAGCAAAGTCCTTAACATGTTTTTTAAGAAAAAATAAAAAATGAATAGTCAGATTCAAATATTATGAGATCTGTGAAAGCTGGTTACACTTGTTCTTTCCCAGCAATAAAGAGATTACAAGGAAACAGAAAATGTCAGTCACTGAAACAGAAATTTCACAGAAGAACATTTAGCTTTGAAGTTCCCAGAATCCACAGTAAATTGCCAGGTGATCTGGCAGAAACACCAACACACCTGCAACTGAAATAGTTCAGAGCTGCAGAAAGAAAATACTGTGGACAGTATGTTTTCTAAATCCAACTTTTTATTTTTAATTTTTTTTTTCATTCTGTATTCCTGTTCAGTTGGAAGACAGAAAGAAAGGAAAAGAAGGTGAGGGAGAGAGGACTAAGTAGATGATGACTTTGTCAAGCAACTACTGTTGGGAGATGGAACATGAGGTAGCAGTGGCTGTAACAGCCTTTGCTAAGATAATTAACTCATTAACATCAAAACCCTGCCCCTCATTTCTCTCTGCTGAGCCCCTGACAAGCAGCAGCAGGAAAGATGTAAATGTGCCTTTTCCAAGCGCTCGGGAATTATCAGTCTGCCTTGAATTTAAACCTCGCCAGGACCTGCATCTTCTGCAAAGATACAGGGTAAAGAAAAAGGCATGGTGTATGTGTGCTTCTGAGATTGGACATTTCTCGAACTGAAGGATATGTCAAGCAGACAAGGTCCTTAAGGAAATGGGGCAGCAGACGCATCAAAAGCTGAGGTTATTGGGTGGATGGGAGGACATTTATGTTGTCTCACATATGGATCTGCTAACATACAGCACAACGCAGGCTCTATCAGACCAAAGCCTAAGACTGATTGTAAGCATTCCCTGGAGGACACATTTCCCAAGACCCTACAAAATTGGACTGGCAGATTATGAAAGGTACAATACTGATCCAGCATGTAACAGTAAACTAGAGGAAATCATACCCATATATTTGGCCTACAGACATGAGTGCAGAAATTGCCTGTTTTGGCACCACAAGTCTGTGGATCCACTTGAATCAAATACAGACCCCTAACAAAGGGCTACGAGAAGGCAAAGATCTGTTATCCATTGTCAGATAGTAAGACGAAAGAGGGAAAACTGATTTTCCTTCACTTCTTTACCAACATTTGCCACGAGTATCCCCACGGTAGGCAGGCCATGCCATGCAGTCTGACTTCCTCATGACACTTCACCCTCCGTCACTCAACTTGCACATCTCAACCAACTCCCACCCTGGCTTACTGCAGTAATTTATCAGTAACGTGTGGCTAACAACTACTGCAGGACTTAAGATCTTGATGACTGCTAACCTAACTCCACAAAGGATCCAGCAAAAATTGCAGGTTGTCATTTTTGTCCACTGATTCCCAAACACAGACCCCTAATTATACAAACCTGAGTTTATAAAATGTATTTCAGCATGAAATGTCTTGTGTCTACTTGTCAGAGGCCGAGAGGGAGAATTCCCTCTCTTCTGCAGCTCCTCTACAGCCAGCTCAAGCACATCTCAAGAATTTTGCAAAGTCTGAGATGTTGCCTCCTTCACTTGTGCTGGGGGCAGAGGGAGCCCCTGGTCTATCTCCTGCTGACCATTTTCTGGATCAAAAACTGGAAGTTATCTGGTGATCATTCCCAGACAACTCTAAAAAGAATTTTGTGTCTGATGAAGACAAAGGTGAGCCTGCATTTTTAAGGCAAAACTAGACATTTTGAGGCAAAAATACATGAATGAGTCTATCCCCAGAAGTAAAACTGTCACAGGAACTCTGAGCAGATGAGGAGGAAGCCAGGAACTTCTGTCCCTTATCTGAATCCAAGTGGGAGCAGAGGGGATGTTAAACAGCATAGGTATCTTCAGGCAAATTGGGAGAAACACTGTGATGTGTCTGACAGAAGCATTTTACTCTGTGTTTGGAAGTTTATCATGACCGATCAATTCTGGAAGAATTAGTGAGTGAGTTCTGTTTTTTGGCACTGACACAGCAGTGGTAAAAATGCTGGAGGCAAAAGGGAAGTAATTTTCATAATGCTGTGAACTGTTGCCATCAATCCTTACCCAAAACATTTCTTCCACTTACTCTAGCGCAGTGCAGTTCTGTAGGAGCTCCCCTCTCAGCTATTGCCCTTCGTCTCGGGAAGGCTCTCGACCTCACTCGTGCTCTGGATGTGGAGACCCAAGCCAAAGACCGAAGTCTGTTGGAGTTCAATCTTTCTACGGACTTCAAAGAGCCTGGGATGCGTAACTTACTCCAGACAGAAAGCATAACACACATTTGGAACAATATTATACATGTAAAAATAGAGATGATTGAATGACTGCTAAGGAATGCAGTGTGATGGGGAAGCCTGATGTAAATCGTGCGTGGCATTTACATACCTATTTTCAGCTTCTAGCCTAGGCGCTCTGCATCCTAGTGGAAGCACCTACCTCCGTCCTTCCATTATAAAGACTTTAAGATTTAATTCTCTGAATCGTGCCTCTGCTGTGTGTCTATCCCTGCTGCGAGCAGATGGCATGACTGCTCCCCTAAGGAACTAACTGAGCAACAGCCACAAATAGCCAAAGCTTCGCCTCAGCAGTAAAGGAAAGTTGCAACTACACGTTTTGGGAGGAATCAGCAACACACAGAATTAGTCCTTACCAGAAACCAAGCCATACATGAAACTAAAATAAAAGCCCTTAACCAGAAATACCAAGTGCAAACACAGTAAGGTATTATGTATAATGTCGATGCCATTTCGTAATACATCTCAGGCGTTCTTCTAGTTGTCTCCATTTGTGCCCACTGGGATCGAGGACAGGAATAGAGCATCACCAAGCTCATGGAAATCAGATCACAGAAAAATGCTCTTTTCTAAGTGTTCTCAGCCAGCTTTGCAAACAGAAGCGGTTCAGGCAGTTTGGAAACATCTTCACGCTCCACAGTGCTCACTTGAAACAAACTGCGCTCTGGTCTTTTGGAGGTCTACCTCTCCTCCTCAACAAATGAATGCAACATATTTCTTTATTTACTTAGAATTTCTCACCAATTAATCTTTCCCTATCTCATTTTAATTAAACAAAACAAATAAATAAATCAAGTAAATGCGGAATAACTTAAAGCAACGCATTTCAAATGTAAAGGGCAATTTTGGATACCCACACACTGCTGATAGTCATTGGGTCTTGTTTTGGGCATAAAATTCCTTTTTGTGCCTTTGGAAAGTGCACAGAAATTGAATAGAAGATGACAGTAACGGGTCTATTAATTGATATCCTCTGGATTTTCTGTTATTTAATCAATGTCTGAGCTCTGACTGCAAAAGAAGCTTAAATTGACAACCTCATTCCTTTCTCTCAGTGCTCCCTAGCCTGTTTTCTTCAATACACAGCTCCTGTTTGCGAGCCTGACAGGGGCACAAGTCTCATTACATCGTATCACGGAAATTATAAATGACCCGATAAACAAAGAGGCAAGTTCCCAATCAGCTCGTTCCTACCACACAATGTGGAATTCTGCACATTTTACCCCTAATCCCACATCTGATCAAACTGCAATGTCTTCAGGGTCAGGAATGCCTCTGCTTCCTGGCCTTTCTTTTGCAGCCTAATCAAATCTCAGAAAAGCCGATATTTTCACTCCATGTGTCTTATCTTTATCCTTACTATAATTTGTGCTGCTCAGTGCTGAAGAAGTAATTCAGCAACATACTTCATGCGATGGAGCAAATCATTAAGGGAGCAGAAACGCTGGCAAGGCCCGAGTAACAGATTAAATCCCCTTCTTGGCATATTCACTTTTACTGTGTCTTTCAGTGTAATTTCGACATGGAATTTTCCTAGCATAAATCACACAGGTTTCCCTCTTCCCCTCCACACCACGCTGCGTAGCTCTGTGTTTTGGTAAATCTCATCTATTAATAGTTGCCCTCTGTGGCTATAAAAAAATACCTCAGTAGTCAAAAGCCAACCCTTGCTAGGGAGCAGCTGTGGATGCCTGAACGCACACAGGACCCAGCATCGCACAGCAAAGCCCTTTCTTGGCTCCCTGTCAGAGCAAACTGATTAAATAAGGCCATAGTCAAGCTAACGGAAAAGGAGCCCCTTCCCTGCAAGAGGAGGGAGAGACCGACTCCAGCACCAGGCTGGAGAAACATCAGGGTATTTCCATTTTCTCGCTGACATTTTCTTTTTCTTTTTTTTTTGACTTAGCAAACCCCCCTCGCGTGTCTTCCTCGCTCCACCCTTCTGCCAAGTCCCAATAAAACTCTCGCACTTAAAGAAGTAGAACAAAAACGTCATCGCACTAGCACCAAAGGTCGCGGGGTAAATTTTAAGGTCTAGTCTACTTTTTTCTGTTTGATTGATTTAACTGATTAAAGCATTTCTGCTCTTCCTGTGCTTTCAGCAGCATCCTGGGTAACTCTGGGGAAATTCAAACCAACCAGCTGTGATCCGTATTACAAAGTCAGGGCTGGAAATACACACAAGGATGTTGATGGGGCCATGCTGCAAACCGTGAAAGGAGAGGAATATTGTCTCCTGGTAAAGCGAGAACAGGCTTTTACGTGTCGGATTGAGATGTTTTCAGCTCAGCAGAGGATGCAGGGAATTTCCCGTTGTCTCAGCACCATAGGGTATCTGTCCCATCACAGCGGAGCTCCTGGTGACAAAGCACCTGGTGGCAACAGCTTTGCTCCCCAATTTTTCCTTTGAATTTCAAGTTCTTGCAAATCCCTGGGAACTGCCAGTTTCCAAGGACTTCCACACAAAGTCTGCACAATGCCAGAGCCATGGGGTAAGGAGCTGCAGGGAGTACGGGAGCCTCAGCTCTTCTGGAAAGCAGGCTCGAACTCTCAGGACTTACGCCACACCTGGTCTGAAGCTGCAGGCCCTTACAAAGCCAATGCCACGTAACTTCAGTGCTTTTTTTCAAATTTCCCAAGGGATGTTTCACTAAGATAAATTCTCCCTGCAAAGCTGATGGGAATGATTTGAAAAACGAAGTCTTGTGCTGGGGAAAACGACTACCACAGCTTCTCATTGAAGACCTCAATTTATTGACACTACAAGGACGTAGCATGAGAAGCAAATTTATTCCATATTATCTACTGTCAGTACAGCTCAAAAGATGAATTTTGAGGCAGCAGAAAGAATTTTATTCTCTAAAGCCTCGTAATTCAACTCTGCCGAAGCTGCCCTCACACAAATCTGCGATGACACATCTTTTCAATGTCTAGGGCCCAAATTATTTTTAAAAGCACTGCAGGTAATTGCCATTGCTGTTATTCCAAACCACTGCTATTTCCACTGTTTTACTATCACTGATGTAACCCAACAACTGGGTTTATTCTGCAATTATTGAATTAAGGGAAATAATATATCTCATAACAAACAGCTCATGCCTCAATGGCTGTTAGCAGATCTCTAGGTAGAATCTTCATGAGACATCCACTGTTCCCAAGCTCTCTTATACACTACTCAAACATCTGGGTACTTTCCAAAATAATTGGTCTGCAGGGTGCAGATTTTATCAGTATTTTGCACTAGGGTGGATTGGCCACAAGAGTCTTTAAAACAATGGTAGAAATAAAAAATGCTGAACCCTAGTTCTCCTGAAGAATTTTAGAAAGATCAAATTAGGCCAAAATCTCTAATCTTGATTTCAGTGAGGTCCCTTTTTAGCAGGGGTCCCTTTAGCAGGGTCCCTTCTTTAAAAGAAAAAGGAAATTAAAAATGAAAAACAGCACTAGGGAAAAGTTAAGCATGTACTTCAAATTCACACATGCCAGGAAATTTAGAGTTAAAGGTGAAACCCCACCCTAAAGAGCCCCATACTGGAGGTATTTTAGCGAACAAACACAACGTGTTCTGAAATACAAAGACCCGGTAGGGTGCACTAGGTATGGAGTTTCAGCCTTCACTCCAAATTTCCTGGCTTTTTGGAGGTTTATTAGACTTTCATACCCCAAACTTTTAAGTACTCCAAGAAGTTTCCTCAGCACAGCTCTCCCTGATCCCTTTGGAAACCGGGAACAAGCGCTCTGATGGTGTAGCCACCCACCCATTATTAATGAACCAGAAAGCCCTTTCTTGCAAATTTATGCTAATTTGGGGTGCTGAAATTGTGTGCAAACTGGGTAGTTTCAGTTGAATTGCTCTGAGAAACTCCAGAACCGCAAATGTGCAAATGTACTCAGAACAAAACTGAAGGACAGGATGCCAGTGACCCCAGCAGAGCAAGTGCTTCTGATCTTCCTCTGCGGTGTGTGGGTCCCATACCTCCACTTCAGCCGGCACACACGGAATTGTTTCTGACAGCGGCGTTTTGTTTTCCTGGTGAAAGCACCCTGCCAGGTTGTGGGATGGGGACTTCTCAGTGATCTCTGCACAAGCATATCTTGGTGGTGGTTAGTGGCAAGGTGACAGAACAGCTCCACAGTGCCCTGGCCCTGGGGTGTCTGAAGGGCCATCAGTTCTTCGTGCTGCAGGTACGAGGAGATAAACTGTGAAACTCCCTTCTTGCCCTGGGTGGGCAGAGGAGAAAGCCTGTACTTCAGGACCGAACTGCCTTGGGGAAGGAAGGAAAAGAGAATAGGGAGGAGGCAAACAGGGACTTAAAGCATCAGGAGCCGGTGCCAAAGAAGTTCAAGCAAGGGGCAATAGACACCGACTGTTCCTCGCGCTGTTGCCTACAGATCTGCCTCTGCATCCTTTCTCCTTCAATCTTGTCCAGGACCTTCCTCTTTTCCCTCACCTTTCCATTTACTTAATCCCCTCTTCACTCAGTTCCAGCTATCAAATTTAAACATACACACACACCCAAATCCCCTGCCACACACACTCCTTCTCATACCTCTGAAATCTTCCAACAGGCCAACAAACTCAGAGCGGAAAGCCCACAAGAAATCATAAGCAATGATTTACTGAGACAAACCTTTTTTTATAGATGAACTGATTAATTTGGAAAAAAAAGGAAAATACTTTAAACTCGTAAACCCTTCTTTTTATTCTTATCTTTTGTCCTTACACTATTAATTGGCTTAAAAAGGAGACATCCTGCCTTCCTCCCACAAAACCTGCCTTACTTGCAAGCTGCAGCTCTCCCAGCTCTGTCAAGAACATCATCGCTCTGCACATCACAGCACAGCGTTATCTGTTCTGCTTGGAACATGCATCCCTTTTCCCAGTCCTTCCACCATATCTCCTGAGGCTACAAACAAGTCCTCTGTGGCATAAAGGCTATCTTTCTACCCCAAAACATAGACTACTTGTAGCAACTGCTATTTTCTGAGTAACCACACTTTTGGGTTGGCTTTCTCCCCCAGCATTGAGTTCATAGATACTGGGCAAAGGCAGAGCTGCTGGGCCAGTATTAATGCCTGCACTCACATCAACATTTTCAGCTGAGACTATATAAAGAAAAATCACCTTATTCTTCTCACCCCTTCTTCTGAACCCTGAGAAGCCCCCACGTGAAGGCAGCAGAGATGCCAAGGATCTGAAGTGTGGCTGCACAGAGTGAAGTCCCCCAGGACACAGCACAAGTCAGCATCCTCTCTCCTAAAAGATTTCTGTACATTTCCACAGGCAGCAACAGTGAAGAGATCATTAAGAAAAACAAACAAACAGCTGAAGTACTGTTTGTCCAAATGCAGCAACCCACGTGAGGGGCAAAGTCAAATGCATTGTGCTCTCGGATGGTGTAAATGAGCACGGTGGAGGTCACTGCTCCGAATTTCCTCAAAAGGCAGCTATGGATTGCAAGAAATGGATTTAAATTCCTATCAGGAAAGAACTCCGAAAGATAGGATTGGAATTGCAAATGGAAGTATTGCACCTGGTTAAGCTCGGCACAGAAATAGCCTGTACTTTGCATCTTTCTGCGTGAAAGGTGCAACCTCCTGAATTTACAGAAGGCTTTGGTTGCCGCTAATTAAAAACGCAAGGGGCACCTCACACCTACTGCTGACGAGAGCTTGCACCCAAAGGGATACAGGAGAAAAATGGGGTGATTAAGCACAGCCTCACAGCATTTAAAGAGGCATTTTGGACATGATCAAACTGAGGGGGGGTGCGAGAGACGGTGTAATGTGCATTGATCAGCAAAGAGCATAAAGCAGCCTTATGCAGACCGCTGCTTCTCAGAACACGTGAGGGGATGAACTCCACCTTGTTTGTTTAAACTGAGGCTGGTGAGGAGTTATGGGGAGCATCAGCGGTGTCTGCTGGGCAGCCAGGTCTGCAAGACGCAGTGCTGCAGAGTCCTTGCTGAATCCGCAGACTCTGTGCTTGCAAATCTTCCAGGTGGGGTTCCAGAGCCAAATGGGTCTGCATTAGCACTGGAGAGTATAATAATACTTTAATCTATTGTCTCCCACAAGGATTCTTAATGATCTCTGATAGTTTACTCCATAGATTTTATAGGCTGTCTCTATTCCAAGCATCCTGCAGTTTGACCAGACAATGATCTTTTTAAATAATGGATAACGTCCATGAAAGAAACCATGAGTCCTATGAGTCTTGGGGAAAAAATGTTTCTTGAAAAATACCATTGGAAAAGATGACTGTGGATCAAGCTAAAAACTCCTAGCATTTCTAGGGTGTGCAGTTGTAGATGTAGGAATAGTTTCTTTAGAACTGAAGTCCTGTCTATATCAGAATTCAATACTAGACTTATAAATGTCAGTTGCTAGCATGGGAACAGATGCAACTCCTCCCAGCTGATTAACATCCCTGACATCTGGAATAGAGGACAGAATAAACAGAGAGAACAGAGGATTTCCTGTTGGGACTTGGCTTTTGGGTGCAAACTACCAAGATACAGCAACTCTGTCCTTGACAGTGTTATCTCTCCACCTTTCAAACAGCCCTGGGGCTGGTAACTAAAGAACTGGACATATAGCACTGAATCCCTAGACAAAAACTCAGATATTTGCTATATGTCTCTCTGATACCTGTGTGAATGCAGGAGTCCTTGATGTCAAGAGCTGCACAATGGCCTCTTTAAGGCAGGGGATTAAGTCCTCAAGCTTCCTGAACTGAACAGCTTTGATGAATTTCTTCTGTTCTTTTTAGTGTTTTGGATTAGGTCGAAATTAATTCTTCCTTGGGAATCAAGGAGTATTTCTTATAACTCTCTTAGCCCCTCAAAAAGGGCATTGCGAGTGCCTCCCTCCTCCAGAGTAAATTGACCGTGTTTTGCAAAGAAGCCTTGTGAAAAGGTTTTCAGTGGAAGAGAAGGAACAAACAGCAAAGAAGTTAGTCTGATCAGAAGCTCACGGAGGAGCGATGCAGTTAGTTACCTGCCTGAGGCTGCCTGAGGCTGTGGCTTAGCCAGACCCCTCCAGCTGTTAACAGTGTGCCCTCCACACAAGGCCCTGCCATAGCCACTGCTGCCCGAAACTACGGCAGAAGCTTCTACAGATTGTTCAGATGTCCAGTTCAAGCCTATTTCACGTATGACCAGAATGTGCCACTGTACTTAATCTGGAGTGAGCTGACATGATGCAGCGTGGAGCTGTGCTGAGCTGCAAGATACCACAGCTGGAGGGGCCACAGAGAGGGGTGGCAGCAGCACGGCACCAGACCTGAGCTCTCCGCTGAGTGTTGCTCAGAGCCCACGGGCAGGTAATGCAGACAAACTCAGTGCCCGTACAGCTCCTCTCTGCCCCTTGTTTAGGCAAGCAGAAGGGCTGTGTGAGCCTCCAGGGCACACGTGGGGATGTTGGGAAAGCTCATCCCCAAGGTCACTTCTTCTGGGAGGGATTTCCAGCAAGCATTCAGTACTTTGTCTGAATCGAGGGAGTTTGAAGACACTCCAGTAGCTTCTACTGTTTCAGGAATTTCATCAGCATTTTCCTAAGAAGTCATCAAGACGAAGGCTTTCTTATCTGGATATGCAATCCTGTGGTGAAGTCTGATGTACAAACCCAGTATTACATAAAAGGAATGGTTCAGTTAACCATAGTATGGTGCAAGAATTTGCCACATCAAATGGCACTTACAGGGAATGATTTCCTATGATCCCTTGCTGTTTGTTTCAAGTTTTTTTTTTTTTTTTTTTTGAAAAAGAGCCATGGTAGGTGTCATGAGCTAAAAGTCTTCCCTATTTTGTAACCAGCAGTATCCCAAACAACAAAAGGAATGTGCCTTTCTGGCAAGTATGTCTATCCTTGCTCCTTCCTTTTGTATTGGGACACGATGTATGATCTTAGCATGTTCTCATCTTCCCAGAACTACAGAAACAAAGAAAAGTGGAACAATTTTTGCAAATCTTGTGCTGGGACTAAATACATTCTGTCCCACTCTCATGTAATTAGTAAAAAGAAGTTAAGCAGATGTCTCAGATAAAGCCTGCTGTGTGAATAATGATAACCAGTCTTGTTTTTCTTCCCGTAGGCTATTAAAGAAGACGAGGGATGATCTAGCTGGTACCACAATGCTTACAGCTTTCTGCTCTGCAGCTCCCAGAGCAGAGTCCCCATCCATCAGCACTGTCCCTCTAAACTGTCCCTCCGGCAAACTTTGCAGATGTGTCACAGTACTTACATTTCTATGCACCAACACTCCAGCTACCCGACTGTGGCACAACATCTCAGCTTTGGAGGTGCCAGAAGGAGAGGTTGGACAGAAAAAATGCCTGAGAGCTGCACCACAACAGTGGCTGAAAGACACCACCAAAGTACCTGAGCACTTTGTCCAAGGTGCCAAAGGGATCGCAAGAAACTTCTAATGCAGATTGGAGGTGTCTCAAAATTACTCTGGTACCATCATGTCTGTGATTGCAATTAGTCAAGAAGCACGCACAGAGTTTTTTGCTCCAAGGCTCAGAGCAACTCCAGGAGATCCCAGGATGGAGGCTTGAAGGACTGGGACTGAGACAGCCACACTGAGACTGATACACCAAGGAAAGCGACAGGAAATGAATCCATCTCCTTTTGGGGATGAAGAGGCACTGAAGAGGGTTCCTGTTTATAACAGCATTAATCAAGCATTAGCACTTTTTGGTTGGTTCCAAAGAGCAGAATTACTTCAGGAATAAACTCCACATGGTGAACAGCTGGCCACAACTGCAGACACTAAGAATACAGAAGGAACAAAACCCAGTCACATCTAAAGATCCCCCGGTACCAGGGAAGACTGAAGAGTCTTTATGGCACAAAGCTCAGGGAACTTTTTCCTGGTACCATTTCATCTATTTCACCTTCTCTCCCCCCTCCCCCCCCCCCCACACACACTTTATTTGATGCCTCACCAGACTGAGGGTTAGTTTCCTTTCCTTCTCCTATTGTTAGATTGAGCTTTGGCAGAGGAAACACCTGGAATTGGATGTGAGCTCTCAGTGGCTGTGGAGATGTCTTCATTGATGTGGTGCAAGGCCTGCACTAGAGGGGACTGAGGCCTCTGCCAAAGAAAGTGATGACAAGAGGGGCTGGTGATGCAAAATGGGCCCAGATGGTGCCAACTGAGTCACACATTTTGACTGAGTCAGTAATTGGCACAAAAATTGCTCTCAGGGGATGGTGCTGAGGGCAATGCCAAAGCCAAACACAGGGTTTGAATCTTCCCCCTTTTAGTCAATGAAGGCTTTGCTGACAAAACCACTGCCCTAAACCTGTATTCATTAGCCCAAATGCTCAGAGGTCAGCCTTTCAAACCTCATTGATCATGTCTACAGACCCAACTGCTGTATTTTGCCATACTGAGTGTGAACACCCATCACAGTGATGGGCATGAGCTCAGGCTGAGCACATTGGCCAGCAAGGAAAGGCTCCAGAGAGATGGACTACCTTCTGCTGACCTTGGCTTCACTGCCAATGATCAAAGCTGCGTTACAACTTCTACGCAAAGACAAATAAATGAAATCTAAATGTTGCAAAAAAAAATCTTTGGAGGAACTACAGATTTTCTCAGGCTCTATGTTGTGGAAAAAGATGTTTAGGCCTCCCTCACCGACTTAGGCTTGTTGCAGAGGAGATGCTTCTCAAGCCAATGTGAACATACAGAAGATCTGTGAGCTTAACACCATGAATGCAACTTCTCCAGACAAGTTCAGCAAGGTGGTTGCCTCCAAAAAGAACATACAAATGCATATGAAAAGCAGGTATGCTATGTTAAGGTAACTTCAAATTTTTGAATTAAATTCCTTGCCTGGGCTTGTGCAAGTCCAATCTGTCTGTGCAGCAAAGAAACTTCATTTGGAATAGAAATATCTCTGCATGTCAGAATAACAATAAGGCACCGTCTTAAATCTGAAAACTAGAATTTAAAAGGCTTTTCTTGTTTCATTTTGTATGGGTATTATGCTGGTCACAGTACAAGTGATAAAAGGGTACTATCAGATTAAAAATAATGTATTTTTCTAAAAATTGTCATAGCTGTTATAACTAACACCTCGAGTTCTCAGAACTACAGTGTTAAAACAATCCAATTTGCATTATGCCTTTGATGATATTTGCTCAGTTGTGTTCCTCTCCAGTTGAACAGTATTAAAAGACTGGTATTTTTCCTTTCGATATTTTCAATAATTAGTGTTTAAAGTAGCTCCTCATTTGAGCTTTGTTCACTGGTAACTGAAGTCCAGCTGAGCTATAGGGATGTTTTTTAAAAAAAGCTCACTGCAGTTTTTAAAAAAGAAGAATGGAAGCATTTCTTTGCAGCTTAATTATGTGTATTTTAAGCTCCAGTTGAGATGACAATGTTGTTTAAAAACTTCTTTCTACTAAGGAAGTTACAAATATAGCCTGAATTGATATAATTAAAGCAACTCCAGAACAGCTCATACTTTCCTTCTTAACCTGAATTTCAGTGTTGACAACACAGGGTGTTCTGACTGTCTTATGGTTTTCCACCATGACTCCAGAAATTTCCCCCAAAAGCTTTAACATGGGATACAGATGACAGAATTTCTGCAGAGTTCTGCAGAATTTCTGACAGAATCTTCTGTGTGTTTATATCACTAACTCATCCACAGGAAACTTTTTTTTTTTAATTGAAACATACTGACTCTTCTCTGAAAATACCCAAAAGCACATTGAAGTAATTGTAGCTATGATCTACTCAATTGATTGAAGTTACTCGGGGATGACCCTCTTCAGACTACAACACGAAGAGGCCATTAGCTGAGCACCTCATGATTTTATAAACTCACATCCATCCACAGAAATCTCCTCTCCCACTTGTGATAAAGTGGCATTACATTAAAGGTTGGACTAGATGATCTTAGAGGTCTTTTCCAACCTGAATGATTCTATGATTCTACCCCTGCTTTCATATCTACATAGAGGAACACAGAAGAATTCAGTCACCCACCCAACATGTGCAACAGCACTCCCAAGAATCTGGTACCCACCTCCCTCCTCATAACCCCTGGACTCAGCAGCCCCTCCACAGCAGTGCTTACGGAAATCAGTACTCACATAGCATTCAGAATATAGAATAACCTACCTACCTCCAAAGGTACCTACAAAATTAAAGTATACCTAAGAGTATTTGTGTTCCGTGCCTGAAGGGCTCTTCACTCTCCAAATACATATGAGCTTCCCATGGCATATAATCTTCATTCCTAAGAGTCTCTGGTTAAAATTATCTGTGCAATACCTCAACATACTGCTCATAACCAACAACTGATGGGTCTTCTGACAACGTCTGTTTCAGTCTTTAGTGCTAGCTTTGTTTAGTCTAGATAGGGAAAACCAATTCAACGGCAAGACGCTGTCAAGACCATTACTGAGATTGCATACAGGTAATTGCAATGTGAGCCAAATACTATGGAAAAAAATAAATGAAGAAAAAATGCCAAAGCCTGTAATGTCAATAACATAATGGTTCAGCAGCCAGCAGGCTGATCAATACCTAGACAGATATTCATTAATATGAACATAAAAATCTCGTTTAAGAAATTGCCTACCTGTAAGGAGAATATGGGTCAAAGCATGTCTTGGTGACTTCTGTTATCTCCGGGTTACAGCATTCCCCACCATCAAAGTTGTATCTCTCGTAATTACAATCCATGTCACACACACCGTTCTGCTTCTTCTTGTTGAAGAGCGTGTGGCGCACGTGTCGGCAGTCTCCCCCGTCGTAGCCAGTCAAGGTGTGGTTGCACTCGGGATCACAGTTCTCATCCCCGATCTTGCTGATATCGCAGTTGGCCAGGATGAGTCGGTGGCGAAGGGAAGAGTTCTTCACCTCCAGCACCTCCAGCTCCCAGGTGATGTTGTAGCGGCTGAAAGCCTCGTTTAAATGCTGATGCTGGAACTCGATCTGCTGCTGGCTGACAGTGGGGTTCTGGTGCTTGTCATCATAGAGGTTTACCACACGGTAGCGAACTATTTTGTTACGGCGGAAGCTGGGGAGCTTGTTGTAGCTGGCAATGACGTCCGTGTTGTCACAGACTGTCTGTCCGCAGAGAGGAGGCTCTAGGCTGGTATCCAGCAAATAGCCATGATGGTAGCTGTACTTGTTCTGAGGACTGCTGCCATCCTTCATGGGAGACCAGGTGTTTTTCACATTCAGTAAACTGTCTTGAAGAACTAGCTGAGGTAGAGGCGTGTCTTGTCTGTGAATTGCCTGGCCCATGTCCAACAAGATCTCCTTCTGAGACCGGGCTGTCCTCCAGAGGCTGAAGTGCTCTACATAGCCCCGATAGTTCTGGTTCAGGGCATTTCCTCCAACCATGAGCACCTTGCACTTCAAGGTCAGAAGACTGAAGATGCTGCCCACTTGCTCTCCACTTGTGGCTACCTGGGCACCATTCACATAGAGTTTCATCAGGTGCCCATCGTACGTGGCAGCCAGATGCACCCACTGGTTGGGGAGGTAGCTGCGATGTGCTGCAATGGTGGTAACTTTGCGAGCACGGTCCGTCTTCAGAGAGAAGAAATAGCGGGGGTCTCTATTCCCCTGGTCACTGACGGTGTTAATCCCCAGGACCCATCCTCGGTCACGGGAGGTGTAAGAACATTTGTCATAAAGTCCTACGTGCCCCCAAAAAAGAAATATGAATAAATAAGGATGACAGAATAAATAAAGAATTTCGTCTTTAAATTGTATAAATCTCTCTCTCTCTACGTATAAACACACACTCACCTATGTACATTACAAAGTCAGCACACACGAAAGGCATTAAATCATCCAGAACGTGACTGTGGGAGGTCATGTTAAGACTTGCTATTAAAAGTCAAGATTTGCCAGTGGCATGTATGAATGGGATTCCCCTCTCCTGACCGAAGACCAAAACCCTTTTGCAAACTCTTATCGGCACAAAGCTGTACTGTGCATTCAGTCTTGCCTTCATTCAAGCCATACTTCACTGGCTGAAAATGCTCTCAAGAGGCAGTCCTTGGTGGCCTCACTGACAGCACTGCACCTTCCATCTAGCCAAGGCCCACCACGGGCAATAAGCATGACATCTAACCACCACACAGCTCCAGAGACACCGAATGGCTAGAATAACCTTGGTAGGATCAAGTGCCCAAATCTTGCAGAGAGCAAATGCATCGCATTCAGGCTGCCTTCAAATTCACGCCCATTAAAAACCAGTAAAGAATCAGCCTGCACTGGTATGCGCCAATGTACCTAACTGTTTACCGTGAGCACAAAGCACAGATCTACATCTAAAGATCTCTCCACTGGTCCTCAGCTCCAAAAGATGGTAAGAGCCCACTCCTTCCCAGCCTGGGATATGAGGTCTGGCAAGTCAAAGACATACATTTCCATCTTTTGGTTCTCAAAGGCCATGGGCTGCAGAGACCCCTTGACTGAAAAAATAATCGTTAGAGCCTTCAGCGCCAATGGCCTTCCTACTATCAGCACGTAGAACGCGCTCCTTCCCCCAAGCCTTCCCTTCCAAAAGCCTAAGCGAAAATCATAAATCTCTGACAGTTCAGTCCTCATGAAAAGACTAAATATCCCCTTACCTCACCCCTGCACCCTAACCCTCCCAGCACTACAAGCAAATAACATCTTCTGCTTCTGACTAAGTTGCTCAACAGCCATCTGTTAACAATCACTCATTAACAGTGCAGTCTTGTCTAGTATCAACAGAGCAAAGGTTACAGGAGCATTCACTGTATTTTTCCTCCCCTCTCCCAGCACCCACCTTCCCCCTCGCTCCTCACACCCTTCCCCTTTCCTCCTCCTCCCCCCGCAAAAAAGTCTTCTGATGGGAAAGTTAAAAAAAAAATTTAAACAGGGCTTTTTTCTGCACGCTGGTATTTTGCTAGGGACTCTGAGCTCCCCCTTTTCCTGTTGCCTTTGGAAGAGAGATCCCAGGGTTCAGAAGGTAATGTGTTTATTCATCTGTAGGGCGCACTCAGTTCAAAACCTTCTTGAGACCAGCTTCTAGTTTATACTGCTACTTCTGATCACGGGAAAGGAGAGGAGGAGGAACAGGGAAGGAAAAAAACAAATATGCTAAAAAAAAAAAAAATGACATTTGCTGGGATGGATGTTTACCTGAGAAATTCATTATATGAAAGCCAAGCTACCAGTGACCTTCTAGAGTCAGGGATCTCCTGTTTTTTGAGGGTTTTTACATCTTCTTTATGGAATAAATACTTTTAGCAAGCATTCATTTTTGAGATGTATTAGAGCCCATAAATGTCTGCATTTTTATGAATCTCAAATGAAGGTATTTTCCAATGATAGTTTCCAAAGACAGTTGGCAAATTCCAAATAAGCCATAAACAAAGAAGTTATAAAAATGAGACATAAAAAGTTGCCATCCCAGTATAGCAGGCAGGGGTCTCTGGCAACTGGGCGAGGCTCTGGCAACTGGGCGAGGATGGAAACAGTTGTCTCTGGGTGTGAAGAGAGACCGGCGGCATTACAGGAGAGACACAAAGCTTTCCTCTTCTGGGAGACTGCCTTCTATTGATTCTCCCCCCTGCCCCAGAGAAACATTTGGACGTGCCCTATATAGAGGTATGGCATCCATGCAAGCCAGGGCACAAAAGTGAGGACATGGGATGTTCCAAAATATACCCAACTCTGGAAAATTAAAATTCTGTGGGAGTCCATATTCTGTTTCAATAGCTTTCTGTTATTGAATATCTTTTGTTTCCAGTGTGGGAAATACTGAAGAAAGAGAGTAAAAGCGTATCCTATAAATGGAACCCAGCATGAAATGAAGCCACCTCTCCTGAAAGGAGACCTTTTTATAGGTACACTATGATCTCATCTTATCATAATAAGACCATCAGAGCTGGTCAGACATTTTTTAACAGAGCTTTCTCCTGCCACCTTTGCAGCCCAGCATGCGAATTCTCCAGGCCTGCAGGCCCAGGGCAGCTGTGCACGCAATAGCTGCTCCACCTGTGTCTTACGGCATCCAAGCTCCCTGCTGTCGGACGGAGGGCTGGAAGTCCTGGAACAGGCTTCTGGGGTCTCCAGCTCTGAGGAAGTCCACCATACAGTCTTTAAGGGTCAAGTTTTTTGGCTTTTTGTACTGACCGGGGCTGGAAATATTCCCCTAAAGAACTAATAAATTATTGTGGAATGGAAATTCAGTTTCCTAGCCAGGATTAAAGAACATCTTCCTCTCTCTCTGAAGTGCTGCATGATGCTAGTGATTGACCTCAGCTGAACAGATGGAGCTGCTGGAGGAATACTACAGAATAGTAGCAATCCTCCCTTGCCTTTGAGCATTTAAACCCTGATGTGATGCAACGTGTCTTGAGTTTGGCTCAAACAGCTGCCATCAATTCAAGATTTACAGGGAGCCAAAGGAGGGCAGAAAAAGAAAAAAAAACAGCGACAATAGGGACACCACTGAACATGTCAGTATGAAAGCTGCTGAACTAAAACAGTCTACTATTCCAGTTCCTTACATTTTCTAGTTTAGGGCAAAGGTCATTACTGAATCCATATGTCGCATGCAGTATTCTTTTCTCAAACTTTTACTATTACATACATCCAACTCTTGATGAAAAGATGGATTGATCACAATACTTTCAGCAGGAAGACTTGTTTTATTCTTAAGAGAAAGGAAAAATAATACGAAAAGGGATGAGAAACCTGCACTCCCTATAACTTGCACAGTCGTGCCATTTCTTTATGACCTTCTTTTGCTTGTATATGCTGTACCTACTTTCCCAGTCCTTCGCTTACTTTTGGCTTTAGACTACGAATCCTCCGGCTAAGGGAGTGTCACTTTTCCGTTTTGTCCCCAGCACAATGAAACTAATTTCAGCTGGGACTTTGGATGTCATAATAAAAGAATTTATTACTTCTTCTATGACAACTAATAAGGGCAAAACCATTGGATGAGGGACATGTGAAATAATTGCCAGAACTTCTGAAAACTGAATAATTTGATGTTTTCACAATTTATTTCAATTTAGTAAAAGGTTCCATAGCCATGAGTTATTTCTTAGACATAATTAAGAACATTTCAAACAAGAAGAGGCCTCTTTTACCCCAAACAAGGCTGTTTTTGAGTAAAATCACCCCCTCACAATGGTTGACACTGAATTTCAAAATTCAGCTGTGACCACAACCAACATTTACATGAAAAACATACAGAGTTTAGATGCTCATTTACACGGGGAATTCTTTACAATAATGTGTCAAAGGACATTTTTAGCTACTTGGTGTCCCTTAAGAAACCAAGAGTGGTGTAAAGAGGCCTCATGGTAAATGAGACTCAAGCCAACGACTGCAAAACCACAATTTGGCGAATATGCCTCAAGTTTCCGAGCCAAGAAATGGTGCGAAATAAAACTGATGTTTGTTTTCCCCACAGCAATTAGATTAAAAAAATATGTACAAGTCTCATACAGCAGCAAACAGTTTTCCTCACTTCTGCTTGCCTTGAGTTGCTAGAAAGGGATGGAGCTGCAGCTGAGAAGAATACTGACAGCCCTTCTCACCCCTCAGTCTGAGTGATTTTTTTCCCTGTAAAGTTCCTATTCCTGAAGCCCGGAGGATTAAAACAGAATTTATCTTTTATTAAAAAAAGAAGAGGCACTAGTTCAGCTTTCCAGTAAGAGTCATCGGTAACCGTCCTTCCGCACAGAAGTGAGTCACTTTTCAGACGGCTCCGGAGGAGCGCGAACACTTTGGGATGCCACGTTCCCGTGGGCTGAGACAGGGGGGGCCTCCGATGGCCCATCGGGCTCCTTCCACCCCATCGTGTTTGTCCCATGCTGGAACAGTAAATTCCTAAGGCACCGAGGTACTGAGGACTGCTGGAAGATTAAACCCCGAAGGCCTGGTGCCAAAATGCAAATAGGGAAAACCAGAAGTAGAGTCTCTGCCTTTTTTTCTTACAAGTGAAATATCACTTGTTTGGCTACCAACCCACAACTGCTCCAGAATACAACTGCTCATCACACCTGAGCTCCCCCAGGGAGCCCCAGCCATGATTTACACCTCAGTTTGTTCCCAGGCCTTCACCGGGACTGCAGCAGAGGGGCCTCCGTGCGCAGGACCCGTGCTCTGGGCTCATGAACAGCCACTCCGGGAACAACGTCCTGGGTGAGGACACGAGGCTTTGCCGTAACTGAGCTCCGTAACCGAGCTCACTATGCCGAGGTTGGAGTAAAGGATTATCAGGAGCAGCCCCAGAGAAACAGGGATGCACAGCTAAAGGCTGTAGCTGCTGGAGGCGTAAGAAGCTCTCTCTGTGGGCACAGCTTGAAAGAAGAGGCCGAAGTAGCCCAAGCAAGCTGCTGTAATCCATTTTAATATTATCAATAACAGACTCCAGACCTCCCCTGGTTGCCTCAGTGCTGTTTCTTACATCTTGCAAACAGCAATCTTTCCACTAATCAGCCCAGCCATTACCTAAGAATTTATTTCTTTACGCAGAACAAAGTTTCGCCCCTTTGCTGAGCAATAGGAAGGGAAGGGAAGGGAAAAAAAAAAAAAAAGAGAGACTTGTTATGCTTTATTTTCCAGAAGCTGAGGCTGGGGGAAGGGGAAGAAGGAGGTCAGTTCGACTTTGAACACATCAGGTGTGCTGTGGAGCCAGTCACAGCCGTGCAAGGCAGAACGGAAAATAGTGCCCCGCACTTCTGAAAGTTGGCCGTGCCTGTTTTGCTGGGAGACTACAACCAGAGGTGACAGGACTCAGTTATGAAAGGGGAATTTAGGTCAACAATCAAAGCTGCAGTCAGGGGGCCCAAGAACAGGGAGCTAAAGGTTGGGGCTGTTTTTTTCTTTAGCATGCTTTAATCGTTTAGTATCAAAGCACAGAGGAACGCTTGAAAGAGCAAATATTCTACAGGAACCTATAGAAAGCTTTTATCTGGCCAGAGGAAAATAATTAAAACCGACAGATTTGGGTTAAGTATCCCCATGTTCCATGCAATTGGATAAGTCAGCGAAGATCCACTGGAGCAGTTCTTGAGTTCTGCACTGGATATTTGATGGTATGATGTTGAACCCAATATAGTTTTACAAAGGGGAGAAATAATCTCTCCTTTCCTTTGCTGTACTTCTCCCAGCCCCCAGCTTCCTTCCACAATAGTTAAATAATTCAAAGTCCAGAGTACTTAAGGCAACATCTCTGTCTATACCATTTCCAACGCAGCTAAGAGGCCTCCTGAGGTCACCCCCTGAGATGAGTTGTGTCTCAGGCAAACCACCTGAGACTTGCTCAGGTGGCAATATACTACTTAAGTGAGGAAGAAGGGGATGTTTGCTGCTGCTATCAATCTAGCTAAATTCAGACCAGATATTACCATTTACAAGCTATGCAATAGGATTCAGATCCAAGACGGAAGGATGGAGTTCTTTTCATTTTGACATGAAAGGCAGGAACCTCATCCTGTAGAAAGAGAAAGCCTAATACAGCTATGACTGTCTAATGTTGAGAATTTGGTACAAGGCTCTTTGCAATACCAGAACCTTTATATCATTGCCATATAGCATTAAGTTAAGCACATATTCTGTACCATTTCTCAAACTCCCAGCCACTTGTACACTCAGCAAGATACCTTGAAGCAGGGAGGTGAGAAAGGCTAAAACAGCAAACATGAATTTGTAGTGGCTTGTTAGTTACAAACATTACACAAATCCCTCCCTTCTGATAAGAAAAACATGTAGGCTGCAACAGAGCAGCCACTGGCATGGACAATCATATTAGTGACACTTCACTGAGCCTATTGTGAGAATATACCCGCTAATAGTATATAAGAGCTTACTGCAAACAGATCTGCTAGGCTGGGGTTAGTGAGAAATTATTAGATTGTGAGGGATTTTGAGGTGTAAGTGAACACACTATGCTGCCTAACCAGATGGCACAGAGCAGTGAGCTTCAGCCCTTGCGGTAGTGTAACAGGGTCATCCTTGGACCGGGTACTGCTTTTGCAAGGGCTTCTTTGTATACAGTATCAGCATAAACAAGTATTAGTGGGAAGCTTGGCTTCTTATCTAGATCTCCCTAAGCATTTCACAATAAAGCTGCAGAACCAGTGGAGACTGGTACTTGGTTAACAAACCGTGGCTGTTTATGATCCAATAACCACGTTTGGGTGGGCTTTCAGATGGAAAGAAAAAAGCACATCCTTCACAAGGGTCAAACTTCAGGCCCTGCTGTAAAGTCTAGGAGCCCAGGAACATTTCACAGAACAAGGGTAAGAATTTTCTAATATCTGCAGAACAATTTATTTCTCCTGCCTTGTTCTCAGAAACAACCAAATATTTTGGGCTGAAGCTTGGAAAACCAGTATGTGTCCATGTTATTAGAGATACGCATAACACATGCACACATGGGGACAGTATTAAGGTAGTATGGGCAGTCCTTTCTGGGATAGTACTTTAAGTGATCAACTCTGCAGCCACCAGTATGCTTCTTCTGGAAATCACTGGTGTATGCCATAAACACGGAAGGCTTCTCATCAAGTTTGATTCAGACAAGAATCAGGTTGGTGGCTGCCAGTTTTAGACAATTTAGTGAGGTCCACTGATAATAAAGCAGTTTGGTGTTCATGAAAACCCAGATTTCCTTCAAAATGTGAATGGAAAGCGCTCAGTAAGTTTGTTGGTCTGGCTTAAAGTTACCTGAACACCTTTCAGCTTCAGAGCGTACCTATGTTCACTGGTCAGCAGACCTGGGTTACGAATTAACCATCCTATTGTAGCTCAGGCAGCGTGTTCACCTTTAGGGAAGTTCAGCTTTAACATCATTCCCACGTTAAAAGCAGATGTTGCAAAACATATGGATGGATACGTATCAAGAGGCATGAATGAAAATCATCCATCTCTCACAGGCACACGCAAGTAACACTTGCAGAACTGGAGGCACACACAAACCTACAAAGAGGACAAAACACAACAGCACACTGGTGGAAGGGACACTCTATGCACACAAAGGACCCAACAACGTGCTTGGTGGCACATACGTTACTCTGCTTCCAGGTCTCCTCCTCCTCCCTGTGCTATTAGCCAAATACTGATTAGCTATCAAAGCTCTACTGACAAATTTACTTTTGTGCATGCTAACACAGAGTGGCTTTCCTCCCTTTTCTAAGAGATAATGCTTGAGAGCAAACAGAGAATCTTCTATGGAAGGGACAGACACGTAACACCGTAACTTCCAGGCAATCTAAATGATAAAGTGGCATTTCTGGGCTCCTTTTAGAAAACAGCAGAGAGAATTGATCATAAACTGGGTCAAGATAGGTCAGCATACCTCAGAGCAGATCAGATGGCCAGAGCATCCCAGGAGGAAATGTTCTCCTGGAAGGATTATTAGGGGCACATCTGTGCCATCAGATGACCGTGCACAATACCCATCGGCTCACTGGGAGTTCAATATGGCATTTCCTTTCACAATGTGCTTTGTGCCTGACGAGCACTGTGAGTCAATCAGCGGCAGCAGTGGTCAAGCCCGTAGCTGTGCTGGAAGACCTCCCGACGTGCTGCCCCACTGAACCCTCACGACAGCCAGAAATGCAGAGAGGCGAGGAGCGGAGGTCTATCGCGAGATTGCTTGCGGTGCTGCTCAAAGTACACGGCCAGAGTGGAAGGGGGGACAACAACACAGCTTGTTTTGCTTTTTAGAATTCCCTTGTCACTGACCTTTACAGCAGCTTTAGGGCAGCACTGGAACCAGCTGAGCAGTTACTACTCCCAGCTGCAGAGAGAAGAGCTTTTACACCATTGCACAATGCATGTGTGTTTGGGGGGAGGAGGTTAGGGCGAGAGAACAAAGAAGGAAATCTAGTGGCACCTAAATCAAACATTATGATCAATGAGGGAGTGGGAAGAGAACCTGGGGAGTGGGAACAACCTTACAACCTTTCTGGGATCAGACAGATGGCCAACATCCACATTATTACAAAAACAAAACAAAAACAAAAAATTCCATGAATGCAAACTAGGGCACCCTGCAAGGAGACTGTAAAAATCACATCATGATAGCTTAGGCTTGTCTTTGTAATTGAGGGGCATTTCCACATGAAACAGTTCTAGTTATTTAATTGGATTTTGAGAACATTCTTGGGCAGATACTTTGTGAGTGCAAAACTGAGTAGTTCCAGTGCATTTACACTGATTTATACCATGCAAGATCTTGGCCTCTGTGAGAATTAAATCTCTTATTGCAAAAGTATCTCAGACCCTATCCAGACTCAAATATCTTATTGCATCTGGCTTTCCCATATGACTGCATCTTTCCTATACTCAATAGAAGCAACCGAGGAATATGCCAACCTTAACAGAAGTGTTTCAGATGCAGCACACAGAACAGCGTGCAGTAACAGCAGACAGAACAGAGCTCACTGTGCCTGTTTTCTGCTGTCGCTTTTAAAAGGGATCCGGGCCCTCTCTAATCATGACTATTTCATGCCTCAAATTCCCCGCTCCATACTTGCATACAAGTTCCAAACCCATACACAAACCACAGAGATATTTTTGCTTTCTAGGAAACATCCTGCTGAAAAAAACCTGCCTCTCTAACATGATATAACTACTATAGTATGCATTCCAGATAGGCTGTAGTCACCACATACTAACTTGAGTATATAATCTTAGAGCTCCATTTTTCTGCTCAGTTTGAATCCAATGCCATTTGTTTGGGCATGATTTTCCTCCTGGAAATACCTGAGCCTGTATTTCTGCAATACAAATATCAGTGATCACTTGATCTGTGAGCACAAATAAACAGACATCTGAAAGAAAAACCTCACACAAATACTAGCAGTGTCTTAGAAGTGTACAGAAACAAATTCACACCTATTAAACTGAAGGCTGGAGCTGAAAATTCAGCCCTTAATTCTTAAAGGACAAGATGGGACAGCGACAGGCAAACCTCCAAAAGGTCATAATTCTAGTTCACTTTCCATGAACGTTGCCAAAGTCAAATGCTTCTCAAAAGTAATTGACCTTCTCAAGCCTGCAGAAATGGGAGAAAAATGTAAAAGAAACAAGCTACCTTGGAAGTTTTTTGGCAATTCTTGTGTTTAGCTGAGCAGCAGGAAATATCGTATGTCCAACCTTTCTTGTGTTATTTCAGCCCCTTCCACTTTGGGTTAAATCTGGAACCAAAGAAATGAAGACTAACAAAGAAGTATGTACATGGACTATGTTCTCTGCTCATGTGCTACACATCCACGTGCATGTGGGTTCGAGCGAGCAGGCTGGGACATTTGGAGCATTTGATTTTCAGGAAAGGTCTCCAGCTGCGGGTGGTTTGTGTGAAATTAGCGTTCTGGAGCAGACTGTCATTAACGTAGGTCTGTGTCTGCAACTTGGCCAAAGTCACAGGAACAGGTCGCTTCAGCATACAGCCAACAAACCTTCTGAAGAGGATTCAGCACTGCTGCTCTGCCCCAAGACAGAGACAGACCACGCAACAAGGAGATGACAAACTAAAGTCCCCCCAAGCTTATTCCCTGCCTTCTCATTCACTTCTTTGTTTTCAATGGCTGTTGCTGTGTTAGCTCCACAGCCCTGACATTGTCAGGAACTGTGCTCCAGCTTCTGTGCCCAGGAATCCCTACAAAGAGCTAGAAGTGTAATAGTGATTAGAAATGTAATTTAGAAATACTCTACCGGTTTCAAGGAGAACCCATGGATATACTGGAAAATTAAAGGATTAGAAGTCAGCATGCTACTGTTTGCTTCAATTATTTAGAATCATGGAATATCCCAAGACAGATGGGACCCGCAAGGATCATTGGGTCCAATTCCTGGCTCCACACAGGACTACCTAAACATTTAGCCACATCTGAGATCATTGCCCAAGTGCTCCTTGAGCTCTGGCAGGCTTGGTGCTGTGACCATGTCCCTGGGGATCCTGTTCCAGGGCCCAACCACCCTTTCAGAACCTTTTCCTGATACCCAGTCTGAACCTCTCCTGACACAGTTTCATGCCATTCCCATTTTTGGGGTATTAACTGAAACCCCCAAAGTGATATGACATTAGAAGCAGTCAGACAAAAATATGGCTCAGGACAGAATTAACTCCTCTTTAAACAAGAACTTGCAATTTAGAAAAATACTGCTTTTATGATTTAAAAGAACCTAGTAACAATATTCTACCATCCTACTTGGAAAGGCTTTTCAATGCTGACTGCTTTCATGGCTAAAAGAGGGCATCTTCTCTCTGCTCTGAAGCTGCTTAGTCCCCATCTGCATTCATTGGATTTTTCATATCCTCTATTATTAGATTTCCAAACTCCAATCATCAGATTACTGTTTCCTAACCATATACTTAAAGATCACGATGATCAAGTCACCTCTTAATCTTCTTGAGTCAAATACTTTAAGACTTGTTACAAATCCTATAATTACTCTCAAGATTGTTTTTTCCTCTAAATCCTCTCTCATACAATATCCTTCTTAAGCTGTGGACACCAGAACTGGACAAACTACTCCAGCAGCAGCTTCCCCATTGTGAGCACCAGGATAACACAACCTCCCCGTCCTGTTCAATGCTTCCGTGTTTACAAAGCAAACGATGACTCTAAACCTTTGGCCGCAGCATCACATCGGCAGTTCACATTCAGATGCTTTATCTACTCCGACACGGCGCTACTCCTACCCATTTAGCTTCCAGGTGAAGGATCCTTCCCCCGGCAGCCAGCCTTTCTGTACGACCTGCCTCCTTTCTATATGTATGACTTCACATTTGGCTTTACTCTGATGCATACTGTTTGCATGTTCTCAATTTATGAAAACACCCAAATGAGAGTCCTGTGTTGGTCATTGTTTACCACTCCCTGAACTCTGCAACATCTGCAAAATTTATCAGCCCTGATTTTATGTTTTCTTGCAGGTTGTTGACAGAAAATATTAACTAGTAAAGAGCCAAGATTGCATTGTGCTGAATAGGAGGGAATGAGGCCAGAGTCACACTGTTCAGGCAACAGCTCTGTTTTTCAGTAGGGGAAAACAAATACCTGTGATAATCACGAATACGAGCTTACACAAGTCAAGAGAAAAAGATTGGACAAATAGATAAGGATGAGATTGGCAAGATCTGCCTCTTTTTCTCTCTTCGGCACTCTACAACCTCAGTTCTCTCTTTCGAGCTGCACAAGGCTGCAGGGACCTGGTGTGACCCGGGCCAAGGGGACTGCTGGGCTGAGCATTTCTTTCTTTCAGTATAGCGGCGTGGCATTTGCCATTTACCACATCATACATGATCAAAGAGCTGTGCGGGTGTTATTACCTCTTCCTTACACACAGTGTCCCTCTGAGGACTGCTGAGAGCCATTATCCCACCTTCACAGATGCAAAGGACAGAGCTGAAGGCACCTCAGAGCAGCTGCAGAGTAACTAAAATCCCAGAGCAATCTGTGCACCTCCAAGCGCTCTGGCCCAGAATAAGAAGCCTGAATTAACAGAAGAGGGAGCCTACTTCTCTCAACACAGCAGTTTCACCACTGTCTAACCAAACACCCTTTCTTTCTCCCAAAGCATCTAATTTATTGCTAAAGGAAATTGCTGTTCTCTTCCCGAAACCACCAGCAAAAAAAAAAAAAAAAAAAAAAAGGGAACCTTTTGCAACTGCCTTTGTTTTCCTCTCTGCCAGCGAGTCTCTGCCTCGCCTCTCCTTACAGAACATCTTGTTGCAATGCCCATAACATCCCCATAAAAACGTGTGCCTCGTCAAGCCTGCCCTGTCACCAGTGTTTGACAAGTGTCAGAGAAACCCCATAAAAGCCAGGCTGCAAGCTCATCAGCGCAAAGGACACCATGTGTTGAACACATTGACAACTCTCAATAAACAACGTCTCTGCCGAACAGCTGGTTGGGCTGCTTGGGTTTGGAAGAATGTCGTCCACATTGCCTACTTACGTGCGTGCTCCTCGGTGATGCACTGAGGATCTTGTGCATGGGGAGCGGAAATACGTCACTTCCAGAAGATACCAAAGTATTTTTTGATGTTTTTTTTTTTTTTTTTTTAATGTATCCGAACAGAAGTTTAGATCCCGATTCAAGGTTTCTGGCCCACTTCAGTACTACAGATGTGCAATAAAGTGGTGGCTTCTCAATACAGGCGCAAGAGACGTTTATCCCGAGGGAGGGGATATGAGAGGTGATGGTAGGAAGAGCTGCTCTAATCTCGTTTCCTTCTTCCCTCTCTCTCATGAGATACACAGATCCCATTTCATATAGTGCTTTCTTAAGTACCAGAGCACAGAAACGGTTAGAGGGCATGCTCTCCGAAACAGTTTGGCCATCACAGTGGGTCAGACACACACGGCTGGGGCAGAAGGGCCCCTGCCTCTCTGCCTCTGCCTTCAGCACTTGAGACAGAGGAAAGTTCGGTCCAGGGCTCACCTCCCTACTTCTGGGACGTGTGTCCTCCGCGAGTGCAAGGGCTCCTGGCCCACCTTTGCTGCCAAATCCCAACCCTGCAGACACCAGGCCAGAGAAGAAACACAGATCCCCGTGCAGCTCATTTGGCCTCTGAGATGCAGCTGCTGTTGCTTCTCTCTCTGGCTTGTTCCATGGAGCCTGCAGGTGTTTGGATACGGCCATTTCCCAGTAAAACTGGTGGTATGCTGATGTTTAAAATAAAATAAAATAAACCCCTAGTATTATGGTGTATAGCTGAAGACCACCCCAGATTTAGCATTGCCTCTGGTGAGACACAGAATGTAAACAGTCTGTTTGATTAAACCATCCCGAGCAAGAGGACTTTGGGGAATTCCAATCTTTCCCAGCTCAAAGAAGAGCAGAAGATACGCTGGTACTCTGCTCTTCATTAATTCAGAGCTCTTCAAAGGGCAAGAACGAAGCACTCAACTTTCCTCCTAGGACAAACTGTTGATAGTTATCCTGGAATTCTTGGAGGAAGCTCACCAGTATAAATCAGGTCCATTTTCCCCCCTTCTCTTTTTAATCTGTTCACAGGCAAAGAGATTGTGCAACAACTGATAAACTCTGCCCATGCTGCGATGCAAAATGCTCGGTTCTGATTGTCTCCCCCCTGCATTAGGGTGGGAGGTGGAGAGACCACACTGGAACAGTCTTACAGATAAGGCTATTAATTACATGCCAGAAAATATTTGTACAATAAGAGAAACTGCTCTTCCAACAAAAAGCAACAGATAAGACTACTTGAAACCAT
This sequence comes from Aythya ferina, assembly GCF_964211825.1. Taxonomy (NCBI): domain Eukaryota; kingdom Metazoa; phylum Chordata; class Aves; order Anseriformes; family Anatidae; genus Aythya; species Aythya ferina. Next base: position 8,506,032 of record NC_140318.1, read on the forward strand.
CACATTTTAAGGTAAAGAGATTCTGCCAGCACTGGAGACCTTTTGTAATACATCTAAACTTTTGAGGCTCTTAGAACTAAAGGCAGGACCACAGCTTTCACGTCTAGAGTACCTGGGAAGGCTCGCGCATCCCCACTTGCCAAAGGCACTCACTCCTTTTAGAGGAGGAAGAGGGGGAGCCTGGGGCAGGAGCACTGCGCTGATAGCACACCTCTGGGTGAGCAAGGAACCACAACCCTACCAATGCAGCCTCCCCCACTCCCACAGCTTTTCTTTATCTCCTCATTTTCCCATGCATCTTGAATAGCCAGAGAGGCTTTTCAAAGGAGGATTCCAGTGTCTCCTGGAGGGAACCAACCCCCTAATTCCCTTACCTCCCATCTGAGACCACCAAGGTTCAATCTGAAAAGCACAAGCCAGGAGAAGTCACAAGAAAATGATCTTTTGCTTGGGTTCCCCCTGTGCTGGGGGGGATTTAGGGGGCCTCTGGAGCAAGCGAAAGCATTTTGTGTTTTCCAGCTGACAGCACCATTACCATGCCTGTCTGTCCTTGCTGCAGAGCTCACGGTGAGTGCACAGCCCCGTGTTAGCTACTTCCTCGGCCCCTGCTCACCCCTACCTCCTTACACCGGTGGCCCAGTGAGAGAGATGTGTGACACCAGATATATCAGCCATGTGCTCAGACTACAGAGCAGGATAATTGTCCTTTGGGCTATTTTAGTCCTTTTACAGCCTTTGCACAACTCCCAAGCAACAAACAGTATTGCCAGGAGCCAGAATCTAGATTTCAGTGGGGAGAAAGGTAGAAGAGAAGAGAGAATTGGTGGATTTATCAACAAGGAATCCTACAAGTTCATTCAAGCTCTTCCCCCTGCTTGGGGTTCCCAAAAACTGCCCAGGCTGTTCATTATTCTGAAGCAGATTGACGTTAGAATTTGACTCCCTCTTTTTTTCCCATTTTCCACGACAGAGGGAAAAGAAGAGAAAGACACACAGTCAGACAGACGGGCTGACATCTCATCAAAGCAATTCCTACAAGCAGATGTAGAGTAGGAAACATCCAGCAACCCTGCTGGCTCCAACCCACAGCCTGGACCTGAGTGCCTGGTGGATTTTCATTAACTAACTTTTCTTCCTGTGAACTTCCTCTGAGGGTGTTTGTTTATAAACAGAGGAGGGGATATTATTGCTGGAGATGGGACAGTAATGGGAAGGGGTGAAGGAGTTTACAGCCACAAGACTAGAGAGCATGGTTTAGAAGTGTTTGTTGCTGGAAACACAAAGGGCTCACTGTAAAAGTGGTATATTGCCTAATGTTACAGCCTGGAGGGAATATGATAGGTATATGCAGAACATGCTCCAAAAAGTAAAAACAACCCCGCATTGTACAAAGACATCCCACTGCATCACCGCGACCGTTACACACCCAAACTAAACCATCCACGGCAGCGACGGTGGCTGGAGGCTGCTCTCCATGACATCCATTTCTGTCTCAGCTGGTTCCTTTTCCCTGTGGCACGCTCCCTGTCTCGGCCCCAGGTCCTACACATTCACCCGCCTGGAGCAGCCCCCTGACTTCCTCGCCAAAGGAGTAACTTTAGGTTTACACTGGTGCGCTCAACAGCACAATCTGGCTTGGACTCCTTACCCTTCCCTCTGCCAAGTACATGTTTCAAAACTGTGTGCGTAATGCATTTAGTTAACATTTGCTTTTTCTCCCAGTACTCCTTTTCTCCCTGAACATCTCCATTCATGAGCTACAGCACGGGAGGCTTCCAATTCTTGTCTAGCTCATGCCGAAAATGATTCCTATTAAATTATCACTGGTGAAAGGTGCTGTTTTGACCTCGGAGAGGCTGCTCTGTTTATCCACAAGACAGATGCAATGTAAGACAGTAGTAATGCAAGCTCCAGATCTCAACCTTAGCACCTCAGTCTTTACAAGTGCAGATGCTGCTGAATTCAGAACAAAACACCGTTCCTGTGGATCATACAATGCACAGCTTCCCTGCTGGAGCTTCCAGCAGGACTCCTGGTTGTCCAGCCATGCCTCCCCAAAACAGTTACTGGGCACTAAAGTACAAAGCCCCTTTCTGCGATCATTCATCTCATCCATATTTAACTTTGGGGAAAATCAGTTGGTTTTGCCCTTAATTAATACCTTTGGCAACATAGCACCAGGTTTTCAGCAGTTCTCAGGAAATGCTTAGCAGCTACAACTTACATGTTTTACAAGCAGTTTCAGCAAGCCATCATATTAATCAACGTGAAGATGTTATCAAAAATAGCACGGTATTCCAACTCAAACTGACGTACCCTGAGCTGAGGGGTTCTGGTGATACTTGCTCTCCTCTCCCACTTTTGGCTGCATACATGGCTCCCCTTGAGAAACGCAGTAACTCACACTGACTCGCATTGCCAGCAGGTCTGGATCAGAGAGCTTAATTCAAGACCATCTCATTTTCTGCCATGTCCAAAGAGCTCCTGTCACAAGTACCAGCTGGTCTCCCTTCCTCACCTGCTCTCATGTTGGCAGTGCTTTCAACGGTCTGAAGCCTGGTGAAGGACTTCATCATCACCACCACCATCAGCTCAGCACAGTAATAACCCACTGAGGAACCATCGAAAGCTACAAGGGCCTACATAAATTAAAGAGAGTCCACTTCACATGGAGGACAAACCAGGCTGAGGAATAACCAGCATCACCGCTAAAAATGGGCTTAACAAATAGCCAAGTCTGCTGGGATCCGTTTCTAGCTCCATCTCAGACACATCAGAGCATCCTGCTGTACCTCAGTTTCCCTGGTTTTAAGGACAACGCTCTCTCACGCCTGAGAAATGTATCACCACCATCAGCAGGATGTTTTGAGGCAGTTACCAGGACTACAAAACTGCAATCGTACTGCAATGATAAAGGAAAACAACAGCGCTAGAATACATTAGGACAGGAGAAAAATAACCTACATTCAAAACTAAGCAACGCTGGTAACAGCAAAGGCCTGTCCTTTCCATTTCTTTCCCTCACTGTCTTAAATAAAACAAACAAAACAACGGTGATAAGATCTTTCCTCAATCCAGTGGATGATCTTTGCGAATACGCTTCCAACACTAACAGAAGAGAACAGGCATGGAAGGAGAGGCAGGAGGAGAGGAGCCTGCAGCTGATGCTCAGTGTCAGGAACAGGCCTGCTCTTCTTTCTCCCAGTTCCATGACGACAGAAGACTCCAGGGAATCAGATGAGGGAGGGGAAGATGGGTCAGAGGAGAGAAATCCATATGGGAAAGTGATTTAAAGCAAGTAAAGAGACAATAAATTACATAAGGAGATGGAGGAAAAACACAGCAGAGGGGATGAAGGAGAAGAGATAAAAGGGCCCTGAGTATCACTCAAAAGGAAGACTCAAGGAAAGCCTACCAGACCCCAGGAGTTAATCAGCAAAGAACACAGTGGTTTTCTTCTCTAACACAGCAATTCTTTTGCTTTCTTGAGCTGGTATCATATCTCTCAGATGCTGCTTCACCAGGCCAATTCCAGATGCTTCTCAGTTTCACTTCACCCTCACTCCCTCTTTGTGAGAACAACTGCTCGCTCCTTGTTTGTGCACGGCTAGGATGGATATTAAACAGAACAATATCAATAATTCCCAGAAAATATGCATGAGCATATGCCTGACTCAGCACACAAACACACAGCTTGCTTACCCTCCGTTCCCACAGCATTTCCAACACCGGTTGGCTGCAGCCACCAACCTGGGAGCCACCCTTGGTCTGCAGGGAGGGGACAGCACCCTTGGATGGTGAAAGAAAAGGAGAACTACGGAGAGCGTGGGGTTATCCACGGCATGCGTGTGCTAGGGAGGAAGAAAACTGCAATTGTGCAGAGCAGGAAAAAGGGAAAGACGGGGGAATCAAGGACACCAGATAGTAGAGAATAAGCCGAGACTATGATGGTGATAAGAGAGGGTGGAGGGATTGGACGGGAACGTTACACACTTACATCACCCAGCAAAACAGAAAACCGGACAGCGTGTTTTCAATAAGTGCTCGTTTTAACACTGAAAAAAAAAAAAAAGGAGAAAGGTTGAAAGAGACAGAGGCCAAAGTGGGATTTGGAGTATAGCAAAAACAACTAAAATAAACATGTCCCCTTCCCCTGGCCAATTTCTCTGACGTTAAGGCTTTGCAATTTTTCTTCTCTTGTATCCAAAGCAAGAAAGGACAGCAAAATAAAGGATGTTAATGCAAGGACCACAGAAGGGTCTGGGACACAGAGGAGGGATGCAAAAGACACTCTGAAATCAGCGCCTATGCCAGAGTCAGCCAAGGTCAATGGCATTTTTCATGATCTTGAATAGGTTTACGATCAAATCCATGCATAAATCTAACAAGATGAACCCATCCCCATTCTCACCAAGGGATAATCAGAGTTGTGTCTATGTTTGTTCACATTTTTAACTACGACACATACTGAACCAACACTTGGTGCTGCCAACTTCATGGATATTGAATGTTCTTAACTAAGCAAATTGTTCAGATTGCTATGAACAAGGATAGGATGAAGAAAAAATCTGGGATAAGATGTTCACTTTTAGCCTCTTTTTAACTCCTTTTACTTGTTTTCCAGAGTTCTGCTCTGCTCGTGTTCAGAGTAAGAGCGCTTTGACTTTATGGATGGCTGTGGGGAGAGCAAACTTTATAAAAGGCACTAACATCAAATCAAAGCAGTTTACAAGAACTGCCACTTGTGTCAGAATATGTAGGGAAATAAACAAGCTGTTTTTCCTTGATCATTGGAGTTTAAATGCTCTATTGATCTGGGAAAAAAATCAAAGGTGCTTTGGAAATTGTGTGTGTATGTGCATGCATGCTCACACCAGAGAAAACGAAGAGAAGGTTAGGGACAAGCAGAAATTAGCAGAAGACCAAGCAAGCATTTCTTCTGCACAGAAAGCTCAATTAAAACTAAGAATCATGCCCAGGTGCCTACTATAAGGTAGAGAAATGCTCATAAAGCAACATAATGTCAGAAGAAAGGTGCACCTTCATTTTTAGAAGTCTCACTTTTGGACAAAATAAAAATTAAAAAAAGGACAGCACACTCCTTGTTCTGTGCCTAGAACACACGAACCAAATGCTCCGAACCAAGGACACAGAAGAGTCCAGGACACTTTCCATATATGAAATAGAAGAATTAATATATAATGAAAGATTAATATATAATACATAATGGTTAAATGAAGGAAAAGGTGACGTTAGACTAGCTGATACAGTTGGGAGAAAAGTGTAGAGGTTTTTGATCAAACAAGACTTTTCTGATCAACTTTCAAAATAATCTGGAAGAAGCAAAAATGCAATAATGTGAATGTGTTCATTCTTCCTACAATGGGATGGAGGAACACAGATGAATATCAGAGAAGGGTGGGAAATGTTTGATATAATATTTTTCTCAGGAAAATGGGAAATTAATCAAAACAGACTATCTGTGGGAAAGGATCAGTTTTGGCAAATATTCTAACTTAAAATTTCAATAGAAGTTTTGTAATTGTCAAAACACCTGATTCTTTTTTAACCTTCCGAAAATAAGAAAGCTGATATCTTTTACCAGAAAATGTTTTCCTTTCTCATAGTTAACACTTTTCTAAATCAATGCTTTGGATTTCTAGGTACTTAAGATGTTGTCAATCTGTCCTTCTCTCTTCCTGTCTTACATTATAGTGGTGACTTTGGGTCTTAGCTAAAGGTCTTTGGTTTATAGTAGAGTGCTGGGAAATTTTCTGTGGCCTGTGCTGTATCAGAACCTACAAAGTGGATATTCTGTGAATGTTTGGACTAATTATCTACTGTTATATCCCCGACACTGCAGGGGACTAAATTTGGCAACCCAGGTGGTCCCTTCTCTGCTTGTGCTCCTATAATTTCTTTCAGAGAAAAGAAAAGAGGAGCTGAAAAAACAACAGCTAAAATTGGAAGCAAAACTATTAGACAGGAACATTTCAGCTGACCCCAGCCACGGAAGGGTTTATTTTTGTTTTTTCAATGTGTCTTTTTGAAAAAAGCCACTATAATTTGGCTCTCGATTCTGGCTCAGGCCGGCCTGAGCAATGGAAATCCAAGGTGAAAGTGCTCAGTTAATCCCCTGGTCCTGAGAGCACCTAACACCCACTGGTCCTGCAGTATTTTTATGCTGACGCTGCTCAGGCTGGCATCCCTCTTGCGACAGACCTGAGGAGCTCGGCACCTCCATGCGGGCCGAGCCAGAGCGGGCTCCAGAAGACATTTCTCCACCAGGGCTCTCTGCTCCATGCTGCTGGCACGTCCCGACCACACAGAACTGGGGTCTGTCCCAGAGGCCAGGGAGGTGCCCACCAGCATTTTGGCTCTTCGCTGGTTGAGGCACCCAGCTGGGGATCGCCCTCAGCAGAGGCTAGTGAACACACAAGTCTCAAGGCCAGCAGATTCCTGCACCCGCTTTGGAAGCAGAGACCTGTCCCGATCTTCCTGAGAAAGGTGAGAGGCACCTACCTTTGTGAAAGGGTTTGGGGTAGGGGCCCCATGCAGCCCACATCATCCCTTCCAGCTACTCCAGCATTCAGTGAGACATCGGGGATTCGGGATTTAGCACATCCCTCACTATGCCTCACATGGCCAGGTTGGACGGTGGTCTCCTCCGCATCCCTTGATGTGTCAGTGGCCTTGGGACCTCCTCAGCCACCTGCAGCGTTCCCCCAGCACCACATGAGGAGGTGACATGGGGACCTGGAGAGCAGCTTCAACCAGGTGATAACTTCAGAGTTATCTGCCCAGAGGTGATAACTTCTGGGCATCTGGGTCCATCTTTCTGCGATTCTTCAGTGTTTGAAGGCTCTCTGAGGGCTTCCTCTCACTCTCGCCGCCGAGGCCGTCCCACTGCTCTATGCTTCTCCAGACGTCTTCCCTAAATCCCTGCGGAGAGCCCCGCTCCCACAGTCCCTCCGAACACCAGCCCCTCAGCCGGCTTTCTGCCTCTTGCAAGCTCTTCTAACTGGAATAGGCTGGCTTGAAATAAATCAGGCCAAAATGAAGTTTGGGGAGTTGAGCTCAGCCTGGGACACAGCTCCATGCCTACAGGAGGCAGCCATACATCATTTAGGAATCTAAATTTACCATCCTTCACACATAAAGAGGCAAACTTCCCTCTTTTTTTTTTTCTTTTTTTTTTTTTCTTTCCTTTAATTACCATTTAATTGAATAGAGCAGTCCACAAGTAAGTGCTTTAAGAAAGTAAAACATGTTCGTCAGACTGTTCTGACTCTGGTGTGCAGCCGGTTGAATGCGACCAGTTGAAATTGGAAGTCTTACGGAAAGAAAAATCCTTTTTCCAGTTCCCGTTTCTGACTCTTGTCCCAGCTTCTGCAGGCTGGAGGAAATGAGCTGCTCAAACGCAAATATTTAGCAAATGACAAGCTACGCCGTATTTTTTCAGTGGCCTATTAGTCACGGCTTACCCGGATCTGTAGGCACGAAGTGGCTGATCGTCTGAACCCGGCTGCCGGGAAGCTGGAGGCACGGAGCTACCTATATCCCTGGGGGCTGGGGACTGGGGGCTTGTCACCCATCGCAGCGGCCGTGCAGATGTGTGAGACCCAGCCCTGAGGCCCAGCCGGCGTTGTGCTCCTGCCCCTGGCCCATGCTAATTAAACCACAATCCTTGCGTTTGGCTCATTCCGCAGTCCTTCATCTCAGTACTTCGTAACAGATCAAAACAAGCGAATCCACATGAGGCAACAGGCTGTTGTAGATGAGAACGTGCTGCATTTTCTGCCTATTATTCTGACGCCAGTGAAACTGTGTGTAAACTCTGTGTGAAGAGCCCCTCGAGCTCCCAGCGCACCTGCTACGGGCATCGGCCCTGGGGACAGGCCCCGGCTCCCTGCTTCCACCTGAGCTGTATTAATGCAACACCAGACTCCAAAACTCCAGAAGTGAACCAAATGAAACCAAAACCCAAACGTATATTCCTAAACCCTGTGGAGGGAATGGACTTATGCAGTGTCAATTACATATCTGTATAATTGCCCAATTATTGGCCCCCGACACAGATGTTTCTCAGTCTCTCACACGCAAGAGCTGCGGCTTTAAGTGAGCTCCACTGTGCTGATTTTGGCGTTTCTTTCCCTTTGGATTCTGCTGCAGTTTTATGTTCACCAAGGACTGAAGTTGGGAAAACATAGGCACTCCCTTACATACGAAGCTTTATTAAGTTGGGATCATGCTCTCTGTTGGCAGGCAGAGGAATAGAGAGACAGAGGAGAATGAAACTGGGAAGGGAAAAAAACAAAACAAAACAAAACAAAACAAAACACAAATAACTTTCACTCTTCAGAGCAGGCACGCCTTCTTACTCCAGCTCCCGCTGCCGATCATTCATCCCGCTCCTCTCAGCTCCCAGCCAGTAAAGAGTCAACATCTCCTTCCTATGAAAACATGAGCTCTCCTGCTCCTGAGCCATACACCAGAAAACACACTGACAGGGACTCTGGAGGATCCTGTTTCTCAGGATGGGGTCGCATTTCCACGGTAGAACTGAAATATCTTTGATTACAACAGAAGCAAGGTCAACGGTGCTTTGAAGCGTCTTATTTTTGCATGGCACGCGTATTATCTAACTTGATTACAGTCCGGACCTTAACTCCTTCGTTCACAACTAGGGATGCATGCAAAGGCTCGTTGGGGGAAAGCGCGCAACCTCGCATGATTAATACCATGTGCACACGCGTGTATTTATAAGAGGGATGTACTGTGCTGTGTGGTAGGTACGCACATCCAAGGAGCGTTTGTCCAAGAACTATGTGGCCCGGGGAGGGACCCAAGTACGCACGAGCTGAGAGCTGCCGCCGCTGGAGCCGCACCGCAGGAGCCGCACAAACGAAGCCCAGCCCAGCTCCGAAAACGCTGCTGAGCTTTTGCGTAACACAGATCAATGGGTCAGACTTCTAGTTTCCCAACAGCTTTCCCTGACAAATGCCAGAACAGATATCAGTGAAGTCAAACAGGGCAGCAATAACATCACTGCCAACCAGCGTGAAAATTGGCAGAGCCTGGCACCAAGGACTGCCTATCATCAGAGACAGGGCATGGCCCGGCGCAATGACGAACCCACTTAACAGCACTGTAAAATTAGCCATTTATGAAAACAAATTGAATACTGCAGCAGAGGGTGACGTAAGGAGAGTTGGCTCCAGACAGAAACAGAAACTCCTGTAGCCTGGATTAGCAGAAGAGCTCCTTTCTATCAGGGCTCAGGCGCAGGAGCTGATAACAACTCGGGTTGTACATGAGATTTTTAACAGACGGGCAGGCTTCCCCCACAGGCACGCGTGGGGCTCCTACACAACTCGCAGTGACTACTTGCACGCCAGGCAGGAACGAAGAGCAGCAGGCAGCAGAGGCAGAGGGTGGGGGGCAGAAGGCAGACGAGGGTACAAGAAGGGCTCTGGCAATGAGGTGTCCTCCAGTCGGTCCTGCCGTCCCTGCCAGATCTGCAGTCCCACCACTTCCCACTTTGCAGAAGTTGGGGAGAAACTCGCTCTTGGCAGCGTCTGCAGACTGACCTGCTCCCTGCCCGCCCCCAGCACCCAGAAGGGCTCTGGGTGTCGGCAGGGTCCTACAGATGCGGCATCAACAGCAGAACAGGGCTCCTGCGTCTGTCACATCCCAAAACAGTGAAAATGAGAAAGCCAAGCGTTTTGGCAGCCAGAACCCTTGATTTCCTCATTGAGGGAAGCGTAATCTCTCCCTAAGCTTGCTGCAGGTCTGGGAGGCTGTGGTGTGCGGAGGATACTCCGAGTGAGTTCCTCTTGGACCTCTTCCAGGTGTTTACACACAGAGCCAAACCTGGCTCCTCTTCAAGAGTGTGTGCGAGGGGGGAGGGGGAGTTTAAAAATAAAATAAAAATCACAAAGTCCTCCCGAGCTGAGCTGCAAGCTCAACAGTGCTAAACTGGGGCATTTATTTTCATTTTTCACACTGGAATGTTATTTCCAAGCATAAAATGGGTCAAGTGTTTTACACAGGCAACAAACCAACCTCCCCCATCCAATTAAAGTATTTTACTACAAATGATCTTTGTGTGTGTTTGTCCAGGTCCCCTATTGTATGAATTACAGATACTTGCACATAAGACAGACACGGGGTCCCAGGTGCTGGATTAAACACAAACAAACACACGGAGCGCATTGTGCCACTGGCGAGATCTGTGCAAACCCCAGTGCTGCCCGCCCTAAGTTGAAAGGGAAGCACTTTGAGCCCTGGGGTTTAAGTTAAGATTGGGAAACAGAAGAGTGGAGCATGAGAAAGCCAGGGGAAATAATGCAAGTAATAAACTATTTCTCCTATGAAATTGCTCGCCTGTCTGTCCTACTACAAGCAAAGGGGAGCAGCCCTTGCCCGGCACCTCCTGCCCACACACTGCGTCCCCCTCCCCACCAGCGAGCCGAGCAGCTGGGACTGGGGAAAGTTAAGGAGCCGCGCTGCCGAGTTCATCTCCCTTTCTGTTTTCCCCAGGACAAAGCAACTTTGCCGAGAGGCGACAGTGGCGTGGGTCGGGGACGGGGCAGAGGAGACGGAGGAGATGGCAGGGGGCCGGTGGCAGGGCAGCGAGCGGGGCTGGTGGCCACGGTACCCGCGGCACAAGCATCCGCCGCCTTCTCGTAGGAAGTGACTCCGGTTAAAGGGAAAGGGGAAATCCTCCCTGTCTCTTTAAGGCATCCTAGGACATGGAAACTTCGTACTTTCAGGGAATCTCCTTGCCAAAAGAACTGTAAAACATGTCTTCCTCCCCCCCACCCCACCCCTGCCCGCTCCTCTTTCTGACTTGTTTTCCTTTTTTTTTTTTTTTTTTTTTTTTTTAAGGGCATTTCCATTTTCTATGACTTCCTTCAGAGCAAAGATGGATGTGGCGACATTTATAAGGGTTTGTAACCCTCCGAAAAGTATCCGATTTCACGACAACTTCGCTGCACTTTATCACTAAAGCGGGGAGAGGGAGGGAGGCGGCGGGAGGGAGGGGGAGAGGGAGCGACCGCACGGGAAAAGGACCCAAATTCATGATGGGCTCATAAAATTTAAATAAGAAAAGTGCAATATCCCTCATTATTGTTCAGCTCAGACAGCTTAGACTGGTAGCTGCTTTTAGTACTAAATGGTTTTATAGGGCTATTTGACCTTACAATCATTTGTGTTACACTTGCCGTTTCTAAGGGGAGACAAAAATACTCGACATCCTCTAGCTGCAGCGCTAGTCCCAGCCCTAGCTGAGTGTCGAGGGGTTGGGAACTTTATAAACTCATTTGATTCATTTGAGGTTTCACAATAGCCAAAAGTTCCTTTATAGCTTTTTGGAAACCACATGCTAACATAGCATCTAAAAAGGTAACAGTGAAAGTACACTAAAGAGCTAATAAAACTAAGGAAATCGTAGAGGGACCTTCCACATACATTTCTTTGCAGCCACACACCAGACATACATTTCTTTTCATACATGCATACAAGCTACTTTTAAAAGCTCTACTTACAGTTTTCTGACCTGCAAATGAGTTAAAAACCCACCGTAAGAGCTCTCTCCCCTGTCTGCATCTCAATCCAGACAGACAGAAATACAGAAACTACCCAGGATACTGCCATTTCCCTATGCAAAAGTTTACATAACTTTTTCTGCGAGCATATACTTTCAGCCAGTTTGCCGAGCTCCACTATTCCCCCGAATATATATATAATAAACACAGCCGTGCATGTTTACACATGCACTCCCGTACGCACGTATGTTGCAAGGCACACGCACATTTAAATGCACACACACACACACTACACACACGCACGCCTACAGCTGGCTGCTCTGCCGGCTCCCGGAACGTAAAAGGGATGCTGCAGCCCCAGGCACGACGAACTACCTACCTGCAATGACAGCCGGAGATCTCTGTCCTCCTTCAGCTTTCAGCCACACTTGCAAAGTGAAGGCATCTCGGGGCAGCTCAATATCTGCCTTCAGCCGCAGCTGATCACCTTGTCCACTGAAATAGAGCGCCCTGCTCGGGGTAAGGGACTCCTCTTCGTCCTTTACCTCCCGCTGTTGCCTCCTGCGGGGGACATGCCCAGGCTCCAGCCCAGCAGTGGAGCGCCTTCCTCGGGCTAACCTGGTGGCACAGGTGCCCGGGGCAGTGTAGAGGAGCTGGCGGCTGTGCCTGGTGTCCCTTCTTGCCCTGCGGGAGCGCTCGTCCATCCCACATTCGGGTCCACTGGCTAGGGCTGTACAGAGAAGCGCAAGAGGCAGCAGCAAACTCCAGAGCTGCATTTCCAATCTTCCCCCCCCTTCTCCCCTGCAAATCCTCCCGATCTGCCAGCTTTGGGCTCCTCCTTGCCTTGACTTTCTTCTCTTGTTCACCCTTCTTGGTATTTGCTCTTTTTATAACCCTTCTCAGTTGCTTTTTCTTTTCTTTTTTTCTTTTTCTTTCTTTCTTTTTCCTGCTTATAGATTTTTTTTTTCCTTAAAACAAATAAAAATAAAATAAATCAAAACTCCTTCTTGGTTGAAATGTATTTCTCTGTTCTTCCTCCTCTATCTGTCTTCTTCTCCTCTATTCCTCCACAGCTGGAATTCCTCTCTCTCTTCTTTTCTCTGCTGGATTTTCTTCCCTTTATTTTTTTTCTTCTTAAAAAAAACACACACACACACTCACACACACACAAAACAAAACAAAAAAAAAAAACAAAACAACCCCCCCAGCTTTCTCCAAGACTCAGACCCACTGATTTCCCTCCCCCCAAAAGATGCTCTAATCTATTTATTTTTTTGGCCTCCTTTATAACATAAGCCACAACCCCCTCCTTCCCCCCAACCTCCCCCCCTCCCTTCTTCTCCACAAAATGAAAGAAAAGAGAAAAAGCCCCTCAGAAGATGAGTAAACAAGAATATGCTAATCTACTCTAGGGTGCTCCACCTTCCCAATTGAATGATTCCCATTAAAACTGCAGGGATCATGACTAATCAATCAGCTTGAAGGAGCAGATAGCTCCAGAGGTTCAAACACTTTTGCTGTTTTCTTTTTTCCCCCTTCTTCTCTCCTCTTCCTCTTTCCCCCTATCACTTTCCCCTCTCTTATTTATTTTTTTTAAAGAAGACAATCAAGATGAATGGATCAATGTGATAAAAATCCTGCACCCCCCTTTTTGCAGTCTCCCCAGCTTTCTTTCTCAGTCCAGTCCAAAACACACATTCCTATTTTTTTTTCTTGGCAAAAGAGAAAGCTATTTCTCCTCTCAGACTCCCCGTTGCACTTTGCTGGTAAACCTTATGCTCCTCTGCAGCACATAAAGAGTCTTGAAACTTGAGTCTCAGATATTTTTTTAATTGCTTTCTTTCTTTCTTTCTTTTTCACTCTCTCTCTTTTCCTAATTCTTTCTTTTCCTCTTATTATTTTCTTAAAGTTATGCAATCAGCCAGGCTCCCCCTTTTGTGGTCCCCCTCAGTGCAGTTGTGTGCAGCTAATCCAAATGTTGCATCAAAAGGTCCCCATCGAATCATCAGGAGCTAAAAGGAGAGAAGCTTTTTGAAGAGCATTTGCCTTCCAGAAGCTGTAGCAACAGAGCAGGACTTGGCTTTTGAGTGCTCCCAAAGACTCCTGTTTTTTTTGAAATAATAATAATAATAAAAAAAATATTAATTTTATTGGTGGATTGAGTCAAAAAATCCTCTCTCAATATTGCTAATTTTTTCAGTCTAAAGAATTCAGCTCCCCTGGTTTCCTTGGCTTAGTTGTAGCCACAGGTAAGATTCTGGCTGCTTGCTGGTTTGTAGATCTCTGTTTCTGAGCTGGGACGTTTCTTTTTTTTCCTCCTTTTTTTTTTTTTTTAATATTTTTTTTTCACTCTTGAAAGATCTCAAAAGCTCCCCCTGATGGCAACAAAAAGGATTTTTCTAAGTACTTAATAAGTGGAAATGACTTAGCAGTAGCACAGCCTGAATCTACTGGCCACAATTCCATTCAGAAGAAGTGCAGCAGAACCGAGGGAAGTTGCAGTCTCAAACCCAGGAATTCACATTGCCCTCTTCCTCCACCTCAAACGTGACGACGGCCACACCACCTTACCTTCCTGCAGGCTTCGAACAGAACTCGCTCAGGAGTTTTCCTGGGACTGTAACCTTACTGCTTTTGCAGATTACCCTGTTAGGATGAGCTTGTTATAGCTACTTATACTTCAAATATATGTGATAAAATTAATGAAAGCAAATAGTGAAATGAGAAAGAATTGTTGCATACTCGCAAGGCTTCTGGGAGAGGGCTTTTCAGCTCCTTACTAATTTGCAAACACTCAGGAATGTACAATTGGCATCTGATTTTCAGAGATGTTGCACATATCCACAGAGCCCCACAGAAGTCAACAAGAAGTGCAGCGGATCGGCCCCACAGACCTTCCCTCCACAACAGCTCGATTTGCAATAAAGATACACAACACTGGCAACATCTACAAAGTTTGGAATACAAGACCTCAAAGCAATTAAGCCTCTCAACAATCAAGAGGAAATTGTTAGGTAGCAAACAAACTACACCACGGCATAAACTCCCATAAACGTCCTGAAGATCTCAGAGGGATGCAAAAAAGCCACTTATGCATGCATGCCTGCTCAGCAGAAACAGCTTAAGATCAGAGTCTGTGTATCCCACTTTGCTATTATAATTTAACATGTAGAGGATACTGCAAATCAAATGAAAAATCACAAAGTCGAAGTGAATGGGCTCAGCTTCAAATAAGAACTAAACCAGGAAGAGTCTTGATGCCCAGGACACTGCTTGCTCCAGCTGAAAACTCCCCCGACATCGATGGGAACTCTGCCCATGCCTGGAAGAGCAGGCTCTCTAACTTAAATAACACAGCTTCCAGTTTTTTCCAGTGGAAAAAGTTAATTCTGCAAAATCCAAATTTTCTTAGGGGCATTACGATTTGGCTGCAATCATCAAAGAAAACAATTGAAACATTTCAATTCGATGGCACTGCAGCATTTCGTTTTGAACATATTTGACCTTATACTCTTAAAATAGTGATGGCAAAAGCAAGTGCTTCACTGTTACCAAAACACAACACGTCAATGCCATGGGTTATAATTCCATTAACAAACTCAAGAGTATTCCAGCTACAGAGGAAATGACCAAATCTTGACTTTCAGTATTTACGGTAGACAGAAGAAAGTATGAAAAGATGAGGTTTACCTCTCGAGCACAAATTACATGTTCAATCAGTTTTACTTCCAAGACATTGCAAAAGCATGAAGGAAATGTGGTGCCTAAACGCTTGAGTCCGGAACGATAAAGAACAGAGAGTGGAAGAGTGATGTGATTTTCGGAATAGGGAGTAAATCTGGGATTCCTTAAGTCCATGGGTCAGATCTAACTTCCCTGACAACAGATGAAATTCTACCCTGCACAGATGGACATTTATTTTCTGCTTAAGCCAGTACTTAAGTGATGTACGGGCCTTCTGGCAGGGGGGTTTCTACCCAAGGAGAATAATCCTCCTGTTGAACTCGAGTGGAGTATTCTCCTAAGTAAAGGGAGCAGGATATTGTCCTGCATCTAGAGATATTTTCACTAGAACAAGAAAAAAAGCACCAAACCCTAGATACATGTATAGAGACAAGAATTAAAATAGATATTTATGATATTATGCCAAAAAAATAGCATTGAGCTACATGCTGCATGCAGTCATTATAAGTAGAAATACTCAGCAGGAATCTTAGCTGAAGCTGCCAATAACTCCCAGGTTCAAGACTAGAGCTGAGTGAATAAATCATAACAAATAATGGTTTTGTCAAATTTTGACTTTTTTTTTCCTCCTATTTGCAAGCAGCCTGCAAAACCTCTCAAATATGTTTGAAATTATATGCCCATTTCTCCCTCATATTTAGTCTTTCTCCAAGGCCAATTAGCACACGATTTGCTGTAATGTACACATTTTCACATTTGTTCTGCGGTAATTAGGCGAGGAAGTCACACAGCATTATTTTTGGCTCCCTGGGGGTCACGTTTAATCACTCATGATATAGTAAAATTACTAATTCTACATACGATGGGAGATTCCACAGTTTGCAATCCTTTTCTTAAGAAACGGTGTTGGATCTTCAAATTACTCACGCAAAGGTCAATTAAAAACAACGTTTCTTGAAAGGCAAGCTGAACAGTCTGCCAGTTACGGCTGAATTGAGGCCCTACTATTTTGAGCAAGTATTTGTACATAGTTCTCCTCGCTGTGCACAACTCCATCAATCACAGCAGAGGTTTATATGGTTTTTACCCCTCACCGATATCCCAATCAAGTCTCTCCGAACTTGGCCTGGGTTGACGATGGCTGAAACGCAATCCAACAGCGGCTCTGTTCAGAATCAGACAGGGCCCAGACACCAGATTTTAATGCAACGTGTTGGATTCAGGGAATATTTTATGCAATCAACAATGGTATGATAGGAATCACGCTGCCTCCACAGAATAGCGAGGAATGAAACCCAAAGAGCCGAGAACGGCTTCAAAGCAACAGGGATTTGGGCATTCCAGGTTGTGGATCCCGTAAAACTCAACACCTCACTGGAGACAGAGCCACAATCTTGGTGTCCAAAGGGTGAGACAGGAACTACGTGGAACGTGGCCACAGCCCCTCGTGAGCCCAGGAAAAGGCAGGAACATAAGTAACTGAAGAAACAACAATAAAAAAATGCCAAATATGTTCAATCCTGGAAAAGATTTAACAGAAGACCTAATTTGGACTCGGTGTAAATTTGCCAATTTTTTTTTTTTTTTTGTAAATGTTTTCTCTATCAGTTCTTCCTCCTCATATTTTCAAAAGGACAAACAATTAAAAGCCTGTGCTCTGCCTTTATCCTTGCACTCCGTGCTAATGAAAATCCTGAGTTTTTGGGTGCTTTGCTAACTATCGCCTGCATGTTCATAATGCCACATAACTATGCTAACTTGAGCAGGAATCAAAACACCAGTACTACATTTCCTTTATTAGTGGGTAAGAGACTCTCCTGCTGCTGCTCTCCCAGTTGTCCCATGTGTGAAACACACACTCTGGTACTTTACGTCAATGAAACAGCCTCATGTCAATTTGAAATATACCATTTAATCCAGAAAAGTTTACCGAACAATTAAGAACTGCAATAAATGACAATCAAGACTAAACACATAATTGATGGTTTTATGAAGGTATCAGTAATTTTATAAAGTAATTTGCAGTCAGTGGCTATAAATTTCTATTTAAACCTGGCATACCACTCTTTTTTGCCCTGCAGAGAGCTGTATTACCTAACAATAGTGATGCCTGTTCGCCTGGAATTCAGTTACTTTATCCTTCAAATTTCCCACATGAAATATCGTATTTCCAGAAAACTTACATATTCTTTGTATTTTTTTTTTTCACCACATTCTTGAAATACATTCTCGGGGGTTGGGCTCTAATCTCTACCGTACAACATTGTGGTGAGAGCAAAAAGAGATGTTGCTCACTGTGGAGGACGTAAACAAAAGGGCAAAACCTTCCTCCTCAATTAAACCACGCAAATATTGATTATTGCTGTGGTCCCACCTGAATTTGGACTGTGTACTTCATTTCTGGGCGTTGGGGACTGGCTGTGCGGATTAAACCCTCGCTCAGGTGTGAAGAGGGAACCACCAGCACCTGGGCTTGCTTGTCCACACCACAGCCCCACGGCCCCACACACACTTTGGGGACACACCGAGCCTCCAAGAGCAGCCCCAGAAGGTCCCTGTGTGGTGACTCCAGGATCAGGCCCCTCACCTCCCACCCTACAGGGCCACATCCAGACAGGGAGAGGGAGGCCGCTTCCTAACCCAGCAGACTGATGGGGGCAGCAAAATCACAGCCTAAAGGAAGAGATGCTGAGTGGAGGAAGGACCTCCTGGGCCTCAGGAGTGCCCACAGGCCCGTGCCCACCCCTGGGGCTCCCCCGCGCACCCTTGGTGGGGCCGAGCTCCCCGCACCCTCCTGGCATCGCCCTTGGATCCGAAGCCCTCCTCCTCTCGCAGGGGTTTAGAAACCCAAGGAGGACACAAATGCTCTTTGCCTCACCTTCCCCTCCGGTTTCGGGAGGCTGACAGACAGAATGCCTCTGTTAAAGTCTGTTTGCCCACGGATTTAAGATTCTCAGCTGAAATCGCGGTGTTGAAGCCCAGAACTGCAGAACACTCTTTTTATCGCTTCTCTACTTTTTCCCCAACGAGAAATTTCTGAGGGGCCACGAAGAGGGAATATTTCATGCTGCCCTTGAAAAAACAGGTAAAACCCAGGACAGTACCTAAGCTTTTCCAGGTTTTCCAGAATGAGATGTGAGTTTCCAAACCGTCTCGCTCAAAAGCTATGGATCCTCCACTGCTTCTGGAGCTGGCTCAAATGCTGCTGAAATTCTGGTAAATACCTATTCTGCATGAAATCCTGCTCACATTAGCATTTTAATACATGAGTTTCTATGAGCTACTTGGGGAACCTGGCTGGGAAGGAAAGGGGAACAAGACAAGCAGCTGACTGCCCATGAGGGGAAAAATTCCCCACAATTCGCACTTCCCAGTAATTTGCAAATACTGGTAGCTGGTTTTTGAGACCAGCCAGAGAACTGCACAGCACCACCGTTTTATTCACCCTTGAACATTTTCAGCTTGCTCAGGAGAAGAGATCATTTCACTAAACCAAAGACCTAACAGACAGCGCTGCACAGCCAAAATACTGTAAGAGGGGAAGATGGGGGCTGGCTTCTTACAGCAGGGTCCCCTGCTTTTGTAAGCGTGTGGGGCATTAGCAGAAATGTCCCACCAAACCGGCACATGCCCGCAACACAAAGCACACTGCTGCAGTTGCTGCTCATTAGTCACCTCCCCATTGGCAAGTCTCAGCCAAGAGGTCAAGGACTGGGCGAGCTGTGGAGCCTAAACTATCCTCTTAGACCTACTGATGTTTTCCCCACAAGATAAATAATGTGCATGGGTGCAGCAAGGGACGGGGGGAGGCCGCTTTGGGAAGGCAAACGGGGCCTCTGCTAGCTGGGTACCTGTTCAGAAGATACATGGAGGTCATCAGTCTTCCAGCGCTCTGCTTTGACATCTTCCTCTAGCCATACATCACTTTTAAAGCATTAAAGAGAGAGAGAGGTCACTTCCAGGTGTCCTGGGGAAGCGGAGGGTGGCTCTCCAGCACCTCGTGCCGGGTGGGCAGGGGCACCGGTGGCTGGGTGGGCCCAGGGGTGCAGACAGGGACTCTGCCCGCGGCCCCCTCAGCTCCCCCAACGTGCAGTCAGCACATTGTGGTGCTTTATAGAGGAGCCTGAACTGCTGTGACAGCCAGAAGGGAAGCGTGGTGCTGGCACACAAGTACACGTCCTGAGAAACAAGGAGCAGGACTCAGACAGATGGGAATACATGGCCCAGGAATAGTCTAGAAAATCCAAACACATCAAGCCATGTTTTGGTATTCACAGGCATCGTCTACGGGAAAGTTTAACATATCTAAATGTTTTTCCTAAACTAAATTTCTGCTCCAATGCCAGTACTAACAGGATTAACAAGAGAAACCTGTCGTGTCTCGCTATTGAAAAAGATAATCAAGCAAGTGATAAACAAATTGATCAGGAGAAAGACACCGTGTGCCATTCTACAACAAGACAGCCAAAAGACAGAATTCAGAGGAAAAACTTCTCTCTGCAGTTGAGAGCAATTCACAGCAAAATGGGATTTCCCCTCCCTGCTTTCATTTGAATGGCATTTGAAAAACACAGCTGCGAAGTGCCATGCACATAAGGTACGAAGCCAAGCGGGGAGCCCTCCCATCCAGGCGCTCGCAGCCTTCAGCCTTGTCTTCACAGCACACAGAGCCCAAAGTCAAGCTTTCAACTCAAATGCTCCCAAACCTCCACAGGCATCCATCCTGTCCCACCTTGGGCTTTTAAGGTGACCTGTAAATTGGCGCTGAGAGGCAAGCTTCTGCCCCAAACTGACCCAGGAGGCTACAGCAACACACACATGATGTGTGCGGTGTCCAAGCCCACCTCTGCCAGCATTACACCCAAGCCCTGAGCACAGAGCAAGGCGACCACCGACCTGCCTGGGAGATATAACCAGTCCTTTCTAAACACGCTTAGCTCCAGACTTTGCAATGCCGCACCACTTTGTCACACCCCTGCACCTGAATCAAGCCCTCGGGAGTCCTTCTGCAGCTTCCTCACCATGCATCCGGCTGCCTCATCTTCCTGCACGCCCCCCCAGAGTGCTCTGCCACCAGAATCCACAAATATTAATCGATCTGTCAAAAGAAAGTTCAGGCAAGGATGTATTAAATCAAAACATTCCAGTCATACCTCCCAGGCTTCTCAGTACAACCGAGATTCCTCAAATACGGTTAAAAAAAAAAAAAAAAAAAAAAAAAAGACAAAACAAAACCAAGAAGGAAAGAGCAGAAAGGGTGGAAATAGAAACCAGACAGATGAAAAGCAGAAGGAAAAAGAAAACCAACAACAAAACACAAATAAGTTGGAGGACAGCCCTCACTAAAAGCTGCAGTATTTTTTTGTTGTTGTTAAAAATTTGGCATAGGTGGCTTTCTGTGATATGTCACTGCATGACATAAATACTATATAGCGAGCATTATAGGAAACGATTGCCATATGTGAGGGTGGTGGCAGCCTGTGCTTTCCCCGCCACCCCCTATTGCTTTTGTCTGCACTAAAACTGCATTTAAACTAGTGAAATCCATCTCTATCTGTCTTAATGTATAAATACATTTTCGGCCAAGACCCACCACTGGCTACAGTTGTATGGCAACTCTCAATCGACATGTCTAAGCAAGGTTTTGACTTCATCGTGAGTTCATTGTTAATGCATTTAACAGGATTTTCAAAAATTCCCTTTGCTCTTTGAGGTGATACCCGGTTCTCCAGTGATAGGTAGCAGACCCCGCTGCTGCAGTGCTGCTTGCTAGTGAGTGTCAAACCCTGTTTGCCCACTAGCACAGAAAACAGAAAACATTGTATGGACAGCTATAAAAGCTGCAGAGAAGTGGATCTGAGGAAAGCATAACCTGGTTTGTACTGGAGGGTATTTCATGTATCCTCCTCTTAGGACTGCTTGCTGTTGCGTGAGGACATCGGCATACAGAACGGGCACACTATAGGGACCGGGCTCTTGTGACCCACAGCAGTGGCAGCTCAGATACTCTGCCTAGGCAGGTAGCTCAACCTACGAGTATGTGAATGACCTGGTTAAGAATCTCAAGAAAATAGAAAATTCCTCAGGAGGCAAAAACTAGAATTGAAATATCAAAATTTATCCTGTAGCGAAAAATAGCCTCCTTTCATTCCTTTGCTACCAGTGCTTTAAAAAAGAACGAGGAAAAAGAAAAGTGTATCAAATGGAAACCCAAATAATACATGAAAACATTCTCCAAAACTAAATAGGCATAGAATCACAAAGCCCTGTATAAATTCAATAATATTCATAGAAAACATTTAAACCTACAGACTTAAACTTAATTTTCTAGAGTACATTTCTATAGTGCAATACAAATCTCATTAAATTCCGTAGTTCATGATATTTATACAAAAAGGTACCCGCTGCTATTAAATGCTATATGACCCACCCAGAAAGGTTAGAAACTCTTTCTGGGTTACAAAAAAAAAGTTTAGACTGATTTTAATTTGATCAGACTTGTTTTCAGAATAGTGCACTGAATAGTTACTATGAAAAATAGGGCGGCTTTTTGTCCGCAAATGAAATCAACTTTGTTAGGAGTATTCACAATGTTTCAGCCCTAAAATATCATATGCTCCAAAACAGTGCATGCTTTGTGCCAAATAACGTCTTGCCAGGTTTTAATAGGAAATGATGTATGTGGAGTCTACAGCAATTACTTCATGGGGAATGTGGGCAGTTCTCCTGCTCAAGGTGCGGGGTTGGTGAGTCCCGTTGTACAGGTTTTGGGGCAAACCCAACAAAATCAAGAACTATATGGGCATATTGGTGCCTACTTTTAAAATTATTTCGGTACAAGCAAAGGATTTAAATAAGGGTTGATACTCAACTGTTTTCCAACCTTGTTGAGTATGACCAAGGCTGTTAAATTGATCTGATATTCTGAAAGCCTTCTGCAATGTGATCTGTTGGAAGTCATCGTGAGTCTGCACTCCTCAAAAGCTTACCTAGAAAACTCCCAGGAGGTAGCAGAGGGACCAGGACAGCAGTGAAGCACACAGAACTTTTGCTGACATTTGTCACACAAGCTGAAGCCTTTGGTGTTAGTATCTTTTGCCAACACTGAAGTCACCAAGACTGCCATCAGAAAAATGCAGTTGAAAACTGAGATAGGTTATCAGGCTCAACAAGCAGTACTTTAAACCACATCCTACATTGGGTTTTTGTTTCCTAGTTCCACTAACTTGTTCCACTAACTTTTAATAAGGATGATTTTAACAATGGCACAAAATTAAGAGAGAGAGGAAAGAAGAAAAAATGCACAACTGTTTGTTTAGATTGGGCCACTTTGTGAATTTTTCTCTTAATTTTGTGCAAAGATTGGCTTTAAGAAGAAACACATTTCTGGAATTGGGAACCTACAGCATGGTACTGTGTTCAGGACACCATGCCAAAGTGTCTCTTTAATTATTTTTTAGATGAATTTTCCTTGTTCTAAGCTAATGGGTAACAGATCATGTCGCAAAAATATTCCACATCCCTATTTATCCAGCAGAAGAGAACTTTCTCTAAAAGTTTTCAAGGAGCTTAAAGTGTACAGTCAGAGAGTTTTCAGAACCAACACCTGTGTGCTGTAGACATCTAGTTCAGGCTCGCTGGAGCCACATTCAGCCAATGCAGATGCAATTTAACGCTAAATCCAGGGACAGAATAAACCTGCTCGGGCGATCAAGGTGTTCTTGATCCTTAAGACTACTGAATGCATATGAATTAGCTGATACTCCTGAGTCATCGTCACACAGAAGATCTACAAGAACCCCCAACACAATCCACTTTCAGCTCTAAAGGGCATTGAGGTCCCTGGCAGGAGTCACAGTGGGAAGCTGGCAGAGGAACCCAGCTCTTGAAGCTCTCGGCTCCCCCAGGTTCAGCCTGGTGCTTCAGGAACCACTGCCAGAGCAGCACATGGGCAAGGGAGAAGGACAGACCCAGTACAAGGGGCTGACCACTGCCCCAGCCAGCCCAGATCCTGGGGACAGGACGGGATCCCCTCCCTGCAGGGAATTGCACTTTTCTCGAACACGAGTCCTTCCCAAAAGGGCTGCTGAAGCCAGCCTTCTTTTTGTTCTCAGTAATCACTTTACCACTATTTCAAAGGCATTATGTAACTGAAACGGTGTAAAGTTATTGCTACCGACATTGTCAATAAATCATTAACATTTCTTAACAGGAACAGCACAACTGTTCATGTCACGGCTGTCTCATTCACTTTCAAATCAAAGCTTTCAAATTAAATATTCATTTAATATTAAAATATTAATGCAGTCCCACTGTTTCTGTAACAAATATTAATTTCTTATGGCATTTCCAGGCAAATGCATATATTATAAACTTCATCTCCCACAGGAAGGCCCTCAGCCTTCCTCTTCCCTCTCTCAGCATTATCCTGATCCTGGGCCAGGAAGGGACTTTGAGAGAACGAGGAGGGGCTGCCTGAGGAAGGGGAAGTAAGGTGGATAATTTAACTTAAAGTGTACCCCATTCCTCCCCTCCCACACAGCCTCCCCGCCCTTAGATCAGGATATCGAAGGCTGCCATTATATCTCCCGCCTACAGGATGAGTCATTCATACATTCAGCAATTCCTGTTGGAAAAACACAGTGAATGCCTCTGTCACCAGAGCCCATTACAGAAATTAAACTTTGCAAATCATCAGGGAGGGGCAAGATGCAAAGCCTTTCAGGGTGCATGCCTGTCTCCCAGGCCTCCGTAGAGGCAGAACTGAGCTGACCATCGGCTTTTCCAGCCCTATGCCTATGGCAGGCAGCATGCACATACCCAGTAGGAAGCAAGTCAGAGGAACTGAGCACTTCTCTCTTCTTTTCCCCCAGTGGCTGGTTCACCTGAGGCAAAAAGGCACCGATGGCAGTCGGCAGTGGCTCTCCCATTGCTGTACCACAGGCCAACACCTGAGGGTTGCCCGAAGAACTCCCCTCATCCATCCACCTCCAGCTCCTGCCGGCTGTCCCTGCACGCTGTGGGGCTCCCTGGGCTACAAAGGGGTTGGAGCACCATGAGGAAAGCCTCAGGCTTCCAAGGCCTTCACTCCAGGGGAAGCTGAGATCCCGAGCAAAAGCTAATATTACTCACTGAGAAACGGCCATGATATATCCCCATTCAGAGCGGCTAATTTTCTACACAGTTTACTATAATTACTTCTGGTGCTCGTAGCTTCCTTATCGCTCCTCCTGGGACCATTAAGTCTAAGTTACTCTTGTACAGAGTGTGGAATAAAAGCTCTTCAGCCTTCAGGCTCTTTGGTATTTTCTCTCGCTATTTCCTTCTCCAGTTATGAGGAATTTCTTTTTGTTTTTGTTTTTACAAAGTACCTCATCTGCATAAAATTCATTCACACGCACTGTTCAGGGGAGGGGAAATCATTCCTCATCTCAGTTTGCCAAGGGCTCCAGACCTCCCTCTCTCCATGTATCAGCCCAGGAGCTCTTTGGGACGGGATTAGCATTGACAACAAGCTTCTAACAGGAGTGGACACAGGTTTCAACAGAAACACTCTGGCAATGGACACCATCAATTGTTTCAGATTGGTAGTCGGACACATTTTCCCCTCAGTAAGAGGGGCAGGAGGTGCTTCCCTGGAGGTACCACATCTCCTCATGCCCTTCTCACTCCAGGTGCTCATGGCCTGAGTGCTCAATGGGCTGCTGTCTCCATTAATTCTGAAGACTACAGGGCAGAGAGCTTAGATTAAAATCTGTTAGCGCAAAGGGGATCTCACCTTTCTTTGTGACTTGCTGTCACAGGGCAACATGCAGGAGCCATGTAATCACCTACAGATTAAAATCATGGAGGACTTTGACAGGACTAACCTCTTATCACTGACAGAGGAGTTTGGATGTGTGGCCTGCCTGAGGTGGGGTTAGGGTCTTCATGCTTCTCAATCTTTCTTTCAGTGCCAATACCATACAGAGACAGTATCTTTCTGAAAAGCCTTCTCTTGTGCAGAAACCAGTTTCCCATAGGTGGCCTATGAACCCCTGGCTACTCACAGGCATGCCTGATGAAACTGATGTTGGAATCAGGTTTCCTGGAAGTCCTAGAAATCTGGTACCAGGGTAAAACCATCACTTCCAGAACCATGGGGACCCACTGATTTGGTCAGGCAAAAACCTCAGCCACCCACCAGCCCTCCTCTCACAGCCTCACCATTCTCCTTTCCTTCTCAGCAGCCATCTCCTGCTAAACCTCTCCTGCCAAAACTTGTTCCTTTGCTTCTAGCCCCAAATGTAATGTTCACCTCCCCTCTTCTTTCCCCATCTGTAATTGCATCCTTCTCCTCTCTTACTCTCCAGCTCCTTCACGTTCATTTTCTTTCTCCCATTACTCTCACTTTCCATTCTCTCCCCTCATCCTTCCCACTTCTAAATAGTACCTGCCCTTCTTTATCTACCACTTCATCCTTTCTCCTGCTAAAGAAGCATCCGGCTCCTGGAAGCATTCATTGCCTATTTTACCTCCTTTCTGTAAAATACTTCCTGAAAAAAAAAAAAAAAAAAGACGCTACATAAAAATAAACTATATTCATTTTTGAAAGTCCCCGTGCCCATTAAACCACTGCACTCAGCTGAGTTTTTTTTACAGCATAAAGCCTCCTGCAGTCCCATTATAGTTGACTAAGAATAAAATATGGTTTGAAAATAATCCCAACAAGTCTACCATTGCTGATTTCCTCCTGTGCTTCTTAACCCACTACAAAAATCAACATATTAAGAAGAAGCACTCCACCCCCAGGTTTTAAGGACAGCGCCCAAAGGGGAAAGGGGAAGAGAAGGCATATGGGATGGATCCTGCTGATACCACCAAGCTGCTCCCAGCCCTTGAGCAATGCAGAGAGCAGATGCAGTGCTGCCAACCGTTCGCCTTGCCCTGTGCCACAGCATCCAGCTGCACATCTGCTGCTGCTGAGAACACCTCTGAGTGACAGCGGTCAACCAGAGATTAGGGAGAGTGTATCCAGGCCTCCAGAAGAGACACAAGAAACCGAAACAGAAGAAGTACAGGAGCAGCCTCAGTAGCAGACAGCAGTGATGGAATGGGCCCCAGGCCTGGCAACAGGGACATGTGGCCAAAGGCCCAGCGGGGCCTGGCTCCATGGCCATGCCTTGGGGTGGGTGTGCAGGAGGAAGCAGCATGGACGTGAGGCGTGAGTCAGGGCCGCACCTCGCCGGGGGCTGTCACCGGCCTCTGACACTGGCATGCAGGAGGACTCCGGAGACAGTGGGAAGGTTTTCTGGGCTCTGGCCAATGAAGAGATTGCCGTGGAGGATATTAGGGTGTTTTTCTAGAAAAGGCTGAAGGCAGAAGCTAGGTCTTTGCTCTGGCTTCCCTCCAAAATGGATCAAAATGGATCCCAAGGTGGAGGAAAAACTTTGAATGTGCAGTCAGTAACTCCCTCTCCCTCCTTCTGAACAAGTTATTTTAAAATACTAATAATTGCATTAGGGATGAGCACATTTTCCAGCTATCCAGCTTGCTCTCCTTCCCTAATGCTGACACTTCAAATAGGCTGTTATAGAGTTATACCATTACTAGATTAAAAGGATGTTGCAGGCAGCCTCAATTATGGATTCAAGTGATTGCATTAAGTGAAAAAATCTCCTGAAAATATTAACATTACCTAACGTAATTCTCCGCAGTCATGGCATGCTGTACCTGCAGGAAGGAGAATTAGAAAAGCCCTACATCCTGTATCAGGAGGTGGGAAGTGTTGGCCCAAAGTTTGCTTTACCCCTATTTGATGATGCTCAAAAAATTTCATACAAGAGAAACTCAAGATGCCCAGCAAAACCAATAGTAGCAGAGACTTGGACCCTTTTCAGCCGATGTATTTCTATTCCTTGAAAAACAAACATAAAAAAAAAAAATGCCACTAAAACAACAAGGCCCTAAAGAACTACCAGCAGCATAAAAAGTCCATAGGTTCACACTACCTCATAGCAGAGAGCCAAGCAGGGCAGGTACGGGGGTATTTAGGTTTTCCCTTATTTTGTCTTTCACCAAAGCTTCTCTTGCTACCCACACCAGCTCTCAACCTGTCACTATCTTGAGATCAGATGAGGTAAAACTTTTCCCCTGCCTCCCCCCAGATGCCGAGCAGATCAGCACGTCATGTCAGTGTCACCGGCTCTGCTCACATTCTGAGGACAGCTCTGCTGCTTTCAGCGTCAGTAATCCTCTCCTCCAGCTATTAAATGTATAGAGGCACTCTTCCCTGTGTTCTGCTATCCAAATCGGTGCCTACCTGGAAGCCTTTAGGATATCGGGGCACTAATACCAGATCGATTAACAAGAAGCAAAATGTACAATCTTTAACCAAAGCTCACTTCCAGGCAAGGCTAAAATGTAGCCCCGCTCTGCATAATTTGCACAGTGTACTATTCCCTACCTTCATTCTCCAGCTTTTGTTCTCTAGTTTTCTCTACTTTGCTCATTTCATGTCAAATTAGGTATATACTGACATTTTCCTTGGGAGATCACTTATGACCACCAAAAAGTTCAGAAGTTTGTGTTAAGGTCTCTTTCAGATGTTCAGGTGTTTTGCTGCCTCTGCTCTCAAATTCTTCAAAATTCTTCAGCATTCAGAGGAGAACTGGAAATCACAGAATCACAGAATTTCTAGGTTGGAAGAGACCTCAAGATCATCGAGTCCAACCTCTGACCTAATGCTAGCAGTCCCCACTAAACCATATCCCTAGGCTCTACGTCTAAACGTCTTTTGAAGACTTCCAGGGATGGTGACTCCACCACTTCCCTGGGCAGCCTGTTCCAATGCCTCACAACCCTTTACCTTTACTTCCTATATCTTGCATACGATGCCATCAGAACAGCCTCTGACACGACACTTTGACACTCCTAGTGCTGTGAAGACAGGAATCACAGAGGTCTACAGAATCTAAAGCTTTCTGAAAAGGTAACTCGGATCTCCTTCAAAACACTGGGCTCACAATGTGTAGTGAGTTAAGCCAAAGAACTGGGGGAAAATCTACTTTTTGTTTCTCCAAAATTATGTCACTTGTCCTTAGCCTGCAGCCTGCAAGATGGACAGAATTATATATTCATATCATTTGTGCTCTGTCTCAGATCAGACAGGCTGAGGATGATGATGCATCCTCAAGAAGCTGCCATGGCAGAGCTGTAAGAGTTATTACAGTGACAAGTGGCTACTGCCTGGCCACTACCCAGGAGAAAGTTTGTGCACTGTAAGCTATCTAATAAACTAAGCAGGATTTTTCTTAAAATTAATCAGGGCTACAGTATTTTATAGCCAGGTAAGTGCCAAATATATATTCATATCAGAACCTGACACTTCACACAGTATACAAAGTCCTAGGCCCTAAGTCTTTCAAATTTTTACTATTTTAGTTTTTGCCTTATCATGTTTTATTTAAAAAAAAAAAAAAAAAAAAAAAAAAAAAAAAAAAAAGCCATCTGTTGCAATTACAGCAATGAATTACACCACCACAGATGGAAGAAAATTCATAAGGTTGCAGAGTCAAGATTTCAGTGATTAGGAAATCCCTGAATTATGCTTGATTGTGCAATCAAAATTTGTTCCCCATGTGCACACACACTAACAACAACCTCCTGAACGCTGTGATCACATGCTCTTCCATCACATGTTGCTTACCTCTGCCTCACTCAAAGCACAGATCTTTGCTCCAGGAATGAACCAGGGTGGAGAGAAAATGAAGCTTTATTTTTTGCATATGAGCACAGCACAGGAGAGAGGACTCTTCTTCTGCTGTGCATTGGTAGCTCAGGTGCAGGAGCTCCAACACCATGCTACATGCACACCTGGAGACAGAATTAGCTGCAAATGTAGCAACAGCAAAATGCACATCAGCAGTACTGCAGGGAGGCCCCCACTATCAACAAATGTCAAGTCTTTTTCTGTGGAAGTTTGAGAGTTTCACATTGAAACAGCTGTGAGTTTGTTTGTTTTGTTTTTTGGCTTTTTTTTTTTTTTTTTTTTTTTTTTTTTTTTTTTTTAATGGGCAATACAACATGATTTCCTCCCAATTTGTTCCTGGAAAGAGAAGACTAGCTTGGCTCAAATGTTTTAGGAGATGAACCAGCAGGGAAAATTTCAGCCTGAATGAGTAACTGAAAAAAAAAAAAAAGTCAAGGTTTTATGTAAAAAGCATTAGAAAACTGTAACCTTGGCTGTTACTTCTCATATGGCCTAGATGCAGAAGTAGCTACACCTGAGGGCGTTCCTTTTTAGGTAGGTCTGGGGTTTACTTTGTTTGTTTTTAAGCCCTAAGTGAAATGCTGGACTAATCACATTTTCTCTTGAAGCTATACAAAATTAAGCAAACAGTTTTGGCCAAAAGAGATGGAAAAGAACAGAAAACAAAGCTTTTGAGAGTCTGAACGTTTCAGTTCCAACTTTTCAAAATGATGCGATTCAGTTTTTCACTCCATGTGAAGTTTTGAGACCAATTTTACCTCCATTTACTTTTAAAGCACTGAGCACCTACATTCAATGCTTTATTTTGAGCTGCACAAAAATTGTTGTCTAATCTGAAGCCCTCCACTTCTCGAGGAGAAGGCACTTCATGAGGTGGTAGTGACAAGAGGCCACGAGACATATGTCAGCAGAGCTCTTCTGCAGGCTGAAATCTCTTCTGCGCAACATCTGCAGGAGTCTCTTTACAGGAGTTTTTGGACTCAAGCAAGGCAGAGCAAAGTTATTTCCAGGGCTTTAGTTATATGACACTGCTTTATAGCTCTGTATGGTTTGGAAGATGCTTTCCAGAGATGTCCTCCTCAAACATGCAATCACTGTTGACTGCATTAACATGTCTGTATTTGGCTAAATGGTTGGTCCTGGGTTCCTTCCTGTGGTTGTTGCATTTCCTAGAATCATTAAGGTTGGAAAAGACCTTTAAGATCATCTGGTCCAACCATCCCCCTACTACCAATGTGACCCACTGAAGCATGTCCCTAAGCACCACATCCAACCTTTCCTTGGACATGCCCAGAGACAACGCCAACCAAAGCCAACCTCCATTTGCAGCGTTCACTTCATAGGACAGTGCTCGGCAAGGACATTTTGGATTTTGGTTTACCTCTGCAAAGCTGGCAGAAGACTGGGGAAAGGCATTGTTGAACCTGTTTTTTAAAATCACACAAGTTCAAAGAAGCATGGGGGTGTTTTCCCTGCCCTTGGAGCAGCCCAGGGACCACTTCTTCCAAGGGTAACTTATTGCTCCATAAGTTATTTCAGAAAATGCATTTCTTCACTCTGAGAGGAGGCGAATTTCCCAAATTCATTGCCCAGCTCTACCATCTAGTTTCTAACTGGGCCTGTTGAAGGCATTTCTCACGTTGCAGAAGAGAGGTCAGCTCTAGACCAAGGGAGGATGCTCATTCCCTTTGCCACGCAGGAAACACAAGTCAGATTGTGCTATGCTATCAATAAAGTCAGTCTATTTTTTCAGGAACAAACTATAAATTTTTCCAGCAAGTGCACTTATTATAAGTTTGTTTGCCAAGTGGAGTGGCGTTGCCTCCCTCCTTGATTACGGATAAGTAGAAGTGTTTTTGTTTTAAATGGGAGAACAAATGGAACAGATTCTCCGGCCATCCAACCCTCACAGGCACCTCTGGTATGAGGTTTATCACTCAGCATAGGTGAGGGGGAGAAATTAACACTTTTGGACGCCCCTTGTTACAATATGGGCAGCTGATCATTATACAAGATAATCCACAATGAATTATCTTTGACAATGTTTTACAAAACCGTCACAATGGTATGCAAGTCAGAGAAAAAAGCTTTAGGCCAAATCCCTAGAAAACATAAATTGATTTATACTGGAGGATATGCCCCTTTGTCTCAAGCATACAGAATTATTCATGCCAAATCACTTCATAGAGAAGTTTGGGCTTTTTTCCTGGTGCTGGATAAGTTACTTAGAGACACGGGTTTGCTGGGTCCTGCATAAGAATAAGCTCTTGATCAGAGGCAGCCCCCATCTAGCTCAGTATCCTGCTCCTAACTGCATCCAGGGGGCAAAAGGGAGTGCCTGGGCCAGATGAGCCTTCAACTATAGGACAGAACTACAACAGAGGAGGCCTGAAGGTAAACCAAAACCCTCAGCTTCTTCATCCCACAGGGAACGGGAGCGAAGTACCCGCATCGTTATGTGGGTTTCTGTATCGCTAGTCCAGAGATAACTGATTTCACAGTTCCCTAAGAATTGTTTGCCATGCATTCATTTCTACCTGCCACCTCTCCTAGGTCAGTACTAAAAGCACGTGTGCACGTGACATGCAGAGCTGTGGGCAACCCCTTCTGGGATTTTAGATGAAATATCTGTACTTCACTGGCAGAGTTGAAAGAAAGCATTACCTGTTTCTCTGGTCTGGGACTGTAAGAAACATTGAGAGTGGGATTCCTTATCTACTAAAGTTTCTGAAGCCGGCCTGAAGGACACGGGCTCAGTTTCCTTGAAATAGCACACAGCATATTACATCAGGCTTGTGTCTGTCCCAAGCTGAACTACAGAGTAACTGGAGAATGGAAAAATGCTGCCAGCACCCAAGTTACATGTTGCCACCTCCCACTGTAAGCTCCTTATCTGGGAAACGCCTTGTCAGTCAGATGGCAGAGCCTCAGCCAAAGAGCCCGCATCTCCCCCGGGGCCCAAGGTGCTCGGAGCACCCCAAAAGCACCCCAGCATGGCTGCAGAGCAGACCCAGGGCACAGCAGCCCTTGTACCGTGCTCAACGACTGAGTGCACTGATGAGGATCACCCGTCGCAGGCATTCGTTGCGTTGTGTATAATGCAACAGGACTCTGATAAGCAGGGAGGGGGAGCGAGCGATTTTGCCATCAGAGGGAGTAAAATTAGCTTAGGTGAGCACGTAAGGGTGTCTGGCTGGCAGACGGCCTGTTGCAAATACAGCCCAGTGAGCTCGGCTCCACGGCCAAGAAAACAGTGGGATTTGTATTTTAAAGTGCCTCGTTAGATCAAGTGCTCGTAGCCAAAGCTGAGAGCAAGTTGTAGAGGGAGGAATGGGGTGGTGGCAGCTGGGAATCTGGCAGCTGTGTGATCTCTGGGGGCTACAAATGAACATGTAAATTTCTATATTAAGCAGCAAAAGCATCTATTAGAGTAAAATTGCTCCAGCTTAATTGTTAGATAGGCATGTTTGTTAAAATACAATTTAAGCAAGATCATATCGTTCTTCCTCACTCAAGGGTGTACGCTCGATAACGTCGTTTGTCAGCAACTGCCTATTATGTTAAATAGCTGAGGAATTGCTGGATATCTTTCTGCTTAGATAATAACATTAAAGTTTCTTGAAGCATTTTAGAAGTCTGACTAATCTCCCTGTCTCTCTATTTTATTTTTCTAAAGTGAATTTAGTGCTGGTGAAAGGTTCCAGATTGACGGCCCTGGAGACAGGAGCTGATTGCTTACCCACGTACTAGGTACAGCCCCAACAGCTGCAGTGCGTGTCCCGCTGCCTCCCAGCCACCAGCTCCTGCACCTTGCACTGTCACCTAGAGCATGGCCTTGTTGCACGTGTGATGGCGAGGGGCAGTCACACATCCACGTGTTTGTCAAGCTAAGCTTCCAGTTAATCATCTGCTGGAAAAGGCAGCAGGAGCTGAATTTAGGCTTACCTCCAGCCTTTTGACTGCTAAGGGGGCCTCGGGACTTCAGGCCCACAAAGTGATAGGAGAGAGCTGCTCTGTGCGGCTCACTGATCTCCTGAGAAGTGATGGCCTTTGACCAGTCCTTCGCTCCATGCAAAGCAAACATCCATGGCCTCAAACCAGCCTTGAAGTCCAGGCCTTGAGAAATGCCCGTAGCCGAGAACTGGAAAAGACGCACAAAGTAGTCTTCGACTGAAACCGCCCCAAAGCACAGCTGGAGCCAGCCAAGCAGCAGAGGCTGGGTTTGCTTGCCACATATGGCAGAAAGCACCTGGTTGCCTGGACCATCATCAACTGGCAGCAACATTCAGAAACCACCAAACCGAGCTGCACCGGAATGACAACAGGTACAGGAAAGGTGATGATACGTGGCACTAAAGCTCTCCAAGTCCCTGACTCACAACTTGCTATTCAGCTCTCGTCACCAAGCATTCCCCCTTACTGAAAGAGGTATCAATTTGTAGGGAGAACATCATATTGCAGGAGACATGGCAACGTGGAGGTAGACACTATACTGAGAATGTAAGGTAGAAATGGCACCTCTGAAAAAGTTCACTGAGCTAGAAAAGTCTTCTGAGTGCTCCTCATACTGCACCGTCAGATTTTCTCCTGGTAGCACTCTAAAGGTCTACTTTGGCGTATGACTCTATGGAGTCATCAGTAAATCAGTGCAGTGCATGGGGCAAACAGACAAAGAAGCAGAAAATCTAACCAAAGTGGGTAGATCTGCCTGCTATCTTAAATGAATGAGGATCTTTTCTTTGGCTGTCATTCCTGTGCTCATTTGTAGGAATGTTATTGGTCTTTGGATACCAGCGTGGTAAGCAAGGAGGTAAGAAACTAGCAGGGGCTGTTACTTCTTCAGAGAAGACAAGGCCTTTCCTGTCTCCAGCTAACGGCCTCCAAACATCCACATTCAAGCTTGGCTTTAGCAAGCTTCCTACTGCATTGTATTGGGGTAACTTCCAGCATCAAATCTTCCTGACAGCCAGAGTGAAAAGCCATCTATACTAGATAAATGACCTTTAGTCAACAATTCTGAATTTGCTCTTGAGAAACTCTGTAATTGTTGGAGGAGGGAGGAGGATAAACCACAAG
Organism: Aythya ferina; assembly: GCF_964211825.1. Classification (NCBI taxonomy): domain Eukaryota; kingdom Metazoa; phylum Chordata; class Aves; order Anseriformes; family Anatidae; genus Aythya; species Aythya ferina. The sequence continues at coordinate 8,540,094 of NC_140318.1, forward strand.
CCTCAACAAGGAGGAAGGTTTTACACAATAGATCCTTGTTTTCCAAAATTTCCCCAAACAAATATCACACTGGCAAATTCCATTCTGTTTTGGCTCTCAGAACAACATCTACATCCCCAGCCCTGCGAAGACATAAGTACATTCTTAATATATATATTATGATTGCTGTTCCATGCAGCTCCCAGGATGTGAAGTTTTGTTTGTATGCAAAACCATTTACAAAATTGTTTTTTTGTCCTCTTATATGCTTATTCAAATGAGCTCAGACATTATCAGTTCAATTTCCTACCATGGGAATATTACAATTGCAAATATTTTCTCTTTTACTCCAAATATTGACTATTCCAGGACACAAAGTGAAACTGCAGACATTTTGGTTATAGCTCTAAGCAACGCACATATCCTAAGTGCAATGAGCTGAGCTCCCTCCAGTCCCCAAACTGATTTGGCTCCCACACCTCTGCAAATTAGGCTGCATATTTCCATGCTCAAATAAAAAATAAAGTGTAACTTTAATGCTTAATGTTTAAACAAAGTGTTTAATGTTTACACAATAAGTTCTTTTTTCTAAATTTAAACTCTTGCCTAAGTAAGACAGAATATAGTAATGGGTGAACCTCAAACCATTGGAAGGTCAGGTCCAGTTCAGAAGCTTATCCAAAACTCTTTTGTGTTTAAAGAAATTGGCTTAGAGACTTGCAAGAACATGAGTCATCTGCATGCAACTGTGACTTATAGGCCATCAAACTTTGAGTGATGGTCCCCAAGTTCTCTTTCTGATCACCAATTTTGCTATTGCTTTCAAATTTAATGATGCTGAGTCACACCGATGATAAAATCTTTGGAAAACCAGTTTCATCTGCCTGCAGAGCCAGAGCCAAATGTAGGTCTGTCTGAGCAATGCCCCGATTTGCTCCCATCTCAGCCTATGCCAGTCCACCCTGGAACATTCCCTGAGGCCTGGGCTGACGCAAAGGTGATACAAAATTAATAGATTTGCATCTGACTCCCCAGTCCTCCCATTACCAGTGGTATTCCATAAAGGCCCTAAAATTTCACCTGTAGCACCTCTCTGTCAGCTCAGTTTATGCTAAGAGCCACAGGAAAACGTCAAATCAAACCCTGTGGCTAAGGCAAGATGTAAGCAGTTGATGCAGCAGAGTTATATAAACTTCTGACAACTACATTCACCCAACCTGCACCCCAGGGCTGGGCAATGCACCCTAGGAAGAGCATTTTTTTCTCACGACTGAATGTATGTCCACAGTAAGGTGAAAGGATGCTCTGCAGCCATCCTTAGGGACTTATCTCTAGAGAATGCAACATCCAGAGCCTTAAAAGGCAGCCGTGGGCAGCTCTGGGTGATCTCAGGGGTCTTCAGAACACCAAATGCCACTCTAGTTCTGTTAAAACTCACATTATTCACCATTAATCAACCAGGTTGAGGCATCCCATCTCATTTTATCTGTTTATTGTAGGATGAAATGATCCACCACGAAATCACATCAGCCTTTATACACTAATAAACAATTTAAATAGTCTTAGCTCAATGGTCCAGAAATAATAACCATTCTTATCATTGAGGGATAAAGGAAGACAAGAGAAGTTAATAAAAAGGGAATAACCAAGCTTTCTGGAGCCTAAGTAGAACTTGATACAGCTCAGAGTTTCAGTTAAGTCATGGTCTTCAGCTTAATTCGTAGTGGAAATAAACCTAAACAGTTAACTGGTGCCACTGAGTCGTCAAAACCAAAAAAAAAAAAAAAAAAGGAAAAAAAGGATTTTGCAGCTGAAGCATGAGTCCGTAAACAAACCCTTTTTTTATTTTTAATAATCAAAAATTAAGAACCCAACTGTTTAAACTCTTCCAAGGCTGTATTCAAGGTCACTGATGCTCACAGGACTCTTGACTGACACGATCGTCTCCATCGTCATTGCTCTGCCTGGATGGAATCACTGAGTTCCACCAGTGCAGCCTCACTCCCCTGCAGCCGTTCAGCTGGGGGCGCAGGGCTGCGATCACCCGCACGCCTGCAGACGTGGTGAACTGGCTGGGGACAAAGTCTGCTGCAGTGGAAATTTGTCCTTAGGTACTCGTGTTTTCAGTGATATCACTCCGAACAGAAAAAGACCAACAGAGAGACAGAATTTCAGAAAAAAATGACTGCCTTTAAGTAACAGCAGTAACTTACACCCAAATCATCCATCATTTATGACACTTCTCCAGGAATTTCTGGACTCATTCCTGTCACAACTTCAGAAGAGAAACCTGGGCTATGAAAGGACATAAGCTGCGTCCTCTGATGGCAACACCACAGGGATCAAATTCAATCAAGGGAACCCAAATAACCTATTTTTATTCCTGCAACTTCTGGTAAATTTTATTTCTGTGACTTGAGGTGATTATTTTTCCCTTTTGATACCATTTTCAGTGCATGCCCTTCATCTCCCCTGTGGAGCCAGCCCAAATGTCACAGAGACTATTAATGGTGTGTACTTAACACACATACTTACAGTATGTTCATTCTCGGGGAGACTAAACATTATTGAAAGGTTACAGCATTTATTTTGATGTGTGTCTGTTTAACCAATTCAAGCAAATGTTACACAAACACAAAATGGGCTTTCCTTCCCTGTCCCTCACCAGCCGTCCCAAGCCATTGATTTTTAAACAGAAATCCTTCCTCAAATCAATGGGGAATTTAAAACCTGATGTCCCAATATGGCACATGGGGACAGCTCAGATGTACAACAAACAAATATATGAAGAAAGAAACATTTCATCCTTACTCCCTTTAGCCCTACCAAAGCCAGTTGCCAGTTGCCAGTTCAGTTTCTACCAACTTCTGATTGATTTCAGGGGCCACCTCTCCAGCTGTAACAGGAGGAAGAACCAGGAGCTGGGTTCCTCACCATTTTGCTTCTCATGTCATGGATGAGATTTGGATGGATTTCTTGCGATTCCTAAGGATTTCCTGTTTTCATTGGGACTGGACAAAACAGTCAATAAATACAGCCCTTCCTGCGGCTGTCCCTAGCAAGGAGAACAAGAACGGAGGCAACAACAAAGCTGGATATACAACACTGGTTAGAATTTAAACGTTCACATCATCCCAGCAGCAGGAGATAGCTGCAGCAGGGACCTACCCATGCATCCTGCCTTTCCAGTCACCACTTACCTGCACACATGGGATTAATTGTCTCTGCTATAGCTACTAAAAACACTATTGATTCTTACATGGTATCTCAAGAGAGCTAGACCTTCAGGAAACAAACAAACAAACAAACAGACAAAACAAACAAGCATCCCCCCCCCCCACACACACACATTTCAAACTCTATAAAATCACAAAGATTTAGTACTAGGGAGCCCCCCAGCACACCTCAATTGACTGCAAAGACAGTCCAGGGCATATAAGGCTGTAATGAAGTCCGGCAGCTCTATTTATCATGTGGCCCCATTCCACCTTGTTTTTACCTTACCTCAGGAGCTGCTGTGGGAGAAAACATCCAGTGCCATCCAAACACAGTGCTAGCGTGCGCACTGGTCACACCAAGCCCGAATCATTAAGCAGCAGCAGCAGCAGCTGATATTCAGAGAATTAGGAAAGCTAACGAGGAGGTGCCCTCGGCATACATCCCCGGTCCAAAAATACAACCTTCCACTTTCAGCCACCAATTAAAGTCCGTGTCTTGTCTTTATGCCGGGAGAAATCAGTCTGACTGGACTCCTTCACCAAAAGGTCAAATGTGAAAATAAACTAAGGCGAACGGGGCTGTCCTTTCCTCAAGCATCACACTGCTCTGACACCTCGTCCTGGGGCTCCAAGCTGCCCTTTTTGCTCAGAAATTCATCTTTCAGGACATCTACCACTCGCCCCCTGCTTCCTACCCACCTTCTATCTGCCAGCCGGCGCAGGCATCTGCCCAGGCTCCCCCCTGACCCAGAGAAGCTGGAGCAGCAGGAAGGTTTGCAGCTGCGGGCAACCTGGAAGTGGTGTCAGAGGCCTCGTGGCTGGCCTCCTAATTGCTCCCAGTGAGCCCTGTAATCCTACCTGTGCCTTCCCCAAATGGAGCAAGCTGAATCCTGGGTGATGTTATGGGGTGAAGGAGGAGCCTGGAGTGAGGGCAGTAGAAGCAGAACAAGAGAGCAGCCGGTTCTCCATCTCAGCCACTCTTCCTGCTCCCTGCAGCGTCCTTGGATTCACACCTGTCACGTCCCAGCCCTCCCAGTCAGTCAGACTGGGAAGCTCCCAGTGCACTGCTTCCAGCCGAGCAATGGTGGAGGAGCAAAGAGGAGAGGTTTTGTGCCTCGTCTGAGCACAGCAATCCTTGGTCCTCAGGAGATGACCTTGAAAAGAAATGCCCTTCCCGGGGCAGGCAGCCCAGTGATGCTATGGAAGGGAGCTTAGCAGCACTCGCACAAATAGCCATTGGCATTTTCCTATTGCCAAGACTGCAGCCTTAAAAATAAGTAAATAAAATAGACACCTTAGACTGGGCAATATCATCACTCCTTTGCCAATCCTGAGGGGTATCAGACTGCATCCTCTGCTTCCAAAGAAGAGGGTCACTGGGGCAGTGGTCTCTCCCACCACTTCCACATGGAAACACCATTTCAGAGTCCTGCTGGGACACAGGAGTCTTGTTGGGGGACCAGTAGGGTTCACAGCAACCCTTTCCTGCATTGGCATTCCATGCTGTTCCTACTCAAGGGCATACGGGGTGGGCCTGTGGGGACACCCTGAGCATAAAGAAATGCCCTCCTCTCACCCTAACGATGAACGAACCACAAAGCACAAATTCTTCAACCAAGCTGGAACGAAACAGGAACTATTCCCAAATCACAGAATCACAGAATTTTCTAGGTTGGAAGAGACCTCAAGGTCATCGAGTCCAACCTCCAACCTAACGCTAACAGCCCTCCACTAAACCATATCCCTAAGCTCTACATCTAAGCGTCTTTTGAAGACTTCCAGGGATGGTGACTCCACCACTTCCCTGGGCAGCCTGTTCCAATGCCTCACAACCCTTTCTGTAAAGAAGTTCTTCCTAACATCTAACCTAAAACTCCCCTGGCTCAACTTAAACCCATTCCCCCTCGTCCTGTCACCAGGCACGTGGGAGAACAGGCCAACCCCCACCTCTCTACAGCCTCCTTTAAGGTATCTGTAAAGAGCAATAAGGTCACCCCTGAGCCTCCTCTTCTCCAGGCTGAACAAGCCCAGCTCCCTCAGCCGCTCCTCGTAGGACTTGTTCTCCAGGCCCCTCACCAGCTTCGTCGCCCTTCTCTGCACCCGCTCAAGCACCTCGATGTCCTTCTTGTAGCGAGGGGCCCAAAACTGAACACAGTACTCGAGGTGCGGCCTCACCAGAGCTGAGTACAGGGGGACGATCACCTCCCTAGCCCTGCTGGTCACGCTGTTCCTAATACAAGCCAGGATGCCGTTGGCCTTCTTGGCCACCTGAGCACACTGCTGGCTCATATTCAGCCGACTGTCCACCATCACTCCCAGGTCCTTCTCTGCCTGGCAGCTTTCCAACCATTCCTCTCCCAGCCTGTAGCTCTGCTTGGGGTTATTGCGCCCCAGGTGCAGGACCCGGCACTTGGCCTTGTTAAACTTCATGCAGTTGACCTCAGCCCATCGGTCCAGCCTATCCAGATCCTCCTGCAGAGCTTTCCTACCCTCAAGCAGATCAACACACGCACCTAACTTGGTGTCATCTGCGAACTTACTGAGGGTGCACTCGATGCCCTCGTCCAGATCATCGATGAAGATATTAAAGAGGACCGGCCCCAGCACCGAGCCCTGGGGGACGCCACTAGTGACTGGCCTCCAACTGGACTTGGCTCCATTCACCACGACTCTTTGGGCCCGGCTATCCAGCCAGTTTCTAACCCAACGAAGCGTGCGCCAGTCCAAGCCAAGAGCAGCCAGTTTCTTGAGGAGAATGCTGTGGGAGACGGTGTCAAAAGCCTTGCTGAAGTCAAGGTAGACCACATCCACAGCCTTTCCCTCATCCACCCAGCGCGTCACTCTGTCATAGAAGGAGATCAGGTTCGTCAGGCATGACCTGCCTTTCATAAAGCCATGCTGACTGGGCCTGATCGCCTGCTTCCCCTTCAAGTGCTGCATGATGACTCTCAGGAGGATCTGCTCCATGAGCTTTCCTGGCACTGAGGTCAAACTGACAGGCCTGTAGTTTCCTGGGTCTGCCCTCCGGCCCTTCTTGTAGATGGGCGTCACGTTTGCTAGCCGCCAGTCGATTGGGACCTCCCCCGATAGCCAGGACTGTTGATAAATGATGGACAGCGGCTTGGCCAGCTCCTCTGCCAGTTCCCTCAGTACCCTTGGGTGGATCCCAAATGTGACACCAAAGCTCTTACTGAAAGTTTAAAGTTAAATATTTTCATAATTCATTTTTCAATGTCATGCCACCTCTGCACTGATTATTTGTGGCCGGGATCCCACCTGCCCAAACGCTACAGAAAGCCACCAAGACTACAAGAGAAATCTTGGGGGGGATTCTCACATGGCAGGCCCACCGGCACAAGACACAACAGAGGCAGATGTGCTCCTGTAGAGGCAGCCGGGGCACGTCCTGGACCCTTCCAGAGGTGGATCCCCAGCCCATGGGGCTGTGCCCCCTGCCCTGCACCCCCGTTCGCAGCAGGGTTGGCCCCGGGCAGAGCCTGCGCCGTGCGGCGCGCAGGGCCCTGCGGGGTGCTGTGAGGCCGTACGTGTGCGCAGCTATTTCGGCAGAGGCCTCAAACAGCTGCATAGTTTCTGACCATCTCAGCACAACAACCCCATGTCAATACGCGGAGAGGAATGCGGAGACCTCAACGGTGCCTCTCGACACCCATCTGTTTTTTAGAGTCAACTTCCCTGAACTCCTCTGCAAACTATTAGCATGCCGAATGTCCAGTTGAGGGCTATGTTTTGTGTGTGTGCTGTAATTCCAAAGTAAACTCTTTTGCCTCGAGAAACATGCAACACAATAAACTAATTTGAGTTGAGCTTAGTTTAATCTTTCTGGGCTTTTTGTTGTTTTGATCTGATCCCAGAAGTGGAAGTCTGGTTTAGGTATCGTGTTTTTGTTTTGTTTTGGGGTTGAGGGTTTTTTTTCCTCTTTCTGGGATTTGCTCTCCACAAGCCAGATTCCTGGATTTGACAAGTTCTGTTTTATGCTACTTACACTACCACCTGCGCAGCCGGAGAGAGATTTAAAAGGCCGACTTCCCTGTTGGTAAAAGCAACAACAAGCAAACACAGAGCTGTGTTCAGGACAGGCTGAAAAGAAATTTGCTTCCTTTCTTCATATTAATTCACAGATGTGTCCTTCCCCATTTTCCTATACCCTACCCTTGTACCTGCCAAATCCTTTTCCTCTTCATAATGTGCTTGTTTCAACCCACAGAAGCTCTCCTGTCATATTAGTTTTGTTTAATAATCCTCTTTTGTACGCTTACTAATTAGCTCCTGCCTGAAGACAAGGTGACAGGGAGCTACGGTTGCCCAGGCTGCTTCAGGGACACTGCAGTGGCCGTTTCTGCTGAGCATCATCTCTGTGCAATCTCTTCTCTCGCCAGGCCAGGAAGATCTAGAGACCACAGCTGTCCCGTCAAGAGCCCAGTGATGTAATTTGCCCGATATTCAGGCAAAAAGAGGCCAAACTCCACTGACCGGCGAGGTGACTCACATTGTACGCGACGTCCTGCGCAGGGTCGAGAGGAGGTTCAGGAGGCCTGATTCAAAATCTCTTGTGTGGCTCAACAGACCACAGCTGAAACAGGAAGGGTGGGGAGCTGAAGCGACAGAGCAGAGCAAGGTTTCGCTACACGCAGCAGCACCAGCCTGGATATTTAGGAGATAAGCCTAATGTACACACTTCTGCTGCAAATTTTAATTTTGGAAAACCAAAGGTCAAAGGATTGGAAGTTTTTCTCTGTTCCAAGGAAGGTCTGCCAAGCACTACTGTAACAGCTCAGCTTTTGAGTACATTACAGGCACATTAACGGAAAAGGAAAAGTAATAATAATAAAAAAGGAACAAGTAATCCCTTTGTATAAAAATAAAAGCAAATAATGCACTGTAAATATAAAAGTTATTTGGAGAGGTGAGATCTGACGTTACAACTCAATGGGATTCTCCAATAGTGTACAGCTCAGAGAGCTTAGAAAAAACAGTGTTTTTCTTGACTTCTCATTCTTTCAAAGTTGTATCATTATTTGGTCAGTAAGGCAAAAATAAATACAAAATAAGAGGCCAACCATTTCCAAAAGGTAACTGGGACCCTTCCTTCGATCTGTGCACCCTTCCCTTCCCACTACCTCCAGGTTCCCTCCCTCCCCATGCAGAGAAATCAAAGTGAGTAAAGCACACCAAGATGCAAGAGAACGAGGTGACTAAGACCTGTAATGTGTAATAATACATCTGTACTGTAACCAGACATAAACCTTTTAAAATTCAAATAGGTGACTCAAAGCTACGGAGACCTTTCCAAACAGCAGACAGAACAAAATAATAATAATAATTAAAAAAAAAAAAAAAAGACACTAGGATATTTCAGTAAAAGTATTTCCATTTAAATAAAGCTGCTTATTATTGTAATTGCAAAACAGCTCTGCGGTTCAGTTTGGCTTTGATAATGAGGCATTGAGTTAGAAGCATCCTGGACACATGCTGCCTTGATTTGACATTTGTCTCCATCCAAATCACTCCATCTTCACCCACTAGAGTAGAAGAACAGACTGTTACTTCAAGCCACTGCAAATTAGACACCATTTCCAAAGAGCCTCAATTTTATACGTAAATCACAATTTCTTGTAGATATTATTGTGCTGGTTGGTCTGCAGAGGGGGAAGTGCCACAAGGTAGGAGGAGATGTGGTGACTCCTGCACAGCAGGTAGTGCATAAACCAGGTACTAAGTATGACTTGCTCACGTCTGAGCTCTCTCTAGGACAGAGAACCATAGCTTGTGCGCTCAGTAGACTCCAGCATAGCTCATACAGCAGTGAGTGGCAGCCGGTGCCACAGTGACAGTTTCACAAACCAGATTCTTCTCCAAATATCAACCCTCAGCTAACACCCACTAAAAGCAGAGGGAAGACTAATTGCATTCAGTATCAGTTGATCAAATAGGCCCTAAAATACCTTAAAAAAGCTGTATAATTAAATATTCAGTCTACGGTTGACAATGGGTAATTCTACATCAAGGTACTCCCGGAACGCAAGAATGTAAAATATTCTGCTCCAGGCCTAATCCTCATTAGGTGCCTTGGGCTAAAAGGAAATACTTTTTAGTTCTGTTACAAAACATGAATAAACAGAAGCCATGGGTTACAAAAAGTGAAAACCAAGTAGGAATTCCAAGATTTACTCCATTAATCATAAATTACTAAGAAAAACAAAACATGAAAGAGCTCGCTCTGTTTCCTTCGTTTTTTTCAGAGCAGTAGCAGCCACAAAAACGTAGGAGCCGGTGACAAAATAGCAATGATCATGTAAGAAATTGCGTCTAGGGTGTTCATGGTTAGTTGTTCATTGGGATGGCTCACTTCCTAATGGAAGGGCCAGGTTGTGCAACAGCTTCCTAGCCAGGGAGGGGTTCCTGATGCAGTGGTCCCGCTGGTTTTGGTGGAGCTGGCAGACGCCCATCATGAGGATGAGGGGCCCTGGATCTGACCCATCGGCTGTGATTCAGGCAGTACGGCTTCAGCTGTCCTCCTGGGAAGCTGCGCTCAGATCGTCTGAGCTGGAGGTGGAAAAGTCCAGTGAGATTGTCTAGCTCGTCTTCCTGCCAGTGCAGGTTTGTCTCCAAAGACGTTTTCTAGGATTTTGTCCAGACAGCTTTAAAAAAGCCCTAAAAAGTGGGATTCCACCATCGCACTGCAGTGAATATTTAATAGCCCGGCGCCCTTTGCTTGTAAGCTTTCCCTGATAGCCACATTTATTTCATGTTGTTCCTATGTTACTCTGCTATTTGTAACCCCAGACTGCTCCCTCCCTGGCAAAGGCATGGCACAGAAGAAAAACTCAGTGGGATTCACCTTGTGCAGTGGCTTGTCCTGCGGTGACAAGGTTTATCCCCACAGGAAATAAGAACAGAATTTCACTCACCGAAACTGGATGCCCCCTGGATCTTTATGGTCATAGCAGCATTTAGTCATCAGCTCAGCAGATCTGGAAAGGTTCCCTGCAATTGTTTTTTCAGTCTTTTTCTATTTATTGTCCCTTGATTTAGGAACATTTGGGAGATTCTGTCCTGTTCTTGCTCCCTGTTTTCCATATTTGCAGGTTCTGTATTCCAGTTATATTACACACTCACCTTATACATGTATTTCTTCTTCCCTTTACTCCATAGGCTTTCCTTTGGCTATGTCAACTACTCTTCTTTTGTTTGTTTGTTTGTTTTCTTTCTTTTTGTTCTAGACTTAAGGTTTGCTCCCAAGAAACCAGTACTCACAGAGTAGTGGACTCAGTCTATTTAGGATCTCATTATCACGTTTCTCACCACAGCACTGTAAGAATCCTAAAACTCTTTCTGATAAATAATGCATTCTAGCAAAATATAAATCCATTTCCTTCTATTAGCTACAATTACAGCCTAAAATAGTAATGGAGGTATTGGATTACTAAAGCAGCCGTGCTTTCATTAAGAGCATTCACCATTCATGTCACACTTTGAGCCCAAATAGGATAATTTCATGTTCACCTTTGCTTTGGTCATCGTCTCCCTCCACTTATTGGCACTGAGAGGTTTACCCGATTTGCTCCTGCACTCCTTCCAGATCCTCACAGGGGCTAATGACTGAATCAAGCCTTCCTTTGCTGGGTTATTTAATACCACCTGGGCATAATAAATGGGAAATCCCAGCACTCTTTACAATATTTGCAGCACTGGGCCACTTTTACGACATTATTACAACTAGAGCATTGTTGTACCTTGAGATTTTTAGAGAGGTCTCACTACTAGGAATTTTCTCATGATACTCAGACTGAGTTTTACTTATTTTCCTCCCTCTGCCTATAGGTTTGCCTCTGTTGGCTCAAACTAGACATTTCTGTTTTGCTCTAGTATTTATGTGTTTGAAGATAGTTATCATATACCTACTTAGTCATTTTAAACCAAGCGGCCATATTTAGCTCTTTTTAATCTTCTAGTCATAAATCATCCTGCCCTGGTCTCCTTTGCCAATGTCAGGAATGTTTTTCTATAGTTTCAAAAGTGAAATATGCCTCTGTTAGAAAATAGCTGCAGAGAGAAGAAAAAATTGATTCAGAAACAAATAAAAAAAAAAGAAAAACCAAGTATCCTCCAGCAGGTAAAACTCCTATAAGTCCAGAGCCTCATGCCTTAGGTTCCCCGCTGCAAAATCCTTTAAGAACCTCAGAATTAAGCAACAGCATATCAAAATACCCAATAACGCACCTAATCATTCATGTCACTTCTGACCCTTGCCACTTGGGATCAGGGCATTTCCTTCCTTGCACTTTGTTAAACGTGTTTTTAATCTGCTAAATTGCACAGCAACATGGCACAACGTAAATGGGCGCATGACCCAAGCGATTTTTAAAGGACTTTATTACAAAGATGGTTCTTTCCCATTTGGCCAGTGAAAAGGGCTGGGCCACATCTTGCACTGACCTCGTGTAGGCTGTGAGAAAGGGAAGGAAGTCCCCAAACCCTATTCTCACATTGCTGACCATGCACCCCCCTCCACCTGCCTTCAATCACCCACTGCAGGAGCAATGACACATCTGTCCCGTGTTGCCCCAAGGCAAGGCATCCTTTGCACAATATGCACAACGTGTCTCTCTGGGAGGCAGAGATACTTCTGCATTGCTCTGCCCAAGCCTGGCCCCCAGGATGCACAAATCCATACTGCACACATGCCTGTCTGCTCCTCAGCTCCTCTTCCAACCTTTCATCCTCACTTTTCCAATGGGATGGCAGTTAGGGAGCAGAGTTCCCAGGTAATTACCCTGTAAAAGAAACCACTTTGTTTCCCTTTTTTTTATTATTATTATTTTTTTAAGAGTTAATGCAGAGGACTTCCGCATGTAGTCAGCCAAACACTGCAGAACAACTCTAAAAGACAAAACAAGGGGTTTCTTTTCTTAATACATTTCTCCCGCTGTTCACTTGTTTATAGGATTCAGTCACTCTCATCAAGCCAAACCTGGCACGACTAACTCCAATCCCACGTTCAACAAAATCGCTGCTGTGTTTATATATCCAAGGGGACTTTTCAGAGAGGGAGAAAAGCACCTCCAGTATGTTAATTCCTAAGGACTCAACAATTAATGAACTAATCTTATTACACGTGCTGGGGGCAGAATCCTGGTAGATGAAACCTGAGCCAATGAATTAAAGTCTCAAAACTCCTTTGGCTGCATAAACGTGCTTTTAATTTCAGCTAACCTTTCAATAATAATCCTTCAGGATTTTTTTCCATGATGTTTATACTTTCTGAAGATATGTGACTCCTCTTGGATACAAGCTCCTTTGTTATTTTATTTCTTGGAAATATTTAGCAATGTCCCAGTAACTTCTTGTTAAAAGTGTATTTGCTTTTCCTGTCCTGAAGGTTGTAGCTGAGTTTTCCTCTCTCTATGGAAGGCCCTTGGCTTTTTACTGATTTTTTACTGCTGGGAGTAAACAAAGAATAGGAGAAATGTTTGCCATATGTTGACATAATGGTCACTTTGTGGGAGGGGAGTCGAGAGGAAGGTTGCCCCCCTGACATCATGGTAGAAGTGCCCTTTTTCCATGGTTAAAGGTGGGTAAATAAATTATGATAAATAAAAACCAAATTGAACTTTCACTAAGGACTTCAAAGGAAACCTATAACCCGTACGGTTACAGAAGCTGAAAAAAGTTGAAAAAAGACCCATTAGCATTCCACACGTTTAGGGACATTGGTCAGAAAGACACTCTAATTATGAGCAGCTTATGCTCACACAGGGACAACTCCCACACAGACTCTCCATAAAAGTCACTTTTTCCTGTGAGTACCTTAGATGCCACAGTGGTCAGTAGCAGAGGAAACACAGGGGTAGAGAACCCAGGCAAACTCTCAAATCTACTCCTACCTCTGCACTTTCTGTTCAGTTTAGATCCTTAACAGTCTTCTTTTATTTACTGTTTGTATTTCGCCCATGAAAATGGACACAATCCTGTCTTTTTCTGTCATTTTCATAGATTTACATAATAAATGATGACTGAGCTAAGAACTTGTACCAGAACATATTGGTTGAGTCACCAATTAGTCTGCAGCCATGGTCTTTATTTGAAACAGTTTGGAAGTTTACTCTGGAAGCATCAAAGAGATTTTAGTGTCTTATTATTCAAAGTAAGTTACGGATGAATAGTAAACATGAACAACTCACTGCCTTGACAGTCCATTAAAAATCAAAAAAATTCCTTTGCAATTTTATACTGAGACAATTACTGCCATGTACAAGCCAGTATGATGGGAAGGATCACCGCTTTCTGGGCCACCTAGTTGGCTATGAAAAACCTGCTGGGGAAGAATCTGTGGAGAGATCTTGTCAAACTTTTCCTTATGTTCTCTAGGTTCTCGTTGAGATACCCAACAAAATGTAAAATGCTTCCTTTTTATTTTTCAAAGACAAAGCCTATTGCAAATTCAGAACATGCCTGCAATTAAGTGGATTGGTTTGCAAAAGATATGCAACTTCCCCTACTAACTGAGAAACACCAAAACCCTCAGGCAAAAAAATGCCCCTTTCGAATCCCTGCTCTGATGAGATGGACGCACGGACACACCACTTTTGTTTCATTTTGGTTTGGTCGATACCTTTAGATAGCCTACATTTACTTTACAGTTCCTGGCCCTAACTCTTCTGAATGTGAATTTTAAACATTTTTTGAGTTCTGCTGTTCCATTTTTCAACACTGATAGATAAGTAGGCAACTTTTGGACACAGCCATGAGAGAATCTAAACACCAATCATTCGGAAATAGTTAAATCCTAGGATAACAGAGAAGCACCTGACAGAGGGAGGGGGAGGAGTGCCAGGGCAACAGACATGCAAGTGATCATCCATTGAAATTCTGTTGACATACCCATATGCGCACCTTGCCTGCTTTGATGTGGTTTAAGGCCCTAAAACATAAACTTTCATGAAGAAAAATGCCATGCCTTTTGCAGAAAAAAGCCCTCTTCACCGCGAGAATGGAGAAAATACAGTCGTACAGAAAAGGTCAGGTGCACGAAGCTCTAGAGCAGTCCCCGGGCATATCACAGGCAGCAGAGGGGACCTGGGCCCTCTTGACGGCCAGCATGGCTCAACACAATCCCCAGCAAGTCGGAGCCGTGTCTGCCTCCCCACATGCCATTTGTTTTTCTTGCCTACATAGACCCAAGTATCAGTGCAGGACTAAGGATCTGGACTCGATGATCCTTGTGGGTCCCTCCCAACTTGGGATATTCTACTTGGGATATTCTGTGACTAGATAAACGAGGCCCAGATTTCCACAGGGACTCCAAGATTCCATTGCAATATGAGTTTTAATAGCTTAAAAAGCCTTGCTTTGGACTAAACACTACCCCACAGGTGCATTCAAGATTTGCTTGACAATTAATGAGACTTGTGTCTTCTTCACAACTTATAACTTTTCCACAATAACTTCTTCACGGTCTTTGGCCAAGTACTAAAATCACGCTAAAGGGAAACGGAAGAGATTCCACTGACATACGTGACACCAACACGCTACTACCTCAACTGGCCAGGGCAACAGCAGCAGGGCAAAACTCGCCGCCACACATCACAACCACACTGGCAGCTGCAAGGAGACTGCCTCGTGTGCTAGCTATCCTCCCCTCTCCACGCTTCTTTTCCCAGCCATCTAGAAAATATCCCATCCAATAACACGCCTCGCCAACAACGTTTACAAATAATTCTTTCAGGCGGGATGGCGGGGGTGCCCGTGCTGAGCCCCACTGCGGGGGGAGCGGTGGTTTTTGTTGGCAGCCCCAGGCCCGAGCCCCTCGTGCCGGGGAGCCCCACGGGGGTTGTGGGCTAACGTGAAAGCAAGCACAAGCCTTGGCAGGCTCGCGGCTGTCGATCTTCCTCCCAAGGCGCGTGCACGCAGGTTTATTCCACACGCCGCTGTTGGCTATTTCAGCTATTTTTTCCCCTCTGACTCCCCCTCTGTCAGCTCTATAAAATAATACGCAAGTATGTGATACCTCAGAAATTGGACAGAGTGGTTGCGAGAAAAAAAAAAAAAAGAAAAAGGAAAAAGAAAACCCGCTATTTTACATTCTCTGGAAAAACGGGTTATAGATTCTATATTTAAATAAAGGTTAGAACAATAAAGCAGCAGGGTTTTTCCACAGTAACTCTCACCTTCTCAGACAGCAAATGCTGAGTAACTCCATGGCCCTCCTCGCCCTCCCGCATCCCACACCCGGCCCAGGGGCTCCGGCTCCCCTCCTGTTTACTGAGTGTCTGCAGCCACGCTGGGGCAAGCCACAAGGCCACTGTTTTTTGGAGATCGTTCCGCTTGTCACTGGGCTAAAATAAAAAAAGGGGAGGGAGGCAGGAGCTGTTGCCTGAGCGTGGGCCAGAGGCTGAGGAGGGCCTCTGCAGGGCCATGTCCGCCATCTCCAGCTCAGCCCGGCCGGGTGCCGCCGTGCTGACAGCCGGGAGCACGGCAAAGCTTTGCTGTGTGTGCTTGAGAGGGGTGCTGCCTATTTTTAGGCAGCTGGAGTTTCCACGAGGATTCCTAAATCTCTAGTTTCATTAGGGCGTGTGTGCTTTTTTAAGAACAGGTCATTTGAAATTGCGGTCACATCGCTCTGCTTCTTTCCCTTCCAGCGCGAGGCTTGCGATATAAATAACAAGCCTATTAAATAAACGTGCAAGCCTGTCGTACGATGCAAATAAGACCCAGCCAAGAGGCTGATGCCGGGGTGATAAATGAGGGCAATGGTGGGGTATGGCCTGGCGAGTGCTGCTGCCAGGCGGCCCACGTGGGCCAGCATGGTCCCGGGCGGTGGCCAACAGGTTCAGCGATGGGTCTGTGCCTGCTCAGGGCAGTTTTTCCCAGGCTGCAACAAAGTCAGATTTAACCACTTGAGCCACTCACGGTCCAAGCCTGTTTCCCATATGCACACAATCCCTATACGCTTTGAAATAAACAATATACATTAAAGCCAAGCTCTCACGCCAAGCCCTGTGACGCTCTCGCTGCGGTCTCCCAGTTGTAAGCCTCTCAGCACTCCCAACTGCCCAGTGGCTTGGCCTGACAGCTCACTGGCGTAGGCACTTGTACACATCACCCTCCCGACCTCATGATGGCAATCTGCCCCCTTCCCACCCTCTCAAGAAATAACCTTTTTTTTTTTAACCCTGCCTGACAAGGCTAAACTGTCTACTTACCGTTCCCCACACAGCAGCAGCAGCTGGGAGCATCTGGCATGGGACATATGGAATTTAATTTCCCGATATTTACATAGATTGAAACAATTCCGACTCCAGACTTCAGAAGGCCTGTTGCACCAGACCTCAAGGCAAAAGCTTTCAGTTCATTTCATTTTCCTCCTCTTCTTTTGGCGAATGAGCTGGGAATACCAGTTTAAAGTCTGCACGGGCTTTAGGATGTTGAAAGATACTCAAGTCCTTGATCTACAAGGCTTACAGGGTAAATGCTGCTTTTTTGCTTCTGGGGAATCCAAAAGGACTTTTAAGAGCCCTAGCCACTTTAAAAATATCTTTTTTCAATGACCTTGACTAGATTTGAAACAGCCCATTTGAGAGTTCTGCACATGTGGCTATAGATAAAAGTTTCTTTGTAAAAATAAAATAGCTAAAGGCAAATATTCAGTCATACGGAGGAGAATGAAAAGGGACATGTCTAGTGCTGACTGCAGGGCCAGAACTGCTGCTCTGCGGCTGTAGAGCAGAGAGTTAAACCAGGACATGCTCCTGAGCAGGACAGATGCTATAAGAAAATGGCAAAGTGAAATGTGGCTAAAACTCTGTACTCCTCCAAAGCAGTTGGTTGTCTTTGCTTTGCTGGTCAGTTACTATCCATGACATTTCCAATAATTGCAGAAACAGAGACTTTAAAGGTGATGGAGTCCATTATCAACAAAGAATTGCCAGGGATGGCAGCACACCAGTCCAGCTTTGCAAAATCCCTCTTGTAACAACACTTGAAGAGAATGGCTTAAAAAATCCCACCTCATTTTAAGGAAGCCTACAACAGATCCGTCAATTAGAAAAACAGATAGGATGCTTGTCTTCTTTATGGCTGCAAGTGACCAGATTTTTCAAATGGCACTGATGCAAATGTGAATACCAGCACTATCAGTCACAAAGCTCCTCCACTGTACAGCATCTGAGGACCTCACACATAGCTGTGCAATTTGCCAGTAAAATCCCAGTGGCTGAGCTAGAAAGATACTATGGTTTCCTGGGAGAGTTCATCCAACAGAAAATATGTCTCTTACTTGGTGTATATGCATTTTTTAAGACAAAGGTAATTTTTTTTTTTTTTTTTTTATAGAGTGCATCAGGATGAAGCCAAAATGGGACTGGGATCTTCAGGCATTATTTAGATTCCTAAGCTCAAAACGGCAACCTGAAAACTCCCTAAAGGTACCTCACTTGGTTCCTTTGAACTCCCCGAGCTCCTCCGGTTTTTGCTTTGCTTGCTCAGCTGTTCCATGAAAAACGCTTAAACAACCCTGGAGTTGCGGCTGGAACTCAGGTCTCCTACCACTGGCAAAGACACTTTTTACAAGGCCCCAGATTTTTTTCCTCCTCCTCATCCAATGACTCTTATATTCTTATTAGGAGACCAGTAAAACTAACTCCAGCACTGGAAAATGCACCCACTGCAGAGCAACCAGTTCCCTGGGCAGACATCTTTCTTGGAAAGAAGGAGACTTGGGTTTGAATCCTCCCAGGCAGAAGGGAAAACTCAGTCTGGGTCTCCCAACACCCTGGCTGAGCACTTGGACACAAAGCTGCTATGTAGGAAGGGGTTACGCTGGGGAATCTGACCTACAGTGAAAACCAAGTCTTCGGTCTTTCTCTAAAAATGACCATCTCTTTGATAGCACCATTGTTCAGATACGGTCATCATCAGAGACGATTTGCAATGCACAAGGCAGATCTCTGCTTGTACTAAATTAGAGCAATTGAGACTGGAAAGTTTAAAATCCCTACTCCTAATTGCTTATTTAACTCGCTTGTTAAATTTGATTTTATACTTGTGTGCCAAAGGATCTCCTTGTTATAGACTTCTAAAAAAATCTAATAATATATAGTGTTTTAATATTGGGTTCATTCAACTTTTGTTACTCTATTTAGAGGACCTTATTATACTTTTATTGCTATTAAATAACTTTATTCTCCTTATGATTATTTTACAGGGCTCTAGATAGCTGATCTGGATGCTGTCTTATTAACTGTACCAGGTGGTAGAAATGCCAATTATCCTCTTTAATATCCGTAATTCAGACTACATCGCAAGGCTGACCTCAGCATCTCTGATGCCCCAGGAGGAACTACATTATATCACTGAGTAAGGGGTCAGGGATGAGAGAGCTTTTGGCAAGGGACTTTCACTGTGCAGATGAAAGCATACTGATTAAAAATGGTGCTTCCTGCATAACATTGCTTTTCTCACACTTTCCAAACCCACAAGAGGCTGCTTTCTAAAGATGGGTAAAATGATCCCTGTATGGTTTATGTAATATTTGCTGCGTAGTTTTAGGATTTGTCAGGACGAAAGATACTGTAGTATAGTTAGGCTTCAGGACAGGTTGTTCAGCATCCAAAAGTAATTGGTACTGAGAAAGAATAAAAAGATGGTGAGATGCCTCCAGGCTGCTCTAAATTGGGCTTCAGAATCTGTATATGGGATTTACACAGTCTCTATCAGCTTAGTTCCCAAACACTTTTTATAGTGTTAATACATTTGTTCTCACAAATCCCCAGGAGGTAAGAATTTTAAAAAGCAAACAAATCAAGAAGTCAGAGCACACTGGCTGAGAATGAAACCCTAAGCACTGTGAGAGCCTCTGCTCTCCCCACCTCATTTGGGGTGTTTCAAAGAGCAGAGGTAGGTCTGAAAATCAGGTCCCTTCAAAGCATCTTATTTGTAAGTCTCAGCAGCTGAACCACTTCCCTTTGTCCCTCACACATCCATAAACAGATGAAAATCCCAGCCAAAGACCCTACAGGCCATCTGTGGTAGGGTGGGGAATGAAATATCTGTGTCCCAAGCCAGAGGCT
The DNA here is from genome assembly GCF_964211825.1 of Aythya ferina. Lineage (NCBI taxonomy): Eukaryota > Metazoa > Chordata > Aves > Anseriformes > Anatidae > Aythya > Aythya ferina. The sequence goes on from NC_140318.1 coordinate 8,559,379, forward strand.
CCTTACCCCTTCCTCCCATAGCTCCACGCAGGATGTCCTGGCAGCCCGGCCACTCGCTCTGGAAGGTGTCACACCACTGGGAAACCCCAGGGCAAGTGAGTTAGAATCATCCCCAAGGTGTCCCCAACATCCGTTGCTTGTCCAAGAACAAGGAAATATATAAGACATATATACGAGGACATATATAGGACATACATGTAAGGACAGCTTTCTGAAAGTTCTCAGCCCCAGTGTAGACATGAAATGTAGACTATTTTCACAAGTGTTCAGCATGCAATCTATTGAGCTCCTTTGAAAATCTGGACCTTATTTAGGTGAGTAAATGAGAGCCAAGCTCTTTTCAGAAAACAGGGTTTAATAGGAAAGTCTGCCGCCTCCTATTCTTAGGCCCCCGAGTAAGTGGTGTGAGTTGTGGTGGGAGCGGCTGGTGCAAGGCCGGTGACTCCTTCTGTCATCCCAGGAGATCCTATGGGTTGCTAGAATGGCCATGAAAAGCCGACAAAAAATTGTGCACAAACAGAGCAGACAGCAACAAATCAGCTTCATGCTAGAGCAAACGCTCAGGGAAAATGTTTGCATGGGTCTAGTGTGAACTGGTTAAAAGTCAAACCCGAGTGCTGGTCTCCTGGCAGCTAAATCCATATTACAAAATCCCATTGCCTTAGTTCACTTCAGAATTGTCTCAGCTACTCATTCCTATATCAGTGGGAAATTTGGAAGTGACTTTGGATTTGCAGTTTCCTTTTGATAAATGTATTAAAAATACCAATATAACAGCTTTTTATATCATAATAAAAATACATGGAGGATTAAATCCTGCCTAACTCTTGCTGACTTGGAAGCAAGTTTGCATGCTTTCCTCACATCCAGATTCGATTACACTAACTCTTAATGTACAACTTTGCCAGAAATGTTTTTATTAGAAGAAATTGCACTTAGTCCAGAATGTGGCAGAAGGAATGATCTCTGGCATGCGCGGTAACAGGCCCTTTACACCAATCTGAGATCTCTACATGGGTTTCTAATTTCAGCTGGAATTGAGTTGAAAAATTGGGTTTTGGATCTGCAAGAAATTGGACATGATTATAGGTAATGCTGGACTTTGGAAGTCTTGGACAAAATCTTTGGCCAATAGGCTTTTTGCATTATATCCCTCAGCTGAGAAGCTCTCTGCCAGACTGTACTCACATTCACTCTTGATTTGCCTCCTCTTGTTCCTAGTGTGTATTTTATTCCTTAAAACAACTTCTCAAAACCCTTTCTTTCCCAAAATAATTTAACTGCATCTGGAATTGTACTATCCCAAACCATTTTAAAAAGTATTGATAATTTTGAGAAGGACTTTAAAATAGCAGCTGTGAAAGATAATGCATAGATGAAAAGGGATTGAACACTTGACGGTCTTGTTTCTTTTTTATTGGCTCACTTTGTAGTACTACTACTGATTGACTACTTAATCAATCAGCCTGACATATTTCCAGTGTCTTTTTTTATGCCAGTACCTTTGGTATTATTAATAGCCAACATAAAGTGAACTAATAATGGTTTCAACAGTAAATGATGATTAGTGCATTCACCCTTCTGTCAGGTTTATAACTTTAAATAAAAAGTACTTGAATCATTCCCGTTGCCTTGCTGGAAGTCAGCAAAAGCCAAGGGATTTTATCTCCATGCATCTGTGTAGTGAGTCCCCATGTGTTCCCTGGGGCCCATGGACAGATGTACACTACCACTAAAAGGAGAGAGCTGTGATGCGAGACTAGAATTGGACTGACAGCCGTCCAGTTCTGGTGGTTTGACTCAATTCTACACCACTGAAGACTCTGAGGAGCACAGGCTGCAGGATCTGTAAGTAATTGCAAGAATCAGGCTGGGAGTTGAGATTAAAGTGAAGGACAGACTGAGGTTTCTGAAACCAGCCAAGAAAGCCTAGGTCTCAATCTTGCGAGATTCCCAAGGTGGTCAGAAGACACTTCAATTACATGATCAATACAGTTTCAAAGAAAGTGCAGAAGCCACAATGACTCTGAGAGCAAAAACATTATTTGAAGGGTAAAATGAAATCCTGTTGAAGAACATGAGATCCCTGCTCTACAGAAACCAGTCAATGCCTCCTCAGTCTCCTACTTGTTAAGTTTAGAAACATTGGAAGACATCTGAAATGGAAGTGCAAAGACAATAAGCAAACACTCCGCAGTTTCCCAGGTCCCTCGGAAACTATACAGCAGGACAGAGAATCACCTGCAATGAATTCATCCTGGTGAGGCAAAGCAGGTGTCTGAAACATTGCATTGCTTGCTGCAAAATCACGGGACTCCCGTCACACAGAACAACACTGGCAAATGTTTTGTACCCTCCTTCACAGGCTGTTGTTTCCTTGGACAAATTAAGGAAGGTTTTCTTTTTCACTAAGAAAACTCTGGAGCCAGTATGAGAGAGACATTAGAATGAGATGGCTGCAGGGATAAGTACATAACCTATCCTGTCTTTACCAATTAAGGTAATATTTCATAATTACAGCCTAACCATCAGAGAAGATGAAGGAGCAAGAGCAATGAACCCTATTGATATTTATTTGCTTTTTAGAGAAAAAGCTGATTTATTGAAGCAAACATTTCAGTGGTCAGTTTTAGCCATGCTGTTGTTTTAGAAGAAAATCAAGATAGGATTCATGAATAAATTCTAGAATGCCCTCTAATGTGATTAAGGTACCCACCTACATGTGGAAAGCCTAGACTTGATTCAAGGCTTGAATAAAGAAGGACCCTGACTTTGAATCATCTCAATCCAAGCCACTGGACAGTGATGGTTTGGGAGGGTTGTGATTACATCCCTCCCAACTCCCCCGTCCTGAAAATGTTAAAGTTTTAAATCTGCGAAAAAAGGAAAACAAACATTAGAAACTAAAAAAAAAAAACTTTTTTTTTTTTTTTCGTTGAATTGAGTTCTTATTTTCTGGCCAACTGTAACAAAAACATTGTAGAAGTACATGAGCAAAGCCCAGACTTTCCAGGCTGGAACACGGAGCTGGGCCATCACAAATCAGGGCTATCACAGTTGTGTCCCTCCTGCAGCAGACAACTGCAGTCATTTAATCACTTGCAGACATCTGTCACTCTTCATCCTAAAAATACTGTGATTTTCAGCAATTAGGTAATGTCATTGTGGTATAATGCAGAAGGGTGCTATCAGCAGGAACAACTCCTGAGAGTAAATACAAGCTTGAGAGGGAGGGGAAATTTAGTTGATAAGGTTGGAAAAAGGCAAACTGGTAAAGAAGGGCTGTTCTCTGGTGTGCAAAGTCCTCTGGCTCTGGACTCCCTATTCTACCTTTTTTTCTGTTCTGTCTACCAGAAAAGTAGTCTTTGTGACAGACCTTACATCTAGAACAACCAGCTCCACCAGACACACCGCTTTAAACCAGTCCCACCAAGTCCTTGCACAGCAGAACAGCCAAAAAGAGGGACGCACACAGCCTTGGTCATGCCCCCGAGGGTGTTGCTCAGGTTTTGAACAAAGCAAGAGTCCGTGGAACTTCCACCAAAATTCAACAGTGTCGGGGTGCCAGCTTTTCCAGGTTCCTTGAAATACTCCCACTAGTATAAATATTTCACAGTACTCTTCCCTTCACAGTTAATTTCTCTTGCCCATAGTAAGTCCCCAGCTACATTTTATGGACTAGAGGTTTAAGGGTAGACACATCCAATGGAATGATAAAACACGTCCCTCCCAAGGTGTCCCTAATTCCCTGCGTTTACAGAATGAGGACACTGCAGGTTTTTATTGCTGATGAACTCCAAGAGCAAGAAATTTTCTCTGTACTTATTGAGAATGATAAAGATGCAAGTGTGATTATTAATGTGCATCTCATGCATTTGCAATTATGCAAATGCACATGCAAATGAAGCACAACCTTTGGGCTCCTGTCATGTTGCCAATGCTTCCCTCTGTGGCACAAATTTTGGGTAACACTCCTCGCTTTAATAGCAGGTCTTACACTCAGGGCCCTGATGCTGTAGAATTTTGAGCATCTCTCCACCAGCCATTAGTGCCAAGGGGCTCCCTTCAGCTTCAGCGCATCCTCGAGGCTTTTCAGACCATTCCCAAGTCTCAAAACTTCTCTGGGGCAGGTCAGGAGGTACCAACCTCACCACTTGCAGTGGAGTCTTTGAAGTAAACCACAGATACGTGAAGAAAGGCAGTGAGCAGTGCCCCAGTTTGCTGGGTCTGTAATCATTCAACTGACTGTTTAACACCGTGGCTCACAGCGGAGCTAGAGAGTTCCCCCATCTTTCTGTTTAATTAAAGCACAAAATGTAATTGGTAATTTGTTTGGAGGTTCTCTTGGGATGCTGAACTGCAGACCTGCTAAGGGAGCCAAGGCGACGCAGCGCGTGCGCTGAGGTGGATCTCATCCGAATGCACCTCGCGGCGTGCTGCCTGGGGCGCTCAGACGCAGCTCTCCTTCCTGGCTACCTGGCCCCACCAGACCTTCTGCAACAGAATTAACCCATCTCTGAAATGAAGGAAGGAATCAGTGGCTTTCATTCCTCTCCAGCCGTGCACACCCTGAAAATCTTGATAAATGAAGGGGTTATGGACTGCCTACAAGACTGCTGACTGTACATCCAAGTTACCGTACTTCCATCACCCCGGTGAGGGGAACCCTGCAGGGACAGACCATGACCCCACAGCATCTGAACACCAACAGGGCCGGGAACACATCCCAGGCACATTTCTCAGCCCCTGAGGGTGATGGGTGCCCTAAGGGATGTGGGCTGAGCCTGGAGCTGCACCCTGCCCTCTCTTCCATTCTTTAATCAGGAGCCCAGGTAGACCTAACAAAGGCATCCCATGGCATCACGCTGCAGGTACAATAGACTTGGAAGCCCACTGTTTCTTCCAGAAGTTGTGCAATGCACAAAGAAGCTAATGACTATCTCTTCTTAGGCAGAAACAAGAACTCCTCTGACTTACGGCCACCCCTCTGGCTTGGTGGCTGCTCCTGAACAGGGGCAAGTGGAGAACGCCAGGAACAAAGGGAGAGTAAGGAGCAAGGAGGCACATGATGTGCTGGGTATTTTTCCCTGCATTGCAGTCTGTGCCCTGCATTCCCTCTTCTCAAGAGATGTTGAAATCCAACCTTGATTTGAATCCCATCAAAAAGTGCTAAATAAAACTCCCAGATCACAAATGTGCGCAAAGAAAAGCATTGCATGGGAGTACTTGCAAGGCAAGGTGACTACTGCCAAGCAGTCTCTGTATGAGTCTCCTACACATCCAGCTCCTGAGGATCATCCCCCAGAAGGGAAACTATTTTTTTTAATTAAGGGAAGACAGGGAAAAAAAAAATCAAGAATCAAAACAGGGGTTAAATACAAAAAGGCCTAAAAAATTTAACTGAGCAAACATTTGGCAGAATATTTTTAAACTTTCTTTGGTGACTCTGGGACTGCAAGTGTGGGTGGAGGTGGAGTGTAAGCCCTGAAGAAATCCTTTCCCAGCCAGTTATCTGCAAGGCAATGTCAGTGTGCAGAGTTTTCTACTGTGCTCAGGACAGCAAGGGACTTCAAGTCCCGGCCAGGGCCAGGAAGGATTGTGCAAGCGTCTTCCGGACTGCTCTTGTTGCCCCTCTCAGCACAGCAGTGGTGGACCAGTCCCCCAAATCTGTGGGATCAGAAGCATGCAAAAAGTTTCTTTTTAAAGGGACCTGCATCTGTGAGGAGCTCAGCTCCCAAAATATCCTCCACACTCATGCCTAGTTCCCAACTCATGCATTTCCCAGAGGTGGAAATCTTGCTTTGCTTCTTTCAAGCCTGTAAAGCCATTCCTCCCCTCACAGTGCTGGAGTGGCCGGAAGGAATCTGCCCCGCTCCCCCCATCACACCAGCTCAGGTAAGAAAACCAAGTCAGCAGTGGCAAACAGAAGGAGAGGAGCTAATCCACATCCTTCGTACAATCCTCCCAATCCCCTCAATCACCTTCTATTCCACTCTGCAATTCAGAGCGAGGGCAGTGCAATCCCTGCTCGATCACAACTCCTTTCTCCTGCTCTCCACTGCACCTGGCATGCTGGGTGATGCACAGGCTTGGGGGAAGGAGAAAAATGGAGAAAAACGAGCCAAGACTAAAGCAGCCCTTCTCACAGCAAAGACCAGACATGCTGCTGCAAACTGCTCTCATTTAGCCAGGATGGTGTCTTCCTCAGCTATGCAAAAGAGTTGAAAGGAGAACACCGTGCACCAGCCAAAATTCTTCATGTAACAGGATGTCATCACAAAAGCAAGAGACATCAGAAATGTGCCAGATGACACCAGAATTTGAACTCTGAAGTGCTGCTGCATTGGAACGCATCCCTCAAGATAGCCCCTTGGATCAACGTAGACCAGTGTGCGTTGAGAAAGTTGTTGTAGGTTGAAATTCAGAAGAAACTGGCTCCGTCTGCTGATATACTTTGTTGAGTCTACACTTCACAAAAAATGCAGTGGCACCATTCAAAGCATGAGCAGCATAATTCATCATCAGCAAGATACCGTATATGCTCAAGTAATGGACACAATTTTACCCTCAACAGCCCAGGTGCAGCAGTTGTGCATGCCTGCTTAAAAATGTCAGAAATCTATTGCTTGCTATAAATCAGGACTGACGATTCTGTAGAGGAAAATATCTTACTATTACCCCGACCATCTGGGTACCCGTGTCTATTCCAACTCCTGTTTTGCCTGGGTCTCTTAGAAATATATCATAATTAGTAGGGAAAAAATAGGACCAAAACAAAACAAAACAACAAAAAATAAACACCGCAGATTTTCAAAGCAATTACAGGTCTAATTCCCAAGCACTTACAAGTCATTGTCTGAACTGGGTTTTCAAACAATTTCAGTGACAGAACCATCAGGAAGCAGATTTTTAGCCCGTGCAACTAACTCTACTAGTTGAAGCATTTTTCTTGTCTGAACAAATAGGAGAGAGTGCTGAAACCATGAAGAAATACAGATGGTTTCAAAATCTGGGTCTGGGAAATGCTGAACGTCTTTTCATCAAAGTTGTCCTTTTATAATATTTGATAGAAAAAGTCAGAGCATTGCACTGAAATGATCTTTGTTGTGTTTGAGACATGCTTGATCCCACCCGAGCCCCAGCACACTCTCAGGAGACAGGTCGGATGGATGCTCACTCACACACCACCCAAGGGGGGTGTTTGGCTCCCCACTGGGACGGCGCCTCGCCTAACTGGCACTGCCTTGAGGATGTTGCCGGAGCAAGGAAAAACTCCAGCAAGTGGCACAATGGCAACTCCAGCTCTGCAGCTCTTCCACGTCCATTTTCAGAAAGGAAAAGTAACGAGCCTGGGAGGATGCATTACCGCAAGCACCGGTTCCTCCATATGCATGTGAACTCAAGTAACCTCTTATTCATCCAGGCCCTAAAATAGGAAGGCACAGTTCTGGACAAGCATATTGATCTGGATTCCTGTAACTATCCCTTTGAAACACAAATAAACTATTGTTAAAAAAAAGCCAACAGATCTCAGTGTGTGCTCTGGTTCCTTTGCAATGTGTACTATCTGACTACAATCCATCTTGGCAGTGGAACAGCTACGCAGACGTTCTTCTGAGCCAGCTCTAATGCAAAGGGATGCCAAGTATGTCTTCCCTTTTGTATTTACAGTAACAGCTTCAGCTTTCCCCACCGCTGGGAGTGCTGTTGTGGATCAGCTGGCAAAAATACACTTATCTGAAAGGACCACTGCAATTCCACTTGAAGCTGAACTGTTTCGCAGGGGTTGTCGGCGGGGACCTTCTCCCACATTAATCTACAGCGAGCAATGCCGCGGTGCCGCGGCCGGCATGAGCCTGTCTCTGCCTCCTCCCAGGCTGGACGACCTGCTGACAGACCGCTGGCCTCCTCCGCTCGGCTCTCACACCGCTCAGCTTTTGCAGGGAGGCTCCCTCGGGTCTGCCTGAGGCGTGCCAGGAACAGCGGGGTGATGTGTGACGGAAGCTGGGCCGCAGATGTACTGGTGTGTGGACATCCTGGTGTGCGGACATACCAGTGTGTGGACGTACTGGTGTGTGGATGTACTGGTGTGTAGACGCACCAGTGTGTGGACGTACTGGTGTGCAGACAGTTGTGTTGAGCAGCACGGAAGGCCTGGCGGCACTACGCTGCCTTCAGGAGCCACTGAGGACTGGGTGAGGACAGGGGATGCCCACACAGCATCCCTTCCTGGGGGAGCAGGATACAGCACAGGAAGGATTTAGCAAGCAACCCGCACACAGGGCTGGTCCATGGCAGTAATATTTGCCAATGGTAGGGTTGCTTCGTGCTGCAAAGCCAAACCAAGGCGTCTGCGACTGCCTCCAACCTCAGAGCTGCCAGTGCAGCACTGGGAGAGAGACAAACAGGCCATGCGCTTCCATGAAGACTGCTAGTATCTGAGTAACAGAAAGTTTTGCTGATGCTGAGCTTAACTACACCCAAAACAAGAGCTAGAGACCACTTTTCCTTCACAAAAAATGCAGTGACACAAGCCTTGCACTGTGGTAGACCCCCAGGTGTCAGCACTGCCCTAAGCAAAGCATCTAACAGGGTGCAGAGGACAGGCTGAGCAGGGTGCTGAGCAGGACTACAATTGCCATTTCTTACTCAACATAGACAAGAAATCTGCTCTGGATTTTGAGGGCACCCACCACTCCATGTATCTTTTCTGAGGTCTTACATGTCCACGACAGCCTGGATGCCAAGGCCTGACCATCCATGTTCTTTTTGGCACTTATATGAAGGAATGAGACAAATCCTACAGCAGCATGAGCAAGGCTTACTGCAGCCCTGTTGTATTCTTCCTCTTTGCCACATCTGCCCAGTTTAGTTTTACATTCTCTGTTAACAAAATAGACAGGGAATGCATTGAGGATTCATAGAACCAGACTCATGTACGTTGGAAAAGACCTCTAAGATCACCTGGTCCAACCTTTAACTGAGCACTGCCAAGTCCTCCTTGACACAGGAGCTGAAGGAAGGAGAAATCTTTTTGTCTTTCTGGGATATATTCCTGGGTTTCAAAGCTCTGACAGGTTGGATGGGGCTTTGAGCAACCTGGCCTAGTGGGAGGTGTCCCTGCCCATGGCAGGGGGTTGGAATTGGATGATCTTTAAGGGCGCTTCCAACCCAAACCATTCTGAGATTCTGTGACTGTGTGACATGAGGCAATCACTGAAGTCTGTGCAAAGGAATTGCAGGGAGCAACTTCCCAGTGGTAACAGCGAGCACAGCTTAGAGAAGTTTGGAGCAGTGTACATATGAGACCAGAGCCCATGTTCTCTCCCTTGATACAAGGCACAGCCACCCCACGGCTGCCCTGTTGCATAGAATAATGCCCAGATTTTGCCACAAAGCAAAAAGCCTCACCAGGAGTTCAGAGGACTTTTTGTTGTTGTTGTTTTAAGGTGATAATTCATGTAAACAAACCACCCCCCACAACCATTTAACATATAACATATTATGCCATTATCCTAATTTATATTTTGTTAAGCCTTAGGGGATTTAGCTGAGAACGCAGATCCATTGCAGCAAGTGCTGTAACAAGCCACAGTAGAAAGCAGTCCCTGCTTCAATGAATTTACAGTCTGAACAGACAAAAGACAGGAGAAAGGAAGAATTATTCTCCAGGCCCCACCAAAACAGCCAATAAACTTGCCCCCACTTCCTGCTGACTTGTGCTCCAGAACGTCAGCTTTCATTAAAAAAAGCAACAACAACAAAAGACATTTCTAGCTCCTGTGGTTGTAAAAAGACTCTTGAAGACACGCTAAATCAATGCAATCACATTTACCCAGCTATGCAGATGACTCTGGAAAGAGACATAGCCATTCATCTCTGACAGGGCCCAAATAATTACAAGTTTCTGCAGCCACAGAGTTCTCCATTTCAGTGCAGCTTCTTTCAATCCTTACAGCCCTGTCTTCTTTTGTCCTACCTGAAATTGTGACTTATCCTCCTGCTTTCGGACTCCAAAACCATGTTACTGTGCACCTTTCTGGTGCTATTACAGGTGGCTACAAGTTCTGGGCTCCTGAACTGGCATCCTTCTCCCATTCAGCATTGCATGGTTGTGAGAGGGGAGTCTGAAGGGAACTGGAGACCAGGCCCAGAGGAACAGGCCAAGGTGAACGTACAGAGGAAGAAACAAACCAAAACCAACCACCACCATCCACAGCAATCCCTCCTCCCCAAAGCGTATGCCTATGAAACAGCCAAAGCCTGGGGGACATGGGGAATTTCACAGAAAGGCAACAAAGCCGCCTTTACTGCATCGTTTATGTTTGTACCACCAAACACGTGAATCACCCATAAACATCCTCGCTGCCAGAAAACTTTTGGTGTGACTTTGAACATGATGCCCATGAGCATCCTCCCTGCACAGACAGAAAGAGCTCACGCGACTTCAGAGTTAGTGTTTGACCAAAACCAGATCTTCCTGAGTGGAACCAGCAGTGTATCCACTACGCTATCCCGCTCCCACAGGACATGGTGCGTGCTGGTAAACCTTCCCACCGCTATGGTTACACACAGGGAAAGCACAACAGGTCTTCAACAACAACAACAACAAAACAGACCTGTCTTCTCCTCTCGTCTTGAAAGGACACAGCCAGTCAAGGTGATGATGGGAACACTGCATACTTGGGAACATGCTGGAGCTTTCACCACCTGCTGGCATTCTCGAGACAGATCTAGCTCTGAAAACTTCACCTCCCCTGCCAGCAGGAAATAAATCTTGTGGTTTTAGAGTTGGAGAGTGAATCCATATTCAGTTAGGAATTTATGGTGACTTTATGGATCCCACAAATGCTTCACTACCACCATTTTCTGGAAACTGTACAATTCCTGCAGTTCATTCACTGCATTCAATTGCCTTTTTTCAGGGAAGCACTTCTAATTGCTTTTTTACAGATATGGGTTTCTGTAAAGAATAGAACATGGTTCATATCGTATAAAATGTTACCATAGCCTTTTCAACTATATATAGCTTTTATAGCTAGTTTTAATTTCCCCAGAGTATTCATCCCAAAGGGTTAAATCCATCCCTCATGTAACTCCAATGGCTTCACACCAGAGTGTATTTTACGCAACAATCACAGCGCTACAATTCAAGCAACGTTTTCTTGTACCATTTCTTCCATCTCACAAGGGCCCTTTCCTTTCAGCTGCAATGAAATGTATGGCAGTAAGCAAATACCTGTGCAGTCTGCACTGATTTACAGATATCCAAGCACTGTTACCATCCCTTACGTCCCCATGGCTGTTTGTTTGTTGTTGGGTGGGTATATTTTGTTTTTAATATCACATTGGATTGTTCCACTCTTTCCCTGGGAAACAGTTGTACACATTTCTGCAACACAGACACTGCAAAGCCAGTATCAATTTTCTTCCTTTATATTAGCCCCTCTGGTACCTTTACATTAACCCGGAATGAATCACTGGCCTCCCAGTCATTTCTTGCTACACGCAGTTTTGAGAAATGGCATAACTCACATTTCAGAGAAGGCCTGGTTTCCTCAGACGTGCTCCTCAACTGCCAAATAGCTGGTGCAATGGCTCATGCTTCCTCTGCACACACATCCACCGGACTCCCAGACAGCCCCTGGCAACTTCTCTGCTGTTTCTCCGAGCTCTGCTCTCGTGTGCCAGCGCAGAAACCCCACAACAGCTGGTGCAGCACACCCAGGGAAGAGTGAGGTGACTCCAGTTGTCCCACCAGTATTATCTGTCCCACCAAACAGGGGCAGCTCGTGCTATCAGTTTTCGTGGCCAGCTCCGTGTCCTTCTATCCAAACTGTTCATCTTTTTTCCTGAACTGACTCCGTTGCCCTGTACAGAAAGAGAAAATGCGCATGCTTATTCTGAATGCTTTGCAATGCCCTGAGCAGAAATAAGCTCCGTACCAAAACCGAAACAGACAAAAAAAAGCACACACAAGCAGAGCCAACATTTAACTGTCCATCCATGGCAAACTCTATGCGAGCTAATAATATAAAGGAGCCTGTAAGTATGTGTTGGACCGGTGAAATGTGAGTTGTGTTCAAGGCTGGGCCAGACTCAGATGGATGAGAGAGTCTTTAACCCATTGGAAAATCCAATGCTCAGCGTACCCTTCACAGCATTTAGGGAAATAGGGGAATACAAGGGACATGTTTGTGACCTGGGGGTTTGAGTCCTGCCTGATGCAGCAATGTACCCTCTTCTCACAGGAGACCCAGAGCAGACAAAAGTACTTGACAGTCAAGCCTGAATATTTGTCTTATTCCTCTGCATTTCCACTCTGGAAAGACCCATGTCAGATTTGCTGACTTCAGCATCTCTGCTGAGCCCTTCAAACCCCCAAAGTTCTTCCAAGATGCCTTATTCCCTCCCTAAGGGAACAGTAGCAGCAGTGGAGAGAGACCAAGAGACCCTAAGGCTGAGAGGCGTCTAAAAGGTGCACTGCTGTGGTCCAGAAAAAAAAAAAAAAAAAAAAAAAAAAAAAAAAAAAAAAAAAACTAAAGTGATTATTTAAGGAGCAATAAAAACCGTGAAAAGAATTAATTTTAAATAATAGGGCCTAGAAGGGAAAAGCCACTTTTTTTTTTTACTTCTTTCCAGTCAGAATTATCCTGTTTTCATCAGTCATGCCCTCCATCTTCAGAAGTGTTGTTGTCCTCAGTTTATTCATGAGAAACTGGGGCATAATAGAAGTTGTTTTTGAGAGGTCATGCAAGGTTTGTATGGCAGAGCAAGAATAAAATATTTACAGCATTAAACATCCAGTCCTTTTCTCCTTAAGGCACCAGCAGGCTGAGAGGTATTGACTTCTTACAGCAAATCTGTCTTGACAACTACAGTAAATCTGTCTCACGACAAGGGTGTTAGGATCAGCCCACTACAGTACATGACATAAATCTATCCCTTATAGTTTGAGGAACAGGTGTAGATTTGGGTATTAAAAGCATGGAAATCTCCTGTTACAAAACCCCAAACCTCATGAAACACATCTGTTTCATTTAGGGTTTGAGGTCCAGATAGCTGAGGTTCACAAAAACTTCGGTTGGGGTAGTTCAGTTCGGAAAATTCAGTTTGGAAAATACAAGATTGAGATTCACAAAGCGCAGTTCTGGTCCATACACTGACATTAATTTTTGTTGCCTTTGGACAACTGATCCCTTGACCATCACACCCGAATAGGTGCCGTCTGGTCTCCTTAGTTTGTAGGTTCTTCATGGGGAGGACCATCTCGACCATCTCTACAGGAATACGCAGTGCCTGCAGATTTCAAGCCCTGAATAACATCTGGAAGTCAGATCACTTAAAATACAGCTTAAAATGCCATCAGACACACTCTGATAGCCTGCACAACTCCAGTATTAGCTAAGGTTTGATTTGTTGTTTGCTTTCTCCATGACAGTTCTGGCTGGGATCCCACGGAATACGCCCGAGGTCTGCCGATGATGGGGAGCCAGCATGAAGTGCAAAACCCCAAATCCCTCTGTCCGTGCTGGTGCCACAGCTCCCCATAGCCACACTCCTCATGAGCCCACCTCGCCTACACCGCTCACGGCCACAGGCGATGCACTTCCAGGGGGTGGCTACGAAACAAAGCCCAGCATACTTGAAAACGAAGGTGTTAACTAGTAATTCAAGCCGCATTAAAGGGCCAGTGTGAGCTCTCCATTGGTAGTACACTGCATACATTTGTCAACCAAACACAAATCCATTTGAATAGATTTCTTGTGGCCTGTTATTTATGAGGGGAAAATATCCCCTGGTCTCTGGGCTGATGAGAGCCCATGCTTTCCCTTCTAATCTTAACTGCCTATTATTAGCAGCCCCGGTTACAGAATGCCCCTCTGCCTTGTATATATTCCAAGTACCCCCAGTTTTCCACTTGGCATGGGTATGAGGCAGGGGAAGACACAGAGCACTCAATTACTGGCATTTCAATGTGCCTTTTGCAGTTCACTCCTACACTTGGGATAATCTAATTACACAGGGCAGAAACCTCACCCAACCATATATTTTCCTTAGACCCTGTTGCCACCAGTTACTTTTACTCCTCATTGAAACAGAGTCCCCCTCTTTTTTTATTTCCTTCTTTCTTTTTTTTTTTTTTTTTTCCACATCGTTAAAAATTTATTATTTAGACTGATGATGACATCATCTGGAAAGGGACCCAGGCTGTGGTCATCAGGGCCTTTTTCTGCATTACAGAGAAGCAGTTTCTCCTCTCTCCCTTGCAGATCATTAATTTTTAAAATAGAGCTTTGCTTTAAATATATACAGCTCATTTTGCTTTCGGCTGATGAGTCAGAGGAGCTGTCTTTCACCCAGGTCGGGTGCCCCCCGTGCCATGCTTCCTGCCCTAACCAGCAGCATGTTCCCTGATGGAGCCCCGGCTCCAGGCCTCTTCAAGGAACAGGGAGGGTGTTTCTGTGTAAATAACCAAATAATTGCATTTGCATCCACCCAGCTTTGTTCCCTGGTCCATCCTGAAATGGCCTGGCCCTGCAGGTCCTCCTCAGGGCTAAGAGCTCATGGGCTTTGCCCTCAGATGTTTAAGGGAAGACTTTATAATATGGCTTAGCAGTAGTATGGGCACAATTCACCTCACCATGCTGAGCTTTTATGGTAACTACACCATGAATCCTGCACCACCCCTGTGCAAGCTGTGGTCTCCTCTCCAGAGAGGACCAGAAATTAGGTGTCTGGGTTGTCTGCAGGATTACCCAAGGGATTAACAAAGTAAACACTAACCCTGGGCATTCACTGCTTCTGTCCTAGACCGTTTAGGTGGAGAGAGCAGGTACATGTGTGGGAACAGCAGGGCTCTGCAGGCTGGCTGGCAGTGGGACCAGCACCCGAGGTGGCACCCAGAGCCCTCAGAGAGACGTCGATGCATCAAGAGATGTACAACGATGGGACAGGCACCTCGCTGCAGGATCCCAGATGGAGCAGGCAGAGCCTGGCAAGGGGGAAGTTGCAGAGAACGTGCCTGAGGAATCCTTGCTTGCTGGGAACACCTCTGTCCCTGCAGACCCCTTCGCCCAGACCTCACCTCGTCAGGAGCAGATCTGGGTAGCACAGTTTTGCATTCACCCACTTAAACTTTAATCCATCCCTAAATCAAAGGGCAGTAGTTGCAAAATGTATTACCTGAGGGCGGGACCAGGGTTTTCATCAGCTGAATGTATTTCTTCATCCCTGAGCATGCACAAACATTTGCAAGTATTTCTCTTACTGAAGGCAGTATCTTTCTCCTTGCTAGATCCCTCAAATAAAATAGGTTTTATCACCCCCATACACATCTGGGTATTCACAGAAGCATGTGGGAGCACGATGGATGTGCCACCTTGGAAACACTTTAACATGACATTGTAATTTAGGAGGAAGGGACAAGGCATGTCTTATCTGAATGAAGATGCAGGACACATTCAGAGAACGGGGATGTAAACACCACTTATTTTTAGATACCCATCTTAGCCTAAATTACTAGACTAATCTCTTGAGACTTCTTGTATATTTGTAGGAGAAAAAAAAAATACTTTCAGATGACAAGTTAGAGGAGAAACTTAATTTAGAGGCACTCTCCCTCCATTGACTGAATGGAGAAAGAAAGTGATGGAGGGAACCTCCTAAATAGGCTGCAATCCTTATAAATAGCTGCAATCAGCACAGAGGAGAGTCACTCAAATAAGTGTCTGACCAGGGCAAGGTGTTGCTCATCCAGCACAGCGAGAGCTGCCGTGGGTTCTTTAATGAGCACAAGTGGCTTCAGCTTTGGTTTTACATTTACTCCAAGCACAACAGCAGTCCTCCAACTGGGCTGGGGCATGAGTTCAGGACAGGTCCACGAAGAACAGTGCTCACCATTCAATGGTCTCCAGCTATTACTTTCTTTAATGCCTTGTTTTTCACTGAATTTTCCACATCCTAGAACAAGCCCATCCCTTAGCTTATGAGCTCTCAGAAGCTACTGAAATCCTAGCATGATATGCATGGATTCAGATTTAAGAAAAAGAATATGACAGTCCTTTATAACGTCATTATATTTTCTGTAGCTGTTTAGTCAACAGGAGGGCTGTCAAAGTTTGTACACAGAAAACAGTGTCATGCAAAGCTTGTCAGAAGGACGTGAAAAAGTCAGAAGGATAAACTGGCTGTTATGTGGACTTGTGCTATAACATTTACTTGGACTCAGTTATCCAGTAACACAGTTCACCAAAATCCATCAGAACAATCCACAGTGCCTTGCTCCCTCTCAAAATCATTGCTCTCCCCTCCAGCTCCTCGACCTGACCACTTGCAGGTCCAAAGCTCCTCCTTACCCTTCAAGATAATCTATGGAGCACTGAGGAATCCTTCCTTTAGGGCTGAAACAAGCATAACAGACAGGAGGAGATAGAACAAGAACAGAAGTAGGCATCACAAATACATTTCACTGCACGTACATAGAGTTGTAACTCTAAGAAGTATTCTTCTGACACAATTTCTCTAATGAATGCCGAGGGCTGAGAAAGAAGGGTAAAATGCTGTGTGGTCATAAATGGAAAAGAGCAGCCTGGAAGACAACATCGGGGTGCAAGCAGGCTCTATGCTATGGAAATATTTGAGGGGGGGAAAATCTCAATTTCAAATTACAGCAGAGAGCCTGCTTCAGAAATCACTGCTTTATCTCCACCTCTCATTCTCCTGCTCACTTCCCAAGCTCCAACCCTTTCCTAACCCTCCCGTTGCCCCCATGGAGGGCGGCCGTTCCTCCCCACCGCTTCTCCTGGTCCGGCCCCACCGTGGCCACCTCCTGTCCTCGGCCAGTGGCCTCCCAGTGGGCCTCAGCGTGCTGCTGGAGGACAGGACGGCTCTATACACAGCAAAAAAAGAAGTTAAAATGAATTAGATTATGGTCATATTAATTCAGGGCAGCCACCCAATCCTTTCATTAGCTTGATTCTCCGGCTACTGTAGCAATCTATAAATGTTATAAGCTTTAAATGCTTTCTGTACTTTAAGCTTCATAGGAGACTACTACTATTAACAGTTACACAAGTCGGGAGGAAAGGGGGATGCTATACGGGGTTATATATGAGCCTGTCACGGCTGTGAATACACAACCTTATGCTAAACATTCCCAGAACTCGGGACGAGGCTTCCAAACACTTCACAGCGAACAGCTCCCAAGGTGACACCTCGGGCTGCATTTTGAGAGTGGTTCTGGCCCCCCAGTGGTGTGTGAAGCCCCCCCACCTTTCTGGCCATTTGCTGCCTCAGAAGGAAGCCCTGCGGGACGGTGACCAGGCCTGGCACACCGAGCGACTCAGCCTAACCCTTCACGGCGCAGCCCAGACAACCACAGGCGTGCGGTTTGCACAAAGTCCCTTGAACTTCTGAACTCTACTTTTTTTTCTGTTAGGTGGGGAATTAAGTGGACTTAGTCACACAGAGCTTCAGTCAAGGGTCTTTGAAGCCCTGAGCTGGCAGTGATAACGCTTTGTGTGTATGTGCAGGGAGGCATTTCTGCCTCTCAGCCCTGAATACCACGTCCTGCTTCTCAATGAGGAACAAAAAAATAATAGCAGGACTAAGGGCAGCAGCCTTCATATGGCAATGAAATCACTTCTTCCTAATCACCATTGGAGCCTCAGCAGCAGGAGACCATCAGGTCACAACCTAATACCTTTTCCAGTCATAAATTTCCAGATATCTCCAGTAACAGGTCTGATCTCCGTTTACTGGAGCTAGGCTTTTTTTGTTCATTTTTCTCAGAACAGCCTTATGGAAGAGCGGCTTCTTTACAGGCAGTACCCCGAATTTATAGAGCTTTATCCCTGCCACTGACTGACCATTAAATTCCGTATTTACATCTATAGCCAAATGGGTAAACAAGCACATACAGTAATTTCAAAAGTCAAATCTCCATTAACTTTTATGTAACTGAAGATGAGATGAAAGCACATAGGCATCGAGCCTAGCTTCGGCGTGCTTTCCAGGAATGAAACTATGCTGCTTTGTTACCTTCCATAAAGAGGATCAGGAGGAAAATTAGCATTAGTTTTGCTCCCTTTTTATAAATGAAGAGTGTTTTTCTAAGCCAATGTTTTCTCTCTACCCATGCCTGTGTTACCTGCCTGTGCCCGTTCTCAGCCTTCCACCTGCGCAACAGAAAGTTTCACAAAACCAGAATAGGATACGTTTCGTAACCAAAACACACAAGAGCAAAAGGGGAAAAAAACAGAAGCACTTGCTCACAGTAATAGCTATTTTCCTTTCCTCTTAAAGCAACACAATGAAGCAATTACTGCACGCTATACTTCCCCGGGCTGCTGCAGCCAAAGCAATTGGCTGGGCGGTGTGGAGGGGGCTGGAGGTGTGGCAGAAGGAAAAGAAACAACTCCTACCAGATATGATTCACTAACAACAAAAACATCCCCATGGTACCTCTCACTTTTCATAGGATGAGGACAGGTTTTCCACCAGCAGGCTTTTCCGATTAGAGGAATTTTTCTGTAATGGGATTGATGACATAGGTGTCAGTATGAAAATAGGAAGGACCTCAAAGGTTACGGCTAAGCTGGGAGTCTCCTTCCACCTGAACCGCTGCAGATTCTCAGAAAACTCCTTGTGGTCTCAGGAGGATGCACCAGATGGGAAACCCTCTAATTTACTTGAGAAAGGAGAACGCGTTCATGGGCAATTATCTCTCTGGAATTAAACCGAATGGAGGATATATGAATAAACACAGAACGGCCCCCGTCAGGCGAGCCACCATGTCTCGCACGCACACGCACCGTCTATTGCCGGACACGTGGAACGAGGAACTGACGGATGAGACCAAGGAACACAACATAAATTAGAAATAGATTAAAGAACATCATGTAACTGTGCTCTGTCTCCAGGCTTCAAACTGTGTGAATCATCAGACCCACTTTATACATGTATATTCTAAAACATGGTTTTAGTTCTGATGGCCTTTGGCACACAGCTTTGGTATGAATGTGCCTGTAAATTTGCATTTGTTTTAACAGTATTAAAGGGGGAATTGGCAGCAACTTCTACATTTAGCTAGCTTGGCACTTTCTTTTATAAAGATTCTTTAAGTCTTTTTTTAGAAACTTTAAAAAATTATATGAGACACCCTCTATAAAATTAAATTGAAGGACAGGCATGTGGGAGAGAAATACTATTACGATTTTTCTCCATGTCAGCAGGCTCTAATAGCTCCATGTTTTGCATTATAACACATGAGCGTTTGTAATTGTCTCTCGCAGAGATGAGCATTTGATGAGACGTAGCGCTGAGGTTAGGGGTGTCAGAGATGCCTGTCTGTTATCCTGGGGAAGCTTTCATAATAGGCAGGTTGTTGTACCTCGGTAGGGAGCCTAATGCCACAACACTGAATGCAGTTAAAGCTCATGTTGGTCTGACAAATGACTAAATTACAGTATAATACATTTGAAGCACTATTTCAATATAAAGTTACATGTTTGCACGACTTTGACTTGCTCATGCTCCTTGCAGCTCGCAGTGTGCACAACCAGAGATGTGAGTGGTACGTCTCAGAGCCAGATTTTTTTCAACCATCAACCAGTGGGTAGCATTCCTGTAAACAATTAAGCAGATGACTTCTTCCCAACCAAAGCTGTACTACCACAGCAAGTGGAATGATCGTTTTACACCCAAAATGTGCTTTGGATGAATAAACAAAGAGAAGCATGAAACTAAAATACAAAATGTTAATATTGCCTGACTTTTTTTCTTTTTTTTTTTTCCCCTTTTAATAGATAACAGAACAATGTCAAAAAGCATGAATAACAATTTAACTGCCCTTTCAAATGAATGAATCAGCCATAGGATAAGGGTCTATTAATTCCAGATTTCTAGTAATGCATAAAACCAGATCTAGATAGAATAATTCATAAAAGAGAAACAACACCCATGGCATTGGCAGGAACAGTGCATGTTGTCAAAAATGACAGGAAATTTCATAAAACTGCTACAATAAAATAGCTCATAATAAAGACTTTTATCTTATAAAAATACAAGAAAATACACTGAAACACAGAATTTAAAACTAAAAAATATCTTTTATGCCTACATTTATTTTCTATCCCATCTGAAATTGTTTCCAAACTTGTTATAGTGAGGAGTTCGAGAGCGGAGGAAACAGGAAAACATTTTCTTACTTTTTTCCTTTCTCCAAATCTCATACACTTGATGGTATTTAGAGAAGAATGAGGAATTTGTATCAGCTCAGTCCATCAATTACAGACCAGTCAGTCTAACCTAAACTTGACATTTATCATTTGTGGCTATTCCACCCCAAAGCAAGTGTGAAAGACATGAAAGCTTCTCATTCAAACGAGTATGCATCTTATATACACTTGTTACTGCAAATGTGGTACCTTAACTGAGCAGCAAGAGTCACACTCGCCTGTTAAAGCCATTTAAGAGCACGTTACCCACTAACATCATATTGAAATGTAGCAATATTCAGTTCTGTCTTAAAAGATGTGCTGATTCATTGATGCTTATGCTTTCACTTCAATAGCAAATAGCTGAGTTTGTCTCAAATAAACACATACAAATAAAGCCACCCTTTATGTCAATATATTATGTTTTGTGTACTTAATTTTCATGCCAATGGGAAAGATGTTATAAGGAAAGTAGTTCGAGGATGGTCAAAGAGAATTGTAATTAATCTGCCAGAAAGAGTTATGGTAAATATTATTATTATGATTATTAATGATTTGTAAAGCACTGTAAATCTCCATGACAGTAATTATGATGCTTTGTATATATAAATTTGGCATTCCGCATATACAAGCACTTGGGCTTGAACTCTTCCTAGATCATTAGGAAATCAGAGGTCATATCATCGGTCACTTGAAAAGTAATTTCCTGCAGATTTGCAGGCAATGCTCAGATTTGCCCTCTCTGTAAAAAAGGTATTAATGATTTCTCCCCAGGCAAACAAGCTGAGATGGAGGCTGTGATTAGCAGCCTTTTAAGTACAGCGACCCAGAGCTGCAGGAGAGCGAGCGAGGCTGAAGCCCCTTCTGGGTCACCATCAGGAAAATGGGCTGGGTACAGTCTGCGGGACGGGGAAGTGGCGGGTGGAGGGCCCACGTTCTGAACATGCTGGTGGAGTTTCCAAAGATAAACTGAATCTGTAGAAAGCATTAATCTTCAGGGGCCTCCTCTCGGCTATGTGTCACTTAATGTATTGAGAAAGGCAGTGGGATTGAAATGATCTGTCGTTCTCATGCTAATCCTCCGTGCAGAGGAAACTGTCCAAGAGTGGGGGTCTGCTCCTTCCCAACCCACCGTTCTCAAGGCATAGGCTCAGGTTTTTGGAAATCTGTGACTCCAGGTAGGGAATTCCCACAAAGCACGACTTGTTATTAAAAGAGGAGAGAGGCAGGTTCCTATCTCCTCTTGCAGGGGATCAATAACCTTTCTGCTGGCAGCGGTTCAGCTGTACTTGGTGCTCTGCCCTCTTTTTCAGTAGATTCCTCCTCTGGTGATAAGCAAAAAGGACATTACAAGTCAATTCCATCGAAGATTAAATCCAAGTCTCCTCTGCTCAGCCAAATAAGCAGTTTCTGCAGTCTAAATGCCAGACAGAAGCAATTCACCTATTCCGTCTCCCCTGTCTTTCATCCCAGCCAGGAGCACTGCTCCCTGCGTGCTGGTGGGAGCACCCATGGGAGCAGGGTGTGCTCAGGGGCCAGCAGCTTGCAGTCACCCAAGCGAGAACCGCTCCTGCAAAGCCATGCACACTCGCAGGTTCATCCACCAGTGGTGTCTGTGAAGCCAAGTAGCAGGATGGACACCGAATCTCCCCGCTCTACACTGGCTAAACCAGGAGTGCCCACTCAGGCTGGGCTCTGACATGACACTATTTCTTGATCAAAAAATACAAATCCTAAAACCACTAGGTGGACTTTATCCACCATATTATGACTGAGTTCAATAGCCTTGCAAGTCCAAGCCTTGGAGTGATGGCTTTATGGGAACATCAAAAGCAGCGAGGGCCTGACCAACCCTCCTGGATGCATGCACACTTCTCCTACAAGGAGCCGAAAGCGGCTGCAGGCGGTGTCCATTGGGAGCTTCCCAAAAGAGAACCCTTCCTGAATTATGAGCGGGCCCACACACGCACACACTCAACTTCACAGTCCATTGCTTTCCCAGGAGCGGAGTCTGTGCTGTCTGCACCAAGGCAATATATCTCTTTATGGCCTGCCAGTGACTTTACAGAGAGATAAACAAAGCTTTTAAATCAAAAGGAGACGGAGCAGAAGAAAAAAGTTTGGCACCCCAGAACACAGGCTGCTATTTATTTTTTAACCCTTCACAACAAACAGGAAAGCAAGGAGTTTCTTGTGCAGAATCTGCCAGCTGACTGCCACGGGAGAAACTGGAAACCCAAGGGTGGAAATTAAAAGAATTCTCTTAAATTTTAAAATGTATGGCAAAATCTCTGTTCAGGGAAGCATAGGCCTATGTCCATTCAAATTAATCTGAGAAATGGATATGCCACTGAATTGAGCTGTAGGACAAGCAGTCTTAAAGTACAACGTTTCTTGGTCTGCTAACCAAGGATGTGATGTGAGACTTCTTTGCCTCACCTACACAGATTGTCAGCTGCTGGGGACGGAACAAGGAGGAACATCTGCTTTAAGCATGTAGCACCACCACCAAGAACCTCGTAAGAATAACCACCAAATCATCACATATTGTCCTGAGCTGCTTTTAAACTGTGGAGCCTTTTGGTCAGATAATAGCAAGCAGGACCTTAGCTCCATCAACGTCTGGATTTAATCACCTCAGAGTTGAGTGGAAAGTTGAGTTTTCAAAGGAATAAAAATGCAGAGCTGCTGTGAGTAGGGAAGCATCAGGAGGACCCGAAGCATTCTGGTGACTCTTTTCATATAAAAGTTTCATCTTTTCTCCACACCATAACCTGTTTCATGGATCTGGGTCATGGTTTGTATGTGTGGTGCTGGAAGAAGGACTAAACAACATCCCTCCCTCTTCACAGAGAATCTGAAAACTCCTCCACCTTTTCACTGAATGTGAATGTGTTCAAGGCTTCCCTTCATTCCCTCCCAGAAAACTTCTGTTTGTACAGACATAAACTGCTTGCATCTCAAGAACAAAACCAAATCTTGCCCAGAAGCTACTGCTGTACAACACTGAAAAGAAAGCTTGTGGGGACAGATTTCACAGGATCAGGTCATTCAACTTCAAGCAAAAAAAAAGAGGGTAAGAAAGGGCTTGGGGCTACCCATGCATTCACATAAGCCAGGATCTGCTTTTTTCATATCCACTAGACCAAGCTAGATACTTTCAAGTGTCCACACAAATGCTTTGAAAAGCCACACATTTGTACATGCAGAAAGGCTATCTGTGTGAGCATGCACAGGCCAGTACTTTGTCTCCAACTCCCTGTTTGCAGCCAGAGGCCTTGCAGCTACACGAAGGGATATTTTCTAAGAAAGCAAATTCTTTCACTAAATTGCGGGCCCATACCAACCAACGTTACATCCACCTTCTGAATCCTAGTCCAAGCCAAGCTGCTTAAAAAGGCTCACTTCAGGTCAGCCTCTTGCACAAGGTGACGTGCAAGAACTAGAACAGGAACGAAAAATTACAAATTCTTTCCCACCTGCCCGGATGCTCAGAACTTTCCCTTGCTCCAACTGCACAGCAGCTGAGCCCACCAGCTTCAGCAGAGCTATTCCTGATTTACACCTACGTGGAAGTCAGAGGCCAGAAGCCCAAACTCAGTATAAAGCAGTATAAAGCTCCCTTGGCCATAGCCCTGAATCTCACCACAGCAATCCCAGCATCTCAGCACAAAAATACATTTCAGTACTTCTAGCTGCTTTCACAATTCTCCTCACCCATGACTCTGAGTGCATGAAAGCAACTACCTATTCTTCTGATTTTTTTAATTATTATTTCTAGTATTTAGTTTTTTTTTCCTTGTGATCACAGCTGAACTTCCTACTGGCCCAGGGGGAGCAGAGAGCAATAACTTTAAATGGCCTCGTAGATGCAGCCATGGCCTGAAGCCAGCACTAATTTCCAATCTTGCTATGCTGAAGAAAAAGGGTGGAAAAAAAAAAAGAAAAAAAGAAAAAAAAAAAAGAATGAAAACCAGAAAAAACAGAAATATCACTTAATGTTAGTGAGAATTGGAAAGTCCTGTTAGTGGTTTCAGCGACAGGTTTAAATTTCTATTAAAAAGAGAAGAAGAATTTGGAATATCTGTTTAAAATGAGAGTGAATATTTTTCCTTAGACACAGAACATCCTTGTGACATTCAGGTCTTTGCGTACTGCAGGCAGGATGGAATTTTACTGACCAAATAAAGCATCGTCACTACTTGAGTACAGCAAACATTTGTAAAAACATATTAAACATGTCATAAATTAACTGAATTTGGGAGCCTGTAAACACTCACTTGAATTCGCAGTTCTTTGATTTCATCAGCATATTCATTTATCTGGATACTCAGAGGATTCCGTGTTCATCCCTTAACCCACAAAAGCATTGATTTTTAACTCCTTTTGTATTTTCTAAATTCCTTTGAGCATATTTGGACTACTTGCCATTCCCCTCTGTGACCGTGGATGAAAATTAAGAGCACCCAGCAAAAAACAACATTTTGCAACAGCCCGCTAACCCATCTCATGCTTTTACCTCTATCAGGGAAAAAACACATTTACAGCAAGCGCCTGTCCAGACTGAGCCAAACTTTAAGCCACACAAGGAACAGACGCAAATCAAAATAAAACTCCAAGAGGAACCTTGCAGGGAAGCACAGCATTACCCACGGCGACACCCAGCCCAGGGGACACAGACGCACTTGCAGGGAGCGCTGTGGCCACGGCCTCCGCCAGGTGAGGCCTGCGGCAACAATGTGCTTGGAGTTTATTGCCACTGAGGCCTCAGTGCACCCTATCCAAAGAGAAACTTCTTGACAAAATTTTGGGGTACAGACTCTGAAACGTGGGTCTGGAGCATGAGCTCCCTACTGACGGAGAGGAGAAATGATGTTTCCTAACACGCTGGTCTCTGCTATGGTCAGGCCATGCTGTGGGCCGCACTGCGCAGTAACATCCCCTCAGCACAAGGCAACAGGACTAGAAGGTGCTGGAAATCTTATCTCCACACGTTCAACCTTCCCATTCAGCAAATTGGATTTGGTGTATGGCCCTGCCTGCACCGTGGCCAGGATTTCTGTGTGAGCTGAAGAAAGGGCTAAAGCACGACGTGTCAGAGTTCAGCAGAATACTGTAAACATAACGCAAACTTAAAGATAAACTGATGGGGAGGGGTTGGTAGTCCAGGTTTGGTCTAAAGGGAGTTACACAAAAAAATTAAAAATGCCCAAAGGTGTGAGGAAATGAAGAATTTGAAAAAATAACAATTAATCCTGTAATGTCAAACAAGGGATGAAGAAAAGAGATCCCGTGCCCTTACACTTTGGTTTCATCCTGTGTTGCTTTCAGGCTTTCCAAGTTCACTAGAGACCTCTACAATAATTGACTTTTTGTTTAGAGGTTGCTTGTCTTGCATTCCATGGAGAAGGCAGTAATGCCACACTATCTATTTTAATCTCAATAGCTGCTCCTCAAGGCTTCAAGGCATCCTAGTGCCTTAGGTGATACAGAGATGAATCAAGATTCTTAAATCAGAGCCATTAGACCCAATGTCTAATTTTAGGTGAAATCATCGGTGTTAGGTCCCAAAAGGCTGCCACTAAAGCCAAGGAAACTGCTGCTACTGCTTTCATTGCAAAGTCTTCCTATTTTCATGTGGATAATCCTGGTGAGCATTAGATACAGAGCCAGAACAGCAAACCAGTAAAAACATAGCCAGAAATACCCAAGGAATTCCTTGGAACACAGCCGTAGGGGCTATGGGGACAATTAACGTTGGGTGACAAAGCGCAGCTTCATTGTCAAACACACAAGCTTTGCTCCACCCTCCATTTCAAGTCCTCAATAGGAGACCTATTTCCAGACATCTAACTCCTACTGAGTTTTCATTGATTTGAATTCAAACTAGTGCCCAGACATCAGTGGAAGAATACAGTGCCTTAAAAATTTAAGTGCTTAAGTATCATTTAAAAACAGGGTGAAGAATTTCTCAGGCACCCCAGGTCCCTCTGAAACTGAGCTTTCATTGCCTGCTTCCTTTGTTCTTGACCTAATTGACAGAAAAAAAAAAGACTAAAAA
Source organism: Aythya ferina (assembly GCF_964211825.1). NCBI lineage: Eukaryota > Metazoa > Chordata > Aves > Anseriformes > Anatidae > Aythya > Aythya ferina. Next base: position 8,585,659 of record NC_140318.1, read on the forward strand.
TCTGGGTCAGCATGCCTAAACCTCCCACATGGACACCTCACCCCAAATCCCATAGCACGCAGGTAGACGATGCTGCCTGCAGAAGCCACACTTCTCTCTGTGGCAGCAGGCTCATGGCCAGCATGTGAAGATGTAGCCCTAGGAGCAGATGTCACCTCCTAATGTGCACATGCATCTCTTCCCCAGGACACCGACTGCTCCTGTTGGTCTGACGCCAAAGATCCCCTCTTGTGACGCCCCCCCCCCCGCTCTTTTTTCACCTCCTTGCACTTGAGTTAAGTTGGGAGTAGTTTTTGTAACTTTGGAACTGCCTGGGTACAATTCTAAGTAGAATCTAGGTCATTATGTCAAAATGAACTGCAGGTTTAAAAAAAAAAAAAAAAAAAAAGCACAACAACAAGCAAAACACCCAAACAACAAAAATAGTCATAATTTCTCAGCATTTTATATCAGCTGTGGGCCCATGCAGAAACTGAGGCGATTTGGTCAAAAACCAGATGTTAACTGAGGAGACGCATCCTGCACTGCAGGTCCTTGGCAGTAATGAACAAGCTGTGCTAAGAGTTTTGTGGATCTAAATTACCTTTAGAGGAAAATTGTCCCTGAGAGCAAAGACTGGAAGGGATTTGGGGCAGGGACCAACTCAATTGCTCTTTGTATAGGGTGCCAATGCCCAGACACGCAATTCTTAACTGCTAACAGTATGTGGAACAAAAGAAATAGAGTAAGGAAAGATCACACAGCAGAGAGATTTTACATAGGAGGGTTGGAGTTAGTCAGACTCCATTCCCAGTCCTGCCAGGCACCCTTTAAACATCACTTGAACACTCTGAAGGGTCTGGTTCTGCATTTAGCAAGGGGAGTCTCATCAGATGGCCTCACCTCACCGGAAAGCTTGCAAGCCTCTTGCTTCAACTGTGCTTTGAGATCCCCAAATGAAGATGCTCAGCAAGAACAGGCAAGATGACAGACTACAGATCATCCAGCATCAAGCTTCTACTTGAGAAACAACACTGAGAAATACAAGAGATGCTGCCCTATAAAAGTGTGAATGAGCAGAGCCGTACCTATCGCACAGCCCTGTTCAACCAGAAGCTCACCCAAAGACAGCAATGTTTTTTGGGGAGACACCTCTGGTTTTTTGGAAAGCAGCCCATGCAGGTCTGTGTTGTGCCAGGCTGATCTGAGGCCTGAGGGGAAAAACGGTAATTGTTTCTTTTATTTTTCATCTCCCCCCTACATCTCACTAACAGCTTCGGCTGCAGCCACATTCTATTTTTTCCCCTTACAATTGTTTCAATAGATTCTTTATGGTTTATGGGTTGGTTGGTTTGTTGGTGTTTTTTCTTGTGCGTGTGTGTGTGTTGTTTTTTTTTGTTTTTTTTTTTTTTCCCCTTAAACCAAAGCCTGAAATATGCTCTGAATTAAGAAAAAGCTCCATGTCACTTGGGATTGGACTGCTGCTGAACTGTTCCGTGTGTGTGTGCGCGTGTGTGTGCGCGCAACCTCCTGGCCAAAAATGCCTCAGGGGCTCTCCCTAACTGTTGGGGTCCTAAAAAGGGTCCGCTTTTCCTGATTGGCCTCCCTCCGACACGGCTGGGGGGAGAGCTTGGGGGGAGCGCTCTCCACCCCCACTAGCACCACGCTCCCTCTTTAGCACATCTGTCCAAGCTTGCTCACTGCTGGCCCTTTCCTTCCCCATATGCTACAGGCATTCTTGGCCTGACTGAATCCTTAGTGCATTAAGCAGGAGGCCCCTGGTTCAAGAAATCTCCCCCACTTATAACATGGAGCGCGGAAGAAATGGTGTGTGCAGCAGAGGGGTGAGAAGAAGGGATCAGCAAGGGGGAAAGAAAAAAAAAAAAAAGGTGTGCGTGGGGAGGGGGAACATCTCGCCTGTTATCTTTATCAGAAAAGAAGTCCATTCACTGCGGGAACATAACACGTAGCTTTGGCTTTTAACCTTTCCTGTTCCCCAGGCTAAGTGTGAAGGTGGGATCACACAGAGGCTCGCTGCGTGGAAGCGCCGATCCAGAGGCAGAGGTCTCCTTGGTCCACACAGGCTCTGTCTCCAGTTAGGGCAGTTTATTCTGGGATGGTGCAGCTGTGCAGCAAAACAACACACTTAACACACACACACACCCCAAACAAGAAACCTTCTGGATATTGCTTTGTTTGGTCCCAGGTTTAAGACTGGAATTTGGGAACTGGTCGGTGCAGCTGGAAATCGTCTTGTCTGGCTTGCGCTGGGCCAGCCCCAGCGAGGGTCAGGCGCAGGGGCAGCCAGCAACGCTGCGCAGCCGCCCTCACACCTACGTTCAGGCTACCTAACGGCATCTCAGCCCCCATGGCGTGAAAAACGGCAACCCCAATGCTAAACGTGCAGATCGGTGGTGCCATTCCCGAGGCAAGGACCAGCTCTTGACATTCGGACTACTGCCTCTCGCTGCCCAGATGCACAGAGCAGCACCTCGGGAGGGAGGACAGGGTGCTGGGAGTGCAGGACAGCTGCCAGCCTCCACTTCTCTGCTTCTCACTAGGGTGATCACCAGCAAAACCACTGAACTTCCAGTACCCAGGTATCCCGCACACTTTGTGCTGCTGGTCCAAAGTGACTGTGGGCATTGGGTTGTAACCACAGCCATACTGTAGCTCGTTTTGCTGTACTGAGCTAGCTGGGCTTCACAGGGGCCGTGGCATCCCCAGGGAGAGGCAAGCCCGAGCAGGGTAACACAGTGCCAGCCCTGCACTGTGCCAGCTGGCCCTCACCTGGGGAAGGCTTCCCATGAAGTCAGTACAGACTAGTCCTGAGGAAATGCTCAAAAGGCACTTTGGGGTGAAAGAACAACAGTGTTTGGGACTTTTTTGTGGTTTGTTTTTGCAAGCACCATGAAATACCAAATGCAGCCCGCTATAGGTATTTGGCCTTTCTGGAGGCCACTCCCATTTACGCAAAACCTGTGTGCTATTACTGCAATTACGTTACCTTCACATCCCTTTTACATTTCTGTATTCGTGCATGAAAAAACAAACAGTATATGATACCATTTATGCCCTTGCAGTTGCAATCTAGAAAGAAAGAGGAAAAAAGGAAGTACACCCTAAATTATCCCTAGTTTCATCAATGAGATGTTCATCAGTCTCAGGAGCTCATAGACACTTTGACAATCCCAACCTCTATGGACCTATGTATCTAAAAGTCACCTGTGATTTAAATAGGGAGGGCTCTGTTTCCAGGAAGCAACATTCACCTGTTAGCAGTGAGCTTGGGAATGGAAGGGTGCATCTGCATCAAGGCATCACTTCCACCTGGTCACAGTTCTCTCACAGTCAGCAGTAAATAACAAACCATCAGTTTAAAAAAAAATGCATTAATCACTAATCATGGCACAGTAAGGAAGAAAAACCAAACAAAGGCAGAGAACTGTATGAGCACCACCAAGGAACTGCTGAGGAAGACTAAGATCATATGGAACAATTACTCCCCATTGTCTGCTGTCCAAATAACCATAGATGAGACAGGCACAATGCCTCTCCCGGAACATGAAGGATATTTCAGTTAAAGGACACTTGGCCTTGAGATTTCAGTTTATATAATATATGAACTAGAATAGCCTTGATGAACCTTCATCTACTTTGTTCCTCACCTACTGTAAACCATGCACGAGTGTTGAATGAATAAAATCTTTCATGTTTATAAGAACTTTTATGCTTCTAAAGCCTAATCCCTCTGAAAAAAACAGGGTAGGTAAACTATCAACACTCCATCCACCTGCCAGTTCCTAACATTTTATTCAGTCTAATCTTGAAATGCATTTACCCTTACATACTAAGAAGTAAGGGCCAGAAGACACCCAAAGCTGCAATCTAACTTTTTCCCTCACAGAGGGCAATATAAAGTACTCCTAGACCATTCCTCACAGATGATCAACTTTTTTTTTTTTTTTAAAGACCTCCAAAGAAGCAGGCCCAGTAACCTTCTCACACAGCTTATTTTAGCACTGAACTTGAAGCTAGAAAGCTTTTCTTAATATCTCAACTCACACCAATTATTTTTCTCCTACTCATTGCTGCTATGAAGAACAATTCATCACCATTCTCTTTCTAGCAATGTTTTACATATTGGAGGAATGTTATCACATCCCATCAGTCTTCCCTCCTCTAGACTAAACAAATCCAATTCTTTCAATCTTTCCTCATAGGTTGCGTTTTCCAAACCTCTTATCATTCCTATGGCTCTCCTTTAGTCTCTCTCCAATTTGTCAAGATTTTTCTTAAACTGCACAACCAAAGCGGAACACAGCCAAGGCTGTACGAAGGTTGCCTGAAAAGCAAAGTTTACCCCTCGTCTTTTACCCACAAGTCTCACTAAAGCTCTCCATAGCATGAGTTGTCTTTTCTGAAGCGGTTTTATCACATTATACCATATTCAGTTTATGATCTTCCAGTGCCCTGCATCCTTAATTGTCTTAATTTGTAAATACTGCTTCCCTTGTGAAGTATTTTCTGTTTCTCATTCTGTTCTGCACTTGATTGATTTCATCAACCATTAAGATTTTTTTTTTTTCTGGCATTTCAGGTTGTTAATTTCAAATTACCAGGTACTAAAATCATTTGTGTTCTGTTTCTCCTTTCCAAAATGCTGCAGTTCTACCCAACATGACCTCTGCAAATTGTATCAGCGTGCTTTATCTATTATCATCCAAAAGAGTGAAGTACTGAGCACTACCCAGCCCTGTGGGCAGAGCCTAGAGGGACCCCATTTGACATCCCCTCCCACCTTGACAGGAAACTGCCCCTATTTACTTTTTGAGCCTTAATTTACAGGTTAGTCATACACCCACATTGTAGCAATTTGAAATAGAGGACATTTTTCTACTTCTTCAACTACGAGTACACCACAAATGACAGCATGCAAAGCTGTACTAAAAATCAACACACATCCTATCTACTTCTTAGTTTTTATTTACTAGTTCATCTGTCCTGCAAAGAAATTGTACTGGTTTGACATGATTTGCTCTTGACAAATCCATATTTGCTGTTTCTTATTAACTTCTTATTCTCTGAGTGCTTGTAACAGCTAATTCTAGAAACTTTTGGGGTATTGAAGTGGGTTTTACTGTTCCATAATCCCCCTGGTTCTCATTTCCCCCTATGTAAAAATAGGCTCTATGTTTACCCTTCCCCGGGCCTCTGACTCTACCTTGGTCATCTGCGAACTCTGAAAGATAATCTCTGATCGCTCTGGGATTGTTTCAGCTAGATCCCAAAGTACTCCAGGGTAGATTTCATCAGGCCCTGCTGAATTGCTGAACATCTAAATTATCTACATTTTAGCCAGCACAGTCTTCTGCTATTTTAGATGATCCCCTTGTTAAAACTTACTGCATTATTATACAATCACAATCAACCTTTTTTTTGAAGAAGCAACCAAAAAAGGCATTGAATACTTCATTCTCTGTATCATTTGTTATTTCCTCTCCTTCCTTTTTAAGTAACAGACTAACTATCCTATCATTTGCAGTTTTTATGTTTGCACTTACGTTTTTAAGGGGGTTTGATTCAGGGACTGATTTATGGGGAGTAAAGTAATGCAAAAGCAGGATCTGTATTATCTAGAAACTCAGATACCATGAGCACGAGTCGATGCATAATTTTTGGCTTCAAAAATAGCTCAGAGACCATTTAAAAAAGACAACATTTTCTTGGATATTAACAACGTCTAAATAATATTAAAAAAATGTGCAAAAGCTTCTGCTTTCCTTTAGGAAAGTTTATCATGCAACTGGCCTACTCACGACCATGTGTGCATGCTTGTGCATTTGTGTATGAGCTGATGACCAAAAGCATTTTGAAAAGCAAATTTAAATGCTAATATGTTCAATAGATAATTTCTCATCTGACCAAATCATCTCCAAAGACATTTTCTCCACAGATATCAAAGAAAGAAAAGAAAGATGATGACAAAAGCACACAATGCACTTTGAAAGCAAAATAACTCAAAGTACTTTTTTTTTTTTTTTTTTTTTCCTAAGTGTGGCCATTAACAAGAGATCCTTGGAAACCCTGCGGGTTTTATGGAGTTTGATGAGCTCTTAATTAGAAATGGCTGAAATTTAAGCTGAGGACTTCTGAAAGCTGTGGCTGGAAGGAAACAGGAGACTTGCTTCTGCCTGATTTCCTACTTAAAAACGGGCTTATGCACAACTTCTAATAAAGCAGCTAAAGATGATAATGCTGTACTGGACTGGTAGCACAGGGCCAAATGTTTCTGATAAAACACTGACTAAAGAGAATTTCTTCCCAAACTCAGACCAAAACAGACTTTGATCAGAGAAAAGGGTAAATGGTTCAGAAGAAGGTTGGAAGCCTCAAGAAAGGAAAGAAGGGTAAGGCTGGGTCAGAGGAGGCCAAGAAAAAAAAATAAAAAGGAATTTGAGAAATGGAAAGAGTCAGGCAATCACAAAAGCTCTGAAAAGTATCTGGGAAAAATTCCCAGAGTTTCAAAAGACATCTAGGTGCCTAGCTCTCTTTGGAGGTCTCAGCTAAACTCTTAACTGGTGTAAATGAATGTTGCTAGAGTGAAGGCAGTGGAGACACTACTGGTTTCAAAGGCAGTTTTGCTAATTCCTTCAGACATCTTATAAGTAGGAAAGAAATCTGACTACTGAACTTTGCTTGCCTGTAGTGGGATGATTGAACATCCTCTGTCTCCTCTTTATTAACTCGTAGATACAGAAACCAAGCTGCAGCACACCTGGAATTGCTGCGATCCTCTGCGTACTCACAGGACCTACTGCACACGCTTTCAGGAGCTTTGAGAAAGTGCCCTGAAAGAGCTGAGGCTTTTTATCTATTTCCAAGTTGTACCTGAAAGCAATACATTTATCTCTTGCATATACATCTTAACTGTTCGCCTGTTCTTTGAATTTCAGGCTGCATTTGATTAACTCTGCAAAATATTTTGGGATGCAGTCAGGCTGGAACAACATATGCAGAATAGATTATGATTATGCAGGGTGAACCAGATCACTGAACATGAGACAGATTAGCAGCTATACTAGACAGACAATCTATTTAAGTCTTCTGCTTTTCATTGTGATTTAATTGAATTAAAATATTCTGTTTTTTTGTTGTTTTTTTTGTTTTTTTTTTTTTTTCTTTCTTTCTTTTTCCAGTGTATTACTTGGAAATAGGATTACTTTTCTATGTGGAAGATTAGTATTATTATTTAAGGGTGTTCTGGACAAAAGCCCATTTGTACAAATCGTTGAAGAGCTGCACTTGGTACTGTTCGGGTCTTTCTTTATCTTCTGATCTTCTTCACTCTTCCTATAAAACAATTGGACACTCGAGCTGACTGTGGCATCTCCCTCTAATCAGGAAGTGTGACGCTAAGGAACAGGACTCCAGATCTGTATCCAAACACCGGTGTGCCAGGGGTTTGTAGGAGGAGAGGGTCTGTTCACTGCCCTTACCAAGCCCTGTCCCATGCTGAGCTCCTGGACATGGCTCTGGGAAACGCCGTGGCTGCAGGCAGGCTGATGCGGAGCAAGCTGGGGGGAGCCATATGAATTGCATGACAACAGCAGAAGCGTTCTCCTGAAGCTTTTGATTTTAATTGTTTACTTCAGAAAAGTGGAGATAAGTATCAGCAGCTGGACACAGGGTAAATCACAGCCACAGAGCTTGTGTAAATACTGAGGTTTCGGAAGAATGAGCTTATGTCAAGCAGCTTCGGGCAGGGAGCAGGCCAGGAAAGCCCTGGCTCGCTGGGGAAACTCCTGCTTCTCGTGCCTGTGGACATGTCCGAGCAGGCCCCATCTCGCCGAGGTTAAAGCCAAACACATTTCTGCCTTCCAAGCCTGGCCCCTGGCTTGAAATCGGCATGATGAATCAGAGGGAAGGAAGGATTAAAGATGGGAGGGACTCTTAGGGGATGGTGACCTGCTCGCTGCAGGGCCTGAGCCCACACCTCGGCCTCAGCTTGCCCACACACCAGCCCCTTGGCCAAGGCTGAGCGAGGAACCAGCCCCATGCTCAGCCCGTGCAAGGAACAGCCAAGTGGTGTGGTTAATGAGTGTAGACACACACGTGAGGGGAGGGATGGGAAGAAAGAGACGAGAAAGTGCTCTCTGGAGTCCCCGTTTTAATTAAAGAGTACTCTCTAATGAAATAACCATCAACAAAGCTGCCTTCCAATTACGAGGCCTCCCCTAACACTTCCAGCATCTCTCATGGATGCTCCTGGAGTTTTCTGCACTGAGCAAGCCAAAGCCCCTCGCTCCCTCCTGTCCCCACGGCCTCCACCTAGCAAGAGAAGGTCCCTCAGGAGCCCAGCACAGTTCGACAAAAGCAGGGTGGGTACATTCATTGGAAACCATGGGGCAAAAAGCAGAGAAAAATGGGAGTCTGACTCCCAGTAAGAATCAGTGGAAACTGCAGAGTCAGTGTAGTTGCCCTCCTCAGAGGTGTCCTCCACACCACGGGGGTTCACCTAGGGAAGACTGGGGCATCGCGAGGTAAAGCCAGATTATATGAGCTATCAGTTATTGGTTTTCTCTCTGCTACAAAAGACCTTTAAGCCTCCTTTACAACTTCATACATGTGAGCACACCCCTACACCTGGCTGCAACTCCTCTCTGAAATGCAGAGGCGTTCATGTGAGAGTAGGGTCTCCCAAACGGATCCTGTTTCAGGTCTTCCCCAGTCTATCATTAAAAAAAGCTTACTTAATTGTTTCAATTTCATAAAATCTCATTTTATTAGAATTTCCAACATCCCCTGAGATCATGGTGGAATTAAGCTTTACCTGTCTGGCAATATTGATTCCAGTATCGTGCAATGTACTGGGTATTGTAACATGAGGGGAAATAAATCGGCTTCTTTTATATTTCTGATCAGAAGACAACAGATAAAAACTGCTCTGGGTACTTTTGGGTACTGCAAGACAAATCATACCCCTTCATTCAGAATACACTTTCTGAAAAAGTTGGTCTGGCCTGAAAGGTTGCTTTTTTTTTTCAACATTATTTTACTCAAGAGCTTTATACTAATTGTTCTGATCAGCAATAACATCTTCTGTTTTCCCATTTTATGGACATTATGTAAAGTAAAAGGACAATGAAGTAAAATGGATTTTGTCAAAGCCACCAAACCATTACAAAAGAAGATTCATTGCATAATGGATGCCCTTTTCCCCATAGGGACAGAAAAATACCCTGGCTTCAGCCTAATTTTTTTGTTTTGTCTGTTTGATATCTGATGCCTACCAGAAGGATTTGTAAAGAAACCTAAGGCATTTAGACTCCAATTTAATGGGATTTAAGCATTTACTTCTGTTGGAAATGTTGAAAACAATATACTAAAGACGAAACGAACTACTGAGTTTTAATCACCTCCAAACTTGATATCTTCAACAACAACGCATTGAAAAACAGAAGAAAATTATGGGGCTGGAAGCAGCAGAATGCAAATGAACCCTTCCATGCCCTGACTTTCCAAAACATTTCAGACTATTAGTTCTCAATAATTTCAACTGGTGCTGCAATTACTAAAGACTTCTGAAAGTCAGCTGTCAACTTTTAAAGTGTTTTCTTTTTCCTATAATCACAGATGGTTTGGAGATATGGCGGTTCTAAATGCTCACTTGAGGAGCCTGAAAATTTCAGAAATAGATTTTAAAACTGACAGTCAAATGGTAAGTTTTTAGACTATTCTATAAGGCTAAGAAATGGCAAAAAGAAGAGATCAGGGGAGACAATAAAAGAGAAAATATGAACAGGCTTTCTCAAAATAACCAGAGCTCGGTGGCAGTAACTGGGGAATAACAGAACCTACTCGGTGTCTGCATCCGCTACTTTTGCCTTTACTCTTGTTGAGTAGTAGCATTAGTTTCACTGAAATCAATCAGCCTGCCTCTGGAGTCAGCTGTTATTTAATTTCACTGAAGGGAAAGGGCAGAATCAAGCCAGCAAATACTATCACGCTTATAGATATGTTTTGTTATGTTACATGAGAAATAGTAGCGTGGGACTGTTGGGAGTTTTCAGACCGATAAAGCTGTTATCGTATTTCTATTTTTCACTGGGGAACTGCAGCACCAAGAGATCAAGGTCATATTTAGTAGAGAGAGCTTAAGGGGTGTTTTACATATGAATAACTTTAAGCATATGTTTAAATGTTTATCTGCAGTAGAGTATCTCCAAATGGCCTAAGACAAGACGGATCAAGCAAAGTCCACAGCAGTGATCACCCGTGAGCCCCAAGTAGCAGCTCAGGGCTGTAATTACAAAACCATCAATTTTTTGCTATGATAGCTCTATTAATGTCTTCATTTTCTCATCCTGAAAGATCATTTTTACCCCTTACAGTCCATCTATCAAAGGAAAATAAGGGGATATGAGTTGCAAGTCCCTCTCTACTTTTTACCTAAATACAGCCTCTTAGCTCATTAAGAGCATCACACAGTCCTAAGCTCCTCATTTTAACAAGAGATGAGAGTTCTACCTGAAGTGCTTCAGTGACTCTCTCAGACAAGTCTGAAGCTCTCGAGACTAGTGTTAAATGCACCGGGTGTTTCTTTTGCATTACTCAGGTCCTTCAAGAAGTCAGGGGGAGAAATGAATATGTATTCTATATGTCAGCTAGTTATATCAAAGCCTATCGGTGTCTAATTATGGAAAACAATCTGCCTACGTGAAGTTAACGGGGAAAGCTCTAAACTGATGTTGATTAGAGAGTGCCTCTGTAGAGTACTTTTTGAGAGGTCATTTTGCTGAGTTTAGATTGAGATGGATGAAGGTGAGGTATTTGGCAGTGAATTGCATCTTTGAAGTGAATGACGAGATCAGGTTCTAGCATGGAAGCACAGAGGTTGCAGTGACATTCATCTGCAAGGGAGGCAAGTGGAATTATTAAGAGAATGAACAAACTAATTTGCAGGAGCAAGAAGCCCTTCTGAAGTGAGTGGCTGTGTTTACTTTAAAGGCGCACATGAACTTAAAGGTTAGTCCAAGTCAAGCAAGAGAAAATCAGTGAATATTTTGCTGAAGATAATGGCACAGAGGAGATACTTAATAATTTTCAATATAACTCTTTTATGATGTGCTTTTACCTCAGATTAATTTTTTCTTTACCTCAAACAATATTCATTAGGGTGAATATGTTCCATTAAAAGTTCTGTGCAGCCCTGAAGGTATGATCCAAACTCAACCAGTTTGACCAAAAGAGAGGGTGTTGGTTTTTTCTTCATCTGCCCCAAAACACTGACTGAAAATAAAGCATGGCATTATGCAAAAAGATGTACACATGATGGGCCCAGACCATTGCTGCTCAAAAATGACAGACTTGCCAAGCAGAGAATATGACCCATGTATTCAAGCCTTTGTGGAGATTGAACCTGAGATGGAGCAAAGGAAATGCCACTAGTTCCTCTTTCTCAAATGGTGTTGGCACTCCTCATGACAATCCCACCAGATTTATTACATCTCTGAAAACATCCTACTGTGCTTTATACCTCCTTGTGGAATAGCCACAATTTACTGGTAGCCATAAGCCATTAGGTGGATACGGTCCTTCCTCTTTCTCTTTGATTTCAACAAACAAAAATCCAATGTACAACAAAAAGCTGCAGCTAGGAACTCCACCGAGCGTTTGACTGTAAATGAAACCCTCAGTAGCTGATTGCTTGGAAGTGAGAGCAGAGGTTGAAAAGTAAATGCACTTTGTCCAGTGCACAGCATTGCTAAAATAATTTCTGACAGCCTGTGCCAAAGCACTGAAGTCAACAGACTTGGCTAATCCACTGTGATAAATGCAACAGTTATAAAAATAAATACCTTCAAAAAGCAACTGGGAGTTGGCCAACACAAACAATCAGAAGAAAGCCACACTTGTCGCCCCTAAACCTTCAAATAGCAGAAAAACTTATCCTTCTAGTGACATTTTGTTAGCAAATGTCACGGACAGGCCCTGCTTGACATCTGCCACGGACACCTCACTTCCAAATAGCCTTGTTCTGCTCCGAAGGACCATCATAGGGTACCGGATGTACAGATTTGTCTTATTTCCGTGGTTTGCTTTAGCCAACCATCACCAGCTCTAAAAAGCACCCAATACTCAAACTGTTCTATAGGACCTTCTGTTTTCTTTCTTTGTTGCTTGGCATTGTTGTCACTTCATCACTTATAGAAAGACGGGCAGAACAATTTCAGTTGACTTCTGAGCCCAATGCATCAACACCAGGAGAAATAATGACTCCCATATTTACAACTTCTGCTCTATTGAAAATATAGCTTAACTAATTTTTGGTGATTTAACTTTTTTTAAAATAAAACAATTTAATGCATTTTTTTGACCATTTAACTTACTTCAAAGCATGTTTCATTAAGGACAGAGAAAGAATTGCCATGGAGAGAAATGTATAAGGGAGAATAGTGAAATGCAAAATATATCTAAGAGGTGTCCTTTCCTTTGGCCCACTTCCCATGGAGCCTTTCAGTCTAATTTATTTGGTACTGCAAATCTCAGAGAAGTCAATGGTCTTCTTTGCAACTTCTAGAATACGCCAGGAAAGAAAGATGCAAGTACTTGTAAGGAAATCCTTGAATTTCCTATAGCTTTTTATGCAGTGGTTTAATGTCTAGACTCTTTCTTGGAATGAAGGCTCTGGATCATTTTCTTTTTTTCCCCCAAGTACTGCCCTGCATGACTGCAAGGCAGGAAAAGCCAGCATCTCAAACTATTCCATTGCTTTCATTACATTTGCACCTCGCTTTCAAATTTTGTATAGCAGGGTTATGTTGTAAACATAAATACATAAATGGAAAGCTAAAAGGCAATTTTAATCAGCATTGATTTTACATTTTTTTCGCTAATTCTGCATTTAGTAAACCTTCACCATCTCACAGTTAGGCCTTCCATTTCCAAAGTTAGGTTATAAATCTTTTCATACAGATTAGGCTGCAGCTCTCCATACAGATGAGCATTGCTCATCTCACGCTCATTCTGCTTTCAGAGCAGGTACACCCAGATTTTGCTCCATTACAACCATTCCAGTTCAGTCTATGATATTCTGTTGCCATCTGTGTATCACTGTGCATCACTGGCCTTGCCACAGTCCTACTAACACAAGGCTTTAGCTGTGCTGGTTTTGTAGGTCCATCTCCGTGCTTTAAGAAGGTGATAATTTACTACATTTTTCATTAAAGAGAATTCACTCTTGAGTGCTAGCAACTCCTGCTTTAACATTTCAGAAACAAGCAGCCTCTGCACTTTAATCCATTCCTGGACAAGGTGCAGTCTGCCACCAACAAAGTTACGTGATTGACAGCACAGCCAGTTGCCTTTGTGCTCCAGCTCAAATGTGCTCCCTTCTGAACTTTAACCATTGCTTCCAACTTCGAAGCCAGAACAGAAGGGCTTGGTGATGCTAGCAGGTAGCACATTATACCAACAGTGTCCATTGAAGTTAGAGCTGAAAAAATCACCTCCCATCACAGACCTGGAGTGAATTCTCCATAACCCTGAACTCCCGTCTCCGTAACCTCAGCACTGTTACCCCAACCAGTCGCTTCTGCACACCACGGTCCCCATCCTGTCTGCAGGAGGATTAACACACTGCACTTACACCAGAGTAACTTCATCCTGTAAAGCAGTTTTATAGACATCAGCAGCTCTGGTGTGACTGCACATCCACAATAGGAGCTTGCAGTGATTTAACTACCGGAGGTTCCAAACTATTCTTTAATTTAACCACAGCTTCCAAGTTTAAAGTAGAGAGCAAAGTCATGGTGGCAATGGCAGAACAGTGCTTGTCAGGCAGCCCTAAATCTGCAATGCATTAACCGTGGTTGGAGAGAGCCTGTTTATTAATTCATAGCATAGGTTCACAGAGTTATTGTGTATTAATCTATTAAGACGTAGAGTCACTGGTCTAAACTTCAAGGAGCGTGGGATCAGCTAGAGAGCAAGTCCAGTACCTAAGGCAGGGATGAAAATGAGAAGCTTAAATTTGAGCAAATTTGGGTCAACTTTGGTGGAGGTACACACGCTTTGGCACTGCTGCTTTACTCTGGTTTAGATCAGCAGCAGCAGAGCCAAAACTTTGCAGAGGTTTTTCAGACATTTAGTCTCCCTTTAGTCATGGATCGTTATCATAGGTATTAACACTGAAATAGGATAATGAAGTTATGAAAGGCCAGCTCAAGTTATCTGCCGTCCATAATGCGCTCCATCAGATGAGCCAAAGTGACAGGACAGAGCCTCAGAGCACTTCATGCATTATGGATCGCTGCTTGCATCTCGCAGGCACTGCATTCTTACATCACTGCTTTACAGGAGGCATGAGACAGGAACTAATGTATGCGTGTCTTAGCACAGTATGTAATGCAGTGAAGTCCTGACCTTGTTCAAAGTTACTAAGTGCTATTAATATATATAATGGAAATAAATATTAGCCTTGCTTTGCAGATCGAGCAACCTGAGACACAAGGCCCCTAAGCGATTTGTCAGGACCAACAGGGTGCCAGGTATCCTGACAATTTCTTTTATTCTAAGCACCAGACTAGTTCATTCCCATCCATCCTAGCGCTCCTGCAGGGAGGAGGAGAGGAAGAAAAAAAAAAAAAAAAAAAAAAAAAGCATCCCCTCTAAAAATGCTCCTGCTTTATCAGCAAAAAGAGGGTGATAACAAAACCAGCTCAGGCCAGACAAAAGCTAATTGAAGCATATGGGCTCAAGCAGATACTTAGAAGCACAGCCTTAAAATAGCCCAGCAGGACTAAGGGATGAATCTTCTTCGAGCACTGCAACAAGGAACTGGCAGTCAGCAGTAAGGCTTGAAATGAAGCACGATAAAGCATTTCCAGGCAGGTCAGGCACCTGCTTCGGACTTTCTGAAAGGACAATGTGGTCCACTGTGCTGAAAGCAGCAGAGGCAAAGAGAACATATCCCTAAATCACTCTCCTACATGAGATGGCTGCCTGAACTTTCCAGTGGGCACTCTGAGTCCTACCATAGCCTTGCCTTAGAGCCAGCCTCAAATATATGTATGAGATCATGGGTATGGAGGTGCTATTGATGCTGCACTGAAGTGACCTTCTCTAGAACTTTGAATTTAAATGGAAAACACCATAGGCAACCAGACAAGAATTTGACACACTGCCTGGAGAGAGAACAGACTGTTTCAGTGTGCGCAAGAGGAATGCTGTATGGCAGTAAGTAATAGGTAGCATCCATTAGGCAGGATCTCTTTGGACACAGAGCTGGGGGATAAGTTTTCAGTGTGACATTGAATTCTTCAGACACTGTAGTAGGCTTAGCATCTTTAAAGGAAATTTGCTCAGAGGAATATAAGCCATTTCCAAGCATGAACAGAGTACATTAAAGCACTGACTCAGGCTTTGATTCAGAAAAGCACTTAAGCACCCTTCTTGTAAAGGGATACTTTTCGGTGCTCGGACCTTGGAAGGGAAGGTGTATTGTGGTCTCTTTGGCTCAATGCCACACATCAGGGCATAAAATAAAGCTCAAACTAATACAATTAAGGAGGAATCCTTCACAGTGGACATACTTAATCCATTACTGCATGCTGCAGCAGTTCTTGCACCTAGGACTGGCCATTCCCAGGAGCAGCACACTGATTAGACAGGAGAATGACCTGTTTTGATGAAGGCATTGTCTGAGATATTTAATAAAATACTTTTGCTTTGTTCTGTGAATTTGAAAGTGATGACACTGTTCTTCAGCTGCGATAGGCTTGCATGTGTTTATAATCTGTCACAAGGAACACTGCACATGAAAACAACTTCCATGGGCCAGCGAGCTTCTTGCCACAGCACTGATGCGCAGGAGCCTCAGGGGACCGAATTTTGCATGTGAGAGCAGCGGTGTGGGAGGGGGAAACACACAGGTAGAAAAGGCTTGACTTCATAAAGAAAATGTCTGGACTTGAAGAAGGAAAATAAGCAAACCAGAAAGGGGAGGAGGACCAAACACCACACTATTTCACAGCTGGCTGAATGGTTTTGGGAAAGAGATTAAAAAGAATCTCACCAAAATTTATCTTTTTTAAATTGTGCCAAAACTTCAAAATAAATAAATAACTACAACAACCTTTTGATGCTATTCATCTTTACCATGAAAACATCACTGATATTGATACCAAAGACTCTAAATCACAGACTCATTCATCTTGCAAGCAGCATTCATTTGTAATTCTACAGCATTTTATTTCATGATGCACTAGTAAGTGTTTGGTAGTGCATTTTGCAATAATAATAAACTAAAAGCAACATGAGACTAAACTAAAAGCAACTGTAACTTGGCTGTTAAATCTTTTCTTGAAAATGCTGTGAGCTTGCCAGAATATTTGGTGAGAGATGTCAGGCTTGCAAATTGACATAGAAAGAATTAACCAGGTTCTATTATATACTGCAGACTTTGCTTGTAGCTATTCCTTATGATCCATCTTCCTAACTTTTTGCAAATGTTTTTACTATAAATATTATTGCCATAATACTCTTACTGTGGGACACCTATAGTTTTAGTTCAAATCCCAGACTGGATTAGATCCTCATCTTTCATGCTGTAGACACAACTTTTGCACGTACCTTCAAACTACTACGTAGATTTAGAGATATTATTCAGTGCAAGAAAATACAATGGGTAAGACAGGAGAATTGCTTCCTTTTAGATGAGAAAACTGATCTTCGGTGTCATGGCCAGGTTACATCAGGAGTTAACAGCGGAATTAGTTATTCCTATTTCAGTCCCTTAATGACGCAATCATCCTTCTTGCCAGTTAGCTCTCCTTATAATTACAGTGTACAATGACGCATGTTTTAAGAGTACAGACAAGCACAGAGCTAATATCATGTGAAGTGATCTGCTGAGTAACTGCATCAGCTCTCTCGAAGGCAGTCCATCTAGGGATGTACTCAGAAGTGCATGGCCAGGCTCGGTGTAGGTGAACAACCAGCAGAACTCCTAAAAGGTATTTGCAGCCTAATCCATGCAGCTTCCTTCCCGGTCACAGCTCCCCAGGAAGCAGATAAAACCCTCTCTGAAGGGTGACATGGGTAGTGCAGCACTTCCCCTTGGAGCACTGGTGTAAAGTCAATGGATATTTTTCCACTGAAATTAAGAAATTCATATTTAACCATGTCCTGGAAAGCGTTCAGAATGAGCTTGCTCATCTGTCATCACGAGCTGATCTGCCTCTCTGGCTCATTTCACATCTCTGTCTTCATACTTGTGTGACTGAAATTGCTTCTGGCCCTGGCTGCAGGAGGAGGACAGTTTGGCTTTGAGTTCCTTATGCTCCATCCCCTGCTTTTGAGCATACATGAAAAGAGAGAGCAGCACAGCCAAAAGCGATGCACTGTTCTGTGAGCAGGGGGACCTTCTTACACTAGTGAGAACATGCCTAGGCACAATCTACCTGCTGGCAAGAAGCATCAGCTTAACAGTTTTTCCAAAGTCAAGAAAACAGGTAATCCTTACTGTCGACATCGGCCTTCAGCTTCCTGAAATACTGTGCAAAAATATTAGCACTAATTTTTTAGATGTTGGAGCAGAACAAGGGTTGGCTAGACAACATCTTGAACTCCTTTCCATCCCCCCAGTGCGAGGACTGCACGCCACAGAAAATGGCTCAAGCTCTTACCCTCACTGCCCTCTGATACTTTCTTCAGCCTCCAGACACAGACCTCCTTGCAACTTAAATTTACAGCTCCTTGTCCTATTCTTCTCCACGGATAACACTTTTGCCTTGCAAACACAAGACTTCTGCGCATTTGAAGACTTATATCCCCTCTTGCTCTTTTCATCTCAAATGGAATGAGTTTAGTTGTTTGGGATTTCCACAGCAGCCACAAATTCTCTTTGACCACCCTGCTGACTCCTAACCCAGCTTAACTGGGAAAACTGCAAAGAAAACTTTTCATAGCATTGCCGTGTTATTAAGGGCTTGTCTTTTAAGGGCAATGTATTTGTTGTCACTCAAGATGCTGCCAAGGGTCTCTGCAGAACAGTTTCTTTCTGACTGAACTTTAAAAAAAATTCTTCATTTTTCCCAGTTGGTCACCTGATGATTAATGGCTATTTGTCTCCTTCTGTAAACACAATGAGCAAACATTCATTGGCAGTTACTGGAACTACTTGATGTGCAGAAAACAAGAGATCACAGTATTGCTAGAGGATGTAGATACCATAATAAAGGCTGAGCCAAAATCTATTGAGTGCTGCAGGAACACAGGGAAAGGAAAGTTCCTTACTAAAAGATCCAAACGAGATACCCGAGTCAGAAAAGACAGGATATATAAATATCACCATTATTGCCATTTTACAAGTGAAGAATGGAATATAGAAGTGTAACACTTAAAAGGCAAGCAGGGTATCAGGCAATTTCCTAAAAGGATCTCAGCCTCAATGAGTTGCTCCAGAGGTCTGCGGAGTCTCAGATCAACACTTCAGCCGTGCTCCTCACAACCATTTACCACTCCAAGGGAAAATCTGTTTCATACTTCATGAAAAAACCTCTATTTTCAAAGACCAGAGGGGCTGTGAAGGCCATAAAGTATATGAAGACTACAATGATGACAACATGCTTTTGAAGCAGTGAAAGGTATGAAGGCCATCTTGGGAAAGACCTGAGCGAGGATCATGCCCCTTGTGTCAAAGAAAACTCTTGGTTTACCTGCCAATTCTCATGTCCCCAGTTATTTGTACTTTCCAAACCTCTGCAAAACAAGTCCAGAGTTTCATTATTTATTTATTTGGGATGCTGCGTGTCACAGTGACACATTGAGAAACTGGCATCTGCAATTTTCACATGTCAGAGTGACTGTAACTTGAACTGACAAAATAAATTGCAGTTCACACACTCCCACTGACTTTGTTATGTCCCTGAAGCCCTAGGCCTATTTTTTCAATTAAGATCCCCCCTTCTGCCATCCCCCCTCTTCCTACTGCAGAAGCACAATGAGCAGTGGGCAGGAGGGAACGTGACTTCCACAGCTGGCAGCAGTTGACTGGGAAAGGCAATGGCATTTCTGATACAGAGAGCAAGTAATTCTCCTTGGCTTTTTAGGAAAAGGGACACGTCCTTATTCAATCAACTACTGCCACCAAACCTTTCAGAGTGCACCACGTCCAGGTGTGCAAAGGATGACAGGCTTGTATCGGCTTTGCTTTAGTATTTTGGCTCTCAACTTTGTGAAAGGAGTTGGGTACTTCTACCAGGATACATCAGTTCTCAATTAAAATCAATGGAAGATTTCTTAATCAGGAGATTTACTTGATCTCCTGGTCAAGGGAATGCCAGACGTCTGGGCAAGTAAGAAACTATATTAATCTCCCTGAAGCTGAAATGAGCATGCCATATGCTGAAAGGGTGGGCAATGAAATTTTACACATGGGAATATCTCATCCACTGCATTGCCCAGCATGGGAAAATACTTTTAAATAGCTGACAGCCCCCCTAAGTTTGTGCTCTCCCAGCTCTCCTTTGCCCCATTCCACGTCAGTAAGCCTGAGCCATCACCTCACTTCCGACTGCGACCTTCCTTCTTTCTTGTCCTGTCACCATGGGCATGGAAAACATTCCCTTCCCTTCTCTGCAGTGGCGCAAGCCAAATAAAGCAAGCAGCAACTATTTCAAGCAGTAGAACTAGTACAGCTCATGAGGCAATGCTGCCTGACTTTCTTAGTCCTGTGACAATTATACCTTGCCTGAGCCCCTGACTTGGATTCCACGTCGTCTTCATTTGGTAAAATGCATCACATACTCCTAGGTGCTACCGAAGGAAAACATATTTTGTTTAACAGTCCAGGTTGACCCAAGTTGTTCCTTCATTTTGTAATCCTTTCCATCTATTTGAGCTGTATTTGGAGCAACAAAACCACATGTGGCTTGCATGACATTTAATTGCAAGTACTTCACACACTTCTAAATTCCTTCCTTTCGTGTGCAGCACTACATATTTAGTCAAGGACGTGTTGGGGAAGGTCAGTAGGAGGGGAGAGAGGGAAGAGAAAACCATCTTCTAATGCATTGGCCATTCCAGAAAGAGCACTGCTCAACCACAAGAGCTAGTCATATGTATGAACAATTCTATATTCCTGCTGGCAGAGCTGCAGGGGTGAACTCAGTTATCTAACGACTGCACTTACCAGGCAGTCATCAGCTCGGGGATGTATCTGAGTGTCTCGTGGCCTAGGAAGTTATGAGAACACAACATAATTGGATTACAAATGGGGTTATTTGGAGGCTTCAAGGTTTGTGGGAGTGACTACCTCACCAAAAATTCTCCTCCTGGGCTACGAGACTACAAAGAACAACACGGTTCTGCCTGTCCCAGATGAGCTGTGAACAGTACAGCCATGAAGGGAGTGAGGGAAGGAAAGAAGAAGGGAGCCCAAAGTCTCTGTAGAAAGGCACTCTAAAGCAGTGGAATATAAAGTACAAAACTAATTAGTGGTATTTAGCTAATGCAATTATTCAGTCAAGTATATGAGAATAGTTATTGTGTTTCCTAATTGAATGATATGGTCAAAAACACAGTAAAGAACAACAGAATCCATGTTCCTCCACAGCCGTGCCCACACCTCAGTACAGCTCAGTTTCCAGCTGAGGAGTACTTGCTTTTCATCTTCAGCTCAGCTATCACCCCAAGATTTCTGTGCTGTCCACTCTCCTGGTTAGCTTTTTAGGGGCTGGTCAGGAGCCTGGAAACTTGCTTCTATTTCACTCCTATGTTTAAATGTACTGGGCAGGGCAGAGGATGCTGAAGTAAAATGGGAATAATTCCTTTCTACAGCAGATTTCAAACTTACACTTGGTCCAAAATATTCAACCCCCCCCTCTGCATTCCCCTAGAACATAGATATTAACCTCAGAGTAGCTCCTCTCCATACCCCTTAATCTCACGTTCCCAGAACCTGCTTCTACCCAAAGAGAGCTGCTTACACGCTCCTCTAAATCCCACTCCTGGATGCTCTCACAGCCAGATGTGTCCACACACATATGGATCTGCTCTGGTCTGATTCTGCCCTAATTTCCACAAGACAAAATGGGAATAAAGCCTTTTCAGTCAACTGAATCTTGCACAGAAAAAGATGAGCATTAAGAATGATGTGTTCTGCTCTCCAAAGACATTAAGCACGAACTCTCTAACAGCAGATAAATTGGGTGTTTAACAGGGAGAAGAGTGCATGAGCAGAGACAACTCTGAAGTGTCAACGGGAGCTCAGCACCCCTTGGGCATAGATGCCCACAACTCCTGGCATCATTTCAAGCCATGGAAATGAAACTTTCTTCTTAAGAGGGCATCGGCAGGGCCTTTGAGACTTTTGGTTTCATGCTAAGGAAATCAAGGGTAGCAGTTGCTCTGTCTTTAACCCTGAAGTCAATCTACTGAAAACAGAAATTAGTAGCTTGACAGCTGATGAGAGTGCATTCCTCTGCATTTACACAGCAGGTAGAACAAAAATAGCAATAGTATAAACTTCTTCCCATTGAGTCACTGCTCCTCAGCACCCTCCTGCCAAACACCTGTGGGCTCTCCCTGTGATGAGCAAGGCTTCTCTAAGCTTTCATCCACCCCCTGGCAGGGATGGTGGATCTGTCAGGGGTCTACAAAGAAGAACCAGAGGAACAAAAAAAGCCCAGGGTGAATGCACACAAACCTCCATATGGGCAGCTCGAGGCTCTAGAAAATTTCCTTAGAGCTTTTGGGGTCAGTGTACCACTGTTTACTTACCCACTACTCCCTGAAGCACACAAAAAAACAACCTCTCTTTCCTCTAAAGCCCTTGCTCCTGTAAGACAGTGTGAACTGCAAACACACAATACTGAGAAACCTAAACAAATCTCCTCTTCAGGACTTTCCAAGAAAGAGTGGTCCAATTCACGCAATTTCACTATTACTACAGCCGCTGTGTTTCGAAAATGTGCTTAGGTGTTGGCAGCCATCTCAGCTCTTTGTAGTTTGTCAGCAGGTTAAAGATTTGAAGACCAAATTGAACCTTTCAAAGTCGATGACATTCCAGATGAAGGCCTTTGCATCTGAACTCAGCACACACTAGAAACATTTCAAGGAAAAAAATGATTTGTCAAAAACAAACATTTTTCAGAGGTATATGTGTATCAGCAAAGGCACAGAGTTTCCTCCTGCCCTCTAATTCAAACTAAGCAGCAGTAGCTGAGTGATTACAATACTCAGATTTGTGCAGGTTGAAGACCTGTCTTGCTTTAAAGAAAGCACACAAATTTAAGTACTTGCCATGGGATGTGAATGCTCTGACAACCAGCAAACACAGCTTATTGGGCTGGAGAGCCCGGGGAAATAGCAAAATCCCTTCCAGGGAATAGAAGAAGTAAGGCAAAAAAAAAAAAAAAAAAAAAGAGAGAGAGAGAGAAAGAGAGAAATCTAGTTTGCAATTTTGTTCTCTAGCCAGCTACATGTTTGAACCTCTGTGTCACCAGGCTAGACCTTGTGCTGTTCAGCAGGAGGACGGTGCTCCCATTAAGAGAGGGTTCAGTAAGAACTCAGCAGGGCTGAGACGGCCCCAAGGAGCTGATCAGTAAGCAGCGACATGCACAAGAGAGATCCGGTCTTTACTAGACTATATCTACCAAACAGCCTCACATATATTTTTCCAAGGTAAAGGAATTTTTGTTTTTCCACCCTCATACAGTCCCAATTTTTTGTCCATCTCCTCTGGAATATTAACGACAGCCATCACTACAATATAGGTCTCTATTCTGGAGAGCTGGGCTTGTGTCCACTGGTCTCCAGAGATCCTGTTAGAGCATATTATTCCTTCCCCCACTTTTCTTCTGGAGCAGAACTGATTGAAGAGTGAAAGAGAATTTCAAGGTGAATAAAAACCCTGTGTTAAGCATGAGGTTATACACAGGGGTTGTAGTATCACAGCAGCCTTGGAAATGCCCACGAATCCCCAAAGCTTTGATTTCAGCATTAAGTAATGCTGGCCTGAACATTCATCCGGAAATGTGCACTGCACAGATTTTTTTACGTCTAACTTTTCTTTTTCAAAAGGTTCGCTTCTCCCTTCAGGTTGTGAGACTAAAAAAAAATGCCAAGAACATCAGATTCACTATTCGGGTCAGTCCAGTAATACATCTCTTCTGGCACCCTGCTGACAGATGAGTCGAGCCAGCACCAGCTGCTCCCGCGGTAAATACGAAACTCTGCAGTAGGCAGTTATGAAATAACCTTGGTAAGAGGAAGTTTCTTCCTAGCCTTATCCTAACCCCTATTATTTAGTAGTTGGCTTACACCCAGAAGCACATAGCACCCAGGCGGATGCATAGACCCTTTTCTAAATTATCCTAACATAATTAGATGTTCTCATTAGCTTTACATACTTCTGCCGTGGTCAGTCATCCCATAAATCAAAATGCCAGCTGTTTATTTACATGTCAGGGGCAGAATATTCACAATATTTAACAAATACTTGATGTTTATACTCCATCAGGCCTCCCAGTCCAAGTCTGACCATGTTTTGCACACAGCAAGAAGCAGTTTCTGCTAGAGCAGGAAAATAAACCGGCCACTCTGAATTCCAGAGCAGCATCGCCCCTGCTGAGAAAAGAGGCAGGTGAATATTTTGGGCAAGGGTAGCTGCAAAGACAAGCAACTGGAGCAGGATTGGTGTTTCCCATACTTCCTGGACTGACAAGATTTCTGTACACCTTCGTGGCCACCTCGCCATGGTCTTGCGGATCATGGAGGAAATTAGTTTCACAGCCTGGGATGGCCGAGCTATGGGAGAGGCTCCACTCACCACAATAACCTCAAGGCAGATACTCACGGAAAACAAAGATAAGTTTATGGACAACTGGTCAAGCAAACATGGCTGAAGACACTAGGAATATTTTAAATAAATGTTTCTGAAAAAAGATGGTTACAGAAGAAATCAGACATCCAAAATATTAAGATCTCCTATGCATGTGTGTGTGTATCTGTATGTATGTGCCCTGGCTTTCCCATCCAGGTGAAAATAGTCTAAGCAAAACCTCAGGATGTTTTTCTCCACTGTCACGTACGTGTTAATGCTGATGAAAACTTCTCGTTGCTTTCCTCCTTCTCAGAAAAGAGTTAGGACAAGGGTATTTCTCTTGCCTGGGGAAATACACTGTGATTAATCTTCCATTTATCTGCAAAACTCATAACAAACACTTTTAGCAGCTTTTGAGCAAAAGCTAGCCTTTTCTGTGTAATCTGTCTTTCATTTCTGTTCCAAACCAAAGGCAAAAATAAAACTATTTTCACTTTCTTCTCCCCAAAAGATAAGATTTTCCTTTGCTGGCCTGGTGCTCCCCCACTCCATTTAGCACTTGTTTCCACTGCTGGGGAGATCTGTCTTTCAGCAGAGCTACTTTTCCTGGTTTACATGGAAAGTATATACAAAGGCAATGAGCGCTGATAAGAACGGTTAGGACAAGAAAGGATTCACTCAAATCTCCCAAATGCTTTCTTACTTCATCTGGACTCAGCAGAGAAGCAAACACCTTTGAAAGCCCTGCTCCATATCTTCCCACCCCTAACATAAAAGACAGAACCCTAAATCACAGTAAAAGCTGGAAAGTCCAGGGAAAATCCAGATACAGCACACTCAATTCACCTTCCTCGTTATAAGCAAACAAATAACATGTAAGGCTTTGTTTAGCTTCCAACCTTTGCTTGAGGGTTTAGCTTCATTTCCTACTGCCTACAATCCCTTCAGAGTGCCCAAAGTTTATCCAAATTTGAATCTGCTCAGAAATCAAGGGAGATGTGACTGGGGGAGGGCAGAAAAGGAGAAGAAAGAAACAAGCTTTCTTCAGGATCCAAACATGCAAGCTGAAACAAAAGAGCCTGCGAGGTGACACCATCACCTTTCTCACAGCTCAAAGAACTACCTTACATCCCAAAGGCAGGAGGGGAGCAAAGCAGCAGCTCTGAACAGCTCAAATGTATTTGCAGATGCTGAACCAGTTGAAACTGTTTGTATATATTATGATCGTAATATAGCAAATGTCATGCTTGCTCCCTCAAAAGTGGAGGCCTGTGAATTGAAAGAAAAATCCTCCTTGCACCTCCGGGTCCTACAAACAATTTCAGGGTGGCAGTACAGTTTTATTTTCCAGGTCTCCCACCTTCCTCAATTCACTGAACAACAAGAGATGTTTTCCCTTTAATCTGCAATGCCACCTTGTGGCTATAAACAATGAGAACATTTGAAAGACATCAACATTTAAAACAAAATTCTAGGTCACTTTGACCAGGGATGAAAACACCACATCTGGAACAGAAACACCTGCTGCAGAAGGACAGGGGTCATCTGTAGATGCCTGCATTTTCTTGAAGCTGGTGCCTGATCTGCATGGGCTTCTGCTGTCCAAATTCGTAGTGTAATACAGACAAATAATTCATTGCACAGGTCCATTAGTTCCAGTGGCAGCTAATTTCATTGTCCCGTGACCCTGTGCACTGCCAGGAGGCAGGTGGACAGACTGTCTCCCTGGAAGAGGGATGGAGCTTTCTCCAGATCCTTTCTTTCTTATTTCCTGTGAACCTCTCATGTCAGATGTCCAGCGCAGCAGCAGCTGAAGCCCACACCCAGGTTTAAGCTAAGGCACAACGCTCCCAGCCCAGAGCAGACATCTTCTACAAGCATCTGGAGATGGCCTGAACACCTCCAGCATGTGCTGATACCTTCCAACTTGCACGTTCATCGCTTCTAACAGCGGGGCTCCCTCCCACCAACAGAGGATATCCCACCTGCATAAGCAGCAGTCACAGACACAGCTTTCAGCTGCAGGCTACAAAATGCCTCAAGCTCCTCTCCTCACAGCCCTCCTAGGTGCAGGCTGTGCCCACAGCCCAGGTGGGCTCTGGCTTCCTCCCATTCCCTTTGAGACAGGCTTAGGGACACCCATTTCTTTAGGGATGTGTGCCTTCCTAAATAGCTCCTTCAATCCAAGATGGAAACGTCCACAATCTGTACCTTCCTGTACTACGCTGAGATCCCTCTGGACTGGAAAACCTGGCTAAATTCAGGTTGGTCACTGTTAACCTGAAGCAGGTCTCAGTATCTAAAAGCCTAGCACGATCAGCAGATTTTGGCTGAAGACCTCAAAGACTTGAAATAATTTAGCACGTCTCAAAGTCCCCCTTTGAGCAGACAAGTATTCTTCCCATCTCACAGCTGGCAGGCCAAGGCACACAAATACTAAACCCTTCTGGGTAGGGAGTAGCTGCCCTGCTATGCACAAAAATTATTGTATTTTTAAGCTTTAAAATACGATTCTCTCAGGCAAATTAGGAGCAGCTGTCCCTCCCTGGGACAAGTTGGCTTCTCACAAATATTTGGCATTTATCATGCTCTTGTCCTTCGGCCACTGGGCTTGGTTTGCAATTAGGCCTGATTTTAAGACTGAAAAACCAGGCGATTGCTTTGGGTTGCTGGGGCAGGAGAGGTAGCGCACACTGAGGCATTTGCAGAAGCCAGATGGAGTGGCTCCCACCTCGATTTCACCCCAGATCCCAGGCCAGTGGTGTTTTCACTGCCTATTCCTGGCATCCTGTGGAAGGATGCCTCAGGGAAGAAGCCAGAACAGACCACATACACACACACACCTCACCCAACAAGGGCCTGCCTTCACCTGCTTTCAACAAGGCACACATGAATCACCTGCAGAAGGGTTCCCTTCTCCTTGGGGGGCAATCTGCAAGTTAACTTGTGGGACTGAGCATGAAGAAATCTCTCCTCATGTTCTGCTATCAACTCTATGGAGCCAACAGAAGACAAGATAGCACTAAATACTGGCCTAGATTGATCCCACCATACTTCATGCATTTACAGAAGCCTTTAAGTAGGAAGTCCAGGAGGTAAAGCCTAAGGTAAGCCTTGTAGATCCCCACTCCAATCAATAAAAAGAAAATAGCCCTCCTGAAAGTAATTAAGATCTTAGACGGGCTAAGACAATGTTTCCATAACTTACATATGATGTCACTGAGATGCTGCCAAAGACCATCAGTCTTGATTCATAAATCTGCTGCTGCTTCTGCATCCACAAGACCCATTGCCATGTTGCACAAAGAAATTAGATAGCTTTGATGAGATTTTTGGCATGTTATTCTTATACTTGTTATCTCATAGGTGTTTAAAAAGGGTTGTTATATAACTTGTTCATACACTTTTCCAGAAATTGATGTTAAGTTGGTGGATCTGCAGCTGCACAACTCTTCCTTTTTCTTTATTTCAGAACACTCACTAGACTAGCCTTTTTCCCAGGCTTCTGAGTCTCTCCATTGTAAGTTAACCCCACTTTCAGCACTGAAATATCTTGGTTTTTAAGTGTTCTAAAATTAAATTATTAATTCCAACCTATTTGAAAACACCTAAATTATCCAAGTTGGCCCTCGCCCCTTTTCACAGATGTAGGTTGGGACCTTGCTGCTTTACAACTATTCCTAATTACAGAAATCATGTAATTAGCGTTGAACTTCATATGAAGAAGAGACATTAAACAATTATCTTCAGTGTTGATGTATGTTGATAGCTTTCTTTCCCCATTGTACAACAGGACAGCCGCTTGTAACAGTGATACGGAATGATATCTAGTTTCTGCCAATGGCTCTTAAATTATCTCTTTATTTAGTTCTTTGGCCTTTCTGATTTTGTCTGTGCTCCCACTACACTTGTGTTCTCATTCTTGGGAGCCTGACCTAGTTTCCTTTTTGCATGTTTCTTTCTTGCATTTGAGGTCGATGATGAACTCATGATTAAACCAATTTAGTCTCCTACTACACTTTCTGAATGGGATAGCTTGAACATGTGGCCTTATGACTCCCTACAGGTCTGCCAGCTTTTCCCTTTGCCCAGTCTCTCAGGTGATCTTTTCTCCCAATTCTTAGAGTACTAATCAAGTTAGCTTGCTTTCCTGAATGCTTTTCTTTTAATTTTATTTTATGCTGTGATTTTTCACTAATTAAAATTACCCACTTTGTCTTTAAACCCCCATGTAAAGGGCACATAATTTTTCAATAAACGTTTTATCAGGACTTTATTTACATTTACATATAATATATGCTTAATAAAAAGCAGCGAGTAGAAGAATAACACTGGCTGTTCATCAACAATAAGAACAGATTCTATAGACGCCCAAGTACTTCAGTTTACCATTAGATTATACTGTACAAACACAGTATTTGCCAAATCCATTAGTTAGGCAGTATGAATTGAACAAATAGCTTCAAGTTGACAATGTGTAGTGTTTTGGCTAGAAGAGATGTCTACCCAGAAAAGTAATCATTTATGCATCTAACTCAGTGCAATTTTGAACACTGGTGTTTGAAGCAAACTGTGCAAGCACAGAGGGGAAAAATCCTAAGTAATTGATCTAATTAATCAATTTACCAATGCTGGTTTTGCTGAGCGTCTTAACTGGAGGTGCGGTGAATTTTAACGATGCATGTAGTGCACATTTGTTCACCTTCAGGATACAATGAAAACATAGATCTCCATCCACAGCAGTGAAAAAAGCCAGAAACATGAATAAATGATTCTGTACCACGTTCTCACCTTGTGAATTGAAACTAAAGCATGGCCTTTCGCAAACTATTCAGTGTCAATTAAAAACTGAAACACGAGGATCCACGTTACTGGTCTCGCTTGAGTGCTTATTACCTTGTCATCCTGCTATAAAGCAAATAATCTCATGAGCTGTAACGTATTCAGTAATCACACGCTACCTGGAACCTGCCATAATGCTGTAAAGAAAAAAAAAAAGAAAAAAAAAAAAAAAACACGAAAAACACGAAAGAAAATAAAAGAAAACCAAAGCTGGGTGAATTCTAGCAAACAAGGCAGGGATTAGGGACGCTGTGGTCTCAACGTGGCCCTCTCTGCCCCCTCAATTTTCCTCCCCACTGGTCTCCCAGGCATTCACCCCCTCCTGGTGCTGAAGCATTTGCCTCTCCAAGAAAGGAACACTTTACCTCTCCAGGAATTAATAATCAGCAAGATGCTGATTTTAGATATTTCTCATTTACTGTGATTTTAGGCCTAACTCCCAGGTTGAGTTCCCAGTTTTTTGAGACCCTGAATTAAAAGACAGCGAACAACCCGTTCTTCCTCTACCTCCTGGTCTCCACTCCTACCCTTCTGACTTAACAAGTGGGCTGATTGCCACAAGCTAACTTCACAAATAAAAACATCGCTTCCACGTGGTATTTTCATGTTTTCCCTGCTTTCTGACAGAACGCCCTCACACCTTATTCATGGTTTCATCACCTCTGGTCATATCACCCTTGTCTTCTTTTTCCTTAGGGAGAGGGGCAGCCAGTTATCATCCCCAGGTTTGGTGGAGCCCCAGACAAGGATCCAGCTTCACAATTTAGGTAGCCTGTGTCACCACCGAACTGGAAGATTTCCCATCTTCCTGCAATGCACTTCAACGGCTTAATAGTTCAGGTGGAAAATATCACAGAAGCAGGAAGAGCAACTGCTTTTTCTCACTCATTCTGTGATTAAGTGTGGGTGCCAAATCCTGGACAAATAAACGAGGTCTTTGGATAAAGAAAAATGGAGGGCCACTCAGCTTGGCTGAAATACAGATGTTGTCAATGGAACATCGAAAAAGTTCATCTGGGGATAATATACAAAAGTCTGTGCACTTCACAGTCACTGAACGTCCTTTAGCCTCCCAGAAGAGGTCAAGATGAGATCGACAAATAATGCCATTCCAGCAAATGAGTGTGTGTATTTTTCCCCGTGTTCTGTTGTTGTTGGGTTTTTATTTTTTTTTAAAGGAGAAAAAAAAAAAAGGTTTGGATCAAGCTAGTAAGCTCTCTTGTGCTTAGTACCGCTATGCCCCTATTCATGCAAAGCTTGATTGGACTCAGCCTCCCAGAGACACCTGAAGGGGATGCTGAGATAAGACTGCCTTGCCATCCCCCTGCCTCCCTTACAGTGAAATACAGAGGAAAACGAAGCATTAATTTTGAAACCTTCAGGAGAATGAAGCAGAATAGATTCACTTGTCAGTAATGTCCGTACTGATTAATATAAATGCATGTGGTAGCTGATATCACAGAGCACTATGTGGATTTATTTACATAATTATTTGAGAACTCACCCTCCTCCTTGACTTTGATGCTTGGTACATATTTATTTACACAACACTGCACTGCCAAACAAGCCAAATGCTTTCCAGAAAGACATCAGAAGAATTACAATTGTTTGAACAGTGGTTATTTCAGGATGATAAAAAACAAACTCGACTCAAATCCATTTAGCAACTGAAGCGCTTTCCCCAGATCACAAACAACGCTGTCGCTGTCCTTGCGTGGTCACTGACCTTGAGTGGCTCTGCAGTCACTGACACCGCTCGGGAGGAGCTGTCACAGGTAGAGCTCAGGAAGAAGACAGCCACGGTGCTAGCAGTGACGTGAAGGGGGGGCTACGGACAAACCCTGACTCCAGCAGGGGTTACGGATGTGCAGGAAAGGATGAGAGATGTTCCCTCACATTACAGAGGATAAAGAGATGAGATAAAGAGATGCAGGCTGCCTGGCTCACGTGAGCATGTCCTTACCACAGCTGATTTGCAGACATTCAGGACCCAACCAGGTGTACCCAAACCCTGATTTCCATCGGTGCTCAGGGAGCTGCGAGTCACCCACTGGGCTCCTGCTACCCTGACAGCCATCACTGAAAGCTTTTGGGGCTTGGCACCTTAAGCAAGTCATCCCACAAGCATCCCCTACCAATGAGGGGTCACAGCATACCCTGAGCACCCCAACATCCCTCACTAACGAGGGACGCAGCACACCCTGTACATCCTCCAGCACAACTCGGTGCCCTTGCTGTGCATGCAGCACACACCCCAATGGGCCACAACACCACTTGAGCACCACGTCAAGCCTGGGCCCCTCCTTGCCAACCAAAATGGGATGGGTGAAGCTCACAGGGCTTCTGTCCAGACATTGTGACCACCACCCTATCGCGTCCCTGTCGTGAGGCAGTGAGAGCAGCAGCTAGCCCAGCGGTCACCTGATAAGTCACTATTTTTATAACTTTTCTCATTAGTTTGCTAAAAAAATAAAAACTACTCTCAGATGTTGAATCAAGCAGAGGAAAACAAATGTTAGCTAAACTTTCCAGAGCTTCGAAAGGTATCAGTTGGAGTTTTTGGCAGGAAAGGCTCTGGTTTTACATTCATCTGGACACAACATGTTTTTTTTCCAGATCCTAATTGATCACTAGAGTTACTCAGCACACAAACAATGCCTGTTGTTTTGGAGCTGATTTCTCAACCTATTATGTGTATTCCTGTTTACAAACAGTGGCTGCAGCATGCAGAAAATCTGCAGGGGACTTGACTGCACCCACTTAACTCTTATGCCTGCCTGCATGCAGGCAACCCTGAAGAAATTTTCCATGTCCACACTGAGTGTCTGCAGCAGAAGCAGAAACCAAACTCAAAATACCCCAATTGCTGTTCCCCAAATGGCATCAGGTTTCTGTGGGGGGTAAGTGGAGGAAGGAGCTAAGGCGAGGAGGGGAGGTAATACTGCAGTGCTTTCAGTAATCATAACTTCATTGTCATAACAACAGGAGATAGCAACATGTGTTTTAAACATGTTCCTCAGTTTACATTCTGGAGCATACGTGACTCCCAGCGTGCTCCTCTGGGGACGAGACAACCAAGCAGGAGACATCAAGAAACACAACCTGGAGCTAGAGAGACGTTAAGCAGCAGGGAACAGAGTGGTACCTACTTGTGAGAGAGTGAGGTTTTGGCTTACACAGAATCACGTGCCCACGGTTTTATCTTTAGTTCGGATTTGAACAGAAGTGTTTGAAAGTAGAGTGTGAAAAATCAGCCAGAATCATGAAGTTTTGCCTGGCTCAGGAGAGGGATCAAATTCATGTAAAATTATAGTTCAAATTGGTTTCCACCCAAGATCATAAATCCACCTAGGTTTGCCAATAGGATTGTGACTGTCAGCAAATCCTTTCTTTTGGCAATGCTGGACAATTTCAAAAGCTTCAGAGTAAAACTCTGAGGGTTTGCCTGAACCATTGGTCTTTGTGTGAAGAGAAAGGTTGAAGGCCAAGGAGACCCCTCAGAACACTGTGCACCCCCATAACGTGCCCATGCTGCCATTACCATGGCCGGGAGGTGGTCTCTGGGGCACTTCTTCCTTCTCATGGCTGTAAGCTCTGAGCACGCTCTGCTGCAAGACGGGACTCAGTTTGGGGATGTCTGACATCTGCACTAGAGCTTCATCCATCTCTGCTTTGCCTCTGGTGTCTCACCTGAGCCAGCTATTCAGGTACGTCAGCAACTGACTTCACACTGGAATAGAAAGGCACGTTTTTTAACCTCTCTGAGGTCCCGTGGCTGTAAATAGCATCCTCTAAACCCCAGGTACTGACTTCCAACTAGGTTAGAAAAAAGCATCTTCCCCAACCATGCCAACCCAGGCCTTACGAATTTAGCTGGTGGCAGAAGCCAGTCTCTCAGCAAGGGAAACACAGACTGGGTCAGCAGGGAAAAGGTGTTTGGAAATGAAGGGATGATGAAACAAAATCACTTCTTAGAGCTGCAGGGACTTGCTATTTTGCATGCACCATACAGTGGCCCAGGGAAGCAGCGTTCACAGTAGTGTTCTTCCTGATAAGTGGAAAGGGCCCCTCGTATTTCCACTTCTTTCTGCAGTTTAGTACACGGGGGCTGAGGCTGTGACCATGACCTCAGCTGTCTTACAATGTTCCCCCCATGGGGTAGCCCCACGCTTATCATTTAAGCGAGCATTAAGTCTGCACGCAGCTCTGTGCATTGAGAAAAATCCCAGCACACATTTCTCCTCTTCCACCCAATGCAAAACGGGGATTGATTTTGCTCCAAGCAAGGAGGAACACTTGGAATATAATGAAGTTGGAAAGGGTGGAGTGGGAGTACAAAGAGATGAGTCCAAGCTCAGCATGACAAATGGTATACAGGATCACTTGGTTTTATTATACACTATCAAATATCTGTAACTTAAACAGCAGAGCTAATAAGCATGCCAATGTATATATTTACATTGCCTGAAATGTGCACAACCCTGTACAAAAATTAGAGTGCAACTGTTATGATCAAGCCATTAGAGAAAACAAAATCAATCCAAAGCATAGACCAGCTCTGCTAACAAGCTCTCTGCTTTGCTGGCTCCCCTCTCCTTACTAGAAACTTTTCAGCAGAGCAAAGCTTTTCTGATCTCAGAATGAAGGAACTTCCTCAGGAAGCCTTAAGAACTAATTGTAATGGAACTTCATCTAGCTAAAATACAAATAAAATAGCAGTTGTGAGAAATACAGACCGCAAACCAGCATCTGGGGTATGAAGGAAGTTAATTCCGTTCTTATTGATGTAAGGGTGATGAGACTTTGAGGAGTGCTGTCAGCAGTGGGCAACGCTGTAGCTACCTCCTCTCGGTCACCTGGAGCGATTTCTCGCTCTTGCTGTTAGATCTGGGCAAAAAAGGTTTTCAGGATTTTGAAGATTCTCCCTCTCCTCCCACCCCCATCCTGAACCAGACAAAAAAAAAGTTGGAATTGCAGAAAGTTTGTATGAGTCAAAGAGCTAATGAGGAAATGGAGAAAAAAATGGTTTGGGTAAAGTGAAATGCTCTCCTTTTAAACTTTAAAAATATCCTGTTTTGCTTTAGATCACTTTTACTTGCAATTTCTTTCTCTAAAATTAGCTTAATTTCAAGCTATTATATAATTTAGA
The DNA here is from genome assembly GCF_964211825.1 of Aythya ferina. NCBI lineage: Eukaryota > Metazoa > Chordata > Aves > Anseriformes > Anatidae > Aythya > Aythya ferina. The sequence goes on from NC_140318.1 coordinate 8,619,459, forward strand.
ATTCGTTGTTGTTGGATAAAAGAATATCTATTAAAAAAACAAAGCCTTTCTCATGAGAAGTTTGTAATGACCCAGATTATTCCTGTCCATGAAGATATTAATATTTTTACTGAATATTTTCCAAAAAAACAGTTCTGCCCATTTCGTTGGAGAGCTCTTCACAAGCTTCAGATGCTCAGTTGTGCAGCCTACGTGACCGTTCCGTTCTTGCAGATTTTTATCTGCATTAAGTTATTCCTACAGTGTGAACCAGCAGCCTACCAATACACCACTCATAAAAAGGATTTTGGGGGACTGCGTGTTTGGAGGCTGACCTGTTGGAGATCTGCCGTAGCCAGGGAAGTTCAGGACAGCCAGCACTTCCCTCAGCAACGCTGCTCTCTCCTACTTCAGCCCCGTGAGGATGACCACAGCCCTGCTGTTGGACACTGCCAGGCTGCCTGACACTGCCTGAGCACCAGGGATAGCAATGACGCCTAATACCAACGTCAAGTGCAAATTCAAATCCATGGGGATGAACATGCTACTCTAAAGGTGACTGCCTCTTAGGCCAGTCAAGAAAAATTCTTCCAGGCTCAGAAGATGGTTTAAATGAAGCACCAAGCACTTGACAAAGAGACCTTGGAAGACTGAGACGTGCCCCTGTCTGATTGCAGCTTGAGCAGTACGACTGAAGGCATCCTGGACAGGTTCTTGGCAGACAGAAACATGCATCCAATAATTTACATCTCCTGAGGATCCACTTCTCCTTTACTGTCATATCAGCTGGGGTAGAAATAAATCTAATGTAAAGAATAAATTTGCATGGTATTTTTATCTGGAAAGACCCCAGCGGAACTTGTTTAGCACTCTGCCATCAAAATGTAGTCACCTCAAAGGTCAAACACAACAGCTCCTCATGTACAGCGTCAGGAGATGAAGTTTATCAGGTCCACTACAAAATTGCATGGAAAAGTCACGGTAGGAAGAAAGTTTCTGCTTTCTGGAACTTAACCAATATGCTGGGACTAAGTCCCCACCATTTGTAAAAACATTTTTGCTACCCAGAGGAAGAATTTTGTTGATATAGTTTCCCAGGACAATTCCAACCACCAGATATGTCCTGAACAATACTATAATGTGCTCTTGATACAACATCAAACCACGAAGACTGTCTTCCTGCTCGGTAACTCTTGCTCCTATCACCGGGTCCACAGTTCATTCTGCAGACACCTTCCATCCAAGTTCTCCACCAACCATGTTTCGGGTTCAACTGCAAGGCAGGCAAAACTCCACACACTTCTCTTGGCTGCATACATATGCCAGCAGGTGCTGGAGCTGAGATTTTCAAGATGCATAAGATGTTTTTTTGGGTAATGTAAAACCTCATGTGAAAATCTCCAGCTTCACCAGCAAGCTTTAGAGCCCTCAAATCACATTGTCCAAAAAGAGGCATCCAGTGCATTTTAAGGACAAGGTGTTTTTACCTGAAACATTGAGTGATCTTTCCACCGCATTGAATTATTAAAAGCCTTATTGAGCAGTTCCTGAAATGAAACAGATGACTGACCTCTACAGCATCTCCAACTAACGTGAATTCAGACCAGCGAGGTCAACTAAAAATCGCTCACACCCTTCACATTCTCACAGCTCATTAGGAAACGCTACTGAAAGAACCCCACAATGCGTCAATGAATGGTAAAGGAATTCACACACAGAAAAGAAGAATATTAGGTAATTTCATCTGACCATTATCCTCGAGAAGTGCAATTACTAGGAAAGGGCATTTGCTGGCTGCCTGCTGACATGTACTGTTCCTTCCTGCTTAGCATTAACATATCCATTGCTTTTATTAGGCAAATAACCAGAGATGCAATTCAAACGTGGAACTCCATTTTGTTAGATATTACACGTACGGATATCTGGGTATCTGTAATAGTCCAGCAATTCAGAGACACATTGAGAAGCGCTGCAGGGCTCCCACCCCCATAGCAGTAGTGCCTACTGGTCACTTAAAACACAGCTTTGTTTCCACAGATTCATTTCCTTCGACTTCATGGGTCATATCCACCTATTCCTCTATTACTGAACTACCTATTGTCTCTCTGATACAACAACATTAAACTCTACAAAGAATTTTGCTTTATCTTGATGTTTAATGACAATGAGTAGGAGATGAATAAAATGAATATCTGCAGAAAGGTTAATTTGCCAAGTAAAGAAGAAGTTAGGTTTATATTTTTGCAGAGAAAAATGTTCAGTGTCTGCAAAAACAGAATTGTATTTTCAGCAGATTCATAAATGTAAACACTTGACATGTTTGACTCTCATTTTTTTGGCATTTCCCTTGGATTTTTCACAGATTTAGAGTCAGGAACCAAATTAGTCACTAAGCCATCCATTCTGAGCAGCTGCCATGTAGATCTTGCCCATGAAGAATTTTGTGAGAGCTGGATTAGGTCAAAACGAAAATGTCCTGATATAACCTTAGTGTAGACATCATTTAGATAACTGTAGTTCTAGTTTGAAAGTTTAACTTTCTCACAAGTATCTGAGAGTCTGGTATACCGAAGCCCCCACTGCAAGATATATAGCTCTTTGAAATATTGAAAATATGGTTTCCTAAAACTTGTTTTCACAGCAATCTGAGTCCCCTGGTGATACATCTAACAAAAGAATAAGCACTAATAGCCTGTACTTCCATCCAGCCTAGCCATTATTATAGCTTTTTAGCTATAGAGTACTTATGAAGTTAAAGTTTAATAAATGTTTGTTAATGTTTAAAATTAAGCTAAAATGTCTGTTCAACAGCTATCAGCTGCTACTGATACCAATTCCAGAGCTTCGTGATTAATGCATACAGGGTTTTTATGACCTTTAATTCAGGTCCTGAATCGCTGTTTGATTTGGCCATTGTTACCATACATTTTTGTTGGCTACTCACAGATCATTTTACAGTTTTCAAAGCATTTGAGAAACACCAGTTCTCTATGCAGAGCAACTCTACTTAATTTTCATATTAACCCTCTTTTAAGAATCTAGTCTACTTAAATTTTGAAGTGCCTGAAAGGCAACAAGGGACAATGATTGTTATTACATAACATTTCTTTTGCCCAAGTGCTAGAAATCAATCAGATCAGGATTTCCACGATGCTAAGTACTGTATAAATACATAATAAATGAAAGTCCGCATCACAAAGAACACATCTTCTGAAAAGACGACACATGCATAAAGTCTGCTGAGGCAGCTCTGCCTTGGGCTAGTCTCGGCAGAGGTGAAGGACCAGAAATACATTTAGCTCAAACCAGAAATTGTCCGCGAGAACACATGCAGGTTTATAAATATGCTAATGCATTAAATTGTTTCAGTATCATACCAGCGACTGGAGAACCTATTGAGAACAAATGAAAAACTGCCTTTCTTCAAGAAAGAATAACCTAGCAATCATATTCTGCACACTTATCGCATTACTTAGGACTGATTTTACAAATGTCATGAAAGAATATATTGGGATAGTCAGTATGGAATTGCACGATCAATATCTTGAGTGCTACATATTTGGTATGCAAACGTGCATTCAAATATACACTTGTGCCACAGTCATGGTTCCTTATAGATACACAAGCCCCTTTGGCCACAAATCTGTATTTCTTCACAGATCAGCCACGTAATGACCTTTAGTCAATCTTTGTGCTCGTCTCACTGCTGGTAACGGCACCACAGCCGCATCCCACCAGACACAAACTCTGTCCTCCTGATCAGGACCTCTCTGAGCTGGCTTCCAAAAACACCTGAAAGGAAAGCTGCTCTGGACAGCTGCACGGGTGAGGGCACTCCACAGCCAAGCCAGGTAAGCCACAGAGGGATTATGCCATGCTGGCACTGCAGTGGCCTGCAGACACCCAAGAGCTTTCCTCCAGCTCACTCACGCACATGTACAGGGCAAAGTCAAGAGAAGATAAGCTCCTGGTGGCTCTAGAAGAGGCAGAAACATCAGCCGTGACATGGAGCCTGAGGCCACACAACCCCTACATGAGGGCACGGAGCATTTGCCACTGCTGGGAACCAGGCACCAGAGCTGCCAACACCTGGAAGCACACACTAAACACATTTGATTGCAGAAAGTGGATTTTTTTTGGCATTACAGACACTAACCATGAGATAACTGACCAAAGGCTATGCTGGATTATCCACTTCACCAATTCCTAAATCCACACTGGACTCCCACTACCCCTCACCTCTCCCCAGGATTTGTCCCCAACCACAGAGTTTCACCTCGCAGAGCTACTGTAGCATGTGCTAGAGATCGGAACCAACTTTACTGTGATGCTTTTGGCTTTTTGAGCCTTGACTTGCTTATACCACAATACAACATGCAAGTTATCCAGGGAAATACATAAATAATCCTCCCCAAATAGTGTTTTTGCAAGAGGGAACATAGATGCCAGGATCTCTATGAAAAATAAGTTACTGAGACACAAAGCAGTGCACTTGTAGGAGCAGTGTAGGAGAAACTCTGAGAAACTATGTCACTGCATTGCTCTTTGGTTTTGGGCAGGTCCAAGTTCCCCTCCCAGTTCTTGTTTCACTTCTAAGCATTTTAAGGCTCTCTTGCACTAGATGGAAACAATAGTCAACATACCAAAGTCCAGATTCCCAGCTGGGACTTAATGATATTGTAATAATCATCTTAATACTAAGCGATGTTATAACACAGAAATTCAGCACCGTGGCTCTTTCCCCATCCCTCGAGGTACCCAGGCTTACAGATAAGAGGAATGTGGGAATTCAGCTCTTCAAACGTCATGCGTCTCATTAAAGTAATAATTTATAGTCTCTCATTAGAGAAAGTGATTTTGTTTTAAATTGTTGTGCACGAGAAAAAGCCAACTATGACCAAGGGAATTACCAAAGGTTACGTTCGCTCCTTTATGCACCAACTCCAAGCGGGATTAAATTGCCTTGATACAGATTCAAATTTAATTTCAGAACAATGCATCATATTTCTCTGTGCAATATCAATCTGAAGAAAATAAATTATAATAAGCAAAAAGGATATAAAAATATGGTATCAGATATGACTTGTCTCCACTTCAGCTGAATGACTTTATTGTTAGTCAAAGAAGCAGTGAGTCATTTCTTTCTTTCTCCCCTGAACTTCTGACTCTGACACATTTCAGTCACTGATGCAAGCGGATGGAGCTCTGGGTGAGTCCATCTGCCTCTCCTGGACAACCTGGGGGCTTTGATCAGGATTACAATGACGGCAAGCTTGCTGGTGCTATTTATTCATCAAGTCAAGCACTCTCCCTATACCCATAAATCTGACCAGAGACACTCTGTGAAGAGTTGACTTGACTAGTTCCGCATACAATTGGTACTTTTCCCCCACTAAAAAAAAATACATGCTGCCAAAGTATACCATCTGTTTACTACTGCTGAAGAGAATAATAATTTGAAAATGTGAAGAAGTACGTTATTCTTTCCTAACATTTCTTCAGGCTCAGACTTTATTCCTGACGCAGTTCAGCATCCTCTGAGAACTACGCCTGATCACCCTATAGTGCAGCGACCTGCTTGCAGTACCCGCAGTGTGACCCTCGTGTCATTGAGCTAAGAAAACAAAGCAAAACCAAGGCTGGTTTTGTTTCAGACGGTACTGTTTAGTTCACCTGAGGACAGGAGTGATGCCTGTGCAGCCACCTACCAGAAGCCACCTTTGCTCTGAAAGCTACCCGAGTGAAACTCGTCTGTCCCAAAGAAAATGCAGCTCTGCTCCTGTTCTCTGCTACAGGGTATTAGTTTAAGCCCAGTAATTCCTGCTTTTAGTTTTCCTTTCAGCCACCGTTTTGAGCTTTTAGCTATCGCTTCGATTTCTAACAGCTGAAATTGTGTCCATCAGAAGTGGAGCTGCTTCAGACAGAATTGCTGTGGGATTCAGTCAATTAGGATGAATTTCTCTTGCCTAAGAGAAGCAAGAATTTCACCAGACGGTGTCTGAGACATGTTCGTTCCCACCCCCACAAGCCGTGTGCCATGGAAAAAGTCACTCGGCATAAGTTGCCTCCTAAATTAGGGTTTACACAAACGTTGATGCTGGATCCCACTATTCAAAAGCAGCATTCTCACATCACTGATGGCTTTTTCATGCAGGCGAAAGAGCAAGGCTCACAAAAGAGCAAAACTAACAATTTGCACCCTCCGAGGGTCATGTAAACACCCCTGCTGCAGGGATGGCACTCAACTAACGTCCTTGTTGCCTGCACCTGCCTAACAGCCCTCTGCTTATTTTTCAGCAAACATGCACTATCTCGAGGAAGAAAGAATAATTATTTTTATTTTCAGTTCCCTGTATACTCAGGTTACTATAGGTTATTGCAGAGTGAAGCTCACATCATACCAGAGATGGCTGAAATTGTTTTTCAGAATAAATAGCTTTCTTCTGGGGAAATAAAGTGCTTTTCCAAACACAGCTTTTTTATTTTGTGGAAAATTGTTGACACCATTTAATTCTTCCATTGGGAAGAAGAATTACAACCTCAACTCCTTGAAATGAAAGTGCAAAATTCTGCAACGGTCTTGTGATGCTTATTTTGGATTGTTTTGCTTTTACGTGCTCTGACTCCTCCTTGGGTTTTGTTGCAGGTGCCACACGCAGATCCCCACACAACCTGTGGTCCCTGCTGACAGACGCCACCCTATATACAGAAGGGGCACATGGAAGACAAGGATTAACCTTCAAGGACAGGCACGATGTGCATGTGTTCTTGGAAGTAACAAGAACCTGTGTCCAGCTCTAACACACCTCTGAAGCAATTTGCTGGGTGAGGACATGGAAAGCTCAGACTCTTAGAAAGACAGGAACGACCGGGTGATGAAGTGGAGCCCCATACACAACAATTACATGCATTAAAAAGCAGTGAGGTTTTGATTGGCTTGCCAGGGTCTGACCCTCAGCTCAGGATCCTCCAGAATAAAGTTTCACATCACACACAGACCCCATACAGCTCAGCACAGTCTGGCACTCAAAATGGCTTCTACGTTTTGGTGCATTTTACAACAAAGCGCGTGGAGAAGCTCCTGTGCTGACTGCTGCTCAGCTCGGGAAGGCCCTGGAGCATCGGAGCAGCAGCGATGCAAGGTGCTGGGAACCAGGCTGGGTCTGCTCTGGTCCATCAGTGGATAACCAGCATTAAAATGGAGGAGATGGTCACATTTTAAAGTAAAACAGAGAATTGCAGAGCAAGCTTGCATGGGAAACAAATATTTTAACTAACCACACACTGCAGTGCCAAGCTGCAAATGCAAGGGGCCTGACACATTCCAGCAAGATGCAGCAGGTCGGGCAACAGGGGAAAAAACTGCAAAAGCACTAAGCCTGACAAGATACAGAATGTCTCTGCTTCTTCCTAACAAAGCAGGGACCTGCCCCTTGGAGCCTTACCTCAAACCCTCTTTGACTCAGCAGACTGCCAGGTTTGGCACCAAGTCACACGTGGTAGGGATGGCAGCTCGCAGGCAGGATGACGTGCCTCACTCAGTTCTTTGCTCATGGCTGAGGAAGAATTTGAGCAAAACATCCAGAAAGAACAAACCTGCACGATGCTCAGAGTAGGATTTCCCTCCCTCTTGCTGCTGTGTTCTCTCTTCTTCCCTTTCTTGCATTCAGAAATACCAAATATGTATATTTAATAAGAATACAGATTTCTAAAGAACTGAGCGTGCAACCATTTTTATTTTTTTTTTCCACCTAGGAACACAGCAACTGCTGTACTAGCACTGACACAAAGGAGAATGCTTTTGAAATCCATCTGCCGGGAGAGTCAAATCAGTATTACTTTGACCATAAATGCTGCAATTACGTCTTTGGGTTGAGCATTAGTGCTCACCTGAAAAGCCTGGGCATGACAGGGATAGCGTGACTGCATAAAAAATCCACTGCTGCAGCTAGCTGAGCTTGGGGGCCATGAAGACATGAATGTTTCATCTCCCTATGGCCCCGGAGGACAGGAACCACACGTAGGAGCGCCGGAGTGGAACTTGCGCTGTGCATCTGTAAATGAACATCGTGTTCAAACCTTCCGCTGCTCTGGAGGGATCTGCAGGAAACCAGAGCGAGTCACAATACGGGGGGAGATGTGCTGTTGCTGAGCTTCTAAGCTTATGAGATGGCTTCCCAGTGTATAGAGGGATGCCAAAGAAATAAATTTCATCTTACAAGCCTGAAGCTTGACCTGAAGCTTATTAAGGTCAGTGGGAAACTTTCCACTGATCTCTGAATTTTGATCCAGGTACAGAACACACTAGTCTCAACCAGCCTTGCTATCGTTCATTTTTGCAGTTACAACTACACATTTAGAATTATAAGTTGTATTTGTTGGTCTCTTTTGATCTTCCTCCACCAGAATGCCACATTCTTTTGGTAGAAAAGATGGCTTCCAGATTTTCAAAAAACTTTGTTCAAAGGAAAAGAAAAATTTGAAAGTTTTGACTTGAAGGGAAAAAAGCTGAGAAAAAAAAGTTTATGTTCCTTTTTAAAATGCCCAAACATTTGCCTGAAAGGTCCTCCTAAAACATTATTGTACTTTGAAGCATCATGTTGGAGATACTGGTTCAATGCTTAAATACCAGAAAAATAGACTAAAGCATTGTTTAACACATCATTAATTCTGATCAGAAAAGGAAGAATTAGTTGAGCTGCTGGGGAAGATTCCAGTAAGCAAATTGAAGAACTTCACTCTGCTGAGATTTCAACCCAGCCACTTGGGTATCACTGCAAAACATGCAGCACTTGCTTGGCATACAAATAAATATTTTTTCTTTAGAAAAAAAAAGTCAGAAAAATAGATTCAGTCTGTGCATAATGAAACCCTAAATCTGGAAAGACAGGAAGGGGAAATGGGTGGGAAGAGAGATAATTCTATGCAAACAAAAATATACATCAAGTAGCCAGGAAAATGTTCTGAGTTTCGAGAAGAACAGAGGGCCAGATCCTCAGCAGTGATAAACCAGCCCCATTCCATCAAAATCAGGGCAGAAAGTGAGCTATTTGCACCAGCTGCCAATCACATCCACCAACCAAGCTCTCAACCAACTTGTATTTTGGGTCCTACGAAAAGTTTCCTCTTGGAGTATAAAGCCTGTATTTATCCATTGGCCTTAGAAAGTATGCACAGCTGTGACATAAGTAACCCCTGCTCTGTTTTTAAATGTATGCAAACATAAAATGAAGAAGAAAAACGACATTAAAATAATGTTAAGGATTTGGCTTGGGGCCATCAAAGCTAGGACATTCCAAGTTAAAGCTGAAACGACATCCTTAACCTTAACTCACCCCATTGTGCCTGGGTATTGCAGCTGCTGAAAGGGGAAAATCAGAGCGGTTACAGTCTGGCGTGTGAATGAGTGCTGAGGGACTCTTAAATCCATGATTATTTGGCTGCTGCACACCACGCACTGGATCCACGTGCTAGCAATCCTTATGCAATCTTTGCTGGGAGAGGAAAAGAAATATCCCTCAGGCTGCATTTGCACAGTGACGGGACTTCTGGAGAAAGTAAAAGGGCCACTTATTTTAATTAATGCAAGATCTATACCTGGAGGATGTGAGGAGCAGCAAGAGTTTGAAGAGCTCACCCAGAGTACAAGTGATCAATGCATGGACTGGGGAACTTCCAGGCAGGAGGTGAGGGTGCTGAAGCAGGTGAATACTTCACCATTCTATGGTTTCTCATTCAAAAACTTCTCAGTAGAAGGTCTTTGTGACAAGAAAGGTATGCCTTAACAGAATACAGATTTTATTTTTTTCATTCAAGGTTCAGTACAGCAACCCCAAATCTCCTGAAAGTCAAAACTGGCTTTGTTTTTGGATGGAAAGTTGAGGCACTGGATAAATTGAGAACTTGGTTGAACTAGATTTTTCTTTTTATGAAGTTGCTAGGTTGGATACAAGTTCCTTCCTCTCCTCCTGTCTTCCCTCCCCCCCCCCCCCCCCCCTCTTTTTCAAATCCTTACACCTCTTCCTTTCCTCTAGTCCAAAAATACTAGAAATAAGGATAGAACACAGAAAAGAGAAGTAAGAATAGAAGAAAGACTTGCAACACAGAAATCCTTCAAGTCCATATTTAGCCAATGCCACAGGACTGCCTGGAAGCTGTAGGTAAAAGGAATGATAAAAGCCTCCCGTACATGAACATCTGCATGCACACAAATAACAACACACAAATATTTAAAACTTAGCCTAATATTTGCTTGACTTTAATGATAAACAACAGTAACAAAGCTGGTCAAGACAGTCACTTAGGTTAAAACAGCAGCACATCATCAGGCTTTGGGGCTACCAAGGCTTTCTCTGGCACATTTCTTTAATTTACCACTGCCCACACATACAGACATGCCTGGCGATTTAGCACATCCAGAAAGCAGTCAAGATATTTGAGACAGTGACTGAAAGTTGGTAGCAAAAGTGCAAAGTGTTACTGTGATAATGTCCAGGAACTTATTTCTACATTCAGCTGTGCCATTGTTTCAAGCAGACTGACAGCACTATCACAGTGTGCTACACCCCCTGGTAGAACCCTTGGCCCCATTCTCTCTTTGCTTTGAGATAGAAGAGATCACTTCCCAAAGACTGTATTTTCCAACCGCATTTTATTTTGCAGGAGAGTGCAAAATAAAATGTACAAGCATTATTTTTATAGAATGTATTACTGAGCCTCCCTGCTCCACCAGGGAAAGAAAATAGCTGACTTGGTACAACAACCTCTTCGTAATTCTCTGCTTGCACAGAACCAGGAGATTTATGCCTGGGTAAACTCAGCCCTGATCTCAGCGGTGAGAAGAGACAGGGAGAAATGGAAAGGCCTGAGAGCTTGAGTGTTTTGCTTTGCCACAGCCTCCACATGGATCATGTCCCTCTGAACACCGCAGAAAACTGGAGTAAATTAGAGTGAACTACAGAACAGGGAGAGCCCAGGTACCTCCATCGTGGTCCTGCAAGGAGCAAACCATGCTTCAAATGGATTTTAAGTGACTAAAACCAGAGATCTAGCAAACTTCTATAACAAGGCCAGTGAAATAGAACTGAAATGCTCACAGACAGCTTCAGAACATCTTACCACCAAGGCCTAGTTTGTTCACTGAATACACTAAGGCAGCCTCCACCATCTCAACCTCCCAGTCTTTCTCAGCTGCTGCTGAGTACACTTCATTTCTTTATGGAAGTAGTGGAATGTCACGAGGATGGATTGCAATAACAATTTATTCACAAAAAAAATAAGGCCCATTGGAAAATACTGATGAGTAGTCATATTTAACAGCCTGGCTATTATGTTTGATTAAAATACTGTGCAAAAATATTAATTGGGCTAGTTACATAGACAGCTTTATGTCCTGCAGCAATTCATGTAATAACAAATTGATTTTTAGCTATGCAAGACACTGAACTGAAAAAAGGAGAAAGTGGAAATAGCGCCTGAATGCATTATGTATCCTCAGTCTGAAGCCATAATGTATGTGTGGCATAAATGCTGCAGAGGAACACAGAGAACGGTTCCTTCAATGGGAGAATGAAGCCTAATTCATTTACTGCCCTTTGAATATTTAAACTCCTCCATTTCACATTCACGTCATTTCACTCTCACTAATACTAAATGCTGGGCAGACTTTAATATTAAAACCCCCAAAATTAAATTTACAATACAGCTACAAGTTAAAGGAGCTTTTATACGAAATGCCTCCAGCTAAAATAAGAGACAGTTGTATTTCAGCTCCTAACAGACAATTCCACACAACCAAAGTCACTTCCAAAGATAACAGCACCTTCTACCACTCTTCACAAGCAAAGCCAGAAAAAAGGTTATACAGATAGAAGTTTGATTCAGGTCCCTAAATCAAGTCTAAAGGGAGTTTTGTACTACAGTTTCAGTAGGATCCTGCCAGTTGTGTGTCGGGGGTGGCTGCCATGCAGAGACCCCACAGATTGCTGGTGGGGAGCTTGCAAGTGTTGTTTAACGTACCCGTGGGATGTGGGTCGCCTATGCTGCAATGTTGGCCAGGCTGTGCCCAGAGCCACGCACACCAGACTGACCTCTTGGGGTAGCAGTGCACACTCACAGATCAGGGCATCACAACATTTACACCCCGTATGCAAGTCCTTTATCTGCTGGGGAACCCAGCATCAGCAAGACTGCTCCAGACCTTAACCCCTGAGAGCAGCTTAGTGACAAACACACCACATCCCAAGGGTGGGAGGTGGATGAGGAGCAACGAAAAAAGCTCCAGGATTCTGCAGCATTGGTGTTACAGGAAGAAACAAGATGAAAGAACAAAATGGCATGTCCTGGGTAGAAGACAGATGCCTTCCCACCTCACCAATACACATACCCCAAAAGTATCTGCGCTTCTGATGACGATACAGTTCTGGGAGGGGAAACAATGAGACTTGAAAGGTAAAGAGAAGAACAAGGGCATTCAGACAAAAGTGAGCACTCGTGAAAGCTGTCACAGCTACTTAAGAAATTGAAAATATTTTCCATCCTTGTCTGAATGATTTCCATATTTTAATTTTTTCCCCAATTGTCTTTGAGAAGGATACATAGCTACTGACTTCATTTGGGCCTGAGGAAATAAGAAGATGGTCAACTGTACAGCATAGCTCTGATCTGATTAAGACATACTTGGGATACTGAGTATAAGAATTTGACAAGAAAGTCTGAACACGATGTTTGGATACATTCAAATGCTCAGAGTACTTCTGCAAGCTCCTGGCTTCACTGCGATGCTTGCACTGAGTTCTGAGAATGACCGGCTTGTTCGAGTACCTTTATACTCATTATTTCCACTTCCAACTTCTGCATAAAGCAAGAGACAGGCTCAAATAATCAGAGTACTGCTACAATTCATTTCAGCAAAATAGAAAGTACAGGAGAGAGCCTTAAGACAGTTATATTAACCTAAAAATGGAATGCAGGCACAAATATACACTAAGGGAAACCCAAGGTCAGTAAAAAGGGGGTATTGACAAACTGGAGCAAAGGCAGCAGAGGACCTCTAAGATAGTAAATAAAAGAGTGGGTGAGTACTAGAGCAGATTAGCCAAAGGGACTACACAGTCTCCATCTTAAAGACACTCAGACCACAGTGGTATGAGGTCCTGAGCAATCCCACCTAACCCCAAGCTTAGCCCTGCTGTGAGTGAGGGGCTGGACCAGAAGCCTTCTGATGCTCCCCCTCACAGCCAACCTAAGCTATTCTACAGTACTACATTTCATCTTCTATTGAAACAGCATTTTTTCCTGTGATAAGATAGAGTCAGTCTATTATTCACAAGTGAATAAAAAATTGCTATGCCTTGAATATGAACATGATTAAACCCCCAAACCAAGTCCTTTACTATGTCACTTAGCATAAAGCAGTGCATCTGACAGTGAGTATGTTTAACAATTGCCTGTGGAATAAGAATAGTCCTCATCGTGGAATTTGATGTCTTTGGTGATGCAGACAGAACACACAAAAGGGATTGAGAAGAAATTGGCAGAAAAACTCAACTTTAACACATTCTTCCCAATGGCACAGTGGTTAGTTCAGATCCTCCCTGAACAGTGATTGCCCAAAGTCAATCCAGAATGGGCAGCCACTGGTTTAACTTCAACAGCAAGCAGACACAAAGGTAGAGAGTTTACCCAGCAGGTAGATGTTTCTGGTGGTTCAGCGTCTGAAGAGTTTGGTCAGAAAGCAAATGGTAAAACTTCTAGCATTAACACTGACCTGCGGTAAGCCTTCGCATACAGCTATATGTGTAACGCACTGTGCAGAGAAGGAATGTGGTGCTCAGCGCTTGTTGCACAACCTCTGTTTCCTACACCCTCCTCCTCAAGTAATGCATTCATTCCCCTGAGGAATTTTCCAGTCTGAGGAGCAAAACAAGCCAAGAATGTGTTAAAACAGGTGTTTCAATCAGCTCTGGGTACAATCCTAGTACAACTGAGGTTAAAAATATTTGGGAATGATGTAATAAAAAGATAATAAGTTTTTGCTGTATATTCCCCTCCACCCACATAGTAAGTCAGACTGAGAAGGGGTTGTCAGTTGTTCTCTCTTTTCATAAAGCACATGCTTGGGTTCAAGGGCCAGATTCAGCTCTGACTTTTGCCAAATTAAGCTAGAGCAGCCCAGGATGATGAGGACTCAGCAATGGCAAGTCCAGGCTTTGAAAGAAGAAGGAAGTTTGCGATAACACAGCACTGTTTGTGTCCACTCCCACGGTGGATGTTCACTCCAAAAGCAGTAAGCAATAACCAAAAAAGCATATGCAGTTGGGAAGCTGTTTCATTAGCAGAATGAGGAGGCAACCAGGCAAACATACCATGCCATTCGTTTCCAGCCTCTGCACGCTTTAGCCTCACTGGTGATGCACATCCCTTAAATGAAAGCTGATCCTCTCCCTCTAGTTCTATTTGTCATGCTACAGAAGAGAGGTGCTGCAAACTGGCCTGCTTAACACAGGAACGTGCTGCAACACACATCACTACAGCTGCTATAAAAATCCTAATAGTGCCTGACTGATGATCTCTGTAGATGCAACTTGGGAAGAATAAGAGCTTTTCATATTCTCTCTACCTGTCACTAGAGATTAAACCCTTCTGGGCTTGCAGTCAATTTTCCTGGGGTGTGAAGTTTGCTAGCAAGTAAAAGTGTACCCCAAGATCAATACAGAGGTATTACATGCATTATTACTGCTCTATTTGTTGCCTCCGTCAACTGTACTATTATGTGGTTTGTCATGGCAAACTGCTTAGGGAGACTGAGCAAAGAAACAAAACACAAAAGCCTATCCCAGCTGAAATGAAGGCTGTTAATAGACAACTCAGATCATTGCTATCCTGTATCTTGATCTTAAGAAAGACCAGACTGCTTCACTTGGAAAATATCACATCACCTTACATTCCGCTCTCCCCAGCTATAAATCATTGTTTAAGACCTACCTGATTTACATTTGGAGAGCATCCATCTGTCAGACTCCACATCTCCAGCACCTTTTGTGCCAAACACCCCCAGGTGTTCTTATCAAATACTCACATTAACAGCTCAATTAATTATGAGTTAGCCAGATCTAACAGGCCAGCCTCTAGCTTGGCAGGCATCCGATGTTCAGATATCCTACCTGTGCAAACTCTACAAAGTCAAGTAAATTCAAATTCCAGAGGGCTCAGATCAATAGCACATTAGGATGCTGAGCTTATCTCTTCACTTGGAAAACTCACGAGAAAGGGAGGAGAATCTGCTGTTTGTCAATTCATCGATGGAATTAAAATAGAAAAACAATTCACTAGATCTTAACTGTTTGGTATGTTCACAAAGGATGGAAACTGGGAGGCAGAGAAGTGCTGAAGTCCACAGAGCAGCAAGCAGTGCCTGCTACATACACGTGTTAGAACCACCACATGGATGTAGCCTTTTCCAGCTGCTCAGTATCTCAGAGGACAAGATACTTCCCGGCAAGCATGGAATCTGCAAAGAAGTTTGGCCACCCAGCTCAGCTGCTCTCTTTGCAAATCTCAGCCTAGCTACACAGGGAGTCCCATGAGGAGACTGATGATAAGGCATCTTTACCAGCCTCTGTCACCTAAGACATGTTCCTAGAGGCATTTCTATGTTCAGCAAAGCTTCATTAAACAAAGAAAACCACGTGCCTTCTTCTGAGCCTGTCCCATTCATTCTCTAGGCTAATGATGCTGGGAAGGGATGTAACACAACCCTCCTCCAAATGTGAGCTCTGTATGTGGGATGACATACGAGTTTCTGCAGATACCTACTGCTCGTTGTTTTGGGTCCCTTAGAAACCTTTCACGTTCACATGGTTTCAGATACCCGGTGCATCTGAAGGCCAGATAGGAGGAGGTCAGATAAAAGCCAAAATATTAATCAATAAAAAAGCAAAGAAAGGGGAGGAAAAACACACATTCTGATATAATCCTAAAGGTCCTCAGCACTGCAGAGTTCCAAATCTCAGACTTCTTTTGAAGTTTTAGGATCTTTTCCAGCTACTGCTTATAATTACTTGAACTTTGACTAATCAAATGTGTCAACTACAAATTTGTAGTTCAGTAAGCCCGTGTGATTTTTGATTTTGTTGTTCTTAATGCCATAGGCTTTTACTTATTTAAACCTATATGAAGAACTGAGTCACAGATGCCTCCGTAAGTGTAATACTTAGCATTTATGGCAAATAACACTTTCCAGCACATTGCAGGCAAAGACTAATCAATCTTCCCAGCATACGTATGAGATAAGAAAGCATTATCTTAGTAATGCATTATTGGTCAGATCTCACCCGCCTACAAGTACTAAGCAATATTCCTTCATGCTAGTCATTCCATCTAATTGCACTGAGAAAATGTCAGAGAAAATCACAACTGTTTATGCATTTGCATAATCAGTTAATTTATTTGTATTGTACCTCTCAATTTGCACAAACTAAAGATAGGATTCTTGTGGGAGCTTAAGGGACAGAAGAAGGCACTACCTATGACCGCAGCTAATGAGCAGCCACAGCAGCAGCTGTCCTGGGACCTGCACAGGCTTCGAATCCCTCACGGGCAGCCTACAGCCTGCTTATCTGGGAACCACACTTTGCATCCCAGGGCCCCAAGCAGCTGAGCGTATTCAAGCTAACGTGATCTGCTGCTGTCCAAAGAGCACTCCTTGACCTCAGCTGAAGATGATGGACCTTGTGCAAACCATGAGTCCAGGCCCTGTGTGGCCTTCAGGCCTGACCAGAGGCAGCCTGGGCTGCCGTGCTTCCATCTCTCCCCGGGATGGAAGCACCAGCCTCAGACACACTCTAGTTCCCAAACTCCTCTATTTCAAGGCAGAGACCAACTTCCATAAATTACCCATCTGTCCAGAAATCTGGAGAGGTTGAGGAAGTCTGCAGGCAAACAATCACGTGCTTTGTTACAGTTTGAAACGTCTCACCAGGCCCCTCCAAACTCTCTCAAGGTCCTCAGAAAACACAGCTCTTAACCAGCATGCACAGCAAGTGAGGGACATCCCAAGGTCAAAGAAGGATGCTGTGACAGCCCCACCATCTGAATCTGAAGCACTGGGCTTCACTGCTTTGACCACATCATCCTTATTTCCTATGTTTTGAAGACATTGATATTTACTCTTTAAAAGAAATCATACACCAGAGTACTTTGTTGGATCTGCCCTTCTGACTCACCCTTGCCATCACCAGCTGCAGGCTGAGATAACAGAATGAAAGATGTAAAGACTGGAAACATCAAGTGGGTCTAAGGTATTTTTATGGCCAAGTCTTGCCAAAATCCCCAATGGGTGACTCAAAAATATCAGCTCTACCATCGCAAAGCAGGGCACAACAGAGGTATCACACCCGCCTTGCCCTGAGAAAGCTTCCCTGCCTTAGAAGCAACGGGGAGAAAGAAGATCCTTCACAGGGTGATCCAGAGCTCCAGTGGGTTCTTAAATCTCTTTGAAAAAGTGCATTTCTGATACCAGAAGATATGGTGTGTCACAAACATGCTGATTCCACCAGAAGCATCAATTTTGACTGCAACAGGAAAATAAGTCAAGTGAAATGAAAATGAAAGGGAAAAAAATTGTTAAGTTTAGCTTTTCCTCATTCTTGGTTGTTTGTTTTATGATGCATCGTCTGTTATGATCTTTCACTAAGAACCTCCACTTCATCCACAAAGCCTTTCGTCATGGTTGAAAGTACTATGGTAATTGTTTTCCTCTTCCATTATCATTTATCTTTTATAAAGAGGTGTTAACTATGACACTTGCATTTGAAAGGCAGTTTTTCTTATTGAAAGCTTAGCTTCAGAATAATGGGAAAGATTAGCATGCCTTTAAATTGTCTCATTTCTTTACAAAAACATGACAGATAAAAGATTTCACACAGCCAATTCACTCATTCTAAGTACTATCTTTAATTAAACGAAGTAGAGCACCTATGATTCTTAATGGATACTTCTGAGTTTCTCATCTACAGATTCCTCTCAAGAGCCTCAAGTTTCAGTTTTCTGGTCTTAACACATCCTCTGGAAAACAGTCAGAGCTTTTTACAAAGCTTTGGAGTGACAAACAAAGTGATTTAAGGCCAAAAACCCTTTTTGAAATGAAAGAAATAGTCAGGAGCTTGTGTTTTTCTTCTCTTCAGAAGACTGTGGTGACCACCAGTGAGTCTTCCCTCCCCACCGCACCCTTTATTTAAATTCTTTTAACCAAAAACATCTGAGTAGAAATATTTCTAAATTACCTTTTTCTTTTCTTATTTGGGGTGTTTTGCTTTGTCTATGCGAGATGAAAATGGAGGCTGTGCCTCTTCAGAAGCAGCTCAGTGCAAACCCTAACTTGATATATGAGGTCTGTGGAAAAAGAGAGATGGGAATGTGATTCACCCATGTAGCTTCTCCAAGGCAAATGAGC
This sequence comes from Aythya ferina, assembly GCF_964211825.1. Classification (NCBI taxonomy): domain Eukaryota; kingdom Metazoa; phylum Chordata; class Aves; order Anseriformes; family Anatidae; genus Aythya; species Aythya ferina. The sequence continues at coordinate 8,637,892 of NC_140318.1, forward strand.
AGCACACTTCTTTCAGCAATTTTGAAATCCCCAGGCCTACTCAACACAAAAAAACAGTGCAAAACTATTTGTCACAATGACTTGTAAACATAAGGAGACAAAGCAAATGATAGCCAGGAAAAATGTGATAAAGTGGAAGTTGTGAATTACTTTTATGAAAACAAGAAAACAAGCACGTCTTACATGCTTATAGACAGAGTGCACATGAATGGGAATCACAGTTTATATGGCAACAGACTTTAAAAGATGCTTCATGCATAAAAGCACAATGCCAATGCTTTTCTTCAATGGGCATCAGGAGGGTGAGACGCAAAAGCTCAGATGTAAAACTGCTTGCAAAATGATTTCAGATACAGAAAGCAAGCAAACAAAAAAGGCCATCCTTTTTCCCTACCCCTTCAAATTTATATCCACGACAATATCCTTGAAGGTCGTTTGTACAAAGTAGGTCAAGTGTTTCAGACAGACGTATGATGTTCAAGGGGGCTCCGTTTGTCTCAGTGCATCTTGGTTTCTGCTTCATGAACATTTTGTTACACAGTTCTAAGGCATGATGCACTATATTTTTGTTAACAATAGGATTACAAAGCACTGGAACTGTAAATGCTTTGGAGCAGGGGACATCTCTTTTGAGTTCATACAGCACCAAGTACAAGAGGGGTTTTGTCCACAGCAGAAGTTGGCCGGTTATACGACATCAACAAACTCTGATGTCCTATATGAGTCTGATTTCCAGAAGCAAACACCTGAAGCTGCCATTAGCATAATGGACCAGCATATTATTAATTTTTCTCATGCTTGCAGGGAGCAGAAAGGCCTCCACATCACTCGGTTGGCTGACCATGCTGCAGGGACAGACAACAGACCCAGGCCTGGAGCCGCATCATCCTGCTTGGAGAAATTTCAGAACAGCCAATGCACTGAAAGCACAGGGGGTTGATTTGTGACTGCTTAACAACTACGAAGGCATTATGCTGCTTGCTTCCACTTCTACAAGAGGGATTGGCATTCCTTCTGCTTCACTTAAAGCCTAGAAAAATGGCAAACCTACCAGTTGCTGCAGCTCTCAGTTGTTAAGCAAGCCACAGTTACAGATAAATAATGTCCTTACAAGGGATTAGAAAGAATACATTAGAGCAAAATGAAAAAAAAACAAGAACGAGAGATCTGGAAGGGCAGTAAGGCAGGAGAATCATGGTAGGTTGGACTCCAGTGGATTGATGGTGATTCCTCATTTAATTTTCTTCCCTTCTTATGCACTAAGAATTATTATCTATTAAAGCATGGGATTCTTTTGGTGAGCTCCTCAGTTTTATATGTATTTCTTGAAATTTCCTTCGAGTTTCTGTGGAACACACACAGCAAGGAATCGTTCTTTGCATGGTGCTGGATAGCAGTGACAGCAGCGAACTGTGCTCCAGGACAGAAGCCACCCTTTGCGGCTCAGCTTTATGTTATTCTGCTGCCCCATGTGCTTACCTTTCAGCATAGCAAAGGGCTTGATACCCATCCTTAAACTGCAACAGCACAGGCTTACAGCAGGGAAAGGGAAAGAATAAGAGCCCTCTGGATCTCTGCAGAGGTAGCTAAGTACAACAGGCTCACAAATCACCAAAGGGCTGCAGCTAAGCACCATGATTCACCTTGAGACAGTATTCCTTCTACCATGGGCATCATATTCTGTTTCAGAGAGACCATCTCTGTTAACATATTATATATATATATGTTAACTATTATTAACACCATTATTACCTTAGGACATGCTTTGGATTGAAATCTCAAGAGCAAATAAAGTCTTTGCTCAGATGGGTGTTCCATACAGCTTGTGATTCAATTACACAGCACTGATCATTAGGCTCACAGACATAAAGCATCTGAATATTCATCTAACCCTTATGCCAGTTTGTCTGCAAACCTGGCCTGGAAGACTTTCACAAGCAGCCTTTAGGCTGCCTTTACTGCCTGCCCTTCCCCTCGTACCAGGAATGCCACAAGAATGACGGCTGCTGGCAAAACTGAAAAGCAACAGAAGAAAGGAAAACAGAAATAACCACAGTTGTGTGAAACTCAAACAATCAGAACAAAATAATAATAATAAAAAAAAAAAAAGAAAAATTTTTTAAGCTTTGTATCAGTCTTACTCTGTAAGACACTATAAATTTTTTGTTATATGCATGCTGATTCTTCTACTCCATACACCCAGCCTGGTGCTACCCCTAACACCAAGCCATCGCTGTTGCAGTTCAGTAGCTGAGCAAAGTCTCAGTTCTGGGAGCCTTGGGTATGGTAAGACTGAGGAAGCTGCCTAGCATAGTTTGAGCTCTGCATGAGAGAACAGGATGATTCCCAAGCCCCAGAGGAAAAATGTGAACCTTCACCCATGAAAAGGAATTCCCCTTAATGTACAGTCTGTGGTGAGAGTCCTCCACCCTGATTCCTGGACACTGGCAGCAGGCTGAGGGCCAGCATCGTGCCTTGCCATGGCCTTTATATGGTCAACATGGGAAATGACTAATGGAAACCACCACTTCTGGCTTCTCTCAAAAGTAGCTAAGAATAACAAATAGCTATGTCAATCCCCAATTCTGACTGGAGTAACAAATACCCCCAGAGAATAAGAAAATATGAAAACTATAGGGACAGATCAAGCGGATTCCCCTAATGACATCCCAGTTCTCCTTGGAAATTCTTCTTTTTTTCCAGAAACAAGAGTCACAGGGTAAACATGACACTTGTTTCAATGGTGCCTTTCCCCACTGAAAATAGACACATTCCTGCAAGTCCCTGAAGGAAGTGGAGAAAAAAATAAACACACACAAGACGTCAGCACTCAGGGACAAAGGGAATTTAACCAGAATGGGATATTTGTAAAGGAAAATATATAGGGAAAAGGACTTTGCCTCTGACCTACAGCATCTCGTTAAGAAAGATGGTAGCTAGAAAAGCACCATCATCTTCCTACAATGGAGTCAAGGATCACAGAAGACAAACAGAGCAAATTCTATTGAAAATACATCTTCTAGAGAAGGTATCAGAGAATCCTACAGATATTGGGAAAAATCCCCAGCTGTGGCCAGTTGGCTGCTGAGATGTTTTCATCTCAGGGGTGTTATAGGTTGGATATTAGGAAGAACTTCTTTACTGAGGGGATTGTTAGGCATTGGAATGGGCTTCCCAGGGAAGTGGTGGAGTTGCCATCCCTGGAGGTCTTTAAAAGAGGTTTAGATGTTGAACTTAGAGATATGGTTTAATGGTGGACTTGTTAGTGTTAGGTCAGAGGTTGGACTCGATGATCTTGACAACCTAGACAATTCTGTGATTCTGTGTGATATGTTTCTGCTCTTTTCTCCCTGTGTACCCAGGTGCCATTGTGGTGCTGCCGGCGTGCAGACCTCATGGGCTGCTGTGAGCCATAACCATAGTGGGGGCAAGGAGGAGATAAAGCCGTGCCTCTGCCCTCCCAAAAATCAAGGAGCACCTTGCACAATGCAGCTTTGTGCCAGCATGGCCCACCATCGTATCCTCCCCTGAGCAGTAAACTCTCAGTCCGGCTGTATTTATTCTACAAGGTTATCCCCCTTCAGCTCACTCAGGAACTGAAATTACTGCTCAGAACCAGTACAAGACCACACAATGAACCCAAAGCATCCCCACCATGAGCAGCTCTGCGTACATCACAAAAAGCACGTTTGTCACAGAGCCAGAAAACGAGCATCCCGTACATCAAAACAAGTATTTTAGAAAAGTAAACAAAAGCTGCGTGTATGAAAAGAGGCAAGATAGCCCCCTACAGCATCCCCAGGCAGAGGAAATGAAAAAGCAGAAGCAGAAGCTATCGTTGAACCTCCAAGGGTGCACACGGAGCACGGCCAGCTCTGCAGCAGGGCTGGCGGGGCAGGGACTGCAGCACGGGCACCACGGAGCAGCCTCCCCTCCTCATCCTGCGGATCCCGTTATGTTGCAAATATTACTATCTGATTTCAGCTTGGCCCAAGCTGCTAAAACAGGGATTCCAAATACATTAATCTTCTCTAATAATATGTTTTCCCCGTTAATTGCAGGGGATGACATTTTTATAAGCATTGTTCAATCGCGGCGCTTTTGCATAATGGAAAGCGTTTTTTTCTTTTCCTACTACGCACATCACCAAGCTTATCTGCTTTGCAAAGACGAATAGCTGAGTCAACCCTGCTGGGATTCAGCCCTCTAGGCTTAAACATCATGAGTGCTTCCGTCTCCCTCATTATCTAAAACAATTAGTAGAGAGAAGGAAAAGGCAGAATTAGAGCTGGCAGTTTCCTAGTCTCGTCCCTTGGTACGACGTCTCTCAGAAACCTCTGTATTGCTGTGAGCTGATCTTAAGCCATGGATATTGGATCCAGACACTGATTCATATTGCTATCAATTCCCCAGCTCCAAGCTGGTCAGAACAAGTGATGCAGTTCAGACACATCAATAAAGTAGACCTGAAATGAAGTCCTTCATTTCAAATCTCTCTGGCAAGGTCCATGAAAAAGTTCAGGGGAAGGGCTTTCTGATCCAGTGCACTGCATTTGTCTCTAACATGTCTGCATCAGGACAGCTAAGAATTCAGTAATTCCAAATCCGAAAAGCACACAGATTCCAGGGAGGTACAGCTGCAATTCAAATGCAGCTTATAGCCCAGCAAAATAACTGCAACAGCCAACATATTTCTGAGACTTTTGCCCTCTTCTGTTCAGCAACAACCAGGTTCACTTACAAAAGCCTGTATTCAAGTTAGGAATAAAATAACTTAGTCTACAGCCTAATAATCTTGATTAAGTGTATGTTTAGGGACCTTGATGCTTTGATAAAAAGTGAATTTTAAACCCATTTAGAGCAATAAAACCACTTACGTAGTATCTTTCTTGGAAGCCTGAATCATTGCTCAAGCTAAGGCTGATAAGTATATCGCTTAAAATTGCCTCTTTCTGCATTTAGAGTTGGTAAGTACAAAATAGCAGCTTCAATGAAGGATTTATGTCCAGGTATAATTTGCTACCTTGGCAACTATTGTCAGAAGAGCATCAAAGGGATGCCGCAAAGTTTGTCAAGCAAGGCCATCAATCTTGAGAACATATTTCATTAACCTCCCCGCTAGGGTTGGAACAACTGGGTTCCTTTGTAACTTATTCTGAGATTTCGGGGAAAAGGCTCTCAGGGTAGACCTTCAGCTGGAAGGTGGCAGGCTTTGGGGTCTTTCTGCTGGACTTGGGACCACTGGACAGTGTGTTACCTTTTCTTCAGAAAAGGGCTGATGAGGCAGTGAGCAGGATATGGAGTTGGCCTGTGGTTTGCTAATTCTCTGCAGATTCCCCAATCTCTTTTATTACCAGGACTTAAAGCTGCACTACACAGAGCCAACAGGGATTTGAACTTCACTCAGCAAGCCAGCTGACTTTGATGGGAATTACTTAAAGTTCATGTAAGGGCTGTAGGACTGAACAGAAAGAGGGGAAAGAGTGGAGGAGGATATTACATTTTTGGATATAAATTGTTGGCTAAAGAACATATGAGATGTGAATAGCCACTAAAGAGCATATTCAGGCTGCCTAGATTTCTCCTGAGTCCCTTTGCCTCTTGGCTGGCTTCAAACTCAGGTCTTCTGATCTTCATTCAGGTCTCCAGAGGCTTTCAGTAGTGCCTGGATTTTGATATAGCCTAGGCAAAGATGTAGGTAAAGTCTAAATTCTGAATAAAAGCCCCAGTTGATCACTGTTCCAACCTCCCCAGGAAGAGCTGTTTACTCCCAAGGGAATGCATAAGGGTAGAACCTTTAGAGATTTAGCAGCACACGCTGCTTAGCAAGAAGATGAACACATTACCCGTCTGTGCAGCTCCTCTAATGTTTCGGGAGAAACTTTGTTATGGCCATCCTCATGCTAATTTTCACATGTATCTCTTTGCTTCTCATTAGAATTTATTTTTTTTTGATAAATGAGCATTGATATCACCATCTGTTATTGCATCAGAAGAGAGTGGATTTTGTGCTTGTGCTGATAAACTTCCACAGGAGCTTTGTTACGGTGGATCTAACCAGAAGGGCAGATCTGGCAGCCCCGATTCACGTTGAGCCATGGAATGAGACAAGTTTAGGTGCAAGGTACTGCGGGTGCTCATCATTAGCAGGTAGAAAGAGATCAGAACAGATGATGAACAAAGTACAGGAAAATATACCAATCAGAACAGTTTAACTGTGGTGCAAACCTTCACATAAAGGCAGACTCAGGTTTCACATAAATGCACAGGCAGTGATCCTTAGCCTATGGGGGCCACAAGCAGCAGCACCAAAACACAAGACAACATGCAAGGAATATGCAACTCAGCATTCCTGGTCAGCATCAGCTCTCTCAAGGCTTTGTGAGTAACAGGAGGCTTGAGAGCCAGGAGTTCAGGGCCACTTTTCTGGAGCTTTGAAATAATATATTGCTTTAGGCAGTTTTACATTTCCCAGTTTTGATACCCAGCCTGAGTAGAAAGCACTGAAAGTAAGGAAGACTAAAACAAGTGAAGCTTAGCACTGTACGTACATTATTTGCCAGATGCTTTCCAATAGTTTAAGTAGATGAAACCCAGCTCTAAGGAACTCAGTTAAACAAGGGATAGGCATGGGTTACAAAGAGAGGAGAAAAAGGTGAATATATTGGCTTCACAGCAATCACCCTTGTATGAGTCTCTATAGGAATATATCCATTATAATCATAGGGGTGTTTGTACATCCTAGAGCAAAGATATAAAAGGTCTGCTTGAGAACTAAAAGCAGCAAAGCAGGACTCACCAAGATGAACCCTGCACAAAGACTCAGATTCACTTTGTGCACCTCACACCTACATCTGGACTACTAAGGTGTAGCTCTGCCAGCCCTGGAGCTACCAGCACAAACAGCTGTGCTGTTTGCATGTTTGCTGCCAGAGCAGAGTCCCTTTCAACACGGACAAAAAACATAGCTTGTAGGAACTGCACTAACCCAATTTTGCAAACTCTGTTTGGCTTACCTTGAAGTAACTTGTTTTTCCACCCATACTTCTCTATCTTCAGCCTGCAAGATTTGGCTTTAAAACAAACAAAACAAAAAAAAGACTGAACTCAAACTGTCTTTTCCTGCCCATTCTGATATATAAGAAGCCTCCGACATCATTGAAAGCCTGCCCAGCAGGTGGATTTAATGCTTAGCAACAAAGACATTTCCCTCTGGTGCTTGATGTGTTTGACACCTCTGCCAAGCAGCAGGTACAGAAGCATGTCTCTTCCCTGGACCTTGAAAGCTGTCCTCCTCGCCAAGAGGAAAAAGGCTGCTGAGAAGGGAGAGCTGAGCTGGCCCACTTCAGTAATCGATGCTACGATAGAAGTTCTGGCCTAGTTCCTGGCAGAGACACCGCATTTCACCTAGATGCCAGGGGCTGCTTTAACTGCTCGCGCTCACTGGGTCCTTCTTGGGACCTTCTAGGGGAACCATCAAGACAGGCATGCATTTCCCCACAGGCAGTGCCACTGTAGAAATAGTCATTCTTCATCCCTTCTCCAGGACACATGCCTTTAGAGGAGCCACATGCGGTGGAGTTGCCCTCTCTCAGGTCGCTGGGCTTTCTCAGGGCAAACCAACTTCAGCCAACCGCCAGCACAGACTGTCAGTGCTCCCAGTGTGAGAGCATACGCGGATCTGCCACTGCTCTTCCTTTTATTTAATTACAATAATAATTATTTAGGAATAGCAGTACCAAAAGCAGATTATGTAGCTATGCAGCCTGTTCATGCTTGTTTTACTGCAGAGATCAATTTCCCGGTTACCTTTTTGTCTCACAGGAGGCATTTTCATGTGGCTGGAATTAGTTCAGAAAAGTTATTAGAGGCTAAACACAGCCTCCCTGGATCACCCAGGCACCTACCCCACCATCCGCACACAACTCCCTCACTTTGCCAGCTGAGCAGCCCAAACTCACACATTTTCCTCACTGCACTGCTGAGGGGGAAGGCACAAATGATCCTAAAAAAGCAAAAGATTACACCTCAGTTACAATGGGAACATGGAACCAACATTGGGCTGGTTGTTTTAAAAGATGATGGAGAAAGAGAGAGGAAGCGTTTGCACAAATTTACATTAAGATTTGATCTTTTCATGCAAAAGCACTCCAAGTTGCAAAGAGGACTACTGACATCCAGCACATTTTTTGTGTACAGGCTTTCTCATGAGCAAGAGGTGTGAAAACACGCTCATTTCACTTCATTAGTGGTGGCGCTCTACTCCTTTCCTGGGGAGAGGATCATTATCAATAAAGTACTCTACCCGTCCTTATGGACAGAGTTATTCCCTTAGGCAAGTTTCTGGGAAGATGGAGGGGCTTTATGCCCCTGTTTGTTGTGGTGTGCAGCACAGCAGCGATGGGAAGGAAGAACCTGATTGGTAATAAGCTTCACCAACATTTTTCTCCAAACATCCAAATTAGAAGGATGCTCTTTGGAAGATGGGACACTTCTCAAATCCCAACCAAAGCTCACAAATAAACGTTGACATCTGCAAGAATGACCAACAAACGCACATTCAGCCAGCCCAACAGGATGCCAGCTGTGCAAATACCACCCAAGCTACCTTCAGCAGACGAGACTGATGTCGTTCTGTGCAGGAACAGGAGGAGGGCAATGCAATTGGCCGCCATCAGAAGTCACCAGAAATTCATTTTGTGCTGTAACCCAGCAGAGCCCAAGTCCGCCAGTCTTTATGAGCTGCTGCAAAGTTAAGGAAGATTCGTCTGAGAAGACTGAGAGGGCCTGAGCAGCATTTGATGTCTGACATTTACAAGTCATTAGGTCTCTGTAGTCTGCTTATGGATTTTATAAGCCATGCTGGAGCACAAATGGTTTTAACTGAGTTTTGTAATGTAGTCATACTAAAGCCAAAAGAAAGAGTCTGCATTTCAAATATTAGACTTCCAATGAAAAAGACATTTTCTCTTTTAAGCTTTCTTCCTCTCCGTTTTTAAAATCCAATAAATGAATATACACGAAATAAGGCTGATAGTGGGGAGCTATCGATTCTAAACAAGATCTGACTGAGAAAAGAGCTAAATGGGTTAGAGAATAAGAAAATTGATGTCTGAGGCCTCAGACAGGCATATTTCCCCAGAAATGTAGCTCAGGCAGGTAATGCTAGGACAGAGACAAGAGTGTCTATTTTTCTCTACCTGCCTTGTCCTTACTGTGAGGTGAACAAAATTTAGTGCTGCCTCGCACTTCAGCTGCAGTGTCAGTTTTTTCAGGCTGGCCTCGTTCACATCAATTACAGCACTGTTCACGTATGCTCAGGAACCAGCACGATGAAGCCCTAGGATACTCACAAACTGTTTATTATGCCTCACTCTCCTTCCTGAGCCCGCTTGTCAGTCAGTGTAGATCAGCACAGTTTCCCCAAAATCAGGGCTGGAGTTTTACCCCAGAAGCAATATCCAGCCCTTGGTCCATGGTGGGTACACACAGCTCCTCATCATCACAGACACTTTCACAAGGACCAGTTCTGATCTCATTGGCATCACAGGAGGGCAAAAGCAACTCCCTTAAAGCTGGTGGCACGAGTTCTCAGCTGACACAAGTCACCTCCTTTGAGTTACATGAGCTATGTCTGCAGAGCAGCAGAACTACATCAGGATGAGGGTTGAAGCAGGGTTATAACACTTGAACTCCTTGCTTAAAAAAAAAAAAAATCATCTGTATCCCTTTATCATTCATGTTTGACAAGTGGAAGGCTGGGGGGATAATATCTGCATTGCCTAAAGGCCCCCTCTTCTACAGACTCTCCTAGGAAACTATCAGGTAGCCAAGAAAAATTTTAAGCTACCTAAATTACTTTCAGACCTGATTTTGATATATGGTATGGAGGTCTCAATGCTGAAAGTTGTTCCACTTTGTTTCTCAGTGCAGAGAGTTGTTCCAGTTGTTTTTAATCAAACTGCTTAATTACAAAATGCTGGGGGACTTACTGCTTTCTTTTTAAGTTTGCTCATTAATCTGTGTTAGATTCTGCTCAAATGAATTATGGCACCAAGCCAGTTTGCTTCACAAAACTAACATTTAAAGAAGTAAATAACTGAAAATGGTTAAAAGGCATAATTATTTTTGTAATGCAACATCTAATTAATCCGTGAAGCTCACTGAAACAAGTGCTAATTGAAGAAAATACCTTAACAAGATTTTCAAAAGGAATGATTAGACATGGTTAGGAATAGGAATTTTGCCGTGCCAGTAACTGAAATCAAGCTGCAAAGTCACTTTCACATTTCTATATATAAGCTAACCGCAGGCAGGGGCTGAGAAAGGGCTCTGTCTCCCTTGCATGAGCAGCCTGATGCAACGCGTTGGTTGTTTGCATCTGTCCAAGGCATGACATGTTAGCCATTATCAAAGACAAGGTCCATCTAATCTTGTATCGTTCATCTGTTTTCTTGTGGCAGTTCCAATATTGCTGTGTAACGTCAGAGGAATGTGATAATGAATAACTGACTCATGATGAAGCCATCATCTCAAAAGCCTTCTATGCAACTAAATGAATTAGTGCTCAGTATGAGCAATATCTTGATGTGACTAAGCTCCCAAGATAACTCAACCGTTTACCCATTAGTGAAACAAACTGGAACCAGCCCAGAATTAAGCTTCTGGCAGAACACCTTCAAGGTAATTTCCCCGTAGCAAGCGTGACAAGCATGCCCTCAAGAGATGGGATCTCTTAAAAAAAAAAAAAAAAAAAAAAACAGTAGTTATTGAAAACATGGTTGAAATTCCAGCTTCTCTGAAGCCCACAGAGTTCTACCATATCACATAGGTCTTTAAAGCAGGTTACCTATACTGAGACTTGGGAAGATGTGATGCAGGAGTTTAGGAAACCTGTGTGCAAAGAAACATCACCTCTTTCCTTCACATCACCATCAACTACCTTGGACAATTTATTTTTCTTGCCCAGGATATCTGCTTGTACAAGATACCCATTACACCTTGCACACATTGCACATTCCACAGTGTAGAAGTGGATGTGGCCAGTCCTTCACCCTGTACTTTTCCCATGACTCTGCAGACTCAGTGCCAACTCACTTTTCAAGGAGAAGAGGAAATCCTCAGTAATTCCTGAATATCTGAAAGCAAAATAACTATTGCTGGCTTCGAGGATTCATTTTTATTTTTTGCTCAGGAGATTTTCTCCATATTCAAATTCAACTAACTAATCAAATTTTTATAGTAACCATAACAGACAAAAGATCAAACCCACCTCTGGTTCTGATTTCAGCCACATTCAGCCTATTACTACACTTCGTTGTTGCAAGCCAACTATTATGACACAGGAAAAAATACTGAAGTGAGTTCCAAAAAATCTTAGAATATGCACCCAAAGTATTAGCTGTTTTCCAAAGGAGTAAACAGAAGACAATTTTTGTTTACATAGTAAATATTCTGGAAATAAATCCACAGAATTTATGCTATACTGTCTGAAAAAAAGGTTATGACAGATCCCCGGTATATGGTTTTATATGCATGTAAATGGATAGCTAGAGATGCTGCAAAACAGTTTTTCAAGAAAGATGAAGTAAATCCGCCGTCTGGACTTCTTATTGTCTTCTTATTGTCTTATTACATTTTTCAGTTCTTTTTTCCACATCTCTAAGAAATTTTTTCCTTATGATTTCTGTCCCTCAACTCATTTCGTCCAACGCCGAGTGCTAGAACAAGTGTTTTTGCAGACAGTGGTTTTCTCTTCCAGCACCTCTTATCGCCGCAGCGCTGCCTCCATGCGGGCCCCCCGCCAGCGCCGCTCGCCTCAGCCAAGGCTCAGCAGCCTCCAAGGGTGGCGCTCCCACAGCCTGTCTAGCCGGCCTGTCCCAGGCCTGAGCTTCCTTCCTGCTGAAAATTGTTTTCCTAGTATTCAACTTGTGGCCACTGCCCCCTTGTTTTATCATCTGGCACTGCTGACATCTCCCTCATCTTCTAACCACTCTCCAAGTAGCTGTGGAGGCCGCTAGGGCGCTGAGCAGGCCCCTCTGCCCAGCTCTGCACGCTCCTGGTCACCTACGTGCTGGGTGCTTGGTGCTGGCTTTCTCCCCTTACTCTTGGGGAAATGAATGGAGAAGAATGGGGCAAACTTGAAAATTAAGGAAGCAATTTTTTGTACCTCAACAGGCACCCCCATCCCAAAGTCGGTCATAGCAGTCATAGCAGTTTCCTCACCTCAGGTTTGGGCACATGCCTGATCCCCACAGCCAGTCCTCCAGCTGGCTGTACCTGACAGCTCTGGCAATTGTGTATTATCACATTACAATTGGAAATTACGCTGCCATTGGATCACCAAATACCCAATTCATTTGGAAAAAAAAAAAAAAAAAAACAATGCAATACAACTGAAGTAGAATAAATTAGCCTTTATCCCAGTTTTGTGAGATGGGCCTTTTACAGCTGTTACATTAACATCCATCTGGCTATAGTATTTCTAATGCCATTCACCGCTATCATTTTAACAGCGACGTTCTCCTTTCATCCAAATGAAGGATTTGTGTGGGAACAGCTGGACTGCCGCACATGGCACCCGCTGCAGAGCTCCCTCAAATCACAACATGCGCAGGAGGGTGTATGGCTTCGTGTGCCACTTGGAGACTGCAGAAAGAAACCCGGCCTCTGTCCAGAAAGCTTGTCATGGTTTTGCCAAACCAAAAGGCTCGAAAATCACAAAGCCAGCCCAAAACCATGGGATTGATTTATTCAGATGGTTCATTCAGCAACTGCTAAATAGGAACAAGATGCTGATGTACCTCAGGGGTCTGGGTTTTAATACCTCACAAGTGATACTGAAATCATCCTCTCAGCTCTGCCAGTGTTTAGAGGTGGTTTTAGTCTTACTTCATAGATGAAAGACTGGGTGAGACATGAACAAGGCCCAGCAATGTTGGCAAAGCAGAACCTTTGCTGATTTCAAGCTGCCTGAATTCAGAGCCATTTGCCACACGCCCCTTCCTCCTCACTGCCTCAGCTGCTGTTGATCCATGGCACAAAAGCCACAAGAATGAAACAGCAAGAGAAAGGCCTAGGCTGGATGGTAGCCTCACATACTTAAAAGACCACAGAGCAGAAGATGCAGAGGTTGCTTCGATTTACAGAGAATGCTTTGCGCTAAACAGAAAGGTTTGAAGGGGCAGCTGTACCAAAGGTTTGTAAAAGGTTTTGTGAGACCTTCACCTCAACCCACCCACACAGAGCTCTGCCAGCTTTGTCTCAGCACAGTGACCCTCCTGGTCCCTGGCAACCTCGTGCAGTGACAAATGCCCACAAACCCCAGTGTGCCACTGCCTGATTCAATGCTGGGACCTCTGAGGCACCTCTTTTTTGGATTGCTTGCCAACCTCCTCACCCTGATATAAAACAAGACATACTGTAGAGATTATTCCTATTAGCTGACCTTAAAGGCGCTAAAGCAGAATGAGGACAGCCCACATTCATGCTTATGGGAGAGCCAGTTCCCAAGACCAGACCGCTACTGGTTTCTGAGTTTTCACTTCTCACACAATGATTAACATTCCCTTTTCTTCTGACAGCATACAGGATCTTCCCATGTCAAGTTACCAACACATTGGGACTGGTTTGGAGTTATCTGCTCTGTTCCTTCCTCAGGTCATTAAGACAGAGGAACTGAGGATTTGTTTTAGTTTGTTTTTAAAAATTAACTTTTGGTTTTTGGAGGTGTCTCCAACATTGTTTGAATACCTTATTTTCATTTGCATGGAGTTATTCTGCTTTTGCATCAGAATTCACGAGAGCTCAGGGAAACAAACTGCACCAAGCCAAGCTCTGGGTCCTGCTTTTCTCCTGAAAAAACACAGGCAAGTCAAGCCAACAGCTGTTCCAAAAGATTCAACCCCATCGTGCACAGGCTATATACTAGGACCCAGGTGTCCCCTCGCCACATGTCATTTATAATCTGGTCAAAGGAGCCACACTCTCCCCAAACAGCAGCCCCATGGCAGACCCCACATTAGCAGGAGCACTGCTGACATACAGCACACAGCATTTTCAAGAGCACTGTGGACAACTAATGCTGCATTAATTATCATGTGAGAGCCCCTGTTCAAATCAATAAGGATTATAGCACAAGTCTTAAAACTGTAGTAACCAAAAACCTGTTTACTGTGCATTAAGTGATGGCATTTACCCCGTGTGGCTCCATCTCTCACCCTCTTCTGACCTCCAACACACTCACTCCATACATATCAGTTTGTTACTGAAGAATTAAAATTCAGTTAACATTCCTGGAGTCTTCAATCACAGTGCTCAAAAACCCTGCATATCTCAGCAAATGCACTCATCTTCCAGTGCTGTGATGATCATGATTTTTATTTTTATTATTTCAAATGTCCTTGCCAGTTTCCATTGCAAATCATGCAATGTCTGGTAAGCAAATGAAAGGGTAGAATGTTCTCATGCTTGGGAAACATTCAGTGTGGGAGAAAGTTTCTTAGAAGTAGCTGCACTCTTTTTCTAAAAAGAAAATACAGTACATACTTGGAAAAAAATGAATTGAATAGAAAAGACGACATTAAGACATGGGTGTATGGAATATTTTGATGGTGGCCTTCAGAGCTGAAGATGTTTCTCTGCTGCACTGGTAACGGAGAAACATCTGGACAGAGAAGGAAACAGAAAGGAGCCTTTATTGCAAGCCCTGGTGTCGAAAGAGTGTTTACTTGCTAAAGAGAATACAGCGATGTTCTCTGCCCAGCTCATACAGAAAGTCCTTATTGATGCCCTTACATTATGTCTGCCGCAGGCAGATACACACAAGCTCCAAACTAAACTGAGCTGATAGAAATAAACTTCACCTTTCATGCATGGCTTTGCACAATACTCCAACTGTAGCCTCAGCAGATGACTCGGTTAGGGATCTTACAAGACTGGGAGCTGAATTCCTCATCTGAACTAATGTTGGAGGCTAAGGCTACCAGATGAAAACCTTTCCCTTTTGACTACTTCAAGTGCATAACCCTAAGCAGTCCCTGAATTTTAGTAACCAGCAGTTGCTTTTTCACTTGATAACCCTTAACTGCACTGAGCCTGGGACAGCAATGGTTTGTGTCGGTACCTGCTACACCAGGCCCAGTGCTAAGGCTTTTACAAAACAAATCTGAGCTGAAAGATCTTTACGCAGCACACTGCAAATCAGGACTAGAATCTGCATCACAGTCATTTACATTAAACTGAGTGCAATCATCCACAGTCCAATTTAGCAACACTCCAAACTTCTGCTTTGATGGATGTGACTACGACACGCAGGGCAGCAGAGAATCATGTCTGAGCTTGTTTAAACACTCAGAGAACAGAACAGCATGGTACAGGTTTAATGATGATTGTATAGAGACCTGTATCGCATCTCTCCAGTTCCTCCCTAATTATAACCAGTATATAGCTATCTCTATATATATAATCTATACCGTGAATGATAGGCTGACAAAGAAAAAACAGAAGACTCGAGATCTGTGGAAGTTTCAGTTTGGCATCTCTCATCTGCATGAAAAATCGTATTTGAGACCATAAGCAGGGGGTGGGTGGGTGTTTTTTTTTTCCCCCTATTCAAAGCATTTCTGAATAGGATCAGCTTTGGGAGCCAAGCACAGGCTAAGAACAATTTCACATAAATACAGGAAGAACCGATGACAACACTTGGGAATAATCACAATGAGTCAAAACTGCAGAAGTCTTCCCAATGCTGCAGGATCACTTGGAAAAACAATCTCTCATTTTCCAAAGACAGTAAGTGATGATAAACGAGGACACCTTTATTAAGAGGGAACTTTGCATCTAGTTTTCTTCTCTCACATCACAGCAGAGGATGGGGTCTCTGGGTGCTGAACATTTCTAATGCAACAGTCCCAATGCATTCATGGGACCCAGATCTGACTAATGATCTCGTTGACAGATTCGTTTAACACCTTGAAGGACTTTGCAGCTCCAGAAAGGAGAACAAGCAGAAGGATACTAACTGTAAAGGAAATTTGTCTTCTCATTCAACCTCAGCTTGCAGAGGTTCAAACAGGAGAGAATGTGTGTGTGCCTCAAGGGAAACTCTTAAGAAATGTGCAATTAAAACCGTATCTGTGTGAGTGCTGAAGGCTGCCCAGTGCCTCTGCCAGGGTGGGCACAAGCTTCAGGCAATCAAAAGATTTTCTCCTTTTAATCCAGTTAACGATGCATGGGCCAAACCAAAATCCAGTAGCACAAATGAACAAGGCAGTTGGCAGCCCCACGGAGCTTTTTCCTCCTACCATGGATTGCCACTGTCTTTTTGCACAGCGTTCATCTCTTCACCTTGGTTTGTCTCACTTACAGGACGATCACACTTGGTTCCCATACAAGACTACTGTGAATTGAAATTCATTCAGGCTGGCTGAGATGATATGGGAATGTAAAGCATTCTCCACGCCAGAGGAGCCTGCAGGCAGGCTTCAGCAGACAGCCATGTGCTAAGCCGGAGTAGAGTATGCACAGGAGAAGAATTACATTTGGGTGGTGGCACAGGGGAAATTATGAAAGCAATTCAGAAGCATTGTAATAAAGTACAATGCACTGTAGTGCTGCTCAAATTCAAAACAGGAATAAATTCTTTCATATGTTAAGTGCTCCCCGAAGTACAGAGCTGCCTAAAGCACGAGGCCCTGTATGGGGGCACCGTGGTACATGCTCAAAGCTGGGCTTGGGTGTATGACACACAACTGCAGCTGAAATTCAAACTGACATGCCCAGGGCTCCTTAGCTGTCTGAACCACAAAAGCCAAATTAAACATTGCTTCAGCTGGAACTTACCCTTTGTACCTTTAAAACCATTATATTAAAGAGCAATGTCATTTATGAGCTGGCCATGGGGAAGGGCAGGTGTCTGACACTGAGAAATCATTTCAGCTAGGGGTGATAAATCCAATCTATAAACTGAAAGCCTCCAAAATGAGCTCCACATTCAATCCCACCCCTCTTTTTTTTTCAGCTGCCTTCACTGGAACTGATGCTGAGCTCCAAACCCAAGCAACCTCCCTTAGTGGCAGTGGCACAGCTGTAACACAAGGTCACAGCAGCATGTCGCTGGCAGCCTGCTCCAATACCTGCTGAACTCAACAGAAACCTTTCTATAGGCTTCAGCAAGCTTTGGTTTACTCCCTAGGTGACACTGCATGTCTTTTTAAGCCTTACAGTATCAGGCAGTTTAAAGTGTTATTTTATCTGCAGCCAGCTTGAGCTGACTTCTCAGCAGGAATCTCAATCCCACCAACAGACCTCAGAGCCTTCCACTGTGAAGCAACAGAGGACACATCACCTGGGGGCTGTTTTAATAATCACATCCTTTGGGATGGTTCAGGGAAACTACCAACAGCTAAATGCCACAGAGATCACCAGGGCAGAGAGGATTATCTCCTTACCTCCTAGAGACCACGTAGGTCACAAAAATATGCCCAGGCTGGTCCATCATTGTCACCTGGGCAATTAGGGGGTGGGAGGGCACATGGCCACTGAGCACTATGTCTTCATAAGATGTTTAACTTAAAAAAAAAAATAAAATAAAAAGGTTTCCACATCCGAGTAGTTCACATCACCTTCAGTGAGTTCACATCCTGTAAATGCTCATGTATTTCAGAATGAAGTCTGTTTCAAAGGTCTGACAACCACATATGGCACTGCCTGTTAGCTCACGTGTCCGAGTGCATTTATAGTGCAGTAAGTTTACTGCCTCAGAATGTCTTGTAGAAACAATGTGCATTTTCTCCCTTTCATTAACAGCCTAAGCCAAAGTTGACATGACTATGATAGAGGAAAAAAACAAACCAACATTTCTGTCTAGAAACCTAGGGGAGCAATCTCTTAACTAGAACTGGTAGCAGGCGAGCAGCAATAGCAGTGATGTTTCAGAACATTTCATAGGAGGACACCACAGCAGCTCCAAGTTCCTCTCTCCACAGTGCTAAGGGAAGGCAGATGAGCGTGGCTGCCTGGCTCGCCTGCTTGTGCAGGTGGCAGGGCCAGAGGGATCTGCCACAGCCCATCACATCCCTGCTGCCCAAGCAACAGCAGACCTTGCTCAGCTCTGAGAAGTGCCCAGCCTGTCATGTACCAAACCAGAACCCTTTTCCAGCAAGGACATCCCCTGCATGGAAGTTTTTTCAGAAAGATTTGGGCTTAATTTTTTCAACCAGAACTTTTTAATATCTATGCTTTGCTGTTAAATAGCTTTTCTGCAGCGATGTTTGCAAAACTACGGTCACTGTGACAACGCCACAGACAGTGTCACCCTGAGCACACTTGGTTTGTAAAACACAAACCACGTGTCAAACTATACTGTTGAAGGAGACTTCTGCCCACTGCTCTGAGCCTCCACACTTACAACTGAGTGGCATTTTTAGGTGTCATGCTGGGTGTACATTGTGCCCATCTGTAAATGAGTGGTCTCATTTCCTTACATTTACAACCTGCAGAAACCACAAATAAACTTCAACTTTATGATTTTCTTTCCAGTAAACTTCAGATTTGTAACTTGGCAGAGGGAGCCATTGTATTTAACCACCTGTGCAGACATTAACTAAACACTCAAGCTTAAAACTGGGAAAACACAAAGTGTTAACGCTGCTTAGATAGATGCTTGGGTACCTTCCAAATTCTCTTAGTGAGACAGGTTGTGAGTGTGGAGCACCTTCATAAAGGCTCCGGTCTCCCATACTGCAGGATGACGTGGGAGTGCTACCTTGTGCAGGAAGATTTATGGTGTTAGAGCTGTCCCCAGGCAAGAGTCACTGCTAGGAAAGGTGCACACGGGGCTTTGGGGAGGTCACAGCCTCTCCCTGTGCTGTGCTTACTTGACAAAGGTTGCTCGCAAGCTGGAAGCCAGAGATTTCAGAGCTAACCCCAGCAGGGGTTTCCACTTGTGTTATTCTTAATATTTCATTGGAAAACACCACCAGGTCTGAACAAAGCAGCAGCCTTGTTCTGCCAGGTGCTTCACACGCTTTTAGTAAGTGGCTCCATCCCAAAGAGTTGTAGCTTGTACTGACAACGAACAGAGGAAAAGCTTTGTTAACCATATTTCATAGGTGGAAAAGCGAAGCCCAGATGGAATGAAGTGACTTACTAATGGCCACACAAGTCACTGGCAGAACCAGGGTCTGAACCCAGGTACACCAGCTTCAAGATCCCTGCCTTTACAACACTATCCGTAGCTACGGCTGGAGAAATAAAAACAAGAACTGGCTGCAGGAAAACACTGAAATTCTTCCAAGCTAGAGACATAACACAGAGGAAAGCATTATAGCTGCAAGAAAGGCAAATCTATACCATACCCTGGCCCTCTTGGACTCTTCCCAAGCCCTTGCAGTTGAACACTCCGGGGACTTTGATTTCAGAGTTGTCATGTTTCAGTTAATTGTCTGTTTTGTTAGGCTCTGATCTGTCTCATTTCTTCCATAAAAAACACAGCAGTGTATGTTGTGCCCACCTAGGAACTGGGTACATGCAGCATTACCTTTAAATCTGAGTTGATTTTACAGGGGCAGCGTGAAGCCCCTAAGTGTCCTTGGCATCAACAGCACCGGGCTCTGGCTGGACCGCCCCAAACACAGCCCTGCTGCCCTCTGCATCACCAGGAAAGCTCCAGACCTGTACCAATACACAGGACTTCCCCATGAGCTGGGGCCGAGGCACAAGATGGGCCTCTGAGCAAGAAGCCCCCGCTAACTGGTCAGCTCAGAATCAGTACAAATAAACCAACATTGCTCGAAAGTGAGATCATTGGCAATTTATTCCTGCCCGAGCCCTACCAGAAAGAAAACAGTGTTTCATGTTGGGGCTTTTTTTCTCCTCTCTCCCGTTCTCATTTCTCATCTCTTTGCTATTTCCATGTGCTTCCCACCACACTGTGATTAATCTTTTCTAAGGCCTAGGGGACTGGAGTAAAGAGGTAAGTCAGACTGTATCAAAGACCCTACACAGAGGCAGCCAGGATCTGCCCCAGCCTTTGTGGGGCTGCAGCATTCCAAGAAACATTTTCCATCCTCAGAAGTTATAGAGAGTCAGAACTTTTACAGCTCATTAGTAAATCATTAATGAGATATTCCCTTTACCTCTCAACAAGCTCCTTGCTTCCCTCCCCCAAGCCAATCCTAAAATCCTCCAGTGAAAAAGAGCATTTTGTTTTCAAGGCCCTGTAAACGCCAAACTCCTTTTCTTCCACTCCCCAAAGTGCTTTCCAAGAGCTGAATTCAAGCCCCACAAGACTTCTGCCAGGGAGCGGTGGAGCTGGAGCCAACCTGCTCGACGTGAGCAAGGACATCACCACCCCGTGCCACACAGGCAATGTGCCTGCATCCCAGCTCGCCAAAACACACCAAACTGAAGACAAAGCCTCACTGAAAAAGCCTGTTGGATATCTGACTCCAGCAGGGAGCCTCAACCTACACGAGGAACCTGTCAGTGTGGCCATCGGTGCCAGAGTGAGAAACAGGTTCCCCTACTGCAATGTGCCAGCAAACACTTGGCCAACACCACAAACATCAGTGAGAGGAGTTTCCAGCAGCACCGAGTGCACCTATGTGATGAAGGACCTGGAAGCACAAGTGCGTTAGAGAAACAGGCCTAGAACAGGGCTAGAAATCCTCCACTGAGAGATGTGTTTTCCAAAAAACAGATAAGAGTTTCTGTGCAGGGTCAGAACACTTGTCTGAACTGCTCGAAAAGAAATGGGGACTTGCCAAGGGGCCTGGTCCAAGTCTTCCACTTTATTTACAAAGATTCAGGCTCTCCATCATATCCAAACTTCACAAAATTGCACTTGGGTTTATGAAGCAAGCATTTAGAGAAGTTGTCACGTGGCTTCTAGTTTTCTTTTGACTTAAAAAGGAGTAAAAAAATCCCCCATATGTATCTCATGGCATGTTAGCACTTATTCCTACCCTCACCATGTTGGAGTAGACTTGGAGTATCTGCAAACATTTAGTGTTTTGGTATGCTCATTCTTCCAAAATTATCAATAATCTCGAGCTATTTGTCAGTATCCCTGAAGTCTGAGCTGCTGACACCTTCTGATTGAAAACAGAATTCCCTCATGAAGAAAAAAGTCTGTCCTCAGCCCGAGAGAGAAGTCAGAGTATAAGGTTGCTGAAAGATTAGAAATAAAAGCAAAGACTGCTAAATGTTATATATTTATATATATATAATATATGTAATATCATAGGGACTATAGCACTTGGCCATGTTTTAATGTATCACTGATAATAACAGGGCACGTAAGCACTAATCACAAATTAAAAGGTATCAGTGCCTAGAAGATAACTGGAAATTCAGAGTACAATTTTAAAACGTTTTAAATTGAAATCCAAAACAATTGCATTCCACTTAGATATGTCTGAAAAAGTTAAATAAAATTTTAACAAAAATATCATTGTCGATACCAGAGTATTTCACACAGGACACTGCCTCCCTTGATGCTACCTCTCAAAGTCTTCCAGACATTCTCTCATACCTGAGAGCCAGGGGAATACAAGGTTAGACCCTGCCTAGGACTTTTAGTTTTGCATGGGGCAGGCACGTTAACTTTGGTTATTTATAACAACCAACCTCCCAACAACAGTGTAGTAGCCACAGATGCCCCACAGACTAGGATCTTGCATTCATTACATCACTTCTTAGATTAGAGGGGAAGTCAGCGTGACAAATGGATGCTGTTGTGCACCCCAGGAGGACTGCTTGGCACACAGGTCTGCTAGTGAAGAGTGACGCTGATCTGAGGCCCAGCTTCAGTGACGGGACAACAACATTCTTCTGCCCCTGCTTCTCCCATTTCTGCTTGTTTTCAGCCAGATCTGGTCCTCAGCATAGGCAGTCTGTCCTTTTCTGTAATACTGGGTTATCAAGACCTTTAACAGCACAGGGGGCTGAAGATAAAGCCTGGAAGATGATGTCTCTTATGCATTCAACAATGTCAAGGGCCGGGTCAGCCACCTGGGGCACAACCACCCCACACAGCACTACGGGCTGGGGGAAGAGAAGCGGGAAAGCGGCCTGGCAGAACGGGACCTGGGGGTGTTGGTCCACAGCTGGCTGAACATGTGCTGGCAGTGTGCTCAGGTGGCCAAGGAGGCCAACAGCAATCCAGTATCAGAAATCGGGTAGGCAGCAGGGTTAGGGAGGTGATCCACCCCCTCGGCTCTGGTGAAGCCGCACCCTGAGTGCTGTGTTCAATTTGGGCCCCTCACGACAAGAAGGGCATCAAGGCCCTGGAGTGTCCAGAGAAGGGCAATGAAGCTGGTGAGGGGTCTAGAAAACAAGGCTTGTGAGGAGCAGTTGAGGGAGCTGGGGTTGTTTAGCTGCAGAAAAGAAGGCTCAGAGGAGACCTTACTGTGCTGTACAATTACCTTAAAGGAGGCTGTAGTGAGGTGGGGACTGGGCTCTTCTCCCAAGCACCAACTGATATGACAAGGGAAAATGTTGTGCCAGGGAAGGTTTAGGTTGGATATTAGAAGTTTCTTCACTGAAAGAGTTGTGCAGCACTGGAATAGGCTGCCCAGAGAAGCGGCTGAGTCACCATCCCTGGAGGTCTTCAAGAAACATGGAGATGAGGTGCTTAGTAGCATGGGTTAGTGGTGGACTTCAGTACTAGGTTAACGTTGGACTAGCTCATCTTAGAGGTCTTTTCCAACCTCAACAATTCTGATCCTGGTAGTGTCCAGCATCCATGAAACAGACTTCCTAAATTTTACTTAAAGGCTGAACTCTGTAGATTCCCATAGTAATGAATGGCCACAGACACTTCAAGTCAGAACAAAAATACCTTTGAGATATTTTACTTTTTGAAGAACATTAAGATGGCAGCTGCCAGCTCTTTTTTTTAAAAAAAAAAAAAAAAAAAAAAAAAAAAGGTGGACTGCAGAGGTGCCCTAGCTCTTGAATGGAAAACTACACAGAAAAGCAAAATACCTCTCTACTTGCCAAAGTGCAAAGAGGGAAACCAGACAAGATTGAAATCAGCAATTTTACCCTGACAGTAACATCAAATCTTTCCTAATGGAACCACATGCAACATAAAAGTGATCGATTGCCAGGATGCAAGTGTTCTGGTTGATTTCAAGTCAGCTAATTCTAATATCAAGGTACAACTGGGGGAGCCCTTGTTTATGTACAGCACAAGTTACATCCTGAACAGCTACTTGGTGGAAATGGAGTTCTTACTCTTGCCCTCAACATTCTTTGGAGTTTTCCTGCTTTAATCTCCCTGCATTTTAATAGAGGTTGGATTCTGCGGTCATCGCCTGTAAAGACAGGCTTAAACACTCCTGTGCCCAAAGAGTTGGCAGCAAGGGTGCATCAACCCCACAGTGCTGGTGGAGGCATCAAGAGCAAAGCCTTTTCAGGTGGGTTGCAGGCTGAAAGGACAAGGTCCAGTCCCATCGCTCAATGCCTGTGGTGCTCTCCATGCCCAGCTCCCTGCCCAAGGACCCAACACATCACCCTGAGACCTGTGCCCCTCATCCTGGCCAGGACAAACTGCTCTGTGGTCCATGGCAGCAGTGGCAGAGGCCACGTGCTGAAGGCACAAACATCGATGCCACCCACACTGTATGAGCAGGCCAAGTAGAAAGGAGATATGAAGCTATCAAGGCAATCAGTAGATGCCAAAATATTAGCACAGAGGTAATAACAAAAGGGTACATTAGGAAAAAAGTTCTGAATTAGACCACGATTATGCAAACCAGATGAAGCAAGAACAGCTACAACTAGTTAACAGCCAAGCAAAACCTCCCCATTAAGAGAGATTTGCATTTTGCAAGGGCCCAGGGAGACCTATTTTTCTATTTTATTTCTTTAAGCATCTTTTTGAGGGAAAGGGTAATTTAGCTCAATTTTTCCTTGGATTTTTCTTTAGTGAGCACAGTCTTTTTTATTGGGAAAAGAATAATCTTTTCAGGAAAGTTATTAAAAAAGCAAGCCATGTATGCTCAATTAAAATTTTAAATAAGATATGAATTCATTTGCAAAATGTGAAGCACTAATAACCTTGGCATATTTTAGTCAGCTGCACTTTAAGAACAATCCTCTTCTCCATGAAAAGCATTTTATATAAACAACTTAAATCAGCTCTATTAGCAGTTTTAGAAACAGGGATGTGGTTATGAAGACAATTCCAGCCAGAAAAGGGCAGACATTTGTAGAGGAAAATTAAGGGGAATGTAAATCATTTTCCAATAAATATTCCATACAGAATATTCAGTTCTGTGATATACAATACTGTCTTTTTCCAGAGATACTGCCTTCCCTCCCTGTGGATGCTGAAAGTGATTGCAGTATTAAGTTTCAATTGATTGTTAACAAAACCCCAAGCCTGTTCCTACTTCTGATTCAATCCACTTAGAATAGCAGGCTGAGCTTTTCTAATCTTATTTTAATTTTCCATGGGGGACTGAGCATCCAAAATCCTTGAGAGGGGGCTGGAAGTTTCAGCTGTAGGATGCAACAACCTGATTCAAAGTCAATGGAAAAAGACTTTCATTTAAACTTGGTCCCTAATGGTCTCGGCGCACTCTGGAAATTGCCCCGAATTACCATCTTACTCATAAAGCAAAATATCATTCTGCCCATATCAGACCTCCAAATATAGTTAACGCTCAGCCTTTGGATGAAAAAGGATCACAAAAAACAGCCTTGGGAGCTGTGTCTCCCATTAGAGCCGCGTGTTAATGGGCAGCACTGCCTTTCTTCAGTTCATTGTTACTGACGCTGGTTTGGGGAGCCTCTGGGCCATGCCACCTTTTGAGACTTGAGTTCTGCATCTCCAGTAACTGCCTGAATCCTAACCTGGGGATATTGTGCCTCCATGGACTGCAGGGGAAACACGACAACTGTTCCCTGCTCTGCCTTACCTTACCTGTTCACCTTGTACCTTTGCCTTTGTCCTGCTCTGCACCTAGTGGGACAATTTGGGCAGATTCACTATTCTTTCACTCATTTTCCCCTTCCAAAACATCCACAAAATCAAAACAACAAAACCAAGCAACCTGAGCACTTTGGTTTCTTGAGTGCCATCCACTCAGGCCTGTTCCTGTAGGTCTCATGCTGGCTGTTCAGCCCAAGCCCTTCCGCAGTTGCAGGCATGCCACGTGGTGTGCAAGCAGGAATCTGGGGATGGACAGATGTCTGGGGACAGCCTCAAAAGGCTTGTTCAAATAGCCCACATCCTCCTTTAAAATCAGCCCCTTAACCCGCAGTTTAACATGCCTCTCCTGCCCTACCTTCACTCCCTTCCTCTCTGCATGCCTTTTCTCTGCAGCTTCGACATTTTCAACATTAATGGGATAAATACAGGAAATTCCTGCTGCATGTTAAAACAAAGTGGTATTATAGCAGTGTTTCAGACCAGCATATCGAGCTCAGGATAAGGATCCATTACAGCCTAGTGCTTGACCCTTTACGCAACTTGTGGTACACTACAAAATATACAATAAACACAGAAGTCACATTTCTTGAAATACGAGAAATTACTCAAGTAGACCAGCACCCTAACCACCCCACGGCCAGCACCATCCCGTACCTCTCCACTGCAGCTTTATTCTGCAGACTTCATGAGAAAGATGTAAACAGCAGGCACTTATTCTCTAACCAACCAATTTGGCCACTTTGTGATCATTAACCCAACATTGCTGGGTCAAGATTGAACACAAAGTATTTCTTCCTTCCCCATTCTCCCCCTTTCAGTCCAGATGTACGCCAGGCTCTGAAAGCAGACATTTCCCCCATTCCCCAGCCTCAGCTGAGTACAAACCAGCCCCGCTCACTTGCTGCAGCACCTCAACAAGATACATTCCCAAGATCTAAAAATAAGCTTGTTAGATTATTTGACAGTCCAAAATTAAATGAAATTGGAAGTAGTAATTATTTTCTTGATTATTTAATACAGTCCAGACTTTTATCAAAATATTTTGACATGAGACGATTTGTGAAAATAAATAGGCAATCAGCAAGTCATTGCTAACGGAAAAGTTTTTTTTTTTTTGCAAGGAAACAAGTATATATTACCTGTCACTGCCATGTGAAAGTCATGCTCTAAAAGATGATGTGTTAACAGCACTTTATCTAGAAGACAGCGTAACAGACAGATCAACAGTCAGTGTCACACCATGTACAGCAGTCACTGCATTGTACCCAAAGGTTAGCAAACATTTAAGAGTTATTGGGGGTAGAGACTGGAGTACAAGTCTGCTTAGCTTGAAGAAAGCCCTTACCATTAGCCTAAAATCAGTGAAAGTCACATTCATCCTTCCCCCTCCTTTCTCAGCCCAGAAACTCTGGGCAACCTAACCAGGGGAGTTAGAGGGCACTTGCTTCTCAAAACATCTGCATCAAACACCAACAGGGGGCTTGACCATACTGTGCCATCTACCACCTCAGCACTTCAAACTAAGCAAGTCTAGGCAATCTCAGTGCCCTCCTTCCTCCAGACAAGGCACAGGACATCCCCCCTCCAAGCCAGATGTCTGCCATAGCCAGCTGTGCTCATTCTGCCCTGCTATTCGTAACTTGGAGTCAGAGTGACATTAGTGGAGCATTTCTTTCTTCACGTCCAGGTAAGCCATACCTTTCAAAACCCTACTAAGAAGGGTCTTTGGATCTGCAATAAATCAGCTGTTTAGCGTTAGCTCTGAAAACATCATACCAGTTTGTTACAGCACAAACAGCTGCTATACTTGCCTCCCCCTGCCTTTTTTTTTTTTTTTTTTTTTTTTTTTTAAGAAGAGGAACAACATATGAATTGGGTTTTATTTACTTTAGGGATAACATTAGCATCATTTTCCTATGCTTGCCTCTTTTTTGGAACTAGCTTGCATAACATTTCCTAGAAATATGCTCCATATGCACACCAGCTAGCTCCACCAACTGCACCAGGGCAGTTCAGAGGCAGGGGGAGGAGGGAAGCATCCGCAAGCATTTGTTAACACCAGCACACACCGAGATGGGCTGTGGCTGAGCCAGGTGAATTGTTCCAAAACAGCAGGACAACTCCCATCAGACTTACACAAACTAGGTCTGGAAAGATTACATTCAGCACAGAAAACACACACCTCAATTTGGAAAGGCCTCATTTAGCATCTGGTGTGGTGTGTCAGATTCCATTTGAGATACTGGGCTCCGGAGACCAGCGGGAGAAAACAACACACTCCAGAGTACATGTGTAACATGAGGAGTTAATCCCACACAGGCATTCATCTTTTCAAAGTATATATTTCTGACAGTTTTGGAAAGCACGCTTACAATTTCCATAATGTTTGAAAACATACAGACACTTTCTCTCCGTGTCACAGCGTCTTGAACTTCTGAGGCCCTTTTCGTGACACCATAAACTTCTCCTTGGAAGCACAGTATGATGTCAGAGGATGCAACAGTACAAGAGGTGAAGAGGAAAGCTGTGGGAGCATTCAAATAGCTTTTTCTGGCCTAAAAAAAAATAATAAAATAAAAAACTGGAGCTTGATCCAAGAACATTTTGTTCATTTGCTATACAGGGGTGCCTTTTGTACAAGCACAGACTGTTTTGTGGACTCTGGTCCTCTGTAGTCACCATGAAACAGAAAATATACAATGAAGCTAGTGATGTGTTATCATCTAAGACTTCTATGAATGCTATTTCTGTCTTATGTTCACAGTGACTGCTGGTCAAATGTTCATCGACAACTTGATAAAAATACAGAGTTTTAAAGAATTATCGTGGATATTTATAGGTTATTTTCTTCTCTTATCTTGTCTGCACAGTTGGCACAATAATGCTTATTAGCGTTCAGGTTTAAGTGCATCTTCCAAAACAAATAGCTGCCTTTTTTTTTTTTTTTTTTTTTGAAGCTGCCGGTTTCTCACATTCATCAGGGTTAAAAATATCCATATTTTTAATAAACACATACACTTTGATATCATCCAGGTAAGCCAAACAAATTTTACGCAAGCATAAGTGAACTGCTGTATCCATCACCTTCAGAGTCGACTTGTGCTATAGTTCCAGCAAAGATTTAATGAACAAATCAAATTTGATGCAAGCTTTCAGAAGTTTTGCAGTTCTAATCAGCAAAAGAAGCGTGCTAGATAATTACTGGAGTGTTGAGCTGATATTTATCTCTGTAATCCCCCAGATGAAAGAACTAGATTTCACAAGAACAGTCTTTATATTTAATACCATACACAAAAAGAGACAACACTGATTGAAGGCAAACATCAAGATGTTAATGAACACCAGGCTATTTGCGCATTCAGCCCTGCGAAACATATCCTACGTGGCCATATTTGTGGTCACCAGGATCAGGCTCAGAGGTAGCAATGTTGATTTGTTCTTTTCCACCTCCTTTAGCACCACTTTGCCCCACCTTTTATTTATTCAACACTGTTCAGCGTCTTTTCTCCTTTCATCACAGCGTTTTCTGCTGGAAATCATCATTTCAGGAAGCAAGAGCTCACAAACAGCAGCACACACCTACGCCACTGAGATAAGCCTAGGACCCACTCAGGGCACTAAGAAAACCGTGCCCATCAGATCAGCTGCCTTAAGGTTTTCTGAAAATATCAGTCTGCAGTTGGCAGATAGCTCTTACCCCAAATGACCACAGCTTCAGGAAGTTTACTAACCTGTGAACACAAGATACCTTAACATCAAACAGCCTTAGGAGACCATTATTTTTACTCATTTTTAATCAGTTTAACCTGGCAGATTCAAAAACTCATTGAAATTAAACAAGTGCCTAAAGGTGCTGAATATATTTTGGATATTTTAAACTTCTTTGGAAACCCCAACTAGAGCAGAGCACTTCAGCACATCAGGTTTAGCAGCCACCTTCCATTGTATTGTGACATTGATATTCACACCTACACAGGCATGCAAATACTTCTGATTAAAAATTAAATATAAATGAAACAAAGCAGCTCAGGAAGAATACGTGGACTGTTAGCAGTAGAACATGCCTCCATATGCCAAAGGAAGAAAAGCAGAGAACAGATGGCTTTCTTGCTTTGTCTTCAAACCGCTATCATACTTACACTACTTCATACTTTGGGTTAATATTTTTATCCAAACTCAGTGATTAAAAATAGAGACAGACGGAGGATTACTGAGGATTGTATTTCATTCTATAATTAGGCAGACACAATGAGGTGAGTTCTCAGCATGATACAAAGGAAAATAAAGCATCTGCAGCTCCATTAGTGATTTCCTATGCACATGGGAATAACTTTTACTCCAATGCATGCAATACAAATGAGAATTAAAAAAAAAAAAAAAATCAAACCCACGAAAACATCCCAAATTCACTGTGTTATCAACGAAGAAATACCACAAGGCCTTCTTTCATGACAAGACTCTTCCATGACTTCAAGCACATGCTTGTGTGCTTGATGACTTGGAGAATGAAGAAATGGACATTGTTGTTTCTAGCATTCAAATAATGGACTTGCACTTTTTTTAACGGTTTGGATAAAAGGCTGCCATATAACTAGTTTTAATCAGAGTTCAACTGAGTTTTTATAAGAGCTCAATAACCTTCATGAATGTTTTGGACAATGGGAGCATCACTGGATGAATGCTGACTCCATCAATGCCCATGGTGAGCCTGGGCCACTTCAATGGAAGACACAACCAAGAGGAAGACATGAGATCCAGCAGCTGACTTCTCAATAACTGCACAGAAAGCAAAGCAATGAAGTTCTCAGAAACACACAAGGCTCTGTAAACAAGGAGCAATCCAAGGGCTAATCTGCTGAGATTCACAATGCCAGGCACAAAGCAAGCACAGAAAGGGTCATTTTCTGGCAAAACACTTGAGACTAAATTACATTGCAGTAATTTACTGCAGCAATTTGGATATTTGGAATCTCAGACCCAGAACACGTGCTTGTATGACCTGGTTCAAGGGGCACCACCCACTACATCAGGTTGCCCAGGGCCAAATCCAACCTGATCTTGAACACCTCCAGGGATGGGGCATCCAAAGCCTCTCTGGGCAACCTGTTCCAGTGCCTCACCACCCAGACTGAAGGATTTCCTCCTAACATTTAATGTAAATTTCCCCTCTTTTAGTTTAAAACCATTTCCTTTTGTCCTGTCATTATCTGACTGAGTATAAAGTTGTTCTCCATCATTTTTATAAGCCCCCTTTAAGTACTGAAAACCTGCAATGAGGTCAGCCTGGAGCCTGCTCTTTTCCAGGCTGAACAGCCCCAGCTCTCTCAGCCTTTCTTCAGAGGAGAGCTGCTCCAGCCCCAATCATCTTTGTGGCCCTCCTCTGGACCCACTCTAACAGCTCCACATCCTTCTTGTGCTGGGGGCTCCAGACCTGGATGTAGGGCTCCAAGTGGGGCCTCAGAAGGGCAGAGCAGAGGGGTACAATCACCTCCCGCTCTGCTTGCCACCCCTCTGTTGATGCAGCCCAGGACTCAGTTGGCCTTCTGGGCTGCAAGCACACATTGTTGGCTCATGTCGAGTTTTTTGTCCACCAAAACCCCTAAGTCCTTCTCTGCAGGGCTGCTCTTAATGCATTCTTCACCCAGTCTGTCCTCATTTCCAGGAATGCCCCAGCACAGGTGCAGCACCTTGCACTTGGACTTGTTGACCCTCATTAGCTTCAGGTGAGCCCAATTCTCAAAGCTCTTCCAAGTCCCTTTGGATGGCATCCCTTCCTTCTATCATATCAACCACACCACTCAGCTTGATGTCATCTGCAAATTAGCTGAGGGTGCACTTGATCCCACTATGTCATTGATAAAGGTATTAAACAGTCCTGGTCCCAAGACAAACCCCTGAGGGACACCACTCGTCACCAGCCTCCACCTGGACATGAAGCCATTGACCACCACTCTCTGGATGAAGCCTTCAAGCTTACCCACTGAATGGTCCACCATTCAAATCCATCTCTCTCCAACTTGGAGATCAGGATGTCACATGGAACCATGTTGAAGGCCTTGCAGAAGTCCAGGTAGATGACATTGGTCAGTCTTCCCTTGTCAACCAATGCAGTCACTCAATAGTAGAAGGCCACCAGACTGGTCAGGCACGATTTGCCCCTGGTGAAGCTGTGCTGATTGCCTCAGATCACCTCCTGGTCTTGCATGTGCCTTGATGTTGCTTCCAGGAGGATCTGTTCCATGATCTTTCCAGGTACAGAAGTGATGCTTACCAGTCTGGAGTCCTCCTTTTTTTGCTCTAAAACAACTTGTGTTTTGTGAATGACGGCAGAGTGATGGCAACTCATTATTGCCAAAACAAAAAATACAAATCAGGTGCCAAAAATAACACTAGGTCTGTTGTGCTCAGCATGAGTAGCAGGAACCCACGGCTGACGTCTAAACAGCCACAGCAGAGGGTGACAGCCAGCCCAGCAGCCCAGGCAGGGTGTGTGCATAGGACAGGACCTGATGATCTGGCTTTTCCGACACACTCACTCTGCTCTATTTACAGTGAAGTAAAACGGCCTCTCATGTCCCTTCCTCTCCCCTCTTAGAAGTGCAGGAATTGCCATGGTGACTGCCTAGTGGCCCAACAATTTAATATCCTGCCGTCAACAGTAGCTGGTACTCAGTGCTACAAAGGAAAAATACAGCTCCGCAGCAGGCTGTTACAGAACAGCTAGTCAAGAGAGGAAGTTTCCTTCTAATCCCCTTGCCATTTGATATTGGCTTATGGCTTCAGTAGCAGCAGACTCAGACCTTGCCTGCGGAAGCATCTGAACACAAACACAGCATTAAACATGGGCTTAGAGACACGAGCTCCAGTCTGACAGTGACAGGAGCGTTCCCACACAGGAGCTGTACTCCTGAACAGCAGCAGTGGGGTCCAAGCCACAGGGGCTTCTTTCCCTGCAAGAAACAGCTTCTGTTCGCTTCCCCACATCAACAAGACCAGGCCTGACACGACACAAATACAGGTGCAAACCTTAGCCTGCCTTAGTCGAAGGGGCCTAAATCTGCTCTGAACAGGCCCCACAGATTTCCTGGGAGCTGCCATACCCCAGATAACAGCTACCCGTGAAGCAGGCAGCGCCCCTCAAGATGACATTGAAAGCTGGAGAGGCTGGGGGTGGAATTTGATGCAGTTACCCCAGGCCTCGGCCTGACTTCAAGGGCTCAGTGCCCACAGCTGGGCCCCATTCCCCAAAACACCCAGCAGCACTACAAATTCTGATTTCTCTGGGAAACCTGGAATTGCCTCAGCACCAACACTGCTGGCCCAAAAAGGCCTGAACAGTACCCGATGGCCTCGTACAGACGCTCTTCTGGAGCGAAACTGTTTTTCCAGTTGTGATGGAGGATTCTCTCAGAGAAATAAAGCAGCATATGGAAAACCCCCAGCACTGCATGTTCTCATAATTTTTGGAACACTGTAAATATTTGAGTCAGTAGATCTTAATCCATAAACACAGCTGGACTCAAGAAACAATGATGGTAACTTATTATAATTTAAACAATTGTGTAACAAAACAAACCAATGATAATCACTTTGGTTTTCTAAGGACAATAGGCGCAACCTTTTCGCAAAGTTAACATGATGGTACATGTAATTACATAAAAATAAACTTACATATGCTAAGATAAATTATTCTCAGCTTTTAAAGAACACTGCAGACGAATGACAGTAGAGGGGAAAAAAGCTGTATGGTGCAAAGCCAGCATTTCATATAATGTACAGAGCTGGAATGGTAACTGCCAGCCAAAGGACATCCCTTTTCCCTTCTATCCTCTTCCAGAACATATTAGTTTAATTGCTTTATGACCAGGAACATCATTCCCCTAAGTTCACCCTCAATGTAAGCCCTTGTGCACACAGTTTACATACAAAGAACTGGTGGCTGATCTCTGCTGTGATTAAGGAGCAGAACATTTATCCAAACTACATAAGAACAGACCTGGGCAGTCAACTCACATTTTAAATAAATTAAAGGGGTTTTAAGTTCTTTCCTGAAAGTTCAAATAAGTTCAATTCCATCTTATTTCCATTGCCTCTTTGCATTTTCATGAGCGTTTGCATTCAGCAATATAACCTAGAAACAGAAGTAAACACAATGTGGTTCAAATCTACTTCAGAATTGTCCTACGCTGGGTGCTATTCTGAAACTTTTACCAGGTCAGAGAGACGTAAAGCAGATTCAAGTAAGACCAAAACACCCAGCCAAGACAAAACTTATGCAAAGAGAATAATCTGATTACAAACATTTTCTACAAGCAAAATACTGATCACGGCTATAAACTCTATTATTTCTCTAACACCAATGTGAAAGAACTCCAGCCTTCATATTTTACATTCAGTTATCATGAACTAGTAAGATTACTACCTAAACTCCTAGAATCCACAGAGATCAAACGAAAACTGTGAATAAGGACACAGCTTTGTCAAGTACTATAGATGTCTGATGGTCCAGAACCACAGGATTCATATTACCAGAATTTGGTCCCTTTGCATGCACCCCTTAGAAGTCATGGTGGATAAACCTGCAAATGAGCTACATATATGCTATGAGCCCAACTCCCGGCTCTTGTTGAAGTCAGAGTCGTAAAATGAGAAAGTTGCCATCTGAACTAACTCCCTATACCAGGAAAAATCTTGATCCCAAAATTTCTATTTCAAGAAGAAGCACATGAGCAAAGCAGCATATTTTCCAGCCCTCTCCCTTGCACCGAGAGACAGATGAGCCATATTAACTGAAACTTTCAGAAAATCAAGTATGGAAAACGTCAGCCCTACAGTACAAGTCTGGCAAAGTTATAATCAACAAAAATCAGAATCTTATAATAGGAACTGACAGGGAAATTCTAGCTACTTGTGCTGCTTATAAATGCTAACATTAGCTGGGAAAGGGATGAAGCCACAAAGCTGAGATCCAGTTCTGGTTTAAAACTTCCCCAAGTTTTCAGGGAATATGGATAAAGGAGTTCAGCATTGTCTACGTGTAAGTGCAAATCTTTCAGAAATAATGAGAACATCTATGAATGGTTAAAGGTTCAATGGAACTCTTCATTCAGATTAAAACTATTTTTTTCAATAAAGAAAACCACAATAGAGGAAGATGATTTGAGTTCCTGACACATGACCCCCTAAAGTCAGCATGCTGCACTTCACTCTGGAAATATTGCTTCTGCTCCATTTGAATATTTAAGAGTACACTTTTTAAAAAGAAATAATAAATCTAGGACAATGACCACATTAATCCAGACCCCATTTGGCAGGGTCTGCCAAACAAGCATTAACAGCCATTTATGCAAGTTCCTAAATGGGAGATCATTCATTGACTTGCAAATGATGTCACCATTTAACGATGGAATATTTCTTTCCTTTTGTGGCTTTGCCACCCTATTTCTGCAAGGCTGCCAGGTAGGTAAACAGAATTCCACTTAATCTGTCTGCAACTTAAAAAAACAACCTACAGCTTGTCCGTTGAGGCCAGCGTTTTCAAAGATGAGTGCCTAACATCGGCCAACTAAATCCAAATTTAGGAACATAAATAAGTACCCTATTTTTTTTTAAAGCCTTTAAATAAGTATCTTATGCTCCACAGTGGTCCTATTCCATGCTGTTTTTCAGTAAGAGCCTCAGGGCAGGAGGTGAGAGAGAAGGGGGACATTGTGCTATCTGCATTTGTCGCCTCCCAGTGTCTTCCAGACTCCAGTTTACCTACATACCAGGAGGACTGGCCGGAGAACGCTAATCCTGCTCCACTAAATCCTTCCCCAGTTTGAAATTTAATTTCATTTCACATCACTGGTACAGCACAAAAACAGTTTTGCAAGAAATTTAGAGGGAGGTGAGATAGTGACTGACATGGCTGAGAACAGGCTCCAATCTGCTTTAATCAGAAAAGCAGCTCCACCTTATCCATCGTCCCCAGCCAACAGCTCTGTCACGGGGCTGCCCCAAACCTGAGGAAGCTTCCTGATGAGTATTTCAGGAAAACTTATTCCTCCAGCTGGCTTAATGCTTTCCACAAATGGGAGACTTCGAACAGTAAACAAACTTTTAATCAAACCATTCTTGGTTATCTCTATTTATAGGACAGAAGTAGTTTTCCTAGTAGATAAGTTTGCCAGTGCAATCTGGGATCTGACAACATGACAGCACGGCTCCAGCGCCACCACCATTAACAAGAAGTCAGACGCGGGAACATTTTCTCATCGTGTTCTTCACAACAGATCTGTGGTGAGGGCTCAGGGGAAAAGAAAGGAAGTTGCTTGAACTTTGAGAATAGGAATGTCAGAAGTACTCACCCTACTCCCACTGGGGTCAGCAGCAGGAGAATAGGCCAAAACTTTCAACAAAATTTTGCCTTATATGTATCAATTTCAAGAGGCAAGAGACTGAGTAATCAAAAGATGTCTCCTCACTGGGCAACTGTACCTAAGCCCTGATAGAAACCCCTTCCCTATCACCCATCTAAGATAGGGATGGGCTGCAGACCACCCCCCAGCTTCTAACCACCTTGGCATGGGTCTTCATTCATCCCACCTCAAGCACCAGATGCAGCCGTCCAGCACCTTGGACCCCTTCAATTTGAAGGGTAGGGGCCAAACCTCTTCTAGTGTCAGGATACATGCACCTGTGTGCCTCTCAGCTATAATAAGATCCCAAGGTCAACCCTCGCCCAGCACCAGCCAGGTCCCAAACAGTAAAAAGAATTAATGCAGATATTGAAGCATCTTTGCCCTCTGCCACATGGATTCTTTTAAATCAATACCATGAGCAGGATCTTGCAAGCACCAGCCCGATTTTATGCACAGAGGCACACAGCAGAGGGGATAGTGCTGCTGATTTCGGTAGGATCAAATGTAGTAAGAGACTAAAATTCAAGAAAGAGCTCATTGGGCTTCAAAGTTTGAGCCAAAGCACTCTCGAGCCAATTTTTTTCCTCACTTTCTGTGGTTTAAGTTACCTAAACCCAGAGACATTACAAACTGCACCAAACAGTTCCAGTTGAACCTAACTTTTCAATTCCTTCATTTCATTTCTTCTTTCATTTCTCCTTATTTAGTCTTCCCTCCCTACTATTTTTATCATTATTAGCATCAGAAAGAATGACTCACAAAAAAAGTGCATAAATAGCTACTTATGTTACAGGTCAGAATCTCTCAATATTTTCAATCTTCTAAATGACTGCTGGGTCTCAGTTTGTTATTTCCATGTAGTGCACCCAGCACGCAAGGCAAAGCAAGTTTGGGCTGCATTTTTTTAATTATTATTATTATTTTATTTTTCCCTGTTTCTTTTTCCACACTAAAATAATCAAAGGCAGAACAATCAAGGTTGCTCATGAAAAATTGTAAAAAGAAACCACTTGGGACAATACAAAATTACATATTTTCAAGGAACTCATAGTAAGAGCCCGTTGAAAACAAAGTACCAAAGAATAGTACTTGGAATAGAAATTTTCAAATAATTTGAAAATTTCAGGTTGGAAATCTGAAAATAAACCAGTTTCAGCTAATTTACTCCATAGTATCTATGCTCTAATTTTTGTTGTTGATCTTGAAGCACACAATCTGTAAAAGTTTCTCAATATTTCTATGCTAAAATAGGTCACCAAAAGGCAGCAGGCATTGTAACCTATACCTCCGTATGCTCCAAATCCTGTGCTTTAGCAGTTCGACTCTGTTTAGCCAACCCTTAATCTCAAGCATAGCTTGTTTGTAAGCAAGATTTAACAAGGCTGAAGCTGACCACACATTTAGAGTTCATTTGTATCTTATGTTCCGAATGCATACACAAAGCATCTTGGCCCTGACGCAGAATTAGAAAGGCTGCTGTTCCTAACAGGATGGTCCAAAATGAGGCATGGACAACCCAACCCCCAAGTAGGGGCTACTTCATCTCCTGCTTCTGTGGGGGCTGCAGTTACCTGACACAGTCACTGTCCCCTCTGAAGCTGGCTGAGCTCTCAGCTACATCTTCTCCCACCTACATGAGGAGACTGCGCTGGCTGGGACCACAAGGCTGAAACCGGGAAGGTGCCAGGTGGAGGGAAGGGGTGGGATAGGATCTCAGGGCAGCAAAAGCCCCAGTACTCAACAGGACCGTGTTCTGATTTGTGAGAACTGCCCCTTAATGCTTATTCCAAAATGATTTACAAAGGT
This sequence comes from Aythya ferina, assembly GCF_964211825.1. Lineage (NCBI taxonomy): Eukaryota > Metazoa > Chordata > Aves > Anseriformes > Anatidae > Aythya > Aythya ferina. The sequence goes on from NC_140318.1 coordinate 8,675,044, forward strand.
ACAGGGGAGATGAAAGCTGAACATTAGTGAAGAAAAAAGGAAAAAATACATTTTCGGTTGATTTTTGAGAATTCAATGAGAACAAAATATGGAAAAGTTGTTCCAGATGGCAGGAATTTACTTCAGGAATTTCATTTAATCACATTCTTAGCAAGATGTTTTGATTTGGATGACATACATCAACTGCATACTTAAATTAACAGTCCTTCCTACTGAAGCAAATGTAAAGCTCCCAGGAGTAGGAAAGGGTCTCGGTGCTTTTATTTTAAGTGCAAGTACAGCATGTATGGAGCTGACAGTCCTTTTGTTATTTCTCTTGAGAAAAAGCAATGATTCAAGCCATGCTGCGAGAAAACATACACTCTGACAGCAGCCTGCAAGACCATTTGCCCGAGTCCTCGGTTCTCTGCACAGAGCTACCACAGCAACCACCTACTCCCACAGCCTACCTGCAAGGTACGATGGCTGGATCCCAACTGCCTTGAAAATAAGTGTGATGGGGTGAGAGAGAAGGAGAACCCCAGGAAAATACAAGTGTCCCAGCTCCTGTTATCTGATTTCAGTTCAGCAAGCCCCCGGGGCACTTGCCTCAAGATAATTCACCAAATCTGCACCCCACAGGAACGTCAGTAGGACACCCCGGACCCTTCTCTCCAGGCTGAACAACCCCAGCTCCCTCAGCCTGTCTCCACAGCAGAGGTGCTCCAGCTTCTGCCCATCCTCATGGTTTCCTCTGGGCCTGCTCCAGAAGGTTCAAGTCTTTGTGCTGGGGTCCCTATGGCTGAACACAGGGTTCCGGGGGGGTCTCAGGAGAGCAGAGGGGAGCCATCACCTCCCTCACCACCCTGCTGGCCAGGTGCAGCCCACACCATGGTTGGCTTTCTGGGCTGTAAGTGCACTTTGCTGGCTCAAATTCAGTTTTTCCACCCACCAACACCCCCAAATCCTTCTCCTCACAGCTGCTCTCTGTACATTCATTGCCCAGCCTGTATTTGAGCTCGGGAGTGCCCTAACCAGGTGCAGGACCTTGCACTTGGCTTTGTTGAACTTCATGAGGTTGACATAGGCCCACCTCTTCAGCCTGTCATGGTGTCTCCTAGTGGCATTGTCTCCCCTCAGCACGTTGGCTGGAGCTGTATTCCTATGGGCATGGCGTGTGAGGCCCCCTCCAAAGTCTCAAAACAGTCAAACAAAAGTCTGAGGTTTTAGCAGTGTGGGAATTCCTCATTTCACCCAGCTTTCTCCCACACTACAACCATTTAACCCACATCTCAGTAAAACCTGGCAGTTCTGAGAAAGCAGTTTCATTAAATGCAGAAATGCAGTACAAGACAAGCGAGGTTTGAGAGATCCTACCTGCCTTAATTTTATTTTAAAAGCCTGGGAGGGGAACACAGATGAAGAGACAGCACATGAACAGGTCAGGATCAGAATTATAGCACAGATTTTCTACATTTCAAATAGACTTATCTTTAAGGCCATAGCACCTCTCAAATACAACATTAGAAGCAAAGTTCTGTAGAGGGGTTTATTAGGAGTTGAAACTCAGTTTACACTTAAGTCACACATCAAAGTTCTTAAAGACATTGAGATTTTCAGCCACCTCCAAAACACTGCAAATGCAAACTATCTTCTCGCACAGCTTCTTCCTGCAGCTGTACTCTGAAGGGAGATATACATACACATACAGGTATGTATATTAGTTATTAGAATAACTGTAATAAGGCCTTTTGTTTGGCGACTATTTCTAAGAAGTGAAGCATGATGAGATTTAGCTTGCCAGCTGTGCGTTTCACTTTCCCATATCCCCAAACAGAGATTTAAAATAGCCTGTTTATCAGATGTGTATCTAACTCATATTCCACTGTGAGGTCTAAAAAGGAATTTCCATTCTTACAAATGTCCCCCTTGTGGGGCATTACCGTCTGTTCTGATCATTGTAAAGGGTCCCTGTTTCCTTCTAGTCCAAAACCCACTGAAGCATTTCTTTAGTGACTATAAAAAAAGGCTAGAGGCTTTCTTGCCTTAATTTATATACAAATACATTACCAATTAAAAGGTAACTGTGAAAAATAAGGCTGATAATGGAATGCCTTCTGCAACCTGAACGGGAGCATTGCTACCATGACATTGAAATAATTAGTTAATCTACCCTCTAATTTGTCTCAATTTGCACTAGCAGAATAGAAGCTGCTGCCTACTTGATTTCTCATTGAAAACGGTGGTAGGAAAACAAAGAATTTTTCCACCACCCACCCATTTTGCGCAAAAACTTTTTCCTTCTTTCCACCACAACTGTAAATCTGGAATACAGCTCCACGAAAGCGAATGGAGTTAGACTCCAGGTTCCCTAATGAAAGCAGAATTTGGCTCAGCACCACCAAAGTACACCGAAGTCGTGCATTTGAAAGTGCCTCGTGACCACTGCCAGTGCTCTTGTTCCACTGCCAGGTTTAGCTCAGCGAACAGTTTACAGTAGGCAACTTGTGTTGAATGGACACCTCTTTCTCTTTTTCCACCACCACGCTTTACTTGCAAAGGGTTTCTGATAACTTCATCATCTCCCTGATTGCTGGCAGATAAAAGGCAGATCCCCCTTCACCCAAGGTGCACAGATGGAAGGGAACACACGTGCATCGGAAACACAAAGGGGAAAAAAGAAGCTCAAGGCAAAAGCCTGTACCTCAGCAAGGCTCTCAGTATGACACAGATACACATTTCTACCAGGGATCATCTATTTTACTACCCCATACATAGCCAGATACATGACTAATTCAGAACCATTAAGAGATGTTTTGGAATCTGCATGCTTAAAAAAGGTGGGAGAGAACAAACTGATGAAGATCTTATTTCCTGTTAGTTGCAAACTTTCACAAAGTACATCATGTCTTTTTCAGAAACTGTTTACCTGCATACATAAGACATGATAACTTATTTCCCAAATCGATCTCCATTTTGATTGCTTCCATGAGATGAAACATCATTACCCAAGAAAACAAGTACAAAGTGTACAGCTCAGAGCAAGCATTTGCCAAAATATTAGCCTTCAGCACTTTTTAAATAAACATAAGGGCATGAGATGACCTTTAAATTGCTTCTTGACACATACTAAATCTACAGAAGTAAGGGAGATTCTCTGGAAAGAGCTGTAAATTTTGGTATTCACAGTGTATTTTTAGCATATTCTAAGAATATTTTGTATACTAAATCAGTCCTGCATGCAGCAAAAATTCAGGGATCTCATCAGGCTTTGAAAGCCTAGGACCTAGGTTAAATGGCAATCAAAGGAGGATGGATGGATGGCTCAAAGCAAGCAAGAAATAACCACCAGAAACCACCAGAAGCTAATTAGAGTTTGCATCAATAGGGCAACACCCTTCTGTTACCCCCACACACACACCCCTCATACTTTAAAGCAATAATTGGGGATTAATTAACAAAGGTCCTTCTCCCAGGCACCCTCCTGTACTTCAGAGACACAAAGCACAAGGGCCAGGTGACAGCAGTCTGAGGTGCAGACGCTGAATCGGAGCAGTAAGCCAAGAGAAGCCTCCCCGTGCTCCCCACAGGTGATTTCTGGATCCAAATGGATTGTGGGTGGCAGAAGGAATTATCACAGGAACCAGAAATGCCAAGAACAGCATAAGGAAAACGAGCAACACAGATGCTGTCTGGAGAGAATTCCAAGAGGCCCCCTGCAGCTACAGGGTGCATCAGTTGGACCCCATGCACACAGTGGGGGATCTGCTGAAGACTTCTGCTTAGCATACAGAGCTTGCCTCAAAGTTAAGATTTGTTTCATTGGGAATTAAAGGGGAAAAAGGATTGCAAGTGGTTGCTCCAGGATGAATGCAAAGAGCATTCTTTCTTTTGGACCATGGGTGAAGTGCAATGGACAGCAAATTTCACAGGGCAAAGTTCAGCCTAGCAGAGCTCCATGTGGTTTGAGCTGCACCTACTTGCACCATCCATCATTGAATTTGGTCACAGTACCACGTAAACTGTTTGTGAGAGAGGTGCAAAGAGGCATCTCATAACAGAGGTGTGATGGTGTAAAAACATCACGGGCTTACACACAAGGTAGATGGAAGCTGGATCCAGTAGGTACAGGTGACTGCAAGTATTTGCCAGCTCAGGCTAAACTAGATGGGCTGAACATCACATCTAAATGAAAGGGACAGTAGTGCAAGCCTGAAGGAATGGCAGACAAGGACAGAGTAGAACACAAGGAGAATTTGAACAAGGCTGCATTTCCTGGACCATGGCTACCAACTCTGGAGAAGTAAGGGGCACAATTAGCAACTTCCAAGCTATTAAGTGTATCGCTTCAGAAACCCAGCACCATGAAAACCAAGGCTAAGTCAGCAGGGTTAGACACCACTCACTGAGTGCACAATTTTTAACAATAAAAGTGAACTGCCAACACACTTCTCCCTATTTCTCACTCACATGCGTTCCCTGCAAAACTCATACAAAGCTTTCAGAGCCTGGAGAGGCAGGCTGCTTTGTCACACGTTCCTGAATAAATCAAGAAGTTGTTCTGCTCTCATTTTTTCTGAGAGGAAAAGTGCTGACCAGAGATAATTGTGCATTCAGTGTTGCCCAATTCAGTCTGTAGCAACGACAAGTTCAGCATCTTCTCACCCTGTCATCTCCTAGGGGCAATTCCTGGGAGGGAGCACCAGCAGCTCCCTGTACCAGTTTCCATGGATCCTCCTCTGGAGTACCTCTTTCCCCGAGCACTACACTCAGCAATTTCATTTCACAGAATGATGCTTAAGAGTAGGTCACTGCAATATGGATACTGTGTGGGCATATCAGTAGTAGAAATGAACAACTGAAACCTGGACTTCGATTATGTACAACCCCAACCTCCAGCCCTGTCATTTGTGACACTTTCAGTGGCACGGAGGAAGTAAATGCTTTAAGCAGAATGACAAAAAATTGTTTCACAGCTCTATTTCTGTCCTGTGTAGCAGACTCCGTAGCAGGCAGGATGACAGAAAATCCCTTCCCAAGGACCTCGCTCAGTGCTGCCATTGCAGACCAGATCCAGCTCGGGGACCGCATCGCCTGCTAAGGGGGCATCAGTAACACACACAGCCATGAAGTTAAGGCAGAGAATGTTTTGATTGTTAATTCAAGATGCTCTCAGAGCTCTGTGGTGACCCAGCTGGTCATTCCTGCTCTTGTTTGTCTGAGCAGAACAGTCCACAGATCGCAGTGGTTATGAGTAAGCAAGCAAGCATGTGTGCATTTTTGTTGACAGCATCTTCCCAGAAATGATCACAGAACCCAACTGGTACTCACGAGGTCTCACCCTCTTTAGATTTTTTTTCAAATACGTTATACATATATATTTATAAATCTCATTTCAGATGAAAGCTGTTCCTTCTTCGTCAGCCTTCGATAACTTCCTGCAGACAAAGACGTACAGAAGCTGCTGCTCAGCACGGGTGCACTTCTTGCACGTATTTACGGATTGCAAATAGTGTTCTCCTTGGCCACATATTTCCACCCATGGGGTGATGTGTTTACATACGCTGTGGTACATGATCAGGGATTACTTGGGATATACTGTACCTCTAATATTCCAAACCCAGCATGCCACATGCTGGGAACCAGGTAGCCTCAGCTGTTTGACTTCTGAGAAACAGCTCCAGATGTGAACATGTTATCTTCCCTTTTTAGAGATGACTCCCCCCATGATTCCCTTTTTTTCCCCAGAAATGTGAAAACTAAACTTAGCAGAGAAATAGAAAATAGAAGAAAATTACTGTTTGTGCAATATGAAATACATTCAGATAAACCAGGAAAAAACTACCAAAATAACTACAAAATTTATAGTTCTCTGGAAAGACCAGGGCCTGTTTATTGGAGAACGGACCAACACATTCCTCACACATCAGGATGCCTAAAGATGGAAGCAGGTAAATTTAGATGGTTTTCATCATTGCAGCCCCTGTATTTTTAAGCCTCCAGTAAGACACAGCTGGAGATATTCAGACTGCATCAGGGCTTAGGAGGTCCAACAAGTGAGGCAGGAGGTATTTCAGAAACACCATCCTTGTGCTATGTAATTTTCTCCCACAGTAACAGTGCCCTTCCAACCATTGTGCTAATGTGTAGCCCACTCACATTGTGCCCAACGTAATTCCTCATGGAAGAGGGGACCTTCATGTCTGGGAAACTACAGAGCCTCAGATACTGAGCAATGCGCTCATCGATACAGATCCCAGACACTGTTCAGTCGTGCTTTGGTTCCTAGATAACACTGACACAGATGCCAATGATTTGCCCAACCCTACAGAGCTCACCTGTCACCCTTCCCTGCCCCAGCACACTTCTGAGCAAGGCCACAGCTCTGCAACACCAACTGTCCTGCTGTGTACACACAGGCAAAGACAGGCTGCCTTTAGAAGGCATGCTATAGGGAGAGAATCAGGGTTTACTTGGCTTCTTGTCTCTATCACCTCTGTAAGTCCAGAATACTTCTGCCTCCTTAATGAAGTTTTAGGAAGTTGAAGAACTTTGGAGGCCCGATGGTCCTTATTACCTCACCTGGAGGCCTGAAAAGCCAGCATCATGACTTCTGACTCTGATCCCACAGCACACAATACAGTTTAACTAATGGCTTATTGGAGACTTTATCGCACATCCTACACTTAAAATCATTGCTTACCTAGAAGCTGGAGTATGCTGTCTACCTCTCACCTTAATTGCTTAGAAATGCTGGTGTTTTCAGCCAAGTGAACTGGCAATAAGCACAAGTGAGGATTTAGAAATAAAAACTGATCCTTCGGGGAAGGCAGGAGCCTGGACCACCCCCTGCAATTGTTGCTAAACGCTCTGGGATCCTCAGAGGGCAGCTCAGTCACTGCCATGCTAAGGGAGAGCACAGCTACACCCTGCTCAGAGCTAATTAGGCTGAGAGGAGTCACTGCTGGTTCTGTACAAGACATGAGTGGAAGCAATAGATCAAACCCGGATCTTGAACTCCGGTAGTAAACACGAGGCATATCCAGGAGGAGCTGCTGGCAAGCCCAGCACCCGAGGAGCAGGGGAATGTTCTCGTGACCCCATCTGTAGGCATCCCAACAGCTCCTCTGAAATTTCACAAGCAAGGGGATGTCCTAGATAATGGATGGGAGCCCAGCTGCCCCCAGATGAGGGAGTTTCCTTTGTGCACAAGTCCCCAAGTTATTCCAGCAGCATCTGGCAGCGACGCTCTTGTTAGGGCTGCAGATCTATTTATAAAGCCTGATTGTTCGTTTGGGGACAGCTCTTGGCATACGAGGCCTCAGGAGAGCTGAAGCGATCTGGTTAACAAAACATCCAGCAAACTGGGAAATCAAGCCTGCTTTTGATTTATAATGCAGCAACTAAAATTATGATTTGCCAGGCTCATTTTGGCACTCTCATAATTCAGCTACAGTTCTGATTATTTTTAAAAAAATAATAATTAAAAACCCAGCAAGTTTAATTACCATAATTATGGAAATACTGAGTGAAAAGGACTCAAAAATAATGAGACAAACTCACAGCCCCAACTCCGCCAATTAGCAGGATGTTAGGTTTGGGAGACAAGTCTCAGCAAGGCAAAAACTCCTGCTGCAATGGTGCCAGCAGAGAAGGAACAAACCCACCTAGCGTCTAGGTTATATCACAAACCTATTGCACCCTCTTGTGCTGAGGTGTCAGCATTACTTTGGCTTGGCTGCCTCAAAACTGATTGCTCTGCAGCACTTGACCTTCAAAAGCAGCTCTCCTGCAGCACACTACGGCACTGCACACAGCAGCAGCACGTTGAGGGCTCCTATGGACACCCAAGGAGCTCACTTTCAGGGCACGACTGAACATCGCCGATTTCCAGGCTTCTGTGGGGCCCTTGAAGCTCTCATAGGTGAGCTCAGGTTTTTGTTGAATTCAGACAGTATCGGCAACTCTGTAAAAGTCACTTGGCGGATGTAACATCCCATAAATCTGCCTGGCCAGAGATAAACTGCACCTTTTCTGGGATTTCTAGAAGGGAAAATAAAGCTAAGCACCAATAAACACAAGGAGGATCCCTGTAAAACATGAGCAATTCTCCAGCACTAAGGCCTCGGGGGTAGGGGTATCACATCCAGTGCATGTGCTGCATTTTAAGCAAAGTGCAGAACTGGAACAAGTTGAGAAAAAATCAGCAAGAATAAGATGTCTAAAAACTGAGAGACAAGGCCAAACGATCAGGCGGTGTCCTGCCTAAGAAGGACGTTTTCAACTAGACAAGAGGGAACTAAGTTTCTCCTCTCCACTCCTGGATGACAGGATGAGGAATAACAATGCTAATTTGAACCATGGGGGACTATGGTGAAACATTAGAAAGACAAAAATCTCTCCAATCAGTCTGTGGAAGTACTCCCTCCCTGCAAATTGAGAACAGATTAGGCAGATATGTCAGGAACGACCCAGGTAGAGCCGATCCTGCCTTGAAGCAGAGGGCTCAATTACACAATTGCTCGAGGTTCCTCCCAGGCTTGTTCCTATTGCTTTCAGCTCTGGAATTGTTCCTCTCTGATTAACACCCAGGCTTGTTTTCAGAGTATTACACACAAGCTTGTCCAACAGCTAAACACAGAAGTCAGTCTCTGGCAGTCGCATACACAATCCCCAGCACGGTCTGCATCTCCTGCTGGTAACACCGGCGGCAGCACTAATTTGCAGTTCCTGATCACTGAAAACAAAGCCTCTCTAAACATTTTGCCGTTTTCAATGCAAGTTTCAGGCTAGGTTAAAGCTGGTTTGCTTTGGTATGAAATATTATCAGGCACAAAATCCACAGAGCGACCACCACACGTGTCTGAATCAACAGAAAGCAGGATGCTGAGCTGCTGCTGGCAGCGTAGTGCCACAGCCTCCTTTAATCCTGGCCCATTCCTTCCCGAGGATGAAATCTAAATATCCTAAATAAAGCTCAAAAAAAAAAAAAAGGGGGGGGACAAGATCACCATAAATTAATCTCTGGAACAGAGATGACCTTTCCAACACCTCCTCTGTGAATGCAGGACTGCTGCAGGAGGCGTGGGGGATCTGTTAGCGTTTGCTGTGCTGATTGGGAAGCTTCCAAAGCATCGTTCTGGGAGGGTAGGACGGCCTGAAACAATTGAAACCAAATTGCATGAATCCATGAATCAAAGCACTTGCAATTACCATTTCAAGGCAGGTGAAACAATAACAAATAATGAACAAAGATGTTTCAAGTCTTTGCTGATGCACTCTGTGCTTACTAAAGAAACTGCTAACTGGACACATTTTCAACAGCGCCAAGGTGATTGCCTGCGATAGCCCCAGTTAATCAAGTCTTTGAGAAAAATGGGGATGTAATCTCCTGTATTGTAAAGTAGTATTTCAAATCCCCTCCAGCATCCAATGTAGCTTTTATGGTCTTTGCTTAGGTTTAGACCAGAGGCCACTTGAATTCTATGGCAGGGTGCAATCTGGCCCAAACAGCGCAGCCCCTTTAACTCCTCAATATGGGTTAAAAACCACACAGGTCAGGAGCAATCCACGCAGGTCTCACTGTGTGGGTTTACAGCATCCTACATGAAGCTCTCTGCATTGAAGACTTAAGGTCTTGACAGGATTTACATAAAATTTTATTACAGATCAAGACTCTTTAAGTGTTTTCTGTATTATTAGAGTTCCTAAAAACACAGGCTTCTCCCCCATAAGGAGGTATCTGCACGCTGATGACAGGTTCCTCTAAAACTCTCTCAGCAGCTCCTCAGAAGTGGTCACAAACCACAGGTTGAGCAAGTGGTTTCAGTAATTTCCGTGTATGCTTTTCTTTGGGTCTCAATCCATCTAAACCCTGGCCACAATCCACCTAACCCTTGTAAGGGGGCATCTTTCAATCTTCCCTGGGGCATCTCAACAGGAAGAGCTGCCACCCACAGCCAGTACCACGGAGGTCTTTCGGGGTTAGGAGGAAACCTCTGACGAGGCTCTGAGGTCAGCAGAAAGGAGATATGGAGGGGAGGCTGAAGCACCAGCTGCAGGGCAATCAGCACTATGCCCCACGCAGACACAGGGACTGCCACCCAGGAGGGCTGGGGGACAAACTCTACCACCAGGCTGTGCTGAAGGCTCCAAGGTGTGAGCAGGCGTCTTGGTGGCCTCCAGCTGCCAAAATGAATGGCTCTTCTTTTGACTTCTCAAGTGTGATATAAAGGCAAAGGCTTGCTGCTTGCACTGTCGAGGTACTGCTGTTCCCTAACCCCTTGCAGAGGTTCATTTGAGCAGTGCAAGCCATTTTGCAGCAATGATCTGTCCAAACTGTTTTAGTATTGGGCTGAATAGAAAGCAGCAGCCTTAAGCTGCTGTGAGCTTTTGGCTCAACAGGTACAGAAACCCAGCAAGCATTGCTCATCCCCTAGTCCTCCCAGCTCAGCCTTGCTATTAAAGCATTTGCTAAATCCCCTATCAGCAGAACTGGAAGCCATATAGGTAAACGGAAAACAAAGCTGGCCTTTCCGGATGAGCTGATGGAATAGGAGCGCTTGCCTGCAGAAGAGAAAGGGGAGGGGAACTTGCTAAGCCTCAGGCTCCAGGGAATCCACGGCTGGATGATTTCTGGGCACCCATCCTGCTCTTGTTCTCCTGGAGTCATAGGGCATTGAGTTCATGTCCGTGTAGAGCTCACGCTACTCTGGATCTGGTGACAGCGACGCCCCAGCTAGCAGAGAGCTCCTCTGCTGACAGGCAGCTGGGTCGGGACCCAGCCACGTCCCTGCCGCAGCCCCTCAGCGCCTGTTTGCCTTGGCCAGGCCCGCAGCAGCAGCTGAGCTCGGCGAGGTGCACGTCGAGCTCAGCACCACTGCAGCCCAGGTTCATTGCTGGCAACACAACTCGTGCTCCAAAGATCGCCTGCTCCTCCGTCCCCTGAGCAGGGGGGAGGAAAGAGGGAGAGGAGGAGCGGACAGAAAAGGAAGCTGATTTTCACCACAGCTGCAAGCTCCGGCTCTAAACTGCTAACCCCTTTGCTCCTTGGAAAGCTGACTCCCAAATCCCTAGGTGTTTCATTATCTCTTCTGCTCCCTCCCTGAGTTTTTCTCAGGTAATTGTTCCCACATAGCATCTGCTTCAATCCGAGCCAGCTTCCTCCTTCACTGAGGTTTTCCAGCACAAGCGAGGTGATGGCTTTGCTTCAGCTCCCTCGATCCCTGCATAGGCAGTAAAAAGCCTGAGAGGCAAATAAGTGAGTTTGTGCAGGGACCAAACCCATTCCCAGGTAGGCTGAGAACCAGCAGCCCCATGGGAAGCTCTCTGTGATACCAAGACACAGACTGTGCACACAAACAGATCGTACCAGCCGGAGAACGTGACCAGACGCTGCTGAACTTGCCTTGAGCCCCACTCACACGTTCTGCTGAGGGATTCCTCCAGCGCCAGGAAGAACCAGGGGATCGTCAGCCCCGCATGGCAGTGATACAGCGGTGGTCTCGGAGAAGGCACCGTTCTGCTACGAACAGCAGTCAAAAGGAGCTGCGAGAAGTTGCATCTTTGGTCCCAGTTAGGTCATCGCAACCCTCACAAGACAACAAGCAAGGGATCATGAGCTCATCCCTTGGCAGGAAGGGACTGACTGCAGCTTGCAATATTCATAGTAATTTGGGTAATTTAATGCAGAGGGTGAAGTTCTCAGCCAGGGTAAATCAGAGCAATGTCAATTTTGCACTATTGAAGCACCTGGGTTAGCCCATTAATAAGAGCTTAACTTATTTTTAAAAATGTATTCTGTTCACCTTGAAGATGACCCCATTAAAACTTTTTTTTTGTTGTTTTAGGCTGCCATAACTGTCAGCTAATTGCTAGCCGGTCAGTGTCACAAAAGGCAAAGTGCTCTCCATCATCGTTTTGTCTGATAAGACCCAGGTAAGTGCAAAAAAGCACAGTTCAAAGCTATTTTAATCAAGTTGTTAGGATGCATGCAGATAATCATGAATCTCAACTGGCAACTAACACTAAAAATAACTGACTAGCTTTTTAAAGTGTAGTGCTGCTCGCTGGGCCAAATTCAATACTGCTATAAATTCCTGGAAGCACCACAGCAGGAGATGTATCAGGGATCTCAAGCCTTTCCCATGAAAGGGGATCACCAGGCAGGAACGCTTTCATTGCTCTTGGCATTAAGCGAAGGGTAACGCTGAAGGACAGGGCACTACAGCCGAGCACCCACGCAGACCGGGTTATGAATACTGTGTATTCAAAAGGGCAAAGAGACAACAGAGCAGTGCAATACAGGCACTGCAATAAATATTCCCATTGATCTATTCAGGCAGCATTGTTCCTATTGAAAGGCAATAGAAGATCATACTCTGGTCATGGACATACCATGAACTTCCCAGAATCTGGGTGTACATCCCTGACTATGCCCTTTGGTCCCCATTTTCTTCCACAGCTCCTTCCCCAGAGGACCAGCTGCTGAAGCCAGAAGGCTTGTTTCTTGATGCAGACCCAGGGAAGCCCAGCATCTCCTCCCAGGCTAGGTTCTGGGAAGACCATGCTCTGGATAGCTGTTGTAGCAGCTTCAGGATCACCTCCCTGAGGAGAGGAACACGGTTCTTCCCCCATTGCCACCAATCCTACATCAGCAGCACTCCATCTGTGGCAAAATCACCCCCCTGATCACAAAAATATGAGGTCCAAAGATTTTATGCTGAGCCTGAGGCTTACGGCCATGACCTACAGCCACCACCGTGCCTGTGAGTGATTTGCTTTCCTAGGAGCAGGCTTTCGGACAGGCTTTTAACCTAAAGTCCAGCAGCTGAGTAGGTGGCCACTTAATATCTCTAGGTACTTTCAGAGAAGATTAGGTGAAAGTCCAAATCTAGGTTGACATTCCCTCTCTCCGAGAAACAGGCCTGCAATAAATAAGGCTGTGTGCAAGTTGTTGTTCCTGCTAGAGCGCTCTGCGCAGCCACTTACTGCCAATATGTTCCTCATTAGCACTCTGGGAAGCTGCGAGTGCACAAGGCACTCTGTGCAGCCCCATTTTTATTCTCTTCTCAAACACATGGAAACACTTTAAAAGTAAGAGCCTTGGGACCTGTGCAAGGGCGACAAGTGACAAGATGAGAAGAGGAGACCAGAGCCAGCCCCTTACAAATTTGAACCATCCAGTCTTTAATCCACAACAACCAAAAAATTGATGCTAAGCAAACCTAGACCTTTTTCAGAAAGTAGATTACATGTGTAATGGAAAAAATATAGGCACGGGGAGTCTGGCCTACAAAAATTGGTTAAAGTTAAGAGCCTTCACTTTGCTTTCCATGATTAATGGAACTACATGCAACTCAGTCAACATTTCCATCCCCTTCTGAGCCTATTGAGAGCTCTTTTTTTTTTTTTTTTAGGAAAATGGAATTTTAAGACTACATAACATTTCCATAGCTTACAGTAATGAGGTGATCAGCAGTTTCCCTCTTCAGATACTATCTACCTCTCAAGAAGCAGGGAACAGAGCAGTATTGCCCTCGTACCTCCCACTCTGGGCAACATTTCCCTGCAGTACCATTTCAGCAAGAGGAAAGGCAGGATCCTTGCTTGAGCAGTGCCACAAAGCATAGCACAGAGCTGGCTTGGTCCTTGAAGAAGGGGAAGAAGGTGGCATCCCTCTTTTGTTAGGCCTGATGTATCACAGGGATGCCCAATCCTCTCCATAAGTGAAGAGGCTCGACTCAAGCAAATTCCTACTGGAACAGCTGAGCCCTAGCACTGAGCAAAACAGAAGCAGGCCATTAGTGCCAACCCCACAGGACTGTAAGAGTTAAAGCTGTTGGAAGAAATGTGTGTGTGCTTTCATGCCAGTGGAAACATAAGAAAAAGCCTAAATTCTCCACATTGGCACAGCAGGTTCAGCTTTGATCTCTCAGGAGGTTCATTTCCTTCATTAGGCTTTTCTTAAAATTCACTTTATGAACCCTTTTCATTTCCCTCCTGCTTTCCCTCACCCCCACCCCCCAGGTCCCCAAAGCCTTTTTAGATTCATTTAACAAAGGGGCAGGGTGGGGGAGGAGAACCTCATTTAATTGCCACTAACCATTACCTGAAGCTGCTGGTCATGCACAGGGACACTGGAGTCATTCCTTGTGCAAGGCACAGGAACCAAAGGAGGGAAGAGCCCCACCAAGGCAATAATAAACCACTGACAGGAACAGGACCACAGAGCACTGATGAAGGGAAAGGTGAGGGAGCACAGGGAGATCTGCAGCACAACTTGGATGACCATTGCTGCAGAAGTACTTACAACACACACACCCCACTCTGTCCCCTCTGCTTCATCTCCACTCGGTGCTCAGTAGCTGATCAAAAACCAGAATCTCGCCCCATTTTGTGTGTTGCACTGCACACAGAACAGACACTCACTTTTTTTAAATAGGGAAGCTATAAGGTCAAAAAATCCCTGCCATGAAGTTTAGAAAAGGGTTTTCTTTTTGGTTTGCACCCAACTATTCTCAAGGCTCAGTACCAAGGTGATGACAGCATCAGGGCACATCATTTACAGCTGCTGTTCCTGTTAGGGGAGGCAGGGGCACAGAGGGGCACCCTTTGAAATGCCTCCCCCTGCCAACCCCAGCCAGGAGAATTTCAGCTCAGTTTCTATTCCTGATGGACTCCTTAAAAAAAAAAAAAAAGTTGTGTACACATCTCATGGCTGACCTGCGTGCAAGCTACAAGTCAGTGGGGAGATCGCTTCTCCAAACGGAGGGCTGCATCCTTCCCAGCAGCACGTCACCTTACACCACAAAAGCCTTTCTACAGCAGGGGATGGAAAGGTATTGCTGCTGCCTGGGCTGCTGAATCCAGTCCCCTGCTATTGTACTCAACTGGACTGTGTAATTCTATTCACAGGCAGCAGCTTCATTTTAACAGTAGTTTGTGGCTTTACCCCCACTATTCCTATTAAAAGCTTAACTTCTTATGATTATCCAGTTACTTGGAGTAATTTAAACAATGAAACAATCCAAGTAAATTGTAAGACTATTCACCAGCTCATTTGTGTAGATGAACTTGGTTAAAGGCCTTGGAAGCAGATATTGTTCTTAATGAGAAAACTGTGTCCTGATTCCTGCTGGGGCTGTAGCGAGCCCTCAGGGCTTGTCCTCTGACTTAGGAGGTAGCAATCCCCGTTTTGCTCTCATCCCACTTCTACTGGAAATAAAAAGCTGCAGTTTCTGCAGATTTTCCAAGGGACAGATTCTGACCTCAAAGGAGCATAAACATGAATTCATGCAAGGTTAGTCATTTTTTCTCGTTTTAAGCTAGAAAACTAGACACCAGTCTTGATGGTGCAGAGATGAGATTCTGCCCTGCCTTTTTTCTTCTGATGTTCACTTAATTCACTGTAACATGAACACAACTGGATTTAACAGGACTCAACAACTGCAATAGCTCACAGGGCATTTTTCAGTCCTGGAAACACAGCCCTCTACTTTTCTGCTACATCAACCCTGGGCCTCCCTCAAGCCCAAACTCAATTTCAATTACATTTAACAAAGCTAGGTGAATGGGCAGCACGAAGTCAGATGAAGTTCAGTGCAGACAAATGCAAGGTAATGCACTTAGGAAAGGATAATTTGAACTGCACAGGGAAAAAAATCAGAATGCTTTTGAGAGATAATCATCTGCTGTGCACAGAGATGGAGGGAACTGAAAAGACTATAATGGGAAGAGATGGTGAGTCCTTCCTTGGGAAGCTGCTCACCACAGCTCACAGTAATCGCACTCACCCTAACTCTTGCAGCTCTGCAGCAACAGAAGAGCTCCGAGATCAGAGACTGCAGGCAAGTAAGGCTTGAATGGAGTTTGAGTCTGGCGAAGTACGGGCGGGGAGGCATGAAAGAGCAGCTCCTCGTGCACCTGCACCGCAGCACACCGGGGCGTTCTGGGTACCTGGCTGCGAACTCAGGGCATGGGGACTGCTCTCCCCTGGAAAAGGTTCAGTTCAGACCTCCGAATTACAAAGCCTTGTACAGATTGCACATTAACCGCTGCTGAACAGGAGCCATAGATGTGCTCACAGTGTCCAGGATAGGATGCTGTATCTAAGAGCTCAGTCTCTCTGCACCTGTGCTGCCTTACACACCAACTCTCCTCCCCCAACAGCACAGATCTGAGCCCCAAACCCCTCCTGTGCTGGGGAGACAAGCCACAGCGGACCTGACCACCCAGAATGGCCATCTCCAGCCAACAGCCGGTAGAACAAAAGCCAGCCAGAACCACCACGAGCTCTCAGTGATGCCACCTAGATCTGTTTGAGCCGAAGTGCCTTGGCACACAATTTGTCCCGGAGAGCAGAACCACTGCTGCCAGCCCATGCCCACACACCCAGCAGAAAAGCTCCCTCACCCTCCTCCACTCCCATGCTGCAGGGCTGGGGACAGCAAGCTCTTGCCCTCACTCCCTGTCCAATGCCTTAAACACCAAGGTCTGTCCTTGCAAACACCTCAGGGGGTCAGGAAGCAGAGATTTAGGAAACGCAGAAACTTTCAGGAGCCTGCAGAGCTCCCGGATCAGACCGAACACCAATGCTCAATGCTTCGCTAGCCACCCCTGCCTCCTGCAAACTCCCAGCCCTCCAGGGGAAGCAGGGGCTGCAGCCCCCACGGAGATCTCCCCGGCTGGGAGCACATTTTGTGAAGTGTGGGGCCATCTGATGGCAGCAGCAGGCAGCACCGCTCCGAGCGTCCCGCCCGCTGCACTGCTTTGCTCCATTCATCTTCAGTAATTGAATGCATGCCCTAGGGGGGTGCGCTGTGCAGGGGCGAGAGGAAGGGAAGAACAGTATTTATATTTGTCTTCCCAGATTTAGTTTGTCTATCTCCAGCTATTTTGAATGTCATGGGGAGTTAATGAAGACATGTTGTGCATCTGCAATGCATGGAACAACTTCTCTCCTGTCTTAGCATATTAAATTCTTTCTTACTTACACTAGGAGTTGCAGGGAAAGAACAGAAGATAAAAGGAAAGCAGAAAGATGAGACTGTAGAAGAAAAGGAGGAAATTCCCTTTTTGATGTTTCAGATCTCCAAGCTGCATCACACATTTTCTGGCCCCTTCTTTATCTTGGCCTTGATCAGAGATGTCAACCCTGGAAGAACTGTCACAGCCTATTCAGCAGGACACAGAAACACCCTCACAAGCACCCCATTAAAAATCAGCTTCCACTCCCCACTGAAAACCCAAGCCAGGGTGAGAGCACACAGCACAGGCACACCCTGGGCACCACTTTCACCCGCAGCAAGTGGCATGTCCCCAGCTCCTGGCAGCAGGTGGCATGCTGCCACCAGAGCTCCCTCCAGACAAAGGCCAAAGCCACACAGCAAGACCTCAGAGCTGCGACCAGCTGCAGGTACCGCTCTGCAGCTGCTGCTCATGGGTGCTGTTTCTGTGCTACAGACAGGGAGCTGAGGCAGACAGCAAGGGCAGGCTCAGATCTATCACGGCTTTCTACCCTCCAACCCCCGTCCTGAGAGAATCCTTGGCTTAGACCTCACCAGCCATTTCCAAGAGAAGGGACAAGGCAGTGGCAGAGAAAAGCCCTTTGCCTAGGACATCCCTTCCTCTGCTCTCCCCTCTCCCAGGAGGCAGAGGCAAGAGAACAGACTCGCCTTGATCATGGGGCTCTTCTCTTCAAAATTAAGATCTTCCCTTTCCTGGCACTTCCCATCCTCTTTCCCTGAGGCAAGATCTGGCACACCTTAGATGTTCTGGTTTGGCCTGAAGTTTTATTTAGACTGCTCCTTGCTTTGGGGATTCTCTGTTTATATCATCGGAGGGTGTTAATAAGGGCAGAATGGTTTCCAGATCCACACCAGCTGACTGGATTTCCTGAATCCACGCCATCTGTAAAAACAGAAATGTTCCCTTCTCCTTGTACACATAAATGCATTAAGGCTAAACCTCCTGGGGCAGGAGTACAGGAGAGGTTTGGACTTCTGGCCAAATGAAACCCAGCAAGCTCTGGAACGAGGTGCAGAACTACCATTTTGAACATGGAGGCACATCCAAAGGCACGCAGGATCTCATCGCTCGGTGGAGCGGGCAGAAGAGTTTGACATTTTAAAAAAGCACACGAAGGAATTTCTGGCATCTTTCTCAGACACATCTGGCACCGGCCACCCTCAGAGAGGCAGGAATATGCAAACTCAGGCCCTGGCTGGTATTACAGCACTTGCATATCCCCATCATACAGCTTTTCCATTTCAAGCCAAGCTTCTCTGGAGCCATTCTCTCACCAGCCACACAACAGCGGTGCCCTGACCAAATGCCTCAATTGCACGGGAAGGCAGCAAGGCAAGAAGGGCCCTTTGGAGATAGAATGCATGGGCTGCAGTGCCTGAATGTGCAACCTGCTTGTTGATAGCCCAGGGTCCATCAGCAGGCAGATTATTCCTTGTGAACCTGACACCTGCTTAACACCAACTTTCCAGTCCAGAATGAGCTGCAGGCACCAAACTGGGAACCAGGAATCAGACATTGCAGCCACAGGTGCCTCTCGCCCCAGCTCACCAGGTTCACACAGAACCCGTAACTTTATCTAGGCCCTGGCATGTGGAGGTGAACACTGGGCTGAATCAACTTAATGTTTCCACTACTTGTTCTCCATATCTGAACACTGCCCAGACTCTTCGGAAGGACGTGACAGCCAGCAGCACAGCCAAAAACTTCATTATTCTAATACACCAGCGCAGAGCTCAAGTGAGAGCAGGCTACAGCAGCACAGCAGCGGGCTGAACTAACACCAGCAAGCAGTGCTGAAGCACCCACCAAGAGACAGGCAGAGGGGGGTCAAGGAGCAAAGCCCCCTAAATGGGGCTTGCACACACAGGGGGGTGTCAGACACACTGACCCAGGGGCTGTGAAGGAGCCCCTGGGCCACATCATTACATTGTGCTGTGATCAAGCCCTGCTGGGCAGTCCTGCAGAAGGGAAGGTCCCATCCTGCCACTGCTCCTCACCTCCACCCCATCACAGCCCCACTGACACCCGCACCAGCCAGCTCCACTCCCTGACCTCAGGCTCAACCATGGCACATCCCCTCACCCCACGTTGTTTGACAAAGCCAGTCCTGTCACAATAAGGGATGAAGACAGCAATTGAACTGTAACAGCAGTGAGTGGACAGCATACAACATCTAAGGAGTGCTCCAGCTCACAGGGACTCCTCATTGAGCAGAGGCACATGCTCATCCCATCCCCATCCCTCAGAATCCTAAAACACGCATCTCATACAGCTACAGTAGTGTAGAGGATACACAAAACATTAGCAGTCCAATTAAGTCAGAGTTTCTTTGTTACAGCATAAAGCTACCCACACCCCAGAAGCTGTAGGTGCTCCTGACACAGAAGCATCTTGCACACAGCATTGACAGCGATCACCTCATGGACATCACTGCTGCACTTTGCAGGCATGTTACAGGAGTGGGAGGCAAAGCAAACAGAGAGCTCTCAAGTGCACAGAGCCCACGTGTGTGCTCAGAACAAGCCCAGGCACCTGCTGGGTGTTTGAGGGATTTCACTGTGTGGCACCATAAATGCTGCAGTACTGACATGTGCAAGGCCCTCAGTCCCAGAGGCTCTCAGAACTGCAGCTTGGCTCCTGAAATAGCAGAACTGAGCAGCATTACTTTAACAACTGGTTTAGCACTTAAGTATTTACCTCAGTTAAAAATAGCAGATTGCTACATCTTACTTGTAGCATCAAACTCCAAAGTTTCACAACTTAAACCCATATTCTGTAGCTTCCAGAAGACCGAGTTCATAAATAAGACTGAGTTCACAAAGGCAGCTATTTCAAATTCCAATGCAATAGATGAACTTCATTATAACTGTATATTTTACCTTCATTAACAGAAAATCTGACAAAGCAGTTGGACTTCAAGGACTCTGAAATCCATGACATACCTAAAGGCAGTAAATTTGAGAATTCAGTGCAGTTTGCTGCTCTGTATTTTGTGTTCCTTATAAAGGGCCTTGGAAGATTGTAAGTAATGAACTACATTCAATAGCAATGGACCATCTAATCCCCAAATCCTCTCTCCAACAATAGCCAAGAACAAGTATTTTCATTTTCAGCTTCTTTATGCTTTAGCCAGCCTCCCAAAAGTCACTTTATATGGTTTACGGTTTAATTGAAGTTTAAGTATTCCCTTCTGGGGTTTGCTTTTTAAAGAAGCCTCCAACCTACTAGCTTCACTGCATGTGTAAAGAGCTTCCTCACCCTGTTCTTATGCTAAGCAGCTTACTATCAATTGCAGCATTGTGACTTCAGCCCTGCCTCAGTCTCACAGTATCATTTACGTAGGTGATCACAGAAGTAACTGCGGTGATGGCAGAAGCAACGATCATTTTTCTATCCATTAAAGTATTTCACTGCTTCACACCACTGATTTCTTTAAAATAATTAAGGGCACAGAAGAGGGGAGTGAGCCTCTTTAGACCCCCCACAAGTACAGACTTCTTCCAGCTCTTCCATGAACCCTTCCAAGGGGGGATCCCTCACAGCAGATTCAGACACATGACAGTGATCTGCTACAGATTATATTCCCAGCTCAGCCTTTCATGTGTCACATAGCTCAGCAAGCTTGTCAAGCTCTTTAATGGTTGTCTTATATGCAGCACCCAGCACAACAGGCATTTATGTTATATTAAGCTCGCTAGATGATATCCTAACAATGTGTTCCAGCCCATAGAAACTGGATGGATCAGGAGAGAACCGCAGTGGAGAGCACTACAGAGCTAGCTATCAGCTCTAACTTCTCTCCCTTCCCCTTAAAACCCATGGACAGACTCTCAGAATAAAGTAAGCCATTTGCTGAATCTCCCTTATCTTATTGTACATCAATTTGCTGAAACATTCATGGGATCACTACGCATTTCATTTACCCTTAAGGCCAACCCCTCTGCTTATTAAATTAAGAAGATGAATGAGAGATTTGCTCTCTTGCTAGCAGCCCAGGGGATTCATTAGTCAAGTAAATGATTGCACTTGCCTCAAGTTATGCTACTGCAATGTTTGCAATGTGTCTTCTGATCTCAGCTCCCCATGCACTTTTTGGAAACAAGGTTGGCTTTCAGACAGGTCACATTTAATTCCACTCATTTGACTTCAGCAAATGGAAATAAGGGCCTCAAACTCAGCATCCTCTTCCCTTCCTTCGCTCAGCCCTCCGAATGTTTCACAGAACAGACACACAAGGGGAATCGAGCTCCATGTAAGCTACCAATATTCATCCCATTTGTCTGTATCAAGTGCAATTAACATTTTAGCATTGACAAAGTGCGGATTTGGGTACAGTGACACAATGCAGTAACAGAACCACAGTGGGCAGAAGGGAGCATTTCCACCCAGCATGTTAGACCATCAATTAAGCACTGAGTTAACAGTTAACAAGTTCCCTTTGCCACTCAGAGAAGAGCTAACTCTGAGCACCTGCATCCACAGGATATCAGCATTTCTACACATTATATCAGGAAAGCAGGAGGAGAAACAGCACTTCAGAAAAAGGTGAGAACTCACTCCACTGTTAGATTGCACCAAAGTGTTAAGGGGAAGAGGGACTGGACTCAAATGAACCCCAGGGAATAGATGGCCCTGACTTCGTTGGACTGTTCCATGAAAAGCAAGCTCAGGGTGAGCAAGGCTTTCTCGCACAGCTGGGTAAGCACTTCAACAGCCTGATAAGTGGTTGATGGAAGAGATACCCTCTGGTGAGCTACATGAAGATAAGCAAATGGAATATCGAGACTCACATTTCTGCACATCTTCATTTACAGGTTGTGCTGTCTTGTATGCCAACTACTGGGAACAGCCTTCTGTCTTTGATATTAGAGAAACATTACAGCAGAAGGCAGCTTCAGGGTAACAAAAATGCAGCGAAGCATACTCCATTTTATAGGAACGACAATAGCAAGAGCCAGGGTACCTGTCACTCCACACAACTCAAAGATGCCCAGGTGACCCTGCACTCTGCTAAAAAACTGCACAAGCCAGAGACATCAGGCACTGGGAAAACTGCCCAGTTCTTGAAAGTTTCCCAGCAAATCTGTAACCAGAGACGAAAGACTTCAGGGCTGCTCTCTTTCCAGCACTGCACCTAAGTAAAGCACCAGGCAAACACTCAGAAAGGCACATTCCCATGAAATGCATTGCTGCTGCAGTAGGAGGGATGCTCCCCACAGCCAGGGAAAAAAAGAGTGTGTGTACCACACAGATGTACAGGGTAGCAGGCAAAAGGCATGGACAGGCCTAATGGCAATGAAAAAGGAATTAAGATATCTGAGCTAACATCACAGTCCTCCTTCCCCTCCCCATTGCCTGTGTGTTTATTTACTTCGCAGCTCTGCAACAACTTTCTCACCTGACCTTCATCAAGTCATTTATCCTGTGCCTATAAATAGAGTAACAAAGCAATTCTGCTGCATGTGCAGAGCATAAAGGTTTTAGCCAGGACTGATTTCACTCAATTAACACATCGAGTGCTAGCACAGCAAAAGGCACAATGTGAGGGTCCCGGTGTAAAGTAGAGAACAACAGCAAAGCTTGTTTCTGCTTTGTCACTAATTTCACCTGAAATTTTGTTCAAACTGTGTCTGGTCCAACAGTTACTAGTTAAATGAAGCCACATACTAAGGCCTTTACTATGGGATGAAGCTGCATTGGCCTGTAATAGCATCAGGGCACAGCCCATAACCAGGTGCCACTCCAGGCAAGGACAAGAGCTGTTCTGCCAAGCCCTGATGCACTTCTCCCAGTGCCCAAGGAGCACACCCAGGACACACGGTAACCTCCGAGCAGCAGGCACCGTGGATGGCTGCAAACCTCCATCTCTTCTGCTTGCTGCAAAGCCAGTCACAAATCCTGCTCCCCAGTTTCTCTGGTGGTTGTGTTAGCTGCTAAGAGCTCAGGCACCCCCACACAGAAAAGGCTCCTAAACACATGGAGATGGATCCACAGGACAGGAGGCACAAGATGGGAGTCATGCAGCCTGTGCAGGGTTAGGATGCAACATCCCTTGCCCTAAAAAGCTAACCGTGCTCTCACAAACCACAAAGCTGTCCCCAAACCTACTACCCAAAGCTAACAGACACCTCCAAGCCATGCTCCAGCCCCGAGAGAAGAAACACCCGGGGAGGTTAATGGGGGGCCGGCGGGAGGGCACATGGAGGCCTCCAGCCACCCCTAGCCCCCTCAGCAGCCCTTGGGGGTCCAGCAGCTCGTGGCTCCCCCCCAGCTCCA
Organism: Aythya ferina; assembly: GCF_964211825.1. Lineage (NCBI taxonomy): Eukaryota > Metazoa > Chordata > Aves > Anseriformes > Anatidae > Aythya > Aythya ferina. Next base: position 8,698,327 of record NC_140318.1, read on the forward strand.
TCCCTACCCCCCTCAGCCCGCACCACAGAGCCGCGAGGAGCTGCCGCCACCTAGCGGGCCCCGGCGCGGAGGAGCGGGGCGAGGGGACGGGGCCCAGCCCCACAAATCCCCCCCCCCCAGGGTCTTACCTGGAGCTCCCCGGCCTCCAGCCTCGTCGGGGATTTTCCCGAGGAAAAGCCGCAGTCCCCAGCACAGCAGGAGCACCTTGGGGCCAGGTCCCACGCTGGGTCGGGTGCCTGGTGTTCACCTCATTGTGTCCCACATGGAGAAAGCTGAGCACATCCCAAGCCTGCCCTTAAATACTTACTGGGCCCACCTGGACCCACCCCGTGGCCCTTGTGATGTAACAAGAGTTGGACTTGATGAGCCTCGTGGGTCCCTGCCACCTGCAGCTGTGCTGTGATTCTAAGAGGAGCCTAAATGCCATGGGGGCACTCCTGGGCATGTGGTTATCCCTGCTGAAATGGGGGACAAAACATAACACTCAAGTCTGTACAGGGAAATAAAAGGGAATAGCCAGGTGCCATCACAAAAAAAAAAAAAAAAAAAAAAAAAAAAAAAAAAAAAAAAAGATGAAAATAAAAGGAGGCTGCTCTTGGTAGTAGGATCCCGAGAGAGCTATGTGGATGCAGACAGCGGAGGAAAAGTCAAAAACAGAAGATATAAATGTGCATAAATGTGTTACTTCTACAGAAGTACTTATGTGTTATTTCAAACAAGTCCATGTCTGCAGTTTTGTGCAGAGTACATTTGCAAGGGCTCTTTTGTGTGCCTCTGCATGAAATCTGCACGGCATGGGCTTATTCAAAAGGCTCTTGAGATTACTTTCTTATCCTGAGTGCATGGAAGGGATTTGTTCCAGGTACAGAGCATTAGCTACAAGTCTCAAAATTCAGTAGCTAATATCACTAGGAATCAAAGTACTTTTAACAGGACTAATGTTAGTAATTTTAGGGTGTCTTCTGAGGAGAGACATAGAAGGAACTGCACGGATTTAGACTAAAGTCTCCTCTGCAGCTAGTGGAAAATTACAAGAAATCTTCCATTATGTTGTGTTTAATGTCTGCAGTGTGATACTTTGAACATGCCAGGACATCACTGTGCTCACAGCACCCAGTCGGACGATCACTTCTCTTACTGCGACTCAGTTGGGACACATTCAGGGAGTAAAGCAGATCTGCAGATTACGAGGTTGCTCTGCTGTGGTCTGCTACTGGCTCACATGTCCCTCCTGGGACACTGACACTGGCTGACAGAGGTGGTTTTGCTGCAGGCATCAGTGCAATATTCCAGTGCAAGGAGGTCCTTTTGCCTTGGCACCATCTCTGTGATGGAGTTTTGGAAGCAGTGACAGCAATGCCACTGGGTATAGTGTTTCAAGAGTAGCCCTGATAGTACTAGGTGTGACGCCAACTTCAGGCTTGTGTTGTGGTGGTCTGACACAGCAAAGGGACACCCTGGTGCAAAGCCACTGCAGACAGTGAAGTTATGAGTAAAAGGAGTGAGGTTGCTCCAGGAGTTACATGGCTGCACTGACGTGCATTGTGTCCTGAGGCTGAAGCTTGTTTTGTGAGATAAAACCCACAAGCTGGCAGACTTTTGCCTGAGTTTGCATCCTACCTTTCACACCCCACTAAAGGATGAGTGCTAACAGAAACTGTCCGTGTGCTATTAGCCAGGCAACAATTTTGTGATGACAGTCAGAGACTGAGAACAGAACTTGGAGACAATTCCTGATTCCTCCAAAAAGGAAAAGCAACCTAGACCTGGTGTAACCCAGTGTACAGCAACAGCAGCTGCTTACTTCTCCCTAATTCAGGTTGCCTTGTGAGTCTCAGGTGAGCTGTAACCAGATCACACACACATCTTTACTCCAGTTGCTCTCGGAATCTTCCAGTGTGTTGCCAGCTGGCTAATGTGAAAGCCCAGCAAGGAGGGGGATGCTCAAATTGCCACCTTGCCTGGGGACTCAGTTTTTGGAAGCTGACACCACCTCAGTCCTCCAGATTGTCCTTGGAGTTCCCTCTCCTCACAGCTCTCCAAGCTCTGCCCGATGTGCCCTCGAGCTGTCTGCTCTGTTTTTGATAGGCAATCTGTACAGTCGAAAAGGTTGATCACGCTGCTGTAATTAAGATGATGTCAATTTGGATGAAATGACTTTACTCATTTGCATGCCTGTTACAATCATCATCTCTGCTATGACAGCATTTGCCTCTGAAGCTAATGGAAAATCTCTGTTAACACTGAGCTGTCCTGGAAGTGGTGGGAAATCAGGTTCCCACTATGGAGGCAGCGGTAGGGGTTTATGCAGTGTGCCATTTTGCCCACACTGACATGTCCTCATGTGGGCAAAAGCAGGAGGAAAGTATGAAATGAGCTTCAGGCAGCTCTTGAAGGCAGCAGAAAGAGGTCAAAGCCTTTCCCTGCATCCTGAAGGTGATGCAGGGCTCCTGCTCCCTGAGAACCTACAGCAGGCCTGTTCGCATAAAAGCTGTCTTCTGCTTCTCAAAGACAAACACGTGGTTGGTGTTTGTTTGCACAGCATGCGCCACGATGTGGCTCTCCTGTGTACAAAGTCAAGAGCCAAGCAGCAGCACTGCAAGGGGTAGAGGGGTGAAATATCCTTCTGACCTTGTGCTCTGGATGACAAATACACCATCTCTGCTATAATCTGAATGCAAACATCTAAAGCAATTGCTGCCAGTGCACCAGGCTGGGAGGGTGGCAGAGAGGGACCTGAATTAATGTGAGTGGGTTGAACTGAGTGTCAGGCATAATAGGGCCATGTAACAGAAAAGAAGTCAGTGGTTTGTAATGTTCAGCAGAATAAAATCATAATACATTACAGATGCTATTATAGATAGCCTCTATCTGCTTTTTATATAAATGTCTAGTTACTGATATTTTGGAGAGATGCTGGACTCAGCATGTATGGGCTTTTGCAATTTCCAGCTCCAACACAGTTCAGCAAGCAAGTAAAAGGAATATTCCTGGCAAAAATACAGCCATCTCCTTGGTCTGTTGATCCCTTTCTGTTGCAGTTGTCTTCCTCAATAAGAGCTGAAAAGCTTTCTGAAGCTTTCAAGTTTATGTACAGTTCCTCATGCAACCCTGAGCCCATTTTGGAATAATATCCACATGTATAGCTCCTGTCACAGAAAGAATAGCCATGATTTCATCTTCAGTAATACACTGATGTTTAAATTGAGCCTTTGGTTTCATGTTGTATGTGTGAGAGTAGTGTCTATCTGGTAGGCATGTCACTGCTCCCCAGACCTGTAATCATCCAGTTCATGTACACAGCGTCACTGATATCTGACATAGCTACAGAAACAAAACCTCTCCGCCTGCCTGCAGGCTTTTTTCCTGTGTTGAGAGTTGAGCTACTGGTGACTGTTGTGAAATTTCAAAGAACGGGTAGGACTGGAGAGCTGTACTGGTCCTGGGGATTTTGAGAGCTCTCATCCAGTCTCACCAGTAAGGCTGGACTGACTGAGACTGCACAAACGTCTGTCCAGATTTCCATCACACATGATGGAGTCACATGAAAAGTGAATACGATAAATAAAGAAAAGGGAAAAAAATACTTTGTGCTTTGTTTTGCTTTGCTTTGGGGTAAAAACCTGGCAGGCTTCCATCATCAGAGCACTATTATTCATTACTAGGCGAAGGCTTTGTTTGTATCTAAGAGCTGGTCTGTGAAAACAGCTCACCCTGAGCTGCACAGAGCAACCTCTCCAGCTTCAGCACACAGTGCCTGGGGCTTAATCCCAGCTTCAAGCCCTATGGTGAGAGTTTACTACATTACCATGAGATTTCATTTTACTGTACCTATTTATTAGAAGATGAGAACCCAGGTTTCAGTCTGGATCACTAGGGCAGATGTATTCTTACCCAGATACAAACTCCACACCTGAGGACTGTGTGGCACATGGCTGACGCAGACACAGTGACCTCCCATACCCTGAGCCCTGAATTCAAACTCTGATGGATGAGGAATGAAAATGGGTTTGTGTCTGTGCTTCATCTTACAGCACAGGAGAACCACTTTGGTCTTCACGGGCAATATCACCATTCATCACCTTGGCCAAGGAGCGTGGCACAGAGGGGTATGGGTGCTGCAGCTGCAGAGGTTTGCAGTTGGATTAATGCCAGCATGTCACCAGCACTGCGTGAGTGGGGCTAGAGAAAGAGAGGACATCTGGTGCATGGATGGGTGGATGGATACTGGCACGTATTTTTATGCCATCCCTTATTTTCACAAGCTCAGCAACATGCACAAACATAGTGAGGGAATATGAACACTCTTGCCTTTGTGAGGATGGGTTAGTGTGCTGCACTGTGCAACTCACATTCCTTCTCCATCCATCTTTTTCCATTTTCATCCCTAAAGTCAGTTCACATACACTGGCACTTGCTTATCTGCTTCCAATTGCCACCTGGAGCTCCCCCTTGTAAAATTACATTTTTTTTTTTTTTTTTTTTTTAAATAAAAGACACAGTGCTGTGCAATGTCCAGAAGGTGGCAAGCTTTCAATGCATATTGCTCTGTGCTTCCACTTGTTCCCCCAAAGCAGGGGCAAGCCAGGATTATGGAAACCCTATTTGCTCATGGGCTGAAAGGCTGTGTCCAAGTATGTGTGTGTGAGACAGGGAGACTTGCCCGTGACTAATTGGCAGTGTCAGTGACAAAGGAAACAATGTCCTGCTACAGACAGTCACAGATAACGGGCAACTCGGCCTGTTATCCTCCAGAGCAAGGCACTCTGACAATAGTCAGAGAGACTTGGGCTGCAGCATTTTCCCAGGCTTTCTGAACACACTGAGTTTGCGACAGCATCCTGCTCTAAGAGGTGAGTCAAATCCATCTCTATCAAAAGAAAGCAAAACCCAGATGGTCTTGAGAAAGTCATGTTCTCCCTCCGCAGACAGGCACACACGCTTTAACTTCCTCCATCCATTCTGTTTAGTGGAGGCTGTGTTTAGTCACACAGACGTGTCCCTGCAGGATGACAGCAGAAATTATGTTTCTGGGCATATGCAGCACTAAAGCAGGCAATCGTGTGTTGTACACATAGAGCTGGGTGCCCAAATACCCTGTTTTGTTTTACAGAGGACCTACTCTAGACATCCTAATGATCGATGGGTTGTGGCTCTGGAGGGGGAGGTCAGGCAGCAAGCTCTGTGAGCAGCTGGCCCGTTGACCTGCCAGGCTGTCTACATCAACTCGGGCAGCTGCTCCTCCGGCTCTTTGCCTGTTTAGGCTTTAAACTCCTTGGTTCAGGCACTGTCTCCTATGATATACTTGTCTGTCACAGAGCCTGTGACATTCTGGTTCTGTTTCAAGGTTCTGAACATCACTGGCAAGCCGGGGGGTCCTGGGATGGCAGCAGAGCTTCGTGGCAAGTTGCCATCTCCCCAGAGCCATGCCAGTGCCATCTCCTGGACGAAGTCCTCCCCTGTAATGACTGAATGTGATGCTAAGAAGAAAATCTTCAGAGCCATTTTTCAGGCTTTCCTAACACTGCAACACTAAAGGCAAAGGAGAGGAGATGAAAAAAAAAATATATATATATATATATTTCCAGACAAGCTTAAGTTTGGAATATGTGAAGTTAAAAAAAAAGGAAATAACCTCAGTTACCCAGGTGACAGCAGGTAACACAGGGGCTGTTATTGCTGCTCGGGTCAGGTGCTATGATTTCGGATCAGCTTACAACAAAGCCTTGGCACTTGTTCTGTTGCTCTTACCTAGTGAATGCAACTTTCAGGGTAGACAGTTAGCAAGAGTAAGACAAGCATGACAGCATCCCTCCTCCAGCTCAGCTGGCACTGCAGCAAAATAAATTTCCCCTGAGTACCCAGATCACGTAGGTGTGGTGTTGTTTCAGGGCTTTTATGGATTCAACCATTTTTTTTGGCCACTTACAAGAAACACATGGAGTACAGCTCTGGTTACCTCAAACATCTTCAAAAAGCACCATGACAAGAATCCCTTTTATGCATCCCTGCTTCCTACATCACCCAAAATGAGGGATAAAATTATATCTCCCTCTCTATTTTGCCTCTAACCTAGTACAGATTGCTAGTGACTTCACCAAATATAGAAATGGAGGTGGAGATGCTCAGAGATATTATTACAGTCTTTATGAGTATTTGGGGTTGCATAACTGAGTATAATACAAAATTAATAAAACCTACACCCTGGTCTGTTATTCCCTTTGCAAAGCCCTTCCTGCAGCCACAGAATTCATTTTCTTTAGATGATAATCCTTTCTGTAAAACTTTGCCCCTCACTCATTTCTATGAAATCTGGTGGAATATGTATTTAAATGCACTATTTGAAAGATTAGCAGAGCAGTCCAGAAGGAATAGCTGCAAAAGGGCAAAGAATTACCCTTCAAATTACCATGAAAAAAAAAAAAACAAACTTGAAACCAGCATGGACACCTTTGTAAGGCAGCTTTCCCCAGAGCTACTTCCAACAGCCCCTTCCTGAGAGCGCTGTTAATCATGGCAGCATCAGTCCTCTGTTAATTTTGTCAAACGGTGGTAAAACAGACAACACCTCCTACTCAAGAGCTCTCCTTTGTGGAGAAATCTCTCCCAGTTTTCAGGGTGTAGACGAGGCACATGGGAGCAGCCCTTCAGCAGCTCACAAATTTCCTCCTGTGCCTGGAGGGCTTTGAACTCCTCTTACTGCTACACAAAAGTGTGAGACACAGGGAACAGGATCACTGGGGGTGCTCTCAGTCTAGGGCAGGTGCTCTTCTACGTGTAACCAGGAGCAGGAGGTGGGAAGGAGCCGGGCTGGTGGGACTCTGGCCTCCTGTCACTTGAAAGTCTGCACTTTCATCTGTTATTTGGTCTGGCTCTCTGCCTGGGGAAATGAACTCTGAGCTTTTTCCTAATAAATACACAACTGATCCAAGTACCATCATCAATTACTGACAGACTCATCAGGGACATTAGCAGATGGGATTGCACTCAGAATTAATTGTCCTCACTGAGATAGCAGTCCATCCAAACCATCTGAGGGAAGTCAGCACTGCCAATTTATAATGAAAAATGTAAACAAACCCAGACAGGGAACACTGAATATGTGGTTTAAATGTAGCAGCTCAAAGGTGTCTGGGAAAGCCCAGGTATCTATGCCTTCTCTGCATCAACATTTGTCCAGGCCCAAGGGTGCTAGCCAGCTCTCCAGGACTTCTGCAAAAGAAGCCAGGGTAGAGCAGTAGCTCAGACCAGTCTGTGAGTACCTGGGAATCCTGGAGAAATGCCCACAGTGCCTGTTTAGATCGACAGCAGCGTTTGTGCCAGGGGAGATCAGCACTCTGTGCTTACTGTACTCACTCTATTCAGATTAATCGCGCCGATTCTGTCTGGAAATCCCAGTGGGAATTAATTAGTGACCTCACTGCCTCGTCCCTTTGGTTACGGAGATCCAGGGCACTGACATCTGGTTTCCATGTTTCAGCCAAGAGGCTAGTAGGAACTTCCCTGTTCAAAGAACAAGAGGATTTAGTTAAAATGCCGAGGACACCTTACCACAAACTGGGATTACTGTCAACTGCTCTTACTGCACATTGCTGGGCCCAAATCCATAGGAATTTAGGGACTGAGAGACCAAATGCCGACAACCTCTGTTACGAGTGAAGGAAAAGCCCCATGTCTATTGGTCATGCAAATTTCTGACAGACATGAAACTTAAACTTGGAATACTGTTCAAAATGGGTTTAAACCCACTTCATCTGATACACAACTATTTGCTAGTCTACAAATTGTATCCAGTAACTGAAATTAATTTCTGGAGTGCTCTGGATTTTATAGACTAAAAACAATGACTTCATGGTAAAGCAGTATTAGATATTAGATTCCTGCACGAAATATTACATGATGCCATTTTTGTAATTTCCTCCTTGCTTGATCTTGATAACATAGTCCCCCAGGCACTGGAAAGCCAGAGAATATATGCCAAGTGGAGGAGAGGGAAAAGTGAGAGTCGCCAGTAATACAAAACACAATGAGGGAAACAGTGTTTAGGTGACTGCTGTGTGATAGGGAACATTTTGTCTCCTTTCTTCATCAGTCATTCATAGTGGGGAAAAGATAATAGTTTTGAAAAGCTTGGAAGCAATTCTTAGAGCTGCTTTGAACCAGCTTCCAAGCAGAGCTTTACTCATCTTGTAAATCCCTTCCTCTCTAGAGTTTTAAATTCAATAGCAATGACAACAGAAAAATAAGTACCTCCAACTAACCTTCATCATTCAAGAAGTGGACAGAAATCAGGAAGCATGGCAATGTGGATTACATTTAGGTTTAACCCTTTCTCTGCCAACAGTGAAGTACACCAAGGGATTCTGCACTCATTTCTGCTCTGACTGATAGTGGTATCAATTTATTCTTTTGCAATGAGGCTACTCAGAAGAGAGAACTAAACCAAAAGCTGAGTGACACAATAGTGTTGACTTACATTTTTTCTTTCCACAGAAGTAATATGCTCAAGGAAATTACATCTGGTTAAAATGCAAAATTTCTGTCTATGAGGAAATTTATGCATGGTTCTAGCACGCTTCACAGAAGAAAAGGAGCAGTCACTGCCCTGCAGAGTACAGGCTTAATGCACACGCATTTCTAAGCAGCTACCTGGAAATACATTTGGGGCTGGTGCAGTGTTTCTGCATAATTGTTTATACAAACCCAGTTAGCTGCTGGCATTTCATGGTGCTGCAAAGATACCTCTGGTGAATGCAGACTTATCTGCCATGGAACAATCTTTAACAGCTGCTAGAAGCGCTGTCTTTTATTAGCTGCATGACTCCATAACGCAATAAAATGTCATCCTCCGTATTCAAAAAAAAATCCTCTTGATGAAAGATGCACCACAGAAAATGAAACCAGAGAGACTACAGTTCTGTGCCTTGTACTGTTACAAAACAATGAAGAATCACAAGGCAAATTCTTTCTGTATAGCCCCCAGAAGGCATGTCTATAATACAGAGAAGGCCAGGTACCCTTCTGCCTAGTGGGCAAGGTCTCCAAAACCATCTTACAATTCTAACTGCCCAGGTAAAGTCAGTTACATATCCAGGTGTTTGAGAGGTTCACTGAGAAATGAGAGGCCTCCACCTCACTCATTTTTTAAGATCTTTAGTACTTTTTAATTGACTTAGCCGAAGTGCTGGTAAACAAGATGGAGAGAAGACACATGAGGATTTAAAAACAGGCTCAGACTTGACGTGACAGTGTAAATTTATACTCTGTTTTCATTCCCTTGGGCTAGTGTATTTTCCTGCATTACTTCCTACTATGCAAGTGAGCAGGTACCTCTGTGTAATGGCACATGTTGGAAGAGGCTTGAGTGAATCAGTGATATGAGAAACTTGCTGGGGATGAGCACATAGCCAAGGGTCAGCATATTCCTAAATTATTAATAAATGCTTTCCAATTAATCTGCCTCTGCACATGCAGTGATTCAGGCCTGAATGACTTTGGAGAGCTCGGAGGGTGAATCACAATTCTTTGTTTTCTCTCTTGTTTCTCCTTCAGTGAATCCTCCTGAGAAGGTGTCAGCTCTCCTTTACTTTGAATGGGCCTTTTTGCTGCTCCCGTTGACTGCAGAGGAACTTCAGCAATTCAATTTAACAGGATGGAAAAACTTACTGTTTGCATTTTCAAATATTTCTTCAGCTTTGCGATATTATCACAATAATGAGAAAGGTTTGAAAGGTTGAGAAAGGTTTGTAAGGTTCAGAAAGGTTTCTGGGCTTGAAACCAAGTTTACATCAAGTAAAGAAGTCACTGCTACCTGAACTGTGTCTTGGTTCTTCCCCACCATGGACTGCCCTGGTGATCATCCCTGGGGATGCTGCTGAATGGCCTCCCAGAACTGACACCAGCTCCCCTTAGCAATTCAGAGCCATACACCTGATGTGGCATTAAGTCCATGGAAGAATATTGTATCTTATAGCCATGGGCAACCAACGCTATTACTTGGTTGATCCATACAAATTGCCTTCTGCATGGAGAAAACATTAATTTTCAGCCTTTTTAGCAAATACACTGAGGAACAGAGATGTTTTCCCAAAGTTTGTCTAATGCATTGTCCACAGAGTAGATGGAGTAAAGATGCTATAGTAATAACAGAAAAATCTGGAATGAAAAACAAGGCCAGGGAGCCAAATAATAAGCTAGATACCATGTGGAGTGAGAGATGTCAAAAACAAAACTGAGAGTTCCTGCCTTTTTGAGTGTAAAGGGAATTGAGGGTTGGATTTGAATGCCAGGATCTCTGGTACAATTTTGGTTCCTGGTCCCACGAGGTGAAATGAGAGTCATCTGGAAGTTTTGGAAGCTGTGGGCGCGGCACTCACCAGGAGCCGGTTCCCAACCAGGGAAATGTGCTCACAGTGTACAGAGTCCAAAAAAGTACATGGCCTGGCATTTCTTTCAGCCTTCACTAGGAATGGAAAAACACCATTTTAATTTGTGAATATAAACAGTTAATGATTTTTCCTTTCACTCTGCAATGTCTATCATTAGCAATTTAGATCTTTAGAGAATTAAAAGAAGTGAACTATTTTGCATTTATATTTAACTGACAAACTCACACTGGCAATCTGTAATCAGGAACTCAATATAAAATTATGGAGGGGTTATTTTTTAATCTCACCTCCTGCCTACACACTAATTGAATAAATAAGAGCATCAGAGGGATTTTTTTTTTTTTAATTAACTGTTAATCCAAAAGTGCACACTGATAAAGACTTAAAAATGACCAATATTAGTGTTTGACATTCCTAAAGTGAATACTGCCTTAGTCCAGCCTTAATCTACATTGTTTTAGGAGTGGGTCTTTAAACTGTGCAATTCCATATCCAAAGACAGTTAACACAGAGCTTACCCTTTACATCGAATTGAAGACAAGAAATCCTACAGAAACAAAATGCTAAGCAAGAGCATCTTTTTCCTTTTTTTTAAATGACTGGTAAACCTGGCATGGAGAAGTGGAGGGAACAGCTTTACATCCAGCAGCAGCTCAGAGCCAACACAGGGCAAAGAACAGAGAACTTCAGACTAGCTCTTGATGGGACCATCCCCACAGCATAGGGGCTCATTACACAAAGAGGAATTTGTGTGTGTGCTTTAAAGAAGCACGTGAGAAAAAATGTCATTGCCTACTCAGGCTCTGGCTGCAAAAATCTGTTCTTTGAATGCAGCCACTTTTAAAGTAAATCAGGAACTATTACAGCAATGCTACATCCAAGTTTAAGAAAGATATATAACTGTTGGAGTAAATTGCTACTTTACAGGCAAGTTATATAGTTTCAATAAAAGTTACAGGGATTGGGGATGCTGGTGTTGAGGGACTTGGCTTCAACCCTTTACCATGAGCACGATGATTTATGTGGACACCAGGCAAACTTTACAATAAGAGACTGGCTTGGAAGCTGAAATGGTGGAGGGCAACTACTAAAGCTAAAGCAAGCTTCCCACAGTAATGAGGGCTTTACTTGGAGGAATTCCATGAGAAAGCAAAGCGTGGCGAGATCACATCCCAAGTTGAACTGATAGAGGCGAGGGAATCCTTCTACAGCTGGAGGCTGATCTATACATATAAATATGTGAAGTCACAGCTTCCATTAAAGTCTATCCATCACAAGCATCTTGGCATGTGATAACTCCTCTCAGTCTGAGTGATTCATAGAAATGACCCCGTTTTCACCAGCAAGGGAGTTTGTGCGAGATCTTCGCATGGAAACTGGCAACACCAAGAGTTTAGCAGAGAGATGGAAATAATGTACCAAGTAGAAAAAAATGTGGGGGAGGATGTGTGCACAAAACAGTTTGGGAGTTTAGGAAAATATCCAGCCTCCCACTAAGTTGCTATGGGGTAATTAATGAAATGTTTCATTCTCTCCAACGTTTCTTCCAACCTCTTCCTCCCCAGGGGCAGGAGCTATCATCAAAGAACGTTTTCATTTGGCTTAGTAGGTTAATAATGATGGATGGTTTAAAAGGAGCAGGCTTGGAACCCATCTCACCTCTCACTATGAAAATTAATCAGAGTACGGCTGGCCAAAATGTAGGTGGAAAGGAACACAAAGCTTCTTTGGTGTCAGCTGGCATACCAGTAAACAATACGATTCAGTACGGATAGTAGATAAACTAGGAGCTGATGATGTACTCATCTGCTTCTATTTTACTTGGCCTCGCTGTTTCTTGTGAGCTGATAGATCACCTGCCAGCCTGCTCACACCGTGACACTCCAGCTAGCAGACTACTCAGTTTGAAGCAAGAAACAGGGGAAGATCAGTTGGAAGAAGCCCAAAGAAAAGCAAGAGGAATTATCAGAGCTCTAGAAAATGTGGCCTGTGATGAAAGATTAAAAGACTTGGTTTATTTAAGTCTGGAGTGGAAAGGCTAAGGAAAGACATGATAACAGTGCTCAAATATGTGGAAGGTAATTGCAAAAAGAAAAGGAATAAAATATTTACTGAATCTATTGTGATAAGGGCAATAAGTCATAAGTTTAAAGTGTAGCTGAGGAAATTTTTATGAGACTGTAGGGAGTGCACAGGAATAGCTAAGCTGCTGAATAATTTGTGGAGGGAAACTGGATTTCCCAGTGCTGCAGGCTTCTGAGAGCAGGCAGGTCACCCTGCTGTCTGCAGGCAGTAGTTTGGATATTGTGGATGCAACCTTGAGTCATGGGGGCTGGCTAAACAATTTCTTGTGGCCCTTTTCTGACTTTTTCTATGATCTGTGATAAAAATTTCTTCTATCACTCCAAGTGAAGGACACAGGAAAAGCAAACTCATTAGCAAGAGTTGATGTGGAAAAAACAACTAGATACTTAAAGTCCAAGGGAAAGCAATCCCCAGAATGCCTTAATAAAATCATATTTTGTACTGGAGACTGCAACTTAACCATCAGATAAAACAAGTGAAGGGTTATTTGTAGCATGACTAGAGACTGGGGCTAAGGGAAAATTAATGTTCCACTCATTCATTTTGAAAATATTCTCATTAGTAATTGCCCCATTTATACTTAGAGGAAAACAGAATGTTGAAATTCCTGGCAGCAAAGCACTTCCCTAGTTGCAGATAAATATTGATATTGGCTTTAAGTCAGTTTACAAAAAGAAATTAAAAGAAAACAACAGCTCCAGTGATGCCTCTCGGGCCTTGAAGCATCGTTTGAGAAAATGTTTAGCGACTGTCATTCTGCAGAACACTAAGTGAAAACTATTCACTGTTAATATTCTGATTAGAGGCATTCAGGAGAAAGACCCTGTGGAGCTGGGCTACTCCTGCTGGCAGTCCTCAGCCCCATGCCCGTCACAAGGGACGCAGCACGTGTACAAACTCACAAGTGAGCATTTTCAGACTGCATTTCACCACTCTGTGAGTGCTTCCATCTTCAGGACTGATGCTTTTGCTTTTCTTGGGAATTTGGTGGAAATCGAGGGTGGAAATACAGGGCCAAATGCAGAGAAAATGCCTGAGAGGACTAAAGGGATCAACACCTATGCTATAAATACCTTTCTGCAGTCCCTCGGGGGGAGCACTCCAGATCCAGTCACACAACATCTGTGTCCTAATGCACCATCTCAGAAAGCTAATGGTGTGCAATGGTATGGAGATGCCTGGAAAGAAACAGTGAATCGTAATAGTTTCCTTTATTTATGCTTAGACATCTGTGGCTTGGCTTATATGGGTTTGGACCTCAGACTGTGATTATGCTTGCAGGCAAGACAGTGGGCTGAGCCTGAGTAAGGTTTACATGGGTACTTGATCTTTTATATCTCCTCCCTCACCCATAACCTAGTTAGCAGCTTTTCAGAAGCCAGTTTCTTCTAGCAAGCTGTATAGTACACAGCCCTGCCAGCACATAATGTTCCTCTTCTCTGCCAGAAAATAAATAATAATAAATTCTACTACTACTACTACCACTAATAACAATAATAATAATAATAATCATTCTTACACTTTGTGACTTCTCTTCCCTGAGCAACTTCTGTCCAATTTCTGACTCTGTCCTACTGCTGGGTGTTTGTTCCATTTAAGCACTTTTTCAGTGAACTCCAGCCTTCATGCCCACAGCAGTCCTTTTCCCTGAGATGAGAAGCCAGAAGATCCTACGCGCTCTCAAAAGCAAATGAGCCATAGTTCTCAGCAGATGGCAACAGGTCTAAACTTGGTAGCTGCCAGGCTGCAGATTTGCTGGCTGGCCATGCTCCCATCTCCCTTTCACAGGAAATGGGGTCCACCTCCAAAAAATAGTGGTCCACTGCATAATTTAAATGCACAGAATTTTAAGCATGAATTCCATTTAAACTAAGAAAAACGTTATGAAAGCAGATTTCAGCCAAGGAGAAAAAGACCCCTTGACTCCGTATTTGACCTGAGGTGATTATTTTGTGCATTTTTTTTTTTTTAATTTTTATTTTTTGCTAGTGCACTGGCACTTCATTTATCTATTGGGAATATTTGGCAGCTTCAGTTCTAAGAGTGATATGGGAAATAGCTGCAAAGAAAATAAAAATGGCTGAAGTTATTCACAAACTAATTGCAGTCGAATGCCAAGTCCTTAATCAGTGACATCTCATATTCTGTGCTCAGATTCATTCTTTTTTTTTTCTGTTGGAGAAGGCCCAGATTTCCTGCCAGGGCAGATGTCAGAAAACAAGACAAAAATGCCCATTTAGCAGGTACAAAGTCATGCTATCTGCATATCTGACATGGACTTGCTGTTATGCCTTGGAAAAGTCAATTGCCTCCCCATACCTCAGTTTCCCTACTGGCTGTGTGGCAATAATAGCACAGCACTACCTCTGGACACCAGTGTGCATATCTCTGACATACATTTGTCTGACATATATTCTGTCAAAACCAGTAGGAGTCCAGATGTCTTGAAGGGACATGAAGTGCTGTTAAAGAAGCACAACTGGCTACCTGACCTGTAGGTGATTTACCTAACCTTCCAGCCACCAATACACAGATGATTTGTCCTGGTCCCTGGGGACACTGATACTCAGGATTTTCCACTAATCACCACTATAAGGTTAGCTCAGAAAGTCATTCTGTGAGCAGGAAACTACATCAGACCTTCTGGCTAATGTCCTTAACTGCCTTTTGCTTTTTTTAGTGTCCTGACCGGACGTGTGGAGGAGAAGACACAGTTTGGAAAGACAGAGCAGGACAGCACACGAGGGAGGCAGGGGCAGTCAGGAGACAGGGGTTTTGCTTTCCTGCTGCACCGCCTGACCTCACACACATCGCCCAACCTCTGCCTCCGCTCCCACTCCTTGGTGCATAGCTATCGGACAGCTCTTCCCAGTGTGGGCAGCCACAAAGCTCGCTCTGGGGCTCAGGGACCTTAAAGTCAAGGAGGACTGCTAAGATTACCTACTCCAGCGTTTTGTGTTGGCTGAGCCATTGCATTGAACCAAATAATTTATGTTTGTTTAAAATATCTCTTCCAGCAAGGCATCCAGGCTTTGTCTGAAAGCATCCATCAACACAGAAGTTCTCATGCAAAGTTCTTCAGCTCCATGGCTGTTTGCTGCTTCTCTCTTTGCTGGATAACTGAGCTGCTCAGCATGGCCCAGGATTATTATTTTTTTTTTTCAGGAAGGTACTTAAGTAACAAATTTACTTCACCTCTCAATATTTTCTTTTGCCAACAAAACATATTTAACCAATTTATGTTCTTGTTCTGAAGTGTTTTCTCAGCCTTCATGGCAATTCTGTACCTTCCTTTACAAGTTTTCCCACTTCCTACAGTACCAGAATAACATGCCACAGCAGGACAGTTTTGCGGTAGATGCAGTGGCCCAGGACAGAAGTGAGGCAGGCTTTGTGGAGAGAAATCTTACACTTTACACTTTATTAGAGCAACTGACTTAGAAGGAAAAGCTCTCACGCACATGCTATTCTTTGTTTTTTGGGTCCTAGACTACTGATGTACAGAGGAACTGAATCACTGTCATAGTCCCACTGTTGATCCCCTTACTCATAAGCAAGAATTGTATTAGCTTGCCTTGTCTCTGTGAGAGACAATGACAGACATTTGGGCTGGCTTATCTGCTCTGGCCCTTGCTTTCCACAAGTCGCTACAGATACCCGAGGCAACATGCTTCGGGTTGTGACCTTTGTTGGACTTTTGTTGTGACCTTGAATAGTCCTAATGTAAACCAATAGCAAATAAAGGATGGGAGAAAGGCTCTTTAAGTCTGGTCCGGCTCTTCAAAGGAGGAAAGTTTGTCCTAGCAGAAAAGTGAGATGTGTTTGAAAGATTTTAAAATGTGTACTGAAGACTTTTGACAACCAATTTTGGCCTGAAAGATGACATGAAATTCTGCTGTCCAAAGCTGTCATGTCATCTGTGGTTGTTAATCTCTTCTGGAGCTCCCTGAAACACATTTTAATCTCTGGCATGCCCTATATTCCCTGGTGTTATTCTCCAAACAGCACTTTTTTCCTTCTGGTTCATCCCTTGGACTTGTCTTCTAGTTGAAGCTAAAAATGGCTGTGCCCTGAATGAGACAAGCTGCTGTGCAGTGTGGAGCAACTCCCAAGTGTTGGTTTGAAATGTCCAAACAATGAAGCAACGAGGTGATGTTGGGAGCTCACAGGAGAGGAGACAGGGCCTCCACCACCACTGGCCAACACCCTCAGTGCTTTTCTCTATGACCTGTAGCACAGAAGAGATACTTCTGTAAATGGAGTTGGTCAAGGGTATCTGCTTGAGGAGAAATTCCCCTATTTAAGAATTAAGAAAGGAACTAATTCTCCCAATTGAATGATGTTTTGGATCCTATTACTGGTTTCTGAATTCAGCCACTGTGAGGAGGGTATAACTGATGCAGCTCCACTGTATAGTTACATGTATGTATGGGCATCACAGCATCATGTTCAAGCTAACAAACTGGTCCAAAACTGGGAGCCCTGAGAATATGGTGCAGAGACTCAGAGAACTGATCAGCAGCTGATAAACTAAGGAATCTCACAAGAATCATCCCAAAGGCATCCATCATTTTGGCAGAAATCTGATTGTACAGGCTTTGGGGAAAATATTTTCCTTACAGACAATGTAAAAAGCAACAGGGAGAGAGGTGAGTTTGGGCTTTTGTCAGTTTTTTGTTGTATTCTCAGTCTAGGGGCAAAGCTTTGATCTATCTAAACCAGTTCATTTATTACTGCTATGAAGACAAACTGAAAGATTTTCACTCTTTCCTAGGCTACCTTGGTGTGTATGTCTTCTGACTCCTGACATGCATGTAATTGCCACATCAGTAAATTCTGCAAATGTGGCTGCTCGCTCAGAACTCTGTCCTAAGCACTGGAAAACTCCTGCAGCCTGAGAAATATAGCTAACAGGATCCATCTGCTTTGGAGACATTTTTAATTCCTATGATTTACTCGTTAATTTTCTCTAATTACACACAAACGTTAGTGTGGGTACTGGGAGAAACGGGGAAAAAAAGAGCTAGCTGGACTGACTGCACTTCGTGTTGCAGTCACTAGCCGGCGTGATCCTCACAGTCATTGCAACACAGCCTGCGCCCCGGCTCTTTCTCAGAGACGGATTGTGAAATGAGGAATCTTTTTCAAGAAAAATAGCAAAAGGGAGAATCCTAATAGATGAGGGTGAATTGTGCCCTAAATCTAAAGGTATTCTAAACAGGCTAGGTGTTATTACAACTATTAGTATTGTTATGAGGCTCTGAATGAATGGACCAACCCTCACCAATTCAGACCCATGCACCAAGACCTGGGTGGGGAAGCAACAAAAAAAAAAGCAAAGTTATCCAGCAAAAAGGTGAGCCGGAGAGGCAGCACTAGCCCCTGTGTGCCCTGTGCCCCTGCAGAGACGTGCTCCCTCCTGCTGCCCCCTGCCAGGCCAGCAACCTGCCCCACACGGCTGCAGCTGCGCAGGGTGGCACACCACAGCTCAGTGCCTTGGGGGAATGTGTAGATACTCCAAGTGTTTGCTTTTTGGAGTGGGGAAACAACATCCTGGGAAGTCCCCAGGATCCTAACCTAATTTAGTCACCCGTGCCTGTGCTGGCAGCTCCCTGCCCGGGGCTGCATGCAGAGGACAGAGGACGGTCAGCAGCCCCAGGAGGCATCTGGCACAGAGAATCACAACATTTTCAGGCAGTTGCTTCAAAGGTCCAGCAAACCAGTTGTACAGCCAGTTTCAGACACACCTAAGTTATGCCTGTGCTCCACAAGGGACACAAACTGACTCTGGAAATATCTGTTCACCTGCCCTGACCCACTGCTGTGCAGGTATCATACAGCATGTCACCAGCTGCCCACAGCACTCACTGCACTTCTCTGACTCCTTTCCTGCTTGAGCTTCTCAGAAATGGCAAGCAAACCGCACACAGGCAAAATCTGAACATGTGCAGCAACGTGAATGCTATGGTTTGACTTTCCACAATGGTAGGAGTTTGCCTCACACTCACTTTCTGTTCCTTTGAGCTCTGTGTTTAGTTATTTCTTGGTTTTACCTTTCCTGGCTCCACTACTGAGAGACCTCCACAGCCCCCCACAAGGCTCAGGGTCGCCCACAGCTGCTGCCCCCGAGGGGCTGCTTGAAGCCAGGAATTTGAAAAAAGCTGAATTACCTAAACCTGAACCTGCTGCTGCCGTTCCTGGAGTTAAGGCTAATTCCTGAGGGCACCACTCAACTTCATAAAACCTTTACAGGCACAGAACAAGATGGAGAAGGAAAACAGTGACCAGAAGAAATCCTTTCTCTGTTTTCTCAACTTATAAAGGTGTTACCCATGTATTTCCAAAAGGTGCTGGGTAGCTCTGATAGCCTTTATCAAAATCCTAATAATTAAGAAGCAAACTTTTTCTTTCCAGGAGAATGTGGGGCCAAATTTTAGCATCCTGGTGCCAGCAGTTGATCACCAAGTCACACAGATAGTCAGGCAGATATCCACTTCAGATTTATATTACCATTTGTTTTCATATATTTCTGTATTTTTGTAGGTTTACCTTATTTAGGTTTACCTTATGAGCACAAATGCACTTGTGTTCACTCCTTTGATGAAAAAGTCCCGAAACCTTCATTTTATCAAGATGAAACGGTGAAATAACTGATCTAAGGACTCGGGCACACCAAGAAGCTGCAGTGTCAGCTGGTTTGCACCCCCAAAGGAGGGGTACATAATCCACAAAGGTTTCCTCAGATTGCTGTCACATTCCAGCAAGCACAGAGCCAGTCATCATCCTGTACCTTGCTTTCTTGAAAGGAATTTAGGGACCTCGTTTCAATGGATATCAAACAGTTAGGTACTGAAATACCTGATCTCACCTGTGAAGTCTGCAGCTGAATCTAGGTATGATCCGACTCTTCCCAAGCACCATGACCAGGGAAGCATCCTCCCTTTGCTAGCTCTGAAAGCATTACAATGGCATCTGGAAAAGAAAAGCAACAAAAGCAACAATCTGGGGAAGTCTGTGTGATTTTAGGTTACTAATAAAAATATGTGATAAATTCACTTCAGATTATTAGCCACATTGTTTATGTGAGATAGCCATTAAAAGAGATAGCTAAAACAAGAAAAAAGAAAAAAGAAAAAAAAAAAAAAAAAAAAAAAACAGAATTTTGTATGAAAATTATTTGTATAATCTTTTCCTGGCTTTATGTTGTTTACATTTTAAATGTTATCCTCCAATATTTTATTGTTAATTTTACTATTTCCAATTTTTAAATTCCACCAGCAACAAACTAAGACCACACAGGCTGCATTTCTGCAAGCTCCATTTAAGCCATTCTGCCTCCAGTTCTGAAATCCAAAAAGCTGACGAATTCCTCTCATAGCCCCTACTCCTGATTTTTAACAACCTCTCCGTGATGCAGGTGTGAACTACGAAGGTGTTTGATGTCACGGGTTTACGAGGCCGTGATTAATAGGCCAAGCAGAACTGCAGGACCCAGGAATGCTGCCTGGCTCCCAGGCTCCAGGTCTGGGCCTAAGCACTGGCAAAGCTCCAGCGCTGTGATGGGACCAAGTCTCGACCCTGCTCAGCCCTTCCTGCACTTCAGTTTCCACGAGAAGAAACTCAAGCCTGTACGCTTAGAAATGCTCTGGAGTGTGCCTGAACAGGCCCCTGGTGAGGACAAGAAATGCAGTTTATTGCAGGGCACCGAACAGAGGCAGCCATACAGTCACATAATCAGGGTATAAGTGACATTAACACCATTTCCTCGGGTCTGCATTTCAACACTTCCTCTTCCATCCAAGGGAGAGGTGAGGGCAGGCTGTCTAGACACAAATTAGCACATACTCGTGGCTCTACCTCAGTGGCACAGACTCGTACACACTGCCATATGGTTGCAGAAAGCACGGGCCAAGGCAGGGAGCAGGAGCCAGGTGCTGAGCTCATTCATGCCATTTCTCACCCGTATCACCTGGGGCCTCTCTGCAGGCCCTGGTTTGGTGCATGACATGAATGTTGAGCTCTGGAGTCATCGGTGGCTCTGACATGTGGCTGACAGCAATGCCAGCAAGGAGATCTTCCCTGCTGCCCTCTGCCTTGATAATTGGTTGATTGCTTGGGTAGAAAAAGTCAAACCTTTCGCACCTTCTTTTACAAAATCTCTTGCCCAGAGGTCTCGTAGATTTTCTATAATAGGTACTGAAAACATTTTGGCTCTATCCATTCTAGTAGCCAATGTGTTTTCAATCCCGCCTGAAGGGGAGTGGATGTATTTTTGACAAGTGTTGTTAATAATGAGTCATTTTCTAGTGCAGACAGTCTCTTGGGTTTTAACCTATAGCTTTCTTTTTCACCCCACTTACTTCTTCCCACGTGCAAAGTCATTTGGCTCTGCAGAGGCCCTGTCATGGTTATTTATGTACTCTGGACCTTTGTTTATTCCTCATCTCTCTCCTAGCACAGCTTGGTTCTGCATGGGAGTATCCCCAGGCAGAAAACAAAACACTTCAAAGAAAAGACACCATTATCTTCCTCCTCCTCCTATATGAGCTCCCGAGGTGGACTTTGCGAAGTCTGCACAGTTCTTGGCAAGGCACCAGATCAGTAGGAATATAAAAAAAACATTGACTTCATACTTACTACATCTTTGTGACATGAAAGCGCTTGATTTTCAGTGTTATATTTTCCCCTTATGTTTTCATTCTTCCGTTTGCATATGGAGAATTTGAGCTTGGAGGAGGATCTGAAACTCGTGTCATCTCTAGTCACTGTAAGACACATAGCACTATCTGGAAACTGCACACGTTCATACCCTGCATCCCACAGCCAGATACAAACACCTCTCTGCAGAAGATGCGGTCCATTTGGTGCCCTCACCAGGAGCATTCCCACTGCCCTGATACTTGAGGCAAGCGGGTGATGCTCATTCTTCCCTTTAAAGCACACTCCACGTCTTAAGGCTCTCTTGTTTATTTAAAGTTGCATGTTGAGACAAAGGCTGTATTAGACACTCTGAGTGGGTACAGTGCCTAAAAAAACAGAGTTCCAATTTCTGATGGGATCTGGGTGTTTCTACACTATAAATAATAAATAGCAATTATAATACAGGCATTTACAGAAATATATACCCATATATATACATATATACTTTATTTCCTCAACATTTTTTCTTTGTTACTATTTGGCAGTGCACTCGGCAAGGAAAAACACAATTAGAAATGCCCTGTATTGTGCCAAGAATGTTAAACAGTGTAATGAGTTTCTTTGTATATATGTGGTATTTCACTGCTGTTCTTTACTGAATTGAATGACCTGACTAATAGTTTTTCATCAGTTCTTACAGGCAAGTCTCGTGCTTTCACTCTCTGAGTAGCAGTTGGATTTTAAGAGCTGGAAGACTCAAATCATATTTCTGACATTAGGTATTAATTGCCCATCTGTGGTTAGGTGCCTGTAGGTTAAGGCAATGTAATTCCTTGTTCCTGAATGAAATATCTGTCACTGCCAGTCTGCACTGTGATCTCAAACAGTTTAAATCTTCTACAGAAGATAGAGCACAACACCATACCCATAGCTGCTACAGACAAGCAGAACACTGAAGAGCAAACACTCACCTAGAGCGTGTATCATGGTTCCTGCTTTTTTGCATTATGTGACCAAATGAGCATGGTCCCCACGAAGCTGGGAGAGGACTACGCTGCACTGGAGATAGCTCACGGTTCAGAAATGACTGCAGCTTTGAGCACGCTCTCCCCTGCTGTCTAGGGTTTGAAGACCGCAGTGAAAATGAATGCAGGTCAGTGAGTCAGTTGCTTGAATTTCTTCTGTTAACCAGTTATGGGAACGTCCACACGCTTCAAGGCTTCACTTTGCACAATTTCCCTGATGAAAATTGCAGAACTTGCCTTGCACACTAGTGGTGGTGTAGATACAACTGTGAAGGTGGTATATTTCCTTACTTCACAACAACAGGAGACATCACAGAGTGTGGCTACTTCTTACACTTTGAAATCATAGTATGACAAAAGAACATTAGTGCTGTATGGCTCCATTTTGGAGATGAGGTTTTCTTTTGAAATGTTGTAACCCCTCAGCCTCAGGAGAGGATGCCTAGTTTGTCCTACAGATGCCTGTGCTCCAACTTCTCCTTGGCTGTTTATACACTGTCCTTTGTATAGGCACCAAGCTCACTCCTGCAACATGTTGAGTGCCTCCTTGTAGGCGCTGATAGCTCCATCGTGTCACTGTCTGCAATGGGAGGGAAACGGTGCAGGCGAATGTTTATGGTGCCATAAAAACCAACAACAGTAATGAGGTGGTGACACGAGCAATACAATCTCTGCACCACTCCCAAGCTGTGCCTCTGTTCAGCGGATTCATCATCACTGCCTCTCTGACATGGCACTCCCCCAACTCTCTGGAAGGAAATCCTCAACAATCATTTCATTAACAAGGAACAAAGTACCAGCTTAGAGATGAAGGTGCTAATTGTGTCACATCAGCAGCCAGAAGAAACAATTCCTCTAGGATCACACACATTAATCTTCCGTGGCTGCTGGTCAGAGTGAGAGGCATTCCCATAGCAGTGATGACAGCTGCTATTAAGACAGCAAAACACTCTGCAAGCATGGCCATTAATGCTGCCAGCCAGGAAGCTGGGGATTCACATCTCTGTCAGATCTCAGTCTCTGGCAGTTGCTTGTTGGATAAGCATGAGGTGATAAAACAGAACACCTTGCTGAAAGGAAAAGAATTGTAATGGCTTTCCGTGCATGGACTGCTGCACTGGTGAAAGAGAGGCTTGGTTAAGCAGCACAGACCTGACTGGGTCACACTTTCTGGTCCAAAGCAACTCCATGACGCTGTCTTGAGGTTTTTTGACAGTGCTGATGAAGATAAAAGATAAGGATAAATTATTATAATATTAATATGATAACAGATAAATATCACTATTTTTACGATTTGGCTGCTGGAACAGGGATGTGCCTCAATTGTGCATCTCAGTAGTGAATATTTTCAGGGAAAGAGCTCTGCCTGCTTGTGTTTACATCCTGCCCTCACCAACTGGCATCTGAGCATCACAGAAGTGGTGTTTGGAAATGATTTCTGGGGTACCTAGTCCAGTCTCCCATTTGTCTATTGGACTGTTGCCAGCACTAGATCAGGGCAGCCAAAGCTGAAAGCCCCAGGGCACAACTACTGCACAGCCTATCCGGTAACCTGCTCTTTGCTGCACTGTCTTTCTAGTGTTGTTTTCTGCAAGGCCCAGTGAAAATATCCTAACCCATAACTTGTTGCTGAAGCACAATGGAAGTGAAGTAACCAAAGACAGCAGATTTGGTCACCCAGCTCTGCACGAGTACTTTCTTGAAAGGCAGGACCTCAGACCCAACTCCCATGTACTCCTCCTCACGCTTCTTAGCAAATTTGCCTTAGAAAGGCAAATGAGTGACTCAGCCCTGCAGGCTGGCAGAAATTTACGCCTGGGAGAACAGCATTTCCAATTCCATCCAAATTTCATGACCCTTCCTAGGGACAAATACTTCCCCTCCTGCCCACCCTGGGGCCTGACAGTGTTCCTTAAACTCATGACAATTTTAGGACTCTGTCACTGGTTTTTCAAGCTCCACCAGCAAAACCGAAAACATGGCCAATCTTCTCCTTTGCAAAACTTCCAGTTAGGCATATTCTGTGACAAGGAGTTGGTGTTAAGTGAGGAAAGAGCCCAGACTGCCATGCCAGGTGCCAAGGCACATTGGGGATGCGACAATAGCTCAGCCACAGAGTGCACAAAGACAGTACACGTCTGGCTGGAATCAAAGCCTGTTCCTTCCCTGAGCTGGCAGCTTACCTTCGTCTCCTGCAAGACCCTGACTGACCTCAACACCGTATGAGCCCTTGCCCCAGCTCCTTCAGTTGGTCTATCCATCTCTTGCTCTGAGACACAAATAGGCTTTCTTCTGAATTAAAGGTTCCAAGAAGAAGAGAAACTTGCTGCATCAGTCAAATTCCTGCACTTTTCCTTTTCTAACTTGTAGCTGGGCAAACATCCATAGAGTCCAGTAGCTAGACAGCAAAAAGAAGCAGGGAAAGAAGAAAGGTAGAAAAGAAGACAGACAATGTATGAGTTAAAGTTACGAAATGGAGGACAGAGGATAAAGTCTGGCAAAGTGAGTAAGGGAATAGGAATAAAGAGGAAGATAAGAGGACAAGAAGAAGCTTTGAGAAAAGTGGCATATAGCTTCTGCCTGGAGAGCAACCATAGATTTAGATTTCACTATTAAAAAAGGGAATCAATGGCTGGCCCTGAGCCTCACGCTGGCAGCCTCTGCTGTTCTGATCTCAGGACTAGCATCTGTCAGCAATTTTCAAGAGGAACCATTAGAAATCACAACGTTTAATAGTTTGTCTTGGCCCCCTGGAATTTTACCACCCCCATCAGCTACTGAAAAAAAAAAAAAAAAAAAAAAGCAGGGGGTTGAAAGGAGGAGTGGGGAGGAGAGTGGAAGAGGAGAAGGGAAAACAAAATGGTACTTGTACGGTTCAATGCGTGCCTCTGCCTTTCCCCCTGCTTATATGCCACATCCGCAGAGGTGATATATAGATGGTGGTTTTGGCCACATTCCTGTGAGCTCTAACAACACGGATGCTGGTTTCGAGGAGAGCCCCAGGCTGGCTGGAAATTCCCGCTGCAGGCAGCCCTGCTGGGGAGCCTTCCCGGAAGCAGAACAGACCCAGAGATTTACAGCGCTCTGCAAAGCAAATTGTTCCTGACACTCCTGACACAGAGTGACTTGTGGGCATCTCTCACATAAATCCGACAGAAAGAGAGATGTAACGCTTCCCAGAAGTGGTTCAGTCACACAGCTACCACCAGACGATTTATTCCATCTGTTCTTCTCCCCGGATCTCTAAATAGCGAACCACAAAAGGCAGTGCGGGGAGTGGGGAGAGGCAGGAGCACTTTCTCAGAGCACTTCGCCAGCCCTGGGCATGGGCAGTGCGTGGTGGTCAGCCCCAGAGAGGGCACCTGACAGGCACAATAAAAAGATTTTTAAATAAAGCATCTGAAGGGTTGGTCCTGCTTGGCACCAATATAACCAGTGTAAGAAAACTGAATGAGGAAAACAAATCATTGCAACGAGGTTTGAATGCTTTTCTACATTTCTACAGTGACAGAAGTGTGAATTGAAACCACTGTGCTGAAGGAGTGACTTACATGGCAGCTGAAGGACGGGCTGTCATGCTGGGAAGGAACCCAGTAACTGAGAAGCACCAGAATCAGGCGTCTGGTTCATTTTTCTCTAAGTGCTGAAAGCTTTTAAATGTAAAAGCACAAAAAAGACTGCAGGGAGTTTTGTGTTCAGATCTGAACTCTGATGATGCTTCAAATTCTGTAACAAGCGCAGCACCGCCTGTATACTTCCTTGGAGGTGAGACGGGTTTGTGTCCACCGAGCTTACACAGCATGAACCTCGCGCTCTTGTACTTGTGTTAGGCATACAGCGTAGCTAGGAAGCATTTCCCTTCTGTACCTGCTGCTTTATACAGAACTTGCCCTTCCTCTGCAGTGCTGGAGCTAGCAATACCCAGAGACAGGCCATGCAGAAGATACACCGGTAATCCTGGCCTCGGTCACATCCCGGAGCTGCCCAGTTTATTAAGCCTACAACCAGAGTGGGAGGAAGGAGGGAATTTTGTGAGATTTTTGAAGTGAGATTATTAAGGAGGGAGTACTAGGGTGCTTTTACTCTCCTCA
The DNA here is from genome assembly GCF_964211825.1 of Aythya ferina. Taxonomy (NCBI): domain Eukaryota; kingdom Metazoa; phylum Chordata; class Aves; order Anseriformes; family Anatidae; genus Aythya; species Aythya ferina. The sequence continues at coordinate 8,724,556 of NC_140318.1, forward strand.
GTGGCATGGGATATAGCCGTGCCTTGGGGTTACTTGCAAGTTTTATCTGACAAATTCCTTGACGCGGCGTTAAGACCTTTGTGCTCTCTCCTATGCCGTGTTCTGGTTATAACTGTTGGCCTTTAACAATGTGATTTATGTTTCATGGCTTTGGGAGGTATTTTGTGGTTTACAGAGACTCAAGGACCAGCTGGACCTTGCCAGTCCTGTGCTTTGCCAGACTGACGAGACAGCATGCTTGTAGGGGTTAGGCTGAGCCCTCAGCACTAGCTGTGAGTGACAGAGAAGAATATGGACTTTGACTTGGCATCCCCAGAGACAGCGAACTTACCTCAAGTCCACGTTCCTCTGCAGCAATGAAATGCATTTGCCCACAGACCTTCTGACTTTTCAGTGACATTTTGCTAGGAAATGGCTAAATACAGAGATTTGATAAGTTGCTCCGGGGCAGAAGGCCATGTTACCACTGTAATCATTTGATTTACACTTCCTGCACAAAGAATCCTGCTGCAGTTTGCAGATGACCCCCAGGACCCCAACCTAGCATCTCTCCTGACCTCAGAAGAGGTGAACACCTTCATCAGCTAGCGGGACAGATTGAGCAAGGAGTGAAAGAAAGACCCTGGGGAACAATCTCTCAGTCTGTGCTTAGTTTACAGAGACTTAAAAATCTTCCAAACAGGGAAACGCCAAGTGAGTTTTAAAACCTTCCAAACAGGGAGAGCTCAATGAGTTTTTCAGATCCCCTGGACTCTTGAATCATGTGCAAACACAATGTGACTTGCAACATTTCATAGCCCAAATTCCAGCAACACCATAAAACAAAACCTACTTTTATATAATATTTCCACACCAGGGACAGGGTGACAGACAAGTGACAGGGCAGATAAGTTTAATAAGACCATTAAGCAGTCAGCACTGTCTTGGCTATGAGATCTTGATTTGTCTACACATGAAACATTCATGACATTTGGAGTCTAGCTGAGTTATAGAAAAATGTCTACGATAGGCCAAATTACACTTGGCTACCTTTAACCTTGGACTAGGTTTCCACACAGAGAAGAGAGGAAGCTGTAGGTACCAGACTATTTTAAGTTACTGAAGAGATAACCTCCCATTTTATACATTTAATTCACATTTGAAAGATTCCACTATGTTTTATTACTTAACCCTATCTCTATTTTCATCACCAATTAGCTAATCGAGTCATCTTTTAATCTTTTTTTTTTTTTTTTTTTTTAACTGAAAGAAAAAGAATGTTTCCTGGCTAATCTGACACAATTCAAGATTTTAGAAAGGAACAGAGGAATCTTAGCATCTGTTTTCACATTGCCTTGACAGGGACAGACCTCAATTAAGCATCTTATTAAATGTGTCTCCTCCTGCTTTATATCAAGTCCCAGTGCTTTTGCTGAAAGTTAAAAATGTGCACACATGCTAACCACAGACTTCAAGTCCAAAGGTGGCGGAGCTGTCAATAAAGTAAGAAATACAGATTAGCTGCAAAGAAGATGGATCATGGAAACTAAAAGAGATTGTGGCAGCTTGGCTAGTATCTAGGAACACTTTAGATCCAAGTATATTTGGACATCTACTGGGGGAAGTTATCTAGCACAAAATATTCTCAAAATCAGAGCCAACTACTTTTAAATTCATTTGATGCTTTTTCCATGTTGTTCATTTTGCCATAACTGGCTGATTTGATTGATGATGCCCTTTTAGTACTCTTGCAGGTACCTCTGACATCCAGGTCCTTCCCACTGCTACAGTTAGGGCAATTTCAGTTATATGCAGGAATCAATCAGCCTATTTGGACACATGAAGAAGTAAAAAAGTAAATAATAAAAAATGATCTTGAGTTTTCCAGAATCATTTTCTCTCTTCAAAATGCTCAACATTTGCAAAAGATTTGTATAAACACAGAGCTTGTTTTTCTAGACCAAATCCGTGTGCCTGCTACAGTCTGTTCACCGATTGCCCTTGAGCTAGCCCCCTCAGCTACCACAAACCAGCTTGCACTAAGAAGTCAGTAAAGCAGCATTGCTTTACGCCAGGCAAAGACCTGGTCCATCATGTTCTTCCTGTACAAATTCCTGTTTGTTCAAATTGTTTAGACATCATAAATGCTTGCCTTCTCTCTTAGAAGTATGCAATACCTGAAGAGTTTACAGTTTCTTGTCATGCATAAACTCTCTCCCTCTGGAGCCGTAAATGTTTGATGCCTTCCAGCAACTCATCTCTGTAATCAATTCAGAGAACATTTTTGGATAATGCTGTCATATTTCCTAAAACAAAACAAGTAATTCAGAGCAGCAGATAAATTAATTTACTTTAGAATTGATTAATTTACTTTGTCTTGACTTCAGCACAGCAATGCATATCAGTGTGGGCCCAGAGATGAAGGCTGGCTATATGCAGCACTCCTTGCTGGGTACAACGGAGCAATTTCTGTGGAATTTCTTTAACTTTTTCCTTCCTCAGAATCATTTACTGAAATTTTTGTTATGAAGCAGATCTTTCTTTGTTTCTGTGAATTTAAAACAGAGACCTTGAAGAAGAGAAACAAACTTGAACCAGAAGTCAGCAGATGGAAGATGTATTGTCATGTAAGTGCCGAGTCACTGAGAGGAGTCCAGGAAAAGCAGGTGTATCTCTTTTCATGAGCATTCAAGTAAATGCTAACCATGCTTTGGAACAGAAGGCATGCTCCACACGGCTGGAACCGATGCCTGCAGAGTGTCATGAGTTGAGGTTTTGACCTCCCTGCATCATCAAGACCAAGCATTTCATTGAGTTTAAGGAAATTAAGCTCAGAAAATCACTGGAATTCAGGGATGTCAGTTAAGCCTAATGGGATATTTTTAGCTCATTTAAATGTCTATGAAATCCTGGCTGCATAGAGTTATCTGTTTGCTTATTGCTTCAAACCATATTTATTGCTAAGGGTTTCAAAGAGCACCCCCAGAAGTGAGTGACTTGCAGTGGAAGATCCTCTCTTTTCACAGGTCACATAGAGGAGGATGACTAGCACCTTGGGCCTGCTGGCTAAAACGACAGAAACTTGCTCTTTACCCACAAAATTTTCCAATTCCACCGGTGAACTTCAGGGAGAGATTTTGGCATATATCCACCAAGAGCTAGCTCAGGAAGGATGGTCCCGCATTACTGAACACAGCTGGAGCGTTAACCTCTGTCTGCTCTTCACTGCTGGCTCCAGCCACTGGTCACCAAAACCAACCCTTCAAATCCCTGCTGATCACCCTCTGTGCAGAACCGGCTGCCAGCAGTGGCTGGAGCAGACCAAAGCACAGCAGGAGCATCCACGGGCACTGCAAAACTTCTGTGTGGGCAGCATCCTGTGGATACATGGTTAGATGCAAATGAGGACTGGTAAGAGACTTTCAAAAAAAGATTTGTAGCTGTAATGCAGACACAGTGGTTTCAGGCATTCCCAACAGCTTCCTGAGTGGTTGCAACCAATATGGCAAAAAGTAAACATGGTAAGATATCAAATGTGGTCCTCAACAGCAGACAATGAAAAAGACTGTGCTGAATGATGAGGATTGTATTCACCGCTTTCCTTCAGGAACCAGAAGCAAATATGAAACTCACTGTTGGTGCAAATATCCTAAAAAGTTTGTGAAAGTGGCATAGGAGTGCAGTGCAACATAAAACACATGGGAAGTTAGCCGTATTCAACAGAAATATTTTGATACAGACACCTCATCCAAGTCCAGGTCTGGCAGAGTGGTCTGCCAGCCAGTGGTGACAAGGAAGGCCTGTAGAAGCCATGAAGGAGCCTCTAGGTCACCACGTGACCTTTAAGGATCTTTCAGATATTTGTTTTGAATCAGGAATACAAAAATAAAAATACTTTCCCCCTCATCTGCACAGACATATCTTCATTGTGTGGTTAACACAGGTGATCAGCACCGCAGTTAATTCAGCTTTGGTAAGAAGAGTTACCCCAAAAAGCAGGTCGCGCCTTCCCACTCACACACTGCTGGAATAACGGAGGCATTTCCTGGAGGTCTGCAGCCTGCAGCTAGCTGGTGCTCCTGGATTCCATCCCCATGGGACTTAATGCAGCTGTGCAGATACAACTAAACACTGGAGCTGGACTAAAGTCTCACTGAAAACAGCCATTGCATCAGGAGGCATTTGAAAAATGTGCCCTTTAGATTACATGGCTTTGCAGTGTCCTACCCTCATTTCTCTCTTGGGGATGAAACTGCTTCTTAAAGTCAACTGAATCACCTAGTGTCACCTCTAAAATGATTATTTAATTTGCCTAGGATATGATGTAAGAGGAAAAAGTGTGAGAGCAGTCTGAATCATAATGTAAGTTATTCCTTTTCCCCTTTTCCCTGGAAATGACGGGTCAGATTCTGTCTCCCAGCCTGGAGTAAAACTTTGCACTTCGTGGCAATTGTTGTCTTGCTCTTCACAAAAACACAGTGTGGTCCTCCACACAGCACCAGCTTGCAGCATGTGTGAAAGAAAGCATACGCAGAGCTGGCAGGAGAGAGAAAACAATGCAGGAAAGCAAATTCTCCTTCCTCATGGGATGAACAGCACAGCCTGCACAACAGACCTCCTAGTCCTGTCCTGCAACCACACCATGATCTCCTCATGTGGCCTCTCTTCATAAAAGTCTCTTAAAAAAGAACCAGCTGAGGAAGTTATTTTGCACACATACCTTTTAAAACTCATTTAGCTACCGTTCACCTCCTTCCCTCACACCCACCCTGTGAAACTGCCTGTCCCCTCATGTCTAGGGAAGCAGGCTGCTGCAGAAATGGAAACTCTATCATAAGCCCAGTTGATATCAATTAATGTAGACCCACTGGCTTTTATGGAGGTGCACTAACTTACAACAGCTGAGGGTACAAAGCTATTGACACTCAGCAAACTACACCAATTCTTAAAGGAGTATCTGAGCCTCAACCTCAGGATTGTCCAAAGAGATTACAAAAAGCTCTCTGTCGACGACAAGTGGGGGTGATACTATAATGAGATTATTCCCACCAAAGAGGCATCTGCTGCATGAAGAGCAGGGGCCAAGAGCTCCGTGGATGTGGGAGACTCCGTGGAAAATCTCTTCCAGCTCCATTGTGGGTGGCAGAAACAAATTTTCTAGGTCTGAAGCGACCTGAGGTTTGAAAAATGCTAAAATTTGCACTTTTATACATCTGTTATGAGATCACCAGAGGCTGTTGATTCATAGATAATGAGGCTGTCTGATACCTGCTCCTGGATGAGGGTCCCCTGGGGGAAATCCAGAATGGAGGCGCTAAGGAAAAAGCAGCCCTGCAGCCTGTGGTTTGGAGCTTTCCCTAAGACACAGCAGCGGTGTCACCTGATAGCCAAGGAGCTTTATGGTGTCAGTTTTCCCTGCTACGTAATGGTGGTATTAAAAAGCAGAGCAAGCAAAAGAATTGCATTGTATTTGTACAATGCTTGTGCTCTATTTTAACTCAACGTGCAGCTCGTCAGCAGCAGGATACAGACAGGGACTTCTGCATATGACATTTTCCTTTTGCCATGTACGAAATGAGAAATCTGCTCTGTGAAGAGTCTAATGGTGTGAGAGACAACACAGAAATTAATCCATTAGAAACCCTTAAACATTGGGAAGCATGGCTGCACATTGTGATCAGCAGCAGGAAAACAGGATCAAGTCTTAACTTGTGCTGGTGGCAGAGTCAGCAAAAACACAAATCCAACACAAGTCTGAAATCACATTCACCAGGTGGTTAAAAGGAAAATTCATTTTTTAACTGAGGAATGTTCTTTGAATTTGCTAAAATGTGAGCAAATGCTTCCAAGCAAAGTATTTTATTTGGGTTTCGGAGAAACACTGGTTTGTTCAAACCTAAAGTAATCACTATACTCTGCTTTCTGGGGAAAAAGAAAAAAAAAAAGAAAAAAAAAAAAAAAGAAAAAAAAAAGCACATCACCATCAATATCAGTGGTCTGCTCTCAGAACTGATGACTCAGTTCCCGTACAAAAGTGATTCACAAACTGTGAGCAAAAGTGAACAAATCTCTCCTTTTACTATAAGAACAACCAAAATAAGTGGCTGGAAGGAAGGTGCCAATGCTCTTCTCCTGGTACTACTTTTGAGCACTTCATTTCTCCATAATCACTCACTGCACCTATCCAAGCCTTCATTATATTGTGGTGTCCAAAATCAGAAGTGACTAGTCAGATTCATTTAAGCTGAGGTTGTGACTTCCCGGTTGTGGTCACAAAGCTAAGCAACTCTAAGAAAACATTTTCATCTCTAACTTCAGAATTGGGTCTAACTTGAATCAACCAGGAGTGCAGACAGGTCCTGGCCAAAGTCAACCAAGACACGAGGGAGGGAAGAAATGAGAGACGGTCTGGAAAAGTTGAGCTGGATGGAGCTTAGTGTCCAGAAAGTGCTGGGGATTCAGACTGGGATCATTTATATACATCAGAGAGATGTCAGTAAAACTTCAATTTTATCCTCTAAACCCTTGTTGCCCATTTCATGACAACCATTAGCATTAACAAGTCTAAACAAACCACCTTATTTTGAACTTGTCCTCAAGAGTATGTCCCACACCCTTTCCCAAACTGAGTCGCTCCGTTTCTTGGAACCAGTCACCAGACTTTGGGCCACAATGGCACAGGAAGAGAGGAAGAACGCTGCCTTGTCAGCGTACCCTCACCTCTGAGACTTTGCCAGCACCTAGACACAGCATTTCTTGGAAGCAGAAAATGCCACAGCACAACTGCATATACCCAGGACTGTAATTAAAGAAATCCACCAGCACCCTGTTGGCAGCTAAGAACATGAGCAGCAAATTGCAGGCTTTAATGTGAATCAGATGGAGAGTGTTTTGATGTATTAACAGGAAAAAAGACAAACTTACGCAGAGGTAGAAGCTAAAGATAGATCTGACCAAACTGACAAAATCAGCAGTGCACTGGGTTAGACACACCAGTGGTATGGAGAGGAGTGTAACGATGGGAAACCTCCTTCCCAAGAAAGACATCCCAGGAAGTGGGACAAGAGCAGTCATATAGAAGCTCTTGGTCACTTTGGATCTGCCTCTTCCAGAATTCCTGTACTCCATCATCCTCTTAGCAAAACTGTCTGTGAAATGCTCTGCACTTTGGCTATGAAGGATCTCCTGACGCCACTGTTTCCAGACTGACTGGCTTTGAGAGCTGCAGTCCTCGTGAAGGGAAGTTTCAGCAGCAAATCCTTCCTGGGGAAGAAGTGGAAGAGGGCAGGGGAAAAAGTTGTCTGTATGAGGCCTAAAATAGTAATAGTTTTACTGTAAAAGAGAATGGAAAGGAAAATCTGCAAGTCAATGAGAGAATTCACACGTATAAATAGAAAAAGGCAGATGTTAATGAGTCACTGCTCGCTCAGAGCAATCAGACATTTGCCTTTTCTTTGAGTCATTGGCACGTCCTGCAGCAGCGGCAGTGGCCTCTTGACATGAACCTTTTCAACAATTTATTACTCATACAGTGTCTCTTCCAGCCTTTTAAAGCTCCATGAAGGGCTGAATAACATGACATCATCTCTTGTTCATGCTGTTCCTTACCTGAAATGCATGAGGGCTGCTGGGGGGATTCACTTGTGTGGACAAGCAGGAAGAAACAGAGCATGTAGCAGGGCAAATGCTGGGCACTTAGGCAGACAAGGACTCCCCTGCTTGCAGTCATCATTGGGAGCTCTGGAACTGGAATTCTTCATCCTGAGCACAAAACCTAGGGCACTCATCAGTCACGAGCAAAAACTGTGCAGGCTAGAAAAACATCAAAAAAGGTGTGAAGTTGTCATCTCCGCTGTAAAACACCACCTCCTCACTTGAAGAGTATTGAAGCAGTTTTCAATAAAGCTATGAAAAATGTGTTTCTTGGTGGCATCCAAGCAGGCACCCAGAGGTGCTCTGGGGTCCAGATGTGAAACTAAAGGGATGACACCACAGGGAAGGAGAGAGGCACTAAGAGAGAACACAAAACTTCCCAATGTGCTTCCCAGCTGCCAGGCATGGTGGTCTGGCCTGGCAGTTTGGTGCTAAAGCATTAGTCTATAGATGGAAGTTGTGTATCTGTAGAGTGTTTTGGGGGCTTACTTTTTGCAGGATTGTTTCAGGCTGGAGGATAAGTTGTTTATAACGTATGAACACAGAACAGACTCTATAGTGCTGGATAAGCAGGCATTAAAAAAAAAAAAAAAAACAGCAAGGAGAAGTGACCTATTGAAATCATATGTTACTTGAAAATTGTATATTTCCAGGCCAGGTTCCATCAACTCCACTCCCTTATTTTTTGGTCTGGTTATCACAGGCTATCTCAAGGTTCTCCTGTCTGCCAGATTTCTGTGTGAGCTTTTCCCCTCAATGGCTTGCTATAAAGGACAGTCAGTCTTAGGGTATCTTTGGACTACAACCACAGATTTAACCTCAAACCAATGTAATTTTTCTTTCAGAGCATTTCTCCCACCCTACAATCATGCTTAGCTTCTTTCCCAGGGCCATGATACGGTGATGTCAGAAGGAGGAACAATTTGATTCACAAGGTCTGAAGGTGGCAGTAGTACCCACTAGCTCTCTTACTGCCATCATCCCAGACTGTCACAAAGAGGTGCTAAAAATTAAATCCAAACCATGTCTAAATCCTGAATGCAGATGCCCAATTGAAGCCGGTCTCTACCCCAGAAGTCACTCCAATGCTTCTGAGAAATGCATAGTAGATGCCTTAAGGAAATAAGAGAAGAAATTGTTCAGTTGTGGATTTCATATCAATTTTTATAATACAGAACTATGAGAGAAAGATAAGAGATGTTCTGTGGCTAGTTAGACCTGTGCTTTGGGATGGAGAGAGCTTTGATCTTAAGGCTTCCTGGAATGAACAGACCAATGCCGCTTTTAATGTACAATGAAGTAATGGTTTCTTTCTGTAGGGTCTGCTTACAGAGAAGAAAAGTTAGGAGAAAGAAAAGGTGATTTAAAAAGTGAAATGTGAAAGCTAGCAGATTAAACATAATAAATTGCTTCTAACACACTTCCTAGCCATCTAAAACCAATAAATCTCTCATAAATGCATTACCCAAATAACTTCTAAAATGTAGAGGTGAACATGTATTTTTTACCCCAACCTAAAAACTTGGGATAAATTTAGGAATACTGCTATCTGCCCAGCAGGGAGGGTGAAGACCAGTTGTGGGACAGATTGGGCAAAGATGTTTGGACACATCGCAGAATGCAGCGTTATGATTGCCATTTCAGAACAGGGTGTATCTGAGGTTAGGTAGAAATTTATGGGGAAATCTGGATCCCCTGTGAAAGACTCCAGAAGAAAACATGAGACAGAAGTTGGGTAAAATAGGTTCTTTCCATCTCAGAGCTGCACCCAGACTAGTTCTGGCAGTTACACTGTAAGAACGATTCAACCCAGGGAAAAGGGTCTTCTCCCAGTGGACCCTTTCAGGCAGAGAAAGTGAATTGTTTTTGAATGTTAGCACTTAATTACTCCCTCTGAAAACTGACAAACATCATCCCAGACTTGTAATTGCTTTAAAACTTTAGCCAACTGCCATGGGGAAGAGGTTAGAAGACCATAAATACTGGCTGACAAAATAATGGAATGGATTCAAGCTCCTACGCAAAGGAACGTGTTGGGTAATATCTCCCTGTGACTTGGTTCTGACTAGAAATGAGCTTTATTCCAATTATTCCAGCTATTCGCATCCTTGGTACTGATGAAAACAGAACAGCTTAGAAATCTTGCAAATAACCAAAAGATAAATATCTCCCAACATCTCTGGGGAAACAGAGACATTTGCCCTATCAGTTTGCTCAGAATTTACAGACTCAACCTTTGCAGACCCTACAGCTGTGTTCAGCAGTATCCAGAAACTCAGTTAAGAACAAGCCTCGCTGTAGTAGGTAGCGTAAAATGTATGTGACAGCCAAATAGGTGCTTTTAAACATCTTACAGTCTAAACACGGCAGGGGTAGGGAAGGTGGGGGACCCAAAACCAAGGGCGCAGGGAAGGAATGAAAAACAAATGAGGCTGAGATAGATGATTTCCCCAAAGCTTACAAAGGACAGGAGCTGTAAGGAGGTCTTAACCCTAAGTCTACCCTACCTCCATTTTCACATGGAAACTATATGATCCATATAGGAAAGTCATATAAGTCACTGGTATTACCTGACTTTCTGAGCTGAAACCAGAGGTATTCTACCAGACTGCATCACCTTCCAGCTTGGATCAGCATTCAAATGTTACAGGTTTCACCAACAGATCTGACCATTTGTGAAGTTAGGTATTTTGGGCACCCAGATATAGCCATAAGCAAACTAGAAAGGTTTTGCCTGCAAATGTGGCTGGATTACCTGGTTAGCAAAGCAGCTGTGCAAACATTATGTCTGTGATTTGGAGATCTGTGTGTGCTTGCGAAGTACTCTTTGGAGACTAAATTCTCCATTGCAGTATTACCTCCAACAAATACACATTGTTTGTGGAAGGAATGGACTGCAGGAGGGACACAGACTACAACAAAATCTTATACTACAACTCTAGGTAACCACACAATGGATTTGAAAACAATTTCTTTGCTATAAAGGAGTAACTTGAAAGTCTACACTGTGCTGCTTTTGTGGAAATGTCCATGTCACCTCAAACACTTCAGTAACAGTCTTAAAAAAGAACATTAACTCTTATTAATTGGTACAGAAGAGGTTGCCTCTAGGCCAGCATAGAACTGAGCCTTGCAGCCTCAGCAATCTTTTGTTCAGACCCAGTGATCAACCCTTTCAGAAAGCAGGCTGAGCTTGTCCAGCCCTGCACCAGGCTGGCACCTTTGAGGCTACCTGAGTGAAAAACCAACAAAACTTTCCTCCATTTGCTGTTGTTGCCTTGCTTTTGAACCAGGGAATGTCTGAGGGTAAAAGGTGAGCCACAGATGCGGCTGAAAGCAATGCTGTGATCGCTCGTCTGCCCACAATTTAATTGCTGCTTTAGTTACAGCAGATCTGTAGCAGACACGTCTGGTTTTGATTTAGAGTTATCAGTGAGACAATCAACCACACTAACTGGTAGGCTATTAAACAGATTAATTGCTTCGTTGTTAGAACAATGCACAATATTTTTAGTCTGATCTTGCCTAATTGTGATTTCTATCGACTGAAAGTTTTAAACCCCAAAATGAAGAGGTTCCCTGAAGAGGTTCAGGTTCTGCTATCCCATCCCTCATGTTTTCCTTCCAATCAGTTTCCACATCTACTTCTCTCTCTTAAAATATTTGGGACATTGCTTTCCTAGGCAGGAGTCAAAACTCCAGCAGAGCCAAACACTGAAGAAAGGGGCCTGTTAATCACAGGCTTAGGTGTCTGGAATAAAAAAATCCAAAGAACAAACAGCAAAATAACCTGGGCACACTGTTGTAGAGTTCAGCAGGGTGGCTGGCAGGAGACAGGTGGAACCAAATGTTTCAAGGCACACAACCAAAATCAGTGCTTTTTCTTTGTTGTCTGTTTTTTGTTGTTGTTGTTGTTTGGTTTGTTTTGTTTTGCTTTTGTATCCAAAGTCCACAAACTAAATACTGGGATTTACACTCACGGTGCTCCTTTCTGGTCAAGAATATAACAAAAAAGTCAAAAAAACTTATTCACATGCCACTTGGAAATGGACACTTCAAATGAACATTAGTTCAAACTTCGGAGAAGATTCTTAAAGTGGATGACCAGCACGCCCCAGCAGTACCTATAGGCCTTCCCGAGGAAGCATCAAATTTACCTTATTCTGGCTATGACTTTGCAGAAGAAGGGATCCTTGAGATTTGGTGTTGGCTGAAGCAGAAATTGCTGACCTGACTTCTTACAACTGCAGTAACTGAGTGTGGTCTTTAGGAATAGGCTTCTTGAACCATCATACATGAAAACAGCCTTCTTAGTTCATCTGCAGACAGTTTCTGTGTCCTACATTTAGCTCAAAAGATTAAACCATGAGAAACAGACAACATGCCAAAGTGGTTATGAGAAAATTTATAGGAACATTTCTTATCCATAATCTGTTGCAAATAAAGGGAGCTGCTTCTCCTCCCCTTAGCAACCCTCTGGCTGACTGACTGTCAGAAGCCATCCATTCCAGAGCAAGATTTTCTCAAAACTCTGATAGAGGGAATGAACAAAATGGCTTCTCTGAGCAAGCTTCTGGACTTTATAACTCCAGAAGCTGGTGTTATTATGAATATTCTCAGTACTACCTCAAGGTTTCACTGTCCTCAGTGAAAAACATCTCTGTGTCTCCTTATGGCTTTTGGTGGTGGGAAAGAGCTGTATTCATAGCCAGGAAAGCAGACAAGTGCAAAAGCTGTGTATGCTGGCTTTTGTTTTTCTGTTTCTCAGGAAAGGTGGTCAAAGGTCCAGTAAATGTCTCCAGAGCCCTGTATCTCTAAGCATCAATGAACCCTACATGAAAAAAAGAAGCTTTCTCAATTGCTCATAGTGAGATGGAGAGGTGGACTCTTTTTTTTTTTTTTTTTTTTTTTTTTTTCCCAGGGGCATGGGTTAAAAGCACACAGGCTTCAGAACTCCTGTCACACAACAAAGCTGCCACGGATGTCCCTAGAGCCCAGGGAAAATGCAGAGCAGGACTGCAGGAGCTGTAAGAGGCCTCCTTGTGAATTAGTATCAGAGGTGACCACTCTGTATCCCTTTTGGGTTTCCATCCCTCAGGAAGCAGACAGATTAGGAGGAAGCAATATATTTCTAACAAAGATATGCTGGAAGAAAACCAATGCAGATAAGAATTTCAGAAATCTTTCCTCCCTTCCACTCAGCAACTCCTACCGAGGAGGTGTACCTTTCCATTTCCTATGCTTCACCAGGTTACCTCCTTCAAAGCTATTCTGAGCCTCTTCTGGCTCTGCCATAACCACACACTATCCCCCTCCTGCTATGAGTTACTTCATTTATGTTAAAAAAGCACCCATGCTCTGCAGTGAATTAGAGCTGCAGAACAATAGAAACTGTAGGGCTCCAACTTCATCTCTAGAAAAAGTCGCATGCTACATGAGGAAGGGTTTGCTAGAAAAGGAAGGATGACCTCATAGCCCTGGCTATTGGATACAGACTTAAGACTTGGTATCAGCTTCTACCACCAAGCTCGCCGTCACACGAAGCTAAATCATTTCATCCAGCCTTTTCACAGGTGGCCACTTACACATTCCTTCTTTGACCCAGGCCCCAGGAGCCTGATAAGCACTAAGTACTCACAGCTGCAGCTGAACTCAATGGGAGCTGGGAAGAAATAATGTGCTCTATACTGCTAAATGCTCTGAAGAAAAAACAAGCATTAGGGATATCTCAGTAAGCATCCGAAAGTTAGGGATTACTTACATGCTGTGTCCCCATATCCTCATCAATCCCATCATATCCAAGTGCAATGGAAATGAATATAAGAGGGCTTTTAAAATACCAAAATGCAGTAGTAATGGGTGCAACAGGAGGAAAAAAAAACTGAGAATGGACTTGAATATTATCCAGTAAATAAAGCGTGCAACTGGTCTAAACAACAAGGAGAGCAGTTGCTCATCCTCATCATGGGCAGCTCTGAGTCACATGGGGAGAAAACTACCCCTGGTTTCTGACACTGTCTCATGATGCACACAGAGGGAGGCACCAAGTTCAAGTTACTCAGGAGCTTTGATTCTGACTTCTCCCAACTTCAGAAAGTTCAGCCTTTCAACTTTAAACACACTCACATAAAAATAACTCAAAAAATACATGTAGTGGTGGGACTTTGCCACGCTACAGACATTGAAGTTAATGGCAATTGTGTAGGTAGGTCTCTTAGACAACTCCTAAAGCTTCTAGCTTTAACATTTTTTTCCTTCAGGCACAGTGGGAAGAAACAAAAGATGCCCATCAGGAGAGTGAGGCTGCAGTTTGATTAACTGCTCTTTCACTGAGCTCATGCATGGCCTCTGCAAAGCAGAAGAGAAGATGCACAAAGGGGATTCAAATGACAAAGCTCGATGGTGCGGTGACCATCCTTGGAAAGCCTGGGAACAGCAAAGGCAAAGAACTCTGTCTTGCATGGTTTTGAAGCACGGAATATGTGATTATTTCTAATCAATGGTTAGAGAACAATTCCAAGTTGTACAACAGTGCGGTGCTGTGCCTGAAGAGCATCAAAGCCACACGTCCCATCATTCTGCACAGACTCTAACCTCAGGGTTAGGACACTGCAAGAGCTTACTACACAGTCAGATTTGGTACACTGTCACCCTCATAGGTGAATCTGGAACTGAGACTTACACTTGTTACAGTTTGAAAAGAGCTGAAGTAACTCTGAGCTCCTTTAAGCTTTTCAGTGTCTGAAATATGGATCTGCAGCAAAACCGAGAGCCGATATGACCCATACAGTGCATGGCCTCCTGGCATGCCTTAGTAGCATGTTTGTGTACAATTTCCTGTTTAGTAAACTTTGACTAATCATGTTAGTTAAACTATAGCCTTCCACAGATAGTGCACAGCATTTCAAATAATCATCATCAAAAAATAAGTCAAGAGCACAAAGAGGCCTACTTGCTCCAATTATTTCTGAGAGCACTCTGAATTAAAATTGATGTTCATACTTAGCCAGCTCTTGTTAGCTTTCCAAAAACAGAATTCCAAAATGCTTCCTCACAAAAATCAGCCCCTCTGACCTCTGATCACTGCATCCCCAGATAATTTCCATGATGTCAATGCAAGCAAGTCTTAAATGTTCTCCAGGGAACAATTCTTAGATTGATACTTTCCATCGGAGCTACTCTGTGTTTGCTCTGGAGATTTAGAGAAAACATGTCTTTGCTTTCTCTCACACTTAGAGTTAAGACTCTTCAAAATATTAAATGAAGCTCAAGCAGTTTGTTGGTCACATTACTTGCCAGTTACTTTTTAATTCATTTCTTTGTATGCAAAAATAAAACCTAGAATAAAACCCCAATGCAAACATACTCATTTTCTATGCTGGCAGGGTTATTTTCTCATGCTTGCAATAGCCGAGAGACCTACTTTTACTTGGTCAGGTCTCAGTGCCTCTGTGGGAGGAGGAACAGCTGGGATGCCAGCACTACTTAGGAAGGGGCAGTGGTCTCAATGACAAATGGAGACATAGAAAGACAACGTGCTTAATAACATAGTGGATGGTGCTAACAGTCAAAAAATGGGCAAGTTTGTCAAGCTGACTCTATCTTTAGTGGTCATAGGCTGAACTCTTTCTCATACAGTCTCCTACTAGTAGGGCATTTTATTTCAGCCTTGGGAAGGATGGGGAGCCCATATTCTTTGTTGGCAACTGAACTGCATTGACTTCTGTGGATTTACGCAGGCAGTGAATTTGGATCACTGTGTGGAAAAGACACTGCTTCCCCTGAGTAAATATTATAAAAAGGATTAGCAGGAAGGAATCCCCCCTCTGAAATGCGTTGGAAACATGGCGCATCTAGGAAGAGGATCTTAAACTTGGCAAAATACCCTGTAGTAAATGCTTACTTGCGCCAGACTTTATGCAACCGATTCAGTAAAACAAACAAAAGTCCATTGGATTTGTTTTCTTCATTTCTTTAGTTTCTTCTCAGGAAAAGCAGTATGCCTAACGAGAGTAGGCAACGAGCTACATCCCATTACCTTTGTTCCAAGATAAATCCTATGCTGGTGAAATTCACACAGGCTGCAGCTGAAGGCTTCTGTAGAAAGCAGACTGCCCGTGTGCCTACTGCTGCCTGCGGTTACCATTAATGTCATTGGGAGTGCTACTGCTGTGAAGACAAACATTCAGCTCGTAGTGGTTACCAGTCCTCAGCCTTTTCAGAAGGCTGGGCTATTCCTATTTTATCTAAATTATCCAGACCAGAAAACGTCATCCTCACAAGAGTGGAATCCAGGAGTGTGCTGATGAGGACACACAATCCAGTGCAGCATTTCCAAATGAGACTTTCTTGATCCTATTTTAGGTCTTATTTAAACGATAGCCTTCGTAAGCCTATATGTCCTCAAAAGATATGAATTTGTAATGAAGTCTTCTCACTTATTGGCTTTGGAAACTGACCTGCAGCTCAGCGGCCATTGACAGTGACTTCAGGTGATACCACAGTGCTTCTTCATACCAGCCATTTGTGTAAAAGGCCAAAAAATCTAAGGTCCTTGGTCCTCTTGAAATGAATAATCAGTGTTACTATGATAGTAGGTCATCACTGCTTGTTAACAATTAGGCTGCCACATGAACAGCGTTCCAGTTAAGAATTCACTTGTGTTCACAGCTTTTGGCATTGCTTATTAAAAAAAAAAAAAAAAAAAAAAAAAAAAAAAAAAAAAAAAAAGCTCTTAAAAAGTGTTAAATACAACAAAGAGTCTTAAAGAATGCATGGCACAGCTGGTGGTACCTAAAGCCCCATGTAAGCGAGCAGTAGAAGAATGAGGTACAGCACAAAGGCAATCCTAAAATTCTTTAAGTCTTACTGTACCTGCCAGCAGTAAAACAACATGTTGTGGGGGGAAAGGAAACACTTGGTTTGCTCAGTGGCTCCAAACAATTGCTACAAGCACCTGGAAATGCTTAGATTTCCCAGTGACTGCAAAAATGCAACAGACACTTTTTTGGTAAACTTTATAACCACAAAACCTAGAAAGACAGAAGCTTACTGGCTAGTTTTTAATACAATAAATGGAAAAAGAGTAGATACAGCTCAGATAAAAGGCTTTCAAAACTTCAGTGCTTCTACAATATTTATGTTGGGATAACAGGTGAAAACTTCAGCCATTCAGGTGAAATACGAATATGCTGTCAGAACTGGACTTGTAATAATCTATTGCTAAGGAAAGAAGATAATTTTTTCTTTGTACCTGAATTTACTCTCCTCATTTTCAGACCAGAGAACCCTGCAGTAGCAAGATTTTAAACGGATGTTTCCATCTATTTCAGAAGGTTTCAATTGCCATTTTTTAATGCATATAAAAAGACCTTTTAGTAAGCTTTTATAATTCATCCTAGCTGTTCCCTCTGTATGAGGATTTTAAGATGCTGCTTGCTGCACCAGTGAAGCAATCTGTATGGCATTAGACCTCATCTTGCTTAAAGATGCTGGGTTCACATCAGCTCCCATACAGGTCTGTTCCCAAACTGGCTCTTGGCAGCCCAGGACAAGTTCTCCTCAGTTGTTTCATACGTTGTCATAGTCCTCCCAGCATGATGACCTTTATTTTCCTCCCACACATTTTTCCCTTGGGACCTTCTCCCACTTTTTTCCATTTTGTAACCCAGCTCTGACAAGGATATACTTGTCTGCAGGAAAACCATGGCCATTGAACTGCCTCTGTTTAGGCAAAGAAGTGTTCTTTCTTTCTTGTTTCTTTGTGCTTTATTAATTT
Source organism: Aythya ferina (assembly GCF_964211825.1). Taxonomy (NCBI): domain Eukaryota; kingdom Metazoa; phylum Chordata; class Aves; order Anseriformes; family Anatidae; genus Aythya; species Aythya ferina. The sequence continues at coordinate 8,741,966 of NC_140318.1, forward strand.
TTCTGTATCGTGATAATGACCTGTTAACCTGAGCGACAAAGAGGCCTCTCTTGTGCACAAAGACACGCTTACAGTCTTCTCCAACAAAGAGTTACCAGTGGAAGTGCAGTGTTTATACACACAGGCTCAGCTTCTGGAGAAACACGCTGACTTCATTTCTCTTCTGTCTGCAGTACAAGCAAGGCACGTTCCAGTTGAAGTCAAATAATCCCAGAAAATCCCTAAAACTTTAGACTTTCTGGAGGAGTATTGGAACATCCCCAAAGGCAAGTAGAGGGATTTTGCAGTGCATTCCAATACTCATATGAAAATGATTTGGGGGAAATACACACAATGCAAACCACTCTAGCAATTACGAGTCTTCCAGAAAAGAATTCCTTCAGCTTTACGTTTCTTAGATAAAAGATTTCAAAAATAGCAAAGCATTATAACCTCATTTTAGGGTTATTTGTTCTGACTGGTAAAAGTTTTGATGCACTGTCAGGTGAGGTAATGGCAATGTGGTCTGTCACGAACGTATAATGGAGTACTGGTTTCCATGTTTCTGTAGGCATACATTCAGGCCTCTTTCTTCTCTCACCACGTGTGTCTATTTAGCTAGCTAAATATCAATGTCTTGGTTGTCCCCTGAAAATGGCAGTTTAAATCAGGAACAATCCTAGTGAAATTACTACATAAAGCCAGTAAAAATGGAGAATCAGGCCTTGAAAAACTGTAGTGAGGTTTGAATTTGTCACAAGGCAGCTGCAACGGGCATGTGATATATGGCTGGATCAGAGGACTCTGAGAGCCTCTTCTCCCTCCAAGTACTTAAATCAGAAAAACTGGTTCCCAACTTTCACAGACAAAGCAAGCATCTTAATTTGGCCTTAGAAGATTCTTCCTGTCAGACTAGAGAGCTCTGTACACACATTATATGGAGGTACTAATAAAAGGAAAGATAGTTTTAATGATTTTGTTACAAGGAAACAACATATGAACACTAAAGGGAGCCAGCAATTGTTTGGTGGCCTTTTAAAATTAAGCTGTTGGTTTCACCCCATTTATTTAGCAGATACATATCCACATTAAACGTGCAAAGTATTCTTACAGAATTGGGTATAGGCTCGCAATTCCAGGGTTTTTATTTTGGTTGTGATTTTGAAAAGCAGGCCAGTTTGGCAAAAACAAGCTGTTTTGTACAAAATCTGTTTAGCAGAAATGGAGTTCTTTTACAGAAAATCCTGCGACTCACACAGGCCAACCGCATATCACAAAGCGACCTTTAGAACTGGGCAAAATGCTTTGTCCATAACTTGCTAGGTGGCTAGAATTTTTATGCAGTATTTGGGAGATAACTAGAACTAAATAATGACATGCTTTCCAGATTAAACCATGTATCATCTTTCTGCCAAGTCCTTTATCTAAAATAATTATTCTTTTTTTTTTTTGGGGGGGGGGGAAACAATGAATCATGGTTTTTAGTTTCTATTCTATTGTTTCATTCCTTCCTGCATGATAAATCATGAAGACTTAAACTATTTTGTACTGAAAGGAGAAAACTTAGTGAGTTTAGTTTCACCTCTATTCACAGATTTCATTTCTCCATTTTAGTAGTCTGAAAGTCGTGCTCACACCTCAGGATAGTGTCTGACACAGGAAGCTACTCTACAGTAGAGGGGCAAGGAATCTTTTCCTTCATTTCTACCTAAAGCTGTTCCACTTTGAAGCCAACATTTACAGTTCTTCAGCTAGGCAAACAAGGGAGTGAGGGTGACATGTTGCCTTGTGGTTGGAAAAGGAAATTGCATCTTGATTGCACTGACTAATCCAAGGACAATTTTATTTAAGAAGAGAACAATACACACACACACACACACAAAAAAAAAAAAAAAAAAAAAAAAAAAGAACACCAGCTCACTTTCATTGGAAAAGATCTTATTTCAAGATATGGAAGGGGATGAGATGTAAAATACAACCTGTCCTCAGTGTTTCTTGCCTTATTGAAGGTAGTAGCGCCCTACTTAGAGGTTTTGTTTGTTTGTTTGTTTGTTTGTTTTTCCTCAAGATGCTGGAGCATGTCCAGAGAAGGGCAACAAAGCTGATGAGGGGTCTGGAAAACAGGTCTCATGAGGAGCGGCTGAAGAAAAGCTGCAGAAAAGGAGCTTCAGGGGAGACCTTACTGTGCTGTACAATTACCTTGTAGGAGGCTGTAGTGAGGTGGGGATCGGGCTCTTCTCCGAAGCATCAAGTGATAAGATGAGGGAAAATGGCCTCATGTTGCACCAGCGGAGGTTTAGGTTGGGTATTAGGAGAAATTTCTTCACTGAAAGAACTGTGCAGCAGTAGAACAGGCTGCCCTTAGAGGTGGTTGAGTCACCGTCCCTGGCAGTTTCCAAGAAACATGGAGATGTAGAGCTTAGTAGCATGGGTTAGTGGTGGACTTCAGTACTAGGTTAAAAGTTGGACAAGATTATCTTAGAGGTCTTTTCCAACCTGAATGAGTCCATGATGATTCTATGATTCTTTTCCCTCCTTCTAATATCTGAAGCATCAAAGACTTTCCATGCAGTGTTTATACAGAACTGCAGCACTTAATTCTGCATTCCCAAATCCCTTCTGGAACTTGGGTCATGGTACCTACCAACAGAAATGATTTAAGAGGACACAACTGGCAAAAACAACTAGCAAGAAAGAGGTAAGCTGCCTTTAAAGTGTAATCTGAGTTCTTATGATATAACCAGAAGTCTGCCCTGGCTCCTGAACCTCGTGAAACACTTCATTCTCATCATGTTGAGACATGACACACATTAACCAAAGCTTCATTTAATCAGCTTAGGAACATGAATAAGGCTAAAAGAAAAAACAGCTTCCACCAGTCCATTCCTAAGAGTTTTTGCTTTCTAAGAAAAATCAGAAGAGTAATTCCCAAATCCCCAACATCTCACAAGAAGGATTTATCAAACACAGACATTTAAAGGCATACTTCTCAGTGGTAAGCACACTACAGTACACTTATTCTTTAGATTGTCCTAGGTCTCTCAGACTTTACCTTCAATACATGACTCCTGTTCATGTGCATTTTAGCAGCATGCATCTGAGAGGAATCAGTTGGATCACCAAGGATGCTTCCCTGCTACTACAGACACTGAATGGATACACTTCATAAGTCCAATAAGCTCATGAGCATGCTGGCATAGATATCCAAACGCTTTCATGGTCTCTCTGCCAAGGTACAGCAGTGTCAGCTGCTTCCAAAGGGCCAGTGAGCCAGCAGCAATCCTGGGACCCACAGGACAGAGGCCTCACCAGTTCCTGAACAAGGTGAGCAGGGCAGACCAGAGGGTGGAAGCCAGGTTCAAGGAAAAGTCCCAATCCTCAGACAAATTTATGGCAATGAAGCAGGTTCAAGGCCAAGCCAGAAGCAAGTACAAACTGGTGACTCAGTGCTAAGTTCATTGGTGGTGGCCAGGGTCAGACAGCCCCAGTGATCACAGACAGGTCTGTGGTGATAACGCAGATTTGAGACCAAGCCAGGAAATCACTTCATGGGTCAGGGTACAGATCTATGGGGTCCACGCCTCAGCCTGGCTGTGTCTGAGCTGGAGACCAGGAATCCTACAGCTCAGCTTGAGCTAGGAACAAAGTCCCATGGGTTGAGTGTTAACTGACCTCCTGAGGCCATGGAGAGGGCAGAGGCCACCAGGGAGGCTGGTCAGTGCTGTCAAGGCTATGAGTGCCCTCAGGGCTGATACCCTCACAATTCCTATGCATATTTCTTCCTCTTTACTGTCTTTTCTGTGGTAGCCCACAGCACTTGCAGAGGGTACATTGCCCTGGAGAAACCTTTTCAAACTGGGATCTTACACTGAGACCTGAAAGGGACCAAAAATAGATACTACCTTATCTCTGCAGGGAACAGCCTCGGTGCTAGTGGCCTGCCATCGTCATGTTTTCCTTGCTGTGCTTGAGGGCTTGAGCCTGAGCTGGTCAGAGGAGCACAGCTGCAAGCTGCTGGGCTGCCTGCAGCCTCTGAGACAACCCAGGCCTGAGCTTTTGGATATCTTAGGTCAAGAGCAGGACAGGTCATGGAGCCTGCTGAGTATTAGCTGTAGCACTGCTCTGCTTAGTAAGCAGGTTGCAGTGCCTCTTAAGCATCAGTTTCCCATGATCTGTGACTCTGAGGCAGCCTGCCTGCTCTTGCTACAGCATAACTGTCTTGTGGGGTGGTGGAAGAAAACAAGTGAGTTTCAGAAGCATGAAAGGAACATCACAGTGAAGCTTTCAAGACCTAGTGTGAAAAATAACAGAAAATTCCCATGGGGTTAGTATATCAATAACATGTTACCGTACAATCCATATACTAAATGCAGCATAGCAAGCTGTCACAGTATGCCAAAGCAGAAGTCAGATAGTGGCATCCGTACAAGATCATGTTTCCTCAGCAGTGACGAGAGCCACAAGCATGTGCTGAAAAACAAAGGTGACTGTAATGGGTTTTGTTTACAAAACAGCCCATGGAAGTAGCGTAACCAAGTCCTACTGAATCCTGATGGAATCTGCAGGCCTAATTCCCTTATGCATTTTTGAGGATACCAAACATGAACAAATTATGTGAGATGACAGCAGCAGAATACTTAACCAGTGAGTCTACCCACTATGTTTTTCCATTCGCCCAGAGAACTTTCATCAAGGATGTTACCCATGCTGTAATTCACTCCTGGATTTCCTTCCAAAGTGAAATACTTCATTAGCATTTTGTATTCTTACAAACTCCAAAATGAGCATTTAGATATTTTAACACTGATTCCTAAAACAAAACAGAGAGACCAGAGAGATGGGACTTTTTTAACCAGGGAGTCGATCTGAAAGTGACTGAGAAGATGCTGGGTCAGACTGTAGCTAGTTATTCCCCAACCTCTGAGACAACCCGATACTTTTCCTTCCTGCTGTAAGCGCTCCATGAACATATTTCTTGTTTGCAAGGAGACAGTTTAATGATAAATCAGGTACTAATGAGCACAGATTAAGAAATCATAATCCCATCCTTTGTTTTCACACTGGAGATCTGGCTGAATGTACCCCTCCAAACTTTATCACTATTTCAAGGATAAGGAAAAAGAAGATGTCACCATTGCAAATATGAAGTGCAGTCCACTGTGTTTTGACAAGGTTCTAAGAGATCAATTCTTCAGAGCTGCCTGACAATTTCAAGGTTCCAGCGCTGTCTGATGATGAGTTTTTTTCTGGACAGTGCAGGAAGCTCGCTGCTGTCACCCTCAGTCCCCTCCCAGTGTGTCGGTACAACTCCCTCTGAAGCCACACACTGACCTGGCTGAAAAAAATCCTTAAACAAAATTAAGTTATTTTTAGGCTAGATCACTTCAGCAATCTTGTTCAGAACCACGTGTGGACAGTTGCCTCAGCGCTACTGAGGGCAGTAAAGCGTAGCACGCAATTTGAAATTTCTTCAATGAGCTTTGCTGCCAGAGAAGATACATCTGATTATTTATTTATTTTATAAAACTGAATGGGAAATGGTGCCCTGCCTTTCTGCCTTGATCTCTCCTTATTGCTTGTTGAAAATGTTAAATAAATTATACACTCTTTCTATAGAAAAAAAGTCAGTGCAAAGAGTAGAAACATTAATGAATTTCTTGACCTTACAGTCTTCAAAAAAGCCTGCATGTTAGGCCAAGTCAACTTTTTAAAATGTCAAGTGCTGTTCTGCATTAATTTAATATATTTGGTTTATATTTGAAAATATAGAAAAGAGGATAAAAAAAAAAAAACAACATGATGAAGAATGATATATATATATTTATTTTTTTTTGGAGGGGGGATGGGATGGTGTGGGTGGTGTGGGTGGTCTGCTCTTTCAGTCTGACTTTTGTCCAGAAACTCCACAAAAATTTGTTCTGCAGTACCTGGGGGTTTATAAGCACTCCTACCATAGGCCATTTTTTTTTTGTTATAACTTAAGTTCCAGTCAGACTTTTAGGTGCCTTCAAGAGAGCACTCAGTTAACCCAGAGAAGTTTTTTTTTTTTTTTAGGGACACTACAGCACATTCAGCACTTAGTTTCATCTTGGCTCTGCACTAACCTGACCTTGTGCACAGTGACTCCCCATATCAGATGATGGATGATCCACAGGCCTTGTCAAAGCTTATGCATCATTCACAACCAATTATTTCTGAAGTGCTGTTAGCGAGCAAACTCAAACAATCTTTTTCCCAAGCTGCCCTTTCACCCATGGCCTTGGCAAGCTGTAAGTGGAGAGCAGTCTGAAAGCCTCTTCAGTTAAACTGACACATTCCAAATGGATATTCAAGAAGAAACTGTTTATTTCAGTTTGAAAACTCCCTTTTCCAGAATCTTTTTCTAATAGAATTTGTGGTGCCCAGATGGTTTCTAAATTGAAACGGATTTCCTCCCCCTGCTCCATCTCCCTTTAATTCTCTTTTGAACATACTGAGAGACTGAGATAGTTGCAAGTGATAGCTAAGACAAGGAGACTGCAGTCTCATGGATGGAAATGTGGCAAGGCACCCAGTTTACGTGCTCTGGGAGACTGGCCTCCGCAGTAAGACACTGGGAGGATGCCAAATAATGAGGTCAGCAGTTGTACAGATGCCTTTGGTTTGGGGCCACACTCGACATATCATATATAACTGGGAGGTTTTTTGTAGGTTCCTCAGAAGTGGGCCAAATGGTGCTTACTGTAGTACCCAGACGCAATCATTGTTATGTCTTTGACCAGACTGCCATGCTGCCTGTCACTTTGAAGACTTTCACTATTGTTAGAATATTTTTTCCCTTTTTCACAATGAACTTCATCAGTTTTTACAGTTATTCTGAATAAAGGACAATTAATTCACTGCTGGATTCCAAGAGCAAAAGATACTCCCTCCACCTACCCCTAAAAGACTGCATTTCTCTTCCCCAAACACTTTTGTCAGGGAGAGAAATATTAACCTACTTAATATATAAGCACAAAATACATTCCTGATCTGCAGCTACTTACCTAGGGTTGCACAAGAAGTGACAGCCTGCACCAGGAATTTAATGCTGTGCTCTTGGGCTGCAGTCTAGCATCCCTCCACTTCAGCTGTTTTTTTGTTGATGTTGTTCTGTTGAAATGGAATATCTGCTACTTGTTTCTAAGAAGTCTAATCTTAGGATTTAAAATAAATTGAGTTTGGCTTCTTTTTTATCCATGTTAAGACATCTTTACTGACCACTGGAACTTCTGAAAGCCACGCTGGCAAATTTTCCTTTTCTAAAGATGCCAAGTAAACTTGACAAATGAATGATGGTTCCTTAGCTGTACAAGACCACTGAATGTGGGAAATTCTTAAAGGCTGGCAAATTTGATGTCCTACCCTAAGACTAAACAATCCAATGTCTGAGGTAGACACCAATCAACTTTTATAGGATCATATTATGCAGGAAGGAAATCCTCCAGATTTTTCTGCAGGGTTAAACCTGGATAAGACTCATGAGGACTACTCTTTTAGAATGTGAATTCTAAAGGAAGCTTTGATACTTACAGATCAGAGTTCCACTACATCAGCAGTTCTCAACTTCACAGAATGAACACGAAAGAGAGACTCTCTCACAAGTACCCATCTTGCACTTCATTACAAAGAAAAGGTACTGCCTGTTTATGTACCTACTTTCCCTAATGCTGATACAAGCAAAAAGGTGGGGACAAATTCAAACAGCTTTGCTAAAAGTCTTCCTGATTTGCCTTCAGAATTTTCCTTCAGACAGCAAATTACCTCTCATGCTTCAGGGCTGCTACTTGCCTCTAGGAGTTTGGGAGTGAGCATGACATTTAGCAGCTCAGGCACAGTTTTGTTTCCTTTTACTAAATCACATGCTCTATTTCCAGCTGTTTCCAACTGGTCAGAGTAGAATAGTTCTCAAAGATGGTACCGTGGCTTTACTAGTTGTTCTAATGTATCAGCTGTAGTCTTGATCACATGTCAAATCTTGCCAGGTTTAGGACTGAAAAGAGATTTTCTCTTAAGGTACAAACTTGGCAGTTTTCCCCTGCCAGGAGGTGCAGACTACCTGCCCTGAGCTGGGGCACCACCATCTGGGCTTTTGATAGTGCTGGTGCCTGTTCATCTGTTCTGCAACACATGGCGTGTTGCTTCTCTGGCTTAGAAGTGGTGCAAGATGAAGAATCAGGAACAGTATGAATTTGTGAAACGATGGAATGTCTTATTAGAGGATAATAAGCCACTGAGCGCATTCTTCCATTCCTCTGGCCAATTTAATTTTGAAACATTAAACATTATTGGCAGACACAAAAAGACAGTGTAGGTAAATAATATCGTTTATGCCTTGGTTAATTAACTGCCTGAAGCACCACCCATGAAGCAGACTATTCTTCGGAGTCCTGACTGAAGCAAGGTTAAAGGAATATTTTTTACATTACCATAATCTAATATGTGAACAAATGAACAGATACTGCATTCAGGAGAGCTGTAGCAAAATAACTGTACTGTTAATGGAGGCTGACTGGATAAATGCCAACATCTTCACTGCCCTGAAAACAGAAGAGTAGAAAACACACATATGAAATTAAACTAATGATTTGTGTGTCTCAGAGGCAGGTATCAGTAGAAGAAGCCCCTAGAAGGCACAAATAATGAATACATTGCCTGTAAGGAAAGTGTTTATTTCTCCTTCTAATAGGAGGGTATTTCATAAAAGAGAACATGAGAATCTGATATTCCTCCAACATTTTGAGAGGCTTACTGATGATCCCCAGAGGACTGTCTGTCTGCAGGGAAGTTACTCAGTGAGGGCAGCAGGTATTCCTAAAGGCAGCTGCATTTCTAAGCAGATGGGCTGTTACGAGCAGAGATCAGGACTGGCAAACTTGAGAAACTAGTGACTGAAAGCATGCTTTGAAAAGCAGAACAATCTGGGGAAAAACGCAGCTGGAGAGAGATGGGTATAAAGTGGTGTGATACAATGGCTGCAGCCAAGTACAGAAGACGTTTCCAGAAAGTACAGAAAATAATAAAATTTGCAAGGTGCTGATTAACAGGAAGATTGTTTTATACAATGTCGTGCATCCTTCCCAAGCAAAATCTACCAGCTAGCTCAGTACAGCTGTGTCAGTCAGCTGTAGTTGGGCTGTGGAATGATATGCTAATTGGGCTGTGGAATGATATGCTAATTTTGCTACCTCCTACTAAACTGTGGGCAAACGTCTTTGCATGCCATTGTACTATGCCATACAGACATCCAGCATCTGGTTTTATTTCATAAGCCTAAAAAGTACCCCAAGGCAAAACATAAATCTCCCCTAAGGAATTCCCCTGTAGTCTCACAGGCTGCCTGTAGTGCTGAATACAGCAGGGAAAGTGCAGAGGTTCAAACACTGGTGGTTACAGCCAGTAACGCTCAGCTGTTACCTCTCTCTCATGCATGATTTTGACCTGTACCAATGAGCAGCATTCAGGACAACACGAAGACTCCGTTCTGAGAAAACCAAGTTTCAGGACCTACTGGGTAACACAAGTAAAACTGCACAAGGCTGATTTCCTTACCTTAAGCACCTCCAGGAACGCCCAGCATGCATTCATGGCATGTTCCAAGGCATACAGCATTTTGTGCTCGTAAGAGATGAAAGAGAAAGAAAACACCATTTCGATGGGCTGCAACACAGTTCACACACTGCTTCCACCATCTTGAACTGTAAAAAAAAACATACAAAAAGCAATAACTTTGTGTTAGAGTCACATACACAGCAGAAATCTGGGCTGTACTGTGGGAATGTGGCCAGTCAGTGGCTTCTGGCATCTGGAGCAATGATCTGCCCACCATTTGCTTCGAAAAGAACAGACCCTAAATCCATAAATTTACTCTGATACAGGGTGTATCCTGATTCTACGATCTGGTAGTACAGCAAGGTTTTCAGGATTCCCAAATTAATAGACAAGATTCTGCCAATGTGTCCAGCCCGTGTTGCAATCCCATAGCACTTCCTAATGTTTTGTTTTAATCAAACCAAAAAAAGCCTCATCAACTGCAATTGCATGAATTTAGATGGTCATGGATTATTCTCACCCCAGCCCTAATTTCTCCCTCTGTTCAAGCAATTGTGAAGAAGGAAAAAAAAAAAAAGTGCCCACCAGCAAGTTTCTTCCTGAGATGCCTGCAAGGAAGGGCTCCTGGCACCTCTGTTTCATGGTAACCTACAACCTGACCTTATCTTTACATTGGCAGTATGCTTTCATGCCTAAAGATGCGCTCAGAACATCCAGCAGCCTATAGCTGTCAACAGAGTTCTTAACACAGACGTATGATCAGCACATCCCCAAAAAGACACATCCCAGCCTCACATGATGACCCTGAAATCACATTAGGAACAGATTAACGCATTGTCGAGAACCACAGGGAGAGCAATGTTCTTTACACGTGTAGAACAGACACTAGAAAACCAGCATGTCTGTGGGATGAAAAAGGAGAATGGAATAAAAGAACTCTTTGAATGGCCATAAACCCACTAATAACTGTAATATTAGTTCACAGGAAAGAATACTTATGATATCAGAAACCACCGAGCCATCTGTTTATTTTAATATTAAAGAAGATCTTCCCTAAAGGACGCGTGAGCATCCTGCAAGGACTCCCAGAGCAGCTTCAGCCAGCAAGGCAGGCGGCAGCAAGATCCAGTTACCCAACCACAGATCGCCTGCAGACAGTGAATCAGCCTGCAGAGATCTCTGCTCAGCAACTCCCAGCAGATTGGTGCCGCTCACTACAGCCCAGCTGTGCTCACGGGAACCATCCGGGGTCCTCATAGGCTGGGGATGGCTGGGCTGGGACCTAGGCAGAGCACAGAGCACCCCCACCAGTGCCAATGCCAGAACATTTGTTATCTGGGCTAAGTGAGCACAAGTGGATGGTAATTGTAGATTAACCTGCTGCAGGTTAGCCTGTGGTGATAGTTATAACTGGTACCCACACAGACATGTGCTATTCTGTGGTCTGAGGTACATTTAGAGGGGATCTGGGGTCTGGTGTTAGCATCCCATTCCTCTGGTCTGTTCACTCACCAAGCAAGATGAGAACAAGTCAGCTTACTCCTGGTCCGACTGAGTCAGGCTACTCCATGAACGAACTCAGACCTAAATCAGAGGCTGGTGCAAACGATTCCTTCAGATTATAGATAAAACTCCTGGTAAAGCCTTTGTATGAGTTACTGATCACTGATACCTTGAACACGCGTAAACAGAAGGATTTAAAACCCTTGGTTGTTAGGCAGTCAGCCCTTACAGACAAACCCAAGCGTGCTGCCAGTGAACCGCCCTCATGTGCCACGGTGACAGCCACAGTCCCACGGGCACAAACCCTGCTCAGCACGAGGACAGTGACTTTGTGCTTCAAGCTTACTGTGAGCCGTTGTCATTAGGAAGTGTCTCTGTATAGGATAGTACAAAAACATCTCTTCCATGACCCCATAGAATGAAACAGCTCTATGAGAGAATGGCTGGTGGCAGGATTAACAACTGTTCCTCCTTCGCCTCCTGGGTATTTCAAGTAACTGCAGCCATGCCCATGCTGCAAGGCAAACTGATTCAAGCTGCTCGGTCCCCTGCTCACTCCCCTGCTCCATGGACAGCTGATCTAGCACAAGCAGCACAAGGGGTGGTAGACAGAAGAAAAAAAGAAAAGAAAAAAAAAAGCTATGTTTTGCTATTCTGTGCATGAACTGGAAGGGGCAGGAAATATTAAACGGGAAAGGACAAAGAAGAAAAGCTGCACTTCGGCTGTTGCTGTGGTTTTGCTGTCATTGGGTTTTCATTTTACAAAGCAGTCAAAGCAAAATCTATTAAAAGGAATAAAATGCAGCTTTTTATTCTCTGAAAACAGTAAAAAAAATAATAATAAAAAAAAAGATTTATTTGGAAGGAACAGACAAAAGGAAGAAAGAGCCCCACACAACAGATGTTAGTCTAGTTGGTTAATACATTCGCATACTATAGCTATGAGTACGATGTAGTAATCTCCAGGTTAAATTAATTAATTTTTGATGTCTCCCCAAGGCAAGCAAAAGCAGAATGAGGCTTGCTGTTGATATAAATAATACCACTTGAGGTTGTTAATGTTATGGATTCTGGAAAGATACTTATTTTCATTTGAGAGAATACACACATCATATTCAGCTGTGGTGAGATGTGCAAGGTTAAAGTTTCCAAAAAGTACTTTTTAATTAAAAAATACGTTGTCAAGATCCTCTGAATTTCCCAGTAGAGAACACTAAATAGAGTCATAGCTCTCTGACAAATGCCTGAGCATTTACATATCTCCTTTGAATTAGCAACATCCAAGGCTTGCATTGTTTTACAGAAAGATCTTTTTTGTCAGATACTTCTTGTATTTATGGCATTTCGAAATACCTTGTGGCATGCAGAGAGCATGTCAGGTCACAGATGGAGTGGGTATTTTCATGACCCCTTGTTTGCACCAAGCTTTCTCTTGTGCAGAAAGAATCCAGCTGGGTTTGTGCTTTCTACAGGGCAAACTCCAAAGCTTTTCCACTTGGTTGGCTTAAACGAGGGTGTTTTTTTGTTTGTTTGTTTTTTGTTTTTTCTCCCACAGAAGTACACAGAACTTAATTTCTGAAGACAGTGTTTTTTGTTGTTTGTTTGTTTGTTTGTTTTTTCTTTTCTCCAGGTAGATGCCTGTATGTTCTTAAATATTAAGCTCTTGTTAAGTTATTCCCATCCAGTAGCTGCCAACCCCCCCCAGCCCCCTTCAGCCCACCAGTTTTATTTTCTTCTTTCTTGTATGAGCCCACTCAGTTGTATATTCATAGCCTAGATTTAAGCTAATTCATTTTTCTCTGTAGCATCACTCCCTACAGGTACAGTTAAGGCCACTAACTCTATTAAGGTCAATGAGACTCATGAGAATTAAGTCCTCATATATGAGATGTTACTGTGGTGAAGGCAACCAACACAGCTACCTACACGTAGCACCAACCCAAGCTGTGCTGGGAGCTGGGCCGTGGGCTGGGAAGAAAACAAACCCTCAAACCCTCACTAGCCTGCTGCTTGTTTCGTGCCAGTGAGGATGTGCAAGCTCGACGAGAGCTAGTACTTTACACAACACTGCAAAGTGCAGATACAACTGCAGTTTCCGGGATGCCAAAGATTTTACTGAGTTTTCTTTTATAGTTGGTCTTCTCCAAAGAGGGCAACAGTGTCAAAACTTTGTTTTTGACTTCAGAAGTCAAAGTGACCGTCATTTTTAGGGTAGCTTGTAGGTCAGAATGAGGAAAGAGGACACTTCAATCCAGCCTACAGCACTTCTTCCTGAAGAACAGCACAACCATTTCACAGCTGCACATCTCACCCTGTGGATATAGGTTCCAGGTACAACAGCATACAGAAGTCTGCAAGAGCCAACAACTGATATTTTCATTAACATATCAGTCCCATTTAGTAATATACTATGACTTTGCAATATCTGTCTGGTCTGATCCTCCTCTTCCATAATGGGAATAATCCCCACCCTCTAATACCTTAGATTCCAGAGCCTTGTTAATGTCTTATTTTGTGTCAGCCTGGTTCCAAGGCAATGCTAGTGTTCCTGGTATGCTAAGACTTCAGGAAGACCACCTCTGGACTCAGGGAAAACACCTTTTATTTCCAGGATGGCAGAAACATGTCTCAGGAGTATTAAAAAAAAATAAAATACCAGTCACTCACCTCCAAAAAACCCAGGTGGAACATGTTTTTACTTCAAGAGGGAAAACTAAGGCAGGAGTGAACTTACTGTCCATGGGGCTGAGAGCACTCAGTATGCTTGTTTCATGAGAGATGTAGTAACAGTTTTGTTTGCTGAAACAAACTCGAAAATAAAACCCTTCACTGAATTCATGGATCTATGATAGATGAGCTGCTAGGGCAGCACTGGACTCTGGCACTGAAAGACTTACAAGCAGCACATCATTAACATTCAAGAGGAAGCTACTGTGGAGCTTATCATTCCATTGCATTACAACGTAGCAAGAATAGCCTTTTCTTTCTTTTTTTTTTTTTTTTTTTTTTTTTTTTAAGAGTCTAGAATTACCTGAAATAAAGGGGTGTATGTCAAAAGCATTCAGTTATGGGATTATGTCACATCATTTTTTAAAAGCACCATCAACATGTTGAGTCTACACTTACTTTCATTAATAAAAACATCAACTGTATAATGAAGGTTAAAAAAAAACAGAGTTTTTCTTGCAGGGCCAAAAGTCACGTAAACTGGAGAAATGTATATATCTTGGGAATAAAGGCTGCTTTGAACTAACCGGGAAAAAAGATAAAAGAAAAACATTGATGATAAAGAGTTGGATAACAAAGTGCATGAGAAGGAGACAGCCTAGAGGAAAATAACGCAAGGAAATATCTCCACATAAACTTTACAGGGATTTTAACTAGCAGAAAATGTGAATCGGTTGCTTGCAAGCATAAAGCATAAATGAGCACAGCTCCCCTGACTTCAGAACTCCTGACATACTACTTGGGTTTAATAAAGGAAAATGAGGTGAAAATACCTAAAAGCCTTGCTCCACTCATGTCAGTACAATGTTTTAAATTGCTTTTTCCTTGAAGCCAGAATTTCACTTGAAAGTTTCTTGTATTTGTACTTACCAATAGAAATCAAAAATTGGCAGCAGAAAGCATGATCTGAGCATCCTATGGCCAGAGATACCTCATCTGCTGCCTCTGCACCTTTGGCAGACGCACATTGCAAGTAGGGAGGATGCGATGGAATACAGCTACAGAGCACAACATTTTAGTCCTGGCTGAAGCAGGTACCATCGTTTGGGACTTGTTGAAGCTGTTGCCACCTAGAGCATACTGAAAGTCTTCTGCAGAGGCTGTTCAGAACGCTGCTCTACAAAGAAGCACAGGGAGCTTTAAAGGACACATTTAGCAAGTGTGAAAACAGCACACAGTCATACTGCAAAAAACCTCAGTGAAATTCATTTCAGTTGTAAAATATGTATTCAGGCTACCAGGCAGGATGTTACGGCTGTCACCATTACAGCTTTTCAGCCTGGATACCACTAACTAATTGGATTACAGCTAGGTTAATTACAACTGTCTGTTCATGATGCAGTTGGATCTCCCAGCCGCCGTGTCACAACCGAAATTACACTGCCTCTCCATGACTTCCAAGCAGTAGAATGACTGAAAAAGCTCTGGCTGCAAAACTGTCACTTTCCATTGAAAATGGGCTTATTATAACAGGAATTAAAAGAAAAGCACTGAACGAGAATGTAGTAAACAAGAGAGAGCACACAGTGATTCTGTCATAGCAATCTGAAGCATCTCTGAATGAGAGCTAAGCAGGGCTCACTCACTGTACAAGAGCACAAAGACCAGAAAAAAGCAGTGTGATTTTCTAAAGACACATGATGAAACATTTCCTTTTATTGGCTGCCAGCTTTACTAACTCCCCAAATGCACTTCTCTGCTAGCCTGGCTAAATCAAATGCTTCCCAGCTGAGGACAGCACCTCTCTAGACAGAAGGATCATCCAAGGCCTTATGCACAAAATGAGGATAATATCTCCCAGAACTACCAAAAGCCTAAAAATTGTACTGATTGTTTATAATACTGCAGTGAAAGGGAATGCAAAGGAAGAGGTCTGTAGGCAACTCTCCCACTTTCCATTCCTAGTGAACTTTCTCAGACACTCATCCTGCCTCGTTCACCTCAGAGCACTCAGCTTTAGAGGTTTTTATAATAAACATCTTATGCAGAGGCTGTTCAGGATGCTACCCCAAAAGCGCGGAGCAACACCAGCTACCACAACAGGGTACCGTGAGTGACCACTCTATCAGATTTAATTACAAACTCCAGGCTAGCACACAAAACTGCAATGAGGAACGCTCCTAACTGCAGACACCAAGTTTGGCATGTCAGGCTTTGTTACGAAATCACTCCATCTTTCTAGGCCAGGGTGGTATCCGCAGAAACTAGCTTCGTTTCCAATCCGTATCCAGGGATTATTGCAGGGAATTCAAGGACATGAAAGAAATGGAGAGATGGGGTAAGAAAAGAGGTTGGCATGTAGTTTTTTTGTTAAGAGTACATTTTGAATTTATATGGCTTTAGAAACTACAATATCAGTAGAAAAATTAAAAAAAAAGTCTTTAATGTTAAATTTCCCTTCACAATTCAAGTGAGCATTAATGCTGGCCGCTTCTCTTCATTCCTTCCCCTAACTTTCAAGCTGAAATGTCAGCTCAAACTATTTACAGTCCCTCACTTTAGACTTTCCTAAGGCACGGTCAAAGGAACATTCAAATTTCCATTCCATCAATCCAAAGAAAAACAATCCCAAACTTTGGATGTGTTGGACACAAGGATTAAAACTGTGTACTGCTTACACGTCTCCTCGTTTTGTCTAAAACAGAGGGGTTGGTGCTACGCATGATGCTGATGTGCTTAAAATCTAAGCTATAAAGTAACACTAATGGCACTAGAGACCTAAAAAGCTTATCAGGTGTTTTTCTGTAGGATATGTAACTACAATCACATCCCTGCCCTCACATGGTGCAGAAATATTCATTTCTGCACCATTTTCAGCTTGCTGGAATGCAGAGTCCAAACGAGACTTAAAGAAGCGCAGACAACCAACGGTCCTTGCTTGACTGACCTCCCTCATTTTTGGACTTCTTTCATTTAGCAGTACAGATGTACCAATCGCAAGTGCTTTCATGAGACTTGTACTATTTCATATGGTTAGTAGACCATTAGTCAGCAGCCAGCTCTTCTTGCAGAACAGCTTGTAGCCACTGCTGGAAGATTTTTGCTGGGACTGGTTTGACTGGGATCCTGCAGCATCAGGACTAGCTTAGGCTTAGCACTGGTACTGCTGAGTCTAGAACATGCTGTCTGCAGGTACTTCAGAACAGTGAAAATGTGAATGTAACCTGCAAGTGTAACAGGCAAGAGACTAGAAGCAAAATCAGATGGATTTCATACAATCATAGAAGCATAGAATATCCCAAGTTGGAAGGGACCCAGAAGGATCATCAAGTCCAACTCCTGGCACCTCACAGGTCTGCCCAAAAGTTTAGACCATGTGACTAAGTGCACAGTCCAAACACTTCTTAAATTCAGACAGGCTTGGTGCAGTGACTACGTCCCTGGGGAGCCTATTCCAGTGTGTGACCAGTTGGTGAAGAACCTCTTCCTGATGTCCAGCCTAAACTTCCCCTGCCTCAGCTTAACACCATTCCTGTGGAGAATGGTGTCCTATTTTCTTTCTTTGCTGAGCTCTGGCTCCTTTTGCTGCCTTTGGGCTTCCCCACAGACTGACTGAGCAGACATTGTACTTTACTCACTCCCTTTACTGCTCTTTCCTTTATTTCATGGACAATTTCATGGAAAGAAGGGAACCCAGAAAAATCTCTTCCTCATCTTCCTTGCAATCTCCTTCTCTGTTTCTCCCCTCCCCTCTGTTAGCATAAGGCTACGTTCTTCCCAGTGGAAGAGCTGGAACCTCTGGGGATCTGCGAGGAGCTCTGCAGAGCTGGGAAGCAGGTGCCAGCACAAACAGGTTGTGTTGCAGGAATAAAAACATTTAGCAAAGAGCAAGTTGACAGTGTGTACCTGGCTCGTGTCTGTGCCTGGTGGAGTTTCCTCTGCTTTGTTGAGATACAGAATTCCACAGCCTAGGTTTCCAAAGTCAGCACAGGTTGTAACATGGGCACTGCTACAGCGGACAAACCTCTCAGTACTACTGCAGGTCAGGTCAGCCATCAGGGAGCTTCTTCTCAGTGCAGACACCCAGGACTGATGTTTGACTATAAAATTATGTTCTTCCCACCCCCTGCTGTTTCCCTCTGCCTTCACATCTGTGGTCTTATCTGGAACCACACACTTGCACCATGCTGTGATAAAAGGTTAACATAAGCAAATGGCAAACCCACATTGCTGGCAACACTTGTTGAGTGAGTCACTCCTGCTATAGCAGCCATTTCCTTTAAAGTGGAAAGAAAGAATATAACACAGAAATAAGGACCCAGCCATTGAACTTTCTATAAATAATTCCTCTTCATTTTCTATCACCAACTGTCTTGAACTCCTTGCTCTCTCCCCCGCCATCAAAGTTCCCAGCCCCTGGTTCTAGTAATTTGTCAATGAATTGCAAAAGGAACAGCGTGACTCATCCCAAGCCCAGACAAACAGTAGCCTATGGGGAACCTTCTTGCACTCCAGAGGGGAAGATTTTATTCCTTGGCTTTAAAAACTCGGTGCAATTAGAACAGGAAAGGGGAAAAAACAGCTGTTCCAAACATGATGTCAATGTTTCCACTACTTCACAGGGAAACCATGTCCCCCCTCTGATTTTAAAGATGAAATAGTAGTGCTTATTTTCCTGTCAGTTGTATGTGTGTGAGGAGAGGGGAGGGAAGAAGGAGAAGGATTTGCTGGCTTTTTACCTAACTATGAATATATCAAGAGTCTGCATCAGCTGAGAAGTGGGAAGCAGCTGGAATATATCTGGAGGGAGCACAGCAGCCAAGCAAGCTCCATAATGGAAAGCTCCCTGCACTGAAGAAATCCTGAGATGGCTCAAACCTCCCAGTTCTCAGGGAGCCCTTCTCACTTTCTGAAGTGTGACAGATTAGTCAAGGGTTAAAAAGAAGAAAGTGACCTAGGTGCAGAATGGCCACCTAGCTATTCAACACCAAGAATACAGCTGTTTTCCATGTCTCCAGGTTTGATAAACATAGCTGACAAAAGAGTGGCTAGGATATGTGGTACCCTACCTGCACTAATCAAATCTGAGCCCCAGTTGCACCAAAACATTGCAGCACCTTCAGTCCTCCCGGGCTGCTAACACTTTGGGGGGGCACATCAGTCAAGGCTGATGGAAGAAGCCAAAAAGTGAATGTTGGGGATCCAACAGGTCCACAGACCGTCCTATGTCAAACTTTCGGCTTCTCAGTCTGAGGTTATTTGTCCTTCTATTTCCAGGGAGAAACTGGTTATCACCTTTATGAACTTTTTCCATCCTTTTTTAAATATAAACAGAGTGCAATGCTTAAATCCCTGTCTGCATCTCTTCCCTCTTGTCATGCGAAGTTTAGCAAGGAATGTGATTTTTGTTTATAGAGGTAAGGAATTAAATCCATGTCTCAACTTGACCTTGGCTGCCCTATTCCATTAAATACCATCCCTCTGACATTAGAAAGAAACCATGGAGCAGAGGTAAAGCCTCTCAAACACATCAAATAGCAATTTGTATTTAGTATTTTTGCAGTTATAAATGGCTTTCCGTCAGTTTGATACCGACTTTGCTTCTTTCAACATAAACAATACTCGGTAATCCTCTCTTTCCAAAATGGCTTCTGAAATCAGATTTCGTCCTGCCTCTCAGGGCAGCAGCTGTGGTGCCTTGCCCACTCCAGGAGCAATGCGACATATGATTCTTGGTTTATTATGCTATAAATTATGAAGTCATGGAAAACTGTCAGAGAACAAGACACATGTCCTTGCAATGTAATACTGCCTCCATAGTCATCCCTGTGGAGGCTGAGCTACAGGAAAAGATTTGGGAAGAGGGGAAAATCATCTTTCCCATCAACAGCTGGATTCAGACACTACCTGTTGCTCAAACTGCTGGCCGATTCAGCCTTCTTCTGTGGTTACATTGAAGTAACCCTGGCAAAGATAGTGCACAGGGGACTTTAAACCATTTGCTCAGAAATTTTCATCAGGCACAACATGATCCATTGTCCCCCACTTGCTTTATATTAAGGAAAATCAAAACCAGCTTATAGCAAAGGTTAAAGTATAGACATCTTGTTCATGCTTAACACGTAGCTATCGTCATCACTCCAAAAACGTAACAGCCACATGGAGAAAGGCAGAGCAACTGTGGAAAATATTTGCAGTTGTAGTCATGCAGTGTCAGTAACAAAGGGAATGATGTGTCCGCGCGGCGTGGTACTTCTACCGTGCTGAGATGCCAAAGTAGTTGCATGCAGGGCATAATCTGTGATTCAGTTAGCCTTCCCAGGCTAAACCTATCTGTAGGAAAAGGGCCAAGCTCAGGAGCTTCAAACTCTTCACGAGGGGATTTGTATCTCTCAGGAGGTAAGGTTTCTGCTGGTGCCAGTAGATCACCTACTCTCATTTATTATCGACAGACACCCCAGGGCAACTGCTGCCGTGCCTCAGTCAGAGTAAGACCGATCTCCATACAGTCTGAACTCTCCTCATATAGTTTAGGGTACCTTGAATAAAGAAATTAAATACTCTAACAGGTCTGTCAGAAATAGCACTAAAAGTACAGAAGAGAGCAGGAAAAAAAGGAGGACTCGCTGACACTTAACAGGAGCATTGGTGTTGATGTGTGGGACAAGGGAGCTCCTCCAGACCCTGGGCAGTACAGTGCAAGTAGTAAGAGGAGGAAAATGAGGAAACAGAAAAAGGAAGAACAGGACTTTAGATCTAGGAGAGAAGTAAAAAGGAGGCACAGGTTAGATAACAAATACTTTTGAATCCCAAATATGTAAACTTCTGGTGTTTTCACCCTTACACAATTGAGACAAACCATATTTCATTCCGTTTTTGATGACCATCTCTCAAATTATGTCCCAAACAATGGCTTTTACTACTGCTTCAAAGAGTCAGATAGGAAATCCCTGCTACAGGAAATTATTTTTACCCCATTTTTAATGTAGAATGAATTATTTTTCCCCCCATTATTTCCACAAGATCAGGATATTGCAAGAACAACTTATATAAGAACTGGCATAGCACAAAGGATAGGCATTATGATTTGCGGGGATCTGAGCACAATCGTTGCTCCGTTCAAATCCTCTGACCCTGGAGTGGAAACTGTCACGTTCCCAATTCCTAAGTACCATTCTGACTTCTTTTTTCCTCTCTAGGAAATCCACTTTTGCATATACACATACATATGTTTGCTCGTGACAGCTGCCTCTGGTCCTCCATCCATTCAGTCCTCTGCGTTACATCCACAATGTTCCTGAGAGCACTGAGTCTCTGTGGCCCATTAAAAGCTGAAGTGTGCAAACAGATCTGTGGGAAGCTGTTCATGCTTGAGGACAAACAGAGTCACTAGGAAAGCCCTTGTTGACCCATTAACGCCAAACCCATCCCATGCCGAAATATGTAATTAGTCCAGATAACTAGTACTGGAAGCTATTTCCCTGGGAAGTTTTGAAAGCCGTAACAAAGTTAAAAAGCATGAAAAAACAAAGAAGAAATGCTGTTTCACATTACTGAACTCACTGTTCTTGAGGGTGCGCACCCGAGAACGGCAACCCAGCAAGAAACAAGAAGCAGCTGAGTTTAAACAAAACTCCCATCATGTGACTTTTCACTTAACAGTGGTGATTACACAATTGTTGTTCTGTTATACAAGCAAGCAGACTCTGCTGCCTGCAAATAATCAAGTTAAAGTCTTGAAGGTCCAGAGCTGTAAACATCCTCCCCATTGGGAGCCCAAAGATCTTTCTGAAAGGAGCAGTATGGATCTCGTTATACTAAAAATATCCAAAGTGATTAGATTTTATTATGGGTAACATCTTTGCCAAATCTCCTCTATAAATCTTAGTTTGTTCCTAAAGATAAATAAAAGCCCAAGCTACCAATCTGGTAAGCATAAGATGGGCACTACAGTAAAAGCCTTCTGTGAATCAGGGCAGTTGCATTTCACAAGGATTTGCTGTTTTAAATTGTTAGCGCCTTCATTTATCTTTCTTCTCACAAAATGAGCAAAACGTACTGTCCAGTTTCAGCTGACTCTTGTAAAGGGTAGAATGAAAGGAAGCTGAGGAAGATCAGTAGTCATAAGAAACCCAGTGTTTTCATCTCCTTTGTTGTAGTCCAGAAAATTGCTCAAAGAAAAAAATGGATGCTGAACTCTGCATTCAGGGAGCTAAATGCATCCGTTACATAATGGGACCTCAGCACATTAACATCCAAATGAATTTGTAGAAAGCTGAGACACAGAAGTACAGTTGCCATAAAAGTAGAAGTATTTTGATTTCCTGGAGAAAACGTGATGATTCCGAATCCTACATATCACCAAGATTCAAATAACCACAAAAAAAAAAAAAAAAAAAAAAAAATCTCCCTGTAACAGCTAGCATGAATTCAAGTGATTTTTCTTCAGAACAATACCCAAATCCTTCAATGGCCCTACTAATCCTAGTGGGAGGGAAGCTTTTCCCAACCTTTACCACTACCCTGGTGTACCAAGGTGACATACTGCACACATACTGCATACATACCGCTGCATGCAGATACATCCTCCGGCAGAGGAGGTATCTTACCCTGGCTTGAATTCCCTTAGCCTTATTCCTAAACGCTAGATCATTTCACAGCCTTGTTGATCAGCCTTAATCTAAATAGTGTCTCTGTGCACAGAAACTCTAATGCAGACTGCAGATGCTCTCTTAAGTTGGTCCCAGCAGGCTCAGCAAAGCTCAGCTTCAACTCTGATCACAAATCAGTATTCAGCCAGCTCAAAGCAACAAGCTGACCCTCACCAGGTTTTCCTTACCTCTCGTTAAAATCAGTAGCAACTGAATACCTAATAACTTTTAGACAGCCAGCATAAAATCAAAGCAGCCTGCGGGACAGCAAGAAATCGCACAGCAGTACTCTCATTCCTCAAGACTCCCTCTCCTCTAAACAGAGTAAAGTCAAAATGAAAATCCAACCTGGACCCCTTTTCCAAAGAAGTCTGTCCAGAGTTTGTTAGACCCTTATTGAACTGGTCGGTGATCCTAGGTTTGCTGCTGAAAGCAGAATCCAGGTTTTTGAGATTCAGTCTACCTCCTGCATGATTTGCACAGTTCCCCTAAATATACCCATAAATAGAGCTTTCAAAAATCTGCAGTGAAACTCCTATAAGGGAGTGGAGTCCGAACTGACATAAATCTCAGAAAACCTGTTTGCTTCAGATGAGCCTAAAAGAGTTTAAACTCAGAGCCAAATCTGTTTAATCTGGAAATGTTGCTGGAAATCTCATAAAGTCAACTTTCTTGAAAGATTTGTAGTACTTCCTTATTTTCATGCGGTCAGAAATTACTATTAAAAAAAAAAAAAAAAAAAAGTCTTTTCATGCTATTTCAGTATTTTAGCTTTATGTTTGAGCCAAAATCAAAGCTGTTTTAATTTTATTTTCAATAAGCTCTAACTAGCCTGTAAAAAGAGGGTTGCAATTAGATTTGGGTTAATATATTGATTTATTCCATAACCCTGAACACAGAAGTCCTATGTTTTTCGCCCCCTTTTTAAATAGTATTAATCAACCATGTTTCCTCTTTGCCAAAGTTTTTAATTGGTGTGACCATGGCATTCCCCTCTTGTCGGGCTAACACCCAGAAAGGCATCGTAGCCCCCTCCAGCTTAGCAGGACCCCGGCTGCCGTGCTGCCTGCCACAATCAGCCACATCACGGCCACCTCTGAGAAGCCACCAAGGTCTGCCCAAAGCGCACGTGGCCAAGAGCATCCCAGTGGCTGCTCTGCCCTCAGAGGGAACCTCTTGCTCAGCAGCGAGTGCCTTGTTACTCCGAAGCAAACACTGTCAGATGCAATTCTCTGGTGCCCATCGACTTCAGCAGGCCTTTTATCTGCCCCAGATGCCTGCTAATGAAAAGGGGTTGCTGCTCCTTCTGCTGAGGCCAAAAACTGAGTGGCAGCAGCGACTCTTGCCAATTCCGGATCTAACTCTAGGAAAGTTGCATTTTCCAACCCCACCAAAAGAAATGCCTGTCACATTATTCATACATGTGGTCTCTTACCATATGAGGCAGGCTGAGAAAGGGAAAAGCCAATGTTAATATTTGCACAACCAGCCCAGGCCAGGATCAGAACAAGTAAGACAGTATGTCCCTGAGTCTTGCAGCAGAGACCGAACAGTGCGAGTAACCTTTAGGCAGCTGAGGGGCTCCCAAGGATGATCACTCATAAGCTTTAACAGATTTTGGATCTGATTTCCGCAGCTCTGCAATATGGTGTGCAGACTGCACAGTAACAGTTGTGCAAGGATGCCACAGCAGTACCACAAGTCCAGCTGTATGCCGTAGCAAACAGCAAGCTGCTGGCAGTACTACAGCATCAGAAGCATCTGACACTGTCTTTTACCAGCAGGTCCTGCTACTCCCCTCTGTCACCCGCTCCCTATCCATATCTCCTCTATACCACGGCAGTGGGGTGGGCACAGATGACACCAGACTGCTCTCTCCCTTCCCTTCCCCATGGACATGCCTCCCACTCTGGTGTGGGGCAGAGGTTTCCTGCACGCAGGCTCACAAGGCGGTGGCAGATGTGGATGGATAGAAGGGCTTTTACGATGTGGTGCCATAAAATAAAGCATCCTGCTCCCACCCCCACTCCGTAAGCATGGATCACACTCATTCTTCTCAATTTCTATCTGTCTCTGAAAATGCAGCCAAAAGCAAATGGATCTTCTACTATATAGGAATGTTCTGGCATTTGGAATTTCTCCTCATGAATAACATACTTTTATTAATAAAGGCCTATAGCAGAAGCATGGCGCCCTCCTTAACAAGGATAATCAAATATTGGAGGGAATACCTCAGAGAAATACTGAGAAAGCATCTGCGTTTCTAAGAAAATCATCAAAAAGAAAACACTTTATTCAGAGAAACTCCAGGATATCCATAGGATATTCTGGGGATTACACATAAGATTTGAAACTAGAAACAATAAAGCAATTTTCCCTCAGGCTTAGAAGGAAAACTACTCCAACTTGATTTAAGAGAGGGCAAGGGCTCTAGAAGTAAATCCATGGCAGTGAACTCCAGAATGTGTCAAGAGACCAAAGCTGGCAGAAAACATCATAAGATCCTACCTTTGGTGCCAAAGGAATATTCCAGTTTTGAAATGCACAGCTTGGAAAAATCTGCTAGATTTTGTAAAAGATGCTTTGAAAAAAAAAAAAATAATAATTGTCCCTTCTAGCCATATTTCCAACCCAAAAATTCATTACTGAGCAGACCATCTTACAGAGAAAAGGTATCACCCATCCCAGAGGAGTCTGGAAGGTGAATCGAGAAAAGGGTGCAAACTTTGCACTGGGGGAGTTTGGTTTGGCAAACAAGTGCTAAAAGAACATAATGGAGATGCTTCATGGAAAGAAAAAGAGAGAAAATTTAGGGAATTCAAGGAGAGGGTTAAAAGACTTTCAGATGAAAAGACAGGGAAAAGGGGTTGGTTTCCCATTAATCCAACTCTCTACCATAGCATGCTGTTTGGCAACATAACATGCTGGCATAATATTTGGAGTGGCATTCATGAATATGAATGTTAGGAAGGAAGAAAACTAGGTAAAAAAGGGCTGTTGGCATAAGAACATCTTGATGTAAAAGTTTAACGGCCTTGCTCACAGCTTTCATTAATAAATGGCCATAAGCAGGTCTGTAATATGATAAGGATGGAAATGAGAAGGATTTTAACCACCACAGAAATGAGGTTGTGGAACAGCCTCCTCCCAGCAGCAGCGGGACTCGGTCTTGACTTGAAACAATTCATCTTGATGCACTTACAAATGCCATTGCCATGTGGTTGCCTGAGAGGCAGAGCCAAGACATGACCCTGAAAGTCCTTTCCAGCCTTTTTTCCGAGGTCCTCCAGCAGCACTGTGGCAGTCAGTCGATGTCTGTGTTCTTCTCAGCATGAGGCTGCCCCTCATCCCAGCTGCCCCGACTGAAGCAAGGCATGTTCACCAGCTGAACAAAAACCAAAGCCATTTCTACAGGAAATGGACCAGCCCTTCTTTCATGTTTGGATTGCAGTATCTGAAGGCCTATCATCCAGCAGCCAGCACCACTTTCTTTGAAGCTCGCAATAAAATGAATTTTAGCAACAGGGCGGGCCAAGTTTCAGATGTTACACTATTTCCACAGCTAGATTTCAATTTCTTTTTCTCTAAAGGTCAGAAATAATTAGTGTCATGGTCTTGCCCATGCCCATCCCAGAAATGATCCCTAGGATGATTTGTAAAATTTGGATCCGCACACCACTTTGGCCTCCAGCATTGCCCACGACTCTAATTGAAGCTAAGTACTTCATCAAGACCACGCACGAACATAGCTTGCTTTGCCAAGGGTTACATCCTTACAGCCTCTTTGCCATGGTCAGGCAGATAATGTTTTCCCTTCGCGGGGTAGATTTGAAATACTTGATCTGTTTTTCTCTGCGCACTCCACTCTCATCAGAAAGTTGACACCAGACGCTGGGTTCCAGCTCCAGGCCGGGGCCTGTAGTTCATGCACCACCACACGAACACTGGGCAGCCAAATGCCATTTCTTTACATTGTGGCTAATTCAGCAGCTGGCTTTCTGCCACAGAGCAATAGGCAACAGCCACAGTAAACTGCATCTGGACTTGGAGCCATGTGGGAGCCAACAGGAGGAGATGGTCGAAGAGCCCCCTGCCAGCAGCTCAGCAGCCCTGCTCGTGGCTGGAGGCAGCTCCTCCGTTGCCCAGCCACTGCCTAGGGCTCTGCTTCTCCAGCATAAACACCACTCACTTGTCCCAACAACAGTGGGGTGTACCCCAAACTGTCTGGAGGACAGGGATTCAGAAACAGCGTCTTCAGAGTGGACGTTAAAGGAAGATGCCTATGTGGAGTCACCCTATTCTTTGCATATTCCAGTGCTGCAGAGCAGAACTTGCTCTCACTAACCTCATTCATGATTAAGAGCCCAAACCATCCTATGATTCTGTGAATACTTTACAACATTTTCTTTCTTGCTTTGAGGAACTCAGATAAAAACAACTTGGTACATCTGATTTTGTGAATACAAGCAAACGAGCAACTTCACTGCTTCTCCCCTGCAGCAGATAGCTGCTGGCTGGCTTTCCAGTGCATCAGTAAGTCTCAGCTCAGGAGGATTTAAAAGCAATTAATACAGGTATCTAAAAATGTTTTATATAAGATCCATCAACCATCTATGACTAACACTTTTTATGACAGAGATCACTTAACAGCTCTGCCCACAGGAGGCAGAGGCATGCAGTTTGGGCCTAAGACTGTTCTCAGGCACTTGAGCCCCAAAGGCCTCCAGGCTCAGAGCTCCACAGCTCCAGCAGTGATGTTTGGAGCTAGCACTATGCTCAGGCGAACAGACAGACAAGCCTGGAGGAAGGAGGAGTACTTCTCCCTTCTCTTGTCCCTGGGGGATTTCAGACCATCTCAAGCCAATTGACATCTTGGTGGAACTTTGTCAGCAGCTCATTGACATCTGCAGGCTCACAGCAGCAGCCCCTGGAACTGCTCATATCAGCAAAGCCCCCTTAAGGCCCAAGGCTGGATTTGCTGGATGAAGATGACCAGCATGTGATAGGATGAAGGACCTTTTCTCTTCAGTTGAACACTGATTTTTATTAACCAGCACAAAAAAAAAAAAAAAAAAAAAAAATTAGATTCTATTGCTGTTCTAAGTATGAAGAACTGGAAAGAAAATACTCACATTTCCCCTTGGGATAAAACCCTCATCTATTTCAGGGGAAAAAATAAAACAATTTTCACGAACAGATGAAGAAAATTCAACACTGTCTTTGCACAAAGTAATATGTCAATATTTTAAAGGACTTTTTGCTGTTTAAAATGTTTTTATTATAGTAAATTCTTCTTTTTAAGACAGGGCTGGAGAGGAAACCCACATAAGAATGTTCTTCATAATATCCCACTGATTTGAAAGGCTCAGATTTTCTCCCCTACAGATTTGGTACTGGTATTAATTAACATCATTTTCCAAGAAATGCTGGAAATCTTGTGTTCCTAAAAACCTTCCAATGACAGCAAGTCCACATGCCCCTAGGCTATTCAGTGCCTCACTCTCCTTAGGACATTTTTTTAAATCACTAACCCTAAAATTTCCTTTCCTGTGACTTAAGCCTTTAACAAATATTCTTATTTATACTGTACATGGAGAACAGCAATCTTTTGCAGCTAACATATATTTGAAGAACATTATGTCTCCCTTAGAGTTCCCCCCTTCACATTTAAGGAACCATTCTTTCAGCCATACACCAAAGGTCATGGCTGTTTTTAGACTTTTGATCATTCTTGTTTTTCTCCTCCAAGCTTCCTCCAATTGCTCTTCATCTTTCCTCAAGTGTTTTGCCATTCCTGAAGTCCTGCTCTCCAGGAGGCAAGAAGTCATAGATAAAGGAGATCTGAAGACAGGGAGCAATGAGACAAATAAAACTTCAGAACAAAACTAGTAAGAGGAGGATGTTTGCTCACAGTACTTGCTACAGTACAACTTCAAAAACTCATCATTATGAAGTAAAAGTTCAGGTTGCTTATCTTATCTGAATGTATTTGCACATTCATTGCGTTGAGTCAAAGCCTCATTAACCACGGAGACCAGCTCTATGAACTTCTAAATACTAATTGCTTCACATTCTTAGAAATCAACAGTAGATGAGGTTTGGCTAAGTCAATCTTTTATTTTTTGGAAGTCTGTGCCATTATCCCTCCCACTGCTCTCCAGTTTGCCAGTTTATCAATGCAGTTTGTCCTTCCTGATTTATTTTTCTTTAAAAAATGTAGATGATGTGAGCAGCCATTACAGTCTTTACTATAACTGAGGAACAGGTGAGGCAGGGGCAAGAAGAGATGCACAACATAGTAAGTTGGCTGAAAATGCAGTGACAAAGGGACTAGATCTAAATAAAAAAGAACATGGTACAAGCATCAGGAAGAATCTGGATTTTTTTTTCTCATTTTTGAGATTCAGGCAATTGAGAAAAGCTACAGGGTCAAAAAAACCCACATACATATCTAATGCCAATACCACCAGGTTTCAGAGGAAAAAAAAAAAAAAAAAAAAAAAAAAAAAAAGCTAAGGAGCTAAGGGACTCCATTTTGACCTCAGGATGAGTTTTCTCTCACTACTTATTTGTTTCACTTCCGAAAATAAACCATTCTTCCTCCAAAAAGGCAGGTGAAGATTAGGCAACAAAAGGTGAGACCTTCTTAGGGGTAAGGAAAGTGCAGGCATTTCACAGCAGAGCCTTACCGTTTACATGAGAAAGATCGGTCAAGTTGGATGACATTAGCACATGGCTACCATCCTGCTCCACATGCACTCTGGACGACAAATCCCATTACATTTAGGCAGCAAATCAATCATACCAAGCTTGCGCCATGAAAGAGGAGGAAGAGGGGGCAGAAAAAAGCATTTCACATCAAGTTCTGCTTTCCGTCTGCTAAAGCCATTTGCAGAGGCATCACTCACATGCTTAGATCTGATTTTGTTTCCTTAATGGGACTGTTTAGCATAACTGACTGTCAAGTGGGATGTCTGCGTGTGTGGACACACACTCCTGAAGGAACATTATCTATAGAGGAGGATTAATGTAAACAGCTATGCAGGATCTGGTGACCCAGTGACTCACCTTACTAACCAAGGAGCCCAAACACAATCAGCTCCATCAGCCTGAGCTGCATCTCCGAACTCCCTGTGCATGGCTCCTTATTTCTAAGTTTCCATTCACCATTTCCAGAAGGTTGATATATTGACTAGAACAGAAAGAACTGTTTTCAGTTCTTTTTCTGAGTCAGAGTAAACTTGCCTTCAATCTAGCTCACTGATTCACCTTCCCTCCTGCCACCCCCGTGTGCCTGCACCCTGGCTGACCACAGAAGTCCATTCCAAGCTCCTCTCCCAGGCACACTCAATACCAGTTTTACTGGGCTCCTGTTCATAGCCTCAAGGCAGGGCTGGGTCACTCACAGTGCTGTCTTTTTTCTCCCTCTGCCTCAGTTTGCTGATAAAAAAAAGACCAGCCCAGTTGAGCAACAGACTTTTTCCCTCCACCTTTCCAAAGTGCCATGTTGCATTTCAACTTTTTCTGAACCAGCTGAAAGCCGGGTCCGGGAAACAGCCATGTATTGCTGCCCCCTCTGCGTGTCTGAGCTCAGCAGGCAGTGGTTTCATACAGCACCTTCCCTAGATACCAGGAATTTATACTCTATAGCAGACAGTCAGCATACAGTGGTATTGAGCAGGGAAAAATTAGATTCACTTGTATGTGGATTATCACATTAGATCTCACAGACATATGCTGATTAGGTGGTGTTTCACATCCATTTGTGCTTGCTTTTGCATAGGAACAAGTAAATGGGTAGCCGGCAGCAAAAATGAAGCCAATTATGTGTTATTTCTATGCATATTTATATCATACATTATTTTTTTCTGATTATCAGTAATGAGAAGCTGAACAATCAGAGTAATAAAGACTGGCTACTACAAAATATTTGATGAAAATACAAGGGAATTCATCAGTTTCAAACGAGATGCCATTTGCATGAAAAAGAAAGCAGCAGTAATTCCCACCAGAAAATAACAGCTCTCACCTCCTTTTTTCTGCAGTATAATCATTGCCACTTATTACTTTTTGCTACGCACTGTAGATAAGGAGAGAGCTCCATTACCCTGTGTTGTTTAAACACATAAAGAAACACGTCTTTGCACAATGAATCATTCCACTCACACAGCAGGGCACGGAGGAAATCTCTCCCTGTACCCTGCCCGGGGAGCCCACTCCGCTCTTCCCCTCTCCCAGAGAAGGCAGCAGCTCAGGCCCAAGGAGCGAGGCCAATCCAAGACCAGAGCAGCCCTAAAGGCAGCAGCCGTGGGGTACAGCCCGCACCCCACAGGAATCCCCTGCCCAAAGGAATCCCCCACTCAGTCCATGGTGCAGCAACAGTGAGGCAAAGCACCTCTGTACCTGGAACACCCCACGCTGTTCTCCCTGTCAGCAGCAGCATCCCGTGCAGCCCCCCACATCCTGACACAGCACAGGGAGCCTGCCCACCCCTGGGGGTGCTTGCAGCAAGGGGAGCAGGGGAACACCAGGGGAGCCTGGCACTGCAATCTGGATCCAGCTTAGGTGTGCTGGCTATGGTAAAGTTGCCCTTTCCACGTACAGATCATAAAGTGCCATGTATCAGTGAGGAGGAAGCCAGTGAAAGCCCTGGGGATGAGGCTGTACCCAGGTCACCCTCACATCTTGGAGGAATTTGAAAGAGGCAGGAGAAAAGACATCCTTCAGCTGCACGTTTTGGGGAAGGAAGAGCCACTTGAAGCCATCTTTAAGACGCTGAGTCAAATGGAGCCTGTGATGGGAGCTCTAGGGTAGAAGCCGTAAGGACATCAAGCCTTGTGAAGGCACCCTGGTGGACTTTCCCTTTCCTACTCCTGGATTTTGCCTTTCATCTTCAAAAATATGATTAGAGGATTCTCTACTTCCCTCAGCAATCTGCTGTATAGCAGAACTCTAACACATGCATAGCCACTTGAATGTGTCCCTGAGATAAAATATTTATAGCCCATATGCAGGCCATCTGTGTGTGCACATGCATTTCTAACAAAGAAATCACAAGCAGAGATAAGACAGCCTTAGGTAAGAGCATCTGCAGCTCACACTGGCCCTGGGAAAAAGCCACCTAGAGATCTTACGACTGCACATCTTATAGGTAATAAATACACCACCAGAAATTACAGACCTCATTAGAATTTACATTACCTTGGGGAACTCCCAAGAATTTGGTTCTGGGTCTTTGCACAGCTAACAAGACCTGGCACAAGTTTCCTAACTGCACATAGATCTAGATTATTGCTCAGGAATAATCTGTTTTTCCCCAGTCTGCCTTGGTTCCTTGATGCTCTTTCTTCACAAACTACATCACCCTTGAAAGCATTCTACACTGGGAGAAGTCTCCCATTTTAAATATATCTTATTTATACAGAATGTGAGTAATTAAAGCAGAAGTGGAACCCTTTAGATAAACACAAGCCAAAAACTGTTGCTATAAACATGGTTGTGGGCTTTCTGCCTGCTGGTCTCCTGAGCCAAGCTGCTTTATTTCTACACTGGGACTCTTTTTTTCTTTTTTTTTTTTTTTCTTTTTTTTTTTTTTTTTCCAAAAGATGTACACAAAAGATGATGCACATCCAACAGTCTTTGCAGGATGAACTGTGGATCCCTATGGTATCAGTGATCCTTGGAAAGGGGCAGACTTCACTGAAATTCTTTCTGAAATGGAGAAATCCTTCCCGTCTTTGTCTGCACATTTGGAAAGTCCAAATTAAACAGTTTTCCCCTTTTCCCTATTTCTTAATGCTGGATTCGTTATGTCAGAAATCTGCATTTTTATTCACTCCACGGTTGTTTGAATGCCCTGTACCCCATAAAGAGATTCTTACTGCCTACCCGAAGTAGTAATGCACATTAAATGTAACAGATCACCTTAAAGTGCTTGTTTCTTCATTGAGTGTAATACACGTTAAACACTCCACTTAGGATTAATGTCAATTTGTTGTCTATCTTTTATGCTGAATAATGTAGTTCAAAGCTTAAGCGTTGCACAGAACCTGTTTTGTACTGAGGTAAGAGATATGTAGCTTGAAGATACACAGCTAGTGTAAACCAAGTGAACATGCAAAGGCATGGATGAGCAAACCTGGTATGAATTTTAAAGCTATCGCACTGAATTGTTTAAAATATCCATGAAAATATTTTAGGCAATTAAGATATCGCAATGTTTTTGAAAATCTTTGAAAATATTTACAAATGATTGTGCTCACCTTGTTTTCCCTAGCTTCCTGTATGCTTTATGTGAACTTATAAGGTAAGTGAATGGGCTAAAACCTTATACCGAGCAGAAAGAAAACACAGACCTGAAAGGAACACAAGAGCCTGTGAACCAGGTTGTCCCATTTCTCATCTTTCCCAATGATAATCAAGACAACCACATAGACAGATGGATTTTTAACTGGGACAAATCAGGTCAGATGAGAGAGGATCTAGGAAGTAGTGTAGTCTTCATTTAAAGTCCAACCACTAAATCAAAAGGGCATTCTATAAGGTTAGAATCCAATTTCAGAGATGAACTGGAGCCAGTCTAAGTCAAAGGAGCCAGGTAGTTGCTTGCATAAAGATCTTGCCAAGAGCTGTCTGAAAGTGATGTAGAGGTTACATGAAAGCAGGGTGCCCAAATCTGCAAGAAGAAAACCTATAAAGCATTTTCTTGCCTTAGAAATTTTAACCTTTGTGCTAATGATACAAGTAGTGATCAAATGTAAACTCTGCAAAATCTTGCTAATGTACAATTACAAACTAATGAGTGTCTTAGATGGTCCACAGATGCAGCTTTGGGATGAAAACCCAATGCAAGCCTGTTTACTTCAGCTACTAATAGTTTATACAGAGAGCTACCTCCACTACCTCCAGCTGAAGGTGCAGAAAGATTTCTGTCTCACTGTCCTAAACATTGTTTTTGTTAGCAATTGGTCTTGTTTATTTCCAACCCACAGTTGGTTTTGCTCACTTATTTTGAGGAATTTGTAGGAAAATCTCTTCAACCATTTTTCAGTTAGAAGAAACAACTATTGCCACATACTTTCCCCCACACAAATACCTCGTAAACAGCTGGAACTTTTAAGCACTGATCTTGGCCAGCCAATAGCTTTGTCAGGGATGTTTGGAGATATTAGACATGGCTACAGTGAGTCAGTGTTGCATTGCCCAAGCATTAAAAATATCACAAGATTGCATTCAGTCATTACATTGTTTGTCTTTGGTTACTGAAAAATTAGGATGCACACATTCAAGATTTCCTCTATAGCTGTGATGCCTAGAATCAGGGAAGAGATTAGATGTTCATATACAAATACTGTGGTTCAAATGTTGGAGCTATATGACAAAACCTCAGACGTTCAACATATGACAAATCATGAGCTAGCAGTGTAGATGCAATGCAGTTGGTGGAAGAAAAAGTTAAATAGATGAACTTTAGAGTGCTGTTCACATATCCAGAAATTAGACTGTATTTAGCAGTTTAGTAAATAACATGTCACACCCACTCTGCCACTTAGTTCATACTTAAAGCCTGTGAAAAACAGACAGAAGAGTTGCAGGAAACCCTCCTGAAGGAAAGAGTGTGATCTAGGATACCTAGCTAGGACTAGGACACTTCGCAGCACCAAAAAGCATCCCTCAGGTAGCAAGGGAAAAACACTGTAATAATTATGCTGCCACACTTGCAGCATGGAAAGGCTTCCAATACAAACGACATCTTTTCATAATCTTTAAGACAGTTTTCTTATTATCTGAAAGTGTTTATTTCTTGCTGTCTTTTGTGGATCATTCATTACTTATTTTTTGTTGTTGTTTGTTTGTTTACTCTTTTCCCTTCTAATTAATGATTGAGGAAGAAAATGCTCTCAGGGCTTAAAATTTCCATTTGCAATGATTGATCTGGGATAGGGACTTCATCTTTGAAATTCATTGAATTTGAGTGGGACCACTAGTAAAAATAAAGACAACAATGAACTGCAGGGAATGCTGAAGTTCTTTGCCAACTCACTTTGAATTTAAGGGATACTTTTGTCCAAAGTAGTTAGGGGAAAACCTTTGAAAACATCAAAATGCTTGTGTTATGTTTTCACCCTGATTTGCTTTATAAATTATTTTCTTCCCATCTGTTCCAATTTGGAAATCAGTATATATATATATACTGACTCAAAAAACAATGCTTTACATCAATTTTTTTAACACACAAGCTTCAATAACAAGAAGATTCAAGTCCAAGAGAATTGTTGTAGAGAGTTGCAAAATGAATTTTCTTGAGCTGGTGGGAATAAAGCAAAAGACTATTTACTTTCACCTTACTTTCCTTTTGAACTTTGAAAAGGAAATTAAAAGATTTTTTTCCCACCTTCTTTGAGTGGTGATATCAACACAGAAAACCATTACATCCTACCTTTCATACCTCTAATGACTCCAGTCAGATTTGTGCTCTCTTCTGGGAAGCACGCCCTTAAGACACCATGACTTAAGAGCACAAAGATTCCTGTTCTTTTCCAAAAAAAAGAGGCATTTAGCCTCCCAGCCCACCCAGAAGCAGAGCTCTGAGACCTCCCTTCCATCCCCAGGCTCAGGAAGAAGGCACAGCCTTTTAACACAGAGCTGGCCATCACAGGCAGCCCCCCAAAAGTCACTCACCTGCCAGACAGGGAAGGCGAGCTCGTGTTAGCATACATTGCAGTAGATGTGCTGAGGAAGAAAAGGGAGGCCACTAAGCTGTTTGTCTGAAGCAGGACTTCCACACTTGGTCTGTAAATATTTTCAGAGTAGGACTGTGAATGTTTGGGGATTTTCTTGAGGTGCAGCTTTCTGTGTTCCTGTCAGGCAATGCTGAGGGCCAGGAGCCTGCCCAGGCCAGGAGCAGGGATGGGATCAGCCCCAGAAGGGGAGCCAGGGCCAGGCCCAGCCCAGGTTGTGCCTCATGACAGGGCTGGGCCCAGCAGCTCTGCCCCAGGACACAGACCAGCACCCTACAACAGCACTGGGGCAGAGATTTCAGGCCCCAGGTTAGAAAGGGACCTGTGAGGCTCATGGCAGCTGATCAGGGCTGCAAGCGCCTGGTAGCACCCCCAGCCCCTCACAGCACATCCCCAACAAGGCCTGGCCTGCAGAGCAATTGAATGGCTGGGGAGTGTCAGTAGTTAACGTGGGGCTGGGAGCAGCCTGCTTGATTGGCAATAATTGCAGCACATTAAATCCATACACTTCCCCCTTCCTCCCTTTTGCTTTTCTTTCCTAACATTCTTGTTTCTGAAACACAGCACTCCTGTAGGTGACAGAGATGGGCACTGACTGGGAATCTAAAAATGAAGTGCATTATGTCTAAACGTCTGTTACTCCGTTTATGTGTAAGCTGTGGGATAGGCAGGTTTTCAGTGTACAAAATTGTAGCAGCCTTTCCCTTTCCTAAAATACTGAAAAATACCGCTTTGCTCTCACACTTTTTGTTAGTGAGACTGTTGTACTGCATTTGTTCTCTAAGTTTTAATTTGCTTATAGTCCTGCTTGCTGTGCCTTTTTTTTTTTTTTTCTTTAAAACAGTTTCACATGTATACAACACCCCATGCAGGACAGTTTTCTCTCATAAAGCCTTACAACCATCAGACCTTTAATTAAGATAATAGAGAATATGACAAGTTCATGTGTGAAGATCTATAGTCCTGACTGTTTCTAGGTACTTAACCTTCTCTACTGGACAAACTCTACTTAAGTAAGGAAGAGGTTAACAAGCTTGTTAAAAGGCTAATTATCCTCAGTTAATTATACCTGAAGTAAGTGGCAGTGTTGTCTCCTTTTGGATTGCCAGCAGAGGACAAGGCTTAGCTTAAAAGGGAATAGTAGGAAAGCTGACTGCTGTTTTGTGGTAAGAGTTACTGCCTGAATCCAAGAAAAATTGTTATGCCATCCCTGTAATAAGGTAAGCCGAAGTGAAAGCTGTGGATTTGGCTAGCTGTAATTAGCTGTGGCTTATTTTAAGAGGCATGGAATGGCCTTCAGACAAGAAAGTGCTGTAGGCTTACAAGGATGGACTAGAAGAACTCCTTCAGCAGCTGTACTATAATGAAGCTGACTTTTTCTGCCTTTCTCAGAGGAGAAAATGGCTTTTTTTTTTTTTTTTTTTTTTTTTAAAGGCAAGAGAAGAGAGTGGTATAACAATACTGACTCTCGTGTAGTGTGGTCGGGGGGAGGTTAACGTGGACAGTTTCATGTCTGAAGATTGAAGTTCAAAAAATAAAGTGAGGTGGAAAATAGAGGTGTGTTAAATCACTTTATTTACATGTATATGAAACAGTGGTGTTAAGTTTAAACTAAATTGTCTTGAGTGTCTGTCTCTAGGGTGTACAGAAACCAGAGGAGCATAAATGCTGCCTGTCCTGTGGTGACTACATCAAGGCCCTGAGTGCACAAGGAGGCTGTTAATGGCCCGTATCAGCTTCACCTCTGACCTCCATCCCCACATCCCCTCCCAGGGCCCCAGAAACCCTATTCAAGGTCAACCCTGGACTTCCCAATTCCCAGACC
The DNA here is from genome assembly GCF_964211825.1 of Aythya ferina. Lineage (NCBI taxonomy): Eukaryota > Metazoa > Chordata > Aves > Anseriformes > Anatidae > Aythya > Aythya ferina. The sequence continues at coordinate 8,778,901 of NC_140318.1, forward strand.
AATGTTTTAGACATGTGTTTCTAGTCCTACCTCTTGGCTAGACCTTGGACTTGTGCTGGAGGTAACTGTTCTCTTGGCAAGGCTCCTTGTATGTGTGCCTGTTGTTTGTCTCTAGTCCTGTTTTTGGCAATGTTGCTCGGATGGACTTAGCACCTGTGCTGTAGCCTTCCTTCAGATCTTTCTCTTGGCCTGTTTTCTTTTTTTGTTGCTGATTCTGCTTTGGGCAGTAGCTGACCCTATTGTTTCCTAACAAAGCAGTGGAGATGTGTTCTTTCTAAATGTCTTCAGGGGCTTGACAAAGGTGATCTTTTAATACTTTGAAGTCATGTTGACTTTATAATGTCCTTCATAGCAATGTGCACTTAATGTTGTGGCTATTCCTTGTACAAAACAGCTCTAAGACACTTTGTTTTTTTCTTTTGTGGAGACTAGTGGAAGCTGTTCTTATACATATATGCTGCTCATCTCTGCCTGGATTCCTCTTTTTCGTTCCTTCTGCATTACACGAGACAGCAGGTAGGAATATGCAGCCAGATAATAGTAACTTATTATTGTACTGATCTGTCACATTTGCTGGAAAGTCTTTCCAGCTAGCACTATAAATTGAGCATTTCTGTCTTTTCCTTGCTTTTAGTGGGCTGAGAATAGCACTGAAGGGAGGCAATGCCATATCTAAATTTCTTAGTAGTGTGTAGTGAAAGATAACATATGTAGAAGTATTTTTCTTTTACTACATAAGATTTGATCGTGGCTATGTGACAATTAATGGTGTAAGTTGTTGCATTCTTTCTTCCCCAAAGTGAGTCTCCATATCTTCTCTGTCTCAGCTCATAGTGCAGAATTGAGTTTTCAGTTGAGAATTGATTATGGTTGTGATTCTTATTCCTCTAAGTCTGGGAATATACAGAAGAAATGATGCTTCTCCTTATTCTTGCTTTCTGTACCTGCTGCTTCTCTGAGGTAAAATAGGTTGGGAGATTCAATTACCTGTTAACCTTTCTAGAATTATAAACTTGATGAAATCTTATTCTGATACTTTCCCAGATATTCCAGGGTATTGTTTATAAACAAACAGGGATGGAGGGCGAGGAGTCTCCTAGGTATGAGGAAAAGGAATCCTGTGCTAAATTCAGTAATTTTGGGGTTACTCATAATGCAGTAGTATTGTAGGGCAGAGGAATGTATGTATGTTATATCACAGCAAGGGGTATTTTGAGGAACTAATTTATCATTCTTCCACTCAAAGAAATGCTCCTTTTCTACAAAGGAACAAGAAAATTAAAAATAGATGCTAGCTTTCACTAGGAGAAAAAATCATATTTTCTGGCAGTAGAAGCTTAGACCTTTCAGTCCTGACTGCTTGCCTCTCTATCAAAAGCATGTGAAGAAGCATCTGGAGTCAGAATCTGGTAAAAGTCTGCATGTGTTGTACAAGATATGTGGAGGTATTTATGCCTTTCTCCCAGCCTGTATAGGTGTGCAGTGTAAATGCAGCTGTCCTGTACATAGTCAATAACTTTGCTACAACTGGCTGTGATGAATCCTGTTTTACCAGGTTGGTGGTTCTACTGGTGTTGGCACATGTGAAATAAAGTACAATGTGTTGTGCAGTAGTGCATGAGAATGTGACTCAGTGGGTATTTGTTGTCCTCTAAAGCCATAGCAGTACTAATTTTTATATGCTAATATTGCTAACCATAGCAATACCAATAATGAATTATTTTAAAGAACAACCTTCCCCAGCCTGTTTGGCCATCCTTATGCTGACCTTAAGTCTTAAATACAGTGGATTAATCAGTCCTGCAGGTAAAGAGACCGCTTTTCCTTATGGATGAATTATTTTAACAACCTGCGAATTTACAGTTGGTTTCCAAGTATAATAGTCTGTTAGCTTTCAGCCCTGCCATTTGTTTGGATATGAGCAACTCTAGCTTTATGTTAAAGCTCAGTTAAGCACCTCACCTTCTTTTGGGCATTCTGAAGAGTTTGTGGTGATAGCAGACTATATACTCTCTCTTGTTAGTACATCATTTAATATGTTCAGGTTAGCACACTTGTGCATGTTCTGAGGGAATTATCACCTGAAGTCACCCTTCAAATAACAACTTTTCAGGGAAGTATTGTGCTGTTGGAAATGCTGTAGCAGTAGCAGTGACTGCTTGTAAATCTGGATTTTTTTTTCATTTCCCTGATGGATGGAGTTAATTCTTTGTCAGACATCACTTGAATGTGTAAATGCACTAAAATAAGCTATAAATGGAACACTAATCAAAGGTTGTACAATAGCCTTCTGCAAAAGGCATAATTAATTACTTGTAATGGAGATATGTTGTCTAATCAGGAGGGGAAAACTGAGCCTCGAACCTTAGAAGCAGAAGCTTCCAATCTAATTATTCTGTTTGTATTTAGAGATGGAAGGGGAGTCTAGCACTTATAACCAGTCACGCTTTGAATGTGAAAACATGAGAGTATGGCTGTTTTTTTGCAAATGCAGATTGCCTTTGGAAGGGACTGACTTTTGTTAATGAAAACACAGCTCTAAAGCCCACAAAGGCAGAACATTCCCTCCCTAGGCTGTTTTGTGGTTATTTAACAATTTGTTTTTGTTCATTGAATGTGAGATAACCCAAAAACAAAGCTGAACAGTTAATGTCTATAAGTCACTCTATTGCTTGTAGAACTGGAATTGAATATGACTGCTTGTCAGCATCCTCTGGAAGCTGGTAGCATAGGCCCTTAAGTATTGCAAGCAAAACTCTGAAGAGTCTGCAGAGCAAGCATCTGAGAGCCCTATGTTCCTTTCCATCCCTGCCTAGGGAGTTCTTGCTGTCCTGAGCCCTGGACTGCATTGGTCTGTTGGTGATGTGTACCACAGTGTGTAGTCACAGTGAAATTCAGAGAATGAAAATCAAATGCTGTGTATTGTCTGCCTGGGTTCACTTTTCTAGTCTGTTTATCTGACAGAAGTAGGGAGGATTGTCTGCTTTGCTGTAGATGCAGTGGGGAAACATGCTGAGGATGTGCTTTCCCCAAAGCATAAATATCTCCTTTCTGGATCTTCTACTAGATCTAAACCAGTAGTGCCACAGCAGTTGCCAGTCAGTTTTTCACATTCATGTTGTGATGAGTTTCTAGCTCTGAATGATGTTTGTTTTCATTTGAGGGTGATACTCACTGCAGTGAGGATTACTGCTGTGAGTAATAAGCACTGAAAACAGTAATAGCAATTTCAGGGGAGGGTGGGATCCTCATACTACTTGTATAACACTAAAAGGAAAGACAAAGGACATGTAAAATACTCTGCCTGGTAGCATACTACGTAAGTGTTAAATGACTGTGTGTGCAAGGTGACAGACTGCAGCATCTGTGCTGTAAATGCACTGAAATTAAATGTTCTCTTCCATTATTACAGTAACTCAGACTGCAAAGAGTAAAATGACTCTTCCTAGCTGTGTAGGGTTCTGTAAACAGACATCACCAAAACTTCAATTGTTCGATTACCTTGGGTATTGAACACTAATACAGCACAGGCAAGTAGCAATATGTCTCAGTGTGGACTGGCTTGGGATATTCAGTTTGTATCTTATGCTGTACCTTGCACACAAGCAAAACAGCAACTAAAGTCTGAGACTAGGTTTGCTTATGTTTCTAAGAAGAAATTGGTGTTAGTCATCTAGCTTGGTTTAGACAGCAAAATTGGGGAATGCTTCTTGGTAGCACACTGGTTGTGGCCTTGAGTCCCAGACTCTGTGTGCTGACTTGCATCTGAGAATGTGGCTTCAGGCTCTTGTTGCATCCAGCCGTTATACTTCCATAGCTGTGGTAGTGTCTGCTTCCTCACCAGGTCTTCTATATGCTAGGTCTGGAGTGAGAGTTCCCCAAGCTGAGCAGAGAAGAGGCTGTTGTGACTCAAGATCATGTGGGAGGAGATTAAGTTAGGCAATGGCATGGAATGCATCCTGGATTCCTGCTTGAGAATAATATATGTAAAATCTTGTCGGGGAGGGGGTGGCAGCAGTAGCAAAGGTATTTTAACCTGGCAGCAGTGACAGAAATTACAATTTTGATGCATTCATTTTAAATGAGGTTATTAAACAGAGTGTGATGTACAGCCATGCCGCAGATATAAGAAGCTAGACTGGCTATAATACAATCTTGTATGAAAAGGGTACACAGAGCTCAATTGGAAAATCCTGACTTTTATTACAAACTGGTGGGTGTGTGATGTTTTATAAATTGATGTTTTATAAATCTTTCTAGGAGGAGCACAGTATGTTCTTTTGGGACCTGTATTGCTAACACAGGGAGTTGGAGACCTGTTATTTTGAATTATATTCTTTGGTTTCTTTCATTATGTTGGTGGCAATTTTGGCAAAACAAAGTCTGTATGCAACTGAATTTTCTTAAATATAAACATGAGAAGGTGGAAACAATTGTTTTTCAGGCTGTGGTTTCTTATTCTCATCCAAGTTCAGAGGAAGGCTCTAGGATGCTCAGTGCTGCTGGCTGGAGTGCTGCAGGGTTCAGCCACAGGCTGGATTCCCTGCCTGTAGAAGATGCTGAGGACAGATCTGCTATCATCTCTCCCTGTTGAGAGGTTCCTGCTGCTACAGAGTTAAGGCTACATGTATGCTGCTAGTTGTTCCAGCTGGGAGCATTTGCGTGCACACAAAAGGCAAGGAAAAGCCTAAACCAGTTCTACATTCTCTATTTTGGAGGCTTATTTACTTAACAGCAGTTGGAAGCCTGATATTAGCAGCAAATCCACTCAGCTCTTTAGCGGTGTATTAATAACAAGGTGCTCCTAGTTGAAACTAAAAGCTGGAATGCCAGGAGGCAGCAGGGTGATTATCTCTCAGTCACTGGGCTTGCAAGACTTCTTGCAAGATGCTCGTCTATGTGCGATGGGCTTTCCTGATGTGCCTGCTCAGACAAATGGGAGGAACTTCTCAATTCATAAGTTCAGAGAAATTGCTTAAAGTTCATTCCAGAAAAAGAGTAATGTCTTCTCATTGTTTGTCCTAACTCTAGCCTGACACCTTGTCTTAAATTTTTTCCTCCTCTGCTTTGTCTCCTTTCCCCATGGCACATCTATATCCACCCACGACCATGTGCACAAATGACTGTGTGCAGCTGTGAATTTACCTTCTGGCTGGGATTCACTGGGCTGCCAAGCAGCTTGTGCAAGAAGTGCTGTTTAGCTGGGGCAGCTTGTCAGCAGTCATCAGAAATTCACCTTCGTTGGACCCAATGATCTCTTGTGGTCCCTTCCAACCCCTACAGTTCTTTGATTTGTGTCTCAAAGAGCCATCACTCCACCCAGGATGGCCTGGTGGAAATCCGAAGGATAAATAGAGTAGTTGATATAATTATTTGCAGGTTGCTTATGTTTTCCAGCTGTGTAGTTGGTGAGGGTTTTGTGCGAAATTATGCTTTAGCACAGGCAATAGGGTCACCATGTTGACCCAGAATCAATACAAACTTCCCCCCAAACTCTGCTGATCCTGATATTTCTATAGCTAATTGCAGTAATTACAGTTAAGTTTGAGGTAGCTTAGGTCTGCATCTTTCTTATTCATCCTTAAGTCCAAATAAATTCAGTTTTCTAGTCAAAACACATAGAAAATGCAGCCATTCAGGTGCACTAATAATCTGTGCTTGGAAACTTTGTGGTGACTATTTGGAATTTTTTCCAATACTGCAATCAACATATTTTTCCCACTTGAAGAAACATAGAACAACTACTCAAAATGCATGTGGCTGTTTTTGTTTTGTTATTGTGTTTTGCTTTTTTTGCTAATAGGGTTCTGGCCATCACATCTAGATATCTAAGTCTTCCAGAACTTTGTCTGGCCTTGGAACTGGAGCTCTTGGCCAATTACTAGCAGAAAGAAATGGAAAGTCAAGAGAAAAAAGCACACTTTATTTCAGTATATGTCAAGTTCAAGGGAGCAAGTTTAGAGTTTTCTTTGGCAATTGGCTGCAGGAGGTGGTAGACAGAGTCCTTTTTCTTATTGGCGATGCAAGATAGATTGGGAAGCAAGGTGCACCTTCTGCCTCCTGCGGTCTTCATGTGCGTGGCCTTGCCATATTGGAAGGCTTTCATGGACTGCATAAGAGGTTCATAATTAGGAGAAAAAAGTAATTATTTTTGTGTCATTTCCCAGCCTAATATGAAGAAAAGCAACCTGTATAAACATAAACAAAATCCAGACTATACCCTCTCTGAAGATGTCCCCCTGAGAGGCACTGTTGCCATACAGCACTGATGCTTTGACCTGAAGAAGGGAGGTCCCCTCCTGGTGTCAGTCACCGTTACACTGATGGCCCTGGCCATGGTCTGTCTGAGCAGCGAGCCTTGTGCACAAGCAAGGCTGCTTAATCCATCTTCAGTGCTACCTGCATCTTTTTTCATGGCCTTGCCCCCCCATTCCTAGTGGGTGCAGCATTGGCCACTTCCAGTAGCGCTTCCCACCTGTGCCTGCTGGTACTGGGTGGGCAACTGGTGCGGGGCACACCTGGCTGGCTGCTCGCACGGGGCTGTGCCAAGGCTAGCTGTGATAGATGAACAGGGGTTGCTTGTGTTGTGCTGGGGTTTGGGAGGTGGCTGTAATAAAGGCCATGGCAGTGTCCTGACCTTATAAGTGAAGAAGGCTAGAAGGATGTTTCGAATTATGAGTGTGCTGAGGTTCAGGGAGGCTGAATAATCTGCTCTAAGCTATCTGCCTGGCTGTTAGATTTATGGGGTTGCTATATAGCCTCCTTCCTATGCTGTTGTGCACAACTTCAGAGGCAAAGAATGGCTAGGATCAAGGCTTCAGTCAGCTTCATAAAAACTGATTTTGCTCTAAGTCTTTTCATTTTTGGTGGCAAAGCAGCCATTCTTCATGTGCTGTGAGGATTCATATGTTACTTTGCACCCCTTAAGGAATAGCTGATAGAAATCTTGTCATAATTTGTTCTGGACTATAAGGCACAGTTCCCATTTGGTTATTTTTTGTCTCCCTAAACTCTGCCTCCAATGCTCAATATCTGTTGTTAGACCAGAATCAGGTAGAGTTCAGAAGTCAATAACATCTGTGTGAGTGTGTTGCCATGCAAGGTTAAAAGTACATAAATGAATTGACTGCCATGTAGGAGGCTTTTGCTGAAGTGAGAGCTGTTTTGTTTCACACTGCTGCTGTAGAGTATCCTACTGTCAGGTCAGCTCTTGCTGGAGCATTGACAGGCTTTGTGTTCTCCCTCTGTGCTGAGAAAGGTTATCTGGATCTCAGTTGGAGCTGCGAGTATCTGGTGAGTTTGTGTAACGGGTAAATACAGATTTAGAAGGATGAGTGTTAGAATATGCCACCCGGTGAAGGAGAGGGCTGCTCTCCATTGTTGACCTGTGGTCTTGGCAAGCACAACTTTGTGAATTCAGATTTCACTGGAAAGGCTGATGCTGCTTCTGTCTCTTATTTCTGACTTTTATAGAAATTTAGTCACTTCAGGTCAGTGTTCATATCACCTTATGCTTTATAACTGTGATGCACACCTAGATATATGCAGAATATTTCTGCAACATCACAGCCATCTGGGCATCCCCTTGCCTTGGTTTTTAAGCCAACAATATTCATATGTGCAGTTTTGGCTTTTGAAGAGGATTCTAGTGCAGGAATGAAGTACACTATCTCATGCTGAGTCTCCAGTTTTTCCTGGCATGGATGAGGTAATTTCCATCTGGTATGATGCTTGCACTGGTCTGCAATTGTGCTTACAGTTGCTTCTATCCCTTGCCTTTCAGATGCACTGGTGGTGTGAAGAGCAAGGACATCTGCTGCTCAGAGTACTCCTTGCTGGACTCCCTCCACACCTGGCAAGTAATCAAGGGTTGTTGAGGGAGAGAGTCAGAACTATAAACTATGGATCAGTGAGTGTTGAAAGGCTTTTGTGGTGTGTTTTTGTTTGTTTGTTTTTCCACATATTTGGCCTGGCAGGATTTTCAGATGGACAGTAGTCACAAATGATGTCAGTTTCTGAATATGGCAAGGATCTTACTTCTGAAAGGCATCTTCCTCTGGTTATCTCTGCTTACCTGGTGCTTTCTTTCCTTTCAGAGATGGAGGAACTGCCCTTTAGTGAAGTATGCACTAGGCTCTTATTTTTAGCAGTAGATAGAGCCCCCAAGGCTCTCCAGGCTTCCTGTAATAAACATTTCCAAGTTTGTAAAACAAAATTCACAATGAACTGGATTGAATTGGATTGCCTTCCATGAGCTTGAAGTCTACCACTGATTCAATGCTGAGGCTTTGAGAGCTGTTTGATAGGCCTCTGAGTGATAGTTCCTAGCTCAGCTGTAACATTTCAGCCTAATGGTAAGCAAAAATGAGGATGAAGGGGAAAAACAGAGAAAGGATGTCCTCTGTAGATCTGGAATCAAAAGCTGAAGCAACAAATGTTGCATGTGACCCTGAAGACACCTTAGAATCTGATGAAGTCTGGGTTGCAAGTTGTCATGATTGTTATAGCAGTCCAATTAGGATCTCAAGTTATTTTGGTAGTGTGCCTGAAACTGGAGGTTCTTTTTATTGATGTCCTAGTGGAAAAAGTTAAATGACAGAAGTATTGTGAAATTAGCTTCTTGCTGCATGATGGAGACTTGTAGCTACTGGAATGGGCTATGGCAGTATCAACTCACTGGTGTGTTCAGTGCTTTTTCATTTGTTTAGATTTTTTTTTTTTTTTTTTGCACTTTAATATTAATCTGTAGAACTAAGCTTGAAAAACCTCTTTGAACAGAGACTTGATTTGAGAGAAATGGGACGGCACCTTTTCTCATGCAGCCTGGCTTTCTGTTTTGTTGCATCAGCCTTAGAGCAGTACGGTTCAAGTGAGCACCAAGGAAAAATGGGCTTTTGGTGGCTCCACACATCTCATTCCAGCCTGACAGAAATACATGGAGGGAATGTATCTGCACTTCAGTGACAAGGGAACTGGCTTGAGGTTTTTAGGTGAAAGCTTAAGTAAGGCATTTTATACAAATTAATGTAGTCAGCCATAATAACAACAAATTTATGATCCTACAAGTAGTGGAATAATGACCAATGGTTTAAATACGTTAAACCAAGGGAAAGCACAGCTCTGTTCTAGGACACCAGACTCCGTGTTTTCTTACTGTTTTTTTCACACCCATGTTTCCTTAGGAGGTAATGCAAACATGACTTGATCAATGCTTAATTTATTGCCCTAGAAATAGCACTGGGGATCTGGCACTGAATCAAATGTGTGTGGAGAGACAGTGTTTTTATGCTTAACATGAGTGGAAATGATACTTTTAATATATGTATGAAAGAACAGGGACAGGAGGGCTGGAGTTTCCATTAACCACGTTGACGATATTTTTAAGAAGCTGTCTGGAAGATCCATTAGCTGCTGTACAGCTTTCAGGAATTCTTAGGACTGTTAAAACATCCCAGTGCTGTGACCCCGGGGCATGCAACATAAGGAAGTGGAGTTCCTTTGCTGTAGCAAATAATTCATTCCCGTCTTCCTGCTGAGGGGGAAGAGGGAATAGCTGTAGTGAAAGATTGTCAAGAAATCTGTGTTCCTCACACTACTGAATTTAATCAAGGATGTTGGTGGCAGTGTGGAAATAAGGTCGGGTGAGAGCTGATAATATTCTTAGGATGTGACTGAAGTCCTTCTGCTTCCAAAGGATGCAGCCACTGGTGACTAAGTCAAATGTGAGTAGGACACCTGTAACTATAATTGCCTAGATGAACCGATTAAAAAGTTCCCATGTTGCTCAAGCTTCTGAAGAATCCTTCCCAAATTCTTTATGGGTAAGTTTTTTTTTTTTTTTTTTTTTTTTAGGAATGAAACCACCTGTCACTACAGAAGGGTTTCAGCAGCAGCATCTGAATCTGAGCACAACTGGCATATTTCAGGTTATGCCAGGCTGGAAGTAGGGAGTTTAATTGCATCCCTCCTGTCAAAATCTGGAGCTACTCACTAGGAAGTGATGCAATGCAAATGTCTGATGGTTAAAGGGAGCCAAGCCAGTAAATCAGTTTGGGATCTGGCCCTCAGATACTCTAAGTGAATAGTTGCATCAAAGGAATACGTTTTCATGGAAGCTAGTCGTAGGAACACTTAGTGATGCAAACTATGACACTAAAAACAGGCATGTGTCCAAGATGAAGCTCTGAATTTGAGCTGTCTGCAGTTCTAAGTATTAATGAAGAGCTTGATTCTGATCCGAGGAATACTTCTACAGCCAGTCTCTCTACCTCCAATTTTGATCAAGATTTAGTTGCTAATTACTTTGTATTTATGAAGCCTTTTGCGTAGAACTTCTATCACCAGTTCTCAGCCAATTGCATGAAGAATGAAGAGCCTGATTCCAGCTCTCAAGTAGGAGTCTCCTGTGTGTGGTAGGTACTCAACAGGTCCAGCTGGGTTGGAAGAGAACACAAACCAGGAAGAGTAAGGATGCAGTCCAATGGCCGGGTAGCAATCCATAGCTTGCCTGCTAGGATTAAGCTTCTTGTCTGTGTTCCTCAGCTCTCCAGTTGGTAACTTCCACGTGTATTTGTTACCTGGTGAAACAACTGGAAAAGATTTTCAGATTCCCAAATTCCATTGCATTTCCTGATTGACTAAATGGGGAGCTATTAGCAGCAAAGAGACGCAGGTGTGTTTTGGTGGGATCTGTAAACAGATGCTTAAGATGGGGTGTGGTTTTAATTGCAAGTCCCACTATTCTGGGAAATGCTTGGCAGCATGTGTTTGAAGTACATATTTGTGCTGAAAACAAGGAAAAGAGGAGTGAATTGATACAAGCTGAAGCTAAAAAAGTTGCTTGTTTTTTTTCCCCTCTTTGACTTGAAAACACAATGTAGTTCTAGAGTAAACTGCCTTTGCTGAAGTCTGTAGCAAAAATAAGCAAAAAGTTTATTGGAAAATTTCGATGCCAAGGGAAACAATGGTACGATTCAGCTCTCCTGAACTAGTGATGAGCAGACTGTCTAGGCTACTGATGTACAGACTGAAGAGACAGACTTGGCACTATAGGATTAGTTTATCACTTGTCAGTGTACGTCACTGCTGGTGTGACCCAACTGCCCCATGCTAATTCACACTTTCTTGATGTATCCTTAATGAAAATTCAGTGTCTGTATCTTCAAGCAAAATGAACTGCACTGCAAAACTGTCTGTCTAACAGATACAGCTCAAAGGTCTTGTGATAACATACACTAAATTGTGTGGCTGTTACAGGGAGTATATAGCTGAAGTCCTTTCAGACAGTTCTTACTAAAGTTTGGGTTTGAGAAAGGCATGTGTGGTTTGTAATCAGGGAGAAGAGATGCACTGAAATGAACAAGGCTTCTCTTAAGTCTTTAGCATATTTTCTTGGTGATATATTGATTCAAAAAAGGGGAAGGGGGGGAAAAAGTATTTTCTTTCTCACTTCCACTGGCTATAAGAAGGATTCTTGTTCTTAGTTATCCTGCTCTTCCCTGGGCTCTGTCATCTCTTTGGAATAGTGGGTGCTATGCGAAGAATCTGTTACCTTCCAGTTCTGAGATCTCTGTCCTGAGATCTTGTGCCAGTTGTCTGACTTTCGTGTCACCTTTATGTTTACTTAAATCTGGTTTGTTTGACTTAGGGAAGGGTCCCTTATTTCTATAAAGGAGCTGTTCAAAAAACTTTGCGGTCAAAACTTGGCATTCTTCCATATGGGCATATGGGGTGTGTTTTATGTCGGTTAAATGATGCGGATGGTGATGTCTGGGCAGAGAAGCAACAGGTAGCTGTCCTTAGAGCAAGTGGAACACCTCTAGGCTATGAAAGGCACAGCACCAAATCTGAGGAGCTACATCTTTTGTTCCAACTGAAGGCTGTGAAGGGCTGTAACAGCTGCCTCTTATCTCACAATCAAACATTTTGAAACAATTGAGGGAAAGTATTTATGCTACTGGACAGTTTGTTTAGTTGATGATCCTTTTTCTGGTTCATATTTTTTTCCAAAGAACTGAAAATGAGTGACGTATGTGGCTTAGTATAAATAAGAAATACATGACGTCTCTTGTCAGTTAGAATTAGTAATGCTTCATACTGCTCTTGAGTGATTTAATGAAATCCTCATGTGTGTGCATCAACAGAAAGTAAACATTGATTAAAAGGAAAAACAAGAAGCTGCTTCATCTTGCTCAGTTTAGCTTTAGATAGAAAACAACATCAAGAAAAGACCGATCTGGAGGGGTGGACTAGGGTGGGAACATGCTTCACTGGTTTCTAAGAAGCTGTAAAAGTGAGGTGAAAAACAGCTACAGAAAAAATATTGTTTACAAACATGAATCCACTTCTAGACAGCCTGTGTCACAGAGCAGAAGTCACAAGAATTCAGCGCTACGCTGAAATGGGGAGATTCAGTAGCGGTATTAGATATGGGAAGGATACACCAGTGCAGCTGGACTGCAATGCAACAAACAACATCAAATTTGGATATTCCTGGACGCAAAACCAGTTGGAATTTGGGGGAGATACTACATGGGTTTACACCTTTTCTTTTTTTTTTTTTTTTTTTTTTTTTGGGTGCTTGTGGCCTTGTTGACTGTGGTGGAATTTCTTTAGTTAACTTCTCCTTTCTGTCTGAATGTTCTTTTTGTAACGCTTCATGCCCCTGCTTCTTCTGCTGATTTGGTATTTCACCAGGTCCTTCTCACCAGTCATCTCCTGCAAGCTCTTTCCATTGAAAAATGCTTCTCTTCTGAATTGGTACAGGTATTGAATTTAGGAAACCCTCACCAAATCAATCCTGTTTGCTCACTCAGCAGTGAACCTAAAGAAGGTGTAGCTTCCAGAGGCTTGCAGTGTGGGCTGACTGAAGATCTAACATGTAAAGCAAGTAATTTCTACAAAACTAAGACATTGTGTCAGGGGAAAAAAAAAAGCTTTCCTAAGGCCAAACTGCAGGTACTCTGAAAGCCTAATCCAAAAGAAAATCCCTATGGCTCTGCTGATTCCATATGTCCAAGTGCCTGTCTCATTCTGGAATAAGGTGCTTTGGTCCTAAACAGTCCTGGGCAACTTTGACCTTCATGGTCTGTCTGCACCTAGCTTGGGGTATGTAAAAGGTTGACAGCTGGTTTTACTTTTGCCTGGCCAGCCCCCTCAGTTCAGTTTATTTTTTAATTCCAGAGCCCTTAAATGGGGTGCTGGCATAACAGTCCCTGAATATCTTTGTAGGACATTGCTTTCTAATGAACAGTTTACAACCTGGTGTTGTTTTCTCCCTAGCTGGATGGACCTTTGTTCTGAAGCAGTGTGGCATTTCTTCTTTGGCAAGTTGTTTTGACCAAAATGAACAAAAGCATTGAAGGCTTCTTGAAGGTTTTTGGCACATAGGAGTACCTTTGGAGTTTAAGAAGGGGAGCCAGACAGTGGGTAACTTCTCTGGAGAAAGCATTGACTTTCTGAAGTTGCTCTAGTGATTACCTGATCTCAGGTAGTCCTTCTAAGCTCTGCTCTGATTTCACTCATCATTGTGCTACTCCCTGATATTTTGGATGTCATGGAAGATGTACCTAGGTCCCAGTTACTAGTAAAGAAATACAGTTCTTATAAAATAGAAGTGTTTCAGGGAAGGGTAGATCTTGATAGCAGAAGACAGAAGGGGTAAAAAAATAAAATAAAAATTAAGAACAGATGGAAAATAAAGTGAAAGCAGGGAGGTTAAAATCAGCTCCCATTATTTTTTGTGAGTGTTCCAAGAACCAGGATAACTTAGAACAAGTAATGGATTTTTATTGAAGTTTTAGCACATTGGCTCTTGAAAAGCTTCATCTAGTTCTATTTTAATTAAAGTTTGGAGGCAAATACAAAATCTCTAGACACAAAAACATTAAATGAATCTTGTGTAATCCTTAGGAGTAGGTATAGCAGAACTTTTTCTCTGGCATCTTCTTAACATTTAATTCTTTCAGCTTTGAGGAGATGCCTTGTTATAACAAACTTGATGTTTCTTCTCTTTTGGAAGTTCCTTCAGGTTGTAAATTAAGTGTGCTTTATTTAAGGCTCAAATGGTATTCTGGATTAAAGCAGTTTTAATCTGTCAGGGATGTTTTTGCTTTGCCAGACCTCTTTATTACTAGTAGTTCTCTTGCTTGGAAATTTTAAAAATTGTCTCTTTAAATATACAAGCTAGTTTCAATGTCTAAACTCTGCAGTCAGTGATGCAATTCTTGCTCAGACACTTAATACTTGAGACCTACTATGCATTTGTATTTTTCTGTAGAAATAAGACTTGGAAAAGTTCCTACAATACTGATAAAAATAAATAGATAATATTAAAACTTATTGCCAGATTTTCTTTTACACTTACTGGGTGTGGTTGTTTCAAGTATTGCTGTAGTTTGAGAGCAGGATGGGCAGAAAGGACACTTTGGGCTGAAGAATGATTTCAGCACTGCTCAGACAGTTTGCGTATGGTTTTGTGCGGGTCTGTATTGCTTAATAAAGGCTTCCAATCCTGTTCATGCACCAAAGCACTCTGTAGTATTCAAATAACTACAAAACCTAAGGAAGAATAGGCAGAACTTCGCTTTGGTATCAGCCCTCTGGGGCTTGCAGAGGGCCTTTGAGCTGCTGCCTGTACTGCTCAAGGGGATGCGGGCAGCAGGATGTTTCCTCTGTGTTTCCCCTGCACTGCAGGGACTGTTTGTGGGGAATTTTAGTTACAATACTTAAATACCTGTAATGAAGTGGGCTTTTGTGGAGTTTGAAGACTACAGAGACTAAGGATAAGAATGAAGAGGGTGAAGGTCAGGCTTTTGTCTTACAAAGAAATTAAATGCACAAATGTTCCCAGTGCTTTGGTTCCCTTGGCTGGTAGGAGGCAGAGCCTAGCTAGGAGACGTTCCTCAGGCTGTTGCTTCTGTTGGGCACCTGACTGGTACTTAGGGGTCAAGAGGTCTTGCTGAAAGCAGTGGTATTTTCTGCCACAGGCACACACTTACTGCTTTTCCTTGGCACCCCAAAACTGCTGCAGCTGTGCTGCTGCAGCTGGGTTTGGGGGCCGCGGGTGTGCAGAGAAGAGCAGTGGTGCAGGAGAGCTGTGCAGTGTGGTTTGGCAGGCAGATGGACCTTGAGTGATGTATGCCTCAGGATTAATGCTTCTCACTGGTCAGTGTGACTAACACAGCTGTGAAGACCTCAAATCTTTCACTTTTTTATAAACTTGTTTTTATTCGTGATCTGGCTGTTGCTCCAAAACAGAGCCCAGAGCTTCAAAGTGGTGCTGAGGGGTAGGCAAGGCAGGGTGGGACCTAGCTGTAGTTACAGCTCGGTAGTTGTTCTTCTCCCCACCTTCTTAAGATCCTACTTTCTTGTAGGATCTGTGTCTGAGTGCTGAAGGCACAGAGCACTTCTTTCCTCCCTCCCCCCCAGATATCCCAGGATCCTTTCCTGGCCATGCTGCCCTAGCTTTTAAATGTTTTGTCTTTCTCTCCCTTCTTTCAGAGCATCTTTAAAATAGCTCTGCCTTCTTCCATGCGTTTGAGAAACTGGCTGCCTACATCACAGCTAAATCAGAAACATAGCTGATCATTTGGACAGATACAAGCTGTGTGGGCTTCTTGCCAGCATTATATTTGCTTTTGTCTTCATAAAAAGTAGTCCTGAGAGATGCAGGCTTGCAAACAGTGAGAATCCAGCAAAGGCATGTGCTTTCATATAGTTTTTTTAGAATATTTATTTTTCCAGTCAGCCAGCTTCATGAGTTATTTCAGGCCATGGTATGTTGCTTGCTTGTTGATCAGATGCACAGTGTGATAATGACTTGGGGATTTAAAAAAAAAAAAAAAGAAAAGAAAAAAAGAAGAGAAATGGCTTACTGTTGGCCCCTGCAGATCGTTTGCAATTGGAAGTGATTAAAGTTGTGTGGTGTGCACCCTGCGCGATCCTTGCCTGGGTGTGTGTTGGTGATGTGGTGGATGAGTGTCCATGCTGGGAGCAGCCTGTGTGGATTGCTTCAGTACTTGATGTGGCAAAGGTGAGGCTGCTGTTAGGAAAAGTGGCTTGGTGCCTTACTGACTGGAGTCTTTATCTTTTTTCATACTGTTTAGGAAAATGAAGAGGGCGAAATATTTTGGAGTTGCTGTAGGAACAAATTACTCAGCCATGTCTTCAAAGCAGTCTTAAATGCGTCAATATAATGTCACATTAGAAAAAGTGTGAGACTTCAGTGACTTGAATTTGAGTCCCTACTTCATGTGAATTTCCTGTGGGTCTGTGGGTATGCAGCAGCTTTCTGCTGGTAACACTGGTAAGAGCACTCAATAGTTGCAATATATTGAGTGCTGTAGTGTTTAAGCCCTATATTAATAGGGTCTAGGTAAGTGATTAGCACTAATTGAATTGTGGGCAATCCCACGTGTGAGGTCAAGCTTGGTTCAAGTCCAGCAGTGAGAAGGCCAAGTTTGATGTGTGAAATGTGACTTGCTGGAGCAGGGGAGTTCTGGACGACCTGGTTAATGGCCTTGGCTATTAGGTCGTTAAACACGGGGCCTAGTGCTGTAGTTCTCAGGCCTCTCACAAGGAAAGGAAGGTAAGGTGAAGTAGCACATAATGGAAATTGAGGTAGCAAGAAGCTTTTCAGTAAAGTAAGGTAACTAGATTTGGAGGAAGATGCTGGGAGTAGGAAAGAAAAAAGAGATGTATCTGCCAGCAGCCCATTTAGCCCTCTCTTGGAGAAGACTAGGCAGTGAAGTTCATCCTACATATGAGAAGTTGGCTGGTGTGTGCCAAAGCCCTGTGGAAGCAGCCTTACCACCACCTCTTTTCTCAGAGGCTTATCACCCCTGCCATTCTTGAAAACAGTTTCTACAAGGACAATTTGGGAATTTCTGAGTGCAATTAATCCTTACACTTGTGTATTCTGCTTTCCTTTACCTTACAAGGCAAACAGGCCTGAGCAGTAGTAGGAGGGAATATCTTCGTGGGCAAACAGGCTCTAAAACTGCCATTTACCTGGGAGATGACAGGCAGGCCCAAATATCCAAGAAGGCTGAGGTTAGAGTTACGTCCTCAGCAGACACAGGAGTTGTTTGACATCTGCTTTTCTGCAATCCTTCATTCTTCCCGCAGCAGCCTTACTTCTCTCAGGATAATAGATTGCTCCTACTTTTAACCATCTCAACTAGGTGCCTTGCCTGTTCTGCCTGATATGTAAGGACTCACTGCTTTCTCAGCCGGTGCCTGAGGCTTAATTTGCCACCTCAGGGTTAGTGCTGCACTACTGCTGTTGTACATCTCCAGCATCGGAGCTGGTCTGGATGCCTCGGAGCACGGGCAGGGCTGGCAGGAAAGTGGCTGGCTGAGGATGAAAACAGCCGGGCTGGCCAACAGCCACCAGGATATGAGGTAAATCTATTTAAAACATTGCTGGAGCTCCCTTCCTTTAACTGGATTCGAGTATTTATAGGTGGTTAATACACTGAGATAGAACAAGATAAGTATTTGTCTTTATATGAGGTCGGTGGCAGAACAGGATAGCCTAGATCTCTTCCCTCTGTTTCTACTTTTTTTTCCCATCAATACTAAACTGTTGTTGACCCTGCTGCTTCCCAGCTAATCTGCCCATCTGACCTAATGGAAAAATGGGTAAAGAGTTGTAGGATGGAACGCAAGCTAATAAGCTTGGTATGGCCTGCTGCCTTGTGCTCTTCCACTCTGAACCTCACTTACAAATTGCTGCCCCTTTTTGGTGGGAAGCTGAAGGCCCAGTGAAAGTATTTCCCCAGATGCATGTTTTTCTGAAATTGTTCCAAAGTCTTACTCTTGTTTTTGAAGGCAACAATCTGCTTGAAGTACTCCAGCGTTAATCTTCTTGTGAAGCTGCAGCACGGTTTTGAAGCTGTTCTGCATTACATTCCCACTTACTTCCCTGTCCTAACAATACAGCCAGGTAACACGTCTCTGGTGCCAGCGCTCCCAGCTATAATTTATCTGAACTTCTACCCTTCCCTTCTTCACTTCCTCCTTTTTAAAACCAATAATATTTGAATGGTAATTCCAGCCTCAAGGCATGTGTAAATTCATTAAAGAACTTGCCTTTTGAAGTGGAATTAGTACTTTGTTAAAGCTGTTTGTATGTTCTGGGTCATGAACCACCTAATCAGAGACCTGGGTGCATCTGGACTGTGCTAATTAATGCTGCAGCCCTGGAGCACAGAAGCAGAGGCAGCAGCTCAGTGCACAATTGAGCTCCTGAGACCAGTTGCAGAACAACCTCTAGCTTCTGTGCTGGGTGCTGATTGTCCTCAGACAAGCTCATGGTGCAGGGACACTTGTCTGCTTGTGTGGTAATTTCCTGTATCACAATGTCATCGCTAGGCTGATAAGCCTCCTAGAATCTTTTTTTCTCATAACAGATGAGTTTAATATCGTCTCTTTTCTTGCCAGAAGTCTGTTTTAAGAAGTCCCTGGCCATCTAGGGGTGTGGACTGTGCATCTTCGAGCCCTATAGATCGTGGCCAGTTCCTTCAGATGTTGTATCACTGGCTCCTGATTGCATTTTGTTAGTGACTATAGCACAGGATTTCTGTTTCTAATTCTCGGCCTAAGCTCCTTTCTAATGCAAGTTGTCAACAAGACACCAGCAGCTGATGCTCAGGTCCTGAACATTCAAAAGCATCTGATTTATGAGAACTGCAAAATTTCTGGAGAAAAGAGATCCATCAAGAGGAGGGAGGTGTCTTTTAGGAGTGTTGCTCAGATATGAAAGCAGTGATTGAGCTGGGTACCTGGACAAATTGGATTTCCTGGCCCTGGATGCTTTGGTGAGGTGTTTATTAGAGTTGTACAAATCACTTAGCTTTTTTTTTTATGGCTCACTCCTAAAGTAAAATAAATGCTTTGGGATGAAAGTGTTCTTGATAAACATCTCAGGCTTTTAAGAAATACTTCTGGGATTATTTGCCCTTTAAATTTTTAGGCAACCTGACTTCAATGTTCTGCCTTGTTTGCTTTCAGCTCTTAAAAAAACAGAGTACAAGAGATTGACTTGTTGAAGGAAAAACAAAATTGTCACACAGGTACTAACACAACTTGGCATCAATCTACAAGCGGTTCTGGTTGGCCTGGACTGCTTTTCTTTCTATGGAAAAAAAGTAATCCAGATCAAGTTATCACCAGCAAAATCTGCTATTCAAAACAGAGGCATCCTAGTCCCTATATGGTGTGAGTCTTGGCAGTAGCTTGCTTTGATCAAATACAAATCAACCGGGAGTTTTTTCCCCTTTCTCAGCATCTCTTTTGGCAGAGCCTCCATCTGTGGTTAGTATTGGAGAGCTTGGTGGCTGTTCCAAGCTGAAAAGAATGCCCATCGTGGGATTTGGTGAATAGCTCTATTCATAAGTCATCTCGCCCTCCCCCCTTCCTCCCTCCAGCAATGCACTTGAAGGCTCCAGGATACTTGTGCAACCTTGGGTCTAGTGCGCGGGGCGGCGTGGAGAAGAGCACGGTACAGCCCGTCCTGAGGAACGGCAGCAGCACGTAGCTGCTGCCTCTGAAGCAGAGCAGAAAAGGAGTTCATACATTTTTCCTTCTTGAACATAACCCTGCTAGTCACCTTGTCCAGGGTCCAATTCCTTCCATTTATGCGGTCTGGCTCAGTTTTCTTCCCTAGTGGACTCCTTGTGTGTGGAGGGAGAAGTGGCACCGCTGCCTTTGGATGCAGAGCCAGTAATGTGGGTAGCCGAGGGAAGTGCCTGCTGTGTGCTTCTTATTACCTTGCCTGGCACCACAAGGGCAGACAGCTCTGGGCTTGGGAAAGGACTTCTCTAAGGATTTTGATTTTGAAAAAAGCTTCTCTTTCAACTGCCATGAAACTCGACTGTTGAAAAACTTGACAAACGAGTGAGCTACTCTGCTCTTTCTTGTTTATTTTATTAGCAGAGAAGAAAATGTGGGAAGTAGGAATGAAAGCAAACAAGGTGGGAGGGAGAAGATATGAGTTAAAAAATAAAAATTTAAGAGGTAAAAATGGAAGTGAAACTTCCTGAAATTAACTTATAGGATTTTGTAAATAAACGTCAGTCCTGAAGAGAATGGTTTTCATGACATCTATACAAACTTTTTTTTTTCACTGATGGAACAGTTCTGTATGATCACAATGGAGGTCTTGTCCAGTCAGGCACTTCTCTCCCTGCTCATACTGCTCTCCTGTGCCCTCATCCTGATCCAGAAACCTACATTAACTTATATCAGGAAGTAGTTTGGCTGTCATACGGCTACAACCAGTCTTTTAGTTCATTCCGCTTCAGCAGCATACCATTTTTGCTTTTCAAGAAATTCTGGGCACTCGAGTATCCTCTCCATTTGTGAGTCTGAATTGTGCCAATAACTTATGGATGGGCTCCTATTGCTTGCATCAGTTGGCTGGTGGTGAGCAACTGCATTCTGCATCACTTTTTTTTTTTAAATATTCTTTTTTTTTCCCTTCCACATTAAACTGTCTCTTAGTTAGAAGGGCAAGAACTCCTTGGCTTTCTCGATTGTCCCCTTGATCCCACTGGGGGGCAAGAAGAGTGAGAAGGCAGCTGTGGTGCTGAGCTGCCCTCTGGTTTAAACCAAGCACGTGGCATGTTGGAGGCAGTGGTTCCTTAGAGATGGGGTCACACTCAGCACTTTTTAGGTAAGGACTGTTGTATGCCTAGTAGTAGATAGCCTTTGTCTTGAAGAATTTCAGAATGTGAAGGATCAATACAAAACATCTGCTTGGCCAGATGCATTGCAGTTCTCTTTATTTAAGGTTATGGCACTTAATCCTCAAAGTAGCAGGCTGAAGGTGAAGAACACATCAGAACTGATTTTTCTGATAACTGAAGATGAGGCCTGCACTTGCTGGGTATAACCTTCCTGTCCCATTAATGCTGCTTCTCCTGTGGAAGTATATACCTACAGTCCTTATGTCAGATCAGGGCATTACATAGTCTGGCATGAACTGAAGCTGTGAGGATCTTTGGTGTGAAAAATTGGCAATAGAAATGTTGAGAAGCTTTCAGGATGTCATACTGAAGGTGTCTGTTACATTATACTGAAACAAAACAAAATCAGCATTGGATGTACCACAGTTACAGTTCTCCTTTTCCTTCCGGAATAACAAGTATCCAGTAACAAGCTTTTTTTTTTTTTTTTTTTTTTTTCATGTTTAACTGAATGAGCTTCTCTGATGTTTTCTTAGGGTTATATATGCTGTCAGATACAGTTTCAGTCAGATGACAGCATGTTTGCTGGAAAATGTGAGCTGAAGAGTTGATGGGTGACTAGAGACTGTTTTGTTTTATGTGGAATTCTGATTTCACAGCTAGAGAAGTAGTCATGGCACTTAAAGTACCACCTTCTCCTACATGGCCCACTATTTAATTCTGCAGGAACATGCTGAGACCGGGTAGGTAAGATGATGGGATTTACCATTTCATGAGTAAAGCTTATCAAGTGAGATGGAGACTACAGACAGAAAACATTTTTTCTTTTTCTGTGCCTGGCTCAGAGATTTATTTCTTTGGCAGTCTGGAAAAATGTCTGTCCCTCCCATCTCTCTAGCCAGTCACACAATAAACTACTCCTAAACATTTGGCTGCCCTAGGCAACTTGCTCTGTCTGCAGAATAGAGCTAACTCGGTTGCTGAGGCAGTTCAAAGTCCAGTGCTTTGTACTGTATGACTGCTGTATGTTTGCAGAGTCTCTCTTCAATTAGGAATTAACCTGATTTTACCTGGCCTATAAGGGATGCATTCTCCCTATTTCCTTCAGTCCTCTGGGAGGAGGCATTCTGTTGGTGGAAATGAAGTCATCTTGACTTGATACTTCTCGTTCCCTCAAAAGTGAAGGGGAAAAGATGACAGACACGATGAGAAGCACTTCCTCAGTGACTTGCTTTTCAATAGTGTCACTTCTGCAGCCTGTGAAACCAGACATACCTGTGTGCAGCCAAAAGCTGTTGATTGCTGGAAGCTCTACGGTGTTGGACCTGGCCTCAGCAGGCTGCCCAGAAGCAGCAGTCTGGGTGCTCCTTGCTGTTTGCTGGCAGTGGGGGGAGATCTTGCTGGAGCTCCAAGAGTGGAAGAAACAGCTGTGTTCCCATTACCCCTCCTGCCTGCCAGTCCTGCTAGGGAAGCTGTTGTGATTCGCCTGGCAATCCCTCTATTACCAGAAGTCTCTGTATTTTCAGGAGGCATTCAGATTGTTTCTTTCCATAGCATCATCTAGGACAATAGTTATGAAGCAAGGCATGTCATTGTGGTTTGAGAGATCTGGCTTATTAGACCTGCATCTAAGCCAAGGCTTTCTAAATGCCTGTGAGATTTTTGTATTAGAACACCTCTTAGTAGGGGTTAGGGTTGGACGGTGCTGCAATAAATCAGGACCTGAAGAAATCATTGAACTGACTCTTCAAAAAAGAATTGTTTGTGCATTTAAGGCCAAGGTTTTTCAAGGTGACAAGAGTAATGACAAAAATTGTCATGCTGTGTAATGGTCAAGTGGGAGTTGGGGTGAATTGTTATCTAGGAGACAACCAATAAACATCTGTTCTTATTTTTCCAGAGTGTTTCTTGTCACATTTGGCACATGGCATGTAGCTTTTACTACACAAAATACTTAAGCAGTAAACCTCTATAAGGAGAGATTCATAAACTGTTTAGCTATTGTTTACCGAGCTATGCCCCTTGTCCTGATGGATTGCTGTCCAAGATGCATGGGGCTGTCTGAGCCTTAAGCTCAGTGTTGCAAAATGCTGCTGAACACTCGTGCCACTGCCAACTAACAGGCTTTCCTGGGGGTCAGGATCTGTGCTGAACACCCAAAGTCACAGGAGGACAATCTCCCACATCACCTTGAGGCATCATTTTTGACTATGTGGGTTGGGTGCTGGTTGTTTCTTTGTTTGGGAACCCATAACCTAATTCTCTGAGCAGGTACAGTGGGGTCTCAGTCACGTTGCAGGGTCATCCCCTCTGTTAATTCCTATCTCATTTCTTTGGAGAACAGAAGATGGCTGTTCCTGCTGATTAGAGTTTACTGGCCACTAGACAGCTGGATGTGTAACACAGTAATCCTACAATGGCAGGAGAGCCTGGAAGTTACACAGCCCTAATGCTGTAGAAATAGGAAATTTGGGATGGCTGAAGTCAATTTGGGTTGGAGGCTAACAGGTCTGTGGGCGAGCTGTAAGGCAAGGCTTGGGGAGCAGGAGCTGTGCCCAAGGCTTGGATGAGCTCACGTGCCAAAGCTGGCAGAAGCAGTTGGGTACTGTTGAAAGAAATGTTGTCCTTGGTAACAAAGTGGGAGCTTCAGAAGTTGAAAGTCACTAAGGAACTAAGAAACGCTGGCTCCAGTGGGGCAGGGAGTATGTGAGGGTGTCTTTGTTCACTTCCAATTTGTTTTCGCTTGGGCTACTGTTTCCTCAATGCTGTCCTTGAACTCTTGGCTGTTATCCAAGGAGGAAAGCTGAAAGTGGTGGGGGAGAGCCCTTCCAAAACTCATTGAAACAAAACTCCTGGTAACCTAACCATACCACAGAGGTAACAGGCTACTGTAAGCAATTTTCAGGTGTGGCCAAACTGTTAGGGCCTTTCTGGGGTGGTTTGCTAAGTCTGCTTTGAGAAATCTCAAATCCTTCGAACATGGCGTAGTCCCCCCTGTGCTGCTTTAGGCATGTAATGGCACTAGGCATATTTATGGCCTCTTATAAATCTCTGTGATTGCTCCTCCTGGAGCTGCAGTAGGAGAATAGAGATAAATGCCCTGCCACATTTAAAAAAAAAAAAAAAAAAAAAAAAATCTCTTCTCTGCCAAAATCCTTGCTGTCTGCCTAGTCACCTTCTTGTTTTCTCGTTTTGGGAAAGGGAAAAAAAAATGCATTTATCTGCATTACAAGAGCTTTCCATATATAGAGCTATTCTTCAGCCCTGCTCTCTTCTCTTACGAATTTATGCATTAACTCTAATTTAGCTAAATACCTCCGGGAGTAAAGTGCCAGCTCCCTTGAATCAGTGAGAAGTTCTTAAGTTCCTGTTGATTTTTAGGGGGGTTGTGATGTACTTCTAACTCTCCCTCAGGCTACATCCATGTTGCCTGAGCCTATACCTGCTCATTCAGTAGGATCAGGTTTGGATCACTTTCTTATTCAGGTTGGGGTCCAAATGCTCTAAACTGGATGCACAACATCACATTTCAGCTTAACTGGGGCTGAATCAATCTCTGTTGCTTAGAGACAAATTTTCAAAGACATTTACAACAGCAGGCTCTGTGGGAACTGCAAGAGATTTTGAGTTTCAGATGAGAACTGAATCTTGTCTCTGCCTTAATGATTTGACTTCTCAACCAGCTGCCTCTGTGCTGAATGGGGGAACTTCCAAATCTGTCTTAGGTCTCCAGATGGCCAAGCACTTTTTTATATAGGAGTCAGTTATTGCTGTTTCCATCCTGCCTAAAGATTTTTACTCTGAAAGGAAAGTGGAATACTATCTCCACTGCAAATTGACTCAACTCTAGTCAGTCTCATTGGCAGTAGGACTTGAGGTTCAGTCACCCATATTTGCAACACTTGGCCAAAGTTTCTGATAGATTCTGGACATATTTGTTCTTGAACAAGAACTTCTGTGGTACTGTTATCTCCATGGTCTGCTGTGCTCTGGTTCTAAAACAGTTCACTAACGTTTGAAAAAAAAGTTGTCAACTGTAATAAGAATTGTTGTTTTTAAAACATGGCTGGATGTTTTGAAAAACATAAGATTTTTTTTCCCCTCTGACAGCAGTACTACAGATCTAAAAGCATAATGTCTTCCTGAACCAAATAAGGTCCTTGCAACTATCAATAATAAAAAGGTATGTCTACAGCATGTCTTAATTAGAAGCATGTGGTAATTTTACATTCTGGGATCAGCTGTCCTGTGACAAGGTAATGCTCTAGGACAGCTTACAAGGGCACGCTTACGGCTTTATCTTGGGCAGCTGTGACTGATACAAAGGTCTAAGCTTATGCTTATGCATTTCAAACAAGCTTGATGCCTCCACAGCTCTGCTTCATTTTGCAATGTATATTTAGGCCCAGAGGGTAGCCCTTTTCTCTAGGCAGAAGGCTGGAACTGTGTTTATCATAACTGTGTTTACTAGAATTGTGCAGGTGCAGCACAAATCTCAGTGTGGCATAGTCATGTAGTTTTGGGAAGAACAAGCACATCACACTGCCTACCTTGAGTGAATGAAGAAGCAACAACATTTTTTCTATGGACTTAAAGTGATACAGGACAAAAGGAGGAAAAAATGAAGTAGGTGAGAACTGTTAATGGATGTAAAAGTGTGCCTAGCAGAGCTGTAACCAGGGCAGTTCAGCTATCCAGGACTGGAAAGCAGCAGGCCCTATTCTGAAGCTGATCGAACACGGCGGTGCCTTGCCCTGTACTAGCAGGTTCTGCCTCCTGCTTGGCCTCTAAGTACTGGCGAGTCCTGGTGTACCAGGGCTATGGTGTACCAGGGCTACACGGTGCATGGTCAGGTGTCCCCTCATGTTCTTGGTAGCTGGGAGTGAACGGAATCTGTGAGCCCTGTGCAGAGGGGCACAGCTACTTGTTGTGCAGTGGCACTTGATGCACAGAGCCTTGGTCTAGGTACCCTGTGGGGCTCTGGAAGTGGTGGCAATAAAACTCCCTCAGCAACCTGGTGCACCAGGGCTGCGTGTTCCCGAGTGCTGCACCGCTTGGAGGGCTACAGCAGCGTTCCTTGTTTGCCTGGGATTTGCTCTTTGAATAACTCAGTGTATCTTTAACATCTGAAGTAATGTTTAGGCAGCCTTCTCTATATAGCATCAAAATTTGGCCCAAGGAAATGTTCTTTTGGTTCATTTCATGGTTTTAGGAGGCTGGACAAAATAACTCTACGTACTCTGAGCATTGCATGCTATTATAATTCAGCTACATTGCCACTCTCAGCTTTGAAACTGAGTCTCTGATTCCTCTGGAAACATGCTTGCTAGCTGGGGGTATGCTGGAAGACAAGGACTTCTGATCCAAGCTGATGTGCAGGGTGTGCACAGAAGCATGCAGCTGGAGGCCTGGTCAGCAAGGCAAGTAAGAGAATTGCTGATTGTTGTTGAAATGGAAATGCTAGTGAGAAGGCTATTATTAAGTCATGGCTGGCAAGGGAAGCGGCGTCAGACAACTGGGTGGCTTTGGGAGTTGCCCATGGAGAATATGGTGGTGATTAAGAATGCATAAATTGGCTAGCAAAGCCTGAGGGGGTGGACTAATGCATAATCTGGCCTTCCGAAGTTGGCCAAATTCTCAGGAAAACCATAATTGCAACTGAGCATCAAGGAGTAGTTCCTCAGTTTGGCTAGACTCATATTTGTTCAAATTAAGAAAGCTATGACTCTGCACCAACTGAGGATCACTGTTGTTCTTGCCAGGCCTTTTTGCTGAGGCAAATGCTCGAGCTTGAAAAGATGACAGCAGAAAGACTTCACAGAGCTTAAGCTACAGGGAGCTCTTGCACCATCTGTCTGACCTTACATGCTGCAAGCTAGACCTTTCCCTGTTATTCCTGTGTGGGGCGTTGTGACTTTTGTTAACCTGTTTCCTCTGAAGGCACCTGATCTCTAGATACCGAGGAGAGATCCTGACCTCACCTTATGCAGTACTGAGGGACTGATCCTGCCACTTGTCTTGAAGTTGTGTTCCAAAGGTTATTCACAATCTCTAAGAAATTGTACCTTGTAAACTCTTTTTCCTGGCTTAACACTTGACTATCAGTCCTTAATAAGCTTTTGTATTTCAGTATATTAAAAGCCATTTTAATGCCCAGCAGCTTTCCTGCATAAATTCTGTGATAAAGGGACTGACACTGAGTAACCACAAGTACCCCAGTGCAGAGTCATATTAGAGAATGGGTTATTTCAAAGGGAGGATCTGAGGAAGGATTCCGCTCTTGGATTCAGTTCATGAGTCTCAGTGTTTGCGTGTCTGGACTTGGGAGGGACAGGGTACGGCAAGAATGCATTTATGCTGGATTTCTCTGCAAAACTGAGTGGAATAGGTGAAGAATTTGTTCCGAGGAGGTTGGATATTTCATACTACCCTGAATTGTTGTGGAAAAACACCTACAGCTGCTAAACAGCTACCGCCCTAACAACAGAGGAGCAGAGAACTTGGGCTGCATTCAGGCTGTATCATGCAGGGACTTAAAGGGCCACGGCTGGCGGGTTGTCTTAGTGTGCTTCTTTGTTCCTTTCCATTTACTTGTTACTGGTTTCCTGTAGTGAGCTGTTGGTGCATTCAGTCTCCTCTGAGTGTTTTTACAATTTACGTTCATGACTAGGTTTCAGCACTAAAGCTTTAAACTTCCTATTAGAAGTGCTGGCATGGTGCAAGAACTTCCCTGAAACAGTATGCGCTAGGTTGAGCGGCTGTGTGCGTCAGGAAGGAGGCGCTCTGGCCTTGGTGCTTTGCTGAGGAGGTGAGCATTGCAGTTCTGCAGGGTAAGCAGTGTGCTTGCCCTAAGAAAACATTGATCTATGAGGACAACAAGTATTTATTGCTAACGATGTGTATTGCTAAAGCAGAAGGGAGATCTAGATCGCAATAATACTGTAAGAAAGTGCTGAAACAGCACTGCAGAGGTGTGGAAGAGACCAAGAGACCTTGTAGTGATGACCAGTTGACCTACTTTGAGCTTTTACATCAGGCTGCTCAGTAAAATCTGCAGCACTCTTAAGACACTTGTGTATGCCTTCTTCCCGTTTTGAAGGAAGCTCTTTTTTTAGGCTTCCATCAGTTGTTGCCATTACTGGACCATGCTCATGTGCTGCTATTAATTGATCATACTTGCTTGATCATTGGGTGAGAATTGATTTCAATTAATTTGTTACCTGTAGCACCCTTTCTTTCCACTCTTCTTGCTTTCCTTTCTTGCTGAAACTCTACTTAAATGTGGACAGGTAAGCCCTGTGCTTCCTGTGGGGCAAGGTGGGTTGAAGCTTAGGCCCAGTACACCAGTCTAAGAAAGTATGCAAAGTATTTCCAAGCTTAATAGATACAGGAAGGGAGATGAGATTTATTTATTTATTTTTCATGAGTATAGGATCCAAATCTACCTTAAACCAGTACTTTAATACCTCAGTTTGGAATCGTGGACAGGAGTATAAGTGCGTGGGGATAGGATACAGGCACGAGTCTGATGCTGTCAGTTGGAAATCCCTGTGTGGATTGGTTCAAGAAACTTTCTGCCAGCATTTCCTTAATGCTTCTGGCTCTTACTCAGGTGGCAATTAACATGCCCATGCAAAACCAAGGGGCCTTTCTTCCTGCTTTGCCAACTTTTCAGGCCCAGACCTTTTGTCCTGTGGGCCCTGGAGAACAGAACTTCAGTTCAATTTGTTTGCAACATAGCACTACTTGGTATCTATGACATCCAGTCAAGGATTTCCTGAGTTACCTCTTCAGAACCCAGAGAAAGCAGTCTCTTGCAGAATTCACCACTTCTGTTCAGTGCAGGTATCTGTCTATGCTGTATACACTCATGTATAGTACAAATAAACTGTGCTGCTGAGTACTCAAACCAACGAGAACCAAATCACTACTATAATTCAGCAGCACCCTGATGCGTTCACAGCCACTTGTTTGGTCAGAGTGCACATCTTGGAAACTAGCTTGGGTTTATTTTAGGTTTGTTCTTCTTTTTTTTTTTTTTTTTTTTTTTTTTTTCCCTTTTGGGGTGAAAAATGAGGAAGAGGGGCCCTTGCAAGACCTGTTTAGGTATAGGGGCCTCTTTAAGTCCAAGACCTTCTTGTGGTGCACTTTCACTTCTGTAGTGTTTAAACAGTGTCACTGCATTACATGACTAATTACTCTGAAATGGCTTGCCCTTCCACTATTTCTCCAGTGGCTGCACTGTGTACACAGTGGAGTGTATTTTGGGAATGTTTTCTGCTTCGTTTGCATTACTTAAATATAAATGTAGTGCTACAAAAGGAAGGCTACAGAAGACAGCGGTGAGATCTTTGCCTACTTTTTGAGTGTGCATAACAACATCAGGCTGGACCTGGAGCTAATGCTGTCTTCCATACAGTAACAGTTTTACCCTTGTAGCAAAACATGAGCTGCCCTTGGTTCTATGCAAGCTTCTGTTGTAACAGCAGCTCTATCATTAGACCTAAAGCCTCACCTTTTCCTTCTGCCTGATGCTGTCTATACCCACTGATATAAATCAAATTACTGTTAAAATCAGTAACACCATAGCCCTCTAGTTTTCTTTATTGTTCCTATAAAGGA
Organism: Aythya ferina; assembly: GCF_964211825.1. Taxonomy (NCBI): domain Eukaryota; kingdom Metazoa; phylum Chordata; class Aves; order Anseriformes; family Anatidae; genus Aythya; species Aythya ferina. Next base: position 8,808,213 of record NC_140318.1, read on the forward strand.
GTAATAACAAACTGTAATAGGTATTGCTAAATTTCTGTGAATTTACTTGTCCTAAGCAGGTTTCCTGTGATCATTACTAATACATGAAATTTGGTCAGATTCTGTCACTGTTTCTAATGCCTGAAAGTCTGGGATTTGGAACCTCAAACATGATGAGTAGAAATGAGAAGAAACAATACCATAGTTAGAGGAAGTCAGCAAAAAGGGGACCACTTGTCATTGGCCTCTTGTACTTGCTTTATGTTGAGTTTAGCTTGAGTTCACAGCATTTGCTGTACTGAGGAGAAGAAATAATTCCCATTTCTGGGTGCAGAGATTTTCATGTAATGGATGGTTCTGTTCTTAAACAGCGTGCATTTATCGTATGTGAATGTCATGTGGTCAGAGTTGGGGCATTGGATTCCACCCCAAAAGACACGCAGTCAGTGTGCTGCTAAACTTCTGCTGGACATAGTTCCAGTGACTTAGTTCCCGTGCTTTGACTAGGTTAAGACTGGAGAAGACTGTCCTCATTTTCAGAAGTCCATTCTGTAACTACACTCATCCCAGTTCATAAGGATGCCAGCAGTAACCAAACACAAAAACAGTGTCATCAAGTATAACCAGCTGCAAGAGACAGAAAAAAGATTTAATGCATATTTAAACCCTATTCCAATGCAAACCCATCTTGGATATGAATGTGTCCTACAAAGAAGTGGAAAGAATGCAAAGTGATTTAGGGCTTCTTGTTTTTTTCCTGTAGGGAACCTCAGATGGTCTGGTCTCAAGCAGCAACCCGTCAAAGAGCACCACCTGCATCTCACAGTGGCATGGTGAGAGAGGTGGGGAGGCAGAAGGGGGGAGAACAGTATCCAAAGAACATTAGTTTCATTTGAGAGGAGGAAACAACCCATGTTACATGCAAAAGCAATGAGTTTTAATAGCTTTTAATATGTTTTTAAACATTTCCATCACCCTCTATATTTTCAGACACAGCTTGGCAATAAATCAAAGTAAAAGCAAACACACACATCCAAGCTAGCCATTAGGCTGAAACAGAAATAAAACACTGGAGGGGCGGGCGAGTACTGAGTTTACATCAGTGAGGTTAAGGAACATGCAGACAAAACACTCAGCAGCAGGGGGAATACATCCTGCTTTCATTTTGGCCTGATCACAAGCCAGCGCTAGAAATGGAAACTTGTTGATGGCAGTAGCCAGCTACAGGCAAGTGAACTGCGTAGCTTGGCTGTATTGCTTCACGGGTGAGAGGTCTTCTGGGGAACTGGTGGTGCTTAGGACTTGCTTTTAGTGTCAGCCTGCTCCAAAGCTACTGCAGAAGCCACTTGTTGACTGAGGCTTATTTCCATCCCTCGTTTGAGGGATCAAGTATCAGTGCATTTCTTCTTTGCTGCTTCTGCCTCTTGCATTGCTAGGCCTCAACTGCTGCTAGTCAGTTCAATGCTACAGGGGTGTTATTTTCCAGCTCTTTAGAGGAGCATTTTAAGTCTGCACTTGTCCTCTGTTTTTAGTTCAGTATGGAAAATCAGTTGTATGTGATGCTCTAGGATGAGCTTCAAATATCACAAGACAAACTGCCAAGGTGAATTCAGAATGTTGAAATCACAAAATCATTTAAGATCATAAAGTCTGATCGTCTCTCACACTACCAACTCCACCACTAAACCACATACTGAATGCTATGTCCCCACATCTCTTAAATACCTCTAGGGGTGGAGCCTCCACCACTTTCCTAGGCAGCCTGTTCCAGTACTTAATGACTGTTCATTTTCTGTACATACTCCCTGTGCTGAAATATTATTTTTTCCTTTGATAGTCACGTTAAACTCAGCCCATCCTCATGATTGATTTAACAACTTCTGGGCTGTCAGTAGTGTAGGGTTCCTCTCTGCTCTGGAGAAACTCTTCCCCAGGCATGGAGCCATGAATAAATAAGATGTGCTTTCTCTTTCTTAGAGAACTTGGTAAGGGTTAGTGAAGACGAAGAGCCCTGCCATTTATGCTTTAATTTTCTTCCAGCTACCTTATCAACTCCATGTGATCTCAAAAGACTTCTCTGAATGGAGACTAGTGTGATGAGACAGTGCAAGCCACAATGTGCTATAATCTAGACAAGCAGAATAGTGAAATTGCAGTGACCTACTAAAGGCAATTTGTAAGTTTAAAACTTGCTTGACTGAGGTCAGTGGAACTCATGTCCAGTATGCTTCTCAGTAATATGTGCTGTTAGATTAAGAGTCCACCTTTGTATATTTGTAGAGCACTGACAGATTGAGCTGTAGTAAATTTGACAGTGTTACTCTGATGTTGCTTTTTGTAGCCATCTATTCAATCCCTGAGCCAGAGGAAGCCTCCTGTGCTTTAAGGGCAGCTGACTGGGATGTCTGTGGCCTTGCTGTCACAGGTAATAGACTGGTGTCTGCATGCAAAACTGTCTTCAGCAGGCTCAAAAGCCCTTCAGATTCTCTCTTGCTAACAAAGCTGCGGTTCTTTAAGTTGTCATCTGTAAGTGTTTGTACTGAACCTTTACCACTTAGCACCACCTGAGGCATTAGTGGTAACCTTAAATGCAAGGCACTCCCTTGTTTTATTAGAGCTGGAGCTTTAGGCTGATGAAAGCTTTATTTCCCTAGACTGGAAAAAAATAAAACCCATGGGGTTTTCAGCCGCAGCCTGTACTATATATAGAATGCCTTAAATCACTGCAAGCTCTGCATTTGAAGGGGCTATTATAGAGTGTGTATATGTACTTGTGTGTTTGTTTTTTATTGTGGAAGAATAGTCAACAGGGATTTTGTGGTTCTGTTTGGCAATGATGAAGTAATTAAAGTGCATTTTGAGGAATGGTGGGGAAAGAAATGATGAGAGCCAAGAGGGGAAGAAAAGGAGGAGGTTAGGGAGTTATTGAGAATAAGTTGCTAACCCTTCTTCCCCTACTGCTCTCACAAACCTCAGTCTTTACCTCACAAAGGTGGAAGGCTGCCAAGGGAAAGAGAATTAAGATTATACTAAACCCTACACTTCTTGCTCATAGATATTAAAAACTAGAAAAATACCCAGACCGCCCTGGAAGGTTCTAAGCAGCTCCTGTCGTGACTCATCCAGAAAGATTCCCCTATTGTCCTATATTTTCCAGCCTGCCAGACAAATAAGTACTTTGGAGGATATAAGTGTGTATACGTACGTATGTGTGCCATAGCAACAGAATTCATAACAGCTTCGGTGTTTCCATGTCAGGCATCTGGAAGGAGTGCAATACGCTACAGTGACAGAAAAACTGGGGACATTTGGGAGGTGGTGGAGTCACCGTCCCTGGGGGTGTTCAAGGAAAGTTTGGACATGGTGTAGGATGGGGTTTAGTGGGTGACACTGGTGGTAGGGGCATGGTTGGACCAGCTGATCTTGGAAGGCTTTTCCAATCTTTATGATTGTATAATTCACAGCAATATCAGATCTCAATATTCAGTTTTAAGTCCCATAATTTTGGAATCTTGGTCTCCTTTTCTGAATTCTTGGATTTTTTGCTTCCTATAATTAGGTGAGATAGTCAGAATTTATTTTTGTTTCAAGTCTTAAAACTCTTCAGCCAGACTCCCTCTCTGGGGGATGAGGACCACTAAGTGACTTCCCCTTTTTCCAATCCCAAATATTTGAATGTGTACAACTCCAAATCAGCATGTGCTTGTATTTGTGTCTTTGAAGTCTGTCTAATCAACTTGTCATGTGGAGGTGAACACACCACAAATACACAGCCGTAAGCAGGCGTGCAGTGCCCCTTGCAAGCCCTGCTGAGGGAAGAGTGAAACATCGGGTGGTTAAGAGAGAACATGTGCTGTGATGGAGAGCCTCAGTTGTGGTGTGCATGGCAGCAGCACGTAGGTGTTTGAGGGAAATACAATTTTCCAGCTGTAGGGAAGGTCGTGGGAAAAGCAAGTGGAGCTGAAAAATTTGGTTTGGATCTGATCTCTCTGTTCTAATGTAATTAATTTACTACAGAAGTCACTGCTGGAGGTAGAAAGAACAGAGGAACTCTATGCTGCTTCGTTTCCACTTGCATCAGGCAACTGGTTTCATTGTAAAGTGCATCTCTGGCATCTCTACCTTCTGCTAGCAGCACGGAGCCAGTTCTGAAGGACAGGCCAATTTGGAGGAACACCTTCTGTCAGTAGCACGTGAGTTGCAGTGCTGTTGTGGGTGCAGCAGTCCTGCAGGCAGTTTGCAGGCCACTCTCTGTGCAGCTTTAAGCACATTTGCAGCAGATATGACTGAGGAGAAGATGAAGATGGTATGTAAATGAAAGAAAACCTCTCTTTTGATGTGTGGTAGATGTGGGCTTTGTCTTTTGTGAAGATGTATGTCCAAATGTTGGTCTCTGTTTTTTAATTTTGGAATCCTTGCACGCAAGTTTTGCTGTAATATCTAGATATTTCATATGCACAGCAGCTGAGCTTTGGCTTCTTGCATGGAAAACTGACAAACTATTGCCTCAGACATAGACAATTAGCAGAAGGAGAGAGGGAGGGGGCAGCAGGGAAAGAAATAGGTGTGCTGAGCCCTGGAGCTTTCCTGTACTGCATATATAATGTCTCCTTTCCTTGGCAACGGGGGAATTTACATACATACATCCTTCTGAAATCCCCTTGTATTTTCAAAGTTATCACCTCTGTCAAAGGGTTGTTTTTCAAATTAATAATTTGCTACTTTCTATTTATTCTGTGCATGCCAAGGGGTTGAGTCAGAGCTTTGCAGTCAGGTTCTCCTCGACTGGTTCTGATTAGAGGCTGAGTGATGGAGCAGAGGGTCTGGCATGGCTCCAACTGGATTCCATGATGTCTCGACTTTAATGTAGTTAAAAATCCCAGACCTGGTGGTGTAGTTTATTGCAGTGGACTTTCACCTTGCCTTTGGAGCTGCAGAAAGCACAGCATGCTTTTGCTACTATATACCTTAAGGTCAAAGGCAGAACTGATTACTGTGTTTCTCTGTGGAGCTAGTCATGTTATCAGTGACACTGTTGGTAACTGCAGTAGAGCTATAGGCATCTTCTATTCATAAAATCATGATTTGTTAGTTTGTTAAAGGAGATTTTCTACGCATTTATCTTCAAGATTACCCTTTCATATCAGATGTTGCTACTGTTCCTAGTAGTAAAATAATCTCTTCTGAGAGACAACTGGTATGCACTGAATAAACTTATTCCACATAATCTTCTCCCTTAAGATCACACACATATTGCTGTGACTTGTTTTTATGCAACTCATCAGGTAACTCAGTGTGGCTATTGACTGTCTGCAGTGAAGCTTTAAAGACTGAAAACCAGCAAAAAATGTCCTCTGTGCCTTTTTCTGAATAAAAGCTTGTATCCTCCTATTTGTGTGTTTAATTTACAGTTAGTATGAGTAGACTTGGGAATCTTTCAAATGCTGAAAAAGTATTTTAGCAGAGATGGCTGTGTAAATGAATTTTTAATATTCAGGTAGAGTTCATATTTTTAGTTTAAAATTGTCTCACTATTAGAAGCAAAAAAAAAAAAGAAAAATTAAAAACAAACAACAACAACAAAACAAACAAACAAAACACCACAAACTGCAGAAGAGATCACAACAATCTGAGATCAAAATTTTCCTTGCTAATACTATTATGCAGTTGAGTCTCTTGGTTTTACTGTTCAGCCAGTGCTGCTCTATTTCTTGGATGTCTTTAAGGAAAGCACTTTTGCACATTCACAGCTTCTGGCTCTTTAGTGGTATTAGTTGCACAGTTAAATTAGACAAATGTTTTAAAGTCTTGCTGAATTAGGACTGTAATCTTAACTTTCATCTCTTCATATAAAAACTTTTCACTTCTGTAAAAATGTGTATGCTGGCAAACTTGAGCTTGAAAGAATGGGCTACAAGTTCCTGCACATGGTGATGACTTGGGAGAATTTGTCTGTGCCTGCGCAGGACTGAGAGCAGTGTGTGCGATGTGCCAGATGGGAAAGTCTTGGGGAGGCTGTTTGTCTCAGACTTCTGAACATATGATATCTTCAGCTGCTGGAAATCGAGAAAGTTAGAGTTCTGTCCAAAGGGCTTAAGTTGGTGAACTGAGTTCAAATTTTCGCTTCACCTGACTTCAACCCCCTTGGAGGGAATCACTGAGGCTTACTTAAAAATTTAGCTATTGATATGCACAGCTTGCTTAGGCAAGAAGTGCATAATGTGTAAAACTAAAAAAGACCCTAGTTTCCTTTCCAGCTGGGAGGTTTAAAAACACAAAACTGATTTATTATTATTATTATTTTTTAATAATAAAGATTGTTGTTGGCAGAACAAATCTGAGTCCCACTCAATTTGTCTATATAGGCATTTTCAAAGGTTAAGCAGAAGACTGGGAGGTCGGAGTGTCAAAGGCATTTAGAGTTGAAATAGCACATGTAAGTTGCTCGGGGTATGTTTGTGTTCTGATAGCTCTCGTGCTGCATGTTTCAATGGTTGTACTGATACCACGTGGTAGGAGATGTGCAGATGGATTTGGGAGCCAATACGTTTTGGTGACAGTTGATATATTACTCAAGAGAATTTATGGTACTTAGGCACTGGTAATTCACCTTGGCCTGAATTTCAGGAGAAAAATATATGGTACAGTTCCTTTATATCTTAGTTTTTGGCTCATAGGAGTAATTTGAGTGACTTTTTGAATGCGGGAAACTGCACGAGATATTTCAGTGGTGCCTGGGGAGGAGCCATACCTCTTGTTTTTAAGCAGTGATTTTGTTGGTTTTAATAGTTTTCCCTGTAGTCTCTGTATCTTGGTCTGTAGGAGTTTTCACATGGGATCTGGCCCAAAGCCTCTAGAAGTTGGTGGAAAGACTCCCACTGATTTAAGTAGGCCTTGGATGAGCCCCATCTTTTAGGAGAGAGCCTCCTTGTATTGGTTTGCATTCTCTCCTCTTCTCTCTGCATAAATTACAAGGTCAATTGGAGGCTTTGTATTTTGTTGGAGGATGATCTTAACATATGGAAGCTTATTCAGCCAGCTTACTGGCTCTCTTTTCCATGCTAAAACACTTTAGGGGAAAAAACACTTTAGAAAACTACTGTTCTCTACTAAACACTGCTGAAAAGATGATGTGTGTAGGACCCAGTGGTTGATGTCTGATTTCTTTGTTGTTCTTTTTTAAAGTTAGCCAAGCTTTGCGGTGGAAACTTTTTTATACGTTTTCATACAGTCATGAGTGAAAGAGCAGTGTACGCTAGCTTTAATAACCTGCTAATGCTCCAAGGAATTCTCTTCTTTGTAGAGTGAGTGGCCTTGAATTATGTTGAATTGATACAAAAACTCTCTCATGTTCTGTAGGATGCTGCAATTAAAAGGATGAAATTCTCCTGAACTGTGTGAAGATTTGACTGAATCCTTGCTTGTGACTTTAGGCTAGAATTTCACCTTGAACATAAACAAACTTCTTCAATCCCTCTAACTTTGTCTCAGTAGTTACGGTACTAGATTTGATGGACCACGTGGTGGCCCTGATGGGGAATTATCGTAGAGATACGGCCTACTCAAGCTGGTGAGTCACTAGAGATATGCTATCTAGGCTTAAGATGTTAGATGTTTAGGAGTTTGATATATCTGTGCTCCTTCCTGCTTTACAGAAGTGGTTTGGAGCCTGCTTTTCATCAAAAAATGTGGAAAATAGATCTGCTACTGTAGAAAAAGAAGGGCAGTGTTCTGTCACAGAGATTCATGGAGGTATAAAAGGCAGATATAAAGCTCTAGGAAATTAAACCTCAGTCATGGGAGCTCAGCATCACTGAACATCAGTCTGGAGTCTTGCAAGACCAGGATTACTGAGTTGTTCTTGATTCTCCCCATCAGTGAGTGCGGTTGTAAGAATCAGCATGAACTAAGTATTCTCTGTTTACATTCCTCTTTCTGGTTCCCAGATATGTCTGGTTCCAAACATTAAAGCTGTATACTTAGGATGGGTGTTACTGGAAAATAGAAAGAACCTCAAATGTTTGCAGCTTCAAAGGCTGTCAAACAGTGTAAAATATTATGGGATTTCATTTACAGTTGTTTTAAAATAATAATAATAAAAAAATAGTCTGTAATAACTAATAATACAGAATAATAGAAGGTAAATGGTTTTCTAATTCTGTGCATGTTCTTCTTATAGGAAAAAATTTGCTTCAGAACTGAATGCAGAGATTATATTTGAGTATGGTGTTCTTTGCTATTTACAGCCATGAAAATAAGTTCAGTCATTTCACTGGCCTGAAACAAATAATCAGAGTCACTCAGCTACTGGGGATTAAAAAAATAAACAAAACAAACAAACAAAACACACACACACATGCACAAAACAAAAACAAAACACAAGGATTATTTTGAATTCTAATTGTAATATGGCCTATCTGAACTTGAACAGTTCTAATGTTAGCGAATCTGTCACTCCGTACTGACAGACTGCATTTATATATATATTATCACAGTAACATCATCATTAGTTTCAAATCTTGACTTCTCTAACTTTAAACTGTGTGGTTTCACTTCCCTGACAAACTGGAAAACAAGTCCTCCAGGGCCTCTAAGCATTGACACAATTAGCAACAGCTAAATATTTTGTAATGCTTTAACATTTGCTGCCTGGGGCAGATACTTGATGGAATTCTTCTGCTCTCGTGTAAGCCAATTGGGCACTGTTCCTTGTACAGCTGCTTTATCAGAATAACTTGCCATTGTGCCAGATGTATACTGTATCACAGGGGGGTTCTTGCCTTGCAGAACTTATGATCCAGCTGAAAGCCCTGCATGGAACTTCTAAGGGATGATTTAGTAGCCGTAAAAGCTTCTCTACCTCCCCCTGTTACTTACTCATTTCTTTTGTGGCTTTAGTCAACATGTGTATCAAGGGCATCAAGCTTGGTCACCATAACGAACCTTCAGGCAGTCTTTTGGTGAGATATTTCCCACAAGCTGGGATGGAAGTCATCATTAACTGGTTCTGGAAGCTGTGGTCTGTATCTGGCTTCCAAGAAGTCATAAGGCTTAGCATAAAAATGAGCCCCAAGCATTGACCATACTGAAATGTCTTATTGCAACTTGAGGCACAGAGATAAAGGTAGAAGTTTGGGATGGGGGAAAGAGGTCATAAAAACCCAGGTTTCTTACAGCAGGGAGAGCTGAGCTTTTTGAAGTCCTGTGTAGTTTAGTCAGAAACTGCTGCTGTATAATAAATACGGATTGCTCTTTCCAACTATAGTCATGATGTTGGAAATTTTTAGGTTGGTGTTAGACCCCATGGGGTCTTGCCCTGGACCCTGCAGGTCTTTTTGTCAGCAGGGGTGAAGAAGTAGCAATAACTATAAGTAGCTTTCTCCTGCACTAAGTTATATACAGCGCCACCCCTTGAGGTCTCCTAAAGCTCTGAAAACCTGTTTAAAAAAAAAAAAAAAAAAAGCCTACAATATAAAGCTGATCACTGTTTTTAACAGGCAGTGTCACTGGGCAATGTTATAGCCCTTTTGGGAAATGCAGCTTTTGTAAAATACTGCCTGAGTTGCACTGAGGACACTTCTTTAAAATAAAGCTACAAGAACTTTGTGTGAGGTCCTAGCAAGTATGTGGTTATGACCACAAATGTTATCTTTAAGAGATACATTTTCTTAATGAAAGCTAATTATTTGCTTGGAATAAAGTAAATTGAGTGATTTGCAGTAGTGTGGATGAAGTTCCATGGAAGTCCTCACTTCTAGGTCAGAAGCTACTGATACTTATCAGAAATAACTGGCTTTGTTTCCAGTTGATGTCTTTCCTGTGGTAAAATTATTATTATTGTTGGCTTTCTAGCTTCTCCTTTGCTATAGAGTAGCACACCCTGGGTACTGTCTAGGAAATTTTTTTGCCAGATGGCTGGGTAATCAGTGTTCTGGAAAAATGAACCAACCACCAATGAAGGGATTGCTCATTTAGAGAAATGAGACAAATATCTGTATTTAGGGACAAGATAACAACTGAGATATATTTGAAAAGCTTAATTAAAAACAAGGTACAGAAGCAATTTAGGGTGAGGCACAGGGAAGTAGCTACTACTAGTGTTATGAATGAAAGTTAAAGCACACCGAGGAAGAACTGAAAGCACAGGGTTTCTTTGTGGAAGAGCTTCATAATGCTTGCTTTGGAAATCCCATTCCTTACAATGTAGAAAACTAAGCTCAGCTGGTAGTATCAAGTGCCTCTAGTGAGCTTTTGAGAGGGGGTAAAGTGATGGTTTGGACATGAGTAAGTTTTTAAGCTGTTTTTCTTCTCTGAAGCAAATGTTTAGGGGCAACATCAGAAGTTCTGCTGAAGATGATTTAAAGTAACTCAGTTAATGATCCTGAAAGCAGGCTGTTCATTTTCACAATCTGTTATGGTGTCTTTCTTTTATGCATGCTCAAATGACTGAAAATGAAGTTCAGCTGGGCACTAACTTAGGGCCTGCAGATTTTGCTGTTGTTTTAAAATTATACCCTTAAAAAAATGTTTCCCATGTATTACAAATAGGAGACTAGAGCACAAATGAAATGACTTGCTGTAAAATATTGGTCAAGTCAGTGGCACGTTGGGTTAACAATAATCCTGTTGACTTTATGTACAGCGCCAGCTTCAAAGGGACTTACTTTTTCACAGCATCCGCAGTTGTGACCTCCTAGTCTGAACAGGCAGCATGGTCTAATGCTACTTAAAGCTCTCCATGCTTTGCTGTGAGAATTTTCTGCACTTCAAAGCATGTGAGATTGTCTAGGGTGAAGTGAATTTGATTAGTATTGCACTTTCTTTCTGGAACCTTGGTTCTAGTCCTAAGGTGCAAACAGTTACCCCCATTGGTTTAAAAAGAGGCCACAGCACTAATATATCAGATGCACCCTAATCACTTGTCCTTTGCCTGTCCTGATCTGCGTATGTCTTGATCTGGCCAGAAATGAAGACCTGAGAAGCCCTTACTTTTCAAAATGCCGTATTCTTGGAGAAGGAGAGGACTTTTTCATTTCATAAGGAATTTATTTCCTTGAAACACTTCTGGCAAGGGCTGTATGATACTGGGAAATAGCTATTGCCCTCTTACTGTGGCACTGCAGGGATTTGTTCTAAGATGGTAAGTGCTCAGGTAGTACAGCTATGAGAAGACAAACACGCTGGAGAGAGAACTTAATAAAAGTAGCTGCAAATGTAGTTTGTCAGGTTACAGATGTCAACATCACAGTCTGTGGCATTGTAGTTACCCCAGCAGGAGCTCAAGGTCCATCTTCCTTTGGAAAGGAAGGAGGGAGGGCAGGGGGGAAGAAAAGACGCAACCCAGACTGAAAACAGAGTTCGGAGAAATTATTTGAACTACAATGAGTTTAGCTGGCAAACGGTAAAAGAAATAAGAAAAAGCTGCTCTGTCATTCTATTTTTATCACTGCTAACAGATGTGAATTTTCCATGAACACTTTCAGTGAATTTTTTTTTTTTTTAAGCTAATTTGCTGCAATGTTAGCATTTGTAATTGGTCAACCTTTTGATGTTTTCACTGCAGTAAATATAAGTACATCTTAAAACTGTGTTATATTATATTAATATCTGCTTCATCTGATTTACATCATTCTTTTCTGATTTTTTTTTTTTCATCCTTTATTTTTGAGTTTTCCTCATGCCTTTTTCTACTGTTGAAACAGCTGCTGCTCTGTTTTAAATATTTATCCCAATCTGGAATGAAAACAAATTAAAGTTTAAGACTGATGAATAAAAATGCTTGTTTTCAGTAAACTCTAGTTGCTTGTGATAAGATTCATTATGACCTTCTTAAATTGGGCTGCATATCCTTAACTTCTACTCGTGTTGTAGTATGAAGTGTAACCTGAAAGATGGACTGACTCAGTGCAGTTTCTTCTTTTTTTCATGATACAAATGAAGATTCCAAGTTGGATGTTCTATAATTCTATGTCCCAACAAAGAGCATCTTTCATTCCTTTAATGATGCTTGTATGACCATTAAAGTTTCATCTCAAGTGCCACCTGTTAAACTGGCATGGGTAAGTGTTGTAATGGAAGTACATGCTCATGTTGTGACTGATTCTCTGCTTTCAAAACATGAGTAGGACTGGGATAAAATGGGCTTTCAGAGGCAGTAGATTTGAATACAGAGGTGAAGCTTCTGATGTGCAGACTTTGTCTCTTGGTGCAGATCACAGCAAGCCTCTTTTAACCACGACAACAAAACCAGCTTCCTCCCTCGCTTCAGGAGCCACCTCTCAGGACTCGAACATCCTTTGCCTTAGAGCAGTTTAAAAGCAGTCGAGGAGCGGCAGCGCTGACTGGGAGCCGCAGGTTCAGCACCGCGCTGCCGAACAGCTCCGGCGGCTCTCGGCTGCCCCGGGGGTGCGCGGCGGTGCCCGGGGGGTGCCGGGGGGACCCTACGGGGTGCCCGGGGGCATTGGGCCCGGCCCGGCCCGGCCGCAGCTCCTCCCCTGCCGAGCTGCCGCTGCTTCACACCGGGAGCAGGCGCCTTAATATCGGGCTCCATGATTTTGCAGTTTTGTGCAATTTGTGAGAAAGGGGGACAGGTGGGAAGAAGGGCATTCTTTCGGGTATGATGCCTTCTTCAAAGGAATTTAACCTGCAGAGATGATTTGTAAAGTATAGTAGTATTACAGTACTATATATTATAAAGTATTACATATGTAAAGTGTTATATATTTGCATGCAGAGCTTGGTTTCTATTGAACCAAAGTCAGCTACCCACGGTTCTTTGAAACAGCTGATGCAGGCTTCACCATGAGGGTGGCAGAGCACTGGAACAAGCTGTCCAGAGAGGTTGTGGAGTCTCCTTCTCGGCAGATATTCAAAACCAGCTGGGATGCCATCCTGTGCAATGTGCTCTAGGTGATCCTGCTTGGCAGGGGGGTTGGACTAGGTGATCTTCAGAGGTCACTTCCAACCTCAGCCATTCTGGGATTCTGTGATTTAGAGTTGTGGAGTTATCTGAGGCTGATCCTAACTCAATATTCACTCACGTATTTCAAATTGGCCCACAGGAAGTTTTATATATCTCATTGAAAAAGATACTGTCCCTTTGGCAAAACCCTTCATTAGGCTCTGGGGGGACCTCATTGAAGCCTTTCAATTCTTAAAGGGGTACTATAGAAAGGATGGAGAAGGAGTCTTTACTCATGTGGACAATGATAGGACAAGGGGGAATGTTCTTAAAACAAAAGCAAATAGATTTAGATTAGACATTAGGATTTTCACTGTAAGGGTAGGGAGGTACTGGAACAGGTTGCCAAGAGAAGCTGTAGATGCCCCATCCATGGAGGTGTTCAAGGCTGGATGGGGCTTTGGCCAACCTGATCTAGTGGGTCACATCCTTATATATGGCAGAGGGGCTGGACTTAGATGATCTTTAAGGTCCCTTCCACCCTAAGCCATTCTATGATTAATGCTATGGATATTCTTTATATCCCCATTAATACTATGAATATTCTTTACATCTGTGAGTTCACCTCTTTCTTTGAAGGTCTTGCTTCAAATAGGAAAAAATAAAGGATCTCTACAGAAGAGAACTGGTATATATAAAAGCATTTTCATTGGAGGTGGCTTGATCTTAAGATAAATCTTTGAAGCTTCCCACTGCTTGGTGGCATTGGGTAAAGTGTGACCAGTGGCATAGGAACAGCCAGGTCTGAGGCTGGAGGAAGCAGCGTTTCCGATTAAGCAAGGTACATCTCAACAGTCAGCTAGAATTTGTCTCAATTCTGCTGTTAATTATAGTGATTATGCAAAAACTTTTTTCATGTTCTTTGTAAATTTAAGAGCCTGGTACTACAAATAAGGCTGTATATTGTTACATGTTGGCGTTCATCAGATGCAGATGCAGTTCTGGTGCTCAGTTTTGACTTTGAAAAATTCCTGCTCTCTTCCATGTATCACCCTTTTAATCCATCTACTTTCTGCAGCGCTGCAGCTCCAACTTCTGTGTGCTGGCTTTATGTGTGTGGCCTCTTCTGTATTAGAACCCTTTGGTTAATTTGTTATTTAATTTTAGGTATTATCCATGTCCCTATTTTGTACGGAGATTGTGGGTTTGGGCTTATTTTTCATTAAATGTGCTATTTTCTCTTTGTTCTCTTTAGCAGAAAAAGGGAAATACTTGCTGTGAAAATGAATCTTGATTTAAGTCTAAACTTTCCCTTGCATTCCAGGACATGCTTTTCCAAACTGAGGTTTTGGTTCTTTTTCATTAATGTTAATCCCCAACACATGTCACTTCCTTCATAAAAAAGTATAATAAAACATCATAATAGGGTTGTTTTCTTCATTTGATGGGGAAAGAAACTCAAAATGACTGCTAGTTATAACTAGCATCCTACTGAAGACAGATGCTATATGTCCAATGACTGCAGCATCTGTAAACTGCACAACTCTTAATTTTATGGATAGGCTCATGAAGTGCACCTCCTAAACTGCATAGCAATAGCCTATAACCGTGTGATGGTTTTCCTTTTTTTTTTTTTTTTTTTTTTTTTCTGAAATGTGTTTCCATTTGGCCTCCTAAATGTTAGGAAGCTATAAATGGAAGAGATTGTTACCTCTTTCTCTGCTTATCTTTTATTGGATACTTATGGTTGTATTCTTTGCAGAGACTTCTTTTGTATATAGAGGCCTGGAGATCCCCTGCTTGGTCAAATGGTAAGGTTTTCCAGAACTGGTATTTATGGTATTTTATTTAAGCACAGAGCATAGAGTGAGTAACTCAGTGCTGAGACTGAAGTGTGTTGTATTGAAGCAGAGGTAAAGCTAAAGCACTGGTAGAATTTTGAAGTGGTAAACTAAAGCATTGCTGGGTGACTCTTGCACCTGCCAGTAGTGGTATACAAGACTACCTTTTTAAAGGAAACTACATTTTTGAATATGCTTGTGTGACTCAGCCACAGAGAGATTTTTTCTCAAGTTTCTGAATCCAAATTGCAGGGCTACTTCTCCTTTCTGCACTTGTATTGATAGTGTTTTTATGTACTGACAACAGAGAATACAGCCTGGCTGTGAGGCCAGCCTGACCCAGCTCTCACCAGCAACCATCTTGCATTTGACATATTCCTGTGTTTCTTGTCTATGGCTCTTGGCTCTGCAGGTGTATTGCAAGCCAAATAATGGTTCCAGTGCTAACATAGTCCAGCTGTAGGGGGGAAGCTTTAATTAAAAGGCCTGGAGCAAAAGTTCTTTGCTCCTGCAGGCTGGCAAGTGGAAAGGGAAATTCAATTTATTTTCAGTTCCATGTGGTTTTAGAATTCTTGGTTTTCATGCGCGGAGTTATGTCCAGGACACTGGCGTGGGGATTTGGTGCCAGATAAGAAAACTTGTGTCTGTTGGGCTGTATGCTAAGGAAGCTACGTGTTGCAATTGGCAGCAGCAGAAAATAGTGTACTTGTGACAAAGAAAAGGCTTAACAAACATCTTTTGGTGTAAATCTCTAAAATCATTGGCATTAAGCACAAGATGAACTTTAGGCAAATTTACAATATGGGAGTTGTCATTGTTTGAGCTAGAACTACTTGAACACTGAGCAAATGTTAATGTATTAGTCCAGTTCCATCTTTTGGCAGGCAAGTATTATTTACTGTCTTCATTTCACTGACTGGAAAATTGAAATTTCAAGGGCTTCAACCTCAGTAATCTTGATATAAACTGGAACTAACTCTGGCTTTGTGGTGTTATTCCTCACTGATGCTGATGTAAGTGAAATCTGAAAGCAGCTTTTCCTCTTAGCCAGAGAAAACTGGGACAGCTTACACAAGCAGATGAACCTTCAAGAAACAATGGTGCAGTACCTGTTGACGTTGGCAAATCTGCTCAAGTTTCATTTAGAAATAGTCTTATTAATTGTTGCTGTGCTCATTCTGCTGATGCAATCCCTGCTTGTGTGATTACTTTTTGCTGGCTTAAAAAGTTTGCAGGTCTACAAAAGTATGTGTCAGCAAATAAAAAGTTAGGTCTGAGGAAAGAGGTTTAAAACTACATCTGAAGCCTACTGGAATTTGCATTAGATTCTTTTTTAGTTGCATCAGCTGGGGCTCTATTGTGACTGTTTGACACTTACCATTTACTAATGCTGAATGGAATGCAAATTGTGAGAGGTTTTAATAGAGATGTCAGCTATTCAAAGGACAGCATTTGAGAAATGCTGGCAAGTATTTTTACAACAATTATTTTACATGAAGCTTTTAATGTAGACAAATCCCAAGGTGCTTTATGTAAATCTTTTTGAGGGAGGGAGAAGGAGTTGTGATTTGTTCTTGCCTTTAATCAGTCAAAACCTTCTGATGTTCTATCTGTCATGATACAAGTCCACTTATACAGACTGCCAGGAGAAAGAGCTCATCTTATATGTGTAGGGTATTATGGAGCTATCACTTATTCCATAATGCAGCTAGTTAGTTTCTGTTGGGATCATTTGCCTCTGGCACTGATTAATATATTCTGCTTGTGTTTAGAATTAACAGTGGATAAGGGGATATGTCAATTTATTTCAGAAGGTGTTATCTGAAATGACATCTAAGCTACAACACACACTGTCCTGCTTAAACACAGAATACTTCAAATGCTAAAATCAATTTAACAAACAGTTAATTGGAAATGTTTATAAAAATAAAAAAGGAAACAAAACATAATTCACCACCTCCTGGTATTCAAATGTCACTTCTAATGAAAAACATACTTAGGAACTTCATAAGACTATGCTATTTGAGAGCAATAAATTAGCAATATTTTCTATATATAGCTTTGATTTTATCTGTAAAAGCAGCTGTTAATGTAGAGGGAACACTGATCTCAGTTGAATAAGCTGTTGCTGAGTGCCTCTCTGAATGCAGGTTCAGGGACCTGAAGATGTTTTGGAGCTTAACTTTCTTTTTTAAATAGAGAAAAACGGTGCTTAAAAACTCTGTAAGCTCTGGCTGTTGCTGCTTTGGAAGAATGTCTAGCAGCATCATGCATATGGGGACCTCAGTGAAGAAAGTAACAAAGATCAGACAAAAGCTGTCACGAGAGGGGGAACAGTCATGTAAAGCTTCTTAGCTTTCTAAAGCTTTCTTCATGTAAAGCTTCTGAGTTTGCTCAAACCTGTTCTGTTGTCACCTGTGGTTCTTCTTGCAGATACTTGATGTCCTTTTTACCATACTTAGCATAGCTAAGTCAGAGGAATGTAACAGTAGAAGATGACTTCTTCCTGCAGAGGAATGTAAAAAATAAATAAATAAATAGTGTGAAATCGGTGTTTTGAAGAAAAAGCTCAGATGATGTATTTCGATATTTCATTAGTATCAGCAGGAAGCTGACTGCTTCTCTACCTCTCCTGTTGTGAGAGAAAGGGTAACACACTGATATACAGGGTTTTTATGATCACTTTAACTGATACTTGTCAACAAAGTTTCATTGTCTAAGGTGCTATTTATCCAACATGCTTTAAGGCATCAAATCTGCCAGTTCCAGTTAGAAGTAATAATTTTAAGTAACAGCAACAATTCCCTATGTGCTGACCTTTCATCTGTTCTCAGTGATAACTAAAGCTTTTCCAGTAGAGAAGAATTGCTAGCTCAGCATCTTCTGTCTTGCTGATTGAACGTGTAATGCTTCAGTCTCAATTTTAAGATAAAATACTTGGTTTAAATCATGATCCCAGTATTTTGCAATCAAAGGGTTTCTTTAGTAGTTGGTGTATCTACAGCCACATTTGATGCTTGAACAATCCCTACTCTCCCTGTGTGTTCAGATCCAGTTGTGTTAAATCAGTGGAAAATCAGCTTAAATGGCTTGATGCTGTAAGATTAGCTGAGATGTGAGTCTGTCTTATGTTTTCATTAAGAATATGATCTAATGTGAGCAGTTGGAGAGCTGGTATAACAAACTACTACAAAACTGTTGCTTTCATTAATTCTTCTTTTAGCACCTCATCCAGTTTTAGATTGGAATGTGCACTGAGGGTATAGATGAGGCCCCTGTCCATGATCTAATGAGGCTGATGAGCCTGTTCCACTGGCCTTGAAGCAAAAAAAAAAAAAAAAAAAAAAAAAAAGAGTGAATGTTTTGACTATTGCCCCACTTGAAAGTATACACAGTCAAGATACTAGAAGAGATATTATCGAGCCATATTCTCTATTGGCAGGGATGGAACGTCAAGCGAATTTTCTGTCATTAGCATCTGATCCTATAAATATTTAAATGTCAGCTTCTCTGGGAGGAATGCAGTGCCACTTTCTGAAATGGCATTCTACCAGAAAGACACTATATAATTTTTTTCTAATGGTATGCTGCAAACCAATCTTCTTATCCTGCACTGATTAAATTGACTTTTCTGGAAGAAAAATAAAAGTTCAAGTTCTACATTTCCCAAAGATCAAGTTTGCGTAATGGCATTTTTTTTAAAGTCCTAACTAAATACTATTATTTGAAATGTATAGTCACTACTGAAAAAAAAAAAAAAAAAAAGTATCTGCAAACTCCACCAGCTTTTTAGCTAGTTTTTTTTCACTACACAAACCATGTTTTCTGACCATTGTTTCCTCACTTTGGTACAGAGCTGTTGTAATGACCACAGGGCCTTCTTCCCCTGCATGGTAAATTGGCTCTCCTCACCTGAGTAGATGGGCACAAGATATTTGTATAACTCCTCTTTTAGAAAATGCTTGTTACTTTCAAAACAATGTTTTGACACTTTTTTTGAAAATGTATTTTAAAACTATAAAACTACAGATTCTGAAAGAAAAAACTTACAAGATGATGGAACTAAGTCTTTGAGAAAAATAAGGTATTTTGATTTAACTTGATCTATTCATTTTGTCCACTGGACTAAAAAGTTTATCCTCCAAAAAGCTTTAGTTGAGGTTTCTTCATTCACTTCCTGCTTTTTCTCACTCTGAACAGTTCAGAGGATCAAATCTAAAGTTTACTAAAGTCCATTTCTCAGGAAGTTGCTTGGTATTTGGTTTGTTCAGCTTCAGCACAGAATTGCCAAAGATCTGATTTTTTTTTTTCTTTTTTTCTAGAAACACAGGGGATACATTTGTGCTGAAATAGCATCGCAACAGAAGTTGTCTCTGACAACTCTTTTCACATGGTGAAAAGACTTTTTTCTCTTTTCCTTATGGCTCTGTTTGGTCTGGAAGAACAAAATTGCTTTTTGTTTTGCTGACTTTAGGGATTTTCTTGGATGTTGTCAGGCCATGCTTACTCAGAAAGAGGAAGAAATCCTCAGTAACCCTCCTTTCCTCATTTCAGATGGACAATAGCTTCTGTGTGTCGGGAATTCCAGCTGAGGAGGACTGGCTGCATTACTGACCTTCATACACTTTTGTAATTTCATGAATTGCTGCCTATACAGTGTTGAAGCAACAGGGCTTTTCTTATTCCATTGTTTGAATTTGGGAGTGGAGGACTTAAACGCTTTTCTTCCCTCTGCAGAAAAGCTTCCAACCAATCTGAGTCTATGACTTGAGTGATATCAGTGATAAAAAACAGGTCAGGCTTTTGCTTCTTATATAAGAAACCAACACCACCACAAATACAGGCACACTAAGGGAAGTGGTGAATGAATTTATGTGACTGAGGGTTCAACCATAATAGAGGCTAGAACTTTATTTATGGTCAGAATGTTAAAACTTTCAGACATCCAAATCATGACTCATAGAATACCCAGAGTTAGAAGGGACCTATAAGGATCATCGAGTCCAACCCCTGGCTCCGTACAGGCATACATAAATTTGGACGCTATGTCTTGGAGCCTCTCCTTGAGCTCCAGCAGACTCAGTGCTATGACCTGCTCCAGTGCCCGACCATCTCTGGGTGCAGAACCTTTCCCTAACCCCCAGCCTGACCCTCCCGTGTCCCAGCTCCATGCCAGTCCCTCGGGTCCTGTTGCTGTCTCCAGAGAGCAGAGCTCAGCGCCTGTCCCTCCGCTCCCTGTGAGGGAGCTGCAGGCCACCATGAGGCCTCCCCTCAGCCTGCTCTGCTCTGGGCTGAACAAACCAAGGGGCCTCAGCTGCTTCTCTTAAGTCTTCCCCTCCAGACCCTTCACTATCTTTGTAGCCCTCCTTTGGATGCTCTCTAAGAGTTTTATGTCTTTTTTTTATATTATGGCAACCAAAGCTGCACACAGTGCTCAAGGTGACACCACAGCAGGCCAAGCACAGAGGGACAATCCCTTCCCTCGGCTGGCCAGCAGCGCTATGCCTGAGGCACCCCATGGCTGGCCCTGTTGGCTGCTGGCACCTGCTGCTGCCTCAGGCTCAACTTGCCATCTGCCAGAGCCCTTAGCTACCCTCTGGTCTGTTAAGATCTCTATACAAGGCCTCTACACCCTTTAGGAGGAGCTGTCGACTCCCTTATTAACTATCACCTGCAAACTTACTTAGTATGCATCTGAGTCCTGCATCCAGTTATAAAATGTTATAAAAACATTGAAGAGAACTGGCCTCAAAGTGAGGCCATGGAGAACCCCACTAGTGACTGTTTGTAAGCCTGTTGTAGCCACATTTACTATAACCCTTTGAGCCTGATGTAACCTATTCACTATAAACTCCTTAATGAAGGAAGGGAAGGGAGAATGGGAACTTTTAAAATAAATTTTAAAATCCAGAATGTAAGTAGTGGTAGAGCCATCTTACATGACTTCTGTATTAACTACAGAGTCCTTGAGGAGTGGGAAAAATCTGCTCTAGAGGTCATATAGCATGTGAGAAAAAGGAAAAATGTTTAAAAACAAACAAAAAAAAATCCTTCAAGCAAGCTTGAAGGAAAGAAGAAGAAGGAAAAAAAGACAAATTAAGAGAATAAAACGTGGTAACTATGCAGCAAAGATGCAATGAAGACTATGTACATGACCTGAAATACAAACCAAGAATTAACACTGATGAGTAGTCCTAAATAGTTGCTCATAGGCATCATAGGTGCTTGTTACTTGGAAGAAAGTCGAAGTGCTTTGTAGCTGCAGAGGAAGATTCGCGAAGACTACCAATAGAGCATGCTTGTTAAAATACTGATTCCCAATCAAGCTGGGAAAATCTCCTTAGTGCTGATTTATAACATGCCCGTGACTTGCCAATACAGTTGGTGATCTGCAGACACACAAATAAGAGTGATAAAAGTATCCTAAGTGCTAGAGAGCATCCCACCACTCTTCACAGCATCAGATGTGTGACTGGTGCTTTCTATTCTCTTTGTTTGCAGACTGGGATGCAGAAGAAAAGGGCAAAGCACTTGCAAGATAGTTGTTGATTCTGGGTATTTTTGGTTTAGATACCTATTTTAAGATGAGTTCACAAATCTGGTTGTTTCTTTTGAAGATTCTAAGCCAAGTAATTAGCCTGAAACTACTTCAGGCAGTGGGAGCTGAAGGAATACAATTCAGACCTCCTGCTTCCTGCACCCCACGCCGTTAGGGCTGTGTGGTACTATTATATACTGTGCTGCTTAAAATTCTTCACAGGCTTTTCATGTTCCTTGAAGAAATACCAGTTTGTCTCCAGTATTGCACTCCCCTGGGGCCTCTGAGTGATGGAAGTGTCATATTTAGCAAGAAGTCTAGTGTTTATTTCTGCTGTTATTCAGCTAGTTTCCTTTCAGTCTTTCACTTGTTTTCTTAACTGCTTTCCAACTGCTCCACTTAATTAGGAGGATTAATACTTCTCTGTGAGAGAGCCTTCCTTTCCTTTTAATTGTGCACAATTAAAAATATACTGTCAATAGAAAGGGTGGTCCTTATTGCTTAGACTATGTGATTAGGAATTTGAAACATAAGGTATTGTGTGACAAGTAACTTGGTCCCTTTGTTCCTCGTCTATAAGTTCTGGATACTTATTCTCCTTTCCAGTTATTCTTCTTTGCCTACCTTGTCTGCTTAGGCTTTGAGCTCCTGGGAAGATGTGGTCACTTCCAAAATGTTTACAGGTTCTTGAGGGGGAGCTGTCATTTAATCAGTCCCTGCTACTGCTTTTGCAGGAAACGGTAAATACCACTATTTCCATGTTTTCTGTCTCTCTTCTGCTTTGCTTTTTAAAAAAACGCTACTTTTTGTTTGTTGTGTTTTCCTACCTGTTGTCCCTGACAGCTATCAAGCACTTTCACCATGCCATAAGCCACTTCTCCAAACTGGTTTTCCTCAACTTTGATGCATTCATCAGTTGGCACCTTTCCTTTTTTTTTTTTTTTTTCCTCAGTGTTTTCGTTCTAGGAAAACTGTCTTCCCAGGTGTCATTGATTTATTTTTTAGGGGACAAATTTTATCATATTTTTTTACAAACTCCAATTATGGCAGGTTTTTTGAGGTGATACACACGTTTTTGTTTTTCACATCAGTCAGCAACACTTTTGAGTAACTATTGAGTAAGCATCCAAAACATTCAGGCCAATATTCTGAACCTTTTTTATTATTATTTTTTTTTTTTTCAAGTACCTTTACCAAAATAGTCATGATTGTCTTAGCAATCCTTAATTCCCCATCGTAAGTGCAGGCAAATGTTCCTTATGTCTTCTAATCTGTTTGACTCATCTGAAAGCTATTCAGCTTTTTAATGGAAAAAGGCATTAAATTGAGTACATTTGTGCATTTGAAGTACAAAATCTGCAGAGCCATTGTACTGAAAAGGTTATCCAATACTGTAAGTATTTCACACAGTATTTGTGATTGGGGATTGGACTGAAAATGCCATATGTTTAAAGTAAAGAGAGTCTCAGGCAGTATGTTAAACTTCTCAGAAGAGCTGCGGAGGTCCATTTTTCCATTACAGCCCAGACGTGACGGGAACAGATTATACAAGGCCTCTAATTACCTTTCCTAAGCTTCAGAAAGACCTGTGAGCTGCCCTGTGGCAATGAGCTTTCTCTTTCTTGGGCTCAATGGGTCATTGTGCTGTTTCCCTCCAGCTGCTTGTCATTCTGGAGAAGTGCTGACTGGAAGGCGGCGGGCTCGCATTTGATAAGTGACACTTATTGCTTGAGACAGACAAGGGTTTAAATTCTCTCTCCCTTGGGAAAGGTGATGTTTGTGAAAAAATGCAGGCCAAGCTCCTGTCCGTCACTGAAAGATGAGCTAATCTTTTCCCTTGACATCGTGTGAAGCTGCACACTGTGGCACAACACCCCCGTCCTCTTGCCACCCAAAGTCAGAGGAGAACAACTGCAAAGATTGCTTTGGCAACCATCCTCCCATCGTTTGCACTAATTTGCTCTGGTTCTTAGAGTGCTTCGGGCGAGTTTCTGAAGCTGTGCTCTGTTTCACTGTTACCTCATGATATTGAGCTAATGGGATTCGTACCCTAGGACAAGCTGGGGGCGAGGGAATGTCCTTCACTAAGCCCTCAGCTGCTGGAAGGGAATTGAAATCAGTGCTTAGCTTCTGTGTTCTGCTCACTGTCCGCTGGTTTCCATAGCTCTGAAGCAAACTAAATAATTGCATGAAGGTTTAAAAAAAATGAATTATGCTGTTTGATTAGTTATGTTTTGCTTGTTGCTCTGGAGCAAGGTTTCTGGCCTTTGATCTAAAACCTGGTTTTTAGTCATTGCTGTACTATGCATATCAATTTACTGTGATACAGGATAGCAGGGTTGGGTGTTCTATTTCACTTGGCACTTTACATCTTGACTTGATTGCATTTCAGTGGTACAGGTAAAACTGGGCATCGTCTGAAGTCAAACTGGGCATTGTCTGAAGTCCGTCACAAGGTAATAAGAAATAAGGCACGTAAAAACTGCTTGGTGTGGACTGCTAACAAATCTGCAGAACTTAATTTTCAACTGAATTTTTATTTTTTTTTTCAGCTTTCTGCTTACAGTTTCAAGTATTCCGAGGAAAGCAGGCACCTCATGTTTACGGAAAATTGAGAATATTTTGTACCCTGAGGTTGTAGTTCTCAAATGGTTTCTGCTAAACAGTCAAAGAATAAGTATTTGAATTCTTATTAATGTGCCTTCCTAAAGAGAAGTAAGTACTTAATTTTTGCATTCACATCCCAGGACATAATCTGTGCATAACCTGTCACGCTGACTCAGAAGTTTAGGTTAATTTGAAATTAATGATTCCCCAGTAAAATTTCTCTAATAGGAAAGCTCATGAAAAAAATAGTTCTTGGCTCCATGCACTGTCACCTGGCTAAACTTAGAAACAGTTTGAGGTGGGAAGTGGGGAATTTCAAACTGAATTTCTTAGTAAAGAAATTGAATGCAGAGCTGTTCTCAAGGACTTCCTTCTACAGATGAAAATAAGATGGCCCATGAGTAAACTTTTTGTTAGAACAAAATTAGACATAAGGACTGCATGGTTTCTGGTGAAGTGGCACTGCAGTGGAGCAGAGACATCACAGCATGTTTCCTGCTGGGAGAATTTTAGAAATCTGTATTAGTTCCCACTGGGGAAGAAGGGCCCAGGAGAAAATGTAATCCATGTGGATCTCATACTAAGATTTAATTCTATAGAATGGGAGAACTAGCATGTGTGATTTTTTTTTTCCCTGTATTTCACAGCAAATTTGGAGCTAGAATGCTTTTTCAGGCCAAAGCTTACAGACATATTTTCTTCTAAAATATGGGACAAAACTTGAGAAACTCCTCATCTCCAGTTAGAAATAATTGTGTACTCATGTGACATTCTTCATTGTAGCTTTCAAAAGAGGTCAACATCATTGTTCACACTTTGCATAGAAGGCGCTGAAACACCCAAAAGCTCTGTGATTTGTCCATTTTTCCTTACCAGGTTGGCAGAAAGCTGGGACTTGGGTAGAGGGAGCTTCCACTCCTAGATGGCGATGCAAAGCATAACGATAAGGATTAGAATATCTGACTTCACTCATGGCTGTGGTCACAGTTAGTCTTGAGAAATTGCAGGTGATTCCTGCTTTCATATTGAAAATGTCTCATAACATGCTCATTCCAGAGCTGCAGAAAGTATATGCATTCTCTTTATATCAACAGCCAGTGTTTAACCCTGCTGGACTCTCTTTAAATTGCATGTGATTGATTTGTTGGTAAGCTTGGGGTTTACGCCACAAAATGGGCTTCAGAATACCTTTTAGTGGAATTTGACAGTCTCTTTTTCAAATTGGAGTGACTGAGGCTAAGAAGAACAAAGGCTTTTTATGCAGCTCATATATTAGGCCAACTTGGAGATCTAATTACAAAGCAAAGGAAACAGTTTTTGCTGTTCCCAGAGTACAAATGTCTTCTTTCCAATTGCCACATGTTCAAGCTGACATCAATTCCTGTAAAAATACAATGATGTGTAGTGAAAGGGGAGGTGTCTGCTGCTTAAATTCTGCATTGCTTCAGGGAAGCAGCAGGGTGAGGTTTTGCATGAGTCCAGGAGAACCGTGAGGGTCCCGAGCTGTTAACAGGACAGAGCTGCATCAAAGGCAGGGGTGGGTGCAGCCCACGGCTGCCAGCCCTGGTGGCCTGGCCCCATCTCCTTGGGGGGAGCTGAAAGAATGGGAAGAAATCGGGAGGGAGCTCTGAGAAGGGTGTGGAGAAAGAAACTGGGTTGGAAGTAGAAGAAAAGAAGGCAGCACTTTAATGGGGAGCTGCATGGATTAAATGGATGGGTTGTCTGACCAAGTGTTTGCCTGTTTATTCTTGGCCCATTCTTAGGTACCTAGTTGAAACAGACTTTATTTCAGTATTTCCAATTTCTTTCTGCAATTAAGACATTCCTTAATAAACTCATGTTACTGCAAATGAAGTATTTTGTGTGCTTGGCTTTTGGGGTCTAAGTAAAGAAAAGCAGAAAGTTGTAAAGATGGTGTTACTGCCTTTTCTATTTAATTGGCTGGATGTCCTAGCCTATAGGGCTGTCCTGCATCCGAGAGGGTGCTCCTGTTATCTGTCCTTAGCTTATTTAAGGGGAAGAGCACAGTTTTTTCATGCTAGAAAGTGGAAGACTCCCAAGTGGCAGGTCTGTTGAGCATGCGAGTGTAGAGGAATTCCTGGCTGGTTATGGTGACCACCTTAACCACAGGGAGGTACGTGTTTGAAACCTGGGGAGAAGGGTGTTAAATCCTCATCTCTTACCTTGTGTGTTTGTTTTCTTCTGAACATGCTGCATACAATGTAAAAGGGAGCAAAACACTGCTATGTTTGTGGAGGTATGTGTTTTAAATGTCCTACAGGAAGCAAGGAAATCAGAGTAAAGTTCAGTTGTTACTATCAAAATATCTTACAGAATTTATCAGGGATGAAAACAATGGGATCTGAACAGTTGCAAAGCGTAAGCACAGAAAGGTGTGTGTAGTTTCTTGAACAAATTCCCAGCACGCTGTAGCAGGATTTTATTCATTTCTTTTAAATTCTACTTGGTGAAAACATCTTATAGAGCCCTTAGGCCTCTGTTATTTTTCAATTTCACTAAAATAGGATCTGAAAAATAAGGAATTGAACCAGGGTAGAAATAGAACTGTGTTTGGGGGAACTGAGCTCTTGAATGCTAGGAAAGATAACGTATTTTATCTTTGAGAAGGCTGACAGAGTGATTTCCCTGCATGCAGCCCTTCTCAGGACAGAGCTGGCCGCAGGTCAGAAAGCAGGCGAGCGGTTAGCTTCCTCCCTGCCAGCCTGAGATGGAGGGGCACCCAGGACAGTGGGTTATCCAGGCCCCTTCACAGCTACAACCACAACATAAACACTCAGCCCCTGAAAGAAAATGTTATCTTGCCTGGAATTTCACTCCTCCATTTTTTTCATCTTTCCAAGCCCTTAGAACAGACCTTATATCAACCCCCTGCTATACGCTTTTGCCACAGCAGCCTAGGGAAATCTGTTGCGTTGTTACTCCCTCTGTCTCGCTGCCCTCTAAATGCTTCTCCCATCTTCCCCTGCCCTCCGCCTCCCAGGCTGCTCGGGGCAGCCCTGGCAAGACCCGTTAGGGGAGGCTGGCAAAGCAACCACTACAAAGGGCGCTCTGTGCAACCCCCTCCAATGCCCCATCACAGAGCACAGCGCAGTGCCCGCAGGGCAGGAACTGCTGCAGCTGCTCTGCAGAGCCCTGACAAGGTCAGCTCCTAGCAGGGGCCATCTCTTCTTCAGTGGCACTCTTTTTTCCTTTCTCTGTTTCTAGCATTTCCTTCTGTTGCCATTATCTGACACCTTCGCTTCCACCTCTCATACCACACGCCAGAAAATGAATTTGTGTGCAGTCCTCATTCATTTGTCTTCTTCTGGGCAATACAATTCCCCCTTAGATTCTCTGAAAATCTGCATCAGGGTTTGGCTGCCTCTGAAACACCTTTCTATTCTTTCCTTCTTCCTCTCTATCCTCTGAGAGCCTGTTTAAAAGATACATACATGTCTTCCATCTTTTTGAATTAAGTGTAAGGCACAGTTTGGCTTGTACTTAATCCAGAATTTATTGAATCATTCACTGGACCCTTTGTTTTTGAAAATTGCTTTTGTATTGAAAACAGACAAAGAAAAAAGGAGGAGGGGATCTGAGGGGATTCCAGAAAAGCAAAATCTCTCTCTGGTAGCTGTAGGTCTCCATCAGGGTGTTAACAGCTCATTGCAGAGGTTTTGCAGGACACCCAAGGCCAGCAACCAGACTGGGGACTGTAGAGGTCATAACAGGAGGGGTGTGTGATGGGCAGAGGAGCAGGCAGAGAGAGGGTGGGCAGCAGTTAAGAGACCACCACTGACATAAGAATGTTATTTTGTCACTTATTCTGGTCAGGGGTTTGCATATTATCTTTGAAAATGCTGTAGCAAAGCTCTGCTCGCTATGCATACCACAGCCCATGGAGCATAACAAAAAGGTTAAAGGAAGAAGTGGGGTACTAGGCTACCCAGCTTTTTCCGCATCCCCACTAATAAAACTCCAGATTTCAGATTAGTAGGTGTTACCTGTTAGTATAAAGTATGATTATTCTAATATAAATATATGTTTGCACTTTCGTAGCTGAAATAAGGCTCAGAGGTTGGTGTGCTGTTGTAACTCTTTTTTTTTTTTTTTTTTTTTAGCTTAGTACAGCCAAAGATGCATAGATGCAAGGTCGAAATTGAAAATGTGTTGTGAAATGGAATTCAGTTGTTGGAAGGACTTGCAGCAAACAGCCTGGTTTAGTCTCATCTGCTATACAAAACCATCAGTTGAATAATATTCTTGCAAGTAAAATATCTACATAATGTTTGGGTGACCCTGAGAGAGGACAAGCCTTCCAACAGTCAGATGGAAATTACAGAAAGTGTGGGGGGGTGAAAAAAAGTGTTTCAGACTGAAATTTTTCACATGCCCTTATTTAAACATTTAGAAAGAACATTTAAAACAATTGTACAGTTTTAGCTAGGCCCCCATAGTGGAGAAACACCTTTTGTTATAACGGCAGTCAAACAAGGTAGTGGGACTTAACCACTTGTCAGGAAGCAACCTTCATCATCAGAACGTGTTTTGAACATACCTATATTGTGTGTATGTGTTATTTCCAGGCTGTAAAGAAAAATCTAAATGAGTTTGTTGCTTAATCAATTATGAAGGGTGTAACTGAAGTGATGTTTTTGGGGCCAGCTAACAAACACCCACGTGGCAACTTCTATCTATACCCTGATCAGGCATGTTCTGCCTAGTATGGGGAGGAGCAACCTTGCTACAAGTTTTAAGGCTCTGTTTCGGGGCCAATATTTGTAACTTGATCCATCTTTTAACAGCTCCATACAATTCCAATGAAAAAAGTGGTGCAAAAATGGTTAACGCAGAGCCCACTGCCTCATCCTTAACTGGTGTTTACAACCAGGTGTACAAGTGAATGCTCTGCTTCCCCTAACAGTGCTGCCTTCCTCTAACCTGGCTCGACTGAGGGTGTGAAGCACAGAGCCAGGTTTTGCCTCTTCCAAAGCTATGGCAGCTGTGCCTCAGCGGCCTCCGCGGGGCCCAGCGGCTGTAGGAGGCCAGCGGCTGTAGGAGGCCACCAGCTGTAGGAGGCCGTCGTGCCAGCTGTCTCTGTGTGGCTGATGGCATCCTGCAGCATTTGAGGTGCCCCCATGGAAAACCCTTCAGTGGGTGGGTTGGCAGAGATGCGTGTGTTACACGTGATCTGTCAAAGCCTAGCCTAGCATTTATTAATTATTTTTTTTAGAAGTTGTCAAAAAAAAAACAAAACACACACACACATTTTTCCACCACTTGTGCTACTTCCAATAGAATTAAATTTGACTGAGTTGACTTTGCTGGCTCTGCTTTGGGCTTTATCTACACGGTGACTTGTACCCTTTTGTTAAACCTTTAGACAACCTCTGCTAAACTCCCCTGTGGCTGTGCCCACTGTGCAGTAATGTGTTGGTGAGGAGTATGACCATGGATGGTTACAGTAGGGCTCTGTTGAGCTTTTTTTTTTTTTTTTTTTTTTTTTTTCTGTGCATACTTTGGCTTAATTCACAGTGGATCTCTTAGAAATTTTAATTTCCACTGAATAGGAGGCATTCTTTCGAGGTCTTTCACTGTGTTAAAATTGTTTTTGCTTTTATATTTTGTTTAGCTTCTGCCATTGACACTAAACAATATTTTGACTTCAAAGAATCAGTTGTTCCCATCTAACCACTGGCTGCAAGCTGAGGGAAAATGTGCAAATGTTGATTTCAGCCATGTCTGATAAAATCATTTAGCCATAATCCCTAATGACAAAGCCGATAAATGATGGGTACACGTTTTAGAATCTATTGTGAAGAGGGGGAACTGTTTTTTTTTCTTTTCACCTTCTATTTGCTTTTAACCTCAAAAACATTTATCATAGAAAAAGAATTCTCCAAAGACTCTGAAAATAGCAAACCCGCATCAGCAGAATATTTTGCAAGTTAGATGGCACAAGCACACACAGTATTCCAGAAGTTGTACTCAGAGAGGAAGAACATCTGCAGGCACTTCTTGGAAATGAGGGCATTAATCTCAGGAGCAGAAAAGGAGGAAACATTGGAGGAGACACCTAACCATGAGTCATTACACCATTTGTTTTAATTAACACAGTGAGACAATGGACTGATTATCTCAGTAACATTGGGTCACGTTATACCCAACAGCATGTGTGCAGGAGAAATTAGCCTCTCATGAACCAGTCTATACACCCTTCTTAAAGAGCAGCTGAGTCATCAGTCATGAAAGGAATAAATCTTGAAGAGGCAAAATGGTGAATTGATCAGAGCAACGGAGGAAGAACTCAGGGCTCTCTTGTCCAACCCCTGGCTTTAGAATGACTCACTGGGCAGCCCTGGGCAAGATGTTTAACCTTCATATGCCCCTATTTCCTCAAAATGAGACAAATTACACTATCTGTCTCACAAGAAGGGCTGTCTTTTGACTGTTTCATTATTGAACAGCCTGTCTCAGCCATTGTTGGATGTGGTTCTCAATGTTCCTTTGAGAATCCAAAATTTCCAACTTATAGCTGCAAAACTGAGAGAGGTTAGGTGACTGCCCTGAGGTGCAAAGACGGGCGATGGAAAGAAGGCACAAATGACGCATGAAAATGGGAGAGGGGAGGGAGTACTAAAAAGAGGGTGGTAATGAGAGTTTGGCTGTTAGGGTTTTTTTTTTTTTTTTCCTATTTTTGCAGTGATAGATGTAAAGGATATTAAAAGTGTTCTGCGTGAGAACAAATGTTTCTTTTAATTAATGAGCCATTGATGTTGCAATACAATAATTAATGTTGTTGACTTGTGATTCTTATAAATAACTTCTTTCTTTCCAATTCCTGTCCTCCGTTTTCTAGAAACTGTGTGAGAAGGGATTTATGAGTGTTACTGTTTTTCTATTTAGTGGAGATTGATTTTTCTTGACAGAGGAGATTGAAAAGGAGAATTGTCCTTACTTCTTGAGCTGAAAAGTGAGATGCTGCTTCTCTGGCTTGCTCAAATTCTGTACTGCTAGGAAAAAATAAGTAAATGCATTTCAGCTGAGGCCAACGTTGCTTTGGGAAAGGATTTTTTATGAAAAAGATTTACAGATGACAGAAAAAAAAATGTCTTTGTTTTAGTACTTAATAAAGGTGGGGCAGATGTTTGCAGTGTTGTTTCTCTGGTGTGGATTTTTGTTTGTTTTACAGATTCTGGTTTATCTTGTCCTTCTCTATCTTCCTTCCGACCACTTTGAACTGTTTACCTTCAGGGGCTGGCATAACCTTGCAGACTGGCTCAAGTTACATCAGATTGGAAGAAGTGTTTTAAATTACAAGTCGGTTACTGGTGTTGGTGTCAAAATGATTTATCCACAGAAGGTTTTATTTGCTTGCCAGATGTATGGTGCAGTTGGAGTTGCTGACAGGGAGTTACAACATGGTAGAAAGAAGCGGGTCAGCTCTCTTGAAGTCCAGCACTACCAACATGCCAGGAGAAAGGAAGATAAGCACAAATGGAAATGCTGGAAGGCTGATGCATCCTCACACTTTATATTGCACTGTTTTTTAAATCTTGTTTTATGTGCAGGTTACCAAGAACAGATTTAAGGGCAACGATTTGCTGTTGGCTTTCATGCTATCTTTGTGCTTCTTGGATCATTTTACTTCTCTGTCAGTGGGCAATGGTGACTGCCCCTCAGGCTCTGTTACACCCTCTTACTGTCTACTCATAATGCCTTGCCTCAGCTCTGACATGTGAATTTCTCCTCTTTCCCTGTATGGTCCAGAATGTCTCCTCTTCCTCAGGAGACTCTCCAGAAACCCTCTGTGTTTGCCTGAGTACGTGACCTTTGTCCCCACAAGATGACAGCATGTCCATTAAGATGCCACCATCTAGAATCTGGGACTATCTTTGCAGGGAGATGAAATTTCGGATGTATGCAAGTACAGACCAGTCAGAAACAGCCATCCAGTTACATTTTCAGACCACGTATCCTGTTATGGGATCTTACATCAGCCCCAGATCTTGGTCTGCTTGTGTATTTTATTTCCTAATAATGTTCATATCTCCTTTGTGTCTTCCCTGAGTTCACCCCCTTCCTCTGTATTGCTTTCCTTACACCTGAGGGCTTTTCCTTTACGTAGGAGTAATTGTTATTTAGGCTGTGGCAAGCTAAGAGTAAAGCATCTGATTTTCCACAAGCAGCTTGGAGTGAGGCATCAATGACACGTTTACAAGGATAGTCCAGGCAGACCTCACTTGCCCTTGTGCTTCAGGAAAGTCTGGCTCCTCAAATCCTCATCAGCAGAGAGGCAGGGCATGGTAACATGTGCTCTATGTCCTGTTAAAACGGCTCTTGAATGTCTGGCCTGCTCAGACTATGAGTAAGGGAACTGCCTCAACCCATTGGGATATGATCTAGTTCAAATATAAGGCAAGATTTTCAAGCAGGGTTTGCTACATGTGTGATGCAAGGTTGGTAATGAACTTGCATTTCCTATTTCTGTGGTATATCCACAAAATTCTGGTCAAATACATGAAAGGGAAAAAAAGTGGTCTGTCATTTTATTTATTACAGAAATGGTAAAGTTGGCATATGCTGACATTAATGATAAAATCCATTATGTTTTACACATACCAATGAATATCCAAAGGAAGGTTTTGGATCAATCTCACAAATTTAGACTGGTTTTTAGAGTATCTCCTACTTTGTCCTGTGTAAGGAACACAAATTATTTGGTTATAGATGGATACTATTAATGACATGGAGCTGCACCTTGCTCCAAAAAAACACTCCCTTGCCAAAAATAAACTTAGGTAAGGAGACAAAGTAAAACAGACAGTGTTAGTAAAGACTGGCTGCAAGGGAGTAAGTGAAACACACTGCTGCATCCCCATGTGGGCTTCCATATGTGCTCACACGCTTCCTTTGTGGCTTAGTTTGGTTAATCCTTGGATACCACAAACTTTCTTTTCCTCCTGGGAAGGGGGAGATTTAATTCCCTGCTGCACAAAACCAAGGCGGCTTTCCGAATGAAATAGAGATGTTAGCAGGTAATCCAAGGGAATGGATCACAAAATGCTCCAATTTCCTGGATGGTTGCCTGAAATGAAGGAGCCCTTTATTCGGTGCTATTTTTAAAAGAAACAAGGCAGTTCTAGGCTGTCTGCATTTTCCAGCCTATGTCGAAGGGGTTTCTCTGTGTGGTCGGTCCCTGAATAGGGTGCCTTGCCTACACAAATAGGTAATGAGCTTCCAAGCTTAGGCATAACCCTGAGTTTCACTTTTGATAGCAATGTGACCAAAAAGTATGAGGCAGGTAGTGTATGCATGGAAGGTAATGAATTCCTATGAGGCAGTAATGTCTTTAACAGGAAACTGTTTCAGGAGGGGGCAGGACTGCTGCAGATAGTTGATAGCTTTTGCAGGGATTAGTGTTGTTAAAGCAAACACCTCGTAGTGTGTGTTTCTTGGAAAAGCAACTTGAGACTTGAAGTTGTGCATTGTGTATGAATTAATTATTGGGAGGGGGAGGTTGCCCAACATCCAGATGTGGCAAAGGGTAGGAAAACCTGAGCGTATTTGCAGGGAATGCCATTGTAGCAAAAAGCCAGCATGGCAAGGCAAGGCTAAAGAATAGCCCTCTGGTTCCTGAAGCAACTACTCTGGAAAGCAGGTAGTAATGAAATGGTTGTCTCTCTGACTGCACTTGGTAGCTCTTCTTAGGTTATTTAAACCTAAGCACAGCAGGCAGGAAAAGGCAAATGGGGAGTTGCTTCTTGGTCTTAACTTTTTCACCAAACATAGTTGTGAACCAAACTGGAGACCAGACAACTAAACAGTTTCACCAATGGTTATGAGGAAGTAGTAGTATCTCTACAGTTAATTATCCCCTGAGCTTTCTAGGAAAAACAAACAGAAAACTTCCAGTTGAGCAACACTTAAGGATTTAGGGGGTTATCAGGAAATATGCCTGTCTGCTCAGAGAGCAAGTAAGGTACAGTCAAGGGCTGCTTCCCTCGATGGCTGCCCTTGCACACTGAGGTTGGTGGCTGTTTTCTGATTGCAAGTGATCAGCTAAAGAGATGACAGTGCCAAAGATCACACAAGTTACTGTCTTCCCTGCTCTCCAAGTTCATCCAAACCCAAACCCAGAGCTGCAGCCCGTTCTGCTGAAACCAATTGGTCCGTGCCACATTGCCCACTGCATGGCTTCTCCCCCTGAGTTAACAGTGCAGTGGGGAAATAGATTGCGTTTCCATCTTCTCCTCCCAAGTCTTCAAGAAGTACCTGTCATGGCCTTTTGAGAAAGGTAGCAGAGCCTCTAGAAAGATGCTAAGTTTGTGGCTCTCCCAGGTAAGGCTCTGTGAGTGTGCTTCACAGCTGGACAAAAAAAAAGAAATGCTTTTGATTGTCACTGCAGGCTTTTATTTAAAAGAAGTAGAAGAAAAACAGCAGCATTAGCAATGAGTGAGATGTGGGAAGAGATAATGCTCTACCATCTGTCAGGTTATTTTGCAACTTGGTATGCTACAGCAGTGAATCTTCTAGATAAGTCATCTGTTAGAGGCAGCTAGGTAGGGTTTAGCAGTTACTGTTGTGATAAGGATCAAAACCTACAACATGAAGCTTCTCCAGTAGCAGCTGTGCCTACAAGTGTTTGCTGCCAGAAGTATTAATGGTAGAGAGCTTTGCTTTGCTGAATTCTCCATGCTTGCTGTTTATCTGGTGAAGCCCAAAGGGTAAATAGGGATCTGTTTATGTTTTAAGTAGTTTGTTTTGCAGCTGATGATTCTGCAATGAAGCATCCGTTTCTCCTACTGAAGCGCAAGCAAGTACGGTCTAAATTTGTTTGTGTATAAATAAATGTTTGGATAGTGGACTTTCCTGGGGAGACACTCTAAGCCAAGGGAGTGATAAAATATTGTGCTTTCAAGTCGTCTTGATAATGGGGATAAGAAAATGAAACAAATCTGATTGTATCCTGTGTCAGAGCTTGTAGTTCTTTTAGACATTTAGATTGATTTTGCAGTTGAGTGCACAATGAGGCTCTTACTAGACATCTTTTCATACCTCCTATTGAAGAAAGGTGATGATTAGCATGAAATTGGACATTGAGTACTTGCCTCAGGGCAAGACACTGTAGAAATGTCTTTTGTTTGTTGTTAACTCTTTCATTTGGAGGGGGTGTAATAAAATCTATTTCAAAAATACTGTAATCCATTTTATATGCTTACTCCTTGACAAATAAAGCTTGGCTCTTTTAAAGATAATAAACGAAAATAAAACTGAAATTATAATAAAAAGTTTGACAGTCTTCAAATGTGAAGCTTACAACAATCGTTGGCCTCCTGTGCAGGCTGTGCAGTCTGATCTGCAGTGTTGGTGTTACCTCTGCCCTTTATGCAGACATGGAGTGAAGACCTGGGAGCTGTAATTAGCCCAGCTCCTCTGGGTGCTCTAAGCAGAGGACGGGGAAAATGCACAGTGTGTTAGCTGGCAACAGGAGGTATGCGAAATGGGTATAGCTTTGACCATAAGTGAGATTGATTTGGTTTAAATATTTTGCAGCAATGTTGCTCCATTTGGTTATTGAAATTTCCCATGTGTAACTTGCAGTTTGTAGATTTTGACTTTCTGTATGATGTACTCAGTGCTCATGTAGTTGATGCTAAAGGTGAGGACTTCTCAAAACCTGGGCTCATAAGTACGTGCACAGAAACTGAGAACTCACACGGCCATGACCGAGTGCTTGTCCCTTTATTATTTCTACCTGATTTCCTACTGAAGTATGTATTATGCAACTGTATGCTGCATGTGCCAATTTCCCCTTCCAACTCTAGCAAGTTCTGTGCTGGTTTAAGTCCTAGTAAAACTTGATTTCACACTCCTGTCTGCAGCTCCAGAGCATCATTGCTGCACCAGAGAAACAGTGGCTGGGTCATTTCTCAGGTTATGTGCAGCTCCTGGCCAGCCAGCTGACCAAACAAATGGCTTTGGGTTAGGCAGAGCTCGTGCAGTTTATTGTGCAGCTAGAGGAGCAGGCAAAAGGTATTAGCGAGAGCTGGCGATATTGAAATAGTAAGGAATAGGAGGAGATTTGGGGTGTGCTATTGGTGACCATGTATCTGAGAGAAGTAAATGGATTGACACTGTGGACCAAGGAGCAAGTTCACAAAGGTGTTTTAGTATAACTTGAAAACCAGTCAAGCATGAGGCTTGATTACTCCAGAAATCTCCAGATTCCAGTATCTGGTTCTTTATTCTTACAAAGCTCTTTTCAAAACAGAGCAAACAACACTGAAATCATAAGAACAACAATGCTTTTATTAGTCTTCCTATGTGAAAATGGCCACGGTTGTTCTTCATCCTTCTGAAAATGGATTTTCCAAGTGGTTTGCCTTGCTTGACAGTCCCTTCCTACAGGCAGCAACGTCTTCAAAAATTCCTCTTCAGTCACTACTGATGGTGTTTGTAGGAAGTGTCAGTGCTTGGTTTCTCAGTCAAGCTGTGAGGAGTTCTCCACTAATGAGCTGTGTGTACAGCTTCATGCAGACACTCATTTTACTAACAGAAAGTGGCTGAGTAGATGATTGGGAATTTTTGAAAATACCGGTGCCAGTAAATTTCCAAAGCTGTTTCCGGAAGTGGACTGGTTTTGATTAAATTTATCTGGAAGAGTTCTGTCTCTCTAACTGGAATCACTGGTTCAAGTCAGGGGAAGGGAACTGTCTCAGGCTGGCCAGCTGCTAGCAGGGGGTGAAGCTGAATTCAAATCATTTTCTTCTTGCAAGGAGCTTTGTAGCAAGTCATACAATCCAATTTAGGAGGGTAAGCAGGTCATCAAAATCTGTATTCAATTACTTACAGAAAAGTGGTGCAGTTCTGATAAGAAAGGCTTTTTCTACCGTGCTGATTAAGATGTTTTCCTGAGATGTGACACTCAGCAGTAACTTGAACCTAGTTTCATACAGTTCCTGAGAGTACACTGGGCACTTGTTCCTTAGATATTTCTTGGATTCTATATTTCATTTTTTTGAATAGAATAAAAATGTTTTGATTTTATCCTGCTGTTGCATGAGAACCCCCCCCCCTTGAAATGTGTGGTTTTTTTTTTGTTTTGTTTTGTTTTGTTTTTGTTTTTGTTTTTAATAAAGTGATTTTTTTTTTTTTTTAATCTAGTTACTCATGTTACCTGCCGGATTGCAAGATCTTATACTTCATTTTCATCTGTATCAGCTTGAAAGTTGATGGCACCCAAGTTACCCTCACTGCAATGGTTATTCAGAAGGTTTAATTGTCAGAGAGATTTGTGTCCTAACTGCAATAAGCATCTCTCCTATGTAGATGCAGCACTGACTTGTTTTAGCCCTGATGCTGTCATGTGTTAAGCATCTTCGTGTTGGTCTGCCTTTAGGTTTCAGTAGAACTCTGAGAAATTTGCCGTGACGTATTTTGCCACTGCAAATCATACAAAAAGTATGCCTGATATGGAAAAATGGGCCAAAGCCATGCTCTTCATTGCTAGAAATGAGCAGAATGTTTCAAAGAATAACGTTGGACTGATTTGTGATTTTTTATGTATTTTGCAGGATGTTCTTGAATGTTGCAACAGTATTTTTGGATTTATCACCATTATTAAGAAATAAGAAACATTTAAGTATGTCACAGAAAGGAATTCAAAAATGAGAGAATTGATAGGAAATGGATGTATTTATTACAGCAAGTCCCTCAGAGCTGTCTGTATTTTCTGCTCAGAATTTTCTCAGAATTTTACTTTGAGAATAGAAGTGTAAAAAACAAAAAGCAAGTGATCGAGGAAGAAAAGAGCTGTAAGGAGTCAAAAGTCCAGAAGGAGGAGAATTCTTCTAAAAGTCCAAAAACATCAGGTCTGAAACACAACCTGGGGAGAAATATGCCTTATTTTGAGCTTAGTAGCACTTGGATCCTGTTAAAATTGAGGTGGGATGTGCTTACCTTACAGCAGAAAAGTTGTGTGTACCTAGCTGACAAACAGTAGAAGCGAGGGTGAACTTTTTTACTTTTGTAACAAAGAGCATTTTGTTTAGGAGAAGAGGGCACAGAGCATCCCTGCACTTTCATTTTTCTGTAAAAACAAATTTGGAGAAGGATTAGTAACCACATGGGACAACATGAGGAAAGAAATAGCAATGATTAAATTAAAAAAAAAAAAAAAGTTTCAGAATTGTTCCTTTCCCACTAAAATTAGCTCATTATTTAGTCACCATAAATGTAAATGGACCATGGACTCTTGAACTGTAACAGCACTGAATAAGAAAAAGATGAGTTCTGCTTTTCTGACTTTAAATGGAGCCATTGTACAGGCATGAACTGACAGCAGACAGACATCAGGCACTTGAGAGGCTAGACTGCAAGTCGGGGTAGAAGCAGCTAGCAGCTTTTGCTTAGTGCTTACAAAAGTGACTTTGATAACTAGCCCTTATAAAGTAAAACTTTACTGGAAGTCATTTTTTTTCTGTTGGTTTTTATTTTTAATTTTTGTGAGAACAGCAATCTGGCTTAATGCGTGTACTGCTGAACCACTTGGGCTCAGAGATTAATTCATGAGTGATAAGGATCACTTTGCCGTTCTGTTTCCTGAAACGCATGTTTTCCTACACGGCTTCACTCCATTTCCTGCAGTGGTCTGTTCTGCCTAATTACACCGGGTGTCGCAGTATCAGCAGGTGGTACGTGCTGCAAAGAGCTGTGCTATCCATTTTTCCAACCAGAAGTTCCCTCTAAGCGTCACTAAGCTTTCCATAAGGCCTGTTTTGCAATTTGTTCTGTGTTTTTTTTTTTTTTTTTTTTTTTTTTTTTTTTCCCAGAGCTATTTTTGCTCCAGAATACGCTTTTCTTTCTTTCAGCCTTTTACATCAACTGTTATCAAAGTTTGCAGGAAACTTAATTAGCTTTCCCCATCCCTCAAGAAGTGTGGTTGAGTTCTGTTATACAATTTGCACATTCTTCTTATTTACAACAAATTACTTGGTATAGTGCTGAAGGCAGTATTATATGCCTCAGTTAAATGTTTACAATACATCTTGCTTGCATCTTTGAGCAACCTTGCAGCTATGTGTGCCCCACTGGCAGCAGGGCCAGCACTGCTGCAGTAGGAACCATAGCAGGCTCTGAGTAAGGCAGAATTGCTACATGAAACGTAACGCTGCTTTCATTGAGCAACAAAGATTGGTGGCAGCACAAGGGAAAGTGCCCAATCTAGTTGTTACTCAATTTTTTTCTTCTAAATGAAAGCAAGCATAATCTGTGCATTTAAAAAAAAAAAAAAAAAAAAAAAAAAAAAAAAAAGAATTAAATAGGATTTGTGGTTGGTGAATGCAGGGCTGGTTTGAGTAACGTAATCACTTCAAAACCAAGAATCACTCTTTGAATTTAGGACAATTACATCTTTTTTTTCTATGGGCGTTTTTTTTTTTTGTGTGTGTGTTCTTAGCATACTTCTTGTATGCTAGGGCAAAACAAAAGGAAGACAAAATCCATCAAACAATTTGCTTCTAAATTAAAAAAGATTCCTTTTTCCTGATAAGCAAGGTATTTAATTTTCTGCATTTGATGTTTGTATGGCATGTAAAAGGAAACTGCAGAACAGTGTTATTAATTTACAAATTAATTGACATGCTCAGAAATAAACCTCATAGAAAAATCCAGCTTGCATATTGATAGGCCAGGTTTTATTGTTCCTTTTCTTATTCCTGAGGAGGCACCCAGACTAAAAGCCTAAAAGAAATTCACTATTCTTTTGCAATTTGAGAAGCAACATAAAAGAAGATGCTTTTTGATAGGATAACTTTTCTGATCCTGTTTAACTTCTCTGAATGGTATCAAGGACACACTTTTCATGCTTACATTCTCATGTGAAATAAGAATTAAATATTCCTAATGGACAGATGTTTCATAGAATTTTGTTATTATTAAAAGTAGGGTTATTCCTCTACTCTTACAACACACCTTATTGTGCAGTCCTGAGAAAGCTGACTTTGTACATCCAAGATAAGTTGATCTTACACTTCCAGGTGTAGGGAAGGAGAGGGAGATGAGTCTTGGGTACAGCTAGGGGCCTCGAGTGCTCTGCTCTCCCTCCAAGCTATTTCATCTGCTTCACAGGCACTGCAGTTATCCCTCTGGCTCCCACCCACCCAACTGCTGACTTGCCCTGATTCACCCCAAACCTCTGAAACTGAAATTTGCTACTCAAGTTACCAGTGGCTAAACTGCTGCTATCTTGTTCATCCCTGACAACACTCTGAAGTTGGCAGCTCTTTCATGGTGAAGCTGCAGTAACTTCACGCTGTAGATGTTCCCTTCCCTAGCTCCTGGTCCGAATTCAGCAGCTGAACTTGGAGCCTGCCTCAGTCTGCTGGGGAATAAACTTCAGGTGAAAGTGTTCCTCTTCTACCCAGTAGCTCTATAGCAAATTCCCCTTCTGCCTGGCTCATGTGCTTCTCTAGCAGCTCTGGTGTGAATTGCTCTTCTATTCCAAATGCTCCACTTGACATGGAATCTGGTACAAATATGGGAACAGCTTCCTGTCCTTGCTCCAAGAAATATTTAGCTAGTGACACAAAGCAGAGCAAGTTCGTAATGAGAAGCTGAGAGATAGCCAACAAGTAATTAGTGACTTCTGTGGGAGCTCTGACTCAAGGGTTTCCATCCTTGCTCCATATCTGACAAAGATGTGTGTTGTCCATACGTTTCCTTTGGCTGACAACTTTGGGTTGAAAAGCATCACACTACCTGTTGTCTTCTGGGTTTTGTGTGAGATGGGATTCACCTGTGTTAGTACCTGTCTAGGAGACCATCCTGGATATGAGCATCTTCTTCCAGTTCAGAATTAAACACTGGATTGTCTTCAGGCTCCGTCTCTCTCCTCGTCAGTTTTAATATCTGACTCATGATCTGCTCTTCTGCATACGGGCTTCTTCCTGCAAAGCGTTGTGAGGCCTCTCTTGTGAGACACCTCATAAGGTTTTGTGACTGTGATAATTAATGAAGTGTTTACATTTCTCAATAATCCCAAATGGACTGGGCATAGGATCGAGAACCTGTCCTTATTTACCTTGTACTTTGAAGACCTTTATGTTTAATGTGAATGTTCTCACTTCAGTTGTATCTAGAGACATGAACAGATTAGGGGGTAAATGAAGTGTTGATATAAATGAAGCTGAAAAAGTATAAATGGGGTGGAAATTGAATTTAAAGTGATATTTTTCAGCTAGCTGAGAAGTTTGTCTGCTTTTTTTTCTTTTTTTTTTTTTTTTTTCCTCTGAAATCAAAGTGTAGATCTCATTGTGTCTTATGCTCTCAAAGCAGTATCACCTAATGCTGAAAACATTTTACTTTGTGACACCCCTGTAAGGTAGGGTTGCTACAGCAGTTTTCCAGATGAGAAAGGGTGGCATGGAGTGCATCAGGTGAAATGGCAAAGGATTTCTGGTGGTGGTGGTGGAATGTTGAATATGCATCTCTGTACTTTAATCTCTGAACTATTAGTTATTTTAGGAGTGAAGCCTCTATGTAAGGGGGAAGAGCAATAAATGAAGGCAAAGCAAAGCTACATCTTATGCTCTTGATCATTCTCAACTAACATTTTCCACTGTTGGCATAGTCTTCTCCTTTAAGTATTTCATAGATTTTTTTGTGCTATAATATCATTATCAGTTGGGATATCACTCAACTAATGGCAAAGTGTGCTCAACAACAAAGATGTAATGGAAGCTGACATTTAGATTCCATCCACTTCTACACTTGTAAAAGGGTGGGGAAGGTTTTCCCTAGGTCTTCAGATGTGTTTCGTTACAATGAAGTGAGGTGTTCTTATCTGACCGTGATGGAGGACCTAGGTCATATGCATTTGGGTCAGAGCTAGCATATTTGCCCAGGCCAGATTACTCATAAAGCCTGCATGATTTATGGAGTCACCAGAGATTGCGCTATTCCGAAAACAATGTGCCATAAACTTATTACCGGATGCACAGTCACATGAAAACAATTGTTCAAATGCTAGACGAAATCTCGTAAGAAGGCCCAAAGCTCCCCATTTATGGTCTGACTGGAGCCCCAGCTGCATTTGTGAGCGATTTCCCTGACTTTGCAGCCCAGAGGGCTCCGCTCCAGCTGCACTTCTGGGAGCAAGGTGTCCCAGGCTGCCACCAGCACGCTGCACGGAGGTGGCGGAGGAGGGGGAAGCAA
Organism: Aythya ferina; assembly: GCF_964211825.1. Classification (NCBI taxonomy): domain Eukaryota; kingdom Metazoa; phylum Chordata; class Aves; order Anseriformes; family Anatidae; genus Aythya; species Aythya ferina. Next base: position 8,850,295 of record NC_140318.1, read on the forward strand.
CCCTGGGCTGGAGCACCGGGGACATGTGGAGGAAGTGACCGCATGCAGGGTTGAAGGGGTAATTTCACTGAGGAGGAGTTGGCGAGAGCCCCGTGAGCCTGACTTGGCCGAGGGCCATGCAGAAGCTAGGAATGACCTTAAATAGTAGTCTAACTCGTGTTAGCCTGCACTGCCTGCGCTGCAGCTGGGGACATCCCTGGCTGCTGACTCACCGCTGCTGGGCTGGGATCTGGCAGTGCCGCGGCTTGCTCAGTGTGGAAGACAAATGCCGCGTTACTCATCCCCGTTTGGGATGCGATGTTGTAAGGTGTCTGCAGACATGCAGGGACCTCCGTCTCCTAATTTCCTTTGCGTCAGAGCAGGGAGCCCATGTTCCTGTGGAATGGAGGCTGCAGGCTATAGGCTTCTGCAAAGCCAAATTCACCTCAAATCCAGATCAGACTCTGAATGTGCTGCTCATCTCTGATCTGCAGTCTGGGTGGCCTTTTACTATTTTAACTGGGGAGCTTTGTTGGCATTCCTGTTAATAGATAACAGACGTGTTTCAGGTCTTACAAATCATCTGTTAAAGGGGGGGAGGGAGGGGGAGGATGACAAAACCACCTCAATTTTGAATTAAATTTGTAAAAGTGTGTATTGGGTACAGGTGGCAAGGTTTGGTAGCAGGGGGCCACAGGGGCCTCCGTGAGGAGAGGCTGGGGCTGCCTGTGCCGGGCACAGCCCAGTCCCAGCAGCTCCCCACTGGCCCTATCACAGAAGCTTGTGGGGCTTCTGTGCAAATATATTAAAGAAATGCCAAAATGCCACACAGGCAGGGATCATGAGGGGAGAAAAAGTTTTAGAAACAGCCATAAGAACACTCAGGTCAGTGAGGAAGGCCGGAGGACAGGTATTTCCCTGCATCTCATGGAGGACCCTGTGCTGGAGGTTAAATGCCAGGAAACCTGGCTGTTTCCTGGCAGGAACTGTGAAGGACCCACACTGGAGAAGTCCAAAACTCACTGAAATCTGTTGCTGAATGCATATGCTTGTATGTTTTATTGAACAGGATGAAAGGCTTGAGTAGGATTGTGTATCAAATTAAATGGTACGTGGTGCCATGGCCTGTATGATCCTGATCTAGTGCAAGATCCCCACCTTTCATACCTGGACATGTTCATTTAGGATTAATCTACTGTCTTTTACTGATCCTCATTAGTGATTCTATCAAGATTCACTTTTTTCTTTTCTTAGTTTCCTACCATTTTAATAAACCTTCTGAGGAAGAAGCAATGCCCACAGCATCGGCAGCTCCATCAGAATGGCCAGCATTGCCCACAGCCTTGGCAGCTGCTGCGCCTCCCCCAGAGGCCAGGAGGTCTGTGAGAAACACGGGAGGTACCACACAGCTGGAAGCTTAGTAAGCACAGTTTAAGAACACTTACTAATTCTGGACAGGAATCTAACATTACCTTGGGCTAATCTTTTTAAAATAAATCGTCTGAATCAGACACCTGCCTAGGTAATCACCATAGCAATTGCAAAACAAACAATAGCAACCTTAAAATTATCAGAGAAACCTAAGGGAAATAAAAGACCTGGATTGGAGTTTTGGAAAGTGTTTAGGATTATGCATACATGGATTATTGCAGGTAAAGATGAGCTTGACTACCACATGCACTGAACTGACCAGAAGCCACACGACTGTAGGACACAGCCTGTACTAGTGCATAGGCATCTCTGCAGAGCTCCTTAACTTGGGCAAAAATCTGTTCTAGCAAAAGCTATGCCATACTAGGTTCAAAGGGGGCTTGTGTCTGTCAGGACCTGAATATAGGCAGAATAAACTGTCTGCAGGATAGCATGCTGACATACCCAAAGTGAATTAAGAGCTGAAGCTTATTGCCTGTCCGCAGATCTTGTGTACCTAAGCTGTCCAGGTGTCCATGTTCTTCAGTGGCTGTTCAGCCCTGAGGCTGGTCAAGGAACATCTCCTAACTGTTCATACATGTATCTTTCGTTGGAAAAGTCATGCTGCAGCTGACTGAGCTGCATGAAATCATTTGGATTAAAGACAAAAACAGTAAACATGATTAAATGGATATTAAAAGTAATCTGAGGGAAGGAAAAGGGTACAGGCACCCATATATCTCACTCTGGGATATCTGCATCAACAAAGCTAGAACAGCAGCTGTTGGGATTGTTAGCGGAGAGCTCTTAACTGATGTCTTTACATGCAAATGTGCAGTTAGGATCCTGCTGTGATAGCATCAACAACAGCATCTAGCTTCAGCCATTCTCTGGAATTTAGGCTCCATACAGAAACCAGCTGAACTCTGTCTGTCCACGTTGAGGGGGGGAATAGTCGACACTTAGATTGGTTTCACTGCTCTAATCTGGAAGAATCAACGAGTTCATGGTTCAGGAATGCTGCTAAGAAACCACAACAAGGGAATAGGAGCAACTGCAGACATGGAAAGCCTGTGCACCACAGACCCAGCTTCTCTGCAAAGGAGGGGGATATAAAAGGAGGGAGAGGTGGGGATGACCCAGAACAGAAAAGCTCCGGGATTTCTGACTCATCTCCCTCAAGGGCTGTAAAAGCAGCACGTTATATTGCTTCTTATGGAGAACATGGGATTTCCTGATAGCACCTATCATGGACTGGGGCAGCTCTGTCTCCTCCAGCCCACCCCTTGGTATTTGTGAGGTGTGGTGAGTGTGGTGGACTTGTGTGCTCTGCACCCAGTGCAGGAGGGGCATTGAATGAAGAAGTGGCTCCCAGATGACTGGTAAGCTCCAGTGATGCATGGCAAAAAGGATTGTATGCCACAGATGGACAATTTTTCAAAAATCAGGCCTCCAGTGTGTGGGGAGAAAAAATAAAAACAAACAAACCAAACTTCCAGTGTTTAAAGGGGATTAACAGGAAAGACAGGGAGGGACTCTTTGTTAGGGGGGTAGTGATAAGACAAGGAGTAATGGTTTTAAACTAAAGAGGGTAGCTTTGTTAGACATAGGGAAGAAATTCTTTACTCACACTGTAGTGAGGCACTGGAACAGGCTTCTCAGAGAAGCCATGGATGCCCCATCCCTCGAAGTGTTCAGAGCCAAGGTGGATGGGGCTGGGGGCAGCCTAGGCTGGGGGGAGGTGTCCCTGCCCATGGCAGGGGTTGAAACGAGATGAGCTTTAAGGTCCCTTCCAACCCAAACCATTCTATGATAAACAAAAAATGCTGCTGGAACTGCTAGATGCCAGTATGACCTGCTCTGTAATGATGTCTCCTTCATCCTGACAAAGCAGGTGGGTGTTACTTTGCACATGAGAAGATACAAGCTGTAAAAGACAATAGTAAAAGTATGTTTCTAAGATTTGCAAAACCAGAAACATGCCTTCTGTGCACACTGCTTACCATTTTTCAATTATTCCAGGCTTTTTCCAGAATGACCACTGACTTTACTCAAAGCTGGGATGGTTGGTACATATGTGTGGGTAAATAGACAGAAGGTATGCTGTGAGGGTGTTCAAAGTAAGAAAATGCAGATGTTTGTACATAATGGGAATGCTTTAAGTTCTCCAATATGTTAACAAATAAAGGACAGACCCAACAACATAAGGAACACCGTAAAAAGATTTTAATAAGAGGTATTTTCTAATACTAACCTCACTTTCTTTGTTGCTTTTTTTTTTTTTTTTTTGTGTGTGTGTCAGATGTTCCTAATGGAAAATTACAATGTAGTATCAAAAGACTCAGAGTTAATGAATGTGAGTAGTAATTCTGATGTGACAAACATGTGTTTGTAAAACATTATAATTATTAACAGTTGCAGAAACTGAGGTGGAAATGCTCTTTACCCTTTTCAGCATAGTGGTGTTGTAAGTACCTACAAAGGACAGAATCTTTTGTTACGCTACAGGGAAAAATCCTCACTGGGACTAAATACTGTCTGGGGTTATAAAATGTCATTTCAAGGACCATTTTGTTTACATCATAGCCTTTGACTAGGGCTGTCCCAGCATCGACAGTGTTCTTTTCGTACCCGCTCTTCACCCAGCATACCAAACAAGCCTGTGTGCTTGGCAGCAACAGCTCTGTATCTGCAAAACTTGTTTGAGACTGATAACCCTGCTGGCTTCCTGTCGGTTAAAGAAAACATGCAGGAGGTTGTTGCTCCTGCTAAAGAAGTCGTGTTGACTAGCTGTACAGTTTCACATGGCTGTATATCTAGACGCTAATGTCCTAAAAGTTTGATTCCTCTAAAGAAATGCATACTGCACATACTTGATTGTCTGACTCATAAGACTGGTGCCAGGACTTTGGCTTTTCATTTCTATTTATTCACCACGGGAAACCTGAAGTACAAATACACTGCATAAAAGCCTGGCTCCACTGAAGTCAAGGACAAAATTCTCATTGATTTCTGTAGGAAGAGAACTTCACTTCTGTGCTTTTGGTTGTACTTTACTGTCCCTGACTTTGGGTTAAAGTGACATTTGAAAAGACTCTGTTACCAATGGTGATGATGAATTCCAGTGGCATTTCTAGATACAGCCCATGTGTACCAGAAGCATCTGTTTCTGTCCTGAAGAGCTTGTAGCTTATGAAGTAAGGCATATTCACAGGAGAGCTCAGTAAAAATTTATTCACCACAACACATGCACAGACGTTGAGTCTGTTCGGAGCTTTCTTAAGCCAGGCCTTAGAGAAGGGAAAAAAAGAGAAACGTGGCTCACTTAGGTACTGGTTAGCTTTTAGCAGCACACAGAAGTTTGGTAATGAGGGGTCTTCATGTGATGAGGCTTGTGCCTTCCCATCCTACAAGGCGAGACTGTGTCCAAATATCCTGGACTTTGATGGCTCTTTCAGTGCTATAACAGCCTCTTGGTGGTGTGAGCTGCCCAGCATACACTGCAGCAGCACTAGTATTGCTTTGATTTATTTTAGGGATACACAGTTTTGTCACTTCTCTACAGAAGTGAGATTTTATTTCAGATTTATACTGGTGTTAGGGAGCAGGACTTGGCGGTAGCCTTATTAACACATTGCAGGGGCTCACTGTTTTTGTCTGCTAAGTACAAATTCTGGTCAAGTGTCATTAAAAATGCATGCACTTCAGTAATGTAACATTTCAAAAAAAAAAAAAAAAAAACAAAACAATATTTTAAATGTTCAGTATCTGAGTTGAGAAAAGTCCATTGGTTTAATAAAAAAAATAATACCAACAGCTCCCCAGCGTCCAATTAATCATTCGCTTTTAACAACAAACTCACAGGCAGACACAAAAGTGGAACAGGAAAGAAATGCTCCTTTGTCTCGTGGCTGAACTTGTTGCCCTTTCTGGGACACAAACAGTTCATCTGGGCCGAGAAACCCACTGGCCCACTTGGCATCCTACAGCTCTTGGCATGCATTGAACAGGTCGGTAGGTGGTCTGGCACAGCCTTCTTGGACGTGCTTTCTCACAAGGTTTCTTGCTTTGCAGGGGGAAAACCAGTTCAACAGAAAGAATTTTCTGTAGGGTTCACAAGCAGTTTCATGGTATTTAGAGAGCTGTATTAAATATGTAGCTAAACTTTTAAAAGTAGATCAGTTCTGGAAGGCTATAGTTATTTTGTTGGTACCCTATGTCATTTGGAAAGAGGAAATTCATTTGTTTTGTGCCAGTGTTTTATACAACAGTTTTAGTAGAGAAAGCATAGATCAAAAAGAACTTGTGGATTTAGAAATCATTAAAATCATTGAATGAAATAATTCTGCTGAAACTTTTAGCTAGTCTAGGCATTGCGGTGCTTCTCTCTGCCTTAATATCTATTTTGGCTCTGAAGACTGACACGTTTCAGTTGTGTACTCCAAATCTATGAGGGAGCTGATTATGTTGGCAGTCTTTTATTATTATTTTTGTTGTTATTATATTATTACTGCAGGAATATATTAATCTTTATATAAAGTATGCGTTATTTCCACTAAACTCTTGGAAGAGCTTTCTGGTTTTAAGTAGGCATTCAGACGGAAAAAAGAGGAAGGATGTGGAAAATGCAGGACGTGCTGGCCAAACCTGAGTCAGGCCTGTTTTCTATCAGCCTAATGTTGTTTCTCACTGCTTCTTTCTTCACAGGTTGTTAGTATAATAACTGACTGTTACCTGAAAGGTAGATTTTTTCCTCTACAACCTTTTCCTTATGTGCAGTGATGGGGACATCAGGCCGTGACTTCTGAGGTTGAGGCTGTGAGAAGCTATTGCAGTTGATAGTTACAGCCTGAGCAGCATTATCAGGTGGATCAGGAATACTGACCCTAAGTGGAAGATGCAGAGTTCTGTGTCTTTCACTGGAGTTTAATCTGGCACAATTTTACTCATTTTCTTTCAGCAGCTTGAATTGTTACATTTTGCTGGTAATAAAGAGGGATTATTTATACTGATGACCTCATGAGTGGGTAACTCCCTCAGTAGATGCAATTCTATTTCATTTAACAGAATTTTTGTTTTTAAATATTTAAATTTCCTTCAATTACTGTTTAATATAAAGAGCATTAACTATGCACACCTACGCTTTTTCTTGTAAAAGGCCTTTATTACTGGGCTACAGAGTTGCTGCCTTTGCTCTCTTTATTCAGCAACTGCTCAGTTCTTTTTTATGAACTGGCTTTATGTGGATTGTGCCACAGTGTAGTGTAAAGTGTCCAATTCTCTGTGCACATGCTAAGAGAACTTCTTTTTTGGAGACAAAGGGATAGCTATCTTCCCTCTCTCTGCAAACTCTGAACTATTCTCCAGCATCATTTGTGCAGAACTCAGCTTGAGGAGGGAAGAGAACTTTCTGTGATCCTGAAGATGCCAGTTAGAGACCCAGAGAAGTACAGGGAAGCAGTGTATAGCATGGGGGTTTTAGGGAGAAAAGTTGTTCAGTCCTATCAAAATGGTTATAATTCTGGGCACATGAAGAAATAGGGCTTTAGGTATCAAGGGAGTTTTGCTGTGAAAAATGTCAAAAGTGGAGGTGGTATTTAAACTGTTTAAAAAAATGTAAAAAATGTTAAAAAAAACTCTATTTAAACTATTTAAACTGAGACGCCCGAGTCGTGACAACGTCCCACTTTCATTATCTTTAAAAATTTCGAGGCCATTTTTCTGTTTCATATCTTTAGTGAAGGCAATAAATTGCCTTCTTGCACAAGGAGACTTGAGTCTGCACACTCTCAAAAGCTCCTAGGCAAGTAGGTAGTGCAGGTAGTGATTCATAAAATATATGAACAGCAGGTTTTTATCCAAAGACTTCTCTGTCTTCCAGACAGAGAAATAGAATGTGCTACACAACAAGCTGAAAAAGTTTTTGAATTAGATTCTACTTTTTTTTAATAGAAGAGGGTGCAGAGATTCAGTCTGTGTCCCACCATCAAGCATAGTTATTTCCATGAAATCTGAATGCCCAGACATTGCTACAGCTATCTAATTACTGGAGATTTCATGAGTTCGACAAGCAAGAAGTCAAGTCAGCAGAATATTTTTGGAGGATGTTGCCACTTCCTTCCCAGCTATATATACCCATTTTGTTGGTCTGGATTGGCCTCCTGAACCATAAGATGTTCGCATCTGCTTCCCATTACTGTTCTCTTCATTGTGAATTCTGTAATGTCAACGATGTTTTTGCCTGACTGGTCTTTGTACAAGCAGATAACACACTTTCTTCTTTAATAATCTATTCCTAGGGAGAAAAAAGTCACTCTTTTCCAAACAATTGTCAAGAGTTCCTAAGCCTTCTGGAGCATCACACAAAAGCAACCTAATCCTGCTCTCTGCAAATGACATGTTGCCTTGATCTCTCTTAACAGGAATTTGTTAAGTTGTTGCTACATTTACAACAACCATGCCCTGTGTCGTTGCCGCGTGCCCCAAATCACATGCAGAGAGCTGTCGGGAGCAACAATAATATATCAAGGATGAAATGGCTTAAGTCTTGTGTGAGAGAGTGCCATAATTCCAGATTGTTCATTGGTTTTTCTCTGTGTGCTTCTACTGGATTTTTTGAGACTGAATTAGGTCATGGATCTGTAGGGGGGGTGGAATTTGCTGTGTAAAGCAAAAAAAAAAAAAAAGTTTAGTGTAGCTAGGGCTTGATGCCTTCATCAGACTTTGCTGAAAGTAGTTTTGCAGTGTGGCCTATTCTACAGCGGCAGGCCACCAGAGGGAAAAGGGAATTGTTGCTGTCTTGCTGCTGGGGCAGAATGGAGAACAAACTAGCTCAAGACTTGTCTGCAGGCATTAACTACTGCCACATTCATTCTCTTACTTTTTTGTTCAGTAAATCCTCCTAAGAACATTCTTCTGAGTGTGTTCATGTTGTTTCAGCTCATCTGCTTCCAAAGGTAAGCTTTGTTATGGCTACACAGACAGGAGTGAGCGATCCTGTACTTGTACAGCATGAGCTCTGAGCTGATCAGGTGGGCACCAGCTCTGTGTTAAAATGGCATTAACAACCCAGGTGGTGTTGAGAAGGATGTATCAGCTTGGGTTTAGCACTGGGCTTTCACAGATAGGGATTTGTTGGCTTGCTACCTGCCTACATGTGTTACAAGTGGAGGAAATATGCTGTTTGATTACATGTGCCCTAGCACATAAACTGTTAGTACAGAACAAGCATTTCCATGAGAGGGTAAAAGCAAATTAGCTAGTGTACAATAGCTTTGGTGGACTCTTTCCTCCTCAAGGTTAGTGGCTCTAATTCTTCCTTTGCTCAAAATGGGTAGCATCTTACTTCCAAATTCTCTGCAGCAAACCTCCCTTTCCCCCTCTGTGTACTGCCCTTTTAGAAAGAGAAGTAACTGAGAAACCCGCTCTATCCTTGCACATGTGTGTCAATGTGATGATAAACATGATATTTCATGCAGTTACCTTTTGGAGTGTAGATTTAGCTGACCAGCTTTGGTTGATTTGTAGGTTTATCTGAAGGCTCAGGTACTGTTCAGTAGAGTAATGATATTTTCCTGTAGTTGTACAACACTGCTTAGCTATTCACCTTCCCATGGAAGTTCTAGGCAATGTCTGTTTTCACACAAAGTTAGATCTCTTTATTAGGCAAAGAATAAAAATAGTAAGGCTTGATTTAACTCTGAAACAGATCAGCTGTTTAAATGAGAAAAAGATAGAGCATTCCAAAACTCCTCCTTTTTTCTTAAAAAAAAATAAAAAATAAAAAAATAATATGTTTTCATAAGGAAATAAGGCTTATACAACTTACATATTTGTCAGTTTGTCTGTCCAGCCTGCCTGGCATGTCTCCTCTCCCGGCACTCCACACATGCCTTTAAACTTGACATATCATCAGGTTCTGATCAGATGTTTGAGGACTAAAAGTCCTGATGTTAGTAAACCTGCAAGGTATTCACGAACCTACCAGCTATGCAGAGCAAAATAACCAAATTTGTATGCCCACTAATGAAAATGCAGGAAATTCAGCCATTACAGACATGAAAATTCAGTTGTTACACACACGGTCTGTCACGGTCAGCTACCCAGTAAATACACGTTTACTGGCTGGGCAGTCAGGCTCTGCAGGCCTTAAATAGAACAGAACATGATGTCTCACACTTGATAGAAATGTTGTGGCAGAGGAGGGCAGAGGGGAAATCTCAGACGCAAAGGACACAAATCAATAGGAATTCAGTCTGTTCCACTGCTTCTGGAACATCTTGTTATGTAAACAGTGCAGTTGTGAACTGGGTTTACATATCTGGAAGAATAAGGTACAAGAGGGGCTCAAGACTGAAGTCCTGGTTCTTGTTTGAAATAGAGCTTATTCATACCAAACTGGTAGCATAAGGAGACCTTAATAAAGTTATAAATTTCATTTTCTCTCCCTCCAGGACAGGTAATTCAATGTGTGCATTAGTGCAATTGAGACTCTTCAGTTTATACAGCTATGTTTTATTCCCTTCCTGTGCAAGGAAGGAAATTTGTTTGTATAATTTCAGTTTTTCTTAGTATGTAAAAATAGGATGAGAAGAACCAAATGTTTATCTTTTTAGGATGTTAAGGAATTCACAGGCACTAGGTGACAGTAAGAGAACTACTATCATCCAATGGAGATGACCTTCATCATTGGATTTTATGAAAACCTTTTATTAATGCATTTTTGGCACATTTATCTTTGTTGCCAATAATTTAAATGGTTTACAATCAGGTGTTATGCTTGCATCTGTACTCCTCCTAAAACTACATGATTATATAGTCTTATAACATAGGCACTGACTCACCAAAAGTTTTTAGATCCTGAACTTTAAACATTCATTTGGCATCCATGAATTTGAAGTTGGATTGGAGTGATTTTTTCAAATAAGGGTAAATTCAACATGAACTTACCTGTAGTTCAAAATGATGCCGTATGGCAAAGGCATGTCCACTCATAACTTGTCTGCTTTCCAAATCTCTTTGCACCACCCTTTTGGAGGAGAGCCACTTTCCTGTCTCTAGTGTGTGAGAACCTGCTGGCTCTCTTCATTGGTCAAACGTCTGTGCTGTATAATGGGAGGTGTTTTTTGATCTCAGAAAATACTACAAGTATTTTTTTTGACTGTTGAGGGTATTGTTTTTGTGTTCTTCCCTGGACGTACCTTATGTGGTTCCAGTTTGTCAGGGTTTATATCTGAGCTCTCTGGCAAACCCCTGGTAAAGGTGCAGGTACATTGTCAAGCAAAATGTATGTCTGAAGAGTCAGAGCACCTTACAGATGTTTTTTTTTTTTTTTCCTCTGTTTTCACACACAGACTGTACTCTGTCTATCAGGCCTCTGTGGTTTTTGTCTGCTATAAAACACTTTAATTTGGTGTCTTCTATCTGAAGAATATCTGTGAAGTCCCTACCCATTCCTGCCCTAAATGTTGCTTTCCCAATGGTCCCCACACAGAAAGCTGTTTCAATTAGAGAAGCAAATCCTCTGGAATTAATTTTCCAAAGTGATTTCACCTTCTTTGTAATTTCCAATAGTAAAATGAGATTTAATGGCCTTTGAGGGGTGGGGAGAAGCAGACACCTGAAACAGGGCCTCTGCTTAGCTTCTGAGAATCAAATTCCTTTATTGGATCTAACCTTAAAGCCTTGGCCAAAGGTAATGAAGTGAAATAAAAGGATAAACAGCTTACCCTGAAACACTACTGAATTTGTTTTGCAGCTCTATTCCCTGAGAGTGAGAGCCCTACTGAATATTTAAGCTTTCCCCCTACGTGTCTTTTATTTAGAAAGTTGTTTTCACATGTGGATCCTGTTCATTTCAGTGGTGACTTTGTGGCACTGGTTGAGTGACAATTCACATCCTTGGAAGGGGGGCAATTGATGATGACTGTAGAAGAAAGTGCTAAAGTTAGTCAGGCTTTGTACGTGCACAATTACAGATCATTAGTTGTAGCTCAGTTCGTTTTCCTTGTCTAGCTTCTCCAGTATAAGATGCACAATAGGTGCAAGAAGGGCCTTCAATTCCATGCCCTTCACTCTTGGAAGGGTAAATGGTAAAGGAAATACATGTTTATTTAATTACTGTTGCTGGGATGAAATGGGAGGAGATCCACTTCTAAAGAGGCTTTGCAAAAAAGTTGTCCAAATGATTGCTCCGACCATTGAGGACCCCTGGGACTTACAGGGAGCCTGAGCCTTCTCTCAGAACAGGCTGGACGTATGCAGAGGATTAATAACTGTACAGATTGCCAGATATACCTGCTGGATGCAGCATCCCTGCATCACTGTGGAAAAAAAAAAAAAAAAAAAAAAAAAAGTAGCAAGTAGCTTGGTTCTAGAGAAGATTAAAGGAAAGCAGTTTCTCCTTTCTCTTAGAAAGTAGCTGCTAATCAACACTTTTATGGCTTTGTAGAGAAGCAATTCCCCATCTGGAGGAAAGATGTGGTGTGTGGCTTCAGGTTTTCTGTTTTAACAACAAAACTGCATACTGTGCTAGCAGATTTTTGCAGCTGCATCTCTGAGCCAACTGTTTTCAACTTGAGCTGGAGAAGGGGAAAGCTGCTGAAGAATGGTGCATTAAATCCTTACAAATTTTTCTCAAGGGCTTGCAATTAAAGATTTTTGTGTCATCACAGAGAAAGGACAGCCTGGAGATTGTATCTGGCATGGGAAACTCCAGGCAGGTCTCCTGAAATAGCAAAGGCAAATGAAAATGACAAACTAATGAGAGAAGGCCAGCTTGTTACTCAGCATGACTTCTTCCAAATCAGCTGTGCTGTATCAGATAGAGATCTGGCCTGGAACACAAGCATACTCAGACTATATAACACTAGCCCAACATACTCAGGTTATAGGAAGTCATATCCTTTCAGTGTATAAATCCAAGACCAGTCTTGTCTTGTAGGCCTTCGTCATATAAGCACTTTATAAAGAATTAAGATGTCAATCTTATTCTCTTGAAGATTAAGATCTGTGCCACAATTTCTACGTCTCCATGCAAATCACAGTAGGGCTGTAAGACCTGAAAAGAGCAAGTCTGCGGGTGTGTTTGGAGGCTGGAGAGTGTGTCCCAGACAGCAGCAGACATTTCTGTGCAGATACTCACACAATGTGAGAGAATTGCACGTCCGCATCATTTGTCTCTGCTGTGCCCTATATCAAACTGTGGCATTAGTGATTCTCTCATTCCGCATGAAGCCAGAATATGCATAAAGTCAGCATCGCTAGATTAGCAGCATCTGGCATGCAGTGTATGTGTTGTTTCAAGAAAAGCAAGACAGAAGGGCACTCTAAAGCAAACAAAAGGTTGAAACAATCTGGCTCCAGACAGCCAGAAGGAGGACTTAGGCTCAGGGTATGGAAACGCAGCCAGCACATGCTCTAACCCCAGGCTGCGTGACGTTTCACAGCAGCTATGTAAAACAAGAACTCTTTCACACTCTGGTCCCCCCACAGCCATGGGGTGTTGCACTGGGCTGAGTGTTACCTGACTTTGATATTCTCCATACAGACCCCGTATTTGTGCATGTTTACACGTTTTGACAGGAAAGGAGTCGCTCTGCTTAGTATCCCCTGGGTTTCTTTGCAGCGGTTTTAAACACTGCAGTGCAAATAACAAACTCAGCAGGTCCTACAACAATTTGGATCCCACCAGGCAGAGCTTGTATCTGTCAGTGCAGTGAGCGAGAGTGCAAATTGCTGACGTAAATTTCAGACCTACAGCCTTTTCAGCGTGCAGATATGTGGAAAGCTCCCCTTCCCTCCAAATAGGGATAGGAAAGCGATGGAGATACTGTGATAGGCCATTCAGTTAGCTCCATCCTCCTCTCCTTTTTAATCCACCTCAGCATGCTTCATAAATACTTCTCACAGTAGCTGGACATCGAGGAGCTATTCATAAATACCATTTGCTGGGATATACTAGAGCTGTGTGTTCAGTTAGTGGTATCCTGCCTTTAATATCATAGGTGAATATCTCTCTAAACTCCAGGCTTGTGGAAATTTGCTTTTATGTAGTTGATGCTTTGCACTGAATTTCATTCTGATTTGAGCCTTTCAACATAATAACCAAGAAGGGGATAGTGTGATGAATGTTCTTGGTCAAATTTTGTCTGCAGTTTTATTGCTTTTATTCTGATTTTATCTTACTACAGGCCCTGCTTTAAACTGTTACTTTATGTGCAGAGGGCCCAGAAATTAAGGCAGTTCCTGCCCTGAAAAGAAAATAAAGGGCTTAAAAGTATCACTGGATTTCTGATGAGGAAACTCAGGCACAATGAACATTAAATGATTTATCTGTATCTTGGGGCTAATCAGGGCATTTACTGCCAGACTATCTTCATGCTTCTGAGCTCTGATCATGGTTAGTACCTTTTAAATGATTTTCCTTTTGAGTTAACAAGGTAAAACAACAAAGAAACCAAAAGCAGAGCCAAAAGGTATAGAGCCTATTGTATACTGAAGATACAGCATAATTCCCTCTGAAGGACCTTTCATCTAACTCCTAGGCAACTGTATTATCGCTACAGGGAATAACAAGGAGTTACTGTTATCTGAATGACATACTAACGCAGGAAGGAAGGCTGGGAGTACATATATTCAAAAAAATGAATGCCAGATATTGGAGTGAGGCTTTCACCTCTGCAAACAAGCAACAAATGACACTTGGTTCAGTGAATTCCAGCACTGGTCTCCTCTTGGTCTTTTCCAGATCTAAGATTCACATTTCAAACTGGAATCCAATGAGCTGAAATTTTACTTATATTCAGGATCGATGAAGTTAAGTGCAGCAAGCCAATACCTTCATTAAAAGGCAATTTCTTAGAAATGGAGGGGACCTTAAAGCCTTGTTCCAGCCCCTGACATGGTCAGGGACAACCCCCCAGCCCAGGCTGCCCAAATCCCATCCAGCCTGGCCTTGGACACTGCCAGGGATGGGGCACCCACAGCTCCTCTGGGCATTTAACAGTGTCCAATATGCAGGAAAGCAAAGAAACAGCAGCTAGAAATAATGAATGGACTCTACAGGTGTTGAAATGACAGAACTCTATTCATACCTACTAGTTGTATTCAAAAAAAAAAAAACAAAAACAAAAACAAAAAAACACAACAAAACAAAAACAAACAAACAAACAAACAAAGACACAGTACATTCTTACCAGTAATTAGAAATGTGGGACAAAATCAAGAAGGGGAAAGCCACATACTGCTGCTGCAGTGGCCCTAAGGAGTGTTTTTGCTATGACAGATGAAATTAGAGTGGAGTTAGAGCCTTCATCTCACCCCAATGTTTATTTCAGTCTGTGAATAAACTCAGGGGGCAAAAAAGAGCCCTCAGCCAAAAAGCCAAATCCAGTGCTTGGGGTGCTCTGTACCTGAACTATGTGTTTAGAGAAAGCACTGATCTATTCAATTCACACAAACATAATGGGAAAAGAGCTGTCAGACAGCTGAAACTCATAACTATTCCTAACTGGGGGAGAATTGTATGTGTGCTAGACTGGGAAAGGATGGACCAAATAGCCTACCCCGTCCCTGTGTATGAGACAGGAGAATCGATATCAGTCCTTGATAAGACACTGGCAGTTCATTGAAGTTAAGGTCTTGGAGAAGCAGTGGGAGGGTGCATAAAGCTGTGTGTGTGTGAAGCTTTCAGAGCTCAGGAGGGACTTCTCAGTGCAAACATGGGGAACCATAACCACCAGAGCTGACAAAACAGGTAGTCTGGATATCTAATGCTATAGTGAGGAAACAGGTGGCATTATGAGGGCCTAAAAGTAAACTATATATAAAACAACATCTGCAACTGATGAAAATTGGCTGAACTCTGTGCAAAGTTGAACTCTCTTGCTTTAAATTTCATGAAGATCTCTGTATTTGGCAGTGTAACAGTTTAGGCGCCCTGACACACTGAAGTGTGGATGGAACAAAGTACAGTTTCATTCAGTCAGTTGCTGTAAATATTTATGAACATAGCCATCATTGGTAGGGAATGTGTTGTTACTCAGCATTAATATTACACAATGTAAAGGGCAAACATGGCAAAGGCTCATGAGGCCAGACCTGGAGCCCATGAAATTTATATAAGGATCTGTTCCTCCCCAGATCTTGGCTATCCTTCTGAAGCTCCAGACAGGTAGGTAAAAAGCTGTGAAGAGTTAGCGATGCCTGTTTCGAGATAGGAATTATTCCTGTATTGGTATTAACCTTAATGTTTAGAAGAAGTTCTTTGGTTTGTTGAAGGCAGAAGCTTGGAATCAGGGATGTTTTTTGTTGCCTGCTGGCTCTTCTAACCCCTATGCTTCATTATTCCTTGTACTTGGGGTCCTGGTGAGTCAGCATGACACTAATGAGCCAGATTTCATGATGTGGCTGCCCAGAGGGTAGTAGCCAGCTGACTGTGTGTCTGCAAGGTCAGGGTCTGACAGTTACTGTGAACCATTAGGAAAAGAATCCTTTAACTTAACTGTTGGGACAGGCAACATTTGTTGTCGTTGTTATTATTATTTGCTGGTTTATTTCCCGTTTAGAAAGCTAAAACATTTTTTCCCAGATATGTCCATTCCAAAGAAAAACCTTCTAGCTCTGCCTTGCCCAGAAACCACTCATTCTTTTTGCAGACTGGCAAAGTGATGAAGGATTCAGTTTGTCTGAAGCATCCTCTTGGGTGCAGTGAGATCTGGCTTATGGCTATGTCACAGACTCTGTATGTGAGATTATCTGTATTATTTGGCCTTTGTTTCATTTTCTGTAACTATACAAAATGCAGTATGAGTTGCATGTAGAAAACTTTTTGGAAAAGGGAAGAACTGCACTAAAGCACCATTCATTTTTTTCAGGTTCAACTTTCAAACTTAGCCCTATCTTTTTCCAGAATGGATTCTATAATACACTAATTATTTTACTGAAGAAAGAAAGTGCTACAGTAATCAGAAGTAGATAAAGCTCAAACCAAACATCTTTCTTCACTCGCACTACTAGCCTGATGCCTTAGGGACCTGTTTCATAGGCACAGATACATCTGTCAGACTCTTCTGGCTAACACCTCCACACAACCAGATGTGTTTAGCTCTTTGGCTTGCTGTCCTCTGACTTCCAGCCTTGATCCCTGGAGTGACATTTGGGAAAGAATGACTCCCCCAGCCACCTTTTCCCCAGTCTGCTTCTAGCTTCCAGTCTGCCTTGCAGCACCTTCCTTAGCAGCATGTGATTCCTGGAAGTCTGTACTCCTTGGTTATGTTTTAAGATGATGGAGTTGGACGGATCCTGGCCTGTGGAATTCAGTGGTAAACATTCTCACGAAAGGCTTACTGTCTGTCACAATAATTTGCTAATCTGTTTATAGCTGGGATTCTTACTAAATGAAATCAGTCCCCCACACAGCCTTTTCATCCAAATATCTCCAAGAAACAGAGTTGGTGCCTTTGATGACATCATTTTGGTTGCTCCAGCTTAACTCGACAACATTGAGCAATAAGCCTCTGGGATTTTTCCTACTTTGGAGTTCACAAGGTGTAAGAACAATTAAAAGGGTTCTTACATCCCCTCTTGATGCTACAAGGGAAGCCTGAATTGAAGATTGTTCAAGATTGTCTACTGGAAAGTTGTTTGTAGTACATGTTGGCAGACAGTGTGAATTGGAGCCAAAGCCATGTTTATTGAGTACATTTTCAACTTCAGCGAGTTATGTGATTAAAGGGATAGTGTTAGGTGCTTAAAATGATTGTGCTGTTTCTGTTGTCCTGTGTTACAAGTTTGTGAAGACTCTGTAGCTAGAGAGCTTATGGATTTCATTTATTCTATGGCTTTGTGTCTCTTCCAGCTGCTGTGAAAGGAGCCTGCATTGAACTTGTTCAGACCCCACCTGTCCTTTCCATCCTCATACATTGCCAGTATATGCGTATGTAGCAAGGCGAAACCTAAATATTCTCTAAATGGGCATAGAGTACATCAGTATGCATGAACAGTTGCCTTTCCAGAGAGATCGTATAGCTTCAAGGTCAAAGATCACAGTTGTTCAAGGGCTAACCTGGAAGTCTTTATAAAGAAGCTGATGTTAAAGATCTCAGAAGAATTTTGCAACTGTCAAAATGTTTTTTTTTTTCTAGTATTTGCTCTAGAAAAAATGAAAAGGTTCTTTGTAAATCAATGTTACTCTGTTAATTAGATTATTCTCTTAACTGATATAGGGGTATGAGTTTTTCAAATTTGCGCACAGCTTTTAAAAATACATATTTATATGTATTAGCAGTCCACAATTCAGCCATCACGTTCCTTTCTTTTGTGTACTTGAAAGTGCTTAGTAATTTGAGGGAGAGCACTACAGCCAGTCAAAAATGATCATGGAAATTAGAAACTCCCTCTCTGTCTTGCTACAGAAATGCAAACGAAGCTGCAAAGTCAGTGCAGAGCGGTTCTGCATGCACGAGGAAGGAAGCCACACAGCACTGTAATATCCGACTCAAATCCCTGGCACAAGGGGAAATAACAGGCCAAAAGTCACTCCAGAAAATACTTCATTTTCTAGGAGTTTCTGGTATTCTGCGATTGTCTTTATCTTTTATTTTCTCTTTGTATTTGAAAGAGCCAACTGCCTACATGGAGTACGTGTACTGCAGGCCAGAGGTATGGTGGTAGTTTAATCTTGGCTCAACTCTACGTGCATATGAACACCCTCTTTCTGGCAGTAGGACTGCAGTGGGGCTCAAAGAGGGCTGTGTTGAGAGGGAACCTGTTACCAAACAGTTTGGACAGAAACTTTATTTCCTACACTTTCATTGAATCATAGAATCATTAAGGTTGGAAAATACCTTCAAGATCATCTGGTCCAGCCATCACCCTACCACCAATGTCACCCACTGATTCATGCCCCTAAGCACCAGGTCCTTGAACACCCACAGGGATGGTGACTCCACCACTTCCCCGGGCAACCCATCCCAATGTCTGACTTCTCTTCCTGAGAAGAAATGTCTCCCAGTTTCCAACCTAAACCTGCCCTGGCACAACTTGAGGCCAATCCCTCTAGTCCTATCACTGGTTACCTGTGAGATGAGGCCGACTCCCAGCTACCCACACCTTCCTTTCAGGTAGTTGCAGAGAGCAATAACATCTCCCCTGAGCCTCCTCTTCTCCAGACCAAACTCCCCCAGTTCCCTCAGCCGCTCCTCACAGGACTTGTGTCCCAGGCCCTTCACCAGCTTCATAGCCCTGCTCTGGACACACTCTAGGGCATCAGTGTCCTTGTAGTGAGGGGCCCAGAACTGAACCCAGCACTCGAGGTGTGGCCTCACCAGAGCATAGTACAGGGGGATGATCACCTCCCTGCTCCTGCTGGCTATGCTATTCCTGATACAAGCCAGGATGTTGTTGGCCTTCTTGCCCACCTGGGTACACTGCTGGCTGGTGTTCAGGAGAGCATCGATCAGCATATATATATTATAAACATATATACATTTATAAAGTTTTCATGGTTTATTTCTATCCTTTATTTATTTATTTTTTCCTCCTTAAAGTCATTTAAAATAATCTTTGAAGATGAGAGGGTTCAGTATCTATGACTCTGAACTCATACTCAGTGGACTGATTTTTTTTTTCTTTTCTTTTTTTGCTGTGAGCACTTGGTTCAGGAAGCAAACAATTGATATTTGGAGATAAGAGGGATCTCATGTGAGGGCATATGCAGAGCTGCCTTTAGAGTGCAGATGCAGCGACTGAGGGTAAAGCATAATTACCAAGGAAACATTGGAAATAGCTCTTGGAACAGGGGGGGGGGGGAGGGAAAAAACCCAACCCCTTTGCAACAAACCACAGTTCATCTGTGTTGAAAATATGCATGAAATAAGCTGTTGCATGCTTTTTAAAGGAGATACTCAAGAGGTTGCAGCTGTCTGTAAGAGCTGTATGTGATACAAGGATAGTTTATGAAGCAGGATGAAACATCTTTCCAAGCTGTTTGAGGCTTCCCAAATTCAGGCTGAATATGGTGACATGTGGCTTCATGGTGCCCAGCTGGCAGAACAGAAGGTACCGAGGGCCTGCTCCTCTACCTGTCATTTCCACTGACGGTGTGAGGAATGAAAGGATTTTAAACAGCAAGCAGCGTAAACTGACCAAGGTAGGATGTTTCTCTGTGGAAAGATTTTGGCAGCAGTCTAGTGTCTGCTGCACATGCTGGAAAGGCCTGTTCTCAACATATTGGTTCTCAGTGTACCGTGTGTCCTGAGGATGAGAGAACCATGATTTGGGTTGATTTCCAGGGCCACCTTCCCTCTTTCATCCTTCTTTTATTTTATTTATTTATTATTATTATTATTTTGAGTACAGGCCTTTGCTTGTAGCAAAGAGGGTGTCTGTAACTGCTGTTCTGGCCACCGCCCATCACGGTCTGCTCAGAGAGATGGCTGGTTATGGCATAGTGTGACACCTGATTATCCAGGCCTGGAAAGTCACACAAAGAGTCAAGTGTGTTTTTAACTTAGTAGTCAGTGTCCATGATCGCAGACTTGCATGTGGTATCATTTTGTGTTCTTTTTAACCCTTTTCCTGGAGAATGGAAACTTATCTTTTCCCAATTCTTTATAATTTACCTTAGGTTGTGTCTGTGATCAGAAACTTTCATTGATTAACTTTATTAACTTTTTGGAATATTAAATATGTTATAATAATTTTTATAAGCTCCCCTGTGCTGCTTACATTTAGCAAGGAGAAGAAACCATTCAGATTATGCCCAGTGAGTCCCAGAGTTCTGCGGAAGTCTTGGTGTCATGCTGTGCTCTGCCTGGTTTCCAAGCTGAATTTTTGTGGGGGCATTTGGAGAGAGCTTTGTAGAAGTGTCCGGACTGCTGACATTTTCTCCAAGTAGACCTATTAATCTGTGAAGGAATTTGAGATTTGCAGTCCCTGAGTCGTGAGGCTCCCCGAGCCACACTTTCAGTGATCGCATTATTCATGTTCTCAGGAAAAAAAATATTCCATTGGCATAGTATGTCTCGGCTTGTGTTTCCTGATACTATATAGGAGGCTGCACCTATGCATTTCTGATGATGTCAAATTCAACCACATTTAGAAGCTGTCTTCCTGCAGTGGAATATAATCTATTGACACAGTTGGCTTTTTACAGTACGGTGAAACATTAACTGCTTCCTCTCCTCCATCCTAGAACACCGAACTCTTGACCTGTCATTTAGGAGGCAAGTTCACTTATACCAACCAAGATTTGGAGTAATGTCATTTGTTTCTAGGAAGCTATTTTGGATTTACAGCTCTTTAGGATCAGAACTTGCTCTTGAATGCTCTCCTTCCTCTCACTCTCTTCCTTCCTTAAGTTAATACACCCTGAGGTTTTTGTAGGCTCTCACATTCGTATCCCGTATTAAATCCACGGTAGGCATTGTAACAATAGGTCAGGCATTCCCATGCTATTGTGGTGAATATGTCAGCTCTCTCTGAAGTAGATTTGCCTTTCATCAGATTCTCTAATGTGATAAGCAAAAAAAGAAAAAAAAAGAAAAAAAAAAAAAGAAGAAAAAAAAAAAGGTAAGCTACATGAACAACTCCATCAAACTTCGTAGGAAAATGAGAACTATCAGGTTGAAACAGCAGTCCAGGCAGTCTGGTAACTTCTCTCTGAAACGGCTAATTATGGAACAAACACCGCACTTACAGTGCTCTTCTGAAAGAAGTGCCAACTCTCAGATAGTCCAGAATCCATTCATACTTGAAAGAACATCGTATTAATGTCTAGTTGTTTTTGAAACGCTGCTTTTAGAAGACAAGTATCCTCGTCAGAGCACATCTCATACCTTCTCTCTTAAGTGCATACATCACACTTAAGCAGAATGTATGTATAAGGGCTAGAAACAAAAAGGGAAAGGGAAGAGCACATCTTTGTGCAAAATAAGTATCTGGTTTGAACCACCACCTTGCTGTGCCACAGGCCAGGGCAGGTCTGTGCTGGTGATGCGGGGAGAGAGCACAGTGCGGTGCAGCTCCTGCTGCATACCAGACTCTGAAGTGGGCACAGCCTGGGGGGCTGGATTTGGCCCTAGGAAATGCTGTGCACGGGGCCTCTCAGGACTTTACAAACAAATCCTATAACCATCTGAGTCTTTCATGCACAAGGCTGATTTTTTTAAATGCAAAAGAAAAATCTTAAATCCCTAATCCACTTTTAGAAAAGAAAACCTGAAAAGTGTCTGTGGTCTGTTGTTCCCTTCAATGTAGCTCTTACAAGAACTGTATCCTTTGCCATCAGCTTCTGGAAAGAACACGGGCTAAGTGAGAAAACTAAGAACATTTTGTATGTTCTTTGCCCTTTTTACTGGGCTGCTTGCTTTGTCTGCCAGTAGAGGTAAAAAAATAAAAATAAATGTATTTTCCTATTTTGCTGAGGGTTAATTTATTCATCTTTACCACAGTATTGGAAGAGGCACTGGTGCCAGGGGTCACTTCCAAGATTGTCTTAAAAACTTCCTCAAGTGTCAATTAGTCTAGAGATGTAAATTGCTTTCTATTTTCTTTGGCCTTTTTTTTCCCCTGAATCCAGGACCTCCTGAATCTCTGAAACTTTCTCTGATGTCTGAAGCAGTCACTGAAAGGGGTAAAATCTGTTGTACTCTCCTTCCTGAATTGCAACGGATCTTTAAATATATGCAGTTCGTAACAGAGGCCTCACAGAACACAAAGGGAGGGCATTTCTCCCTACTGTTCTTGCTGTTGTTGTCAGGTTGCCTGATGACTTGATATACCCTAGTAGATCTCATGAGCTTCTTAATTAACGTTTCTGAGTACTGTAGGATTGTGACACCTCCACTCAATTGCATGTAAGCTTACTTATAGCAGCCGATGCTCTTGACAGGTTACAAATAAAGTTAGGATGTGGTGCTTAGGGACATGGTTTAGTGGGTGACATTGGTAGTAGGGGGCTGGTTGAACCAGATGATCTTGAAGGTCTTTTCCAACCTTTATGATTATATGAAATGCCTATCAAGCCACCAAGATGTGAGTATTGAAATGAGTCATGTTGCATTCCCATTGGTAGCACAGGAGAGCCAATGCAGCAAGACCACTTCTGCCTTGCAGCCCTGTCTTGAGTGCCTGAGATTTGGGAGCATGGATGGAGGGGTGGCACAAACAGAAGATGCTTTCTGGCTCTATGAAGCCTTTCCTAAAGGCAGAGCAGTCTGTTTTAGCAGGGCCTCTGTCATTTCATGGCAGTCTCTCAGTGGGGCTGAGCATCCTCTGCCTGAAGAGGGCAGTTTATTTTTCTTGTGGCTGCTCACAAAGCGCTGAGATGTCCCAGCTCATTTTTTTTTTTTTTTTATCAGCTACTTCATGGGATACTGAATGCAAAGGAAGTTATTTGGTGACTTGTTTCAGCAGACAAGATTGTTGTTATTGCCAGATGCTTTCCCTCTGGCTTGCCTTGGGATGGGCAGGGGGGGGATCACCCGTGGCTAATTAGAAACAGGTATTCGTCTGCAGGTAATGCTGCCAGACAGAAGCCCTTCCGTGTCTCGCAGAGTCCACGCAATCTGCAACGTCTGAACAAGCCCCATGGGGAAAGGGATGAATTTTTCACACCTGTTTCTCCAAATTTAATAATACAAAAATCCATGCAAGCTCAAGGAAGGCAACATTCCAGTAACATTTTGCTTTTACTGACCAAAATTTCCCGTAAGATGGGCCTCTGGCTATAGAATGGAAAATCTGTCCTCACTCACTTCCCCCTCAGTGCTGGGCGGACATATGGAGTCTGGTTGCTTTTTTTATTCTTGCCAGGGCTGCTGCAGTAGCTCTGTGCTTGTTAGTCCCGGGTGCCATGAAGTCAGAGCCACGAGTCTCCCCTTTGCAGTAGACGGTGGGGGTTGGTAGTTTGTTCCAGGGACGTTCCTAAACCCTGTGTCACTTCATTACACAGCAAATTGGGAACAGACGCTGGTAACGTAGACAGAAGGAAGAAAAAAAGAAAAAGGGGAGTCATGATACTATCGGAGAAATATGTGTAAAGTCCGTAAGTGCTTCTGCGCTCTGGCCAAATGCCAAGTTGAAATCCAAGACGCTTGATGTGTTGTATTCTAAATTTCCCACAATAGTTTTTTTTTTTTTTTTAATCATTTAACAACAGGTAGTGAGACACAAAACTTTTCTGTGTGGCAGTTAATGTGTTGAGGTGTAGGAAAACTACAGCAGGAGGACGTGGGCAGAATTCAGCTATAATGGACTGGAATTCATGACATATGGAGTATCTTGTTGGCTTTACCAAATGGAATCACTTCCTAACTGTAATGAGCAATCTTGGACATGATCGTTTTGGGATACCAAAGCACTGGCTGTTACATGAGTACTTGTAATCCTCATTGCATAATGGTGTCTGTAAAAAGCTTTTAAAGGGAAATAAAATATTTGGAATTTGATAGCTGCATAGGTTCTGCATCCTCTCTCTGTTCTCCAGGCATCAATTTTAGAAATCAGCCTTGTGGGAGGCACTGCCTTTGCCAGAATAAATGTGATTTAAACCAGTAACAGTAGGAAAAAGCTCTCATAATACAAATGTTTGCCCTTAAACTTATTTTAGATGAGAGAAGACTAACTGCACTCTAGCAAAATCAGGCCTGTTCTGGAGACAACAGATAAAAACAGAGATCTACAGCAGGAACTCTTCTTGGTTAGATATTCATCCTAGTTGTGTGCATCTGTGCATTCCTTGTTATAGACAGCATCTGCCAATTGTAAGGTGTAACCAAAGAACTGAATTTACCCTGCAAACAGCAACAAGACTTCACTGTTCAGTCTTGATTGTTTTGAAACATAGGTATTATTAAATTATTGATATTGTTAGTGCAGTAAAAGAAACATCCATTCTTTTGTGAATTAAACTTATGTATTCAATTAACTTCAATTTGGTAAATGAAGTTTTGGAGGAATATTTGCACAATACTGTCATACAACTTTCACTCCAAAAGCATGGGGATGAAAGAACTGTATACAGAATAAAAGCAGCACACATGATTCCTATTGTTGTGCTGTCACATAAATGGGTCACAAGCAACTTTATTTCAACATGGAACGATGTGAATTATTCTGTTGTAGAAGGTTTGCCTGGTTTGTTAGCTCTGAAAGGGTGATAATCTTAAATCTGAGCTAAGAAAGGCCATAATGAGGAAGAGAGAAAGTTTAAATTGAATTTGTTTTTCTATTGACATTAATAGAGCCTCAAGCTGAGAGAGAACAGGGTGCCCCTGACTTTTCAAGCATGAAGGAAAGGCACTTGATATAAGGAGCAGTAAGTTATGACCTTTCTTACTCTAGCATATATATTCTGCTTATTGCTGTGTTTTGTAAAGGGCTCCAGTCTCAGCCTATGGGAGACCTCACTGCCCTGTTAAAGATGTGAAAAAGTGGGAAACAAGACAGGACTGATGTTCAGGGCTCAATTACAGACTTGTAATTTTTGTTGTTCAATTCAGGACGTCAATGTTTCTGACAAATTCACTCTTTCATTTTTGGTTCAAATTATTGCTGAGCCTGGATTTCTAAAGATATAGAAGCTACGTAAGAGCTGAGCTAACGCATTTGAAGAAGTCTGGGATTACAGCTGTCTTTAATGAAACCTGAGTTAGCTATAGAAAACGTAAGTAAGCTAAATCCCATCTGCTATGAGGTTTCCCTTTGGTCCCAGAAGAAGCTCAGTGCAGGATATGAGGAGAGGTGTATGGGCTCCTTCCGGAAATGCTGGGAGAAAGGCAAGGAAAAAAGGCCTCCCTCTGCTCCTTTGGTCTGCTTTTATGATGTGACCTCACTGCTAACAACCTCACGTAATGACTCACTGCAGAGCAGTGAGCGATACCTGAAGGGAGAGCAGAAGGAGCTTGTCTTCCCCCTCAACACTACACAGTTGGGATCTGGCATCGTTCCCTTTTCCCATCTCTTCACTGTGTCCATGGAAAGGGAAATGTGTCCCATGTTGGGGAAAATGGGCAGTGCCAGGGTGGTAGGACCGTGCTCCTGCCTCTTCGTGGCTGGGTGCAAGCTAGAGAAGAACATCTAGATCAGGCAGGACATTCTTGAGGGCTCCTATGAGTGACTTGGGCTTAATTGTGCAGCTGGTCCTTGCTGGTCTTTGACAGCTCGGGTATGATATCCCAGCTGGCCAGGGGCTATTCTGAGAACAAACAACAGAGGAAAGGGAGATGCTAATTAGTTAGCACTTTTCACTAAAATTGGCAAGATGGGAGCAAGGGATGCAAATGCAGATTCTCCCAAGTCTGCCTTTCCTTGACCCTGTTTTTTGTTACGTTATCAAAAAGCGAGGCAATAATTAGGCAAACATAGCTGCAAAAACTACTTTTTTAGTACTTGAGGAAGACTGAATTATATTTCAAGGGTATGTGTCTGTCTTACCTACCAGACTGCTTTCCCTCTGCCCTAGGATATTGCCCTTGAACCTGTAGTTTGACATCCAGAGTTGATTCTTCCTTGAAAGCGAGCCCAGCAGTTCCAACCTGCACACTAAAAGACTTGGCTGCTCTGTGCAAAAGCCGTGCAGGTCAAATAGCTCTGTTGTCTGGCTGAGTCTCGACTATTTCAGTGAACCTTTCACCTCTTCAGCTGCCTGCAGAGGCCGGGTTACAAAGCAAATGATTGGTTCTCCATCGGTCAGATTCTTGACTTTCTGTAATGACTTTATCTGCTGCTCATCCCCAGAAGTGGGACAGAGGATCTAAATATTCTTGGTTGCTAATTTGTGACCATGATTTATTATTTTCAAACAATTTTAGGGTATCCTTTGAAGCCTAGAGGCATAAATGCCTAGGACTAGCACAAAAAAAACATTTCCTGTTCCAGCCACAGTTTTTCCTTTCCCTTTCCCTTTCCCTTTCCCTTTCCCTTTCCCTTTCCCTTTCCCTTTCCCTTTCCCTTTCCCTTTCCCTTTCCCTTTCCCTTTCCCTTTCCCTTTCCCTTTCCCTTTCCCTTTCCCTTTCCCTTTCCCTTTCCCGGACTAAGGGAATTAAGGATTCCTTTCACTTTCCCTTAAAGGATTAAGGGAATTAAAGATTCCCTTTCCCTTAAAGCATTGAATCAGCTGTGATGACCAGCTTTCTACTTTAAAGTTTGGATCCAAGTCCTTACAAAGTTTATTTCTCTTTCATTATTTATTTATTTATTTTTGCTTACATTCATATGGTTTACCTGTTAAATAGTTAACCAGGCAAGGTACAGCTCTGAGACTGACAGCATTCCCTGAAGCATGAGTGACTAGAATGAGTTGTAATTTTCCTTTTTCAGTTAGGAAAGATTTTTTTGCTCCTGTTTTCCTCAGAAAAGAGGCCTTCCTCCTACAGCAACAATTACGACAAGGCTGTTTTATTGTTGTTGTTGTTGTTTTTGTTTTGATCTTTTTCAGTATGAATAGCTGAAAACATTAAATTTGCCACACAGGCTTCTGGCTGGGTATTGGAGAATCCCACTCCTAGTCTTTGATCTTGTTCTCATGTTGGTGATGTTCAATTTTAGTATAGCTTCTCTCTCAAAAAGTGCTATGCTCATTGCCAAACTTGTTTTACTAAACTGTATTGGATTATGTATAGCTCACTGTGCCCTAGGGAAAATCTATATGACCTTTAAATTCCCATCTCATTTTTTAATGTGCAAATGCTTTGACATTTTTTAATGAAACATGCAGTTGGGATTAGATATTTGTCTTGAAGTCATGAAACTAACGATGCATTTAGCTACTAAAGTCACTTTTTGTTAAACCTTTATTTTCCTTTTTTTTTTTTTTTTTAAATAAAAAAGTAGTAGATTTTTACATTTACTAGCAGCAAACTGAAATGTCTGTGGGACAGGTACACATTCCTGCAAGGAGTTGCCTCTTGCTTGTACTAGGTGAGCATTTCTAGTTGGTGTGTTTCTTAGTGACTGAATATGTTCCCTGTGAATCACATCTCACTCAGGGAAGTGTTTCTTTCAGGCACCACTTACTGCAGAGCCCTTCAAGGCCACCACTTAGTCCAGGAGGGCATCACGGGCTCCAGAACATCGACTTTTTTTTGCAGTGGTGTGGAGGTGGTGTGGTTGGGTGTAATTGTGGCATAACAAAGGCAGTTCTGATGAGCCCCATCAAGGTCCTACTCGAAATCAAGACAGGTTCTTGTTAAACAAACCCTACTAGATATACCAAGATACAGACCAAAGGAACATTGCTTCCACTCTCTGTGGAGAGCTACATTTTTCAGCTACCACACTCATTCAGTATCCTCATCTCTACCTAAGTGCTCACAGTCCCTGGGACCGTTCCTGGGGGTAATGTGAGCTACCTTCCTCCCAGGCCAAGTCCTTGTGATGACTGTTGGCTGAAATTGTATCCCATTTTCTAACAAAAGGGTACTTAAGTGTTCTCACATCTGTTTGTGCTGTGTATGTGTCAATTCTTCAGGCGTTATTAGTATTAGGAATCTGATCACTTTAGGACTGATAGCAGCTGTCATTACATTTGAAAATCCTTCATATGGAATGAGTAAGCACTACAGACTTTATTTTGTTGTTGTTGCTACTTAAGTGTGGGAGGAACTGTTCCTGCAAGTCACTTAAGGGTGTGTTTGACTTCATTAGCTGTAATTTTGACATCAATAAGCTCGAATACACGATTATAGTGAAGTGTACTTATTTTTTTAGTGATGGATAGAAGAATGTGCTTAAATGTTTTTATGAACACAAGCACTTAGAAGATACAATTTGGCATGGCATGATATAAAACCTTTACTGGCAAGCAGATCAAATACTTTCCCTCTGTCATCTGTGGCGTAACCACTTACGAGTAATGTTAACATGTTGATAAAATCTTTATGCCATCCCATATAACCTTCATTTTCTCCCTCAGACCTCTACAATTTTGGCATATTCCTTCTTGTCTCTCTTCCTACCTTGATACATAGCAAAAAACATATTTTGTTTTATAAACTCCTAATAAAGTCTACTGTAAATACAATAAATGACAGATATTTGTGAAGATTAGAATCTACTCTGTGTCACAGAGGCTGACACCATCAGTTGGGATGGAAAATACTTATGCACTGGTTGTTCTCAATGTACTTGTTATTTCTTGCAGTGAAGCTTTGACTTTTTTTTTTTTTTTTGAGTGAATTTTGCATAGCGCTATCTAGATTTTATTTGTAAATGTTTTGGATACCACTAACAACAAACTGTTGTTTAGCATATATTATCAGTGTATTTCTGCCTACCTTGCAAAGAACATATATTTTATATATTAGGGAAAGGGATGACAGACATGATTAGATCATCTTTCAGAGCACAGCAGACCTTGTATTAGTCATCTGGCTCCACTCTTGTGTATCCTTTAACAGGCACAGTTTCTTTTCACTGATGTGATAAGAGAGTTTGAAATAATTTTATTAAACACCAACATTTTCTCAATTACCTTTTATTTGTGATTCAGCTTGTGTTCTTTCCAGGTCATACAAATACTGCCAAGACATAATCAGCTCTTTAAAAAAAAATGTTTAAAGAAAGGCTAAATGGGTATCAGTTGCTACTGGCTTCCTGTATACAAGCAGTGCACAAACCCAGTGGGTCTGCTCTCAGACAGCTGCATCCTATTTCTTCACTTAGGGAATGAATGCTACCCTTGGGAAACATCCTGACAATAATAATATTAAATCCAAATAATAGAGGAAATTTCATTATCTTCTTTGGAAATCATCTCTCAAAAAATCCAAAATTTTCATTTTTATTTTTTTTTTAATTTAGTGACTGACATGATATTTACTATTTTATTGGTTTTACTGGACATTATGGGGCCAAACGTTACTGTATTCTGTATTTAAACATCCAGTTGATTCCACTGAAACTCTCAGTACTGCTGATCTAAGCATTAGTTGCAAACTTGCACCTTCAGATTTGTGTTCATCTGCTTCTGTCAGATGTTCCCTGGGTTAGGAATAAGCTACTGTATTTTCTCATAATAAAACAGTGGCCACCTTTTTCCAGTTTTCAACGTGGGTTGTAATTACCATAATCAATCTAGCCTCAGAGCAATGTCATCTTCAACATGGTTGAACATGGTCATGCCAGTGTTCATAACATTGGGAAAGGATGGGCTGTGAATGACTATATGAAATAGTGTTCTCACCTAAATATAAGCACTGGACAAATAGCCAGAAGTTTGTAATGCTTTTGAAAGCCCATAATCTATTTGGGAGTAATTGCATGAATGGGAAAATATTAGTATGGGGGCAACATGAATTGCTGCAAATAGCAGATATTTAAAGCAGTGTTTTAGATATCTAGATTCCTTTAAACTGTCTCATATATTAGCACAGTGATTCTAAACAGTAAGTGCACTTGTAGAAATCAAAGTCTGTTTGCAAATGATTGTCAAGTAAGAAGCAGTGAATGTACTGGGATCATGGTTTGTTGCAAATTAATGGGAAATCAACTGAAAAGCAGCAGGTAAGATGGTAGCCCAGGAGCCAAAGGTACAGTGAGGTTGCCAGAATGCCACTCAGTGTGAACTAGAATGACCTGTATTTGGCTACGGTCACAAAGGAATCATGGCAGTGCTGATGTTGAGACAAAAGCAGTGTGGACTTTATTCTGTACCAGTGAAACCTAGTGAATATTGGCTTGAGGGACAGAAAATACAAGGGAAGTCTATTCAGTGAAAAAGGATCAAAATGTCTCTGGAAATTACTTGTACTATAAGAATTGGTGCATAGAAAGGAGCCTAGAAAGTTTTTTTTTATTTTTTTAAGGTGATATCACCTTAAGGATAGATCCTGTAATATTATAATCTGTCTCTAAAACTTGTTTTATTTTTTCTATCTTAGCATTAAATACGATAAACTGTGTTGAGTGGGATTTGCTACACCATGACCCAATTGGTTTCTGTTTCTCAGGCTGCCAGTTCTGAATCAGCCCTGGCCATCTCCACCGAGCTCTTGGATGCTGCTTTTGAGCTCTGTCCTACTCCAACATCAGGTTGCTGTGAGAAATGTACTTCCTTCCAGCCACAGGCACTGAACACTTCTCCTGGCTCCTAAAATTGCTCGAACCAAGAACCTATTTCCCTGCCCCAAGGCACGATGATCTGGCCTTTTATTTCATAACTTTTATTCCAGTGGCTCAGTGCGTTCCCATCTGCATGCTATTGAACTCGGCTGCACCATGTGCGTGGCAATACACATCTCAGGCTGTGCTAACAGGATGTTAATTCCTGCTGTGCTCACTTCTTTGCCTTCAGGGCAGCTTTCACACTGTCAGATATGCTGCTACAAAGTAAATTACTCCTGGGATGGAGTAAACCAATCCAGGTATTAAAGTTGAACCAAGTCTAATTACTTGGGTTGCAACAATTTTGTCCCAAGGTGAGGATGAGTATATAGTGTGAAATTCACTGTTTTTCTCTCATACTTCCATGCTGTCCTAGATTTCATGCTGTCATCTAACTATTCCTAGATTTGTCTGTTCTGATTGTCCTTACGTGATTGAATTTCATCTGCAGTATGAGCTTGTGTGTAACAACACAGCAACAAACCCAGCTGTTTGTACAAATATTAATGTTCAATTACTTACTCCCTTCTCAATTCATTAAAAAAAAAAAATTAAAAAATCAATTGCTATCGACAGTTATCTAATGAAAGAGAATACCACAGGGCACATCATTCTGCTTTAGTCCCATGCATTAAAGATCGCAACCTAAAGCTATCTTTCTGATTAAAATATGTTTCCCTCTTTCATGCTACCATTTGCTCCTGACTCAGTGTGTCGCTCAGTATTTGCCACAGAGTGTGGTTTAGGATGGGTGAGCCGGAAAAGATAAACCAAGAACAGGCCTGAACTCTTACCTGAAACTCATAAGGCATATTGTTTGAAGTCAGGTAACTGGGTGGGGAATGATAGGAGAAAAAAATAGTTTAAATTTTAATTCAATAGCTCTTGGCAAAAAAGCTGTTATTAGCAAACACTGCAAAAACAAACCCTGCATAATGCTTCCCGTAGTTTACTCACAAGCTTCCTGTCTTGTTTCAACTTGTGGATGTGGACAGAGGAATAATGTGTTTTTTTTCACATCTATGTGAAAGGACTACTGAAGTAACAGACAGCAAGTGGCTTAGTGTATGGGGAACCATCTTTTTCTCAGTCTCCATCAGATTTTATTGGAAAATCTGTGTTATATCTCCAGATTTTGTCCTTGAGTGCAAATTTTAACTGAATTTCATAGAACTGTGTAATGGGGGGAGAGCTAATGTAGGCCCGCACCAGGATCATTTGGACAATATTCTGAGAACTGCATGCAAAAAGTGAAGATTTATCGGGGTGTACAGTAACCCCATTGCCTTTGGGATCAAGGAAGATGACCAGAACAAGTTTTACCTTTAAGAATCAGCAGAGAGGATCCAATGCCTTTACTGGGGAGTTGTCAATGGCTCTGAGTCTGTCTGATAGGCTCTCCTCTCTGCTCTTAGGGCATGACTGCTCTCAAACACAGCATGTCAAAAAATTAAAGCAGAAATTGAAAATAGTAGTGCTGTGCCTGTGAAACAGCAGAGGAAAAAATCCTAAAAGTGATGTGAGTCCATGGAGCCAGAGAAAGGGCAGCTGGGAGAAGGTGCACTCAGAAAAGGAAAATGATCAGAAGGGCCTGGGCAAGTAATTTTAGTTCTTGTGAGCATCCTTGTTCCTGAGTAGGATCCCATTGTTTCTTACTGGAAAGCTCCTAGTCTCTTGAAATTGCTATGTAAAGTTGTCTTCAGAAGTATTTGGATAAATCTTGCTTCTGAAATCATGAAGCAGCAGAGGAACCCGGGGGGGTTGGAGTTAGATGATCTTCAAAGTCCCTTCCAACCTGAGTCGTTATATGAATTTCATACTTTATCCTAGAAGGTAGACCTGGAAGTTAAGGATGAAACCCAATCTTTCCCTCTCCACCACCTTCAACCTTCAAAAGAAGCAAACCAACATCAAACCAAAACAACAGCATTACAGCAGCAGTGAGCTTGGTGTGATGGCAGGTAAGAGGCAGGTCAGTGCTAATGAGAATCCTTTAACTGTGATCTTAACTCTGCCACGAGCCTGAGTGAAGTTCAGAGGTAATCAGAGACAGCAAGGCCCCTGCAGCTGTCCCGGGTGAGCACCATGTGTGCTCCTGATAGCTCCGGGATGGGACACAGAGAGAATGCAGTGACCAGAAAAGCATGAGCCTCGAACAAGTGGTTGCGTTATCTTTACACACACACAACCACTTAATGTCTTTTCATCAGATCTGAGAAGAAAGGGAAGCCCTCCCATGTTCTTCCCTGGGCTTTTATCTCTATCTCCCTTTCTCTCTCTCTCTCTCTTTTTTTTTTTTTTTTTTTTTTAACAAAGAATCTTTCTAGGACTCTGCTTGTGAGACTTTTCTCTTGATTTCTGCCCTTTTCTCCCTCCAGCTGTTGAGAGAGCAGAGGCAGTACACTGAGATGCAAACATCACAAGCTTAAAAATGCTGGTGTGTGCCAGATCGTCAGCTTGTGTAAATCTGAATTTTTTAGTTGATTCCAGTGAAGTGGGGTTGATTTGCACTAACTGCTCGTTAGTCCTAGCATGTTCTGTAGGAGTTTCTGGAACTGAAAGCCTGCTTGTGATTCCCCTGGTTTTATTTAAGTTTGCTACTCTTTCGCAACGTTGAAATAATGGGGATGAGGGGTTTAAAACTCCTGATAATGTACTTTGCTGATGCTGTAAGGAAAATATTCTGCTTTCTGAGTCATTTGCCCTGAGCTGACTTTTTTTTTTTTTTTTAATGGTTCAGGGGTTTCCTTCTTTAGCCATAAATTGCATGCAAATTCTTTTTTTGTGTGTGTGTCTGTGTATGACAGTGTGTGTATGTGAGTGCGTGTGTGTTTCTTCAGAAGCTAAGCCAAAGAGAGAGGCTGTTCCTTTAAAGCAAAACTGAAAAAAATGCCTTCAGGCATCCTATTACAGCAGAATGAGCCAAGGATCAGGATTTGCAGCTCAGCTATATAAACCCAGCAGAATCTGGCTGATCTGACCAGTTTGCCTTACTGTCAAACGTTTCTTTCACACACACACACACACACACTCACACAGAATTAGGCATCACAACTTCTCAGAGTTTTGACAGGACGGCAACAAAGTCAGAAGCTGATAGCTGACTTTAACATCTTTATTTCATGGAGGCTGCTCGCAGCAGGATCTAATCTCTGTCAGAGTCTGTAAGGTAAGTCTGCTTCCTTCCTGAATTAAAAGACCCAGGAGCTCTTCTCCCACCCAAGTTTGCAATAACACAGCCTTCAGCTTCTCACGGCTAAGACGTTATTCAGTCTGAGTAGTCAGGGAGCTTAGGAGGGAAGATTTTTGAACTGGAGCATGCCTGCCTTTGGTTTGTCTGTGTGATCCGATGCAATGATAATGTAAGAAACCTCTCAATGATGTTAATCTGATCCAATGAATGAATGAAGGATGGATAAGTTAAAGCTGGACATCTACAGGAATATAGGCAGAAACCTGACTGACAGGCTGGGTAGAAAATCAGATTTGGGATTCCCTCTTGACTAGCCAGGTAATATAAATGTGTCCAGATCCTCACACCGTGTACCAGGTGCAATCCACTTGCAGTTCTTAAACCTCCCAGGTAACTCCTCTTCGTTTGCTATTGTGTGTAACTTGGGAAAGAATCGGGCCCTTTTCCTTTGCTGTCTGCACACTGCTTTGCTCTGAACCTTTGTCACCTTCCTCCCTGCCCCCTCTGGCTCTAGTTTTTTTTAGAAGTCCCATAACATCTGAGCCTGCTGTGGGGAGCAAAAGACAAAGGAAGATTCAACTGGTATCTTATTGCCAAGTAAATGGGTGGGTTCTGGACAGCAGGAGAGTGAAATCTTCCAGCATCATGGAAAAACCCGGCACTTGCTTTAACTGCTTGCTGCCGGCTGCACTGAGGTTTCTGCGTCACTGCCTCTGCACTCCCCAGTTAGCCTCAAATTGACTTAAAACAGAGAACTGACTGGGAGAAAACCATTGCACCTAGCTTCATTTAAGACTTAAGCCTTCTTACTCAAAACTCTGTGTTACATCACCTTTGCAGTGTTTTCCCTACCTAATTCACTCTCTGGCTACTGGGAGGTTGAGTGTTTGGTAATTGCTCTAAACTTCTGAAAAGTCTGTGTTGTGTCATGCTGGAGGAGATACGATCAGATTGACAGGACCGGGGCATGTCCCCTTGCATAGTGGAGACATGGAATTAAAAAGCATAGCAAGGTATTTATCAGGTTTTCCTTATGAAAAAGAATAGAAATCAATGAGGTGCATGGACTGGGCAAAAACCTTCATGTCAAGCTGTTATGTGTTTTTTCACCATTAAAAAAAAAAAAAATAATAGTAAAAATTCATTTTACACAGTTTATCATTAATGTTATACTTTTTTTCTTTTTCTTTCCTTTTTATTATGGTGAGGTTCTGTGTTTGCCTTTTTAGATCTGTGAAACCTTACGGTTGCTCTAAGTCAGTGAATGAGCTGGACAGCGGGGGGTAGCAACTGTGCTTTGAATTCCAGGAGGACTTGCAGAAAAGGGTTATGGGGTCTTTTGGTCTTTTTTTTTTTTTTTTTTTTTTTTCTTTTCTTACTGCTAATAGAAACCCAGGAGCAAATGAAAGTATTTAGCCAAAGTAAGAGACACAATCTGTCTGCAGTTGACCTTCCCTGGCAGTGAATTTTGAAAGCACTTGAAGAGTTATCAGGGAGTTCAGGGCGAGCCTCTTTGCAGTTGCTACCTCTGCACCATCACCCAGGGAAGGATGTGCATCTGAATTGAGCAGGGGGATTAGCAGCTGAGAAGAGGCAGAGGGAAGAGGGATGCCGTACAGGACACTGCTTATCCCGAGTGTCACTGACTCTATCACCATCACTATCCTCAGCAAATTGCTATTTGTTTGCCACGGTCTTTTGCTCATTAATTTTATCTTCTGGTTCCTTCCAGCCCAGAGAAAATTCTTTGCAAGTTCCAGTCCTTAATCCTTTAACTACCGTTACATTATCAGTGTTTTCAAAGCCACAGGAGAGCCAAAGGATCTGCTGAAAAGCATACAGACTGCAGATTAGTGTGTCATGTCTCATTTGGAGGGAATCTGATATTCTGTAGCAGAAGTCTCATCCAGGTATACTGTGGAAATAGACATATGATAAGAGAACAAGCCAAATCCAATCCTCCCATTGAATTATAAGTGCTTAATTATGCTAGAGCTTAGCTGAAATATTCCTATACTCAGACTAAAAAGTGCTCTGCAAAGCTACAGGTAATTTGTTAGCTGGAGGTCTTTGTTAATGCAAATCTATTCCTTCTTTGATCCCACCTCTTCTTTAAGGGTGGAACATGTCTCCCCTGTACTCACTTAAACTTAACTATCCTGTTGCTAGAATAGCATTTCTATAGGTGTTCAAACTTCAGCCAGGAGTAGCTTATTTTTAACATTACTGCTTTTTATAATGTGTCTAAAAAAAGCTGAAGACTATTTGCATGTGAAGATGTTCTGACTTGCTGTAAAGAGACTGTCAAAGTTTTTACTTGAGTATTGTTTCACTTTTGATAAAATGATGAGATTAGGCGGGAAGGCCTGTGCTTCTCGGGACTTTTTCATCCTTTCCTTCCCAAAAGCAAAGCAGAACTAAGGAGCAAGTGCATGTGTGAAACAGTGATGTTGCTTTGGAGCCAGAGCTTTAACCCTGTCATCCCTCTGGCAAAACCATTCAAAATAGTAGACCTGTTTGTGCTGCTGTCTGCCTTTTTCCTATGACAGTTCATCTGTTCCTATAGCTTTGTAGGGTGTGCTCCAAGAGGTTTGAGTGGTGCTAAGCAGTAATGAAGTATACTGGCTTGTGTAAAATAGTATAGCTTGTATAAAATAGTAGTCGGGTGTAAATGGATGTCCCACACTGGCAAATCTGTAAGGGAGAAAGTTTTCATTCAGTGGCTGTTTCCATTACTGAACCCTGCTGTCTATCTAAGTTGGACATTACATTTGGAAGGAAGTATAAATGCAGAGTGGTTTCTGCATCGTTATCAGCTATACATTTACCTGTCCTACATGTATGGCACACAGTGAAACATGAGAAATTCAGACTAGCAAAAGTTACTCTAATTTGAAGTCTGTGACTTGATGTGTTCGACTTTGGAAACATAGCATCACAGTACTGCTGAGCTGAAGGGAAAGGGACATTTTAAAGGTCTGGTGTCTCATGAAGTTCCAGGCTTATAAATGTATGATTTGTATCACTGGAAAGTTAGAAATCCCAGCTTCTCAATAATAAAAAGGTGTTTGTGTTGAACTGTGGCAGGTTGAGATACTGGGCTTTCAAATTGTGCCCTGGTTTACCAACATTAAGTCAGTTTCTCTGACTTAATTTCTGGTGTGAACTTAGTGTACCCTTCTTAAGGACTGATCATTGCCATCAAAACCAGTGGCTACAAACAGTAAATGTGTGGAAATACTGTTAAGTGTAGTAGCTACTCCTAGTAGTTTTAAGGAAGTGGCTGATTTATTATTTCAGAATAATCAGTGTTAGCAAATAAATTAGGAAACTAGGGAAAATAACTGTTACAGCTTATAAAATTAATGGGCAAATATTTTATCATCATCCAAGCTCAGAAGTTTGCAAAGCTGGCACAAGGAATTGTAGGATGTGTAACTTTTAGCTCTGGACAGAAAATATCAAAACTTGAACTCAGGAGATAGAAGTGATCTGCACACACTCCTTATTTTTGAGTTTATAAGATGTGATTTAATTGACTAAACTGCTTGGTATCGAAGTGGATTTGCTGTCTATGGCTTGATGGTTTTGTGTGGGAGTTTATTAGATGCTGATGATGTTATTACTATTGCTACAACATTTTAGCATCTCATTGTATTACAAAGAGTGAACAGACACGGTAGGTGATGCTGTTTGCCATAAAGAACTTACAATTGCTATCATTAGCAGTCCAAAAAATTGTTTGTGTTGTGAAGAGAAAAGAAGAAGGAATTGGAGTACTGGAAGGCAGATCAAATGAACAGCCCTGACAGACAATGTTGAGCTGTCTCAGTTTCCACTGAGCTCTGGGTTTTATACAAGTGTGAAACTCCCCCTAGCTCAGCGCTCACTGTCCATTCGTGCGTTCGATCCTCTGTCCAATCTGAACTGAAGTTAAATGCCTTCCACATGTGGGAAAAGTTAAAAACTGGGCATTCTTCCAGCTAGTGAAATCTTTCAATGTATGATGTAACTGCACTGTGTGGAGTGGGCAGGCTGAGGAGAGGGAGGCAGAAAGGGATTCTGCCTGACAAGAGATGTCTCTCAGTCCTGCAGAAAGTAATTGGGCATTAAAAGAAGGAATATAATAGACATCCTTCTGCTGAAAGTACAAAGTTTCAATTACTTAGTATCTCTTTTAACATTCACTATTAGGAGAAAGCTCTTTACAGTTTGCTGGGATGATATACATGAAATTATAACTAGACATGGCCTTAATGTAATATTTTACTGGATTTCTGTATGCATCATTTCTCTCTCTTCTACATACTGCATATCCTGCTACTGACATAACAAAATAACCTCTACAGCTTCAGTTAGTCTATGTGTATGTAGTTAAAGTGTCTTTAAAGAATACCAGTTAATACACAAGGCCTGACATATCCCATGAAGCACTCATCAAAAGCTAATGTGAGATTTTGCTGCTCAGGCTGTGGAGTCAACAAGAATAACCTTCCATGTATGTTTTTGTTTCACTTATGCATGAGTCAGCCTCCAAAGATAAATTCATCCTGTTGGAAGCAATTTCTCCAAATTCACATCCTTAATTGTCTTGCCACTGTAGTTTCAATTAAACTAAGGTGGGACGTTGCCAAGTTTTCAGAACTTCCAACCAGCGAGTCCCTGTGTACGAATAGCCTGTGGCATTTTGTATTCTTTGGGGAGCGGAGAACAACGTTGCCAAGTTTGCATTCAGTCATCCATCACATATTAGCCTACTGGAGGTCCATTCTTCCCTAGCAATAGGGGAGCTCTGCTTCCTACTTAGAAAGATTACTCACACAGAAAGCTCTTTCCCTGTAACCAGAACTGCACAGGGAAGAGAAAGGAAGCTTTCTTCAATTCATATAAGTGCTCAATTTCCAGACCCTTGACAAAAATGATATTGTTTCATGCTTAGAAAACATATTCCTTTTAGTAATTGAGTAGAAAGAACAGGGTGGTGGAACAGAAATCTTTTTTAAACAAATTTCAAAACCAGTTGGTTGAATCATAGGCATGACAAAGGTGTATTGTAGTAGTCTGCCTCTTACCCATGCCAGGCTGTACCATTGACTATATGTGTATAGATATTGGCCAAGATATTCAAAGGGTCTGAAATTCGGTGCCCAGAGAAATTCCACTGTAATGGGTTTGTTTTAACGAAGTACTTGAGCATTTGTGCTTTTTCCCAGGATGCACTGGAACATCATAACCTTGTAAACCTAAAGTTCCAAATAATAACTTTTTATGGGATTAGGATATTAACCAAAATATCAACCCAAACTGTCTTGATTCTTCTTTAAACTAACGTTCTTTTACATCTTTCTGGCAGCACAAAACTAAAAGGGGATGTAAACATCTTCTGACTATAAACAGAAATTAAACTGTGAGATCGTTTCCCTCTGTGTTCATCAGAACTGGCTAAGTTGTTATTTCCACCATTAAGGATTGCCTGCTGAAAAGGGATTTAAAAAAAAAAAAAAAAAAGGTTTAATTCCAGGAAAGAAGTTTGCTTCTTGTTCCCAAGAAATTGTAAGATCTGTGAATAGACAGATTTTGTCAATTGGTTTTGGACTTGCCTTAAAGGCAGGGTGTGGGGATAGCAGGTGGGACAGCCAACTGCGAGCTGAGCACTTGTGACTGGGGTTCAGTCTCTTTGGTCTGATGAAAAGCCTTTATTTGGACAGGCTAGCAGCTTTACTTGCAGTATGTGTTGTACAGCACAGTACAAGACCTTAGTGGCTGTCTTCCTTCTTGGCCTGGCATGATCCCATTTTGTCAGAAGTCAGTTTGTCAGGCTTTCAAAGGGAGCTCAGTGTCCACTTTGCACTGGTTCTTTGTTTCTACTGGTTCTTTTGGAAAACCAGCCTCTTCTGGATATGCTGAATCCTCCTAAATAGTTTCTCTGTGCTGTGTGACAAAGGTCTATGCCAAGAAAGATATAAAGGTAGCTTGTGATGTATAGGCAATCCATTCCTCTTAGTGCAACACAGTGTAACACATATTTTTCCTTTACTTGTGGCTTGTACTTCCCTTCTGCATTGCTTGTACTGCAGTAATTCAAGTCTGACTGA
This sequence comes from Aythya ferina, assembly GCF_964211825.1. Classification (NCBI taxonomy): domain Eukaryota; kingdom Metazoa; phylum Chordata; class Aves; order Anseriformes; family Anatidae; genus Aythya; species Aythya ferina. Next base: position 8,890,078 of record NC_140318.1, read on the forward strand.
GAATGAATGCTGCACACTGTAGACTACAAGTCAAATGAGAACAGGATGCATATTAAGGGAAAGGTCTCAGATCATTTTTCTTATTGAAGTATCTTGGCAGTGTAAATAGCTTCCAGGAAAAAATGCTGGCATTTCCCATAGTGAGCACTCCTTATGAATGTCCTATCTATTTTTCCAGATAGGTGTCCAAGAGAAGTGTTTATAGGAGGATATACCATCTGCAAGCCAGGGAATTTTTATTTCCACTGCCAAGTGTTAATTAAGATGTAGACTTACACGCTTTACAGGTTAGCAAGTCAATCACAGTGATCCAGAACCAAAAGTCCTGTGGTTACAGATTTGATGGAAAGAATGAAGGACCTGGAGAGGTAGAGCCCTGCTCAGATGCATTAGATGCTATTTACACTTTTCTTGTCATTCTCAGGCTATTATTTCATATACTGTTAATTATATGTAACAGTACACTGGGATTTGAGAGGGTCACTGGCAGAAAGAGGGAAATATGTCTTGCTCTGCCAGCCAAGCCTGTGTGCCTGCCCATGCTTTCCCCATCAGTGGACATGGTGCTTAGCCTCTTGTGTCTGCAGGATCCCAGTGTCACTGTCCCATCTGTGTTCAGTAGAAGCCCCGTGCTTACCAATGACATGGTAGTGCCATGTCAGTGCTGAGGAAGGTCATTTTGAATGAGTTTATATGCTTTGATTTGGGTAGAATCCCTCCAGATTTGGCTGTGAAAACATTTCCACATTACTAATGGTTTCAAAGGCACTATTCATGTGGGTGAAGGCTCATCTGTAAGAAAAGGGAAATGATCTGGAATTACACCGTGCTTTCTAGGTTGTGGCTTGATTCTCGTTTCTGCAAGTTATGTTATTCAGAACAGATATGGGAGTCTCCAGATTTATGTTTACATCACACTTGAAGTAAGAAATGTGCCATTCTGATAAATATAAATATGCCCTACATATGCCATAATTCTATATCCTAATATCCTATAACTATGCCCTACCAGACTGATAAAAAGGGGGCCTTAATGCAAATAAAAGTCTACTGTATCTAACTTTAGCTGTTTCACCTGGAGAGATAGCTTGTTTTGCTGACATGAGCAGTTTTACGGGGTGCTGAATATACTTACAGTATACCTGCTTGTCATTGTCTTAATCATACGGTGGAGAAATTTCTCTTTGGAGAAGATGCCTTGCCTTGATCTGATTTGGTCCGTGCTCATTTAGGTCAGGAGTACTGCTTCTGGAGTTACATGGGGAAGGACCAGTCTAACGGAGAGGAAATTAGAACCCACCGAGCATTTTTCATGCATAAAGCAGCACTTCATTGCATTATTCCTTGTCTGCTTCATTTCAGCATGCATTTCTGAGGGATGGTTTTCTCTTTTGCAGACCTCCGAGGCTGCCAGCCAAATTCTCATGTGACACAATTGCATTGATTTCACTGGAGATCTGTTGCTGGATAATTGAGCTCCACATCCCTTCTTTTATTCCATGGCTCAAATTGCTGTCAGCTAAGACATTAACACAGACAGGTTTCAAGTCACTGCGGGTTAAGAAAAGGAGGTCAGAGCGCTGGTGGTGGAGGTCTCTCAAGTCTCCCATTAGTGTAATAGTGCCCAGTTTGTTGACATTTGAAACAGCAGGGCAGAGTTTTGTCCGAGTTCAGTCACCGTTGCAACTAATCACTTGCTCAGAGCTGTGTATATGGCTGTATTTTCCATTACATTATATAAGTGCTTCTGCTTTAAATCAGAGCACTGAGAAAAATCCTCCAACTGGACTGTTTAGAAATGGCCCCTTCTCTGTTTTCAAGTGCCTCACATGCGATTTGCTTCGTATTTTGTGAATCTAAATTTGTATTTTATTTTGTGTTGCCACACTATGGTTGATTTCACTTCATCGTCACTCTTTGTTATATATTTTGTTCTGCTAAAATTTGCTACCATACCCTGGTTTGCCAAACATGGAGATTCTTGATGCTACGGCAGCTGACAGAACTAGGCCAAGCAGCCAGCTAGCCTGGGGGCTGTTACTGGAAGTCAGATTTCAAGGAACTCCTTCTGTGGTTTTGTGAGTTAGAAAAAAAGCGCACATTCCTGCACATTTCAGATGCTAGTACCAAGGACAGAGGAGCTCTGGTGGGGAGGAAAAGCCGCCCAGACAAACTAATAATTGCTTGAAAAACAAAGACTTTTCTGGGGACGGGTTACCTATATGCTTCCCCAGCTTCTGTTAAGAAGACCAAAGTCTGCTTAATGACAGGAGGCAAGTAATAATAATTCTGATCGCCAAAAATAACGCAGGCTTTTGTGGCTGACTTCTGAGACAGTTCAGAGGTGTCATTTGCAGTGCTAGAATAAGCATATGGTCAAACTGAAGTAAAATTACAAACTGCATGTGAATATCCACAATGAATTCTGAACGTATCCTGCTGCCTGCTGACCAGCATCATCTCTAGCAACTCATATTTCTTAAACACTTCTTGTTATTTCAGACCAATGCACATGTAAATTATTTGTGCACTTGGTTAGAGCAAAGCCATTAAAACAGAATTCCACTTCACTTGCCTATATACGTGACATTCCTTCAGCTCAACTCACTTAAAATATGGAAAAAATGTGATGTTGGGTATATGGAGTGGATTTTTGGCTTACCTCTTCTTTTAGAAGCACAAGCAATTTAAAAAACAGCTTCATCAGAGACACTGAAAAAGCAATGTCGTCTCAGTGTGCTTAAGCTATTCACCTGCATACTATGTGTGTATTTGTTTAATGTGTCATTAGCTCATGGTTCTTATGAATGCGAAGATCCTATTTTCTACAGCGTAGTTTTCACTAGCATCTTTGGTAAGATGAGGAATTTGGCACCTGCTTATAGCCGCACCTCTTCACCTATTTATTAACGTATTCATACTGTACTTGGCAGTAGTATTGGTGATTCATTTCCTCTCTGTTGTTGTCAGTAGAGAAAAAAAAAAAAAAAAAAAAAAAAAAAAAGATGCTTCACACCTCACTTGTGAATTCAAATTCAAGGGGCAAATGAAACTGTCCACATTTCTATCCCCAGAATTGGTTTCTGCTTTGCTCTCGGAAACTGTTGCTTAGCCTGACGTTGAACTAGCATTCTGAGACCTTTGTACTCTGTAGTGAACATTGCTTTTTACTTTCTCTCTCTAGTTTTCATTATGGAACTTAGGAGGTCTTAAGTTTTCTGGGCTCAGCCTTGCAAAGTCCATCTCTGTTTTTTCTGCTGATGGAGATAGCATCAGTCCTACACAGTCCAGCTTGCTGGGCCACATGCAGTCTCACTGTCAATCCAGGATGGCTCCTCTAAAGTGCAGATGAAGACAGAATTGTATGAATTCATTCAATCAAACCTTGGTCTTGATTCAAATGTGGAATGGAGAGAGGACCAGCATCATATAGCCAGGGAGCGAAAGGAGTGGAGAAAAAAAATCAGAAGTCTTGAAGTTCTCCCCTTCCTATCTTATCACAAAAACACTCTGTAAAATGGGCTGTGGAAAACCTAGGGATGGTTTTGGGAGAAACACTATGGAGAAGGGTCTGGAAATTAAACAGATCTTTGTATGTGGAATGAACATAAGTTGCTGTGATTCATGCAAAAAAGCATACAAATCACAGAGTTTGAAACGGCATCAGCACAGCCCTCAAAATAATTCAAAGTGAAGTCTCTAGTGTCTACCCAGAAAATAATGAGCTCCTGACAAAGTGTAACTTGGCAAAGAAACTTTCCAAAGACAAGTTTAGAAAACTGTAGATCTTTTCCAGTTCTACATACGTCTTTGCTATGGGGAGGAAAAAGCCAAGAGAGAAAGCAAATGCTTTTGCTATTAGAAAGGCTTCATTAAAAGGTACAGTATGTATTCAGGGGCAAGAGTGATTTCTGCTTGAGACTGTGTACAAAAATTGCTTTTGTTATGAAAAGTGGTATTTTTTGTTGTTGTTTTTAAATATTGGAAAAGGAAATACTGTTTTTGTCTAGGCTGTGTCAGTCAAAGGCTCTTTTCTTCCAGCTCTGAAAGCTACAGAAAGAGCAGAGATTGCTTTGCAGATGGAAGAAAAAAAAAAAAAAAAAGTGTTTAACAGATGCACAGTTCTTTCTTTTTTCTTTTCTTTTCTTTTCTTTTCTTTTCTTTTCTTTTCTTTTCTTTTCTTTTCTTTTCTTTTCTTTTCTTTTCTTTTCTTTTCTTTTCTTTTCTTTTCTTTTCTTTTCTTTTTCTTTTTCTTTTTCTTTTTCTTTTTCTTTTTCTTTTTCTTCTCTTCTTTTTTAATCTCAAAAGTTTGTAGCAAATCGTTGTACTGGGCTGATTGCTGTGCACCCTGCCATGAGTCTGAATGCAGCTCAAAAGCACCCCACTGACCTGCTTGTTTTGTTTCTCTTTTCTGAGTTCCCATTTCCGAAAATTGATGCTCAGGTATCTGAGCTCTTAACAAAAAAAACGAGCCCCAAGTGCACACTGGGTTTCCTGTTAACTCGTGTCTCGTCTCAGTCATTGAGAGCTAGGCTGGATGGAGTTGGTGCTGGTTCTCCTATAGTTACCTCTTCTGAGTTTCTCTCTTTCAGTTTATATATGACACATTTGAGTATTCTACCCCTTAAAATAACTAGCTAGTTTCTTGTGGCTTGGATAAAATTCCTTGTGTGGTTTGAGCTGGATGTAGAATTCTTCTTTGCTTCCTGCCCGAAAGCATGAATCACGGCAGTTGTGTAACAGCAGCAGGCGTTGCTACACAACGGTGGACACATCTCATTGTGGAGGAAGGTTGGGTGTACGTGTGTGCATGAATGTCTCCTCTGCTGATTTCATAAAATGTCTGGAGACTGTTATAGATGAAAGGGCATTCTGTAGATATAGCTTAGTTGGTTGGGCCCTTCTATTTTGTCTCAGTTACAGATTTTTCTCAAATTCTGGTGTGTTTCTCTGTGGGTTTTGTTAACCTTATCATTTATTTCCATGGGTTCATCTTTTTATTCTGGTAATTGGCTTGGCACATCCTATGGTTTGGCTTCAGATTAAGTATTCAGTTTCTTATTGTTACCCTAGAATTTCCAGCAGTCATGTAGTTATCTGCATATTTGCTGCACATCTCTGGTCAGACTTTCTTCTCCAGTGCCAGGGGTATTTCTCTGAGATTCTTTTTCATCCTTATATTGTAGTGGGTAACTCTCCAGTTCTTTGTTCCGTATATATTTTCTGGCAATTTTATAGAAGTCTTCAGGAAAGTGTCTAAGTATTGAAATAAGAATTTGACAGTACCTTCCCGTGAGGTCCTTGGAATCCTTTATTCACCAAGCAGTATGCTCCCCCTGTGGGGTTTTACCAATGGATAAACTGAGACATACCAGACAATTTGTAAAATAATTTCATTTCAGGAAACTTGAGTTTCAGTCCTGGGTTCTAACCACGAGGCCACACCACTATTAATCCCAAGGTTGTGAGCACTTTCAGGAGTCTCTGCCGGGGGCACACGGTTCTGTGGGAACCCCACGCGTCCAGCCCTAACAAGTTGGCTCTAATTAGCTTCATTTCTCCTCTTATGGTTCCAAAGACTTAGACTGCAGACCCTTGGTTGGGAAGCTTTTGTCTCAACTCCTGTTGAGAGGTAGTTTTTCCAGGCCTGGGGAATCCATTCAGTGGGAGACCTATTCATTTTTCACTTTGCAATGACACTACCAGGCTGCAGCGTACGCCTCACCGTGCCATTGAACTGTCACACCCATATGGATGTTTTCTTTGGCTGCCCTAGACATCAGTTCATCTCAATTATTTTTTTTCCATCTTAATTTTCCCATCAGTCAGCAGTTGACTCCCCAGTAGGTCCATCTGGCAGTTTGTGTTCCCCAGTTTCATAAAGGAGTGTCTCCAAGATGTCCATCCTCACAGCACCACAAACCACAGCTTTGTGGTATAGCAGCAGGGAGTTGTGCGCTCCTTTGCCTGCAGTCACCTCCCACATGTCCCAGCAGGACAAATCCAGAGGATATTTACTCCTTTTTTTTTTTGTTGCCTGCATGGCAGGACCCAAATCACACCAACATACAAACCACTGTTGCAAATGGCTAGAATATAACTTTGAAAAAAAAAAAAAAAAAAGAATCTTGATCTGAATGAACATTAGCTTGGCTTTTTCAACTCAATATTCACAGTTTCATCTCTCTATATCATAAAGAGAATACACTTAACCTGTTTAAAAAAAAAAAAAAAAGTATTTTGTAGATGGAACATTTTCATTTCCTGGGCTTCGCAGCCCTGAGGTAGAAAGGAGCTGCAGCATAAGCCATGCGAGACATTGCTTCAGTCAACCCACTGTAGTTTGCATTATTCACATGAATTCATTGAGAGGCATTATTTTTACATGATCTTATCCTCATTTTGCCTCAAAAAAACCCTGCATTTTTTACAGAAAGTAACGCTGAGACATATTTTTAGCTATTGAGAGTCACTGGAGTGCCACAGGTCATATTCACCAGCTGGTCTAACATGCTTTGTAGGGAAAGAGACAGTGGGGTTGGCTGGTACACCAAAACAGCACAATCCCATTAGAAAACAGAGACATCTGAGTATTTGCCCCCTCTGCTTCCCCACCTACCCCTCCTCAACAATTCTTTCTTCTCCTTTCACAGGCTTTCAAGCTGTTTGTTTCACATCTTCAGCCAAGCCTGGTTCCTGCCAAGTGTGCTGCGGGTGTGGGAGGGCATATTAGTTACCAGCAGCTATGATAGTTGTGGTGGGCTTTGTAGAATTAGCAGGCCTTGCCTTGCAAATATAAGAATCTGTGCCCCCAAGATGATCAGAAATAGGAAAGTAATGACACAATCAGTAACCAACAGAAAAAAGTTTGTCAGCATTTGTACCGCTGTTCTTGAAGTGTTTTGGTACCTGAAAATTCCGTCTGGTGTCTAATGGTGTTTTGCAATGCACTGACATGCCTTTACTTCCCTGTGGATGCCCTTTACTTTTAGAGGTTTAAGTGAATGCAAATTCACTTTCTTTCTCCTGTCCTGGGATGGAGGAGCACATGAGCACTGTAGTTTCACTTTGGTATTACTTTTCATTTAGTAACTGAAGGCAATGTGTTGTGTTTTATTGGAAGAAGAAGGCTGAAGACATGATTGAGGCAGTTATTCTTTAAAAAATGCCACTTTGTTCAAAGCAAACCCACAGAACAGAAATTACTGGTTTCAAAGATGACTTCCTCAGAATGGTTTCTCAGGTGTAGGGTAGAATTTCTTGTTGAGAGAGGAAACTCCTGAAATGCTGCTGATACTTTGGTTTTCTTCTTGCTGAGTGTTCAGAATTGAATGAAAAATGGTATCTTTCAATGGCAAAGTAAGGGTTGTGAAAATTTTTTCAACCAGCTGTATCTGTGTCGTGGTTTAACCCGGCCGGCAGCTAAACACCACGCAGCCGTTCACTCACCCTCCCCCCTCCCTCTCTGGGACGGGGGAGAGAAGCCCGTGAGTTGAGATAAAGACAGTTTAATAAGACATGAAAATAATAATAACAAAATAATAATAACAATAACAATAACAATAATAATAATAATAATAATACAACGGTGATAATAGGAAAGTAATAATAATATGTACAAACAAGTGATGCACAATGCAATTGCTCACCACCCGCTGACCGATGCCCAGCCTAACCCCGAGCAGTCCGGCCCCCTCCCCCCGGCTAGCCACCCCTATATATTGTTTAGCATGACATCAGATGGTATGGAATACCCCTTTGGCTAGTTTGGGTCACCTGTCCTGGGTCTGTCCCCTCCCAGCTCTTACTGCACCCCCAGCCTGCCTGTTGGCAGGACAGAGCGAAAGGCTGAGGTGTCCTTGGCTTGGTATAAGCACTGCTCTGCAACAATTAAAACATCGGGGTGTTATCAGCACTCTTCTCATCCTAAGCCAAAACACAGCATTCCACCAGCTACTAGGAAGAGAATTAATTCTGTTCTAACTGAAACCAGGACAATCTGTTACTTTGTCATCAGTCGGTCACAGCTGTTTTCTACTGCTCTTTTATTAATAGACCTACGTTTATACAGCTGTTTGTTTGCCAAGAGAACCAATGGAGAGGGCAGGGAAGTACTAAATGAAACAATCCACAAGGAGAGGAGCTGAGGTTTTTTTGTTTGTTTTCTAATATAATGGTCCACTGAGGTAACCAAATAACTAATGTGAATTAATACAATTCTAATAAGCACAGGTATTTAAAAACATGTATCTTACAGCTTACTAACATCTTGAGCTTTGCTGTTCTTAGACTTCACAATCTAAGGTGATCTTGGATTTGTGTCCTGTAAGGGAAATTAATGATGATTTAGCTAAATTCATTCTTTCCCTGCTGTCAGAGCTGAGCTGCTATTCCTGGCACATGGTGTAGGGGACTACAAAACACTAGAAAAGGTGTCTGAGCTGCAGGGCAAAACATTCTCGTACAAAGGGCTGAGTCTTTCTCCAGGTCAAATAACAATGTGAGGTATGTTTTAATTTACCTCCAGTGTTTTGGTAAGGATTTCACTACTGCAGAAAGTAGGTTCTGTGTCACTCCAGCAGTGAGTGGTATAGGATGGCTTCTGGAAGGCTTTCCCTATTAGAATGGTGCACTGTGATCCTTCAAGGTGAAACGTGCCATATGGATGCATATAACTATTACCTGCCACAGAGTTGGGTGCTGTAGAAAATTTAAAAATAGATTAAGAGCTTTGTTCTGTCATTTGAGAACGACTCCCTCTCTGGTGCCCCTTCCCCATCTTACTCCTCTCTGTTTTTCCTGTTGGATAAAATGGAAGAAAAAAAAAAAAAAAAAAAAGGAAGAAAAAACCACAACAATTTATTTATTCACTTCTCGAGACTGTTTTTTAAAGACCCTTCCTTTGTGAGTTTAATCAGATGCTTGATAACAGAAAAGCGTTGCTAACTAACCCAGGGTACAAAGAAGTCCCTTCAGAGGAACACATGACCTCATCGACAGAATTACTCTATCACATGAATTCAGACTCCATCGCACACCCAAAATAAATGTTAGGCTCCGTTTGCAGCGAGGTGCTTTATTCGCCTGCCTTCAGCAGGGCATAAGCTTTGCCAACGTCTTCCTCAGTCACTGGGATTAAAAGTGTATGGAAATTCAGCACAAGAGGCAGATTTTCCTGGTCACAAATAACCTGCTGTGCACTCAAAAGCTGCTGGCTGGACCAAGCCTTTGGGCCATTGCCCTCCTGGAACCAGGGAGCTCTGGCACAGGTTTGCAGTCGCGGAGCAAGTCTGGTTTTCACTCACAGCTTCCATTGTCTGTCTTGGTTTTGTTGGGTGCTTGGAGCTTCGACAGCCAAGGGCTGGCTCTGGGAATGTTTCTGGCATCAGATACAGCACTCCCAAGACTAACCCTTTGCCAGAAGGCGGCACACATCTCTCCCTAATGTATAAGAAGCAGCACTATTGTATTGTCTCGGTGCTCTCAGGGTTTCTAGCACTACCAACTGACAGCATCAATATTCTTAGAATATCCTTTTTACAGCCACTCTCAGGAAGTACGTGGATATTTTCTAGCCAGGTGCTTTGAAATGTCGGAGCAAAGACATAGTTTGTATTTCCCTTGTGAATGCAGAGGAGGACGTGTAGAGCCATGCAGCCTCCCACCCAGACACACTTGTGCTGGATATAATGTATAGCAGCAGAGACCTTACGGTCTCCAAGAAAAGGCAGGAAAAGTCTCTGCCGTTGATGAAGTAAAATTAACTGACATGACAACATCCTGCCAAGTCACGAGTTGGAGGTATGTTTGGTACAAGTCACGTTATCCATAGTCAGGAGCCCAGGAGCATGCTTTAAGGCAAGACATACTCAACATGGATTGAGATGTGCCATTTATTTATTTCTAATTCTGTACAATTACCAATACAGTACATGAGAAATTGATCACCAAATTATGGGCACGGACTGAATATTTCTACATTACACATCTAAGTCAGCAATTATCTTCATTCAGTTTGAACTCGGTGTCGTGGTTTAACCCGACCGGCAGCTAAACACCACGCAGCCGTTCGCTCACCCTCCCCCCTCCCTCTCTGGGACGGGGGAGAGAAATGGAAAGTGAAGCCCGTGAGTTGAGATAAAGACAGTTTAATAAGACAGGAAAAAAAAAAAAATAACAAAATAATAATAACAATAATAATAATGATGATACAATGGTGATAATACGAAAGTAATAATAGTATGTACAAACAAGTGATGCACAATGCAATTGCTCACCACCCGCTGACCGATGCCCAGCCTAACCCCGAGCAGTCCGGCCCCCTCCCCCCGGCTAGCCACCCCTATATATTGTTTAGCATGACGTCAGATGGTATGGAATACCCCTTTGGCTAGTTTGGGTCACCTGTCCTGGGTCTGTCCCCTCCCAGCTCTTACTGCACCCCCCAGCCTGCCCGTTGGCAGGACAGAGCAAAGGCTGAGATGTCCTTGGCTTAGTATAAGCACTGCTCTGCAACAATTAAAGCATCGGGGTGTTATCAGCACTCTTCTCATTCTAAGCCAAAACACAGCATTCCACCAGCTACTAGGAAGAAAATTAATTCTGTGCTAACTGAAACCAGGACATCTATCCACCCCTTATTCCATACCATTTATGTCATGCTCAGGTTACACTCTTTTCCATACATTCTAATTAGTCACCTATAGTAATCATGGTAGTGATAACATACAGTATAATATACTATTTAACATGGTGCAATTCAGTTCATGGGCTATTCTCACCCAGTATTAAATCTCCTTGAGGTACACACCGGACCTCTCCGTTCTTTTGCATCACCCACCAAGTATATCCAGGTCCCTGAGCGAAAACAATTCCACGAATAGGTTTGCCTTTTCCTGAGGCAGGAGTAGCCCAGACTGTTTTACCCAGCATATTTTTTACATGCACTACAGGAACTTTATCCCCATCTACAGTACGTAACAGGTTTGATTGGGCAGGTCCAGCTCGGTTGGTAGATCCCCTAGTATTGACTAACCAGGTGGCCTTTGCCAAATGCGTATCCCAGTTTTTGAACGTCCCAGCGCCCATTGCTTTCAAGGTAGTCTTTAACAGGCCATTGTATCGTTCAACTTTCCCGGAGGCTGGTGCATGATAGGGGATGTGATACACCCATTCAATACCATGTTCTTTCTGCCAGAGGCTCCAGGTGGGGCCGTTCTCCCCGGCTGCAGTGTAGAGCACATTCTTTACATCTGGTCCTGTTCGAACTGGCCCAAGGGCTACTGCATGGACTATTTCCTGCTTGATTTGTTCAAAGGCTTGTCGTTGTTCAGGGCCCCATTCAAACTCATTCTTCTTACGAGTTACTTGGTAGAGTGGGTTTACAATCAGACTGTAATTTGGGATGTGCATTCTCCAAAACCCCACAACACCTAGGAAAGTCTGTGTTTCTTTTTTGTTAGTTGGTGGAGACATAGCTGTTATTTTGTTGATCACATCCATTGGGATTTGACGACGTCCATCTTGCCATTTTATTCCTAAAAACTGGATCTCCCGTGCAGGTCCTTTGACTTTATTTTGTTTTATGGCAAAACCGGCTTTCAGAAGGATTTGGACTATTTTCTTCCCTTTCTCGAAAACTTCCTCTGCTGTGTCACCCCACACAATAATGTCATCGATGTACTGCAGGTGTTCAGGAGCTTCCCCCTGCTCTAGTGCAGACTGGATCAGCCCATGGCAAATGGTAGGGCTGTGTTTCCACCCCTGGGGCAGCCTATTCCAAGTATATTGGACTCCCCTCCAAGTGAAGGCAAATTGTGGCCTGCACTCTGCTGCTAGAGGGATGGAGAAAAATGCATTAGCGATATCAATTGTGGCGTACCACTTGGCTGCCTTCGATTCAAGTTCATACTGAAGTTCCAGCATGTCCGGCACTGCAGCACTCAGTGGTGGCGTGACTTCGTTCAGGCCGCGATAGTCCACTGTTAGTCTCCACTCGCCATTAGACTTTCGCACTGGCCATATGGGACTATTGAAAGGTGAATGAGTCTTGCTGATCACTCCTTGGCTCTCCAATTGACGAATTAGCTTATGGATGGGAATCAGGGAGTCTCGGTTGGTGCGATATTGCCGCCGGTGCACAGTTGTGGTAGCAATTGGCACTTGCTGTTTCCAAAGTACAGAGTCCACGATGTTACTGAGTATAAATACCAAGTTAGAGTCATGACCAGATATCTTATCGTCTCATAAGCCATTGCTATAACACTTAGTACCATAATGGTCTGAAACCAGGGCCCGGAGAGGAGAAACAACACTACAGAGAGCAAATACGGAAAATAATGTACTATAATACTCAATTTGGAAAACAGGCGCAGCAGAGTTGTGATTAAAGCAATCAGCATCATGACAAGTGACTATTAAGCAGGTCTAATCCTTACACCAATTTTAGTTTAACACACTCTGATCAGATCTGCCGTTATCTCAACCTTTCGAGCCCCACGTTGGGCGCCAAAAAGACTGTCGTGGTTTAACCCGACCGGCAGCTAAACACCACGCAGCCGTTCGCTCACCCTCCCCCCTCCCTCTCTGGGACGGGGGAGAGAAATGGAAAGTGAAGCCCGTGAGTTGAGATAAAGACAGTTTAATAAGACAGGAAAAAAAAAAAAAAAAAAATAACAAAATAATAATAACAATAATAATAATGATGATACAATGGTGATAATACGAAAGTAATAATAGTATGTACAAACAAGTGATGCACAATGCAATTGCTCACCACCCGCTGACCGATGCCCAGCCTAACCCCGAGCAGTCCGGCCCCCTCCCCCCGGCTAGCCACCCCTATATATTGTTTAGCATGACGTCAGATGGTATGGAATACCCCTTTGGCTAGTTTGGGTCACCTGTCCTGGGTCTGTCCCCTCCCAGCTCTTACTGCACCCCCCAGCCTGCCCGTTGGCAGGACAGAGCAAAGGCTGAGATGTCCTTGGCTTAGTATAAGCACTGCTCTGCAACAATTAAAGCATCGGGGTGTTATCAGCACTCTTCTCATTCTAAGCCAAAACACAGCATTCCACCAGCTACTAGGAAGAAAATTAATTCTGTGCTAACTGAAACCAGGACACTCGGATAAATTTACCAATTCCAGTGACACCAAAAGTGAGTTATTACGAGCTATTGATTTCTGTGTTTAATATGGGTCTCTTCCCGCGTCTGGTTGGCTATATATAACTATTACATAATGCCACGTTGGAGTCTCCTTATGTAAACATGGGATATAAAACAACTGTGTTTAAAAAGTCATAAGGCTCAAACACAAGCCAAGAGAAGCTGGGATATTATAGGATTAAGCAGATGTCGTTCCCTTAGGGTCTGATCATGAAAATGTGAGTTCTGCATAACACTTGTGATACCTGTTGGTAGGACAATAGATGTTGCAAACCCTTGTTCTTGAGATTTCCTAGTTGATATTTGTTATCATTTTGATTAAGACAATATGCTCAAGATAGTATGAGTGTGTCATGTTACAATACAAGTCATGCCTTTACATTTCTTTAAGGGACAGCAGGCTTTTTTTTTTTTTTTTTAAGTGTGGCAGGATGGATTTATGTCTTTGAAGTTATCTGCAGGAGGTGACACTCAGGGTAGTGCAGGTTCTGCTGCATCTTTTTCTGCTCTGCAGTGCTGGCTGTGCAAACAAGGTCTGGGGCTATTGCTGCAACCACCCACCCCTTCAGCTACCTGGAGAAGGAGCACATCTGCAGGTTACTTCTAATATTTGGCCCATGACTATGCCTAGGAGCTGTTTCTCCTTGCACACAAGTTTGATTTGCCCCAAACGAGGCCCCAGAAAGATCAAACCAGGTTGTTGTTAGTCTGACATCCTGCCATAAAGTGGTTTGATCCCTACTCCAGGTGCTATAAGCACGCCTCAACCCACCCCAGGTAGGTGGCTGTTCTCATCCTGCTGAAGCCATTTTCCAGCAGCTGGCTGTGAGCAGCCAGGGGATGGATGCTGGGGGTGTTCTGCAGGAGGTGAGATCTGTAGCAGTCCCTGGGGGCTCATGCCGCACGGATCTGCCCAGGCAAAGCTGCTGCAAGGGGAAGCACCACTCTTCAGCTCCTGTTCCTTGTGGGAGGTGGAGGGGATTTATTCTTCTCGGTATTGTCCTGGGATGTGTAGAATGCACTTGAAATGTAAATCCTCTTCAGTAACACAGAGCATTGCTATGAGGCTAATCTTCTTTTAATAATGTTAAACACAGGTTTGTTATTTAATTTCCTCCAATGGTGGCTGGCCTCTGGAATGGCTCCAAAGGAAGCATTGAGTTTAATCTATAAATAATTACGTAGGCATGGCCTTAACAAGAGTATCTTATATCCAGCAGCCCTAAACAACATGGTAGTTGTTTCAGAGCAGCTCTGCTCCAGCCAGAATGTAAAATATCCAAAGACATCTCACTCACCCTTTTCACCGCTAATCCTATCTACTGTCCATCTGTGGTCCATTCAGAAGGTGACTGCGATCAAACCTCCTGTTAAGAACTGTAGCCACTTGGCTGCTATTCCTTAACATGTTTGGCTTGCTCTAATATAGGTAGATACTCTGTACCAGAGGTTCTCTTACTTCATTTAGATAAAGATCATAGAATTTAGGCAGAAAAACTGAGAGGAGGGAAAGTTTTCTACAGAGCAGACTGAAGAATCTCTCAAAGAAATTGGAAGTATCAAAGGAATTAAGTCATTTAGATTCAGTTATTTATAACTTGTTTAGGATGCAAATCTCCTATAGACTTATTAGAAATCAAAATGTTAATTGACTTGGCTAAACTCATTCCAGAAATTAGGAACATCCTCAGATCTCACAAGTCCCAACACAGTGCCATTTCCGTACACCTGGCTGTCCTCTGAATTCCTGCTCCTTTGCTCTCGATGATACAGCAGCAGCAGCAGTATATTCAGGCTGAGTTTCTTTGCTTTTCTCATCATCAGCCAGGTAATTTGTAAGAAACATAAATCAAAAAAGTCTTTAGGACTGTGAAACTGGAAGGCACCTCTTGGTCGTAGAGTTCAATATCCTGTTATTGCAGGCACCTCATCATATAATGTGTTTTTCACTTCTGTTTAATTATTGCATGTTTTCAGCAGTCCTTTTCTCCCAGCTGCATCTCTGCCAGTTGACTTCATTTTTCATTTAATTCATGAGATTTGCTCACTAACACTTAACTGATCAAAGATGTTACTGATACTGGAAGAAGACCACCTCTGATCTCTGAACTTCTGCTCTGCTTTGAAAAACAGCCAAGCTCATTGTTTAGTTTAGAAATGTCTGTTTTCTCTCTGAGATCCTGAACAAGGATAGACCTAGGGAGATTTTCCATGGCTAAGAATACTAAACTCTTGAAACAAAGTAGTTTATAATGGAATAATCATGCTAATTTAACTCAAAATAGTCACTGTACGACAGAAGGTTTAGTCTCTCAAGGGGCTGCTTTTATGCTTATCATTCAGAATTTACCATAGCTCTTTCACATTTTTATGGATGTTGGCTTCAGTGGGTTATTTTTCCTCCCTCTTTGTGGCACTGTCATGCTGATGCCTTTGAAATATGAGCCTTTGCTAAATTCTAAATTGTACACAAAGCAATTAATTAAAATTCCTTCTCAAAGAGCCTTGGCAAAGTCCTGTCTATATGCTGCTTTTCAGCCAAGGTAGAATGGGCGGAGGCTAAAAGGAATCCAAATGGTTTTATTTAAAGATGACGTACAGTAGGATCTGTGAACCAGAAACTACACAGCTTCCCAAAAGCAGAAATGTTACCTAAGAGCTGAAGCCAAAGATGAAAAATTAACTGGAGTGAGGAGTTCAGGCTTAGCTGAGTGGTGTTTAATGTAGGACCTCAGGGGCTGGATGGGGCAAAAAGTGTGTGTGAATCTTTTTTATTGCTGCTCTTTGAACCAGTCTGAGGTACAAGTCTGACTGTAATTCAAATGATCACCAGGACCTACTGCAGGGCTCATTTATGGTAGTCTAAAATCTTTTATTTATAAGAGTAAGTACATTGGCATGATGAGGCCCGCAGAACATATAATGCATGCATTCTGCACATGACAACTCTAATCTAGGAGAGCTCAGAAATCGATCAAGAATTAATTGCGAAAATCAGTTCCCATCTCAGCGTGCAAAGTGCCAGTCTGTGTGAGTGTTCTCAGCCCCAGGAACCAAGGTTCCTTGCAAACATCCAGTGCCAGCACTGGATGAAACGCAGATGGCTTCAGGATGTATCCAGAGCTCTGAGCTGTGGGAGCTTAACCACATCAAAGAGAAAATGCCAGTTTGTTCTTAAATAGTAAGAATTGAAGTCATAAAGGCAGAATAAGGAAAAAGAAAGTGTGGTTCTAGGGTCTGGTGCTGTGAGGTGCCTGTGCTTGAACTGCTGTGATGAGACTTAGCAAAACTGGACCCTTTTTCAGCTTTGAGACATGCCTATTCCTAAAACAGAGGCTTCTAGGAGCTCAGGTGTCTCAGTGTCTCTTTGTGCCTCAGTTTCCCATATTTAAAATGGAGGAATGAGGCTTTGTCTCTCCATTTTAACTGCTAAAACTTTTGGAAAAAAGGTTTTCTGCCTCCTTTCCCCCCTTCCTCCCCCTCTCTTTCCCCCCAAAACACATGTGGATGCCAAGGGACCCTCATTCTGGACTTAGGGATATTGCTGAATCATTTCTGTATCAGAAAGAGGATTTTATTACCCATATCACCCCATGTCTTTAGATTTTGTGCTTCTCTAGTTGAGCGTATTTAAAAACTTCCTTTCCAGTTGTTTCCTTTCTGCCTCTGTCTCTGTACCATTGTTCCATGGAGTGCTTTCTTCCTCTTGGTGTTGTTGGGCATCCACTGGCAGAAAGGTCTTTTTGGCTAATCCTTTCTCTCCTTTTGATTTTCAGGAATAGGTTCAGTCTGCAAATCTGGAGCTGGGTAGGAGAAAGGCATTGAAATCCATGCCTTTGTATGTTGTCATTTATAAACAGGCGGGATCACTGGGTCTGGATCCATTGTTTGCTTGGGGGCTTACCAGGTTTGGGATTTCTTTTCAGTTAAAAAATAAATAAACAAACAAAACCCAGCTCCCTACAGAAATGTAGGGATGTCATAGGAATCCCTAGAACACACACAAGACTGAATTTCTTCATGAACTGGCCAGAGATAGACGTGAAGTTGTTTGGACATGAATTAGAGGTAAATCCTCACTGTGCAACTGGGAACCTGGATGGATTACAGTTTATCACACTGCATTTCAGCTGATAGAACTTTTGGGAATAAGGGAGTTGGCTTCTTTCTTTCTTCCCTGATACTTGTGAAAACAGGTTTTCCTCTGCTTCTACAGTTGACTTAAGACTTCAAAGAAAATTTCTGAATTATGAATATTGCCCCTTGGAGTTTCACCTCCTAAAGTCTTGTTTGTATCTGTGGTCTCTGATTGTTCTTGAAACAACTGCAAATTCTCTTTGCACGTACAGAGAAAACAGTGGATTTTCTGAGTTATATTTCCAGTTTTCTGAGTCAGATTTGGCTGCCTTAAAAATCTTCTCCTTAAAATGATTACAATGTAAATAAAGGAGAAAAGCACAGCAACAATTTGGCTTTGGATGTGTCTGCTGGAAACATTTGTCACTGATATTTCAGGACTATTATGAATTTCAGCTCTAAATTGTGACATAGTATAGTTTGACCTACACTGAGACTCCCTGCTGATTCCGTTGCCCAGTTGCAATTGGGAATGGAAAGAAAATGATTTTCTGTAGTTACAAATTTATGGAAACAGCGGTGAAAGATGATGAAATCAGAACTATTCATGTTTTGGCCTGCTGTGTCAAAACTTGCAGTCTCCCTCAGTCTCTTTCTTTGTGAACATTTCAATTTACTTCAGACTTAATCCATCTGTTTGAGAAGATGCCTGGAGCCTCTAGAGTCACATGCTCTTGGCAAAGCTATATTGTTAGCAATTTTTCTTCAAAAGGTTGCATCTTTTGAAAATCTTCCTTGTAAAAATGCACACTGGCAGACTGCTTCAATTTATTAATCCTCTGCAACAGTACTGCTTTTATTCCTTGTAGAAAATGCACAAATTCCCTGTGTCTGCAATGAGGGAGTCTCCCAGGTCCCATCAAATTCCCAGCGAGACTCTTGTCTGTGTGTCAATAGATAAGGAGAAGAGCACTGTGATATCATGAGGCCAGTGAGACACAGGCACTGCTGTATACCCCAGTCTTGAAGGAACAGATGGCTAGATCACACCTTGCTGGAAATTATTGAAATATAGAATTTCTTCTGTTAAAAAATCACAGAAAGCTATTTTGACATGAGCAATTACTAAGCCCTAAAATGCACCATTCTGCTTTCTGCAGAGGGCTGTGGCTCTCCTCCAACTGAGTCTTCCCCTCTGTCAGAATCCCTCCCATTGATACTTCCATCCATGTTTAACAAGGTGTGCTTGAATACAATATATGCTGAGATCATGTGATCCCTTCCCGCTGTGATGTTGGAAGTATCTGTTTGGAGAGGATTTGTAGTCTTTTTTCTCCCTCTTTTTTCATCATGCCTTCTTTAAGTCTAATTTCCAAGCCGTGACATGTAGAGGGTGCCTGAGCAAATCTAATCAACCTTCTGCCTCCTTTAAGAAGGACAGCTGAGATATTTTTTTAACACCTCCATTTCTTCATTGCTGCAATCTGTTTTGATTAAACTCACACAGGGATCTCATTTGCATATTTATCGCTCCATGTGCTGGCAAATAATCTTACAGCTCTGCCACTCCTGAATTTGCAAGAGAGACCAAAGCGGTAAACTAGAACTGTAAACTATGCAAACATATTAATTTAATTTCTCACACCTGCTGGTTTCCAGCAAATACATCTGTGGGGAAGGAAAATATTCATATGTTACCTTTGCTGAGTGTTTCCTAGGACTCGGGAGTTCCTCAGCTTTTTCCAAGATGGATTGACCATTTCCTATTAAGAAACAAATTTTAATTAAATATAAATGTGCTGAAAAAGTTATGATGTCAATGAGGGGAAAGGAGTCATCTAAAACAAAAAATAACCTTAATATTTTCTCATTTTTGACAATCAGACAAACAGATGTTGCGCTTTGAGATCCTCAGATGAAAGGGCGTGTAGTGGAAATGAAAACTGTTTCTTTTCTTTGTGCTATTGACAGTCCATCTCACTTCCACCACATATTATTAGGGGCATTACCATGTAGTGATCATGTTTTTAAGGAGTGTTTTTCTAGGAATGGTCTTTTTTTTTCCCTCTTTGGATAACATCTAATATTTACACTTACTATTCATACAGGACATTTCCTTTTCCTAATACGTTCTGGGTCAGCTAGTACTGCATAAATGCCATGATTAGCTTCTTAATTTTTAGCCACAACACTTTAAATGACATGACTGCAAAATTCAGGCCTGCAGGAAGTCACATCTCATCCAGTAAAATTAGGACAGGTGTAAGAAGCCACAGTGCCTTTTGTTATTATTTATTTTGTGGTTGCAGGCTCTCTGGCATGGGATGATCTACAAGGAGAGAACTAAAAGATAAGATTTGCCCCAGTGAGGGTGATGGCCACAGAAAGATGCCAGTAATTAGGTGGGATGAGAGGAGCTGTTAGAATATAGTGTTCTTCATGACAAGCAGAAGATTTTGCAGAACCACATAGTCATTGCCAAGATTTTTGAAGCAGTCATGTTGTAGTCAGGATGGTAGTAAGACATTAGGGGGCACAGTTCGTAAGAAACAAGTAGGATTTCTTATTAGACTAATTGCTTGTAAAATAGAACACATTTTGGGGCAGACAAGTCACTCAGCATATCTGACAAACATGCCACAAACATCACCGAACACCTTTTATATGCATTGCAGCACGTCCAAGCTCATGATGAGAAAAGTCACCTTCATTTGCAGACTCTTGCTGCCAGACTTCTAGGTCCCTGTAAATAATCCAGCAGCTGATGTTTGCAAAGAAAAGTTTGTCTCCAAGAGGTAGTGTGTCTGCAACTTTTAAGCAAAATCTACTTGGGCCATTCTGAAAGGAAGAAGATTGGAAAATAAATGAAGGAACAGCTGAGCCTGGCAATTGCTGTCTTCCATTTTTCTCTAGAAGTGCCTTCCTGGGTGGTCCATCATGGCCTGAGCTGTTATGTAGATATGTTTGAAGGATATTAGATGGGAGGACAGCATCTTTTTTCTTCCAGCCAAAAATAAGGCTAATGTACAAATAATTGTATGAAGGTGTCTTGTTCTGTAGATCTCAGATCTAGCAGTGGAGCTCAGCTTATCGTGCTGGGCCCTTGGCAGATCAGAGGAGAAACACCTGATCCAAATTAGCTCAGACATCACATTCACTTTCAAAACACAGAGGTCACAGATCAGACACTGGAATGCTTCTTCCAGACCACCCTTCATAAACTTCAAAAGGATGTCAGCCAAGATACATTATGTCTTGAGTATTGTCTGTAGGCTGAGAGGTTTGGCTGACTCTAATGTGATGAATATCCAGTAAAACTAATAGTATTAGTGTGGCTTTCATCTGTAGTGAAGGCAACAGTGAATAGCTTTTGTCAGAAGCAGGGCTTTTATTTTCCAGTCATATACAAAAATCGCAGTTTGTATCCCCATAAAATGGTATGGAAGCTCACAGCTGTTAGCAGAAAGACTTCCATCAGCTTTCTAGGTCTGGACAAGGCCAATATTCTTGTAGGCTGGGAATTACAGAAGCCATAAATAAACTGAGACTCAAACTGAAATTCAGTGAGAATTAGGTGCATAGTTTGTTCTGTTCTTTCAAGCAGTGTGTACCTTAAACAACTACTTGAGGACTAAGCATCAATTTCAGCTCTATAACCTTGTCTCAGGGCAAAACGTATTTAGCACATGGGATTCCACTGCATGGAATTTGCAGTTTGCAAACATATAGGGGTGCTTGAAAGTTAAATCCCACTTCAGATATTGTCCTGAATATGTTTCATGAACTGCAGCCCTATTTAGGGATTGGCTTGAGTCACAAATGAGGCCTGGACCATGTCTGTCTCTGTTACTCTTTATTAGCTACCTAATCTAATCTAATTGTGATCTCCTCTGGTGCAGATAGGGGTTGCAGACATATTTGAACAAACAGGGTAAGTGTTAGAAATGGCTTCAAGCTGAATGCTTTTCCACAAGACAAAAGCCTCCACCACTGCATGTTTACTTCTGATTTATTTGCCAATAAAAAGGGGTGAAGTTCACTCCTTGTGAGCTCAACATTGTCTACACAGAGTTACTTCAGTAAAGTGTGTGATGTATGATTGTTATTTTTCACAAAAGCAGCTGGAATAATATGGGAAAAATGATCCTATATACTTTGTGGGAAGCAGAAGAGTGGAAGAAGCTTACAATTAGTGAAAGCGCAGTCACTGACCTAACTATTTAAACGAGCAGAAAGAAAAACAAATATTAAGATGACATTTAAGAGGTACACTTGTTTAGTCTGTCCATTAACTGCTTTTAGTTCTCACTGTGCATGCTAAAGGGCTGATTCTGCATGGAAGTCAACAGATGTCTTTCAGCTCCCCTGACTCATATAATTTGAAAGGAATGGGTTCAGACTGAGGAGGAAGAGGTAATATTGAAGCTATTTGAAAAGAGTGAGTTTCAGGAAGAGCTAGTAAATCCCAGCCAGGTGCTTGCAACCCTATGCAAGGTATTGAGTGAAATACTTGCTGGTGAAAGATAAGACACTGAGAAATGTTGTGTAATGAAAAGGCTTATTGGTTGCTAAAAAGACTTTTTACACCTCTACTCATAAAAAGCCTTCTGTTTCTTTGGGAGAACTGAGATGATCAAAGGATTTCTTTTCCTTCTCTTCCCTCCCCTCCAGCCCCAGTTTGGTGTATCTGTGTGCATTTTCTTTTACCCTGGTTTTCCCTCCTACCCACCTGCTTGCTCTCCTGTCCTTTGAAGTTTTCTATTGTACTCAATGGTTTGATAGATTTCCTATATTTCTGCTGATATTTCTTACACGGTGTCTCCCTTGTTGGAGCCTCATCTGGGATAATCTCTTGCATCTCATTACTTTTATGCTAAAATATTGCTAGAATGATGATGCAAAGACTGACACTAGCACCCTTAACCTGCAGTGTTCTTCAGAGAGCTCTGTTTATCTTCATGCTGTAGGCAGATCGTCAGTGTAGTAAAACCTATTATTGGGCTTCAAGCCCTAGAGTTCAGATTCCCTAGAAATTGAAACAAATTAAAGCATATGGAAAAGGGCTGCTATGGGCTTATTAGTGTTAATAGGCCTTTTGACAGTGTCTCAAGTTTTTCACATGGTCCAG
Organism: Aythya ferina; assembly: GCF_964211825.1. Classification (NCBI taxonomy): domain Eukaryota; kingdom Metazoa; phylum Chordata; class Aves; order Anseriformes; family Anatidae; genus Aythya; species Aythya ferina. Next base: position 8,912,450 of record NC_140318.1, read on the forward strand.
CCTGCAGTATCCTTCAAGCAGTGCCCTAGCGGGTGAAGGAAATGCAGACTTCTACCATGAGTTGAACAGTAGCAGAACATGGATTTATTGTACATACCTCTATCTGCACTGTAATTTAAGAGCAAGTTCAGCAATTTTGATCAAGTGAGATCGTACACTGAGCAGCACCACAGCCATGTTCTTTAAGGGACACCAGCACACATCCAGTGCCACTGGCCTTTTGTTGGGTGGAATAGCTGCAGATCATCTCTTACACTGCTTCTTCTTGTTTTAGGAAACAAGTGTGACAGAAAAGGAAAGGAAATCCAACTTGGCTTGAACTGGCTGTCCAATTTCCCCTCCAGACTACAAAGGCCAAAGAAACATAGGATTCCATCAGCTTTGAAAAGGAACTGAACGCCACAATGGGACTCCCCATGCAGGTTTTGGCCTGTGCAATCTTAGGTTTGCTGTACCAGCATGTCAGTGGTGGACTCATCAAGCGAATTATCAGGCAGAAGCGGGAAACTGGGCTAAATGTGACCTTACCAGAGGACAGCCAGCCCCTCGTTTTTAACCATGTCTACAACATTAAGTTGCCTGTTGGCTCCCTTTGCTCTGTGGACCTGGATACAGCAAGTGGTGATGCAGACCTAAAGGCAGAAATTGAGCCTGTCAAGAATTACGAGGAGCACACGGTGAAAGATGAGAACCAGATTGTCTTCACTCACCGTATCAACATCCCCCGCCGGGCTTGTGGCTGTGCAGCTGCCCCAGATATTAAGGATCTGCTGAGCAGACTAGAGGAGCTGGAGGGGCTGGTATCCTCCCTCCGGGAGCAGTGTGCCAGTGGGGCTGGATGCTGTCCTAATTCGCAGACAGCAGAAGGTAAGGCAGACTGGGGAGCCACTCTCAGGGAAACTCTTACGCTGGCAGCAGATCTTGTTTAGAGTAGATACTCAAATCTGTTTCAAGAATGAGCAAAAGTCAACCTGTTAATTTTGAAATGTAATCAAAAGTGGGAATGTGTTTGCCAGCTTGGTTCATTCACAGTTTTGCAGTTTTGTGGATCTGGGGGTCAGGAGTCTGTCTGGGCTGCCTTGTAGTGGTGGCATTGAGCATGTATGGCACTTGGACAAGGTAACAGTCAGTGTCGAATTTAGATTAAAACTCACACAGTCTAAGCTTTTGGCTCCATGTTTTGTCCCCTTAAGCAGGCTGCCAATGTAACTGTTTTCATGTCCAAGTTTTCCTTAACAGAGACCAATAAAAATATAGCAGGATATAAGCAATAGATGAGTACTAGTGAGCACAAATGATTTGAGAGGTAAAAAGAAAGTATACTTCCTGCTGTTTTTTAAACTGAGGTAAGTCGCTGGTCATAAGATAGAGAAAACATAGGTACAGCTGTAATCTGTCTCTCTGAACTCAGATCTGGTCTCACTGTGGATGACACAGTGTGCTGCCTGGCTTTCTATGTTCTGGTGAACATAGAACACATTCTGGTGAATACGGGTGTGTGCCATAATGAAGCAGTCAGGAAAGCTGCTTAGTCAGTGGAAGAGAGATTTTGAGAAGAGCAGAGGAATCTAAGATGCTCATTTAGCTATTAGTTGGCAGCAGCTTTTCCCTGGCAGCAGTGTGAATTAAAGCATTCCTGGTAAACTAAATCTTACGAGAGAGTGGGAGCGTGTCTTTCAAAACCTTTGGTGATTCTGTAAATCAGACCTGTAGGGAACAGGGAAAATCAGACCCTTTTAGGTTGTGTGTCACACTGGCCTAACACATCCTAGAGGTAAGGGGGTAACGGGTTTCCTGACTCTTGATACAGGCCGCCTGGACACGACACCCTATTGCAGTGGACATGGCAACTACAGCACCGAGATCTGCGGCTGTGTCTGCGAGCCTGGATGGAAAGGCCCCAACTGCTCTGAACCAACCTGCCCGCACCACTGCTTCAACCGGGGAGTGTGTTTACAGGGCAAATGCATCTGCGACGAGGGCTTCACCGGCGAGGACTGCAGCCAGGCCTCCTGCCCTTCCGACTGTAACGACCAAGGCAAGTGCGTGGATGGGGTTTGCGTGTGCTTTGAGGGGTACACAGGCACAGACTGCAGTGAGGAGCTCTGCCCCCATGGGTGCAGCGTGCACGGGAGGTGCGTGGGTGGGCGGTGCGTGTGTCATGAGGGCTTCACTGGCGAGGACTGCAGCGAGCCCCTGTGCCCCAACAACTGCCACAACCGCGGGCGCTGTGTGGACAACGAGTGTGTCTGCGATGAGGGCTACACCGGTGAGGACTGCAGCGAGCTCATCTGCCCCAACGACTGCTTTGACCGTGGGCGCTGCGTCAACGGGACCTGCTTCTGTGAGGAGGGCTACACCGGAGAGGACTGTGGGGATCTGACCTGCCCCAACAACTGCAATGGCAATGGGCGCTGCGAGAACGGGCTGTGTGTCTGCCACGAGGGCTTCGTTGGGGATGACTGCAGTGAGAAGAGGTGCCCAAAGGACTGCCACAACCGTGGGCGCTGTGTGGATGGGCGCTGCGTATGCCATGAGGGGTACCTCGGCGAGGACTGCGGGGAGCTGCGGTGCCCCAACGACTGTCACAACCGCGGGCGCTGCGTCAACGGGCAGTGTGTGTGTGACGAGGGATTCATCGGGGAGGACTGTGGGGAGCTGCGTTGCCCCAATGACTGCCACAACCGCGGGCGCTGCATCAACGGGCAGTGCGAGTGCCACGAAGGATTCACGGGGGAGGACTGTGGTGAGCTGCGGTGCCCCAACGACTGCAACAACCACGGGCGCTGCATCAATGGGCAGTGTGTGTGTGACGAGGAGTACACGGGAGAGGACTGTGGTGAGCTGAGGTGCCCCAACGACTGCCACAACCGTGGGCGCTGCGTGGAGGGGCACTGCGTGTGTGACAATGGCTTCACAGGGGAGGACTGTGGTGAGCTGTCCTGCCCCAACGACTGCCACCAGCGTGGGCGCTGTGTCAACGGGCGCTGTGTGTGCCACGAGGGCTTCACTGGGGAAGACTGCCGTGAACGGTCCTGCCCCAATGACTGCAACAATGTGGGCCGCTGCATCGATGGACGGTGTGTCTGCGAGGATGGTTACATGGGAATCGACTGCTCTGATGGTAGGTTGCAATGACCCTTTCCATCTGCTTCCCCTGGGTAATCCTCTGTGTCCATCTATCAGCCTTGGAGGGTCCATGAATGTCTTCCATGTAGCTATTTCTGCTCTTCTTCATCATAGTCTGAACAGTTGAATTGATGGAGTTGCAGCACTGAGAGAAAGCACTTCACCTCCCTTACTTTTTCAGGGTTATATAGTGTAGTGGTTTCTGTTGAATTGTGGTGGTCAGCAATCTAAAAGGCTAATAATGGTAATAGTCGATTTATTGTCTCCAAATTTGCTCCTGATACAATGCCATTGGAGCTGTAGCTATCACCGGATGGGTGTTTGTCACTATTACCTTTTGGTTTCTCATGATGCTAAAAAGATGCATCTTAAAGAAACTGTACTAGCTGTGGAGAAAGAGGGAGGTGAATTCAGAAACTTCTTACTTAGATACTAAGCAGAATTAGTCGAGAGAATATGGACAGAATTTTGCCTAAAAAATAATGCTGTCAGGAATGAGGCGGTGTGGGTAAGAACTTCAGGGAATAAAGAGCTTAGGTATCAAGTACTTCTTGCAGTTTCTAGTTCACAGTCCCACACTGGACCAGTACAAAGGGAACTTGCATTTGCAATGCTATCACTATTGTGGGAGCTGAAACCAAAATGCATAGCACTGACAGTGTATGCTGTCAGACCCTAAGGGCTCAGACCCCAAGGACCTTACTTTGAAGATGGACCTTTGAGCTGGATCCCTGGTGGAGGCAAGGCATGAGCAGAAAATAAGATTGTCCTATCTGAGTATGAGACACCCATCATGATGGAATTGCCAGATGTCACAAATACTGTCATGCAAGCTTTCAGGATTATTGCAGGGGCCTTGGTTCTCACTCAAGTGACCAAATTGATTTTTCTAACTAAAATAAAATATATATGTGTGTGTGTATTATATATATACATGGAACATATATACTGTTAGATTTGACAAAGCTTAGAGTAAAATAATGGAATCAACTGGAGTGGAAACTTAGCTATAAAACCAGGTTAGTTTCCCATTACCACTGACTCTATGGAAATCGATAGAAAATGTTGGCAGCTAGATAATGACAGGTGTTACGCTATAAAGGAGGCAGGTTTTTTTTAAGAGATCCCAAGGGAGGTATTTTAGAACTAAGATCTTTGTAGAGTAATCAAAGAGTACTTTGGGGTTGGGAACATTGTAAAAGACAATGAATACGATTTGAAAGAAATTCCCATTTTTCATCTCTTCCTCCTGGAAGGCTCCCAAGCCACATTCTGTGTCCTTGTGCATGCAAATGGGGAGTAATCTATTGAAAGTATTTACAAAAATAATCATGTTTTATTTTACTGTGGAAAATCTGTGCAATTCTGTATATCCAAACCCCAGCACTTCCAACTATAAAATCGTGTGTTGCTGGCAGTTGAGTTAATCATCTGAATCCCTAACGACCCAGCTATAGTAGTCTTGTGTAGTAGCCATGAGAGGAGGATCTGGAACACAGTCAGCCATAGGTTATATGCAAGTATGAAAGTAGAAATTGGCCCATGACTTTTGGAAACATCTGTAGTCTTCATCAACTGAACATTCCTTTCTACAAGTGGCTAATTTGTGTGGCATGGCTTCCCCATTCCCTATTTGTTAGATGATTCTTATAAACTGCTTCTGGGAAAATGTGAAACTGGGTAGGTCATTATTTTCTGAGCCTTGAAAAGTTTTGTTTTGCTTTTCCCCTCCCTAGTGTCTCCTCCAACAGAGCTGACTGTAACAAATGTAACAGATAAAACTGTAAATCTGGAATGGAAGCATGAGAATCTCGTCAATGAGTACCTTGTCACCTATGTCCCTACCAGCAGTGGTGGCTTAGATCTGCAGTTCACTGTACCAGGAAACCAGACATCTGCCACCATTCATGAACTGGAGCCGGGTGTGGAATATTTTATCCGTGTCTTTGCAATCCTTAAAAACAAGAAGAGTATTCCAGTCAGTGCCAGAGTAGCAACATGTGAGTTTAATATTCTCTTTATTCACTCATTTGTCTGTTCTGCAGCAAGCATTTATTTTTGTTAGGGTTTTCTTCCTTTTGTATTTTCTATTTCCTGCTCACCTTCTGTTCTGGACAAGGACAGCCTTCATACTTTCATTTTCTATTCTTTTTCAATACCAATGTCTGTGTTAAAAGTAATGTTTGTTAGCTCTTCTGCTCTCTGAGGCCATCTCAAGACAATGAATATTGTGGGGTCTTTGTAAATTAAAACCCTCAGTTTCTTCATAAACTCTGGTAATGCTTCCTGAAAATAAATAAGTAAATATATATATATATATAAATAAATACAGAAAGTACAATAAGAGTAATGTGAAATCACTTGGATTCAAAATCTTTTGACTAAAATGGAGATTATATTGGTTTTACATCTTCCATGTGTTTTACCACAACTTGCTTTTCTATCTGCTTATCTGATAATTTGTTGTCCGTTTCCCTTTTTGTGTTGTGCCCATCACAATCATATCTCAACATGCCAGTCTCAAAAGATGCTCTTTGACTTCTGTCATTGTTCTCATTCTGAGAGACTTGGGGCAGGATTTATCTCACCTAACTTCAAATGGCCACAGGAGGTTCTTTCAAGAGGGCAAAAACAGGCATTTCGAGGGCATTTATTTTATTCTAAGGTGAAATCTAGAACAGGTCAGAGGAATGTCTGTCCAAAGGCAGAATACCTAGCTGTGAAGTGAGTTAAAACATCTCAGATACAGCTCCCTACATGGCAGATAGATATAGCTGTGAAAAACTATGGAAAGCTGTGGAAAGTTATAGCTGTGGATAGATGTAGCTGTCCCACCCCAGTGCCCTCACTTATTACTTGTTGCACATGTAATTATCCCCTTTATTTATTTATTTATTTACTTGTTTATTTATTTATTTATTTCTGTCACAGATCTGCCTGCTCCAGAAGGTCTGAAATTCAAATCTGTTAGAGAAACATCTGTCCAGGTAGAGTGGGATCCTCTGAGCATTTCATTTGATGGCTGGGAGCTGGTCTTCCGTAATATGGTAAGGAAGCAATGTTCTTTGTACAGAAGCTTTGGTTCTTGTCCAAGTGAAAGATCCTGAATTTTTTGTTTTTATAATAAATGCTTGTTTCATGTATTACAGAAAAAGGACGATAATGGAGATATAACCAGCAGCTTGAAAAGGCCAGAGACATCATATATGCAGCCAGGCTTGGCACCAGGGCAACAATATAATGTATCCCTTCATATAGTGAAAAACAATACCAGGGGACCAGGACTATCCAAAGTGATAACCACAAGTAAGCATAACCTGTATTGGTATAGTGCAACCAATTAAACAGTTGCTTTTTGATGTAGTCTTGGTAGTGTTAAAATTTTTTTGGAAAGCTAAGCTTTATATAGGGAAAAGAAAAAAAAAGGGGGTGGGAAGCATTGGAGCTGTTAAGGAAGACATGAAGATAAATTAATTCCTTCCTAAATTACCTTTTTGAAGAGGAAAGTAAATTTAATTTTATTTAGAAGGTAGCTAGCAGTTATCTATTTTTATCCTTTTTTAAAAGGTGCATCAATAGTAACTAGAACTTCTTTCTTCCTGGTCGTATTGGTGTAAAGAAATTACTTAGGGGAGAGCTTCCATTATGCAGGACTCTTAGGGTTTCTGTTTGTCTTTGTTTTGGCAACTTCAGATGTTAATGAATTTTTATGAATTTGTTTCTTACGAATTGGCTCCATCTGGCACTTTCTTCTACAGCTGTAAAAAGTAAAGGATGAAAAATATGAAGATAAGCTTCAGTTTGTAGGAGCCATTCATTTTAATTTTGTTCTGAAGCAATTAAAAGCCTAAGTGCTATAGTTTTCTGGTAAGCTTTATTGAAAATAAAAAAAAAAAAAGACATTTTCTTCTTTTGTTACAGAGCTTGATGCCCCTAGCCAAATTGAGGCAAAAGATGTCACAGACACCACAGCTCTGATCACATGGTCCAAACCCTTGGCTGAAATTGAAGGCATAGAGCTCACCTATGGCCCCAAGGATGTTCCAGGGGACAGAACTACCATTGACCTTTCTGAGGATGAAAACCAATATTCTATTGGAAACCTGAGACCACACACAGAATATGAAGTGACGCTTATTTCTCGGCGAGGGGACATGGAAAGTGACCCCATGAAAGAAGTCTTTGTCACAGGTAGGAAGCTTGGGTACCAATCCAGATTTCTGGGAGTTTAATGTAATCACCATCAATCTTCCTGTGCTGTTTGCATTGTCTTGCTTGAGTTAATAGTTACAAGATCAACACAGAAACAATGGTATTATAGAGGTACATGAAAATGGAGGGTTTTCTGTGTCTTGTATACTTTACTGGCTCATCAAAATATTTAGGCCCCTCCAGTCTCTAAATGTGTTTTGAAAATGGGAATTATATTATTAAGTCACTTAGAAGCTTTTGCTTATCATACCATAAATCTTTACTCCATAAAACAAATTCCTCCGGATTACTTCTCTGTTTGCTGAGCTAAATATCTTCCATGGTTCTTATTCCATCAAAGACCTTATTTCTGTTTGTCTAAACCCATAGCAGATTAGCAGAGAACATTGCTCTTTTTCCTTCTCCAGGTCTGCAAATGTTTTCTCTCATGTATTTTTTTTAAGTTTTCTTTGCTCCTTTGTTATCCTGTGAATGCTTTATGAAAATGTGGGTCCTTCAGCATATTGTCAATGTTTGGATATATTAAGGGACCTGAGTAGATGGTACATGGCGAATTACCTCCCATTTCATCCCAAAATGTGGCAGTTTATTCAGAGCACGATTTGAGCCTACCATAGGTATAAACAGGGAAAGCCTATTGCATTTCTATAAAATATTCACCTTGCATTTTGAGATTTAAAGTTCCCTTCAGCCATGTGCCCAAGATATTAACTGAACAGACATTCTAGAGTTGGTCTTTTACTTTTTCTTAGCAACTTTTTTTCATTTGGAAAGCTAAGGTATTTGTAAAGTATTATTTCATCCAAATATGTTTTCCCACAACTATGTATTTTGTAATAAAAATTAATTACTGAAGTTGAAATGGTTTTCTTTTGCTTGTTTCAGGAGATAAATGGTGAATTTCTTCCACTGATTTGTTTCCCAAAGCTAGCAAACTCTACACTTCATGCTAAAAGACATCTAATTAATGTAGTTGAGAATATAGTGGCATCATATAAGAGGAAATCTGTCAGCTTCATGAATCATATTGAGTTTCTAAAAATGGCTGTCATAAGAGTGTGTTGTCATAAGAGCATTACTCCATTTATTTATGTGTTTATTTATTTATGTATTTATTACAGACTTGGATGCTCCACGAAACCTGAAGCGAGTTTCACAGACAGACAATAGCATTACTTTGGAGTGGAAGAATAGCCATGCAAACATTGATAATTACCGAATTAAGTTTGCTCCCATTTCTGGTGGAGACCATGCTGAGATCACAGTGCCAAAGGGCAGCCAAGCAACAACCAGAGCTACACTCACAGGTAAGGGAATTGGGAGATTGTTATTAATGTCATGCTGCTGCCATCACCCTTGAGCACAGGACCAAAAAACCTTTTGGTAACTATACATAAGAGCTACAAGCAGAGGTTACACATTTTGAGTAGAAATGATTAAATTAAAGTCCATGTGATGTGTATTTATGTACTTCAGATGGATAACTAGCCAACAGCAGACGTGTAGCCATTTTGCTTCCATGTGCGTCTCTGAACCCCACTAGTCACTCGCCTGGGTTCTAGGTTGCTACATATCTTCGCAGAGATGGCTTGACATCTTTAAGTTCAAGAGGCTTTTGTATGTGCTAGGAATGGTATTTACTGATGCCAGCCTGCAGGTTTTCCGAGTGTGTGCAAGTTGCCACACTGGCCTACAATGGTAGATTTCTTCATTTAATGTGGATCTTTTTCTCGGGGCAGGAGTACCTACACTGCAATCTCTTGAAAGTAGAAGTTATCTCTGACTATGCATTTGCACAATGATCAGCATGTAATCTCAGCCAGCCATAGTCTGTATCCTCTGGCAAGTCTGTGGAAAAGGATTTATTCACTTCAGGTCAGCTGGAGGGCAACTGAAACCTCAACTCTTTGCATATGCACAAAAGCATGTATCTAATCTTGCATATATTCAGACTCGTTTATTTAAACAGATGCCAATAAGCAAATTCCATGGACAGGGACTCATGCTTCTATCCCTTATCTCTTAGGTTTGAGGCCTGGAACTGAATATGGCATTGGAGTGACAGCAGTGAAACAGGACAGGGAAAGTGCTCCTGCTACCATTAATGCTGGCACTGGTGAGTAGCTTGATCCTCTCTTGTACTCTGCAGGAAGCAGCAGATAGCTGGAGCCACTCTGGTGCTTCTTCCCTTTTTAAGTAATGCTGTAAGAAATATTTTAGAAAATTCTTGATTTCTTTTTGGTACAAATGGGACATTTCCCTACAAATGAAAGAAAAAGTATTTTCCCAGAGATCTTGATCTTTGACTCTGGCTTTCTTTTCCTGTACCAGGATCTCTTAACACTCTTGGTTATTCACCATAGTAATAATTGATTGCTTTATAATAATTGTTCTCTAGCTGTGAGGGTTTCTGGCAGGAATGGTGGTTATGGCTGAAACGTCATCTGGACAAAGAGTATAGCCTCAGGGGTTTCAACAGTCCTGACTATCCTTCAAATACAGCACTTTTCTTACAACACTCCCTTTTTTTTTCTCCCTGGGTGAATGCTGTAGGGGATTAAATTCTTTCTCTTCTTCATGTAGTGATTGCTGAAGTGAATTTAAGTGGTGGAAATTTAGATTTAGTGTGGTGTGTCTGTAAAACAGAACTTCATCTTCCTCCACCTCAAGCAGCAGGGCTTCAAAAGCTCAGATGGCAGATCTGACTCTGAGCTGTCACTAGGCACCCAGTACAGTTGCTGCTGTGTCTACAGATGCCTGAAAAACTGTCCCAGAGCAGTACCAAGACAGCTTAACTTTGCTTTTTTGACCCATAGATCTTGATAACCCCAAGGACTTGGAAGTCGGTGACCGCACAGAAACCACCCTGTCACTTCGCTGGAGAAGACCAGTGGCCAAGTTTGATCGTTACCGCCTCACTTACGTCAGTCCTTCTGGAAGGAAGAATGAAGTGGAGATCCCTGTGGATAGCACCTCTTTTATCCTTCGAGGGTTAGAGGCAGGGACAGAATACACCATCAGTCTGGTGGCAGAGAAGGGCAGACACAAAAGCAAACCCACAACTGTCAAGGGATCAACTGGTGAGTAAAAGCTTTTGATGAGTGCCGTGTGCAAGGTCATTGACTAGCCCAAGTAAAACTTCACCTGATTTTGTAAGCCGTCTCTGGGGAACTGCATGAAAACATCCACTGCCTGCAGAGCAGACTTAGCTCTCTCTAGCATGACAGGTTCACTGAGGGATAGCTGTGTATTTGCCTTACTACTGTGTTTAGCTCCATATTCTCAAGGATTTCTTGCTTTCCTTTTGAGAAGACTCACAAAGAACAAAGCTATTTGTCCTGGAGAAAATACAGACCTTGTCCTTTGTTTTAAATGAGGCTGTGCTTTTGTACATTGTGTCTTATAACTTGTTTTATTTTCTACAGCCAAAAACCAAGAGGAAGAGCAACCAGAATGTGTTTAACATTGCTTGTTCTTGCCTAATGAATTCTCTTCACAGCATGCCTCCACCCATCATGCTTCAGCAGGGTCAGCAGGGCTCTGTTGTTGCCCTTTTTCACTTTTCTCATCCAAAAGCAGAAACAAGCTATTGTCACAAATCTGGTCACAGTCACTGTTTTCATTGGATACCATGACTGTTTTACTTGTCTGCAAAGAAAGGGTCCATTTCTGCCATCTCCATTTGTACAAACAACTCTATTTAACTAGAATCAACGCACCACTTCTTGAATAAGGTTTTATTGTTTTTGAAACTTTTTGACCCAAAGTTGGTTGCATACAGATCATATCTCAGTATAGAATACAAATGAGTCCTGAATCTTTAAGTGCCTTCAGCCTAAATCTTCTGAGGCATAGCCTCAATTGCTATAAGGCAGCAGAGGCAGTAAAATCAGAATCAGTTGGGCTAGAATTAGTCTCCTTAGCACATAGGCTTTTAGCCTTTTCTCCACAAAAGACCACCTATGAGGTAACCACGTGCCAGAAGTTGTGGATTTTACAAACTAATAACTGTATACAACTGACCCGAGGGGAAAAAAAACAAACAAACAAACACACACACAACAACAACAACAAAAACCAACAGTGCCATATTCCCTAGCAGTGTTCATGCCAGCAGCACCTATGAATTTACAGAGTCAGTAATCCAGTACAGGAGAGAGTTATAAGATATGGTGTAAACTACAGAAAAGATTTAGTCCTGAATTACTTATTTGATGCATAAGTCTGGTTTGTGTCCCATGTAGGGAAAAATTAGGAAGTCTTGGAGCACATCCATGCAAAAAGAAGCTGAAGGTTATGTGTCTTGAGTGAGTAGGCTTCAATTTTTCCAAAGTTATCTGTTTCCCCATCAGTCTGAAGACTGAACAGTCTCAAAAGAAGTACGTGTAGAGGGTGAAAAGGCAGAAACAACATGCTGTGGAATTTCACAGTTTGGTCTTTCCAGCACCAGCTTCCAAAGTCCCAAAAGATGCCTTCTTTTTTCTTTGGATTATTATTTTTCTTGTAACAAGTTTGTCTGACCAGCGCATTTGTTTTATGTCTTTACTCAGATCAGCCAGTAAACAACGAGTTCTCTGCAGTGTGCTGTGTAGAAGCAACAGCAGTAGTTGACATAACCTGCCTCAGTGACCTTCCTCCTGTATAGGAATGGGCAAATCCAAACACAAGAGCATGGGGAGGCAGAAGTGCTCTGTAAGCCTGGGGGTTATAAGACAAGAGATCACTTCTTTGGTTTACTTTTTCCTCCAGCCTCTAGCCAGGCCTCCTCTTCCGTGTTCCCAGTACTTGGGGGGTCCTCTAGTCCTCAGGCTAAGCAAAACAAACTTGTTATTTTGCCCTCTCTTGCAGAGCTCTGGGGGAACTCAGGTCCATTGCACTGCTGAGGAGAGTGCTTTGGAGAAACCATGCAGAGAGAGCAATGATTGATGTGGAAAGTGCCAGTAGCACAGCTAAGCCTGGACTAGCTCTTCTTGGTGGGTGGAGGAGACAGTCCTGCTGTTCAGAGGGGCATGTGCTGTCCTCACTGAGCATGGGAGTCAGGGACTGTGGGAGGCTTGAGAACATTTTCTTTCAGTTCCCTTTGCTTCTTCAGATTTCCAGTTTTTCATCTTATAGTCTCCCCAGCCTCTTGATAGTTTGGTTAGGTTTCTCTGCCTGCAGGTATCCAGAAGCTTCAGTGCTTTCGTTTCCTGCAGATTATTTTTGTTTCTTTGCACAGTGAATCATCTGTCACTGAGAGTAAGGTTTATTTCAGCCCCAGAACTGAAGATGTTCTGTTGGTGCTCTCTCCTCTCTCACATTCTCCTGGTTATCTTTCCACAGTTTAGCGCACACAGGTGGCCAAAACCTTGAGAGCTCACAGACCTTTAGCAAAGCACATCATGAAATCTTTCACACCGCAGGATGGCAGCCCTATGTTGCTTCTGTTTCTTTATATGGATGAAGTGTTGCTCAATAGAAAGCTTTTTTATACTGATGTCCATGATTCTGCATTCAAGGGATGCTAAAAATTATAAAGTGACCAGTTAGCTAAATGTTATTTTATTCTACTGAAATGGAAAGACTGAATATTTCACACTGTCATTTGCTTGTTTGTTTCTTTGTAGCTTCACGTAGTCTAACCCTAATGCAGGCAATGACTCCTGACCCAGAGGAGCTTTCTGGCTCTGGGAGCTTTGTTGCCCCAGAGATCTCAGGGATGGAGAACAATGCACTGAGGGACCTTGTGGTCTCAGGGGTTACAGACCACAGCCTTAGTGTCTCATGGTATGTGAACACAGGAGCCTACACTAGTTTTGTGGTGGAGTACAAGGAAGTGTCATTGGCAGCTGGGTCCCCTGCAGAAACCTTCCTTCCTAGAGATTCCCTAGGTGCTGTGATTGAAGGCCTCCAAGCTAACACTTCCTATAAAATCAAGGTGTATGGATTGGCTGGAGAACAGCGCTCCCCTCCTCTGGAAGCTGTGGCTACAACAGGTACCTCCTTTCTGTTACTAACTAAGGTACCACAAAGCAGGGTCTCTCTTGTTAAAGGTCCTTCCCAGCATTGTGCTCAGGTTTTGGTTTAGAACTACTTCAGAAGTCACAGAAAATGAGCCATTTTACTAGTTGGAGGGACCTTCCTGGCAGCATGTCTGGAGAATGTTGTGCAAGATTGACAACTAATCTGCAGAGCGAGCACGTAACCCAGCTCTGAGAAAGCTGAGCACTCAGACTGCAGCTTTGTTCCTTCTTGTTCTGGTTCTGGAGCCCTGCCTGCGTAGCACAATGTGGGTCCTGGAGGAGGAGGGATGGCAATACATCAGGCATGAGAAGGCTGTGGAAATAAATGAGTGAACATAAGAGAAACCAAGTGCCAACCTCACATTCCTCTGCTGAAGGACCCAGATTGTGCAGCAACTGCTGATGAATCATGGATAAGATACTGTCTTGCCTCTGGAAATGAGTTGCACATAGGAGCATGGCTTGCAGAAGCAAGTTTTCCATTCTGTTGAATGTTTTTAAGAAAATTTATGTTTTTTACCAAAGACCCTTGTCTGTGTCATGCGTCAGTTGCTCTTCCTCTCCTGGCTTCTACTAGTCTCAGATTGCACCACCCTTCTTTATACAAACTCAAAGGAACATTAGGACGAGTGATTAGGTGACCTAGTTCAATGGGAAACTGCAGTGCCAACTGCTGGGAAAATGGATTGACCACTAAAGGTTGTCCGTTTCTTCACCTGTTTCCTCTGCTGAGAGTACCTGGGATCTCAGACTTCAATATGAAGATTTTTAGCTCTAGTTTCTGTATTATTTCTGGCCTGTGATATTATTGAAATGCTTTATTATTGGAACTCAAGGGTGCAAAGGCACTGTAAGACCACTTAATCAGCTGGTTGAGAGAGGGGAAAGCCATTTAGCCAAAGGGTTTTTAAAAGAACACAAATATCTTGGTAGGCTGTGGTTCTGCAACCCTCTTTCAGGAAACTGCAGCCATATCCTACAGTGAGGTCGATGTGATGAGAACTTCTGCAGAGAAACTGGCTGATAGCCCTTCTTGGAAAATAATGTAAAATCCAAGAGACGGAAGCAAGAAATAATACAGAATACTCTTTGCTCCATCCTGAGTAACCGGGGAAATGTCCTGGCAGGACATTAACATTCTTCTCAGTAAAAACTCCAGTGAAGCATTACAGTGGAATTCCTCAAAAGGCCAGCAGCAGCAGTGTGGACATATTTAGGCCATATTCAGCCTGAAGATTCTACTAAGAGAATGATATTAAGAAATATTCCAGTCTGAGAAAGAGCGTGTTTATTGTCCATCCAGTTCCCTTCCTCTTTACTTTCAGCTCTTTGGCATTTACTATTTATTCATCTCACCATCATGCATCAGCCTGTCTGGCTGTCAGCCACCCACCTAGAGCTCCTATAGCTCTGTTTTCTTCCCATATATTGCCCTGCTTGCTTTGTCAAGTGTTTGATCTCCATTGGTCTTGATATCCTACAGTTTGTTTTCCAAATTTTCTGTTATCCACTCTGTAGCTAATATTCTGTATGCTAAACATTGAATGCTGATACTATCTATGGTATCCAAGTGTTTTCTGCATGTTCATATCACTTGCATTTTTCTACCCATTGCATGTTTGTACACAAAGCCACATATTCCTCTATTACACAATGTACTAATAGGTGTGTGCCTGTGCATTTATATGTGCGTGTAGACAGTAGACCACCCTTTCTCGACCACAAATTCATTTGTGGAGTCAGTCATTAAACACAAGATAATACTCCGAATTAGGTTTGAAAAAAGTTTCAGAGATAATGTAACTACATAAATTGTACGTGCTTTGTAGGACAGCCTGTACATGGTAACCACCCATGTAGTTGTCAAAGATGTCACAAAAAATTAACCCACTTGTGACAGCAAAATGCTGAATTAAAATGCCAGTTACAGGAATTGGTCCCTCCTTTTTTAGATAATGCAGTTGAACTGTTGCTATGTTTCCCATTTGTGTGTTTATACTATAATTGGTGGGAATTTGGGATAAGTATCAATAGGGATGCTCAAGGAAAATGAGGGGAAATGAGAAGCCAATTTTGACTAATATTTCTTGGGGTTTCCGAAGGATTCTTAGTATGCCAGCTTAAGGACAGCCTCATGTTTTCATTTTCCCTTCTATTTTTGGACACTTAGTCCTGGTTTTTGAATTCAAGGTGCGTGGCTGTTCCCCAGTGGGACCTTCCATGGCATGGAGCTTACCTGTATAATGTACTGCTCTCTTCCTCTGTGCTGGTCTGTTCACTCCCTCTATTTATGCATGTCTCCTGCAGAAATAATCCACAGTAAAGCCCAGCTGCCACTATGCATGTTAAGTATTTTTAAGCCTCTTTAAGTCTGAACAAGTACCAGTGCACTTGCTTGATGCCATAGGTTTTTGCGTGTTCCCAGCACTATGATTGTGCAAAAGCAGCTGAGAGTCAGAGAAGGCTACTGGTTCAGTGCTGCATGTCTTCCTGCTTTGTTCCATAGGGATGTTACAGAAGTTCAGTCACCCTTGTGTGGTCAGGGAATAGTTCTGACAGCACATTTTCCAAGAAAGAATGAACTATGCTAGCAGTTACCATTGCACATATGCTGGTGTGATGACAACTTTGCTGTCTTCGGGTTGCACGATATGTAGGGCCTGGTTCAGATCACATGCTGGTGTAATTTAGGAGGACCCTTACCTAAGTCAACTGTCACTGATATGATATATGTAATATATAATATATGTAAATATAAGTCACTGCCTCACAGGCTTTGCTCTTTTCTGGAGGTGAGCAGAAAGCAACGTTTCTAGGTCTATACTTCTCCTGAGAGTATATTTTCAAGATAAAATTTCTGCATTTATTTGAAAACAGTTTAAGTTGATCTTTCTCATCTAAAACCTTTTTTTTTTTTTTTTTTTTTCTGATACATGTGTGAATTTGGAGACAGATACTGAATCCTGAGTACGTATTTGTGCTGAACTGATGGTGGTAGATGACTCACTCTCTCTTAATTGAATGCCATGGAGCATGAAAGCAAGGCAGTCATCGAGGTGTGAAATGATGTGGTTTTCCACTAATGAGGAGATAATTCTGCATGGCTAATTGAAGTGTCAGAAAAATCACTTGCCTGTTGCCTTGCAGCAGTGATCAGAAACCATTTGTTGTGATTTCCACAGCTCTCAGATTTTCAGAACCTGACTGTGCTACAAGATACTGTCACAGATCTTCAGCATGTTGAAGGCCAAGCCTTTTTCCCTTCCATCCCTCTGGATCTCTTTAAAGAAAAATCCCACAAGTTCATTCTGTCTTGGTTTTTAGTTAAGGGTCCCTTCCCCTTTCTTAAATTTCTGCATGTATCGGAGTGGATAACTCCTCCAAGCATGTTTTTATTTGGGTAGGAAGAGATTTAGCATGTTTCTCTGTGTCTTGTTTCTTTGTTTGGATTTGGATATTGTTGTGATGTTTGGCATGCATTCCACTTCTGGTTTGTATCAGTAGCAACAACGTGCTGTAGTAAAGATAAAAGGCATGTTTGAGAGACTGAGGGTTCAAATCCTCACTGATGTAAATCAGTGAAGTTCTTTGGAGCTTGTCCTGATTCACATCAAGTGAGAATGTACCTATCCATTTCTCCACTGAAAGCATGTCAGCTTATCTGTGTTTAAAGGTTGTTGCTCTGGGTCTCCTGGTTAGTGTGGCTCTGTGCGAGAACCAGGTTGTGCTTGGTGATGCTACTTCTGCTTGTGGCTTGGATTCAGTCTCCAAAATAGAAGTACCTACCTTTTTTTTCTCTGTTCTTAGAGCTTGTTAATGAAAACACAGAAACTGTTTTGTAGTAGGTGTTAGCTGTCACTGGGTATATTTGGGAGGTTATTTTCAGAAAATTTTAACTTGTAATTTACCTTTGTTTAGCACATCTAGTCACATCACCTGGAGAATCAAACAGTGAAACATCATTTAATCCTACCAGTCCTGCACCTACAGAGCTAAGTTATTTAACAAACCCGAGTCCTGGTTCTCATGCTCTGCCTGTGGTGCCCACTGACCTTCCCATCTCAGAAGTCACTGATGCTCTTCGTGACCTAAATATAACGCACAGGACTTCCAGTAGTTTCACCCTGTCTTGGGCAGCACAGGATGAGGTATTTGATCAGTTCCTTATCACTCTGAAAGACCTGTCCAGCTCAAACAGAACGCAGGAAATCTTTTTGCTGGGAAAGCAACGAGAAACAGAAATTACCAATCTCACAGCTGGCACACAATACCAGATTAACCTCCAAGGAAGCACTCAAGGTCAGCTCTCTTGGTCCCTGGAAGCTCTAGCTGCTACAGGTATTTTCTATGGATTCATTAGCCACGTGTTCCTTTTCTGCTTTGAAATACAGAACTCCATTTTCGTACTGCTGTTCCACTGCAGAAATGCTAGGCTTTGTGAGTGATTCCTTTTTTCTTATTTTTTTTACTTCTTTTTGCACGGGATAAAACTCTTATTGCTATGGAATGAGAACTTTGGGTTATGTAGCATGGACAATGCCCCATACAGCTTTTAAAGTGATGTAGCATCAATTCTCTCTTTTCAAATTGCATGCAAAGAGGAGCATTGATGCATCTGCTATTTACAAGGGACATGAAAATAGCAAGATATTACAGGGATTGTGGTCCAAAGCATCCAAGAAAAATCACAAGGAGGTTGCAGTTTGCAGCATTGGCATGGAAGTGGTGATGTTAGAGGAAAAAAAAGATTGAAACACATTGGGAGTATACCTTTCTGAAAACTTCTACCTCTTGTCCCTCTTAAATGAATTTCATGAGGAAACAGGCTTGTAGCCACAGAGTTCAGTTCAATAATGTTTCAAGTAACAATGTCAAAGTTAATTCCTAAAGAACATAGCCAGAGACTAATGACTATAGCAAACCATCAGCCAAGAATTAAATTCATGATGTGCGATAATATATTCACATAGAAACACAAAGATCATTGTGAACCTAGTACATGGCTAGAGCAGTCTTATCTCTCAATGGTTTGTTCTCTCTTTTTTTTTTTTTAAAAGCTAAGAAACATCATCCCTTGATATCATTTGCCATGACATTATCATTGTTTTGTCACATATGTTGAATGCTTTGCGGATGAGGCTTTCAGAGATCTCCAGCTGTCCAACCTGGTGCATGATTTTATATGAGAATCTCTCTGTCCCTAGAAAGCATGATGGGGTTGAGTGCGCTTCCGTTTCAGGCATGCATGAGAAATAAACAGGAGAAAAAGGGACTCTGCATCCCGGAGGTGAATGAAACTGAGTACTCTTTGGAGAAATTTGAGTTGCTTCTAAGCTGTGATGGTTACTGCATTACTTATTATAATCATGCTTTTATGTGAAATATTTTGCCTTGCTTTAACTTTTGGTTTAGTTTCATTTTCATTTTAAGCAATGTGTTTATTTTATTTATTTCTGTTGCCACCAAAAGATCATTATTTCTGATTCAACCCGTTCCTTTTCTGTTCTGCTTTCTTTTTCAGCTAAATGGTGCTATCTTGACATGATTTATATTTTGCCTCTGAGTATTTCATTCCTGTTACTGAGGAAGCTAAACAGCTCTAGGATTCATGCATTTTTTTTGTTGAACATGGTGTTATTTCATAAACAATCTCTTCCTTTCTAGCAGGATAGAAAAAGCTTGTCAAGACTTTGATGTTCCTGGATAGTAGTATTTGCTATACTTTAGTGAATCTCACTGATGGTAATTGACTGTTACCCATGAGTGTTACCTCTCAAAATGCAGCCCTACCTACCTATACAAGGCTATGCAGCAGTCACACAAGAGATTTTCTGTTTTTTACAGGAAGAAAATTTATATGAATAATGTTGCTAAGCCTAGTTCTCATTTATTTCAGAGCCTTACTGACTCAAAATTTACATAGAGTCTGAAGTTGAAGTTTAGAACTGAAAAATTCAGATCCATTTCCCTCTGTGTGTCATATCTCTTACAAATGCTCAGGCAGGCAGATTGGGATTGTTTAGTTAGACTCAGTTCTTACTGTAATGCCGATGTGTTAACAATGCAAGGAAGTGAGAAAAGTGCTAGAAACTTATCCCAGCCCACTGGCCAATGATAGATCATGTAGCAGGATTTTCCATGTAGAAAAAATAAGGTATTACTGGGTCATTTTCTCATGTGACTGCTAACTTTTAAGAAAATCCTCGGTACTGGAGGATTTTCTATTCCTGCTGAGAAAACAACCTAAACTTTCAGATAAAACAGCATCAGAGAGTTAGTTCTGATGGTTCCTGACTTCCTAGGCCACCCTTGTGATGGCATACAAAAATGTTGATTTCTGTGAATGTAGATTTCAATTTTAGATTAATATCAATAACTCTGAAAATCCAAGCTTCTCTGCCTCCAGAAAGGTTTTCAGGGCAGAATAATGTAATGTAATGTAATGAAGATAACTCCATTAAACTGGAGACATGTAGACTTGAAGGAAATGTTCCCTTCTTAACTGTTTTTGATTAGAAATAGTTTGGAAGAATAAATATCATCCTTCAATTAAAAGCATAAACATCAGAATCCCGAGTAGTAGATGCTCAGCATCCTTCTAGCCTTACGATAGGCTTACTGCAGTATTCACAGTCACTTTAAAATGACAAACACCAAGTCATTACTAGCTGGAATAAAGTGGTTATAGTAATACTTACTTGTCTCATAGGGAGTTGTAATTAATATTGGCAAAACACTCGCAGCTGTAAGACAGTCTTTAAACCACTTTCTGTAAGCAGTCTTTTAGCATTACTGTGAATATTATTTATTATTATGGATCTTTTCTTTCTGTTCTGTCTTGCCAAGTCTCTGAAGAGACTTTATGAGTTATCCGGGGCAGCTGAGAATGTCAATGTGTGTGGGGGTGCATCTCCGTGTCACTTGCTTACAAATGAAGTTCATTAGCTCTGAAAGTCATTAAGTAATACCTCACCACCACCAGTCTGTAATCTGAGTAACTGACTGACTCTCTGTCCTTATTCAGAGGAAGAACCTGAGCTTGGAAAATTATCAGTATCAGAGACTGGCTGGGATGGTTTCCAGCTCACCTGGACAGCAGCTGACGGGGCCTATGAGAACTTTGTCATTCAGGTGCAGGAGGCTGACAACCCAGAAGAAACCCGGAATATCACAGTCCCAGGCAGACTGCGCTTTATGAATGTTACAGGCCTCAAGGCCAACACACCTTATAACATCACACTTTATGGTGTGATTAACGGCTACAGAACCAAACCCCTTTCTGTTGAAACTGCAACAGGTATCTTTTCGTCCAGTCTCATGGCTCCCTTCCTTTGCAGACAGGGACATGAGCCAGAGCAATTGCAACTGCTCGACAAAGCTTGCTCACTCGGTCTGCTTTGCATGGGGCGCGCTGAACTCGTTAAAGCTTGGCTGAACATCTCTGGCATGGAAATGTCTCATGATCAGACTTTCCAATATGAGTCTCAGCGCCCCCATGGAGCCATTTGCTTTCAGGAATGCTCTTTTTACCCCCCTCAGAATGGCTTGTTTTGTTCCTTTTATTTGCTTCTCTGCTGGTTGACACTAACTGCAAAACCCAACTGGCTGTTGTACATGCTCAGGAAAGCCCAGGTTGCCTTGTAAAAATTATAAAATCTGCTCTTTGTAACCCAGATAATCAAAGCCCAGGAGCATGTTTGTGTTTTACCCTTCAGAAGCTATTTCCAAAATTCTGCGCCAGCTTCCTAATAAATCCAGTCTCAAGTGTATAGTGTGTGTGTCTGACCCAAGGACAGACACCTTCTGTATGTTCTCATATAGAAAAGAACACAAGTGAGTTTCCTCCAAGCATGGTATCATATATTGAGCCACATAAGGTTGTTAAACAGTTGGACTGTTCTGAAAAAATTACAATGCAAGACCAAATTCAACCAAAGTACTCTGGATAAAACTGACCTGAAAGAAGGAGGGTAAGCCCCACATTATCAAAAGCTTGCATGAAACTAAGCAAGAGCTACAGAAATAATTTTCTGGCTGATCTTGTGAAACACTGCATTTTGGATAAAGGATTGCTCATCACAAGTTTCTACTGTGAGAAGCAAATATAAACATATGTCTGTTCTGTATGGCTCACTGACTCTTCCAAGTGTTACGATCATTATAACAAACAGGGTATGAATTGACAATAGAGGGGCACCAGTGATGGAACTATTTCTTGTAGACAATATCTGTTGCCTCTGGGCTTCCTTACAGACCTTTGCAACCTCCCAGCCTCCCAAAATTGTGGGACAGCCAAAAGTTTGCTGCTCTATTTACTTTTCCCAAGCACATATTACTCAGCACGGAAGGAGATAAAAGTACATGTAAGAACTAAACAAAACAAAAACATTATACACGGTAAAGCTTGCTTGTTTCAATAGTGTTTTAAGCAGCTTGGCTTAAGTAGAAATGTGTGTGGCACAAGGCACTTGCCTTGGGCTGTGTCCTGCTGCAGTCTGGAAGTCCTTTGCTTTGAGAGTCTTGAGTATGAGCTGGTAGCAGATTGCCCATTGAAAATAGACAAATGTGGCTAGACAAGGGAAGCAGTAGAAGCACAAACAAGAAAACAGACATCATGGGTGTCCTGCCTAAATATGCAATGTTCTCTCCTTTTATTAACTTAATGAAAACACCAGAAGATGCCCTGCTGAGGTTTTCCCTTCCCTTTCTGGGTCATACTCAGCATCCGGCTTTTCAAAATTTTCCTTTCTGGGGACTTGCAATTGTCAGAATTTTCTGAGCCTTCCTGTAGCATGTCAGGGATGCCTACGGAGAGGAAGAAACCCCAAGGCAGCTATCACTGCTTTGCATTTTGGCTCCAGCTCCCAAATTACATGCCAGTTTTCATAGGCATAAGCTGAAAGGGAAAGTAGAAGAACTAAAACAAAACACAATCTTTTCCTCTGGATACAGTAATGGCTCTAGTTTTAGCTTCTCCTAAAACTGGAAGCTGACTTGTCCAAATGCCCTGGGGCTTTTGGAAATGTTCATTTGCAACTGCTTTCATGCTCAGACCTCAAAGACACATGGCTGCAAAGGGAAGTAGCCATAGCTTTAAACCTTCCTTTCCTTTTTTTTTTTTTTTTTTTTTCTTTTTTAGCATTTTGAGATGCTTTCATTTGATTTCTTCCCCTTAAAACCTGTTTGCCTGCTGTAGCAAGCTTCCATTTAAACCCTTTTCTCCAAGGGCAGCATGGAGTGCTGTCAGCATGTGCAGAATGAAGCACAGCATTTCTAGTAGGAGAAGACACTGGGCTGTTCCCTTCTGACCAATGTTGTTTCCCTCCTCAGGAGTGCACCCAGAAGTTGGTGAGCTAACCGTTTCCGACATTACTCCTGAAAGCTTCAACCTTTCTTGGACAACCACCAATGGGGACTTCGACGTCTTTACTATTGAAATTATTGATTCTAACAGGTTGCTGGAGCCCATGGAGTTCAACATCTCAGGCAATTCAAGAACAGCTCATATCTCAGGGCTTTCCCCCAGCACTGATTTTATTGTCTACCTCTATGGGATCTCTAATGGTTTCCGCACACAGGCAATAAGCTCTGCAGCTACAACAGGTACATAAAACCTACCTCAATGCTAATTCTGCTTTCTTCTAACTCTTTGTTGCAGGTTGTGCCCATTTCCTAGCCCTCAGCTACCCTACCAATCTACCCACTGCCAAATTCTCTACCTCACTGTCTGACACCTTCTAAGGACGACCTGCTGCAGACATTTTGAACTGTGAATGTTATTCCACTATCCCATCCAGCAAAGGCAGTCAATCACAGTATGGTGTGATTTCATTCACATAATAATATGTTTGCTCTTGTTCAAACGTTAGGGTAGGGACAACTTCTGCTGTTGATGAGAATCAAAATAAATTTCCCAGGAAGCAAGTGGGAGATGATTCATTATGTTATTTTTGCAGTATGCGTTTGTCAGACAGCATAGAGGACACACTCCTTCTCTCAGATAAACCAATTTCTAGACACAGTTTTTATCCTGATTCTCTAAATGGGTTTCAGGCACATTTCAGTCTGTGTCAGCAGACTCCTACAAGGCTGATACATTTATTAATTCAGTTTATGTTAGATGAGATAGTGAAAGAGAGCATTTACTTGATGTTGGTAAATTAAATAGGTAGGCATTTAGCTGTTGGCATATTGCACATCCTGAGGTTTTACAGTTGACAGTTTTTCCAGAAAACACTCAAAGAAAAGGAAGTTAAGTGTCAAATGTGCTGTAGACAGTTACAGTGTGAAAGTGGAAGGAGAGGACTAGGTTACAAAAGCAGAAGGTGTATTCTGATAGCAGGCAGATAATAGCTCATGTTTTGAACATTTAATATTACTGTGTTTTTTTTTCTGCTGACATGATCTTAGGAAAAGTCACAGCAATTTGTCATAGCAATAGATTAAGGTAGTCAGTGATGTTGAGCTTAATATCAAACATGAGTGCTCAAGATAATATAGAACTGCGTTTTCTAGCATCAGCAGATTGTAAATATCCTCACTGAGTCATAGGTAGTGTGGGCAGGGTGACCACAGGGGCTGTGATGTGGAAAACATCAAGAAATATAGGGCTAGTTGGTCTTTGTGACCTGTGGGTGAATTCAAACTTTTATTTAATTTTACTTTGTTGCTTTGGGTTTTAATAATTGCAACGTATTTCCATTTGTTTTTCTTCCTATAGTAGAGGAACCTCTCCTTAGCAAACTCACTGTATCAAATGCTACCTCAGACACCATGTTGCTCACGTGGGAGGCGCAGGACAATGCCTTTGACCATTTTATTCTAGAAGTCAGAAATTCTGACTTCCCTTTGGACTCCCTGGTGCAAACAGTGCCAGGGGCCTCACGGCACTATGTAGTCACCAGCCTCAAAGCTGCCACTAATTACACTATCCAACTCCATGGTGTAATTGATGGGCAAGGTGGTCAGACCTTGACAGCACTGGCAACCACAGGTATTTCTTTGTTTCACCTTCTAGGTTTGCTTTTTTCTCTTCTTTCTTTTTGTGTCCACCGAACTGCTCTAAAACGTGGCTCCAACTCATCATCGTTCCTTTGGTAAATTATAGGAAGATCACCATGAGGGGAGGCTGAAGTAAAATGAGCTTGTGAGCACTTGGAAAAAGAGATATCTGAGACGATGGAAAAGGCTGAAAAAGTGCCCCCAGCATTAAGGGAGCCAGTAGTAAACCATGATTGGTTTCATTATATATACACTTATCTGCAAGTACTGTGTATATATAACTGACATGCTCCAGATGGCTGATGTTTTTCACAGAATATCTTTGCACTTGATCTGAATGTTTCCATTTGTCCCATCCTCTCTTGCTTTGTTGTGGGTGGGAGGCCTTCATATCTTTGTCAGACCAGAGAGGCACCTGCATGTTGTTTTGATTTTTTCATCTTAAAACCAAATGTCTTCCAAGACATTTGCATCTCTTATGTGATTTTCATACAGCATGCTAAATGACCAGCCAAGATTGCATGGAGTGGTCTGGTCACCTTGTGCTGGTTCTGGTGTTCCTCCTCTGCTGGGCATTTTTACGTGTTCCCAGCAGAGAGCTGGGCTCAAACAAGAAGCACACCCTTTCTTGATGGTCAGCCCACCACTCTCACTTGCCTTGCTATCTCTGAGTCTTTAAAACTTGTCTGTTTTCACTGGATATCAGAGCTTTTCCTTTGGTGATGGCAGGACTCACTGAAAAAGAAAATTTCCACTCGTTTTGCATGTAGTGTTCTTCGGAGTTTGGTTGTGGTGATGTGAGCCTGCCTGACTGGATGCAAATGGCATGCAAAGGAATGTGGCCATTTCAGAATCAGACTGGAAAGGATTGGTTTGTCAGCTCTGAGCTGCATGCAGGGCTGATGGCTCCATGCTCGGTTTCACTGGGTTCTCCTCCCAAGCCTGTTTGCACTGTGGATATTTTCTCATCTCCTCCCCTGTCTTCAGAAGTATTGTGCTTACATGGTGAATTCATCACTGTTAGCCATGAGGGCGTTGATGGCCACGGGCTGGCAGCATGACAGCAGCATGTGTCCTTAATCGGGGCCACTTGGATTCACCTCTTCCAAGATTTTTCCAGAGAAGGAGGTGGACTGTTATCTAAAAGTCTTGCCACTGGGGACGGCAGCTAAAAGTTGGAACATCTTGCAGCAGTTCATGTTTTAGTTTAAAAAAGGAATTCATTCTTGCACTGTTCTCTTGGTCAGTGTGACAAGTCCTTCTTGCTTTTCTCTCAACATTTATCACTTACACAGTTATTCTCCTGTATCTCACAGGCTGCATTTCCCAAGGTGTTCTTGGTTTATACTCAATTGGCAAGAGAAAAAAATAGAAATTCAGCCCTGAGAGCAGACACAGGATTCTTTGACCACCTGACTGCAGGGTCACGTTTGTGGTCTTTCTGTGCTCTTGTGAATCCTTGATGATTTTATGCTAAACGGAACAGCTTAAAACAGGAATGGTGGGAAGCTCTCCCCCTTCTATAGCCTAAAAGCTGAGATTCTCCCTTAGCAGGGGAGAGAGGTGATTTTAAATTTCATTTTGCAGAAAAGGAAAGTCTTCGCTTTCTCAAGAAAAGCCCTTACCATTGAATGGTTGGAAAGAGGGAGAGCTACAGCAGTGTTTTCTTGGTTTTGTGTTTTTTGTTCATTTGCTTGTTTGCTTTGTCCAGTCCATTAGATATTCCCTGATTATGCCTAATCAGGGGATGAGGAACACCTTAGCTGTGGAATCCAGGGAGGTTTTGGCCTGAGATTAGTGCTTGAGATGATCACTACCAGGATGAAAACCCTGGTGAACTTCAGGGTTCTGTATCTACGTTGCCAGGCAACAGGAACACTAAGAAGAAGCTGAAATGGGATTTCAAGGATGTCTGGTTTGGACCCACCTAACTCCTGCCCAAATCCTATTTCATCTATTTTGGAATTGCTTTGGGTCTGGATATCTCCATTACATTTCTAGTGCTGAGTTACTGCAGTTCCCATGGTTTTACCATGGGGCTGTATGCTGTTGGCATTTCTGTAAATCAGGCCACATTTCAACAGGAAAATTGAGTGTATTTAAAAATACTGAATGAAAACAACAACAACAACAACAAAAAGTCAGCACTAATTTCATTGGCTTCTTTCCAAAACCTTACAAAATAGCTGTTATGGTGCTCCTCTTTACTTTAACCACTGCAAAACAAGGCTAAAAGCTTCAGCTTTGGCTTCAAGAATCGATAACCTCCCGTGGCTAATTCCCCCACCCTATTAAGTAATGCTCTCTCTTCACCTGTGTTCCTTTCTCCCTCAGAGGCTGAGCCACAGCTGGGCACGCTCACACTCACAAATGTTACCCCCGACAGCTTCAACCTCTCCTGGACCACAAGAGATGGGCCTTTTGCCAAGTTTGTTATACACATTAGAGATTCCTATGCAGCACACGAACCCCAGGAGCTTACGGTGTCAGGAGGTGCTCGCAGCGCTCACATCTCAGGCCTGCTAGATTACACTGGCTATGACATTAACATTAAGGGCACTACCGATGCAGGTGTTCACACAGAGCCCCTCACTGCTTTTGTCATGACAGGTACCTGCTTAAAGGTTTGGGGTATATTTATCAGTTTATAAAAATATATATTCCAGCATGGATAAAAGAGCAGACTCTCTGTAGCACTGAATATCTGGTCCAGCAACAATGCTTTCATTTGCAAGCTTCATGCAGGAATGGGTCACAGCAGGCATGTTGGCCTTAAAAAATTGTCCAGGAGGAGTAATAGTTTAAAGTGAGTCAAGAGCCCTCTAGGGTCTTTCTCCCATGTGTAATAATCTTCTTCGAATCCTGAAGTTTAAGGGAGAAATTTGTCAGTAGCTCCATCTGAGGGAGAGGACTGGATATTAAAACACCTCTTGTTCTGTGATGTTCCCTCTACATATCCCTTACATCTGAATAATTTGGCTAGATTTTAACTGGGATTAATTGAACATCACAAGCCTAACTCATCAAATAAATACCACGGAGTTCACATTCTATGTACAATGTGGCCAGTATGCACTGCTAGGGATTGTCACATAGACATATGACAGCCTAAATAGGATTAAGCAGAAATTGAATCCTTTTCTTTTTCCCCCCTCACTTCATTAATGCACAGTGGGAGAACTAGTCACAGTAGCAGCATCCCTCAGCATCTGGGCCAGCACTTTCTGTGAAAGGCAATGACCATGATCATTTCCCTGAGGGAAAATGGTTGCATTTTGCACCAACATTGATCTGCCCCCTGATGACGTGTAGATAGAAGTGAGCAAGTGTTTGCTTTCAAAATTCCTGATCTTTTGCTACACCAGAGCACAAATGCTTCCTTCTTGAAAACAAACCGTAGACATTGCTATTTTCTGAGGAAATTTCCCACAGCTAGATAAATATGTGGCACTCTACAGAGCACTAGGATGTGCCAACAGTTCTCATAAACCTTCTGGGTTTAGCACGTTGGTGTCACTCAACACCTATCCCAAGAAAATAATTTCAGCATTTGGGGCTCATTATTTGTTTACCAAACTGAAATGGGGATCTTTGGGAACTGGTACTTTCTTAAGTGAGTGGAATTTGAGCGATGGAAGATCTGATGAGTTAGCTCCTGGGCCAACAAAACAAGGTTTGTCAAATAGTTTAAAAGAATTTTAGCAATGCCCGGGAACCTGGATGAAGGCCAGGGCTTAACAGAGCCAGTTGATCTTCCTATTTGACTTGTCAGATTTTGAGCAAGCAAAAAACTGTTGAGAAACAATCTTGTGAAAATTTGGCCTTTTTTTCAGAGACATGGTGGGAAAGTTTTGAGAAGTTGGTCTGCGTGCTCTAAACATTGGCAAGTGTCATGCTGATGTGAAAAAGAAAGCCCCCTCACTGGAATTTCTTTAAGTTGTCAACATGCCACCCTAGCAGCTGCCTGTGAAGCTCTTTGGTCAGGCTATTGCTCTGTTTTGCAGTCATTTAGCCCCTGCCCTCTGCCAGTGCAAACTCTTGATTCTCTCCTATCCCCCCCAAAAAGCCATCTTGCAAGTATTTAGTACTTGCAAGAGCTATGACCCTGGCTGATTCATGCCCTGCTTCTGGCAGTCCTTCTGGCACTGCTGACCCCTCCACTGTTTAAAGAAAAAAAAAAAAAAAAAAAAAAAAAAAAAAGCTGGAGATATTCGTGTGAATTAGAGAGAAAAGAATGCAAAATATAGGAACTGTGAATGTCAAGGTTGAAAATTGTCCCTAAAGCACCCGTGATGGAGACAAGTGAAAGGAAATGAAAGCCTTATGTGTAGAATTTCTCAAACAGTTTTTGTTATAACTGCTTTCTAGTGCATGTGTAACAAAAGAAATGTGCTTGCACATTGAGCTTTGAAGGAATTTCAAAGGAGCTTGTGAGATGAGGTGTTAAGACACCCTTGAGGAAAATGAACAATTGAGCATCTAACTTTTAGAGGCTCCATTGAAAATCCTAGTCCTGTGGTCCGGACTATACACTTCAATTAAATCCATATTTGGGGGAAAAAAAAATGTGATTTATGTGTGTTGGAATCTGTGACACGTTCTAATTTGCAATGTTTTTTTGCTTCTTTTTTTTTTTTTGTGTGTGTGTGTTTTTTGCACCTTCCCTTCTTTTAGAGGCCATGCCCCCACTGGGAAACCTAACTGTCTCTGATATTAACCCTTACGGGTTCACAGTGTCGTGGATGGCATCGGAGAATGCCTTTGACAGCTTTCTTGTAGTCGTGGTGGATTCTGGCAAGCTGCTGGACCCACAGGAGTTCCTCCTTACGGGAGCCCAGCGGCAACTGAAGCTTAAAGGCCTTATTACTGGCATTGGCTATGAGGTTATGCTTTATGGTTTTGCCAAGGGGCACCAAACAAAGCCCCTAAGCACTGTGGCCATTACAGGTATTTTAATGCGAATGAATTGTTCTCTCCCACCCTATCTTTCTTGCTTTTCTTCTCACATGGAAGATGTTTTATGCGGTCCATTTGCAAAACAAACCTTGGCTTTTGCATCCTTTTTTGCATCGTGGTTACACATAACTCCTTGTGATTGATAGGGTCACCAATGAAATTCCATTCCTTTTAACTTGACGTTTCCTTTTTGTCTTTGTGAGGGATCCTGTAGAGACGCATGACGTGGGTTGAGGGGTGAAAATTTCTGCTATGTTCATGCAGGTACTTCTAACTGGAGTCTTTTGAGACAGCTAGCTGCATGTGGGAGCTCATCTTGTTAACAGCTGCTGGGCACGTCAGCATTCCCCAACTTGCCAACTGTCAGGATCTTCAGGAGGAAAGTCATATTGGTTTTCCTGCCTATGGCCTCATTTCTTTCACTCTGTCTGTGGGTTTCACACACAGACAATCGAGTGTGATCACTGCCAACTGTAAAGATGGCATTTTGCTCTCCACAAAACCTTAGCTCATGTTCTCAGCCTCATCATAGCTGCTGTTTTCCAGCAGCATTTGAATTTTCTTGAAAAGGCATTGCAGACCGATTCTCTAGCCCTATTACCATCAAGTCTCATCTGCATGTTACTGATTATGCAGCAGTAAAGCTGGGGATTACCTGATTGGAGCTTCACAAAAAAATAAATAGGAACATCTTCTTGTGGAAGATAGAATTGCATTAGAGATGCTGTAAGACAGTAACCACTCCGGCAGCATTTCTGTAGGTGGTGATGCTTGACCATACTGAGCTGAAGATGTGCTGTAGTTATTTAATGTCTTACAGCTCGTGGGATCCTCTTGAGTGGGTTTGTTTGCTAAAGACAGTAGGTCTTGCACTTGGGATTTAAGTGTGCTAAGGAATATGAATTTTCATGATTCCCCATTGCTGCTTCAGCCTGTTTTTATTATCAAAGTGAAGGATTCATCTGTTCAGAGGTATCACAGAGGCCAGAAATGCATGGAATAAGGGTTTTGCATGAAGGAAAAGACTCTTTCAAGCAGCTTTTGTGTTGTCCTCCTAACAGACAGAGACCTGACAGTATTACAGGCATGCCTATAGATCTATAACAAAAGCCTGATTTTATCCTACATGAAGTTTTCACATATGATGGGTAATGCAATGAAAAGCAAGGGACAAATGCACTTTGAACTTACTATTAGCATGTGTAATTTTGCATGGCAGAGGCAAATGGTGTATTTCCATGTAGTGGATTTGCTGTTGAAGACTGAACTGTTTGAATGCACCCAAACACACTCACATACATCTTCAGTATTTGTAAAATGCTAATGTTCTTTTCTTTTTTCTTTTTTCTTTTTTTTTTTTTTTTTTCACTAGCCAGCAGATTGTTTCCCTTTATTTGAACTGTGGTTGGATTCTTGCAGTATGCTATATCCAGACCTCATGCAGGTCACTAATGAACTGATTAAAACAATCACTTACTTTTCCCCTACTGCTATCTTCTCCTTTTTTAGAAGCAGAACCCGAGGTCGACAACCTTCTGGTTTCAGATGCTACTCCAGACGGCTTCCGTCTGTCCTGGACTGCGGATGATGGGGTTTTTGACAGTTTTGTTCTAAGAATCAGGGATACCAAAAGGAAATCTGATCCACTGGAACTAATAGTACCAGGCCATGAGCGCACCCACGATATAACAGGGCTGAAAGAGGGTACTGAGTATGAAATTGAGCTCTATGGAGTTAGCAGTGGACGGCGTTCCCAACCCATAAATTCAGTAGCAACCACAGGTATTGTCTTTGCAGTAGGAAAAGTATAATCTGTTTGTGCCTGTTTGTTTTAACATTTCTCCTTTTCCTAGCCAATTTGAGCTGTTACCGAGGTCTTCGAACTGTCTCCTGCATGTCGTTTATGAGTTTCTTTTTTCATGATGTAGTTATTTATAGTGAATCATGTAGTGTATTGATGTAGTTATTTATAGTGAATCGTCTCAGATTCCTTAGCTTCATCAGTGCCTATTTAATATGGTTCACTTAATTACTTCCATGATCTGGAATTAGACAGCAGTCTAGCATTCAAAGTGCTGGCTTTAAGAGCTGGGAAATAATGACTATCAGCCTTTTTCAGTGATTTCATCAGATTAATTGTGTATCTCCTCGATAATTTACCTCCCTATAAAAGAGAGATGACAAAATGAATTTAACAGAGGTATTGAGAAGTTTATTTATGGCTTTATCAGCAAAGGACTAAGCACCATTAACTTAGACTGGTTTTAACAGGAGCAACATGTGTTCAATAATTCAAAATAAACTAGACATTCTTGCAAAATCAAAACTTTGAACTCCCCCAGCAGAAGCTGCTATATGTTGTCATTCTTGTGTGTCAAAAATCCTGGTGTAAATTAGCCTAGATAAAATCATCATGAGGAAAAGATGCAGGGATGACTGCCAATTCATGCTATTTTGTTTAAAAATTCCAAGGCCCTGATTTTCAATTGCAGTATGCCAATTCCACAAAGTCAGAGTTCTTGCCTTTCATAGTCTCACAATGATGAAGAAGCGTTGTAAATATAACTGTAAATGTCTAGTATCCTGAAGCTAGCCTAAACTTCTGTTTATGAAAAATCTCTACCAGAACACAGCCTTGTTTTCTCAGTGTCAGGGAGAGGAAGAAATTTTTTTGCTATTTATAACTGGAATATTTTTTCTTATATTGTTTTTGTATGAAAATTTGCAGATACTAGTCATGTAAAAAATTCTTGAGGCTTAGGTTGAATTCCTCAGATTAACTTAAACAAAAAATGGGTTCTTAATTTGAAGTATTTCATTTTGGCACTTTTGAAGGAAACTTTTCAAATTCTTTTCCATCGATATCATGATTCCATTTTGAAACATAGTTAAATCTTAAAAAAATATATAAAAAATGAGGCAATGCTCTTTGACACAAATCCTCTCTTTGAAAACTTTTGGGCTTGCTGATCTGAAAAAATAATTACTTCAGATCGACCTAATTCAGGGAGGAGGGGGCCAAGAAGAGGACAACTAAGTTCAGCGTGTGAGGAAGCCACCAAAAAAGTGTAAAAGAAGCATGTGCCCAGCTGTAGTAGTGTACTGCAGACAGCCCACAGAAAGGACCAACAATAACTCAATATGAAACAACTTGTCCTCAAATAGCATGGCCTCACGACTCACCTCAATGTCTGTGGTGCCAGTTGTTAGAAATGCACATTTCTGACCAGCTCCACTGACTGCCATCACATCCTCTGAATAAGCAGCATGAGCATATACACACTCACCCAGGCCTTTACATGAGGGAGAACATACATCCATCACAAGCTGCCTTTCTCCAGGCTCGTGTGGGTTGTCTCCTAATGGAGAAGGATGTTTAAATTCAATTGCACTTGTTAGCAGCGTGTTCCCATTTTCACTGACTTCCAGGATATTTATGGTAAACCACTAACAGCTATCATTTTCCTTGTGACTACATTCTTATTCAGTTTTTAAGAGAGATTTAGCACATGTCACCTAGTGGCACCAATAGCCCCAAAGATGTTTTTCAGCTATAAATAGTCCATGGATAATTGATAGTAAAGTCGGAGCCACAAAAATCCAGCTAAATAACTCAGACTGCATGTTACCACATTGGGCAGCCAGGGCCACCAAGGCATCTAACTAGTTTCTTATTTAGGAGTTGGTTATTTAGATAAACACGTGTATATTTATAGCATTTCCAGTTTGCTGGCAAAGAAACATTTGCTGCCTCTGAGTGGGTAGCTCAGACAGACTCGTAAGCAGCCTTGCTTTATTCTAGCCTGCGTACAATATATGAGCGAGCAAGGAATAAATTAGAAAGTCTTGAGCTTTAGTAGAGGAAACAGTAAAATCACAGTAGGAACAAAGACGGCTAGCAAACAGACCAGCAAACCTAAACCAAACATTACCATAGAAATGAAGTCAGGAAAATAATCTGTATTGAAACTCCTTCTCTGTATTTATCGCTCACAGTTCTCCCTTCTTCCCTACATGGGCACACAGCCTTCTATACACAAACACAGCCGCCAGAGACAGATCTGCAGTTGGTATAAATGAGTGCAGTTGAAGCTGTCTGGTTTGAGCATCACTGAGCTATCCTTTCTGAGGGTCCAACCTCTTATCCTCGTGTGTTAAACCATCCAGCTGCTGCAAGCAGGGAGAAGGAGGAAAAACCTCACAGTGTTCACCGTTAGGTGCCTTGTCCTCCTCTAGGGTTTCGTTCCTTTTCTCTTTTAAGAATTCAGCCAGGGGGGCGATGCAGTGACAGCCACGGGCTTTCAGTGAGGAGGGAGCCGGGCAGGACTGGGATTTGTCAGGCTCTCCGTTTAGCTGTGTTGGTTCTGCAGCTGGTGGCTCAGCGCCTGGCTGATCTCCCTGGCTCCCATCACACCAGGGGCATGGTGTGAAACTGCTGTGCATGGGAGCTGACGATGAAGTCCTGTTTTCCTCCAGCCAACACCAACAGTTCTTCCTCCATAACAGGTGACATTTACTTGTACGTACAAGTGAAGAGCAGTAATTCCCCCCTCCCCAACTGCTGCTGATAACATTGTTAAAAGTTATCCTGTTTGGGGTGATGATGGTACCCACTCTCTGCATTTGTCTGTCATTTTACTTTCATCAATTCTAGTGTGATAGAAAACATACATCACAAAATCAGAGCAGTGTGAGGCAGCATTGTACAGACCAGCAGTGCCTAATCGAGTTGGCACCAGAAAGTTTGCCCACTGCTGCTCTCAGAGGAGGTCTGTGTCTCTTGGAAATTCATCTATATAATGTCTGTTGAAATGCAATTCAGCCGTCAGCAGGGGACCACGATATGGCCATGTGCCACTTAATATCCTTGGTAGGAAGTGTGGGTCTCATGCTGCTACTTTCCCCTTCTTCTAATGATGTTTTGCCACGCTGTGATGGCATTTTTCATCTGAGAGGCTCCCCAAACACTTCACATGATCTATTTACATGATAAATGTAGTCTGATGCTTCCTGTTGCTTGAAGAAAGACAGTGGTCTGTTAATGAGGAAAGAACTTTTTTAGAAGAAAAAAAAAAAATAGGGCAAGAACTCAGGTTTGATGGATTTTCCAACAACCTCACAGAAAGTCCTCAGTCTCTCATAGAGGGATGAGGGATGGTGCTGGAGGATAATGCTAATCATTTGTATCTGTCCAACAGCTGTGCTGCGCTTTTCGTGAGTGACAAGACAGAAGCTTTATTATGCCTGCTTAATTTTGGCTTTCAGGTAGCCTAAGAAGATTGATTCATTTGCTGCTTCTTCATTTCCCTGTGCTCAAAGGAACTGCTCCGTTACCTGCCTGGGACTCATTCCAGGACCAATGCTTACTCGGATTGTCCTATATGCTTTGTCTGTCACATTTGCTCCCAGAAAAGTAGTTGGAGTAGTGGGGATGTTGGACTCTCACATAGCCAAGGCTCTTTGTATATTGTTCTTTGTTACATGGCAGTTTACCTGGTGCAGAAAACATGCATGAAGCTTGTGCCTACAGAAGTATGCACAGCAGAGTTCAGGTGGGATGGATTAGGTACTTGATTTTCTGGGCAAGGCTGAAGTCTGTGAGTGTGTTAAAACCCCAAATGCTGGTCCAAAGAGAGCTGTGCTCTCCAGAGTCATCACTAGCAATTTTCATCAGTAACTAAGGGCACCTACACCATAGAGTATGATCAGTGTGATTTTAGCTTCTTTCTTTTTCACAGGTTTTCTTTATTTATGGTTGTTTCTTTCACACTGTAGCTAAACCAGTAGCAACTTTGGGTGCCATGCAGCTTTACTAACCCCACCTTGCTTTCTTCATTATCTTTAGTTCTTTATCTTTATTTCTTTGGCTTTTCCACATGAGCAAAGCCCTCTAAGCCCAAAATGTCTTGTGAACTCCGGAGAAATAATTTACATTTCTCTTGAGAGCTTTGAGAGCTCTGTTGTTTTTCTTTCCTTGACTTTCACTTGATTTACTGCATTGCTGCTAGATCTTTGGGGACACATGGAACAAACAGCCCTCTCTGACTTCTTTCCTGCAGACACGTTCTTTCCAAGCTATTTCAAGCGCAGTCACTTGTGGACTTCATTTGTCCCCCTTCCCCTGCCCACAGCCTGTTTCCACCACTCTTAATGTGGTTCATGTTTGGTATCTGTCCCCTTTCTGCTAATGCCCTACTATGTGTGGCTGTTTGTTCCTTTTAACAAATGTCAGGGTTGTTTTGGTTACAGTCAAAAAAGCAAACTGGAAGTGAGATGCTCAATGTAAACTTTGAAGGGTTAGGTCTCGACCATGTCCTTCCAGAAGCCCTTTCAATTTGTGTTTTCAGTAGCTTAATTAAGCCTTAAAGTAGAATGTTTCAGATTGTGATATGTTGGCTTGCATCTTAAAATTGGGCCATTTTGGCAAAAATTGTTAGGCTTTGTTTGCAAAGCAAAACAACCAGGTCATCCTAATGAATCTGTCCCAGCTTGCTGATCTTATTTATGTAGGCAAACCTAGTGCTCAGGTTTATACTGGGTGAGGCTGGGCTGTATGACAAAGAGCTGCAGTGAACTACAAGTGCCTTTCTGGTGATGGGTGTACCTAGGAAACATCATGGTCTCAAACAGAGATTCCAAGAAGCAAATCCAATGTTCTGGTGTTAAGCAAACAGAAGTTACAGGCAGTCAGTGCTTGAGAGGATGAACCCTTGATGCACTCAGACAACTGAGTCCAGGTCTCTTTTAGGCATCCTGTGGTAGAAACCTTATGCTGAAGAAGAGGCATCTCCCCATTGCTAAGCATTGCTGTTGCCATGTGTCACAGCTAGGGCTCTGAGACTCTGTGGAAACTGGGGTAGAAAAAATGATAAGTACAATGACTCTGGGTAATAGCATAATATTCCTGTAAGTATTGCTCCATAATTTTCTGTAACACTGAAAAATCTCTGTTACTTTTGTGAACATGATTTGTCGATAGATGTCTAGGGTATTTTGAAGCTATGCACTGCTGTATTGTTACCGAAAAAGGCAAATTTAGACCAAGTAGGCTACATGATAAAACCATTAACTGTTTGCTACTCCCTGGATTCATGTTGTTTTGTGCAGAGAGTATTGGTAGCATCAGCTCTTGGGATACAGGAACAAATCACTGTTGCAGCACTAATAACTGATAAACAAATTATTTACCTTTTCTTTCTATGTGGTGTGTCTGTCCTCTCTTCTCCACTGACAGTTGTTGGATCTCCCAAGGGAATCTCATTCTCTGATATCACAGAAAACTCTGCTACAGTCAGCTGGATAGCCCCGCGCACCCGCGTGGACAGCTACAGGATCTCCTACGTCCCTGTCACAGGAGGTAAGTGTGGGAATGGACATGGCAAAGGAGAGAGAAGAAAGGTTTTGTTGCACTGATATCCAACTCTCAGTGCATAGGAATCTTGTCCCATGGACAAGACTTGTAAGGGAGCTCACAGCTAGATGCTGGAATTGTTGTGCCCCTCATCAGGCAACATTCACAAAACACTCTGCCTCCTAAATAAGGATATATTCCAAAACTGCCTTGTTATTTTGTAGGCACTTTATGAGCAAAAGATGGCCCTCAGAAATAATAATCATAATCCATGGTTGTAATACTTTTCAAAGGTAGTGATTTTTCTTAGTGCTCCCCAGTGTTATTTCACTGCATCTATTATATCCCTGTTTTAGTGTTCAGTTTAAAAAACTTCCTATACTTAAGCAAATTTTTAGCATAACTTAGGGACATCTCTGAAAGGAAGCAACTAAAAAGCAAACACTACAGACATCAGGACCATAAAGAAATGCTGTTGAATAAGACAGGTAAATATATAGGCCTCTGGATAATGTTGTATGTAAGCACATGTGCAGCATTAAATACATAATGATACCACAAAAAAAATCTTCAGAGAAATCTACAGTCATAAAATTAGGCACTTGCCTAAGTGTTTTGCTGGAATAAACCCAGAATTTGAAATAGGCATCTGTCCTAAGTCTTCACAACTTGAAATGATATAAGATACATCTTTATTAGAAAGGAGATGGGTGAAAGAAAAAGTTTGTCTCTGTTCATCTCCCACAAGAAACGAAGCAGATCTAAACTAGCAAGTCCTGTCCTCACAGGTTTATGAACTGGTATGTAGACAGTACTGTGTTTTCAAAATAAATTATGTTACTTTTCTGAACAGAATTACTGTTTTTTTTTTCTTACTGTTGACATTCCACTAGTTAAAAACAGAAAACAGTGTCTTAGATTCAGATGTCATGGCCACAATATGTTTTCCCAAGGCTGCTCCTTGACATCAGTGATTGCAGTTTACTGGCAAAAAATTCATCTCGTTCTGTACATACAAGTACATCCATGTTGGTCACAATGTTTTTAACTTGAAACACATGTTTCAAACATTTACTGGAGAACTGCAATTAATCCCTTGCACTTGTATTCATCATAGGTACTCCCAATGTTGTTACAGTCGATGGAAGTAAGACAAGGACCAAGTTGGTGAAGTTAGTCCCAGGTGTAGACTATAATGTTAATATCATCTCTGTGAAAGGCTTTGAAGAAAGTGAACCCATCTCTGGAATTCTGAAAACAGGTAATATATGAAGAAGAAATAGCAGGTTTTCAAATACATTCTCTGTGCCATAGGATAGACTTAAGAAATGGAGCTGAAGACCCACTGAGATCCCACTTTTGCCATCTACACAAACTGTAGGACTTTTTTCTTATCCACTCTCCCTTTGTGTCTGTATTAAAAATGAGTGGAGACATTGTAAGTTTCATCAGGCTTCCATTCTGCTAAAGCTGAACTGACTTTCCTTGTGACAGGGACACTTCATGGGTTCACAGTCCTAATACATCAGAAAACAACAGAAGTTTAATTAATCCTATTTTGCAGATGTGGGAAAACAGAACAGCTGAGCAGTTCAGCCCAGCTTCTGTTGTGTGTTCTCCATATCTCTCAAGTTCCAGACAGTGTCCTAAATGCAAAAACTCTAACTTCTTCAATCTATCTTTAAATATCCCTATGGAAAATAAGGTTCCACTATGGTCCTGTTTTTGCCACCTTGAAGTCTTGTTCATTCATTCTTTTTTGGAGTCTGACAAGTGTTCAGAGAACTGTGGCAAGGACAAGATGATGCATATTGGACAATAAAGTGAAATTTATAGCAAATTTATAGCCAATTTATAGCCTATTCCAGCTGTACCGAGGGCAGGTATCTCTCCCAGTGCAGGAGCATAAAACTAGGTACAAAACAAAGTCCCATGATGAAGCAAGGTAGGATGTTTGGGGAATTTGGATGGTTAGCTGGCTGTTTGGTTTATTTTTAAACATGGAGGGCAAACTGGTGGAAGGTCATGGTGGCTATCAATTGCCGTCACGATGGTTATTTTTCCCAAGCTCTGTGTCATGATTTTGCTCCAAAAAGCAGTCCAGACCTGAGGGTGCCTAGAGAAATATGTCAGCTCTGTCAAAGCTAATAAGATTGATATCAAGACTGATCTGAGAATGTAGTTAGTTATATCTGTTCCCAGCATTTAATCTTTTCATGCATTGACCTCGCTTTCCAGTAGACACATTTGGTGTCTGTTAATAGGCACTGACGTCTCTGCTACAGAGCTGCACTGTTCCAAAGGGAATCATAAAAGCTTCTGCATCAAGCAGAAATGTTTGCACGTTTTACATCATATAGTTCCAAGACAGAATTGCACAGAGCTGAGAGTATTTGTCAAACCCTTTCAGCCTGCTATCCTCTTTCTTTCAGCGCTGGACAGCCCATCAGGACTAGTGGTGGTGAACATTACAGACTCGGAGGCTCTGGCAACCTGGCAGCCAGCAATTGCTGCTGTGGATAACTACGTTATCTCCTATGCTTCTGAGGATGGTAAGAAGAGTTAATGATGGGTCAGGGAGCTGACAGTGTTACAGCTCTCAAGAGATGCTCAGAAATGGGTGCAGCAATGTGGTTCCAGGAAGATAGGCTCAAGGGGGAAGGGGAGCAGGGCTGTTACTTGATGGAGAAGCCTTGCTTGAAGCATTTCAAATAACATAATTTTAGTTATGCATTCCTAATTCAGCCATGAACAAAGGTAACCAATATTCTTGAAAAGAAAACATGGTGTTATAATTCATATGAACACTAGAGAGTGCTAATACTTTTAGAGAAAGGTTTCTTCTGTTAATTCAGATTCAGCAAAGGTGTGAGCAGGGAGACAAGCTCTGAGTTTTCACTGTTTTGCACTTGGTTCCCAGCTGGTAACAAAACGATCACTGAGTGGAGCGTGGAGTTGAGCACATAATGACGTGTCTGAATAATACCGGGTTCTCTTCTGTGTTTTTGGTTTTTTTTTCCTAGAGCCAGAAGTTACTCAGATGGTATCAGGAAACACTGTGGAGTATGACCTGAATGGCCTTCGACCTGCAACTGAGTATACACTGAGCGTCCATGCAGTGAAGGACACACAAAAAAGCGAGACCCTCTCCACCCAGTTCACTACAGGTGCTGTCTCCCACCTCACTGCAGGGAGAGGGGGAGGGCTGTATCTCCCCCAGTCCTACCAGGCCTACTTTTCTCTACTACCATAAAGTCAGCCAGCACGTCGATAATTTTTTACTAGACACCTGAATTTTGATAGCATTTTCAGGAGATTTTTCCTACTACAAAGCTGGTGTGGCTGGCCCAGGAGGTGGTTTTCTGTCACCAGTTCTACAGATTCTCACAATAGCAGTAGCTGCATCTTTGAGGGGTAATATTGGGGTACCAGTGCTGAATGTATCCAGTTGGTTACATCCTTATGACTCA
Source organism: Aythya ferina (assembly GCF_964211825.1). Classification (NCBI taxonomy): domain Eukaryota; kingdom Metazoa; phylum Chordata; class Aves; order Anseriformes; family Anatidae; genus Aythya; species Aythya ferina. The sequence goes on from NC_140318.1 coordinate 8,952,571, forward strand.
TGCACATCAAGGAAATCATGCACTTTCTCATTTTCCTGAGCATAGAAAGTTATTTGACTTGTCCCAGGGAGTTTACTAGAAAGCCAAGAGCAAATTCAGTTATAATTATGGTGGAGAAGGGAGTCTGTAGCAAGACCGACTGTGAAAGGTTTGCCTGTTCAAAAGAGGCATCATAGGAACCAAAGTTTTTTTCCTGGGAATATGGAAATACTGATCTGTCTTCTTGTGTGAAATACTGAAAGGCATGGTTTTGTTTCAAAAGACATTTCAATGCAGCTGCTTATAAACCAACATACCTGAGACAAGCCAATTTTTTAACTTAAATTAAGTAAATACCTGTATTTTAAAACTTCCAGAGGGGAAAGTATTTTTAAATCACAAAATTAAAAGTTGTTTTTTTTTTTTTTTATGTAAAATTTCTTCAGAGGGAAACCTTGTTTTCCTGGCCTGTTTTAATACCCCGCTCATAAGACAGCCTCTCTACTAAGCTCTGAATCAATGTGATTGTAATTGGTCTACTGTCTCCTTCAGGAATGGATGCTCCAAGAGATTTAAGTGCTACCGAGGTTCAGTCAGAAACAGCTGTGATAACTTGGAGGCCTCCACGTGCTCCTGTCACTGGTTATCTCCTGATCTATGAGTCCATTGATGGCAAAGTCAAGGTATAGCATTTACATCCACACCAGAAGGTCTGTGCCTCAGTACTAGGCAGTAGAGATGCTCAGAAGTGCCCAGCACTGGTTACCTAAGCACATGCCTTAAGAGAAACGTGGTAAAATACTATGTACTTTTTACAGTGCTAGCTTGAACATGAATGGATTTAAAACGTGTTAAAGTACTTTCTTAAATTATATCCTGAAACAGAAGCTTATTTGCAGCCTGAATTTTGATGGTCATCTCTCAGCAATAAGGATAAAGGCACATGCAGCTATTTTCTCTTATTCCAAACCTGTGTCATGGAGCAAACTCACAACCCCATAGAATGGGATTGCCTTTTTCTAACACAAGAGAACCCAGCCTTGTGTGCGTGAGGTGCCTAAAGCCTTTGGAAATGCCTCTTGCTATCTAATAATTTTATTTAGTTCCTACATGACTAGTTTAAACTAGATGCTTAAACTTTTATGAAGTAATTCCTAGCAAAAATGACAGATGACTTTGAATGGCCAGCCTGGGATGTTAGAAAGGGATTTTCAGGAAAACAGATTACTTGAGCACACTGAAAATCAGTCCTTTATGGTTGCAAAGAAAAAACTTTTGAGGACTAGAGGCTGATATTTCCAGGCTTGTCCTAAAGGGTGTTCCTACCTAATTTTTTATGAGTTTCACAGAGACGTGTATATAATATGAACATTCAAGGTATGTAAACATTTATGTTGACCTGTTTTTAAACCACACAACTTACACACTATGACATTTAACATTCATTTCCAGACAGCTTTTCTAAATAATGTTATCATGACAAAAATCTTTGAGAAATACGCATTTTGTATTAAATAATTTAAATGGTTAAAATATCATAATTACCACAAATAATCTGACAAACTAAAATATGTTGCAAGTCCACTTATAATTTTCTTACTGAGGTTTCCCTGTATTATTTATCCCATAGGAAGTCATCCTAGACCCTGAGACAACTTCCTACACCCTGGCAGAGCTGAGTCCATCTACCCAGTACACGGTAAAACTCCAGGCACTGAACAGATCCCTGAAGAGCAGAACAATCCAGACTATTTTCACCACAAGTAAGGACGTTAGAGTGTGTAAGCAGCCAAAAGTGCAAAAGTCCCTGTTCTCCCTAAGTCTTTGTGCCATCTGCTTCCCCCAAACTGGCAGGTTGAAATTTACATCCATATCATCTCTACAGTCCTCTTTCTGATGAAACATCCTGCTTTTCCCATGTAAAATGCTAAAAGGGACATTACTTTTTAAAATCCAGACAGACACCCTGATTTATCTCTGTATTGATGTGCAGCAATCTGTTAAAACAAATCCACATTTTAGGTTGAAATGAGGCAAAACACATGCACAGACATAAAAATCAGTTCAGCAGTCCTCAGAGCAGAATTTCTGGACAGGTTTTTTCTCCTCGCTCTGAGATCAGTTTTCACATGGTGATGCTGGCATGTCTGTTCCAACTCTAAAGGGACAGCTCTCCAGCAAGCTGAGTGCCAGAATAGATTGGGTTCTCTGAAGGTCACTTCATAGTTGACATATCTGTCCGTCACTGGTCTCATGGACACATCTTTTGATGGCAAGGAAAATAAAATGTTGCTCAGTATTAACTGTGAAAGCCTTGCCTGTCGTTTGTCTCTCTTTTCACGGCTTTTAGCCTTTCAGACCTAGCAGGCCCTTAGGCTGGTTCCATTGCTCCTTCTACCCTTACACAAACTTTAGCCCAAGGACTCACAAAAGTGTTCATAAAAGTCACATTGCCCCGAGTCTGCTCACAGTCAGCCCTTGTGTAAAACAGGGTGAATACCACCAACAGGCTGGGATCTGCAACCAAAAATAGAATTAAATCTGCGTGTATTTAAGTGACATTTGGCAAATTGACCATAAACAGGGACTGAATGAGGTTTCTTGCCCCAGGCAAATGCAGCATCAGCCTTGTCCAGACAGATGCTCGAGTCTGGGCTTTACATTAAATGTATGGTTAGTTTAAGTGAGAGGGAAACACTGAAGGAGGGAGGGAAACACTCCCTGCAGAGAGCTGCTTCTCCCCACATCCCAAAGCTGTTGCTAATTCTTGGTAGCCAAGGCACAGACAGTGAAGTGCTGCACACTGGAAGGGGAGCAGCCACCCTATGAGCAGCAACTGCTAAAACCTCTCTGATGGACATACCAAGAACATCACTTAATTAATTAGACCATTGGCTACAAAAGTTAATGGACAAAATGGATTTAAAAAGAAAAAAAGTTTTTTGGAGTTAGAAATTGCCCTGGCTGTGACAATACTATTAATTATCAGGAAAAAGTGCTTGGTGACATTTCCTTGTAGTTTCAAGCTTTATTGTTGCTTTTGTTAATTAAAACGTTGGTCTTATAGTATTTAATACTGTATTTGCTAGCAAAACAAAGCCCAATTTATTTATTTTTAGTTGTAGTTCTGCTTTTCCATTTCCACCTTCCTTCTCTGTCACATAAGCAAAGATTGGTAGGTTTGATTTTACCCAAAAGGTGCTGTAAACATAGGGCATGCCATTCAAGTATTTAGCTGGCAGATATACTCCCATCATAGCAGGGAGTACTTATTTGGCTTTCACAATTCTTTCAAAAGCATAGACAGATGTGTAAAAGCTTACTCCAAAGAAAAATATACATCATCTGGTGTTTAACTGAAAGTTTTTTGTGTGGGGGCTAGTAATTACAAGCCAGTTCCTGAGCTCTGTACCTGGCCATGCCATTGACCCACCACAGATTTTCATGAGTCATTTAAGTTCAGCAGGTTTGTTGTAATTGCTGATTTCTTAAGGACTGTTTTGTCTTTTCTTTTTCATGCAGCTGGTCTTCTCTATCCTTACCCTAAAGACTGCTCCCAGGCTCTCCTGAATGGAGAAGTCGCCTCTGGGCTCTACACAATTTATCTGAATGGCGACAGGACCCAGCCTCTGCAAGTCTTCTGTGACATGGCCGAAGATGGGGGCGGATGGATTGTGAGTAAGGGGGAGGGAGCCCATGCCACCTTTGCATTCGTCTGCCTGTGCCAAGAGCAGGGGTAGCAGATCCCATCCCTGTGTTCCTACAGTGTCACTCACAGAGCAATGTTATCAGAATAGAGCTGACTTGTCTATAAATTTGGCAAATTTTATCACAGATAGGACACCTAGGTGCCTAGAAGTGAGGTTGTTAGCTCTCTGTAGCTGGAGGAGGGACGGATGTCTCCAGGGAATGGGTCATCTCAGTGTTCTCAGCACTTAGAAAGGCATGAATTGCTGCCCCCAAACCCTGATGTCTCTTCACTGGATGGACAGGGAGCTGAAATGACCATCTTTAATAACTTTTAAATAGTTAATAGGTGAGACAAGGGTGGACTCACTCAATTTAGATGGGAGAGTAAATGACATTAAAGCAGAGGCGCCCTCTTTACAACAGGGGGAACCAGGTCAGAGAAAGCATTTGTTCAGCAGCCACACGACATGGTGGCTGGCCAGGATTCCCAGGCTGTTACAGAAGCTGTGTCCCACCCAGACAACAAATGAATGGCAACAAAAATGCCAGCTGTCTGTGCTGGCATCCTCAAATATGAACGTGACAGAGGGACCCAGGGCAGGGAAAAGAAGAAGGAGCTGGAGAAATGCATGGGTAGAAGGCGAGGATGTAGAAAGTCTTGGCTGAAAAATACAGAGCTGTGTGGGGCCATTAAAAAAGGAGAGAATAGAAACTAAAAGACCACATCACATGGGGTATCCTGGGAACGCGGTAGAGAAGACTTACCTAAAAAATACAAAGAATGTTAACCTGACTTGGAACAATTGCAGTGAGACTGCTGGTTTGAGTGATAGGGGTGCCAAGCTCTGCATTTGTAGAAGCTATGTTGCTGGTGTCCCTTCCGTCAAAGGCAGTTTGGCAACAACATTTGCATGCTGTGGTTGTAGGTATTCCTGAGGCGCCAAAATGGAAAGGAAGATTTCTACAAGAACTGGAAGAGTTATGCGGCTGGCTTTGGCGATCCTAAGGATGAATTCTGGATAGGTAAGTGGCAAGAATTTATCTTATTCTAAAAATAAAACACAGAGCCCAAAAGTCTAGGAGACACTTGGAAGCCTCCATTCAGTTGGCAAGAGTATTTGTAAAGGAGAACATAGTCCAGGCAAAGGAGACTCGGCACAGCATGCTGCAGGGCAGACAGATTGCCGGGTCCAGCCCTTCAGTTGCAGTTCATGAATGTCACACTTGGGTCACTGAATGTACCAAACCAATGCCCAGTGGTACTCTGTAAGAAGTCAGAAAGTAACCTGAGAAGCAACTGCAAACTTGCTGTACTCCCAGGGTGTTCCCAACAAGAGCACATGACCCGACAAAGTAAAGTGGGGTAAATAGAAGTAAAAAGCAAATGTTCAAAGATTGCACTACATTTTATTTGCTCACAGATGAAAGATAATCACACAGCACCAGCTTTGATTACATCTCTCTAAGGGCTTCATGCTGCTGTGATTTGAAGGGCTGAGAAGGTCTCTAAATCTGCCTGTTTCTCTTTGGTTTTGCACCAACATTACCATAAAACTGAAATAGCTCACCCTCCCAACCAGTATTGATGTCCTGGTGTATCTACACAGGCCAGTTAAACGCCCTTTATAAGACAAACGTATTGTTCATGTATTCCCACAGGTCTTGAGAACCTCCACAAAATCACTTCTCAGGGCCAGTATGAGCTGCGTGTGGATCTGCGAGACAGAGGCGAGACAGCTTACGCTGTGTACGACAAGTTCAGCGTCGGGGACTCGAAGACCCGGTACCGGCTAAGAGTGGATGGGTACAGCGGCACAGCAGGTAAGCTGAAATATTTTTTGCTTCTGTTCTTCAATTTCCTCCCAGTTGGCTCAAGTTACCATTGTGTCAATGTTGCAGATGAGCAGCACAGCAGGTACCTCTTTCTTGTATGTCAGGTATTTGAAAATATGAAAATAACAATATCTTTTATATTTCCATTCTAAATCCTCCAGTCATTTAGGTGCCACTTTTTATGGCATACTTATGACAGAATATAAACAAGTATATTAAACAGCCACATATCTTGTTTGGTCAGTGCTTGACTGTCATTTGTACAGCTAATAATAACTTGGCAAAGTCTCATCTTGCCAGTGGAATATGCAGCCAAGTACTGCTATAACATGGTTTCTAATTTGCTGAACAAATTATCTGCCTTTTGTCATACTGGGGCAATGCTTGCAGCCCTTACTGGATCCTCTTCAGTGCTTCAGAGGACTGAGAGAAATCCAGCTCCAGAGAGTGTCTTAAAGGGAAATACTACTGTAAGGTACAAAAACCAGACCACAAAGATGCGTGTGGACTCTGCTCTGTGACCTTGACATGAACTTTCTGCACAGCTAATAAGGAAGCAGACAAACGTTGATAAGCAGCAGTAGAATTAATGTCTGCTTAGGGCAAACACACTGATGCAGAGCAGTAGTAGCTGCTACAGAGATTAGGATTCAGTCCTACTGCTTCCCATTTTTCAGTGTTCAGGGCTAAGGTTAATGTTACAGTAACACAGATCCTATGGCACATATGCACTGAAGGCTGCTCCCACTGCACCCATCTATAAACCAGTACCCAGGCCTTGGGAATGGGAAGTCAGCTGCAGGCAGACATTTCTCCTTCTGTGCTTCAGGCTAATGAAGATGGGTGTCTTAATTGCAGGGACCAGCTAAGTGTGGTGACTCCTTTGGTTTTTGCCCATGCTTTATGGGGGTCCATTTGGGATCAGTCTGTTCACACTGCCTTCTGCTCAGGGCTGAAGTCCAGCTTCCAACCAGATGTGCAGGAACAGCTCTGTGAATAACCACTGAATGACTTGGGGGTTACAGACCAACTGGAAAAATGTTTGAGCTGCCTTCAACAACAAAAACTGTGTACATCCTTCTGAAGCAAAACAAGTCAATTTTGAAATGACTTAGACACACAGTCCAAATTTTTGTGCAGAATGGTCACTCCCATGTAATCTAAACCACACAAGCCACTGACCTGGTTCTTTCTTTTGTCATCCCCACCTAGGTGACTCCATGACCTACCATAACGGCAGGTCCTTCTCCACCTTTGACAAGGACAATGATTCTGCTATCACCAACTGTGCTTTGTCATACAAGGGTGCATTCTGGTACAAGAACTGTCACCGAGTCAATCTGATGGGCAGATACGGTGACAACAACCACAGTCAGGTGAGTTTGGTGTTCGAAGGCTTCCCTACTGCATGAGAAGAAGGGGAATTGCAATTATGGATCTGTCCAGTGGTTCAGCTAGCCAGAAGCCCACCAACCAAGCCCACACCCCAGACAACAGACAGTTGCTCACAAAACAAAAATTTCTTGTCAGCTGGGGAAATACTGATGGTTTTGTGTCATTTTCCATGGGCATCTCTAAAGTCTGCAGTCTAATAATCATAGTTTACAATATGTGAAACAAAATGTTCTTCGTGCCATGAAGGCCAGGCAAAGAGTGACAGCTCTGGGGGACAGCTTGTGACTTGACTTGTACAGGCCATGTGTGCTAGTGGCCCCTGTACTTCCCAAAGTCCCTTTACTTTGTTTTGTCTGTTCCCAAGTTAGAAAACAAGATCTGAAACGCAAGCAGCAAAGGCTGACAGCAGGGTAAGAAATGGATGTGTGACTTCTCATGCTTCATCTTTGTCTTTGCAGGGTGTTAACTGGTTCCACTGGAAGGGCCATGAGTACTCCATCCAGTTCGCAGAGATGAAGCTGAGACCCTCAAGCTTCCGAAATCTGGAAGGAAGACGAAAGCGAGCGTAAAGCCTTGGGGTGGTGAAAGGGCTACAGGCAGGGCAATGGGGGGGAGGGACAGAGAACAGGGGGTGTGGGGGAATCCTCTGGCATCACTGGGGTGGAGGGGTGTGAGGAGCTGGTAGTTGTACCAAAGCATTGATGACCCTTGGCGCAACAGAGGCTTCTGCAGCAGTCCAACCAACAAGCCTTACATGCCCCAGCGTTTCCAGCAGAGCAGCTCCTGCTGCCCACCAGTAATGTCCTTCACGCCAAAGACAGCGATCTCAAGGGTTGTATGTTGTTTTGTTAATTTTTCTTTTCTCAGCCTCTGGGATGAAGTTCTTCCACAGTCTGACTATCTCTTGGGTGGCCCAGGGTAGGGGAGGGAGAACAGCTTTGTATATTGGTAGTTTGTTTTAGAACCAGCCATATTTTTACACACAGAAATGTGTACGATTAATTATCATTATTATTATTATTAGATATAATTGAAATCCTTTGGTTGTTGGAAAGCCTTTTTTATATATATATCAAGTACCACAGATAAGGAAGGGGTGGGGAAGGGAAAGCAGTGCATTTTTAAACTTAAGCATAAAATTAATATTATTAATATAATGACAAAGTAATAATAATAATGATAATAATAAGCTAAGTTTTTGTCATTTTTATGAGAACCATGCTTTCAGAAACACAGCAGGACAGTGTCTGATTGTAAATTTTTTTAAAAAAAATAAAAGCACAATTACTTTTAAATAAATTTCTACCTTTTTTCATACATGTTGAGTTTGTGCATGTCCAGGGTATATTTACTTACATGGGGAAGTAAAAGGAAGGCTGAAAATGATCAGGCTGCTGAGTCCATACTGAAAACTGTTCCTTTTGTTAGTGGTTGGCTGTAAGTATTCTGCTGGTTTTGTTACAGTGAAAGGCCTCTAAGGATTTGATTTCTTTTAGAACATGCTTCTTTTTTTTCCTGCCCAAAAGCTTTTACATGTTTTTTCTCAGTGTTACTGACCAACGCTCGCTCCATCTAGGTGGGAAGAACTAACAAAAGAAAGCAAGGAAAGTACAGAGTTGTTAGGTACCACCGGTGACTTTGAACACTTGTGTAAATAAAGGGCTCTCTTTTTGTATGAATGAAACCTCTGTGTAGTTCCTCTGTATCATGCTCTTCAGTTGGAGACAATAAAAGATCTTTTGTTTTAACCCAGTCTCTCTGCCCTGCTTCAAGGTTGCCCTTTTCAAACAGAACAAGTGTTTCAGCCCCTTCCTCAGCCGACACTGGGAGGCGGCCGGGAAGGAAGATGCTCTCAGTCTTCTGATCTGATCAGCTCTGAGAATAAGACTTAATGGTACGTGCTACAAAGTAAGGTCACATATTGCTGATTTGACACAGGGTATAAAAAGTGTGCGCGCATGAAAAATAGCACTACAAAGCTCCAAAATCAGGAGGGAGGGAGGGAAGGAAGGAAGGAATCACTTCCCTTCGCCATTGGGTGTCTCCTTCCTAATTTCTGATGTCTCTTCTTACTATATGTATATATTATTGCAGTCCTTCAATTCTCACGTTTCAGAGCTTTAGCTGAGTGTTTATTAGCCCTTGGGAATGATTATGTGCCTGGGCCATCTTCTTCACAGTCTTGACTCAAACTTTGGCATCACCCCAGAGGGGAGAGCCTGGTGGGGACCTCCCACACTCGGGTGTGCAGAGACCAGCGTCACTGTGAGGGAACCAAAGGACAGCAGGAACTGCTGTGCGGAGACACATGGTGCTGCAGACAGAAGCATCAAAGCACGTGTGCTGTGTGTTATTAATAATCAGTCTCAGCAACTGTATTTCAGCAATGTTTAGTGTAGGTGTAATGTTTGTAGGTATTTACAGTGCACCTCCTAGGAACGATAGCGCACAGCTATTCATTGCTGAGCACACATTAGGGCCACAGGCTAAGATGCTGCACGGGACAGACGATTTTTTGTCTGAGAAAGGATAATGCTTAGCTAGGGATGCAGGAGAAGGACCTAATTAGTGAAACTTTGAGGGTCTTCTGTTGACATGGTTTCTATTCCGTGTCTTTATTGTCAGTCTGGCTTCCTCTCCTCATCCACCTGAAGCGTACTGCTGTGGCCTGGCCACCGGCAGGTGGCACACGGAGCCTGTCTTGGTCTGTGCCCGGTCTGTTTGGCAGCTCTTAGAAATAAATCCTGCAGGTATCCAGGTCCAGACATTGCCATCTTTGGCTGTTGCCTTCTTGTACAGTGGCATGCACTACGCAGAGCCTCCCAGCTGCTTGTGTTGTCTCTGCAGCCGAGGTCTTTGTTAGAAAAAATAATTACATGTAGTAAAGCATTGCCCTGTGGCCACGCAGCAGAAACTTTGCAAGGAGACCTGTGAGAAAAGGTGTTTTTTTGTTTCTTTGTTGTTTTTTGGGGGGCTTCCAGGAGTAGGAGCTAGGTCACAGCAAAAGCACGACAAAGAGGAACTCCTGTTTACTTTCTTCATTAATATTATTCCACATACTTTGAACACATTCCCCTCTCCCCCCCTCCAAGTGTGAATTTGTACTAGTGCATGTTGTTTGTTTCGCACAGGGAGCACAATCTCCTTCAACCTTCCAGAATGCTGCCAAGGGGCTGACCTGCAGCACCATATTAAATCCATTCTCTATAATTAACAGCCCCTCTTTGCTGTTTGTTGGAGCAAGTGATTGGCACTATAAAAGAAAGCAAACCCAGTAATGAAGAAACATGCTCCCTTTTAAAGATGTTCTTTCTGTTACTGGAAAATTGCACTAAATCTGTATAACTGGGGATTTGAGAGCTCTTGCAGTGTGTTTACAGACATTCAAGGGAAGAATAGACATCTATAAAACTATTTCCTTGCTTCTGGTAACATCACAAAGCTGCCTGTATCTGACTGTGATGTCTTGCAGCTTGGCAGAGCCAAGCAGGACTGCTGGAGATGGGCTGAGATTTGTACCTTGCTCCAGCAGTGACATGCACACGCTGCACAGAAGAAAGATGATATTTCCTGTAATTACTCACTGTCAGATGCCCTGCTTGATATTTTTCTTGATTACTACTGTGAGAGAGAAACTGGCAAACCCTTGAAGTAGCACATGCCAAAACACCCTTCAGAGCTGACACAAGCTTGGTTTGGTACCAAGCAGCTCAGCCATGGCTATTTTAACATTTATTTGCTTTCAGGTTTTTCTCTCTGCTCCTTTCCTGATTTTAAATTGCAAGAATAGCTTAAAAACACACACAATCTTGAAATTAATTTATAAACCTGCCAAGGGCACACCAAATGCCTGTCTGGTTAGTTTGTCAGATTAAAGAAAACATCACTTACATGACAAAGCAGTGTGGGAGCCTCAGGGGGGCAGGAGCGGAAGGGTTTCAAAAATGTTTGGGCAGCTAGTCTTAAGGTCTCAGAGGTACGGAAGGAGATATTTTGGGAAGTGAATGGAATTCATGGGGTTAGGCCAGTATCCATAAGGGGTATTTTTGAGACACGTAGGTGGCAAAGCATCTTTTTCAGCTCCACTGGACTTAACCTCCCTCCTTCAGTCATGCCCAGCCCTGCAGAAACCCTTTCTCATACTGAAGCCCCAATCTCAGACTTGGATTTCTTACTCAAGCTTGGGTGAGGTGGGGCCCTCGGGCCAGCTGCTGAAGCTTTGGGCAGAAGACAGCTGGATAGGGCATTCTGGGGAACTGAGGCTGGAGGTGATGGCAGCTTTTAGGTTACTAAAGCCTCTGGCTTGCAGTGGGACTCAGACTACTAAATGCTGCTTTTTTTTCATGAGGGTGCAGCCACACTGACCGAGTGGCTAGAGCCCTCCTTTGTGATGTGGGAGATGATGAAACTTTTAATTCTTCTGTTTGCCTGAACCAGAGCAGGACCTTAAGGCCAGCTCAGTTTGACCCCAGGAGATCACCCTCTTCAGCTACACCATCTCTAGGTGGAGCTCTTTAGCTCTCTTCCTGACTCTATTTCATCTTCTTTGTTAATCAAGGGCATTAATTGCATCTATTGCTGGGCTAAATGTAACCACAAAACCTGGGCATCTTCTCTGAGCCTGCATTAGTGAACAAGTAGCTCAAACTGTTGGAGTGACCTGTAACAGAAGGCATCTTCTGCTTCCCATGTTTCCTGTACAAGGTCACTTCATTCGAAATTACATTTTTGACTTGCTTTACTTTAAGAGCACTTGGGTATAACTAGGGCTTGAAGAGCACATAAAACTATCAGTTGAGTATAGAGCGGTCCAGTGGCTGCCCCAGCTACCCCTTTGGCCTCAATTTTCACTACCCGAATCCGAAACTTCAGCTGTCAAAAACCTTCTTGCGGCGGCCGCATTAACTCTGAGGGCTGTTAAACTCTGCAGGAGCAGTACTTTTTTGATTTCTTTTCATTTATTTTCTTTCTTCTTCTTTTTTATTTATTTATTTTTTTTTAACATTCTGTGTGCTTAACGTAATGATACTTTTCAGTCAGACCCCGATGAGTAGAAATGTGAGCTGAATATAAATGTTTAGGTGTCACCTGCAGCTTGGTCTTCCACCCAGAAAATGGCAAGGAGCTGCACTGTCTGCTTAGGGCAGAGCACTGGAGGAGGAAGGGCCTGCTCTGAGCTCCTGGGTATGAAATATCTGCTCTTGTGGCATCAGCCTCATAGGTACCTTGCTATACTTCTGCCTCCCAGGTGACACAGGCCTCTGGAGCACAGCTGGGAGTGCTGAGACAGTGCTTGGCTGCTTGCTGCTGCTTCTCTGCACTTGGTCAGGAGCTACAGACAGACGGGAAACAGTAAGCAGACAGCAGACACCACCATATAACATCACAGATCTAAGATCTTCTATGAGTTATCTATCAGACAAAATAATTAAATGTATTTTATGGGAAGTGGGGGAAACAATGGTTCGTGTAAAAGAAAGGAAAGAAGACACAAACCCCTCAGCAGCACTAGTGTTCCAGGTGGGGATACCCCTTGTTCAGGATTTCCTTACCATTTTCTTTGAAAAAAGTCTGCTTAGAAACCCTCTTGTCTTTAGTCTTTGTTCGTATGCCTCCTTCTTGGGTATTTCCCCAGCAGCCTCAACAGGTAAAGAAATCTCAGCCCGCAGTGCCATAGCAGCTTTATGTGGGCACAACATATGTTTGTCCTGATAAACAAGGAGTGGTTGTAACCAAGAGACTGCAAGCAAATATCAGCAAAAGCTGCACATATGATGATTGTTCTTGGAAGGCTGACAGCCTCACTGTAAAAAAACACATCTTAATCAGACCTTCAATCTAGACAATAACATGACCTCTCTGTGGTAAAGAAGAAGCTGGTTTAGGTGAGAGAGAAAGACAATTCTCAGGAAAAAAAAAAAAAATAGACAATGTAAGAACAGCTCTGGCTTATCCTCAGATGCTCACAAACTCTCCCTGGCTCCAGCCCAAGCAGCTTAGGAGCAGTAACACAACCTTGATGATTGTACATTGAAGAGGTTTTCACTTGACTAGCAACCTTGGTGAGGAATTTCCACGGGGTTGAGAATGAGTCTCCATCCGGACTTGTATCAATCATGTTCCTTCTGCAAGATGAATCAGGCCTATTTCATTCCGCAGTAGAAATGACATCCTAAGCGGAGAACAGGACAGGAAAATAAAACCACCTGCAAGCATTTCAACACCTCCATAATTTGAAGGATGGTTTTATGGAGCTAGTAGGAGATGGAAAAGAAAGATAGAGGAAGATGTTGCACTGTAGTTAAGCAGAGGAACTGATCTACCCAAGTCTATAATCTCTATCTTTCATCCCTTCTACTCCTACATTTCGATACATGCACACTAAAATACCCACTTCATTGTAGTCACTTTTAAAGTATGGGGAACTTGAGACCTCACTGAGATGGTATCTGAAAAGTTACTCATTTGTGCCCTTTTGGGTGACATTGAGGCTATTTTTTTTTTTAGGGTAAAGTCCCTCTTCAGGATCTCTGCAATTGCAACATTTCAAGCTTAGCTTTTCAATGGGGTCATGTGATGTAGGGGGTTCAAGTCACAGCTGCTTCCCAAGCTTGACTTCCAGAAGATTGCAGAGGGGAACAGAGGGGACAGACCTGAAATGGCAGCTATGGTGATGCTGCGCAGCGAGGAGCTCGCAACCTGCCTCCTCCTGCCCCATATTCCTGCTGCAGCTTTCAGGAGCCAGCCTGGCAGCCTCGCTTTGCAGCCTCTGGATATGAAGATGAGCTTCCAAAGCACCATTTGCAGAATGAGCAGTAGTGACAGAGGCAGTAATGGTTCAGAGGTTTGCTGGTATACAACAGGCAGTGCCACTAATAGCTGCTGGCATTCCCAAATTGAAAGCAAGCTCTGCTTGGCTTGCTGCGGGGAAAGGCTGATGCCTGGTGTGCCTCCAGGCCGGCCTGCTTGGGCAAAATCACTTGAAAGGCCTGCGCTATGAGGTAGCATCTGCAAACCCTCGAGGATACACGGGTACTGATGAAGTCAAAACGCACGCTGATTTTACTCGTTCACCTCTTTGTCAGGTACTTTCCTCAGAGGAAATCATTCAGTTTCCTGTGTTTTTACTGTAAATTATATGCTGTGAAGAGGAAAGAGAGAGCAAGACAGACAGACAGACAGATTGGGGAAAAAACAAAACAAAACAAAACCCCAACAACCAACACAAGGGTGGTTTCAGTACAGACAATCCCTTTCACTGCCACTTTTGCGGCTCCCTTTGCCGAAGGCGTCCCCCTGCTTTCTGGTTGTGCAGAAGGGGTTAAAAACAACAGCGAACCTGAAAATTTGTCCACTGCTTAAACTGAAACTACTTTCAGGACTGAAAGTGCTCGTTTCCTCCCCGCCCTTCCTCTGCCTCTACTTTTACTTTACTTACTGCTTTGCCCTTCTATTTCTGTAACTGGCAAAGAGAGAGGAGAAGCAACATGAAATAGGCTCTTTAGTCCACGTGGAAGAAAAAATTCCCAGCTATGTCACTAGAGAGCAGAACTACCCAGATTTATCCTTGCAGATAATTTCCACTTTTTCAGCAATCCGGGTGTAAAGGACTTGAGCTTTGGGAAGAGCTGGGACTTTTTTATTAATAAGATGTTGCAGGTTTCCTGCAAACAGGGCACTGCTTGCAAGGAAGGCACTTTGCCAAAAAAAAAATAAAATAAAATAAAATAAAAATAATAAAAAAAAAAACATGCTATCTTCCCTAATTTCTAGCCCATTATGACAGATCCATGAAGTGTAACTGGCTGAGATAAAGTGAAAAAAAAAAAAAATCCATTGTATTCTGAGTATGTCTATACCCTGAACCATTTGAATTTTCCATAGCAAATGAATGGTAAAAATGAGCTTCAACCCCAGATATGTCATTTTTAATGTTCTAAATACAAGCTGTGTGCATCCTATGCCTTATAGTTTCCAGGACAGACTGCCTGGAAAAAAAAAAAAGGCACCACACTGCAGTGCTGGTACATCAGTCAGATTAATTGCAGGTGCGTTTTTACTAAGAAGCTCATCAGAACAAGTAACACAGGAGGCACCTCACTGTTTTGGCAGCCACCCAGTAGCCAAGAGGCCAGGAGACACCTCTGAAGCTCTGAGTGAATAGCTTCCAGCTGTGGCTGTACCTGGATACATGGATCCTTGGGAGGGAATTCCCCAGGTTCATGTGTGTGAGTGCATCCGACCAGCCTGACTTTCCTTTCCAAAAGTGTTTCCAAGCGATCGTAGTGCCAGCCACAGCTCTGAACTCTTCTCATTGAAACAAGCTAGTATCTCAGCTGCCAGAATTTCAGGGCCTCTGAGCAAAGCCTCATTTCTAAGCCCTCTTTCTACCCCTGTCCCAGACCCTTGACCAGGATCTCTTCCATGAAGTGCTGCTCTCAGAGCAGCTCTCAGCTGCAAGGGGACCGGGATTGCTCCTCGTACAGATTGCAATGCTCACGTATGCGAGTGCAGACGGAAGTGTGCGCGCCTGTTAGCTGTGCTGCCGTACATATGACTGCCATCATGCCATCAGACCAGTGCAAGAATTCAGGCAGGAAACTCCCCTGGTAAAACCCCAAGTGCTGGAGGATGTAATAAGTCACTTTAGGTGACACATCCCTGGTCACTTCTGCACCACCCCGCAATGCAGTGCTACGGGTACTGTCCCATTTGCGTTTTCTTTCCTGTTTGCCTTGCACAGGCTGGTGTGGGCTGTTGTGGCTTTGTCAAGGCCTTTGGGCTGTGCTTCTGCCTGGGCAAATGCTTTCCCCAGCAGCTGCCCAGACTGGGTTAGCATCCTGCACCCAGGCAACCTTCCTCCCTCCACAGCTTGGATGAAGCCCCAAGTGCAGAGGAACTCTGCCGTGAGCTGCCAAACAGTTTCAGCCTCGAGGCAGCTGTATTTCAACAGCCAGTGTGTACGTGTATATGTATTGTATGCATGCACGTGTGTTTATCTATGCATATTCAGAAATTATCTGTCTGGATATGCACTTGCCCACAAATGCAGCTCCACTAGTGTGTCATTGTTCACTGGAGTGTGTGTACATACACACGGACAACACGCACCTATATGTAAAAATGTGTGCACACACATATATTTACTTATGTAATCATTGCAAGGTTGGTACGTGCTCAGTGTCATGGGTATAAAGACCAGAAAGTGCTACCAGCTCAGCATAAATTTCAGCACTTCTTGCAATGTATAAAAGGAGCAGAAACCCTTTTGTTCCTGCTGCCTTCTGATACAGGAGCTCAGCATTGGCCCTCAGCTAGCAGCTGCTTGTGGCTCCAACATCCCTGCAGCCCCACACTTACAGCAAACAGAAATCACCAATACTCTAAAGCAGTCACGTTTGGATACTTTACTTCACTCTACTGTTACTGTGTGATAAAATCACATTTCTTTTATTATTATAGATTTTATTATTGTTATAGTGTGTTTATGAGTGGGAATTTTATGACTTCTGTAGCAATCACTTAGCTTAGTGATATGGTTTAGTGGAGGACTTGTCAGTGTTAGGTCAGAGGTTGGACTAGGTGATCTTGGAGGTCTCTTCCAACCTAGATGATTCTGTGATTCACTTCATTCACTTATGTATATGCTTATATTTAATTCACTTGTTTATATGTATAAGTACATTACAGAAGAAGAAAGGAAAGGATGAACCAGAAAGGTGTCTCTGTCCTGGGAAGGATCTGTCGGATCTGTCCCAGACCAAAGCTTGCTTCATGAGCCTAAGGCCCAAGCAGGTGGGGAACATAATCAAAGTAAGCACAGTAATTGTGTAATTGTAGCTTTGTTTAATGCTCCTTAGGTTTTGCTTCTCTCAGGGAAGGATTTAACATTCGGTAACTTCAGAGCTTCTCTCCTTGCTACAGTTTGGCAATTCTCATCAGTTCTCATCTCAATAAAGCAAGGATTTGGGAGGCTTTGTAGCACACTCAGTTCTGGAGAAGTCTGTTTTCTTCATCATAGCTGAACTCTGAGCAAACACCACCAGATCACGTTACCTATGTGGCTACCCAGGGAACCCTACAGTACAGCAGAAATGGAGACACATGGCATCTCTGAGACAAGAAACCAGCTTTACATTTAAATGGGAGGCAGTAAAAAAGAGAATATCCCATCGGTTCTATCACAAAGGCAAGAAAACCAAAGGCAGCTGCAGCTAATGGGCAGTCTGGAGCTAGCAAGCAGACAGAAAGCAAAACATGGGCACGCTCAGCTGTCGGAACAGTCAGTGCCCACATTAAATTGGATATGTTGTGCGCACACTTGATTTGATGATGGGTCTGGGGAAGAAAGCAGGAAGGATAAAGCTTGGCTGACAAGTGACTTTGATTCCAACTGAAAAATCAAACTGAACACGCGATCAAGCCTAGGGCTTCTGTAGCAAAGAGAACTGAGCTCTGCATACATTACTGGCCAAAGAAACCTCAGTTGCTTTAGTTTCAAGTGGAAGGCTGCGAGATAAGCTGCAGGAGGAGAACCCATTGTTGGGACCTTGCTCCCTCCCAGGTGATCACATTTCCACAGTGTTGAATGTACAGCAGATTTCGGCAGGGGCTGTTGTGCACCTGGCTTTTCTGGAAATAGGCACACTTTACTAAGTGAGCATCCAGAGACGTAAAAATGTGCTCTGAGTCTTGTTTTGTGACACTTCAGTGTTGAGATAAGTACACATGTGCATACAGATTAGGAATCAGTTTAAGAATATATGTATGTACCTTGAATCTTTCTAATAGTTTGTGTCATTCCTGCTAGGAAATCACTTTATTTTAGACAAGTAGGTGTATAATGATAGTTTTTAAGTTTTCTATCGGTGATGTGCATGTGTGAATATGAGTGGGTACATGTATTATCTATATATGTGTATCCCACAGAAAGATGTCATCTCCTGTAAATAACTTGGCAAGAAATAACCCATCAGCTCAAATGTATGGCGACTGATCCTTCGGAGTTAACAACAGTGTCTAAAAGCAAGAATATTCCATGGCATTTTATGTTTCAGTGCAAACATTTCGCAGAAGGCTTTTATTATTATTATCTTTATTTGCAATGCACTATTTCCTAGAAGCCCTGATGGAAGAGATAGCTTTTAAGGGGAGCATCGTACAAGCACCCAGCACCCCACCTGGCATTCAGCCCAGCTGCCCTCTTCTCAGTACAGTGCCTTCAGAAAACAAAGGTTGGGCATCCTGAGTGTGCCACCCCTTAGCCCCTGCAGGCAACTGCGTTTAGATATTTTTCCACTGACAAATCAACTGAATATGGCACTGCCACATTTCTTTGAAAAACACCATCCCCTTCCTGGGATGACATCTGATATCAGGGGCTAACAAACACGGGCAAGGTTTTTGCAGGGCAGCAGGGAGTGCGGCGCCCATCACAGCTTGCCCCAGCAGGAATCAATAGGGAAGCTGGAGGGTGCTGGCTTCTGTATGGCAAGGCGAGAAAATAATAAAGGAAGGCAGGCTGTCAAAGAGGATTTTTAGCAACCAGTACTCACGTTAATCCTCTGACCTAGTTTCTGTAAGGCCTATATAAGGAAGAATATTCTTCACTGCACAAACAACTAATAAGCAGTGCCAGCATTTAAGACTTTGGAGCACATCAGTTCTGAGATTCAGCTATCTCTTCCTGGAAAAAAAAATAAAGCACAGAAAGCAAACCCTCTTCAAAGAAAATGCCACCCCACTCAGCTATCTCTAACAAAGCTTTGCATCTTAGCAGTGTTGTGAGTTGGCACCACAGCCCCAAAGACAGTGCTGTGTTTGCCCACTTGCGTGTAAGCTGCCGGATGGACTT
Organism: Aythya ferina; assembly: GCF_964211825.1. NCBI lineage: Eukaryota > Metazoa > Chordata > Aves > Anseriformes > Anatidae > Aythya > Aythya ferina. Next base: position 8,971,322 of record NC_140318.1, read on the forward strand.
CATCAGCAAGGAAAATTTATCCCCGAATTACCACAGCTTGTTTCAGTGGAGTTACTGCAGTGATGCATCACTTTGAACCACCTGTAGATAGCTCCAAGCAGCCATGAGTGCAGTCTGAGCATCACTCCAACATGTTTCTCTGGTAGACTCTCTTTCTTTATGGTTTAAAGCTGTTGACAGCCTGAAGCCTACAGCCTGTGGACGTCCAAGCCAGGCAGAAAGAGCTCTCACTTCAGGCAGGCTGACCACTCTTTGGAAGTCACCTGTGATGCTGGGGGCACTCCATTCCCATGTGGCCAGGTTTGGAGGCTTCTTTCTTCAGCTGCAGGACCTTCCCTTTGACTGCCAATGGGTCTGAAGATACTCAGCAAATCAGTAAAAAGTTCACCAAGGAGGACATCAAAAAGCTTGATATGTGGAGCTATTCTCCAAATCTGATCACTGGCTAAAAAGCCAGTTTTCACATCAGAAGCATATTTCCCTGCTTACGTTGGTTCTAGCTGAGTGTACAGCAATAAATGGTCCTGGTGCTTTTTCTGTTTTAAGCCAAAGGATACATAGTTAGCCCTTGTAAGAGCCACAAGATTTTCATGTCATTGTCCTTTCAAGAGCTGGTTTGTATGTTCTAGAGTAAGAGACAGGATAGTGGTTTAATTCTTCTTACCCACCAACCAAGAAAGAGGTATATCAGCAATTACACAGGAGTGCCTTCCCTAGTGAGAGCCGCAGCCTGTTTTCATAGCTTGAGGTACAGAAACGTTAGCCGAAACAGTCGGCTCCTAGGGCTGAGGATGTTCAGGGCCATTGGGAGAAAGTGAAAACCCATTGTGTGGTGCTGTGGTTGGGGAGAGAAAGATGGTTTGGTTCATAGATCACCCATTGTCATTGATACTATAACTTTCTTGCTTTCTTCTTATATGAACGCTTATAGGAGAAGGCTACCCTTATGTCATTGCTTGTATAATTGCAAAAAAGCACGGCCACCAATGTGTGCACTCCAGGGGCACGTGGGCATGGGCAAGAGTACAAAATAAGAGTTACTTACTGCCACTCTCTATTTTAAATATTTTCCTAATCTTTCTTCTTCTTAAATTTTTCTTCTCAAAGAGAAATTTGATGGAAAGCACTTCCTACTGGAACCGCTCGGACGTGCCAAGTGATAGTAGCCCCACTGCTCCAAACAGGGATTTCCATTTTATCTGTGTCAAAACCCAAGCACTGAGGCAGTAAATGCTGGGTTTGATCCATACAAATGCCAGAGCCAGAAGCATCACCCTCCTCCCTTGACTGCCATCCCCTTGCTTTAACCATGCAAGCATTTTCTCTCCTCCTTGGCGCTCTCCTCCTGTAGGCACAGGGATCAGGATGAGCTCAGCACACAGACAGAGGGTGCAAGGCTCTCTCCTACAGTGCCATTGTAATAGTTTCCACTGAATGTCCCCTGTGAATAGAAAGAAAATAAGAAAAAACAAAGAAATCTAAAGCTTTTTTTTTTTTCAGAAATAAAATAGCGAGCCCGAGGGGAACATATGACACCATCACCTCCCTCCTCCTGCTCTGTCTGCGTTGGCATGTGCAGCTCGTACTCTGCCTTGTGGGAGGACCTCTGAGAGGAATTTGCCACAGGTGCTAGTAAAATCTAACCGCATTTTTCTTGCAGCTCCACAACCCTCTGCCTCATCGGTACAGCGAAATCCCTCAGCGTGGCGTGCTCACTGCTGCTGCCGGCAACCTCAGCGCGGCTCTGCTGACAGCAACGAGGGGCCAGGCGATGCGCTGGCCGTGGCAGTGCTGCAGTTTTTTTGCCCCTCTTTAACCTCTCACAACACCTGCCTGTTTATTAGGTCTTCGTAGCACTTAGGCATACTTGTGGGTTTCTGAAAAATTGCAAAACAACAAATGGCCCCTGATTCGCAGGAAACCATACAAAACCACACCAGAAATCTGTCAGCTAGTCTAAAGTGTGTTCACACTGTGCCTCGCAAGGCATGGGGGGACTACTATAGATCAAAAGAAAAACTGACCTGGCCTCAGCTGAAACAAAAACAAACGTAAAAAACTGCTTCAGATACTTTACAGTGTAAATATTGTTTGTTTTTTTCAATTTTTCTTTGCAAATGTAGGGTTTTCTGCTCTTGGATGAATCTGGTGGTAAAGGAGCTCCCGAGCTGCAGCAGGGCAGCTCAGCTTGTCCCTGCCTGGTACACGGGGGCAGCCTGGGGGGGATATGTGGGGGTCCTGGGCTTCTTCCCAAGGACCCATGCCAATGCAGTCCCCTGCCATTTTTATACCTTTTGCACCTCCTCCTCCAAGTGCAGACACAGGCACAGACTCCTGGCCCTCATTGTCCCCTGGGTATCACCAGCAACTGCTGCTGGGGGATGCTCCTCTTCTGGTCTCGCTGCCCTGTAGGATTCATGCTGGGGAACACACCTTGCTTTTGGGCAGTCCTTATTCTTTCCCATGGGCTGCGACTTCAGGTGGCTGCACCTCCACACGGCTGGGCTCTCTGTCCCAGTGTGCCAGGGATGGAGCCCCCTCATAGCACAAACGACAGCAGCTGAGTCACGGACGAGAGCCAGCAGCTTCTAGGGCACAAAGCACCCCAAAACAGGTACATAGCATGAGCTAGGCAAAAGCTTCTGAAAAGTGCCTATTCCGCGCTCTTGATTACAAAGTGGAGTGCAATATGCAGAGAAGTCCTGTCACAGATGTCTGCTGATGCTGTCGCTGCTGTCTCAGCCCTGATGGAGTGGGATGGGTGGGAGGGGAGCGGGCAGAGGGGACAGCACAAAGCATTAGAGGATGCAACAGATTCTGGGCTTTGCCATCACCCCTAAGAACCGAAGTACCAAAGGGTTATGGTAAATGGGGCTGTGTCAGGCTGGCAGGCGGTCACCAGTGGGGTCCCTCAAGGCTCCATTTTAGGGCCGGTACTTTTCAATATTTTTATAAACGATCTGGATGTAGGAATAGAGGGTATTTTGAGCAAGTTTGCTGATGACACCAAACTTGGAGGAGTTGTGGACTCAAATGAGGGCGTAAAGGCCTTGCAGAGGGATCTGGACAGGTTGGAGAGCTGGGCGATCACCAACCGCATGAAGTTCAATAAGAGCAAGTGCCAGGTCCTGCACCTGGGACGGGGAAACCCTGGCTGCACGTACAGACTGGGTGATGAGACGCTGGAAAGCAGCCTAGAAGAGAGGGATCTGGGGGTCGTGGTAGACAGCAAGTTGAATATGAGCCAGCAGCGTGCCCTGGCAGCCAGGAGGGCCAACCGTGTCCTGGGGTGCATCAAGCATGGCATTGCTAGTCAGTCGAGGGAGGTGATTGTCCCGCTCTACTCTGCGCTGGTGCAGCCTCACCTCGAGTACTGTGTGCAGTTCTGGGCACCACAGTATAAAAAGGACATGAAACTGTTGGAAAGTGTCCAGAGGAGGGCTACGAAGATGGTGAAAGGCCTTGAGGGGAAGACGTACGAAGAACGGCTGAGGTCACTGGGCCTGTTCAGCCTGGAGAAGAGGAGGCTGAGGGGAGACCTCATCACAGTCTACAACTTCCTCGTAAGGGGGTGTCGAGAGACAGAAGACCTTTTCTCCATTAACACTAGTGACAGGACCCGCGGGAACGGGGTTAAGCTGAGGCAGGGGAAATTTAGGCTGGACGTCAGGAGGGGGTTCTTCACAGAGAGGGTGGTTGCACACTGGAACAGGCTCCCCAGGGAAGTGGTCACTGCACCGAGCCTGTCTGAATTTAAGAAGAGATTGGACTGTGCACTTAGGCACATGGTCTGAACTTTTGGGTAGACCTGTGTGGTGTCAAGAGTTGGACTTGATGATCCTTAAGGGTCCCTTCCAAGTCAGGATATTCTATGATTCTATGATTCTATGAAGTATGGAGGAGCACTGGAAAATATCAAACGTCATGGATGCAGTGAGCCAGGGGTGAATCCCCCCTTGTCACGGAATCATTGAAGAGCCCAGTTTGGAAGGGCCCTTGAAAGATCATCAGGTCTTGCCCTTTGTGGGAAAGGGAGAGTAGGTGAGCTTATCTAGCACCCTGCCCAACCACATCTTGAAAACCTCCAGTGACGGGAGTCCTGCCACATCCCTGTGGAGGTTGTTCCTGTTGGTCTCACTATAGAAAATTTCTTATATCAAGACAAGATCTGTTCCAGTGCAACTTGTATTCGTTGCCCCTTGTCTTCTCCATGTGGGTCCTTGTGAAGGGAGAGCTTGTATCCTCTTTGTAGCCACCCTTTAAGTGCTAGAATATTATGGTGAGGCCCCCACCCTGAGCCTTCTCTTCTCCAGAGTGGAATGACCCAACTCCTTCAGCCTTTTTCTAACAGCCCTTTCATCATCTTCATGGCCCTCCTTTGAACCCCCTGCAGTCATGTCAAAGAAGTATTCCAGGAAAGCAAGCCCTTCAAAACATAAAAATAAATGAAAGGAAAATTTGTTTTTTACATAGCACAATTCAGTTATGGATCTCATTGTCACAGTGTGTATCTGAACTAAAATAGAAATTAAATTACTCAGGTGAATGACTGCTATATTTTGTCTATTGCTTATACTTTCTCCCAAAGCATCTGATGACTGTGCTTGCAGATGGTGTATTCAGCTAAATGAATATTTGGTCTGACTCAGAACAGTGCTCTGACTCACTCCAGTGGCCAATGACTGTGGGTGGTGACCTCTTTTAATGCTTTGTTAAGTGTCCCTTGACAATCTGCATCTGCTTGCTCCACAATGGTTTTATGTACATATGGGTCACACCTTTCCAGTGCCTATTGCTGCTATTTCTGGGGTAAAGATAAAATTACAGCTCTCTCTCTATCCAACTAATGCTGAAAACTAATACTGTTGATCTCCTGCAAGGTCATGAATGGCTGAATTCACACTTATTTAATACTTACTCATCCTATTAAAGTGAGTCCCAGGGAGGGGATTTTAACATGCAGTTTTCAGGAAATTATTAGCAGATATTTTCCTACTCTTTCATTCTGCTTATGGTATTCTGATTTGTGAATATTATTTAATAATAATTTTGTGAGGATGGGAGAGCATTGCTCAAATCTGTGCTCTGAATTAGTCAGAGAAGGAGATCATATCTACGGTTATTACAGTGTGCATTAGTATCTTCATCAGCGAGTTAATGAAAGAGGAACAATGTTTCTATCGCTTACCTCAAGTTTTGGCAAGAAACAAACCTGCCAGAAGTATCAAAACAATTCAGCTTGGATCTGCCTAGAACACTGTTTAATCTTGCTTAATTCCAGTATTTCAGTACTTCCAGAACTTTTCAGCAATACGTGGTTTTGCCACAACCATTCAGCAAAATTCAACTCACATTCATGAACTGGCTTGACCAGCCCGAAAGTGCCTTTTCCAATGAACTGATGATTCATTGAGCCATTTTCTCCCAGCTTTCGAGCTGCAGCGTTTGATGGAAGCTGGCTTTTTGCTCGGAGAGATGACTATCACAACCAATTCCACCGTAGGAGTGCTGAAAGCGCAACCCATCTAGAGCAGCCATCTAGGAGTATCTTCTGTGGTAACCTGAACACTTGTGGTACCTCCTCCTCTTCTTTCAATTAACCTAACAGGTTTATTACCATCCAGCTACTCAGCTCACTATTTGCCAGGGTTAAACTTATCAGCCTTCGCAGTCTCCTTATGATTGAGATGAGCTTTGATTTGCAGGCCCATCCCATGAGCTGTCATTTTGCTTTCTGCCTGGCTGGTTTCCTTTCCATTATGCCACGCAGTCAGCTGTAGGTCAGGCTAAATATTTAGATTTTGACATCATATAGAAAGGGAAGAAAAAATTCTCCTCTGTGCCCTACAGAAATTTCCCCTTTGTGTGGAGGAGATGTCACAGCCGCTGGTTTTATTCGGAAGAAATGATTCCCAAGCCAATAATTCCCCACACACATAAAGTGTGGTCACCAGTGGCCGTCTGCTGCCCCGCAGGAGCAGTTGCCCCCATCCCTGTGGTCACCCACGAGGACAGGCACCTGCTCCTCCAGCAAAGCCCGGTTGTGCTGTGCCCTCCCCTTGGCCATCTCCATCCCTTCCCCAGTTTGGAGGTGTGTGGAGCAGAGAAGAGCCTCACAATCTCTCCACCCTTGTCTTGCCCCCACCTTGAGGCTCACCCCAGGCACCCCCTCACCCCAGCTCCCTCCCCCAGCTCTCTGCCACTCTCAAGTGCTGCAGCAAGCAGGGAAGAAGATGTGCTCTTGTTTAGAAGGTAGCCCCATCTCATCTTGCTTTAATAGAGTCACCAACAGCACCACAGTTCTTCTGTGGGGTGTATGGCTATGCTGTGAATAGACACCCCCTTTTGGTAGCCCTACACCTACTTCCCAGTGAGGCCCAGTGCATTACAATGCTCCCAAATGAGATTGAGTGGTGGCAGAGGTAGGGAGCCCTATTCCTGTGGACCCAGGGATTTAATCTTTCAGTCTCACAACCGCTCTCCAATTGTTATTGCTCCTTACTTCTCCTGCAGCTCTTCCCATGTCCCACCTGCCTTGCCTGTCTGCTGGTCCCTGACCCCTCGCCCCATGTCTTTGTGCAACGTCATCTGGTCCTTATTACACTGAGGTGTAGAAATGTGTCACAAAGCAAAAGTCCCTTTCTCCACCACAAAAGTGTAGCAACTGGAGATCAAAGGGCTTGATTGTTTCCCAGAGTTTCGAGCTGAATAAATACATCGAATAAATAAAATAGTATCAAGCGAAGTGTTCCAAAACAAAACATTATTTTTTTAGAAAAATGAAATCATTCAGTTCTCAAAATGCTGAAATGGTTTCTTTCAAATTTGTTAATTTATTATTTTCTTAAATTTTCCAACCTGTGTTATCAGAACGGCCATCTTTCTGATAAGGGGTTTAGCTTTCAATAAAACAGCATTGTTTAGTGATGGGGAATCTACTGAATCCTTCCCAGCTGGTTGCACCCGTTTTGGACCAGGACTCAGAAGACCTGTCCTGGTGTGGGAGCTGGCACAGACCAGCTGACTGTCCCAGGTCACATCTTTCAGGACAGAGCCACACTGGTGATCAGGGCTGCCCTGAAGGCCACTCTAAAGCCTGTACTGGCCTGATAGATCCACAATAGCCACATATGGAGCATGGCACCCAGGACTCTCCCATGGGATGGAGTTTCCTGTTGTGTTTGGTGAACCTACTGGCACGTACCTACCAGCTATCTATCACTTGCTGGGACTCCCCACCCTGCCTGGAGCCCACACGCCTGTGGGTGCCCCAGAAGTTCCATCCCCAGAATCCCCACCCAGGTCATCCCTACCTTTCTCTCTCCCCGAGGCCAGACCAGTGCCTCACGGGACAGTCCTTCGTCCCCAGCCCCGATGGGCTTTGCTGCCCATCACTGGGGATGCTCCAAGTAAGCAAGGGCAGTTCATGCACTTCAGGCTGGAAGATGGCACCATAATGGCCTGATATAATGTGATAACCCAAGCTCAGTGCTTGTCTTCCTATCAGACCTTATATCGCCTGTTTAGACTGCAGATTCACAAAAGCATCTTGTAATATGTTTGTACAGCAACCAATACCGCACGTTTCCACTGCTCGCTGTTACCACGACACAAGCAGGGCTTTGTTGAGGCTAAAAAGTTTTCTTAAACAAGCGCACTGATAGCTCTGTTCAGCTGCTTATTGATGGTTTTATGTCTCATTGTTAGTTTAAGCCCTTGAGGTTTTTTGTGTCTCTGCTTGCCTTTTGGCACACACAAAAAATTTGTATAGCAATACAGATAGTATCGCAAAGCAACAATAATCACAGCTACAGATTAGTGGTTCGGCTGTCCTCTCTCCCCTTCGTCATAGATGTGCTTGAGTGAATGACCTATATTTGGTTTGTGGCTATCCCATACCCAGTGCGTCGCAGCCTCAGGCGCTACCCTCTGGTTCTTCATATTGACTAATAATAATAACAACAACCTCTTTGCAAGCTGTTTACCACCCACATGTACCTACCCCCAAAAAACCCAGAGGAAATAACGAAGTAGCATTCTGTTTCTATTTATAATCAGAAAAAAAATAAAAATGATTCCCAGTAATAAAGCAGATAGATGCTTATCTGCTACGACAGAAATGTTGAGTCGATTTTTTGAAATTCCAAACTTGAAGTTTCCTTTGCTTGTGTCAAAGCTGTTTCATCTTCTCTCACAACCTACACCACCTCCTCCTCTTTCTCATAATCTTCACCAGGCTCCTTCCCTCATTCCTTGGCTTGCCTGACTGTTAGGGACTGCCCGTGGGCACGCGGAGCCTTGGCCCCGATGCCATTTCTGCAGTCTGGCTGAGTTCACAGTAGAAGCCCCAAGGATCTCGTTTTCAAAAAGCATCTGGCAAAGGCTTCAGAAAGACGTGTGATGTCCCTGCTGCATTAGTCACTTCTCCAGCCAGTGCCTCAGTTTTTCTGTCTGTAAAGTGGCAGAAATCACGTAGATCTTTCTTGTAAAAAGATAAGAGTTCTGGGGAGGAAAATGCTGGAGACAGGCACACTGTTATATATCCGAAGGCATTAGCGCATCCTGCTCACTTCTGGGTTCAAACCTGTCTCCTTGCAGAACAAGCAGACAAGTTCAGAGAGTGCACGGCTGCCTTTCCTTGCAGAGCGCTCATTCCCTCACCTCCCACCCTTCTTCCCTTCTGCTTTTGGCCTACGAAACTAAGGCAAAGTCACCACCACCTCACCTAAAACAATTCTGCTCTTTCAAGGGATGCTGCCAGACAGCAAAGCCGTATGTCGGCCTGGGGAAGAGTGCTGCTTCCCTCCCTGTGCCGCCAGGGAAGGGGACACAGGGAGTGACATGGCACTGGTCACACAGCAAGGCTGTGGTGCAGCCCGGATGTGAAACCAGATTTCCTTTCAGTCTGAGTTTTACCAATAGGCCATACCTCTCCAGAAAACAGCTAAAACAAAACAAAACAAAACAAAACAGCCTGTCAAGACACATCCTGAAACTGCCTAATTACATTTACATTTGCCACAGAGGTATGGGATATTTTTGCATCTGAGTGGGTGTCTCTAACTTTCAATTATTTGCTGTGTGTTCTTTTTTTCATTCGAAGCACTATTTGAAGGTGCAGTTTCCCATCCTGCATGTTCTGAGAAAAATCCTCTGTTACAAGTTTTCCCTGCTAAATAGTTATAATGGTATGCGTGAGTATATGATCAAGGGTCTAGAAAATGCCTTTACTTAGAGAAATGTAAGCAATTTGGTCTACTTATTTAATCAAACTGAGGAATTAAGAAAATTTGGTGCTGGGTCCATGTGAATTTAACTGGGAAAAGGAAAGTTTGGACCACTGGAAGTGAGAGTTAATGACAGATGAGGTGAACAAACCCCAGGGCTTTCCTCTTTTCTATCTTCCTGTCTGTCTGCCTCTGTCAACTCCATAGGAGAGAAAAACAAATCCATGAAGCTGAGGTTACTTAAATACTGGCATGACTCCTTGAAAGAAATGGCAACTCCATCATAGCTTGAAGTCTTTGAAAAGAAAGCTAGATGTCTTTTAAAATGAAATCTTCTAGTCTAGTTGAGTTTCCTGGTTCAGTTGTGCTCAATAAGCTAGTTCCTATGGAATTCAGCAAGAGAATTAGTACTGATGTATTCTAGATGACAGAATTGGTTCAGTAGGTGAGACACAGCCTTCAGAAATGTGTCCAGGAAAAAAAAATTGCTTATGTATCACAGAAAATGCATTATATCTCGTGACAAATTTTCTGTAGTAAAATATATGTCTCTCAGTGTCTTCATCTCACTGCTATTTTCTTTTGTCTGCTGCTTGACTATCATGAGTTCGAGTCCGAAGCTATGTTAGTATGCACAGCCCCTGTTGCACCACACTTACACATGTATGAGTAGCTGTAGCTACCAAATGCTTGACGAATTTCCTGACCTGACTTAAAAATGATACAAGCTTTATTCTCTGCTGGAAGAAACCACTATTAAGCAATAAGAAAGAACACCATTGGAGTCTCAGTATTTTCCAAGTCTCTTTAAACCCAGAGATATTCTTTACTCTAGAAAGTGTAAAAGATGCAGACTTGTCTATGCTGTGCCTGCAGCATCCATAGATTTCCCACCTTGAGAAGGAGAATTATTTATTTTTCTCTTCCAGGCATGTACTCAAGGCTGAAGCTACACTAACAAGCCCAACACAAGGACCAAAATCAAATCCAAAGCCCAGGAGCCAAGGAGGGTCAGTAAGCCAATCCATTTGCACTTACAGCAAACTGGGGGTTCACACGGTGCAGAGAACCATCTCTTTGCAATCAGTTATCTTACCGTTGGCTGATAGAAAAGATACACACTTTCAAACATTTTATTCTCAGAAAACAGAAGTGTAGATAGCAGTTCAAAGTGCTTTGGGGACATTAAGCTGCATGCTTATTTTTTTTTCTGACTCCATGAAAATTTCATAATGAAACCCCCAAAAAACTAGGTGAAATATATGGTTTGGTCTGGAAACCATGAGCAATTTTGTGGTTTTGCTTGGGTTTGTACTGAAACCTGTCAAAACTAGGTAGTTTCTTCTCACTGAATTTTACCTAAAGATTTTGAATTCATTCATACCTGAAACTGAGAGCGAAATTCAGGGGGCATGAACCCATGTAGTCTAAAAGAAGGAAAAAGGGTTTGTATGAAACCGCAGGTCAGGTTTGCTAACTGAGCTCAGCACCACTGAGTTGCTCTGCGTTGTGTTTGCTGCTGACTCATTGAACCATGGCTGGTGTTTGGTGGACTCCATGACTCTCTGGCTACTTGTGAATTGTACCTGTGTTCTGCTGCTTTCAAGGTAGCACCTTCAAAGGCATGGCTGAGCCTCCTCTTGCAGAATTCCATCTGTTTTGTTCTAATCAGCTGGATACCCTTGTGTTGGCTGGCAGGCCTCCATTGTGTAAAAGTCTGGGGAAAAAGTATGGAGAAGTAGCATTGACAGAAAACCACTTGCTGTTTGGTACAGTTGTTCATGCTGATGAGTTTTCTTGATTGTCCTTGGAATATCTCAGTGTCTAGCTCTTCTGGACAGGATGAAAAAACTGCTTTTCCATCAGAAAAAAACAAACAGTGGAGTGCTGTAGACCCATTGAGGCACTGACATATTTGCATAAAGGCATCAAAGAAAGAAAGAAAAAAAGAATTTGGTGAAAAAAAAAATCAAGAACAGACAAGATTAAAATTTTCAGCCTAAGCCTGCATAAATTGAGACTGACATTGCTGAGGTTCCTGGGTTACATTAATTCAAAGGAAGCTGAAGTAGAAATGATCTGAATATCAATGGAAATGTACAGAGCTTTTGTATGCAGTGACTGAAATCAAAGACAGAAACACCAAATTTAATTCCAGGGAGGGCAGACAGAACCGGATCCATGTTGGAGATGTCCTTCTTGTGGATAAGAAATACAGCTTTGATAAAAGCTTTGGACATTTTTAGGGTAACTGTTCTGGTGAAAATACTGTCAGATGCATTATTTTGCCTGATATTTACCTTCTTACGCACAAAAAAGGACTGTAGCTCAAGGCTACGGTCTTTTTAATTTTGCCTTTTCATCGTCCAATGACTCATACATTTTCTCTGGCTTAAGTAAATGAACAAGCAGTTTTTCCAGAGGCAATTACACCCTGGCAGTTCCAGGGCAGCCCCGGCTGCCTTGCGACGCAGTGATGCCATGATTTCTGCATCCTCCTGGTACCGCTCCACCCTAGATGCACCTAGCCGAGGTAGCTCTCGATCCCTACTTCATTCCTGCTTGATAATGGCCTTTTATTATTTCATTCCCAAATGTGGTGTGTTATCTTTAATTGGGCTTCCTTCTCAGAAAGATGGTGTTTCTCCCACATAGTGGGTGTGATTTTTCACAATAATTCTGGTAATTAGACTCTCATCTACTGCCTGCTCATTGGGCTTATGATCTTACATCACAAGATCCCCCAGTCATTTTCCCTAGAGTTAGAAATCTGACAGGTACTTAGACCAAACAACTTGTCTAGGCTGTTTCCACAATCTCTCCATGACATTGGTTCGGAACACAAGCACTACCAAAATGATTCACCCCATATAACTCAACTATTTTTGGCTGGGTGAAACACCAAGGAAGCACAGTCTAGCTCACGCTGACACCTGTGTTTGGGATTGACCTGGTGAGCCCAGATAAATTTTTGTCCAATGGGTTTCTGAAAATCTTGCCCCTTGTCAAAAGGCAGAGCTTGTGAGAACCAAGTTTGCCTGATGCTAAACAACTCTGAAAATTCACTGCAAAAGCAATGCTCATCTGGAGATGTAAATGAACACAACTTTAAATCAGTGTAATTGTAAATAAGTAGGGCTTGACTCTGAACATCTCCATTTAGAGGTGCTGATTGTGCCCAAGGGCTATATGGCTCCAAGGAGGGAATGTGTTGCTCTTCTTATGGTGATTTTCACCTTTATCTATGGGCCACTAGAAAGCAGCTGCTGCCTGATAGTAACCAAATGCTGCCAGTGGCTTCTATCTGACCTTGTTGAGTAAGCCACAAATAAAAAGCGCCATATTTCATCATTTAATGATTACTGAAACATCTTTCTTGCCCCATTCTTAGGATTTCTACAGTTCCACATCCTGAGGAAAAACATGTCCTGGTGGTTAGGTCACTGTCTGAGGAGGTAAAGGGTTTATTTCCTTTTTTATGACTTTTTTTTTTTTACTTTATTTTATTCGTTTATTTTATTGTTTACTTTTTTTTTCTTTTTCTTTTTTTTTTTTTGGGGGGGGGGAGTGAAGTAGCATGTTGTCGTGGTTCTGCTCGAGTGGGCAGCCAAGCTCCACCACAGCCGCTCTCTCACTCCCCCTCTTCAAATAGGAATGGGGAGAAAATATGATGAAAAGGGCTCAAAGATTGAGATAAGGATGAGAAGATCACAGAATCACAGAATCACAGAATTTCTAGGTTGGAAGAGACCTCAAGATCATCGAGTCCAACCTCTGACCTAATGCTAACAGTCCCCACTAAACCATATCCCTAAGCTCTACATCTAAACGTCTTTTAAAGACTTCCAGGGATGGTGACTCCACCACTTCCCTGGGCAGCCTGTTCCAATGCCTCACAACCCTTTCGGTAAAGAAGTTCTTCCTAACATCTAACCTAAAACTCCCCTGGTGCAACTTAAGCCCATTCCCCCTCGTCCTGTCACCAGGCACGTGGGAGAACAGACCAACCCCCACCTCGCTACAGCCTCCCTTGAGGTACCTAAAAAGAGCGATAAGGTCACCCCTGAGCCTCCTCTTCTCCAGGCTGAACAAGCCCAGCTCCCTCAGCTGCTCCTCGTAGGACTTGTTCTCCAGGCCCCTCACCAGCTTCGTCGCCCTTCTCTGCACCCGCTCAAGCACCTCGATGTCCTTCTTGTAGCGAGGGGCCCAAAACTGAACACAGTACTCGAGGTGCGGCCTCACCAGAGCCGAGTACAGGGGGACGATCACCTCCCTAGCCCTGCTGGTCACACTGTTTCTGATACAAGCCAGGATGCCGTTGGCCTTCTTGGCCACCTGAGCACACTGCTGGCTCATATTCAGCCGACTATCCACCATCACTCCCAGGTCCTTCTCTGCCTGGCAGCTCTCCAACCATTCCTCTCCCAGCCTGTAGCTCTGCTTGGGGTTGTTGTGCCCCAGGTGCAGGACCCGGCACTTGGCCTTGTTGAACTTCATGCAGTTGACCTCAGCCCATCGGTGCAGTAATCACGCAGTAATTATTGTAACGGGCAAAACAGACTCGGCATAAGAAGATAGTAAGATTTATTGCTTATTACTAACAAGCTAGAGAAGTGAGAAACAAAGGAAAGAAACCAAAAGCACCTTCCACCCCCCCGTTCACTCTCTTCCACCTCCTCCCCCCGTGCGGCGCAGGGGAACGGGGGAATGGGGGTTATGGTCAGTCTACAGCACTTCTTCTCTGCCGCTCCTTCTCGGTCACTCTCGTCCCCTGTGCTGTGGGGTCCCACCCACGGGATGCAGTCCTTGATGAACTGATCCAGCGTGGGCTTCCCACAGGCAGCAGCTCTTCCAGAACTGCTCCAGATACGGGTCTGTACCACGGGGTCCATCCCTCAGGAGAAACTGCTCCAACCTGGCTCCCCCACGGGCAGCAGCTCCTGCCGGGTCACCTGCTCCTGCGTGGGCTCCTCTCCACGGGCTACAGGTCCGGCCTGGAATCTGCTCCGGCAGGGGTCTTCCACAGGCGGCAGCCTCCGTCAGTGCAGGGCCACCTGCTCCACCGTGGTCTCCTCTACAGGCTGCAGCGTGGAATCCTGCTCCACCGTGGTACTCCATGGGCTGCAGGGGGACATCCTGCTTCACCATGGTCCTCACCACAGGCCGCAGAGGACTTCTGCTCCGGCACCTGAAGCACCTCTCCCCCTCCTTCTGCACTGACCTTGGTGACTGCAAGGCTGTTCCTCACTCCTATCACTCTCCCAGCTGCTGTGTGGTGCAGCGTTTTTTTCCCTGTCTTAAATATGCTCTCACAGAGGCGCAAAACAACATTGCTTATTGGCTCGGCTCTGGTCAGCAGTGGGGCCCTTACCAAACATGGGGCAGCTTCTAGATCCTTCTCACAGAAACCACCCCTATGGCCCCCTGCTACCAAAGCCTCGCCACGTAAACCCACTACACATGTATGTACAGTATGTATACAATAGCATGTACTCCACAATATGCCTACAGTGGCGTAACAGCTTTTGCAAACTCTTTCCTTCCTCACATTATAAGGACTGGGAAAAAATAAACAACTTCCCAGGCTCCTCTTTGAGAAGATGAGTGATGGTATTTTACTATTTTGAGGAGGATGAACTACAGAAGTCTTTCACCTTTCCAGAATTATAAATATGCTTTCACAATGCAGTTATGCTCCTGCTGTGATATATGAACTGTGCTTCAAACTAGATGTGACTGACTTTTCCCTGGTTCACATATTATTTCCTGATAGGGTTTAAGGTACAGATGCCACACCGAGCAAGTTATGTATATTTCCCTTTTTATAAGACACAGGGAGATTTATTAGCCATCAAATAAAGACCAGCTTTCATGTGGCCTTTATTTCTGATCTGTGTATGTTACACTGTCAGCTAAATTCAGGTGTCATGTAATTCTGCCCTTCTAGTGAAGTTTAACCAGAGATGATTTGATCCCCTGGAAATGTTTCACTGTTTTTCACCTGATCTCCAAATTACTCATCGCTCCTCAATCAAAAGTTTTCGATACACTCTTCTCATGCAAGGAACACAAATAATAGTTTTTGACATAACTCAGATCAACTAGTTGTTAGTTCAGGATTCAATTTCTTACCAGTTACTAAGTTTCATATTCATGTTCATATTCATACACAGGAAAATTCCTGTTCTTGCAGACTCAACTTTCCAGAGCAATGCCCCTCCTAGGGCATTTCCTCCCCCTAGGCACTTATGTTGATGTCTTCAAAGAGACCTCAGTTCCCCTTTCCACCTAAGCGGCACTGTCATCATTACCAAATCCATTGCTCACCTGCAGCCCCAGGTGTCTATGTGCCTCACCCTTCTTTATTTTGGGTGGGATGGCCATACACAACTGCAAAAATCTGTTTGAGTCTCACAACTCAAGCAAAACAAAAATCTGCCTGTCTCACAAGTCAGCCCTCACCTGATGTTTCTTTGCATGGCTCATCAACCTGATTCTTTTTTTTTTTTTCCTGAAAACAAATAAACAAACAAAATAACCAACAAGGTTTTTGGCCGATCTGAGAATGACTGAGTAATATTGTATGGCCTTTACCTGAATTAGCATGCCAGATTATGTGATCTAATGGCCCCTTCGTGACTTAAAAGCTAGGAATCTATTATGTATGTTGACTGTAAGATCCTTTTCTAAGATGCCCTGGTCACAGTGCTGCATCTCTCTGCCAGCCCTGGGATGTCTGGATGCGGCAGGTTGCAGTGCTGCCTTCCCTCACAGCAGAGGGTCAAAGCATGGTCTCTGCAGACCTCTTCCAAAAGTCCTTTGGTTCTGCAATTTTCAGTGCTTACAGCTATTTCTTCCTGCCATGCAAAGTGATGCACGCCTCCTTCTTCTTTTAAATGTAGAATCCAGAGTAGGCACCAGAGCCTGAGTATAGCTCTGGGTGGCTCCATTTTTGATTACGCTGCTCGAATCACTCAGAAACGGCCTGGTGTTCAGGAAGTGATGAACACCATGCTGGGCATGAAGATTCTCCCAGTGTTTTTTCACTGAATAATTGGAATTCGAGGTACCTGAAAACTCCAGACATGCTTGAAAAAATCACATTCTAAAGAACTCTGCACTTTTGATTTAAGGTATGTTTTTAATCTTCCTATTTCTTACAGCTTGGTGATTCATGCATTACCTCCTTCCTGTTACTCCCAAGCCATTCATCAGAATGCAGAGGGGATTAGTGCTCCGAAAAGAACATTTCTGTTTTGATTGACTCTTGACAGCAAATGTTGCTGAAAAATACCAAAGATTTTCCAGAGTAGGTAGCTCCTTTCTTTGGGAAGGATGCTACATGGGCAGAACTGGTACTGTCTGGGAAGAGAATAACTCCTACTGAGCAAATGCACTCTCTGACAAATCTGTGGAAGTTATTGTACTTTTATAACTGTTCCATTTATACTGCTTTATTACTGCATTTTATTATCTATCTTAACACTCTGCTTTCTACCTGTACTTCTAGAGAGATGGATGGTGCATATCACCTCCAGTATAAAAAGATGTTTTTCCCCCTATAGCCAATTTTCAGCTAATTTAATATACCTGTGTTTCTATTGCCTTACAAGGCTGAGTGATATAATTCTTTTGAACAACAAAGACAGTTGCACAGCACAAATAAACATTACGTAGCTTCCCGAGGAGATAATACTGTGCAATGGCAGTTCTAACCTTTTTTCTTTTCTCTTATTTTCCTACTGTCTGATGTCTATTTTTATTCCGTAATTTTACTGCAGAAACAAAATGAGAAAAGAACATTGCTTTTCTTGGAATCCTTCCAATGTGTTGCAAGAGCAGAAGAAAGCCTGGATGAGATATGCAGCATCTCCTTCAGAAGACTCTTTTATGGTAACTGCCAACAATATCATCACAGCAGTGTTAGTGTGATACTGGAATGTCATTTACTTCCTTCTGTGACCAGCCTTGGATCAGGATCACACAAATAGGTACAGTTTTTAATAAATACCATTTTAAAAGATCTTTCTCAATCCTTGAATTGCTGACTTTCGATGGAAATTAGGCATCACTGGGATTTTGAATATCCTCTTAGTTCCTCCCCCTGGTGGAAGTTGGTGGGGGGCAGAACTGTTCTGGAGATGCCCACAATAACCTGTCCATCTAGCAGGTAATGTACTTTACCATGTCTCAGTAAATGAAAGGCAAGGTGGACCAGACCTCTGCTGATCCATGGTTATGAGTGCATGTGCTACTCCTGCAGGATCAAGCACTGAAGCATTTTTCAGGAGCGAGGAGTGCTCAAGCAGAAGGACCCTGGCCCAGGCATCCATCTCCCTCAGCTCAGGCTGAGATGCGGAGTACAAACATAACACCAAAGCACAATACAAGAGAATGATTCATCGGAGGAAACTTAAAATCCTGTGATTCATACCTTGAGTACTAATGATGTTTTGCAGTAACCTCAGTTTACTGATGTTGCATTTCCATTTCAAGTGATTTACAATTTAGCTGTAGTCAAAGAGCTCTTTCTTTAAGAGGGTCTCTTTGAAGGTAAGAGCCCAAAAGCATATTTGCTATCTAAAACCCTTAATTAGGGGGATGAGGTGAGGAATCATACACGATAATAAAAGATACATCATGGTACATATTCTAAGCTCTCTTAGATCGTGGAAATCTAAAGACAAAGCTCTGGCAGTAAACTATATGAGCATAAACATGAATGATGGTTTTGATGAGAAACGGACCCAGTTCCCACTGAGGATCAAAACAGAAACTGCTAAAGGCATTTGCACTCTTCACGCCTCTGGATTTTAGTGGCAGCTGGGCACATACATGTCTCTGAAGAATTGGCTTTTAATGTCTTTCAGAAAAGTTTTCAGTTCTCACAAACTTCAGTCAAAGGTGAATTTCCATTGACCACATGGATGAGTTTTCAGTTCTCAGAAAGTTTATTTGGTTCCTTTCAGTGGAGGAGTAGATAAATAAATATTAAAAAGGGGGCTGGGATATTTCATATTTTTCTTCTAAAGACACTCACTTGAAAACTCTACCAAGAAATCATTAGAACTGCTGATTTTGTGGTTCACTTGTTTTCTCCCTCTTTGTCCTTTTAAGCAAAGCTCTTTGCTGCAGAGGATGCAGCAGGCGCCTCATATTGAAGAGTCAATGCAAATACAGGGCAAGCACTTGCTATTTAGCCTCTCAACTGGAGCTTGTGAGAATGGATGCAACATTGCTCAGAAGGCATGAAAACAGTGAACTGGGCTCTGGAAATCAGGCATAATCAGGCAGCTGGCATGATAGGTTTTGTAGAGTGAGGTTGTTGGACATAAAGGGTAACAGAGCATTGCATTAAAGTTATGTCTTAAAGTGCATCACCACCCTCAAGCCAGGGTATACAGCCACTGTACCCCAAGAGCAGCTATTTCACAGGGAGGTGAGGTGGTTTATCTACTGCCTAAGACAAAGCTACAGGAGCAGAAGCATCCAGTCAACCTGTCATGTTATCCTGCTGCAAAACTACTGGCTGCCTTAGCTGTACATCTGGCTCGGCTGAGCAGTATTTCCCTTCGACAATTCAAGGCATTTCACCCTCCTCGGTGAAAGAAGAGGAATCATCTGTTGATCCTGCTGTTACCTGGGGCATTCTTAGGTGTTTGCTGTCTTTGAAATCTGTACTGCATGATATCATTGCACAAGCAGACGCTCTGTGCCTGCCATATATTTTATATGTGACCTTCCGAGCAGACTTTGCTGGCTCACTAAACACTGCAGCATTCAAGTGCCATGCTAGTGGGTTGACTGAATTTAGTCTAGAAAGTAACAAGCCAAATTTAATCTGGTTTGCACCTGCTTGCACAGGGGCTGAACTTTTTCCATTTCCCTTTAATGGCCTTCATTGATCTCATTTTATCATTATCACCACTACAGTATCTGGTTATCTACTTATACGTAAGGCTAGCACAAGTATTTGACATTTGCAGGTAGAACTGACCATGCACATCTCTGCACAGCCACAAACACCTACAAGCTCACAGCGGACGGTGCTCTCCTCATGACACTGAAGATGCTGGGACATTCTTAAAACTACAACACCATTACTCTCATGCAAGTCATCTTCCTTGCTGAGGTATGTATCTGCTCCACCATGAGCAAGAGATGCTTAATGTCTTTTAAAGTATAATAGATGCCGTCAGTCACTGCAAGATCTTTGCAGTTTGGATCTTCCTGCATTTCACAATTGTCACATTGCTACGGAGCAATGATGCTCTTTGGAAACGCCTCCACGCTCTGCTTTCCCAAGGATAGGTTTGAAGCTCTGCAGGACTGGCTGCTGGAAGGGGTCAAAAGAGCCTTCAGGAATGTGCAGTTCTTTTCCTTGCAAATCAAGACTAATTTCCAGTGCATAGCAGGGTGATTGAGAACCACTGCTTTCAGGTGCTGTCCAAAATGTTTGCTGCCATGAGGCAGGACTGAGAGGGTGAAGATCCACCTCATCCAACCTCCCAGGCTTGAGTGACAGACTTCCTGAGGAAGCCCTGACCAAGCATCTTACTGTACCATCTCATCTTTCAGGAGAAGATTCTTCCCTTTGTCTCCTGATTAAAATAGACTGCCTGTTTCCACAGTGATAAGTGATGCTCTGAAAAACACTGTTTGGAAATCTATACAAGCTTTTGTACTGCTGTGCTCTGATGATATTTTTTAAAGCTAAGTATTAATAACAGTAAGGTGCCAGGATGTCTTAATGTCAGGGGTATAAAGCAGAACTAGATTAAAATAGAAAGGTACCACGTCTGGCTTGGGAGTCCCATTAGCCAAAATCAGAGGAACCTGGATAATTACACTCAATAAATAACTTTACCTGCTTTTTCTGTTCTGATATCTTTCCCAAGGCATCTCCTGTTGTGCTCTACAGAAGGCAAGCTGTTGAGATAGATGGACCATTGGTAAGATCCTGTTTGTTCATTCTGATGACCGTATATCACTGAACTGGGAATAGCTAAAATAAATAATAATCCTAGTCATCCTGATCTGTTACACAAGTTATTTGGTTTCCATAGTTATGAATCAAAAGAGGGCATGCATCTAACTGTGAAAATTTTCAGAACACCAAAATGTCTTTTGAGTTGGGCTAGCCAGAAAGCAAGCAGTCATCTCACACAAAAAATGCAGGGTTAGGTATTACTGATGATTCTACGCTGGAAAGCAGTGGCGGTGCTTCCAGTTAGAGAAGTCTCGATTGGGTTTGGTGATAAACTTCATGGCTGGGTGCTAGAACAAGCCTGGAACAGAGATACTTGTCGGCAAGGGATAAACCAGGATAAATTCAGCAGCTGCTGTCAAGGCATGGAAGCAAATACAGACATGCTCTGCAGGCACATCCTGACATCATGCTTTCAGTTACTTTGGTGTGACCACTTTCTGTCTATGCCTTTGCCTAGAATTTGTGTCCTGCATCAGAGACATCTTCCTGACAATTTCTGAGAAATGTTCAAGCATAATCTCACCCACCATCTGCAGACTTCAGAGGCAGGAGCAGCAGCCACCAGACACAAAGCCCAGGTCAATGCAGAGCGCCGGCGATCACAGCGCTGGGACGCTGCGGAGAATCACAAGAGATTACTCTGTGCAACAGGAAGGCAGCGCTCTGGGGTGAGGTACTGTACCGAGCTGTAGCTGCACTGAGTATAAAATGAAACAAAATTTGCATAGCTCTCTGTTTCACAGAAAGCCAGCGGCAGGGAGGGGGGGGACTGATCTTGGTAACTATTCACCTTCTGACATCAGAAACCTCCAATGCAGCATACAAGACGGCTGTCGCGAAATCCCTGATCAAGAACATGAAGCTCCTTCCCCTCTTCACAGCTGCAACCTGCATCACGCCCCCAGGTCCTTCTTTCTTCATACCACAAGTGATGAAGTTTTTTTTCCAGATCACATGAGCCAGGATGAAGGGGGAAAATCCTGCCAGGAACAGAGATGGGCTGCGACCTGAACCTGACCAAGGGGAGATACAGAGCAGTACCCTGAGAGCTATATAAGAATGTGCTCGGCACAAGAGCAAACACTTTTTCAGGTGAAGGACTCTCATGAATCAGCCATGCATGTGAGTGAAGACACCGTTTCAAGGAGGCTTGGAGCCACTAACAAAACATGTTTGTATTTCATCATCGCTACCCTCGCCACATTACTCGTCTTTGCACTAGCCACCATCATGGTCTTAGTCATTCAGAGGACGGTAAGCAATTTCTCACTTAATTCATTGCCTTTTTCTTTTGTTCTTTTTTCTTTATTTTCTAATGTAACCTCCCTCTCTCCAAATAATATTCTGTAGCTAGCAGATCAATCTCTGCCATCTGTAATGAGTACACACACAAGATAGGGGACAAAACAAAGAGGGAGAGCAAAGAACCTTCAAAAAAAGAAATCATTGCTCCATGGGCAACATTATTTCTAGCATGCAATTTCTTCTCTATGAATGGAAATGGGAAGCTCATAATCCAAGAGTCAATCCACACTATGTCCAGCCTAGTTAGGAGGAGAAGTGGAACGAAGACATATCAGTGCCTCAGTGTCTGCTGCCTGGCTTATGTATCCCCTGCCACTTCTCTGGAGAGCAACCGCTGTCCAAGATAGTCTGGTCCGGTCTTGCCTGGTCTGGCAGTGTCTGTTAGGGATGGACACAGTACAAGCCATCTGGCTGTGTGACGCTGTGTGGTGCTGTCTGATAGGATGCCATGAGAGGCAGTGAAGCAGAGCTCCCCTGAACAACCCTGAGCAGTGGATGTGGCAAGGAACCTCGTGATGCCTCAACGTTTTTGTCAGTCTTGCTCTCGGGAGTGATTTTTTAATGCAAAAATAGTTATAGCAAGGATAGCTGAAGGATGTAAGTGAGACAAGGTCTG
This sequence comes from Aythya ferina, assembly GCF_964211825.1. NCBI lineage: Eukaryota > Metazoa > Chordata > Aves > Anseriformes > Anatidae > Aythya > Aythya ferina. The sequence continues at coordinate 8,993,460 of NC_140318.1, forward strand.
AGAAAAAGAACTCTTCCCTCTGCCTAATGACATTTCCCCCTTCTTAAAATACAGAGGATCTGGGACTGAATGGGGAATCAGTGAGACAGGTCCATCCAGGACAGAGGTACAGGTTTGTGAATACAAAAGGTGCATTTCTGATCCTACCAGGAATGTTGCTATGAATTTTACCAGAGTATAATATCACGTTAGAAGTTTTATAGTCTTTGAAATCTTAGTGCAAAAATCTAAGTGCTGAAGCATCTCTGCTATGATTCATAGAATGAAAGCACCAGCATGGAGCTGCTGAATGATGCTGGCCATGGAAAACAAAATATGTTCATTCAGCACAATATTTTCTCTTACTAAATTGATCCTGTACAATTTATGTATCTGTGTATGCTCATTACCCAGAAATTAAACCATTAAAGCTTGACTGATACTTCTTTAAGTTGTACCAGCAAGGAGTCATTTACCTGAAATCAGCGTTCTTCCAAAAGAGAAGCAGTTTGGAGACAGTTAGAATGAGACATGGGGATTTTCAAGTGATAAATAGTGGGACATTAAGGGAGATCTTTAAAATAACAGCCTGGGTAATTACAGAATTGCCACAGTTTTCCTATATAATGAGGCTTTCATTTGTACTTATTATGAAAGTAAGCATTAAATTACTTCTCCATCAGGATAAATGCAGTTACACCAGTTGCCAGAGGAACAATATTACTGAAAGAGTCAAGGTTTTCATTTAAAAGAGTAATGACATTACTGCAGCTGCTTCGGAAACAGTGTTAGATTTGGAAACATTATTCATTCCCCCACATTTTCCAACACCCTAAGAAATTTCCTTTACACTTTGTTTTCAAGAAAGGCGGTACAGCACAGTGTCAGACCTGGGAAGTGTCATTTTTTGGAACTACATTCAGAGCTGAAGTCAGTTCAGTTCCCAGCTTTCATCTACAGAAACACTTTGTATTGGCCCATTCACTTACCTACATCTTTTAGAAGTGATTTTTGTTTTTCCTCACAGACAAGAGCAGTTGCTGCATAGTGGACCTTTGCCTACATTTTCCCTCTTAACACTGTTAGAAGGGCCATGAGGCCTCCGTGCTTCTGCCTGCTGCGGTTCACTGCTGCTAGATATATAGATAGATATAGATGGTAGATATAGATAAACACACATACACCTATGTAGATGTCTGCATATATGGAGAGAGAGAAAATCAGTGGAAGAGGTAAGAAAGGAATAGAGAACTGTAATTAGGACACATAAAGCCCAGGACACCTTGGACTGTACTGCAAGGTACGCTGTATTAGACACCTAGGCCATGAGGTGTAGCACTATGAACAGATTCTGGGTGAAGTCTGGGACAGTCCGTCACTGCTCTGCATTTTGTAGGGGCCATATAGTTACCCTCTAAGCAGCATGGGCAAGTCCCCTCAGTGTGGCTCAGGCACCAGCTGACTGCTAGGAGTCAGTGCTGGTCTTTGTGTTTGCTGGTCTCCTCCTCAGGCCACTGGAGTCAATCATGGAATCATTAGGGTTGGAAAAGCCCTCCAAGATCATCTGGTCCAACCATCCCCCTACCACCAATGTCACCCACTAAACCATGTCCCCAAGCACCACGTCCAACCTTTCCTTGAATACCCCCAGGGACGGTGAATCCACCACCTCCCTGGGCAACCCATTCCAACATCTGGCCACTCTTTCTGAGAAGAAATGTCTCCTCATTTCCAACCTGCACCTCCCCTGGTGCAACTTGAGGCCGTTCCCTCTAGTCCTGCCGCTAGTTACCCTGCAAACCCCGTTAGCAGTGGGGCTGCAGGAGCCACGTCCCTGCACTGCCTTTGGCTGATTTATGGCTACTTACAGGTCTGTAAGGAGCCTTGCCGAGAGCAGGCCCATCGGAGCCTGCTGGCCCCCTCTGGTGGACAACCCTGACAAAAACGAAGGAAAAAGGAAATTAAAATAGCCCCTGCCAGCAATTTCCCACTCGTTGAACACCAAAGTACGTCTGCTTTGCCCCCCGGCTCAGCCAGCCACGGATAACGAAGGTTTGAAGCCCGGAGATTAATTAATGTCCTCAGCTTCTGTTGCTGGGACCTGCGGGACGCACTCTTGCGAAAGCCCTGGGCCTCATGAAGCTGATCTCAGGCTCATTTCTGGGGCACTGTGTTTTGGGATGCGTTGTCCTGGGCTTTGTAGAGGTGGGCACGCATTTTGGAGACTTCTGGTTAAACAAATACTCAGCTCTGAGCCCGAGTGTTAGAGTGACCCAAGGGAACGGCGTGGAGCTGTGACAGGGGAGGCTCAGGCTGGGTGTTAGGGAGAGGTTCTGCACGCAGTGGTGGTCAGGCACTGGGACAGGCTCCCTAGGGATGTGGGCATGGCACTGAGCTGACAGAGCTCAAGGAGCATTTAGACAATGCTCTCAGACCTAGGGTCTGTTTTTTGGGTGGTCCTGAACGGAGCCAGGGCCTGGATGCAATGGTCCCTGTGGGTCCCTTCCAACTCGGGCCATTCTGTGGTTCAGTGACTACTATAACAGCATCGGTCTGTCTCAGCTTGGGAAACTTTCTTGTAAAGTAATTAAGGGAAGGAAGAAAGACAGGACTTTCACTGGCACCTGATTATCATTTTCTCTAATGAAGCAAGTTCAAATTCTTCTGCTTGCCAAGTCTAAGATCCTTCATCAGCAGCACCCAGATCACTGCAGACAGGGTGAATTCGTTGTACTGAATTGTTCCCGAGCCAGTGCTCTGTTAAACCTCTCTGAGCTCCTAGCATGCGTCCCTGTGCATTCCAAATTACGCTATTACACGCAATGTGCTGGCTGTCACAAGAGAAAACAGCAATGCTAGTAATATTTCAAAGCAAGATCTAAAGTGTTATTTGAATACCTAGTCACTTGCCACTAAAATAAATTGAATTAATATCTCATGTTTTCACCCACTGGGAGACTTCCCAAGTGAGGACACAATATGTTAATTCATTTTAATTCTTTTTCTGTTGCCCTGGCTACAAAGCATGCTGTGTGCCATCAGCCTCATCCTGCATGCTGTCTCTGAGGGAGGGCTGAGAGGCGAGCACCTCACTGATAGTAACATCTCAGTTACTTTACCAACCTCTCTATAGACAGCCATGGCTTTTCTTTCTGATCATATTGAGCGTAATCTTGCTGGGGAGATAGCATCTTTCTCCCTGTCTTACATGGGTGTGGGAAGAGAAAATGAACGACTCAGATATTGTAGGTTCCCAAATCACAAAGCACCTATACAATCTCTATCTGCAGGATGCAATATCTTGCTATTAGACCAAAGGATAATTTCAGCTTGCCTGGAACAGACATTTCTCTACATTTCAGCTGTAGTTGAAAGCACGGTCACTTTAGGCCAAAGTCAAAATTAAATGTATTCTTAAACATCTAAGGCCACAACATTAAGTACCAGAAACAGACACAGCGTGACGTCTCTTACTGTCCAACCATCTTCTTTCTCCTCATGCCACACATTATTCTATTTACACCTAGAAATAAAGTGCTCATATTTTAAGACCCTTGAGATCTCCAGACCACTGCGGATGATGGTGTCTCCTGCCACATGTATAGGCTGCCTTGCTTTTCCCAGGAGATAACAGATGTTCTGCCAAAGCTAGTACCAGATTCCCAACTTTCTAATCCTTGGACATGCTGAATTGGGCCTGGCCAGGTTACACAGCACAATTAGCCCAGGTCATTAGATTTGAGAATAAAAGAGTCAGTTTAGGATAGCCTGGAAGGGAACAGAAACCACTCCCTGATACTGAAATTAGCACTGTGTGTGAGCGAAGGGACATGACACAGAGTTTCAAGTGCTGAGGCACTCACAATTTCTTTCCACAGCTGTCAGGAAAATTTGTTTGCTCCCTGGGGGCACTGATGTACAGTTATGAGCTGTTAGAGCTATAACCTGCATGGAAGTAGGTACACAAGCAGGCACAGGCCCGAGGAATTCATGTTTGGAAAGCAGAGAGGTATGCCAAAACAGAAGCTAGACCACAGAGGAAGCCTACCGCCTTTCACATTTGGAGCATGTTTCCTGAGAAGTTTTCAGGCCATGCTGACAGAGGACAATTCCCCATTCCTTTTTGACCTTTGGGTCAAGAAGCAAGAAGTAGGAGAAAAGGTGAGGCAGGACAACACTGCTGCTCCCAGACCTGTGCTGGGGCTCTGCAGCTTTTATTTTCATCCAGCCAGGCTTCCCAGGGCCAAACACTGGCTCTGAAGGGTGTCCAGTCCCACTCTGTCCTACTCCCCCCAAGCTTTGCAAGCCACAGGGAGAGCTTCAGGGCTTCTGCTTCCAAAACAACCCCAACAAAAGCCACACACATTTCTTACAGCACTGGGAAATTTGCTGTGTCAGAAATGTAGATTTCTACTACTTTCAGGGAAACAAACAAACAAACAAACAAAAAACAGAACAAAACAAAACAAAACAAACAAAAAAAAAAAGCTGTGATGAGGAATGACTGAGGATGAATTTTCTAAGTGCAGAGTTGCTGAAGGGCTGTGCTCCACAGCTCTCCCTCACTGGGATGCTGGGGTGCTCTGTAGGAGCCATATGCTGTGTAACTCCCAGCTCTGCAGTGCCTTCCTGGGATGCAGTGGAAACTTTTAATATCGACAAATAGAGTCCCACTTGAACACAGGTGTGCCCTGCTCCCAGAATAACCTCCCCACTCTCATTTCTCTTCCAGGCAGCTGATCCTGCCACAGAGGGCATCACAGAACCCATCCGCAAAGGTAAGACACCTAAATTGACAGCCTGTGCTGTGTTTCATTTGTAATGCAAGTATTGCCCAGGATCGTGAGTAAGGCAATTATGCACATCTCAACATTTCACATAAAGTCACTTCTTGGTGAAAAGCCAAGGCAGTGGAAAAAAAAAAAAGAGAGAGAGAGAGAAGAAGAAGAAGAAGAAAAAAACTTTCAAATTACTCGGTACCTCCGGAAACCAGGGCATAGCTGAGGAAATAACAAGCATTTCTGAATCTGCCCTGAGGTGTCTTTGCAAGAAAGCATTTTTGCCAGAGGATGTGAACATCATTCTATTAGGTCTTATTTTAAGGGCTGGCTCTTGCACATGGGGACATAATGTCCCTGGTCCCTGTCCTGGGACAGGGTGTAAACGTGTTAGCACATATTTCAAAACAACAGGAGCTCCTCTTGAACTCCTCTGGTCTGGAGTAGTTACGTGTTTTTTACTGGCTTGCAGGAAAAAGGGAGGAGGGAAGGGGTAGGTCGAGGAGAAGCAAGTGGAAAACAGCACCAAGAGGCAAGGAGCAGGGAATTTAAACAGGCAGAGTACGGACATAGGGAATCCAAAATTGGAGAAACCTTTCAAACTAGCCTAGCAGAGACAGCCTACCAAGATTCTGTTTTCCCTTAGTATAAATCAGAGAAGCACTGTTTATTTAATTTCTATTGCCTTCCTGTTTCTTTGGTCCTTAGCACCAAGTATTTTGACTTGCAAATACGAGTTCCTAGTTAGTCCCAGAAGACATGAGATAGCATCACCTCCCACTCCTCAGATGGGAAAACTGAAGCACAGTGATCATCTAGAGGTGTTGGCACAACAGGAATCTGAAAAATCAAGGTCCAGAAAACCTTCCTTACATAACTATATTTTCTGCACCTCTGTTTTTGTGCACAGGTGACATAATGAAGCATTTGGGCAATATACACTCTAACTAGCAGAATTTTTGAATCCAGGACTGTTCTGTATTGGGCTTTTTCCATACCACACGAAGTTGTCCCTCCATGTCCCACTGCCCTTCCTGAGAACTTTGCATCAACCTCACCATCATTTTTGTGTGTTTTCAAACTCCTGTAAAACAGGAGGGATTTTCTTCTCCCCTCAGTGCTTTTTTTTTCTCTCTGTGTATCTTCTATATATCTCCTTAAGTTTTTCTATGGCTTTCTGGTACTATAGCTTGTACTTGAAGATCCTCAGAAATAAAGCAGGGTCTTAACATGCAGGGCAGATTTGAATAAGGGAGTTTGGGCAGCCCTATCACAGCCTCATTCCAGTGCATCCCCAAAATTGCCCAGAAAGGAGCTTTGCAAACCTAAGTGGTTGCAAAGCCTCAGCCTGGCTGCCCACATCCCCCATGGTGGCAGCAAGTCCCCAGTGCCTGTGGAGCGGTGCAGCCCCAGAGCAGAGCCTCTGCCTCACAAGCCAGCCCAACCTCAGAGAAATCACCAGAACGGCGCTGGTTTTCATGGCTGAGTTTTACCACCGATTAGAAAGAGGTAGTGAAAGCCGTCGGAGAGGTGTCTAGTGATTGACAGAGGAGGAGCCACTGAGCCTCTGTCGTAGGTCAGGGTTATGTAAAAGCAAAACACAAGCAATATTGGCATTCCCAAAGTAGGAAGGAGAGGTCTCACATTGAGAAAAAAAAAAAAAAAAAAAAAAAAAAGTTGCATTGCAATTTTATTTATTTACTTTCAAATCTCACAATCTGTGCCAATTGTTCTTTCTCCTCATCAACATCTGGCAGGTGCCAGGCAGGAGGAGCATGTTCTTTCCAGGAATTTACAAGACGTGTTTCCTTAGCTAGAAAACATTTTGCCTTTGGGTCAATATCAATTACAGGAATCCTGTTGCTCTAAATTCTGCTGTTAAATCTGCAGTGATGCCATTAGTGTAAGACAAAGGAGGGCATAGCAAAATGCCACAAGGCAGGAAGGGCTGCCGAAAGCTGTCTGCAGTGTGTGCAGGTGCTCGATCAGCCTACACCTCCCCGCCTGTCAGGCTCTATTGCACAGCTCTGATGGGGTAATGGAGCATTAAAGTGTGAGCAAATTACAATGGCCTTTTATTTTTCTCTTAAAATGCATAAAGCAGGGCTAATTGATTAATAGATCCCAGTGGGTAATTTACAGCGGGCCCCTCGGCACGGAGCTCTGTCGTCCGCTGCCAGGCATCGCTTGCTGACTTCTAAGCAGAGAGCCTCGGCAGCTGCTGCAAGTCCCATCCCGCAGCTGCAGAGTAAGACCAGAAGCATAAGAAATGTTGCAGGATGGCAATGGTGGTGAGGCTGGAGTGGCTGTGGATTTAGGTTTGCATTTGTGCCTGCCCCTTGGACAGCCCCAGTGTTGATAATGTAATTTGGAGGGTGTTGCACCCCCTGCTTCACAACGGGACTTGGAAGCCCTGAGTTGAAAGGAGGCCGAGAAAGCAAATTGAGCATTGCTGAGTTGCCAGTTGGGTGCTCAGCCTTGCTCCAACCCTGTGTCTGTAGAAATGGGGAGGCTGAAGGGGCCAACTTGTGCAAAGCTTCTCGGAGATGCTAACAGGGGATGCAGGAGTGTGCAGGTGGGAACGTCTGCACCTCACTCGAGCAGAGTGCATTGCACTACGAAGGGACAGTGGTCCAGACATGGCTACTTCCCTGAATTAATTTAGTGATCTCAAGGCAGGAAAAACACTGTGATTTGCATTTAGATTTCCAAGGAGATTGTGTTCTATTATTAGCTATACACCAGTGGGCACTAAAGCAGATCTATAGGAGTTTTGCGTTCCTGACTCAGCTGTCTGTCCTCAATGGATGGGTTTCCAGAAATGTGCAAGCAGTAGCTGAGATGCAACGTCAGCTAATTAAATGTTTGTGTGAAAAACGATAGCAATTTCCTGAAAACCCCTGTGCCATCGTTGCTGAAGCAACAGGGGAAGGCATTAAATTCATCGTGAGGTAAATGTTTGTGAAATGTTGTTTCTGGGGAAATATTTCTCTGCAGAAACTCATCCACATTCATAAATATGGAATCACAGGTTGCCATAAATATTAATACAGGCCAGAAGGGTATGATTGGTAGATTCATTTTGGTGGAAAAAAAAAACAAGGCACAGAGAAATTTATGATTTGCCAGCATCTGGAGATGTTCAGTCCTCATCCTCTCCTCGTTGTCCTCACCAAGCCTCATTTCCCTTGAAATGCTATAAACCTGGACTGGTGGCTTTTCTTTTTATTTGGGACTACAGAGACATGAAACCAAATCCGCTCTCATTCACAAAATAAAAAACCTGCAGATACATAGGTACACGTGCACTGCTCATATGTATAAAGATAATTCAAAGGAAATTCAGCACTCCATTCACAGTTGCAAGGGGAAATAGCTTCCCAAATAGAAAATCTGGTCCCAGGAATTAAAGATAATACAGGTGACATTCACCTATACATTATTTTCTACCCTAGGGTAAATCAGGCTGAAGCTGGTGAAGCAAACAGTCTTTCCAGAACTGTGGTAAAATATCTGAGTGCAGACAGGTTCTTCAGAAATGGACACTTGATGTTTACACCAGTGTTTTTTTTTTGCTTTATCACCTACAATACACGTGCATGTTTGTGCAAATATATGTAAAACTGTATGAGGGTCTGTCTGCTCTCAGAAAGGTCAGGGCAGATGAGCTGTGTTTCTCGGTTCAGAAAATTTTGTCAAGCCTGGGCTTGCAAATGCTAGAAGGAGTGCAGAGGCATGCTCCTTGGCAAGCATCCAGCGGAAACTGCTGCTAGCCTGATTCCAGTTAGCCATAAGAGGGGCTTATTTAGCTAGTAACGAGATGATTAGTATTGCCAAAATGCTGAATGTTAGATCCTCTGCCTCTCCAATATTAAAAATGCAAGTTATAGATGAACATATATATACATATACAAACAGCTCCATGAAATTTTGTGACCCACGCAATACTGGCAAGCAGGTGAAAGCCTTGAAGAGTTTTGGCCTTAAATTCTGTGCAAAAAACCCTGCAGTAGTCAGGTTTGTTGTGATGAAGAGTTCCTAAGATGTTACTCCCAAATCCAAAGGAAAGAAAGGGATGCTTCTGAAGGACCAGTGTGGTTGTCCTTGGGCTCCCAAGGACCAAAGACACCCAGTGCATGCACAACAAGCGCAGCCACAGGTGGAGCCCAGGAGAGGACATCACCCAGCTGGCACTTGTCACAGCACCACGCAGCTGGGGCTCTCCACCAGTGCCGGCCAGCAGCTGCTTGCAGAACACTGAAACTGGAAGGGGGGAGGTCAGAGAGAGCTGTGGGGTGTCATAAAGAAATAAAGCACAGCAAGATCTGCTGCCTCCAGCACTCTGACAGAAACAGATGAAGTCACCTTGCCTAATTTTGTCAGCATTTAAGTTGGTAGAGTATAAGAAAGGATTGAAAGCTGTTTCTTGCCTTCTTTACCTTTAAGGATATTTTTCTTATTTAATTTATCCTTAAGATAAGATAGGTTTTTGATCTGTTTGTCTGTCCTCACTCAGCTCCCAGCCAGCCCTAATGCTGTATGCCCTGCAGAGGAACCTCACCGTAACACATGGGTGGTTGGTACTAGGAGGAGCCTCAAAAACAAACAAACAAAACATCTAAGGGGCTTTTCCTTCCTGGGTAGCAATGCTTTGATCTGCCATGCCGCTTTTGGCTCTTGGTATCACTGCCCTGTGCCTCTGCTCCTGTTATACCCATCTCACAGGTGGGGAAACTGAGGCAGCAAGTGGTGAGGAATGTTCCCCAGGTGGAGCCACATCTCCTCAGACCTGGCTCAGACACAACCATGTGTCCTGCAGCCTCAGGTTCCTCCTGGCAGGCAGACACAGCCTCTATAGGTCCTGCTGTTTCAATGCAAGGCTCTTTCCATTTTGCAGGTGGAAATCATGGAGGTGGCAGTGATGCTGCAGCTCCACTGAGCCGTTTCACAGCCCCTTTGGCTCGGCGGGGAAAAGCTTCGTAATGCACACAAAAATTGCTTGGTCCTTTCCTTCAGGGCTGCCCCCCTCTGGATGCTTATCCTGTGGTAAAAGGGGTCAGGAAGACAAAAGTGCATTGTCTCCTAAGGGCTTCCTTAGGGCAAAATAACCTAAATGGCTTCCTGCTATGAGTCCTTCCTTATAGGCAGGTTTCTTTCAAGCAACCTGATCTGCAGCGTCCGTGCATCACAGCGGACATGAAACCAGTGTGAGCTCCTTGGTACTTAGGCCCAGTTGTGGCTTTGCTATTCCTCCTTCTCACAGTGTTTTTAAACTGATATAATCCAACTGACTTCTGTGGGATTACTTCTGATTTACACTGCTACTAGAGAAAAGCCAACTAGGCGATGTGATTGAACATATCCATTGATCAGTCCTGAAGCTCTAGTAATTTCAGTCTTTGCCGGCTTGTGCTGAAATGTTTCAGATAAAAGAAGTAACTTGAGAAATAAAACTAGAAAAAGGTTACAAGCTGTCTCAGCAGAGCGAGGGCAGGAAATGTCTCTATACGTTTTTTTCCATAACTTGCCTTCTCAGAAACACAGCTGATGTCACCAAACAAATGGCTTAAACACACATGTACAAAACTTGCTGACATCAATGGGTGTAAGTACAGCTTTGAAAGTGCAAGCACAGCCATATGAGTGAGGGGTAGGTTTTGAGTGATGCCATGAAAATCCTGAGATAGCTCAGGGCTGATGGGGCTCCTGGCAACATCAAGGTGCTTGCGTGCGGGTACAACACTTCTGCTTGCCTAGCAGAAGTTGTGGGGCTGCAGCTTCCAAGGTCTGCTTGAGCAGCAGGGGATTTTCTGCTCTGTAGGGTAAAGCCCCGAAATGGCACCGAGTTTCTCTAAAACTACTCTTCTTTCCTGAAGGACATCAGTAACGCAAGTGGGCTGAGGATGCTGGCTGTGCATTGCCAAAGACTCTTGCTACCACTGTATCAGCATTAGCCTGAAATAAGGGTCAGAAGAGTTTTCTTATATTCACCATCTCCTTATTTCTGTACACTCATTAAAACTCTGTGTTGATATGACTAACATCAGAAAAGCAGGCTTTGGTTTTTCTCTGGGGATTTCCAGCACAGAAAAGGGACTTTGATACACAATTTACTCATTCTTGGAGAGCAGGGAACACCTGCTCCCCTCAAAAGTGTTTCAGCTAATGGAGTCAGAGAGAGATTACAGTTCTTTCAAGACATACATAGCCTCCTCCAACAGTACGAGTGCAAAGGGGGCACTGTTACAAACCAGTGAGACCTGTGTATGGGACTCGCTTTTCCCGCATTTATCTATCCTCCTGACCAAGCATCTCTGAAAAATCAGGCTAAGCAGACACTGTAAGGGTCTGGAGATTGAAGTGCTTTCTTGTACCTTTAGTTTCAGGAATTCTGTGGAAGTTAAGATTCTTGACTTACTCTGTATTTAGTAAACTTCTATACTTTTCATGTAAGGAATGAGATATATGTCATCTGATGTCTTGGATATCTAATTTTGCGTATTAACTGGTACCTCAGGGACCCTTCTGGGTGGATGACTCATACTGATTTTGTAAATGAAGTCACAGGAAAATAGAGATGATTTGTGTTCCCTGGGACAGGGTTGTATAATTTGGTTGGGCTTTCCTGAAATTTCTTCATATTGCATTCCTTGTATTCAGCTGTGGAATAAAACACAGGGAATTCCCAATCTCCCATCTGAGCTGCTCTTTCCCCAGCATCAGCAGGGCCAGGAGATGTAAATAAGGAGAGGTCAGTGCAATGAGGAACAACCACCAACCTGCCTGGTTGCCCCATGGGGGATACACTCTTTTCCTGAATGTACATCTCATTTGTGAATCCACAGGCATGCGGGCTACACAGAGCTGTGCTAACTCTGCTCTTTATAATCGCAGAATAAAAGAGGAATAATCAGTGCCATGCATTCAGCGCTCAGTAAGGAGGAGAGGCTTAGGAAAAGTAGATGAGGAAGTGAAAGGTGGCTGAAAGGGAGGTGAAATGGGAAAGGAAGCAGCAGGGGGGGAAGGGGATAGGGGCAGGGAGGAGCTGGGAGGCAGGAGGTGAGATGCAGGAGACGGGATGCAGGAGCTGGTATATAGGAGCTGGGATGCAGGAGCTGGGATGCAGGGCCAGGATGTGGTGCAGGGCTGTGGTGTTGGGATGTGGCACCGGGTTGCAGGATCTGGGCTGCAGGGCCGGGCTGTGGCACCGGGCTGCTGTGCTGGCGCCCCGGAGCCGCCGGCAGTGCCGGGCGCGGCCGCGGGAGGGAGCCGGCCCCGCGCATCCAGCCCCGGCCCGCGGGGAGCCCGCGTTTGGGAGCGAGAACTGCGTCCTACAGGCACTGTAGGGTGTTAAGGGTTTACCGAGGGAGCTGCGGCGCTATGGCAGCCCCGTGCAGGTTAGGTGTTACCAGCCAAGGTGCAGGAACCAGCTCCCAAGCACGCACGCCTCTGGCTGCTGCTGTGCGGTTTGTCCATAGCCCGGGTGCAACAGGAGAGGTGCCGAACACTGACAGTATGTCTTACAGTACAAAGAAATCAGGATTGGTCACCTAACGTGTTGTTTCCTTCAGGGAACACCTCCGAAGACTTTTTAAGAATTCTACAGAATGTCCCGACCAAGGGAGCTGCTGCGTACATGAGAGGTCAGTGAGGTGCCCTGTCTGATCCCATTAATATTTTCTCTAACTTCAAAAGGCATAATAGATGCCTTCCCCACACAGACACACAAATATGCATCTCCACTTCCCTTAAATATTGCAGAAGGCCATTTTAAACCACGTCTCCCTGTCTCGGCTTTCCCAAAGGGCTGCACAGTCCGTACGACTTTTCAGCACCCCACTTCCATCTGTGAGCTCACAGCCACCGGGCCGGGGCTCTCTCTGTGAGTTTTCTATGGGACAACCTCAGAGCAGGTGTCTCCATTTACTAGAAAATACCTTGCTGCATGTCCCATACATTTGAATTTAGCTCAGTGAAGTTTGTCAGCTCGTTTTACAATTTCCTTGCTTTTCTTTCTAGTGTCAAGTCCAGTAAATGGTTCAAAACTGAGCTTGGTTGGGAAGGGCATATGTGAAGACATCCAGTGCAAGAGCGAAGAGCTGGTGATACGGCAACAAGGCCTCTACTTGATCTACTGCCACCTGAACTTTCATTTTGCCAACTGTTCAAACAGCCCCACGGACCTCAAGATAGAGTTCCTTGTAAACGGCAAAGTCAACCGGCAAACATTATCCACATGGTGCGCATCAGACACGTGCCAAGAAAAGACTTTTAAGACCTTGTTCCAGTTCCATTTGACGTACCTGAACGTGGAGGACCGGATATCAGTAACACTTAATCATCCTAAATTCTTGAATGAAATTTCCCTTCCCAATGATAATGTTCTTGGGGTCTTGAGGTACAGTGATGAAATGTGAGAAGTCCTCTGACTTCCCACTGCTGCCCAGACTTTCTCTGTCTTTCTCTGAATGACAGCAGCCTGCTTTTACTAGGCTACACCTTGTTTCATGTTTCCTATCTTACCTTATTGCTAGGGTAAACAAGGAACTTTGTGTCCCAGAATGAAATCTAAAGCTACAAGACCCACACCTGGCAGAAGTAGGGTTGCTCTGCTTTGGCTCAGGGTAGGACTGGTGTTGGACTATCCAGCACACAACCCACAGACGTGCCAGTGGTTCCTCAAAACAATGCTGTGCAAATAGAGGCCAAAATGCAACCACATTATGGGAAGAGTACACAATATCAAGGCTTTTTGGCTAATGCACTGCTGGCAAGGTGCCTGTGCTCAGGAGATGGAGAAATCCTTTTGTCTAAATTTTATGGTCTAGTCATTGGCAAGGTCATTAAAAAAAATTAACTAACAGTCAAAGCTTGTAATTAAGGCTTTTTTTTTTTTTTTTTTTTTTTTTCAACTAGAGCATGCAACCACAACTCTGGAGCAGGTTTATGGATAGAACATAGAGAGTAAAGATGAGGAAATTACTGACTCCTAGGCTGGTAGCTAAAACTCTGGGACAGGATGTAGGAGACCTGGGACTCACCAGACATTTCCAGGCTGCATTCTGCTATGGACTTTATGCAATTTAGTTCCAAGTGTCTTCCTTTTCACTATTTATCCATTTTTTCTATTTAATATTAAGCTCTTTGGAGCAGAGACTTCGTATATGCACAATGCTTAGCCTCTGTTTTCACCCAGGGCTTTTAGACTTTTCCATAAAGAATATTAAAATAACAATCTTGTGCCACATAACAAAGTTTGTTATGATATATTTTCCTCAAATCCTGTTCTGCTTGTTTGGCAGTTTCCTAAGTGACACGACGGCATGCCAGTGTGCAAACACACCCAAAGACCTGCACTCCTGGAAAATCCAAGATTTAGATCTGAGGTTCAGACTTCCCCAAAGATGATTTCAGACAGTCCAGTGGACATAGGTCATTTGATATTCTTTGAGTTAAAAGTTTAGATAATTAAGTATACTTAAAATAATCTCAGGCCCTCTTATTCTGTGAATTTCAGTAACACAGACTTTTACTTTCTATGTAATTCTTAAAGTGAGGGGAGGGATTGAAAAGTTACAAAGGGCTCATGCTTTCCTTTTTCTCTTCATCACCGAGGTTCTACTAAAGCCTGTTTTATTTGGAACTCAGCCCTGGGTACCTGTGCATTCTTCCTTATACATAATTAAGCTGGGTGAACAGTTTTCACCAAACCTTTTAGTCATGAGTTTGGTTAAAAAATCAGTTTCTGGCATCAGAAACCCAGGAAGTCTTTTATTATTCAGGCTTATCTGATGAACGGTTTGTGTGAGCACACTCAAATTACTCCTCATGGAACTAATTTCCTACTTGTGTTATTTCACTGGAAACTCCTGGTACATACTTGAGGTTTCAATCCATTGACCAGGTGATTTCAAAATACACAAAAACCTTTCAGAGGATCACGAACAGTCAAGCTCATTCACTGTTAGGGATACCTGCTTTCTGCTTTGACAGATACTGATGAAAGCAAAAATTCCTTTGTTATCTATAGCTGGGGGAAAGAAAAAAGAAGAAAGAAAAAAAAAAGAAAAAAAAAAAAGAAAACTAAATTCATATTTTCTTTTTCTCTTTCCCCCTTAAAGAAAGGAAAATTATTTTTATAAGAATTCCCTTGCCTTGCCTATGACATTGTAACCTCCACTCGGATCACATTACCTGCCTGGCCCCTGTAAATCTATCCCATCTTGGAACAGGGTTTTTAACCTCTGTCTGCCTCCACCTCGATACACACCACTAATACTCAGAGAAGTTTAAGATAGTCTGGCAGTTAGGAATCATAGCTCCTGAATATCGAAAAGGCAGCTAATGAATGAAAATATGCATTTACTCCCTCCACTACTGCCTTTCCCTGAAGGCTTTGAATTGAAGGAGAAAGCCCATTATTTAAAAAAAAAAAAAAAAAAAAAAAAAAAAAAAGCAAGCAGCTCTCTGCATAGGATGATTTTATTCTATTATTTTGCCAGATGGAGAAAATCCTGACAAAGCAGTGCTAAGCTTCTCAGCCCCAGGCTTTTTAATACCGCAGGATAAAGCAATCTGGCCTCTACTTCATTGCCTCTGAGAAATAAGAATAAATTAGAGCCATAAAGAGGGCCCATTAATAGCGTGCAATTTTGCCATCAGTTATAAAAATGTTAAATAGCTTTCACTGAAACAGGGCCGCGAGCCAAGCAGCACAGACTCCTTACTTTCTGGCAGACTCCACGTCACTTCACTCTTTCATCACTTTCCTTCTTTTATTTCCTAGTTCTTTGAGGCAGATTATTTTTGACAACAATACTTTAAAAAAAAAAAAATAATCCAAGCGGATCCTACACACCACCACGTCTTTTCAGCAACAGCAATGCTTTGGGGAAGAACTTGTTCCCGTGGTGTCAGCTTCCCTGCTGGCAGCAGAGCCGTTTTGTTTCTGGGGTCCTCACCCAGACCTGCCCTTCCCCAAGTGCTGGAGCTCCCAAGCAGCAGCAGAACCTGCTCTGGTGCCCCACCACAGCCCTCAGTCCATGGCAAAGGGCAACTGCTGAAGGCACTGAAGTGACGGAGAAATTTTGAAAATTCCTCTCCTGGTCCTCAGATGTGGCAAACCTGTGGCTTTCTGTGCATATGCTCTATTGCTAACCTGACCAGAAACAGGAAACTGCAGCAATCTCACAAGGAAGTCTACTCTGATGAGGTTTCTTGGCCCTTCTCAGACACTGAAGAAATTGCACTCTTAAACCGTGTTCTGCTTGAGGAAGAAGCATCTACAGGAGTTAATACATGCTGTTATTTGTAATCCTGGTTAATAGAAAAAGTGTGTATTACTGGTTTAATTCTGGCCATTGTTAATTGCTGTAGGAAACGTTTGTAGGAACTTAAATGAAGTCAAGTCAATGCAATACACTTCCATCCAAGCTCACCCGGGGGCAGCAAATCAAAATCAAATCAAGCTTAATATAAGAGATTACAGAGTTGGATCCAAACTTCCCCAAAGCTGCAGAGGCTTTTAATTCAGGCTTGTAATTACACTGCACAGGGCTCATTGACACCTCCTGTGAAACTGGCCTGAACCCAAACTCCTCAAAGTGCAGATCCGAAAATGAGGTCACGGCTTATCTGACACACATGCACTAGTTAGGCTGAACAAGTGCTGATGGATGGAGTTGGAGTTTTGCATTCACTTCACTTCTGGTTTTGTTTTATTTTATGTTTTAACACACTTCCCACAGGGAGGAATTCTTAGTCACTTAGAGAGAAATTCCTTACTGTGCCATGGGCCAGACAAGGGGCTGTGTATTACCCAAAAATGAACAGTCCTGTTTGAAAAACCTCACCTGGATCAGTGCCGCACTGGCCTTCTGCCAACTAACTGCCTGACTCCGCATGCCTCTTACGTACCCAAATTCCTTTGGAGAGCAAACAACATTCTGCAGAAGCCTCAGCCACTAGCTCATGCTCTTAATATGTTTTTCTTCTGAATGTTATTCTTCATAATTCAGTATTAGATATGAAAAGCACAAGCAGGTCTATGTTTTTTTAAGTACCCTATCATGCAATTAAAGTAAGAAAGGGACTAACCAGCACAAATACCCAACCAAAAAGCAAAATAAATAAGAAGCCTTTGATCTTGGGGACCTCTAACTGCGTCTGCTGGCAGGTCTTTCCAAAGTGGAAGTGATACAATGGGTGTTCAGTATGAAGAATAAGGGAAAGCAAAGGCATCCTCCGTAGGAGGAACAACTGTAACGACGCAAATTCTTACAAGCAACACTTGCGACAGCAGGAGTTGCACTGAGTGACCTTCAAAACCTCTTCCAGCTACAGCTTTTTATGGTTGTAATAGGCTCAACTGCAAGAAAACATGATGGGCTGTGAGGATATGGAGTCTTGGAAAAATGTTTGGGGGAGCTCAGGTTTAGGACCCCCTGATTTCTGTTTTCAGAAGTGGTCCCATGAGCTTAAAGATTTGGAGTTGAAAAGGGCAGAGACCAAAGAAGCCTGGCACAGCGCATTCCAAAATTCAGATGCCTTAAGGAGAGTGAAGCTCCAGAGCTCCCAGCATGCAGGCTCTGCTGTGAGACCTTTGCATCACAGCCAGAGCCTTCAGCCCCTCCGCACTCACCATCACCTCTGGGCTGCTTGTACGCAGCAACCACCCTCCTCTGCTGCAAGACAAGGATGTCGTAGACCATGAGTAAGATCAGTTTTTCCTCAGATGCCATATCCTGCAGATATTGGCACACCATTTCCCTTCAGCCATGTCCACACCATCTAAATTTAGGATCCCTGTTTCCCTGTATAGCTGTCTTGAAGCAAGAACGTCCAGGCGGTGAGTCAGAGTACCCAAATTAGCTGCCTATTTTACACACTGTCAGCTGGTGACTGAATCTTTACTCAGTCCACCAAGCCCTGGCTCTCAACAGCTCCATTCAAGATGAGATGATAAACGATCATTTAATCTGTGGCCTGATAATTTATGGCACTTTCTACAGCTCTGAGCAGAGCACTACCTGTGCTGTGAGGCTGGGTGAGATTCCTGGAAAGCCCGCGGCTCTCCTGCAGAGCATGTTTGTAAGATAAAATGCCAGTGCCAACTGAGTAAGTTGTTAGATGTATGAGTGCAAAAAAGAATAAGTCTCTCCCACTTAGGCCATTTCACTACCACTAGTGCATGTTGCTTGGACTTGTCCAGAACTGATGGGGGGAGCAACATTTTGGAATTAGGCACCAATTAAGTATTTAAGTTTTGAAGGGAGTATTTGTTCACCTAAAACTGTTTATTAAGTGGTGTTTTGTTTTTTTTTTTTTTCAAACCTGCTGAAGGCACTGAAGTGACGGAGAAATTTTGAAAATTCCTCCTTTCCTTGTTTTTCTGTTATTCTGCTTCTTCCTCTTTTTGATTCTATTTTTCATTCTCATAAAAATGGATGGGAAAAAAAAAATAGAATGTAAAGGAGGAAAAAGGAAGGAAACCACCGAAACATGAAGAGCTGGGAAAAAAACTGATTGAACAGTTAAATGAGGTCTATTGATACTCTAACTTTGAGGATGTGAGTGTGTGTTGGCATATGCAACAGTTTAAAAATAGGTATTTCTAAAGCTTACGCTTAAGAGGAATAATAAGTTTAATGCTTAAAAATGAGAATATGCAGTTTTTTAATACTTTATATGAATGTAAATTCCAGGGGCTTCAAGGAGTTCCTCAAGCTTGACAGTGGTAGAAGAGTAGAACTTCTGCCTTTGGCAAGCAGATTGTGTGCAGAATATCAGAGCCTTTATATTTAAAGGGTATTTTTTCATGTATAAACCTGACTGTGTTGTGAGACAGTGCATCGGGAGCTTTAGCAATAGACACATGAAATGTCAAAATAATTGTATCATGTAAAATGACGTAAGTTTTTTCTTTTGATGTTGTTAATTATTCCAGTTAAAATATTGAGTTGGGGATGGGGAGGGAGTGTTTTCCTGAATAAACACGTCTGATTCATATTGCAGTGCAGCATGTCTTTAATCAAACACATCTGGGTGGAAAACGCCTGAACACAGTGTCTGGGTGATACGATGGGAATCTGAGAGGCGGATCTGGCCCCCAAAAACATAACAGAAGCTGCGAGCCTGCAGTGAGTTCGCAAAGGCAGAGAAATTTGCACAAAGTGAGCAGGATCCTTCAATGCTCTGCGAATTTTTGCTTTTCTCTGCTGACAACAAAATGTCTGTATGAAGACTGACTGGCTTAAACATTTATTTGGGTGCTAATTAAAGGTTTGGAATCCAGCCCTGGAAAGCTCTCAGTACTTGTGCTGTGGCTCAGGGGAGCACTGCAGGGTACACTTCCCTACAAGCAGGTGGCTCTGAAACCACACAGCCACTTAAATCCCTGAGTGTTTTTAAACAGGAGAGACACAGTGCAAGAGTTCAGGTGCTTTTGTATGAGAAGCTTGAGCAATTTCGGACCATGGCATTACAGGAACAATTCACTACTGTGTATTTTTCTGGTGCCAATATTTGTGAAGAGTCACTTGAGCTTTTCCTTGGACTTTGATCCTTCATTGCCATGTAATTTTTATATATATATATATGTTTTTTTGAGCTCAAAATAATTTCAGTTCAACTTTAAGGTTGTAAAACTCACTAAGCACCAAGGACTTTGGTGTGCATTTTGTTTAGGTATTACGTAAAGTCACTCAAAGGATAACAGGAACTGAAGAGTCAAAGATCAAAAAAATTATTAAGCTGATTTTTTAAAACTTTAAATTAAACTATTATTGAAAATTAAAACAACCATAAATTTGCATAAGAAAACGAAATAGGCATGAATCAACCTGCAAGTTCTCTTACTGTAAATTCTGTGCAGATCAAACAAAGGCACTCACTTGTAAAAGATAAAGAAACTGGAAAATAGCTTTATAAATAATCAATACCACAAGGGACACACCATGTACAATTCAAAAGGTGATTTTTTTTTTTTTGTTCTATTGAGGTCTGAGATTTACCAATGGCAGGACTTCAATGAAAGAAAAATATGAATTATTAAGGCAGACTCACCAAGATGTTATTAATTTTCAAGGACAGGCTTCACTAGCAGCAACTATCAGAGACTGCCAGCTGAAACCTAACCCCCCCCCATTGAACCCCCATTAACAGGTGAAGGATGAGATGGTGCCTGTGCCCTGGCACCATCCTGTCCCCACAGATTGCCCGCAGCTCTCACACCATGTTTTCCATTTATCATTCTTAGCATGCTATATATATATAAATGTCCCATTGCTTTTACAGATCAGCTTAAAATCTC
Source organism: Aythya ferina (assembly GCF_964211825.1). Classification (NCBI taxonomy): domain Eukaryota; kingdom Metazoa; phylum Chordata; class Aves; order Anseriformes; family Anatidae; genus Aythya; species Aythya ferina. The sequence goes on from NC_140318.1 coordinate 9,013,527, forward strand.
ATAGCTCATGATCATCGTGGAGCATAGCAACCACAGATGAATTCTTTGGAGATTTAGGGAAAAAATAAGCCTTTTTTCTCATTTTTAGGTTATGCCATTCTGTCAGAGTGACACACTGTTATTTGGCTTTTCTTATTATGTTCCAAAAGTAGATGTGACTCAAATGTCCCTCAGTTGAGGTGTCAGAGCTGATTTTAGGGGATTTACAGTCTATCCCACATGTTCTCTCTCCTGTTGCTATCTAAGCCATCCACAAAACCAAGCGAAAGTGAGTAAATGTGGGGAGGAACCATCCTTAACTGAAGTGTAGGCAGTGGAAGCTAAAGCATGAAAGATGGAGTAGTTAAACATGAATGAAGAAAAGCCAAGTCACACAGCGCCTACTAAATTTTTGAGATCATTCAGCTATTCTGGCTTTACACACTGTGTTTCTGTAGAAATCATCTGGTTTTGCAACACAACCTGTCAAACGGACACAGTGAATGCATTGAACAACAGTAACTACAACACATAAGCCAACACATAAACCATCAGACTCAAATCTGCTCTGGTTCATTAGCAATACTTCTGGCTTCTAATAGCAAGAAAGTTTATCCTTTAATTGTTTTCAGAAGTGAATAGGCTTAATAAGTTGATTTATCCTTCAGAATTCGAAAATATTCTCAATCTTCCAAGACCAAATGTGCATCTGTGCTTGATGGGAAAGTGTATTAAGTTTCCATTTTGCTTTTTCTTTTCATTCCCTTTTTCTTTTCTTTCTTTCTTTCTTTCTTTCTTTCTTTCTTTCTTTCTTTCTTTCTTTCTTTCTTTCTTTCTTTCTTTCTTTCTTTCCTTCCTTCCTTCCTTCCTTCCTTCTTTCCTTCTTTCCTTCTTTCCTTCTTTCCTTCTTTCCTTCTTTCCTTCTTCCCTCCCTCACTTCCTTCCTTTCCTTCTTTCTTCCTTTCCCTCTCTCTCTTTCTTTCTATTTCCTTCTGTCTTTCTTTCCTTTTTTTTTTTTTTTCCTGAAAGAACAGGATCCAAAGGAGAAGAAGAAAATTTGTTTATCAGTTCTGTATTAGTAGTTGCTTACAGGTGAAGTTAAAGGCAACCAGCCTTTAAAAGAAGGCCAGTTCTCATAAAATAAGATGAAATTGATTTTCTTCCCCTCTTTTTTTTTTTTTTTTTATTTTCCCCAAAGTTTGCAGGGCTCAGCCCCACAAGGTAAAACAATATCCCAGAAAGTGAAAGCCATGAGTTTTCAACAAAACCACTTTTTCTCTTTTTCTGGAAAGCACCAGTTTCACCGAAACAGTTATCAGCAGAAGTTGCTAAGACAAGGCTGGAATTTCTGGTCAAAACCACAGAAAGACCAAGACACGAGCACAAAATATCCAGGTGGCCTGGCTCTCCCCAGAGGCAGGATAAATAACATGCTTTTGGGGTGTCCCTGTCCTCGGCAGCAGAGGAGATACTGCCCTCCCAGTTGGGGATTACTGCTGCAACAAAAGCACTGCAGGGGCCCAGTGGAAGGGTCAGTGGTGCAGGTAGTCCTGATTTCACCCAAGGGAACCTGAATGCCTTATCCATGTACCAGAGGTCTAGAAAACAGGTTTCCATTCTTTGGTTTGCAGTACTTGCAAAACTGACGAGCAATCCTGGAGCCAAATTCAACAGTTACAGACTGTAGTTGTTGGGCTCATCTGGAAAATCCTATGCAACTCCTTGGTGAGGGCAGTTCCCATCCCCCCCACAGATTTTGCAAATTATTCCCTTGGAAGAGCGCGTGGAACAGCATCAGTCACCAAGCAGCACTTGGACTACTCACCCTCACCCACATTCCTATGTATGTTCCAGCTATGCCTCACTCTCCTCCTGGCATCAGGCTCTGATTCCTCTCTTAAAAGCAAAGACATCTATGGAAAACTCGTGCCAGGACCTATTTTCTTTTTTATTTTGTTTTCCCACAGAGGAAGGTGGAAAGTGCAAGCTACTGACCAGTGCTTCCTCTTTCCTTTTCCTCGAGTGCATCTCTCTCTTGTGCCCGTTTGCTCATGCCAGCTAAGGTCTCTGCCACCTTCATCTCCAGCACTCTCGGGCAGCGTCATGCAACTGAGAGGTGCCACGTCTTGAAGACAGAGGCAGACAGAAACTTGTTGGCAGAAGGGCACTGGGACACCAATGTCTGCTTCCTCTTCTTAGGAAAAAAAAAATGTAGCAGGAGTAGGAGAGAGAAGAAAGTTTTGTGAGTTGAACGCAATGTTCTTCTGACTTGCCAGACCTCAGGATGTATTTTGGCTGGGATTTTCCAAGTTGAAAAATAGTTGGAGTAGAACACAGCTTGCTTAGAAACTCTCTGACACTTGACTACCAGCTCTTTTCGATCTCATATTTCTATGCATTCCCAGCTCTGTCACTGTCTCTGTATGGCTGTGCCTACGCTGACCTCAGGGCAGAGTTTGTCTTTGCATGGTGTTGGTCACAGTGCTGGATGCTCCTGGTACAGCACCTGTGGGGGTCAGGGTATGTCAAGTCCCACTCCTGCCACATGGAGCAAGGCTAGTGCCATCCTGGGAAGGATGCTGGGACCAGTGATGTTGCTACAGGGCCGGCAGTGAGGCTGGCCAAGTGCATCTGTTGACAGATGTGTTCATGGCCTATATTAAGGCTTACTTTTCCTCCACATCCCTTGCCAAGTCTCATGCTGTGCCTGTTTCTGTTTTGTCTCAGACCATGCTTTGACAGCATGGGACAGCAAAAGGACAGCAAGGCTGGAGTCAGGATCCTGCTGAAAACCGCATTCAGCATGCAAATGCATCATCTGCAAGCTCCAGCAAGTCAAGAGCAACCTTTGGAGGCTGTCTTCATTTTCACAGGCACTGCTTGAGGTGCATCTTTGCCCTCACTGTCCTCCAAAAGCACTTGCACAAAATGAGCAACCATTTCTGAAAACATTGGCTCATATCCCATCTCAGTCTTATGCTTTCTGATCCACAATAAAATGCCTAACAATACATTAGGTCTGCATCATGAGACGGGCGGTCCAAAATTACAGTGGTGACCCCAACAGAGAAACTTATGATGATGACAAATGTATCCATAGAAGACACGGGTTTAAAAGGTCGATTTTCCCTATGGGGTGTGCATGAACTACACCCAGGCATGCAATCCCTGTGACAGAAGTGGTGCAGGCAGATCCCACAGTACCATTAGTCAGGATCCAACTATTCTCTATGAAAACACAAAATAACTACAGCAACTTGACAGCTTAGATAGACTGAAGATAGCTGGAAGATGTTTCAACCATTCATCACACATAGGACTTCAACCACAAGTCAAGAGATGTCTTCCAAGGAACAAATCACGAGGAAAAATGCTGTAAAGTTTAATTCTGCTAATGTTTACTATTGCTATTAAACTGAATTTTAAATTGCAGTCCATTCCTCTGTTCAAAGTGTTGCTATTTAACCATATTTTCTATTTGCAATATATCAGGTTACTCAAAATAATATAATCTTGACATGGTGTATCAGAAATTGGGACTCATTATAATGAGTTGGAAGGAATGGGCAAAAAAAAAATAATGTTATGCAGAAAAATAATTATCTGTATAGTACAGTGGAAGGTCTTTCTCTTTCAATTAGTTTTTAGAAAATATTTAGAAAAATTACTTAAAGGTCCTAGGCAAACATAAGCACTGGAAAGACTCCCACCAGCTTAACCTGGAGCTGCTGAATACCCTAAATCTTGCAAACAACATTTATGCAGTTATTCATATGTTTCACTCCAAGCATGACTCTCATTACCTTCCCTCTCTTCCTTTTTATGACTGAAAAGGAAAAGCCCTCCTCCCTTCACAGCCAGCAGCTGTCAAGCACAGCATGCAGCCCAAGAACTGTTTTGGTTTTCACACTTTCCCCCACCCTCCCCGGGTTGGCGCCCCTGCAGCAGAGCTGTCTACGTGCAGTGCAAAGCCACCGCAACCCGAGCTGCAATCAGATCTGGAACAGCAAATCCCGTAGCCGACTCTTGGCTGCGACACAAGCTCAGTACCTCATTTGTTTATGGCAAGTCGTTAATGAAGTCACACAGCCTGATTTTCATTGCAGTCAGGCCTGGACATCCCATAGCCATGGTGAGGAGGGGAAAATCCCTAGGGTTGTTCCTTTCCCCAGTGATCCAGATACTACCACCCAGAGAATTTCTTTGGGAATGCCGGTATTTTTCCTGTCACTCCTGTGGCTTTCTTCGGCAGGAAAGGAAGGGCTTTTGGCAGCCTGACCCTCTTGTGTGTCAGCAGATACAAATGGAGCCACAAGATAAAATGGCAAATATGTATTACTAATACAAGGCTCTAAAAGATACCCAGTAATTTTCCAAATAAACAAATAAATTAAAAAAAAAATCAAAGCAAACCAACAAACAAAAAAAATAACAGGCTCTGATTAATGCAGCAAATCGTTTGGGTGAGTAACAGGAGGAAATCACTGAAGGCAGACCATTGGGAGGTGATTTTACACACTCTTTTTTCAGGCATTGGGGCAGCCTGGTCCGAATTCAACAGCCAGCCTTTGGTGGCAACTTGCACACCATGCAGAAGAGGATCCAAGAGGTCAGTTCAAAACCTCTGATCACCCCCGTGATGGAAAGAGGGGTATGCACAAGTCCTGCACAAGTGGAAGATGTGATTCAAATGCAAGCAGTGAAAAGTCCCCCGGTCTCTGAGACAGTGACACTTGATGCTCCCAGGTGCCACTGCTTAGAGCAAAAAGTGATGGGAGAATGAGAGTATTTTATGAGACATGAGCCAGCAACTGCTGTTCAGTCTGCTAAGAGGATTGTTATATGCCTTGTCTGTTTTCAGGCCTCTGTGACAGAGGAGGCAACGATACCATCCTTACCACTTTTTTCCATAACTGAGAAAGGAGCTCCATTACAAAGGAAGGGGCATGAGGAGCATGAGGAGGAAGATCACAAGCCTAGAAACCAGAGCAGTTTGCCTTGCATTTCCATGCTCCCCTTATATACCTGGCTTCTTGCTCAGAAGCGAACAAAACAACCTACGTGATTTCCTAATAGCACAGTGACATCCTTGCGGTGCAGATCTTGAACGTTCCTATTTTACATGTGTTTAGACATGCCTTTGAGATACAGCACCTACCTCCTGCTGCTTTCCACCACAACCCTGATGCCAGGAAAGAGCTTCCCCCTTTTTCAAAGGGCTTGAAATATTAATTATAAGAGTTTTCATATTAATCAAAGGTCCAGACAAGTAGCCAACAACCCACTTGACATTGTTTTACTTTAATATTTTCATCAAGATCAGCACAAGACCTCAAGGTCCTATTGTACCTCCCATTGTAGTTTCTCTCATTTGCACCTAAATCTGCACGGTGCACAGTAGGGAGCCCTGCACATGCTTCCCACTGCTCTTGGCTTCATTCTGCAACATGCAGAGGTCGGTTCTTTGGCACATTTGACTGGGCACATTGCAAAATAAATAGCATCCGGACAGGGATCTGAGTGACTCCAGGACTTGGGTCAATCCTGGCAAACAATTAGCTCATTTTGACAGGGAGGGACAGCTCTGCTTCTGGGATACACACTTTAAGAAAAGAAAGATTGAACAAAGAAACTATGTGGGACAGCCCTTGGGTCCAGATCCATCCTAAGCCATGAGACATTTCACAGTTGACCCACCAAAAGGACAGGGTGCAGGGGGTGGCAGTAAAGGTGTATTTCACCTCTGGAGACATGGCTTTACTCCCTAGTTCCCCCGCTGAGCTGTCAGAAGGGGACAGCCTTTTCCACACTTGCTTTCCCACTGAGGGGACCTTGATCTGTGGACAACCACACATCTGGAAGTGCTGTGGGAAGGACAGAGCTTCCCCTGTCCCAGCGATACCCACTGTCCTCCTGCAGCTCCACAGTGCTGCTGGTGACAACCCATTCCCACATCTTCCCTGGGATCCTTCCAGGTCCTTGCTCTTGTGCATCTGAGCTGCTGCCAACCACATCTGGTGCACGGGCTCTTGTGGAAGGCAAGTCCAACTGCCGTCACGCAGCCTGCTTTGCCTCCCTGGAGCTGCACCACCCTGGGGAAGCAAATGATGCACTTGCCCCAGAGAGATCAAAAAGAAGCTGAGGTCCCCACTGTGCCCTTGGCAGCTCTGCTCAACACACCCTGCCAAAGGCACAGAAACTTCACTCGCTTCATTCTTATCCCTGTGCTCTCTTATTGGCATGTGGCCATCTCTTCTCTCACACTGAGCAGTTATCACTGCAGTTGTGTCTTAAGGACACACAGAAGTCTCCCCAGAAATTCTGAGATAAAGCAAGTTATCTCGTATATAAACTTGTATGCAGCGATAACCAAGCCTGTCCCAAAGCAATAGTCAGAACTGTGTGCTGAAAAAACATTGTTTTGCTGGTTGTATCTTACAGGTGTGCTAAGCAAAGCTGAAGCTAGCTCAGGAAATAGCAGGAATTTAGCTACAGAACTTGGTTTTCACTTTTTACAATATCTGAGACATAAGCACCTTGATACATTCCTCTCTTTAATTGATGAGTTAAAGAATCATATTTATACTGCCTGGAAAGGATCTTCGGGGTTCTCTAGCCCAACCTCCTGCCCAAAGGAAGACCACTGCCAGCACTAGCTCAGATTGGCCATGGCTTTCTTTAGCCAAGCCTTGACAGCTTCCTGGGGAAGGAATTTGGGCACCTCTCCGACGGCCTGCTCCTCTGCTCTATTACTGTCTGAGTGAAAAAGCTCCTCTTACTGTCCATCATCAGGTTCCTAATATGCCCTTCATGGCTGTGAATAGCTCTTTGATATATTATCTGCCCATTACCAAGGCTCTTCATCTCCCCTTTGTCAGACTAAACCAGCCCTGCTCCCTCAACATCTCCTAGTAGGTCATGGTGCCCAGGACCCCGAGCATCCCTGTAGTCCCCATGATGTTCTATCTGGTTCTCTGCATCCCTCCTGAGCCAAAACTGGACACCGTATTCCAGATCTGGCCTCATCCTCACCAAACAGAGTGGTGGGTCTAACAATGCCTCTTGGTCTGCTGGCCGCACTCCTCCAGACTTTTATCATGATGTAAAGAAACTATCTTTCTTTGCCACCCACACCTACAATCCTATGCCTCAGTTCAGTGTAGTGAGGCCTGATTCAGAACTTCATCAAAAACAGTGGAACACCCTCCACTTATTTCACTGGATCAGACATTCGTATTTTATTGGCTTTGCCACAAATCGGATGATACCGCCAGATGCCTACAGAGCACAAATTTGAATTTTCCTTCCTAGGATACTCGGGCTTCCCCCTCCCTCGTTCAAATAAGCAGCGTCACCCAGCTGGGATTGCAGAGAACGTTATGTCTCGCTGCATCCCTCTCAAGCCCAGGTACTTGGAAAGTATTTTTTAAATCCCTTTTTTCCCTTGGCAGCGTCGAAGCTCCCTGCGGCTGCAACACCCACATCATTCCTTGGCACCTCATTCGCCAGGGCAATGCAGAGCAGGTTCTCTACGTGGAAGCAGCCTTCTCAGCAACCTCCGGATGCAGCAGTGGGGAGGAAACATCTCTCAGAGTGGGTGTCGAGGAGAGCAATGGGACTTTCATCCCATGTGGTCACAAGCACAGGTTCCCAGATTTTCTTTTTTTTTTTTTTTTTTTCCTAGATGCATCTTTACAGAAACCATATACAGTGATGGAAGTGGGAAAGAACTGGACATGTGAACAATAATGCAAGAAAATGATACTTTGCCATATTTCTGGAAGTTCCCTCTCCTCCCCAGCAGAAAGAATGGGATTTTTTTCTGCCATAATTCAAGACCTTTATGAAATAAAGAGAGCTGTCCCTCCCTTCCTAGGCTCCACTCAACTAACAGGATTAGAAAAAAAGAAAAGAAAATATATTGACTTCTTTCTTAAACATCTTCTGACTTAATCAGTTCTATAGGGGCCAGGTGGAGTCCTAGAGCCCTGGGTTCATCAGCATTTTTCCCCAGAGCATCTCTCTCAGGAAACATGCAGTGAGTGGCTGTCTTGAGGTATCCCCGCACTAAAGGTCAAAAATCACTGCAGGGACATTTCTGAGGCACTAAAACTTCTGATTCAGCTCAGACATACCCAACCCTCTGGTCGGCGCTGAATGGGGAGGGGGAATTATTGACACCTTGTGGCACCTGTAAGAGAGGCTGGTGAAGACTGAAAGCACCATATGGACGTTGAAGCTGGCAGCCTCAATGCTGGGCTGACCAGACAGGGCTTGCTTCGATACAAGATCACAACCAAGAGGTCTCGGTGCTCCTGGGCTGCTTCAGGAGCAGCACAGGATGCCAGTTGTGAAAGCAGAGAGGCAACTACAAGCAGAAAAAATAGTCTTTCTCTTACATTTCTTAGGAGAAGTCCCATTGAGGATCACTGTGCAAAGACCAACACCCACTGGCACAAGCAGACGCACTGAGGTGGCAAGTTGTGCAGCTCTCAACCTGGGATCAGGAGGTTGTCCCTAGTCTTGCTTGCTATGAGTACATAGCAGATCTGCTTGAAACGGTATGAGGGGAAGTATCAAAAGTCAAAGCCATCCAGCTCTGCAAAAAATGACATTTGGAGAATCCCTAAGCTAGGTCCCAGACACAAGCCTTTGCATTTCTGCATTTAGTCATTTGTAGCCTAGACTTTTCTGGCAGAGATGATGGATGGCCAGGTGAGAGGTGGTGAACGATCAGAAGCTGGCCTTGCCTTGGGGTCTCGTCTCTTTTGTAGCCTCAGAGAATATTTGGAAGAGCTCAAACTGGCAAATGTAAGCTAGAATCCATAGAAAAAGTATCAGAGGAAAGTAGACAGACCCGTACATTGGGATCGTCTTGCGAACGTCTGTTGATTGCACCACAGTCATACCAAATTTAACATGAAATGGCTTAAAATTCTGCTTCTATTTTTAGTACAGTCCTTTTTCTAAGCTCAAAACCGAAGCTACTGCACAGGAAAATAATGCAACAGCTGTTTTTGGCCAGTGACCTCAAGACATGGTAAACAACTGGAAATGTGCTTGTGCAGTGCAGCTTGTATTACCATAAATACTCGTTTTCCCATGGTCACTGTCGCATACTATGACAGTCATAGGTTTTGTTTTGTTACTGCAAGAATACTTGGAATTTCCTTTCTGTGGGCAATGCTCAGAGTTTTAAGTTTGTTTTCCTCTAGTACAGAATAAAAAAGAATGTAAACTTTTTTCCTGAACAGAATTTCATAATTTGTGTAAGGTTGAATTTCATAAGAGTTGAGATGCTTCTTTGCAATTTTGACCAAGCCAAAGGCGGGGGGGGAGTGATTAAATTAGTATGAAAGTAAGTTCAAGTAAATCAAAACAGGACAACCAACCACATCATTATAGTTAAACCTATGAATGACTATTCTTGACAAAAATAGTGCCATTCCTCCAAGAGTTTTCAGTTCATTCAAGCAAAATCTTCTTCCAGAGGAAAAACATTTCTATCAGAATTATTCTGGTCATATGTGACATGGCACAAATTGACGGGCCAAGGGATGGATGTGCCCTGGGGCTGATGGCTTGGATTGCATAATCTCTGAACCCTGTAACACCAGGCTATCTCTGGTGCTCATATTCTCTGCCATACCATGATTTTGACTCAGGTGCCAGATGAGCTCATCATTGCAGCACATGGCAAATGCAGCAAGTGGCCTGCCTGGGGCTGGCAGACCTCTGTATTAACTCCAGTGAAGGGGTTTCCCATCAGACCAAGAGAAGAGTCCCATGAGCTAACTGGTCTTAAATTACAACAAATTTCCCTTAGAGTTGCCAGCCCAAGTTTTCTTTCAGCTGCTACCACCTCTCTGTCATGGACAGTCCTTCCTCCTTTTCATACAGATGCATTTTGGTACTTTTGTGTTAAACTGCACCAACTGTGGTGCAACCCATTGGTGCTGCATGCATTGCATGCACAGCATGAAACAACCCCTGTTCAAACTGTCGTGCAATGGAGCTGAGAGGCAATACATGATTTTTATTATTTTGAATATGTGATTATTATTATTTTTGAAGTTGAGCATTGTGGCAAAGGCCATTGTGTGGCAGTCCGGTTTTTAAAACACTTCAGCACCTATTTCACTGTCAGGGATCAAGAATGATTTCCAAAAGCAACTAAATATATTACATGAGAACCATTCCAGATGAGTGTTATTGCATTTGCACCAAGGATCAGCCTCACGTTACCACACCTGGTTTCCCAAATGAATAAAAGAACAGTACAGAAAAGTGAGCCCTCCAAGAAAGATGTGTAAGTTCCCCTCTCCACAGTCAGCATGGCAGATGGCATGCGCTTTGTGTTATATGATCCGGGAAGACATAGAAAGCACACTACATACATAAAATATACTTCCATACTACAGCTGCACCCCTAAACAGGTTAATCTTGACAACACTGTTATTGCAGGTGAAAACATTATTAGCATGTAAATAATGCCTGTTGCTGAAGACAACTCTTTACATAATAGTAATAATTTATTATGGAAATCCCCAGGCGCTTTACAATTAAGAAGCCCAGTGTCATAGCCTGTATTTTCCAGGTATAAATTCAAAGCCCAGACAAGCAAAGCAACTAGCCAGTGCAGAATGAATGTTTTTAAACTGCAGGTCAGCGCTCTGTCCTTCTCCTCCTCTTGAAGGCATTTTATGCAATACTTGTAGCCTTCAAAGAAGTTTGCAGTCATCTTTTAGCCACATACTCCATCTGTGTTCATGCCTCATGCTGTTTACATTCTCCATACCTCTAGTAGTCCTCACTCAGTTTTCCTAGAAGACCTTAATTGAACATGCTGCTACATAGATGCTAGAGGAAAGTACAAGATAGCACCTTATGGTGTTCTTTCAGGTATTATTTTCCATGGGAGCTCAATAGAAAACCTCTTTGAGAAAGCTCAGCTGCTTTGAAACACACAGAATTGACTAGCCTTCTCTGAAAGTGATTTCCAAAAGATGATGGTCCCCCAAAGGACCATGTCTCACCACAGAGGTGATTTGTGCACCTTGGCTGCACAAGACATTGTTGGGTTGGCAATGGAGCCACCCTTGTCCCTTGCTGCAGAGCTGTCCCCTGGCACCTCAGCACAAGGTGGATCATGGCACATCTTTATGTGCTGTAGGTGCCAGGGATTGTGCAAGAAGTGGCGGTGATTTCCAAGGCCAAGATGACTTCCCTGCCTCCAGAACAGTCATGAGAATGAGAGCTATTAGCCCTGTTTATATTATCTGGCTGCTGTGAGCAGTCAAGCACAGTCAAACCCATGAATGAGAAAAGAACTGAACAGCTTGATACCTGCAAGAAGCCCTCTGCACTGTGGTGTTAAACACAATTTGTGAAAAGAAAAAAAAAAAAGAGAGAGAGAGGAAAATGAAAGAAAGAACAAGACAGCCCTAGGTGAAATAAAAGCCTTTATTGACTTACTAGCTTTTTTTATCTACCAAATGTCTGTAACTTCCATTAAAGACAATAGTTGGTCGTTCTTCATATTAATACCTTTTGACCCAAATGCCCTTTCATGACTTGTTCTAAGAACCAGTTCTAGACATTTCCTCAAGGGAGATTTTTCCTTGATTTCCAAAGGCTTTAGGTAGCTCCTGCAAAATCCAAAGGGCTCAGTGATGAAATATGACACTGGGAGTTTGGGGCTAAGGTCCAAATGATAGAGGAAGAACATTCAGTGGTATAAAAAATTGTTATTGGAATGACCCAGAGGGCAAGGGAGGGGGATGGAACAGGGAAGGGAGCAATTTGGGAAGACAAGAGAAATAGTGTGACTCAAGAAAATGGTGGACAGGTCCATTGGAAAACAAAAAGAGGAATCTGCTAGCCTGGGCAGCTCAGTGGGAACTGCTTTGTGATCTGGGCCCATTTCTTTCTTCCCGTGTATCTGGGAAGGCTGCTCTACTAAAGGCCCAGTGGAGCAGGAAAAAGGAAGTGCAAGGGATATTTCACCCAGCATGTACTCAAAATGAATGCATGTTGACTATTTCTGTCAAGATTGTTTTGCTGAAAAGCTGTAGAAGTCACTACAATGACCCTCCTGTGGATTTCTACAGCTTCATTACTTTAAGGTCACTGCCTTTTCTTAGCATACAAGATGATTTGGTATGTTTTTCCCAACTTGCTATACTTCACAATTTTAGATTACAGGAAATGTTTCTGGGAATGACGTGGCAACTTACATAGTGTTTGTACAAATGGAAAAGCTTTATTAGCCATTATGGAGATCTGCTAAGCTTTCCAAAATAATTCACCACCCAGCAACAAAAGAATAGATTTTCTTCAATAATAACCACAAAAAAATGGACATTAGTCCTTCAGCTATGGATGATGCCATGCAACCTATGCATGACATAGAGAGATTAGAAGGTTGGCTATTTTTATTTTGCAGATTTTGGAGAGCAGTGGGGCACAGAGGGAAGCTGTGTTCATCTTACTTGTTCCACATGTGTATAGCATAAGGGAGGGAAAGACTGTGATTTGTGCCAGTTCTCTTATTCCAGGTTGTTTAATAAGTCCTAAATATCAAATTCTCTGTAAGTACTTCAGACTGATCCCCTAAACTTGATTTGCTCAAATTCTCCAGATATTTCTGAAAGTCCTGGTTCACATTTTTCAGCTTGGTAGTAGAGAGATGTAAGGGCAGGAAAAAAAAAATAAATAAGGAGATGAGACTGAAATCCTTCTGCCTACATCTTGTTTAATTTACCATGGCAGCTCCACGGCCCATTCACAGTCTATCTGCACTTCTCCACAACCTGCCCTGCATCTGGCCCCTTCCCAGTCCTAAAGCTGGGCTCACCACATAGCTGAGAAGGAAATAGATGTCCTTGGGAAGGCACTTCTGTGCCTGGAGAGCAGGATGTACTTGGGTCCAGGGTGCCTTCTGGATGGACACATCACTGTTGGCTGATATAGCTGGAACACTTTAATCTATCTGTATGTATGTTACATGACATTTATATGCAGCAAGATTAAATTGGATGAGGAACATAGAATATTTCTTACACACTTCTTCCCTTGCACTGCAGGATATCATTTTGTCTAACAGAATTTTTACTTCCTGCAGTGTTCTCACCCTCCCTACAGTCTCACCACACTTCTATTTTTAGATTACCACGGCCAGAACTTTGCAGATCGAAGAAAAAACAGAAGTTATTTGCCTTTAACAACTGAATGGGGGCAGGTATCAGGGAGCATCTTTTCTGAGAGGCCTGCATGCTACCCATGTCGTAGCTTAGGCATATCAAGACATTTTTTCTCCACTTATAAGACTCAAAACTCAGAAAGTGTTCAGATCACCAATGGCAGTGTGTTAATTTGTTTGGTTCAAATCATAACAAATTGGGTAATTAAGCTTTCTAAAAGCTGATCATTTGGGAAGTATTATGGTATGACAACTATATGTAAGTAACAATGACTTTAGACTATAAAGGCAAGTTGATGTTTAACATGGGAAATGAGTTGCACTTAAAGATATGAATTATATAATTTGGTACAATTTTGTGATAACGCACAGTCTATGTTATTTGTTTGAGCAGCTGTTTCTAAGAATTTTTCCCACATAATTCTTTTAATATCGACTACCGTCCTTTTGTTTTGCCGTGCCAGAGAGGTCACAAGTGTGACAAAATAACAAGCTGTTAGCATATTTTGATTTTTCAGATAATTCCTTGATCCCAGCTATTAAAAATTGAACTTTTACAGCTCAGTATCTGCAAAGGTTAACCAATAACTTCCTATAGCAACTTCAGCTGAGAGTTCAGCTCTGCAAAAGTAATGCGCTTTAATTAGACCCTATCAGCCCCATCAGATAGTCAAAAAGTCAGAGTTTTGGTTGTGGTATAGTCACATCCTGTGTCAAGAGATAGTGATCCTTCCAAGAGCCACTGCTATACACCAGCAACCCTATTATTTCAACCACCGGAAATCTCAGCTCCAATGCTCCGCACAGATAATTTCTGCTCTTTCCCAGAGGTTACTGACTCACTGAGTTGGCCCACACGGCAGGACTGGGAGATGAGGGCTGTTGCACCATTTGTCCAGGCTCATGGACATACTGGAGCACACAATGGCTTTCTCCCCATTTGCATGCCCACACTCGCACATCCCTGAGCAGCCAGAGGATGCTGTGGTCCCAGCTCTTGCTCTGGCCTGCAGGAGGGGCACGGACTGAGAGCACACCCACAAATTGGGACTGGGCAAATAGCAGAGAGCTCTGCATCCCATAGGTGAGATTCTGCCAAGAGATCCCAGGAAAACAGATAAGGGATACCGACCTGCCACAAGTTTCAGGAATTGACTCATTAACTTCCGTGGCACTTGAGAAAGGCTCAATTAAGAAGAAGCAAACTTCTGACCTCAGAAAGCAACCAGAAACGTTAGCCTCAGAGACTCCTACCAGGAGCCTTCATCTGAACCTGGGCTGTTCCAACAAGTCTCCCTCCTCACCCACTCAATAGGTAATTTAACCTAGGAAGCTGACAGTGCAATAATACCTTACAGTGAATTGCCTAATAACCACACCCCAGCAGCTTTTGCTTGTGCTGAGATGAATCTTCTCTCCTCTTATGCTCTTCTACTGTCCCAAACAGTTAGACTTCAGAGGTGCAGCTTCATCCTAATTACACCACTACTTTTACCAAAACTGGCTCAGTATTGGAGCACACTTTATCTGGTTGCATTCAAGCCTTCTCTAACCTGATTTCTTGGACATGGTAGATTCATTTTCACAGCTCAGGTCCACTCAACCAAGATCCTAGTGGCAAAGCAATTAGCAACCTGCACCAAGTCCTTCTGCACAGGTTAACTGTGAGATTCAGCCATCAAGCCTTCCACAGATCAAGTCTTCCCTGACTGCTCTCTGTGCTCCTTCTGCCACATCTATCCACAAAGCCAGATATGTCTATGGTTCAAGTCTGTCCACCATAAGCACTTCCTTTGTCTGCTCTGCTCATGACAGAACTTCGCTTCCTATGTCAGTTCCTACCAACACCAGGTTCATACCCCCTCGACAGAGTGACCTGGGCGGTTCTCTTTATTGGTCCCGTTGTACTGTAACTCAGTTTGTTGGTCTGTAGTTGGCTCTGGTGCAGATAGCTATTTTCTCCCTGGTCAGCATTTGGGCAGTGAGCCCTCTGCACACACCACGAGGTTGCAGCAGGACATTGTCTCAGCTTACTAGTGAGCTGCAGGTGTACTTTTGCCACTGGATATACTCCCACAATGAATCTTAAGGGGGCACCAATTCCCAGTTCCCTGACCAATTTCAATGAAATTAGAAATCTGAAATCAAAATCTCAAGTCAAATTATGAATCTCGAAGCAAAAAAATCAAAGCACTTGCATTGGAAGAAATGCATGCAAACGCATAGCTCTCCTGATAGGAGACTTTCCTCCACACAAAAGTCAGCTCAGAAAACAAGGTAATTCCCTGGCTTCATTCCAGTTCAAATGGTGCATCTCAGGAATGCACCACTTTGTCTTTGGGGAAGCTGCAGTTTGTTTCACTTTTTTGAACATTAGTCCAAGTTTAACAGGTCTAACCTGTCAAAGAAAAGCAGATCTCAGTAATGGTTCATATGATATCTGCATTATTGGGTGCTGAGAGGTCCAGAAAGTTAATATTGACAGAACACAGTGAGAGAAGCCATGTAAACACTCAAGGTAAATGATGCATAGAGCTAATCTGATTGTTTTGTTAATTCTGTAAAACCAACATAATTTTGCTCTTCTATTCAGATTTTCCGGATGCTTATTTCAGCTCTGAAACACGACTCTGTTCCTCACTAAATATAGCAAAGCTTTAGTGAACGAGGCTTGAGTCAGGCCCTCTTCATTCACATTTGTGTCACTTCTGCATTTGAAGGCATGACAGCATATTTTGTACAACACAAAAATAGTATCTTCTCTCTCTTTGTAATTCCCTTTCTTCTGTCCCACTCGTCCTCATATAAGGTGATTGACTTCCTGGCTCACCATACATATTTGTCCACCAACAGCAGCAGCTCCTAAGTCCTGAAGTCCACAGCGTCTCTTGCTTTGATTTTCTAATTTTTGATTTTTGATTTTTTTTTCTTGCATTTCAGGCTGAAACACCCATATGAATCACAAAGATCTTTACTGTATATAATTTAACAGAGCCACTTATGCATTGCCATTTCCAGGGATGAAAAACAAGGTCATCCCTTTATGGATAGATGGAAAACATGTTAACGCTATCTGACAAGTTGTCTCATATCACCAGGCCATACGGGTGTATGATATATGTATATACATATGGAAAATATATACATCTATTGAGAGTTTTGCAACAAAGAAACATCATCCTCAGTACATATCTACATCTTCCAAGCATATATCTACAAACACATCCAAAGGCTGACACTGAGAGCTCACTGTCCTCCCCTCACCAAGATCTGAGCATCTTCTGTGCCTCTGGCAACACAGTATTTATTAATCCCTCTTGAACAAAAAGCTTCGAAACAGAAGGATATTCACCATGCTTTCTTATACATCTAACAGTCTGCTGTCTCTCATCTCTACAAAGCAATATCTGGGCTGCAGTACCATGAAATATTTGCTTTCATTAACCAATAAGTATTTTTTACTGGAGGAAAATCAACAAGCAGCAATTACCCCATTGCAAGGTAAATTGTATGAGCTCAAGCCTGACCAATATTAGTACCTGCATCTTTTTTTCAGTCATAACAAAAATCTACAATTGCTTGTCTCTACTTCTAATTCAACAAAAAGACACTTGTAGCAAGTTCATAATTTCTGTGTCATTAGAAGTAAATCCCTTCTGTTTTAATGAGATTGTGCAGTCTCACACAGGACCTCAAAGAGAGAAGAGATGAAATGTTAAGATCAAATTGAAAAAAAATGCTGCATACAGTCTCCCTGCCCTTTTCAGCCTACTTCAGATCTGAAACTTGTATTTCCGTCGCAGGTTCAGAAATGTAAAACTGGTCTCAGGGAACTTTCCCATCCTATTTCCACCCTGGAAACCCAAACTTTCTCACAATACATCATGATTCAAAGATCAGCTCCTGAGGAACAGACATGTGAACCAAGCTGACTCTCCAGCCTTTATTAAAGTGCACTTATTTCTTAATCTCAAGTACCTGCATTTCCTTTGAGGCAGGGGAAGAGTTTTGTGTGGGCAAGAGGTTCTTTAGAATTGCAGCCAACAGAAAGGGTGTGTCGGCGGGAGGAGAGGAGCGATACAAGCAAGGATTCTCCCACGCCGAGCACACAAGATGACTGCCAGCAATCCCTTTGGGGATACTCTTCCGCAACCCACCTGGGGAAACTGTAGAGGTATTACACAAATGACCAAGTTTCTGGAAAAGACAAACAAGTGGGCTGAAAGGCTCAGCTCAGGAAATGTCTAATTTTACTAATACAAAAGAAGGAAGCAGCCTGAGTGTAGGCCTCTTTTGATGTGGGTGCCCGTCATCTGCTGGTCATGAAGATGTACCCACACCACTCTGCAGCTATAGCCTCGAGACCTGGTCCAGTGATTCCATCTATTTCCTTCCCTTGAAGTAGTGATAAGTCACCAGTATCAGGAAGTCACCCTGTAGATGTTTCCAGATGTGTCCCAGTGCTGCCTGCAGTTGGAGATCCTCCACTAGAGCATCTCCGCAGGAACATGTCAAATATCTCTGTCCCTGATGCAGACGTAGATGTACAGGGCAAGCATTTAAAATACCTAAGCAAAACATTCCCCCAGCTTCCAGCAACTGGAGGCCCATAGTCTTCTTGAGACAGACACAAATTCTGAATATTTGCCACCCACAGGGAACTTCCCTTCTGTAAAAATATCTAATAAGCCCTTGAACCCAAGTCAACTTTCAGCATCCATGTTATCCTCCAAAAAGGAGGTCTACAGCTTAAATATTCAGGGGGATAAAATACATTTTTTTTTTAATTATTTTTATTTTTTATTTTTTATTTTTGGACATCTCTCCTGCTGGATTTTCATTACGTTCTGGCAAACCCATCCTATCTTTAATTTAAGTGGTTCGGGTTGTGGTGGACATAAAGACCTGGCAGTGAAGGCTAGTAAAGTACATATGCAACTTCCTGAGATGTTCACAGACCGCAGTGTGAACCAAACTGTAGATGTCCTCACCAGCAATATCTAAATATTCTAAATATCTGAAATTCTGGTCTGCTGAAGATTGAGCATCCTGCCAAAACCAGAGAGGCAATGACCTCACTGAGGTTTCTTCTCATGCACTTATTACATCCTCTCCACCCAAACAAGTGCTTTTCTCTGTATCACAATGCTCACTAATAACTTTCATATGGTGACAGACCACAGGTCATCACAAAGCTCAATGATGGCTGAGCTGGGCCAAATGCAAGTCCTACCTCCAAGTTGTGTGCTGAAGAGTCAAAGTTCCAGTGCATGTCTAACATGTGGCTATGAGTTAAGCATCTCGTCTGCTCACACATAGTCCAGGACCATTGGGGAAGAACTCTGAAATAAGGGTGAGTGAAGGTTTCTGACCCTGTGTTTGTTTATTTACCTTCTAGGGTAGCGAAGGGAAATGGGCCATAAAGTCTCCAGCAAAGCAAGCCTTAAAGCTAATAAACATGTGAAGAGCAAAATATTTGATAAAATAGTGTGTCAGGAGGTGCGTAAATAGGAATGAAAATACCTCACAGCTCATTTCAAGAGAAAAACAGGGTCATATCAGCACCGGGAAATTGTCAGAACATAGAGAAACATTAACTACTCTCAGATACAAAAGCTAAAGTTTGCTGTGCTACTGGCACGCACAGAAAGACATAGAAATGCTAAGGTTAATCCACGCTGCTTCCTGCCTCTGCCTTTGGCCCAAGCCTGATGCCTGAGATGAGGTTTTACAATCATACTGGCTTATGCAAAGTGATACAACAATGCTCTGATACAAGCAGGGCAATCTTCCTTTCGATCCCAGGTAATGTTCTGTTTCCCAAAGCATAGTGAGTCTGCATTCAATCATCTCGGTACTCAGTCAGCGAGGGGGCTATATCTTTTGCCAAGCTATTCTCTGTGTGGCTCCACAGACACCTCTCTTCGCTGTACCTCTGAGCCAAGTCTGATGTCAGAACATTTTTCTTTCTAAAATGGCTTTTCAGCACTGCAGAAATACAGAAACCAGAAATACGGTGAAAAAAGTTTGGATCCGACACAAACCTTGTGCCACAAACTTTCTCAGAACGTATCTGGAAGACACCTCCTGAAATTCCTGACTCGTTGTGCAAAACAACTCTTTCTCACTGAGCTTTATCTGAAAGCATCTGCTTTTTGCTTCCTAATTTTTCTTGCCTGTGAATACATCCCTGCATGCTTTGGTGATGCCTCTGCAGCTCAGGGTAGCAGGAGCAAGGGCAGTGGTGGCAATGGCACCCTGGCTCTGCTGAGCTCTTGCTCCGTGTGCCTGGCTGGCATGCAGCCCTGCTGCTTGGCACGACGGCAGCATCCCACGTTTCAGGCACACCTGGAACTAATTTGGCAGATGTCATCTATGGAAATAGCAGACCTTTTCTGAGGAGACATGGGGCATCCCTATAGGGAAAGGCAAAAATGAAAACACTCATGGTTTGAGATAAAGCCAGTTGAAAAATAAAGCCAAAGTTGTGCATACAAGCAAAGCAAAATAAGGACTGCTTCCCAATGGTGGGCAAGCATTCAGGCATTTCCAGGAAACCAGGGATCCATCATATCTAACAGCTATTTGGGAAAATAAGTATAACTCTTCTTTTCCCCATGCTGCACATGACGTCAGTTGGGGTCAGCTGTCCTGGCTGGGTCCCTTCTCAGCCCCAACCTGGTGGCGGGCAGGGCAGGGTGAGAAACCGAACAGACCTTGACTGTGTAAGTGCTGCCCAGCAACACCTAAAACATCCGTGTCTTATCAACACTGTTTTAATCATGAATCCAAAACATAGCATCATACCAGATACTATGTAGGAAATTAACCCTATCCCAGCCTAAACCAGTACCTGCACATGTTATATGCTGGTAACAGCCTAAAACTTGAATCCCTTGAAGCCCAAAAGTGAAATGAGCATCACTCACAAACATGCCTTGGCAGCCTGAGCCACAAAGAACATAGGGGATGTTGGGAACATAGGGCGATACATGCTGAGACCTTGAGTTGAGAGTATGCCACCAATGCCCTGCATACAGAAAGCTGGAGTCTGGACCAAGTGAGCTGCAGGATACTCTGATCCCATTGCTCACACTTGACACTTTCCAGACTGCATTGTTCCCAGAGAAGGCAACAGGAAAAGGAAAGTTCAACTGTGACGGGCCATGACATATAAAAGTAAGGCAACGATAAGGACATTCTTCCGCTAATCTATGCCATATAATGTATTCTACAAAATTACCAGGAACTGCTTTGTGTAATCAGATTTTCTTCACTTGTTTGCATTTACCACACAAATATGCATCAGTGATGCTGTTTTGTGTATCCTCAGCAACCACTCTATGTTAAGACAACAATTGGTAGCTGCGGTGTGCTTCTGTAGGACTAACAGGCACGTTAGTCCTGGGAGTCAAAAGCCCTGATTCACTGGTTCATTTGCTAGGGACTGTTAGCAGCAAGGAGGAAAACAAAACCCTGTGTCGTGAAAAGAACAATTCATGGAGCCAGCTAAATTGTAATTACTGAAACAGGTGGGAAAACATCCAGCTAACCTGTTACTAACAATACAAATGCATTCTTGCAAAACTTGAGCAAACAATACTCCAGCAACAGACGGGGATAAACAATACCTCTGTACATACGCCTTATACTCAGCCCAGGAGAAAAACCCTATATGTCTGACCTGATCATATTATTTCCCTCAGGCACTGTCTGTTCCCAAAAAACCTCTTGACAATGAGCAGGGGTCAGACTTTGCTATCATGCACAGGTACATTGTGTGAACTTCACACGGACAACAGCAGGGCAGTTCATTCTTGACTGATGTGCACTGGTTTCATGAGCCAACTTCAACTCATCTGTACTGATGTGGTCAGAAGTAGAGCAGTTGCCCCTGAGCATCTTTTTTAAAACCTTGCTTGAAGTTTGGCTAAGAATACTTTTCTCAGTTCTGTGTCTTTTTGTGCATGGACTACTGCAAAACTAAATGGAAAATGATCATTTTGGCTCACAGAACATTTTCCACTGGTATTAATCATGACCTTTCCTCCTTATCTCTGACTATTTTCTGATCCTGGGAAATTTGTTAGAAGGAAAAGTATAAGGAAAAGCTGAGTTGCTCATGGATGGAAAGGAACAAAGACAGTGGAAGGATCTCAGATCACCACAAAAGAATTTCAGAGCAAGTAAACCACCTTGCGGTGCTGAACTGCCAGAGCTCCTAAGAAAGTGCTGGAAGCAAAACACCCTGGGTAAATGAAGAAAGCTGAATCAGAGGAGAACTAGAGAGCCCTGCACTTGAGGTCTCTTGGCTTCAAAAGACTGGGTAGACACCAAGGTGCTCTTCCCTTGTCTAGTTGTCTCTTCTTTGTGTCATGCCATGATCCTTATCCCTCGGTCATCTAAAAGTTGTGCATGTTGCTCCCTCTTGGGCACCAGTTTTGGGCAAACCAGGTAGTTTCCCTGGCGGGGTAATGCAAGATGATTTCTTCCAGGGTCTACACCCCACAGGAACCATATCAGAGTTTTGTCAATGTATTGCCTCAAAATTATTCTAGGAGACCTTGTGACCTCGCCCTCCCCTTATGCCATCCCACTTTACCCCAGTGCCCTCAATACAAGAAGTCTGGTAGGGTGCAGACCACCCTGTGTGTTATTTGCCTTTCTCTCCTTGCAGTAAAGGTACAGGGGTGCAGAAAGGCTGCTTGGGCACCAGAGAAGACCAAAGATCTGTTTTGCCTGTGCCCCATCTAGCGTCTTGCTGCTGGGAACATCTCCTGGCAGCAGCAGCAGTAGGGGGTGAGGCAGTTCAGCACAGTCACAAGAGTGGTGCCCAGAGCAGCTGCTTTAAATTCAGGATATTTCAGGTTTTCTACATCATGCCAACAGGGACCACAATTTGCCAAAGGACGCACACAGATAGACCAGGATTTGCTCTGAAGGGCTCTCACAGAGGCCCTGGCACAGCTGGGGAAGCAGCTCCCATCCCGCAGCCCCTGCCTCCTCCCCAGCCAAGGCTGGTGCCAAGGATACGGGAGCGGCATCCCCTCAGGCCATGACATTCCCTCTCCTGCAGCTGCTGGCACCACAGGAGAGTTTGTAAAGGCTGATCGTCTCCTCGGTGTGTGTGGGAGGGAAGCGCAGCAGCGGGCAGATGAGAGGTCATGGCCGGGACATGGCGCTGCAGGTAGGGAACCATCCCGAGCCCTCCCACTCCTTCCCGTCTCACGTCATGCCCTGGCAAGGGGCAGCTCGAGGAGCAGGTCCCCATCTCCTCTCTGGAGACAAACCTAGTCTAACCGGAAACATTTCCACACAGCCATCGGCTGTGGCCTACCTCTGCTCATCGGTGGCTGGGAGCGGGGTTGTGTAACAGCAAAGACGGGTGTGAAAAGCCCCTCGTGACACACACACACACCTGCCTGTGCCCACAGCAACCCCTCCCACAGCACTGGTGCACGAAGCAGGGCACACGTCTCTTCCTAGGTGCTGCTAGACATTGCAGGATGAGCATCCATCCCTCCTCACAAGACACCAAGCCAGATGGAGATGGTGAGGCTGATGGGGGCAGATATCACATGCTGGTCCTCTCCTTGCAGCTGAAGGATGCTCTGTCTTTCTAAAGGGAACCTCATGGGATTAAATCTCACAGCTAAAACATTAACCATGCTCAACATGGTGGGAAAAAAAAAAAAAAAGAGCACTCTCAGAACATGTGTGACATAGTCTTTGAATGCTCAATTAATATTTCTCCAAAGCTGCTGCAAGCTCAAACACTAAAACTGCAGCCACTACCTGATGCAGACAAGGAATGAAGATGCTGCATGCTGAGTATCTGCCAAACAGAGGCCAAACAGCACCTGAAGTACCACCTGTGTGTGTAGTACTTTATTTCACAATATACGTGATTCAGCATATTTGACCTCAGACAAGATGTCCTCGTGCATATCATGCACTAGCTTGCAGAAAGAACAAAAAGCACTGCGGAAAGAAGACACAAGGCAGCAGCATGCATGCGGCAAGCCCCGATGGCAAGCTGTTCTTCCTCCTCTTGAGGATGCCTCACTCCCTTGGTACTTTTCCCTCTCAAAAACATCTCTAAGTCCTATCTAACTCTACAGTAGAATATCTCCCCTCACCCCCCCCCTCCCCCCAACAACCTTTAGATCACTAAACCATGGAAGTGAGCTGGCTGGTAATCACTGCAGACTTTCTCTAATTAGTACAAACTTGTCAGGGATTGCAGGCGGGGACATGCCTGACATGAGCAGGGGAAATTACCCAACTCTGGGCTGAGCTGGGGGCAGAGGGGGAGCAGCATGAGGCATTCGGAGAGCACCAGGACTGACAGAAATAGATAGACAGCCGAGCAGGACCAACCCTGCTTGCAGTATGCTTGCACAAGCCCAGCACTGTGGGAGGGAGCGATGGGAACTTTGTGAGTACCCTGGGTCACTGGTCCTGCCTGGGCAGCAAGGGGATGGCAGTGAAACCTGGTGCTCCCTGTGCCTAGCAGCACAGCTGGGCTGCAGGAGGTCTGCAGTTGTGCCTTTGGTTTGGGATGCTCCTGCTGAGCTGCCCTCTGGCAAACAAAAGGTGCACTTGAGCTCTCACAAGAAAAAAAAAAAAAATCTCCTTCCTTTCTAGCAATTTTTGTGAGTACAGAGCCTGGTTTAATGTGCCAAGGGCAGGGTGTGAACTTGCCCCCATCTCATCCCAAAGGCTCCGGCAGCTCATCCCCTTCCAGCCCGGGGTCCGCAGGTCACATACCAGTGCATGGGCTCTCAGGCCAATACAAACTGGTGCCAGCTGCCTTAGCTCAGAACTGGCTCTGTTCAAATTCCTTAGAAAATAAAATTTTAAAAAAATCAACTCCAGAGGGTCTGCTGGCTTGGAGGTGGGGATAGCAGTGGCTGCCTGCTTTTACGTCACATAACATGAAGATAAATTAAGTAGTTGGAGGTACTCACAGTGAAGAGAAAATGAACTCTGATGCTCATCTTCACAATACAAGTACTCATTTTGTAACACTGTGCCCTAGAATTAACATCTGGGATTCTAGCAAACAGAAAATCACATCTCCCCACAGCACTTCCACAGAAATATGAGTTTTCTTTCTGCTACTACTCTTAGGAGCACATTCCTGCCCTTTCTTAAAAAAAAAGAAAAGAAAAAAAAAAGACAAATGGAGTCACACATGCCCTCAAATCAGTTCCAGATGCTGGGAAAAAGAAACAGAGGATAGTGTTTGTCCTCGAGATTTAACAGCCTAAATGAACACAAACAATGAAGAAAGAAGAATACCTAGAGAAGGACACAGAGACCTGTCTAAGGTCACAAACGGTTTATGTGGCTTCACATAGATTAGAGCACACATCCTTTGGTGTTTTAGCAGCTTTCATCTCACCTCCCTAAACCAAACCATTCTTCAATAATTCCTGCTTTACCTTCACACTTTCCCTGACCTGTAACACTGTGCCCCGGTAAAGATCCCAGCCCAGGTGTTGGTGGTCCCAGCCATACCCACGAAGAGACACCTTCTGCTCACAGCATGGCTTTTGGCTTCCTGGCATATACCCAGCTGCACAGGACTATTGCAATAGGGAGATTTCTAACAGTGCTATCAAAGTGCAAGTGATAACAGCTGGATGAATTTTGATTGACTATTTGTCCTCCCTGAGGGATTAGGGGTGGGGGGTTGGGAGTGGCAGACATTAGGATATGAACAAAAGTTTTTCCTGCTTATGTATAATTTTGTAATAACAAAAATGTCTTTTTTTTTTCTAATGTGGGAGGTGGGGGGAACCAAAACTTGTTGCTCTCTCACTAAAAAAAAAAAATACATTTCCACACGGAGGGGAAAAAAAGAAGTTTCTATGCATCAGCATGTGTGTGTGTAAATCAAAGCTTCATTTTTGATGAGACCATGTTTTCACAGGAAAAACCTTCCAATTTCAAAAACCTGGATCACTCCAAAAGCTTCATCTCCACCAAATGCTGTTACCAAGGCCAGTACATTGATGGGGACAATGCAGCATGGGGCAAGCACACAGGCAGCCCTTGTAGCAAACAGCCAGGAAGCGCTGCAGCTGAGCTGGCGCCCCCAAATCTTGCTGCCCTGCAGCTCCTGGGGTGCTGATAGGCAGCTGCCCTTTTTAATCTCAGATAGCAGCTATCAATAAAGCAAAATGACCTCACATTTTTCCAAGTGCAATAAAGTCACAGCTTTTCCCTTTCCAAGTAATGACAACAGACTCCTGTGAAAGTATGGCGATGACGAGTTCAGAGAGCAAGCCCCCATCAGCCAGGGAGCCAAACACCAGGCTGGGGCCTGAGCCCGGGCTGCTTGGTGCAAAAGGTACTCATTGTGCAGCCTGCTTTACGTCCTATTATGTGGGAACAAAGTGACATCTCAGAGAAACAGACTCCTGGGTGTCACTTGCAGCCTGCTCACCTTCCCTAAAAGTCCCTTTTGTCCTGAGGCCACGCTGAAACTGTGGCGCTGTGGCCACTCGCCCTCGCGCCCCCCCTTTGCTTCTCACTTTCACTCCCATTGGTTTCACGTTCCCTTTGCCACACGGAAAAGTTTTCAAGCTCATCCAGCCCAGCAGCAGAGTTTATCCTGGTTCCACCCACTGGGACTTTCCTAGCTTCCTCCTACACGCGAGGGGAAAAAAAGGCAGAGGGAGGCAGGCAGCAGGCACCTCGGGGAGCTCGATGAGCCGCGGTGCTCCCTTCCCTGAGCTAGGTTTCTATTGTAGGCGGTGCATTCCTCGGGAGGGAGGGTGTGCGTGTGTCGGTGCCTTCCCACACTCGGGGCAGCTCTTATTTAATGGGGGTCTCCATGCAGGGCAGAAGCCAGAGGAGATTTTGCCGTTGCCAGCTCCCAGCCAGGCTCAGCGGCAGCTCACACGTCAAGCGCCGGCATGGACCGCGGGGCTGAGATAACCCTGGAGGAGGAGGCTCCAGTGATCGGCCAAGCCTCCAGGATGCACCTCAAGGAGGACTTGAGGAGGATACGATGCGCCGTGCTGCTGTGCCTGCTGGCCGTGCTGCTGCTGGCATTGCCCACCGCCTACCTGCTGGTTGGAAATCTCCGAGCCCCCACCTCCTGCTCTGGCCAGGTAAGGCTCTGCCGTGCATCGGACCTGCTGCCCTGCGAGGAGGGGAGCGTGGCGTTCCCCTTCCCCCATTGTTTGCTTATTTGTTTTTCTGGTTCTTCTTCTCTCTTTATGAGTTTCTCGTGTTTAAGGGAAGGCAAGAAGTTCACCGATACCTTCCACCTTCCTTAGTCAGAGACAGTCTGCCAGGGACAACTCTTACGATCGTTCGGTCTTTTTAACTAACGGTTTCTGTTCCTCTTGTCGTAATTTCACTAAGGTCACAGCACAACGTACACCTTTAAAACTTTTACTGGCGTGTTGCAGAAAATGCTTAAGAGAAAGCTCTAGTTGATAGAAATTTGTGTCTCTCCACTGATTTCAGCCAGATTTTGATACTACGGCTCATTTTCCACCTTTCTTTTGGATTAGCTCTGAGACTTCCCCTACCATGTCCTGTTCCAGCAAACATCTGCTGAGCGTGCTGCTGATGTCAGTGGGTCAGTGCATGTGTACATGATCGGGCAGACAGCTGGGGCTGTCCTGTATTATCAATGCAAACTCCTACAGAGATAAGATTTGGGACAACTACAGTCTGATCCTAAAGCTTGCATCCCACTTTTTTACTCTCCATCAAAGCTTTCTCTGTAACCAGGGAACTTCTGAGCTCTTTTTCTTTGACAGACAGCTAAACTCTTTGCTCCTAGCAATACAGGCTGGCTGGTGTGGTCACTTCTAATGCTCTCCTGTGCTGCCCCACTCCTGCTTATGTTAGCCTGCAAGTGTCTATACCCACTGCAGGCTATGAATCCAGCAGGACTGCCCCATGCCAGGAGGAAGAGTTGTGCATTTGGGTCTGAAGAATTAAGGTTTAAAGGAATTTTAACTTCAGGTCTGAATTTCCCCACCTAATTAGCCTGCTTGTCATGTATGTATACTTATGGAACAGCAAAAGAAAACAGTGTTAGTAAGCGGCCTTAAGAGCGAACTTCAGATGTAGGAAACATTTTGCCTGCAGATGTTTGGACAGTCTGTCAGCTGTGTCTGTAGCTGCACGCATGTGCGTGCTCGGCTGCACAGAGCAGCACTAGCCCTGCTTTGACCCCAAGTCTGCACGGCCGGCATCTCACACCCAAACAGAGCCAGCCCCTGAGTCCATCCACGTTACCCAGTTGTAACTTCAGGCACAGCTGAAAGGAAGTATGACAGCCCTGCATAGTACGTCAGACAGCTAAATTTACTGATTTCTTGCACATGTACATGCTGCTGCGCTATCCTCGCTATTATTTAGGCCAGTTGGAGCGGGTACACACGGAGTGAAAAGGCATTTCGGACGGTCTCATTGCTCTTTCTGTTCCCATCCTCTGAGGTTCTCCAGTACCAAGCAGAAAGTTCCATTCTTGAAACAATTGTAAAAAGAAATAGTATGATGCTAGCTGTTTGATAGGACTAACGTGTTCCTGGCTGTTAACCTTGCTGGCAGAGTTGGTGGAGAAAAATATTTGCGACCGGGTTTGGCTTCTAAAGAGGAAAAGCGCAATATAAACCATTAGATTTGCTCTAGCCTGGATTACACGAGCATGTACTTCCGTGCATCTACACTGACTTGTTAGTGCATAGTATTCCCACAGTGATGTAACGAGGTGATCAGATGAGTTACAGCCGCTGCGTGTCCTACTGAGGGAGGGAAAATCATCAGGGCTGGCTGCCTGCCCACGGCGCTTGTGCCAAGCCAAGTGGGTGGAGTGCCTAGCTGCAATTCCATAGGATCCTGCCTTTGCTGCCTATTTCATTCACTCCAAGGATCACTGACAGTGTCACCAGTGTTGTCCAGCAACAGAGCACAGCTGGGTGGATTTGTCTGCCTGCGGAGTTTGCTGTTAATCCCCCTAAGAGCCATGCTGTGGGCTGAGTACAGGCGCTCAGTCCTGCAGCTCAGCACAGCCCAGCTCAGTCCAGGGGAGAGTTTCTGGGTGTATAGGCTCTCAGGATCACATCTTTTTGCGTTTCCATCTGCATTTGAAGAGTGTGAACCACATGGTTAAAGGATGCCTTCTTCACACACACCCTTGATATCCTGGGCCAGAAGAACTTGTCTGGGACCAGGCATGCATGTTGGAGCTCTCTGCACACAGCTTTTGGGTGCGGGTGTCCTGGGCATACTGGGAGCAGGTGGACCGGTCCCAGTTTGCACCAGATGTGGGTTGACTCACTGTCCCTTGCAGCACTGAGCTCACAGGAGGAGCCCTCTTGTTGCCCCAGGCCCAGAGCTCAGCCTGCACCTGCCAGATTTTCCCTTCCTCCTGCACTTGGGCCAGCCCGGGGCAGCAGGAGGGACTTGGCCCCAGCAACTCCTGGGAGGCACTGGTGCAGCCAGGCAGGTGAGAAGCAAACGTAGTAAATCCCTGAACCCGTCCTTCCTGGAGCAAGGAGGATGAGAAGGGTTGTGCAACAGGGGTGTGCCTCTTCAGTTTGCCTGCAGGGTACGACGGTTTGCTCATCTCAGCTTCTGTGTGGGGGCACATGCTGTCACATACTCCTCAGAAGGGGCATAAACTCACCTTTTCCTCTGGAAATGCCTCTTTCAGGAAAGAGCAGGGCAAATTATGTCATTACAGCAACATGTGTTAACCACTGGCTCTCTCTTTCTTGTGGTATGTTGCGTCTTGCATGAATAATTGACGCCTTGATGCTGGCTTCCCTGGACACCTTCCAGGCTCACTACACAGCTTCCCTTTTGGAAGTACAAATCACTTTCTTTCGTGTTTCAAGACAGAGCGAGGTGAGGAAAGAGATCTTTAAGCAATGACACATGGCTTGGGCTATTAGCAGGAAATCTGTAAAAGGGAAGTCAAATTTCAGCCTGAGTGCACAGATCCACCAAGGGGAAGAACAAAGCAGCCAGGAAAGTATCTCCATCTGTCTTAGCAACTCACTCTGCTAGCCCCATAACGCAGAGAGTCAAGTCCTGACCTGCAGATGTTGGTACTTGGGCTTCTGTTGGTGGCATCCTTCGCATGGCAGGGCCACAAGCAGTGAAATGGGAAACTCAATCCAGAAACAGTCCTACGGGTTGCACATGAATGCGTGTGCCATGTCAGCCTTGCAATGGAGACGGGAGGTGCCACAGGATGGGAGGGACTTTAAAGTCTTAGCAGCTCCACCTAGATCTCCCTCCTGCAGTACAAAAGGATACAGCAGCAATGCTTAGATGAGACAGGCAGAACTATAACCTGTGCAGAGCCAGAAGCCCTCGTGGCCTGTCCAAATGGGAATGAGACCCCCAAATGGCTTCCTGATCCTTAGGGATGGGGAGGTGTTTGGGGAGCAGCAGGGAGCACTGCATCCAGTCCTACGTGTGCAGGACTGCCCTTCCAAATATCGGGAAAGTGCTGCTTCATGCTTCATGGACAGAGATGTCAGCACATGCCATGGCCCTGCCAAAAAGCTCCCACCAAGGGCAGCTTTCAGCAGCAGGGGACCAGACATATCTTGTCCAGGTCATGCAGCACCCCTGGAGCAAACAAAATTGGGGGTGCAGGTACCGTGCATGCCCTGCAGAGACCTGCCTGTAAATTAGCATCTTGTGCTAAAAACAGAGCGGTGAAGGAGCCTGGGGAGGCAGGGGGGGGATTTTGCTTATTAATCCCCCTGCCTCCAGCACCAAGCTGCTTTTCCCAGGCAGTTCCCCTGGACAACCCCAGCCCCTCCTTGAGGTACGAGAGGCAAAGCACGTGCTCAGGGGATGTTTGGTCCTTCTCCTTGGCTTTAGCGAGACATGGATGTAGATGCACTGGGGCTTTTGGACACTCTTGGTATCAAAGCAATAGAGCAGTGTGTTGTATACTGCAGTCTTCAGGGTAAGCAGAGCTGCTGGAGAAATCCTTTGTCCCCATGTCAGCTGTAGGGTAGGATTTTCAAAGTCACTTGGCACTGGCTACAATCTCTCTGGAGTAACTGAAGGGAAAACTGAGGCCATGGTCTGAACTTTTCAGAATCACAGCTAAGCAATAAGGGAAAATAGAGAAAAAATCTAATTGTGTAAATGATTTCTGTACTATCTCATGCTGCTTGGCTCTCCCTCATTTCATTCATCCTGAATGCTCTTTATGCACCTCAACTACACCATCAATGTACATCTTTAGGACAAATATTATTAATACCATTATGTGGCATTTTCTGGTACTGAAGTATTCTTCTTTGAAAGTTTAGAAGAGTTGTATCCCAATCAACCAGCACAATCAGGAAAAAAAAAAAAAAAAAAAAAAAAAACTACCTTTGCCACATAAAAGAATAATTCACACCCTGTAATACCCTGCTCATGTAATGTAATGCGCTGTCCCTTAGCATGTAGAAAAGCAGCTGCTCCGTGAGGACTATTCACTCGGTGTTCTTTGGAAACAAGTAAATTGAGCATTTTTGATAAAGCAGCAGGATTCTTCTTGAGATCCTTCCCACTTCCCCATCATTTCTGCTTGTATTGCAACGCTGTGCGTATATAAACTACTTCGTCAGAAGTTGGGCTTTAAATAACCAGTCCCACTGAAGTTAGATGATTAAACATAGGTTTGTGATTGATTTATAGCTCTTTGTGGTACTTAGCATTGTTAGGAAATATGTAACTTGGTAAATATATAGGAAGGGCCACATAAATAAAGCTGCAAATATACACATAGGCATCTGGTGGAAAGCAAAGGGGATGTTTGAGGGAAATCCTCGACACGACCTTGTGCTTCTCACCAGGGGAAGGACAGTCACCTTGCTCTGACTGAGTCCCATCAGTTGCGTTCAGACACCACAGCAAGCAGGCAGGACCTCAGAGAAAGTCATCGGTGATAATGAGAGGCGCAGACACCTCAGCACCATTCCTCTCTCAGCCATCACCCATCTTTCTCCCAGCCTCTCTCCTAGATGACCTTTCCTGCAGGGCAGCCTGTGCCTGGGCTCTGTGTGTATGTGTTCACAGCAGAAAGGGAGGGCAAAAAAAAAAAAAAAGATATTTTTCCTTCTCCATTTCTTTTCCAACACACTGGAGCCATTATTTCAGAAATGATGTTTTTCTGCAGCAGCACATGGCTGCTCACTGCTGGTGAAGTATCTTCGGGCTCACCAGAGCAGCCAGCAGTCCCATATGACCTGATTCTTCCCCTCACATACTCTCCTTGCCATAACCTGTGTAAATTATGCATTTTCAACTTCTCCTGCAATACTTGGAGCTGTGTGAGATGCAGCCACCAGGTGACAACTTCAGCACCTACATGCTGATATTATTTCAGCCTGGTTTTTGACCAATGCGCATCACACCGTCTGTTGCAAGCCGGTCAGTGGCAGCTTGCAGTACCCATTAAATTCATTGCAGCCATCCCTGACACACACCATACCTCACCAGGCAGCCCCGAGCTGGCTGCATATCCCCAACCATCAGCTACCTGCAGCCGCACTGCCAGCATCTTCCTACCAAGCACTGTGCCTGGCACAAGCACAAGGGAAGATGCTCCCCATGCCACGGGGAGGCCACATCCAGTGTCAGCATCCCGCAGCTCCTTCCTTCCCCCTGCAGCATGCTGGGTTCAGGCTGCAATAGCAGGGCTTGCTCCTGGCAAGGAGCCACGGGCCATGCAGGATAACTCGGGAGCCACCCGGAGGCGCATGGCATGGAGCCAGTGGCTGGCCCTTTTTTGCTGCTTGACCCAAATGTCAGCACCGCTTGGTACAGGCCCTGTTATGACAGGGATGGGTCATAAATATGCTGGTGCTCAGTGCTAGAGGAACATTTACACGTAAGATGCAAGCGAACATGAAACAGCCTGCCTTGCCCTGGGGCTCCCAAGATTTCAAGGCAGACCTAAGTGATAGACTTACAGTCTGAAATAACTCAGAAAGGGATGCAGGGGAAGCAGCAGGTCTGTAGCTAGTACACCTCTCACTTTCTTTGCTGGCGTTTTGGATGCAATTTACTCAGCCCTGCTGAGATGTAAAGCAGGGAAGAAGGGAAGAATGTCTGACATTGCTCTGCTTGCTCTGTTTTGCTGCATGCATGGAGACAGGAGTCACCAAGCAGCAGTGCTGGGTGGACACGTGGTCGCACAGGAGAGTTAGCAATGGCCTCTGCCCCAGCACTGCCATGGGCTCATCCAGCCCATGAACAAGGCTGAAGTGAAACCCAGCCATCACAGGAGCCCAGCTCCTGTCCCTGGCACCTTTTCTAAGATGTGGGTGGTTTCAAACAAACAGTAAAAAGAAAAAAAAAAAAAAAAAAAAAAAAACTCTTGCAATGAGGCAAAGCTTTGTTGGGACTTGTCCTTTTACTTAAAAGTTGTAGCTGAGGTGGAAGATATCAGTGTACCATCCCACGTTTTCTGGGATATCACAAACCGGACCCTTGTGGAGGAGCCCTGGAGGTAACCATTTGCACTTCTCTCCCGTAGGTCGCAGACGAGCGGGGCTCTCACTTTCTGAAGCAGCGGGCACTAAAGACTGGTAAGTTTGCTGTCCCTTTCCCATCCCCGGCACCTTTGTTTACTGAGGTTTTGCAATTGCTGCCTCTGCGCCCAGTGCCGACACCTCCCCACCCACGCTCATGGCCCAGATCCACACTAGGCAGGGCAGAATAAGCCACAGGAGGCAGGGAGATGGGGGACAGCCGGGGCTGTAGTGAGGGACAAGCATTTCTGTCCCCATCCCAGCATGGGCCCACACCTCCCCAGCAGCTCACTGGGACCAGTACAACTCCCCCAGTGAGTAAAAATGCAGATTTGGAGCCCATGCACACCCTGTGCCCAGCCAAGCAGAGGAGCACTCCCCCTCCACTCACTTAACCCTTTTTTTTTTCTCTTTTCCCTTCAGTTACAGATACAATTCCCAGTGCAGAGAAGCCAAGAGCGCACCTGACAGGTAATGCTTGTTCAATACCAAAGCGTTCCCCTCGGGCCTTACAGCTGTTGCAGTGCAAAAACCTCAGTTTATACGGCTCTGATAGGATCAGGTGTTGTAAGAAGCAGGGGAGAAATAGTCATCGACTTTGCCTCTGCTCGGCGCTGCAGATTTAACACAGCGGTGTCCGTAGGGAAGGGTCCACAGAGGAGAGGCAGCCAGTGCCTCTGGGACCAGTACCACTTCTCCTGGTGGTTGCTGCCACCGAGTGAGTGCTCAGGCCCCTGAAACCAAGCATGAGTGCCCACTTTCTTCGGAAAGGAGCCCAGTGAGCTGTGATTTAGGAAGAACTACCAGTTTCGAAGACAAATGAGGTCAATAAGTCCAGTTTTAGGGCCCCTATTTTTGCAAGCCCTGACTGAAGCCACACACACTACGTTCCTATGAAATAGCTGCCTCTTTTTGGTGTGATCATCTCTAACACGTTGGAGCAAGCAAGGGAAGAGCTGTGCCCAGCTGAACCCCTCTGAGCCCGTACGTGACAGGAAAACGCCCTCGCAAAGCGCTGCCATGGGAGGGGGGCGGTGGGTGATCTCACCACGGAGCTGGGGCTCTCATCGCACCAAGGCTGCTGTCCTGAGCCCTCCCCCCTCCCACCAGCTCCACCTTCCTGGAAAATTTAGGGATTACCAGAAGGGGAACAGGTTCACGGCAGATTCCCATCTGGATGGGACGGAGTGCTGAAGGGCCCCCCAGCAGCTCTGAGCTTCTCCCATCTGTCCACTAAGGCAATTTGCATTGCAGAGGCTTCCCCAGCACCCTGTGTGCCGTCCCAGGGGAGCACCGCAGTAACCTGAACCATGCAAGAAGCTGCATGAAGCTTCACACAAATTTACATACGGGGTTGAAGCAACTAGTGCTTCAGGGCTCAGTTTTTCCCTGGCATTGTTTACTTTCACTAATCCACAAATTCCTTCCTAATGCACACCCTCGGTCCCATCTCCTTCCTCACGCAGGTTGCTAGAACATCCAAATGGGCCTGTCCTTGCTCAAAGCACATCCTTGCGTAAATGCAAGCTGGCAGGAGCAGAAGGACCACATCTGCTAACAGAGGTTCCCCCATTTCCCAAGTTGCCACATGACTGAGACCCAAAAGCTCCCGGGGTGGCTGACTCAGAGCTGCAGCCAAAGCGCTGCGCTGCTGACAGGAACTTCCCTGGGTTGCACAAAAGTCCTCTTGTCACAGGGAAGCACCCAACAGTTTACTACAAATTTCCTCAGGCCTCCCATTTGTAAGAACTCCTTCACCATCATTCCCAAGCAGTGCCCCAGGGATGCTGCCTGTCCACCCCAGCCTGCTGTTTCAGCCCCATCGCTGTTAGCCATGAGAAGGAAAAAGCTGAGATGTTTTTCTCACTCCTTTTCTGTGCAAAATGGAGTCCGGGACCTAGGCTGCTGTGCTACATAGCCATCAGGAAACCAGACTTCCATGAACTTGTCTTTAAGCTTTTTTTTTCGGTTTTTTTTTTTTGAGTCTCAGAATGGTTTGTGTTAGAAGGAACCTTTAAAGCCCATCTAAGCCCAAACCCATCTAATCCCTCCCACCAGCCCAAGCTGCCCCCCAGCTCCATCCATCCTGGCCTAGGGCACTGTCAGGGATGGGGCACCCACAGCTCCTCTGGGCAGCCTGTTGAGCCCTGGCATATTTTGGGGCTTCTCCACACCCTGTAAGCAGTGACTTCCCAAACTTAGTGGTGCACCATAGTCAGAAAGCTGTGCTATTCTAAACTGGTTCTATAGTAACTTCTTGGGTGTCATCCTGCTCTTTGCTTCTCAGGACCTGTGACTGACTTGTGCATAGAAAGCAAAAAAGGAATAATTATTCTTTAGATATTTCCTACATTCCACCAAAACAGGCACCATCTGCACAGTGAAAATAGTAGACTAGGTACTCTCCCTCACAGGAAATCTCTTCCAGATCCCTATCTGCTCCTCTCTGTCTCCTTCTAGATCTAGGAACATATATTATGAAGGTGAGAACAGAGGAGCGAGGGGAATGAGAACTAGCTGGAGTACTTAGTATGGGAATGCACCACTGAATTAACAGTAGCAGGATGACTCAATGTTTTGGTCTCTGTTCCTTTATGAAAATTTCTCCACCTGCTCTTGGCCTTTTTAACACATATCGAGCATGTTGAACCTATCATGACACTGACATCTCATCTCCCTGGTGGCTGTAGCTAGTAAAGAATGGCACGGTCAGCATAGAGGGAAAGATGCAGACCAATGCCTATTCCTCCTTGTCACCAGCCTGGAGCACAGCTGGATGCAGCATGTTGCAGAAACCCCATCAAGTACCTGGGTGGCATTTATCTTGATGCTAATTATAATAAGCACTCCACTAAATCTGGGTAGAAAAACACTTTCTGGTTCAACTTGGTTGACGAACCTTCTAAGAATAGTAATTAAACTCCCAGGGCATGATCTTGAGCAACAGTGACTCTGCAGCCATTGCACTTTGCAGT
Source organism: Aythya ferina (assembly GCF_964211825.1). NCBI lineage: Eukaryota > Metazoa > Chordata > Aves > Anseriformes > Anatidae > Aythya > Aythya ferina. The sequence continues at coordinate 9,049,206 of NC_140318.1, forward strand.
ACATGCCACACAAAGCTGTACTCCACAGGAGACTCAGCCCCTCATCTCTCTTATAATACAGCTGACAGTATTAGGCCATCACACCAGTGAGGGCCATGAATTGTAGAAACCCCACAAGTTCACCAACATGCACCCAAGAGCTGCTAAGCAATGGGGATTCCCCAACAAGAAACTAAACTGAAAGGGATCTTTGGAAAAGAGAAGAAATCTGGCACGTAAGTGATACCAGAAATTAAAAATGCAGAGGAAACTTGAAGGAGCTGTAGCAATGAATCCCTTACTAAAAGCAGATTTTATTTACTTTGAGGATTAGTGTAATATATATATTTGCTGAAAGTGCAGCTCCATATATTTAAGAAATAAATCAATGAGAAGTAAAAATACTGCTAGAAAAGAAGTTATACCATATTCAAAGGCATTTGAACATGCATTTTTTCCTCTTGGCATATCTCTAAAGCATAGAAAAAAATAACCAACATGGAAACAGAGCATCATTGCAGTGAGCACTAGCCTAAAAGGAAGGTTATAGCTACAAAACTTAGAATTGCCTAATTCTAGAAGTTATGAAATCATGTACTTCGAGTTGCCTTTTAGTTATTTAAAAACATTGAAGAATTAAGTGTCACTGACATTTTAAGTGCGTCATTGTACACAACAACAACAAAAAAAAATCTCATGAAGCTTCTCCGCAATTTTCCCACAAACTTCAAAAGATGGAAAAGAGCCCAGGACATTTTTGGGAAATTTTCTGATCCTCTACCTCAAACAAGCTTCCCTCTGTTACCACCTCAACTCTGAGAGGTCTTACCCCAAGCTGTTGTAATCAGCGTGACCCAACTGCTACTTTAGTTTTTGCCAGGATGCAGCCCAGTCCCTGCACAGGCACCCGAGGCTATGAGATGAAGGTAGAGGAGGATGAAGGCAGACCACAAATACTTTCACTTTCCTTTACTCCTCTTTGTGTATCAGGCAACGCTTTGTTGGCTGTAAGCCTCATAGTCCTTATAATACTTCTATATTTTAGCTTGGCTTGCTGTCACAATCCCTGTCTATTGCCTTCCCATACAGAAATACTCTCTTCATGAGCTTTGCCTCCTGGGTAAAAATAGACAGATATAATTCTTCAGCAGCGCGGACAGGCAGGCTGAGAAAAAAAAAATGCCATTATTTTGTTGGTATACTTGAAGAATATGCAAGAAATTGCACTTCTAACATCTGCTTGTCTCCTCGTTGGTTATCTATTGCCAGAAAAAAAGGATGCCATGGGACTGAGCATATTCATTTTCCTGAATCTCATGTCACCCAGGGTAAACCTAAAGGTCATTGCCAAGCACTTCAAAGCTCTCCCTTACCTGCATTCATCTTGCCTCCCTGCCCATGCACACACCTCTTCCCCAAACACTGAATCAAAATCAAGTTTAAACATTAACCTAAGTTCATGAAAAAGAAAAAGGATTGGTTTCCTGGAAATCAGTTGACTCAGTCTTTCTCGCTGTTTAACATCAACTTTCCAGGTTTGCTCTAACACCTAGCAGAATCTCCGCAGCATGTATGCTCTTCACCACCTCAGCTGCTGTTTTAGCACAACAATTTTATGTGGCAGTTGGTTAAGGGCAGAGAAAACTCTTTTGCTGCTGTGCAGAAGGAATAAGTCCTAAGGCTTGTTTTGCTGACTGTCATGTGAATAAAGTCAGAGCAGCAGAGGAGAGGTGAAGGGAAGAGGGCAGCAGCTCCCTGATTCTTCCCAAAAGCCTCTGCAACCTGAGGAGCATCCTCAGCCTCTGCTTGGATCAGACCAATGCTAGGGCCTGGATTAGAGTTCTGTTAAAAAAACAAACAAAACGGTCTGGCAGTTAAGTAAGAAATAAAAGCTGAAGATAACATCAAGCTTAGTGTTTTGCTCCATCAAAACATTTTCAAAACACTGAGATAAAACTGGGTTTTAATATAAAGTGTTACTTTGAAACTGGTCTTTTTAAAGCACATTGGGGTATTCTAGTTTTATGGTAAAATCAAAGGGCACCAGTAAATGAAAGGCAGTTGTACAGCAAAAGATCTTGGTGTGAACACCCACAAGGAAAGCTGGGTGCAAGGGCTAACCAAAAGCAACTTGGCAGGAAAAGTTCAAGGGTCTCAGTGCTCAATGACAGATCGTGCTGACTGTTGTGAAACTTTTGCAAGCAAATAGCATCTGTTATCCTGCATTAGCACTATGGTGGCATAAACATAACTTCAGTCCACTGAAACTCAAGAAAACATTACTCTAATGCCTCTTACTAGTGCCCTGAACCAAGATGTACAGGTGTGAACCATTGCAGCACAGATCTGTACAACTCCCCAGCACTGCTTTCACTTCAGGACAAGGTTTATACTCAGAACTGTGGGGTAAAGCCATCTGTACTTCCCCATGGTGCTGTGAGATTCAGCCTTCGGGAAGGATGGCCTTGTCACACCACCTAGGGTGTCCAGTTGTAGCCTAGCCCTGCTGCAACCTGCTCTGGCTGAGGTTTTCCAGTTTTGGCTCCTGATGGCTCAGATCCGAACACTGCCAGGCATGCTCCAAAAATGCCACTTGCCGGTTGGCCTGCAGCCAACTTTGTCTCAGCTTTCTAGCTGTAAAATAAGAAGGTTTCTCTCCTGGTGTTTTAATTCGCCTTTGGAGTAGAGATCCGTTAGCACATTCAGCAGGATGCAAAGTAACCCATCTCTTCTCCCTCTCTCTTTGTCCCACAGTGAAGAAACAAGATTTTGCCAGCACCATGGGAAACCACCTGCCAATCCTGCAGTGGGAAGACAAGCGAGGCTTGGCCTTTACCAAGAACAACCTGAGTTATTTCAGCAACTCACTGGTGATACCTGTGTCTGGGGACTACTATGTCTATGCTCAGGTCACTTTCCGAGGGCACATTGAAAGTTCAGGGAAAGCAAATTCTGTCACGGCCATCATCACCAAAGTCACCGACAGCTACCCCGAGCCCACCCAGCTGCTGACCAGCACCAAGACCCTCCGTGAAGAAGGGAACAGCTGGTTCCAGCCCATTTATCTGGGAGCTGTGGTCTCCTTAGAAGTAGGAGACAAGCTGATGGTCAATGTTAGCGACATTAAGCTGGTGGATTACACTAAGGAGCACAAAACCTTCTTCGGTGCCTTTTTACTGTAGGTCTCTGGCAGCAGCTGGTGGGGGTTGACATGGCCCTGCAGGACTCTGGTTTGGTGAGGGCACGTCGGGGTGCTGGTCTCTGTGCTCCTTTTGTACTGTCACTCACCTGCAGCACTCTCTGCAGCCTTAAATTATGGGGTAGGGAAAGCTGAAGCCACAGGCTGAATTGAAACAAAGCAAAAAACTCCAGAAAAATGCAAGTCAGGCTAGAGGAAAATAGAAGGTTTTGAAAGCAAAAGCTAAGAGCTCTTCAAAACTTTGATTGCTTGGGAGGGACCTGTTATATGTGTGGGACAGGCCTATTTATCCTGAATACTACAGCTAGGCTGCATCACTAACTCCTCTTCTAATATATAATTTCCTCATCTCAAAAAAAAAAAAAAAAAAAAAAAAAGCATTTTAAACTTTCCCCAGCACTTCTAGTATAGTTTTGCATTACCTCACTTTAGACTCTCAGCTCTAAAAGGTAATTATTTTTTAACATTTCCTTACAAATAGATTTGATCAGTACTTTGCACTAATATAAAACCCACATTAATCATTAACTGCTTAATTAATCCCTTCCAACTTCCCTGTAAAGTAGATTAAAATTATATTGCGTTTTGCAGAAGCTACCTGATTTTTTTTTTTTCCAGGAAATTGTTTACAGTTATGTAAGTCAATATGTAGGCTTAGGCCTTTATGTAAAACTTCTAGGGAAAACGCAGAAATGCTTTCTGTTTCAGCATGACAGTGGAATCCCCCTGTCAGATCCTAACATTAGGAAAACAGAAAAAAACAAAGCAGAGGCACGCAACAAAATTTTCTGCACTATTGAAAATCAACCACTGAAATTTCAAGAGAAACATTCTGCAATAGCTGGTTTTCCAATCCGTTTAATTGAAAGCAAGTGCAACTAAAAAAATCACTGCTTTGGTGCTCTCCCCCTTGCAACCACTGCTACAGCAGTCTGGAAAACTCAAAGGACTCCCCAGCCTTTGCCTGGGTGAGGGCTGCCAACCAGCTGCCCATACAAAAGGTTCTCGGATCTAAAGAGAAGGTCATGGTGTGCCACAGCCAGGTGCAGATCTCAGGAGCACTCCCCATCTCACACTTACTTTTTTTCATGGGCCTTGCTGTCTCTCAGGGAAATTCCACAGCTTTCCTTCTCCTCCCACAATAAATACATCACTGACAATGACTCAGGTTGTATTCCAGTAGATGCAGGCTTCACACTCTTAACTGCCCGGAGGTCTCACACCTAAGCACCTACCATGCAGCTGTTCTGCAGGGGCTGGCCAGTGGCCAGGCTTTGCTCACTGCAGCTCTTTTTTTTTTTTTCTTTCTCCTTACCTCATCAGGCTCCCTCTGTTTTCTACTTCTTGGGCGGAAGTGAGAGCAAGGCGTGATTCCCTAGCTATTGTTTCCACCCAAAGCCATGGCGGGGCCCAATAGCAGGCTGTTAGTGCCACACAGGCACCAAGGCCAGGGGACCCACAGGACTGGAGACAGGGGCTTGCAGCTGAACAGCTTGAGTGGGCAGAGGAGCTCTCTGGCAGAGACAGCCCAGCTACAAAAGACCACGTGCGACACTGCAGCCTGACCAGCAGTGGGCTGCTTTGGCCACAGCAAGCCTCTTCCAAGCAGAGACAATTTATTGCTATATAAAGATCTGTTTGAGATGAGAAGGCAAAACACAACTGAAGCACAGAGAAGGGCCAAGCAGATTAGGGTACAAAGGGAAGAGAGAGGCAGAGAGGTGAGAAATCCAACCAATATCTGGGTCTCTACCTCTTCATGGCCTGGGTATAGGCACTTCTGGGCTAACAACACCACTATGCTTCTTAATCCTGGCAGATCTTTTATCTAGTTAAATTATCTCAGAAAAGCAAGCTTTTTGACCATCCTTCCCTATTCTGCAGTGCCTTGGTCCCATAGTAGGTTCTCAGTCACCCTTCACTGTTTTATCTACACTGAGGCAGTATTAAGCACAGTACTGAAATACACAGTATTAAAACCTAGGATGTTGGCATCTTGCCTTGCTCTTCTTTCCTCAGCGGATGTCTTTCTTGCTTTCTGCTCCTCAAGTCTAGGCATCAGATGTTGGTCCACTATGCAGTATAGCCCACCTAGGACACCTTGACATTGCTGCTGCATCAAAACTTCCTTAGAGTTCAGCTTCTCATCCTTTCTTTGACTTGTCAAAGTCTTCACTTTCCCCACACCCACATCCCAGCTGTCCTCTTGATCCGTGTCTCCCTCAGGCACCTTCCTTCTTTCTTGGCTCTATCCATTAAGTATAAATACACCCCTTTGCCCAAATCTAAATTTCCACACACTTCTCTCTTATAATCATGTCAGAAAACTGCTATTTGAAAATAGATCAAGACATCAGAAAGTGAAGGTGGTGTACCTGCTAGTAGCTGCAAATGCTCTTGGCCAAAATATCCTGTAATTCTTTTATTAGCTAGATTCACTTCCATTTTTAAACACTTATTGCTATGTTTCCTTCATCTGTTCAGTCTCTTATGCTAAAACTACCTCTTGGAGACAAGAGGAGTTACTCCATATGTATCTACTCAGCACCTAGCATACAATCTAGTTGTTATTTCTCAGAAAGGGCAACTCATCATTCACCACCTTGGCAGGGCTGTTCCTACTGCTCAGAAATCCCATTTTTCCCTTCGTACCATCAAAAAATGTGGTGAGATCGCAAGTTCAGGAAAAGGATGTTCTTAGGGAAACCCTAAGACTTGCCATTTCTTAGATTTTCTCAAACATTCTCTCAGCACCCCACACCGAGTCCTTCTGAGCTGCTGATCCCTTTGTTGTGTGCCCAAAATATGATCCAAATTCATGAAAACATGACATTTGCAGGTCTTGCAGACCACCACATGGAGGCACTTAATGTGACTAGCACAGCAAAGAACATGGCATATGTCATAAAGAGGAGACTTAAGCAACCTCTCCAGGACAGGTGATTCTCAGCAACTACGTGGGAAAGCTTTTATGAAGTTATAGAGGATGAATTTGATGTATCCTTGGAGAAAATCGGAATGCAAATTCTAGCTGTACTAAGTTACAGATATTCAGAAAGCTCTTTACTTCTACAAGTGAGATAACATAGCATTCTTCTGAGGCCATAGGGCAATCCTGATAGGTTTGTAGAGCAGATTTCCATAAGAACTATACCTGAAGTCATCATCACTTAATGACTGTTGCACTGAATATGATAAATATGAGTTCCAGAGGACAGGATTGTGCATGCAGTATTTAATATATAACAAAAAGAAACTTCTAGGGAATACATACAGATATAGCCATGCTTGTGTATTTATGCATATTCCATACAAGTTTTAGGAAGTGCTTTGGCAATAACGAGCCCTTTCTCTAACAAAGTACATCATTTTTGTCCACAGTACACTGATGATAATTTTCTCAAGCAAAAACTTACCTGCTGTTCTAACAATGCAGGTATGACTCTTGTTCCATTAGCCATACCACAAAAATATTTTAGTCCATAGCAAGCTCTCCTACCCCATTATTTACACCAGCTTCTAGCACGTTTAGCACAGTAGCACACTTTGTATATATCATAAAGTAATTTATCTGGCATTACTTGTTTTAAAGTGGTGCAGGCATATTAACGTGCACACATCTACCCCAGTGGAAGTTCCCCCTTTCTCCCCTTCACTTCTCTTCCCTCACATACAGTGCTAATGCTTCTGTAACAGTGACTAGCAAGTATAATAGCAAGTACACGGGCTGCTTCTGACCCAGGGATTCCACAGAAACCAATGGCACAACCTCAGGGTAAAGCTGCTTAAGACAATTCAGGCTCAAAGAGAAATATCGTAAGTAGACTGAACCCAAGTTGCAAGTGATCTGATTTTCCCAGAGCTAAATAAGGATAGAAGTGTTCTCAGAAAATCACATTTATTGAATTAGAACATTTCTTTAATGTAAATCATTTCTGGAGATGTGAAAATGCATATACATCAGCATTTTCACTTGAATGAGAAGATGATGAAATCAGGCCTTGTGAACAAGTGACCTTTCAGTTTGTGGTCAGACTGAAAATGTTTTGTTTTGGGTGGATGTGAAACTAGAACAGTTATAAGAAAAACTCCAAACTGGAGGAATAGGGTTCAAGTAGGCAGCTTGTGCTACGTGAACTAAAACAATTATGTGATTTCGGATTTTGACCCTTCCATTTTCCAGTAAAAGAGATATTTAAGCACTATACAGAAAAAAAAAATCATTTTTCTTCCAATGTTTATTTTTTAGTATGAAGCATGGTCAAAATATTTTTGTTCTTTGGATTTTTGTTCTTCCCCAATCTCTTTGATCTCCAAAAAGCTAATACTAAATATAACCCAAATTCATATAATGGTTCACTTACCTACTGCTTCCTTTCGCCTTAAAAACTAATAAGCATTAACTCTCTCTCTGTATAGATATCCAAGTAAATTTAAATCAAGCTATAGAGGTTACAGCTCCAATCTTACCAACATACGCTTTACTTAGTCTTAAGCATGTGCTTAAGATGGGTGACATTGTAAAAGTGAGCTCAGTTTTCCTATCTGGTGTATGGGAGGAGTAAAATCAAATTAAAAGTGATGTAAATGTAACCTGTGTTTACCGTCAACTACACCATTATAGGAGTAACCCCCTAAATATAGGAGCACTCACAGACCATCATCAGCACATGTATGTTGGCAGGATTAGGATCTAGAGGTGGAAAGTTGAAGGTCATGTTCCTTAGTAAAACATGACCCAAATAACAAACAGTAGGCTGCTGAGATGATTTTGGACATCGCAGTTTAGCAGATGTCAGCTTGAGTAGACCCCCAGAAGGAAGGGATGCGACCAGTCTGTATCAAAGCGTAGCACAGACCAAGTGGGATGGATTAAGGTATTACTTGTGATTTTCAATACAGATAAACCATATTTTGAAAGATTGTCTTTTTGAACTCTGTATAACTGACCACACTGTGCTCTGTGTTTATTAATCTCCTGGGTGGCCCATCATTTCAGATGAGAAATGAGGAGAAAATTCGTTCTTTAGAAGAATCAGACAGCGTCAAGAATTTTTGCCCAAATCTGGGTATTAAGCACCAGTATAGCATTTTGCTACTGTAATGTATTTTCATTAAGTGATTGCATATTGTCTTATGCTTCAGTACTGATGTTCACTTTTACCAGAAGAACAGACTTAGTTTTTTGTTTCTAAGTTTTATGATAATAAAAATGCAAGTTAACTAATGTGAGAGCTTCTGATCCTGGTCCCCTTCTAAAGACACTAACTCAACTGCACACATAAGGGTGATCAGCTAATACAGCTAAACACCCATGCTGCTGTGTGTTAGTCATTGTTATTGCAGTCAGCAATCCTGCACCCACGTTGAGTGAACTCAAACGTTTTTCTTTGCCCCAGGAGGTAATGGGCTTCCCTTTCGAAAGGCAAAACAAAAGCTGACCAGATTTTCTTTTTCATTCATTTTTCCCCTTTGCAGTGTGGGAAACAGCTGGTTCCTTTTTTTTTTTTCTTTGCTATTTCTTAGTATATTTTGAAGAAAGCCCTGTGGAAAAACAATGCTCATCAGAAACTGCATCACAGTCATACTGTCAGTCCTGAGTCAGGGCCCAAAGCTGAGCAGACAAGGGAGATGGGAACCACATTATTCCAGCCAGCTTTTTAAATCATCACCTGAACAAAACAAAAAAAAAAAAAAAAAAACATTTGCCCTGACTACAGCTATACATGAGAGCACCTTAGCAGCTTAGAAACTCAGCATTTCCAATTTCTCTGCTATTGACTGTCAGAGGTAACACAGCTGGGAAGCGTTGGACAAGTGAGGGTTCAAATCTTGAGTGAAAGCAACAGAGCTCTGGGCACCCTTGGTCCTGTTCTGCGCTGAGCTTTGCTGTCCTTAATCTCAGTGTAGTAGCAGTACCCATTGGATATCTACTTCTCATCCCAGATGGTTTTATTTTCAATCCTCTGCTGCCAAGAGCACAAGCTCTTCCTTTTCCACTAGAAAAATTCAGAAACATTGTCCCAGTAGGCATATTTCTTATCTCCACAACTTGTCATTTTCCTGGCTTGAACACAAAGTAGCATTTCTAAGTTAATTCAGAAGTGATTTCTGATTAAAGGCTATGTGTTCTGGCTCAAGTAAGGTTTTCACTTGGAAACTCTGATGGAGGAAGCATGTTTACCCTGGCTTTCATCCACTCACATACCTGAGATATTTTGTTAGGCAGGTGGCAGCCAGGAGTTAATTAGTAGGAAACAGGCTTTCCCCCATAAGAATTCCACAACAAAACGGTGCATTTCTTTTGAATTCAATAGCTACCTCAGATTTGAAGAATATAAAAGGTTTTTTTTAAAAAAGGAAAAAAACAACTTCCCGCTTTAACATGAGCTAAGCAGAATACCCTCAGTTTATTGTACTTACTCTGTTTAGAGTGAAATGGCAGTAGCATAGCAGTAATAGCTTGAGTTACTATCTTTGTGGTCTAAATACACTGGCATGTACATTCCCTCCACATGAGGAATTTACTTCATTTTCCCTACCTTTCTCATCCAAAAGTTGGATATTCTTAATGAATTTCTACGTTTACTTTCTAGCAAGGGTAGAGATTTATAAAAGGCTACATCCCCTGGAATGGGTGGAGATAAGACCTTCTTTTCTCCCAAAGCTGCAGCGGAATGTATGAAAAGAAATTTTTACTAGCTAAATGCAAGTGAGATTATAATAGCAGCACTCAGCAAGGGACAGCTATCCCCAGCCCCCACACAACACTGCACTCCCTTCCCAAGAAGGCTGGATAAAGCTGCCCAGACAGTTACTGCCCGAGCAGAATCTTCACTGGGTTTGGTGTTATCAACTACATCCATGGACATGGGTATTGAAGGGAGAATCTTACTTTCATGTGATGCATTTGTTATTCCATTAAATTCACCCTGGACAGTAGGGAAGTTTAACTTCTTGAGGTGCCCAACCACAGTTAGATCTGCTCACCAGCTTTGTTCTTGCATGAAGACCCCTTTTCCAGGCTGGGAACAAATTCAAAAGTCACTTATAATACACTCAGCTTTTTGGAAGAAGCTTTGAATTCACTCTGGCAGGGCTAGAAGACTGTCTCAGTTGGTGCTCCATCCTGCAAGATGCTTAGGAGACAAAGTGGGTAAATGGAAGGAACACTCATAGGAAGAGACTTTATTTCAAGAGTCCCTGCTCATCGACAGGCAGCTGAATAAGGGCCAATTTTTTCCAACACACTCAGCAGCTGTCAGACAGGTTCTCAAAGCTAAGAATCCATTGATTCAGGTTTTTTTGACACCTGGTGCCAAAGCCAGGCATGAATCTCTTCAAAAGTGAAGCGACAAGCCAAGTTTATCAATACCAGCAGTTCCAAATTCATTTTGACTTAGAAGTATTACTACAAGTCCTTTGGAATAGCATGCAAGACATCGCCTCACAAGTTAGAGCCTAGTACCCATAAACACCAGGTTACTGTAAATAGTATGTCATTAAGTTATTTAATATTATATTAAGTCTTAAATTATTAAATACTATATTATTAAGTGCTGTAAGTAGGAAGGTTTGGGAGGTTTTGCTGAATTATGAACTAAACTAGCTTCCAGATGCTCTCATTCTTGTACAAATCAAGCTATGTTTTCATTGATTGTAGAGTTTTATCAAAATGCCAAAAAGGCACTGAAAATGTTTACTGCATATTTATTGGTACTATGTATAGATGTCAGTTATACGTAAGAAATTGTAAAAAACAAGGTACAAAGTTGAGATCTGTTAAACTTAACTATTTACTTTAGCAGATGGCTTTGATGTCTTTTGACAAGCAAGTTTATAAATATTTTTTAAATACATGCCTTAAAATAAAAAATAAAAGCACTTCTATTCACCTTGACTCCTGAGTCTGTCTGTATTCTAATATCTACCAAGTGCTCATATTTACAGCTGGGAAAGGCAGACATTTGTTTACCCATAACAACATGTTTAAGTGTGCTATATTTTTCACATAATACATGACTTCACAGATGTGTAGATTTTTTTGTATGCAAGCTATTAATACATTTGCATACAGAATATACACTCAGCAAGTTATAAATCCTAGTATTTCAGGAGCATGGAACTGGTCTTCATCTGAGGACCAGTTTCAGACATTTTCTTCAGCCTTTGTTTTAACGCCTGCAATTAGAATATTTTGGTCCAGTAGCGTACAATCATATCAGGGAACTGAAAGTTATAGTCTTGTTACTCTTCCCCCTTCCCTTCCCCCAGGCAAAGCTAGCTGAATCTCACCATCATTTAAGGTGCTTAACTCTGTGGCAACAAAAAAAAAAAAAAAAAAAAAAACACCAAAGAGTCAGTACATCCTGAAAACCACCTACCATGCTTCAGTATGAAAAAATCCCTATTTAACAGCTTTCTGTTCAATACCAGTAATATTTAGTAAAAACTCATTATGTTCTGAGATTCGTATAGAATTTCATAACATTTGAGCAGGACTACATCTGCAGTCCAGAAAAGAACTTTATGTGGGCGAACTGAATTCTTAAGTCTCACAACACAATCCATTTGACCAACCCTATAAACTAATATTTCTGCCAGAATGGCAATGAAAAAATATATTAAAAAGAGCATTAATACATTTTGTTCATGGCTGTCAAATAAAGTTAGTGGTGATTCCTACCTGCAGTCCGGAAGCCTGTCATTAGTCTGACTTCCTCAGAAGCCAGAGGAAGATGGGGTGACTTGCGCTCTGGGTACATGTCCCTTTCTCTATTAACTGCATACAGCTAGAAATTCCAGCACAGCTGAGGTTAAGCAATAGGAATCACACACTGAGATTCAGTTCTGGGTTGAGAAAGTGACCATTTGGTCTGCGGCCTCTCAGCAGCTGCCAGAACTGGGGCCTGAAGCTGGCTACTGCACCAGCCCCTGTGGCTGTTCCCCTCCAACAACCAACACTACAGCAAGGCATCTGGCTTTTCCCTTGTATTCCACCCCTTTATCTGATATAAATTCATTAAAGTACGAGAGCCCTCCCTGTACCACAGGAGGGGAAGAGGTCCATCGCTCCCTGCTGATGGTCCAGCCAGGGGATTACCACAGAGGCACGCAGCCATCTCCCCTCTGCAGGCAGGATACAGAGGCAGTTGTGCATGCAAAGGTGAAAGTGGAAGAGAACTTAATCAAGCAAACAGCTGCCATATCAGGATTATCTGTCAAATCATGCAAAATAGTTTTGTTCACTACACATAAGTTCCTCTCTCATAAGTTCCTAAAAGCATAGGTGGGAAAACGGCATCCTCTCAAAGAGACGGCTAGCAGAAAGCGCTGCTTATGTCCCAGCCCTTCAGTTGGATGACTTCACTCTTTGCAGATGTCCCACTTCCTTTTCTGCATGTAAATCAGGGGAATCTCTAGAACAAAAACAAGGAGATATGAAACAACTTTTTTCCTATAGCAGTGGGACTGTTCCTCTTCACTACTGAATTATCTGGCAAGTAGGTATTAATGTGTGGAGAACTCCCCTGTCTGTACAAATATCTAGGTCCTCTGAAACTAGACAGTTCCTTGGGCTGTTACCACCACCTTAATCATGGTGACATCTCATTAGTTTTCCTTCAGAGGTTATCCCTTCATATTTTAAAGGAGGAGGTAAAAAGAAGAGGTGAGACAAAGAGGACTGAAGAAGGCTTTTTCTTTACCCAGTGTCTGCATCTAGTTGTCACTTCTGGCTAGAAGCATGGGACTGATCTCCTGCGTATCCCATTACTGCTGCCCCTCTACAGTCGTAAACCAGACTTGGATGCTGATTCATTTGGCACATCCTGTTGAATACGTTTGCTATTCACAGAATCACAGAATCACAGAATTTTCTAGGTTGGAAGAGACCTCAAGGTCATCGAGTCCAACCTCCAACCTAACGCTAACAGCCCTCCACTAAACCATATCCCTAAGCTCTACATCTAAACGTCTTTTGAAGACTTCCAAGGATGGTGACTCCACCACTTCCCTGGGCAGCCTGTTCCAGTGCCTCACAACCCTTTCAGTGAAGAAGTTCTTCCTAACATCTAGCCTAAAACTCCCCTGGCTCAACTTAAACCCATTCCCCCTCGTCCTGTCACCAGGCACGTGGGAGAACAGACCAACCCCCACCTCGCTACAGCCTCCCTTGAGGTACCTAAAAAGAGCGATAAGGTCGCCCCTGAGCCTCCTCTTCTCCAGGCTGAACAAGCCCAGCTCCCTCAGCCGCTCCTCGTAGGACTTGTTCTCCAGGCCCCTCACCAGCTTCGTCGCCCTTCTCTGCACCCGCTCAAGCACCTCGATGTCCTTCTTGTAGCGAGGGGCCCAAAACTGAACACAGTACTCGAGGTGCGGCCTCACCAGAGCTGAGTACAGGGGGACGATCACCTCCCTAGCCCTGCTGGTCACGCTGTTCCTAATACAAGCCAGGATGCCGTTGGCCTTCTTGGCCACCTGAGCACACTGCTGGCTCATATTCAGCCGACTGTCCACCATCACTCCCAGGTCCTTCTCTGCCTGGCAGCTTTCCAACCATTCCTCTCCCAGCCTGTAGCTCTGCTTGGGGTTATTGCGCCCCAGGTGCAGGACCCGGCACTTGGCCTTGTTAAACTTCATGCAGTTGACCTCAGCCCATCGGTCCAGCCTATCCAGATCCTCCTGCAGAGCTTTCCTACCCTCAAGCAGATCGACACACGCACCTAACTTGGTGTCATCTGCGAACTTACTGAGGGTGCACTCGATGCCCTCGTCCAGATCATCGATGAAGATATTAAAGAGGACCGGCCCCAGCACCGAGCCCTGGGGGACGCCACTAGTGACTGGCCTCCAACTGGACTTGGCTCCATTCACCACGACTCTTTGGGCCCGGCTATCCAGCCAGTTTCTAACCCAACGAAGCGTGCGCCAGTCCAAGCCAAGAGCAGCCAGTTTCTTGAGGAGAATGCTGTGGGAGACGGTGTCAAAAGCCTTGCTGAAGTCAAGGTAGACCACATCCACAGCCTTTCCCTCATCCACCCAGCGCGTCACTCTGTCATAGAAGGAGATCAGGTTCGTCAGGCATGACCTGCCTTTCATAAAGCCATGCTGACTGGGCCTGATCGCCTGCTTCCCCTTCAAGTGCTGCATGATGACTCTCAGGAGGATCTGCTCCATGAGCTTTCCTGGCACTGAGGTCAAACTGACAGGCCTGTAGTTTCCTGGGTCTGCCCTCCGGCCCTTCTTGTAGATGGGCGTCACGTTTGCTAGCCGCCAGTCGATTGGGACCTCCCCCGATAGCCAGGACTGTTGATTCCTTACCCCAGCTCCTCAATTACAGTCCAAGTTTCAGGAAGGCACTTATGCAACAAATCAAAGCAAAGCACATAACCACAAACCATTTTTTTTGGCAAGCATAGTTTTCTGTGGGAGTCCTTTCTTGCTTCAGGGGGGCACCGTGGGGATTGTGCTTTAAGGTTGTAAGTGCAACAAGGACACCATAGTTCTTTAAGGAGGTTTTAGTTGGTTTATTCTCATAGACAGCTCCCAAGAGGTAGCTGAGGAAAACCCACTATTTTTACTGCAGTGATCCTGGACAAAGCAGCACACTGGCACAGTTGCCACAAGGATTTTTCATGAAATTTCTTCCCAGAAATGCCCCACTGTGTCACAGGGTGGATCTCCTAAGTGATAAAGCTGACTATCATGCTACAGCAGCACCTGATCTCTACTTTGTGGAAAATCCCAGAGGAAGGCACACATGCTATGAGCATGGCTGCAGTGAGTCAGCTGTGACCTCAGGGCTGACCTCCTGCAGGCAGAGAGAAGGTCAAAGCACTGCCTGTGGTCTACCTGCCTGCATCTTCTGTGACCCAAGCCAGGCCCAGGCCAGAAGAAAAGGGACACCAAGGGACACCAGGCAGGTTTCTAGGACACTCCCAAGCCCAGTGGTTCTGAGCTGTGTCACCCACCCTTTAGTATATACATCACCAGGACAAAAACTCCAAGTGCTAAAGCCAGCTATCCTTATTTCCTAAGTTACGGGTTTATACCCACCTTCTGGTAGCCTAAGAAGGTGGCTGATAGCTTCCTTAATGTGCACAGCCCCAACATAGCTTGTCTCTACCCACCCCTGCCACCCCTTTAGAAGGAAACTCATCCCCCAACCCTAAAGGCTCCCAGGTCCCTCTGCTCCCACACAGGATAACTCTCCTCCCACAGTAGGCAATACAGCTTAGGCTATTTTACATTAAGACTTCTCTAGTGCCAGTTCAGTACGCATCCTGGTTACACATTTAGTTTTATATTTTTACAGCTTAGAAGTCAGCAAACAAACAGCAACTTCATCTCATGCTTCACAAAACACACTCCTGGTCCTCACTGAAGGGCTCCAGCATCATTTATTGACCTCAGGAATCACTACCCCCAGCTTCTGAGAACACTCTGCCTTCAGTGGCTTTCCTCCAAGCAACCTTGGATAAGCAACCTACCAGCACTCAGAGGAAGGAAACCAGACTTTTACCCCATTACACATACAGTACCAGCTGCGTGCAGCACACTTCAGTCAGTTCATTGCTTCTCTTACACTACTTCAGAGTAGTCCCATACTGCAGCTGCAGGAGGAGGGGAAGAAATCCAAGTGGCATCTTTGACCTCTTTTGCACTTGTTATCAATCCGGCAGTCAGGCTAACATCACAGTCACGCTGCCACTCCCTTCTTCTTGGAAGTCATGGGAGCAAACAGCTCTGCCTCAGGACAAGCTGTTGGTATGAGTCTGAAGGTCACCCCTTCACCTCCCAGAACACCACTTGGTAACACAAGAGGTTTTTGTGAGGAGATAACAGCTTTAACAGAAGTTCTTAGCTTAGGGATATGGTTTAGTGGGGACTGTTAGCGTTAGGTCAGAGGTTGGACTCAATGATCTCGAGGTCTTTTCCAACCTAGAAATTCTGTGATTCTTGAAAAAAAAATTGTCAGAAATGAGATATCTAACAACCTTGGAGACCTTGAGGGTCCTCACAGTGCAGGTCCTCCAGCGGTCCCCTCCTGCAAGGCCCTGCCATGCTCCACAAAGGCTCTCAGAGCCCTTGACCAGTCTTCCAAGGATTGTGCCACTAAAAAGTGATTCTTCTGAGCTGGAGCTTTTTACGTGACAGAAGCTACAATAGCCAAGAGTATTGCCAAGTCTAAAGAGACCTGGCAAGAACCAGAAACCACACAGACCCAGGAAAAGACCATCTCACCCTTTCCCCTGCTTTCCATGGAAGGAATTACACACACCAGGAGAAGATAGAAGCCACAGGTTCCTCTTGTCCAGGTTCTCATACAGTGCCCTGAATGTACCTTTACACCCCTCGCCAAATGCTCTACACACAGCCCATACCTCCCAGGAGGTCTGTTGGAGTCTATGAGACACACTGCCAGTCAATAACCCAGCAGCAAGAGTATTCTCCCACTAAAGCAAAGACTGAAGACCATAAAAGCACAAGAAACATCGCAAGATATCAGGCTAGACCTTTAACAACTGTGGTAGAAGATGCTGTTTAGGGAAAACACATGGGTCTGATCACTGACTTTGTTGCATTTCCCTCCTGTACTATTGCATCACCATTCACTGTAACAATAATTTCAGAAAGTACATTCATGCCTATTCCTTTTAATATTGAACTCATGACTAAAAGAAAGACTCGTGAACAGATTAGTCATTCCATAAACAAGTTGGTAAGAATTATTTGTGCCTTAGTTTCCTCTGAGGGATTCCTTAAATTCCATGTCTGCTGTGCCAGAACACTCCTATCAGTTTCAGCCTGAAGATTAGAAAAGCCCTTGAGCCAGGGCAGCACCTCTCACCTGGAGCACAGGAGCTATGAGCTTAGTCTCATCTGGGACACTCTCCTTCTTGGCTGAGGCTTTGGAACACGACAGTTGTGTGTCAACATCCATATTTCCTGCTGATTGTCATCCAGGAACCTGTAGCACATTAGAGGAACCTCATCAGAAGCCACAACCACAGTCTTTTCCTCCCATAGGGATACAGCATCTGAGCTGTAGGCATTCCTCTCTACCAAGTCTGATGTGAAGCCACAGGAATCAGCACAGATGCTAATAACCCAGAGGGCAGTCAGCTTACAGCAACACTAGAGAGCATTCTCCATTGAGCAGAGAGATCCTTACTAGGGCCCTGTGTCAAAGGGAGCTGTAAGGACCAACTTAGTCAAAGAGGCCAGGACTAGGTGATAGTCCCAGCTAGCTTCCCATCTCCAATAAGAAACACCACTGAGAAGATAAACCTTTTTGTCCTGCCTTCCTTCCCTCATCTTTACATGCCCTTAGTCTTTGATGTGGGAGACAGAAAGAAAACAGATCAGCTGGCTTGTTAGCCTTTTCCCCTTTTTAGGCTTTTCCATGTGGCTCCTCAACAAACCCCAAGTATTTCTTCTCTTCTTTCCCAATTGATTCCAGAGCATGTGGTCACAGAGCCAGGAGCCCACCCCATGCTTCTTGGGGAGCCATGTTCCAGGGATTAAGGAGGAGCATAAGGTTGCTATCTGCCACAATACTGCCTTCCCACACAGCAGGGATTTACAAGGAATTTCAAAAGTCAAGCCAACAGTCTCAGACAGCAGGATAACGTCTCCTCACTCATCCAGTAGTCATCCCTATCAACTGCTTCTGTGGATAGGGAGCAGAGAAAGCCTTTGGCTGAAGAAGCTGAGCACTAACTCAGAGTCACATGGAACAGGAAACATAACATAAGCATTAGCCTGAACTATTGCATTATTTGAGCAGTTTCCACTCATGTTCTTAAAGAGACTATTTTTCAGAGTTGACTAAATAGCTAAATAAACAACGTAAGAAGCCAGCCTCCCCAGACAAGACATAAACACCTCACTTTCCCCCATACCTTCAGGGATGAGGGCATACAGACACCTTGTCCCTGGCACACACTGCAGACCTCCCCCCCACACACACACCCTGCATAAGGAACCCCAGCACAACACAACCACCTGCTTCTCCCACTCACCCATTTATCATCTTCCCCAAGCACACAGCTGCAGGAACAAAGCAAGTTGGGGCTAATGGAGCCAATTAGCCATCATTAACACCTTCTTGACCCAAGCCAGTGCCACCCCATCAGCCCACCTGCCCTGGGAGGACTTCTCCACCCCAGTGCAAGCTCTGTGTGAGTCCCTCTGTGCTGCACCTCCCTCTTCAGGAAAATACAGCAGCCGACAAAACCAGATCAAAACCCTCTAGCACTGCCTTGGTGCTTTCCAGCCCTCTGAGATCTCTAGGATCCTTCTCCCCTGCTGCGTGGGTCTGGCCTCCAAGCTAAGGTTCCCATCACCACTCTTCTGACTTGTGCACCACGCTTGCAAGTGATGCCCTGATCCCCATCCACAGATGGCTCCCTTCACTAGTAAGTTCCTTGTTGTTGATGTTCTCAACAAGAATATTTACTGTCTACATTGGAGAACACGTTATGTTCTCCATACTCTCTGTTTCCTCTGTCTTTACATCCTTTCCTTCTTGTATTCAACAACCGAAAGCAGCATCCTGTAATGAAACTGAACTACAGTATTCAATAAATACCAAATGAAATTAGTTATCAAGAATGTCTCCCAAAGACCACTGTGTGCTCTGATGCCGTCATAAAATATATTGCTTGTTTTCTTAGGAATAACTAATGCATTCTCAGAAAATCAGGATGTTTTGTGGTTTTTTACTCAGTGGAGGTATTCACTTAACAGGATTCGGTTGGCCTACATTGGGACGGTATCTGAGGCTCATTAGTGTATTTATCCATATATCATTCCTGTGAGATAGGGAAAGTCCGTTTTTGCAAATGGGGAACTGCGGAGACACTAAATGACTCGTCCACAGTCACACAGGAAATCTGCAGTGGGAGGAAGAAAAGGGAATCAGACAGGTCCCCCAAGGTTGCCACTTGTCCTCTCACCTCTTTGCCATTCCCCAGCTCCGGATGTGGGAGCTGCTGGTCAGGAGACAGCGAGAGCCCCCATGTGTGGAGCCGGGCAGGCAAAGATGGTGCAGACCTCCCCCTCCTGCACGGGCTGAGCCAGCGGTGGCCGCTGCTGTCCCCTGAGCTGTGACATGGGCTGTGCCTGCCCGCCACTGCCTGCAGCCACCAAGGAGATGGCTTGAATGAGTGCAGGAGCAGGTGGGTGAAGGATCACAGGAACACCATGCTCAGACTCCCCATGGGGCAGTGCAGAGCCCCCGATGGTCAGTCATCAGGGGTGGAAACATATTTGGAGATACAGAGTGGAAATACAGTGGAAATGCAACCCTCTTTGGGTAAAAAAGGGGTTGTTCCTGTGTTCCCTGTGATATTTTTATAGGATGTGTCCTGTCTGAGGAGCTTGGGCTATGAAGAGGATGACACCCATTGTGGTGACCCACTGGGAAAGGGGAGGGAAGTCAGGATTTAGTGAGCAGAGCTCAAATCACAGCGGGGCCAGAGAAGAAAATCTCCAGGATGGTCCCAGGGCAGGCTGTCCCTGCAGCGTACATGTGCCTTGGACTGGATACCCTTGGGAAAACCCTCACAGCCAAGGGGAATACCCTGCACTCAGGAAACTGCTGAAGGTCCGCAGCCACGCAGCTGCCAGCAGTTATTACGGGCTAGCAGAGCACACACTGGATGTGTCCATCAGGCTCCTGAGCAAGCAGCAGAGCAGAGGTTTCCGACCTCTGCTGCAACAGATGCAAACACCCACAGCCAGGCTCAGCAGCTATGGGGCTGGCAAAGGGCTCACCTCTGTGTCCTCATCCATCCGTGCCTGCTGGCTTCTCTCCTCTTGCCCCGCAATGTGTCTCCCCACACTCATGTCCAGTCTGTTGCTGTCTTAACGGGAAACCACAGCCAATGTTGACGCAACATTCCTGTCTTCATCCACCTCTGCTGGAGACACCAAAAAAAAAAAAGGAAGACAGATTAATCCCAGCCTAGAGGGTTTTACTTTGAATTAATATGGGCTGTCTCTGCTCCTGAACTAAAACTATTGATCCAGTCCTTGATTATGGTCATCCACTTTCATTCCCAGACTTATTATCACCTGTGCAAGATGAGAGCCTCTAATTAGCAACTGCAGTTCCTGGTCTCACTCCAGAGAGTCACCAGCCAGGAAGCCAGCAGCCTGCCAAGCCCTGGGGACAGCTGGGGGCAACAGGGACAAGTGCTGCTCAGGAGCTGCAGGCAGGCACACCTGCAGCCCGGCAGCTGCCCAAAGCCTGCGTGGAGCTTTCAGAGGTCAGCAGTTTCCTGATGTTTCCCCGGCCTCCCACAAAACTGCTGAAGTCACAGGGGCAGCGCGAGGTCCCACACACTGATCCTTTGGGTAACAAATATCTGTTCCATCTTCCAGATTTGTGGTGAAGTAATAAACTTTTGTGAAGCATTTATTATCCAGCCAAGTGGCTTGCTTTGCTGTTAGCACCCCATGTTTCCTCCTGGCTGCCCCTCACCAGTTTCCAGGGGTAATGCAGAGCCAAGGAGATCCCCGTGGCAGGGCCTCCAAGGGGAAATCTGCTGGCATGAAACACCTTCACCAACCGCTGCAACAAGCAGGAGAAGGAGGTGCCAGAGAATAATTACCAGGGGCTGTTCACCAAATGTTGTGAAGTCCCCTAAATAACATTCCCATGAGCAGCATCAGTGGCTGCATGTCTGCCATCCTCACCTCAATAGGACAGGCTGATGCCCAGCAGAGGAGCCCCTGTCCTCTCCCAGAGCCTGTCCAATCCCCACCAGCATCAGAGGAAGTTTTTTCCACACTGAATGCAAACGATTTCACATGAGGCCAGAGCCCCCCTCACCCAGCTCAGTGGGAAATGCAAGCTCCAGCTGCTGCCACCGCCTGTCCTGAGCATCCAGCTGTCTCCCCCATGGAAATTGCTGTGGTTTGGGGACAGTGGTTGTTGATACACACCTGGGTGTGATCTCAAGTCATGGCTGAGATGCACCCTTGGACCTGTTAAATAGACACAGCTCATGAGAAAACATGCTGTCATAAAGCAAGACATCATCTCCCGCAGATGTTTCCAGCTCAGTGAAGTCACACTCTGCACTCCAGAGATCCCAGAGAACAACTGAATTAGCACCCCAACTTCTGCAGTCTGCCAAAACAAGCAGAAAAATATGAGTTTAATTGTGCTGGCTGACAAATACAGTGCTCCTGCAGAGACCCTGGAGCATCTCTGCTCCTCATACTCCACAGCCAGGGAAAGCATTGGCCTCCTCGGGCCAGCATCAGCAAGAGGAGGGGGTAAATCACCACAGAGGAGGCTGACTGGCAGCAGGACACTCACCTCCTCTCCCCAGGGAGCTGTATACAAGCTTTTACGTAGACTTCTAAGCAGACTCTGAATTTTCCAAGTACATTTTTCTATAGGAATCTTTGGGATTAGGTGTCCAAATAATTTTTTCCCCTGGAGATAACCTTTTATTTGACTAATCTCTTTTTCCCCTGGAGATAACCTTTTATTCGACTAATCTCTCTGAAATCAGAGACTTCCTGAACAACGTCTAACAGAGCCATAAATCCTGCATGCTGTGCGTGATTTGTAGATCGCTGCACTTTCAGGAGTTTGGGGTGTTGGACTGAAGGTCTTTCTGGCAAGAGTTGCACCAGAGCAGACTGCCAGATGCTGTGAGTAAAGGCTGGATGAATGTAGGGGCCTGTCTGCACCGCAGCACAAATGTTGCTCTGCACCATGCCAAAAACCACATGCACAACATCTGCCTGCACAGCTGAGCTGCATCTGAGCTTTAGCTTGAACTGAGCAAGTGTTCATGCACCAAGGTTCTTGGACAAGACCTCTCCTTGAATGGCTAGTCACTATCAACTTTGTCCTTCAAGTATTTTTTTTAAATGGATTCACTATTTCTAGGGATCCCTCCCTAGGGTGTTTCTTCCCTGACTCAACTAGACTCACTGAATAAACAAAGTATGCTGAGCAAACTTACCAAAAATAAAAATAAAAAAAAACAACTTTGGGACCTTGACTGTTTGTCTCCTGTGCACAGACAGACAGACAGCCTCCCTGCAGTTATCCCAGGGACTGAGCACTGTAGATACCAACAGGGCTTCTCACCCAGGACCTCACCAAGTGCTCTCCCTTTCCCAAATTTACTTAAGCAAAATTAAGGACTTGCCTGTTAAAGCTGGAGCCAAGATAAACATGCAAAGGGATATGTTCTGGAGAACAAGTTCTACGAGGAGCAGCTGAAGAAGCTGGAGGAGGCTCAGGGGCAACATTATTGGTCTCTACAGGTACCTCAAAGGAGGCTGTAGCGAGGTGGGGGTTGGTCTGTTCTCCCACGTGCCTGGTGACAGGACGAGGGGGAATGGGTTTAAGTTGAGCCAGGGGAGTTTTAGGCTAGATGTTAGGAAGAACTTCTTCACTGAAAGGGTTGTGAGGCATTGGAACAGGCTGCCCAGGGAAGTGGTGGAGTCACCATCCCTTGAAGTCTTTAAAAGACGTTTGGATGTAGAGCTTAGGGATATGGTTTAGTGGGGACTGTTAGCATTAGGTCAGAGGTTGGACTCGATGATCTTGAGGTCTCTTCCAACCTAGAAATTCTGTGATTCTGTGATATGTTGACAATGGCAAAAGAGGAGACGTGGAAGGAGGAGCACAGCACAGAAATGCATGGAAATGTCTAGGAGCAAAGCAACAGAGCACCCAGAGGGCAGGAGACTAGCAAAACCTGAAGACCATAGCATGGGGAAATTAAACATAATTCCACTTTCCAAAATTCCACAGCACAGCCAGGAGGTGGATCTGAGCTCACACTTCTTCAACACCACTGAGCAATCATTTCATTTTGGTATATTTGCTTTAGGGTATGTTGGTTTTGTTGGTTCTTTTCAGTGCCTTGAGACAAACAGCTTTGCTCTGCCAAGAGTGGGGGACTGGTCGTGGCATTCGACCTCCAAAATGCAGCCCGACATCTTCAACGCCTCTTTTCCTGTGACTGACTTGCACGAGAGGTGCAAAGCCCCAGCCCCATGATCTCCCATTGACCAAACCCTACGAGGGGAGCTGCTGAGAGCCGCGCTCACCTGCGAGCCCCCGAGCAGCCACACAAGCATCATTCACTCTGGTTTCCCCATCCCCAATGGCAGGAGCTGCTGGACACCAGTGAACTCTGCCATGGGGGCTGCAGAACAGCTTTTCCTCTGGGGAAGTCACCTCTGAATCTCCCTGACATGCCCAGGGGTGGTTTTAGATCAAACCTGACATTTCAGAGGCTGAGGTTTGGAAAAATGTGATGGCCACCCATAGGTAACAGGAACCTAACTGTGCCAGTGGGCAAGCATGGGAATCTTACATCCTTTCGCCAAAGGAAAATGTGAGGGGTCATCTCCATGCCATAGGATCTGTAGTGAATGGTTTGCTTGCCTTCCTTCAAGCCCTACTGTGAAAGATACGGAGGGAAAAAAGAAAAAAAGTAAAAAGAAAAAAGAAGAAAGAAAAAGGAAAAAAAAAGAAAAAAGAAAAAAAGAAAAAAGAAAAAAGAAAAAAAAAAAAAAGAAAAAAGAAAAAGAAAAAAGAAACTTATTTCTGCATTTACTCCTCAGTTAAAAGTCACACAGAATCACAGAATCACAGAATTTCTAGGTTGGAAGAGACCTCAAGATCATCGAGTCCAACCTCTGACCTAACACTAACAGTCCCCACTAAACCATATCCCTAAGCTCTACATCTAACAGCTTTGAAATATTTAACCTTCAAATATGCAAAACTAGCAAAGCAAAGAGGGAAGAACAGGTTGAATTCATACAAACAATGATTTTTTCTAAGCAAGTTTAATGATGGGAACACAGAGGGACTTGTGGCCTTGAAGCCTCAGTCTACCACACTCGAAACCAGAACTTCCATCCCAGGGCAATTTCTGACATTTGCTTTTTCTACCTTAAAGGGGGACGAAAAGTAAAAATGTAAAAGTTCACTGAATATAGCCACCCAAGATTTTTTTTTCTTTGAAGAAGCTGAAACAAAAACTTCTGTAATTTCTAAAGAAATATATTTCATTTCCAATGTTGGTGTTTCAAAACATCTCCCCTACAGACATTTTTCATTGAAGTTTCCTTATCTTAAAACCAGAAGTTTTGCTTTAGAACATGATATTCCCATGAAAAATACCCAATTTGGTGTATCATGATGTCTCATTGGGATTATTGTTTTAGTTATACTCAACCTTTATTCAAATTAAATTTCAAGTTTAGGTCTTGAACCCTATTTAATGGTTTTATTTCAAAAAACATTTTCAAACCACCGCACAGAAACACCTAACATGACACAGAAAAATAAAATTTAGAATGATAGTGGATTTATTGCTCTGAAAAGGAGTATTTCAGTGTATATATAGAGAGAGTATATATATATATATATATATATTTATATATATACTTCAGGTATTTCAGTACTATGCCACTCATTTCATACTAAATTACAATGAACAAACATTGCAAATCTTGAAGAAAATGCCATTACACTTGGAGTATGTATTTGTTAGTTCTACGCATACTTTTGCCACTGACAAGAAGCCAGAAAATGACTCACATTATTTTTCAGAGGAAGAAGCTTACAACCAAGAGCCTTTTCACATACAAATGAAATGAGACATGCAGGAAAAATAAAAAAGGGAAATAGATCAGGAAATAAAAAAAAAAAAAATCAAAGTTGCTTTTGAATTTTACAAGGTAGTTTTGTCTTCAAGGTCATCAAAAAGATTATTAAAAAAAAAAAAAAAGTGTGGCAAAACATAGGAAAAACGCCCTGGTGAATGGGCAGAGAGGAGAGCCCCCCCCCCAAAGCCAGCCCAGTTTTCTCTTTCTGCTTATTTTGCATTAACGTGCCAACTACCAACTCTAAATACACCACAGTTAACAATTTTGATAACAGTACTCAGGCATGCATTAGCAAGACATGCACAAAGATGACATTTGGATCAATTCCAGCCTCAGCAATTTTCTGACCCTGGCTAGAAAATCAGGACAGCATTTCCCCACTTTTTGAACATCGTTACAAATTATCCTCTCTGACCTTTAGTAAATAACATCTCCAGCCACAAAGCAGCCCTCTGACCTGCAGGGAGCACCCGATGCCACCTCCAGCTCGGACTCTTCCTGTCTTTGTCTGAAGGTTGCAAGACGAAGCTGCTCCCAGCACTGAAACCTCTGTGCAGACATAAATACTTTCCGCAGCTCATGTTGAAGTTACCAAATCCCATTGCCCTTGGCTTGCAAGGGATACTTTCCTTGTTTCGTTATTCCTGGCTGCCTTTTTTTCTGCTTGGTTTGCTGCTGTGAGAGGTTTCCGTGGAAATACCACTGTAGGAAGAGGGACAGTAGGGGAAACTAGGGAACTCTGGTTTTTTTTGCTATTTACTCCCATTCTTGGCTTATTACATCAATGAAATGGAACAGGATGTTGAATTTATAAAGCATAAAGATAAGGAAAATAGAAGTGTTGTTTTTTAATTTATTTTCACATGGTGTAGACACAATAGCTGCTCATATGTCAGTTCAAAGTGTGCTGAAGAGACTGGGGACAGCTCTCAGGTCACCGTGCACGACAGAGAGGCAAGGAGCCAAGCACCCCAAACCACAGCCCAGGCTCAGATGGGCATGCTGAGCTGCTGGGGTCTCACCCCCTGCATAGGGCTGTCACATCTCTCTGCTGGTTTTCATCCCTGAGTGCCCATCTGCCAGGAGCCTGGCAGATGACTCCAGTCACTGATGGGTGGCCGTGAAGTCAGGACTCACCTGGGAAGTCCTGCATCGGGGGGAGCTGAAGTTAGGACCAAGGCTGGAAGCAGAGAAGGATGTTAGCCCTGCATGGGCAGAGACCTCACAGGTGGCAGGTGAAGGAGCACACTGTCATGGCACACTACAATGAAAACCAGGGAGAAGAGTGCCCTTAAGACCTTGGAAAACCAACCTGGGACTTAAGATGCTGCCAGTGCTGCATGCTAGACCCATGACACCTCATAGACACCACTGGAGACAACCTGGTGAGGGCCTTCACTAACCTCTAGTGACTTGTTCTTGGCTTAAGTAGTCAAAAAGATAAAAAGCAGAGAACCAGAGGTGAAGTAGAAGATCACAGAATTCATCTACATCAAAGCTGGACTAGCAATGAGGGCTGCTAAATTTCAGGAGAGTTCCCAGTGCCATTTTCCAGTTCTTCAACCTTTATAATATCCCTTGTATGGCCTTTCTGCAGCTGGTCCTGAACTCCACCAGCCTCAGCAACGAGGCTGATCCCAAAGCTGATGGCCATCATGAAACAGCAGCGCAAAAACCTCCCAAGAATATCTGGTAGAGAAGCGAGGGCAAGCAGCTTTGAACAGCTTTGTGAAGCTTTATGACTTCAGGAACATTGCGAAATATAAGTAACTGGCCTGGAGCAAAGAGGCAGAGAATAAGGAAACCAAATGTACACATGGAAACATGACAAACCCCAAAGCCAACATCTCTCCTGCAGGACTGTAGAAAACAAGCACAGATGTTTTCTTGGATAGGAGAGGCCAAAATATCTCTCCAAAGGCCCTTCCAGAAGAATTAATAGCACCACATTAAATTCATGAAGCAGGCCTGCTATTACCTTGGCAGGGATCAGCAGTAAACAGGGTGGATTCTCACCATGCTTTAGAGAACAAAGGGAAAGGTTCACTCCCTATTATCTCTTTTGAACATCAGCTGAGTTCAAAATCTTCCCAGAACAAAACTGAGCCTACCAGGAGGCCAGGAAATGCCTCCCAACATCACAGTGGTTGAGCCTTTGACCGAGGCAACTGAAGGATGCCAGACCAGAACCAGATGACTCCACTGTGCCTGCTCTTGAGGAGCAGTGTGAATTCCCTAAATCAGCCCCAGATGGGACTCGGGGATGCACAGGGGTACAACAAGCCCATGTGCCCGTTGTCATTCCATTTCTCTTGAGAGGCTTCACGTCAGACAGAACAATGGTTACAAGGAACCAAGTGCTGGATCAGTACCGCCTGAGTCTTATGAAGGTTGGACAGAGCTGAATCTCCTGGCCATGGGGTTCAGGTTGCATGAGAAAGCTAACCAAAAGAAGTTTGTCTTCTGTGACACAAAGAGAAAAACCTTCTTAGATATAAAATTGTTTTTCATTTCATATAGAGGCTATCAAGAGATCAGTAAAGTTTGTTCTTATCTTTGATCAGAGGCCAGAGTGATGGATGTTGTCCAGTTTCACTTCCTTGACTTCCAGGAAAAGACTGTTTTTCTCCCAAGTGTTCTGTTAAAACTGAATGGGAGTAGGATACCTGATTCTAATTAGTAGGCTGTAATCACTAAGAATCCTAATGCAACTTCCAATTAAAATGCCAGGAAAATTTATCACTTTCCCTCTGATTCAAAGAACTCACGTGTCTTCAAAACTGCCAGCCTGCACTGCCTGCCACTGAGTATTGTCCCAAATAACCGATGTATGATTTCAGACATGCTTACCTGCTTCAGAAACAAACAGGATTGGAGTGCCATTTGTAGTGCTTAGTCAAATGAGCCCACTATAAATACTGCTGTGTAGGTAGCAGCAAGTACACCTTGTCCTGTGGGTCAGTATATACAATTTCAGACAAATTACATACAGAAATTTTAAAATTAAATATTCAACAGTAGAATATCTGGAGTCAATAGACTACATAGCCTCTCCCTTCCTGTTGCAAGAAGCATCCCACATAGGAATTACTCATACCTCAGAAATAGTACAACCAATGGCAGAGCTATTGGCATCTACCCATCTCATCACAAACAGGGAACTCTTGACATAGTTTGAGTCATCTTCCTAGTAGGTCTTTTCAAGCCTACACTCATCAGCTTGCAAGCAACCAGACTTATGGTTTTCAGCTAATGTGACTTTGACCTCTCCAGTTTGGGCCGAAACAAACAGCCCAAAGAGAGTGAAAATAGCTGGCTGTAATTTAGTGTGAGCCTGACCCCACTCCAATCAGCAGAATTGATCAGAGCACAACAAAAAGAAATTGATTTACCTTGGCTTGTCTTAAAAGCCAGTGTGATTTATTTTCATCTTGACTTGCATTTAGCAAGACCTTTTAGCATTTAAGAGTAATAATATGAAAAAGAGAAACTGAACAAACAACAATCAGATCATTGGTGAACTGACATTCATTTTTAGAAAAAAGTCTCCCTTATGACAACTTACCCACTAAATAAAATCACTTTCTGGCCCATCCATACATTTTGGATACAGACTTAGAAGGAGGCCAGTGGCAAAACGCCACAGCTGAAGTAGCAGCACCATCCTGATACCTGGCCAGGAGCTGCATGCCATGCTTCTCAGGCAAGGCAGTTCATAACAAGAAGTCTTTAAAAACAACACATTTAAAATAGAAAGGGTATTACTTAACTGCCTATTTCTTTTTCTAGATGCAAAATTGCATTTTTACTTGTGTCCCAGTAAGATTTGGCTTCATACAAAAGAAAGCAAACTGCAATCAAATGAAAGGGAGTAATGGGAGTGAAAAAGGTTCCAGCAGTGCACTGAGCCTCCTGTCCTTAAACACATGATTGCTAACAACACTCTGCTGTGCAGAATCACACCAGGGACTGAGGTCTAAACCAAACCTGAATTGAAATATCACTCAGCTCTATGTATCCTGTTCAAAAAATAAGGGTGGGTGGGCTGATGGACGCACCTTAGCTCAGTAACTTAGACCCCAACTTTACACAAGCTAGATATTTCCAGCAGTTTTTTGCAGCAACCTAAATGCCCTCCAGGCCAGCTGCACTGAAAAAGGCACACAGAACATTTCCATAAAAGTAAAGTAAAGGCAACTGTGCAGTTGAAATTGGATCAAGAGCGTCTGCAAAACTGAAGTTGAGCTTAGAATATAAATTTGAATGCTGTTCTCAGTGAAGCTTCGTCAGTGGTTCATTTGTGAAAGAAAACCAAAGGCATGAAGACCAGAAACAGGGACTCAAATCAAGGATCCAATGGCAAATTCTGTTCATGCTTATATCCTAAATCAGGGTCTATCATAAAGAAAGCTCTTGCTGGTGCCATTTTGAATTTCTAAGCAAGGTGGTAATTTGTAAACTACATTGTACAAACAAGATTTCTCACAGCAAGTTTGTGCCTACTCATTGCTTGTGTTCACTGCACTAAGTAATGGTCTGGCTCTTGTATTACTGCTGTTATGTGCGCGGCAGCAGCTTGAATAACTTCCAGATGAAATTACAGAAAGCTATGTATAATTAAATTTCTAGCAACACTGAAGCAAAGGTTTTAGTTCTAGCCTAAATATACCTTCTTGAAGATCTTTACTAAAACTCAGAGAAGGGAGAGGGATGGGTAGAAGACACTTTCTATCAACTCAGATATATTTTACCAAGCATAGAAAACTGCTTGCATTCTACTCCAGAACATGTCAGATAAACCCATTCTGAAGTAATAAAATCTTTTGACAGCATAGGTCAACAGTTCAGCCATGCTCATTTCAGCAGAATTTCTATCTAGTCTTCATCTAGATTCACGAGAAGAATGGTACATGCGGTTTTCCAAACCAAACCGAAAGGATCTGGTTGGTTTGTTTGTGTGTGTGTGCTGTTTTTTTTTTTTTTAATGTTAACAATATCACCAGTAACTGGTTTTGTGGCTTCTTTTTGTTTGTTTTTCTTTTTACAAATGTAATTGTCAAAAAAGAATGCCAATTTCTGGGAACAGAGGATTTCTAATTTATGTATGCCTTTGGGTCTAACATCTAAAACTCCATTGTAAACACTTGGGATTTTAGGCTTGATTTTCAAGCCTTTCCTTGGTTCGTGAAGTTGTTTATTATAATTGAATAGATTTAAAATATGATATAACCTCCTTGGTGGACTACAACATATGAGACATTAAAATGCACAGCATTATGTTATAGCCTCACTTTTTCCAACATTATTAAAGACATGCATTGTGCTTTTAAATGGATAAAGACTTCCAATGGCAGATGGATGATCCAAGCCTATGCTCTCTTACAAAGCTATTGGACTTTGAAAACCTAATAGATTAAGTGCTTATTTGTAAGTGTTTTCTTCAATTAATTTCTGTTACTTATAAATCTTACACTTATTAATTCGATCCTACAAGACAATTCAAAAAATTTGGTTTTCTTCATTGGCAATTTGCACAGAGGCAGTGTGTTTAACAACCAACAGCAAATTCTGCATGCAGAAATAAGTGCACCCAAAAGAAATCTGCCACCCGCCCCAGGATGGAGCAGACAGAGGACTGCTGGTCCTAGACTCAATTCCTCAGGGCTTTGCCCTTGTGCTGCATGGGCTTGAGGTCAGTTCTGCTTTGGGGTGAGGGCAGAATGTCAAATTGTTCCTTGAGGAACTTAGCAGCAATGAAATGTAAAGAAGCCCCGAGTAACCAAGCACGTGTCTTATGTCAGTTCACTTGTCATTAAGACAGATGTTCCTGTTTTAGTCCTGCAATAAAAAGGAAACCAAGCTCTACCCGGATATTATTCTTTAAGTTTTTTTACAGTGCAAGCAGATGTTGATGAAAGGCTTTACAGATCCTTCCTTGGAGTCCCCTCCTGTGGGAGGAACTGAGCCGTGAGCTCAGCTGCACCAGGAATCCCCTTATCAGATGAACCCCCAAGGCTCTTCCCCAGCAGTGAGAAGATAAGGGAAGGAAGGGAGGATGTGCCCCTGGGCTGATGGGAAGCCCGTCCACCTTCCGAGAAATGCCTTCCAGACATGGGCACAGAGGGGAAGGGGAGACAGGGCCAGGGAGGAAAGAAAGACATAAAGGGTGAACTGAGAAGCCTGTGCTGGTGAGAGAGCTGACTATGTTGTAATCAAAGTTCCCTCACCTTGCCCTTGTGACATCCCTACCCATCAGTGTAATTTCTACATTCCTTTCAAATCAAGCAGTGACTTAAATCCCTGGGGTTGAGCTTGCAGGAGAAAGCTCTTGGAAGTATTTAGGCTTTTGCTCATAAGGGAAAACAGACTTGCTTAGGAAGGGATGGTGGCAACCAAACAGACATGCCCAAAGGAATAACTAATAAGGAGAATAAACAATGACAAATATTCTGAGCTTTCCAAACATGACAACCAGGGAAAAAATCTGAAGGAAAAATAAATCTTTAGAGTGAGAAAGCTTTCTACTGTGCCGCTTAATTGTTTTTGTTTTTGTGTTTTGTTTTTTTTTTTTTTTCACACAATGTGTAATGCACTATGGAATATCCTCTGAAGTGATCTGATTAAGTCAGAAATCGTATGTTTTGTTGTTTTTGCCATGGAGAAATGGTGAGATAACAGTAGTCATCAGGGTCTTGGCCTCCATTTGTTGCCAGGTTCCCTTATCAAAGATGTAGAGATACAGAAACAGAGATGATGCAGAACTGGTGCCTTTCTAACCACAATGATTACGGACAGTGTGGCGCTGGTTCAGAGGGGCCCATCTCTCTGGAATAACCCCTTCCTACCTCAGGGACAAGGACGTCAGATTTCTGTGTGGGGTGGGAAGACCTGGCTGAGTCTGAGGCAGGCTCCCCAGTTGATCCCCAGAGCAGTGAATTGGGTGTGATCCTCAAAGAACATGCCATCGAGGAGCTTTCAGTAAACTACCAATGAATCAGCACATCCCAATAAATATTACCAGCTTCCTTTCCCCTTCTCTTAAAGTAACTGTGTAGTCTCCAGCCCTTTGAATAAATAATTGGTGGCAGCAGAATGCATGTGTGAGTATGATTTTCAAAGACTCCTAAGGTTTCCCATGAACTATCAAGAGAAAAGGACAATCCTGGGAGACATAGTTGTGCTCCTGACACATTAAGGTCATCTGTCCACACTGACCACAGAGTGAAGCAAAGTTGGGAATTTGTGATGTGGATCTGGGTCATGGCATGATCCTGTTTGCTCTCCTGTTAATCCTTCCAGCCATGGGCTGGTTTTGGAGTTGAGGTGGGATGAGTTTAACAGGCATCCAGCTGCTGCACCATCTCTGAGTAATAGAAGCTGCAGTAACAAAATGTCCCAAGCAGAGCATCTGGATATGACAGAGGTTTCCTTGAAGAATTGCTGGAAAGGAAGCAGCACAGTATAATAGAAGTGATCATTTATACAATAGGGTCGTTACTGTAACAAGATTACAAAACTACCCATCTGCTTCTTAACCTTTAACCTCAGCTGAAGGAGAAAACCAGACCGTGATGTCTGTCCACAGCTGTGCAAGTCTAGGGTCTGTGCTAAGGCCCTGCTCTCTGGGAAGAGACGTGCCAGAAGATGCTGTGCTGGCCAAGCTCGGTTCTTGCACAGCACATGTGTTCCCAGAGCAGTATCCAGCCCATGACACGCCCTGGGGCAAGCAGAGTGTGAATTGCTATGGCCTGACACAATGCTGGTTTGGTGCTGCAGGTGGCTGCCACCTCTTTCATCATGGGGATGGGGACAGGAGGAGACCAGAAAGGTCTCCAGTGATTCATTCTCAGACCGGAGACACCGCCTTGCCTTGCCTTGGAAGCATCAGATCAAAAGACTCAGAAGCATCCTGAGGTTTCCAGGTGTTATTTTTGCACACATGGCAAACCCAGGCAGGTACCTGTGCCAGCGACTAGTCCCAGACCGGAAAAACTCGAGTGCATTCAGCAGATACCCAAGTCTGCAAATCTGTAAAATATCTGATCTGGCCTGCTTCCACGGACCGGCAAGGGCTGAATTTCCCAGGCCTGCTGAGGCACGAGGGACAGCACACAGGCACGGAGGCTGCCCTGTCACCCTGGGCTCTGGGGAACCCCGTGACAGCGGCACTGACCTCGTCATGGGCGTCTCCAAGAGGCATTGGCAGCTCACGCCTCTTTCAACATTTGCAAGCAGAGGCTTGGTTCCCCTCTTCCAGAACCATCCTGAACTTGGGTATGGGCCTCGTGAGGCACGGCTCTGCCATGTTTACAAAGCTTTGCCTGAGATGTCAACAACTTCTCTGACATTTCCACTGCTTTAAGCCCTCTGAAGCAGTGACTTCCCTGACCATTTGGTCACATATGTCCAGAGAGTTTCAAGGAAATTGAGGAGTGTTAAGTCCCTACTGCTGGAAACAATATCGCCTGCTTAGCTGAACCCAATTGCGACATCTTCCAGGAGATGAGAACACAACAAAAAAAGCATTGTATGAAGTATGTACAAATGAGTAGTTGTCTGCTTTTCTGCTGCTGAAGACAAAGACAGCTCCCGCTGCAAAAGCAAAAGAAAAGCCCAGGCATTTTAAGGCCAAGACTCTAGCGTGCAGCACATGCTGCAGCGTGACTAAGCAAATCAAAGAACTCTAGAAAAAAAAAATAATAAAAAAAAAAAATAAAAGTGCTTAGGGAGCCCAGATGCCTTTTCTGTCACCTTTGAAGGTCCCAAGTTTCCAACTTATCCCTTGCTTTGCCAGCCTGCTCCCTGTAACTGGCCTGGCAGCTCACAGCATGGGGACACTGGGAGGAGCCAGGTGCCCTGGGCAGCTCCATGCTCTGTTCACAGTGGAGCTGGCAGTGTCCCAGGCTGCTTAAGGCACATAGTCACACAGCTTTCCTCTTGTGGTGACAGAAGGAATGTCACACCAGGAATGGCTGCTAGCTGGTGGCCAGGAGGTACCCCTGGGCTTGCTGTGTGGGTAGCACTGTGGGTATCAGTGCCTGTCATCACAAATATATGGCACGATGACTTCACGCAGCCCTTTTTTTGAAGGAATTGGTCCCTTCAGCATCTGTCCCTTCAGCACCCATCCCTTCAGCATCCTGCCTGGGAAACTTCCACAGCACAGGGCTAGACACTATTCATGGATGAGGCTGGGACACCGCTGGTGCCAGCCACGCATGTGGCTGGTTCTCCTGCAGCAGCTACACCTTGTCCCAGCCCACTGGAAGGGAAGAGGAGAAGTAACTGAAAGGGCATCAAGGAGCAGGAGTCAGCGTTGCAAAACCTCGTAAGCAGAACTGCTCGCTTCCTGAACGCATCTGCCAGGCAGCTGGCATGGAAAGGGGAACCCAGCCGCAGCACAGACGCTGGGCAAGCTCAGAGGGGCTGCAAAGAAGGAGGAGGAAGAAGCAAAGCTGAACGCTGGCGTCCTTACTGTAATTGACTGCATGCTGCTAGGTGCTTGGATGAAGAGCAGCACAGCCTGGAAGGCTTGGCAGTCAGGGGTCTGAAGGGGTTTTCAGGCCAGAAGGTGTCTCAGTTTTGCTGGATTCACCCAGCCTGTGCTCGAGGTGTGGGAAATGCAGTGCCCTCACTGTTACTGACAGCAAGGGGATGGAGCTGGTAAAGAGGGGAAGTAAGGCAGGAGGTGCGACATGGTTGTCCATCTGCTCGAGGGCTAAGAAAAAGCTGATGGATCTGGATGCTCTGCAGACTACTAAAAATAGCTTTAGTCATCTTGGCTGCACATGAAATGACTTCCTCAACCCTGTGGGACAGGCTGGGTGTTACAGCAGTTCGGGCCTGAATCTTAGAGGCAATGCTAGCAAGAGGAAACTGCCAGGAAAAGGCAGAGTAAACCCAGCTCCACGGCTCAACCACAGGTCTGGTATTTTGAGACAGTGGTTTTCCAGCTGAGCTACGAAAAATGTGTAATGTTGATGTCAGGAGTGTTGCTCAACGCCCTTGCTACCCATCACACCTAGCAGGCAATGCTGCCCTGCAGCCCTCTTGCACTGGGGCCACCCCAAGGCACAGCCTTGGGATGTTCCTGAGACAGCTTCTCAAAGAAGCTCCCTCTGCTTAGGTGAAGAGATGTTATAAAAAAAACTTCTTAAGGACCAGCAATGCAAATCCTGCTGGTTTGGGGCAGTTACCTGGTGGGGTAGTTACAAAAAACTTGGTTTAACTGATGTGTCCATTTTGGACCCTCTAGGCAGCAGTACCACAGATGACTTCCATAGGAAGGGAAGGAAGAGGAATGAATGCTGCTCTTTTTTCTTGAGGATCAAATTGTGCCATATTGATTGAGTCACTTTAACCTGAAATCTCCTTACAGCATTTTCTTTGGGAGCTTCTTCATGGCACAAGGGAATTGAACAGTAGCAGCTCCCCTCCCAGCACGTCCTCCAGAGCAGAGGTGCACGCACAGAGGAGACCCTCATTTCACCTGGGATCTCGTGACAGCTCGATGGACTGCAAAAGGGAAGAGGAGTGGAGGCCAAGCAGAGCAGCTGAAGTACCGACAGCACGGCCCTGGCAGAGCGAGGGAGTGCTGGGGGCTGGAAACGTCAAGCCAAGCAGCTGGCAGCCCTCCTTTGGCTCCTCGTAGACTCAGGAATCAGATTTTCATAAGCAATCACCTGTTTCTCTTTCAGGAGAAGCAGGCTGGCTGGGCAGGCCGGGGAGGACACGCATCACCCTACCTGCCATGGAGGTACCTGCTGTCATCCCCATCACCTCTCAGGGCCCAGGCACCGTCTGGCCTCAGATGTAAACACTGAAGCATGCAGAACCACAGCAGACCAGGAGGCCTTCATCTATCCCACTCTCATCACAGGCATCTGTGATGCTCCAACAACCCCACAGCTCGGCGTGGGGCACGTCCCTCTCAGCTGGTGCAGTGCTCTGTTTCATATCTTCACTGATTTACACCAGCATAGATCTTTGAAATAGCTTAGGTAGACAAAGAAAAACAGAGGGCTGCTGCAGCAAATTCTTCTGCTCCTGATGTTTATATAATAGCTTCAAAAAGATTTTAATAATCATCAAAAAATGAAAATACAACTGGGCCATCGATCCCAATGTTGTTTTGCTGAGCAACAGACCTCCTGCTTGCCGCTGAGCAAAAAGGAAAAAGCAATTATAAGAGATGCCTGGATGAATCCCCTGATCTGTCGATATTTCTGATGGAGATAAATTTGGTTGGTAAAAGCAAAGTTCCAGGCCTGAGAATAAAGGAACCTATAGACATTAATAACAACAGAAATCAAGCTGCCAGACTCATTCAAGGAGTGGGGAAAGATAGGGAGAAGGAGGGGGAAGAGTAGCTCTGTGGCTCTGCAGGGAGAAAGGAAAGGAAAGGAAAGGAAAGGAAAGGAAAGGAAAGGAAAGGAAAGGAAAGGAAAGGAAAGGAAAGGAAAGGAAAGGAAAGGAAAGGAAAGGAAAGGAAAGGAAAGGAAAGGAAAGGAAAGGAAAGGAAAGGAAAGGAAAGGAAAGGAAAGGAAAGGAAAGGAAAGGAAAGGAAAGGAAAGGAAAGGAAAGGAAAGGAAAGGAAAGGAAAGGAAAGGAAAGGAAAGGAAAGGAAAGGAAAGGAAGAAACTGAGCTGGAGGATTTAGTAGGACATTGATCTGGGATTCATCCCCTCATCAGGCACCTGGAAAGGGACTGAGTTAATGAAGAGCAGCTGCAGAGTTTGAAAGTTGGCTCTTCTTTTGGCCCGTAATTTGCATGTAAATGCTAAGTCTTTCCTAATAGCTCCAGGCCAGGTATCTGCCAGTGCAGCAGCATGGGACCAGACTAGAAATCTTCCTGCCCTCTGGGAGAGACAGCAGATAAAGCCAAGTTTTGCAGTCTTGATTCATTCCTAATTTTGTGCAGATCACAACAGCAAGCATGGGAGTTGCCTTCAGGTCTGACTCCTCCGCTATGTCACACCATTGATCTTATGGTGTGATTCCCCGGTCTGAGGATGTTTTGATCTTGTTCTGGGGAATTTTGCCAATTAATACCAAGTGAAAACCTGTCCCATGGCACTCTGTCCTTGTTTATCACAGCTTCTTGGGACATGCCAGAGAGGAACAGGGTTAAACTGTAACAAGAAAGTACTGTTGGGCATTAACAAA
This sequence comes from Aythya ferina, assembly GCF_964211825.1. Lineage (NCBI taxonomy): Eukaryota > Metazoa > Chordata > Aves > Anseriformes > Anatidae > Aythya > Aythya ferina. The sequence continues at coordinate 9,086,212 of NC_140318.1, forward strand.
CATCCTGGTGGTGGGGACAGGGATGTGTTGGTACTGACTGCCTGGGCAGGGTGAAGTCTCCTCGGGGCAGGCTCTGAGACTTACAAAGTTCCTTCGGAAATATGCTGGATCACACCCTGCAAAGGCCACCCCCGCAGCCTGTCCCTGTCCTCTCCTAGCTGCCAGGACAGCAGCTCCTGCCTTGCTGCAGGTGCGCGGACCCTGCGGGGTGCCCGGTGCCACCGTCACTCCCAGCTCAGGTGGTGCAGCAGGACAGGGGGCTTTGCTCTGCTTTCAACTTCTGCAGCTGACGGGGATCCACCTGGATGGCTTCTTTCCGAAGGCTCTTGATAAGAGCTAGGTATCTCTTGGAGATGACCTACGCTGGAGATATCCCCGTGTCTCTGCCCTAGATTTACTCTGTAAAGGCACGAAAGGACACCCAACCCTCCCTGGTTTCCCCGACACATTCTCATGTTTTAGCCTGCAGAGCTGGTGAGGTTTCCTCTGGTCTCTTGACGGTGGGATGGCATCCATGAAGGCTTTTAGAAGAACTGGGCTTTGGCAGGCTATATGCATGGTGCATGCTGCAAACACGCCAAAGATGCTCAATGATTTCACAGCATAAATTGCAAGGAGTTTGTGGAAAGCAGTGGGAGACTGCAGCAAACTTGGGCAAGTTGTGCTTGAAGCTGGGCTGAAGGCTGCATGTACAGGCTGCTTACTGAGGAGCAGCTGAGATGGTTTCCCAGATCTTTTTACCAAGAAGAAGGGGATCCCTTTGCTCTTCTCTCTTTTCCTCCCTCTAGCTCTGCATCCTACCTTGTGAGGCTGACGCTGGATGCAGGCTGGGATGGACACCAGTGCTGCAGCCTCCAAAAGCTGCGTGTGTGATTCAGAAAGAACACATTTATTTTTTTTTTATCTAATATAAAATTAAGGTCAGATCCACTATGAATATTTTTTCTTCCTACACACAGAATACAAGTTGGGAGAGGAAGGCTGATTGCGTATTTTCATGGGAATTAAACTATATCACATTTTTTTAATGAAATAGTATCTGAATTTAACACTGAAACCTCATTTTTAAATGTAACATTGAAAAATTTTACACTGAAAAATGTTAAAATGTAGCAATTTGGCTTAAAAAGAAAAAAAAATGCAGATTTCAATAAATTGTTTTGTTTGACCTAAATTTGACATTTCAAACAACACTGAATTAAAAAAAAAAAAAAATCATGCCTGGTTCTAATTAGCAATGAGTGTTACCATTGGTCAGGTGAAATAATCATGGTTTTGAGCTTCAAGATGATTGCAAAATGCTTCAAGTGAAATAAATGCTGACGCAAACAACTTTAAACAGCCCAGCAGAAGTCTCCTTGCCAGGACAGCTTCATTAATTCTCCACCAGTCTACGCATTTCCCGAGTAAAGGAGAAGGCTGCAACAGAGAGGGAGAACAGGAATTTTTTAAGGCCCCTTCAGACCTGATAAAGAAGCAAGAGGTGACACAATTTCTGGGAGTGTGCTTTTAGCATCTGTGAAAGTGCAGATGGGAGTGGGAAGCCATCGCTGGGCTTTATCGGGGTTATCCAGGAGCAGGGTGCAGGCGGCACGAGGCGCGGAGCCCCAGGCCACCCAGCTCTGCAGTGCTCAGCTGAATGAAGCAGCCACAGCAGCTGGCCTGGATGCTCCCTGCTGCAATTTAATCAGCCTTATGCTGCTTTAGTTTAAGTAAATTAAATTAAACCTCAGCTAAACCCAAGTAAGCCACATGTCTGTTCAAAACGGGGGGAACTCGCTCCACTGCAGCAGCTGGGAATGTCACCGCTGCCAGCCCTGGGGCTGTGGATTTGTTCACAGAGTCTGTAAAGGTGGCTGTGGGGGTTGGTGGAAAAGCTCATGGACAGAAAACAAATGCAAGTTCAGCAGGGACAGGCAGAGTGGGGCATCAAGAGCAAGCAGTATCAGATCCTGGGAGATATCCTATACTGGTCATCCCATGCAGGGCAAGCCCAGGAAGGTCCCGAAGGGCAGGGAGACATCCTCACCAAAGTCGTCCTCTCCAGTGTCCATTTTATTGGGTGCAGATTCATTACGGTAGCCACGCAGGGCTATTATTTCCCATACTTCTTTGCACTGCTGTATCCTGTGCTTGCTCCTGGCTTATAAGAGATGAAGTTATTTTGATCAGACCTGTGCAAGCCCCAAAAGTCCCTCTGTGTTTCTCCCAAGCCATTGCCAAGCCCTCCCATAAGTTGCTCAAAACAAGAAAGAAAGAGGAGCCCCTCCAGTCTCTCCAGGAGGTAGAGTAGATGCAGAGCCAAAGCCAGATCCTTATCGCCAGGATGTCTGGGAACATTTAGGCACTGAACCAGTTTGGATTTCCTCTTGGAAAGTGCCCTAAGGATGGCAGGGAATGAAGGGGGTGAATCGCACACAGCCCTCGAAGCACTTCACTTTCATTCATCAGAAAATCGTTCAGTATTTCATTCTTTGGATGCCAGCAAATGCACGAACCCATCCCATCCACGTTGCCAAGTGCTGAGCTGGTATGTGCAGGCATGAGGAATGAGTTCAGGTGAAATATGCCTGAAATATTGAAATATTGAAATATTGCTCTCAGAGGGTTCTGCTCGCACTGCAGGCACCAGGGCAGCTGCTTGTTGAGGCGCTGTGCTGAGCAGGACACGGTGCCACCCCAGGAAACCCCCAGTGCCCCATGCCAAGCATTGGGAAACAGAGGGGAGCCCAGAGGCTTTTGGTGTTTGCCTCAACTGCCCTTTGGAGAGCTGGGATTTAATTTATTTATTTATAATATAAATATGCAGTATCATGCTTTAGAGGCGGAGGAGGACCTCAGCTAGCTGCTACCTGCTTGTACAAGAATAACTCCTTGGTATTGATAATCAAATTTCCCATGTCATTATCAGCAGTGGTCTTGACAATTGTTGCAGTAAACCAGCATGACAGCAAAGTGGGCAAACACCTTGCACGAACTCTCTTTAAAAAGTATATATATATTTTTCTTTTAATGATCCATTATTTGCTGAGCTGTCCAGTGCCAAAATAATAATAATAATAATAATAATAATAATAATAATAATAATAATAATAATAATAATAATAATAACTGCTGGGGGGGGGGGGAAAAAGAAGTATTTCTGGTTAGATGATCAAAAGAGTCTGGCTCACCACCCTATTCAGACAGTGAAATAAAAGTGTACAAGGAAACCTATGAGCACAGAGCCCAGGCACACCAAATGATGCTGCCAAATGCCTGAGATGCTGAGACCCTGAGAAGATCCACTCCACACCTTGTTCTTGTCCAACCTGGCAAATTAAGCCACCGAGCCTAAAAGTGAAAGACGGCACCCACACTTGTTTCTGTGGGTGAGGAGCGAAAACAAAGCCGTTAACCCTGCCCACCACACAGTGGCTGTAGGAGCTGGCACCGCAGCACCTGCTGCCGTGCGAGAAATGCCCACGTCCTCACCGCAGAGCGAGAAACCGCGGTGCAGAGACCTCGCCGGGCTTCCTGCCGCCACCTCATTCACTGCTGGGGATGGCAGGAGGTGGTGGGACGTGGCCAGGGCCAGGGCTATGAGAAGAAAACTCTGCTCTGTTACCAGAAGAGATGAGAGGATGAAAGCACTGAAAAACCATCTTCAGAAAGGCCAGCAGGACGCTGAAGGGTTGGTGACAGAAAGAGATCCAGTCCCAAAGACCTTCGCTCTGCACAGCACCAGGAGAAACCGTAAGGACTGCAGGGGTATTTTTGTTGTCATTTCTCTGGGGGGCTTTATGGAAGCAGAGCTGGCTCAGCTTTCTATTGTCAAGAACCGAGGCTGGTTTTACACCACTTCATAGCTTCTGGAAGGAACCCATCTGTGCAAAACAAGCATGAGATGGCACCAAATCAGGGCTTCCCACTTCCACTGGTGCAAGTGCTTTGCACACATTTCCCACAGGTTCATGGCAGATGAGCAAAGCACTGAAGTCAGGCTTAGTTTTCCTCCTGGGATCAATAAGTCACCTCTAATAAATTTATTTAATCTCAGCTAGACTGTTCCCATCCGACACTTGCTATTTGTGGGGAGTGGGTGGCTGTGTGAGCTGGTGCTTCTGCTCCCTGGAGGAACGATTGACACCATGTAAAAGAGCTGCACTGAAATAGATGAGAGAAGAGTTGTTTGGGTTGATATTTGTGAAGTATTTCCAATTTGCAAGCACAGTCGGGAGCGGTGCTGCAGGAATCCCTGTGCTTGTAACCAGAAACTGGTGTCACTGCGGGTCAGGCAGGTGCAGGTTGTGCAGGCGGGCAGCTCATCTTCATCTCATGGTCTTTCCAAGCATCAAAAGCAGGCTGGTGCACGGCCTGAGAGATTCTCTGCATGTTCTGATGTGCAGGAAAGTGAATTTCCAGGGAAGATGTTAGCAAACCTTCTTCCCCCACTCCTGTCCTACAGCTTGAGGTTAGCAAAGTGTTAGCTCTTCAGTGTAACTACTTGAAGAGATTGTCTTTGCTTCAGGAAATTGGAAGACGTTTTTATGTGTTCTGGAGAGGCAGAGCACCTAGCAAGTGGAAACAAATACAGCTGTCGTTCCTTTGCAATATAACCCAGTAAGTGGAAACAATAGCCAGGAGCTTTGTGAAAGCAGGGCAACGCAGCCTTGGGCTTAGTAGTTGTATGCTTTGCTTGCACTTCACATTACATTTCCAAATCAATTTCCTCTCAATAGCAAAGATCTCATCTACCCATCTGAGATATTTGGGCCCATTAGGGTTCAGCCTCGATGACTTCCCCCACAGCAGCTGCAGAGGAGGCTCAGCTGGCGCCTGCCACAGTTCCCACAGGAGACATCAGTGAGCACACCAGCATGCATGGAAGCTCTGCCAGTGGCACTAAAAAGAGAAGGAAAAAAAAAAAATTAATGCAGCAGAGAGCAACACCAGCACCATGTGGCTCCCACCATGATCGGGCTGTCCCCATCGCCACAGGACCACAGATGACAGCAGCAAATGGCCTTGGTCTTGTTCTCTGGGCTGGGATCGGCTTCAGCCTCAGCACCTTCTGCCCAGCCTATGCAGAGCTCGGGTAGCAGTGGGGCTTGCAGAAGATAGAGAAGCAGAAATGGTTAAAAAATGGAAAGAAAAAGCAGGTAGGGCTGGTTGGCTGAAGCCAGCAGCACAAAGCTTTATTACTGAAGGGGCAGAGGAGGATGAGAACACCCAAAGTTCAGAGTAATGGAGCCGCATGTTGGGCTGGCAGCTTTGCCCCAGCACAGCCCCGGGTCCCTCTCAGGTGGCCACCACAAAGCACAGGAAGATAAGTGGTGACTTTGGAGATGGAGAGCAAGAAAACAGTGTCATGCCCTGGAGAAGGTCCCTAGTGCATGCAGGAGGGTGCCCCAGGACAGCCTGGCACAGAGGGCAGAGGAGGCTGCTTCTCCTGCAGAGGGGTAGCTGGAGGAGCCTGTGTGTGATGTGGGGAACAAGAGAATCACGGGTTTGAGGCTGATTCCATTGGGATTGGAGTAAATCAGGAGCAGGCCATGGTTCAAGAACAGCAGAAAAGGAACAAGCTCTGAGTCATGGGGAAAATCTCAAAATCAAAATTAAAACAAAATTGAGAACTTGGTAAAAAGTTTTGAGACTCACGAGGATGGGCCTTTTTCTTTGCATCCTACCACGTGGAACCACCAGGGTCGTCACAGCCAAAGAGGCAACTGCTGCCAGATCTATTGCAAACCACCGAAGTCAGCAGAAGACCAAAGCAGTCTTGCTGCAACCTACAAGCAACATCCCTAAAACCCAGCTGACGTTTCACTGCCTACAGCCTCGGGGCACCTCAGCTCCAAAATTAAACCTTCCTTACCGGGTGCTTGCAAAGCAGGGCATGGCGCCTTGGATTAAGAGAGTGCTGAGATAAGTGAATGGTGGGTATGTCTCAAAATGGAAAGGATATTTCTCTAATTGAGAGTGTTTCCTGGCTCTGATGTAACCAGGAGAATTATTTCTCAATGTGTCATCTTTACTGTCGAGCTGCAGCCACGTGCTCAGTATGGGCTCAAAATTGTCTTGCTTGCGCCATCAGCATGGCAGTTATTTATAGGTGGCATTTACACGCCGCTGCTCTGAGCACACCTGTGACCATCCCAATTTGAGGGCACTCCTGTGCACTGGGCTCCATCAGGGACAAAACTGAGGGATGGAAGGACACAGAGGCTCTGTGGCTTCCATGCCAGCCAGCCAAGTCCCAGACTGGTGCCTCGGCCTTTCTTCTCTGCTTGCTGTGGCTCAGGGTGGGCAGAGGTGATGGGAAACCAAGGAGAGGTGCAAAGCTTGGGGCACTCTGCATATTTACCTGAGCTGCAGAATCATCCTGAGTTTGCAAAACAGAGACAGAAATTGCTCAGTGGCAAAATATCTATTGCTTTCTGCTTCCAGTCAGGCTAAAAATAAAATAAAACTTTGTGCCAGGCTTGTTGTTGCTGCAACCACATTCAGCCTCAGCACAGCAAGACAGGGGTGAGCATGGGCTGATACAATGCTGTTTTTTGGCAGCGCAACTCCCAGCCCCAGCCAGAACAAGGAAGGGAAGCTGGGGGTGAGCAGCCAGCCCAGAACCAATTCTCTGCAGCTCTCCATGTCCCCAGTCTCCGTCTCCTCCTCCAAGGTTTCTGCAAACAGCACCCAGCAATGTGTATCTGAAAGGCTGGAGACAAAATCTGCTGCAATCCTGCTCCTGCAACGTCCTGGCTTTGTGTTGGGGCAGGAGATGGTTGCACCCTGGGGTTTCTTCAAGCTGCCTTGTTTTTGCCAGGCTCTGTCACACAGTCTTGCCTTTCCCTGTAAAGGCAAAACTGGTGTTTTACCTTGGTTCTGATTATTCGGAGATGATTGACTTGGAAGTGCCACACAGCATGTGCTGAGATGGGGAGGAAATTGTTGTTTCACCGAGGGTGAAAGCCCACATTAGGGACCTGCCAGACAAATTGCTGGTGTGACAGGGCTGATGTGGCTCAAGGGATGCCTGACTACTGTCTGTGCAGAGCCGTGAGAATTGTGACTGGGGAACAGCAGCCAAACATGGGGTGGCTGGATGCCCTACAGCAGGTTTTCCTCCACCCTGGCACAATCAGCTCCCCAGGGTGACATTTTCTGCTCCCGAGCTGCACACCCCAGCAGAGTTGGAGCAGGGGGGGAAGGACCAAGCCTTTTTGCTGCAGCAGGTCCCACAGACGGCGATGGGAAGGAAACATTCCAGTCTGGCAGTTTCTGCTGGGTTCTGCTGGGAGCCAAACAGGAGCAGCACAAGGCAGGCCTGGCTCTGGGTGGAGGCTGCGTGCATTGCAGTATGTCATGATAAAGGGGAAAAGGGAATAGTGGAGGAAAGGAGCAAGCCAAATACTTTAGAGGAACTGCTCGGGTATGGCAGTGAGCCAGGGCATGACTCCTGCTTCTGAGCACTATGTGAACTCCTTCCTACCTCTGTGCTGCCCCCCTGTCCTCTGGGGACACATCCACACAGATAGCAGAGTGCCACACTCAAACACACACGTACAGACGCACAAAACCTTAGAGAGTCACTTCAAAACAGACCTTGTGAAACCCTCACATTCTTACTGCAGGCAGTAGAAGATGCTCCCGTGGCAAAGCCACTCCTCTCCAGCATGGCAGGAGACGCTCAGCACACCTCCACAGCCCACCGCCACACTGCCAGCCAGGTCTCTGAGCACTGCAAAAGGGAAATCCCTGCCAGCATCGTGCCTCTCTGGGCTGTTTTACACCCAGTCCCCTCCATCCACTGGCTTAGCACAGGAACTTTTTAAAGTAAGGTAAAATCTCTAATATTTTGGTATTGCAGCTCAGAGCTTGGGCCAAGAGATTTGACGGTTTATCTGGTCCCAAAGCCACAGCCAAGCTCAGAAATAAGAGCAGTCCCACCAGACGGTGCGTACCCTGCTTTCTGGTTTGGGTCTGGACTTTCTGCTCCAAGTTCAGAATGAATGAGAGACATGCACCTACCCAGGGCTGGACTCAGTTTGCTGAGCCAGGAGGTTATTGTTCTGCACCGCATGATGGGGGTGAGAACTGAATCAACTAAGCAACTAACAAATTTCGACTAAATAAATGGGGACTCATCTATGCAGGCTGTGTTGTCAGCGCACTGGAAGGAGATAAGGCTCAGCTTCCACTGCAGAGATTTCACGAAAATTGATCATTTTAAACCCTTGCAATATCTAGCAGAAGTAATTATATTTCACACCTCAGATAAACAGAAAACATCCTCCAACACCTCCTGCTATCTCTGGCAGGGTGAGTATGGAGCTGCAGTTTCCACTGGGAAAGGATGTGTGGGTCAGGGGTAGAGAAAGCACCGGATATGGTCAAAGTAACATGCAGATGCTGAAATTACTCCAACTTCTACTCATTTTCTAATCAGTTCTGAGCTGAGAAGTAGATTAAGAAAAAAAAAAAAATCATTTGAAACAATGGGCAGGAAGGCTTCCAGAATGAAAGCTGCTCATGTCAGGCTCCTGCCTCATTTTCCTTTGACCAAGCACTTCATGCAGCCTGGTGGAGCACCCAGCCCCACGGGAAGTGCCTCCGATGGGGGGCTGGCAGCTAGGCCAGGGTCTCCATCCTGGCCTCCCCCAGCCACAGGGCCCTGAGGGCAAGGCTTCAGAGGTGGAACTGGGGTGTTAGTGCAAGGACATGTACTGCACGTGGCCGAAGAGCTAGTGGAGGGACCTTGGAGATGCAGGAGAGTCGCCTAACTGTACGGTTTCCGAGGCTGACGCCTCTTACCCATTTACCGCAAACTACTTCAGCAGCCATTCGTTAAATCATTTCAGAAAAACACATGGAAATATTAAGCAACCAAAAAAAAAATCCACCCCATCTTTCCATTCAGTCAGATATATGTATATAAACATATTTTTGAGCGGATAAAAGCAAACAACAAGGAGTTGAAGTGTCATTTGTACCTTTGCGGTCCCGGTAAAAGTTTCCCGTCCCTTCTCCGGTTGCAGGTTCACAGAGAACAGGTACAGGGGCCAAAGCTGAATCAGGAAATAATAGGTAGAGGGGAAATTCAACAACGCGTGTGCGATGGTGGCTCTGAGGTTAGGCTCATCACCGAGCCTTGGGACTGCTTCCCAGCACCTCATGCCATTGTGACCTTCAAGATAACCGCATGAGAGAGGGCTCGTCGGTGCTCTGAATCCTGAAATGACTGACTGCTTACTCAGGCAACATCCTTCTGGGCAAATTAGTCACTTTTTGTCACTCGTTCTGGTTTCTTTGCTTTCGTATTGGCTCTGTGACGTGGCACTGGCCGGCCCTGCCGTATCTTCATCACCATCTGGTCGCTCTGCTCAAAGGGCACCTTCATCACTCGGGTTAAGCCCAAGGCTCTGCTAGGCAGTTTTGTGCATCCTGGGCTGTGTTTGCTCATAGGGGGATTTCTCCAAAGACACTTTATGTTCCTGGCTGTCCCTTGCGGCTCTTAGCATTCATGCTTTCCCAGAAACCTGCCTGATTGGAGAAACAGCCACACACCTTGCAATAACTGCAAATAAATTTGCCTTTTCCACACCTCTGCAAAGTATGAATCTCACATCACTGACCATGATTACTGCAATAAATGATTCTTATTCCTTCAAAACTGACAGGCCTTAACCTTTTACTTAGGTTTGTGTTTTTCCTTTTTTGTCACTGCTCTGCCAGGAGTGAGCCTTTGGCTGAAAGTGTTTCAGGAAGGCTGGGCTGTGGTTTTGAAGATGCAACCAAAAAGTTTTCTTCTGGCTTCCCACTGGTGACCCACGGTCACCTCTTGGCAAAGTCATGTATAGTCCCTTAATCAATTTCTGCCATCCTTGAGTCGGGCCTTGCAGCTCTCAATTTCCCTCTCAGTCCGTTTTTAAACTCTTAAATGTCCAAATTCAGTGCTGAGCCCAACAGAGACATGTTGCCCCTAGAAAAGCACCCCTGGGAGATGTGTCCCCTGATGAGCCCTGCAGCACCTTCACCAGCCCTCCCTGCCTGCATGGGCCTGCCTGGAGGTGGCCTTGGCCCCCCAGTGGTGGAGGGGGACTTTCTGTGGATTTATATTGTCCTAACAGCTAGTTCCAGGCAATCTCTACTCCACATTCTCAACACGTTGGCAACTTGTGCTTTCTTCCCTCTTTTACAGTAATACAGTTTTGCAAGCAGAAAGGGCTCGTCAGGATGATCTAGTTGACTTACTTCATTAGCCACAAGGCTTTCCTAATTTTGCTGAGATTAGGAACTACCCAAACGGGAGCCAATATTTTCCTTTTCCGTTTGACTCTAGGTGCCAGCTCAGATTCTCCATCAATCACCTACTTTAACGTGAGCCAGAGGTGTCTGAAGGCCTGCACATGAGGTACATGAAAGGCTGGCACACAAATAACTGCTGATCTCAGCTGCAAGCCATAAATCACATGTGTGCTGTGTTACTGCGGAGTGGCAGCTCTATTCCTCAGAAGAACAGTTATGCTAACAAGTCTCATAAATAACTTTCCTCTTTATTGTCACTTGATATTGGTGTGAACGCAGCTTGCCTCACATGCTAATATGCAAGACCATTCACCAGGCATGAATTTGGGCAGAGCTTTTAAATCCGTTTTTTATGCTTTACCTGCTGCAAATGAGGGATAATTCCACAAAATAAAATTTAACTCTTTTTTTTTTTTTTTTTTTCCCATTCATTTACCTTTCATCTGTTGTAATTTTTGAGAAACTTCATGACAACACTTCCTTTCCAGGCCATTCTGGTCTTCTGCCCATCCCCAAATGCTGCCATGCCGTGCGGGGCGCATGGGTGTTAGCCCAGACACCACCTATTTGCCTCTGGGAAACACCGCGTCTGTATCTGGCTGTAGGCCAGGACTGGATTCTGCTTTCGTCACCAATTTCCTCCACGAGCATCAGCCAGTGACTCGTGCTTTGGATGTCTCACTTTACGCAGAGATGTGAAAGGGCAATGATGACATGTTCTTCTTGCTCGTGTGACTCACGTGTGATGAAACCTCTTGGAACAGGGCCCTGCACTTGGGACGGGGCCCCCAGACTCATCCAGCCAACCCCGAGACCTGCGTGGCCATGGCTGGGAGCTCGGCCTTCCCTCAGTCCCTCCCAGCTCCCAGGGGTGGACTCGCCACCTCAGGGCCTTCATGGTGGGGACACAAACAGCCTAAAAGACCTGGAGATGTGGCAGCACCTCCAGGCAAAAAGCCAGTCCTGACCCCAGCAGCTGTGCCTAAGCAACAAGAAGCAACTGCTCTGTTCCCTGGACACCCCCCACTCCCTGTCCTCTCCCAGGGAGGATGATTTTTGTCACCCCTCACTCCAGATGAGGGCTATGGACCTGCACAGTGACAGGATCTTCCCTTTGCCGGCCTCCTGACGGTGCAGCCTTATCGGCACAGCCTCACAGCCGCGCTGGGCCGTGCAGCACACCCGGGCATAGACACATCAGCATTGCTCAGCGCAGGAACGATAAGCCTAATGACAGAGACACCTCACGGGCTAACCACACAGGGATGCATTTATCACCATTTCTTGCAGATAAGGACCTGAACCACAAATAAACCTGGTGCATACTGAATGTCCTGTGTACGTCCAGCCCTGTGCACGTGGCTCGTTCTGCTTGCGCAGCAACTCCTCATGGCAGCTTTTTTTTTTTTTTTTTTTTTTTTTTTAATTTTTTCCTTTTAAAGCATCAGTATTTCTTACAAAAACCATCCCTGAGCATTACACCCAGCAAAGCATCACTGGGCCGTGGAGGTAATTTTCTTTACCGGTTATCCCCCAAGATCAAGTCTTCAGGCCTGAAGAAAAGCCTGTTAAAAAGACTGGCTTCGCACCCTTGGCACCTCGAAATATGGGCTCATGTCAGCTGCAGGGCACACAGCTGGCTGGAGTCCAGAAAATAGGAAAACAAACCTCTGACTGCCATCAGAGCCACACCAGAGGCTCAGCCCCTGCGGCATGTTCTTCTGACACCTCTGCTTGAACAAAGGGGTGCAGGGTGGAGGGAGAAATCTCATCCAAGCAGCCTGCCAGCAACAAGCTGCTACCTGGCCTCTCACCCTGCATACGTGAGCAGCACCGGAGGAACCCTCTGCACCCCTGCACCCTTGTTTTGCCTAAGCCCTGCCTCTGGCTGTGTTGTTAACCTGGGATTTCTGCTAAAGCACTAAGGCTATGTGAAACCCAGCTTGTTTGCTTCTGAACTCAACAATAAACCTCATTTCCCAGACTGCCGTTTTGACTGGCCAAATGGACGCTGCTATTTGAACAGTAAGGTGCTTGTTTGAATACACAAAGCGATTGGCTAAGCTACTCCAGAGTGACGAGCTCAGATCCGATAGCCTGGCTTATTTTTAAGTCTTTGCTTTGTTTATTTCAGCTAAACTCTCAGGCTCGTCCAGGAACTGGATGCTGTATCCAGGACACGAGTGGAAGCGCGTCCAGCAGGCTGTGCAGACAAACTGGCCCAAGCTTCCAGCTCCCCGCCCGCAGCCCCTGAGCCTGGCACCCACACAAGAAGCCGGCCAGGAGGAGGTACCCAACCAGCAGGGAGAAAGGGTGACGGGAGAAGCTGAGATCCGAAAGCTAATGCAAAGCACGGGGAGGGAAACATTTTACAAGCACGGGACTGATGCTGAACTTCATCAGCTTCCCAAAAGGCCCAGCTGTTTCAGCACATGTGGCTGCTCGGAGGAGTTGTTTCCCTTTTCCAAACAGAGTTAACAAGGATGCTGCCAGCTGGCAGGGAGGGAAAGGTCTCCGTGAAGAGACATCCACTCAGCAGCATCCTCCAGAAAGCCATTTGATGTGTGCAGCATGGTCAGCCACCGCATTGCACATGCTTCTGGCACGTCTCACCAGCAGCCACCAAGCACACGCTTTCCCTGAGCTCACAGCCTGCCCTGCAAAGCTGCTTTCAGTGGGTTTGCGTCAGCATTTGGTTGTTCCTTGGTCACATCCTCATGCTACGTCAGGCTTCGGGGGATGACAGCAGCTCTGCTCCCTGTACGCAGCCTCCACTGTTGTTTTTACTCCTTTTGGAACAAACTGCTCGCACCTCGCCAGGACCAGCCCATCCCTGTTCCTTCTCTGAACCAGCATCTCGCAACCCAGCCAAGACCAGCATTTGGCAAGGGGCTACACAGAGAAATGGACAAAAAGTAGGGTCACTGCTTTAGCGGGTTTGCAAGTGGCACGTAGGGGAAGTAGGGGGGGCAGCATGCATGCTCCCTATTTAGAAATAGCAAGCAGAGAAGAAGAAATCACAGTGGCGTTTGCAGAAAAGTTTCATTCCCGTAATCACCATGGGCAGAAAACCAAAGCTACTGGGTCCTAGAGAGGCCCAGAAACACAGGGTGGGCTTCAGAGCACTTGATCCCAGTCACAGAAAAGGCAGAAAGAGACGCAGGATGGAGCTGGCACTGTCCAAGCCCCCTTAGCCACAGGACTCTGCACCCCAACCCCAGCAGCCTCAGAGCTCCAGAGGAAAACCACGCTGACGAGTTTTCTTTGCCTCTCCAGCACGTTGCAGAAGCAAAAGTGTTTTGTAACACAGGTCTTAAATGCTGCCTAGAAGTTAACACAACACTTCCTCTACTGCCAATGGACACATTGCAGCGGAGCTGTTGGAAGGGATTGTGTACAGAGCTTTTGACCAACAGAAATATAGATGAATACAAATTGGGAAGAAAAAAAATGCCAACACTTCTATACTCTTATGAAAGAATATGAACAATAATTATGTATGGTAGACAAGGGAAAATATGAGCTGGTTGGGCTTATTTCTGTGAACAGCAATAGAAATGAGCTTGAACACACTGTGGCAGTAGATGAGGCTGTAATTCTTAATAGGTATATATTTAATAATCCAAAGGCTGAAAGGAGATGATTAATTGCCTTTATACAGCATGCCTCATTAAGATTTATGCCAAGGAGGAAACAGCATTTTCCTGGGATCAATGCAACTTCACCAGTAATGTTAAAATAAATAAATAGATAAGAATGTGATCCGTAACTTTTTGAGCCCTTTCTTTTTACAAAACCTGTACAGCCCAAGCCACGTCAGCTGCTTTAACCCCCCGGTGCTGCTTCTGCCCTGCCCCTTGCTAACACTGGGAGTGGGGCAGGGGCTCGCAGCCAATGTCTCGCACAGCCACACAAGCACAAGTGGAGAGGTGCTGTGGCTTTTATCTCTCCATTTTCCTCCACTGGCAGGGCTTTGGCCAAGCAAAACAAACAGCAACACATACCCAGAAAAACAGCCAGGCTAATCGAACACAAAGGAAAGGGAGAACTGAGGCAGCTTGCTTTGGGAAGCGCAGGGAAAGCAGAGTTGGGAGCAGAGCCAGCATCTTCTCCCCTTCCCCACTGACCCCACCACTGTGCCCCTTCAGGAACCCTCCCGTGGGCTTTGTCACATCCTCTGCTCCCAGCTCTTGTCACACTAAAGGGGACAGTGAGGTAAGGCAACAGGGCTGGCCCCAGTGGGTGCCTCGTGGCAGCGGATGCAGGAGCTGAGCGCGGCAGGCACCAAGGCCCCAGGCTACCTGCCGTGCACTGATCCTGCTCCAACTTGTGCAGGGAGCAGCGGAAGGATGTCTGTAGCCCATGCCAGGTGACAGAGCCTTCTGGCATTTCATCACCTGCTGGAAAACACCAGGAGACGTCACCGGTCCCTTCCACGACTCCTGAAGCTCTTTTAGCCCTGACCCCCTCTTTCCTGTCCAGGGAAGCTGATTCTGGGGAAATCATCTTTGAAATGGGAATTAGTGGGAAAAGGCTGGGCTAAAGGCTTCGCTTTGGACACTGAGGAGGCTGGATGCACATACAGCAAGAGGAATTATCCCCTGGTGACAAGAAAAAGACTCAATAGTTATCAATCCATTTTTCCTAGGAACTCTTTAAAACAGGACACTGGGAATGGACCTCAGGATCGAGTGCTGTGCCCTGAAAAAGCCACTTTTCCTGCCGTATGGCTTGGAGAGCAGCAGGAGGCTTGAGCTAGCTCCCACACCAACAGTTTAAGCTCAGCAGCTGCTCCTCGTGGATCTGCAGCACAGCACCGTGCTGCCTGCTCTTGTAACCAAGCATGATGTGTGCATGCCTTGGGCCCCCCTACTCCCGATTTCCAACCCTGGCTCAGATAAGCAGAGCACAACACTCGCTCACCGTGCTTTTCCCATGTAGCAACAAGAGGCTGTGTTTTCTCAGGCACTGGGGCCAACCTCAAACCACAAATCTCCAGCCGAGAGCAGCACCACCACAAGCCATTTTGATCACCCCTTTAAGACCCATCATCACCTCCGCGCACAGCACCGTGCTCAGACACCGTCTGCACAGGGGCAAGTGACAGCGGCAAGCATCAGGTCTCATCCCCGTTAGTGCTCATCGGGGGTCCATCAGAAATCTCTGCAAAGCTTCCAAGTTCTTTAGTTCTTTGGGGAATTCTCAGCACTTCCTGATTCCAGTCAGGCAACGCTTCTTACAAGAAGCAGCCTGTTGATTTGGGGCACCATGGGCTCCCCGGAGCCCCTCTGTGCTGGAGCCTGTGCCCGCTTGACTCCGGGAGCCACCTCCTGCTGTCACGTCCCCTGGGGAAAGGGCTGCTGATGTAGCCAACCTGATTTAGAAACTGCTTTAATCAGCACAATCCCTTTGTGCTGGGTCCTGTGAGTCACTTGGAGGCCACTGGCCATAGTGGGGTCATTGAGGCCCTTGTCTGGGATTTTCAAAACCTCGCAGCCCGCAGCACCAGTCCCACTGGACGTCTGTGAGGGGTTCTGAAAATCCATCTCGCCACCTGATCTGGGCTCTCTGTGTCACAGCTTTGGCTGGCTTTGCTCTTGGCAGAAATATCAAATTTGGCCTCTAACACGCACAGAAAACTTGCACCTACACTTACAATGCTGTAAATTCAGGCTAAATGTATTAAAGTTAAGGGAGGTGATCTTGGAGGCTTAAAGCTGTCATGGGGAAAAGTCGCATCAGGCCTGTGGAGTCAACAGCCTGGCCTGCTGCCACCCTGGGCTCATTTGTAAAGTAGCCCAGAGGGATTTTTTTATGAATGTCCCATTAATGTTAACAGCTAAATCCCTGCCCTGCTCTAAAAACCTCACTCCTGTCTGTTAGATGCAACATCTTTGTTTAATTTGCTCCCAGAGCTCACCAGCCATATCTTCTGATCATCTTGAAAACCATCCAGCTCCAAACCCCCTGCCGTGGGCCGGGACACCTTCCACCAGGATGTGTCTCGCAATCATCACCCCTTTAAGCATAAATTGTTGGCATGTTGGAGGAATCTTAAGAAAAAAGGCAGTTTTCCAAATGTCTCGTTCATTTTTCAGGGTCCCTCAGCCCTCCACTTAATGCCCTATCAGTGGCTACAGGAGAGGACTGGAAACACCAGGTTAGTGACTATATTTCTCTGAGAGCCTCCTGTTAAGCTCAGCTCAGGAAAAAGCTCTGCCTGTCCAGAACTCGCAGGCACAGTTAGCACCACCTGAACCCCTTTGCAATGTGCTGTTTGCAGCCCAGTTGGTGCTCGTCCCCCCTGTGTCCTAAGGCAAACAAAACAACCCAGGAGCTTGAAATGCTCAGAGCACAGCCACTCATCCATGCTGTCACCGATGGCTCCTGATGCAACTTTCAGATTATTTCAGCCTGAAAAGGAAAAAATAAAAAAATCTGTGGTCCAACCACATAACAACATGCAGCGTTATCAGGGGAGATACTTCCCTTTCCTTGCTGCTGTGGTCTCTCTCTTGTTACTGGAAGCTCTGCTGTGCCTTACGAGCCACAGCTCATCACTGACAACGAATCTGGGTTACACCAAAACCGAGTCAGAATACTTGGAGGCATGAGCCAAGTGTCCTCAGCTCGCTTGGCTGACCTACGGGGCTGCAGCATGACTTAACCGCGGATGGGATTCCTTCCTAATAAATGCACCACAGGCAGCCTATTGCACACAGCGCAGCGGCAGCCAAGAACTGAGGAGGAATACTTTCTGCGTGAGTATTTAAGGAATCCTGATACTACTTTTGGTTTCAGTCGAAAACTATTTCCTCTCATGAAGTCAGGAGTTCTCACTCGTGGCTGTGCGTGAAACCGGATGCCAGCAGGGAGGGAAGAGCAGCATTTGCATCACTGCGCTCCAGGCAGTGCTGCCACCCGGGTGGTGAAGGGTCGGGGACTCCATCTCTTGCCCATCTTGTGTTAAATCCCTGCTTGCAGCGTGGCTGCCGATGCCCAAGCAGAATGAAAAGCACAACCCCAGCTCTTAATGAGAATGCAGATTCATATTTGTAAGCCATTTCAGGTCATGAACTGTCAGCTTTAGTTCATATCAAGAATGTGCTGAGAATCTGAAACTGGAAAGTAATCAAAGAGAAGCAGAAGAGTGGGCAGCTAGTAAAAGACTAATAACGGCACAGCAGCAACCCTCCTCCTGCAGAAAAACAGAAAGTGTTGTGAAGAACCGGCACAGCTGCAGCAAGAAGTCTTTCAGAAAGCCAGAATGAGTGACACAGCTCCCGGAAAGGGGGACACGGCTGAACGTTGCACAGGACAGCAGCACACGTATTTAGTCACAAACTCAAATGCTGAGCTGTAGCAGATATAGAAAGGAAGGGTTAGGAGGAACAGCAAAAAAAAGTTTTCTGCATTCAGCAGAACTAAGAGAAGAAAGGGAGGCCTGCAGGGGTGTTAGTGTGGGGTTACTTTAGAGCTGCCCTACACCAGAGCAGGCTCAAGACAACACATTCAAGTGCTCACAGCTCTGACTTGCATATGATTGCTTATTTATGTGTGTCCACAGAAGACACAGGGAGCAAGGAGCTTTATCCCATGCTCCATGGGCAAATTATCACAAAATGCTGTTCCGCTGGAGGTTGCAGCAATTGCTAGAAACACCCAGCAAAGAATGGTAACTGGAACAGGGCCAGGCGATGGCTCCCCTGCCACTGAGATGAGCAGCAAGCAGCAGGAGATGCCACGCACCCGAGGGACATCCTGTGCCGGCGCTGCTGCCTCTGCTTGCTCCAAGTGTCTGGGGACGAGCCCAGCCAGGCTGGCATCCCTGCCGCTGTGTGAGGTGCTCCACAGGGGTCAACCAACACCACCACCGTCCGGGGGCACCTGCAGCCCTCACCTCCTGGAAGCCTTCCCACCACAGCTGGGCACCTTCCACATCACAGACACGGATTTCTGTGTCCCTCTTCCCTCTCAGCAAGGATGTCACCCTGCCATGGACCGGGAAAGGAGCAGCCAAACAATTATCCGGGTTGTGCCATGCAAGATTTGTGGTCACCTTCTCTGCTTCACTTGCAGGTGCCAGGACCAGTTCTCCAGAAACCTGATGTGTTTTGTTTTGTGTCCCCCAATTCCCCCCTTTTTTTTAAATATGTAGGGTTTTTTTTTGTTTGTTTGTTTGTTTTTGGTTTTTTGGTTTTTTTTTTTGCAATTGCTCTATCCATGCTGGAGTAAAAGAGCTCAGCGGGGCCGGTGACCCTGGCCTGCCTGCAGAATTGAGCACTGTGCTGTGACAAAGAGGTCACCAAGGTTCCAAGAGCCTGTCCCACCTGAGGAATGTTTGATTCAACAGGAATTCCCCACCATTGATGCCAAGAACATAGCATGTGGAAAAACACTTCGCCAACTTTGGCTCCAAAAATACTTCCCGTCTCGTTATCCGTAGAGGCCAATAACTGCTATCTCAAAGAGCCTCTCTGACACACCGAGCCAGCCAGAGCTGGCTCTGACTCACCGAGACCATGCTGGCCCCTCATGGTAACTGGAGCAGGGCCAGGTGATGGCTCCCCTGCCCCTGCGATGAGCAGCAAGCAGCAGGAGATGCCATGCACCCGAGGGACATCCTGTGCTGGCGCTGCTGCCTCTGCTTGCTCCAAGTGGGAAGGAAAGCTTTGTTTGGAGTAGCTGACATTTCGCTTACGTTTCCATTCCTCATGACGACAGTGAGGTTTTTCCGACATGGTGCATGCTCTACCCCTGGCTCATGCTCAGGGCTGAAATAAACAGCAGCAGCCCCGTGCTTGCAGAAGCCTTGCCTCCTCACTGCTGCACGGTGCCCGGCTGGCTTGCTGCAACCCCAGCCCAGGAGCTGAGCACCACCCCCCTACAAAAAGGACCAGAACCCTAAATCCCACTTATCCAGCTTATTTCCTCCAAAGCACACAGGTGTTCATAGAAAGGGGAGGCTAACTGAGCTGCCCCACTTGTTCTGGGAGAAGTGCAGGCATAGCAGCACTGGGGGTAAAACCCACCACTAAACTTGGGAAAAGAGTAGGCATTTAGCCCGTGCTAGTAAGGGCACAGTGCTCCTTGTCAAACTCACTCCTTCTAGCTAGAGATGTCTCCAGGTGTGCCAGCACAGCCCGCAGGGCTGCACAGCAGCGATGCCACGCTTCCAGCTGGAGATGCCATCCCTTGGATGGCTGCTTTGACATCAACCTGCTGCGGGCACGGGCAATGGCAGAGGTTCCGAGGGATGGCTGGGTGCCCGCAGCCCGTGGATTAGTGCGAGGGATGTTTCTCAGAGGTGTTCGCACTTCTGGAGAAGAAAAGATGAGAGAAGGAGGAATCTCTTCTTCAGAAGGGCTCAGGTCTCACGTCAGCACTCGTAGCTGCCTTGTGTTTCCCAAGAGCTCAGAGGCTGGGTGCTGAATTGTACAGCGAGCATTGCAGTTTATGTCGGGATACTCAAGGCAAAGTGCTAAGCCCTTATGACTATAATTTGCTGCTTACAAAGGGGTTGAGCTGTTCTGAAAGCCCAGCCCAGATTATGGGTGTCAAATGCTTGAAAATCTGTCCCAGAACTCTTAATCCCATTTCTGGGCTCTTCATGAATGGAGCCAAGCCATTCTCAGAAGGAAAACTTGGCAAAAGCAGCCCTCCTACACTGTATGAGTAGAAACTGCACTCACAGCTGATACCAGCAGATGCCAGCTGATACCAGCAGAGCAATTAAAGCCTGTGGCAGCCTCTCTCTGCTTGGGGGGAGTGGTGATAAGGGGGCAGCAGCCAGACACAACAGGTCCCACACTGAGACACGCTTCCCTGGCTGCTCACACCTGGGTGGGGAGCTGACTGCTCCCCGGCTCCACTTGAACCAAGCTTGCACGTGCCACAGAGCACGTTCCACGGCTGTCCCGAAAGCTGCAAATCATGCATGGGCAGGATCAGTGTGCACAAACACCTTCACCTCTGCAGAACAGGGAGCTCAGCCCTCCTCTCCCAGCAGCAGGACATCAGCACACTGCTAGCGAGGCTGTTCAATAGGGTTGGTCTTTCCCTGTTTGTACTTGCAAGAACAATACCGGCCTGCATGTAGCTTGCTTTTTTATTTTCTTTTTTTTTTAATAGTGTCTTCTAACAGCCCTCTTTCAACAGCATACATACTGCCCATCCAAAATAAAGTCTGTTCAGCTGCTGACCCAAAAGACTTCCCCTGCACGGCTAATCCCCAAGGTCCTTTGCTCATCTCTGAAGGCCAGGCTGTATGCTCCTGACTGGCCTACCCCAGTAAATTATTGGAAAAATAGCAGGCATATTTAGCCCATGCTCTTATGACCATGCTGCTTCTTGTAACAATGAGTTTCCTTCATGCTAGGGATATCTTCAGGTCTATCTGCAAGGGAAAATTATTTTCTCATATATTATCTATGCTTAAATTTGACAAAGAGTCTGGCTGATGATGCATGAGATGGAGGAGGATTGAGCTGTTATAGTCTTAGCTGTGTTGCTCAGTAAAACTGGTTGAAGTGGCTAAGAGCTAAGATGGATCTTTGCCATTAACAATCAACTTATCTGATTTACTGCTTGGATAGCAGCAGATGAACTGATTAGAAACATGCTGCACTTGTGGCGTCTCACACATCAGTAAGTGAAATATGAAGTGACAGAAGGGCCTGAGAAGTGTTTGCTGCAGGTAGACACAGCGAGTGCTGCAGCAGAGGACTGGTGCGAGTGTACGGGCACGGTGCTGGGAGCACGCAGGGAGCTGCCAAATTCTCCCAGCCCAGGAGACCTCAGCAGCACCAGGTGTGCAGAGGCGTGCGCTGCAGGACAACCTCTGCTCCAAGGCCACCGCCTTTTCTCTTTAGCTTAGCACCATCTAGAGGGATGCCTCTGCAAAGTCGAGGTGCCGGGACGCACCAGCTGATGGCACACGTTGGGCAAATAATGCCCATCTGACCACGCTGCTTTGGGGGCAGGAGAAACAGCTGGAAAGCAAAGCCACAGAAGGGCAGCTCCCTCCTCCAGCTGTCCTTCCCGTCGGGACAAACACGGGGCCATGCTGCAGCCATCCCCCTCATCCTGGGGAGCTCTTCTGTGAATGGGCAAATGTCCTCCAGAGAGGGGTGGAGGCTGTGGGTTTGGGGCAGGATTTGGGGGGGGTTGGCAGGAGGAGGATGCTGGGGGGTATTTTTTTTTTCCCTTTTTTTGACTTTATTTTTTAATTATAAACCACCTACAGATCTTGCATCACCTATTCCTGCAGGCTGCAACTAATCTGGTGACGCAACGGGAGCCTTCTAGGCTTGAGAGCCGGCATCTTCCCTCCTGTCCATTCAAGCCCTCTTCTTTCTTCTTTTTCACAAGCACTGCACAGGAGCACATCGGGATGCCTGCTGAGGTAAAGGTGTCTGTGCAGAATTTCAGTTTGCAGCCCCATGCATCAGAGCTTACTGAAAACTCCTGGCATGAAACACCGGAAACAGACCAAAGGCGAGGTGCAGTGACGTTATCTCCTGTCTATCTCACACCATGATCTTGCACTTTCTTCTGCAGCAGCCCAGGGTGCCGGCTTGCAGCACCTTGACACGCAATACCTGCTCGTCATCAGCCCCATCTCTGACCTTACACAATCCCAAGGCAACGTCATCAAGATCAAAGTCCAGCCAGCCTGATGCTACGAGGAGTGGTTAGTGGGAGATAGGAAGCACATTACCCTGCTCAAAGGGCAAAGCACAGCCTAACAGAACTCACCTGACTTTTGGATTAAGGAAAAAAGTACCGAGAAAGACTAACAGCAAGGTTTGGCTAAGGATGCACAAAACTTGTGTTCCTTTATTAACTGGCTGCAGTGACCCTGGGGACACAGATCACTGCCCTTCCTCCTCGGCAGTGCTTAGGAGGTGTTTGGATGTGGGAAGGATCCCAGAGACACCAAGACCAAGCTGCTGCCTGCATCTGGTCTGCTAGGGATCGCCCTCACCTTCCCTGTGCACAGCGGGGCATGTGCAAAGGGGCTTGGGGAGGAAGGACACTCACATGCCAAGAAGTGCCTGCAGTGCTCAGACAGCAGCAGGAAAGAAACATCCCTTAACCAGATGATCTTTACAGCCCCTTCCAACCCAAACCTTCCTTTGCTGCTGCTCAGTACAACCCAAGCGCACACTGCAGCAATCCTCTGTGGCTCAGCTGGGAGGCTGAAGTACAGGACTGACTTCTCCTGCCTCCAACCCATCTCTGCCAGCCCCCAAGCACCAGCAGCTGCTCCTCCTGCCGGCACCAAGCCCGGTCCGCTCAGCCGATGCTCCCAGAGCTTCCTGCTCCCCTGCCCACGCCCCGCTGCACCCACAGGAGCGCGTCACAGAGCAACAGCCCCATTGCCAGCCTGGCAGCAGGAGGAAGGAGGAAGCCGGGCTGCAGAGACACAAAACCACAGCAGAACTGGCTGCGAGAGTGCCAGACAGGCTGACTGGAAAGCTGACTGACGGCTTTGCTGAGCCCGAGAGAAAATGGTTTGAGTAATTATTAACGGTAAGGAAACCTTTCATTTGAGGCGAGAGGGCTTAAGAGGGATTTCTGCATGGTAATACTCTGCATACTTGGTGCTTATGGGAGGAGAAAGGCTGGTGACTGTGTGGTTTGAAGCACAGCCCAGACACAACCAACTCCCTTCCAGCCTGCTGGATCCACTCCCCCTATTTCCAATCTTACTTTTGGCTGCAACCCATCAGGGGCACACACAACCCCCAGCAGATCCTCCTCAGCAGGACTCCTGTCTCTCTGGGCTCTGGGCTGTCTGGGGGGGCTTTCAGCATAACCTGAGCTTCACACTGCTGCTGTTTGCTGACAGTTGTCCTCCCCTCCCCAGCCTGCCGCTATGTGGCTAGGAAGATGGGGACCCTGTGCTGCCAGCAGCCCCAGGAGCCACCACCCAGCCCGAAGCAGGCAGCCCCACGGACAGGCCACCAAAGTAAGTTATTTTGGGGTTAAAAGCTGGGGTGTGTGGCCACATCCTGATGGAGCACAGTTGTCCCAGAGCAATGTCTCTCTGGGGTGATCTTTGTGGCCTCGAATCACCAGACACCAAAACACACGAGCTGGCAGCCAGAGCTCCCCTTCCATGCTGCCAGCCTTCCCCAGCCCCTCCCTGGCCCATTTCAGCCCCCAAAATCCCAGCGGATCAGCAGATCACTCACACAATGCCCCACAAGCAGCCACACACACCCCCCAGCTGCCCCTGATCCACCACCAGGGCTGCTCCCACATCACCCAGCCACACTGCTCCGGAGTTAAAGCTCACGTTGAAAATGAAATGCTCCCTGAACAGCAGACATAAGAACCTCAGAGCTCACCGGCACCATTTCAGTGGTCCAGCTGAATCATGCCCAGGTCTCCCTTGGGCAAACAAGCCCAGAGCTGCACCCAGGGGTGACCGCCAGGAGCTGAGGCCTGCAGGAGGCCAGGCTCTTCACCCTGCTGCTCCCACACTGCTGCCTAGGGGGCTATAAACCCTCCAGATGTCACCTTGCAGTACCACAACATGCAGATCCTTAAGGGAGGAGGAGGGACATCTCTCACCACTAATGCTTTAATTAAGTGCAAATGAAGGAAAAGCACGACATCAGCCATCTGGCCTGCAGCGGGGACCAGAGCATGGCAGGTGCTTGGGTGTGTTAGTAAGAAGAATCAAACTCCTCCTTTGAGTGTGGTTAAGCTCGTTCCCTGCTGTTAATTGCTGGGTGTTTGTTGCAATCAGGGGAGCTGTGCCAATTAGCACTAACAGAGAGCCCACAGCATCCCCCCCCCCAGGTGCTGTGGATGAGGGAGGCTGTGGATGAGGGAGGCTGCGTCCCTCCCTTGGGGACACTATATCCTTGAGGACACAGCTTACACAGGGGAGATGCTCGGTCAGGGCTTGGCTCAGCTCCATCCACTGAGGCAAGGCCCTTGCTGGGGAATGTTGAAGGCAGAGCACTGCCATTCAATGGGGTGATGTTTTTGTGGTGCTTCCATGCTGACCAAAGCTGTGGGCTTCCCACGTACTGTGAGCAGTACCTCCAGTTGGCTCTGTGCTGCCAGCACAAGCCGTGTGCTTGGTCTGTGCCTCCCGAGCAAGGAGCTCTGCAGTGTCCCAGAGCTGCCAGGATACAGCAAGGAACTCACAGATCCCACCAGCTTCTGGTGGGACACAGGGATGATGCAGGGGCACGAGCAGTGTCTAGGACACAGCATGGAAGCTGCTGAGCTTCGTCCTGGGGCCCTGCTGGAGAGCTCTGTGCTAAAACCTGGCCTGACTCCCTGCACTAACCTAGCATGGGTCAGGGCTGCCACCAGCAGGTTTTCCAAGCAGCAGTTCACATCACAGCCATGTCCCTTCGGGAATGATTTTTGTCCATGGCTAATCCTGACCCCCCTCTCCTTTTCCCTGATGCTTGTGCATTTGCAGATGTAAACGCAGTGGTATCAGCACCCCCCCAAGCCACAACCTCACTTTCCATGAACAACGATGTGGCCCAAGACCAGCCCTGCAGGTCCTGAGGGTAACGGCCCTCGTGGTCCTCTCCTGAAGGCCACGAGCTGCCTCCCCACCTGCCTCCTGGGGGAATCTGTGTGCTGGCAATCCTGCAGCTCTGGGATTGGGAAACATCAGAAAAGATCCCTCCTGTACCTGCTCTCGGCACAGAAGCACAACGACAGAGAACATCCCCATGGGTCTCCCCACCAGAAATGTCAAGATGGCAGAAAAGACCAACGTGTACCAGGTGCTCCTGGCACTTCTGGGCCCTGGGGAAGAGCATGAGCCATTGCATTCCACCAGAAAATCAGATTTTTATGCTGTGAAACCAAGCTGTGCTCCCAATGACATCACTCTACCTTCAGACCCCTTCCAAGAAAGTAAAATCAGCTTGGGAGCTGGAATGTGGAGTCCGAGAGCCTGGCCCTGCGGAAATCCCATGATGTTTTGCACACCCTGTGCCCAACAAGCCGGTGACCCAGCACGATGAGCAGCACATGCAGAGCAGAGGGGCTGCAGAGACCACCGCCACATCCCCCCCCCCCCCCAGCAAACCCTGCGCTGTCACAGAGCAATGAAGGCAGAATTGCAAAGCCCACCCCTGTGGGGGCGATTCTGCCTGACCCCCTCCTGTGACAGCCCCAGCTGAGCCAGAAATAAAGATGGATGGAAGGAGGCTGACAGGGAGTGTGGTGGCTTTTTCTGCAGGAGGGAGTTTGCTGTCATTACGGTGTTTGCACAGAGCGATGCCTGGGGCTACAGTGGGGGTGTGATGCTGAGGCTCCCAGGGAAGACGTGCCTTATCTCTCCATTCCTCCTGATGGAGCGATGTGGGACCAGGAGGAGGGAGCGGAGTCATCCCACACCTCAGGGCAGAGCACCTGGCTCCAGGTCCCCAGCCCCCTGCCTCTTGCTGCCACCGTAGCCCATGGCTCGGCCTTCAGTGCTATAGAATTCCCTGCTACGGTGCCACACGAGGAGATGATGGCATGGGGGGGTGGCCGTGACTGAGGGACGCGCATGCCTCATTCCCCTGATTTTAAAGCCTTTCCTCACTTTGTGTGCACCAGGAGCACCACGTGGAGCTGTGCTCCAGCAATGCAGGAGATGGGATGGGGGGCAACATGCCTGCCCGGCTGCAGTAAGGCTGGAAACCACAGCCCTAAGGACCTTTTATTCTGATCAGTGCCACGTCCCATGACCATGCTGTGGTCCAAGCTGTGTGGTGAGGTGGCCAGGTGCACACAGTCACAAGAAGCTCTGCGGACAGAGGACACCAGCAACCCTGGCCCATACAGCTCTGCATTCATGGGCTCACCTAAGCACATAACTCCTCGCAGGCTTACAGCCCCTCATTTCATTCCCCATTCCCTCCCATACTCCAAGTGCTGAGGTCTCCTGCTCACCACTGCCTCCTCTCACAGACTGTGTGAAAGCACAGTGGGGGAAAATGAGGAAAGGAAAACCAAAAGGACTCAACCCGTCCCAAAGTGCAGCAGAAAAGGGAGTCTAACAAGAGCCATGCCCCAGGCTGCCCTACAGAGGGCCTTTTTTAAGGCCTAATCCCATGGATTGTCGAACGTCCGGCACCTTATCCCTGAGGAGCTTGCAGAGGTGGCAGTCACTGGGCACTGCCCCAAGCTGGCCCCTGAATGGCAACTTGGACGAGGTCTCAGCCACTGACTTGGCAGCACCTGGCACAGGACAGAGCTCCCTGTCACCAACAATTCATGCCACAATCCAAATCCGGAGCAGACGCCACATTTGTAATGCACAGGTATTCCCTGTCCTTCTTCCAAAGAGCCCATGAACTGCACCACACCAGTGTGGGGCTGCTGTCTCCAGCTGTTCCCTGCTGCTCTCCCAGACCCCTGGGTCACAGCAGGGACCACCCAAGGGTGCTTTGAGCTGCTGCATGATTGTTCCTGGCACCCAAAGCAGCTCCTCCAGGCAGAGTTTGGGGCCAGGCCAGCAGGTTTCTAAGGCAGCAGCTTTCTGATTACACGTTTATTAGAGTTCCACTCGTTCACCCCGCTAAGTCCAGGATGGGGCTTACAGCCCTCTCCTCTGCTTCTCCTCGCTGCTGTGCGTGGGCAGCCTGTGTTTCGGCTTCCTGCAGCCCCCAGGGGTCACCTGCCCGGGAGGCAGCACTGCTGCGTGCTGAGCGCGGCGCTCTGGATGAACTGGCACAGGCAGGGCACGCTGCTGGGCTCCACGTGCCCGGCTGCTGTGGTCGGGGGGAGCCGGCCGCTGACCAGGAGCCGGACATAGCAGCCGCTGAAGATGACCAGGAGCTGCTGGGCCATCACCTGGAACGAGGAGGAGAGGCGTCAGTGTCTACCTGCGTGGGGAGCACACGGGACATTGAACACCATTTGTGCCCTCGTTCAAACACCGTCCTTGTCCGAAAGAAGCAGGGCAAGAGCCAATGACAGATATGTAACTGCCCCAGATCCCCTTCTGGTCAGCAGTGCTGGCACGCTGTCCCCATGGGACGGTGACGTGAAACGAGCCGCTGCCAACCACCTGGCCCAGCACCACGCTCGGTGCCAGCAGTGAGGCCAGCTCAGGGGCAGGGGGCTGCAGGGATGGGGTGGTCAGGGCACCAGGCTGCTCAGGGACCCTCCTGCTCTGTCACCAACTCCTGTTGATTTTTTTTATTATTTTTTTTTTTTGGCCTGTAGACAGCTGGAGAGCTTCAACCTGCAGGGATGTCACCTGCACCAAATCCACTTAGTAACAGCGAGCAGAAAACTGCAAAATAAATCAAAATCATCTCTTTTGAAGCTTCTTGCTGAGCGGGAATGAGGACACATTTGTCACTCAGCAGGGCACAAGTCTTTGAGGGCACAGACTGTGGAGATGATGAAGGCTCAGCATGGCCAGGCCCAGCCCCAGCCCGGACATGGGCACCAGGTCCCTGCGCAGACCCCGGGGAGAGGTCGGATTCCAAATGGGGACCAGGAGGAAATGTCTGGCCTATAAAAGAGACAGCATCAAGGCCTTAAACATTGACCACCCAGCACTGCCAGCCCTGGAGGAGGTGTGGGTGGACCTCCAGGTCTGCAGGCATTTCTACCAGGGCAAAAGGAGGTGTCCCCATGGCGGTGTCTGCTGGGACGAGGTTTGGAGGTGAGGTGCCCAGGGAGGCGTTCAGCCCATCGAGGAGGGATATTTCTCCTTACCTCTGGTGGGCCCTCAGGAATGAGGCGGAGCAGCTGGTTGCACATCATGGGCTCCTTCTTGAAGTTCACCCCATTGGATAGGAGAGGGGACTCCTCGCACGAAGCCTCCTCCGCTGCCGGCTCGGGCTGAACCGCCGCCTCCATCACCACGCAGAGCTGGTCCAGGCTGTGCCGCAAGCCCGACTGGGGGAGAGGGAGATTTTGGGGCAGCAGCAGTGTCCTCAGGACACCACTCAAAGCACCTCATTTGTATCAAAACTATCCTCCCAGGAGTTAAAAAAAAAAAAAAAAAAAAAACATACAGGATTGGCTAAGAGAAGTTGCCAGCACTGGGAGCTGAGAGCCTTCATCCCACAAGGAAAGGTTGGACATGTGTAACATCAGCCCCTTTGTGCAGTGGTTCATTATGGTCAGCCCTCAGCCCGTGCCTGTCGGTTCATTCAGGGAGGTGAGTGGCCATGGGATCTGGGGGTTTGCACCCCCTCACCTCCCTTCCCGTGGCTGTTGCCAGCCAGCAGCGTGTGGATATCCATGCAGCCACAAGGAGGAAGAGACTTTGAGGGACAAGAGGACAAAAACCCCATACAGCTAGCCCAGTGCAGTGTTTAGTTACTCCTCAGGCTATCACATTTATTTCAGGAGGACAGCTCAAGGTGTCAGCTAGTTCCAACAGCGACACATGCCGTCAGAATTCACCCCTGACTCCTGGCAACTCCTTTAACAAAAGTCACAGTTAATTATCCAGCCACACACAGCTACGCTAAATAAATTCCTACTGACCTGGGCACCAGCAGATGAAGTTTGTCCCCCTCCCAGTTCGCCCAGCTCCCAGTACACAGCAAGGGGCACCCAGAAGGCAACTCCAACATGTGCTTCTCATCACCCACCTCCACCCCACCAAAGCGGGGCCCTAGGGGTGGCCACGTGTTTGTCCCCACAGGCTGTGCCCACTGTCCTTTACCTCCCGTGTCTGCCGCAGCTCCTCGAGGTGGGCTGACAAGGACTGGAGGCAGCGCTCGGGGCTGAAGTGCACAAACCACAGCTGGGACGGGGGTGTTAAGGAAGGGACCTCTCCACAATGTCCTCCCCAGAGCCCTCACAGAGGGGGCTGGTGCCCAGGGACTGCTCGGGAAGCGGTCAGCAGCCAACTGCCATGTCACAGCACTGATTCTAAGCCTGGTCTGGGCTAAGGCAAAACCTCCAGGACTGGCAAATGGGCAGCAGAGCAATGGCAGGGAAGGGGGATGTTTCCCCTCGGCCCAGACCTCCTCACATACCTTCTGCACCATGGCAGGGACAATTGGGGTGACCCCCGGCCACTGCTCGTCACTCAGCTCAGTGGCATCATGTCTGAACAAGCCGGAGGGTCAGGTGAATTAGCCCCCCTAAACTCCTTCCTGCTTCCCTCTGTTTCTGGAGACCCATTCCATTTATTTGTATGAGATTTGCTGTGCTCATTGTACGACAGAGGCACTGCTTGCCAAGAGTCTGCCATGGGGATGCGAGTCCTGCTTCAAGAGCAGCAGGCCCCCGAAGGCAGCCACGTGCTGTCAGCCAAGGGATGCAAGCCCAGCGAGGAAGCCAGAGGGCCGACACAGACCTGGCACACAGCAGGCAGAGGAAGCCTAAACCCGTGGGTCCTTTCTGCTCTCAGGCAGTTCTGGGACATGTGAAGGCTGCGATAGTCCTCACTTACTCAGGTGTGAAACTAAGCTGGGCTGAACAAACATGTAATTCAGGTTCTTCAGCGCTTCCTGCTCATGCTGCACGACCTCACAGCTGCCACTGCTGTTCCTGTGCTCCTCGCTGCTCCTCTCTGACCCCATGCTTTGCCTCGTTCCCTCTCCATTTGTATTTCATGCTTCTCAGTACCTTGGGGGTGGTGCGAGATCCACCAGTGAATCTGGGACAGCATCTCCCACACCTTCCTTTTACACCTTCATGCTGCCTTAAAACACACTTCTTTCTTCTAAACCTTTGTCTGGTCCAGAGAAGGCGTCTAAAGAACAGCAAAAGAAGATCCCTCACCCCTGGCTTCTTCAACCTGCACTTCTGTAAGGTGATGATCAGAAGTGCCTGGCAGCTGAGACCTGGCTGCCAGGTGCTCACTGCATAGATTAGATTCTCTCATGCCTGAAGGAGGGAGCCTGGGGCTACAAACGACTCTTGAGAGCACTTGGATGCTGTTGGCTGAGCTCCTCTCTGCAAGGCACAGCACAAGCTCCCAGGGAGGGGATTTCTCTGTTGTGTTGTTTTGCCATAGGCACATTGCTGTCACTCTGCTGTTAGTAAGAATCGTCATTGTCATGTAAACACAGTACACTTGCAGGAATAATTGTCTGCCCCAAGGACTAATTTCACTTCCCTGTTTTAAACTCTTTATTTCCAGTGGCCTTTGGGTATATCTCAATCCCTACAGACAGGAGAAGAAAAATACCCCACTTCCTATGCCATCCAATAGGAGGAAAAAAAAAATCCTAGAAATGCCACCCTCTGGAAATCCTCCCTGATCACCAAATCAATAAATACCCTCCCCATCATTAGCTACCCAGCAGGAATATGAGCGATTCACCACAGAAAGGATACTTGTAGGATGCTGTGCGGCCCGTCCAGGACATCTGTAATCCCCAGAATTAAACTGTGTTTGATAAAGAATTCATTGACAGCGGCCAGCCTCACATCTGTATTCATATTTATCTATTAAAGAACATAGGAAAAATTAACATGCTCTGTGACAAAACCTGGGCCAGCCTACAGCTGCAGATGATCCTGCAGGCTGCTGGATGACCCCAAACACTGTGTCTCTGAAGGGAAGGCAGTGACAGCTGTAGCCAGGGCAGGATTGTCACCAGCCATCAGCATGGCCTTGCCACCCCCGGCTGATGTCTGTGCAGCCAGAGATCTCAGTAAGGGTTACGTGTGTTATGGACAAGATGTGTGAAGTGGATGGGCTTCCAGCATTGTCTCCTCTCTCCCTTCCCCCAGCTATTCCTAAGTGAAGGACAATTCCACGGGTTAGGAGCTGCCTTTTTGTGCTGCACCTGGGGCAAGGTGGGTGCAGAAGCAGGGCAGGAGAAGAGCCCTGCTCTGCTGGTGCTCGCACGGGGCTCCCCACCAGCCGGGGGAGCACAAACCATGCAATGGTTGCTTTTTCTCCTGCAACAGCAGGCACTTCGAGCCAGCTTTCACCTACTTTGTAGGCGTTACGACACCTAACTCTATAATACCCTTGCCTGAACCAGATCTCTGCGCCTGTCTAAAAATAATCCTACCACCCCCGATAGCCATGTTCTCCATCTGCATCTAGGAGGTGAGCCAGGTCCCAGCACGCTGGTGGGAGGGAACCCTGCTCCCCGCGCTGTGTCCGCACACGAGTCACCTCCTCTCACCTTCCTCTGGCGCCGGTCAAGGACCAGTATCACGACCACGGTGATGGCCACAGCAGCCAGGGTCACCAGCACGCTGGCCTCCCAGTAGCGCCCAAAGGAGCACAGCTGGACTGTGGAGTAAATGTTTGTCCAGAGAGACATGTAGAAGATCTGTGAAAGCCCAGAGAGATAGATGATGTTCAGAAAACTGTGGAAGGGATAAAAGTCAAGGGGAGAAGAAACCCTGCCATAAATTAATTAAGTCACCTGGGATTTTTCGGAGGGTGAAAAAGGACAGGAGTTCTTTCCAATAACAAATGGAGGAGAAAAGGGTCTAGAAGGACTGAGTGAGCACTAGTTGATGATAAAAAACTACCAATCATTAAAGACAGAGACTGAACTCTTAATGATGATTCATACCTAGGAAGGATTTCAATCCACTTCTTCCATTTAGATAAGAAATGCACTTGCTGAAGCATATTGATAATACTTGTAATAATCCCTCTATTTAGAGAGCTCCTATGTCAGAGCGCTCAAGGTGGTGCAGAGGCTGCTCAATTACAGCAATGCTCAAATGATGGACGGTGACACTGGGCTCAAGGACTATGCTAAAGACTAGCAAATGTGTCCTTTGCATAAAAAACAGCAAAACCGAATTTGGCCTTCAATTCAGGTGTCAGGCACTGGGCAGAAGATTGCCTAGAAGCAAGTAGGGTACATGCAGCGCATCTTGTCACAGCATCCCCTTGCAGTGACACAACCCATTCCTCCCCCTGGCAGTGCCCAAGGCCAGGCTGGACGGGGCTTTGAGCAACCTGGTCTGGTGGGAGGTGTCCCTGCCCATGGCAGGGGGTGGAATTAGATGATCTTTAAGGTCTCTTCCAACCCAAACCACTCTAAGATTTACACTAAACAGGCACCAAAGCCCTCAAAACACCAAGCACAAACTCCTGCGATATTAGTGAAAGGAGAACATGTATATAATGACTACCAAAAAAAAAAAAAAAAGCATCTAAAATGAAGGAGTCAGTTTTTACCACACCTTCAGCATGCTGGAAAGTAACCTTAAGGTAGCTGCTAGTGGCTGGGGTCTTTGGAGGAGCTTGTTTTGCCAGAAGCAGCAAAGCAAGACTAGACAAACCACCTGGTAGCCTGCATTGCTTGGCCACTGGTCTGAATGAGCATCAGGACCAGGTCATCTTCATGTGTTTAAAATCAAATTAAAAAGAGCGTGATGGGGTACTACTAGCTCAGCAAATGCTGGTTACCAGCCCACTCCGAGGGGACTACCGGCAAGAGGCTGGGGAAGGTGTCTCGCCCTGTTTTTGGAAACACATCTACGGCAAGCCTGGGAGAAGCCCTTACCACAGCGATGGCAATCTGGAACGCCCTGGAGTTGTAGAACATGTACCGCCTCACTTCGGGCTTCAGGATGGCCTCCTGGATTAACCTCCTCCACTCGTCTGCTGCCACCTGCTCGGGGAACAACCTCAGGTCACCGGCGTGGGGCTCGGAGCCACCAGAACAGGCCTGGTGGGGCCAGGCCCCAGCAAAGCAAAGCGGGCCCTGGGGCACCTTCCCGCGCAGTGTACCAGGCTCCATTCCCACCTGTACAGCTGTCACGGGCCAAAAACCTGTGTCCTTGCCTCATTTGCAGTGAGTGATATCTCCCTGGAAAGCGCAGGGAAAGTCAGAAGAGAAAAGTGTGGTTTTATGACAAAGGACAAGGCGAGACAGATTGTCCCGGGGTGTTCCAGCACACCAGAGTGCTCTCAAGCAATTCGGCTGAACCTATGCTGAATGGGTTTCTTCACGGAGGTTTAAGCCAAGATCATTACACTTGACTTGAAGTCAGTGAGGAATAGATTGAAATTAAACTGAAACAAGTCACTCTTAAACCAAAAAAAGAATAAAAATAAGAAGTGCCTGTGGTCTGGGTGCAGGTGCAAATGGTGCCAGTCCTGTACCCACCCCTACAGGGCCCCAGGGGAGTGCGGAGCTTACCTGAACCCCAAGGGACTTCAGCTTCTCTGCACAAAGCTCCATGTCGAAGGAGGTGGCCGAGCAGTTATTGTCCATACTGAGCACCATGAGCACCTGCCCGTTGGGGGGGTCTGCAAGAGGAACACAGGGCACCCCGACGTGCGTTAACTGGCTGCAGAACCCCCTTGGATATTTCCAAGAGCATCACGAAGAGCTCCGAAAGCAGCCCAGGGGCCTGCTGTCCCCTGTAAGGAAGGCACCTACGACAAGGGAGGAAACCCAAAGCACATTCCAGGGGCGAGCAGTCACAGATAACGTGATGCTCTGACCCTCAGTGGGATAACGCCTTGTCTCACTGATCCTTAACTGGGAGGACAATGGACTCGAGCTGCTCGGTACTGGTAACTCTCCCTCAGAGATTCTCCGTTCCTACCCACCCCACCCACTGGGAGGAAACACTCCAGCAAACAAACCAAGGCGTTTTCCAACAACCACATTGTCTAGGATGTGCCTGGGCTGTCCCTAAAGCATGATCCATACAAGCCTCTGGCAACCAGGTCCCTGCTCTAGCATTGGCAGCGCGGCTCTGCTCAGGGCTCCCTGTGATTCCTGGCTTCAGCTAGGGTTAGGATCAGAAATGTAATCTATGGACCCAAGCTGCAGGCAGGAGCCCAGGAAGCGTGAGGACAGCCTGCCCTAGATTTGAGGAGCCGGCAGCTCGGAGCTGAGGCAGAGCAGCCTTGGAGCTGCAGAGCAGAGCTGTGATCTGGCATCCCATCTGGCAACTACCTAGAGTTTACACAAGCTGAGCTACGCCAAGAGGAAGAGATTGAATCCAAAGAAGTGGCGTGTTCAGATGAGATCATGTTTCATCGACATGTTTCACACAATTTTCCTGCCCCTCTGCAGCTCCAGGGCCAGCCAAGCATCCCTTGGGTTGCTCCCTGACAACACCTGCTCAGTGCTCTCCACTCAGCTGTGCTGGCTGAAAGGCAGCGCACACTCACCCTTCCCTTCTCTCCTGCTTTCGTCTTCCATCTTCATCATCTCTTCACTGCTCGGGAATGGGAGATGCCAAATAAAATGAGGCAATTGCATTACGAAAGGGCGTGACAGCATCGGCTCCAGAAGGGAAGAGAAGATGCATCTGAAACCTCCAGGATAACAACGTCCTGTTTGTTTGCCGAGCTTAATCTCCTCCAGACACTGAGCCACGGAGGCGGTGAGGATGAAGCAAGAGTGAAAACAAATGGGCTGGGCTCTCCTGTTCCCCACGGCTTTGGTCAAGCTGATTGGCACAAAGCCTATTGGGTGCCAAGCTCAGATACCCCAAACCTGCAGAGGGGCTCAGCTCCTTGACCTCTGCTGGGGTAACAAGCGCTGCTTCACCCACCCAAAAGCTGAGTGCTAAGGAAGTGCTGTGAATTGAGCAAGCAAGAACCTGCTGAGCACAGCACGCAGGTCTCGCTGCAATGGGGCACCCATGGCACTACCTTCTGCCTCCACACAGCGCTGAACCACAGCTGCAGAGAGGGAGCAAATTGGTGCCGGGGAAAAGAGTCCCTTGGAAAGAAAAGCACAGGTCGAGTTTCCCAAAGATTGATTGACTTTTGAAAGCTGAGAAAAGAGGACTTCAAAGGACCTGGGTTTCAATAGTTAGACGGTCATTCACTCCTAAATATCAGGCTTTCCAAAAAAGTAAAGTGTATCCACCCCCTTCCCCAAACACCGAAACATCCATAAGATTTGCTTACTTTTGCAAATGAGGTGCTGTCAGTGAGCATCGCTGAAAAACCTGCCAATTTAAGGGCACTGCGCTCTGCTCTGCATCTCTCAGCAAGTCCCCAGAGTCACAGAGCAGCCCAGGTTGGAAGAGGACCACAAGAGACCACCCGGTCCAGCCTTGCTCACTTACCTTTCGCCCACTGCAGGGATCTTTCCTTTAAATCGCTCTTGCAGTAGAAGATGGATGAAAGGGACCCGTTTTTCTCAATTCCACCAGCTTGGCTTTTATAGGCCATGCTGATAACCTCTCCTTCGGCGACTCTGCGTCGTGTTGTCAGAAGTTCAGCACTTCATCTCCCTCCCTTATCTTTGGTGGCTCAGAAACACCCAGGCAGCAGGCAGCCAGCTTGCTCTTCCTGTTGGGGACCAGGTTGTGAAATCTTCACTCACACTCCCACTGGAGGCTTCCTCGAGATTCTGCTTTCCATGAGCAAGGAGGCATTTTCTAGCCCTGTAAAGAGGAAGGAAAAATGCTCATATCTTGCAGAGAGAGCAATTAAAGGGTAAGAGCACAGAGCCCTTGGGTGCACCCTGCTCTTTGGAGCCTGTGCCCTGTGGATGTTACCACTGGGCGGGTGGTGGCCAGCCATGAGCGCAGCACGCACAGGCTCTCCTTTTGCTTGAAATACTTCTTTTTTTGCTGCCACTAGGTGAAAAAGGTATCTCCAGGTATTCCTTAAATTATTCCAACGTCCTTAAATATTCACACTTTGCAAAGAATCAGCCACGCAATAGAAAGGGCTTCTCTTTGTGAGGGCAGAGTGGGGAATTCCCCGGCAGTCAGCGCAGGAAACACGCACGCACCTGCGCAGGGACGAGCAGCCCTGCTCAGCCAACAGCAGCTCTTTGGCACCCTCTGCTCGTCTCTGCCACCCTCCTCTGCTCCCCGCCGTGCCTACGGGTTTTTGGTGTGAATGCTGCTGACGTGGGGCTGCAGCCGCCAGGAGCTGCGGGTGGCTGTTCAAACCCAGGGCGTGCAACTCCAAAGTTTAATCACCTTCCTTTCAGGCAGATCATCTGCATCCCTGCTGGCTCTCCAGAGCTCTTGTTTTGTTTTAACCTCAGCTCCTGCGTTGCTTTTGCACTGGGAGCCTGGTTTGAAGGTCCCTCGTGGATCTCAACAGCTCTCCTTTGAAAGGGATCGCTTCGCTTTCTTTACCGGTGGCTGTTGCTGCAATCACCCCCTTGCACAAAGCCAGGAGAGTCACCAGTGAAGGACTGACAGACAGGAAACTGAGGCAAGGGGAGCCGCACAAAAGGTTCAGATGGTTGCAGAAAACCTGCAAAGGGCTGGAAACTCAGCACACAAAGTAGCCAAGCCCTGGTGCAGGAGGTGCGTATTGTGCCCGTGTGCCTGGGATGGCCGCGGCACCTGCTCTGAGCGCTGGCTGCTCCCATGTTTTTACAGTTTTACTCCAGAATGAGTCTGCTGCACGTCCCATCCCTGTGCAACAGCCCCTGGTGAGGCACCTACAGTGGATCACACTGCTCTGCAGCGCGCTTTCCTCACAGAGCACAGGCAGGTATGTTACCCTGCACATCCCCAAGCACTGAAAGTGAACTCACTTCCTTCCCCTTGGCCTTCAATCCCTTCAGTTCAGTGTCAAACAGAAGGGAAAATGAAAAACAAGACAAAATAAAAAATAAAAAAAAAAAAATGAGAGAGCGAGAAAACAGGAGACAAAAAGAAACCCTAATTAAAACCTGCCACCTTGCTCTCGTTGTGTTACGTTAGTGATGAAGCAAGGCTCTGTGCCTCGGACACCTCGGGAGCACCAAGTCCCACAGCAGCCCCCAGGAGCTGCCAGCGACTGGTGCCACAGGGCCAGGGCAGCTCACTCCAGGGCCCGCTGAGCCTTCCCCAGCACGGGCAAGCCCCAAAACAACAGAAGCTTTGTTTTACACCAGTTGTGCACTATAGACCTCGTTTGGCTCCATTGCCTTTCACTGCAGAATGACTGCCTCTGCGGGGAAGGTTGGTCCCCCCACGTCTTCCCCTGTGCTAACCTGAGGGGTATCCTTACCTCCTGCACTCTTATTTTCTATGCAAAGCCATTCCCTTTGCCTCCTTCATCCTAAGGACCTTCCCGGACACCTCCAAGCCCCAGCTATCTCAGCAAGTCCTGCTGCTGCGTTTTTGGAGAGGCTTCCAGAGGCTTACCTCGCCCGGCTCACCTCCTGGTCCTGGGGTGCCGGCTCAGCTCCCTCACCTCCTCCTCCTCCTCCTCCCTGTCCTTCACCCGGCACCACTGGGCTCCCACAGCAGGACAGAAAGGTCCCAGACTGAGCAGGGGACACGGCTGAGACCTTCCCTGCCTCTCCCTGGAGGACGAGCGATGAGGCACCGCGAGCTGAAGGCGAGATGCCTGCGCCCCCGCACTCCCTGCTCTCATTACCCCAAGCTGCAAGCACCGACTTGCAAAATCTCCCTGGTGCATGTGACTTTTCCCCAGGCTCGCTTCAGAGCCGTGGTTTTAACCCTCTGCAGTTCCTCAGAAATGCTTCCCCATCTGGCGCGGCCATGGGAGACTCAGCAGCAGGAGCTGGAGTCACCTTTTGAAGGGTGGGGGTCCGGACCGGGACCCCGGAGGGCTTCTTCAGAGGGGGCACGAGCTGAGCAGTGGCACCGTCAGAAGGCTCTCCTCCTCCTCCTCCTCCACCAGCTGGGCAGGATTCACCAAATACAAATCCCAAAGTTGCATCAGACGAGTCGCTGTGAAGACATTAGTCAGAGCCAAGCATCAGCAGCAGGGCTGGAGAGATCAGGAGAGATGAGCAAAGACCTCAAGGCTGAGAACGCGCTGCTGCTGAATTAGCACAGGGTCACAGCAAAGCACAGGGGAGCAGAAGTAATGGGGAGGGACCCGCAGCCCTCCTCAAAACAGGAGGCTGTGCTGATAGGGAGGGCGGGTGGGGTTTCCTCTCCATTATGTGCTCCAAAAAGCAAAGAAGGGTCAGGCACATGGCCAGACAGAGACAGCCCCCCCATCCCCTCCCCCCCCTCAAAAAAAAAAATAATAAATTCAACAAACATTTCATGTGCTGGGGGCAGTGCCCTGCCTTCAGGCCAAGAGGTAGCGCTGGGGATCACAGCATCAGAGCCCACCAAAAGCTAGAGGATCCCCAGAGGCTAAGAACGGAGTCAATCAAATTTCACAGTGCCTGCAAGTGAACAGTTAAAAAAAATAAATAAAATGCTTCATTGCCCTGTCAGAGAACACTTCCTGGAGAAAAGGCTGCTCTGCTCTCTGAGGGCTCGATTTCTGCAACCCTGTTGGCTCCAGACTTTGCTGAGCAATGTGTTCATTAAATCACATGGCTGCACGGGGAAGAGAATTGTCTCCAAAACCACTTACCACATGGGATCTTGTTACACTGGGAGCTGGCAACTCACAGAGGAACATCACCCAGGTACTGAGAAAATCACATCAATCTCGCCGCTGTCGCTTGCTGAGGCCTGGCTCACATCCCCACCCAAGGCAGGCGAAGCGTTGGGCTCGTTTGCAAATGCTCATCAGATCTGGCTTCGTTTCCTCCTCTCCTTGCCCACGCAAGGATCCTGACAGAGGCAGAAGACGGCGACCAAAGTGCTTAGAAAGAGCATTGTCAGCTCACTGCGGAAAAGCGCCCAAGGCACTGTAGGGACAAGAAGCCTGAAAGCAATTCCCCTAATTACCTGCAGCACGTACACCCTACACCTCGTTTAGCAAGAAGCTCGTGGGTGCACTGATCTTGGCATCGACGCCTTGTGCTATCAACACCAGCAAACCCTGCCAATGAAAGAGGGGTGTTGCAAAGATCAGAGAAATAAAAGAAGCAATTCCAAGTT
The DNA here is from genome assembly GCF_964211825.1 of Aythya ferina. NCBI lineage: Eukaryota > Metazoa > Chordata > Aves > Anseriformes > Anatidae > Aythya > Aythya ferina. Next base: position 9,125,167 of record NC_140318.1, read on the forward strand.
TAAAGGGCTCTGATGCAGCCAAAAGGCTTTAAACCATTCAAAATCCAGGCTCCTAACCAAGGCTGAGAGATGGTCGCAATGTGCCAGAACAAATGCACGCTGAGGCTGGAGAAAGCCTGCTGAGAGCAGGACCTAGCAGCTCTCCAGATGCCAGTGCCGAGCAGACCCACCTGGCAGGGGGCTCCTTCCAAGCACACACCCTCTCCACCTCGCTGCATGTTTGAGTTGGGCTCCTTGGTGGTGTGGTGAAATTGTCACCTGCTGGGCTTTCCCTCTGCAGGTTTTCAAAGCACCTGGTTCGTGCCTACCCGAGGAACCAGGGAGGAAGCCCCACAGCACCTCACACCAATCTAAACCAAACGCAAGGCTTTCCAGCTGCTTTCTGAGAGTTTTCCGGCCACCCACCCCCCTGCACTTGCTAATCCCAGGATCGCACCATGCAGGTGCAGGCCCAAAGGAGCTGGTGGAGCTGCAGGTCAGCTGTATGGAGCCCAGGCCTCCCAGCCCAGCTCGTCCCGACTCCAGCAGTCATCAAACGCTCAGAAACCTCTGCCAGGTGTCAGTTTTCTGAGCACCTTATTCAGGGCGTAATTTCGGTGCTTTTGTTAGTCAGATGAGAGTTTACCTGGTATCTTCTCCATGCAAGCAGACACCCTGTAGCCACAGGGAACAGATTAATCACTGAATGTCTTACAGGCTATTTCAATAAACAGCACATGTATGTTAGATTCTAGCCTGCCAACAAGCTAGGCTTTGCACAGATGCCTTTTTAGCCAGGCTCCTGAAGCACAAAGCTGTGTCTGTAATGTTCCTGTCCCACCTAGTAACAGTCCCACCAAAACTTGAGCATTAAGCAGCCGGAGAACAGAAATTCAAGCCTCTTAAACCAGCAGGGAGTACTGCAGATACAAAGCCAAACAGTAAACTAGAAGGGAAATTGGAAGGTCAGGCAAAAGCTCACCAGAAAGAAGGAACTTTCTGCCTAAAACAGAAAGAGGACACTGGCAAGATCCCAAACAGACGCGAGGTTCTGCGGCTGCACGGCGCCCAGCTGACACCCTGGCCTTGGTTGAAAAGCCGGGCAGAAGCAAAGAGGCTGTGCCCTGCGAGTGGAGGTCTTCCAAATGTCCCCATGTTGGGCACTCGAAAGCTGAAATGGGAATGAGTGAAATTAAAACTGAACGAAAACGCAGACTTTTCTACTCCAGAAAGCAACGCGTTGGCTGAATGCTCGGCTTGCACAGGCTGGCAGGGGAGCTGGTTCTGTGTAAATCAGAATTAAGGCAGCCCGAGGGTTCTCTTAAGCTTCCCTCTTTGGTGTTTGAAGAAGCAAGTCCTGACTCATGTTAACCCAAGGCAGAGCCTCCCTCTCCCACTTCACTTGCTCTCACCTGCCGGTCCCAGAGGCACCGCAGCCTGCAGCAGGCTCGCTCGCCCTGCTGGGCAGCACCCCCAGGCTAAATCGTTCCTGGTGCAAATTAAACCGATGACTTCTAGCCTCAATGAACCTGGTGTACAATTAACACCTGCCCTCTCTGAAACAACTCCTGGCTTATTTCAGGTCTCCTTCATTCTGTCACAGGGCCTCAAAGCTCCGCATCCAAACAGGGGGCAGAGGCCTCACCCCATGCACAAGCACAAGCATTTCTAACTCCTCCATCTGTCACGGGACACTTGTATTAACGTGCTGCAGCACAGCGGCATCTCTTCAAAACCAAGACATTTGCCAGCTGAGTCTGGGGGAAGTTTAATTGTCACAGTTTCTGCAGCGCTGTGCAGCTGGTTATTGGTTGGGTTTGTGTATTTGATCTCACCTTTCTTAGCTCAGTTTTGGACTTCTCTTTGGGGAGTTTCATGCTATCAGTTTCAGATCATTTCTCCCATTTATCAAGATCATTTTAAATTGTAATTCAGTTCTCCGTACTGTTTGTATCTCTTCCCAGCTTGGTGCCCTGGACATACATTATAACTGTACTCTCTATTCCATCGCTCTGCATTAATGAATAAATTACAGGGAACCTGATTCCGGGAAAAAAACACTGCCATCTGAAATGCTTCCCCAGCCCGACAGCAACCAGTTAGCCCTGCCCTCTGGGGTAACCTCATCCTCTGTCCTCTTCTTAATGCCACTTCTGAGATCCTGCCACTTATTTCAAGTCCCCCTGCTTTAAAGACTGAGGCACATACAGTCTCTTTTTTTTATTTTCTTCTGACCCCCAAGACCATATTCTCAATTAATTACGTGGTTTTACAAAAATATTTTTTCTGCAATATCTGAAACCAGCCAAAGCTGATGGCACATCACTGTTCTCTCTGCCCTGTCTGCAGTGGTCTGCATGCAGCTGCAGGCTCTCCCTTCGCGGGTCTTGTTTGCAGCTGTGCCTGCTGCAGCAGCGAGCAGCAGCCAACACAGGCAGATCTCATTTCTTTGGATGAATCTGCACTTTCAGCAGAAGTTGAAGATAACTTTCATCAGTTTGTTGTTTTTTTCCAGTGAGCCTTAATGAGGAGAACAAAGTTGTCGAAAGCCTCATCTTGCCCTTCCCCTCTTCCAGCACACAGTCTTCTTTTACAGACGGCTTTTTTTTTGTCAAACAGCTCCACAAAGCTGACAGATTGACAGTCATTAAATACAAAAACTTCATTTCACAATATTCCTAAAATACATGTTTCAAATGAAAAATGACACTTGCTTAAAGCATAAAGTGCGGTTCTTTTTCTTCCCTATTTCTGCCTTTTTTCCTATGAAGACGTAAAATATTATGCTTTTTATTATGGTAATGCAAAAGCCTCTTTCTTGCACCTCAAATTAAAAAGAGGACACTTGCTATGTGCCTTGGATAATGATTTGGCTATTGATTCAGCTGGTGCTTTATTAGATTATTTTGAGACAGCCTAATATAATTTCATACCTATTTATTTTCTATTTCTATGCCAGTCCAAGATACAATCTTTTCTGCAAGAAATTAATACTTTCTCCTTTCAACCTCAAAGAAAGATTAAACTAACCTTCTTACTTGGATTATTTTGGGGAACTGTCTTTCAGCGAAACATTTATCTTGAGGGTTTTTGATAGTCTTTTTACTAATGCTTTGAAGCCAAAACCTCCGTTGTGAACAGTCAGTTCTAGGCTTTTCTTTCTTATTTTGCACTAATGCAAGAACTACTGGTGTCACATAAGAGAAAAAGATTCCAGATGAGGAAGGAAACAAAGGAAAGGAAAAACAACCAGCTTTCATGTAGGCAAAGAGAGAGGAAGGTAAGAGGAATGGCATTGTTCTTGCATGGTTATCTGCAACCAGCTGGTCCTGCTTGCTGTGTCTGATGGGCACGGGTGCAGGGAAAACAGCAGGAGCCCGGAGCTGTGGGCAGCAGGAAGGCAAGGACTGCCAGCAGCCTGATGGGCTTATTCCTAGCCTTAAAAGCTCCAGGCTTTTTAAAGATCATCAGGAATTGCGTAGGGGTCTTGCAAAAGCAGGAGGAATTTAAGGTTGGCCAGTTTGGATTTACACTCTGGAACACGCTCAATGATTCCTGCAAGGCAAATCCTCCGTGTGAGCACCCAGCCTGGCGGGACAGCAAATGGCTCCAGTCAAAACCAGCTGCAGCCACGGCACTGGGAAGACTCAGGGTCCTCTCTCATGGTTCTGCACTGTCCAAGTCAAGCTGCCCAGGGACTTTCTGATAAAGCACCAGCAGCCGAAATTGCTCCTCTCTCAATGAAAATGTTCCCAAATTTCTGGGTTCTACATACGTGGCTGGGGATGATCTGGCTGTTTTGTTTCACTGCTTGGACCCTGGGAATGGAGCCAGAGGGGAAAAGGAAGCAGGGGTGATCTTAAATCAGAAAATTACTTGCCCTGAAACTAAAATCACATGCTAAATTTCAAACAAAATGTTCCCATAAAAATAATTCACTGATTCTTGTTCCTATTTCACAGGAAGCCCCATCAGCACAGCTTTGCCACGTGCCTGCTTTCTGGGGAGCCTCCTGTGATCACACAGGCTGTGAAGGACCAGGGAGAGTCACCCCTGCCACCCCTGCCACCCCCCTGTCCGCTGCTAGGCCCTTCTCCTACTTAGATTCTGTATTTAGCTGCAAGAACCGTACAAGGGATGAAGCCCAGGACATACTGAGTCTGAAATGACAAAAAAAAAAAAAAAAAAAAAAAAAAAAAGAGCATCATCAGACAGAGCAGAGGTGTTGAGGGGCTTTGATTTCATCCCTCCCTTCCAGAGGGGGTGCTGAGCATAAGATCAAATTGTCCCTTTTATCCTTTTTGTCTCTTTGGTCACAGCCAGCACACCAGCTCCCTCCTGCAACAGGCACTTCGTTCTGTATTCACACTGCCTAATGAGGCTGCAACCACCCATCTAGATGGTCTGTGTGGGATACTGATGTTGAAACTGCCCTGAGGTACCAAGCACATTTGCACTCAGCTTGCCCAGAAATGCCAGCAGCCAGCCCGTCCTCAGCATCACCTCCAGCAAGGACTCGAGCAGCCTGCCCGTGCCAGGCAGCAGGAGCTTTATCTGGAGCTCCTTCTGAGGCAGCAGCAAGGAGATGCTGACCTTCAGAGCAAACACCACAAGCTGAGCAGGGAGCAAGCTCTGTGAGCACAGGCAAGCCCTCAAAAATTGAGCTCGGGCTTCAAGCAGCACAAATGTGTCCTAATTGTGCCTTGTACTGCATGTTAAGCCATCCAGATGACGCACATATTTTGGTGTTAATAAGCCATTTGTCCATCTGGTGCTCTCCCCGTGGTGCAGAGGACAAGACTTCTCCATGGTATTTTAAAAATGAAAAGCATCAACTGTAAAGTACACATAATGTCTGAAAAGAAATACCCCAAAGACCAACTCCAAACCATCGCTGATGAACGCAGATGTAACAGTGCCAAATGGTGCTGTGTAAGTCCTGTACTGTGCCCATGTGGATCCCAGGAAACTGCTCAGCTGCACGCAGCTTTATCCAGAACACAGCCACAGCTACTCGCTGGACACTGCACAAACAAAACCAAGTCAGTGCTGAACACTTTTTACCTCCATACAGCACCAGGACTGACTGGGCTGGCAATCTGTCCATATTTCCAGGGGCCAGAGCTCAAAGTAAAAGAATTGGTGCTACAGATGCTTAAAGCAGCTTCTGATCCCTTTCTGGAGTATGAGAGCAAGTTACATTGCATCTACAGGGGTCACATCTGCCAGGGACAATGCAGACAGAGCAGCAGCAGGGAGACTTCAGGGACAGATTTGTACTAGCAGCTGGGGCTGGTTTTATTAACCAAACCTGCTGCAGAACAAGTGGAGGTCTAGATCTGATGCAAGAAGCTGTATGTCTAACTCCGTACCTCTGTGCTTCTAATTCCTTACGTCTGCCAGTAGGAAACTGCTCCCTGCAGAGTATTTGTCAGGAGCCTGGCTTCAGCACACAGACAGCAGGCCTCCTGTTCTCAGAACACCTCATTGTAAGATTAAAGAATCTCAGTTTAAACCAACACATCTACGCTGTAAACAAAGCCAGCCTTCCTGGCGAGCAGTAATTGGAAATGCTTCTGTGCAAAGTATGCAGTCAGGTAATCCTCACCAGTTAAATCTCAGGGAAACATTACAGAAAATCGATGTTCTTGCAAGCACTGGAACTTTTGCATGTTCTGAAGAGTAAGCCTTCACATCCTCTTTTGCCAGAAAGGAAATCATCAGGGGAGTTTTACTTCTTTTTTCCTTTGTCTCTCCCTATTCCAGGATACCAGGGTAAGAAGTGCTCATGTAACAAAGGGATACGACAAATCAGTAGGAGAACGTGGGGACACGCACTGTATTTTTTCTGGACAAAGAGCCTCCTTTTACTGATAAACAAACTGGGTGAAACTAATTATTGCCTGGGGCTAGGAGGACTTTTTTGAGGAGTATCATGCTGGAATCTGAGCACCTGTTCTCAACAGGAGGAAAAGTTTCATCTCCAAAGGACAGACCAGAATTAGCATGGTTACAACCTTTTATGAGGCCGTATCACTTCTCCAGCCATTAGACCAGACTGATTAAAAATGCTTTGGTCCTGTTCTCCTTGTACCAACCTGGCTTTTTCCCAGCTTGACACATTTCACTTCACAGGAGGTTTTTGTTTCAATTTTACAACCCATTTAATAGCCTCAACTCCTAAAGGGATGCTTTCAGAACTACAGTACAGTAGCATTAAAATATTACCACAGGAGACACCACAGCAGTCTGCTCTTTCATCGCCCTGCGTGACTGCTGGCAGATACCCATTTCTTTAAGGCTCCCATCTACCCTGCTTTCTTCCCTCCCTCCCAAACTCTACAGGTCCGAGAGGCTTTTCAACGCTGCACTGAAGTTCTGCAGAAATACCCGGGGTTTTGCCTGAGGAAGAGCATCAAGGTTTCTTCCAACTGCATGAACTGAAGGTTGGATCAGCTACGTGCTGATTGAGGTCTCCTTTTTGCAAAAAGCTTCAAACTAAACTCAGAAAAATCAAAGTTACATTTAATATCCTGCTGGGGGAGGGTGGGGTGGAATAAACTGCTAAAACATGAAAGTTCTTGATGTACCTGTGTGTATTATTAACTAAAGAGTGAGACAATTGTTTCATACCGTTCTTGAGCGCAGCAGGATGCTACAGGATAAAGCATGACCTTGGTATAAACAAGCAGTGCCTAGGACTTGACTAAAGGAGGGATAATTACTGCACAGTCCCTGGCTATCCAACTATACTAGTGAACTGGCAACGTTTTATTTCCCCTAATAGTCACAAGGACATTTGTTCCTGAAGCTTTTCAGAACGATCTGGCTGGCAGAGCATCAGACTGGAGCCAAGAGGAGGAGCTCTCTAACAGTTTTTAAACTTACCTGCTGTGACCTTCAGACATTTGTTTTCTCTTACTTTTATCAATATTTTATATTCATTCTTCAGTCCAGACTCTTCATGCAACACACTGAGAGTACTGACAGGATTCAGAACAAGTTAGCAGGCACAAGACTGACTAAAGAGACTTTGGAGTTCACTGAGTGTTTTTACTTTCAAGTGTCATGGTGCCAGACTTGTAACTCAAGCTAACAGCAGAATATACAGAGGATATTCAATACAGAGAAACTCAAGCACCTGAAGATTATCAGCTAGCACTGTACAGCCAGAGAATTCTTCTGATGAGGTTTAACCCTGTATGAAGGCTTACAACACACTAAAAATGCATTTTGGTCAACAATACAGTTACGCAGGTCTAAATTACTGGCTCAAGGCCAGCATCCCTCTCCCCTTTCTAGTTCTCAGAGGAAAGGCTCTCACTGAGTACTATCCCGAAATAAGGGAGCTTTAATGTGCCAGCCTGAACACATTTAATAACTTAGCACAGATTTGAGACACGGTCACGTAAAGTTTAAGCTCTAAATCTATGGCAATGAAGAAACCAACAGAAGTCCGACAAGATGCTGATAGCCTACAACTCACTGAAATAATTTAACACCTTCACAAAACAGGTAAGGTATGGCTGAGAGCTGTACATTCCACCTGAAGCTCAAATGCTGCTACCAGCATTTCCTGTACACTTCTTCCTTCTTCCACCACTACCCATTGATGCGGTAATTCACGTGGATTTCAGGTTTGATGTCACACACCAGTGACAGCAGCTGGGAGAGGACCACCTCACGATTCTTCTGGAAGTTCTGCTGGATTACACTCATCTTTTCCTGGGTCTCCTTCTCAACCTCAGTGGTGCAGCTGCCATGAGATCCAAGTGCCTACAATAGCAAAGGAAAGAGGAAGCTGACATGCAAGTTGTTTCACAGAGAGAACATTATGATTAGCTCTGTATTTTGTCCTTCTGTACTGCCTCAGTGCACCTCAACTAGTCTTTGCCGGGGAATAACTGTTCTGAAAGGACAGAGGAGTACACTTCGATTGTCCTCTCAGATTTCCCCCAAAACTTGCCCTAGTTTATCACCCACAGCCCATGTGCTTTTATCTTCTCAGCCATTAGCTACCAGTTTAGAGCAGAAGCTTCAGAAGAATTCCAGAAGTCAATGTCCTACTGTACCAGCAACTGGAACTGTGAATCCCTGTGCACTGCTGTAGCTGATGGTATAAGGAAATAAGTACTTGTGATTTAGTTTAAGCCCAGTCTTCACATCACCCCATTGCTAGAAGAATCTTTATAAAAATCCCTGGCTTGTTACCAGGATTGCGGGATGCGTGATATGCACACCAAGGAGTTTCTCATGGATTACAGCATCTCCCTTGCTCCATAAGCAAAGGCAGAGAGAGCAAGTTCCCATTTTAAGTGGGGAAAACAGAGGAATGGAAAAGTACGCTGAGACAGAGAGTACCCTGGGACTCAAATTCAAAGAGGTTCTCTCTTTGTAGAAGGGTAAGTTAAGCAGAACCAACTGCCATGCAGTAAAGTCTACTTGTTAGTCTGGAATTACCTGGTATTACCAAACTAAAATGGGATTTTAACAAATTCATTTTGACCAACTGGCAGGAAGGCTGTTGTACAGAAAAGAGGGGGCATTTCTGTGCTAACCAAAACCTGGCCAGATGGAGAGCTGCCAGATCGTTTCCAGAAGATTTCAAAAGAAATGGCAGGGACACACAGCAAGCAAAACCACCCAACCTGTGCTACAGCCCTCCGTGAGAAAGGGGCCTCAGTTCTGCACCTCTGGGCTCTAACTCCTCTTGCTCAGAGCGAGAGGAGGACGCACACCCCAGCACACAGCCAGGCTGAGCAGGGCACAGGCCTCACAGCTTTCTCAGCAAAAGAGCGCCGTCCACCAGGCAAGTGGTTTCTACCAAGTTAGCACCAGGGAACCCAGCTGGCCATAGGAGCAATGAGCTCTGTCTTCTCTGATGCTGCTACCCAGGGCACCAAGGGGTACACGAGCTTACCACGCTAATTCACTGCCCTGAGTAGCTCTGGCTCTCAGGGCACAACATACCACGCTGATTCACTTCCACCAGTGTCTCCACGACACGTGGCTGTGCATCAGAGGAAGGCAGTTGGGGAAGTAGACCTCTGGTAATGTGTTCCACCCTGAGGGTGATTCTCAGAGCAAGTACTCGCAGTTTTATGGCTAAGGGACTGGATAGGTAACAGGGAGTGCTCTAGCAAACCAACCGCTGCTTCCTTGGCCTTGAATTCCTTCTCCCTCTGCAGGCGGTACTGCTCGATCTCTGCCTGGGCTTCTTCTTTGGCCTGCTTCAGCCTCCGATTCTTTCCTGTTTCCAAAGAACACAGCATGTGAAATACAGAAGCGAAAGTACTCAGAGCATGTTGCCCCCCACCCCTCCAGCGCCCTGATGCAAAACCATTACTGTGACATTTGCTACGACAGCACCACACAAACTGCACACCCGCCTGGCTTCACAGTGTCAGCCTCAGGAGCACCAGGCTGCCCCAAGTAACGCCAAACCACTGCCCGGCTCACCGAGCACCCAGCTTCCAGCAGCCACAGCTGGAGCAGTTCTCACATCCAGCAGATACACGAGGCAAGCTGCAGGCCCGGCTTTGCTCATGTGAGCATCTCAGAGTGACCTCAAACATCACGGGAGGAGGAACACAAAGTTTCAGCTTTGCTTCAGTTCAGTTGTACAAGCAAGAGAGAGAACTGGGTACTGCATGACTTCCCCCCCGGGCTTCCCAAAAAACTCTTCACTCAGGGTTATCCTCAGAGGGCGTTACAACAAGCTGCTCCTTGCAACGCCATCAGTGGGTACAAATCATAGAATCACAGAATCATTAAAATGGGAAAAGACCTTCAAGATCATCTGGTCCAACCACTGGTACCACCAATGTCACCCACTAAATCCTCTCCCCAAGCACCACGTCCAACCTCTCCTTGAACAACCCCAGGGACGGTGACCCCACCACCTCCCTGGGCAACCCGTCCTAGTGCCTGACTGCTCTTCCTGAGCAGAAATGTCTCCTCATTTCCAACCTGAACCTCCCCTGGCACAACTTGAGGCCAACCCCCCTGGTCCTAACAGAGGTAGAGAGCAATGAGGTCTCCCCTGAGCCTCCTCTGTTTCAGACCAAACACCCCCAGCTCCCTCAGCCGCTCCTCACATGACTTGTGCTCATGGCCCTTCACCAGCTTTGTTACCCTTCTCTGGACACGCTCCGGGGCCTCGATGTCCTTCTTGCAGTGAGGGGCCCAGAACTGACCCCAGCACTCGAGGTGCGGCCTCACCAGAGCCGAGCACAGGGGGACGATCACCTCCCTGGCCCTGCCGGCCGCACTACCCTGACGCAATCCAGGCTCGTGAAGGGCAGCACCCCTCGGGGCCAGGCTTAATGCGGGGGGGCTCCGAGCAGCCTGCCGCCAGCCGGGGGCTCCCCCCCGAGGGGCCGCCCAGCGCCGGGCCCAGCACCCAGCACCGCGCCGGGCCCAGCCGCGGCTCAGAGCGGCCCCGTCCCCTCGCCGCCCGCCCCGCGCCGCACTCACGCTTGCGGGCCTCGGCCACCTTCTCTGCCGCGCGCTTCTCGGCCTGCAGCAGCTGCTGGATGCCCTGCGACTGGCTCGCCATGGCCGCGCCCCTCCTCCTGCTGCTGCTGCTCTGCCGGCAGCGTCTGCGTAATGCGTCACCGCGCCGCTGCGTGCTGCGTCACGCCGTCCGGCCACGCCTCCTCCCGCGGGCCGCGCGCTCGGGCACGCCCCCTTCACCCGGGCACGCCCCTCGAGCCCCCCCCAGCTTGTTCGCCCATCTCGAGGATGGGATTTGTGGGGGGTTTTTTTAATTAAAAAAATAAATAAGTTATAAAATATACATTTTAGACGTTATAAACTTAATAAATTTACATTTAATACATTTAATGCGTTTAAATTAATTTTAAGTTAATACATTAATACAATATACATTTAATACATTTAATGAAATTAACAAAATTAACATTAACGAAATTAACAAAATTAACATTAACAAAATTGATTAAAAAAAGGTTTCTAATATATTTATTAAATAAATAAAATTTTGAAAGTTACTTTTATAAATTCTAAAATTCTAAAATTAGTAGAAGTAATAAAAATAAAGGGTTTCATCTTCTATTAAATAAATAAATTATAATATAATAATAAATTATAATAGTAAATTATAATAAACTATAAGATATAATTTTTTAAATTCTAAAGTTAATAAATTAATGAGATAGTAAAAATTAATAAAATAATGGTATTAGTTGAAGTAATGGGTGCATTTTTAATAAAATGTAAATTATTGTTACTGATTATGAGTTGATTTTATCGATTTATAAATTAGAAATAAAAAAACATCATGGGTTTTAATGGTTGTAATCATCGTGGCAACCCAGGAAACCCGTGGCGTGCCACTGATGGCAGTGCTAGCATTAATGCTAGTGCTGATGGGGATGCTGGTAGCGGTAATGGTGGCGTGAATGTTGATGTCCCTAATGCTAGCGGTGACGCTAACGGCAGTGCTAATGTTAACACTGCTGTTAATGCCGATGTTAACGTTAATGCTGCGGGGCCACCTGGGCTGGGGAAGGGAGGGCTCCGGGGAGACCCCACAGCGGGCTGCCAGGGCCTGAAGGGGCTGCAGGACAGCTGGGGAGGGTCTTGTTGTCAGTGATAGGACAAGGGGTAATGGCTTTAAACTCAAAGAGGGTAGGTTTAGATGAGGTATAAGGAGGAAATTCTTGACTCAGAGGGTGTTGAGGCCCTGTCCCAGGCTGCCCCGAGGAGCTGTGGGTGCCCCATCCCTGGCAGTGCCCAAGGCCAGGCTGTTTGAGGCTGGGGGCTGGGGGCCCTGCCCATGGCAGGGGCTGGAAACAGATGGGCTTTAGGGTCCTTTCCAACCCAAACCATTCCACGATCCTAATATTGCCCCCAAGCACAGAGCCACTTGACACACAGGATTCGTGGCCACCCCAAATACCTGCACTGAGGGCACCTGGAAGACCAGCCCCATGTACAGGCACCAGCTCTACCCCACCCAGCCCTCGGCCCTCATATCCCAGTGACAATTCAGAGCCCTGACCACGATTCCCTGGTACTTTTTGGAGCATAAATCACGATTATTGCCAGGGTGGAAGTGCCGGGAGCTGAGGCAGTGACTCACATCCCCACAGGGTGGTGGCTGGCACACCGCTCCCGTTCCCCATGATGGAGGGGACACGAGATGATGAATCAAATGCTTATTTACAGAGGGGAACGGGGATGATGAGCGTGCGTCAAGGTGACCTTCAGCAGGGCCCGGAGATTAACTAAGTGGGCCTGTCAACCTAGCCTAACGCTCGCTTCAGCGAGAGGAAGATAAAGATGGGGAGGAGAGCTCTGACCATAAATCTCTGTTTCAAAGCAAGCCAGGGACAGGCAAAGTGTGTGGCCAAGGAGCAGAAGCAGCCGCTGGGTATGGATGTGGGCACGTCCCCAAGGCACTGTCAGCCTTGTGGGGACACCCAGCAGACCTGGACAAGCCAAAAAAGCTACCTAGGATCTGGTCGTGGTCAGCTGGTGCAGAACCAGGCCATTTCGAAACAGAATTGGCCCAGAAATGATTTTTTTCTCATCTTGCTCCAAGAGGAGCCCCCTGTCCTTCTCTCACCCGTGCAAAACTCTCCAAATATTAAACTTCCTCCAGCTCCCACAGCCCTCAGTTAATGGCCATTGTTCCCATTTCCATCCATCATCATCCCTGTTAGCTGCTGCCAGTCTTCAGAGATTTCGTATACTGCTAACTAAAACACTTGAGCTGAACTTACAAATTTCTTCGCAGCAGAATGCTTTGAAGGCATTGTAGCTCATCTCCAGGGGCTTGCAGAAAAGCAACAGTTACCAGGATGTTATTTTCCTCCAGGATGATCAGGCTTTTTGGACTTGCTACTCCTAAGATAATGATTCCCTTTTCTACCACCAGACATATCCTGGTTATAATTGCACAAAGCTTTCGGGCAAAAATCCCACCTAAAGTACAGCTTTGGGTTGACCAAAAACATCTGATGAGCTTTTGACAACTTCATTTTGATGCTTAACAAATAAGACAATAATAGTTTGTGTATAAGCAATGCTTCCTTTGGTTGCGCTGCTTTTCAGCTTAAGACTGCTCAAAAGCTAACCGAAGCCTCATGGTGCTGGTCACATGAAGCACATGTGAATCTCAGAGCTCTTTGATCCATTTTCCGCTTCAAATTTTGAACAAGAATTTCTCCCACTGTGAAAAATGGGTTTCCAATTCCCAGACCTGCACTGGCATGCATAAAGAGATACTTATACAGCTTTAACCCTATCAGCAAGGGGTTTATAATTGAGTAGCACAAGTACTTCTGAACTTGTCTTTTATTCCTCCAAGATTAATTGTACACAAGCTCATCACTAGCTATTACAGAGGAAGAGGCTATTGCTGCAACTGGCACTAGCACCCCATTATTTGCCTGGTGCTGATTGCTTAGACCATAAACTCAACTCACCCTAAATTTCACATACCCCACATTCAGTGGAAGACTGTAGAAAGAATATCTTTAGAAGACAAAGGCTATTCCCACCCTCTGCCATGGGAAAACAAGTTGTTAAAAATCTCCTGACACAAACCAATTCCCCTGGGCTGCCCTGCAAGGGCTGACCCACCTGAGCCTGGCTCTGCCTGTGCGTGCACTGAGATAGGTAGCAGCAGAAAAAGTTCAGTATTTCAGAAACACTGCCTCGGTGTCAGGAAAAGCTTGGGTTTTCTTTCTTGCAAGCCTTAAAGACCAATTTTTATTTTGGAGAGGTGTCTGTTGCCTTTCTGCTTTTGTTCTATGCTGGCTCAGGACTCCAGGCACATGCTAAACTGGTTTCAGAATTGATCAATAAATCAGACCTTTCTAGAACCAGGAAGAAAGAAAAAAAAAAAAAAAAAAAAAAAAAAAGGAACAGTTTTCCTTCATCTTTGTTTTTCTTTCAGTTTCTAAGCACAGAAAACATGCACAATGTTTTTTGAACCTGAAGTCATTACGGATTCCAAGACATTTCATAAAGATCAAGATTTTAACCGTTATGTTTGGCTTCTTTCCAAATCAGGTAATCACATTTCCCCTCTCTAAATTCCCCTGCACCTTCAGTTGGATGCGTTATGCTCCATTCCCTGACTTATGTTCTGCTGTGCAATTGTCTGCTCTTTCAAAAAGGTTTTGTGTTGAATGCCTGGGAACTGAGCTGGTTTCTCTCTTCTGAGGTTTAATTCATTAACACAAATCACTGCGGCATTGAGATGATGCAACTGTTGGTTGTGGATAAATGATCGCTGGTTGATAGTTTAAAAACTACCAATGAATAATTGACTAGAATTCATAGTTCAGGGAATATTTTACATTTATGAGCTGAGTAATAGAAATCCAAGCACAGCATAGCAGTAGAATTTAAAATTGAAGAATCAAACCTCCACCTATACAAGTTGGTACTGCTTGACTGTACCCAATCTACACCAAGAATTTGGCCCAAAATACCCAGAATGAAAGAAAACATTTCATTTTTCGCTTGGAGTCTGCGATCAAGGGCAATTTAAAGCCTGCAATAACCCAATTGCAGTGACAGAATTACACCAGCAGAATGGACTTATGTTTGTATTATAAAGAATTGACTTTTTTTTTTTTAACAGTTCAAGAAACCATATTTCTAGTGCCAGCTCTCATTACCTTTCTCTGGGACAAGCATGCAACCTTGGGATGCTGCGAGGGAAGCCGTGCAGGCTTGCCTCAGTGGGTAGCAAGGCAGTTCAGGGGCTCCCTTGGGTTCCTCCTGCCCACCAGCATGTCCCCATCTCCCCAAGCCATGCTGCAGCCTCTCTGTGGTCCAGGTGACATAAAATAATTGTCCCCAAGCCCGATGCTTGCAACGCCATCAGTGTCCCAGTGTTAGGGAGCAAGACTGGCAGTCAACCACATCCATACAGCACTGCCTGGAACGGGGTTTTAGATGTGATGATGACAAAACAAGGCAGGTCCTGTTATAGCCTGGTAAGTGGTTTCTCCTCTAACATGTAGCACCAAAGCTCTGACTGCTGAAGGCAACTATCAATTCTTCATCAGCTTCTGCAAGAACACGGTATTGCTCCTGTTCCACCTGCAGGAAGCCTCCTGCTCAGTGCTGCTTCCCCTACTGTTTAACCTCTCTCTGGGGTTTTCATCTTGGCTTTGTCTGCCCCAAACCACTGCTTTCTGGTGACTGCATTTCAGTGATGGATGAAATGAACCCCGCTTATGTAGATTGCTTGGTGCTTTGAGAGATGTTTGAATAAATGACAGATTGCAGTAGAAGTCTCATTCATTATCAATATTGCTCAGAAATATCAAGTGTCTGAGGCCTCAATTTTATTTGGATGCTCATTACAGACTCTGGGGAAATGGAGAAAAATATGCTATGAGACACCAAAACCGAGCAGCACAGGGATGCCAGCCAGCATCGAGCAGTGGGAGAGAGCTCTTTTTGCTACTAGACCACAAGAGAAGATGTGGGTGCTGGGAGATGCTTCTCCACCACGTGCTCCTCCAAAGGGACAGCACCTGGGGCACTAGCCAGGGCCTCTGGGCTCAAGGAGATGCACAGCAGTTCCCCGCGGGCAGGCTCCTCACAGCACTGCTCACACCAGCCAGCCGCAGGCCGCCTGCCTGCTAAATGAGGCAGAGTTTCTCCACAAGCAGCAGCGAGAAGCTTCCCTGCCAAATTTCAGCCAAATGCTCTGGGTGGCCCTGGGAAGGGGGACGCCATCCGCTCCCGGCCTAGCTGGGGTTGGAGCCTGTGGTCTGCCCTCGGAGCTGGGTTAGCCCCTGCGCACAGCTCCCTGCTGGAACCGAAACGTTTACAGCATTCATGGAAAAATCCTAATGACTAGCCTCTGTTTTTAGGCTGTTAAACACCTGGGGAAGCCTGGGCTCTGCACCCCCATGCTTACTGGCCCCGTGCCCTGACACAGAGCTGTGGAAAGAGGCCCGAAACAGGCCGGCAGCCAGCACAACCCTCTCATGCTCCTGATGTTCCTGACAAACAAGCCCCCAAAATTGCTCTGCTTTGGCACTGCTCAGCACCTATTAGACCCCCAGTTACTAACACTGGGGAATTAAATCCACCTAGCTTACCCAACTTACCCCCTTGTTCTCCTCTTGCTCTTCCCTCACCAGACCAAAACCCAGCTCCATCCCTCCCACTTCAATTGGGGTTTGCCAGACAGCACTGAGCTGCAGGAAAAAAAATAAAAAAATAAGAGTGCTTTCCCCACCACCTCATCCATCAGCTTCACGGCTCTCTCTTCTGCTGCCAAGAAGGGTTCTTCAGCAGCTGGTCGCAGCGGAGCCAGCCCAGGGCCATTGGGTTTGCTGTGTTACGGAGGCTGCAATCATCATTTGCTTAATTGTGTAACGGGCAGGGGCATGGGAGCAGAGCTGGGTGCCATGTAATGAGATTGCAGTTCAGGAGGTTTCAGGACATTAACAGTGTGATTAACCTGAAACAGCCATGGTAACAAATTGGTTATCAAGAACAATAAATTGTCATCTTACATAGGTGGCCTGGGGTTTTCCTTGCTGGGCTGTTTTGTGCCTCAGAAAGCCATGAGTCTGTCTACGAGAATATAACAAATTCAGCACGGAGCAATACCCGGGAAAAGACCAAAAGCACTTGATTAAACTCTATTTTGGGAATGCAGAGGACAAAGAAAGGGAAGGCTGCTGGCTTTTAGGTCTTTAAGATGAGGACACAAGTAATGCAACAGCTGTCATCCCAATTCCCTTCCCCAATCTACAGGACAGTCCTTTTGGGGAAGACTTTGGGACTGACATTGCAGGGCCTGGAGCCAGGACAGGACATGGCTGCTCCAGGCATGAAGGGCAGGGGCAGGACATCCTCCAGCACTGAGCTTTCAGAGCCTCAGGATGTGCTGAGCTGCTTGGTGGTGGGCTGAGGACCCCCTGCATCTCAAGGCCTGAGCAATCCAGGGTGGTTCCTGCAGAGTTTTCTCTACACAACCACTGAATGCAGACTCCAGGACATTGCCAAAGTTTCCAGCTGCCTTTCCACCACCTGCCTGCAGGGAGTCAGCAGCAGGGCTGGGGCAGGGCTTATTCTGCTGCCAGCCGTCTCCTGGGTGCTCTCAAGTGTGCTTCATCTGAAGCAGCCCTGCAGGAGGGTGCTGGGGGTGCAGCCCCTTCCCAGGTGCCCTCCAGCAGCCAAACCACACCAGCAAGCGGCCAGTGGCAGCCCCAAGCTCCCTGGTGTGTGAGGAGCACAGAGCAGCTGCTCCTGGTACAAGGCTAAGCGTTGAGCTGGAGTCTGCACGTAGACAGATGGGACAAGCAGCACCAACTGCTGCTGTCAGCAAGGCACACAAAGCAGCTTTGGCAGTCCAGCTCAGATTCAGGGCCACAGCTCTCCGTGTTAATTTGGGGCAAATTTACAGCTCGTGTCAGAAATTAGATCCAAGCCAAGGAGAGCCCTGAGACATCCAGGGACTGAGCCAGGGCAAGTGTGTACCATGCTGTCTATTGACCTGTGTTAATTTTGGCATTGGAGGGAAGGCAGCCTGTGACCCATTTGGGCTTTCAGGCCTGTTGGGAAATGCAGGAAGGCTGCCCTTGCACCCCATTCACTGCCCCCTTCTTCAGGAGACTCTTGCAGAGGTCTCTGGGCCAGGAGGAATCCAGATGGAGATGGGCAGATAGGGCATCCCAAAGCCTGCTGCACACTGCAGTGCTGGAGGAGTGGGCACCAGGGAAGACCAAGAGGGCAGGTGGGAGAAGTTGCCCTCTTCCAGCCTTGGCAGCCCTGCTTGCAGAGGTGAGGCTCCCCTCTGGGAGGAAAACTCCATCCCCTAGCATCTTCCTGCAGAACAGCTTCCAGCACCTTAATTTAGCTCTGCTGCCATCCCCAGAGCCACCCAGTCACTGCAGCACTCTTCTCCCATGGAGGAGCCTGCAGGCTAAATGGACAAAATGCCTTGCTGCTCCTTAAAAGCCCCAAATCCAAATGCCACAGGACAATAGACACAGGACTCGACGGATTTCCCCAAACTCCTTGCGATTCCTTCCCAGCAGGGCTCAGCTCGCTGCTACAAACTGATGGTGGAGGTGGAGAAGAGCAATCCATTCCCTCAGCCTGCTGGTGACGAGACACGGGATCCCAAGAGAGACGTTACAAATCCGTCTCACAGATAACAGCATGATTTAGGAACCCAGGCCGTTACTTTGAGGAGGACACGGTCTGTCAGAGCATCGCCGGCCCCTCGGCACCACGAACAGGATCACCGTGGCTGTGTTGGAGCTCTGCGTTCACCCTTGGCCTCACCTGAGCTCTGACAGCATGGATCAACACAACCTATTGATTTCAGCAGGATTTTGATGGCAATCCTAATGCTCAAGGCAGAACAATGCTCCTGCAAGGACTTCTCTGCTTACTTAAGGCTTTACATTGTCAATTGGGTTTTGCCAGTGTGTGTGAGCTTGCTCTTTCCCCACATCAGGTGTTCTGTCGGATTGATCCTTTCGTTACCTTTTGCAATCAATGTGTCTGGGCTTAGAAAGACGATAGGCATGGAGGTCAGCAGCCAGCCTGGATGGCAGTGCTGCAGCACCGTTATCTGGGTTGTATCCACCTCCCCTTAAAGCACAGATGCCGAGGGGCTGCATGCCTGGGGCTTTCAGTGGCTTTGAGAGGGTTTCCCACTGAGACGAAAGGGCTCAGTAGTAGCAGGTGCCTTTGATAATCACACCTTATCTTCACAGACAGGTGCTGAAACATTTGAACAATGCAAGGCCAGGCTTTTAAAACCATTTGGGCATTTACAGATGACACTAAAGGCCACTTAGCAAGAAAGCCTCTTCTGGGATTCTCAGAATAAAGTCCCTAAATCCTCCTCACAAAGATGACAGCCTAAAACCCTTAGGTCTTGCCTGTACACCAGAGCACAGACTTAATCACATGCAAACTAACACCCACTCTTACTACCATGAATGCAAATACAACTAAGATCATTTATTCTGCTCCAGCTGCTGCCAGAGAAGGGAATCGCTCTGCCAGTGGAAGCGTCTTTATACAAGTGAACCTGCCTTCACCTGCAGAGATGTACCTTGCACCAGCATCACTACACAGACAGGTGATGGACACACGGAGAGAAGTGAACCCCGAGGAACAGACTGGAGCAACGAGCCTACAAAGGAGGCAGCCGTGCCTGCACATCCAGAGGCAGGCATGAGAAAGCCTGAGGGAAGTGCAGCTGATTCATCCAGGGATAAATTTGCCACTCCCAGTGCACGGATCCATCATTTTTAGGCTCACAGTACTCCTGCCCATATATTTGCAGCATTTTCAGGTGTGGACAGCTTAGTTTGCCACATGTGAATCCATTGTCTGAATGACATCTGTATTCAAATAGAGTCTGAAAAAGCTCAGCTTTGTACCTGGCAAGAAGTCCAACTTCACTGCCTTCACTTACATGGTCAGTAACCTTCATGGTCCAGCCACGATCCTGGTGATGCCAGCTCAATGAGACAGAGGTCTCAGCGTGGTGAGGCTGCTCCAATTCTTGTACTAAAGGACGAATGGTCGAGTTATCCACAGCTGTTTTACTGGGAGCTTCTGGCTGATTTACATGACAAAGTGGTACAATCAAGTGGAGGTCAAGCATACACAAAAATAGAAGCTCTTCTCAGGTTCTTCACAAGAAGCATTAAATAAGGACTGCCCCTCGACTAGGGACTTTGGGTGTTGCTAGTTTCAACAGGCAGAGTTCTTCACTTCTGGTACTTGGCAGCAACTTTTGCATATTAATTCTGATAAGTGTTCCAGGGGTCCTTGCTGTATGGAAATAAGATGTTCATTAGCATGTAGCATGGGTAGACGTGCCACCCTTCCAGGTGGAACTGTGCAGGCAGAGCACGCAGCTTTCCTTCCCCCTCCTGCAGGGCTCTACATGCCCGTCCAACCTACACTGCTGCTGCCCGTTTGTCCTCACTCTGCAGATCCCTGCAGAACAGCAGACCTTAGATAAAAGCAGAAGAAACCTCTCTTCCTCAGACCACACACCTAACCCAGCAGCTCACCGGGCAGTATTAGCATATTAGCAGGGGCTCCATGAGCCTGGGTTTGGAGTGGAAGCCAGGATCCCCTGGCAGAGCCCAGAGGTGCCGGTGCCATACAGGCTCTTTACATCCAAACTGCGCTGATTTCATGACCCGTTGCTGATGGAGCCCCCATGGAGCAGTACACGTTAAGTCTACCTGGCTCCAGCAGCACAGCCCCAGCTGGGCTCCTTGCCACGCTTGTTCTGCCCAACATAAAATACAAGAAAGTGAATTCGCAATAAAAAGGAAAAAAACATGAAATTTCTCTTTGCAATCTCATTCTGCTCTGGGGCAGGACTCTGGCAGAGTCCGAGCTCCAGCTCTGTTTCAGCCAGCCCAGCGAGGAGGATTAGATCAAAGTTTTGCTCATTCCTACCACAGGCAGGGTGTCCATAGCTCTAGGAAACACGGTCTGGCTGCTGTTACTGATACTGAAAAACAGCTATGATGGGTAAAACTGTCATTTTTTTTTTTTTCAGATCAAGCCCAAGTTTACTGGTTCACGATACCTAAGCTCTGGCATTTTGTTTAAAAGGAAAGGTTTGTCTGTCTACAGAATCAGATCCAGAAGATCAGATTCAGGATAACAGTGTGCAGACACCTGCTATGTCCACACCTGGAATTGTGTTTAATAGCAGGCAATTTAACCCCCTGACGTTCCTCATTTTGTACGGAAACTGTGCTGGGATAGAAGGGGAGTTGGCTCCAACTGTGCTCGGTTGCTATGTAATTTCCTTCTTTTTTTTTTTTTTTTAATAAAAAGATGTCTGTTATCAACTCCAAACATTTAATACATACAAAAAGTATACATACACAGACAGCCCTCCACGCCCCTTCTCCTCCCATTTTGGGCTGATGCCCAAATGATGCCAATGAACGAACTGCATCCAGCTGAGTGGAACACCCCGCACAAAGTCAGCCACGGAGTTCATTACAAAATGCTCAGGCCTCCCCGTTTGCATCCCTTTCCCATGCATGATGACTGGTGTTTAAATAAGTACATAGCATTTTCTACAGCATTTCACTCACTTTAATTAAAAGCTAATATTTATAGAGCCAGGCAGATGTGCTACACACCAAGAGAAAAGAGGTCTCCCCCCTGCCTCGCCAGTGCCTTTCTGCAATAACAACCATGTAATCGCTGCTAAACTGGAGTAAGCACTATTGATTGGTGCCTCTAATAGGGCATATTATTTTAAAGAACTTGCAGGAATGGACTGTTCAAGCTCCTTTTATTTATTGAGACTATGAAGGCTGTAATCACAGGAGAGAACACCTGATTATTTGTCACGCACTGGTCATTCAGGAGGTGTATCCGACACCACGGCCACCTAAGTGAAGTGAAACAAGCACAGCCTCTGCTGTAGAAGGATTTTGTCATCATCCCATGGCACAAACCAGGCTGTGGCAGCCCACGGGCTGCTCCTGGCATCACACCAGCTTCTGACCTCCTCTGTGAGCACCGGAGGCCAGCAAAGAAGGACCCCGTGCCCCATGCAGCACCTCACTGACCATCAGTGTCTGCAGACACGTGGCAAAGGCACCAGCTTCAGCTAATGGATGCTGCTAACATTGCACCCCCCCAGCAAAACCCCAGTGTTTCTGCTTCAAAGAGGACAACACTGGAAATAGGGACACTCCACAGGGCAATTGTGCATCCAGGATTGAGATGGAAACCAGCTCATGGAGCAACACTTCATTTAAGTGCTCTTAATTTGCCGCTTTTTGCCTAGTAACTAGCACTGTTACTCCAGAGCTGTCTGCATTACAGCATCATTTGTTGGTAATTACGCATTATCTTCCTTCGGCACATCCCATCACACAGATGCCAGCCACAGCACCTCAGCTCCCCAGAGAGCTGGGCTCATGCTGTGGCTCTGGGAGCAAACACCAGCAGCAAGGGACGGCTCTGCAAGGGCACAGAGCAAAGGGCAGGAGGACAGTGACACCCTACCTGGGCGAGAAAAGCTCTGCTGATAACAGCCAGTGACCTCCACACATCCCTGGGCACAAGAAGCAACACACCACACAAGTTGGCTCCTGTGCTGAGCAGAAATACCTCTCCTGAGCCAAGGGGGGAAGCCCCAGCTGGGCTGCCCAGGGCAAGCAGAGCCAGCTGGAGCCCAGGGAGGGCACTTCACCTGCACGATTCTGCCCTTCCAGCAGGATAATTCAAGAGCTATTAAGCAAAATCAGCCCTTAGAGGAGCTCCATCCCTGCTCTCCTGGCAAGCACAGCCCCCCTTGTCAGGGCCACTGCCATCCCTCTCCTTTCACCAGCTCCTCTCCCTGCTTTTCTCCTTGTCTCTGCTTCACCTTCACTAAGAATTTCCCACTGCAGCATAATCACAGGTGCTTCACCAAAAAGCACCAACATGATTTAATGCCTATTAAATTCAGGATCCTAGGAACGAAGTCCTAAATTAGTCCTGCATGTTCCTTGTCAGAGCATTAGCCATTTTGACTTTTAGGCTATTTTCCACTTAAATCTGGGCTTTAAGTGTTTTCTCTCAAATTTGTTCTAACGCATGGCATGTTATACATCAAATAAAAGGTCCTGTTTGCTGTCCTTGCTCTAGCCATAGTGCTGAGGGTTTTGTCGAGACAGCTTAGAGGTGAGCTCCTGTCTGTGTGCAAACACCCGGCGTACAGCAGTGCTGGGCTTCCTTCCCCTTCGGGGGGAAGGGGTGATGGAGGCTGGTGCTTGGAGACAGATCTGTGGTGTGCAAGGTCGGTAACTGAGTGTACAGCCCTACAGACAACCCTCCTTTTGGAGGCTACAGTCCTGATCTATCTGTCCTGAAACAGGGAATTGATTTTGTTCTTGGAAGTTCAGTGGTGGTAGCAGTGATGTTTTTTACAAGAATAACCCTCTGCAGCTTTCTGCTGGTCAGGGCGCAGCCACCTGTGTTAGAACAAGAGAAAGGCAACTCTGATATCCTGAAAGATTTCTTCTCGTGTTTCTGTCCGTAGCATTTTGTTCAATGCTCCTTGCAAAGTCTCCTGTCTGCAGTGAAACAAATGGCCATCCAGAATTGCAGCAGTTAACAGCTCTAGGAGCCTCCTCGCCTCTCTCTGAATTATTCTATGCATCCCAAGTATCTAATTTACCGCTTAAATGCTCTATTTTGTCCCCAAAAGGAACGCAGCCTACACCAAACACCAGGCGACAGGAGCGCTGTGGAGCTCACTATGGAAGCTGCAACTTCACCTTCAGTCCTGGTTGATCTGAGACAAATTAATCTAAATAGTACCTACTTGTGCCAGACTCAGTAAACCCGGTGCTGTTGGGAAGCCCACTGTGTGGGGAGCACCCAGACCCCCTTCCCCAGGGAAGGAAGAGCAGGTCCCGTGCCTACCAGGCTGTGGGCACCATGAGAATAAATCAGGAGGAGGGAATGCACGGTGGTGTTGGACACTTGATGTTTCTCTGTCCTAAAACACAGAAAAAGGCTTGCAAGCTGTGGGTGGAAACCCCCCTGAGATGCCCCTGCAGCTCTGGATGCTCCTGAGCTAACTCCCTACAAAGGTACCAGGGCAGCTTCTGCTTCTAGCTCACAGAAGCTTCTGCTCCTGCACTGGCTGTTTATTTCAATATGATGGTTAGTTCAGGAGTCAGCAGTGCCCTGGGCATCCCAGAACAAGGGAAGAGCTCGGGTGGTGGAAGACTCCAGCCCCGATGAGCATTTATTGGCAGGAGGAGGCTGTAGGAGGGCAGGAGCCCCTGGCAAAGCTCAGAAGGAGCGGGGTGGCTGCAGCTGCCTCGTGCCTTGCTGGCAAAGAGCTGGGGCTTTCTGGGGGAGCTCTGGTGTAGGCTCAGTGTCTTTTCAAGGCAGTGGAAAAAACACACTTGGAGAAAATGTGCTGATGAGCCCCCAGCCTTGCTGGTCTCCTCCCTGGACTGGCCAGCCATACGTGTGGTGCTGGGGAAGAGAGCTCCTGCAGAGTCCAAAAGGTGAGCTGGGACTCGGGTGGGTGCACCAGGAGAGCAGAAAGCAGCTGTTAATGCTGACCCTGCACGGCTGGGGGAGCTGAATTCGGTTCTGAGGGCTTCCCTGTGTAACCCCTGCCCTGTGCACGAGGGAGAGGAGGGGGCGTTAGGCACTGGCTGTCCCTGCCCACCCGTTCCTTGGCTGCTCTCCTCCTTTATCATCCCTGGAAGCTTTATTGCCAAGTTTTTATGCAAAGTAGAAAAAGGCTCATTAGATGATGTCTGAAGTGCTCCTCTGTTGCTGTTAAAATGCAGCAACCGTGTAACTGAACAAAATGTTCTGGTTGGGTTAATGCTGTGTGCAGGTACAGAACGACTGAGCTGCAGAGCAGCGAGAAGCCTGCAGAGGAAGGGGAACGGCCGGGGTCTGCACGCGTGGCAGGCTTAAAGTGCGGGGAGAAGCCCGGACACCCTCACATCAAGCTTAGTACCACATATGCTAAAGGTCTCTGACCTCCCTCACAGAGCTCCAGAGAGCAAATCTGGAAGAGGACGGATGCATCCCGGGTTCTCTCTGGTCTCTCACCCTTTTTTGCAGGTCAGGGACATGCAGAGATCAGATTTGTGAGGCTCTCAGGGCCGCACTGTTTAGGCTCTGGTCCTCAGCTGGTGCCAGCTGGGCAGCGCTGTCACAGTTCATACAGGTGAGGTAAGTCCCTGTGTCCATCGCCTCCAGGAGCTCCTGATCCACAAACACCAGCCCAGAGCAAATCCCGGTGGAAGAAGGCTAGGAGCCTTCAGGAGGGCAGCGCCTTGGGACGTGTCAGCAGCTCTCCTGCAGCTCTAGGTGAGAGCTGTCCAGCTGGGCAGCCACAGGGAGCAAGAGCCAGCTGGAAGTGCTGGTGGCCTCTGAATTCTGCTCCTTCAGCTTGAGCTCTTAGAAAAACATGCTGAGAGGGGAAACACAAGCTAGAGATAAGGAAAGTTTTGGGCCTTGCAATAGTGTTTTGTTTTGTTTTTTAAAAAGATGCAATATTGCTGTGTGCAGGGACCTCTGGGTCCTGCTACTAAAAGCCACGACTGCTTCATGCTTCTTTGCCTGGGGGCAAATCCTCCCATGCTGGTGCCTGATTGAATCCCCAATTGCTTCCAAGCAGCAAAAAGGGGTTGGACAAGGATTATATCTTTACCTTCAACTGTCTTTATCTTTATATCTTTTGCATTTCCTTTATTCTGAAGGTCTCCAAAGGTTACAGAAGTGGCACCTGTGCAGCTGAATCTTGCAGTGGGAGCAAGGTTTTGATTGCTTCTCTTTTGCTTATGCTATGTAAAAATTGTTTTCGTCTGCCTGCTGATGGGCTGCAGGGAAAGCGGAGCACAGGATGTAGAACTACAGAATTTATCAGATAACCAGTGCTTAAAATATCCTTCCTCGCTGCATCCCATTACATCTCTTCTCCCCGTTCCTGGTCTCGTTCAGGATACTATTAACTCAATGGCTTCGGTCCTGGCTCTGCTTACAGCACAGCATTAAGTCAAAATTGAGCATCAGCTGCTTGAGCTGCAGCAAAATTCGTCTCAGTCTTCTGATAGCTGTAGGCCAGGAACCCACAACCAGGAACAAGGTAACAAGTAATTCATACAGAAAAGCTAGAAAATTAAATCTGTTCTACTAAAGAGAGGAAGATTTAGACTGGAAAAGAATCCATTTACTCCCCAAGTCCCTGCTGTTGCTCCCGATTTCCAGCAAGGGCGTGATGCTGGGGGCGATGCTGGCTCGGGGGCAGCCTTCCTCCAGCTGCCCGGGTGAGCAGCCGTGCAAAACTTACTGCAAAGTCTGTCTTAATATGGCTTAGGCTGAATGAAGACATCTTTCTTCCAGGCTAAACAAGGTGTTTTAATGCCAGCCAGTAAATTATCTCGTGTAATCTAGCTGCTGCCTCCTGCTGAAGCAATGCCCGGGCTTGGGAGAGAAGGAGCCGTCTCCCTGTGAGTGAGTGTCTGCAGGGCAGCCCGGCGGTGACCTTGCTCCGAGACCTGCTGAGGAGCTGCCAGAGGCAGAAATCTCTTCCCCCCTCCAGGTAGACACCAAGATTCAGAAGAGCCCAGGCGAAGGAGCAGGGTGTTGGGCTGAGCTCTGCGGGCTCTGCCACCAGCCTGGAGAGGGATCATTGCCTCACCCGCGTAGCTTTTTTCTAGCTTGTGTCAGCTTCTGTTTAAATGGGAATCTCGTGAATAGTATTTAGGGACAGAGTGGCTGGGGCTGGTAATTCAGGTAACAGTCACCGACCGTCCTGATGGCGGAGAGCAGCTTCAGTGTGTTCAGCTCCGGCACGATAGAGGCAGAGAGGTTGCTGCACCAGGAGCAAGCCTGAGGCTGAGCCTTTTTTCCTCCCCTTCCTGCCTGGCAGCACGTCCTGCTTGGATGCATCTTAAACTGCTTTGTAGTGGAGCACATGCTTAAAATTCGGAGTCAATGGATGCAGGTTTGGAGGCTAAAGACACCAGAGACCGCTAGACTGAAGCACCAGTTCTGGCTGTGCTGTGATCCCCTGCCTGCTGCTTTGTGCTCAGCATGTTGCTCTGGGAAGACTTTACTCTGGTTGGTGCTGATTTATTGCCAATTGACTTTCTTCATAGCACGCTGCAGCCCGCGGAGCCCGTCCTGCTTATCCCGAGTGTCAGAGCTGAGGAGCTGAGGAACAGCAGGAGCAGTGCTTGCTAGGTTGTTCACCAGGTTCATGCGGTGAAGGATGGAGCCCTCCCATTCCCTTTGCTTCCCCCAAGCAAGGTGGATTTCCAGGTGGATGGAGGCTGGCTGGAAAGCTGCTGGAGAAAGACTGGGTATGCATTAGGAAGTCTGTTGTAAAGCTTGGGCAGAGCGCACCAGGACCTCCAGCATCTCGAAGGAGGCTCAGGCTGGGTTATGCAAAGAGTGTTTAGCATTCAGAGCAGCGTGCTGGCTGCTGGGCTTCCTGCACTTCATGTGTTGCTGCTGCCGGGAGCTCAGCGAGGGCCACGAAGCCAGCTCCTCAAAAAAGAATAACATCATTTGGTGTAATAAGCCCGGTGGCTTTTTACTCTTTGCATCTAAAAAGATGCAGCCAGGTGCCTTCTAGTGTAAACCCAATTGCTTAGCGCAGATGTGACTCCATCCAGGTTTCTGTTATTTCTTCCTTTCCTTGCTTTGATATGCGAGATGTAAAATCCACAACTGCTGTAACTAAAGAGATTCAGACCTTCCCTTGGGAGATCCTGCAGTAAAAAACTCACTGAATGCCTGCCGGGGCTGCCTGCAGTGCTAACAGGAGGAGAGCAAAAACCTGGGGGTCTCAGATGTGAGCACCAAATCTTCTGCAGCCTGGCTGGGGACACAGAGCAGGAGCAGGCGGGATGATGTGGATGATGCTGTGCTGCAGGGCTGGTGGCTGCCAAGGGTGCTCTGGGCTGTTCCTTGTCCTCCTGGGAGGGCATTTGGCCAGATCTCCTTCCTCTGAAGCTTCTGCAAAACAGATATGGAAATAGCTGGCTCCTAGGAGTGCTGTAGTGCCCTCTGTCCTGGGGCCTCAAAGCACAGAGATGTATCTCACATCCCTCTGCACCCTGCTGCTGGGTCCCTGGGGAGCTGCAGCCCCACCGCCACCCTGTCAGCACCAGGGAACAAGCACGGGGGGCAGAAGGCTGAAAGCACCCTCCAGGGCCCAGGAGGGTTGGTGTAAATACAGCCGGTAGCAATTAGTGAAGGGTGATAAATAAATGCTTGTTCTTTTCACTCCTGCTGCTTGGCTTACACGCAACTTTGGCTTCTTGTGCCTGCAAAGGTTTTGTGCTGGGTGGTGTTATCTGGAGGTATGAGAGCTGTGCACACACCTGCACGCCCAGCTTTAGTTTATAGCCAATAGTTTAATTCTCATCTGAAATACAAAGTCATGCTGGAAACCTGTAAGGATGGAAGTTTGCAGCAGGGAAACTCTGCTCTCCTTCGGGGGATCGGGAGGGCTGGGGTCCACACGTCGCTGCCTGTGTGGGGCTTTGCTTGGAGCACGCCTGGGTTCAGAGCCGCAGGGACGGGCGATCCTCCACCGGGGAAGGGAATTAAATGCTCCAAAATGTGATCGGTCCCTGGGGAGATGTGGCAGGATTTAGACGATGACATAACGTGCTTGTCTCGTCTCCGCTGCCTCTGCTAATGAGTCCGATTTGGGAGCATTAGAGATGTATCCGCGGGCTTTCCTGTGTGTGAGTCAGGGGATCACAGCCCTAATTAGCCTCGTCCTCTGCCAGCAGCCGAGCCACTCGGCTGTCCAGCGCAGGCAGAAGCCCCCCACGAGTGCCCTGCACGTTTGCCCAGCACAGCGCTGCCTCCATCGCGCCTTGGGGCTGCTGAGCAGGGCCTGCGCCCAGTTTTATGGGCTTCTCTCATCGTGGCTCCTAGAGAGTTCTGCGCAACCACTTCTGTTCTGGAGAGCTTCAGAAATGTGATGACAGCTTAGAGGCCTTTTATTCTCTACTGGCTGTTTCTCACTTTAGGAGAACTTTCAGCATCCTGAACAGCATTTTTTTCCCCTCCAAAACCAACATTTGCTTCCCCCAAACGCATAATTTCTACGAGAAAATTGGCGTAGGGGAAAACCTTCACTGAAGCTGATCATTTGGTGGAGAGAGGATGCTCAGCTGGGTCCCAGAAGGGAGGGGAGGTCAGCTTCCCTCTGTCTGACCCTTCTGAAGGAATCTGGGTGCTCGTTCCTCACTGAGACAGAAGAAGCACCTCCACAAGGGCTGTTATGGGAGCGAATATGGTGGAGGTGAGGATGCAGAGATTTCAGATAAGGGGATGATAAGAAACAACGGGGTGTGTGGCCAAATGCAGCTGTGCTGAGCAAAGGCAGACTCAGAATGAGTACACCAAGGCCCAGCAAGGGCTGTGCTCTGCCGAGGTGCTTGTTCCCTGCACTGGAGACTGTGCTGTTTAATCTGGTGGCACCACCAGACTGGAGGCAAATAAAAGCCTGCAGGGACAGGAGCCAGGCTTCAGGCTTGCCCTGGCTTTTTTTTCATATCCCTCCATGCTCCTCATTCCCCTCCACGGCCTTTTCGGTGAGGTTTGGTGCTGAGCTGTGGTGGGTGCTGGCAGCTGCTCAGTCAGCCGCGCTCCTCTGGCACCTCTCAGCATTGCCCCTGATGGCATGAGATTAATTCTGTAAAAGAAAATAAAATGACTGATGTGATTGAAATGCCTTTGCCCTGCTACATTTAATCAGCGTCAGTGGGTATTTATTGCCTTATATACCACTAATCAATAGTGATTAGTACCTCATTAACCTTTTCTGTTTTTCTGATTGTCTTCTTACAGTGTTGTAATAACAGAGCTTCCCTCTCCAGCCTGACAGAGGCGGTTCTGTAGGCTGCAGAAGGAAGTGCTGATGCCTCTGATGAGGACTGTGACCCTATTACTACAAGGAGGAATCACCGTGCCACCCATCCTCACCAGGAGGTGGCAAATCCTCGTGGGGTTTGCTCACCTCCAAGCTCCCATGGCAAACATCTCAGCCCCTTAACTCTGTGACAACAGCTGAGTGGGAAGCAAAACCCTCAGGGGTGCAAAATCTCTGGTGTGGGGGATATTCCCCAGGAAGAGAGAGCAGCCTGACGCTCCGGTGTTGTTTCAGGGTGGTCACAGCAGCCAGGAGAGCACTGCTCCCCCGTGGCTTGTTGTGTTTGCACCTAGGATGCACTTACAGCCTCTGTTGTGACCGATGTGCTGAAAAGCAAAGTGAGCAGCTGTGGGGAACCGCTCCCTTCCTCCCCTGCTGCATTTGCTCCCTCACATCCGTGTGACCAGCCCCTGGGCCAAGTTCCCCGGCTTGCTGGGCTGAGCAGTGCTCCCGGAGCAAAGCTGAGGGACGGGGCGCAGCAGTGCACCCGCTGGGACTTCCAGCGCCACAGAAAACGTGGAGAGGTGGGCCCGAGGAGTGCAAGGTGAGCCCCGGAGACTGGCAGGCTTCCACAAGCAGCAGACTGGGATAAATTTCTGCAAATTAGATAAATTTCTTCAAATTAGATTAGCGCTGTGCGGGTTCGTTAATTCTCAGTGTGAGTGAAGCCCCCTGAAATTCCATCTGCTGGCAGGCTGAGCTCACACCGACGAGCTCTGCGCTGCTCAGGCCAGCTCTGAAACCGTCAGGTGCATTTCGGGAACCCCTCAGGACGGGGCTGCGCTGCCCCCAAGTGTGTTTGGTGTCCTCCAGCCACAGCGACTGCTGTAAATGCCACAGCCCACGTGCAGTGGGATCGAGAGGGGTGTGAAATGGGGCTTAATGGGTGTGAAAGCATTCCAACAGCATGGAAACAGAAGTGTGCCTGGTAATACAGGTGAAACTATTGCTCTTCGGTTAACTTTTTTATTGTAGGCAGTATCTAAAAGTCATCCTGTGGTGTCCATCCTGTGGAAACAGTGTCTTGGTGGTCTGGAGCAAAAATACTTCTCTTCAATTTTCTGCATAATGAGGAGAAATGAAATTCTCACCCCACTGAATCTGTCTGGGGCCGGCTTTGCTCACTGCCGTCTCAGCATGGCGCTGAGCGATGCGAGCATAGGGATTTCCTGGTATGCAGCCACGGGAGGGTTTAACAAGGGTCTGAGTTTCCTGCCCCTCCACCCGCCTAGACCTGGCTCTTAGCTCTGCCGTTGGCTGGAGCACGTCGAATTGAACTTCATCTGATTAAGCACGGCAGCGCCGATAACTTGGAAGCGTTCCTGTTGTGAGTGGATTACATTTGTGCTCCTAACTCAGAAAATCCCCCTTGAAATGATGATTTCTCACTGCTCCTCGAGCTTTGCCTTAAATGTGACTGCTGCCTGCTACACCTGGAGCTGAGGCAAGGGAGCACACGTCTCTGCTGGTCACGCAGCACCCGGCGTGGTGGCGAATGTGTGCCTGGGACCTGTTAAACACCCTGAGAATGTTTTTTCCTCTGCTCTGGATGTTTCTGTTGACCACTGGACTGCAGCACTCAGCCGATTGTCGTCCGTGCTGAGGAAAGCACCTGCTGAAGCCACGCAGCCCAGTCCAGCCGCCCAGGGACAGGGGATTGGGAGCCAATCTGCTAAACGGGGATTTAAGCCAGAGGCAGCCCCGAGTGCCTCCGTCTCCTGACGCTCCCAAGCAGCACAGGCAGCCGCTGCTTCCTCCAGGCCCTTCCCACAGTTCAGCCCCATCCTCCAGCTCTGCAGCAAGGGCTTTCCAACCAGAAATAAGTTTCCCCATCTTCTTGCTACGCTGCCTTTTAATTAGGAGCACAGCTGCTCTGGAAACGCGGAGCTCACTTTTCAGAGTGTGCTGGAAAGTGATTACAATGGATTAAAGTGGAAAGGTTAGGCAATTTATTCATCTGGCACTTAGCAAATGCGTTGGATTATTTTGTGCCGCGGGGATGATTTTAAAAAGAAAACAACACCGTTCCAGCTCTCGCTAGCCCTGAGGTTCCCTGCTGCACGAGCTAGGTGGTGGATCTGAAATGCTGCTTGAGCTGAGCTGTGCTGAATGCAGTGACTGTAACGGAGCTGGTGTGAACCTGAAGGTGCTGCCGTTACCTTCCTGGTGTCAGTACAAGCCCCTCTGGTTACTGAATCTCCAGCAGAGTCAGGACTGAACGTGGACTCTTCCAGCCCTCACAGATCTTGGCTCCAAAGGACGACTTCCCTGAGTGTTTGCAGAATAATGCTGCTTGTAAATGGCATTAACTTCCCATCCTGAGCACCTGCTGCCGAATATCCAGCTGGCAGAGCTCTTTGCTTTCCACAAGGACTGTTCTGATTTATGGTGGTGAGAAGCTGGCCCGTTTTGCTGAGCAGCCCTGGCAGGGCACTGCGAGCCGCTGCTCCCAGCAGCTGTGGGGCCCTTGCTCAGCAGCTTTACTCCTGCTGAGAGCTCTGAGAGGTTTCGCCCAGGTGTGGGAACGCTCCTGTGCCTAAGGGCAGGATGAGCCCCTTCTCCTCTCTGGTCCAAAGCCGTGTGCTGCCCTCAACTGCATGGCTTAAGTGCTTAAAGCAGTGGAGAGGATAAAGCCTCTAGAAATTAATCAGCCTTGCTTCAAAGCTGAGGGTCTATGAGAAGATCTCAATCCCTTTCTTTTCCAGGCCCCCCCCTGGTTGGACAGTACAGGGTAAAGACCCAACTTGCAGTGTTCGATCAACCTCAATCTGAAGAACATCTGGGAATAAAATGTTGCAGGTGTTTTGGGAGCAGCTGTAAGCAGAACTTGAAGAGGTGTCACATCCAGCCCTGCTCCAAAGGGGTGCCTCGGAGCTGTCCTACAGCAATCAGCAGCTGAACGGGGCATCCTGGGGATGAACAGCCTCCCCCAGAACCCTCACAGCAGCAAGAAAACGGAATTCTTCCCAAGCGCAGCTCCTCCTGCTGACCTTGTGTGTGTTTTTCTGGGGGGTAGCATTGGGTTCAACTTGTCTTCGGTTGGGAAACTGCCTTTGTGACAGCTTGCAGAGCAGCAGTCAAAAGATCAGGGCCAAATTCCACCGCTGGGGAGCGTTGGGTCATCGAATGCCAGCGGTGGTTGTGGTTCTGACGCTGCCAGGGACGACCTGGATGCACTGCTCCAGGCTGGGGCTGGTGCACTGCAGGGCTGCTCTTTCTGCGTCGGCTCATGTCGGTGTCCTCAGCAGCTTCTTGTAGGATTCAAAATAAATAAAAAATTTGGAGATGCTCAGATCCTGTGCCTGTGAGAGTCACGGCACTTTAAATAGCGGAGTCTTCAAGGGGGTTACTAAAATTAAAATTGTTTACGTGCGATGTAAAGACATGAAATATCTTGTTTGCCCTTCGCATTTTGTTTGGCTGTTGTGGGCGTATTTTTGTTTTTACTCACTTTGTCATATATTGCCCCTTTTTTTCCCAGCAATGTTGACTGTTCCATCTGCTTATTTATCACCCACAGCTAGAACCCGAATTTCAATTACCAATCTGCTTTGTTTGGTCTTGTTTTATACGAGGCATTGAAAGCTCCAACAAAGCTTTAATACATAAAACTACTTGTAATGCAGCTGTTAAAGCTTTCCGATCATATCCATGAACAAAATGAATTCTATTGCTATCAAGATGCGTCTGATAAATTAGGTTTAATCCTCCTTGACTGCAGTGGATAGAAGGCACTTCAGCAACGATAGAAAGATTTCAAATGGATGAGATGAGAAATGTTTTTGCTTCAGAGACGTGAAAGAAGCCAAGATCTCAGGTAGTAAGAAATAACTTATCTAGCAACTGGAAAAGCAGTCTTTGTATTTCTGCGCTGACTTCTAATCTTGAAGGATCACTTTTGGATCTGAAGGGTATTTGACAGGAAGAATGTGCCAGGTTTCCACCCTGTGGGCGTTCTGCTGTCGGCAGTAACTGCAAAAGGCAAAGCTCAGCTGTGACAGGTGATGGTTCTGGCACTCCTGATGCTGGGGGACCTGCAGCTCTGCTGGCTTTCGTGTTCTGTCCCAGCATAGCTTGGTGGCATGGAGATTAAGTTCCTTGCTAGGCTTTCTAGACACACATAGAGCCAGTTCTCCCTGAAAGCTGACAGCCCAAACTGGTGAGGCATCTAACAACCCAAACTGACCAATGTGGAAGTAGAAAAGTGGGTGGCTAGGTGTGAGGCAAAGTCCCGTGCTACCCTAAATCCTGCAGGTCTATGCTGTGACCTGCAATCTCTCTGCCCGTGGCACTGCTTCTTGATTGCTGTGGCTGCATCTTGGGATCCTTCATGGAATGGTGCTGTGGGGCTTACTTGGCAGCTATTTGCTGCTATTCACAGTCCATGAGCTGAGTTATGTCTTGCTCAGGTTTACCCAAGCTAGCGGAAGAGTGTTCAGGTGCAGCGAGTTTGGGTTTGACTCAAATCCTGGCTTTGTGAGTTGCCCCAGTACCAACCAAGAAGCCAGTCCATCCCCATTCTGTAGATCCTAAATCCCACTGACGTTTGACTGAAACACACCAACCGAAGCTCTCCACCGAATCACGGCCGAAGGGCTGAATTCCCGCTGTTACCTACAGCCGGCCGCCATTCCACCCGGCGTGCCGGGCAATGGAAAAAAACACCGGGTGGGTCAGGTAACGGGGTCACGGCGGCCCTGTGGGGCTGCAAGCTGATCTGCTCGCCGTGCTCCGGGCCTGTGAGGGATGGAGGGGAGCGGGCTGGGGGGGCGCTGGGACTCCCCTCGGCCTCCATCCTCCCCTCGGGCCTCCCTCAGCAGGGGCTGGCGGCGGGGCCCATCCGTGTGATGAGCTGCGCGCAGGCCTCAGCCCACCTTATGCTGGTCACAGGATGCCCCAACCCCTCAGCAGCCGCCCAGCAGCCCCAGTCCCGCTTTGGGGCGGTGACAGCAGTACGTGCTGGGGGGGGGGGCATTAATTAGCACCTCGCTAATTGCCGCGCGGCGGGGGCGGGGCCTAGGCGGGGGGGGGGGGGCGATGTATCAGGCGTCTCCTAGCAACGCGCGGCCACGTCACTTCCTGGGGGAGCGCGCGGGCGGCCGGAGCGGCGCGGGGCCGGCTGCGGGGCCGGGCTCGGAGCCCCGGGGGCTGCGGGTTCGAATCCCGGCAGCGCCATGAGCGCGGAGCCGGACTCGGCTTCGCTGCGCTCCTCGGCGTCGTCGGGCTCGGGCTCGGGCTCGGCTCCTCCGGCTGCCCCCCGGCCGCTGTCGAGCAACGTGCGGCGGCTGCACCAGGCGCTGACGGCGCTGCTGAGCGAGGCGGAGCGGGAGCGCTTCGTGCTGTGCCTCAACGCCTACCACGGCCGCCGCAACGTCTGCGACCTGGTGCGCTCCCTGCGAGCCCTCCTGGACGCGCCCCGCCGCCGCCAGCTCCTGCCGCTGCTGCGCCTCGTCCTGCCCCGCTCCGACCAGCTGCTCTTCGACCAGTACACGGCCGAGGGGCCCTACCTGCCCCCCGCCGGCCCCCCGCAGCCCCCCGGGAGGCTCCGGCAGGTCAGCCTGCGGCGGAGCAAAGCCCACCAGGGGCTGGGCTTCAGCATCCGCGGCGGTGCCGAGCACGGCGTCGGCATCTTCGTGTCGCTGGTGGAGCCCGGCTCGCTGGCCGAGCGGGAGGGGCTGCGGGTCGGAGACCAGATCCTGGGGGTCAACGGCAAGCCCCTGGACAGGGCGACCCACGCCGAGGCCGTCAAGGTAACGCCGCCGCCCGAGGGGGGGGATTGGGGGCACGGGGAGGGCGCCTCCGGCCCCTCGGGGGTCCCCTCCAGTCTGCTGTCCCCTCCTCTGGCTCGTAGTGGTGATTGTTTATAGGAGAGCAGGGCTTTAGGTTGTGGGATCTGGTCCTAAAGTGTGCTGCCCGCTCTCACAAGTGGGGAAACTGAGGCACGGGGAAGCCAAGGAGCTCGTCTCCTTCCCCAGGAGCTGGGGTGGGGATGTCAAAGGCAGGTGCCGGGCTTTAGGGTGTGTAAGCTGCCCCCTAAACCCTGCTCCCAAAGGTGGGGAAACTGAGGCACGGGGAAACGGAGGAACTCAGCTTATCCCCCTCCAGGAGCAGGAGGTGGGAGTGTCAAAGCCAGTGGTCCTGTAGTGCAGGTCCTGGGCACAGCAGCTGGGTTTTAAGGTGTGTAATGTGCCCCTAAACCCTGCTGGCTGCTCCCAGAGCTGGGGAAACTGAGGTATGGGGAAACGGAGGAACTCAGCTTATCCCCCTCCAGGAGCAGGAGTCCCAAAGCTAAAACTGGTCCTGGGGCACAGGTCTGGGGTACAGGTACGCAGCCGAGCTGCCTCCGGCTCTTTGCACAGCCGGGGTGCCCCAGGCAAAATCCCTCATGTACAGGTAGGTGCAGGGCAGGCAGCCGGGGGGCTGACCCGGTGCTGATTTGGGGTTTGAGCTGGCTGTGAGCGACCCGAGCCCGTCCCTGCGCTGTACCAGCGATCTGGTGGCTGGGCTGCGGGGCTCAGTTCGCAGCGATCCCGTGAAGCTGTGGAGCTGGGGGGGAGCCGATCCTCGGGGCTGGGGTCTGTGGGCAGCGGGTGGGCGACGGGGGCTGCTCGTGCTTTAATTATTCCGTAACGAGCTAAGGCACTTGCAGCCCGCTCCCCATGGTGTGTTTTTCCAGCCGTGCGTTAATCTCGTGCGGCTCTGAGCCGTGCCCCACGCAGCCAGCCTGCCTGCCCCCCACCCGGGCTTTAAGTCCGTGCCCCGGGCAAGGGCACAGCTTCAGCCTGGCAGGAGTCCTGGGCAGCCCTGAGGCTGCAGGAGAGGTTTGTAGGAATTCTCTCTTCCCCTGCTTTCTTGTTCTAGTGACAGGGTGGGAGTTTCTGCAAGTTTGTCCTGCAGTTGTGTGCTCTTAAGGTTGCAAAAGCCACAGACGTGGTCTGCGGGGAAGGGATGGGCGGAAGGCAGGTGTCAGGAATTTCTCCTCTGTTAAATGGCTTCACCTCCAACTCAACCCACGGTGCCGGGTAATTCGTGTAATAACTTTCAGTTTGCTCTCTAATACAATGTGCTCCCTCTTAGACTCTCAATTAGGCTCTATTAGCATTGTGTGAACTAAGTGCTTCCTGCACAGAAATAATTCCTGTAGGATGCGATTTGCCAGGGGGCCGTTCTGTGACAAAAGCTATATGTTGCCAGTGTGATTTTTGGATATGAAAGAGAAGCTTAGAAACTGTCTGCTTGTGAGCTGAACTTCTTTAAGCTGCAGTCTTGTCGCTCACCCAGCTGTGCTGGCATCTTGTAGGGCTCCTGCTGCATCCCATGAGGGTGCTCTGGCTGCTGGTGGTGGTGGGAAGAGCCGCAGTGTGATTTACAGTGCTGCCTAACAGTTCTTGGGAGGCTTCGGAATGAAGCAAATGATAATTTGTCCTTGCTGCCTCTTGTGGAGGGGGGGATGAAGAGGAGACTGCAACCAGCGATGCCAAAGGGCTGTCCTTGGAGAGCTTCCTTGGGGTTGGGGTACGAATGCCCGCGTTAGGATGCAGAGCAGGGTGTCTGTGCCCTTGGAGGGACGTGGTGGTGTACGAGGTGGGCAGAACCCATGTGGTTTGCTTCCCCTGGACGCCAGGACCTCAGCTCAGCCTTGATTCTGGTGTTAGCAGCTCCACCAAGTCCCCTGGCTGCCTCCTGGTCTGTGAGACCAGAGCGAGCTTTGCTGGTGTCCTTGCTGGCGCCTGCTGGTCTGCTCTGAGGTGGATCCGTGGAGGGGAAAGTGTTGGTGAGACCAAGCAGGGTTTGGTCCTGGGATCAGATTCAGAGGGAGAAAAAGGGTGAGCAGAGAGGCTTTGCTATTGCACAACAGCTGTGTGGCTGGGTCTCCCGGTATCTGGGTCTGCCTGCCTTGGACCAGATGTGGTGATCGCCTGGTCCATCAGGAGCTGCCCGGGGACAGCACGGCTCCTGGCTCTGCCTGGAAAGGAGCCCGCTCCCGGGCTGCGTTTCCACCTTCACCCTCCTGCAGCAAGGAGCTGTCTGGGGCAGCCTCCTTATTCAGAGTACACAGAACGTGCTGGTGTGGGAGAAGATGTCAAAGCTGTTCTTCAGGGCATGAGATGGCTGCGGAGATCAGGAAGGCTGCTTCTCGCTGCTGTCCTGGGCACGTTGGGCTCCCCAGCCAGAGTCACAGCCTGAAATCAGCTCGGGGTGCTGATTCTGGGGTGCTCGGGGACTCCCAGCTGTGAGTACAGGCAGTGAGTGCCCCTGTGGTACCACCTTGCTCATGAAATCTGGTCGGTGCACTCACAGGGCGATCAGAGCATTCATCTCACAAATCATGATGCTCAGCTGCCTCCTCTTGTACCTGTGTGCAATGCAGGAGTGCCCCAGCCTTGTCCAGTGCTCCTCTCCAGGAGAAAGGCACTGTCCCGAGGGCTGAGAGCCGTTTCTCATCTGTTTTCTGTTTTCAGGCATCAGCCAAAACTGGAACTGAATGAGAACTGCTGCGATGCTGGGCAAAGACATCAGAAGTAATGAGCTGTGAGCTGCTCTGGCTGCAGAGTGACCAGTGGCCTGTGACAAGTGTGATGGGGCTTGTAGATATTTTTAGTGAAAATTGCATTTATAATTTTTTTTTTTTTTTTTTTTTTTTTTTTTTTTTTTTTTTTTTTTTTTTTTTTTTTTTTAACTTAAATGACAAAATTACCTAAGCACTCCAAATCAATTCACTTAATGGCCAGCTTCTTAACCTTTATGTTGGTAGTGGAGTTTTATGTCTTGGCTGCTCTGTGCTGTTCCGTTCAAATCCAAATTAAACGACTCCATTACAATTAGAGCTCTATCATTCCAGCGTTCAGGAGTGCACTTTAGAAAAAGATCACTGTAATTTGAATTATGGCGTAAGGGGAGAAGTTTGTATTACCTGGCATCTTTTTAGAACCCGCCTGGCTTTCAGCAGCCTTCCCGCAGTACGCACTTGATATCGATGCGGTCGTGCTGAAAGTTTATTAGTAAAGCTGCAAGGTTTTGTCCAGGTGTCTCTGGGTTTAGACCGTGAGAGCACTACACAGGGAGGTATTTCTCCTTTTCTTGGGGGTTTGTGTTAAGCTTGCACTCCCTTTTCCCCCCAGCCCTTACTTCTGTTGCTTTGCAGTGGGTTTTCATGTCCTGAAAGCCTTGGGGAAGGGGAGAGGAGTGGGTGTGAAGCCTCACTGCTGATTGAGGATTGGGCTAAATGAGTTACAGCCAGCCTTGCACGAGTTGCTCTGCTTCTTGCCATCAGACCGCTTGCCCTGCCTCGTCTCTCTGCATTTGCCCAGTTGTTAGCATCAGCAGAGGAGCCTGACAAAAACCCCACAGCCGGGCTGACCTGTGTGCAGCCATCCTGTGCAGCGTGGTGCTTCTGTGGTCCTTCTGTCTGCCTCAGGCTGAACCCCGGTGAGTTTCTGTCTGTCTGCTGGGGGTTTTCATGCCTCTCAAAGCAGCCTTTCCATCTCCTCCTCTGAGAGCTCAGAAATAACAAAAAGCAGATTCCAGTTCTGTTCATTTGGCCATCTGATGGCCAGCCAGGTGGTCCCAGTGGCCATGGTACCTCGCAGGATCGTGGCACTGCTGAGACCCTGGGGAGACGGCAGAGACGTGCAGCCC
Source organism: Aythya ferina (assembly GCF_964211825.1). Taxonomy (NCBI): domain Eukaryota; kingdom Metazoa; phylum Chordata; class Aves; order Anseriformes; family Anatidae; genus Aythya; species Aythya ferina. The sequence goes on from NC_140318.1 coordinate 9,164,222, forward strand.
TGAGCCTGGGAAGTGAATCTACAACAATTTTGCCTCCCAGGCAGCTTACAAGAACGTGAGTCTCACTTCAGTGTTTCCTGTGATGCCCAATTAATTGATTATCCAAGACTGCTTATTTGCTGTAGTCAGTAATCGCCACTGTACTTCATGCGCGATTATAACAGCTGGTAGGAAGGAACACAGCTTGTTTCTTGGGTTTTAACCCTCCGAGTTGTGGATCACCACATATGGCCGTGGTTAGGGTGGGTGGGGAGGAAGAGCAGTGTGTCGGTGCCCTGGTTCTGCAGGTGTTCTGTTCCTTTCTGTTCCTTTGAATGCCTGCTTCCTTAGCTCTATTCTAAAGTCACTGATCCAGAGCCAGAAACCTCTCCCTTTCCCGAGGGATCTCTCCGGTATCTGGAGCACAGAAAAGGATGTGAGTGGCATCTATCCCAGCAGCAGTAACCTGTTCCTCGGTCTCCGGACCTGCTTAAAAACTGAACCCCCAGAAGTGCACACAGCAAAAGCCCCCGCAGGGCAGGAGGCAGGGGCAGGGGCTCTGCAGTGCTGCAGGCATTTGCTGCTCTGTCCTGCGAGCAGTTTCCATTTTAACTCGCAGAGCTCGGAGGATGGAGGTGGGAGGTGTAATGTCACCAGGATCCCTCCCCAGGAAAAAGGGGACGGGAAAGAGGTCACTCCTGGACTCGGAGGCATCTGCCTTTGAAATGAGTTCTGCTCCTGAAAGGGAGCAGCCAGCGCTGCCCTCGGCTCACGGACAGAGCTGGGGACACCGCGGGGCAGGCTCAAGGGGCCAGCTCACCTGGGACCCAGGGTCCGGCTGGGGATTGATGCCTGTCTGTGCACTAATTGAACTGGTCTAATTAATGTTGTGGGTAGCGTGGAGTGCGTGTGTGTGCGGAGAGTCCTCTGGCCCTGCAGAGATGGGGTTTCCCTCCGTTACACCAGCAAATCATCATTACAATCAGCCCTAATGAAATCAAACAGCATTGTGCTGAGGGAAAAGGTTAGCATGAGGTCCTCAGCCACTCCTTTCATAACACGAGGGTGGCAGTACCTGGTGCTGGCATCGGAGTGTCCATCGGGGTTAGTGTTGCTAGGACATCCTTCAGTTCTTGGAGCACAAATGGTGTTCGGTGTGCTTGTTGTAAATAAAGAGTTTTGTCTCAGTAGAGAGCTTGATACGATAACCCAAAGGATAAAAGCCTGCCTTTCCCTCCAGCCTCCGTTAGAGGAAAATGAAAGCATTGATGTGCAGCATAGCCGGCGAGTTAAAATCTCTCTTACTCACTTCCTCTGGCCTTGGGGACGATGATGGATTTTCTTGACACCTTCCTCAATGCCATGTCTCTCCGGAGAGTTATTGGGCTCTAAATCCCCTCTCCTAAACTGACAGCGTGTCTGCTGGAAGGATTTGGCTGGGTTTCATCTGACTGGGTGCCCTGCCCCTGAGTCCTCCTGGCACAGGGACGGGGCAGCCCGCAGCTCCTGCCGGCTCCTCGCTGCTGGACCCAGAAACCGCATTGGAGCCCCCGGGGTGGGACGTGCGGGAGGGCCCCTGCAGGCACTGCCTGCATTTCCTCCAAAGATCGGTCAGGTGTCTGGCTCATTTCTCCACCTAGATTCTTCCACAGTCAGCTTCTCACCAGGTAATGAACCATAGCTAGGCAATTTGGGTTTGCTGATGGCTCTTGTGATATTTAATACTTGTTCGGTGGTGTTTGGTATGGAGAGGGAAGAGGAAAAAACAGGAGGGAGGACTTGCCTTCATCTTTTTTTTTTTTTTTTTTTTCAGAAAGCACAGGACAAATTTCCAGGCTTACCTTGAAATAAAGCTCTGAAGTTTTTGCTGCTTTTACAGCTGTCTGCACTCGTGTGAGGGATGAGCTGGGCGGTGACCAGCTCTGAGGGGGCAGGAGGTGACGGAGCTGTTGTCTTGAGGCAGGGAGGGGATGTCAGCCAGAAGTCCCCGGGGCTAAGATTTCATTCGACCTTCCCAGGTGAAAGGGACATGGGCTTCCTGCCACCCTGGGGCTAAATGTGTGCAGTCACCATAGTTATGCATCCATTTGCATATATTTGCATAAGTGCAGCTGCTTGAAAACCAAACTGCTGTCACCTTTGCCTTGGCAGAGGGGGAGAGGCTGGACCGTGCCTCCTGCAGTTCAGTTTGTCCATCTCACACCTCCATCCCTGTGCCTGTCACCTGCTGCCTTCTTGTTCATCTTCTGCACTCCATCTGGGGTGCCTCTTCCCCTCCATCCCTCGTTTGCTCTCCTCCTGCCTGTGTCACCTCTCCCTTGTATCGTTTTTCTTCATCCCCCTGGCCACAGCCACGCATCCTGTGCAGGGACGAGCCCCTCAGGGAGGTTGGTGCAGTCCCTCCCGGCCCCTCAGTGCTGAAGCCATTCCCCAGCCACTGTCAGGCAAGGTGAGGACGTGCACTTGGTCCCAAGCATCTTATTTACAGCTACAGGCTGCGGTCTGCAGCAGGGGACAGCCCTTCCCTATGCATTTGTACAGCACCTGGTGGATTTGGCGTTAACCAAGGCATTAGTTGCAGCTGTAGCAGCCTCTTGCTTGTCCTGCCTGCAGACGGTGCTTGGAGCAAGGTGCTGGGGCCATCTCCTGCCCTGTCCATCCTGCAGAGGAACTGTTTCACAAACACACCTCTGGACCCTGCACGGGGTCTCAGCCCCCTCACCTCCACTGCAGGCACAGGAACTTCTTCGTTCCCACTGGCACCGAGGTGGCTTTGCTCAGCCCTGCCGGCTGGCCAAGCTTAAAACTTACCTGTGTCCACCCAAATCCCACAGCACGTCCCAGGGGAGCGCAGGAAACAGCATTTAGACAAACTTCTGCAAATTGCTCCCTCCATGGTGCTGTTACACGCTGTAAAAGCTCCCTCTGTCTCCATCCTCTGGTATTTCTGCATTTCTCTCTCCCCTTCAGGTTTTTTCCCTCTCTCAAGCCTGTTGCCTTACTCTTTTTTGGACTTAGTACGAAATTGCATGGTCCTTCAGTGATCGATAACCTCCCCGCTGACCTTTCCAGCTTGCAAATGGAGCGAGTGCGTGGATGCCCATTATCTGAGCAGCCGAGCAGCCCCGGCGAGTCTATTATCAGAAAGAAAGTGGCTGCAGCAAGGGGGAGGATGGCTCATGGTTAATGCTGCTTGTTTCAGACTGATCTACCCACTAAGAGAGTGAATTGGAATAGATTGCTCATTTCATTAGCGGCAGAGGTAAGTGAGTGGGCTGTATCTGTACCAGACGCATGTTTTATTCCAGCTGCCAGAAGAGTGCTGGTGATTAATTGCCATTCATTCCTGACATCTGTGTTCCTGCTGGGGGGGGTGGAGGCCTGGAAGATGCTTTTACACAGCCTTTCAGCTCCCTTCGAGTGGAGAGAATGAGGGGGAAAGCTCTCAAGGTGGAAGGGGGAAAGTCTTCAGCAGCGTGAGGCTTGCTGGGCACAGATGGGTTTCGGGAGGGTGGCAGCTGGCAGCAGGTCTCAGCGAGGAGCACGCTGTGGTGTGTGTGTTTGCAAAGGTACCGACAGTGAGTACACGAGATGTGTTCCCTTCCTTGTTTATTTTAAGCAGTCTACCTCACTCCCAAAGGGTTTGATAGGTAATTAAATAACGTGTTGTCAGAGGATCGGTGGCTCCATGGAATCAGTCTGCCCTTCTCTCTGGCACTTGCTTTTTCTAATAATATTTCTGGGCAATTGGTGGCTGTTTCCCTGCTAAATGTTTTGGCGCTGATCTCCGCGTTCGGTTGAATTATTTCCTTAAGCTCTTCGAGCAGGTGTGCTCGTGCATTGTGGTGCCAGTGTTAAAGCTTTCACGCCGTGGTCTTCCAATGCATTATAGGTGGGACAGAGCCAAATATCCGAGTCGGGAGCAGAGCACAGCAGCGCGAGCAGCGTGGTGCAGGTCCCTGAAACGGCTCCAGAAAGGAAAGTCTGTGCTGCCTGATGCTGCAGAGGGGATTAAGGAGGTGGAATTCTTCTATTTAATGGTCCAGTGTAAATGGGTTAGGTTTAGTGTGCCCATTTTGTGCTGCTCGTTTCTGTGATGTTATCTCTGCAGTCGCTGGGCGCAAACTTGGTGGAGCAGCTCTCCTTTGTGTTGCTGCCATCCGGAGCCTGTCCTGCCTCTCCATGGGCCCCACGTTTTCTCTGTTGGGGGGAAGCTCAGGTCTGGTGAGCTTTTCCCTCTGCCCCAGGGGGCTGGGGTGAGCTGTTTATGGCAAGAACTTCATTCATATGGGCAGGCGCTGGCCCTCTCACGTGCTGTTGGTGCCTCTCCTGATGCTGAGGGGGGTCCAGGACCTCGCTGTGCCTTATGAGCAGGGCTGACAGCAAAATTGAGGTCAGGGGACTTGTGCCAGCTTGGCAGCACTGTGGCACCTTGGGAGCAGGGAAAGGCAAAGTGCCTGATGCTGGAGCAGCTGCTAGGCACAGGGCAAGCAGCCCGAAGGCTGAAGTGGAGGGGGGACAATGATGGGAACCTGTCATAAAGCCCCCTTCACCAAGGGGCTGGTGCAGCTGGCCAAAAACCCCCTGCTCAGAGGGGTTTGGGGACCCTGTGTAACTCTGCAGGAGGTACAAGGTAGGAGAAGTCCACGTGGTAGGGCTGAGAAATGATTCCTGTTGATTGATGGGCATCCAGGAAGACCAGCTGGAAAACAGATCCTGTCCTCTGCCATAGGTAGTGTCCCTGCTGGCCAAAATGCCTGTGTGATGGCAGGGAAGGATGTGTCAAGGAAGCTGCCTGCATGGTCCGAGTGAACTAGCACCTTTGATCCCAGGTCATCAGCTGCCCTTTTCTCACCATCCCCAAGGAATTAAAATGGAACACAATGACCCTGGGACAGCAGGGTGGAGGTGAGCAGTCTTTAGAGGTCCCTGGTGTCAGCTACAGCAAGGACAAGGATGGAAAACGAAGGCTGCAAAGCACGATTCCAGGTGGGGCTGCTGAAGCTCCAGCAGAAGGATGCCCAGGCTTGGCTTCTCTGCTGGAGCTTTGGTTCCTCTCCTGGCTCAGCCCAGAGCCCCCTGTGCCACCAGGCTGAGCTGCTCGCCTCCCCTGAAATGGCTCTCCTTTCCATGCCAGCTATTTCCACTTTCCTTTATTAGAAGCAAGACTTCGCTCTCATTCTGCAGTCGCTTCCCTGGGATGCTCCAGCACCTGGCCGTGTCCTGAGCTGCAGATCAGCAGTGCTGTGGGAGCTCCATGCGGCCCGTGGGGGTCCCAGCTGCACCTCGTGTTGCTTTGGCCCTAATGCCCGTGGTGGTGCAACAGCAGGCATAAACGGCCCCATTAAATTCTCATTCTATCTCAGTGCTGAAGCAATAAAAATCAGCAGGACCAAGGTGGTGGTGTAAGAAACTCACTGCAAATGCTCCGCTAGGGTGGTCACTTGGGTTCCTCTTCGGATCCAGCATTGGGGTCACAGCCTCCTTCAGTGGGTGCCTGCTCCCAAGGCATTCTGTAACCGTTTGAAGAACAGCTGGAGGGGCTAAACAGGGAGGTGCAGGGGAGGGCACCCGTCTCTTGTGTGCACCAGGCATGGTGAGAAAGCCTTCCCGGGTGCCTGGATGGGCAATCCAGATCATGCAGTTTGGAGGGGACTCGCTGCTGGGGCTGCCTCCACTTTCTTTCCAAAATGGGGTGATAGTCTCTCTGTAAGGAGAAAACAAAGGCCCAGGGATGGGAAATAGCAAAAGGCAGTGGTGATGCTCAGCTCTGCTCCCTGGCAGCCCTGCGGGGGATCCCAGTGGCTAACCAACCGGTGGGGCTGCCACACAGCCTGGTGTCACTGTGGGGTCAGCTTTGCATGTGGGATGGGAACTGCCCTCAGCCCTTCACCTCCAGGTAGGTCACAGGCTGTGCAGTGTCGAGGTGGTCCCTTCCCATCAGGGCCCTGATCCCATAGGGCCCTGTGTCTACAAGGAACAGGCTCCCAGCAGGTTCTGCCCCAGGGGTCTCTCCTGTGCCTCTGGGAGCATCAATTTTCCTTTGTTTCTCCCAAGTGTATTGGGTTTCATCTCCCCAGGTACCTGGAGGGGAACTTCTGCGAACCATAGGATGAAACCAGCCTTGGTAAAGCCAGAAAAAAAATAAAAAGAGGGTGAAGAGGAGAAACTCTCCCTGTGATGGAAAATGGATAGCTGCTCTGTTCCCTTGGAGCTCACCGGAGCAGCTGACAGGGATTTGTGTCTGGATGGAAGCTTCTCCCACGTGGCTCACCTGATGCTTCCTCATCTTGCAGCTCTGCCTGCCAAGCTTTTATAGGCTCATGCCAGATCTTGTTCCTTTGCCTGCTGTGCTTCATGGGACACCTGTGGTGCTGCCATCCGAGGGAAAACATTGCTTTGGTTCCCGTCTGCTCGCAGCCCGCCAGCTTGTGTTTAAATTGCTAGTGGCTGCCTCGTGGACGGAAAGTCCCCTGGAGGCCCAAGTGTTTGAGCAAAATGGACTCTAATGGTCACTGTGTTGGAGAAGCCGTTTGTGCCGACCTCCCTGCGATGTTTGGCAAGGCTTGGGTGGCCCGAGGGAGGACACAGGTGGTGCTGAGCAAGCCTCCTGCTCCTCAGCCTCCTGCTCTGCCCCCCCCTCTCAAACAGGGGCTGTGCTCCTGGTGGAGGGGAAAAGCAGATTCCCTTAGCTGCTTGTACTCGCGGCTAAAGGATTTACCCCCTGAGCTGGTACAAACCCAGGCTCACATTAAAAATAAAGTCTTTTCAAGCTGATGCAAAACGATGAGTCAAATCTCTTCTTGTAAATCAGCTACAACGGTGCTGCATCTCAGAGCTGTGCTTAAGCATCCTCCAGGCAAGGGAGGGAGGAGGGTTGGTGCTGTTGGCAGTGAAGTGTTGTTTGTGTTGCACTAAAGATCCTGTCTAGGTAACAGGATGCATTTGTTGGTGCTAAGAGGCTGATTAATTGGCTGTCTCTGGTAATTAAGTTCTCTGTGTAATGCCGCAGCTTGGAGGAAGCAAGGGGTGAGTTGCCTGGAAAAGCTGAGGGAGGAGGGTTTTGTTAGCAGAGGGCAAAAACTTAGGAGCCCCTTGCCTGTGAAGTTAAGAACAAGTGGAGCACTTCCATCAGGATTTGGGCAGAAACCACACTGGGCTCATAGGGCCAAATTATTTTTTAAAACAAATTTTACCTTTAGCTGAAGCACTAGGGTAGGATGGGCTTTGCCTTGCCCAGGGCAATCCCAGCTGGGCCCTGGGAGGCTGGAGCTGAGCAGAGCCCCAGGAGCCAGCAGCTGGCCTGGAGGGTTTGTTAACAGATGCTCTGAGTAGGGTCTTGTTGGGGGTGATCCCAGGGGAGCACTGCGGTGGGCAGGAGCTGCTTCATGCCTGGAAACCTGCTGAGGACAAAATGACAGCCCCAGCCATCACCGCTCCTTCTGTGGGGTCTGTCAGCAGCAGCATCCCGACGGCACCACCAGCTTCTGCTGCCTCCCTCCTCTCCTGCCAGCTCCTCCCGTACCCGTGCTGCTGCCTCCCGGTGCTCTGCGGTCACCCCTATGCATAAAACATCTCCCTGCTGACGGTGATCCCATCTCCTGGTGGCCTTGTCAAGGGAACTGCAGAGAAACACAAAAAGTCCCTTGTACATTTCTGGCCTCTCATCATGGGGAAGTTTGCCGTGTGTGCAGAGAGCAGCCCTGCTGTCCCCGTGCTTCTGATATGTGACATTTAGCCCAGGCAGGACGGGAACTGCTGGGGCTGGGGATGTGTCCTGGTGCTGAGCTCTGCGTGTGCCTGCTGGCTGTGCTGTCTGGTGCAAACCCTGGGGTTATTTTTGGTTTCCCTGTTACTGCCAGGACGGGTGCTCTGAGGAAGGGAAGAAATGGGGAAGAGTGGGAGCATGGGCATCAGTGGGTAGGGTCACCCGGTGTTTCTGCATGGAGTGGGGACTGGACCCTGTGTCCCTTGGGACGTGGCTTGGTCACCCCATGTGTTTGGGCTGATCACATTATCCTTGTTTGCTGGTGCCTGATGAGGAGCTGCAGCCTCATTTGGAGACGAGGCTTTCCTCGGGGGGCTCTCAGTGCTGTGTTGCTGTCTCGGTACCTAGTTACATAAACGGTGCTCAGGCTTAGAAGAGAATTTCATAGAAATGGCTCCGGTCTGAATGGATGAATAATGAGACAGGAGACGGGGTGCAGCTCCTCACAGAAAGCAGGGATCACGCTGCACTGGTGGCTGTAGGGCAGGTGAGAACCACCCTGACACCCCCAGCTCGTGGGTGCAGTGTCCTAGGGCTGTGTGCAGGGCTTTGGGCTGAGCTGAGCCGTGCCCAGAAGCACTGCAGCAGGCTGCTCTGCTCTCAGCCAGCCACCCTGGCCTCTGTGAGCTTGCAGGGACAGGGTGACGGCTGGTGGCAGGGCTGGGACAAGTCCCCAGCACAGAGATAGGGCTGGGGAACCTGGTGCTGGCTGCTGGCACGGCGAGAAGTGAGGTGTAAAAGTGCAGGGACGCAGCCGGGGTACCCTTGGCAGGACAACCCAGAGTGAAACCACAAGGAGGGATTTGTCTCCTGGTTTGTTTATTTTTGGAAGACTGATTAATTGGTGGTGTGTATCAATTAGCTAAAGCTTGCTGTCTGCTGCAGAAGGGCTGACCTACCTGCGGCAGAGCTTGCTGCTCTGGGTAGCCTGGGAGGTGCACAACGAGTTCGCCGTGGGACGATGCAGCACCCCTAGCTGCATTTTAGAGGGTCTGGGGGAGCTAAAGGGATGGGGACAGGCTCAGCAAGCAGCCCGGGCTGATGTAGCTCTCTGTGCTTGTCCTGCTGGGGCTGCTGGTTTCGTGGTCCTCGCTTCAGCTCTCCAGGCACGCGGTGACCTTGGGAGCGTGTGACCGAACTGCTGTGCGGGACGGAGATGCTGAGCGGGGAATTGGCGAGCTGGATCCTCTCGCTCTGGCAGGGAGGACCAGGAGCGGTGCCAGGTCAGAGCTGGGGCCCGGCCAGCCCGGCGTTACTGACGATATTCCTCCTTCCCCAAGAGCTGCTGCCGTTCGTTCTTCCCCATCACGATCTTTGCTCGGTGGGGAGAGGAGACCTTGCGGGGGCATCTCGTCACAAGGACGCACGTATGGAAGAAAACAAAGCAGCTCCTTTATGAGAGCAGGTCCCGGGTGCTGATGTTTCCGAGGCCTCAGAAGGGATCAGCACTTGGAGCCGTCCCCAGGGAGGGCTCCTGTAATGTTAATGGTGTTTTGATAAAAGCTTTGTCAGCTCCTCGCAGTGGAAGCTGGGGAGTCAGAGGAGCAATTGCAAATGGCCTTATCTGGATCTCAAGGCCAGCTTGGTGCCTGCTGTCTTAAACAGATTTATATATTTGTTAATGACTGTACTCGCTAATTGGCTGCTTGTGCTGGGAGGGGGGCTGGTAACGAAATGGCAACAGAGGCAGAATTTCTGTGTGCATCGCTGAGCGGTGCCTGCTGCTGGCAGCAGGATGGGGTTTGGGACCAAGCTGGGGGGGACCAGCAGTGCTGTTCTCCCCAAGCAATGACCCCTGCCCTGCTCTGACCCCGTTCTGAGGCTGCCAAAAAGGCTCAGTCTGGGTTTCAGTCCGCAACCCAGGCATAGCACGGCCCAGCCTGCCTCCTGGACTCTGCTTCAGCTGCTCTTTGCCTGGCTGGTGGGGAGAGCGTATTTGCTCTGGCAGCAGCAGCACGGCCTGGGGCCTGCTGTAGTTCAAGAGAATATAAAAATCCCAGACCTTTCACTAGCTTTTTCTATAGCTCAGTCATTCCAGCCACGCTGCAGCCACCAACAGAGCTCTCTCACTCTCAAGAAAAGACGAAGCTGTGGCACTCCATAGCCCTGAGCCAGGTCGTCCCGTGCCTCCGTGGGCATTAACCTCTCTCGTCTTCGGCTTGTCTTCCAGCTCCTGAAAGGCTGCAAGAAGCTGAACCTCTCCGTGCACTCGGTGGGCCGCATCCCCGGGGGCTATGTCACCAACCACATCTACACCTGGGTGGACCCGCAGGGCCGCAGCGTGTCCCCGCCGCTGGGCCTGCCGCACCACCAGAACAGCTCGCTGCGCACCGACAGCGAGAAGAGGAGCCACCTCCAGCTGCTGCAGGAGGGCGACGAGAAAAAGGTGAGCTGGGGGGGCAGCCACCCCCCTACGGGCCCGTCCACGGTTACAGTGTGAGTGGCAGCCTCTTCGTGGCTTTTGTAGATTTCCCTTCTCATATTCTGGCTTCCCTTAGGGCAGCCTGTCCAGCAGGATATGCTGTGTCCCATTCTCCTCCCTGGGTCTGTAGCTTTCCTTCGGTTTCCACTGGGGAGCTGTGTGAGGCAAGACGGATTGGTTTTGGTCCCATCTGATGCAAGTACAGCCTGAGCCCGTAATCCTTCCTGAGCTGGAGATGAGGCGCTGTCCAGACACGGACTTGTCTGGCAGTGAGAGTGCTGTCAGGGCAGTTAAATGAGAAATTGCTTGTCAGGCTTTTCCCAGGCAGGTTGCTGTTTTGGCTGGAGGCCCTTTGCTCAGCGGGAGACTGACCTGTCCTGGTCGGGAGGGCCTGTGGGTGCAGAGGGCTGGATCCCAATGCACATTACTGCCCTTCTGCTGGCCTTTCACATCTTTACTCATGTGTTTCCATCAAGCTTTCTTGGGTACCTTGGCAGTTTTGCCCAAGTAGAGGAAAACAAACAAACAAGCAAACAATTTTTTTTTCTTCCAAAGTTGCTATAAAATAAAACAGATACTTTACTTTTTTGTCTTGGGGAGAGGTGAGCAGAGCCAGCAGGGGCCTGGGCAGTGCCTGTGCAAAGCCCTGGCAAGTGAAAATAAAGCAGAAGGGGAAGGATTTTCATCCTGGTGCCCAGGGGAGTTGGCAGGGTCTGACCAGTGGTGGGCCTGTGGCAGAACAGAAAGCTTATCAGCGTGTCTGATTCCCAGTACTCATCTCTGTCCACAAGCCCATCATCCCTTGAGACAGGCCATATAATAAGCGAGGGCACCTGGCTGTGTGTTCATTGTGCAATATCTCATTTTGGGGATTTAGTTTTCTTCTACTTTGTGCTTTCTGTGCACAGAGACCTTGAGACTCGTTGCATATGCAGAGGAACAGCGCTATGATGCCCTCGCAATGGGGCATGGGCTGGAGGAGCAGATGCTGATGATGGATAGGGAACCTGTTTGTCCCATGGTATTGCCTCTCTGGTGTTCATGGGACATCCAGGTACTGTCACAGGAGTGAGCGCTGCCCAAAGGCGTGGATTTACCTGGAACCTCAACATATTTCCTTCTGGTTATCCTGAGATCACTCTGGCTGCCCCCAACACTTCGATTGTTTGCCCCAGATGTCCTCAGCTCAGCCTGGAAAGCTGTAAGCTGGGGCCTCCCAACTCAGCCAGAGAGGGAAAAATCTAATTCAGGACGAGGCAGTTTGCTGATGAAATATTCATGTGGGCCACAAGGGAGACGGGCACATTATTTTTACTTTAAGAAGAGAAACTGCTGCTGGCTTGCTGGTGTCCCCCACCCCCTACCACTCCGTGTCACCTTGATACAGCCCCTGCAGAGCACGCAGAGGCTCTTTGAAGCTGCAGGTAGGGGGTGTTTCTGCACGTAGTTCCTTTCCAGCTTGCTGTGCAACAACATGAGATGCTCAGAAGCCTGCAGCTGTGCGAGTCCCTTCCCAAGCATCTGATCTCCAGGGAGGGGTGCTGTGGGTGCTGTGGGGCTCTCTGGCAGTGTGGCTGCTGCATGAGCTGCTGTCAGACCAGAGCACCCTCTTCTTCTCTGCTGTCATCCTCAGCTCAACAGAGCTGTATCGCAGGGTTGCACAAGAAAATGAGTGAACTTTGCAAGTTAAACCAGCCTTAATTACTGTAGCTTCATTTGCTTTGGAAGGGAATTCAAGCCAAGTTGAATGAAGGTGACGTTAAACTTCTAAGAGGATTCATGGCTTGGATGCTGTTGCCCAAACTCACTCCCAAGGTGCAAGGGGCCCTAGCTCCAAGTGTGGCACCATCCTGGCCTCAGCCTGGCTGCAGGACCTCGGTGTACTCCTCGCTCTGAGCTGTGCTCTGGTGCCGTAGTGTGATGCCTCGTTGTGGCAGCGCTGCACTTGCAGAGCACTGGGGAGATCTGCCAGCCTTGGGTGCGGTGCCCAGGCCTCGTGGTGCTCCCAGCTCGTGGCATGCTGCCTTCAGCAGCTCTTTGCCGAGCCATGAGGAGTGAAGAGCCTCGCTGTGTGCCTGGCTTTTCCCAAATCTGTGCTTGTTCTTCCACTCCCTGGCACTGCCTTCCTGCAGGCTGGACCCTTTAACTCCTTCTAATGGAGGATCACGCATTGATCCCAGGGCAGGGCATGAGCACCCCTCTATTACCTGGGGAAGAGTCGATTGCAATTGCAGAAAATATTTGAAGCTCACGGAAATGGGTTGTAATGATCTGATACAGAGGGTGGTGCTGGATCATGAGAGCAGGCACCTGCTCCACCTTCTCCTGGCATCGCTCCTATGTGGCTCATCACAGCTGCCACTGCTGTTCCCATCTGACCCCCAGGACCCCACTGGCCATATACCCCCTTTTACCAGCAGCTGTGGGCTGTGGTGTTCCAGTGCAGGAGCCCCATGCAGCTTGTGCCTGGCCCTTGGCTCCTCCAGACGTGATGTGGGGCAGTGAAAGCAAGCCCCACCATCATCAAAGGCTGGCTGGCAGCGAGACCCCAAGCTGGCCAGTGGCTGTGAGAGGGGTTGTTTGGTGTGACTGCACATTATTGGTCTGAACACGTGCCTCAGGGCATGAATTTACAGAGACGTTTTGTCCTGCCGTTTCTGTGCACCACTGAGAGATGAAAATATGCCCCAGAACAGGAGAGCAGTCTGCCTCCAGCTTTTTTCTTTTCCACTTGTGTTTGTTTATATATTGCTGTTATAAATGGGGTTATTCTGTTCACAGATACCATGCAAATAAATGCAACGTATCCCTGGTTAATTCAGCCCAGTCAGCTGGAATTGACGGGTATCCCTGTGGGCTGTTTGATTTCTGGATGGCTTTACACCCTAAGGGCAAGGCTGGGGATTAGTGGGTTTTTCCACCCCCCTCTCCTGTTGCTAATCGATCTGAATGTCCTGCAACACACGCAAAAGCTCTTCTAGCAGGCTCTGTTTGGGAAAATGGGCAGAGATCAGGCTTCAGCCCTATGGCAGGAGGATGTAAACCAGGAACTTTGTTAATGCTTTGCTACAGTTCAGTAAACCTGCAGTGCTGCCGTGGTTAAGGAGATGTTTCCAGCTTTTGTAAGGTTAAATTCGAGGTTGGTGGAGGCGTCCTGCATTCATCAGGCAATAGAGATATCCCTGTCTGGCTACCTTTCTTCCCCAGCGCTGCTGTTCCTGTTGAAAGGATGGATTTTTGTAGCGTAGTTTAACAAGTTTGCTTATCTGCAGCCAGAAGCATTCATTATCAAAAAGCTTGAAATGGAAACCGCTGCTGCTGGTGTGCGTGTGGCAGCGTAAGCGATCTGTCTGGCGGCGGAGGGACGGGTGCGTGGCTGCCTGCCATCGGCGGCACCCGGCCTGCGGTGGGTGGGGGCGCGGAGCAGATGGGCTGCAGCGGTGTGTGGCTGGGCCGGGGGGGGGTTTCGGCTCACCGGCAGGCTCACCTCCTCGGGGAGCCTTGCTACAGCACAGGTTCAGCACAGAAGGCAGCCAGCACTGCTGGTGCTTTGCTCACCCTTGGCTTCGGATCTTTGTGTGGACGCTGGGGTTCCTTTGCTTTCGGCTGTGAAAGGAAGAGTTATAGGGATTTGGGAAGCTACCAGGGGGCTGTCCACTGACTTTGCTTTCACACTCCTTTCCAGGCAGGGGTTCTGGGCCAAAATGCAGCTTGGGTCAGGAGCTATTCTGCATGGACAAGCAGGAGGTGGATGCTAAGACCTGGGTCAATCACTCAGTGTAGACCTGACCTAGTATGAGTAATATCTCAGGAGAAGGCACAAGGGGTGCAAGAGTTAATGGGAATGGAGGGATGAAGGAGATGCAGGCATGTATGCACCTGTGGTTGTGCAAGTTGTTACAAATCTCGATGCTTTCCATGTCCATGGTTGAAGAGATGGCCGTATTTCCAAGTTTTTCCTGTTACTTGTTTCCTGTGGTCACAAACAGCCAGCCTTCCCTACAGCCAGAACAAGTGGGTTAGTTGTGCACCCTGTGCACATCTTCCCTGTAGGTGAAGTAGCCAGGGATGGCGGGCAGTAGCTAGTTTGAAATGAAGAGCTTGCAGTGCTGCAGAGCTCAGGGGACATTGCTGGTGCCGTCCATCTCCAGGACAGGCACAGCAGCAGGACGCAGTCCCCCAGTAGCATCCCAACAGAGGAAGCAAACTCTTTGCTGGGGAGGTGGGACCTGCTTGCAGTGGTCACCCCACGTTTCAGAGCAGGTTAATGTTTATGATCTGTTCAGGCTCAAACCGTTGGGATTTTGACAACATCAAAGACCACTTATGCTGTGTATTGTCATTGATGCACTTCTGGGATCAACAGCTTATTTCATTAAAAGCACTTTGGAAACCATCAGCCAGCAAAAACTCATAGGTGCTGCTGAGCTGGGAGGAAGACGAAATGCTCTGCAAGTGTTGCACTGCTAATTCCCCAAGAAATGCCATTTCATCAGCTGAATTGTTGCTCTAATGTGCCGATTGCCAGGGGAGCTGCTTATTCCTTTATGCTTTTGGTGCAGCAAAAGAGAGAAAAATATACTCAAAGAAGAGAATGAGAATGTCTCTTTGCCTCCAGGCAATTTTGTGTTCAAAAGTAGCTATGTTTGTTACCAAAAAAAAAAAAAAAACAAAAAACAAAAGGAAAAATACATCTGTGATAACATTGCGTGGCTTGAATGCTTTCGGGAGGCTAATGGTGACTACTTGAGCATGAAGGATAAGAGATGCAGGAGATAAGGACGGATTTCTTTCTCTCGGCTTGTGATGACGTTTGCAGCGCGGAGCCACCCGGCTCCCCACGTCTCCTGCTGTTTGCCTGCTCTGACCTTGCTGGGTCTGTGGCTAGAGGCCTGCCCAGGCTACTTGCCGACTCGTGGTCACCTCCCCACCTGCCTGCAGGGTTTCTGTGGAGATTGGAGGGTGTGCCATGGGTGGCTGGTCCCTTGGGCCCTGGGGTAAAAGTTACCCCTCTGCCTTGGGCCGCACTGCCCTGACAGGCCTTGCCTCAGCACGGCCCTCAGGTCAACCCATGCTGGTGGTGCTGTCTTTTGCTACTTCAGGCACTTTGAGCAAAAACAACACCCAAAAGCGATGTTTATGCCCAAAGCCATGATGACTACAGGTCCCAGCAGGGCTCAACAACAGCTGGGTGGATGGCCGTCGTGTGGTGCTGCTGTTTTGGCCTGCCTGGCCCCTTGCGCTGGGTGTCACCGCTGGGCCGCAGGAGGTGGGCTCACACCTCGGCACGGTGTGCAGACATGAGGCGGTGGGGTTCCCTCCGTAAGCAGGAGGGGAGATGAGCCCCACGAGCCCCCTTAAGTGTTGTTTTTGTCGCGTGTTAGCAGTAATGGCATGGAAATAGCTGTCGGCACGGGTAGAACCTCCTCGGTCTGTCATGCAGCTGTGCGCTGAATTGTACTGATGCAGAGCAATTCTTGTCTGAAAGTGCTTTTTCTAATGGTAAAATTGAATCTGTCAACAGGTAATTTCATAAACCGGGAGAAAAGAAATCCCATGCAAGTATCAACTCAGAGCAAACGCCTTATCGATTATGTGGTTTTTTTCCTCTTCATTTCCTGCAGCAGCAGGAGGCAGATGTTTCAGTGCTGAAATTGAGATTAAAATTGTGTCCCTGACCTTCCAAATGCCGCATTGTACGTGCAGGGGTAGCTTAGGGCTGGCCTCAGCCCTGGCGAAGCATAGGGGAGGAGGTGGGTGCTGTGTAGCCACAGGGACAGCGCGGCTCGGACCGTGCCATGCGGCCGTGCCACAGCCTCCATCCCACCCTGTGGCCGTGCTCGCAGCCTGGGCTTTAGCATGAGAGGTGCCCTCGGTGGGCATTGCAATGTCTGGGGACAGTCCCATGCCTGTGGGAGGTGGCGTGACGATGCCATCCCCAGTGGCAGCCTCACAGCATCTCTGTGGCAGGCCCCATCCCTGCAGACAGCCTCCTGGAGGCAGCAGGCCCTTGAGAAACTCAGCAAACTGCCTTCCTCCTTATCCCTAAGCCCCTGAGCAGGGATAGGGGCTTCATCCTGGCAATCGGCTTAGCGCGGGGTTTGGCTCCTGGAGCGCCATCTCCCTGCGCCTCCTTCCTGCCTGCCTCGCCCGTCCTCTGTCTGATCAAACCGAGCCTCCTGCCTGCGTGTGCTCGCTTCATTTCTCAGCTATTCCCTAAATCTGCCGTTTGTCAATAAGCCAAATGCTCTCAGAGTTTTTTCCTCCAGCCCCTGCTGTTGTGATGCTTTCCCAGCAGCCTGAGGTTCTGCTGCAATTTCTGCAGCCTTTATTTGGAGAGGCGTAGGTAGTTGTTAATTAAGAAATGCAATTAAGCCTTCAACAACCAAACTTTTGGGGATTGCCAGCAGTAACATTTTTAAGTAGTGCATTTTATTTTAATTTATTTTTTTCCCATACAGCTGGAGCTTGCAGGGAAGAAGGTCTTTCAGACCTTTATTGCTCGGGGCTGTATTCACTGCTTTCCACTTGCTGCTTCTTGAAGACTAGATCCTCCTGGTACGTGTGTGGATATAAACTATCTCTCTCAGCACCACACCAGCTTTGAAGGAGTATCTCTTACTCAATTCGATGATGCTGGGATGGGGAGACGAGCTTCCAAATCCCTCGGGCAGTGTTAAAAGGAAATGTAAATGTCTTGATACTGAGCTACTGCTTGCGTTGCTAGCCTTAGTGCAGTGCTGGTGAATTTATTTGTTGTTCAGGAATGCACAGAGGGATGCACTGGCCAGCACCAGGCTATTTTCACCCTGATCTGTGGTTTTGTGTGCTTTGCTGCTACGTGCATTTTTATCAAAGTTGAGGAGTTTTTGAAATATATTGCAGTGGTGTGGTGAAGAAATTCTATTCGGAGGCAAACTCTGAATGTTGTTAGGGCAAATGGGGAGAAAAGAGAAAGATTTTGGAAAAGTTTAATGTTTTTCTGGTTTAAAAAAAATAGTGAAACTTCTGTAATGCAATGGCTCTATCAGAGCAACATTTTAATGTCAAAAACAAAAAGTTAAACTGCCCTTGATTTTGACAGGCAAACGCTCTGCTGGGTAGGTTGTCTGCCAGCTTTCCTCTGCAGCCTGGAGCATGAAGGTGTCTTTATGGTTCCTTTATAATGCTTCAATCCGAAAATTGTTTCCAGCAATTTGTGCGCTGCAAAGCAGGTGAGGGATTAACCCAGGGGATTTCAGTTCTGTGCAGCCTCAGACGAGGGTGGCGATGCAGGTGGATAACTTCCCACAGCTCCTGCACCTCGCTTGCCGAGGCACAGCCATTCTCAGAGTGCGAGCAGCGGGTGCTGTGCTGAGAGTGTTTGTGGGATCACCCTGCTTTGACCCACGGCCCCACAAAGCACAAGTTGATGAGGCATTAGTGGAGTTTCCAGCTGGCTGTGATCTCAGTATGGAAAAGCAGGGACTGTGTTGGCATCCATGTCATAAAGTACATAATTCTGCAGTTCCTACTCCCTGCCAGTCCCTAGTCAGATTTCTGTCCTGCGGCTGCTTAACCACCCAGATAAAAAGGATTTTCATTGCCAGTCTCCCTAAAGCTGGGCTGAATTCTCTGCATAATGCGGTGTCCTCCAGAAAGGCAGGTTAATTAATGAACTGAAGCTGGAAATGACTTTTGCATCCAGGTAAATGTGAAAGCTTTTGATTTGACTGGGATGAAGAGTTTAAATATAAAAACCCATTCACAAGCAGGCCTGCTTCTGGTTGTTTCTGCCAGTATGAAATGCGTCTTGGCTTCTCTCATTTGTTTTTATTCCTGCTGTCTGTTTTTCTCCAGAATCGGCTTGAAACTTGGGACAAAAGAGGGAAGGAAAAAAAATAACACCACCAACCTGGAGTTATTAATTTAGAAAATGTCACGCCGTGACTGCACAAAGGCTGTTTTAAATTGAGACCCCCCACGGGAGCTAAACACAGGCTTGCTCATCCCCTCTAAATTCTCACCTGAACCTTCACCCAGCACCGGGCCCTGCGGGCAGGGGAGGTGGAGGCGGGCAGCTGGCGGTGCTGCACGGTGCTGCTGCTGTCAGAGCGCTGCGGAAAGCGCTGAGCATCTGCTGTGGTATGTGCTGCTGTCCTGAGCAGCGCAGGTGGAACATCTGCCCTGGTGTTATTAATGAGAGACAATCAGGCACGTGGCTGTGCAAGCGGTTCCTGAATGCCTTCTGTGCAGGATGCTCTGAGGACGGGCGAGGTGTCCTGGTGGGTGAGATGGAGGGGACCACGGGTACCTGTAGGAGCGAGGCTTCAGGAACACGAGGCTGTGCTGGTGGCTCCAGCGGTGACCGGATCGTGTCTGAGTGTTTGGGTGTCCCCAGTCAGTACCTGCACATCACATTTCTGTGCCTGAGCTGGGTTTTGGGAGCGGAACAATCCAGGGTACAGGCAGGGCTGCATTTGGAGGGGAATTTAACTTCGCAGCAGTGGTTGGTGCCTGCCCCTCTGCCAGTGATGGGGAGCGTTGGGCACTGCCCCTGCTGCAGGAGTGCCACTGGGTCTTCTGCAAGCCCCGAGGTCCTTTACAGGGACAGGCAGCAGGATGTGTTGGGGTTGGAGCAGCTCTTCCCTTCCTCTGTGGTGTTCCTTGGTAAAGCAGTTGCAACAAAGTCCTTGCCAGAGCAGTTTTTCTGTTGCTTGTTCTCCGTGCTCCCTCCAGGCAGAGAGCGCCTGGGGCAGCCCCTTGCAGTCGTGCCCTGTGAGAGAAGGGCAGAAAGTCGAGCTGGGCGGTTTCCCAGCCGGGCTGGCTGTGGGTAATCACTGTGCAATCACGTTTGCATAGGGCACAGGCAGGGCGAGGGGGAGTTCACAGCCAGCACAGACTGGCACCGCTCCATCAGTGGCAGCGGTGCTTTGGGGTTTTGTCTCAGCTCAGAGAGCTGCTCCTGGATGGGAAAGGTGTTTGCCATAAGTAAAACCAAGAGCTTGTTTTTTTGGTTGATGTTTTTAGTCCTTAACGCTAAGGGCTGTTTTTTTGTAGAATACAGGGAGGAGAAAGGAGCACTGGCATCCAGCGGTGCTGGCAGTGCCCTGGCTGGTGGATCCCTTTGCTGGGCTCCAGCCCGCAGAGTGGCTTCTCAGTCCCTGGCTGAGCTTCATTTCCTTCCCTGGGTCCCAGACCCCTCCAGGAATAATGTCGCTGCTCCTCATGGGCTGGTTTGTGCCTCCTTCGCGTTAACCTCCTGCCATTGCAGTGCTGTCCTGCTGGATTTGTCACCTGCGCCTTTCCACCTTCTTTCTCTTCTTTTCCAAGTTTTCAGAGAGCTGCCATCCTCCACACCTTCCCAGCACGATCAGCCCATCCGCCCCATTTGAGCCCCTGAGGCACTGAAAGACAGGAAAAGACAAAACAAACCCAAATCACGGGTGCTGCAAGTTCTCCATGACCCGCTGAGGTGCTTTTGTGCAGCTCCCGGACACCTCTAAGTGTCTGCTCCTCCTCCTCTGCAGGTCAATCTGGTCCTGAATGAAGGGAAGTCCCTGGGGCTTATGATCCGAGGAGGGGCGGAATATTCCTTGGGCATCTACATCACCGGTGTGGACAAAGGCTCCGAAGCAGAGAGCACGGGCTTAAAGGTAAGAGCAACCCCAGGGCAGGTTGAAGGAGAGCTTCACACAGCGGGGCTGCAGGCGCAGGGCTCTGACACACAACTGCCTCTGCTCCTGCGCTGCGGGGCTGTCAGTGGAGAGGTAAGTGGTGTGTTTCAGGGCAGGCTGGTGGCACGTTTTGGGTGCTAAGGCTTGAGGGAGACAGGCTGCCGTGCAGAGAGAAGTGCAGCCTTATGGCCTGTGGAGTAGGTTGTACCCTCCTTCTGCCTGATTTCTGCCCCTTGAGACAGCCTGGGGTTGGTTTCGGTGCAGGAACCTGAGGCTGCAGCACAGACTTGGCAGGTGGAGAAAGTCACCCTCACCTCCCTGAGCTGGCAGGGAGGAGTTTTCCATTAAAGCTCCTGGTCCTGTGCCCTCCCCTCGTGTCTCGCATCCAACCCCATTAAGTTTGGAGCTCGTGTGCTGCACGGGGAGCTCTGAGCCTGCCTGCGGGGCTGCAGTTGGCTGCCTCCACGCGGGGAGGGCAGGCTTGCTGCAGTGGGAACAGGTGTGTGCCACTTTCCTCCCGCAGCGTTGTCATCTGCAAGGATCGTGTCTTAACAAGCTGAAGCAGCAGGTTCACCCTCGGGGCTGGAGCAGAGCCCGTCAATCAGCAGCCTAAGCTGGTGTGACTTTGGGTTATGGCAGGCGCCCTCCGTGCTCAAACAGGTTCCTGAAGGGTTGTCTGGGCCCTTCTGAGGCTGGACTGCTCTAGGCCAGAGTTTGATACAGTTTTGTCATGGACCTCTTGTAAATTGAGGTGCTACATCTCTTTTTTAGTATATTTTTTAAAATAATTTTTAATCCCACCATGTACAATGCACATGCATCACCTCAGAGCTCCCCCATCCTTCCTGCTGTACCGGGTCTCAGGGTACAATGGGACGTACTGGGACCTCATTTGTGTGTGGTCAGGGTGTTTGGGGGTAAATTTTTATTTGTTCTACAGCACTGACCAGTAAAATAAGCTGAAAAGGGAGCTTCTAGACATCAGGTGCTGCTGATGGGTGGGGTGTGTTTGAGACTCAAACCCCCCGGGCTGTAGCATTTTACTTCACCACTCAGAGGTTCTTTTCTGTCATTTTTCTCCCCTCTAAGAGACCCAGCTCCCTGCAATCTCACTGTGTGCTTTTTGCTGTCTCCAGTGCAGTCCCATGGGCTCTTACAGCCAGCTCTTTCCCTGCTACTTGTGTCAGTCAAGACAGGACAGATATTAAACCCTCTGGTGCTCCCTCAGTCCGCTGAAGTTGTGCTGGACTGTGGAATATCGAGGGGTAGTCCCCTCTGATCCCCTCCCTGCATCACGAAGTGATAAGTTTCTCCCTTGATCAACTCTGGCCACTTTAGGGCTAAGCCTTCAGCTTTGTCCCAGTGGCCTCACAAAGTCACTCACATCCCCCAGGGCTGCTGGGGCTAGGAGGGTGGGCACTGGTGGAGAGGGCTGGGACAGACAGGATCCCGTCCCTCAGGCAGCTTTGCACAAACCAGTTGCATCTGTTGGCACTGAGCTCACCAGGGTCCCCTTTATGGTCATGGGAGAAGGAGGGAGACCTGTGCTGGGGTGATCTGAGCACTTCTGAACTTAACCGTCTGCTCCAGGCTCCTGCTTCTCTCTGCCAGCTCTCTGCCACAATGCAAATGCTGAACTTGGAGGTCTGGGTCAGGGCCTTAATGTCTCAGCTCCTCTGTAGGAAATGGGGTTTGGGGTCCTGCTGTGTGACAGGGTCACTGGGAGCATCCCAGGGAGACATCTCAGTGTTTCTGCTCGCCTGTCCTTGGAAGCACTGCCCCGAGCTGGGCCCAGGGGGAACGGGTGCTGACGGCGGCTGTGTGCAAGGGCTTGTGGAAGGCAGAACCTCGCTCGTGAAGGGCTGTGCCCCTTGCAGGGCAGCAAGGAGTGAAAGCTGCTGCTGCAGGCTCCCTGCACGCCTCCCTCCTGTCCTGCATCTGTGTTTCTGCCCTGGGCTGGCACCTCGCCTGCACCCTGCCCCGGCACGCAGCCGTCCCCCGGCGGTGTTGATGGGACACAAGGTGGTGGCGAGGGGCAGCAGGGACAGTGCTCGGGGCACGAGGATTTCAGGACAGACGATGAGAAACATGGGATAATTCTTCCTCCTAAAGAGCTGGGGAGAGGGACTGGCATGAGCCCGTGTGTCACTTAGGTCGCTTTGCGGAGCCAGGGGAGCAGCTGTCTGGAAGCAAACCTGCTTGTCCCCTGTCCCTGTGCCACAGGTCAGACTCCACCTCACAAACACCAAAAGCCGGTAAGATTAAAGGCAGGAAAAGGAAAAAGTGGCACTGTTTTCCTGAGGTTGTTTCCGTTTGTTCCACGTGCAGTCCTGCATTGCCCCAGACCCCACTCCCAGCCGCACGGGGCACGTGGCTGCGCTCCTGCTGTCTGCCAGCCGGTGAGCTCAGCCAGCCTGCGCTGCGAGATGCACACAGACAGTCACAGCAGCACCACGCAGCCATCCCTGCACCTCTCCTGTTGTGCCTGCCACAAAGGCAAGACAAAAACCACACGCACACGTAGTGCAGGCAGGCGGCGCGCCGTGAGGGGCTGTGCCGCAGCGCTGGCTGCACGCTGGGGCCTGTCTGGTCTTCATCCCTCTGTCCTTGCTGTTCGGGTTTCCAGTTGCTGATCTGTGCGTGCCAGCAGGACGATGCTTTTCTGAACGTCAGGCTTTGTGTGATTTCAGACACACACGCACACTTCCCCCCCGAGTTGTGTATGCTGCAAGCTGTAGATTTAGGACTGCCTGGAGGTTTGGAGATAAAGAAAGGCCTTTTAATTTCTGCTGTTAGACACAGGCAGGTGTAGGCTGCATCCACAAGCTCCCCGTGCTACTGCAGGTGCTGGTGGAAGGGATGTGGTACCACGAGGAGGGAACTGATGGCTTAATGCGATCGCCAGGTAACGCGTTGCTCTCTCAAACAGAAAATCTG
Source organism: Aythya ferina (assembly GCF_964211825.1). NCBI lineage: Eukaryota > Metazoa > Chordata > Aves > Anseriformes > Anatidae > Aythya > Aythya ferina. The sequence continues at coordinate 9,186,984 of NC_140318.1, forward strand.
TGGCTTTGTTCAGGGCGAGCTCAGCCCAGCCTGGCTGGAGTTGGTGGAAAGGTGACTGCTGATTTCACAGGCAGAGGATCCCTCTGTGGGTTTTGCTGCCTCCTCTGATGTTGGGATACGTCTCTTGCTCACCACATCCATTAGAAGTGTTTTTCTATTCTTAGGGGCAGAGAATAAAACCCCATGTAATGAGCTGCTGAATCTGGTGCTGGTCTCTGAGCCCTGGTGCTTGTTCCTTGCTGTCACAGACTCACGGTGACTTTGGGAAACTCGCTGTCAGCTCTGGAGCTCAGCAACTGATGCCTTGGTACCATTCAACACCGGCCTCTTGATACGGGGCCTAAGTGGGACAGGGATTTTAGGGAATCTCTCTCTGACATAAAGCCCTGCATTTATCTTCTCCTTTCAGCTACTTCTCTGCCCTGTTTGGTGTAGCCATACCTAGTGCTACGCTGGCTGGGGACAGTCCTCAGATTGTCCTGACAGAGGCCTGTGGACAGCAGTGTCCTATAAAGAACACAGGGAGGGAAGAGATGCTGTGGGGCAAGGGGACAAACAAGATGAGACTAAGAAGCCAAGACATTGTTTGCATAAAACAATACTTGCTTTAAAAAAAAAAAAAAAAAAAAAAAAAAAAAGCAAAGATTTGGCAATACTGAATTTGTTACAATTTTTTTTACGAGTTGACTCTGCCAGATTTTTAATTTTAGGGGAAAAAAAATATCCCAGGAAACCCTCTTGTGTCTGTGGCACCAAATCAGAATTTTAGAATGCTGTAATGGGATTTTTTAAAATTGCCCTTAGATTTTGATTAAAGGGCAAATAAAACGATGTCAATAACCAGTCGAAACCAAGGCAGCTGCTCTCAGACCCGAAGCTATAACCTGGAGGTCCCCGTGCAGAGACAGGGGGACAAGCCATGTTAAGCTGCCACCATGGGGCCGAGGTGACGCCGTGTGGGGACAGCAGCCACCATCCGAGCGCTGTGCGGTGCCAGCAGCAAGCAGGCTGCGTCGCTGCAGTCAGTAATTAAATGTTCACCCCCTTGGCCTCAGCCCGTGTGTTTATTCATTCTTGAGCCTTCGGACAGGGCGTTCTTCAGGCGGGCTTGAAAATGTGCTGCCTCAGTGCAATTTCCCGGGCTGAAGAAGTGCCGGGTGGCAGAGGGCTGCGGCTGGAGCACGAGCCAACCTTGTTTGCTTTCAGCTCTGTCCTTCTTGCCTCCCTCCTGACGTACACAGCGATGCCTCCGGGAGGTGAGCTTGTTCTGTTGGCACTTGGGACTCTGCTCATCCTGATTTCTTCCGCATTCATTTTTTCCACGTGTTGTATTTTGTCAGGATATTTTTTTAGGCCGTTTTTCTTTTTTTGTTCTCTCCTTGACCTTTACATCAGAAATAGCAGATTTCAGGTAGCTTTCATTGAGCAAACAGCTCGATATTGAGTTTGCAGCACAAAGGCTGGGGTAGAAGGAGGCTGCCACAATCCCTATATATTCTCATACAAGAGAAGGAGAAAGAGAGACTATAAATCAGAAGAGGTGAGTGATTTTGCATCAGCAGTGACATTCATGAAGCTGTCCCTTGAACACTGGCTCACATTTTGGGGTCCACGCAGAGATGAAGATACCGATAAAGAGAACGTAAAAAGAGCCTCATGGGCAATAAGCTGTAAGGCGAGAGATGCACTGCAGAGATGCGTGGTCATGGCGTGCAAAGTGTCACCTCTCCAGTGACGTTCCCTCTGCGGGGACATGGCACTGCTTAAACTGCTCCTCTGCTGGGAGGCCACCCGAAACCTCCCCGCAGCAGCACTGGAACCCCAGGAGACATTTTGTGTGCTTCTGTGTCTAGTCTGTGTTTGCTTTGCTCGCTGTATTTGTACTGCAAGGTGTTTGGGGATAGGAACACATTTTCCGACAGCACTTGGCACCTGCTGCTCTGTTGCCTCGCTCCCGGATCTGTCTGATCCTTCCAGCAGCCTGCCTGGCCTCATTCAGCACGGATCATCTGCCCCGACCCACTTCCCTCCTGGGGCAGTTGAGCACCTCCTTATTTTTCTGCAAGTCTCCATTCAGCTGTTGGTAAATTGATTCATACTTTCTCCTGCCCGCATTTTTAATTTCTTAAGGTCTGCTTTCGTTAATGATTTGTGCTAGAGAGAGATTCCTTCTACTTCAGTGGTGTCTGTGAGGGTAATTTAACCTCTCTTCTGGCCCATTAGTGGCATTAAATAAGACTGGTGCTAGTGCCAAACCGCCTGGCATCCTGCTAGCCCTGTTACTCCCAGCTCAATTTGGCGTCATTTAACATTAACTCGTATTTAAAATCTCTCGCCTGGTTTTCTATCTGTGTGACTGGGTTTCTCCCAGAGCCAATTTTTATCATTTTTAAGGGACTTGAGGAGATCAGAACCCTTGTCTTAACTCCATTAACTTTTCTTGACTGCGCTTCCCTTTACCGTGTAACTCTGTCTGTCTCCAGAAAGAGAAGGGGCCAGGCCCATCATTGAGGTGTGGTATTTCTAAACTCTGTTCTGTTCTTCTCTGTGGCCACCTTTTGCACGCTATGTTCAGCCCCTGCATTCCAGGATAGACATTTCTTTAGAAAGTGAAAATAATCCCATTTTCAGAAGTGATCAGACACTCAGTAGGTCCCGTTATGTCCCCCCACCATTTGCTGAGCACCACTGGAAACTCTTCCCTGAAGCGTTCAGGGCAGTAGCTGTTCTGGGTGGTATTTCACAACTTTTTTTGTGTCTTACTATTCCTTCATTTATTCCGTGCTGGTCAGGACCTGTGCATACAGCAAATCATTTGCTAGAGTCAACCTTTATTTTAACAGATGGTTTGTTTGCATTTCTGCAGTCTTTTATTCCCTTCCCAGTTGTCCTTGACTTTTGGAGGAAAAAAAGAGATATCGATGTTAATTAGCAAAAATCCTTTTCTGCCCTAATAGGAGTGTGCCATTAGATAGGCTGATTTGCAGTCGTTTAGGCTGTCCACTGATTCCTTATCTGCCCTTCAGCAGCAATTATTTTTGCAAGGTCTTTTTCCCCTGCACGAGGTGCTCTCTTATCCAAGTATTTTGTGGCTGGTTCTTCTCACCCCTTGTTAATATTCAGGCAGCACCAGGCAGAGGTGGTCTGGTGCTGGGCACCCCACTAACAGAACACGAGAACAGACAGCCATGGAGAACAAATGATAAAAAAACAATGAAGACAGGGACCAACGTTGTGGCTCATCCAGGGCCCCTTCTGGTCTCCCTGCCAGCTTCCTTTTGGCCTGCTCTTGAGGAGAAAAAACTAAAGAACGGTTCATTAAATCAGTGTAACTGTCTTGAACAAAAAAATCATGAAAGTTTAATCCCCGATATGGGAAACTATTAAAGATTCATGATTACAATAAAAGTATCTAATCGAATTTGGGTCTTCATTCTTTTGGTGCTGCAGTGAGCCCAGTGCTCCTGCGCTAGCAGCAAAATCCCTTCCAGTGGATGGCCCAGGGAATTAGAGAGGCCTGGGAGGTGATGGGGTGATGGCCGTTACACCCGGGTGCATTTCTCTCGGCAGTTTAGTCACTTGCATAATTCACCCTCCTTGTTACGTTGGAGGTCAGCAATTTTCCGACTGCTGGGTTCAAGCTGAGAGACCTGGAAAAGATCTGGAAAGGACCCTGAGGTATTTCTGCGGTCTGGTGGTTGGGAATGTGGTCATCTGTGGGGTTTGCCTTCCCTTGGGCTCCCTCCCTCCCTGTTTCTGTGTCTCTCCGGATCAGCTCCGGTGGGGCTGGTGCCTTGGGATTTTCCTCCAGCTGGTTCATAGAAGCAAGGCTGCTTTTCTTTCAGACCAGGGAAGCTTCACATCCCCGGCACATGATTTTGGCAGTCAGTCTCTGCTCTGCAGCCTGCTGGGGTAGGTGTGAGCATCCCATCTAGACACAGCTCTGCTCTGCGTGCTCCCTGCCAGCCGCTGCAAGGGTTTGCCATCTCCTGGTCATGACCTTGCCAAATCCAGCACATCCCTGGTGCTGCGTCTTGTCCTTCCCCAGGGAAAGTCGAAGGAGGGAAAGGTGAGCCAAGAGCAGATGGCTCTGTTTGCAGGGGCTGCTACTTTCAGAACCTTTCTGGAGCCAGAGGAGAAGAAAAGGAGAAAAAAGGTGCAGCAGGACCTGGAGTGTGCATCCCGCTGCAAGCTCAGGGCCCTGCATCAGCCCAGCCTTGCCTTTGGGTCTCTCTCATCTCCAACATCTCTCCGCATTATTAGCTTGTGCAGCTGACGAATTAACCATGGTTACAAGGACAGCAAGCAGAGAGCACTGGCTGAACCATGCTGAGGTTAAAACAGAGGCCCTGACAGTGGTGTTGGGGGACTGGGCTGTCCTGGGCTGCCACAGCCCTTGCTATCCACCAGCCCTTTTGCATGTCACAAAGGAAGGAGATGTCCCCAGAAGAATGAGGCAGCCAGCCTGAGGTGGCTGGATGGGGCTGAACACAGAACTGAGCTCTGGTGCATCTGGGGTGCACCTGGTGCCTTTGCTCCAGCCCCTTTCCTATTTTCTCCACTCAGTTTTTTTCCAGCCTCACTCAGCATCCTGTGTCCTTTCATCAGAGGGAAAGGAAGACAAGAGCCCTTGACTTCTCATTATTGCCAGCATTATTTTATATAGCTCCATCAAGTCCCCACACATCACCTCTTCTCTAAATTTAACAGGTCTAATCTTTGCAATCTGTCCTTTCACAGGCACCTTCATCGCCACCAGTCATCACTTCCCTTCTCTGGAGCTTTCCCTTCTGCGTCTCCTTGCTGGGCAGGCAGGGACGTACCGGGGAATGCACTCACAGCAAGGTCACACATCCACGTGGATATCTCCAGTGCACTGTTTTTAGAGCTGTTCTCGAGCTGTTTTTTACCACTCCTTCCCGTCAGCATGTTTTCTGTTGCGTGCTTTCTTGATCCTTCACAAATCACCACTGCAGGCTGAGCAGCAGTGTTCCTTCGGCAGTTGGTTGCAGTCCCTCACCTGTGCCTGCTCTTATCGTTCGAGAGGCATCGCTCATGTCTTGGCCAGCTGCAGATTTCTTCCTGGTTCTTTCAGACCGCCTTCACCAGCCCCTTCTGGCACCTCTAGTCTGACCACGTAGCTGAGTGGTGCTGCTGGGTCTTGACTGGGCTCACATTGCTGCTCCAGGCACCTTAGGATCTTCTTCCCTTCTCTTTCCCCCCTCCCAGATGTTCGATAATCCTCAGCTTCTCCAATTCCTTTTGTCTCCTTGTGGCTTCTCAGGGAGACCCTGCACCATCGCTAGCTCTGCATCTATTTTTGCAAGGCCAGAGGAGCAAAATGAGCTCCGCGAATGAGCCTCCAAAGCCAGGTATTTGCTATGGCTATGAGCAGAGCAGGGGAGCTCGAGGCTGGAGGAGTCGACATGGCCAGTACAGGTCTCCTGGCAGGCCAGACGGTGCTCAGGGACAGCTCTCCTGAGGGTGATCAGGAGTCAGGAGGCTTTCCTGAGCTGTGCAGCACCCGGACCTGCCTGCTGAGGCTAATTTTGAATGCGAGGACAAACACAGGTCCCCACTGTGGCTTGCTCACACCCAGCCACAACATTTAAAGGACAAAGGAGCAAGCTCTGTGGAATTTGCCCTGCATGTTCATCCTCCACATACTGTTCCTTCCCGGAAAGCTCTGCCATCCCAGTTCAAGCTGTGGAGAGGACAGAGTTGGAGGGGAGAGGTTTTGCCCTTGTACCCAGAGATCTGTCTGGGGATGGGCCACCAGGCCCTGGCCTGGACTCCGGGCCAGCTGCAGAGGTGGCAGCCCAAGGGCTTTTCTCACGTTTGACCTGAGACCCAGTGCTCTAATCTCCACATCCTGGCCATGTGGGTTAAATTCCCCTTCTTGGCCACTTGCTTTGACCCAACAATAACTTGTCTCGTGCCCACCTCGTGCCAGCACTGTTTGGGGAGCTTGCCACTGTGGAGGTCTGGTGGCTGATAACGGTGCAGGCAGCAAAGAGGGAAGCTGCCCGGCATCCTCGGCACGTGGAAACTGCCTCTGTGGTCCCTAAAATAGCCCCAGCAGTGCTTGCACAAGTGCCATGCAGTGGGTTTGGGGGTGCCGCTGGGGAGAACAGGCCCGGGATCTCTGTAACAGGCATCTGGAATTTTCTTCAAGACTCATTTCAAAAGAAAACAAAGCAAAATGTAATAACAATTAGGCTGCTGCAATCTCCCCTCGTGCGCTGCTGGGAGGAGCATAATTTAAGGTAATTGTGGTTTTCTTTGCTATTAAGCCAGCTTTGCTCTACAGCAGTCTGTGGGGGAGGTCCCCTGGTGCCACTGAAGTACGTAAACCTGGCAGAAACGGGAGGCTGAGACCACGGCACTGCAGAGTACAGCAAGGGCAAGTGGAGCCGGGCTGTGGCCACTGCCTCGGTGTGAGCCCTGGGCTCCGAATCCCCTCGGGGTGAGCTGGTTGTGTTCCCCCTGAGGCCCTGGATAATGTTTGCGGTTGTGCCCTGTGCCCCTGGCTGGTTATGTGGCAGCTGGGGCAGCCTCTGGGTGTTGGTGTCGGTCCCTGAACGTGGCTGCTGCCAGGGCCGGATTCTGCTTGTGAAATACCCTCAGTACCCTCCGGGGATGCACATTGCAGTGGTTTCTGCTGGCTCATGGTCCTTCGGCCACCCCAGGACTCCCCACCGGCTGCTCTTCCCCTCCTCTCCACTTGATTTCTCATAAAATCGCCCCTCGGGGGGCTGTGTGGTGCCGGTCACACCATGCTTAGGGCCCCTCTCACCCAGGGGCAGTGCAGCTGTCACGCTCTGCCCCAGGCTTGTGGGTGCTGGCAGAAGGGAAAGGCCCCTGGGAAGCGCCTTTCTGGGTCCTTTTAGCCTTGAAGCTGCCGGTTCTTGTTGGCTGAACTGGTTGCCACAGGCCTAACAAGGGGAAGGGGTGTGTGTGTGTGTGCAGGGGGCCCATACGTGTGCCAGTCCTCAGCCAGCATGGCCGGGCCTGGAGAGCAGCTGCTCCGGCCCTAAACCCCGGGAGGTGCGGCACGTCCTGGCCCTGCTGCTGGGTGCTCGGGCCTGGAGAGGCTTCCTCTCTGCTGGGATAGTCAGCAGGTCTCGTGGTAGTCCTGGTGTCCTTTATTTCAACCCTACAAAGTTTGGGTGGCGCTGGGGGAAGCTGGGTGGCAGCAGAGCCGCAGCCCGCTGGTGGCAGGCTTGGCAGCGGCGAGTCGGGGCTTCTGGCTGGGGTGAATTTAAGTCTGGAGAATTAATCCCAGTCCTCTGAGGCTTCCTCGACCCAGCAGCAGCAGAGTGAGATGGACGGAGATGAAAAGTTCGTGCTGACTCTTTGTGCTGTTACTTCAGCTTCGGAAGCACTTCCCTCTCTCCCTTTTCTCCTCCGAGCTGGGGGTGAGTTATTTAAAGAGCTGTCGTGTTCTGCTTGTGTCGCAGCGTAAAGAAAACAAGATTGTGTTTTGACAAAAGCTGAGCAGAAGCCTATGGTTAAGCAAAGATATGAAGAAGCAGTTTCAGAGAGGTGGCTTATCAGGAACAGGGTGAATTTTGATATGGGAGTGAGAAGCGCACTGAATGCCCTAGAAGGAAAGAAAAAGAGGACTTGGGATGAAGGAGATTCTTCCAGATGAACGCTGCGCCTTGAGCATGGCCAGGCTGTCAGGAAGCCCCTGAGTACAACAAAGGCTGTGCCCACAAGATGAAAGCTGTCAGGAGCAGCTGGGGAGGAAATGGGGGGAGAGGAGAGATGAAATCCCGGCTGTCCCAGCTCCCCAGTGACAGGGCTGGGGCTGTGCTGAGACACTGAGAGCGAGCCCTCGGGGCTGCACGCAGAGATCCGGGGTTTGGAGCCTCTGCAGATGGCTCCTGGCCTCCCGGCTCAGCAGGAAGGAGTGGGAATGGACTTCTTTGTATTTCTGGGGATTGTTTCCAACCTGATCTGCAGACCTAGTTAATGGAGGGGACTGGGCAGATTGGTCTGACTCGGGATCCTAGATAGGCTCCTCCAGGCTTCACAGCCTGGCCCCATTGCTGGCTGTTGGCTGAAGGGCTCATTCTCCAGCCACCAGCACTTAGACCCTCTCCCTCATTTCAGTTCATCTCTCCAATTGCTGTGGCCCTGGTTTGGCATAAGGGTACGGTGAGTAGCTCCTCTCCAGTGGAAGAGGAAGGCATGTTCCTATCAGCAATGCCCACAGGGCAATGCCGGGCTCACCCTGCCCTTATTCTGCAGGTGGGAGACCAGATCCTGGAGGTGAACGGCCGGAGCTTCCTCAGCATCCCCCACGATGAGGCGGTGAAGCTGCTCAAGTCCTCCCGCCACCTCATCATGACGGTGAAGGACATCGGGAGGCTGCCCCACGCCCGCACCACCGTGGACGAGACCAGGTGGATAGCAAGCTCCCAGATCGGAGAGACCCTGGTCAACGCAGCAGGGTAGGTGCCTGCTACACCCCACGCAATAAATAGGGCTGCCAGGGCTCCCCTAGGGTACTTAGTACCCCCGGTGCTTAGCTGGGTGGCCCCCATGGCTGGTGCTCAGACGACAGCACCCTGTAAGGTGGGTGAGGTGTGGGCAGCATGCTGCTGCACCATTCAGAGCTCCTTCCCTGGTCTCTCAGGCCGGGAGCTTTCCCCCATTAGCTTACAGGTACAGGGAGAAGAGTAGCTAAGAGATCTCCTCAGGGGATGACTGCTCCAGGAGGCGACTGATGGACACGTGGCACTTGGTGTTAACTCGTCTTCTCCCCCCTCGCAGGGCAGTGGGCGATCACGCTGCGGAGGCAGCAGCCAGGGTAAGAGATGCCAGCCCTCAGCTCGGTGCCTTGTGAAAAAAAAGCCATCTCTCCATGGGAGGGAGCGCGGTGTGCTCCTGGTGGTAAAAGGGATGTTGGGTTATGAGGACCGCTGCCGTTTAGCTGGCTCTAGCCTTTTTCCTGCCTATCTCACTTTGCTAGTTTTATTTCTACAAAGCCTGGCATAATGGGAACCCCTCTCCTGTACCACTGCTGGGCCAGTTGTGGGGCGCAGCTGGAGCCTCCCAGCCTGGGGATGATCACGGTCAGGGGTGACAGGCAAGGGCGTGGGGATCCCATCCCGTCCTGTCCCATCCCGTCCCATCCCATCCCAGGATCTCTCCCACCCCGCAGCATGAGGGTAGCAGGGCCCTACCCGGGGCTGTTCCTGCAGCCCCACATCAGCCCTTCTGCACCAGCCCTTTGCAAGGTGCTCTCCCTTTAAATGGAAATGAAGCCAGGAGGTTTCACAGGTGGCTTGCACTGATAATGCCTTCATGCTGTTTGCTTGGCAAAACATGTTCCCCAGCCTCAGCTCCTTTCAGTGTCCCCAGGACAGTCGGGATGTTGTCTGGCTCCATATCTGTACTCTGACTGCTGACACTGCCGGGGAGGGGAGCAGCAGGGACCTCCTCCGTTAGAAATCCTCCCCAGAGAAAGAAGCCTTTTGTCAGTCTGCCTCTGCAGTCGGACATCCCTGTCCCTGGGGCTCCCCTGGGTCCGTTAGCTCTTTCTTCACCCGCTTTGAGCTTGCAGTGCCAGTTGTGCACTTTGTACAAGATGCATTTTGCACAAGACGCCTTCTCTCGTGGCACCCATTCCCCCAGCTGTGCCAGGAAGGAATGCAGCCTGCTGTTAAATCAGTGGCTGGCCAAAGGATAGTGCCCAAACCCAAGGCCCTGTTTTCTTCCGCAGCCTGTGTTTTACCGGGGCCTGGCGGGCTCGCAGGTAACGCTGAGCAGCATGGTGAACCAGACCCGAGTCATGCTGGAGGAGCAAGCGCGGCACCTGCTGAACGAGCAGGAGCGAGCCACCATGGGGTACTACCTCGACGAGTACAAGGAAGGCAACATCTCCGTGGATGCTCTGGTCATGGCGCTCTTCGAGCTGCTCAACACGCACGCTAAGGTGAGCCCTGCAGCGGGGACAGGGACAGCTTCTCCCAGGGGTCTGAGCAGAGCCATGGTCACGGCGTGGCTCAGCACCTCCGGGTGTCTGCACAGGGTCGAGGGTGAGGGTGTGAGAGCAAAATCCAGGGGCAGGACGTTATGGGAGGCAAAAACTGGCGTTTGGTGGCAGAGGAGCTTCTGGTAAAGCTCAGGACCGAACGTCTTCCTCCGTTACCTGCCCGTGCATCTCGTTGCCACTGCTGAACGGGGGGAGGATGGGGCTTCACGTGCCCGGGAGTGTGGTCATGCTCCAACCTCTCTTTGGTTGTCTGTCTGCCTGGCCCAGTTCTCACTGCTTTCAGAGGTGCGGGGCGTGATCTCCCCGCAAGACCTTGACCGCTTCGACAACCTGGTGCTGAAGAGAGAGATCGAGTCCATGAAGGCCCGGCAGCCCTCAGGGCCCAGCATTGGCACTGACTCCTACTCCATGATGTCCTACAGTGACACCGTCTCTTCCTCCAGCAGCCACTTCACCTCCACAACCGTCAGCTCGGCCCGGGTAAGTCTCTTCCAGCTCTTCCTTTTCCCTTCAACCCCAGCTCCTGGCAGCCCTGCAGCAAACTCAGTTCCCCCAAGTGCTCTGCAGGCATTTCCCCCAGCATGAAGTCTGCTTCCCCGATGGGTTCCTGCAAAGCTTTTTTATCCCCTTACAAGCTGCCAGGGCTCATCTCTTCTGGCTGCAGGCTGTGCCACAGCACTCCTGCTTTTAGAGGCAGGGGTCCTGGAGTATCCTACAGGGGCAGGAAAACGATGACTTGTTGCTGACTTGGAAAGCACAGCCTTGCTCCGAGAGGCCTTTGCCATCCATTTGCTTGGCAGCAGAGAGAGAAGGGTCTAGAGCAGCCGGGTGGGCTGGAAGGAGGCAGGGAGCAGGAGTGCAGGGGCAGGCACGGTGTTGTCCCAGCGTTGCCTGCCTTCTGATGGATCCTGCACACGTTTGGTGTCCTGTATGGGCGCTGCAGGTACTTAAATTCTGAGATGCTCTGGGATCCTTGCAGTTTGGGCACAAGCGTGTGATCTGTAGGGGCAATAAGGTGACAGGGTGACACATCGTGGTATCTCTCAGTGCCCCTGAGACGAGATAGATGCTCCATCCTCTGCGTGGGGGCTGAGCATCCCTTTGTCCCCAGGGAGGGAGCAACTCTGCTTCCCACCCAGTGCCTCCAGCTCGCAGTGCAGGCTGCAGTCACAGAAATTGCAGCGACTCGCTGCTGCCACGCCGTCCCTGCCACTGTTCTCCAGCTCTTGCTGCCACTTCTGAGCCACCTCCTCAGAGCTGTGGCTGCCTGTTCCCTGTCCCAGCGGGTCCCCAGCAGCCAGGCCAGCTGTGTCCTGTCCCAGCCTCTGCCCACTCCAGCATTTAGCAGCAGCGCTCCCACGTCTCGCTGCCAGGCCTTCGTTGCACGCACCGTCTAATTAAGTTATCGTAATCACCTCAGAATGTGCAGGCACACAGCCCCCAAATTAATTTCCTGGCCGTAAAATGCCTTTCATCACAAATGCATTAGCAACCTTGGAAATTAAAACCTTCTTGAAAAGAACAGATGATGATGGGCTTTCTGCTTGTTCGACAGCAAGCAAACTGGCCCACGTGCGGGGCAGGTGGGATTGTGCTGCAGAGGGGCAGCAAGGTGGGGGCTTTCCTGGGGCTATATCTTTCCCACAGTTTAGTCCTGCTTTCCAAAAGGCCTCGGGGAAGGTTCAGAGCATCAGAGCTGTGTTTTTGTCCTGCTGACTTCAGAAATACCCAAAGGATGGCTCACGGTGTTCAGGATGGATTGCAGCGAGTGCCTTTCTGGATCAGGATAAGCTGCTGCCAGGCAGGGAGCAGGGGCTCTGGGTGGTGGGTGCTGAGCAGCTCGCAGGGGAGAGAGGGGGCACGGAGCTTGTGGACTGTTTGCTCTCTCAGGAGGGGCTGATTGCAGCCTTCCTGCTCAGCACGGGGACGTGGATCCTGCAGGGTGGGCTTGGGGGAGGAGGGATGCGTCGTGCTGGGGTTTGCTGCTCTCGCTTGTTTGTTCTGCATCCTCCCTGACGTTATGTTTTCGCTTTTATGCTTGTTTTAATCTGCTTTTCCCTCGCACGTCCCCAGGAGCGGCTCTTGTGGCTAATAGACCTGATGGAGGTAGGGACCAGCCGCGACTCGGGCAGCTCGAGTACCGCAGTTGCCATAGGAGGCGAGCTGCGAGTGCGTGCGGATGTGCGCTGGGCGGGAGGTGGGGGACAGGCCCTTCCCGGGGCCAGCACGTGTCTCGGCCACGTGAGCAGCCGCCTCGTGTCTCCCAGCTCTGCTTCTTCTCCCCGTGGCTCTGCTGAGCCGTTCCTAAGTCCCCTTCCCTAGCTCAGCAGCAAGGCTGCGGGTCTCAGCACCGCAGTGCAGACCAGGCTCAGCTGTGAACCAGCCCCGACTGGTACCAATGTCCTGCCTGAATGAAAGCCCCAAGTGCCAGCAGCAGCTCAGGGCTGGGCTTTTAGAAGGACCGGCAGCATTAATATCTGAGGGACCCCCAGCTGTGTCCCCTGCCTCGTGGCCCTGTTGTGCCAGCTCTCCCTGCTGTTGCCCTGTCTCCCTGTGTAGGCACCCTGGTGAAACACCACGGGGTGTCACAGCACATCACACATCCCCAGGGACTGCAGAGCTTTCCTTACAGACCTCAGGTGTGCAAAAATCTGTGCAGGAGGGTTGCTGTGCTCACACTGTGCGTGTTCAGCCTTGGAGAAATCCTTGCACACATCTCAGAGCCTCGAATATCTCTCTGTAATCACAGAGCTCAGGGCTGGGAGGAGGCTAAGGGCTGCACGCTCGTGCCCTGCAGCGTGGCTCTGCTGTGCGGGGTGTGTTGCCCTCTCCCGTGGCTGTTGGGCACTGAATGGTGACAGTCAGCAGGTTTCACACACCGCAGCTCTCAGCTCCACCACTCACCAGTACTGCTTTGGGACACAGAGCCTCCGGTAGCTGAGAACCCGACCCAAATGCCTCATCCCCCAGGAACAAGAGTTGCCTAGAAGAAAGCTGTGAGGTTTATCAGAGACATTCTGAGCCTTGGGACAGGTTTCTTTGGTTTCATGAACAAAGTCAGGGGTTTGGTGGGCAGACATGCCAAAAATAGCTCGTATGGGGCTGAGCAGGATGGAAAGTGATTGCATTTCGGAATGTCTGAAGGATACTCGGCGATGAGACGAAGTCTTGTTCGGTTGTGCCACCCACTGGCTGTGTCTGCCTGATCGTCATTGCCACCTCTCCTAAATGGAAGATTTGGAAGATTTGGATCTCAAGATGAGACCTGCAAAGCAGAGGTTAATTGTAGACTGCAGTAATCAGATGTGGCTTGCCTGATCGGAGCAGTGTGAGTTTCTAATTTGCCTGCAACCAAGGCAGTCCTTAAGGGATTTAGCATTGCCTTTGTCCCTGCCTCCTGCCCCGGCACTCATTATTAGGATTAAGGATTTGAGATCCCCGTTGATTTCATTTTTCTTCTCCACTGCCTCCTAGCAAATAGACTGACATCGAAAGTGCCTTCTCCTCCCAGGCTCTGGCTCCCCGGGAGCTGCCCCGAAGCTGCAGGGCTGCTCCCAGTGCAGGAACTCAGCTCGGCTGCCTGCCGTTGTCTCTGTGTCACCAGGAGCATAAGGAGAGGATGACGGTGTGAAGTCCTGAGCTGTTCCTCTGCTGGGAAGAGAACCTCAAGCACAAGGGTCCACAGAACAAGAGCAGAGGAACTGGAGACCTCTGCTAGGTCCAGCAGCCCCCGTGGGAGGGTATCGCTGCTGCCCATGCCAGAAGAGGCCCCCACACCACCAAGTCTGAGATGTCTGTGCTCAGGGGCTCCTGGGGACCTGGGCTTCAGGGCACCCTCATCTTTTTCCTCAAGCCCTGCAAGTGCACGGGAGAGGGAGAAGGAAGGGAGCAGAGGGGGAAGGCTGGGCTGCCGCTCAGCCTGGTGCAGTTACTCAAGAGCTAAACCCTGCGGGAGCTGGGCTGTGTGGCTCTGTAAAGCTCTTGTTAGCAGTTACAGGAAGATAAGGGACTCATTTGGAACTGGGAGGTTAATTAAAGGTTGATCTGTATCCCCCAGGGAGCTGGTGGTTTTCTCCACCACCTGATCTGTGAATGGAAACAGGCTGCCTGTCTGAAAGATGCTCTCCAGCTCTGTCGCTCCGCCCAGGGGCTCTGCTCAAGGTGGGGAGGACAAAAGTCCCCCAACTGCACCCTGCAGAGGGGCTGGAAGGGCCCCGCCTGGCTCCCACTTCCCGTAGGTAACTGGGAAATAGCTGGGGCAAAGGAGAGGCGGTGAGAGGCAGCAGCCTCAGTAAATGCCACTGCCCATTTTTCAGAGCAGCGGCACATGGCTTCGGTGGGGCTTTTAAGGGAGATCCAGGAAATCACGGTCTGAAAATAGCCAATTCCTGAAAGCGGCATGCTCAGCTTAAAAGCCATTACGTTTTACAGCCCGGAGCAATTTCTGTGTAATTTCTGTGTAACTTTTGCCCCCAGAGCACTCAAGTAGCGGAAAGGCAAATCTCCTGCTGGCACAGCCGGCACAAAGAAGAGCCCGGGCAGGATGAGCAGCGCTGGTGTCAGGGGGCACCGAGCTGGGCAGCGGGATCGGGGCTGTCCTGGGGCTCTGGTTGGATCCACACAGCCACCGTGTGCCAGGAGGCCTGGGCTGGGATGTAGGATGTGCTCCAGGATGGGCTCGATGCCACGGTGCTGGGCACAGGGCTCAGTGGGGCAGATTGTAGGGCGGCTGTTCCTCTAGTAGCGATGCGGGTTCGGAGGCAGGCTGCTCCTGAGTGCATCGGGGGACTCTGATCCTTGCTCCTCTGGCAAATCTCTGAGGCTGAGGCTGGAAGGGGAAGAGCTGGGGGTGTAGATCTCAAACGGGGCCGGGCCTGGGCTGAAGGCTGCGGGCAGCAGTGGGAGGTGGGTGGCACAGGGGGGTGAGTCTGGGCAGCTTCATGCAGGGCACCGTTCTCGTTGGGGCACTTTTCTGCATTTTGGTGCCTTTTGCCAGCTCTGTGCGTGGCCCTGGCCAGCCAAGTATCCCCACTCCATGGTGCCATGAGGGAGGTGATGGCACTGGGGCTTTTTGCACTCGCTGCCACTTCTCTCCAATTTGACACCCCACTGCACAGCCCCGAGCGAGTTCCCCTGATCCCGGTCAGCCCCGTGGGCACTCAAGCCAGCAGGGTCCCACCTTGCAGGAGCAGCCCACGATCGTTTCAATGGGTATAAATAAAGGCAGGCTCCTTTTGGAAGAGCCCCAGCGTGTCAGAGCTGCCCAAAGCCTGATCGTCCTGCTGCTGTGTGTCAGCCACATCTCTCCTCAGCCCGGGCTTGCCGCGGTTGGGTCAGAGACCCAGTGGGCAGGGGATTTGTGGATTTGTCTCTCCCCAAAGCCACCTCCATGGGATCGGATCGGGGGCGAAATCACCCTCGTCAGGGGAAGGCACAGTCTCACAGGCTGATGAGACCCCTGCCCTCCCCGAACAAGCCTTTTCTTTCAGCCTTCATTCTCCAGGGCTCCTTCGGAAGCCACGGAGATAAAAGCAATTTCCATCAATGTTTTTGCTGCTTCTCTAATGCTTTTAATTGTCTCCCGTGTCTATTTTGGGACGCTAACGTCTTACAGGCACAGCAGCAGCCTCCAGCAGATGGGGAAAATACAGAGGCACCAGCTTTTCAGCTAATCAGTTGTTTATCCTGCAATAAATAACCCACACTTAAACACAAGCTGCACCCTGCCCGTCCCACCCCAGATGAACAAACGGCCCCGGGAGCGCGATGGGATCGAGGTGGGCTGGGTTCCTGGTGCCTGAGGGGCAGGGGGACACGGCCAGCAGCACAGCCACGGCTCTGGGCTCAGCTCAGGACCAGTTTGGACCCTTTTGGGGCCAGGGCAAGGAAAGCTCACCGGGGCAGAGCTCCACAGCCAGCCCCTGGTTCTGCCAGGGAGACGTTTTGCACTTCCAGCCGCATCCATGCCCTCTGCTGCGGGACCTGTGCTGGCCCTATAGGGGCAGGCTGGCCGATTCCCGTGGCCCTTCCCAATTCCTGGAGCTGTGCTGGGCTCTGTTCCTGTATTTCCTAATGACATTTAGACTCCCAACAGGGAGGCAGTGGCAGCAGCTCCCGTCTGTTTGCATCTGAGACCGGCTGGTTTGCAGGGGAGGGAGGATTTACCTTTTCCATTGCCCTGCTCCCTGGGAAGATCCAGGTGTTGAGCCTCGGAGCTCATTCCTCCCTCCTCCCAGCAGCACAGGGAGCAGAGCTCTGGCCCAGGAGGGCAGAGGCCCCACGGGGCAGGTTCACAGCACACGCTGAGCACCTTCCTTACCCTGGCAGAGGCAGTTCCGAGTTGCTTTGCTTGTGTGGTGTGCGAGTCTTCAGGGGAACCACCCAGAAAATGAAACCCTCCGGCTGAAGGCCCCTCACAGGGGGCAGGGCGATGCCCTGCATCCCTCTGCATGTTCCCTGTCGTGCTGCCCCTTTGGTGGGTGCTCGTTGGTGCCGTGACCAGGTTGTTTCTTCCTTTGCCTTGTCAGAACACCTCAGAGATGGAGGGAGGTGGAGACGGCCAGCAGAGCAGCATCAACACCCTGCCGGACATCTCCCTGGTAAGGCACCGCGCTGCTGCCAGCCCCTGGCACCGGGCTCTGCCGCGGTTTCTCTTTGCTGTATCACCGACCGATGGGTGTCAGCGAAGGAAATTAATCGGACTGCTTTAGAGGAAAGGTTTGGGATGTCTGAATAAGAGCAGTGTCTGGTTGTAGGACCCAGGACAGGAGTTGTGTGCTTTGTCCTCTAGCTGGCCTCTTCTGTGGGTCAGTTTCTTATCGCCATTGATGGGTGTTCCTGTGCAAATGGGTAACTTTGCCACAGTCACTGTCCAGAGGTCGGTGACAGTCCTGTTGTTGGTTCGGCAGGATGACCTCTCGTCCTTCCCGGAGGAGCCGCCCAACTTCAAGCCTCCCCCTCCTCCTTCAGCCCCCCAGATGCTGGACCCCTCTGCCGCCCAGCACCGGAACCCGGGGAAGGACAAACCCAAGCGCCCGTCCTCCGAGTCCTCCCAGTCAGGCCTCTTCTTCGTGGCCCCCCGAAACCCCACGCCCCCCCTTAACCACTCTGAGCAGGACACAGCCAGCGTCACCTCCACCGCCACCACCTCCACCGAGGAGTCCTCCCCGAGCCCCATCTACGCCACCATTTCCCCGACCCTGCACGGCTCCCGGCGCCAGATGGACGCCCAGCTCTCCTTGCTCAGCCAGCCCCCCATCGGGCCCTTCCCCAGGGTCCAGTCCCCGACGAGGCTGAAGAGTCCCCCCGCCGAGGGTCCCGCAGCCCCCGGGCACCACAAACCCCCTTCCCCGTCCCCTCCGCCCCCCCCGGCGCACCCCGCGCCCCCACCCCCCGACAGGGGCAGCCCGCGGGCCGTCCCCAACCAGCACTTCATCATGGTGGAGGTCCACCAGCCCAACAGCGAGCCCGACGTCAACGAAGTCAGGCCCCTGCCCCAGGCCAGAGGTGGGTGTCCTGCTGGGACGAGCGGGGCTGGGGGGGTTCCCACTGTCGTTGCTTTATTTATGGGGGTGCTGGCTTGCAGGCGGGCGCTGGGCGGTCGTGGAGGCCTGGTGCCAAGCGGGGATGAGGGGTGGGAGCGTGTCCTGCAAGCACTGCAGGGGGTGGCCTCCACCGGTCCAACCTGTGGCCTCTACTGGCCCAGTTTGTGGCCCCCACTGGCCCAACCTGCAGCCTCCACCAGCCCAACCCACGGCCTCGGACCATCTGGGCGGGTGTAGGACCAAGGGGTGCACGCAGCCATTCCCTGGCTTCAGGGGATGCTCAGTGCCTGTTACTGGCTGTGGGGTAAAAATAAATAAATCTTGGTGTTGCTCAAGAGAGAGGAGCAGGAGAAGGCAGAAGGTGAGGTCCCATGGGAGGGCGTTGGGAGAGCGAGCCCTGCATCAGGCTTCAGGTCCGTGCGTGAGCACGAGGCATTTTTGTGGGTTCCCCGTTCTCAGCGAGGGGCCCCAGAGGTGAATTTGACGATTCCTGCTCAAACTGGGGCAGCAGAGCTGGGTGAAGGCTGCGGAGGCTGGGTCGGTGTGGCAGCACGCTGCCATTCGGCGTTTGTAGGTCGGTTTGCCATTTTTTCAGAGAAATTTTCAGAAAGCAGCTGGACGGCATCACGGCAAAAAAAAAGATCCAGGCAACACGTAAGCCCTCAGCAGTGTTACCCGCAGCAGCAGTGCTAAGCCCTGAGACAAAGCCCTCAGCCCTGGCTCCTGGCAGAGCTGGAAAACCTGCGAAGCCCACAGCCGTGCCAGCTCCCCGCCGGCCCTCGAGACGCTCCTCAAAGCCTGGCTGTGTCCCCGCAGCCATTCAGGCTGCCCTTTACGCAAAGACCAGGCTCCCGTAGGCAGCTGATTGCAGCCTCATGCGTGGGCTGTGCTGTGTTAGTTCATAGAACCTGCTTCCAGCAGAGTTTTGAAAGAAAAAAAAATTAGCAATTCTAGGATTTTCCCATTTTTCCCAGGTTTTTTGAAGAAAAAACATGGTGCTGACGCTGAGCACGGGGCTCAGGTTGATCCTGAGCTTATCCTGGGAAAAAGGTGGAAGTGAAGGGTCCCTGGGGTGCTGAGGGTGCCCAGACCTGGCACTGGTGCCCCAGCACCCCGGGGTGCCCCAGGGTCCCCCCCAAAAGCCCCGTGTGCCTCCAGGCTCCCTGGGACCCGCAGCGAGGAGCACTGTCGCCCTCCCGTGGCACCGTCCTCCCACTGCAATTAGTTAATTAATCAGCGTAATGAGGGAGCGAGGGGCTTGGGGTGCCCCTGGGCAGGGCCCTGCTTGAGGGGTGTCGTTGGGGGCACCCCAGGTGGTTTCCCCCGGTCCCTGTGCTGCTGCCACCCAGCCCCAGAGGGTGAAGCTGCACCCCAATCCCTCGGGGATCGAAGGGGAGCAGCTCCCACCCAGCACCTCGAGCTCCTGGGGGCTGGGGGCAGAATGAAGGACCTGGGCTGGCCCCAGCAGGATCCTGGAGCTCCCGCATCCCAGTTTGGGATCCCAGCTGGATCCCGGGTCCAGTCTTAGGGCCGTTTATCATGCACAGCTCCGCTCTTAGGGAGGGGTTCACCCAGGAACCCCACTCTAAAACCAGATCCAAGTGCCTGGCAGCGGGTGCCGTGGCCTCTTCTTGGCCCTCTCCTCGGTCCTCGGAGGCAGAGCCTCGCCGCCGGCCTCCCCCCTGACATCCCCCCTCTCCCCCAGCCTCCACGCTGTCCCAGCTGTCGGACAGCGGGCAGACGCTCAGCGAGGACAGCGGGGTGGACATCGGCGAGCTGGAGATGGGCGGCAAGGACAAGAGCCGGCAGCCGGTCCTCGGGAAAAGCCGAAGCCTGAAGGAGGCCGCCAGGAGCGAGGCGGCGGCAGAGGGGGCCTCCAAGCCGGTGAGGATGGGTCCGGGGTGCTCACGGGTCGGGGTCCTTTGGAGGAGGGCTCCTGGGGCTGCTGTAGGGCAGAGCTGGTCCCCACCACCTCGTCCCACCCTGGTGCACGTGGTTGTGCTCCCTCCGCCTGCAGGCAGCTGAGAGGGGCCCCAAAGGGCTGATTTACCCCAGCTGGGTGAGTCTGATCCCTGCCAGCTCCAGCAAGCTGGGACACAGCAACGTTCCTGGCACTGAGGGGACATCTCCAGGGCAGCATCCTACAGCTGAAGTCACCTGGCAGCCTGAGACAGAGCAAATTGGCTGTGACATGGGGTCAGAGGGCTGCTGTGCTCCTCCCCGCGCCCTTCCTGACCTGCCCCAGTTTTGGGGTGACTGCCAGGGGTCAGCATCGGTCCCTGCGCTGACCGAGGGAGCGCAGTGGGCAGAGGGTGCCCAGGCTCTCTCGGCAGCCCCGCTGTCTGCCCGCAGCCGGGGCTCCTGGAGCCCACCTCGTGCCTGATCCGGGTGTCCAAGAGCGCGCCGACCCTGGGGATCGCCATCGAGGGCGGAGCGAACACGCGGCAGCCGCTGCCCCGCATCGTCACCATCCAGGTAGGGCAGGCTGAGGCCGGGAACAGCTCGGCACGCATCCCACCCCCCTGCTCCCCGTCGCTGTGGGCAGGCTCAGGAGAGCCCTGCAGCCGCCTGCCATCAGCCACGGCAGCTGCAGCCCTGCCCCAGGGAGATTTTGGGGGATGGATCTGCCCCTTGATAATCCCAAATGTCCCCAGTACCAGGGCATCATGCTGCTGGGGGGGATTTGCTGAGCAGCAGTGTTCATGTGCCGTACCATAATGCGTGTCCTGGGAACTCAGGACTTGCTGCAGATGTGTTTGGGGGGTCTGGGCAGCCCTGAGAGCTCGGCTGGCCCTCCAGATGTCTGGGAACCCTCTTTTTCTGCTCAGATCAGGATTGGGGAGGGGGAATGGTGAGTGAGAGCTGAGGAACTGAGCCCACAGCCCTGCTCTCAGGAGCTGTCTCCTCGCACTGTTCCCCGGCTGTTTACTTGTGGCAAAATTGATGTCCCAGCACCACAAAGGCAGAGCTGAGCCTTGGTTGTTCTTGGCCATCCCAGCTGGCGCCGCGCTGTCAGCCAAGAGCCAGTGGTGTAGGGACAAAGCCAAATTCCTCTCCTCTTCCCCAAACCCAAAACATTTCACTTCCACGATGTTCACACTGACCTGGCAAGGGCCAGCCCCTGCCTCGTCTCCCCTCCCCATGCCCAGAGCCCTGGGCTGAGCTGGGGGATGCAAATCCAGGCGGTGTCCCCTTGCTGACCCCCTCCTGTCCCTGCAGCGCGGGGGCTCGGCGCACAACTGCGGGAAGCTGAAGGTGGGGCACGTCATCCTGGAGGTGAACGGCACCGGGCTGCGGGGCAAGGAGCACCGCGAGGCCGCCCGCATCATCGCCGAGGCCTTCAAGCTGAAGGAGAAGGACTACATCGACTTCCTCGTCACAGAGTTCAACGTCGCCCTGTAGGAGCCCGCCGAGAGCCTCGGGACGGGCACCAGAAGAGACGCGGGGACACCCCCGCGCCCTCCCCTGCCCCGCCGCCCCCTGCCCGCCTGGTGCCCGCCGTCCCTATGGGGCCATGGGGCAGGCTGAGGACGGGCACAGCTCAGAGGCCGCATCCCCACGGGGCCGGGCACGGCGGGCGGCGAGGCCGGGGTGGGCAGCGGGACGGAGGAGGCCGAAAGGAGCCGGACACCGTGTACATTGCTGGCGCTGTCGTCGTGTGCATACGGACACTGCTTGCGCTTGTCGTATTGCAATAAAGCTGTCGGGTTACGAGGAGGCTGGCTTGGCCTGGCGTGGCTGGGCTCAGCTCAGCTCAGCCTGGCTCAGCTCAGCTTGGCTGGGCTTGTCCTGGCTTGGCTGGGCTCAGTTGGGCTCGGTTGGGCTCGGTTCAGCTCGGTTGGGTTGGGCTCGGTTGGGTTTGGCCGGGCCGGGTTCATCTTGGCCGGGCCGTGCTCGGCCGTGCCCGCTCCCGCCAGCGCCCCCGTTGGCGCCACGCGGCTCTACAGGCGCTGCATAAATTATGCAAACAACCCCCCTCCTCCTCCTCCCATTGGCCAGCTCCGGCGGGCTATGCAAATCCCCCACCGGGCGCGCCTTTATGCTAATCACCCCGGGCGGCGCGCTGCGATTGGCGGAACGAGCCGAGAGGGGGCGTGTCCCTGCAGGGCGCCGAGCCCCGCCCCCCCCCCGCGCCCAGCGCCGCGCTTTGTCCGGGCCGGGCCGGGCCGGAGGCGGCGGGGGGGGGGCGGGGGGCGCCGGGCCCCGCCCTGCAGGTGAGGGGGGGGCACCGGGGGGGGGGGGGGAGGGAATTGGGGCCGGGGGTGCGGCTGGGGGGGGCCCGGTGCTGGTCACAGCCCTGTGGGGTCCCCCCCCCACGGGTCGCTTTATGGGGGGGTGTGGGGATGGGGATGGGGGTGGGGGTGGGGGTGCTCGCCCGGCCCTATAGGGCTGGGATTCGGCCACCCGCAGGGTTTGGGGTCGCCGGGGGTCGTGCTTTGGGCTCGCTGTCCCCACGGTAAGGAGCGGGTCCCGTCCTCGCCCCTCCTTCAGGCTCACAAAAAACTCGGGGGGATTTCAGAAAAAAAGCCCTGTAAGCAGGGGGTTACCCCCTGCCGGGTTGGGGCCGGGGGGGTGCTGTGGGCCTGCCCGAACCCCAAAAAGAGGCTTCGGGTGAGAGCAGGGACCCCAAAACCCCGCTGCTGCTGCAGGAGGCTGGGACGGGGCCGGCGGGCATCGCCCCCGCTCCTACCCCAAAAGGGATCTGATGTCCATGTGTGCCCGCTGGGCACTGTCGGTGCTTTTTGGTCCAAAAGCTATGATTTTGGACAAACTCATGCTTTTGGAGGTCCAGGCGGGCTGCCCAGGTGCCCGGCTTTCCGCTTGGGGTGTGCAGGGTGCAGGTCCGGCACCGCTGGGGCATCCTCGGGGTCAGGCTGTGGAGCTTTGCGGACAGGACACGTCCCCGCTGCTGTGGGGTCCCCCCGAGCCGCTCACCCTCCTGCTGCGCCCTTCGGCACGGCCCCACCGAGAAACCCGTAGGGACCGATGTCCCTCATCGATCAGGGGACATCACCTCCGCTGCAGGGATGGGGATGGGGTCTCTGTGCCCCCCCCGACCCCACAACCCACAGGGACAGCAGCGTTGCCCCCCCCCGGCTGGCACCGTACCCAAGCGGGAGCCGGGGCGCGTCCTGGCTGGCAGGGGGGTAATTAATCCAGCCCCGTTACTGGGTAATTAGCAGCGCGCAGAGCAGACCTTGCGCAAGCTCCTGGCTGCTATTGGAGCTACTTAACGTGGCCCCGGGGGGGACATTTGGGACAGGGAGGGTGCTGCGGGTGCCCTGGGGGTGGCAGCTTGTTGGTGACCGACCCCGCTGCGGGGTGCATCTGCTGGGGGAAAGCCCCTGATCCCCCCCAGCCCCAGCGCTGCAAATCCCCCGCATAAATCCTGCTGTAGGTGCCTGGATGCTGTTTCTGTGCAGCCGCTGCTGCCCAGCACCGACGCGGTCACCCCAAAGCCAGGCAGAGCTCTGCCAGCCCCCTCCGAGCTGTATGGGCACCCCAAATCCTCCCTGAGGGCCCTACAACCTTCTTGGGGAGGCCACACGAGGCTTTTTCCTTTGGACTTTTATTTTCCCCGAGCTCTCCTCGCCCGGAGGCTGTTCCCCGGGGGGGACGCGGGGATGCTGCGGGCTCTGCATCTTCTCAATGTGCCTCAAGAGCACTTTTGGCTCCGGCCCCTCTCTGGGCTGGGACGTTTCCAAAGGCGGCTCCTGGCCCAATTCCTGGCACGGCGAAAGAAAAGTGGCCTCGAGCCCTGCAGGAGCGCTCCAGCAGCACCCCGAGGGGGGAACGGGGACCCCCAGAGCCCTGTGGGGTGCCCTGGGTGGGTGCTGAAGTGTTGGGGTGCAGGGGGTTACATCGGCCCCCTCCGCCTTTTGGGGCTGCCGACCCCCAGGTGCTGATTTCTGGGCCCTGCAGAGCTGCAGCTCCTCTTGGTACCCGCGTTCATCGCCTGCCCCCCTTCCCTGGCAGCATCCCCCCCCCCTGCACTGCCCCCGGCTGCAGGTTTGGGTTTATGGCTGAGTTCAGCCACGTTCAGCACCTTCCCAGAAAGCCCAACACCAGGCAGCGTGATGGGGAGAGAGAAACCCTTTTTTGTTTTGTTTTTTTTTTTTTCCTTTAACTTCCCTTTAAATGATTCGCTAGCACAGAAGAGCCCGGCCAGAAACCCACAAAGCAAACGAAAACAATCCCGAGTGTGTGTGTGCGCGGGGTTTTAATCCCACTTGAAAGCTTACATTTGGGACAAGGACCTAGGGAGAAGTGTAGAGGAGCTCGGAGACCCTAAATCCTCCCTGCCCCTCCGTGTCCCCCCTGGGGCCGTCCCAAGTGCCCCAGACCCCATGGGGTGGAGCTGTGGGGCTGGGACCCCCAGGCCAAAAGGGTGAGACAAGGAGGGGATGGGGGACAGGGCTGTGCCGCTGCCTGCGCTAATTAATCCGGATTAATTGCCGGCAGAGATTTCTCTCCCCCTGGCCGTGCCGGCGGAGGCGGTGCGGGGCTGGGCCCCGGCGCGCGCAGCCTGCTGGGCTGAGGGCGGCTGTGTGGGCCCGCAGGAAGCTCCCTGCACGTTTCCGACACGCTGCGGGGCTCTGGGTGCCGGGGGGCCGCCGCCACGGGGAGCTCACGGTGATGGGGACCCGCTGGGGTGGGTGCCGGGGGGGGTGGGCTGCGAGCCCCCACCCCGATTTGCGCTCCGTGCCTTCCCGCTTCGCGCCCAGCCCCGACCGTGCGCCCCCAACCCCGCAGCGGGGGGCTCGGGTCCCACCTCCCCTTAGGATTTGGGCTGCTCCCGGGGCTGGGGGCTCCGTTCCAGCTGCTGTAAACCCCCGCAGAGCCTCGTCCCACCCCCACGGCCAGGTTTTGTCCCCGGTGCTGCTATGGGAACACCAGAACACGGAGGGCACATCCTGCTTTAGGGCCCCGGCGGAGCGAGCGCGCGGGGCCTCGGCGAGGCAGGATTTGGGTCCCCCCTTCCCAGCCCCGCTCCCCCCACGCTGCTCCTCGCCCCCAGCCCCAGCCGGGACCTCGCTGCCACGGGCTCGTGGCCATTTCGGGTGGATCAGAGCACAGCGGGGGCTCATGGAGAGGTTGGGGGTCCTGGGGGGGCCGGGGGTGGCAGCACGGGAAGGAGGTGATGGGGTGGGGGCAGCACAGGAGCCCCCCCAGTGTGTTCCTTCCCTTGGGATGTGGTGCGCACACCCCGGGTGCGGGGATGTCCCCTGCCCCTGGGGACAGGGAAAGCCCCGTCAGGGGGTGACATCTCCGTGCGGGGAGGAGGGGACGCGTCGAACAGAGCCCGCTGTGTCCTGCTCAGCCTCCCTCCCTGTCTCCCTCCAGGGTGCTGCGGGGCTGAGCGCCGCGCTCTGACCTACATTCGCCGCGAGGAGGTTCCCCAGCCCCCGGCTGCCACCCTGCCATGAAGCGGCACAAGTGACAAGGGGCAGCGTGGCACAACGTGCCCTGCCCGCCATGGCCAGCTCAGCGCCGTGGCTGCGCTGGACACGGACGGACCTGGGCACCGGCTGCGAGGAGCTGAAACACTGGGAGGAGGAGGAGGAGGAGGAAGAGGAGGAGGAGGAAGACTTCGGGAGACACATGGACGAGAACGGTGTCATCGGCCTGGGGGAGGACGGGCTGGTGGCTGTCACCAGCCGGCCGGGGAGCTCGCATTTTGGGGAGGCAGCCGCTGGCAGCATGGACCACAGCGACCTGCAGGACTCGGGCTCGGAGGAGTGGGGCCGGGAGGATGCCGGGAGCCCCCCGTCGGGTGAGTCCTCTCCCGCTGCCCCAAAACCCTCGTGGGGGGGACCCGGCTGTCCCCGGACACCAGGAGCTCGCCCTGGGCAGCCAGGGGGGCCGGGGACGGTGTGGGCTGGCTGGTGGCAGTGGCGCTTTGCAGGTGATGGTGAGGACCTGGAGGGGTCCCCAGTGGAGCCGGCTCGCTGGCACCCACGGCAGGACCTGACCGAGGAGGAGGAGGAGGAGGAGGAGGAGGAAGGGGAGGAGGAGGATGAGGAGCGGGGCAGCTCCATGGAGGAGGAGCGGCTGGAGGGGCCCTGGGGGGCAGAGAGCGATGGGGAGCTGCACCCCAAGGCAGGGCCCCTCCACAAAGCCCCGGCTGTCACCACGGATGGCGGGGACACCTCGGGGCCTTCGGACACCAGCCCCGGCCCCGCCACCCCCCCAAGACGCCGCCGGGGCTGGGGCCGGGCCGGGGCCACCCATGGGAGCCGCGGGCAGGGCTGGGGCCCCAGCCAGAGCCGCTCAGCACCCCAAAACCCCACCGGCAGCAGGGCTGAGCCCGGCCCCAAGCCTTTGGGGAGCCCCCAGACCCCTCACCAGAGGCCCCGAGTGCCCGAGCCCGGCCGGCTGTCGCGGTCCCTGAGCCCCCGGCGGCACGGCGGTGCCAAAAAGCCGAAGGAGACCCCCGAAGGCTGCCGGTACGGCCGGGGGCAGCTCAACCACCCCCTGCCCGACCTCTCCAAGGTGGAGGCGCGGGTGAAGTTCGACCAGAGCTACCGCCCGCCGCCCAGCAGAGCCCTGCCCGCCCGCGCCAGGACCCCGGGCGGCCCCCTCGTCCCCAAATCCCCCGCCGAAATCGTGCGGGAGGTGCTGCTGAGCAGCGGGGAGGGGGCCCCGACGCAGCCCCCCGCGCCCCCCGGCGTGCCGCAGGAGCTCAGGTCCCCCCGGCAGGCCACGGCGCTGGTGCAGCAGCTGCAGGTGAGGCCCAGTGCTCCCAGTTCGGGGGCTGTACTGGGAGGGGCTGCGGGGGGGCCTCGGGGTGCGAGCAGAGCGGTGTCGCCCCTCTGGGGACCTGCGGGGTGGGAGTGTTGGGTCTGGTCACCCCTTCCCCATCCCGTGAGGACCCAGCAGCTCCAGGACTGGAGCCAGGGCTGCTCGTGTCCCCCCCATCTGCTTGTGTCCGCCCCCCCGGTGCCCTCCTGTCCCGTGGGAGGAGAGGGAGGCTCCTGTCCCCCTGACAAGGGATCCAGGGCCACCTCCAGGGCCCCTTGTCCCCCCTGCGCCGGGCTGCCTCCTGCCACCCCACCCCGGTGGCTGTCCCCATGACACGGGGATGTGTCCCCCCCCCCCGACCCTGCAGGAGGACTACCACAAGCTGCTGACCAAGTACGCCGAGGCTGAAAACACCATCGACCAGCTGCGGCTGGGCGCCAAGGTGGGTGCCGGGTGGGACCTGAGGGGACAGGAGGTGGTGGTGGCACTGCCCGAGGGGACATGTGGTGGTGGTGGCACTGCTGGAGGGGACACACGGCGGTGGCAGCAGTGCAGCTGCGCAGCACCTCCCCTGTGGGCCCTGTGCCTTCCTCCCCAACCGCGCTCTTCCTCCCGACAGAGCTGTGGTTGAGGAAGGGTGGCAGTGGGGCCGGTGACAGCGCTGTCACCGCAGCGAGTCACCCTTCCTCCCTGCGCCGGGGCGGTGCCGAAACCTCCCCAAAATGGCCGGGGAGACTGCTGCAGGGCACCAAAATGGCGAGGAGCACCCGCGGGGCCGGGGGTGTCCCCGTGCCCTCCTGCGCTGACGCAGGGCACCCGGCGGTGCTCAGGGTGCCGCAGGGATCCGGGGGGCACCCATGGGTGCGACGCTGCGCTGCCAGGCTCTCACCCAGAGGGGCTCCGTGCCTCAAAATCCGGGTGCAGTCCCCGTGGTGCCTTCGCGTCGGGGTGTGGGGTTTGGGGTGCTGTCCCCGGGGTGCCCGAGCTGTCTGTCCCGGTGCAGGTGAGCCTTTACGCCGACCCGCCGCGCGCCAGCCGCAGCGCCCACGCCGGCACCCTGGGCAGCGGCTGCAGGGTGATGGCCTTCAGCATCCCGCGGGCCAGCACGGCCACCATCAGCACGGCCCCAAACCCGAACCCAAACCCGGCCCCGACCCCACCACTCTCGATGGATGGAGGTGGGTTGAGCGCTGTGAGGGTCGGGCACCACCCAAACCCATCGGGGTCCACGGCTTGCCCTGTAGCGGGGGAAGCAGCGCTGGGGGGGTCCCCCCAGCATCACCTTGTGCTTGTTGCAGATCTGGCACCGGCTGAATGGGGGATGTCTCAGCGGCCCTGCTCCCCCTTTTCCTCCTCGGGGGGCTGCCCCACATGCGTGGGGCAGTGCCGGTGCCTGGGGCCGCAGCTCACGCAGACGCTGGCGGGGCAAACCCGCAAGCTTCAGGCACAGGCAAGTCCCGGGTGGCCGTGGGGTGGGGAGGACGCCCCTGACTCCCGCAGCATGGAGCGGGCTCGTACCCCGGCTCAGCCCCTTCTCCCCAAACCAGGTGGAGTCCTTCGAGAGCTGGCTCCATGCAGGGAGCGCGGTGCCGCAGGAGCAGCTCCAGGTGCGTCCTTCCTAGGGCCGCACGGGTTCCCCAGGCTGGTGGAGCCCCTCGCTTTTAACCCCCCTGCTGTGCCTGGGGGGCTCCGTCCCCATTCCGGGAGAGGCAGGGTGCAGCCCCAGCTCCGAGGGTGATTTTGGGGCTGTGTGGGGCCGAGCTCTCAGGCTGCCCTTGTGCTGCAGCGGTTCCGGCGGCTGAAGGTGGCGCAGGACGCGCTGGAGCGGGCGTACCTGCGGGCACGGGAGGAGCACGGGCAGCAGCAGCAGCACCCCGCAGCCTCGGGGGACTTCGACCCGGAGCGGTGAGC
Source organism: Aythya ferina (assembly GCF_964211825.1). Classification (NCBI taxonomy): domain Eukaryota; kingdom Metazoa; phylum Chordata; class Aves; order Anseriformes; family Anatidae; genus Aythya; species Aythya ferina. The sequence goes on from NC_140318.1 coordinate 9,215,187, forward strand.
AGTTCGGCAGGGGGCACGCGGGGGGGTTCCTGGGGTTGTGCTGCTCAATTGGCCCCTGGCTGTGGGCTGGGAGCGCTTTGCTGGGCTCCTGCTGGTTCTGGCTGTGCCGTTTGCTGGGGGTGCCGGTGAGCTGCCCCGTCCCAGCCAGCAGCGACCCCAACCCCACTGCTCCAGGCCCTTGGCAGGAGCAGCCCCCCCGGGCTGGGTGTCCCTCGGGTACTGAGGGCGCTGTCTTTTCAGCGCGGTGGAAGGGGAAATATTCTGCCTGGGGATGCGCCTGGAGGAGCTGAAGGAGCGGCTGGAGCGAGCAGCACGCCCCCCGGGCTCCCCGCGCCCCCAGCTGAGCCCAGCGGTCACCGAGGGACCCCCCAGCACCCAGGGGACATCGGGGGACGGCGAGGTGGTGGCAGGGGGGCTGCCCCGGCCCCTCTGGCACAAGCAGCACCGAGCGGAGGAGGACTTCGGGGACCTGCTGGAGCAGTAAGTGCCCCTCATGGGGGTTTAGGGGGGCAGCTCCCGGCACCCCAAACCCACCCACTCCTGCCTGCACCTCGCAGGTACCAGCACTTCAAGTCCTTGCCGGCATCGCTGAGCCTGGAACACCTGAGCCTGGCGGGCAGCGGCTCCCTGGAGGAGGCGGATGGCCCTGCGGCAGGGGACGGTGGCCCCGGGCAGGTCCCCTGCAGGGCACGGTCACTGGAGGAGGGCACCGACCTCGAGACCTCCCCCTCGTAAGTGCTGTGGGCGCATGGAGACCCCATTCAGGGCGAGCGGGACGGCTTGGGGAGGGTTGTGTCTCGAAGCAAGCCGGCTGCCCGGGCTCCCCGTGTAGCTGGAGGGTGTTTTAGGAGACATCGGGCATCGTGTGCGTGGTGTGCCGGCACACGGGGATTGAAGCCCTTTGGAGACCGCCTGCCTCACGCGGTCCTCACCCTGATGGGCTTCGGGGTTAATGGGGCACCTGGCTGCTTGGCCCCACTCCTCACCCTCTGCCCTCTCCCCACAGCCCCCCCCCGCAGAGGAGAGCCGTGCCGCTGCCCCACAGGGACCCCCTGCGGCCGGAGGGGACCCGTGGCCACCACCAGGAGCCCCCAGCTGCCCCCCGGCCGCCACCACCGGTGCTCCCCGATCCCCTGCCACCGCGGATGCTCCCATCCCGGCACAGCATCGGGGCGGGCAGCGCTGCCACCCAGCGCCGACCCCTCAAGCCCTGCCGCCAGGTGAGCGCTGGGGGCGGTGGGTCCCCGCTGGCCGTCACCCTGCCGGGGTCTCCCAGGGGTGCAGGGCACCCGTCCTGCTCGCAGTTGTTGCAGGAGCAGCGCATGGTGTCGCCGGAGACGGACAGCGGCTTCGTGGGCTCGGAGGCCAGCCGGGTGTCCCCGCTGGTGCGCACCCCCGAGCATCGCCCCCTGGGCACCGGGTACGGCCCTGGCGCCGGCTGCTTGCGCCCTCCGAGGGGGATTTGGGGCACGAGTGGGGGGAGAGAGGCGGAGGGGAGCAGGGAAATGGGGTGTTGGGGGCGGTTTGGGGCGTGGGTGGGATGTGGGGGGCTGTCTCCATGCCCTGTCCCTCCCCAGGACGCCAGGCTCGCTGGGACCACCCGCCCCCATCCCCGCGCCCCTCCGTCCAACGCAGCAGAAGGATGCGCAGCCGCTGCCCCCCGAGAAGAAGCTGTTGGGCACCTACCCGTCCCCCGGGCACCTTCCCCCCCGGGGCGGTGTTGGGGGGCCCAGCCTGCCCCCCAGCCCCGCCTCGCACAGCAGCTCCCCCCGGCTCTGGGCCGAGAGCCCGGGCAGCGAGCTGGGACCCCACGGTGCCGGCGGTGAGCGGCCAGCCCCCAGCACTGCCCCGTGCCCCCCACCGCCACCTTCACCGCCTCCTGCCCGCTCCCCAGCTCACAGCGACTCGGAGGGGGGGGGCAGGAGCTGCGCCAGCGCCTGCAGCCCCCTGCCCGGGGGGGGCACCGCCTCGCCGTCCCCTGCCCCGGCTCCCTGCGACCTGCTGGGCTCCCGCGTGGAGCGCGAGTGAGTCGGGGTGGGAACGGGAAGGGGGTCCCTGAGTTTATTCCTCGGGTTGGTTGTTTTTTTTGGGGGGGAGCTGGGTTTGGGAGAGCAGCCCCTGGGCAGGGCAAACTCGTGGCACGCATGGGCTGGCTCAGCTCTGCGGGCACAGCAGCCCCAAAATGCCTCGCGCTGGTTTGGAGGGGGCATGGGATGCTTCCTATGGTGGTTATGGGGACGGGTTGTGGGGCTGGGGCTGGTCCTGGGGCTGTCGCCCCCCCCTCACTCTGCCTGTCCCCCCTGCAGCCAGGCCATCCGGGCGCTGCAGGACGAGGTGTGGCGGCTGCGGCGGAGGCTGGAGGAGAGCCTGCGCCGCTCCCGCAGCTACCCTGAGGGCAAAGCCCCCCCGCGGGGCACCCAGGCCAGGAGGCAGCCGGCAGCGAGCGGCCCCTCGTCCCCCCAGGACACAGCACCCATGGGGTAGGTGGCACGGCAGAGCCCAGCTTTACCCCAGAACGACAGCGGGAACCCAAGCGGGACCTCGGGAGGGGACAGCAGCCTGGCCGCGGGTGGACACCCGGGGGTCCCCAGGGATGCCGTGAGCGGGGTGGGGTCCCTCGGAGGTGCCCCCCTCTCAGCAGCACCATGGTGGCATTGCGGTGCCACCAGCCCTGCTGTGGGCCCAGCTGGGTGCTGATGGCTTTGTGCCCTCTGCAGGGAGCCCAGCCCCCCGGCACGGGGCAGGGTGGCCCCCGCCGCTGTGACAAGGGGCAGGTCAGCATCGCTGCCACGGGACAGGACCGAGCTGGACCTCAGTGAGTGGGGACTGTGGTGGAGAGGGGCTGCTGGCTGGGGGGGACTAGGGGGACCGGGCATGTCCCAGTGACCCCATGGGACCCGGCACAGCCCATGGCCAGATCCTGAGCCCAGCCCCAAATCCTTCCCTGCAGGCTCGGAGTCGGGCCACTCGCTGGCTGGGCACGGGGACAGGTGGCCCCAGGGCACCCCGGCCGCACAGAAGCGCTCTCGGAGCCCCCCGGGCACGGGGACGGTGCGGGGACAGTACACAGGTGGGTGCGGGGCAGGCTGACCCCACAGGGCGGGTGATGGGGGCTGCCCTCCCCTGGCCCTGCTGACACCGGGACTTGCAGGGACGCGGTACCGGGTGCCACCGCCCACCACCCCGGCACCCCGAGGAGAGCCGAGCACCCCGGGGTGCCCCCAGTGCCGCGGGAGCAGGACGGCACCAGGTGAGCATCCCTGACCCCTTCTGGCTGCTTCTCAAGCCTGTTAATTAATGACTTCAGGCATTAATTACTTAATGCACAGGGAGCTGGGGCTCTCCACGCTGTCCCTTGGCCAGACCCGATGGCAGAGCCGTGGGTTCCTGCGGGGAGACGGCTTTGGTGCCCGCCACGCTCTGTGCTGTGCCCTTCCCCACATGCCTCGTGCCTTCCCCACGCTATTTTCTGGACGTTTCCTCCCTCTCCCTGCAGCCGGATCCACGACGGGTGACGCCGTGCGGCAGCCCCAGCAGAGCACCCCCAGGACACGGCGCTGCCCCACGTGCCGGGCACCCCGGGCTGGCCCCACACCGAGCAGCAGGGACGGAGCCGCTCACGGTGCGTGGCAGGGGCTGGCCTGGCTCCAGGGGGGTGACAGGGACAGGGGACACCCCCTCCGTTAACCCCAGCGCCTTCCTCCCCACCGCAGAGCTTGGCACCGACGCCGCGTCCTCACCGGGCTCCCGTCCCCGAGCCGAGCCACCGGAGCAGCCAGGACTGTGGTACCTGGCGGGCGGCCCCCCCGTTGGATACCTCGCCCCCGTGCCCCTCGTGCCTTACGCGCCCCCCCTGCTGTAAGGATGCTCTGCACTGGGGAGGGGGGGGAGGCCGGATTGTCCCAGCGGGGCCACGAACACCCCAGGGCTGCCCCACGCTCCCTGGCGTGGCCACAGACCCCAGGCACCGGGCTGGGCTGTGGGAGCGGGGTCCCAGCTCTTTTGGGGGGGGGGCTGAGGTGTTGGGGGGGGCAGATGGGTGAGATTTGGGGGGATTTAAGAAAAAAATAATGGGGGGGGAGCAGACTGGGGGGGTGCAAAGCTGTGAGATGTCCCCATGCGATGACCCCTTCTTCTTCTCCTTCTTCTTCTTCTTCGTCTTTGTCTTCATCATCACCGTCTTCTTTTCGTCTTCTTTTCTTCGTTTTGTCGTCTTTTCTTCTTTTCTTCTTTTCTTTTTGTCTTCTTTTCTTCTTCTCTTTTCTTCTTCTCTTCTTCTTCTCCTTCTCTTCTTCTTCTTCTTCTTCTTCTTCTTTTCTCTTATTCTTTTCTTCTTTTCTTCTTCTCTTCTTCTCCTCTTCTCTTCTTCTTCTCTTCTTCATCTTCTTCTTCTCTTCTTCTCCTTCTTCTTCTCCTTCTCCTTCTTCTCCTTCTTCTCGTCTTCTTCCTCCTCCCCCCAGGTACTGCTCCCCGCCCGTACCTACCTCAGCCGCGGCCCCCCCGCCGCGCCCCCCCCTGGGGCTGCCCCTGGCGGACCTGGAGGAGCTGCAGCGCTCCCTGTGCCGCGCCGTGGATGCCGCTCAGCGCGCCAGGATCACCACCAAGAGGCTGGGCCGCTCGCTGGCCTCCGAGCTCAGCAGGGCACGGGGCCTGCGGGGGTCCTGCCTCTTCTGAGGGCCCCCCCGGCCCGTCTCCGGGCGAGGAAGACGAGGAGGAGGAGGAGGATGATGAGGAAGGCTGGCCACGAGGGCACAGCCCCCCCGGGGGACGTGTCCAGGGCACCCCGTGGCGGAGCTCAGGCTTTGTGTAGGCCCTACCATAACACAGGCCCCATTTGCAGCTGTGTTTGCCCCTCTGCCACGCCCGTGCAGAATTAGACTTTTTTTTTTGCAGCCACGTCGCTGCTTTGACCATTCCAGCTGTTTTTAGGGTTGTTTTTTGTTTTGGGTACGTTGCCCCTCACCAGCTGCCCCCAGACCTCGCCCCAGCAGCGCCCGCACTTAACCCCCACCCTGCTGCGTCGCGAGCCTCTCTTTTGGGTCCAAACCTGGGGTTTTTAGGTACTGTCCCTGCATTCCAGCCCCGTTGGGCACCCTCCTGGGGCTCAGCCCCACAGCTCGGCCCTAATGCCCTGTGCTTTCTGCTCTGCCCCGAGCCCTGCCCGGCAAAGCCCCTGCTCCGTGGGGCTCCGTGGGGCTGTACAGCAGCTCTGTGTGTAGGCAGCTATTTGTAGGTACGTGTCTGCGGTTCCTTTTTAATTTCCAGCAGGATTTTGAGGGCATTCGAGGTTTTTTTCCCATAATTTATTGCTGCCGCTCTGAAGCGGCCCCTGAGCGGGCTCCTGGTGGGATGGGGGTGCTGGGGGGGGCTCTGGGGTCCGGCCCTGCACGGGGCTGCCTGTGCCTAGGCAGAAAATGAAGGGATTTGGTGTTTCCCTTGGGATTTCCAGGGAAAGTGGAGGGAAACGTGCCCGGGGAGACCCAGGCACGGGCAGGATGCGGCCCCGAGGCACTCCCAGGGTGGTTTTATAAAACACCCTTTTTTTTTTTTTTAGCAAAATGGGTGAGATCAGACACCTTGTGCACTGGCACGAGGGCCTCAACGAGGTCCTGTCCCCAGGTTGGGGACAGCCAAAATCCGCCCCCCCCGCTCAGTACCACTATGTTTGTGTAGGACCTACCTGAAGTGCCCGCCTCGAGCTTATTTATTGCTGAACTTCCTCATACAAAGACCCATTTTGGGGGGATTGCTCATGCCCAAGGCGACTTTACTCAGGTCGGAGCCTCCCCGAGGGCTTGCAAAGCCACCAAACCCCTGTCCCGTCACGGGGCCACCCCACAGGGCCGAGTTTGGGCTCTGCTGGCATCGCCTCCAGGCGGGGGGGATGCCCCCAGCCCCGCTTCAGAGCCTGAAACGCAGCGGCAAGGAGCAAAGACGTTTTATTTCCCCACATTTCCTATTTTGTGATACCCCCCAGAGCCACTCAGACGGTATTTTGTACTAAGATAATTGCCTATTTTTTAATGAAATAAACGCCGTTGTTTTGCCTTCTGGTTTCCCCTCTTGTTTTTAAGCTCTCTCTCGGGGACGCTGCCTTCGGGGTCACTGCTTCGCCTCACCCCGGGGCTGTTTTTTTTTGGGGGGCAGACCCCAAACCCTGCCTCCCCCCGCCCCGCAGCCCCCAAGCAAGCGGCAGGCGCAGCCTCCTTGCACTGGGTATGGAGATCGCGTTTATTGAGCCACTCGAGTGCTTGTACAGAACAGCTATACAGAGATGATACATGGTTGTGCTTCAACACCGTCAAACACTTAGATTCCAGTAACTTCAAGGTAAACAAGTTCCAAGACAGACTAGATTTTTTTTTTTTTTTAGTTTTTCTTTTTGATAAATTATTTTTTATATAAATAACTGTAACAGAAAAAAAATAATAATAATAACGTCCAACATACAGGATCCTGAAGCGTTTTCGCGTTGCTAAACTGAGAAGGAACTCAAACGGGGCGGGAGGACCAAGGGGGAACCAACAAATATCAGTGCAATGATACAGCCTTTGCCCTAAAAATATATATTTAACTTTATGGGCAAGGAGCAGACAGGGAAAGGAAGGAGAGGGGAGAACCACCAACGAGGCAAGAAAGAGATTTCGGGGAAGGAAAAGGGGTCACAGCCTTCAGAGGGAGGGAACAGAAGAGAACAAAACGAAGGACCCCAAAATATTGCAGTGCATCTAGTGGCGGGGCAGGGGGGGCAATCCTGGGACGTAAAAAACAAAAAATCCGAGGAGTTTTGGTTAAATCACTATACACCAAGCTGTAAGAACTGCACGAGACACAGAATTCATATACACAGGGTCCGCTGGGGGGCCCGGGGGGCTGCGGGGCCTCGGGGCGACGGCACGCTCGGGAACGCTTCACCACGGGGGGACACGAGCGGGGCGGGGGCCTCATAGCTTCCTTGTCTGCAGGGATATATATATATATGTGTGTGTGTGTGTACGTGTGCTGCCTGTTAAAAATATATATATATATCTGTGGGCTGAAGGAGTACGCAGCCTGACGGGGAGGGAAGGGCCGTGCAAGCAAACGGGTCCCGTCCGCGGGGTTTGACCGTTCTGGTCCCTTTTTGCGTGGGGATTTGGGGTAGCGTGGGGCAGAGCCACCCCCCCCCGTCCCCTGCCAGATGTTGGCACGCACATCTGGGGGGGCAGCTGCCCCCAAATCCAAGGGAAAGGGCACCGGGAGGGGGGGGCTTCTACCCCAAAAAGAGCTGGGGAGGAAACACCGCCAGCAGCAGCGCGGGTGCGATGGGGCAGGAGGGGCGGCCGGCTGCCCGTCCGTCCGTCCCTGCAGGAACCCAACGGGGAGGGAAAATTTCAGGGAGGGTTTCTTTTTTTTTTTTTTTTGGTGTTTTCCTGTTATTTTTGTCGCTGCTGTTTGCGGGTCACTGGGAAGTGAACCCCCCAGACAGCGGCAGCTCAGGGTGCGGGTATCAGTACTTTTTTTTTGGCCACACCACAGCGCTTCTCCTAACGCGCTTGCATCTGGGGTCCCTTCCCTGCGCTGAGAGGGGGACGGGGAAGGAGCAGGGGGGGGCTCAACACAAGAACAAGAGAGAAAGCTCGGCCGGGCCGGGGTCGGGTTGGGTTTGGGTTTGGGTTTGGGTTTGGGGACGCGGTTCGGCGCAGGAGCGCGCCCCGGGCCGGGTGCCCGGCGGGGGGGGTGCAGTCGGCGTCGGGTCGCTGGCGGCGTTTCCTTTTAACTGCTGCTTTCCTCCTCTGTTTTATTGAGCTTCTTCAGCGTGTCCAGCAGTTTCTGTGGGGTGAGGATGTGCGTGGACCCTGCGGGGGGCAGAGAGGGCGAGGGCGTCAGCGCCAGCTTCGTGCGTCCCCCCCACGTCCCGGCTGATGGCCCCGCTTCCCCCCAACCCCCCAAAAAAGGGTCCCCGGCCCCCCCCCGGCGAGGCCTTACCTGGCGGGAGGGTGCGCACGCAACTGGAAATGCTTGCACAGAAATGAACGCCCATGGGAGGAAAAAACGGGGAAAGGAAAGGCAAAGGAGAGATGGAGGAGATGGATGGAGCTGGAGGGCGGCGGGATGAAGCCGGGGGGGCCGGGAGGTGCCGGGGGCGCAGCGGGGACGGGGACGATGGGGACCCTCCTGTCCCCATCCTGCAGCGGGCACCTGCGGGGGGCATCGGGGTGGGGGGAGCATCGCAAGGGGGGGGTCAGCAGGACGCAGCACTGAGCATCCCTGGGCAGAAGGGGTGACGGGGGGGAAAAAAGGGTTCAGAGAGGAGGAGGAGGAGGTGAAGGGGGTCCTGACTTCGGCAGCCCTGCTCCTGCCTGGCTGCGCCCTGCTTGGCCCCCGTGTTGCAGGGGCTGCTTCTGCCTGGAGCAGGATGCGGCCGGCGCGATGCTGGGCACCACATCCCTGTGCCCGAGCGCTGCTGCGGCAGGAGGAGAAACCTCTGTCCCCGTGAACCCCATGGGGGGGACAGCACGTGGCCCTGCCCCATCCTGGGGAGGCCACCACGCCGCCACCGCGAAGAACCAAGCAAAACCAAGATTTCCTACAGAACCGAGGATTTCAGCCCAATTTCTTCTCCCCCGAGCACACCGCAACGGCGAGAGGAGCCGGGGCAGGCGGCGGGGGCTGCCCCACGCACACGCAGCCCCCCCGGACAGCGCTCCACCTGTCCCCGAGCGGGTGGGACCTGCCCCGCGTCCCGGCCCCTCCGGAGCACGCGATGGGGAGCGGATGGCATGAGGGGGCCGGCGGGGCCGGAGCCATGGTGGCGGGGTGATGGAGGCGGCGCTGGAGGCGTTCCAGCCCAGGAACTGCAAGCATTTTCTCATCAACGGAACCCGAAAGGAAAAGCAAACCGAAATCATAATTAACGGAAGGACGGAAGAATCAAAGAAAGCCCTTCGGGGAGGAAGAGTTTCTTTTTTCATTAGTAGGCTGCCTTTACTTGGTTTCTTTGGCTCACTCCATTGCTGGAGCCTGATCCTCAAATGATACCCTAGTGGAGTCCCTGAAGTCGGGGTGCCTCAGGTCCATGAGAAATTTGGTGGGAGTGAGAATGTGAGTAGAACCTGCAGGAGAACAGAGCGGGGCTGACGTCCCGGCCACAGCCCCGGGGGGCACACAGCATGCACCGGCGCCGGCCGGGGAGCCCGCGGCAGCTCGGGCGCATTTTGGGAAGGAGGGGATGACGACGACGACGAAGGATGCGCCGCCCGCACCGAGCATGCGAGGACGGTGGGCACGGAGAGGTGCGCGGCACGAGATGGGCAAGACGCGGGACGGCGACGGGTCAGGGGGCAGGAGGGGGATGGCGACCGGCTGCCCGAGCCTGTCCTGGGCCCGGCTGCGTTCCCCTGGGGGGTCTCAGGGGGTCTCGGAGCCCCCGCTGGCAGCAGGCAGCGCTGCCACCGTGCGCTGCCTGACCGAAGGGTGCCGAAGGCGGGCACGCTGCGCGGGGCAGGGCGCACGCACGGCACGTGTCCCGCTGTGCCCGCAGGCTGTGGGGTTGCACACACCCTATTGCACACCCGCTGCGTGCCGGGTTGCACACCGCTTCCTTCCTCCTGCGGCACGGCCCCAAAGGAGCACGCAGCGCTGGGGGCAACGGGGCCAGCGCCGGCTGCACCCCCCCCTCCCCAGCTCCTGCACCTCGCGCAGCAAAACTCACCCAGGCGACGAAGAGGGGGGCAAAGAGAGGGGCGGCTGGGGGGTCACGCTGTGTCCCCAGGGGGGTGACACCGGCAGGACACCTCGGCACAGGGGCCCTGCAGTCACCTGTAGGCCGGATTTGGCGGCAGCGGCGGCACGGGGCGAGCGTGGGATGAGCAGCGGGCGGGGGGCGCAGGGCTGGGCCCCCACTCACCTATTAGCACTTCCCACTTGCCGCTGGCTTGCGTCACCTCGTAGGCGCAGCGCATCTCGTTCATGCTCACCCCTCCCAGGATGAAGATGATGAGGCGGGGGCCGCTGCGGTACTCGCCGGGGGCCTTGTTCTTGTGCCAGTGGCCGTAGCGGGCACTAGAGAGGGAGGAGAGGGGTTAGGGACGGCTCTGACAGCAATGAGTTAGCTTATTACAAAATAAAAATAAAAATTAATTAGTTCCCAAATTGCTGTGAGAGCAGGTGATGTCCTCGGTGGCTTCCCAGCCACGAGGGCGGCTCGTTTTCTGTTCGGGGTGGGGAAACTGAGGCACGGGATGGCCGCGAGGGGGAGGGCAGGGGCTGGGTGCCGCGGGACCCACCTGACGGCGGTGGTGCTGAAGGAGGCGGAGGAGCGGGTGGAGATGTAGGGGTAGTGCTTGGTGTCCAGCTTGTCGTCGATGGCATCCTGCGGGGCACAGCCTCAGTGAGCAGCCGGGCGCTGCCCGACACCCGCGTCCCCGCTCCTCCCTCGCCCTGTTCCCAAACCCCCAGCAGGGTGCAGCCCCCAGGGCACAGACACCAGGCAAAGCCCTATCAATTCAATTACGCGTTGTTCATTTGCATATATTTGCATACAGTTGCATTGGGTGGCTTTGGGGGAGGATGTGGTTGAGCTGCTGAAATTCGGTGCAGCTGGGAGGGGGAAGGTGGTGCCTCTGCTGCGGGGCATGGGCAGCGCAGGCTGAGGCTCACCCTGACCTCGAGGTGCCTCCCAAGGTGGGGAAAGGAGGCCGGGCCCTTCCTCATTTTGTTTTTCTGAGAGCCTCAAGGGCTGGAGCTGATCTCCAAGCATCCCAGCTGGGGGACCCAGCCCTGGGTAAGGTAAGGAAGCTGCTGCTTTGTGCTCGGTGACCACAGCTGGGGGGTGAACGTCACCTGCGAGCTGCTTGCTGGGACCTGGCTGCGCTCTGCAGCCCCCACAGAGCTCGGGGATCAGCTCCAGGGTGCCCCAGGTGCAAAACGGGGCAGGAAAGTTTGCACAGAGCTGGGGGGAGGAAGGCAGGAGCGAGGCTGCGTGCTTTTGGAAATGAAGGCAGCTGCGGTAACCGAGCGCAGGGCTGGGCTTTGTACTGTGGGGATGCTCAGGACACGGTGCTCTGGGGGCTGCTCAACCCCCCCACAGCCCGGTGTGCACATGGGGGCCAGGAAAGCTTCCCAAATCCCCCCCTACCTTGGAGCAATCGCAAAGAAACCCCCACAGCCACTGCCTGTGTGGCACCACGGGGCTGTGAGCGGTGCAGAGGGTGCACTGGGGAGATGTGCCAGCAGCCCCCGGCGCCCCACAGGTCCCTGCCCGGTGGTGCTGAGGTCCCTGCTGTCCCCCCCATCCCCGCCGTCGCTGTCTCACCTCCATGATGTCCTTAATGACGGGGGTCCATCGGGAGAGCTGGTAGGTCTGCTCGCTGATCCGCTCCTTCCGCTCCGGCTTGCTCCGGCGGCGCAGGGTGGACTGGGCACGAGGACGGGGACACCCTGAGCCACGGGAGGGCCACCCCAACGGGGACGTCCCGAGGGACACGAGCAGGGTGGGGGCCTTCCCGGGGGCTGAGGGGGGGGCGGGAGGTGGACACTCACGTCTGTGATGATGGGCACCCCGAGGTGGGCCATGTTGGTGATGATCTCGCTGTCCTCTGCTGGGATCTGGGCGTGCTGGATCAGCTTGTTCAGGTTCTCCTCGGTGATACCTGCAGAGAAATGGGGAGATTTGGGAAAATGGGACCTCCTGAGGAATGCCTGCGAGTGGGGACACGGCCCCTCAGCGTCACCTCAGGACACCCGGCTGGGTGGCAGTCACACAGGGCTGAGCTTTTCCACCCAGCTTTTGCTGGCCCAATGCTCCCGGAGCTGCCCGTCTCCCTTCTCCCCCTGCCCCGCTCTCCTCCTCACCATTCTTCAGGAAGATGTACAGCAAGATGATGCGGATCTTGTCGTAGGTGCTGACATTCCCATCCAGCAGGATGGGGACGATGGCCCTCATGGGGTCCTTGATCTTCTCTCCTTCAGCATCGGTGCCCATGGCCAGGTCCTGCGGAGCACGGGCACGCTCGTCACCACTCGGTGGTGGCTCTGGGCTGCTGGGCAGGAGCCGCTGTCCCCAGCCATCCCATGGGGTTACAGGGGGTGTGTGGGGGTGCTGGTACCTGTTCAACTCTGCAGAGCTTGTCCACTGTGCCCTGGTAGTGCTTCATGCAGTCCTCGGCCAGGTGCAGGTGAGTGGAGTACTGGGGAGAGACGCGCAGGGACACCCTTGCAGGGCTGGAGCACACCAAGGTCCCCGTGCCACCACCCCAAAGCTGCCAGCCCCAGCCCGGAGCCACCTTCCCACTGGGAAAGCCACCTTTGGGTGCTCCCCGTGAGGCCCAGCACCAGTGGCCCTGCTCGGACCTTTCCCCTGCTTTACCTTGCTGAGCTCCTTCTGGTACTGCGGCATCTTCTTCAGCATCTGGGACAGGTCTCTCATGGTGGTCTGCGAGGGAAGGGGACGAGGTCACCCCGGGGGACCTGGGGCCAGGACCCTGCCCAAACCTCCCCCTCTGTTGGGGTTTGGTGGGACACGCGTGCACCCCATGCCGGGGGGACCCTGGTGCCCCTCCAAGGGCACCTTCCCCATTCCCTCAGCCCCAGGTGTGGGGTCAGTGCCCCACGGCTCCCCCCTGCCCATCAGGGACCCCCTGCAGGTGTCCCCGTGAGGCTTTGCTGTATCCTGGCCCTTGGGTGCCTGCGCTCGCCCGGAGGTGTCACCTTATCGCCTGTGTTCATCCTCTTGCTCGACGAAAACTCCTTCAGGGACCGGGTCACCTCCCTGGGGACAGGAGGAGGGCGCAGCCGTCAGCACAGAGGGACCGACCCGAGGGGCCGCTGGGTGCCCAAATGCACCCACGCGGGGCAGGGGCAGCAGCGAGGCACCCCGGGGACACTCACTGGGACACCTCCGCGATGTGCTTGTGGCGAAGGGACACCCAGAGGTCGTCGTCCTCGTCCAGGAGAACCTCCTTAACCCGGGCTTCCCCGATGCCGCTCGTCTCGTACCTGGGAAGAGGGCAGGAGCGGGGAGGGGACAGGGCGCGCGGTCACACGTGGCTCGGGGGGGGACATGGGGCAGGTGGGGGCTGCTCTGGGCTCTGCCAGTGATGGGGCGAGGTTATTTCAGTTTGATTTAATTCCCACCACCTTGTACCCATTTATAGGTTGGGAGGGGGTTTAGAAAAGGCTTTTGCATCAGCCCCGTGCTGGGCCAACATCACGCCCGCCAGGCTGCGGCTGGGGGTGGGTGAGCACGGGGGTGGCACTCACTTGTAGACGTCGTTCTCGATGGGCAGCAGGTCGTAGCTCATGGCCTGGAAGGTCAGCTCGTGCAGCACCGGGGAAGCGGGGTCGAAGCCACGGTCCAGGATGAGGAGCTGGGAGCGAGCCTTGTCCGGGCCCTGCCGAGCCACCGGAGCCGTCAGCAGCGGTCCCCAGGTCCCCGCTGCCACCACCCATCAGGGGGTGCCCCCTGAGATGCCCCCCCCCGTGCCTCCCCCTGCTCACCTCGCCCATGGTGGGGTCGTCAGCCTTGTAGGCATCCAGCTTGTCCTGGATGAGCTGCGCCAGCATGGCGTTGTCTTTGTAGTCCCTGCGCAAGGAGGAGGAGGGAATGGTCCTTTTCCCCTCTCCCCGGGGAATTTGGTGAGCCCCCGGGTGCCCCCGCGTGCCCCTCTGTGCCGCCTCCCCCCGTCCTCACCCGCGGTACCGCACGGCCGGGTACTCCTTCAGCGTGGCGCACAGCGTGGCGATCTGCTCCGCCAGCCGCTCCAGGATCGGGTTCTTCATCTGGGCCTTGTGGGGGCTGTAAAAGCTCTGGAAGGAGTCGGCCGAATCCAGGGAGTAGACCTGGGGAGCGCAGCGGGAGGGTGCTTAGTGGGGCTGGGACGCAGGGGCATCGAGCAGCCCTGGCGGGTTGGGGAACCCAACCCAAACCCAGGCAGGTGCCGGGTCCTGGCTGCAGGTTTGGCAATGTTTGGGGTGTCCTTTGGGGTTTCGGCCGCCACCACCGTGCCCTGAGCCCCTCCCCAGCCCCTGCTCCTTGGTGCAGCCCCTGGGCACACGCAGAGCCCCCAGGAGCTCGCCCAGCCCCTGCGCACAGCATTGCCTGCGCCCAGGCAGGGAACCAGGGAGGCGAGGAGGAGCAGGGACAGTAAAACCAAAGCCAGTTCTGCCCTGCACGGGGTCCCTAGGAGCTCATCTTCCACCTGCCCTCACCATGGTCTCCTCCAAAATCTGCTGCCACCCATTCCTCCCCGTTCCCCTTGTCCCTGCGGCAGGGGGCTGGCCGCCTGGTGCCCCCGGGTGGTGCTGTGCCGGGGGGGCAGAGCCTGACAGCACGGGCACGGGGCCAAGGTGCCAAATCCCCGCAGCCGATCAGCCCTGAGAGGTAATCGGAGGAGACAGGGTGCTGGGAGCAGCGCGGGGAGAGGGCTCGTGGGGTCTGCGGCTCTTACGCAAACCCTGCTGGGCCGGGGAGGGACCCGGAGCACCCCCTCTGCCCCGTCCCCCGGGACACCCCAGCCCAGACCCACCTGGGACTCGGAGGGCAGGAAGGCGATGTTGATCTCGGTCAGGGTCTTGATGACCTTGGCAGCTCGGGATTTCACCAGCTCGTTGAAGAGGGCGTCGGGGCAGGCTGGAGGGGAGGGAGAGGAGGAGGCTGCGCTCAGGGCATGGTGGCCAAGCTCCCGTGGTCCTGCTCTGCCCAGGCATCCCTCCCACCCGCCTTTCTGTGCATGTTTTAGTGGAATCGTTCCCTTCTCTTGGTTTGCAGGATGCGTTTTGTGATGGGGGGATGCTGCCTGCAGTGCCTGGGGGCGAGGAGCCCGGATCCCACTTTTGGCACGCACAAACCCGCCCGTGGCCACGTCCCAGCCCCGTCCCGCAGCTCCCCGCGGGCACCCCCTGCTCTCAGCTCCTTGCCCTGTCCCCTGCAGTACTCACAGTCAGTGAAGAAGACGTGGGCAGCTCTGTACTTGGAGGTGGGGGGGTCCTTGAAGTCGTTGATGAGGGAGTGGATGGACTGCAAGAGACACGCGAGCAGCTGGGCTGGGCAGGGCAGGGCAGGGCGGCCCCACATTGCAGAACCCAAAGCCCCCCACACTGCACCCCGCAGGCTTGGCACCATGACCCATGCCAAGGGTGCTCCCATGGGTGCAGATCCTCCTCCTCCTCCTGCCCCCAGCCCCTGCTCACCTTCTCGGAGGGCGTGATGAGGTACACGGCCTCCAGGCTGGGCAGCGGCTCCCGGCGCTTGTTGATGTCTTCCACGACTGGGGGGGAAACACGGGGGTCAAACATCTCCCTGGCCACTCACCCCCACCCGTGTGGCAGTTGGGGCTGTCCCCAGCCCACCCCAGCCCTGTGTCACCCTGTGGGAGACACTTGGGTGCTTGGAAAGGTCTCGGGGAGGGGGGCGATGGATTTGTGTGCGTGCTGCTGTGCTGTGGCTGCTTTGGTCCATCCTCGTGCCCCCGGGCTGCAGGGGGACACTTGGGGGTGATGCTCTGCCTTGGGACGTGGTGGTACCCCGGGGACAAGCCCCCAACACCCAGCACCTCCCGAGGCACCGCCAGTGCTTTCCTTCTCCTCTCTGAGCGCCGCAGGCACTGCCAGGAGGCGAGGGGCTCGGCCCCCACGGGCTGGGAGGGACTCAAAGGCACCGGGCACAGGATGGAGATGGGGGGCTGGGTGCCAGGGGGGTGCCTGCCCTTCCTGCAGCAAGCTGTGCGGGAGCTGTGCGCGGCGCTGTACTCACTGGTGATGCCCTCCGTCATGATGTCGGTCATTTTGCAGCAGGAGGACAGCATGCGCATGCTGAGCTGGTCCACCACCAGCACCTGGGGACAGCGGACACCAGCTGGGGACGGGGCAGCGGGGAGAAGCCCTGCCCTGCACCCCGACGGTGCCCTGGGGCTCCCAGCCCACTCCGACCCCTTCCCAGCTTCATCCTCCTCCTCCTCCTCCTCCTCCAGCCCCACTGCTCACCTTCCATTCTCCCTTCTTCTTCACCTTGCGGATCACATCGTGCATGATCTCTGCAAAAGACAGGGAGCAGGGGGCGGCGTGAGGACCCCAAACCTCCCCGCAGCACCCCAGGGTGCCCACCTGCAGCGGGGGAGCTGTGCTGGGGGCGCTGGAACCCCCCCATTGCTTATGGGGCCGTGCCAGCCCCACTGCACCCCTCCTGGGGGTCCCAAAACTGCCATCCTGGGATGGCTGAGCGCAGCCACTCGCTCAGTAGGGCTCCTTTTGGGGTGGCAGGGGTGTTTTGGGGACCTGGCACAAGTGGTGGCCCCCAAAAACCCACACGGGGCTGAGCGCAGGAGCTGAGCCCACCCTGCGGGGAGCAGGGAGCGGGACCCAAAAGCGCGCCCCAGATGGCAGAGGGACGTGGGGGTCCCCGGGGGCCACCCCACACGCCTCGGCCCTAATCCGAAGCGCCAGGAAAACAACAGCAGCTTTAAGGGCTCCTTTTAGCAACAAGCCCCAGGCGGCCTCAGCCTGCTCCTTGTAATCCCCCAGAAGCTCATCTCACACCCGGCCCTGCCCCGCTTACACAACCAGCCGGGGTTGGTGTCCCCGCGCTGTCCCCTCAGCCAGGCCACCCCCTGCCCGTTCCCTGGGCGCAGGCACCCCGGGATCCGTGCTGGGATCGGGGGGCAAGCCCCAAAGGTCCCCTTTGTCCCTGGAAAATGAAGTACAGGGCTGGTGGGCTGCCTGGCCGGGCCTGGGGAAGGGTCTGCGTCCATGCGCTGCCGTGCCACATCCCTGCTGCCCTCCTGGGGGGCTCTGCTCAAAGCCCCTGGTCCCCAGGACAGGGATGGGGGTACCCAATTAAAGCCCCAATTAAAACCCCATAAGGAAATGTTTCCGAATTACATAATGTGGAGGTGTGGGGGGGCAGTTGGTGTGGGTGCCCCCCTGCCAGCCTCGTCCTGGGGAGCCTCCCCCATGGCAGCACCCCCAGGGGTGCCGGTCCCGCGGGCAGAGCTCGACGCAGGTTTATATGGGGCAGCTGGGGACCTGAATCTGCCTCATTCCAGGACAGGGCTTGAGGGAGGCACACGGAAGGGACTGCCTGGGGAGCTGCCAGCCCTATAAATGTCCGTGTTGGGGTGATGCTGCATTTGGGTTCACTTCCCTGCCCTGCCACGTGCTGTGAAGCTGCAGGGGCACAGGGCTGGCAGTGGTGTAAAACCCGCTGCAGAACTCGGAGGTTCCTGCTGTTGGCGCACACAGGCTCCTTCCCCGTTAGGTGTCCCTGGGGGAGCCCCAAAAGCTGCTGGCCGTGACCTTGGGGTGCTGCCCGGCCTTGCTCTCATCCCGTAGCTTCTCCCTTGGGTGCGGGGCACCTGCAGGCCACGGGGGGGTAACTGGGAACAGGCGGCGTTGGGAACAGTGGGAACTGGGAACAGTGGGGCCGCCCCCAAACCCCGTGGTGCACCCACACCCGGGGCACCCAAGCAGCAAAAAAGCAAGGCCTCAATGGGGAATTTTGCTTTGCCGTGGGCAGGGTGCAGCAGAGAGGGCCCCCACGGTGTCCCCTGCTTCTCTGCTGGTGCCGGGGACCCCCCGCAGCCCCCAGACCACGTCCCCAACCAGGGCTGCATTCACTCAGCTTCGAGCAGCCAGCGCCTGGTGACAAACATTGCCGGCTCCTGCCAGAGGCTCCTTCCCTCTTTTCATTCCTCATCTTTGGCTGTTTCCCCTGCTCGAGGCCCCATGGATAACGGTGCTGTTTGGTGCTGTTTGCAGGACACCCTGCGCCCGACACCGCGGGGAAAAAGCCGTGATGGGAGCACCGAGGTGCTGCCGGTGGGGACAGGGCTCAGCTCCTGGATCCGGGCAGCCAGGCAGAAATCCTGCCCCTGCAGCAGCGTGGTGCTCCGGGGCAGGGAG
The DNA here is from genome assembly GCF_964211825.1 of Aythya ferina. Taxonomy (NCBI): domain Eukaryota; kingdom Metazoa; phylum Chordata; class Aves; order Anseriformes; family Anatidae; genus Aythya; species Aythya ferina. The sequence goes on from NC_140318.1 coordinate 9,233,064, forward strand.
AGGAAGGAAGGAAGGAGGCTGGGAACAAGAAGGAAGGAGGCTGGGAGCGAGCGTCCTGCACCGAGGGCTGCGGGGAAGGAGCCTCGGGTGCCTCAGTTGCTGTTGGCCCCGCAGCTGTTTGTCCGTGGAGCAAAACCGGAGAGGTTGCAAGGGAGAGGGGATGCCAGTGAGGACGAGCTGTCGAGGATGAGCCATGCAAAGGCATCCTTGAGGCAATTCGGCACTCGGCAAGAGGGGAAACAGCAGCTCCCCTGCTCCTGGCGCCTCGAGGCAAGCCTGGCCCCTCCTGGGCAGAGATGCTCTCACGTCCACACGACAGCAGGTCGGATGCTGCCGCCCGTGCCCTCAGATGGTCTCAGCCAGAGCTTTGGGGCTCTAACGTCAGCCGGTGACGCTCGCAGCCGAGCTTTTCATCTTGGAGGCAGCCCAGGTTTCGGGGGGGGATTCGTGTGTGTATCCAACCCACCCAGCGCCTCCACCACTCGGACGTTGCTCACTCCCTTCAGGCTGGAAGATTTTAATCACGATTCCTGCTGAGAACGGACAGCACAGACAGCTCGGGGCTTCTCCTCCGACGCAGAGAAGACACCAACACCATGGGCAAGGCAGCCCCACCTCAAACGGAGGACCTCCAGTAACGTGGTCCTAAGCGTGCCACCGGGACACCTCGTGTGGCGCACCAGAGCCGCCACCTCCCCGGCCACCCCCTCGCTCGGCAGGGCTCCTCCTGGGGTGACGGTGGCAGGAGGGTGTCCCAGCACATCGCCTTCAGCCAGGGCCAGAGGCCGGTGACACGGTGGCCTAGTAGGACTCGCGCCCATCCAGTGCTGCAAGAGGCTTAGCGGTGTTACCGACACGGGGCTGCCCCGCCTGCCTCGGGGACCGACCCCACACCTCTGCTCCTGGGGGAAAAGGTGCTGAAAAAGCTGTGACCAATTCAGGCTGGGCGGGGATGGACTCTTCTGGGGTGCCCCAAGCCTGTTGTTAGGCTTCGGAAAGAGCCCGGAGCCCAGCGAGCAGCCCCAAAGCCCACCTGCAGTGGAAGCAGCAGAGCCGGGTCCCAGCCAGCACCAGGTGCTGGAGCACCAGGATGGGGTTTCTGCACCCAGAGGTGTTCGGCAGCAATGGCCAAGCCCTTCCCTAACGCAGAAATTATGAAACCAAACTCCTGCTGCTCAGAAATGCTCCTCTGCCACCATGTTCCTGGTCCTCATGTGCAGCACACCTTGTCCTGGCGTGGTGCGGGGTGGAGTGACGTGAGGGGCGGCAGGAGACCAGGTCCCGCGGTCCTACAGGACCCCAACCATGGGCTCCTCCTTGCCACGGGCACAGCTCAGTCCCTTCACCCTCCTCCTGTGCACTCCGTTTGGGACCCAGAGTCCTGGAGCTGCCAGGGAACTGGACCACAGAGGCCCACGGTGAGGTTTGCTCCAGACCCACCTCCCTCGCGGAGCTGTCACGACGCATCCTTGAGACGAGCGTGTTTGTCTTCGGGTTGGCCTGGCAACTGCCTTTTGCTGGTTCGTTAACTAATTGGGGAAGGCAGTGCCAACGTTACCTAGGCAGAACCACGCTCCGATGTAGCAGACCGTGCACTTACATCCAAAACATCACCAGCTGGGGACACACAGGTGCCAGCGTCCTGTCCCCAGGCGGTCCCCGATCAAATAGGATCAGAGGGTGGCGAGGAGGCCATCAGCCCGTTGGGGCACAGAGAAGAATTGCAGTTATGGGAGCCAAAACCACCTGCACGGCCTCGACAGGGGCAGGGCAGAGACCTGGAGAACGGCTCAGGACTTTGGGGGCACGGCCAGAAGGACATGAGGAAGATGAAAGGCACGATCAAAAAATCAAAAACCGGTAAAATTCATAAGGATTTTCACTGCGGGACCGCTCTTGACATGGGTTCTTCGTGTCTGCACGAGGACCTGGGAGTCGGGCAGAGCTTCTCCTGCTGGGTGCTCAGCAGGGCACAGCCCACAGCAGGTCCCTTCTGAAGGCATCGCCCTTCCCTGTGCTTGTTCTCGTCCCCCAGGCGTTCCCACCCTCGAGGAGGTGCTGCGATGTGCCGCACCCGGCTGCCAGTGGCTGCAGGAGCCAGGAGCTTTCCTGAGGCAGGACGGGACACGCAGGGCCACCGCATCCCGGGGTAGGTGCCACTCGTCCACACACACAAGGACTTTCTGCCCTGGTTCTCCTCCGCGTTGACCAAGAGGGAGCAAAACGCCAACCCCCGGGGTGCACGGGTCCAGCTCCAGGCGGTGCCCCGGTGGCACATCTCCCCATCCCGTGGGCTCCACCAAGGCCGTACCCGTGCGTGCCCACCCGCGTGTCTCTGTGTGGTTGTGTGGAAGCCCCCAGGTCGCGGTGCCTCCACCCTGATTTATTTTCTCCCTCCAAGAGGCAGGAGCCCCGGGCTCCTCCCCGCGCGGCGAGCTGGTGGGCGCAGCGTCTGCTGACGGCCGCGCGGTGCCGAGCCTCTTCCTCAATGCCTGGGTTTTGGGGGGAGTTTCTCCCGGGAAAAATCCTCAGAGGTGCCAGGGAATTGGGCCCAGACCTTATTTATTTATTTATTTATTAAGAGGGGAAATTTCTAGGCCTGGTGGTGGCTTTTTTTCTGCTTTCTTGCACGCGCAGACATCGGTGGGTGGAGGCAGCCCTGCCGAAGCGATCGGTTATCACTCACGGTGACATAGGGACGATATTTTTCAGGCTAAGGTGTAGACCATGGTCTGGAGGCTAAAATTGCTAAATTTTTGAGCCATGACCCAACTTGGAGCTGATGCTGGAGGCAAAACAAAACGATCCCACGAGGACAAACGCAAAAACCCCAGCAGGGGCTTTGCCAAGCGCCCGCTCTCGTGGGAGCTGTGGGGTCTGCTCCTGGCTGTGGGGTTGGGGCACGCCGAGCTGATGGCAGGGCTGGAAGCTCTGCCCCATGCAGGGATCAGGATGAGGAGGACGCGCCGTGCACCCATGCCATGTCCCCACCGCGTTGGCCTGGTCCCGTGCCCTTCATCACCTCCTCTTCCTCCTCTTGTGCGTGGCAGGGACCTGCCCGGAGCTGGCTCTGGCGCAGTACACAAGCCAAGCACCCCGAGATGGACTCGGAGCATCCTGTGGTTGGCCCCAAAATCCTCCCGTGCCCTCAGCAAGGTGCTGGCAGCACGAGGTGCCCCCAGCCACCCGGGTGAGTCACGCACCAGCTCCGCAGGTCCCCGGGGGCCCCGGCCGTGCCCTGAGGCTGGCAGCGAGCCCGCAGCCCTGCCCTGCCCTGCCCGTGCCACCCCGCTCGGCGTGCACCCGCTCCCTGGGCTGTCACCTCCCCGCAGGGAGGGACGGGGACACCGGGTGACGTGGCACGGCCTCGGCGGTGGGGGTCCAGGGGGGATTTTAGTGTGGGCTGGAGGGAGGGAGCTGCCGTGAGGATGCTGTGCCCTGGGGCAGGGTGGCCCTGGGGGGCAGCACGTAGCCAGGGACAGGAGGAACGTCCACCTGGGGGGGGTCAGGTGAAGATTTGGGGTTGGGAGCCTCAGGGGTGGGCCCCAGCTGCCACAATGGGGTGAGATTTTTCCAGCTGGAACCCGAAGACACTGGGAGGACCGGCCCCAGAGGAGAACAGATCCTGGTATGGATGCGGCCATCGCTGCTGGATGCGGGGAGGCGCAGGGACAGCCCGGCTGGGGGGTGACAACGGGTGCCTGGGGCACCTGCGACACCCTGCCCACCCGCTCCCAGCTCCCTGGGGGCCCCCAGAGCTCGTCCTGCTCCAGCACCAGCTGGTCAGAGGAATAATCCTGGCCTGGAGGGAAGCCAGGGCGGAATGCAGCTCTGGAGGTGGGGCCGTGGCGGCGCGCAGCATCCCTCCATCCCTCCATCCATCCCTCCTCCCTCCCTCCTTCCCTCCTCCGAGGATGCCCGCAGAGGGATCCTGCCCTCGGGTCAGCCCCAGGGCACAGGCTCAGCCCTCCTGCCCTCCCCGGTGAGCATCTCCCCCCTCTGCGGGTGCCCCTCGGGAATTGCTGCCCTGGTGCAGTGGGGGAGAGCCGCAGTGGGGAGGGGGAGCTCTGGGTACCCTGCGGCTCCTGGCAGCGGGGAGCAGCCCCACAAAGCAGGAACGGCCCCAATGAGACCCGGAGCCTCCTGCAGCAGCCTCGGGAGCCCCCAGCCCCAGGTTGGGGATGGGCTGGACCCCCCCAAGTGCTCCTGCAGGGGCCCCATCCCTCCATCCTATGCAGCATTTTGCCCGCACGCAGAGCCCTGCCCTCTCCTTCCAGCCACCCACGCTCCGCAGGCTGTGGGGCTGGCGCCCCGCTGCCCCTCACCTTCCCCAGCCCGGATCCCCTTATTTTTGGGCAACCAAACCCCAAAGGGATGGATCCGGCCAGATTTCCACGATGCTGGCTCGAGCCTGTGTGTGCACAGCCGTGATGGCCCCCAGCCCGTGACAATGATGCAAACAAGGGGCAGGGGACACGCAGCGCTGCCACTCTGTCCCCTCTTCGCCGAGGGCAAGGTCCTGGGGCCCTGCTGGGGGGGTGCAGGATCCGTGTCCCCCCCCCCACCTATGGGCTGGGGGCTGCCCCTTTCTCTCCCCAACCTCCTGCTCAGGTGGAGGGGGGGGTCCAGCCCCCCAGGATGACACCCAGCAAAGCCCCCCCCCCTCCCAGAGCCCATCCTGCAGCAGAGAACCGGGCGGGGGGGGGGGCATTTTCCTGCATTTTCCATTTCATTTCCCAACCCGCTCGGCTCTGACCCCCCCTCCCTAACGCCCCCCCTTAATGCAGCACCCCAGGGCGGGTTGGGGAGGGGGGGGGGACACACGACTTGCGCAGCCCCCCCCCGGGCAGGTGCCGGCTGGGAACAAAGCGGGGCCATCAATCCATCCATCCGAGGGGGGGGCATCAACCCGGGGGGTGTCCCCCCCCCTCCATCACCACCCACCCGATCACACCACCAGCCCCGGCCGCACCATCTGCGCCGCTGCGGGAGGGGTTCGCTGCCTCCGCAGCCGGAGCCATCGCGGCCACGGGGATTTCTCCCATTGCCCCCCCCCTCCCTCCCCACCCCCCCCAAAAAAAAAAAAAAAACACCAAAAAACCACCCAAACCAGCCCTTGCTACGGATATCGGTCCCGCAAGATGGGCGCGGGGGGGGGGCCAAAAAGGCTGCGGGGAGCCCGGGGGAAGTTTCCCCCCGGTCCCTGCCCTTTTCGCTCCCGTCTCCTTATTTTTACGCACAGATTTTCGCAGCGGGGGAGGGTCGCACGAACATTTCCCCCCCCCCTCCTGCAGCCTGGGGTTTTTCGGCCCCCCCCCGAGGCCAGAGGCCGTTGAGGAGCTGCTCGGCTTGCGGCAGGAGGGGAAGGAGGAAGCGGAGCCGCGGCTCCTCCGTTCCGCCCCGCAGCGCCGGCCAAAAATAGCGAGCCGGAGGGCACCGAAATCCCCGGCCATGGGGTCCCGGGGGGGGGCTGATCGGGGCTGGGGGGGGGTCACCCCCTCCCCGGGATGAGGGGCGAGGGGAAAAAATGTTTCTGGGCGCATTCGGGAGCCCCCCCGGGGAGGGGTTTGGCGCAGACAAAGCGGCGGGCGCACGGCCTGGCGCGGCGCTGGGCACGGACACCCCCCGTGGACCCCCCGTTTAATGTCCCCCCCCCATCCTCGGTGCCCCCCCCGTGCCATTTGGGGGCCTTTTGGGTTTTGCTGCCCGCGCCCCGATCGCCTCCCGCCCGTTCAGATCCGGGGAAAAGGCTCCGGCGCCTCCCGCTTCCTCCTTCCCCCCCCCCCCCGCCATTTATTTATTATTATTATTTTTTTTTACCGCTCCCCCCCCCTCCCCGCGCCGCCCTTCAGCAATGCAGAAAAAGCCCAACAGCTCCAAAACACCCCCAAAAAATAAAAATTAAAATAAAACCCGGAGGGGGGACACCCCCCCTCGCTGTCCCCCCTCCCTGCCCGTTGTCCCCCAAGAGCCCCCCCCCAGGCTCCGTTTGGCGCATCCGCAGCATCCCCCCCCCGGGGGCATTTCCCCTCGGGATGCCCCCCCCCGCCCGGAGCCCGGCGTTTTCCCCCCCCCTCCCCTTTATTTTATTCTCTCCCCACCCCCCCCCGACTCAATTTTCATCCCCCCCCCCCCAGCGATGCGCGGCCGGGCTCTTACTTTCTCCGACCACAGCCTTGAGTCCGATGGGGGCCATGGTGCCGGGGGGGGGGGGTCGTGCCAAGCAGGGGGGGGGGCGCGCAAAGAAACGAGGTGTCGGGGGGGGGGGGGGGGCCGGACAAACAGCCGGACAGCCGCTGCGGGTGGCAGCGAGGATGCAGAAGGGGGGGGGTGAGGGATTTTTTGGGGGGGGGGCGACACCGGGGACAAGGTGGGGGGGGGGGACACCGGGCTCCGGTGGTGGCCGCGGCGGGGCTCAGCTGACTGCGCGCAGGGGGCGGGACGGGAGGGGGGGGGGCACAGACGTCACGACTCCCCGCCCCCCCTCCCCGCCCCCCACCGCAGAGACCGCCCCCCCCCCAGCATCTCCCCCCCCCTCCCATCGCTGCGCCCCCAGCCCCGCACCCCATTTCGCAATATTTTGCCGGATTTTGCCATTTTTTTCCCATTTTTTGCTATATTTTGCCATATTTCTGTCCTGCCCCCCCCACCCAAATCTCCCTTCTCCCCACACCCCGGGGTCGGTGGGGCGGTGGGAAATGTGCCCCCCCCACACACACACCCCATTTCCCAGCCTGTTTTGGGTTCATTTAGCAGCAAAATCTCCGCCCCCCCCCCCCCCGCGGGGTGCAGGGGATGGGGGCGCTGGGGATGGGCACAGCCCCTGCGCACTGGGGGATGTAAATGGGGGGGGGGGCAAGGCTGGGTGCTGCTGGGGGGGGCATTTCCTCGGGGTGGGGGGCAAGGGGATCCAGGGGGGCTGCGGCAGCCTTGTGCTGGCTCCTGGGGCCGGATTTGGGAGCTCCCCCCCGCATGGGCAGGGTGTAAGGGGGTGTAAAGGGCAAAGGGGTGGGGAGGGGGCTTGGAGAGCTCCTGAGGGCCCCCCCATGGGTGCGGGTGCGTGGCCGGGTGTTTGCTGTGGGGTCACACAGCCAGCTTGGGCTCGATTTCCCCTTTATTCCCACTGCATTTATCGGGATGCTGTGGGATGGCCGAGCTGTGCCACGCCGGGTTCCCGGCACGTTTTGGTGCTTTGGGGGGGAAATGGGGGAAATGGGGGAAATGGGGGAAATGGGGACCTCGGGGAAATGCAAGGGGATGGGAAGCCCATCCTGACTCCCCCAGCCACCCCGGGTGGACGTCTCCATCGATCCTGGGCTCCCAGCGCCGCTCTTTTTGTTAAAAATAAGCCGGAGTTTGGTTTGTCAGAGCTGCTGGACTCGGTGCCAGCCACGAGCTATAAATACCAGGCTGCTATTTACGAGCGAGGTATTTATATTGCCTTCCCATCGCCCCGTCAGCCTTCCCGGGCAGGCCGAGCATCATCAGGCTGAAGGCAAAATCACGGCACGTGTCCCAGCCGGCCCTGGCCCTGCCCCCGGGGACACCCGGCGCCCCACAGCCGTGTGCTTCCCTGGCTTCCAGCGCTGCTGGCAGAAAAAAATTCAATAAGCAGGCAGCGGCACTTGCTGAGCTCAGAAAATCAACAGGAGCCTCTGGGTTTGGGACCGGAGGCTGTGCCGTGGCACCCAAAACGCCCCAGGGCAGGGATCCTGCCCTACAGGAGCCATTTCGTGGCGCTGGTGCCCCGTCGCCTTGGCTGAAACCCCAAAGCTTCCCCCACAAACGGCTGCTGCCTGCTCCGGAGGCCGTGAAAAGGGGAAGCTGTCCCCACCTCGGTGGCACTGGAGGCAGACATAAATGGGTAAAGGGGAGCCAAAATGCTGGATGGCTTCCCACCTTACAGCTTCCCGTCCCACCTTACAGCCACCAGCTCCCAGCCAAAGGACTCGCCCAGGGGCTGGAGCATGCCCCAAGGAGGGTGGCTGCAGGGACGGAGAGGGCACAGCTTCACCCGTCGCTTCCCTCCCCACCGGGGCCCCTTGGGGACAGCCGTGTGACTGCACGGTCACAGCTCCAGCGCCCCTGGGCCTGCATTTCCCTTTCCAGCACGACTTTCTGGGAGCAGGCACCAGGGACGAGGTGGGATTTGGGTACGAGTGGGGTGGGTTGCAGCTCTCAGCAACCCCACAGAGCCAGGAGAGCGCCTCTGGCTCTGCATCCTGCCCTCCCACCCCTCGCTGGTGGGTCCCAAAGGGGCAGGTTGTAGGGGCTGTGCACCCCTGTGTCCCCCAGCCCTCGGGACACCGAGCGGGGCCAGCAGCAGGTGGGGTCCCCAGGGTGGCAGCGGGGTGCTCTGGGTGCAGGCAGCACCCGGCCTTTGTGCCTGGGGCTTCGCCGCTGTCACCGCCCGGTCTCCATCGGGCTGGCAACGTCGTGCTCGTGTTCACCGTGCCCAGTGCCTGGTGCCTCCAGCGTGGGCTCTGTGGGGAAGCCGGCAGGGCCCCCACCCCTAATGGGGTTCCCGCAGCAGCCTGCAGGCAGCTGGAGGGGCAGGGATGGTGCTTTCTGTGCCCCGTGCCATGTCCCGTGCCCTGTGCCCTGTGCCCATGCCCCATTCCCATCCTCAGGTCCCGTAGCCGTGTTCCTGGTGCTGCCCATTCCCACACCCCAGTCCCATACTGGTGTCCCTGCCCCATTCCCATCCCCATGGCCATGTCCTGTGCCTCCGCATGGTTCCCATGCCCCATTCCCATCCCCATGCCCCATACCCACGTTCCTGGCGGTGCCCATTCCCATACTGGTGTCCATGCCCCCTCCCCATCCCCATCCCCATGGTTGTTCCCCAGCTCCACCGGCCCTTCCCCAGCCCCCTGCCTGTGCTGGCTGCCGGCCACCAGTTATCCCAGTGCCGACCAGCAGAGGGGACTGGTGATCCACAGCAGCCTCCAGCGCCCTCCTCCAGCCCCGGCCGGGCCGCAGTAGCCCCTCGGGTCCCCCCCCAGCCCTGCAGGGTCTCCCCCCGGGCTCCCCGCAGCAGGGTGTGCTGCCTGCCTGCCTGCTGCACCCCCCGGGCCGTGTTTGGGGCTTTTTGTAGGGTCCAGGCTCGTGTCTGGCCAAAGCCGTGCCTGGGGCTGGTCCTCGCCCCTCCAAAAAGGGGCTCAGGAAGCTCCGTGGCCAAGCAGCAGCTGCAGGGGCCGGATCCTGCCCTGGCTCAGCACGGGGCAATCGCGGCGTTATCAGTGCCATAAATCCTGCTGGAGTCACAGGGACGGAGGGTGCCCAGCCCGGGGCAGAGCTGCCCACGGCCTTATCGGCACCGAGGAGCTGCAGGGCCCTAATTAGGCAGCGGTTAATTGCGCCAACACCGGTTCCCGTGAAGGAGAGCAGTCAGCAGCCCTTGGAGCAGGAGCTGGGGAGCAAAAGGGTACGGAGACCGCTTCTGTCAGCACAGGGAAATAAATCCTTACTGCGCTAACAGCCTCCGGGTGCAGTGACTGCAGTGACTCTGTGGGTACTGAGGGCAGGGGGGGTCGGGAACAGCCTGCTCTGGGTGCTCTGCGGGGGCACAGACCGGGCTTTACACCATGAAAAGCAAGAGGAGGGCAGCGGGGGGTTTGTCCCCGTGGGTACCGAGCCCGCGGTGAGCAGGTGAAGCCGACGATGCTCGGGAGGGGCAGGTTTGGTCTGAGCACGGTCGGGATCAAAACCTCACAGCTCAGCGCTTATATTCCCGAACTGCCCCCTCGCTGACATCAGTCGAGGCCTTGGGATCGCCCAGGAGCATGTGCCGGGGCCCGGAGGTGGAGGAGACGTCAGCAGCGCTCTGCTGTGGGTGTCGCACGTGGCTCCGGGGCTTTGCCAGCTCGGGGACTGTCCCCGGCAGCTGGCTGGCACCGGGAGCACATTTGTCCTCCCCGGCTGTATTCAGAGGGAAATCCTTCCTTTCGGAGCTCGTTCGTCCAACAGATAATTCAGGCAGCTCCAGACAGATAAGCATTATTTACATCCGCTCAGAGGGATGTAATTAGCTGCCATGATTAGACTTTATCGTGGTGCCGTTTTTAAAGATCTGTCTCTAACCGGGGGGAGCTGCAGGGGGGCAGCGCGGGGCCGGGCTTGCCGAAGCCCTGTGAGCATCATCCATCGCCTGGCTCCCTCGGGGTGCTGGCACCCACCCGGAGCTCCCCTTGCACCCTCAGGGGGCTGGATTCAACCCCATCCTCTGGTGCTTACTGGGGTGTACTGGGTGTCCTGGGGGGCTGGGAAGGGAGAGCAGTCAGGGCTGTGCCTTGCCCGGCCACCGTGGGATGGGGCTCAGCGTTGGGGTGCCCCCAGTGCCCCCCTGCTGGGCGGCAGGAGGGGCAGGACACCTCTCCCCATCCCTTTCCACAGCGGAGCCACAGGAGCAGAGGAAGCCCAGACCAGACGTGCGTGCCGGGACAATTTCCTCCGCAGACAGGAACGCGCCGAGAGGTGCTCCAAGTGATGGCACCGCACGGCTCCGAGCCCGCAGACGCTTCCCGCGGTGACAAAGGGCTCCCCGAGCCACCAGCTACCCCGGACCCCCCAGGGTATCACAGCCGAGTGCCTGCCACCACCAGAGCTCAGCCAAGGCACCGCAGCCGTGGCACAACCACGACCCACGGGGCCGGGATGCCGGGCTGGTTTTCGGGAGGTTTGTCGAGACAGAAATGCCCTTTGTGTCCGTGCTGCGGCCTCCAGCCGCCGTTCGCACGCTATGTCTGCGTGCGACAAATATAGCCTTCCTGTCTGCACATCAACAATATCAATGCTTGCTATTTTTTAGCTTTTAATTATTATTTTTCCACTTAGGGAAATACGTCAGCAAGCAGGGGAGACAGGTAGGGCTCGGTGCGTGGTGCTGCGGTGCCCACACGGATTGATTTTTCAAAAGTAAGTATTTCCAAGCGTTTTGTTGGTCTGTTTAGCAGGACTCTGCGTGCGCTGCTGAAATTATATTCCCCACATTTCTTCTTTACAGGGGAACCAGGCTCGGCTTCTAACAGTGACGGTGCTGCCGTGGGTGGATATTTACGTGTTTACGGTTTGGGGGCGATGCGTTCCCCCCACCGGGGAGCTCCCCGGCCCTTGCACAGCCCCGGGAACTCCGCTTTGCAAATGAACCCAGAGCCAGACTCCTCCGGGAGCAGCGCTGGGGAAGGCGTTTAAAAGCCTCCAGTGGAAGGATTTTCTATTGGAAACGAGATTTCGCCGAAGCTCAGTTTCCCAGGAGAATCCCTCGGCTTCAGCAACATTTTGGCTGGGGAGACAAGCTGAAAATGAGCCTGTTGGTGAGGGTGAAGTGCTTGTATGGGGCGTTTCTGAGAGAAAGACGAGCCTTTTGGGGCTGCAATGCCTTTCAAGGCTGAGAATAAGAAATAAGTGAAGGGGGAAAGGGTGGATGTTGAAAATGTTGGCTGGGGAGGCAGCACGGGGGGACGGAGCCCATGGCCCCCCAGGTGCCAGCGCCGGGCGGTGGGGAGAGGTGGCAGGGAGAGGTTTGGGCACCCTCCCGTCCTCCTCCCCGTCCCGCAGCCGGCCCCGAGGAGCTATTTCGGGCAGGGTAAACAGGATGGCTCACACACACCGCCACCTCCTCTCCTCCCACCCTCCTTCCTCCAGGAGAAGCCTCCCGGCCCAGTGATGCCGGCCGGCCGTGGCCCACCTTGGCCTGGGCTCGGCCACCACGGCGCTTCGGCCTCCCCCGCCTCCTCCTCTTCCTCCCCCCGGCACCCCCAGGAGCCCGCCGGGGCCGTTTCCGCCTGGCCTGCTGCTGTGGGGAGGCAGCGGAGGAGCCGCGGCCCCGGCGCTGGAAGGAGGAGCTTTCCCAACGCTTCCTCCATCTGCCTCTCTCCCCTGCCTCGCACGCTGCCGCAGCCCAGGCCCTGGCGGCTCGGTGGCCACCATCCCCGGCCGTGTGCGAGCCCTGGAGGCCGTGCCGGGCCACGAGGCTGGCGGCCGGTCCCAGAGGGGCTCCACTTGAGCCTCCCCTCCCGAACCACAGCGGCACTGATGCCGGCTCCCTCTTGTCTCCCCATAACACGCAGCCACCCTGCCCGTCCCCCGTGGCCGTGGAGCCTCCCCGCTCCCCATCCCAGCCTCCCTCCTGGCAAAGGAGGCTGGCGAGGCAGAGGGGCCCCCGTGGCCGCCCTCCTGCACCCCAGCGGGGCACGGCACGGCACGGCACGGCACGGCACGGCACGGCACGCCTCGGAGCTGGCGGCAGCTCAAGGCTGAGGTTTACGAGGAGCTGGGCGTGAGCGCGCAGGTAGAAAGGGAGGCGCGGGTGTTGCAATCGCCCTCTGAGGCAACGTCGGGGAGCCGAGGCCGGTGCCAGGAGGGAGCCCGTTCGGCTGGCGCCAGAGCCCGCGGGGGCTGGCACGGGGCCCGCTGTGTGTGCTGGGGAGGCCACGCAGGGAGGAGAAGGGGGCTGAGAGCCCCCAGCACCCTGCCCCGGGCTGAGCTACCCCAACCCTGAGCGAGCAAATGAAGGCTGCTAATTAATGCTGGGTGCCCAAACAGGGGGAGGCTGGGGGCTGCGGGTGAGGGCTGGGTGGTGGGGAAGGGAAGGGAAGGGCAGGGAGGGGAAGGGAAGGGAAGGGAAGGGAAGGGAAGGGAAAAGAGAGGAGGGGAGAGGAGGGGAGGGAGTGGCCGGGGGCGGCTCCGCAGAGCCGCGGCCGCCAGAGCCGGGGCTGCTGCCATGGGGCTCCGCAGCGCCTGAGCGCCCGTCCCCGGGCACGGCTCCGCAGCGCGCCCCCCGCAGCGCCCCGGCGCCATGGGCGATGTGCTCTCCACTCACCTGGACGAGGGCCGCCGGCAGCACATCGCAGGTGAGCTCCCCCCCTCTCCCCCCCCAAAAAAAAAGTCACCCCCCCATCCCCCCCAACCTCCTCCCGTCCTCAGTGGGGGACTGAGATTCCCCCCCTCCTTCCCACTCCGGGTCCCCCTCCCCTCCCCATTCCCACCCGACAACTTTTGCCCGGCTTTAGTGCAACTTTTTCACTTTTTTTAACCCCTACGCTCCGCCTTGTATTTCTCCCCCTCCACGTCCTGCCTGGGCACAGCCTGCTTTTATTATTATTTTTTTTTGGGGTGGGTGGAGGGCAGGACCCCCAAAGTGCCTGCCCGCGCCCCAGTAGAAGGCTGGGCTGTGTGGGGGGGTCTCTGCTGGCTTTGGGGACACGGGCAGGGGCTGAGCCCAGGAGGGCAGGGGGGGCACAGCAATGCTGGCACGCCGGGCTGTCAGCACGGCCACCAAGGGTTTTGCTGGTGCTGGGCTCGCAGAGAAACTTTCCCCACCCTGGCAGTGCTGGGGGGGTCCCAGAGGCTCCAGGAGAGGGGGGGAGGACCAGGGGGAGCCCCGCTGGCAGGGACCGGGCAGGGTGACAATGTGGCCATTGAGAGCCCCGGCGGCCGTGCTGAGCGTGCGATGCCCGATTCGTGCCGCCCGGCGCGGGGCGGTGGCCTCTGTACAAGCGTGGGGCTGTCTGGGGCTGCCTGCGGGGACTTTTGTGACCCCTAGAGCTGGGGTCACCCCCTCCCCACCCCCGGGGGTGCCGTGCCTCGCTCTGCTCCAGCTGGGGCTGGGGTCTGGCACTTCGCTCCCTGAGGTCGACCTCCCAGCCCCATGGTGCTCTGACAAACAAAAAAAAAACCTCTCCAACCCCCTCCCAAGCACCGGCACCGTGCACCCCACAAAGTCACCCCCAGCCAGCTGGCACGGAGGAGCCTGGCTTCACGTGGGACCCCGCGTGGTGGCACGGCTCGAGGCCCCGGGAGGCTCCAGGGCTGTCTCTCTGCCCCACCATTGCTCTGTATTTTTCTACGTGCGCGGCTCTGGAGCGGGGGGACCCGAGGGCTGCCGGCGGAGCCCGTCCTGCCTGCCAGGCCCCGCGGCCGGCTCGCAGGAATGCTTACGTGGTATGCGGCTCAGCAGGACGCCAGCAGGTTTGCGAGCTTTGAAGCAGAGCTCGTCATGAGCTGTGGGTTTTCACATCGCGAGGCTCGGCGCAGCCGGTTGGCGACGGGGGCTCGGGGCTTTGCGCTGCGCCGGGGCTCGCTCCGTGACCCCAAAGCACGTCCCGCATTGCCAGAGCACATCCCTGCCGCCTTAACCCCAAAGAGCATGAGGAGGAGAAGCCCGGCCGGGTGCCCAGGCAGCAGTCTGGCTCTGCTGGGCACGAGCAGGGCGTTGGTGAGGCGAGGCAGAGCGCCTGCGCCCGATGGGGACCCAGCGCTGTGCCGGGGGGTTTCAGCCCACGCTGGGGGGTCTGGGGGCTGTAGGGGATTTCTCATGGATCCGTGCAATAGAGCTCGTGCTCATACGTGTCCTGCCCATGCTACAGCTCTGAAGTTTTGGGATGAAAAGGGGGGACCTGCACCTGCCCTGGGGTACCCCCAGGAGGGGCTGGGGTCCGCCGGTGTCACCGAGCACCCCCTGTGCTTTAGGTCCGGGCTCCTGGCGGGGTGGGAAACCTGGCGAGCTGGGAGGGGCCGCAACCCGGCAGGCAAGGCACGACTTGCTGTCAGGCATGCAAAGCAACTCGGCGGGGAAAGCTCAGGGTTTTCCTGCTAGCTCGGCCTGCTCGCTGCTGCTGCCGGCACCCGGAGCTGGGGAGGGGGCTGCGGGCTCCGGGCGGGGGCAGCGCGGGCGCGAGCCCTGCCTGCGGCAGGGACGGGGGCTCCCTGGGCTCTTCCTTTGCTCTGCTCCTCCTGCAGCCCACCTGCACCCGTGGGATGGGTGGGATTGTGCAGGCTGGGCGTGCAGCAAGCCCTGGAGCAGCGGGGAGGTGACAGCCTGCGCCAGATCCGTCCTCCCTGAGCATCCGCAGGTGGGCTCGAGGAAGGAGGGAGGTGGCAGTCCCCTCTTCCTAGGGACCTGGGGTGTAAAAAGCCTAAAAAGCCGCGCTGAGAGGGTGCTGAGGCTGATGCCAATGTCTCGTGGAGGTCATGAGCTGGGTAAATGCGATGTGCGTGTCGGCAGCTCAGGACAGGGGGCTCTCTGCCTTGGGATCAGGGGGTGCTGGTGGGGCTCTCCCGGTCTCCTGCAGCTGGAGCAGCCATGCAGGGGGCACAGGGCTGCCTGGGGAGGCTGTCCTGGTGCCAGCAGGGCAAGCAGGGGCTGTGCTGACACCAGGGTGGATTTCGGGCAGCTCCTGCCTCTGTATCCCTCAGGTCTCTGCAGCCCCACGCTGGGGAGCTGTGCCGGTGGGGGAACCGGTAAGGGCTTCCTTCTGCTGCCTTCCCTTAGGACATCGTCCCGGCCTGACTCACCCAAGCTTGTTTGTCAACACCCTCTGGCTGCCTTCCTCCTCCTCCTCTTCCTCCCCTCTGTGGGTGGGGACTTGTTCCCGTCCTGCTGCACGGGCAGGAGCTGGGACCGCGTCCCCTCTCCTTGCGCAAGGGCACCCAGCGTGGGCACCGTCAGCAATGGGGACACAAAGACAGTGGGGGCGGGGGGTCACAGAAAAGGTTCTGAGGTTGGAAAGCCCCCTGAGGGCACCCAGCCCAACCCAGGCTCCCTCAGGGGCTCCTGCCAAGGAAGGGATGCCGCTGGCTGAGCCGCGGGGCTCTGTGCCCCTTGTGCCCTACTGATCCGGCACGAGGTCCTCGGTACCCAGCGGCACAGGAGGGGTGCCCTGGGTGAAGCTCTCCTGTGTACCCAAATAACTCATCCCCACGAGCCCCTTCTCCAGAAGGGTTCGTGTTGGAGGCCACAGGGCTGAGCTGAGGCAGGAGCTGGGTGCCTGCGTGGGGCTGGGGTCCTGGCACCCTGCAGAGCCCCCGGGGAGGCAGGCGGCAGCACCAGGAGGGTCCTGGCGAGCTCACGCCTTGCTCTGGCAGCTCGGGGGAGTTGCCGGCTCATTAATTGCTAAATAAAGCAGCTGTTAATTTGGGGAGGGGCCAGATGGGACTTCCTGCAGACAGCAGCCCACGCAGCTGGGGCAGAGGTGACAGGAGCCCTGCCGGTGCTGCCGGACCTGCAGCTTTCTGGCTCAGCGAGGGCTGCCGGGCACCGGGAGCTGCCGTGCGTGCTGGGGGGCGCGAGCAGGAGGAGCCTTCAGTTCCTTAAGCACGACACTCGTCTCTTTGCACTGCTCTTGGACAACCTCCAGGGCTCCAGGTTCAGCCTGGAGGCTCAAGCCCTCGCCTCGCCCCAGGGGTTGGGGCATCCAAACCCGGCCGAGCTGCGGTGCCCCGGGTGCCGAGGTGTGCGGCGGAGCCGGGGAGGTCGGGAGGTTTCTGGTAACGCGGTGCGTGGCTTCTTTCCTCGCAGAGGAAATCCCTCCCCTGGCATGTCGGGGCCGCACGCCAGCAGGGATCGGCTGGTTCTGGCGTGCTGGGGCTCACCCGCAGCCGTCGTGTCGGGGCACGGGGCTGCTCGGAGCCAGCGTGTCGGGGCACGGGGCAGCTCCGGCTGCGGGGGCCTCCGGGGCCGGCAGGCAGCAGGAGCCCTCCCGGCCTCGGGGACAGGAGCTGAGCCTGGATTGCAGCCGACAGCTCTCCGTGGGTCCTCGGATCAGGCCCAAATCCTCCCCTGGGTCCCAGCTCTGCAATCAGCCACCCCTGCTCCCGTTGCAGCGACCGAGCACAGCCAAGAGCTGGCATCTCCCCAGCCTCTGCCTCCCTCCTGCCCCCAGATCCATGCGGGGGTCCCAGCCACAGCTCTGGCTGGCTCTGCAGAGGTGACACACGGTGACACACGTCACCAAGACAGCCAGAGCCCCCTTCCCATCCCCATCCCTCCTACAGTAGCCTCTGCCTGGCTGCAGGGCCCCAAGGCAGTGCCACCGGGGGCTCCTCACTGCCCTCGCCCCCTGGGCAAGGCTGGCACCCCAAATCTGGCTGTGCCCCATGGAGAGCCCGGTGCCGGGGGAGCCAAGGGGAGGAAAGGCCGGAGCAGGGCTGCTAATTGCGAGCAGATTTCCTGCGGAGCTGCTCAAGGACGGAGCGGGAGAGGAAGGAGCCAAACTCCACCTTTTCCCCCTTTTCCAAGGGAGAGGGCAGCGGTGCTCAGCGCGGGTCCCCGCTGTGCTGGGGGGGCACCGTGCCCGTCCCCCTGCCCCCGGCAGGATCTGTCCCCAGACACTCAAACCCCTCTGCTGGGGGTGCTCCAGCCCCTGGGCTGTCCCCATGGAGGTGACAGGGGCCACGGGGCAGGAGCTGCTGCCTGGGGCACGGGGACTCATCCTGGCTCCCTCTCCCCGTTGCCAGCGCTGCCCAGTGCCGCGCGTGGTGCCCGTCGGGGGTGTCCCAGATGAAGGGACATGCCCCAAAACTAGGTGACCCCAGTGTCACTGTGTGGGGTGGCCACGGGCAGCACCCTGAGCCCTGCTGCTGCTCCCAGCCGGGCCTGTGGCTGAGCACCACCTCCCTCGCTGCAGGGCCAGGCGGGTGCCCCATGTGCCCCACTGCGCCCCACTGCGCCCCACTGCGCCCCGCGGGCTGTGGGGGTGTGGAGGAACCGGCGCAGGCAGGGCATAGGAAACTCTCCAGCCGCAGGGACAGAGCCCAGAACAGGCTGAGGGCTGTTTTGTTCAAATACCTCTTTTTTTTCTTCTTCTTTTTTTTTTTTTTTTTTTTTTTTTTTTTTTCCCCTTCCCTTTGACGTACATAAAAGCCTTTGTTCGGTCTCCTCCCCCGGTGCTGGATTGGGTTTCCCGCTGGCACGGGGAGCGGGCCAGCTCCGGCTCTTCTCCCTGGGGCTGGGCGAGGGGCAGGAGGGGGCCACCTGCTCGTGTCCCCGGGTGGGCACTGCCACCTGCAGAAGGGACCACCGGGACGTCCCCAGACGAGAACCATCCACCTCCTGCCATCCCCAGCACCTGGAGACACTCGGAAGACGTGTGGGGACGCCTGCATTTGGGCAGGTCCCTTTACCCCAGGGACCCCAGGACCCTCCTGACCCCACGGAGCTGTCGGGTGGCTCCCAGGTGCCACCAGACCCTGTGTGGGTGCCCGGGGGGTGCTGCGAGCAGCACAGCGTGCATGGGGGTGACTCAGCCCCGGCCGGGGTTGCGCCACGCTGGAATGACTCCGATCCCAAAAGGCTGGTGCTGGTGGTGCAGCAGTGTGGGGAGGGGCGAGGTGAGGTCCTGTCCCAGCCCCTCGTGCCCCAGCCAGGCACTGGTGGGACTGGGAACCCTGCGTGGGGACAGCCAGGCTGTCAGTGAGCGCGGTTACCTCTGGGGGTGGCCTTTATCCTGGTCCTGGTGCCCAGTGGGTGACGGGACATGGGGCTGGGACCTGGGCACATTGCCTTGGGGCAGCAGGAGCATGGAAAGGGGTGATCTGGTGGGGCTGCTGGGCCCCCATCCACCTCCCCACTGGCAGCAGGGGCCTGGATCCATCAGGGTGGGAGGGGGTCTCCTCTGCCCTAACACGGGGGCTGCCCATCAGGGTGGGAGGGGGTCTCCTCTGCCCATGGGGGCTGCTCGGGGCAGGGCAGGCGCTGCGCACGCCTTCGGTGCTGCAGCCCTGGGCCCATCCCGGCCACCAGCGCCTTTCCCAAGACACGCAGGGGCCCTGGTCAGGCCCTGGACGCTGTTTGTTATTCAAATGCACATTCCTTACACGCAGCCGGAGCAGCCCAGTTCCTGGGCAGCAGCGGGAGGCAGGCGGCCGTGGGGCGGAAAAACACGGCTCCCACCAAAAAACACGGCTCCCACCGGGGCGCTGAGCCCTCCCCATCAGGCTGGCTGCCCCCTGGGGCTCCTCGGCATGGCTGGGGGGCACTGATAGAGCAAGGGTCTTGGTTCGAGCCCTGCAGACCCCCAGTGCTTCGACCGTGCACGGGGCTGGGGCACGGCGAGGAGGGGACGCGAGGCAGGGGAGCCGCAAGCCCCTCGCTGCCCTAAATCCCACGGTGCCCCACGGCGTCCAGCAGGCCGCTCCTAGGCCGTGCTTAGCTGGCCGTTTCGGTCTCTCCCCCGTGGGTTTGTGGTGTGCCGGGGCTCGTCCTGCGGACAGGCTCAGCGCAGGTTTGTTTGCTTTGAGCTGGGAGCGCCGCTGGGAAAGCACCCGGCTGGGCGCGGCGCTGCGAGGGACGGGGAGGGCGCAGCCTCCGCGGGGACAGCACCGGGCTGGGGGGGAAACCGAGGGACAGGGGGTGCCGTGCCACGGCCCTGGGGACCTTGGGGACCTTGGGGAGAGCGGCAGCACCGCCAACAGCAGGGATGGGGGCACTGGGGAAGTGGGGAGGTGGCTCTGGGACAGCCGCGTCCCCGCGGGCAGCGCGCCGTGCCGCGTTTTGGTGGCTGGGTTGGGGCTTTGGCTCCCTGGGCACCACGGGCGCCGCTCCCCCGGGGGCTGAGCACGAGCCAGCAGGGCCCTGAGCCCAGCTCCTTTCCCCTGCGAGGCTGTGCTGCCTCATCCCTTCCCGCTGCTCAGCCCCCATCCTGCTCACCCTTCCCGAGAAGCGCGTTGAGTCAGCGGGGAGCAGGGCTGAGCTCAGCGCCGGCGCCGCCAGTGAGGGAGCGCACGCGGGGGCTGGGTGCACCCCTGCGGCCCTGCTTCGTCCTGCGCTGGTTCGCCTCGTGTGGTTTTTAGGGTACTCGTTACCCCCCTAAAAATACTCCGCGTGGTTTGAGAGCCCGTCCCGCCGGGGTTATCGGCACGGGGCTTGTCGGAGCGCGGAGCCGTGCAGCCGGGTGATAGAGCGAACAAAGGGCTGGGGAGGGCAGCCCCCGCCTTCTGGTTGTTCCCCAGCTGGCTCCGGATAAACTTAATCTAAATCCTGATAATGCCCTCGAGCAGAAAGAGGCTGGGGGGGGGTGGTGAGGGCTGGCTGGGTGCCCCAGGGCTGAGGGCGCAGGGACGGAGGTGTCCCAACACCCCCACCCGCCTGGGCTGGTGTCAGCTCCCCTGCTCCAGGAGAGGGGGAGGCGGCCGTGCGGGGTGATTGAAGCGGGTGAGGTGCCCTCACATTGCTGCTGGGGGGCACCCCTGGCCCTGCTTAGGGTCCTTAGGGCTGGCGGTGATGCTGTGGGGCGTGGGCACGCACATGGGGTCTGTGTCGTCCCCTGCTCCTGGCGTGGCACCGAGGCTGGGGCCTCTGCCCCGGCTCAGCACGGAGCCCCAGCCTCCTCTTGCACCATCCCTTGGGTGCCATTGTCCCGAGGCTGCCCCGCTGCTCTGGGCTGAAAGCTCGTTTCGGACACGATCCTGCCCTGCCCCGTGCCCAGCTGTGAGCCAGAGGGCGGTGCTGGTGGCACAGTGGGGTGCTCCGTGCCCGGGGGGGCTGCCCCATGCCTGGGGGCTGTGCCCTGCTCCCCCCTACCCTGCTCGGCAGCTGCAGGGGCTGCTCAGGGGATGCTGTTGGCTAAGGCCTGGCTCAGCACCCGGTCCCTGCAGTGCTGTGCACCTCGTTCCTGGCGTGCCGTGCACCCTGACCTTGGTTATGCTGCGCACCCCATATCCCCGGGGTGCACCCCATATCCCTGCTGTGCACCCCAGGGTGCTGAGCACCCCTCTGGAGGGATGCCCAGACGCACTGGCTGCGTACCACCAGGATTTGGGGCAAGGAAACGTGCCCAAGGGGCAGCGAGGCACCTCTGGGCACATTTGTACCACGGTGCGGGACCCATGGAGCACCGGGGGGTGACCTGGGCCCCCTACTTACCCTTCCAACACCTCCCTGTGGTGTCCCCCCATGGACCCCCGGCCGGGGGGGCCCCCATTGTCCCGCAGGAAGGGTCGGGGCGGTGGGACAGGACGCGCGGGCAGGGCGGCGTGGGAAAGCCGTGCTGGGGACAGCCCCGGCTGCCGGCAGCCCCGTCCGCACCCGGGGGGCCGCTGGTGGGCGAGGGGGGGCCCGGCGGCTGCTCGGGCTTTGTTTGTGCGGCTGCAGGCGGCTTCCGTCCATTCTTTGTCCATTCTTCCCTGTGGAGGTGTGAGCTGCCCGGGTTGGGGACATCCCTGTCACCCGCCCGGGAGCCTGCGCTCCCCCCCCAGCACCCTTCCCCGCTCGTTAACCATTTACCAGCTAAATTAGCAATTAACTCCTGCCCCTGCAGCCTGGCTGCGCCATGGCCGGGCTGGCACGTGGTGATCACAGGTCCCCCGCCACCGCGATGTCCCGCAGGCCACCGCCACCATCATGGGGGCTTTGCCGGGTTGGGGACACCACCGAGGAGACCGCCGGGCTCTGCGCTGTGCCGGGGCTTTCCTCGGGCTGCTGCTGACTCAGCCGTGTGCGGGGAGGGAGCCAGGAGAGCTGTCGTCACCGTGCGGGGGACACGGCTCAGCTGGCCCAGGGCGCGGGCTCAATGAGCCTTTTTGTCTCTTTTTTTAAATTTTTTTTTATATCATTTTTAACCCCATGCCTCGATGCCCCGTGCTCCCCGCGCCTGCTCCCGCTCCTCCTCGCAGCTGGGGGGCTCGGGGGAGGCTGGGATCCCACGGGCACAGCCCGGCCCCCCCCGGATAAGATCAGGGAGGGCGGCTGCGGTCCCTGAAGGATGCATCAGCCGTGAGGGATGTGGGGCTCCGGGCTTGCAAAACGGGATGTGGGCTGCAGGGCGGTTTCGGGGCAGTGCTGCCGCCCGCATTTGTCAGCCTGAGTGTGTGCGGACAGGGGCACGCCAGCAGCCGTGGCCACGTCACCTCGTCCCCTGTCACCTCGTCCCCTGCCGGGGAGGTGCTGGGGGACCCCGAGGGGGCAGCCCCTCGTCCCCACCACCCGCAGCAGCGGCTGGGGACTGGATTTTCGGATCCCCAGCCCCCTGCTGTCCCTGTCCCCGTGCCAGCCGGCTGCAGGCTGTGGCCACCGATGCCAGCGGTGACCCGGCAGGGGCTGACCTCCCGCTGCCAGACCTGCTGACTCGGCCGGCCGTGGTGTTGAAGGCGGCACTCTCATTTTCACATGATTTCCAGGGGAAGGAGGCGTTGGGGCCCCGCACTCCACAGCCCTGCCCTCCCACGCCGCACGCTCCAGCAGGCACCGCTGGGTGCTGGGCACCGGCAGGAGCTGGGGGGGCTGGCACAGGATCAGGCCCTTCCCTTTCCCTTTTTTTTTTTCCCTTTCCCTTTTCTTTTCCCTTTCCCTTTCCCTTGCGTGGCTCCGTTTGGCCTCGTGGTGAGGAGGGAGAGGGCCCGCAACGCTGCGCAGCGCTGGCTCTGCGAGGGGAGCACGGGGAGCTGCAGATGTGGCTGCACAAAAAAACAAAAAAACACAAAACACAACAAAACACAAAACCAACAAAAAAATCAAAATGCAGAGGGAAAATGCGAGGAGCTGCAAGGAAGGGGGGCACCGGAGCTGGTGCTGGCCCCCAGGAGCTGGCAGCTTTCTTTGGGCCAGCCCCAGTGCAGGAGCTGGCTGTGCTCACCTCCTGCCCAGTGCCACAGCCCATGGCTTGGGGACGTGGGGACGGAGATGTCCCCTGAGGGCTTGCAGGGGCTCCTTGGGTTCTCCACAGAGCACCAGGCTGCTGCTTCTGGCTCCGTTGTGCCCGGCTTTGAGTGCCAGGCACCTGTGAGGGTGCTGGAGCCAGTGCCACTCTCTGGTGATGCCACCTCCGGGCTTGACCCAGGACCCCAGGCTGATTTTTGCACTTTTCTTTGCTCTGAAAGGCGCGGAGCTGGGCTGTGCCTGGTGATGGGACAGGCAGGGCGAGAGCTGACTTCTGCTTTGGGGTGTGCGTGCGTGGGGCTGCCGGTGGTGCTGGAGACGTGCCTGGCACAGGCAACTTCTGCTCTCCAACCTCTCCCCAAGCCACTCAGCACCTCCCAGCCGGGCTGGCACGGCGCTCAGCCTCCTGCCCGGGTGCCCAGGGGCTCGGGCTGGCCCCAGCTGCTGTGGCCGGGCCGTGAACCCTCTGACAGAGCGAGGCCGGAGCGGCACACACCTCTGGGAGTGCCGGCGGTGGCAGGAGCTGCCCAGGGGCTGCGGCCACCCTGGCCTCCTCCCGAGCCCTTGTGCCACTGCCCGGGGCTGGCGCGGGTCCCGGCACGCTGCCGCGGCTGCACAACCAGTCCGAGGGCTGGGCAGGAGCCGCCTCTCCGGGCCGGTTTCACCGAGATCAGCCCAGGTGGGATGCAGGGAGCAGCAGCCCCGCGCTCCTCGCTCCTCGAGGCGCTGCCGATGGGCGGTGATCCGCCAGCAGCGCTGCCCCCGGGAGCTGCTCCCCCCGGCACGGGCACCCCGCGGGGTCCCCGCACGCTGCCCAGCCTCGTGCCGCTGCCTCGTCCCGCTGCTGCCGCTCGTCGCAGCCCTTTCGCAGACGCCAGCGGGCTGCAGAGCTCCTTTATCTCGGCGAGCGAGGCGCCACGTGAATCTTAGTCATCAGGATGCCACTGCAGCGAAGGAGGGAAGGAGGGGAAACCCGGAGGCAGAGAGCAGATGGAGCCTCTGAGGAGAGGTGCCAGTGAGCCCACAGGAACCCGGGCTCGGGCAGGGAGCTCGGGGACCACAAACCTCCCCCAGCCCCATGCCGAGCCCCTCGTGTGCGCCCTGCCTGCGGCTTTCTGGGCTGCTGGGCTGGGGGAGAGTCAGCGCTCTTGGCTACTTGACTGAGAACCTTTTGTTTCGGTATCTGCAAGTAATTGACTTTTGCTTTCCCATTTACTTAAGACCTCCTAATTGGCCCCGTTGTTAATCAGAGAAGAATGAGTGACTAAGCCGTCTCGACTGCTGGGGGACCAGGGCTCCTTTTTTCCCATGAACTGAAAGGAAATGAAACCTCAAACTGTCCTTCTAAATCTCAGCTGTCAACATCGCTGCCCAGAGCCCCAGCCAAAATAACACATTTTTGGAGGCGCGTGTTGCAACTGCAGTACCTCGCGGACACAAGCGCGCGCAGCAGCAGCGGGCTGGGCTTTTTCCAGGAGAAAATGCCAAAATCGGGGTGAGGAATTTCTCTGCTCGTACGAGCAGGCTCCTCCTTCTTTGCTGCTAAAAACTTAAACCAAAGGGGTGCTTCAGCCCCGGCACCGCCGCTGCTGTCAGGGGAAGGAGCGCCCTGGGTGGCAGCGGAGCCCCGATTGTGCCTGCCCCTGTCCCCTCCTGTGCCATGGGGACCTGCAGCGTGCTGGAGCCAGCTGCTGCTCCGTGCTGGCGCGGCTGGCGGCCGCTGCTGGATGAGGATCTTGGCTCCTTCTGCAGGCTCTGGGCTCTGCCAGGCTCTGTTTTGTCTGGGTTCGTGCACCCAGCGTCGTGCTGGCTCCCGCGCCGGGGATGCAGGGGCAGCGACGCCGGAGCTCCGGAGCAGCCCAGTGTGGGCGCAGGCAGCTTCGGTCATTTCCCCATCGTACAATCAGGGCAAAGCTGAGCGAAATTCCAACCCGAGTCCCTGTGCGCCCAAGGGAGCTCTGAGGAAGTTTCCCGTTTGCTGGAAGTCTCTCCCCAAAGCGCTGGTGCTTTGCGGTGGGGTTTGCTGCGGAAGAGGCCCAGAGGGAGCCTGGAGATGGGAAGGGTGCCAGTGGGGCAGGGTGCCCATGGGGCAGGGTGCCCATGGGGCAGGGTGTCGTGCTGGCAGGAGGTGGCTGCTTCCACCGTGCCCCCCCGGAGCAGCGCGGGTGGCACGGGGCTGGCTGTGGGGTGCTGTGCCAGGGCCCTGGGTGATTCAGGCCGTGGGAGTCCCTCGGGCACCTCCAGATTCCTGCACGCTGAGGTCAGGCAGGGCGGGGGCTGCGGGGGCAGGCGGGCTTTAGGGGGGTGCAGGAGCCTCCTGCACGGGGGCCCAGTTCTGGCTGCGTGCCTCGGGGCTTGGAAAGCCCGGTCCCTGCTGCTGGGGGTGGATTTGCAATGTCCTTTCCCATGCATGAAGTGATGGTGGGGGGCACCTCGTGCTCAGCTTGCTCTGCAGGGGGTTGTGGTGGGGTCCCCACCTCCTGGGGGGGTGACACGGTTTGGGTTGTCCTGTCCCCTGTGGCACACGTGGCCCTGAGCTCCTCCACCTGCAGAGCCTGCAGCTCTGTGTGATGTCCTTCATGGGGCACCACAGGGTCCTGGGTGTTTTATCAAGGTCCTACCTTGAGTGTGGGGTCCGGGGGGGTTGCCCCCATTCCCAGGCAGCCGACGTGGGGGCGAAGGCTCAGCCCTTCCTGCGGGGCTGCAGCGGGGCCGCACAATGCGCAGGAAGCGCCGCGGTGCCGGAACCAGCTTAATGTCAGGAAATTCCTGCCTGGGAGAGGAATCCGTGGCATTAACATTAAGGGCCAAAAAATGACTGCAGGAACCCTGAGTGAGTCCCTGGGCTGGACGGGGAGGGCAGAGGGCAGTGGGCTCGGCCGTGGCCTCGTGCTGAACCCTGCTCCCGTGGGTACCGGGTCATCGCGGCGGCGCTTGCCAGGTGTGAAAGGTGCAAACGTGCCCAAAAGTGCCACGTGGGATGCGCAGGGACCGAGCGGAGCTGAGCCTGGGGTCACTTTGTGGGGCTGCCCCACTTGGGGGGGCAGAGGTGCTGCAGCCCCCATCAGGACCCGGTGCTGGGGACGGGTCCCCAGGGCGCAGCCAGCGCGGGTTGGGGCGGCGGGAGGAGGATGGGGTGGGGAGCACGGGGTGCCCGATGCCAGCCCCAGCCTAAATCTCCCCTCCTCTTCTCTCCCCTTGCAGAGAAGACCGGGAAGGTGCTGGGGGAGTTTGCCCGCTGCTACAAGGAGCAGTACGGCGTAGCGCTCTTCAACAGCGTCCGCTATGAGATCGAAGGCAATGGGGGGCCGCAGGCGCAGCTGCTGCACCGCAAGGTAAGAGCCCGGCCTCACCCCCCGGGCAGGGACGAAGGCACAGCCTCATCTTCCTCCCCCTGCTTTGGGCAGCCCCATAGGAACTGGGAGAGGAACCCCCAGGACAAGGAGATGGACGGGGTCTCCAGCCCATGGGGCTCTCCGGGAAGGTTTTCTTCTCAGATCCTTGCAGTGAGCACACCCAGGGGCAGGACAAGGCTGGCTTTGGGCTGCAGCCCGGCGTGGACGTGTTTGAGGCAGGCAGGCTGGCTGAAGGTGCTCCTGGCTGCCGAGGAGCTCCTGGGAACTGCTTGTGCCCAATAAATCCCCGAGCGAGGCTGCTGGGTGCAGGGCACGGCCGGGTGTGCTGCGCTGCCCTGCCCTTCAGCTGTCTGCTGGGGGCAGGCAATGCTGCGGCGCTGGGGAAGGGAAGGAAATCCTCCCTGAAATGCATCCGCCGCCCTGCGCTGCTACGAGGAGCTGGTTTGGAGGTGTGGGGATGCCTGGAGAGCTTTGGGGTTTGCTTTTGCTGCGTTGCTTGAAGCCACCGCTGGGGTTTTTGCTGCAGAGCCTGGGGCTGGGGCAGTGCCGTGGGGTCCCCGGCTTCCCTGCACGGTGCTGTCCTGGCCCTTGGGGCTCTCCCTCCACCTGGTGTTACCACGGCTGGCGAGGAGAAGACGTGGAGAAGGTGTGTTTCCCAGAGCCCCTTGAGAAAAGGGTGTGAAAAGGAGAAAAGGGATGTGGCCGTCCCTCTGCCTCGCTCAGCACCTTTTGGAGCCACCCAGGGGGGTTGCATCCAGGAGCTGCTGCACCGACCTGCGGGCGCGCACATCCACCGCCTGTTCTCGGGAGGGGAGCACCCCACCTTAGGCACGGGGACAAGTCCTGGTCCCTGCAGCAGGAGGTGACAGCTCCTGGGCTGTCCTGACCGGTGCGGGTGGTGCTGGGCCCGTGTTGCAACCGTGGGCACGGGGCGTGCCGGGCGCAGCCAGGGCGTGGAGCTGAGTGTTCCCGAGCGGGGACGGGGAGCCCAGCACCCGCAGGGAGGAGCCGCTTGGGTTCATCGCGGTTCGGCTGCTGCCTTCCCCGGGTGGTGCCTCCCCAAGGCTGCTCGCCCTCTGCACCGAGCCCAGGAACGATCGAGACCGGCTCGAGGCAGCGAGTGGAGAGGTCGGGGGCACGGCGCGGCCCCGCAGCACCGGGGTGTAAATAGGGTGGTCCTCCTGCAAGGAGCCCCCTCAGCTGCCTCGCTGCCTGCAGAACCCATAGCCAGAAGGGATTTTTGGGGCTGGGGACACGGCTGGGGGTCCCACGAGTGTCCCCAGGGTGAGCTGGGTGGGAGCTGTGGGGTCCCCATGGGAGCCGGAGGCACCCTGGAGCTTGGGTCAGGGCCTGGGGTCACCAAGGAGCTGGGAGTTCGGCCTCTGGCTTGGCTCAGCGCTGCCCTAACTTGCTGAAAGAGCTGTGGATGTCAGGATGCAGGGTGGTGTCCTCCACGTCCTTGGATGGAAGCCTTCTAGCTGTATTTAAATTTATTTATTTTATTTTTCTTACCGTTTTTTGGCCACCTCAGTGCCCAGCAGCACCTCCCGCAGCCCTACCAGGTGGCCTGGAGGGGGACAGCTGAGTCGCGGTGCCAGGCACAGCTCGGTCCCCTGAAGCTCTGTCAAGGAGCAGCAGTGCCCAGAGCAGGGACCAAATATTTCCACCATCGGTGCCCCCAGCAGCCCAGGCCCCTCGCTCACCCCCCGCTCGGTGTCAGGCCGTGGGGACGTGCCCAGCCCCTGGGAAGCTGTCCCCGAGCACCCTCCTTCGCCCTCCTCCGGCTCAGCGCCACCTCCCTGCCCCTCCTAGCAATTCGGCACATACCTGCGTGCCCCAAATACTTGCCGGGGGTGTGCGGGGCCGGCTCGGTGAGGCAGGATGGGCAGGATGGTGCTCAGGGCCCCAGGCTGGTGGCCACCAGCTGGTTTACGTGGGACATTTCCCATCGTTTGCTGTGGGGGCTCCTGGGGCTGGTGTCCCCTTGGCCCTGCCGGCCCCTCGCTGTCCCCATCCCCGCTGGGTTTGGGTTAGGGCTGCTTCCCCCTGCAGGGTCTCTCCTCCCCTCTCCCCGTATTCCTTCAGGGAGTGATTTGGGCAGGGGGAGGCATCGTGTGCCAGCCCAATGTCCGGCACCGGGGTCCTGCTCCTGCTGGTCCCTCCCGGTGGCCACCACGCTGGATGCCGGGTGGCCACCACGGAGAGGCAGCTGCGGAGCGCTCCCGCTGCCAGGAGAGCTCTTGGCTCTTGTTTATGTTCCTGGGGTCATAAAAATTCCTGGGACGAATTCTTGGCCGGCTCAGCGCGCCTGTCTTCGGGACGGTGTCGGGGCAGCCTGCGCGCTGCCTGGGGTGCCTGGCTGGGGGATGCGGGGTGTCCCCCCCCGCCCCGTCCCCTGCTTTTGGGGATGTTGCAGCATCAGCTGCAGCTGGGCTGTGTGTGCCCCCTCCTGCCTCAGGTGGGGGAAATCACAACAATTTAGGTTGGGGAGGACTTCTGGAGGCTCCTGGTCCGAGCGGGCACTCAGCCGGGCTGTCACTCCAGGGCACTGGTTAGGCACCAGGATTTGGGATATGCCGGGGGGGTGCTGCTGGCAGCCCCTGTCCCCGCCAGCCGGGTCACCGCGGGTCTCCCCCCGGCAGGTCCCGCTGGAGGACCACGTCATCTACTCGGGGAACCTCTTCCAGTACATCGAGGAGAACAAGAAGTGGAGGAACCGCTTCTGCGTGGTGCCGCACAACTACGGCTTGGTGCTCTACGAGAACAAACTGGTGAGCACGCCCCGGCTTCGGCATCGCCTCCTGGCGGGGGGGGCAGCGAGCTCAGGGTGCTCAAAGCCTCTCGATGTCCCCCCTCTGCTCCCGTCCTGCCCTCCCTGGGGACAATGCTCGGGGCTGATTTCCTTGTGAGGGCTCGGACGTCCCCAAAATCATCCGCGCTGCTTCCCGGTGCCCCGTGGTGTTTCAACGCAGCGTTCCTTCCCCCTCCACCCCGATGGAGGAGGACGGGGACCCTCTCGCCCACCTCCCATGGGGTCAGCACCAAAAGGAGCCGCATTGCCGTGGTGTTCCCCCCACGTCCTCCCCCCGCTCACCAGCTCTTTCTGCTCAGGCTTACGAGCGGGAGCTGCCGCCCCGCGTGCTGATCAACAGCGCTGGCTACAAGGTCCTCACCTCCGTGGAGCAGTACCTGGAGCTGGTGAGCAGCAGCCTGCCCGGTGAGTGGGGGCTGCTCGGGGGCCCCAAGGTCCCTGCGCCGCTGAGAACCCCATGGGGACAGCTGGGGAGGGGATGGGATGGGGTTGGGGGGCTGCAGGGAGGGAGAACGGCCCCGTGGTCCCCCAGGGTGGGGTGTGGGGTGAAGTGTACTGCTCTTGGGGGAGGCAGAGGGATGGTGGCAGAGGGTCTGGAGGAGCCCAGGGGTCTCGTGTGCCCCTCCTGCACCTCCAGCAGCTCTGGGGGGGTCCCACATCCCGACCCCAGCCAGGCAAAGCACCCGTATGTTGGGGCTCTGTGGCACAAAGCCCCGTCCCCAGGGGCTGTGCTTGGCCTTGGCGATTTGAGGAAGAGCCTTGACACCTCCCCGGCAGGAAACGTGCTCCGGGTTTGTCGGCGTTTGCTTTCCTAACACCACGAAGCCCTGCAGACACCTGCAGACCAGCTGCCTCCGTCAGGGTGCTCTGCCCCTCATAAATCCCTGGGGTGCAGAGGGGCACGGGGCCGGGGCACAGCCACCCCCTGCCCCTTCAGAGCATCCTTCCCCCCGCAGGCGTGGCGCCCAAGTCGGGGAACGCCGCCATCATCAAGTGCCCCACGGATTTCCCCCTGATCCTCTGGCACCCCTACGCCCGGCACTACTACTTCTGCGTGATGACGGGCAAGGAGCAGGAGAAGTGGGGGGCGGTTTTCCAGGACTGCGTGCGGCACTGCAACAACGGTGAGCCGGGGGCTGGCCGGGGGGCGTCCGCCTCCAGACCTCCAGAGGGGGTGCTGGGGGCCCTTTTGGCCCTAAGGGATGGGTTTGGGGTGAAGAAGGGGAATTGGCAGGGAGCTGGGGAGTGTCTCGGCCCCATTGAAGGTGGGAGCGGGGGGCTCCGGCCACCCGGCACGTCCCCGTGTCCCCGGGGAGCACAGCGCCTGTGCCAGCGTTCGCGAGAGCCCGCGTGGAGCCAGCTGGAGAGACGCCGGTGCGGGGAGCCCTAATGACTATTTTCCACCCCGAGGCAGAAAATACTTGGCAATTAAAGTCATTAAAAGTGCAGGCCACCGTCCTGCGCTCCTTCCTCCCACTCTCCGCCGGCACCAGCTCTCGGCCAGGGGCTGCGGACGGCCGGGGCAGGCAGGGCCGGGCACCCCGCCGATACCCTGGCAGGGAAAGGTGATTTTCCTGCTGAGCCGCGCCTGGGACGAGCCCCAGGGCTGTGTGGGGCTCTGGGAAGGCGTCCCGGGGAAGGAGGCGCCGGCCCTGCTCCGTGTAGCAAGCAAGGAGCCACCTGCCCGGCCGGCGATGCACCTTGCCCTCCCAGGAGATGCTCACAGCCCCGATATTTTAGGGGCAGAGCCATAGGGTGAGTGCAGAGCCTGAGTTTCATTGTGGGTTTTCATCCCCCCGTGGTAGCTGAAATCCGAGTGCTTTGCTCTTTCCCCTCCTTTTGGCGCTCCTTGCTCCAGGACACGTCTGTGCACCCTCCGTGAGCCGGGGATGTCCGGGCTCGGGGGCTGATTTATTTATTTTGAGCTTTTATTTATTTTGAGCTTTCCCTTTCCCTTTTCTCCCCGGCCGCCCAGGCTCTGGGCGGGTGAAGGCAGAGCCGTGAGCCCCGGGGAGCTGCCGAACCATCCCCGTGCCTGCGCTGCCGAACCCTCTCCTCCTCCCGAGCTGGAGACGAAACAAGGCACAGACACGGGCACGGGCCCAGGAAGGGATCTGCTCGGGTGGATTTCTTGATTTTTGCAGGCTGTTCCTCTTTGTGAGACATTTCTTCCCTCCCCAGCTCCAGATTTCTGCCCGCCGCTGCTCTGGCAAGGTTTCGGATACTGTTTCAACTCCAATGAAAGATCTTTTGTTGCCGTTGAGCAACTTTTTCCCAAATTAGAGGCTCCGTGTCTGCCTCCGCTGGTGATTAGTGTGGGAAGTTTCACCTCCCTTTACAAGTCTCGGTGTTTTTGTAACACCAGCTCTTCCCTAAGGACAGGGACGAGCAATGTCACCCCTCGGGGGGGGGTGTCCAGAGTCGTGCCCCACAGCCTGGGCGCCCGTGGGACCCCCACCCTGGCTGGCCTGGGTGCAGCATCGTCCCCAGCACCCAGCACCCAGCACAGGTCACCACAGGAGCCTTGCCAGGAGATCCCAGGCCTGCCATGTGCATCCCATCCCTGACACCAGCGCGGTGCTGGACGAGCCCAGCCGCCCCTCGGTGCTCAGCGAGGGCCGGACTCCAGCGTTCGCAGCGGTTCTGCTTTTTCCCCACGCCTCGAGCTGTCCCTCGGGAAAAGCTGCTTAGGCTGGGAGTTAAAAGCGAGCGTCTTAAAAAAAAAAATAAATCCCTGCGTGTTGGAGGACGCCAACAGCCCGGGGCTGCCCTTGCTGGGATGAAGCCACCTTTGGCTGAGGCTCCCCAAGCCCTCTACCCCGGCGTGCCAGGCGCTCCAGGGAGGCGGCGGGTCCCTCCTGCCTGGCACCAAGCCCAGGCTTCGGGGGGGGTCCTGCAAGGAATAGGGTGCAGGGCCAGCACCGAGGACCTCTGCTCTCGCTGCTCTCTCCTTTAGCATGGAGTTTAGGGGGGTGAGGGCTCTGTGGGGGTGTCCCGGGGCTGTTCCCTTTCCCTGCAGGCACCCCTCGCTGCGGCACGGCGCCGGCACCCCTGGGGCTGGGCAGGGTGTGCGTGGGGTGGGTGGCTCCGGGCTGTCCTGTGCGCTCCCTGCGGGCTGTGGACGTGGCAGCAGGGGACGGGGGGGTGACATCTGTGATCTGTGCCCCCCCCTCGCGTGGCAGCCCCACACCGGGGTGGATCAGGGCGCTGACATCCCGGGGGCAGCAGAACCGGCTGGAGCACCGCTGCTGCTGCTGCGCCTCCCCGCCGGGCTCTGCTGTGACTCATCCCCCACCCAGAGCCTTCCTCCTCCTCCTGCCCAGCTGCTCCGCATCCCACGGGGCCCCCCTGCCTCCAGCACAGCCTGGGCAGCCTCGAACCCCATCCTCCAGGGCGCTTGTAGGGCCCCCAGCTCCCCGTGCACCACTGGGGGTCCCTGAGCCCCCTGCTCCTGCCGTGCTTCAGGGCTTGCTGAGCCCCCACGGTGCATAAAAGCTCCTGGTCCTGCCGAGCCTTTTTCTCCTGGGTGCTTTCCTGCCCTTTTCCTGCCCAGTTTATGGGGCTGGGGTGCTGTCAGGGCCTCCCCCAGCCCTGCTGACAGCCCCGGGCTCTGTGCAGTGGCCCTGGGGACGTGGGGGACATGGGGGGACCCCTGCAGTGCCAGGCTGGGGATGCTGCCAGTGGCTCCCCGTGGTCCCCACATTGCCCTGCTCATTTGCCCGTTCTCCCCTTTGCCCCCCAGGGATCTCCGAGGACTCCAAGGTGGAGGCCCCAGCCTTCACCGACGCCGTCCGCATGTACCGCCAGTCCAAGGAGCAGTACGGCACCTGGGACATGCTCTGCGGCAACCAAAGCCAGGTGAGGGCTGGCCCCCGGGCTGGGGGGGGGGCTCTGTGGGGTCGGGCAGTGTCCCCCAACGCCTCCTCCCTTCGCAGATCCTGAGTAACCTGGTGATGGAGGAGCTGCTCCCGGAGCTGCGCAGCGCCATCGGCCCGCGGCTCAAGGGCAAGGCTCCGGAGCGCCAGCGGACCTGGATCCAGGTAGGGGTGGTGGCCGTGGGGACACCGGGGCCAAACCTACACCCCCCTACAACCCCCTGCCCCCACGTTGGGGCGCTGTGTCAGTCCCTGTCCCTCCAGGTTGGGCTCCTGGTGGCTTTCCTGCTGCTGGTACCCCCGGCACCCCTCCGTGCCGTCGCAGGCAGCCCTGCCCGGCCCTCCCTGCGTCCCAGAGCGAGGGAAGCAAACGGGAGGAAGCCCGGCCCCCCCGAGCAAAACCCAGCCCCGCTATATTTAGCCAGCCATTTTTAGGGCAGCGCAGGCTAAATCCAGCCCAGGACCTTGCCAAAGGCTGAGCACATTTCAGGGCTGCCCGTCACAGCCTTGTGGCCAGCGGGGTTTCCACCCAGCACGTAACGTGCTGCTGAGGCAGCCAGCGGAGGCACAAACACTGCTTTTTTCTGTAGCTCTGCTCTCCACGGCACGGCCCAGGGTGAATCTGCACAACTGGGAAGGGCGAGGGAGGGAGGGGAAGGACAGCCCTGCCGCCTGCTGGCCCCAAAATCGCAGCATCTGGCTTCAAAAGGAGCTCCGGCGGCCACGTGGGGCCTGCAGGGTCAAGTCCTGCCCGGCGTCCCCCTGCTCGGGGACCTCCCGTGGCTTTGTACACGCCGGGGGCTTCGCTTCACCCAGCGGGTGAAACCTTCCTTTCACCCTCCCCAGATCTCGGATGCCGTGTACAGGATGGTCTACGAGCAGACCCAGGCCCAGTACGACGCCTTGGTGGCCAAGTGCGAGGCGGAGCGGCCCCAGCTGGAGAGCACCATCCGCACCGACATGGACCAGATCATCACCTCCAAGGAGCACCTCTGCAGCAAGATCCGAGGTGAGCCCCAGGGGACAGGGCACGGGGAGGGAGCTGTGCCACCTTCAAAAGCTCTTAGCCTCGTCCTGTGGGTCTGGGAGGTTTCTCCTGGAGGGGTTTGGGGATAGGGGCGCAGCTCCCCGGGGGGCTCAGGGACTGAATGTGGAGCTGGGAGGCCGGAGGAAGCTCGCCGTGCTCACCCCTGCTCTCTGCCCAGCCTTCGTCCTCCCCAAGGCGGAGATCTGTGTCCGCAACCACGTGCAGCCCTACATCTCCTCCATCCTGGAGGCCCTGATGACCCCCACGAGCCAGGGCTTTGCCGAGGTGCGGGAGGTGTTCTTCAAGGAGGTGACGGACATGAACATGAACATCGTCAACGAGGGCGGCCTGGAGAAGCTGGTGGAGGTGAGAGCTGCCAGGGGGTCAGCGGGACGGGGCTTGGGGTGGCAGGGCCAGACCTGGGGACAGACCCCATGGGGGATCCCAGGCTGGGGAGATGCCCGGGGACAATGCCCGTGGGGTGGTGCGGGATGCTGGGCACGGCGTGGGGTGGCGTATGGCAGCCCTGGCCCTGCTGAGCCTGGCCGTGTCCCCAGTACATGGAGAAGCTGTCCCAGCTGGCCTTCCACCCGGTGAAGATGCAGTCGTGCTACGAGAAGATGGAGCAGCTGAAACTGGAGGGCCTCCAGCAGCGGTTCGACGTCTCCAGCACCTCTGTCTTCAAGCAGAGGGCCCAGATCCACATGAGACAGGTAGGACGGGGACCGGGGGGGGGGACAAATCCCAAATCCTGTGTCCCCCAGGCTGAGCGGCTGGGACACGGGGACAAAGCCACCCCAGCACCCTCAGTCCTCAGGGTGGAGCCCGTGGATGCCAGGCAGGGCTGCTGGGAGCCTTGCTGGTGTATAGGCTCATCCTGGCGTCCCAGTGCCCCCAAAACAGCCCCCCGGGGTCCCAAACTGGTGCTGACCCCGTGGTTCTTGCCGCAGCAAATGGATGACGCCGTGTACACCTTCGAGACGCTGCTGCACCAGGAGCTGGGGAAGCTGCAGGGCAAGGACGACCTCTGCAAGTCCATCCAGCGCATCCTCGAGCGCGTGCTCAAGGTGAGGGCTGGGGCCTGCTCCTACCTGGGGCCCCCGGTGGCCTTCAGCCGAGGGCGAGGAGCCTGGGGATGCATATCAGAAGTCTTCTGGGGAAACATTTCTTTCTAACGAGGCTTTCATGCGTTTTGCTGGGTTTTGGGGCAAGTGGGAAAGCCAGCGGGGGACACAGAGATTGTTCGGAGTGGCCCAAACACTTCTGCAGAAAGTCAGGGGGAGCGCAGGGTCGGGCACCCTGGGGACTGCGTGGGTGGGAGGGACAGGGGAACCCCTTCAGCCCCGTGGAAACGGGCCCAAAATACGGGGCTGTGCCCACGCCACCCTGCGGCCCTCATGGGCGCTGACCCAGCCGCTCTCGCCTGCCGCGCAGAAATACGACTACGACAGCAGCACCGTGCGCAAGAAGTTCTTCAGGGAGGCCCTGCTGCAGATCACCATCCCCTTCCTGCTGAAGAAGCTGGCGCCGACCTGCAAGGGGGTGAGAGGAGGGGCGCAGCGCCCCGTGGAGGGGCTGCAGCATCCCATAAGCATCCCTCGGGACCGGGGCCTCCCCGTCCCGCGCCCCGCTGACCGGCCTCTCCCCCGCAGGAGCTAGCCAAGTTCCAGGAGCTCATCTTCGAGGACTTTGCCAGCTTCATCCTGGTGGAGAACACTTACGAGGAGGTCGTGCTGCAGTCGGTGATGAAAGACATCATGCAAGGTAGGGAGGGGAGCCCGGAGCGGCTCGGCTCTGCCCCGCGGGGGCTCCTACAGCCTGGGGTGGGCGCTGGGCGCTGGGTGGGGAGACCCCAGAGTGAGCAAGGGCAGTAGGGTGACGGGTGTCCTACAAGGGGTGACCCCACACAGGGTGCTGGGTGTCCTACAAGGAAGTGGTGACCCCAAGCTGGGTGCCCTATAAGAGGTGATCCCATGCAGGGTGCTGGGTGCCCTATAAGGAAGGGGTGACCCCACACAGGGTGCTGGGTGTCCTATAAAGGTGTGACCCCAGGTAGGGTGCTGGGTGTCCCATGAGGAAGGGGTGGCCCCGTGCAGGGTGCTGGGTGTCCTATAGGGAAGAGGTGATCCCACACAGGGTGATGGGTGTCCTACAAGGAAGGGATGACCCCGTGCAGGGTGCTGGGTGCCCTATAAGGAAGGGGTGGCCCCGTGCAGCCCATCTAACACCTCTCTCGGTGCCTCCAGCTGTGAAGGAGGCGGCGGTGCAGCGGAAGCACAACCTGTACCGCGACAGCATGGTGATGCACAACAGCGATCCCAACCTGCACCTCCTGGGCGAGGGCGTCCCCATCGACTGGGCCGAGGAGCACGGCGGGCAGCCCGAGGCCGAGCCGGCCGCCGACAAGCGCCGCCGGGCCAAGCAGGTGGTGTCGGTGATCCAGGACGACGAGGGGGCCCTGCCCTACGAGGCGGCTGCCGAGGGGCTGCTGCCCCCCAGCTCCCCGGAGCCGCGGGAGCCGGAGCCCGCGGTGCCGCCGGGGTCCCCGGGCGGGGTGGCGGAGATCAGGGAGATGCTGGCGGAGGAGGGCACGGAGGAAGCTGCCGGCGGCCAGGCTGAGGAGCGGCTGACGAACGGTACCCACGGCAGGCGGCAGAGCGGGGCCACCGAGGAGGTGGTGGCAGCGGGGTCCGCACCGGGAGACGGCCCCCCGCGGGGTCCGGGCAGCGATGGGGATGGGGCGCGCCGCGACGCACCGGTGGCACCCGCATCGGGGGCCGGGGAGCCTTCGGGAGATAAGGAGCACCCCCCCACAGCATCCCCTGCACCCCGAGCCGAGATGCCAGCAGGAGATAAGGAGCACCATGCCACAGCAGCGTCCCCTACACCTGGAGCCGGGGTGCCATCAGGAGATAAAGGGCACCCCACAGCACCACCACCTGCACCTGGAGCTGAGATCCCGTCGGGAGATAAGGAGCACCACCCCACAGCACCACCACCTGCACCCCGAGCCCAGGCCCCATCAGGAGACAAGGAGCACCACCCCACGGCACCGCCTGCGCCCGCCGGGACGGATTGCCACCAGCCCAGTGACAAGGAGACGGGCGAGGAGGTGGCCCCCCCGGTGGCTTGCAGCCCCCCGCAGCCCGCGGGCACGACGGAGAGCGTTGTTGAGGGGGTGCAGACTGAGTTCTAGCCCCGTGCCCGCCGTGGACTGGTCCTGGGGCTGCCGGGGCTGGAGCGGCGCTGCGGGAGAGGGAGGGGATGGGGAACACCGAGGGCACCCGACGGGGGGGGTCCCGCTGCTGCGCGGCTGGCCACCACCCGGGGGGGGCCGGCTGGGGCCCGGCTCAGCACAGGGCACCCGCTGCACTCTGCTCTGTCCTTCTTCTGCCTTATTTCCTTCTTTTCTACTGGAGAGATGCTTTATCTGCCTCCCCCATAGCCGAGCTCATGTGCCTGGGGCTGTCTGGGGGGGCTGGAGCCCCGATACCTGCGGGATGCTCCCAGCTGCTGCCCCCCCCGGCAGCGGGGACCATCCCCTGCCCGCATCTGTGGGGTTTTTCTGGGAGCCTCCCCATGGGGAGCATCTCCCGGGCGGCCCCGTGCTGTCACCAGCACCCAGGGGAGCGAGGGCTGCAGGGGAGGGTGGGCAAAAACGGGACGGCGAGGGCTGGGGGTGAAGGGCGAGACGAGGCCAGGAGCACGGGGACGTGTGGGGCAGGAGGAGATCTGCCTGGGGGTGCTGCCACAACAACTCCTGGCCCTTTGGGGGCGAGGTGTGGGGCCGCCCAAGGTCCCCAGGCTGCTCCGCACCCACCCCGGGGCTGCCATCACCCCATGCCCAGGCTCGGCTGGGATTTAGGGAAAGCTTTTTTGGCAGGGGAGGTGGCAGCGGGGGGGCTTCGGCCTTGTCCCGCTGCCGCCTGGTTCCCAGCTGGGCATCACCCCCTGGCCTCCAGCCCTTGGCCCTCGCACATTTGGGTGCTGGCAGCAGCCGGGGAGGGGGAGGGCAAAGATCTGGGGCTTTGGCAGGGGTTGGCAGGGCACCGGGACCCCCGGCAGGGTCGGTCACAGCCCTGGGGGATGCACCGAAAGCACTGGAGAGGCGCTGGGGGCACTGGGCGAGACTCAGGAGCTGGCAGCGTGTGTGTGTGTGTGCACACGTGTGAGCGTGCGGCACGGGGACCGACCCCCCCTGCATTGGGGGTGCCCCTGTCCCTGCCTCTGAAGGGGGTGCCCAGCCCAAACCACTTGGGGAGCCCCCTCCACAAAAAAAAAAAAAAAAAAAAAAAAAGAAAAAAAAAGTGCCTTGCCTTGGGAACTTAAAACCTGTCTCTTCCAAGATATTTTATTAAGAATGTTATACAAATGTTTAAGATATGCTTATAATAATTAATAAAAGAACTAAAGCTTTATTTAAAGCCAGAGGAGGCTGTCCTTACTCCCCAGCCGCCCGGCCCCAGGACACTGCTGTGTGCGGGGGGGGGGGGCTGTGATGGGGCTGAGGTGCAGCCCCCCCAAACCCGCTGTGAGCCGGGGGTGCCGGGGCCCCGCATCGCCTCCGGCAGCCCCGCACCAAGCCGGGAGCCCCAGGCCCCCGCTGGTTTTATTGCCACAGGCAGCAGGAGGCAGCAGCTCCCATCCTAAAGTGCGAACCAGGAGGCACGGGGGTGAGGTGGGGGGCAGCCGGGCCCCCCCCCAGCACCCGGCTCCTTCTGCAGCCCCCCCCAAGGCACAGTGTGAGGGGTTTGGGGCAGGATCAGTGCTGGAGGGGGGCCCAGGGACCTGCCCAGCTCACACACGCAGCATCCCAGTGCCAAAACCGCACCCCCCCCAGCAGAGGGGGGCTCAGCACCCCCACCCTGAGCAGTCAGCACCCCAAGTCCCACGGCCAAAAGCTCCCTGAGAGCCGGGGGACAGCCCCAGAGCCACCCCCAGTGGCGCCGCGTCCTGCACGGCACGGGGATGGGGACGCAGCCAGCAGCCGTGGCGGTGACACCCCAGCACCCCGCAATGTCCCGAGGGGGGGTCCCCACGCCTAGCCCACCCTGAGCAGCGGGTACACCACGAAGTAGCCGACGGTGGAGCCCGCGAGCACCCCGAGGAAGACCCAGGCGTTGTAGGACATGACGGCCAGCATCAGCGCGTAGCCCAGCACCACCTGCACCACGTGCAGCAGCGTCTGGGCCACGTGGAACTGGAACCACCTGCGGTGGGAGAAGCAAAAGCCCCGTCAGCGAGGGGAAAATGTGGGTGTCAGCCCCCCCCATGGCACCGGGACTGACCTGTGGGAGGTTTGTAGGGCACGGGGAGGGAGCTGGGCACGGGGCTGGGGTCAGCGAGAGGCTGGCGTTAGGAGCAGCCTCAGGCGTGGCTGGGATTAAAGGTAAGGTGAAAAACCCAGATTTTGACTTAAAAGGGTCGTGTTGGGAAGGAAACACCCCGGACAGCCTTGTTTGGGCCTGCACCAGCTGAGCAGCGCCTGTCCCCACCCCAAAAGGACCCCGGGGGCTGCAGGCACTGGATGCAGCCGAAAGCACCGGGGGCACATCCCCGGGTACCCCACGGGGCTGGGACACCCCAGGGCTGGCTCCTGCGGCCACATCACCCCTGGCAGCCCCTTCGCAGCCCTTCCTTCACCCTGTCCCCACCTCCCAGACACCCCCGAGCACCAGGCAGGGCCCAACCCTGCCCGGGCCGTACCTGCCCTGCGTGGCCCCGTGGCCGCCGTCCCCCTCCTCGGGCTCCAGCAGCTCCTCGTGGCTCAGGCTGGGGGGCACGGCCAGCAGCGCCCGGTGCAGCACCCTGGCCTTGCCCATCTTCACCACCTCGTACAGCACCGACAGCAGCGCGACCACCAGCACGGAGAGCGCCAGCCCTGCCCCAGAAGCAGACCCCGACAAGTCAGCAGCTGGTTTTTCTTTTCCTTTTTTTTTTTTCCTTTTTTTTTTTTTTTTTTTTCCCTGAAAAGAGCAGCTCGCCCTCAGCTGAACAAATATTTTTCAATGGGGAAAAAGATAAAAAAAAAAACAACTTGCCAGCTGCTCGCAGGAGGAAGGTTTGTTCATCTGTCGCTTCGCAGGACCGGACCTGCGGGGCTGGGGCCACCCCAAAGCCCCACAGAGTGCAGCAAAACCCCACTGTTAAGTGCTGGGTGTGGGGGGGCCGTGCCCTCCTCCAGCTCCCAGCCCACCAGCAGGTATCACTGCTAGCATTATTTAGAATTAAATGCCAGAAATGCAAAAGTCCCGGGTGGTTTTTGTGCCCTGCGCCCCTTTCCCCAGCTGGCGAGCACGGCCAGCAGCAGACAGACAGACGGACGGACGGGGCTGGCAGCCTACCTGTGGGGGTGTGCACGCTCCAGAAGTCAAACAGCAGCACCACCGTGTCCGAGAAGAAGAAAGTCATCTGCAAGAGAGGCCGAGGACAGGGGTTAGGGGGTGACGGAGCCGCCTGCACCACGGCAAACACGGCCCCGTGACTTCTGCAGGGCTGCGCACCCAGCACCCCACAGCCCTCCCAGGCCCCTTCCTGCTCACAGCCCTTCCCGGAATCAAAGCAAGAGGTGAGGTGTGTGCGGCTCCGCTTTCTTCTTTGCAGCTTTGCTGCTTTGAGCTGCAGCCTTCAAAGGCTGCAGGTCCCTGGTGGCCCTGCCCCTCCTGCGCCCGGCACAGCCCCCGGTGAGGTGCCGGGCAGGCACGCGGTGCAGTTTTTGTCCAGTTCCCGAAATGGAAAGAGGAACTCAACATCCCAGCCATGCAGAGCGGGCTCGGCACGTACCTCTGCCTTCTTGCAGGGCAACTTTTTCCTTTCAGCCCGTGTCTGGGCTGGCGAGAGAAATCCTGAGCTAACCCTTGTGGTGGGGAGCCGGCGGCCCAAAGCTCCAGCAACCCGCACGCTGCCGGGGCTTGAGGAGCAGGAGGAGGCAGACAGGGGCTGCGGGTGCCGTCTGGAGCCTAAAGCGAAACTGGCTGGCGGCTGCAGCCCAGCCCGGGAACCCTCTGCTTTCCTGCACCTCCCACGGGATTTTTCTTTTTTTCCAGCCAAAGCCCCGAGGCTGCTGCGGTTCCGGCTGCCGGGGGCTGCCCAGGACCCACCCAGGACCACGACTGCTTTGTGGGGAGGGCTCGAGGCAGGCAGCGAAGCCGCCCGGTGCTGGCATGCCCAGCCCTGATGAGCCTTTAACCGGTGAGCACCCGACCGAGAGCTTCACCACGTCGGAACAGGAGGAGAAAGCCTTGCCCGCAGCTCTTCCCCACTGAAACCGCCCGGAGCTGAGGGCACGGCTGCCAATTCCTGGGCCTTTGCCACAAAAACCTGCGCTGGGTTTTCCTCCTGCCCTCGGCAGAGCTCCCCGGGTCCCAGCAGCTGGGACCCCCCAGCCCAGGTCTGTCCCCCCCAGTGCTCCCTGTGCCCAGGGCGAGCGGTGCCCGCGCCGCTCTCAGGCTCTAATTACACACTGTGGCCACTCGTTACCAAAGCACATTAGGACGTATAATTGGCTTACGCTTTTAAGCCTCCTTTGGCAACGGATTTATGATAATTAGCCTTTAAATGAAACTATTTCTCCTTTGCATGCTTCAACCCTCAGTCTGCAGGGCCGGGCACGGCGGCGGTAACGTTACTGTGGGGACATGGGTGACTTGCAGAAGGTCCCCGCACTGCTCCTGGTCCCAGGGCACCCAGCCTGGGCAGCTTCTGCCCCGTGCCCTTGGGTACCCAGCGTGTCCGGGACACCAAAACGATGCTGCTGGGGCCAATGGCACCCTGCCCCCCTCCCCGATTTAAAAGGATAGGTTTAGATTAGATACAAGGAAGGAATTCTTCACTCGGAGGGCGGTGAGGCCCAGGCCCAGGCTGCCCAGAGAAGCTGGGGGTGCCCCATCCTGGAGGGGTTCGAGGTGAGGTTGGAGGGGCTCTGAGCTCTAAGGTCCTTTCCAAACCCTTCTGTGATGCTGTGGCTCCATCCTACAGGACCCCACAGCATGACCCCTACACAGACAGCAGCCACGCTGACTGTGCTGTCAAAGGCTGAGGGTAAATCCCCAAATCCTCGCTGTGGGGTGACATGCCAGCAGGGATTCTGGTCCGAGGGGCTTGGTCCTGCCCCCCCTTACTGGCAGTGACCCCCCAGGAGCTGTGTGGGCAGCACCCAGCACCCCCTCTGTACCTTGCCTGGCTTCACGCACCCCAGCAGGGCGGCTGGGCACCACCCCACGCTGCAGCTCCTCACGTGCAGGGCACAGCCGTGTCGGGGCTTCACCCCTGGGGCTCCTCTTGTGAAAAAACTCAGCGCTGCCTCGGCACTGGGACACCCTGCGTTGGGGTGCGAGGAGCAGGCAGGCAGCGCACCCCATGGGCGGCTCCCCGGGGCCGCTGCTGCTCGCAGTCCCTGTCCCAAGCCCGGCCAAATCACGGGACAAAAACAGGAACCGCGGCACAGGCTTTGCAGGAAGATGCCAAGGGAAATGAATCAGCCTCTGCACGGCCCCTGGGAACGAGATCCGACAGCAGAGGTTTAAAGGAGGCTGCTCCAGGGGGACCCCGGCCCCAAAAGAAGGGGGGTCCCCAGAGAAGAAGGGGGCCGGCGAACAGCGTGCCCAGGGCTGGGGTGGCAGGGCCGGGGGGTGCCCGCACCCACCCGCACAGCAGCGGGACGGGAGGGCTGGGGGCTGCCCCCACCCGTGGGTGCCAAGCGGGCACAGCCGGGCTGCCCCCAGGCACTGCGCGCTCGGCACGGGCACGGCACGGCTGGGCACGGCTCGGCTCGGCACGGCGGCAGCCTCACCTGCATGGTGGCGGAGCAGAGCGGAGCCCGTCCCGTCCCGGTTCAGCCCCTCTCGTCCCGGTTCAGCCCCGTCCCGTCCCGTCCCGTCCCGGCTCTGCTGAGCCCGGCGCGGCTCCGTGACGCGCAGCGCGGAGCGCCCCGGGAGTTGTAGTGCCGAGCCCAGCCGTGCCATACCCAGCCGTGCCGAGCCGCGCCGTGCCACCGAGTGTGTTTTTCCTTACGGGCAGAGCTGGCACTGGCGTTTTCAGGCCGCAGTTGCTGCTTGAAATAATGATAACAACACTAAAAGCCTCCCCTCTCCTCCGTGCTGCTGCTTAAAATCCTGCCTCCGCAGCTCCCCGCAGCAGCCACCAGCCGGGTGTGGGCAGCTGGAAAGCCTCTGGGCTGGGGCAGCAGCGAGGTGAGGGGTGGGAGGTGGGTGCAGTTCTCCCCCAAACCCGCTGCTGCTGAGCAAACAAACAAACCGACCGCCCCCCCTGCCTCGGAGGGGAGAAACTGGACTTGGCTCACAGCTGCTTGTTCTTCCTTCATTTATTGCCAAGCTGGCCAGAAGCTCTGGCTGGGGTTTTCCAGGCAGGGTGGGTGCACCCAGCACTCAGCACCCTGTCACAGCCCAGCTCGGATCCAGCCTCCTCCTGGGCTGCCCAGGGCTGTGGTGCCGGCGTGCCCCCACTCTCCTTTCCTACCCCTGCCTTGCACAGGAGATTTCTTCTTTTTGCTGCAGGGTTTGACCTCCCCCTGCCATGACACCCCCATGCGCTCCTGTGCCCAGCCCTGGGTGGGCAAAGCGTGGCAGCAGCCCTCAGGTAGCAGCAAGGACAGGGCCAGGACCAGCAGAAAAGGGGCACCAGGCCAGGAGCACGCAGCAGGATGGGGACCACAGGGCTCCAACCCCTGCTGCCGTGCCTTATGGTGCCCATCACTATGTGAGCCGCAGCCCCAAAACACAGCTGGGGTGCGAGGAGACGAGGCTCCAAGCATTTATGTCTCTCCCCAGCAAAGAGCTGCCTGTTGCTCTCCTGTTTTCCCACCCTGGTAGCATTTTTGCCTTTTGTTTTTCCTTTCCTGCTGTCATGATTACACGATTCTCATACATATATATATAATATATATATAATTTATAGAGCAATGACTTTTGTAAACAGTATTCTTCTACTTCAGAAGGAAGTGTAGTCCGTGGCACACTGCAGCTACAGAACCACCTCCACCCGCATCCCCCCCGGGCCGGGTCGGGGACGGGGAGGAGGCTCTGGTGCCGCGTGCGTGCCCCAGGTCTCAGCTGAAGCAGACTGGTCCCACTGTGAATCCGAACTGGTGCGAGGCGTCGCCGTTGTGAAACACGGCCAGGTCCCGCAGGGGCAGCAGGGAGAGCTCCTCGGTGGTGAACTGGAAGATGGTGTCGGTGATGGAGGACTCGTTGTCCAGCTGAAAGGAGGGCGGGCGGCGCTGAGACCACGTCCCCCTGCCACAAACCACCCCATTCTCCCAGCCCGGGGCAGCTTCCCGGGGATGCTCTCCCATCCCAGCCCACCGAGCCCAGCCAGGAGCTCTGCTCCGAGCCCTGGGCACGCAATGCACACAGAGCCTGGTGCTTCTTCCAGCCTCGAGCCCCCTGCTCACCAGGCAGCCCTGCAGGGTGGCTGTGTAGCTCTGCTCCCGGGAGTCCGCCAGGAAGAGGATTTCCTTCTCGGGCTGGGGCTGGCCCCGTTCTGGGGCTGGGCTGCAGGAGTAGGAGACCTTCTGTGCGGCCAGGCGGCTGTGCAGCCGCAGGAAGCGCAGCTGCACCGTGCTGGCGCC
The DNA here is from genome assembly GCF_964211825.1 of Aythya ferina. NCBI lineage: Eukaryota > Metazoa > Chordata > Aves > Anseriformes > Anatidae > Aythya > Aythya ferina. The sequence continues at coordinate 9,277,097 of NC_140318.1, forward strand.
CACGTACTCCAGCTGCAGAGGCAATGAGAGAGAGGGAGGGGTGCTGGGGGCTGCTTGCAGGGTCCGTGTCCCCCACCACGCCCCAAAGATAGGGCAGGAGGCAGCCCTACAAAGGCACAGCTCTGAATTTCCTTGCTGAGGGAGAAGGTGCTGCTTTTTGCCACGCACAGGCAGCAGGACCCTGTGCCCAGGCATCCAGGAGCTGGCAGGGCCCCAGGGAAGGGCTTCATGTCCATACAGCCAGACACTCACCAGGAAGCCCCCAGGCAGGGCGCTGAACCACTCGAAGGTGTCCTTGGAGGTGTAGGTGCTCAGCCAGGCCTTGATGGGGACCTGTGGGGATCGGGGACCACGTCCCGGTGTCCCAGCAGGGGTTGGTGGCACCGCCAGGTTGAAGACCCGGCCGTGCCAGCCCACGCAGGCTGAGGGTGTCCCGTGGGGCCGTACCTGGTTGTGGACGGGGGCTATGCAGGTCTCGCCCCCCGCCGTGAAGTTGCAGAAGGCCAGCAGGGCGTCCCGGGGGCTGCCCTGGTTGGGGTCGATGTAGTAGTGCCCTGCGGGGATGCAGAGCGGGGCTGGAGGCACAGGGAGGGCAGCACACGGCTGCCACCCCTTCCCCAGCTGCACACCCACACGCTGGGGATGTGCTGTGTGTCTTCCACTCCTTGCACCCACCCGCACCCTGCACACAATGCCCACGACCACCCTGACACCCACACAGCCCCCCAAAACCCTGGGGCTGGACCTGGTGCAGGAGGACATCCTGCATGGAGGAGCTGAGGATGCCCATAAACCCCGCTGAGCTCATCCCCCCATCCTCATCCCCCCTAACGGCAGTTGTAGAGGGAATCCTGGCCCCATGGCCCTGGCCTAAAGGGCTGTCCGGTGCCGGGGGACAACGCAGGGTGTCCCCTGTACCGTCGGGCAAGCTGGGGTGGGCCAGCAGCAGCTCCTTGCAGGTGGCCGCGGGGTTGTCCTTGGTGCCGTCGGGGTGCTCCACCAGCGCTCTCAGCTCGCGGCTCAGGGCCTCCAGCAGAGCCCGCGCCGTGGTGCGGTTCAGGTGGTCGGAGGGGTGGAGGAGGTGCTGGAAATCACGGGGACACAGCCCAGCTCCCGTTGGCCCCCCTCGCATTTTGGCCAGGAGCACGGCCAAGCGCTGTGGGGGGTTTGGGGGAACAAGGACTGATCCTGGCCGGGTACGGGAGGGGTTGACCCATCTGCGTGCTCTGCTCTTTGTGCAGAGGGACGTGAGGCATTGTCACTGTCCCTTTGTCCCCAGCAGGCAGCAGCCACCAGAGCCAGGAGCCCCCCAGCCCCACGCAGCCCCACTCACCCGCAGCTCCTCCTTGGACAGCGTCAGCGCGGGGCCGCTGGGGCCGGGGGGGCCGGCGAGACCCTGGGTGACAGTGACAGTGGTGACACGGCAAGCCCCTGCCACCCTCGCAGCTCCTCCGCCTGCACCAGCACTGCCCGTCCCTGTGGCACCAGCCACCACTTCGGGTCCCCGAGGGACGTCGGTGGCTTTGCTTACCGGTGGTCCCGGCTTGCCCCTGGGTCCCGGCTGGCCCGGGGAACCTTTCAGCCCCTGCCCGAGGATGAGGAGGAAGAGGAAGGAAAGGCAAGGTGCTGAGCTGCTGCCTCACGTCCCCACAGTGGGCACGGGGCTGTCCCGCACCCCCAGGACGAGGACAGGAGGGGACAGAGCCCCGCAGCAGGGCTCACCCCGTGCCCGCTGCCCCCGCACTCACTTTTTGTCCCGACAAGCCCTGGAAGAGAAAAGCAAGGGGGTGCCTCAGGGGGAGGCTGCCGGCCCTGCAAAGCCCCATGTGCTGGGGGGCGAAGGACTTACCGGCTTCCCAGGGAGCCCAGGGAGCCCCCGTGGGCCGGGGGGGCCAGCGTCACCCTACGGAGGGACACGGGGATGTCACACACAGCCCTGACGGGGCATCTCCCAGCCCTGCTCCCTTATTACCAGCCCCTTCCCCAGGTTGCTTTTTGCTGGTGTATTTTGCACAAAAAGGGGAAGAATCCACCCCAAACCCCTGCCCTGTCCCCCCCCACCCCGCGGGTACCTGCAGTCCCTTGGGTCCCGGCCTCCCGGGGACGCCGTGGGGTCCTTGCTTGCCCTAGGAGACGTGGAGGGGAGTGACACGGGGTGGGACACAGCGGGGTGACACGGGGGGGAGAGAGGCACGAGCCCTCCACGCACCTTGAAGCCCTCGTCCCCTTGCTGCCCCAGGTCGCCCCTGCTGCCCTTCTCGCCCTAGGAGAGTGAGGGAGAGAGTTGGTGGCCAGGAGGGGGGTGGAAGTGGCCAGGGACACCACCGAGGGGGGGACCCTGCCCCAGAGACCCCGCTCTGGTCACTCCTGTGGCTGTATTTGATGGGGTGGGCACAGGGGGTGCTGCCCGGGGGCAAGGGGGTGTCTGCCTGGCCACATCTCCCCGGGGCAAACAGCTCCTGGCCTCCAGCAAGCCGGGCAGGTGGCTGGGGATGGGAAATTCCCAGGGCCAGCCACCTGAGAAACTTCCGGGGAAAAAAAAAATATAATAAATAAATAAATCAATAACCCTTTTGGTCTGTTAGCGGAGCGTTTCCATCCTCTGCTCAGCCGCCAAGGCAAGGCTGGGAGTACTTTACCCCAGAGTAAAATATTGTCCTAGGAAGGCTCGAGGAAATGCTTGGAAAAACTCAATACGAGGAAAAACTCAAGGAAAATAAAAAAAAAAATCTGCGTGTGCTGAAGTCCTGTGGGAAGAAACCCCCCCGAGCACACCCTGGCAGCCCCCTGCAGCCTCAGCGAACGCCCTGGCCTGCAGCTTCTGCCACTGCTGGTTCAGCCTGCAATTAATTTAAAGCCTCATTTATCGCTGCCTTTCTCTTCCCGAAGGCTGCGAGCAGCCACCCGCCCCCAGGGCCTGCTTGTCGCTCGTATTTATGGCCTGGAGGCTGACGGATGGGGCGTGAGGACAGGGCCGCCTGCACCAAGGACGCTGCAGGCCTGGGCTTCGGGGAGCGGGGAGGGGGTGCAGGGATCCAGCCTCGTGCCAGCCTGTGCCCAGGGCCCCAGCCCCATAAATGTCACCTACCTTGGGTCCTTTCGGTCCTGGGTCTCCTCTGATGCCCTTCAGCCCCGGGATGCCCTAAGAGAGACGAAGCGACACCGCTGGCCCAGCCTGTGGCTGAGGAGGGGACTCAGGAGCCACGAGGGCTGCGAGAATTTGGGGTGTTTTTAGGGACCTCGAAGCATTCCTCAGCTTTCATTTTCCCTTTTGGCAATCCCTCCTCGCCTTCCCTAACCCGTTATAAACACAGATCAGGTCCCCTGGCTGGCTGCAGAACATCCTGCCTTTGTTTTCCTTTCGGTGCCATTTCCGAAGCTGTTTTATTATTATCGTTACCATTTAACTGGAGAAAAAGCAACTCCCAACAGTCAGAAAATAAACTTGGCCTTTTTTTTTTTTGCCTAACACTGAGCTGGGAGGGGAAGGCAGGATGAGAGCTGTGCAGCACCTGGAAGCTTTTTAAGGCCCCTGCTCTGGTCGTGGGGGGCACCCACAGGGTGCAGATGGGGAGCAGGGGGCACCCCAAACCTCGCTGCTTGGTCCCAGTACTCACGTAGGGTCCTTGTGGGCCCTGGGGCCCCGCCAGCCCCTCGTCACCTGGGTGGCCCTGCAATGCAGAAGCGAGAAACCCTCTGCTGGGGCAGGACGGGACTGGGAGGAACTGGGGGGGGGGGACAGAGGCCTGGCCATGTGCCACGGTGTCCCTCTATCAGCCCAGCCCTTGGGTACAGCCAAAGGATCCCAGAGTCAGAGACACCCGAAGCACCCTTGGCCATGTACCTTGTGTCCGCGGGGGCCCCTTGGGGGCCGATGTCCTGCCTTGCCTCGCTTGCCCTGGGGACAGGAGACAAGACTCAGAGCACAGTAAATTCATCGACCCCACCGCCCGCGTCCCCCTCCCCATCAGCCCAGCTCTCCGCGAGGACGAGCACGCCCTTACCCTCCTGCCAGCTTCTCCAGGGACCCCTTCTTGCCCCTCACGCCCCACATCGCCCTGGGGAGAGAAGAGAGGAGACGTTTTGGTCACCAGCACTGGGACATCTGAGCCTGGGGCAATGCTGAGCAAGGGAGTCCCTCCTGGTGCTGATTTCTCCCCAGGGACCATGGCTTGGACCCCCCCGCTCTGCACCTCCCCCATGCAGGATGCTGCTGGCAGTACCTTTTCTCCTTTGCGACCTTTCTGCCCTTGGGGACCGGCTTGTCCTGGAGAGCCCTAAAATCCCAAAGGAGAAAGCAACCCCCTGTTAGGGTGCTGGGATGTCCCCACCCCGCTCTCACCCACACCGTGCACAGGAGCAGGGTTTGAGCTGAAGCCTCTTTGGGGCAGTGTTTTGGCAGGAGCAGGAGCACCCGTGTGGGTTTTGCTGCATCTCCAGGAAATCCCAGCTCAGCTGCCCGCACCGGAGAAGCACCAGCACGGCCACCCCAGCCCCTCACCGTGCGCCCTGGTTTTCCCGGTGTGCCCGGCTCCCCTTTTGCACCCATCAGGCCCTAAGGAAAAATGAAATAAATCAACCCAGCTCCAAAAGACGGCATTTGGGAGGTAATCCCCAGCTCCTCGGGCAGCCTGGTGAGGTCCAGGCTGCAGGAGCAGGGCAGCCGCTCACCTCGGCACCGCTCGACCCCGGGGCTCCGGCATTGCCTGGTGTCCCCAGGGCGCCCTGGGTTCATTGGGAGACAAAGCAGGGACCAGCATCAGCTCTGGGATCAGGGGCAGGGCTCCTGTTGCTCCCCGAGGGACCCCGCTGCCACCTCCGCCTTTCCACCCCATGCCTGTGTCCCCACGGAGCCCACACCTCACCTGCCGGCCCGGCTTCCCTGGTGCGCCCACCGCTCCTCTGGCTCCTCGGTGCCCGGCGTAGCCCTTGAACCCGGGGCCACCCGGCTGCCCGCGGGCACCCACCGAGCCCTGCAGGACACACGTGCTGAGGGCACAGCCGTGCCCGGGCAGCTCAGTGCTCGAGGACAGGGCTGCAGGCAAGGCACAGCACAGAGCAGCATCCCCAGCGCTGCGCACCGCAGGGCCACGGCCGTAACCGCGCCGTTTGCCTCCCGCCCAACCCCTGGCGAGCCCCACAGGTTTGCTTGGTGAAAGCCAGAAGAAAGGAAGCCAAAAACGAACCCGCCCTGCTGTGGGCAGGCTCTGGGAGCCGGGGATTAAATGCACGGCGGCCACAGCAAATTCTGATGATTTATTTAATAGCCCTATTAAGATGCCTTTAATGAGCTGTGGTTGTAGAGGAACCAAGGAGATGACAACTCATTTCCGGGTGACTGCAGAGCCACCCAGGGCAGGGCAGGGTCCCCGCGTGCCCCCAGGTTCCTGCCCCCAGCAGCAAGCAGCCCGAGGTGCCCGGGGCTGCCCGCTGGTGCCTTTATTCCTGTTCCACGCTGCACCTTTGGAGGATTTGGCACGGAGGCAGGCCGGTACTCACCGTGGGGCCAGGCTGCCCGCGGTCTCCCTTCACTCCTTCATCTCCTGAGGGTCCCTGCGGTGATGTTGGGGGGTCAGCACAAACCCGGCCCCACCACGTGCTTCGTGCTCGGGCCCTTTGCAGGCATTTGGAGCATCCCCTCCCACCCTCAGCCAGCCGAGGGGTGCGTGACAGTGCCTGGTGGCACCTGGGTGCCACGGGGTTGTCGATGTGCTGAGATGTCAGGGGTGGGCCTTGCACAAGGCATCAGCACCCCTAAATGCTAAGCTGGTTTTTGGGGTGGGGGCACAGTCCCCCTGCTGGGACTCTGAGCCTCATTTCTGACCCCCCCCCAGCAGTTATGGGGCAACAACTCCTTTGGCTTCAGCCTGTGCTGGAAATGGCAGAACCCTCGTGAAGCCTCGGAGAGCTCCCAGCTCCACAAGCCCAGGACAGCAGTACCTCCAACCCAGCAGCACCGGTGGGGCCATCCCTGCCTCGGGGTCCTGGGTCTCCCTGGGGAAGAAAGGGAAACGCTCCCAGCTCTGTTCCTGGCAAGCTTCTGGCCTTGGAGAGCTCAGCTCGAGGTGCCAGGGTCTGACCCATGTCCCCCGAGCGTCCCCCACCAGCCAGGGAAAGCAGTGCTTGGGTAGAGCCCAGAACGGGACAGGCAGGAGCATTGCCCTCCTTACCTTCGCTCCCTCGAGACCTTGGGGCCCCGGAGGACCTCGCAGACCTGTGCCGCCCTGTTTGGGGGTCAAGAAAAACCCGGGGCTGACAAGCTTCAGCCCTGCCCGATGCTCCTGGTCACAAACGTGTCCCCCACCCCCATCAGCAATCATCCCGAAGGGGGACAGGGACACGAGGTGACTCACCGACCGCCCTCGGGCTCCTGCAGGCCCTGCAGCGCCGGTGACACCGACCTGGCCCTGGGACAGAGAGGGGGACACACTCAGCGGCAGGAGCTCGGCTGAGTGCAGCATGAAACGGGCACACGGCTGCTTCCTTCAGGCCAGCAGCCCCACGGGGACAAGAAGCTGTCCCAGAGGCACTGGTGGCTCCTCCCTGGCACTACGGGCACACGGGGAGAGCAGCACCCACAGGCACCAGCGGCTGGAGAAAAAAGAGGCGCGAGGCCGGACCAGTGCTCCCAACACGCAGGGACTGGGCAGAACTCTGGGTAGCTCGGGCTCCTCGTGGCTCTGGGGTCCCGAAAGCTTTCAGAGACTGAAATCCACCTCTGAGAAAGTCATGCAAAGGCAAAGCCCACGCAGGCGGGCTGATCTCACAGGGCCAGATGAAACTCTGCACACCAAGCTGTGTTTTTCTGCCCAGAGGCTCACACGCAGGGAGCTGCTCCTGCCCCGGCCCGGCGCACACCCTTTTGTGCCACCAGGACCCAATTTGGGTGTCACGCCCATGAGACACAAAACTCCCAAATTAACATTTGCCAATTCTTAGCGTTTTCTGTAGCTCCTGGTGCCTGAGGTCTCCTGCTGGGGGCAAGCCCTGTTCCTGAGCACCCCACACCCAGCTGGGGCAAGCGCTGGAGCCCCACGGCACTGGAGCACTCCCTCGCTGTACTTGCCAGCAAACCTTCCTGGCCCTTCTCCCCTCTGGGGCCTTTGTGTCCGATTTCCCCCGTAGCAGCTCCTGGTCCTGGCACTCCAGGAAGGCCCCGAGGGCCAGCATCCCCCTGCTCCGAGATGGAAACAGCGGCGTCACAGCAAGGAGGAGGAAGGAGAAGCAATTACACGAGCGTCCCCACGAGGACACGTCCCCCAGGCACCCATCAGGTCCCAGGGACACCCCTTTTCCTGCACCCATCCCACTGGGACGAGGCGGGGGCAGAGCACGCTGCGGGTGGCAGCACAGGAGCCGCGCTCCCCACCTTGTGTCCCCGCGCTCCCGGCTCTCCCGGCTCTCCTGCCTCACCGACATCGCCCTGCCGGGGGGAGAAGCACCATCAGCACCCGAAGCAGCGCCCACGCCCCAGCCCTGTCCCGGCACACACCTCCTTGCCCTGCTCCCCGGGCCCCCCCGGTGGTCCCGCTGGCCCCTCGTCCCCTCGCTCCCCACGGCTGCCTCTGACGCCCGGAGCTCCGCGGGGTCCTGCTTCTCCCTGGAACGGATGAAGGCCCCCAGGGTTATTGTCAGCCACCATCTCCAGCTGGCCCTGCCCACCCCTTCACACCACGCAGCCCCCTCCTCACCCCCAGTTTTCCTTGCACCGGGTGCCAAAGGTTCATGAGGGCCCTGGTTCCCCCTCCCACGCCCAGGCACGAGCACGCTGGGGCCATGGGAACTGACTGACCTGCTGCCCCTTGGGCCCCGGCTGCCCCTCGGCTCCTGGTGGTCCCGGTGGTCCCTGCGGAGGAAGCACACGGCCAGACCCTGGCACACCTCATCCCCACTGAGCTCCAGGGCTGGGGATGTTCTCCTGTCTCCACTGCCCCCCACTTTCCTTCACCCCACGTCGCACAAAGCCCTGGCCCCACTAGCAGGGACGCAGCCTCAGCCTCGGGCTCTAGCTGAGGGTTGCCCCGAGGCGGGCAGGGTGTGGGGTGTCCCCGCCACCTACCTGCTCGCCATCCAGCCCGCTGACACCGCCGTCCCCCAGATCTCCCAGGGCACCCTGCCAGGGGGCACAGGGATGTGAGGACAGGCAGCTGTGGTGTGCTCACCAGGCTCGTCTCCCACCTTGCATCCGTCCCCATCCCGCTGGGACGAGCGCATTTGGGTTGCAGCCCAGGAGAGGGAGCACCCCTTGTGCCAGCAGAGCCAGCCCAGTGGGGTAGCTCCAGACCCCCAGGGCTGGCAGGGGGAACCAGGCATCCTCCTGCTCCCGTACCTGCTCTCCTCTCATCCCTGAAGGCCCCTCGGGTCCTCTTGGTCCTTCCCGACCCTGCAAACGAAGAAGCCACGTTGGTGACAAGGCACAGCGTCAACCCAGGGGGTCCCTGCAGCTCCTGAGCTCGGGTGCTGGGGGTGCTGAGGACACAGCAGCCCACGTCCTCACTGTCCCCAAGCCCCTTGTACCAGCCTCCCTCCATCCTCCCCTCTGCGTGGAGAAGGAAGCCCTGGTCCTGCTGGAAAAAGGCAAGGCTGCAGCAGGAGCCGTGCTGCACCCCGCAGCAGCCAGGTTGGCACTTACCGGGTACCCGGGGGGGCCAGCAGCCCCCGGCATGCCGGCTGCTCCTGCTTCCCCAGCCAAACCAGGCTTCCCGGGGACACCATCCAGCCCCTGCATGCCGGGAGCTCCCTGCAGGGTCACAAGGATGTTAGAGCACCCCGAGGTGTAGCCCACGGGCAGCCCCTTTCCCCCCGGGAGAGTGCTGAGATGGGGGAGACCCACACATGAAGGCACCCCAGGTCTCTGCGGGTGCAGGAGGGCACAGCCTGCAGCCCCAGCCCGCGAGCTGCAGCTCTCCCACTCACCGGCAGCCCTGGAAGCCCCCGAGGACCTGGCTCTCCTGCTCTTCCCTGCAACACAAGGGCTGTGAGCAGCAAGGGAACCCCAGCAGGCTGCAGCTGAGACCTGCCTGGGTCACCCCAGGGATGAAACCCAGCAGGCAGCGAGCAGGACCAGGGTCCTGCATCTCCCCCCTGAAAGCAGATGGGTGTGGGATCCACATCCCTAACGCTACAGGCAGTGTGTGGTGTGCGTGGTGTATGCTGCAGGGTACTGCAGAGCATTACGTGGCTGTATTGCAGGGCACACCAGGGCACGTGTTGCAGGGTGCATGCTGCAGGGCATCGTAGGGCAAATATTACAGGGTATGATTACAGGGTACATGCTGCAGGGTGTTCAGTGGCACACATTGCAGAAAATTGTAGGGCATCTCATGGTGTGTGTTGCAGGGTACTGCAGGGCACTCCATGGTGTGTGCTGCAGCGTGCTCCCTGGCATGTTGCAGGGCATCGTGTGGCCACAGGGGCCAGAAAGCCCAGAGCAGCCCCGCTCCCCCCCTGGGATCCAGCCCTACCTGGGAGCCGGGAGCACCTCGTGGCCCGGGGGGGCCTGGCAGGGCCTGGGGGAGGACAGAGACATCAGAGCCCCACGCCCAGCCCCGACCGCAGCCCCGCAGCTCCCCTCTCCCCACGTAGCCCCTGATGCCAGAGGCAAGGATTTCCCTTGCTCTGTGTCCAGCCCAGCAGAGCTGATCTGCTTGGTGCTGCCTCAGGGGGAGGGGGAATTTGGAGCCATCCAGGTGTGGCAAACAGCCCTCACCTTGGGACCGGCTTTTCCAGGGAATCCCGGCGGGCCTCGGGCTCCCGTTTCACCCTGTTGGGAAGAAAAAAGAACAAAACCACACACCAAAACCCCAAACCCTAACCCTTCTTTTCTGTCACGTGTTTCAACGCAGTAACTCCCCGAGGGACAAAATCTAGCAGCCTGCCATCTCGTAAAGAGGCTGAGGAGCTGACGTGTGGGGAGAGCTGTGGGGTCGGGTCCTGCCACCCTCCTCCTGCCCAGCACCAGCCATCGGGGTTGGTGCTGCCATTTCCCAGCCCTACCTTGTCTCCCCTGCGCCCCGGCCTCCCGCGGTCGCCGGCTGGTCCCGGGTAGCCCTGGGGGAGAGGATGGCGTTAGGAGGCAGCTGGGGGTCTGGGATTTGGGTGGAGGTGCTGGTGGTGCTCGGGGACCACATGCAGGCAGGAGCTGCCCCGCTTGGCTTTGCCTCAGGTTCTCCTCATCCAAAAGCGTTCCGATGCCACCTTGCACGGAAAGGTCTGGTGGCCACGGGGTTTCCCCTCTCCCAGCAGCACCAAACCTTGCTCCTCACACCCACCCCGGACCCCACACCTTCCCCGGGGGTCTGGGGAGAGGAGCTGTGCTCCAGTGAGCCCCCCGGTGCTGAGCACGGCCAGGCAGCAGCCGCAGCACTTACATACATGCCGACAGGTCCCTGCGGCCCCTCCGCGCCAGGCTTCCCAGGCAGACCCTGCCAGGAGAGACAGGAGCTTTCACCACCCTGCTCGCGTGCTGGCAGTGCTGGGGGGCTGGGCTGGGCAGACCCCACGGGGGGGAGCAGATTGTCCACCCGGGAATGCATCCCGGGGTGTGCATCCTGCTTTTTGCCCCAATTCCAGGCTGTCAGCCTGCTCTGAGCAACGCGTGTGTCCCTCCGAGTGTCCCTGCTGGGGACTTGGGTCTGAACTTTATGCCCAGCCGTGGTGGGAGCAGCTCAGACGCCCCAGCACCATGTTCCCATCCTTGGTGTCCACCCCCAGGGCTCAGCAATCACCCAAACCCTCCCCATCTCAGCCGAGAGTCGCTCAGGGCTGTTCATCACCCCTGGGTGCCCCAACCAGCCCCCCGGACACCCACACCCCCATGGGCACTCACCTTTGGGCCCAGGGAACCCGGCTCTCCATCAGGTCCAGGTTTTCCTTGGGGGCCCTTTATATTTAAGGGAAATGTTCAGGGAGGAGGGGGTTGCAATCAGACAAGCCCCACCGAGGCAGTGCTGGTGCTCCTGTGCTCCGTGGTGTCGGGGGCAAACCCTGCCTGTCCTGGCAGCTCCCACCAGCACCGCAGGGCTGTCACCATGCGGGGTGACAAAAACAGAGGGGTTTTGCTCTTGGGGTGCCCACCAAACCCGGGTGAATGTCCTCCCAGGGGGCTCGTCCAGCTGCAGGAGCTGCTCTGGCTGCCGGCAGGGTGCTGGTGTCCACCCCAGCCACATGGGCAAGGACAGGGGGTTGTTCTCCGTCACCCTGCACCTCCAACTCCCACCCAGGGAGGTGGCGATGGAGCAAGCGCTTTGGTCCCCTCTGGTCACCAGGACCATGCCCCCCAGGTGGGGAGGGGGTTCCACGGGCTGCCCTTCCCCACAAAGACCACCTCTGGCTGGGGAAAGCTGCAGAGTCCTCCGAGTCCTCCAGGCAGACTGAATCTCTGGGGAGATTATCCTGCTCTTCCCTGTCTGCAGCTGTTTCTGCTGCTGAGGACTTTTTTTTTTTTTTTTTTTAATGCTTTTTAGCACAAAAAGATTCAGACCCCACAGATAATCTGATCCCTTGCTGGTTCCCCAGCAGCAGCACCAGCCCTCCCTGGACACCCTGCTGGCTTTCCACCACCCTTTTCCATGCTGGTTTTCCTTACCGTCGGTCCAGGAGGTCCCACGTGCCCTCTGCCCCCCTGCACACCAGCAAAGCCCTGGAAGGAAGGGCAGAAGATGAGCTCTGGGTGAAGGGAGAGAAGCACGGGGGTGGCAGACAAGGGGCTGGGAGGAGAGCAGAGACAGAAACACCCCAGGTGGAGAGGAGCCCCCCGGGAGCATGGGGGCACAAAGCAGCCCCAAGCAGCGCACAGCCCCCGCACAGCAGTGCCCATGCAGACACCTAGACTGTGCTGTGCAATGACAACAGCAAGGTCAGAGGCGCTTCTCTGTCACCCAGACCAAAACATTTCCCCTATTTTGTTGTCAGTGAAATGCCAGCTTCCCCCCTCCCCCCCCCTCCTTTTTTTTTTTTTTTAATTTTCAGAGTAAAAATAAGGAAGTATTTGAATTTTTGCAGACGGGACGACTTGCCACTGGTGACAAGAAACATGAATTTTGCAATAGCCACTTCTTAAATGCACCCCCTGTTCGCTCTTCCTTGCTTTTTGAGGGCACAGCCCCCCCAAGGGCAGAGAGAAGAGAGCAGAGGGGAGAGTGGATGGACAGAAACGATGCAGACAGACGTGCAGCTCTACTCACCGGGGGTCCCATCCTGCCCGGGCTGCCCACGGCTCCTGAGGGACCCTGCAGGATAAGGCAGGCGATGGTGAGGATTGGGAGGCAGAGGCAGCCATCCCATCCCATCCCATCCCATCCCGCACTATGTACAGGGTTGTAAAGCCCCCACGAGTAAAATCCTGAGCCAACTCATTCCCACAAGCACAGTGAGGAGTTTTCCCATCTCCTTGAGCCCCGCAGTGGTTGGTGCCTGGTACCAACGGCCCCATGGTGCTGTGTGGGGGCAGCACTAGGGACAGCCTGGCTATGGATGGGTTTGGAAGAGTCCCCCCTGCTCCAACTCGCCAAAGGCACCATGACATGCAGCCTTCACCTGCGGCCCCAGCCCTCATACACTGCGCCAGCCTCACAGATAAGCAGCAATAGGACTAAAGGGAACGGCCTCAAGTTGCGCCAGGGGAGGCTCAGGTTGGAAATGAGGAGACATTTCTGCTCAGAAAGAGCAGTCAGGCATTGGGATGGGTTGCCCAGGGAGGTGGTGGGGTCACCGTCCCTGGGGGTGTTCAAGGAGAGGTTGGACGTGGTGCTTGGGGACAGGGTTTAGAGGTGACATTGGTGGTAGGGGGATGGTTGGACCAGATGATCTTGGAGGGCTTTTCCAACCCAGCTGATTCTGTGATATAATATACAGTACAGAATGGGAACCTGTGTACCAGGCTTTCCTTCTGCGCCTTCTGCTCCTGGCATGCCTCGCGAGCCCTGCAAGGAGAATCTTGCCTCAAAGCAGAGCCCAGTGACAGACACAACAGCTTCCCATCAGCCATTCCCTCCCACAGCAGCCCAAATCATGCCAAAATAGCAACAAATACACAGTGACATCGTCCCCAGGGTCTGTAGGAGCCTCAGGGCCTTCCTAAGCTGTCAACAGTTCTTCAGCATTGAACCGCCCTTGACACGCTTCTTGTCCGCAGCTCTGTGCCTGTGCCTTGTAAAGCTCGGGGATGAAATCAGAGCATGCAGAAGGGCAGCCCCAAAAGCAAAATGGGTGAGGGATTGAGAAGAGACACAAATTCCTGAATTTCTAAGCCCAGGACAAGAGCGGAGTGGCGGTGCCTGGTGGGTGATGAGCCTGGTGTGCAATGTGCTAGAGCCCAATGCGCTCACCTCCAGCGCTTCCAGCACCAGCCCCAAGCAGAGCCGAGCCTCTGCCCGGGTCCCCCACCCGCTGCCCCCCTTCAGCCCCACGCACGGCGCTGGACGTGGTCCTGGCTCCTTACGGGCAGTCCTGGGACTCCAACCAGCCCGCGCTGGCCCACGCGGCCCTGGAAAAGAGCGAGCGCTAAGAAAAGCATCCTTCTGGCAGCATTAAAGCAGCAGATTGAGGGGACTGCAGCAGAGCTGGTGCTGGGAAGCATTGCTGTGAGAGGCTGTGTGACGGTGCCACGGGCCTTCCAAATGCGGAGACCTGGGCAGAGCTCAGCACAGTTTGGTCAGGTTGTGCTCCCTGGTGCCTCCCCCTTCGAATGCAGGCACAGAGGAGAGGGAAGGAGCTCTATGCATCATCCCAGCCATCCTTCCACCCTGGGCAGTTGTCCCATGCCACCCAGCAAGGGGCCTCCAGGGCTCTTTCTGTCCCCCCCACCCAAAGATGCTCCCAGATTAGGCTATGGGTACCACAGCCCATTAGTTACCCTGGCTCCCCGTGGTCCTGGAGTTCCCTTTGGGCCATCGGGTCCTCGACTTCCCTAAAATTCACACAGAGGGAAATGCAGGCATTTTAGGTAACCCTGAGGGTCCCCACCACCCCTGTACCCCAGCGAGCACCCAGGGGACTCATCCTGCCCTGCTGCCAAGGCGGCAGATAGCAGATGCAGGGATGTCATCCGGGGGGGACAGAAGTCTGGGGACTCCCCGGGCTTGGCCACAGCCTGATCCCCACGGGGGTGGCAGCATGATGCTGTCCCCCGGGTGCTGGCACCCACACTGGGGTGACGGGGCAGGGTGGCCACGTCCTTGTCCCTCTGTGTGGGACCAAGGGCAGCCCCATGGCTGCCGGTGCTGACCTTCGGTCCTTCGCTGCTGTTCAGCCCCGCTGGGCCGATCTGGCCTTCTTCCCCCTGTGGGGAGAGGAGAGGGGGCGGCCAGAGCTGTGCCTTGCCCTGGCAAAGGCAGCGCCTGACCCCCTGGGGAGGTCACAGACCCCCAAAAGCAGGGGACCGGGGGCATGGCCGGAGGGGACAATAAATGAAAGGCGCTAGGAGCCATGGCACCGGTCGGGGTCATGGTGTGCTCTGGGCTGGCAGCTCCCCCTGCCCCAGGGTTGTGATGTCAGCCGGAGGAAAAGGCTGAATGGGACCGTGCTGGCCCAGAGCAGCACCGCTGAATATTTTTGTTTCCTGCTGATCCAGTTAGGGTAACTTCAAGTGCTGCTGAGGCTCCTGCCTGCTCAGACACAGCCCTGGCACCCGGCTCTGGCCCAGCCACAGGGCCCGACATGACAGGAGCCATGCCTGGGGCAGCAAGGCCTAGCAAGGCCAGGGTAGCTGTGACATGAGAGGTGCCACGGTGCTGTGGCACCGTGCCTGGGGATGTGGGAGGGTTTGCTTCTCATCCCAAAGAGAAAACATGAGGACACATCCAGGCAGGCATCCCAAAAGCCCTCCAAGATGGAAGGCACCATGCACAGCACGGCCTCATAGGGGGGTAGGCAGGTGGGGAAGCTGCTGGAGGTGTGGGGCCAGCCCCAGGGACAAATATCGATCTGCAGCCATCCCGACGGCTCACTGGGAGCGTGCTCTGTGGGAAAAGACACCTGGAAAATCCTGCCTTTTTGTGGTCCTTGAGTGTTGTTGTTTTGGCTTTTGGGAGCAGGCGGGGGCCAGGCAGTGCTGTTGGTGTGAAGCAAGGCAGCGGGCTGAGGGCTGGCTGCCCTCTGAGGCTACTGTCAGTGGGGTCTGGAGCAACACACTGCAGTGCTGCAGGCTCCAGGAGGTGTCATTAGGAGGCTTCAGTGCTGGCAGCATGGGAAGGGCAGGAGGGTGGGAGCCCGGGGCCTTCATCCCATGGGAGGAGGATGAGGAGGTGACTGGTAGTGCTGCCCATGCACCCTGCAGCCCTCAGGGCTGTCCCCCCCCAGCACCCTGCCTTACCTCAGGTCCCCGGGCTCCTGCCGCCCCGCGGGGGCCGGGGAAGCCCTGCAAACCCGTCTGACCCCGCGGCCCTGGGGGTCCTGCTGCTCCCTGTGCTCCATGAGGACCCTTGGGAGAAGAGGGGGCAGCACGTCATGGCCAGCCTGCAGCCCCCACCCCACAGCCCCCTCCGAGAGCACCCCAAGGGCACAGAACAGGGCAATGTGACTTTTTCAACACCAAACCAAGGCAGGTGTTTGAGACATCAAACCAAGGAAAGGTGGCAAGGGGCAGCCAAGGAGCAGGGTGAGCATGCAGAGCTCGCTCTGGCTGATTTTCACAGCTCCAGAAGTCAAAGGGGCACAAAACGGCTCCAAGCCCCAGCCTGGAAACCTGGTACCTTGTCTCCTCTGGCTCCCAGGTCTCCCTTGGCTCCAGTGGGACCTTGGCAGCCCTGTAAGAGCAGCAGAGCCAGAGGGCACCCTCAGACCTCTTACACTCTTCACTGCAACCAAAGTGTGCTGTGATCTGATTTGGGCATCACAGAAGAAGCTTGGACTGGTTTGGAGCAGGGCTTTGCTCCTGAGGGGCCTCTGGAGCTGCAGTGGGTACACACTGGGTGCGCTCCCCAGCATGCGGTGACCCCCAGCCTGCAGCGACAGCCCAGCTGCACCGTCCCAATGTCAGCCCCCCAACACCTTGTCCCTGTTAGTGTGTTATTTCACACATCCTGAAGTGCTCCCATTTTTCTTGTCACCTCCCCAAAACATGTTGTCTTAGGACACACCATTGCGTCTAAAAGGTCCTCTTATTACAGTGTTTTGTGGAAGCCCAAGTGCAGCTCAGCCTTCCCCGGAAAACTGCATTTTCCACCTATTCCAATGTTGGGTCTGAACACAGATAAGTAACACAAAGCTGGTGATTTGGGTTGCTCTGTCGTGGCTGTCCTGCACCCTGAGCCATGTGTGGTGTGGGTGCCATCACTCACCTGCTCTCCTTGTGTGCCTTTTGAACCCGGCAGACCAATAAACCCCTCGGGAGAGACACAAAAGTGCAAGTTAAAGAAACCCAAACCACCCACCACAAAGCCAAACGAGCTGTGCACTCATGGGGACACCACTCGGTTCCCCAGAGCTGCTGCCGGTGTCCCAGAAGGATTTGATCCCCAGCAGGGACCAGGCTGGCGTGGAGCTGGGGGATGCACAAACCCTCCCGAGGCTACAGCCGCCTACTCGACAGCCTCCCAGATGTCAGACCCCAAAATGCACCATCCACATCGGGCAGCAGGAAGCTATCCTGGGCCCTTTCAACCTTCAGAAACAGCTCCTTCAGCAGTTTGGGTGCTGAGCTGGAGGGAGGGATGGGGACACCCCACACCCAGCCACCCGCTCCCACACACTTACCCCAGGGCCCTCCTGTCCCAGCTGTCCCCTCAGCCCGAGAACCCCCTCTGCACCCTGCAAGGGGAATGTCAGCATCAGCCAGCCCCCCTCAGCTTTGTTTGGGGGGTCTGCTGCATGCACGGCCCCTCCAAAATCAGCACGGCACCCGTGGGAGGGGGCTGCCTCCACGGGAAGCTCTCGAGCCCGGGTTTCATCCCCACCAGAGGCCAAAGCAAGCTGGGTGAGAAGCTCTTACGGTGTCTCCTTTGGGACCAGAGGACCCCTCCATCCCAGCTGGACCCTGCAGAGAAGCACACCGGGAGGGGGCTCAGCAGCTCCCTGCCCCTTGGAAAGGTGGCTCTGAGCCAGGACAGCACCTGCAGCATCATTTACCTGGCTGCCCCCCAGGCCAGGGGGGCCGCGACGCCCCTGCAGGCCCTGTGGTCCCTGAAACGCAGAGTGGGGGATAAAAAGCTACAATTAGGATTAAATCCGTGCATGGCTGGTGCAAAGCCTGCAGTCCTCAGCCGTGACCTGCTGCAAGAGGCACGGAAGGGATTTTTGCCCCCATCCCAGCCTCTGTGCAGGTTTTGGGGTGGGCTGAGGCCCCAGCCCTGCTGGAGGGGATGCCCTGAACTGGGTGACCCCTGGGCCACCCAACCTCTCCCCCCAGCACCCCACAAGCTCTCCCAATGCACCCCATTGCCATGAGGTTTGCTCATACCTTAGGGCCCTGGGGGCCGGGCAAGCCAGGAGGACCCATCTCTCCCTGGGGAGAGAGCAAGGAAGGGTTGGGGTGAGCGCAGCAGCTGGAAAACCCCAAATAACAGAGCAGGGTGTCCGGGGTACTCACCTGGGAGCCGTTGACTCCTTGGCACCCGACAGAGCCCGGCTGGCCCGGCTCTCCCTGCGAGGTGAGCGATGCTCAGCCCTGGGGCTGTGGCACCGAGTGGGGGCCGGGGATGGAGCCCCCAGCACAGTGGGAACCACAAAGCTGTGACTTACCGGGGGGCCAGCAGGGCCAGCAGCACCCGCTGGGCCACCTTCTCCCTGGAGCAGGAGGGAAACGATGCCTTTTTTTGGCTTTGATTCTCTCCATTTGGATTTCACATCCCAAATTCCCCTTCCTCCTCTGCATTAAGCACCAGCCACTCGAGGACCCCTCGAGGCGACCTTTGTTTCCCCACTCCCTGCCACGAACCTCTACCAAAGTGCTTCAATTTTCTTTTTAACCCCCCTGCAAGCCCTTCCTGGGGAGCCTCCCAAGGAATTGCCAGCAGCTCTGCTATCAGCAAGGAAAACCCCAGGTGCAGCCAGGCTGGGATTCACCTCAGCTGCTGGTGGCCACCCAAACCCAACCACATCACGGTGAGCTCTGTAAGGGCTCAGTTCTCTTTATCAGGCTGCCCAGTGCCTCTTTTGGGGGAGCTGGGGGCCCAGAGAAAGCCAAACCCCTCACCTCCGGCCCTGCAGGGCCCTGGAAGCCCATCGCGCCCTTCAGACCCAACATCCCCTAGGAGAGAAGGTGGAGGGGGAGTTAGCGAGGTGCCGGCCCCGAGGTGACGGCTGCTTTTGTCGCATCCCCTGCAGCAGGGCTGGGGAAGACACAGAGCCCCGAGGGCTTTGCCTAGAGCAAGACAGAGCCAAGGGCTGCCCAAATTGCGTCTCCAAAGGAAAGGGGTCAGTCATGGAGGGGGGAATGAGGATGCATCGAGAGAGAAGGAGAAATCCTGGCACAGCAAAGATTGGGACGTCCTGTGCTTCTGCACCAACTCACCGGAGCCCCTGCAGGACCCGGCGGGCCGCTTTCTCCTCTCACCCCCTGGAAAAGCCAAGAGACGTGCAGGGGAGCATGACCCAGGGGCAGGAGCAGGACGGGGAAGGAGAGGTCCCTGCCCAGCCTGGGCAAGGCTGCAAAGGGCAGGGGCAGACCCCTCACCTTCGCCCCCTTCTCTCCTTTCTCACCAACTGGTCCGGGGTCACCCAAGAAGCCCTGGAAGGGAACAACAAGGATGGATGAGGCACAAAGAGAGCATCAGGAGCCAAAACACAGCTGCCGTGCCTCAAAGGAGCATCAGTGTGGTGCGGGGGATGGAGACCCTCAGGACTGGCCCAGCCCCAGGAGAAAATAAAATAATAAGAATAAAACAATAAGAATAATAAATAAATAGCCCCAGAGCCTGTCCCCAACATATTGCCACCTTGCTCCAGTGTCCCAGGTCAGCGTTGTGCCACGTTACACAGTGGTGGCAGGGACAGGGCTGTGCCCAGTGCTAACGCCCTGGAGGACACCGGGTCCCCAGGCAGGTCCCCCCGCAGAGGCTGTGGGGTACGAAAGGAAAATCTCCAGCAGCAGCCAAATGCAGTGAGAGGGACCCCAGGGCAAGAGGTTCTGCCTGGATGGTGGAAGGATGCTCGGAGGGGGCACAGAGTATGGGCCAGAAAAGATGCACAAAAAGCCACCTGGGCTTTCTTCTTCCAAAAAAAGGCAAAGAATCTGGGTTGAAATGACGAAGGGATCTCCAGACACCCTGGCCTGATTGCTCAGTGCCAAAATCCCTTGGGCACTCCTTTGGGTGAACTCACAGCCCAGGTATGGGACACAGGCACTGGGAGGAGTGCTACTGGTGCAGTACCAGTCAAACCAGTAATGGAAAGGTGTTATCACTTGGAAAACATTCACAGCACGAGGTGCTGGGGATGGCACAGGCTCACACCCCTGCAGCACCACCTTACCTCTTCCCCCTTCTCGCCAGCCAGCCCCCGGTCCCCTCGGAAGCCCTGTAGGCCCTGTGGGGACGAAAGAAGGAGCAGAGCAGGCGCTGGGCAAGCTCCCGGCCCGAGCTCCCCGGGGATTGCTGCCCTCTGCAACCCACTCACCTGCTCTCCTGGCAGCCCTGACAGCCCGGGTTTGCCTCCCAGGCCAGGGGAGCCATCCGAGCCGGGCTGTCCCATGCGACCTGGTAAGCCTTGCAGCCCCGGCTCGCCCTGCGGAGAGAAGAACCACACACAGGGAGTGAGCCCAGGCTGTGCACACCTCAAACACTGCCCTCACTGAAACCCCAAAAACTCCACGGTGTTGTGAAATGGATGGGCTGAACGCTGAGCTCTGCCCGGCTCTCGCTCTGCCAGCAGTGCCTGCTAACCACCGCGAGCCCCTAAGGGATGGGGACACGGGGCAGGGCAGAAGCTGCACATGCTGCAAGCTGCATCCTGCCAAACCTGAACAACAGGGGAGCACAGCCAGCACTGCAAGGAGCAGAGGAGGAGGCAGGGAATGAGCAATGCACCAGGAGCAGGTCAGGCGAAAGCCCTCTGCATCTGCTTCCCAGCTCTGGGGTTGCACTCGAAGCCGTCTCCAACCTTCCCCACGTGCACGAGCCGGAGCAGAGCCCCGGTGCTGCTCACAGAGCTGAAGCCTGGGGGCAGCTTTCTAATTTTCCTCAGCTCCCTGGTAATTTTGAGATAGGAAAGGATAAAGATCATTCTGGAACAAGCAGAAATCATTTCCCTTCTGGTTGCTTTGTTTGGATTTCCCGAGAATTCAGGGACATTTCGTCAGCCCCAGAACCAGGCTTTGTTTGCGTCTGGAAAGTCAGGGTTCAAGGGAAGCGCAGAGCAACACAGCTGCTTCGGCTCCTTTTCAAGGGAAGAATCTGGTCTGGAAAACACAGCAGCTTGTCTGGGGGAGGTTTTCTCTTCCAGCTCCCTTCCTAGTGATGCCCTCGCTCCCCACAGACCTCCACACGTGCAGCCATCCCCACGCTGCTTCAGCAGTGCCTGCTCAAATTCGGGGCACACAACCCAAAAGAACACCATTTTGTCCCATTCCACTTCAAATCCCAATTTCTGGGACTCAGTGAACATCTGCTGGTGTTTGTGGTTTGGTCTGTGACGGGTGAACCCGGGCAGTGATCCCAAATGCAGAACAGACCACAGGTAAATGTGCCCTGAGCGGGGCTTTGGTGCCTGATGTGGGCGTGAAATCGCTCCTGGCCCTGCTGCAATCACACCTACATCGCTGGGTCCTCAGAGCAAAGCAGAACAAGGACAGACCCCTCTATGAGCGGGTGCTTCGGGGCCCTTTGTGCATCGGGCAGCAGCATCCACACCACCAGACATGGGGATGAGGCGCAGGCAGTGCCCAGCAGGGATCTGCCATAGCCTGACTGGGTGTCACAGCCTTTTGGGGCCAATTCTGGCAGAACCACAGCACCTTGCCCAAAGTGGTCACCAACCACACCCTGGACTCCTCATAATGAGCTGAGCAGACATCGGGCTCGCAGCTGGGTGGGAAAAATGTTCCTGTCCATCTGTGCTCCCCCCGCAGATCCTGCTCACGTGAAGGCAGGGAAGGACTTTGGCACCTTCTGGTTAAGCTCCACTGACTGACTCCGGTGTTTATGTTCAACTGACTTAATGCAGCCCCTGAAGCCTTCCAGATGCTGGCAGCTGGCAGCACGCCGTCCCCACGTGCATCCCTGCTGGGAGGGAGCGGGGCCGGGTAGAGGCCACCTTGCTGCGGGGGGTGCAACGGGGAGTGGATTTACTCCGGTGCCCTGCAGCCTAACTCCGATCCTTACTCAAGATTTCACCTCTAAACTTCACTGTGAGCTTTTGGGATTGAGGAGATCCAACACAAGTGGGAGGACCTGGCCCAGATCCTGTGAAGTCCTCCTTTAGACAGCAGGGAGAGATGAAGGTCACCGCGGGAGGGAGGCGAGGGGATCAGGGCGCTGTGCCTGGTGGCACTGGGGAGGGACAGGGGCACTGGAGGGCTGAAGGAAGAAAACCACCGGGCTGAGTGGTGAGGAGCAGCAGCAAAGGGGGCAGCACTGCTCGCCCCCTGCAGCAACCAGGACAGAGACCATGAGAACCAGAGGTGCCAGGGGACACCTACAGACCAGCTCCCCTCAGGCGGTACCGGGCTTGGGGTGTGCCAGGTCACCCAGCGAGAGCTGGGCACCACTGAGCACTGGTGGGGAGCCAATGGAAACCTCCAGCAATGCAGGGAGATCGGGATACCCGCTCTCATGTCTTTTTATCACTGGGGCACTCGAACCCCACAGCTGGGCAGGCAGTGGGGTCCCAGGGTCCTGCCACGCAGCAGCGCCGCTCTGCCAGAGCTGAAGGCTCACACGTCCCGTCAGCAGGGAACTGGGTGGATATTTTCCAGGAGGTGACAAGGGGACAGTGCATGCTGGCCTGCAGAGGGGACCGGGGCTGCTTCTCACACAGCCCTTCTAATCAAGCACACATCTCTTTGCAGAGGTCCCAAGCCAGCAGCAAACCTTATTTTTAGGATTCCTCCCCACCCGGTGCTCCAAGGTTTGGTGCCCCAAGAAGGGCACAGCTACCAAGGATCCCACTGAGGGCACGTTCATCCTCTCTGAACAGAACCACCTCTCTATCCCACACCCCTTATACCAGCCCGGAGCTCTGCCAGCAGCCCCCAGCCCCAGGCACTCACCGTGTACCCCCGTTGGCCCTTCTCGCCTGGCTCCCCCGGCTCTCCCGATGGCCCCTGCACACAAACACAGAGCGAGTCAGCAAACGCTGGCCATGCTCCCCCTGAGTCGTGTTGCAGAATCCACCGTGCTGAAAGATGCTGGAGCCTCACAGATACAGTTACGGGGAGAACAAAGAACAATGCACAAAAGCAGCCTTGGGATTCACATCCAAGGATGGATCCGCACCCAAGTGCCCTGCGGCTGCACCAGGGCTCGCTCACACGTCGGCACCCTGCCCGTGTTCACTGCTCCGATACCCACCGGAGGCTGGGAGGCATGCAGTGAGGTGGAACCATGGGGCTCACAGACCCACCACCCTCTGCAAGCATCCCATGAACCACTCCTTGGGTTGTTCTTGTGGTTTTCTGAATGCCTTTATGCTGTCCTTATCCCAACACGTGGGCGCACACAGGAGCAGCGCCAGGAACCCAATCCCCAGTGAG
Organism: Aythya ferina; assembly: GCF_964211825.1. Lineage (NCBI taxonomy): Eukaryota > Metazoa > Chordata > Aves > Anseriformes > Anatidae > Aythya > Aythya ferina. Next base: position 9,299,724 of record NC_140318.1, read on the forward strand.
AGAGGCTGCTGGAGGGAGGACCAGGGGCAGGGAGCGGGGACATCGAATGCCACCTGCCCATCGGTGGCCCACAGACAAGAAAACCACGAGGCCTTTTTGAAATCCACCCCCAAGACCTTGAGTTACAGCTGAATTTCAGGGAGCCCAGGATTGCTCAGGGGCTGGGACACAAACTCAAATTGTTCATGGGCAGGCTGGAGCAGCCCGCAGGTGTCTGCGCTTACCGGCACTCCTGCTTTCCCCGGGTGTCCTGGAGGGCCGGGGGCTCCAGGTTTCCTCTGGATGGAAGAGAAAGAAACAATGGCAGAACAGATCTCACTGCCAAGGAGCTTGGAAAGAGGAAAACTCAGCTGGCCATGCAGAGGGAAAACCGAACCACAGAACTTAGCGGTACTCACCGGCCAGCCCGCGTGCAGAAGCTGGTAAAACGGTGATTGCTGAAAAGAGAATGGGAAAAAATGTCAAAAAAATCCTCCCCAAATCCCCAAGTCTCTTTCTGCTGGTTTCAAAGTCTTTTGGGACCAGGCAGCGATGAGCCATTCCTCTGGGTTACTTGTTTTTTATACTGTGTGTATGCGAGTCATGGGAGAAAGGTGAATCAGCACACCACCACGTGCAGGACACGAGAACTGCTGGCCTCAGCAAGCTGAGATGACAGAGCCCGGATCTTCGGGTGTGGGGTTAAAGCAGCCAGGTCACCTCTGCTGCTAAACGGAGCCAGGAGAATTTGTTATGGAAACTGTTGTCTTTAGCCCAGGTTGAACTCCAGCAGATGTCGTGACACGTGGGTTGGCCGGGTCAGAAACCTCACCCCCAGCAGCCCCAGAAGGCAGAGGTGCTGGGCTGCCCCTCGCAGCCAAACACATCCAGCTTTCAGATGGCCACCAAGGGACAAGCAAACACCCCAAGGCCACAGGATGGGCTAACCCTATCTGGCCACAGCTAGCCCCACAGCGCTCCTAAGCAGCATAAGGCTCCCGAACACTTCACAGCACAGCCTCCTCTGCCTGCTCCCAGGTTCTGGGAGACGACCAGCAAACGAAGCAGCATGTATGTAAGGCAAGCAGCCAGCCTCCTTTTCTCCCAGCATCATGAACCACAGACATTCAGAACGCAAAACCCTTCTCTCCTCCTCCTCCTCGCTCCATGGCGAGGTCAGACTCAAGGTTCAGGCAGCTCCTCCAAATCCTGGATTACATCAAATGCTAAAAAAAAATAATAAAAACAACAACAAAAAAAAGAAAACCAAACAAACCCTGCCTTGTTCCCCACCCAGACCCAAGCAGCTGGAGGGGCTGGGTTCCCACGTGCTCAGGTTTTACCCAGCAGCAGCCTCGGGGGCTCAGGGAACCCCCCTGAAATTCACCCTCTGATACCGGAGGAGAGAGATGGGAAAGCCAAGGCACTCATTACCGAGCATAAACACAGACCTTTCAACATGTGGAAATATTTCTAATAACGAGCGGGGCTCTCGGGGCAGATGATGGATGGAGGCCTTTAACGAGCTCTAACGCTGCACCAGGCATCTCGGCTGCTTTCAAGTTGGTCCCGGGCTGATTAACGCGAGCAGCCCCCGCCAGGCTGCGGCCCCCTGGCTCAGCCACTTCTCATTTCCCCCAAAATCTGCTCAGGACAACTTTTGGGGGGTGGGAGCACAGCCAGTGCTTTTGCCGTGTCTTGTGAATCAGTGAACTCAAGTTCACTCGGGACAGGATATTATTTCATTAGGCTTCAAAAAAAATATAAAAATCCAGCTTTTTGGGGAAAAAAGAAATCCCACAAGAGGTGAACTCGTGCTTCAGAGCAGCAGGCGCCAAGGAGAGGAACGAATTTTCTTCTGCAATTTAAGCAGGAAACTGCCCATGCTTTGCCTCCAGCAGCCCTGACAAGCGGTGTGGTGGGCACTGGGATGGTGGGGGGACGGGGATGGGACCGGTCACGGTGTGGGACCCATCCTGCAAGGCTCCAGCCCCAGCATGGGGCAGGGGAAACCTACAGCGAGCAGGTCTGCCTGCACCCTGGGCTGCCTCCTCCTGCCTTATTTCATTTTGCTCTGGAGTTACCTGACCTCCAGCAGCAGCAGGGCAGCAGGATGTGGATGTCAGGCAGGTCGGGCTCAACAGGAGCGAGCTCTCTCCCTGCAGCCAGCCCTTGCACCCTGCAGCATTACAGACCTCCTGTCCTGCCCTGCAGACCCCGGCCAAGAGGGAACAGCCCTGCCCCGATGAGCCCCCAGCACAGCCTGTGCTGGAGCAACCAGGACCTCCAGGGGGCTTGGTGGATGGATGGACACAAGAGGCACATCGCCGCTCCCATCCAGCGTGAAGAATGCCTTTGATCCTTGGCGGGTGCTGAATAGCACGGGCTGCCTTGCTCGTAATCCCCGCGTCCCTCTCATCTCCTGCCAAGCACCTGCTGGCAGGGGGCAGGGGCAGCACCAAGAGATGGGTGCAGCAGGAGAGCCGTGCCCCAACCAGCATCTCCCCGAACATCTCCCCTCTGCCCTGCAGCAGGGGATGGGGTCCCGGCACCTGCCAGGCTGTGCAGGGGTCTGGGGGGCTGGTGTCAGGGCACTGCAGGACAGGAGTGAGTCTGACCCCCTGGGGCTTTTGGGCAAGACCAGAGATGTTTTGGAGGAGTGAATACAAGGGAGGTCGCCTGCACTGCATCCATGGATGCGCTGCCAGCATTGGAGGCACTTAGAGAGGGATGCTGTTACCCTCTGCACAAATGCAGAGCTGCAGATAAGAAGTTGAATCTCTTGCCCATGGTCTCTGATGGTTTTAGGAGCTGGAGATCCAAGCCTGGCTCTCAGAGCAGCCCCTGGCCCCAGCCCACACCAGCTCCCCCAGTGCCACTGGGCAGATCACAGAGACAACAAAGGGACATTGCACATACACAGCACGCAGCATCCCACACCAGGGAGCTTGAACCCAGGCTTTTGGAGTGCCAACAGCAGCCAAAAACCCAGCACCTTCAGCTGCTGCCCTGCCAGGCTGAGGTGAGGCTCTCCAGGGCCTGAGATCCAGCTCAATGCCAGCAGGCGCTCCGCCAGGGGGAACCTGGATGAGGCCACCTGGGTCTCTGCAGCGGTCGCTCCCACCCAGAGACAGGAGCAAGAGCCCCCTTTTTCCTTTCCTCCCCTCCAGCCACTGGGTGTAGGAATAAATTAACGCGCTGTTTCCATTAACAAGGCAATGATTTCTTACAGTGGTAACTTCACGAGGTGTGTGGTGGGGTGCCCAGGCCAAGCAGAACCAAACCCCTCGTGCTCAGTGCTTGCAGCCACCAACACTGCTGGGCAGCCCTGTTCCCCTCCCAGCAACATCTCTCCCCAGCAAGGAGCCCGATGGCAGCAAACTCCACAAGCCAAAGCCAACTGGCAAGCTTCTACCCTCCTTGCATCTTCCCTCTCCTCCCATCCTGACGGCCTTCCCTGCCCCTGCTCCTCCCTGCTGGCCAAGAGAAGATGGAAAGGATGGGGAAAAAATAAAAAAATAAAAATAAAAACACCCAGTGGATGTGCATGGGGCTCCCCACTCACGGTGAAGGTCAGCCAGTCCTCCCGGGAGTTCTTCCAGAGGATGATGGTGGGGATGCCGGGGATGCCCATGGGTCCCGGGTCCCCCGGGGGTCCCGTCCGCCCCATGGCTCCAGGGTATCCCTAGGGAGAGAGAGGCAGCTCCTTAACACCAGCGGGGGGTTTAACACTCGTCACAGGCTGTAGACAGGTCCTGGCCAGGCCAGGAGCACTCTCACCATGTCACCGATGGGGAAGTGGGGACAGAGATGTCAGTGCGAGCTGTGGTGTCCCCAGCAGCCCTGCTGGGGGCTGCAGCAGTGCCCGTGGCAGCCCCGTGCTGCAGAGCAGTAGGGCACAGCGAGGGGAACCCTCCACCCCTAAACCACCACCTCGGACCATGTCAGTGCACTGAACTGCAGCAGCCCCAGGGCGTCCCTTCCTCCAGCAGGCAAACTTGCTTCTCTCTCCGTGATTTAAGCAGGGCCCTGCTACTTTCACCACTGAAAGGTGGAAAAGGTGCCGCAGGACCAGCACCCACAGGGCTGGCCACCGCACTGCAAGGGGAGAGGTGTCCCTCCGGCTGGTGGGTGCAGCCTGGGACCGGACTCTGGGACTTGGCAGCATCCCTCCAGGTGACCTGAGCTAAAGCTGCTTCATGGGCTTCAAATACCCAGCTAAAATAGTTTTCTCCTCCTCTAAATGCAGATAAGGGGCCACCAGACTGCAGCATCAGATACTCACTTGGCTATTTTGATAAAAATAAAAATAAAAATAAATAAACAAACAAAACATACAAGCAAGCTGCAAACCCCAACCATCAGTGGTGTTTGCCCTGGACCCTCGGCCACATCTCATGCTTTATGTGTTTTCCCAAATACTCACCTTGTCTCCTTTGGGCCCCGCCAGCCCGCGTCTCCCAGGGCACCCCTGCAAGGCAAAGGAGCAGAGCTGCATCACCCAGCTCTGCTGGCTTCCCCAGCCCAGGGAAGCAGGAACAGATTCAGCCTCCAGCTGAGAGCAAACCAAGGGCACCGAGTGCCCCAAAGCCAGCCCCGAGAGCTGGTGGGGCAGGAGGTGCACCCCACGCGGTGCTGCCCTGCCACCAGGATGCAGCTCTGTGCGGAGCTGAGCGCTCCTGCTGCATCCATCACACGACTGACCCCGAGCACACGGAGCAGGAGCACATCTCCTGACACCTGGTGAGGAAAGGCAGAATGTTAAGGGGAAAACAAAAAAGAAACAGAAAGCTGGACCATGGCCACGGGCTCGAACAGTAGTTTGGGGGAGGATGCAAACATCTGCAGCTTTTAACTTGTAGGAGATTTGATCTGCCTCATCTCTGGTCAAACGTGCGTTTGTTGGCCAAGTGGTGACCCCACTTCAGGGCTTAGCAGAGCATCTGTCCGGGCAGAAATGAAGCCAGCTGGGGGATCCCAGCTTTTCCCAATGAAAGGAACCTACGTGGGAGGTAATGTGCATAAACTTGCATGGAGCCAGGTAACACCACAGCACAGCATCTGCTGCAGAGCTGCGGCTCTGGTGGCCTCAGTGACCGTCCCTCTCTGTCCTCTGCTTGCAAACTGCCTGCCCGAGCCCTGCAGCCTGAGGTCGGAGGCACAGACACAGCCTCGTACCCACCACAGCCCCGGCTGTGCATCCAGAAGCAGCTTTGGCACTGATGAACACGTCACCAAAGGGATGTTCATCGCCTGCAGTGCCCAGACCCGAACCAAAGGGCCAGATCACATCGGGAGAGAAACAAGGCAACCCAAAACATCTCTCCAGGAAGGGAGAGTTTGCTCTGCCAACTGCACAGCACCGCTGTGACCCCCTTCCTGCGGGGTGTCCCCTCAGCAGGGACTGCGTGTGCCCCAGCCACGGGGGCTCCTCCAAGCAGAGCAGTCTGCACTTGCCCTCAGCACGAGCTCGTGCCTCCATCAGGATTCAATTTAAGCCTACAAAGAGCAAATCTGTCTCTGCTCCCTACCAGCCAGGGATATGTGACAGAAACAAAAAAAAAAAAAAGGAAAAAAAAGTGTCACATGGCTGAGAAAAGCCAAGCAGCTTCTGAATGCTGGCAGCACAGTGAAACCACGGCAAGGAGGATTAGCAAGATCATAAACAGCAGCAGCTCGGAGAGCAGTAACCACGTTCTGCTCCTCGCTGTGTTGGGTTCCCCTCAGAGCTCCGGTGCCTTCACAGAGGGCAATGGCTGTGATGGGAATCTGGGCTACAGGGTCTGTAAGTGTCCTCACCAAGGTTTGGGCACGATCAGGAGGTGGCAGGGTGCTGGTCAAGCCTCCATCCGCACCTCCCTACAAGAACAGCTACTGAAAATCATTCTGCAAACATGTGAAAACTTCTGAGGGTGGCACACAAGATATACACAAACTGCAGCTCCAGACTCCCGAAAGGAACAGCATCAGTTCCTTCAGTTCCCAAAACCCATTGATTTCCCCGAGGGACACTGACAATGAAACTTGACAAGAAAAATCCTCATTAGCAAAACACTGGTGCTAAAACTCATTATTTCCAAGCCTCTCTTATAGGAAAATCAGGAGAGCACCTGCAGACACCCACCCTGCTTCACACCACGTTCCTGGAGGCAGGAATGCTCAAGGTGACCCAGCACGAGGGGGTGCTCCAAGGGCAGCACACAGCACCCCCAACATCAGCAGCAAGGCAAGGCCATGCTTCCAAAGGAAAACCCTTACATTCTGTGCACGAGTTGCATTTACACCCCTGATACACCCACTGCATCCTCGCTGGCATCGCCTCACGGTGACAAGGGACAGCAGCAAGAGGTGCGGGGGCAGCGGCTGCCTCCCTGCCTGCGCCCAGCAGCTCAGAAGCCCTTCAAGCTGCTCCAAATCCTGATCCAAGCTGTCATCGAATCCCATCTCAATGCTTCCTATGGGGTGGGAAAAGCAATTCCCTGCTGGCTCAGCCTCCTCCTGCCAGGCCACCGCAGGGCTAAGCCCCTGGGATGCGTCTGCTGCTCCTGTGATGTTTCCTTCAGCATCTGCTCCTTTTGCTGCTTTATTTTATTTCCACAGGCAATAGCTGCAGGAACGAGGAGCTGACTTGAAAGGGAAGCTAGCAGTCCTAAATTTAACTGGTGTCCTACAATGCCTGGCACACTGATGATGAATTTAGGGCCAATGCAGCGAATGCAGCCGTATGGACAGATGGCCTTGCACAGAGACCAGCCCCAGGGTCCCCAAATCCAGCCCAGGGTAGCCCTGTGCCCGACGTTCCCACACATACAGGGTAGGAGGAGATGATGCCTGTAGTAGCCCTCAGTTGTGAAACCGATTGAATAAAATGCACTTTTCTGCTTAAGAAAACCTCGCCAAGTGAAGGCTGACAACCCCTCTAAAGACCTAGCTACCCTAAATTTACTGTTTCTAAATTTTCCCTTTTTTTTCTCATCCACTACAAAATGAATGAGAACCACGTTTCACTAGCAACTTGAAAAACCAATAAAACCCTGTAACCCCGGGTTAATTCAATGCTTTGAATTTTGGGGATGGCAGTGGTGGAGAAGCAAAGGAGCGATGCCAGCAGGGGCCTGCTGTGGGGACAGGGGCTGGAGGTGACAGCTTCACCTTAGGGCAGTATAAAACCAAAACCAACAGCACTGGTAAATGACTTAAAACCACGTCTAGGGCACAGGGCAGAAGGGAATGGTCTTCTCCCATCTGCCTGTGGAGCTACCACCTGCCCCCAGTGCCCACCCATCCCTCCCCATCGCCTCCACCACTCACTGGCAGCCCTGGTGGTCCCGGTGGCCCCGGGGGTCCTGGCTTCATGCGAGCCCGCTGCCTGCGTGCCGCCGGTGAGATGGGGTACCCCAGGGTGGTGGGAGGCTGCTCCGGGTCACCTGCAGCCATCCCCAGCCCCGGGGGACCTTTGGGTGCAGCCTCCTGACGTGCCGATGGGGACAGCTTGGGGACAGCGGGCGCGCTGGCACGGCCGGGTTTGGTGGGTGGGAGGCGGCGCTGGGCACCCGCAGCACCCTGCTGCTTCTCCGTGGTGTTCTCCTGCTGGGGGTCGGTGGTGTGCTCCTTCTGGGCTGCTCGCTGCGATTTGGTTGGAGGCCCTGGGGGGATAAAGCACCGTCAGGTGCCGGGGCACTGCGCCCGAGCTCGGGAGAAAGGGAGGAAAGTGAAACAGACTCACGGGAGCTAGCAGTGACCCGTGGTCTGCTCCTGCTGAGCCCTGGCCTGCCAGGGCCGGTGATTTTATTGTAGGTGGAGTTCAACAGCTCAAAGCCTTCATCCTCAATAGAAAGGATTCCCTCCTCCTCCTCCTCCTCGTCTTCCTCAGCCGATGGCATCTCATCAGCAGAGAGCGAAGGCAGGGTGCTCCCATCCGGCTGCAGGTTAAGGGTCTCCTCGGCGTCCTCCCATGCCTGTGGTGGCCCCGAGGTCCAATCTGAATTGGAGAACCTCCAATCCTGAAAATGAAATATAATGAAATTTGAAGTTTTCTCTCTTTTTTTTTTTAAGCCAGCAGCTTGTTTCAGCAGGGCTCGAGAGGCCGGCACTGCTTTGATGCCCTGTCCTGGTCCAACGCACCCACGAGCCCCTTTCAGCACCAACAGAGAGCAGGAGCTGAATGGGCTCCATGCAGCTCCCCAGCCTTGGGAGAACCTGTCCGTGCCAGGCGGCTCAGTTCAGCCATCTCAGTTCAATGACAAATTCATTTACCACGGTGGTTTGCAAGGGATGCGCCTTGCCTTCACCTGTCCCACCAATGGTCCCTCCAGGACAGCGCAGGGCGCGATGCCTCCCTCTGCCCTACAGCCCCAACACAGCCCAGGCACCAGCCGTGGATGGAGAAAAATGGCAATGCTGATAGGAACATCCATAAACAAGACAAAACGTGAATGTGGAAAAGGAGATGAGCATCACAGAGCTGACCTGCACCTGCAGCACACTTCAGTTTTACATCCACCACCGGTGTCAGCGTCACAGACCGGGCCTGTACCCCGAGCACCAAAAGGACCTGATCCTCCTTGGTCACAGCAGTGTTTCCAGCAGCCCCCCATGCCTCCCAGTGCCTGCCCAGAGCTTGTCCTGGGGGGGACAGCCCCATGCCAGGCAGCACCTGGAGCCCGTGGGGCCGTGGCTGGGGGCTCCTTGGGGCTGGTGCAAGGCAGCTGATGAACAGGCTGGGAGAAGTCACTAGAGGGAGATGCAGGCCCGTGAGTGCCTCGCAGGGCTGCGGAAAGGGAGCAAGTACAAGGAGACACCAAGCATCCTTCCCAGTGAGCCTTCTCATGACTGAATCCATTTCTTGGCCTTGATCCTGCTCGGTTGCAGACCCCTCCTGGTGCTCCCAAGCCCCCCCAGCAGCAATCCCACCGCCAGAGGTTCTGCAGGCGAGGACCCACCGACACAGGTGGCCCTGGCCAAACTTGCTTCTGGAGAGCCCTGGAGGCAGAGGAGCTCAAAAGGCAGCAGCATTTTCCTAGCAGCTGAAGGCTTTGCGCTCAGGTGTGAGAACAACCGGGAGGAACCCACCCCAGGTCACCTCCATCCCACCTTACCTGAGCCCAACCACTGCAGCTGCAACTGTGTGGGGCTTCAAGCCAGCCCTTGACCCCTACACTCACCCTGAGAGACCTTTTTCTGACCCAAGATGTTATCTACGTACAGAGATTTGGGGGAAAATATGAATATTTCTACCTCTGGTTTCAAGGTCCCGAGGATGCAGAGCTGGGTTCTGGGCTGCCTGCTCAGACACACGCACCACGTACTGAAGGTCTGACTAAGCCCCGTGCTTCAGAGCCACCCACGTCACACTTCTGCTTCAACCAGAGCCGGGAATAACACCACGAGGTGCAATCCAGCCTCCCCCACTGACTCAGAGGCAGCAAGCTCACATTTTGGTGCCCGACACCCATCCGACCCCTCCAGTCTTGTGCGCAGCCCCCGCACAACAAAGTTGGCGGTGAGGCAGAGACCCCAGCTTGAGCAAAACTTCCCTCGTGCTCAGTCCTGGAGCTGCTGAAGGCAGCCTGACGGCCCTGGCATCGACACAACCACGTGCTCAGCAAAGCCAGGCAATGGCAAAAGCCTGATTACAAAGAGAAGCTGCCAAAAGGCAGATGAGGAAGGGGAGCGCTTCGTTCAGAAACGATGTGGCCATGCTCTGAGCATACACCAGATTTATTTTTTTTAAAGCCATCAATGATGTGTAATTAAATGCAAAGAAGAGGGAGAGTTGGGGGAAGCAAAACTCATCACATTCCCATGCTCTAGACCTCCCCGCCCCGTGAACCCCATAAAGCAGCACAGCACTGGGGCGCTGGCAGGGAGCAGCCTTGCAGGCTGGCAGCACCCAGTCACTGTGGTAAGAAGGTAAGATCCAAACCCCAAGGAAGTCACAGAGCTCTGCTCTTAAACCACCTGGGCATTGTTTTGAGCCCCAACGCTGCTGCAATAGGAGTTGAAATGGTGAAGCACGTGAGGAATCTGCTCTACCCACTGTGATGTTGGCTCTCCAGCCCACCACGGTTCTGTGAGCTCCCAGGAGGATGAGGCAGGGGCCATCAGTGCTTCTCCACACGTTATCAGCCGTACACCTTCCTCCTCCTGGCACACAGGGTCAAGGCGAAGCAGAGCTGGGGGACCAGAGCTGGGGAAAGCACAGACGTGCCCTCCCTCTGGTGGACTTTCTCCCCGTATCTCCATGTCGCAGCCTCCCCACCCTCAGCACAGCAATTTCTCTCCTTTCCCCACCCCTCGTGACCTCCAAGGAGAAGGAGCCCCAGGCATCTGCCCCCACCACACAACCACACATCTCCAGACCCTGTCCCCTCCTGGATGCTGCCCCAGAGCAGCACTCCCCACGCAGCCTGCTCCGGGCACAGGGGGCTACTGGCCCCCCTCTGCAGCCATCCTTACACCGAGCTCGAGGTGTTGCTCTCTTGGGGGTCCCTCTGGGGGGTTCAGAAGCAGCACTCCCACCCACCTTTAGGATGCTACTGAGGGGACATCATTAAACAGGGTTCTTAATTAAAACCATGCCAAGGATGAGCACTCCTGCTGGATGACTGCTTCCTTGCTCCTCCTCACCTGCATCTCTGCTTTCTCCAGAATTGGGCACCTCTCCCCATGGGCCCCATCCTTTGCAGGGTTGGTGGCTATGGTCCTGAGCTCAGAGCCCACCTCAGCTGCCCTTGGCTCTGCCCACAAACCCCTCCTCAGACCCACAGAGCTCAGGCTCAGCTCAGGTACCGCTGCTGGCCTTCTTCCCATCACCCAGCTCCTGGAGCCTGACCTGGAGTTCCTTGGTAGGAGCAATTAGCATCTTAGACTATTAACACACTATAATTAGCAGCCGTTAGCTCGCTTTCCCCCCAAATAATGCAATTTACAGCCCACACAGTTTGTTAGCAAACCACAGAAAAATTGGGGTCAGCTCCATGCACGCTCCAACATCTGCTCAGTAAACATTGACTGCTGTTTGTAAACCTTCGACTCCAGCACCTGGAAACCTAAAGAAGAGCATCTGAAATAGGACAGGGAACAAAAACTCATCCCGAGGGATGAAAGAGGCTCAGAGGAGCGGTGGCACCAGGCATCAGAGGCTCCTCCACGAGCCTCTTCCTGCAGCCAGGCACGGTAATTAAACCCACGGTCTCCGCAATCACAGCTGCATGATTCAGTTTGGGGTTTGGCGTGTAGTAAATCCAAGGAGAATGAGAGCTGGTGGGGGCTGGGGACTTGGCCTCTGAGTTCACATTAAAACAGTTTCAGAAATTGACTCATTCCTGGTTAGATTTGGGTTTGGCTCTTTTGTAGTTGGGGGCGCAGAGGAATTCTTCAGTCTTCCCCAGAGAAATTTTCTCTTATTTTTAACTGAACTTCTCGTTAGTGGGCAGAGCTGCAGCAATGCAGGATGCTGCAGGAGGGCTCTGCAAGCTGGAAGGGAAAATATTTCAGTCCTGAGGGGGCAAAAAGCAGCACTGAAACCTGCCCCGGGCTGCAGCCTGGGTACGGACCTGCTGCGAGCTCCCACCTCCTACAGCCCCCAGCCTCACAGGGGTGCAAGAAACCTGGCCATGGGCAAGTTTTCTTTTAATTTAAGCAGGATCTGACAGCTTTTTTTGGGGAAAAATCAGGGCCCTTTTGCTTCCCAGGTCCCTCCTTGGGATCACAGACATCATCCCCATCTCCCAGCTGAGCCTGTTGAGCATCCACCAAGATGCAAGAGGCAAAAAAAAAACAAACATTTGCTTCACACCAGAAGGTAGATGCCCCCAGACTGTCCCCCCAGAGACAGTGTGTGCCTTCATCATCTGCCTGAAGGGGGATAAAACTGGGCCTCTGTTGGCTGCCCCAATATCACCTGCTGCCCCATGGAAAAAAAAAAAAAAAAAAAAAAAAAAAGCCACAGCAGTTTCTGTATGAGCTGAAGTGAGAAAGAATTGATTTTTTGTTTTCTTCTGAAAAATGAAATTGTTCAGTATTGCAGTTTTAATGCTAGGTCTGGTGCTTTGGGAGGGTTTTCTGATTACAGTTTTGAAATACAACTTTAATGGTGAAAATTGAAGTAGTTCGCAAGACCCGTATTCCTCCCCTTCATCAAGAATTTTGTCGTTTTAAATTCAATTGGAAAGTGCTAATTTTTTTAAAATAAAATTTATGATAAATGAAACCATGGTTCTGAAACGTGTCAGCCACAGCTGCTTTTGAGAGAACTTCACGCTTCATTCTGTGCATCTTACAGAGAGGGCAACCACGAGAGACAGCAGTGCCTCTGCTACCTACCTGCTGCAGCGCGAGGATGGGATGGTGACGAGGACGGGGTGTTTAAGCCCATGAAATGCACGGACATCAGCAGCCAGAAAGCCTTTGACAGACAGAGGGCAGAGGAAGGTTGAGCTTAAAGAGATGCTGAGATCCCAACCTCACAAATACTCCAAAAAGCCCCAGATCTAAAAGCTGTTTCTTCAAAGGAAACCCTCTAAGGGCTGGGAGAGGAGTGAATGGGAGCCCACTGCTAGCGCAGCCTCGGAGACCAGGACCAGGCTCAGAGCTGAAGGAGCTCCTCAGGGAGCTGAGGAACCAAAACACCGATGAGCATCGTGGGCCAGACCTCCACATCGGAGACATGAAAGCTCTCCCCATCCTTTGCTTTGCAAAGCACTGACTGCTGCTAAAATAAAATCCAACGCAAACTGCTAGCTGCAGAGGAAAGGCACCTAGGCAATGCTGGGGGATGGCACCCAGTGAGGATGAGTGTGGTAGGGAGCCAGGGCTTAAAGCCTGGACTCTGCTCCCATTTGCCTAAAATAAAGGTTATCGATGCCAGATGCAGGCGTGATTAACCAGGAGCAAAGCATTCAGGTGTGCAGTGGGGGTGTCAGGGCAGGACAAAGGCGTTGGTACATAAGGGAATGAGACTCGGTGGGAAGCCGGGGTGCAGCCCTGCAGCCGGCACCAAAAAAGCACTGGAATTTCAAAGAAAATGCTTGTCTGCGATTTTTAAATTCAGCTTGAATGCCTGGCATGGGAAAGGTCTGTACTAGAAGCTCTCATCTGGCGAGCTCCAGGGAAATGACTGACTCCAACTGAAAGTTACTGGTCCCTTACGCACCAGCAATCACAACTGAGTTATACGGGTTCTGTGTAAACAGAGCAAAGAGCCAAGATCAATAGCATCCGTGCCTGCTCCTTTAAATAGCCAAATGTAGAGGTAGAAGCCATTATGAGGAGAACCAGCTGGGAAACCCAATCTGGGAACTGCTTCCAGCAGCTCAGCTGCTGCCCACAGCACGGGAGGCAGAAAGCATGGGGGGGCGAAACCCCAGAATGACATAGAGGGGGTGGGGAACCAGCACGACCTGAAGGCAGGCAGGGGATGCTGCACCATAAGAGAGCAGAAAGGGGAACAGCTCCAGGGTCAGCAGCACAGAGCCGGATCTGCCAGGGAGCAGTGGCAGAGCCACTGCAGCCACGTTCCCGTCCCACGTTTGGGAAAAGCCAGACGGTATCACCAGAAGACAACGAGCTACTTCCCATTGCAGCAGTGACATGGAGGAGGTTGGAGCCAGGTTTCTCAGTCCAGCCCCGTTGATGCACCCCCGAAGCTCTGACACCGCAGGCTCTCCGCAACACACACGCTGATGTTTGATTTGGCTCAGAGAGCTGGGGGAGTCCCAGGGGACTGGGAATGACCTTTAACTTGTGCCAATAAGAAAGGGGGAAAAAAAAAAAAAAAAAAGGCAAACAGGAGGCCTAAAGTAATTACAGACATTGTCCCCAAAATGAAGCCCAAGCTAAATAGTGGAGCAAGTGATAGAAGGCTTGTTAATAACGAAATCTCAGATAATGCAATCAGTGCCATGGTTTTGTGGCACAATCCTGTGCAACCCACTTGGTATCTCGCCCAAGGAGATTGAGAGCATCTTGTTGACACAGATAAAACAGCGTCAGGGTAGTCATCCCAGACTTCTGTAGGGCTTTTTACTTGGTACAGCTGCATGCCACCATCCAAAAGCTAAATTCACTCGGTGAACGGGAAGCAGGTTAAAACCCAGCTTGGGGCACATCTGCCCGCAGGAGCCCAGGCAGCCAGCGTACCGTGCTGCACTCATTTTCATCAAGGTCAGCCTAGGGAGAAGGTAATTCAAAGCTTCATGCCTTCCTTACCAGGAAACACAGGTTTATTTATAGAAACCTTTTTTATCCAACAGTCAAAGGTACAATGCGATTTATGAGCTCGTGATCAGAGAAAGACGATTTAAAACTATTTTTTCCCCCCCAAAAAAACATCAAACCTCTGGAAAAGCGTTCTGGGAAAGTTGAAAACCAGGACTGGGCTTTTTCCTAAGTGAACTAATTTATAGTAGCAATAATCACCAGGGAACCCTATATCTTCTGCTGAATGCAGCCCAAAGTCCGACATAATGATGCCTGCAGCAGGAGCCTGGGGGAAGGAAACTTCCTATTGCAGACCAAAGCACAGGATCTCGTGTGCAAGAGCTGTTTGCTCAACCAAAAAATGGGTTGGCTCAGCCCACTGATCACCCACACCACTGCTTTCTGTGACCAAGGGCAGCAGTGTTTGCTCGGCAGGTTGATATATGGCACTCAGGTGCTGGGCTTGGGAAGGGGATGGGTTGTAAGCCTAAATATTAAGATCAATGGTTTCTCTTTAGTGGTCCTCATGAGCTGCTGCAGAAGCAGCCTGTTTTCACAGAGCAATGCTTGGGGTTCCCTACAGCCTATCACGCAGTGGATTTTAAGTGCAATAAACCATCCAAGGACACCTTACACTGCCTGAAAAAACAGTTTTGGAGGTCTTCTGATGGCTGAGATATTGGAGCTGCCAGACACAGGGACAGCCACCTCCAGGACACTGCTGAGAGCAGTGGAGACATCGCTTTGCTCAGGCTGTCAGAGCTCCCCACCGGCCTTCACAACAAACCTGCTGGGATGTTTGAGATCAGCCTAGGTCACCCAAGGAGCCCAGAGGCCATGGGAACATCCATCTCTTGACTTAATCAGGCTTCGGGCTGCTTGGACTGCCCAGGAAGGATGCTTTGGTAGTACTTGGACACTAAACACTCAAAGGCACTAACAGGAATTTAGCAACTAAATCACCATTAACTGCTTTCAAAAGTTGTGTGTCAGACAGCCTTCTCCCTGAACTTTAAGTAGAGCCAGCATTCCTCTGGCCATAAAAAACAAAAGCAACTTCTTTCCTCTTCTCTACATATGAATTACCTGTAACCATCACAAGCACCACACTGTGATTTGCTTTTCTCTGCTGGAATGTGTCTTGGCACAAGAAACAACCAGCAAGAAATCCTGTACAGTACGCTCCACTATAGTCTTTTACCCTAAACACTGAATATTTACAAATGCTTTTTTTTTTTTTTTTGGTAGAAGCTCATTATATTCCATTTGCTACTGCCCAGTGCTGCCTGACCCAGCAGAAATACACACAAATTGTGCTGCACGGGAGCATCTCCTCCAGTTAAGCCTCTGCAAAATGAGGAGCAGAGACCAGGTTTTTGCCCAGTGCATTCCTCTGGCTTGTTTGGCCTCTTTCTTCCCAGAAGTGTTTCCAAAAACTGACTAAAAACTGACTTGCAAGGAGCTCCCTGGCCCTTGGCTCACACATGCCATGAAGCTACAGAACGATACCAGCCCCACTTGTTTCCCTATTCACATTCATAAGGCTTTCATGACACTTCAAAATCCAGATGACGTCTAGGAACTAGTTTGAACAGTCGAGAGGGTTAAACCTGTGAAGAACAGCTTCAGGATCTCGGATCAAACTGCTTTGGAAAAGTCCAGTGACAAGCCCAGCCCTCACTCATGTAAAGAAAGGAAGACAAAAGGGAGCAGAAGGGGGGCAGCACCACCCATCTCGTGAAGATGACCAATAAACAGCAACATACTTAAAAAAAAAAAAAATAATAATCACAAAAGGGATAGACTGCAATTTAGGCTGCCAGTAACAAACAATTCATCTGTTCCCTTCATTCACTTACATCTTCCTCCACCATCACTGTAGCACTCAATAATTAATTAGCCCTAATTACGAATTCAGGAATTTACCAATACACTAATTTACTTCTAAGTGAACAAAGGCACAGAAAGCACAACCCCAAGCACGGCTTTGCACAGCCCCGGCAGCAGGGCCGATCTGCTCTTCATTACGTGCAAACTGTGATACGCTCATAGTGCTTTTTTTTTTTTCTTTCAATAAATCCAAACGTCAAAGATCCTGAGGCGTCTCTGGTCCTGATTAAGTGCTTGAGAAACAAACTCGTCCCAAGCCCAGCATCTTGTTAGCCTTCCCCTGTAAACGTCACCAGTTCCCTACCACGACAGCATCTCACTGACCAGGACTCGTGGACCAGCCCCAGTGAGGCACAGACCATTTTCCAGATGGGAAGAGCAGCTTCACCATTTTGTTTCACCATTTCATTGCCCACAACACCCAGCAGGACAGCAGTGTGCTCACCCATAAACCTTCCTGCTGCTGCAATATCGGGTCAGGGCTCAGCCCAGGAGCACAGGGCACGAGCCCAGCTGCAAGGCCCACTTGGCCCCGCACAAAGCCTGGCTTACCGCAGGGGGCTGGCGAGGTGCAGCCAGGCAGATTAAGCCAGACAAGACCAAGAACAGAGACCATGGGCAAGGGTAAAGAGCAGCACCTGGGAGGGAGAGAGAAATGTGGAAAGGAATCCCTATTGCTCAGACATACAAAAAAAAAATATCTCAATTTACATTTGCTGGCAGGCTTCCCTTCCGGGTGTCTGTTTGCATGAACTTGAGCAACAAATCTTGGCTAGAAATCCCAAGTAAAACAAACAGAGGCTTTGCAGCTCGCCTCACCCCCTGCAAGGCACTGAGCAGGAGGCTCAGTCCGACCTCGTGCCAGGTGGGTGCTGCAGGCACTAGCACCAGTGGCAGCAGTCACCCAGCTGCTTCTGCTTGCACCGTGCACAGACCTCACCGCCCTGCCAGCCTCACCATTTGCTTCCCTCCAAACAACCCGAGCTGCAGGCAGGTCCACATAAAAACTGTGCATGCAGTGAGCTGGTCCATGCCTGGTCACACCTCCACCCAGCCACACCTCTTCAGCTCAGTGCAAGTTCAGGAAGGCCACCTCAGCTCATCTTGGCTTCCAACAGCTCCAATACATGTCGAGATACATTCACGAGATATTGTAAAAAAAGATAAAACAATCATAACTTGTAGCTCTGCCTGGGTGTTCAGTTTTTACCCGATAGCTCACTGGAGCAAACCTGCCCATAGCACTGCCGCAGTGCAGGAGAGCCGTACCTGAGCAGACGCATCCCAGATTTCGTTGGTTTCCTTTGGCACCTGCACAGTTGGAGAGAAAGAGGAAAAACATCACTGCCCAAAGACTGCACCGACGTAAGCGCGTGGTTATTGCTGGCACTGGGATTTGAGCACACGCTGCCTGCTCTGGCACGGGAAGCATCCCGGGAGCGCACGCTGGGAAGCAGCCAGTCGTGGCGAGGAGCAAGCAGCTTCCCATTAAACCTCTCGAGTCCCTGGGTGGCTTTTGCGGTTTCCTTTGTTTTGGTTTCGAAGCTAATCAGCCCTGAGGAGGCCAACGAGGGATGGGGACTGGTGTGATTTGGGCGGAATCACCCTGGCATTCCCACTCGCAGTCAACTTAGTGAAGCTGAAAATAAAATCTTCTCCCTGCTGGGTAAGCCACCGGAGCCATTCAGTGAGTGTTATGGGCATTATAGCCCAGGGCAGTATTAATAATACTAATTGCAATAATAGCGTGTTGAGAGGATCCCATCCTCGCAGGCTGTAAGATGGATCTTGTAGCCTGCCAAACCAGAGATTTGCCCTCATTTCTTAGCTGCAGGGAGGGAGCTTGATTTACCTCACAGCACCCCAGCCAGCACCTGAGGGCGGTCAGCAGGGACATGCCTGGGGTCATTTGGGGGATGACCGGGGGTTACGCATCCTGGGAACTCAGCAGTCTCCCTAGAAGCAGGCAGATCACCACCACGGGCCGCTTTTCACTGCTCTGCATTACCTGCCCCGGCCATCCCTGCTGCTGGCACTGGGATGAAGTGGCAGGCAGGACCCGGCAGGGCAGATCTCCCATCCCGCACCCAGCTCCCTCCCTGACGCTGCCCTTTCCAGCCCCTCACTGCAGCCCCAGGGAAGGGTATTACCCACAGGAGGCTGATGCAAACCCTGCCATTAAGCACTTGCCTTCAGCAAGCCTTGTCCAGGCAGCTGCAAAGCCCTGCTGGCCTGAGACTTCAGCCTGCCCACTGGGTGCTAAGGGTAAGAGCCCTCATGCCACCAAAAATCTGTCTTAGTGGACTTCAAGACCTGGCCAAGAGATGAAGTCACTCCTTGGGCAACCTCCTGGCTCCTGAGGAAGGTCTGGGTGCTTTCTAGCCTTGGGAATTTACTATGGGATCCAGGCTTGGGGAGACAGATGTATTTCTTAAAAAAGATGATGAACAGTGATAAAATAAACCCCACAAAATTCCCATTGATGATATAGAGGGAAAAGCCTTCCAAAGGCTGATGCAATGCAGCAATCTTGCCGGACATGAGCAAGACCTTCGAAGTGATGCACAGCTCCTGGTCCCAGCTCTGCCTCACTCCCAGCAGGGAGCTGCAGCTGCAGTGTTACTCCAGGGCTGAGCACAACTTCCCTGTGCTCAACACTTGGGCAGTCAGGCACACACCCAGCTTTGGCTCCAAAATGTTTCCTCTAACTCATTCTCCCCTTTGCACCAAGCCCATCTGTGACTTCAAGGGAGGGTCTGGATGATGGCATACCCACCACCACCACCACCACCACCTCCTCAAATCTCAGCTCAGAGCAGAAACCTGAGTCCTTCCAGGCTCCCCTAACCCCCTGGCTTGGTCCTTGCACTCGGAACAGGTTACTCCACACAGGAGCCCGGTCCAGCACCCCCAGGATTTGGCAGCTGCCCTCAGCCACACCTCTGGCCATGCGGGTGAGAGGTCCCCCGGGGACGGCAGGCGGCTGAGGCGGGGGGCACACGCTGTGCCGTAGCTGCGGCAGTGCTCGCTGGCGGCTGCTGGGTCTCCCATCACGAAGATCAGCTGCTGTAGGGCACCCTGGGGGGAAGACACAGACAATTTACCCTCCTGCTCCCTCCAGAGGAGAGGGAAAAGTCAGGGGAGTGTGCAGCTTCCCAGGGCTTCTTCGCAGGCTGCTTTGGGCAGTCACCCTTCGACAAGCTCCCCACCAAATCCTTCACAAGCTGACTGCACAGACGACTTCTGTACGTGGCACTAGCCATGGGCACAAAGGATGAAAGGAAAAGACTAACCCAGAGGTGTGCGTGGCTGCCCTGACCCAACCACAAACACTTGGCACATCTCAAAGCCTTCGCGCAGCTCATCCCCAAACAGTGAACATCGGCGGTGGGTTTCAGCAAGAGAGGGCAACGGGCTCTTAGGTGGAGCTGCAACCTCACTTCGACCTCTTCGGGTAGGCTAAATTAGACGTAAGGAAGGAATTCTTCATCCAGAGGGTGGTGAGGCCCTGTCCCAGGCTGCCCCGAGGAGCTGTGGGTGCCCCATCCCTGGCAGTGCCCAAGGCTGGGCTGCATGGGGCTGGGGGCAGGGGGCCCTGCCCCTGGCAGGGGTTGGAATGGGGTGGGCTTTAAGGTCCCCTCCAACCCAAACCTTTCTGTGACTCACGCAGCTAAAGCAAACCATGTCTCCAAACCCAGCCCTGCCCAGCTCTCACCTCAAAGGGGATCTCGAAGGCCTCGACCAGGCCCCCAAGGACGACCAGTCCCTCCGTGCTCACTCCCATCCCGACGTGGCCGGACCAGCTCGCTCTCCCCACCAGCCGGCAGTCCACGTGCAGCTCCAGCCCCTCCGAGGAGATGCCGAGAGCCACTCGGTGCCAGCGCCCGTCACTGAGCAGGGAAACCGGGAACCTGTGCTCCCCAGAGGGGTTGGGAAGAGACAAAACACAAAATTTGGGTCTGACAGCTCGTGTGTCTCACCTGGACTTCACCTGTACCAGCTCCCAGGGTCCCTCAGCATCCATCCTCGGTGGAAGGGAGGTGCTGTGATCCTCAAGACCAGAAACCACCACGCCTGGCTCTACAAACAGCTTTTAGCAGGTGAAAAGCAACCAGGGTCCTTATGAAGGAGGTCAGGGTTGTCACCTAGGGAGCCTGAGGGATGGTGCTGGGCTACAGCCGGTCACCAGCAGGTCCAGGACACAGTCCAGGGCTGTAATAAACAGCCTGGGGGAGCCCCACGTTCCTGCCAAGTCCTCTTGGTACTCTGGACTGGGAACTAGCTGGTGAGACGGTCAGCCAGCATGGGCATCTGAACCTCTGCTTTTTGTTTTGTTTTCTGCATTGTTTTGATGGAGCAGAGTTAGGTCTGAGGGACCATCAGACAGAGGGGACAGGAACACGACCCTGGTTCAGCAGAGCTGGGATGGGAACAGCACTGCTTGAAGCCCCCACTGGGACTCCTGTGTCCAGTTTTAAGTCAAAGAAAAAAATGCAGCAAACAGCAGGTGAGCTGGGACTTACTCATAGTGTCTCCTCCTCGTGGTGACAAAGACGAGGCCGTAGGGGCTCACCCGGATCTGGAAGAGCACGCGGCTCCGGTGGCTCAGGATGGTCACCAGGCTGGTGTCCTCCTTCAGCGAGTACCTGAGCCTCAGCAGCACGCTCAGCTCCTCGGCAAACCTGGGGGGAGAAGCGGCCTCTGGCACCCTGCAGCAGTGGCTGAGTCACCACAGACTGACAGCTTAGGGCAAAAAAATGAGTCACGGCACAAAGGAACTCAGCGCGAACAGTAACAATAAAATGTAAGAAGCCAAGAGCAAGCGGCCTTTCAGATTGTAGGGTCAGGTGCTCAAAGAGGAGCAGCCAGCCCCAAACTAGCACTGCCCACACAACCTTAATGTTCAACCTCACTCACAATCTCAGCACGTGGCCGTGCACGATTTTCCCCAGGACTCGTGCCTTGCTCACTGCTGGGGTTGGGCAGCGTCCCTGCCACAAGCAGCAGCTCGGTGCTGCCTTCTCTCGCTGCTCCCAGTAACGGTGGAAGCAAGCCCAGTCCATGCCATGCACAGCTCGGGTCTGACCTGGTTGCTGCTGTGCCTTGGCATTAGGCAGGGGTGGAGGATGGGGTTGTGACCTCTCCCTCTCCAGTCCTGTGCTGGAGCAGAGAGGTTTTCCTGATGGGAACACCAAGAAAACATCCTCCTGGAAATGGTCAGGCACCGTGTTTCTTCCCTGCTCACAACCCACAGGAGCACAAGAAAGGGAGGAAGCACAGAGCTGCCAAGACTATGGAGGAGATGCAATTATCTTCATCTTGTGGAACGGGATCCTACAGCCAGCCCTCAAACCCACAAGCATGCACGGGGTGATTCCGAGCTGCCCCCAGCCCCGTTGCCCTTCCAGAAGCCCACCTGTCCCCAAAGGCCTCCCTCGTAGGGATGCTGAGCGTGGAGTACTGCCCGATCCCCAGGACGCTGCAGTTGGCCTCATCATAGCTGAAGGAAGTATTGGTGAGGTCCTGCGCGTGGGAGGTCATTTTGTCCAGCAAGTTCACTTCATCTGCATGGGGAAAAGAGACAATCAGCAGCTGAGCTGCCTTCATGGTGGGGCTCTGCTCGTTGCTCTCCCCAGGAGATGGACAACAGCTGAAACCCCAACAGGGTGAGAGGGAAATTTGAGGAGAATTGGCACAGGTCACTAATTCAGCAAACAGCTCAGGCCAAAATGAACTACTCAGATAGCCTCAGAAGCAGCCAGGTGATATTTCTGAAATACAACATGCATTCTGAGACCACGGACACGAAGGGCCAGTCCCACCCCAGCAGGGGAGGTACCCTTATGACCATCCCATTGGGATGCTCAGGACCACGAAGTTGAACTTGGGCACAAGCCCCAGCTCAGCTGGGTGCAGAAAATCCTGCTCAGTCCTTTCCCAAGCCTCCTTGTTGAAGTTTGCCCACTGCCAACAAAAAAAATGGCATAAAGGCAGAGGGATGAAGCCTCTGCATCCTTCCAGAGGCAGCTGACCCAGCCAGGCTGCAGGGCCCTCCTCTGCCAAAAGCAGGGCACTGCTACAAGGTGTGAGCCTCATGGGGAACCGTGCATCATGCAAATCCCCTTCCCCAGCAGGTGAGGAGCCCTCTCTGAGCAGTGCCCTGCCAACGCGCGGGTGTTTGAGTTGGTGAGAGGCCCTGCTCTGGGCTGCTTGGCAGCTCCAGTGCTTCAGTCTCGAGAGGAGTTTTACCTCCCTCGGTGAACACACACACTCCTTGCCAAGCTCATTCATTAAAGCAGTGTACAGCTGGGAAAAAGCTGTTAAAAGCCACAAGGTTTCTTGTTCCCCTCCATTAACAAAAAAAAATATATAAAAAAATTAAGGACAGCAGACACCTGGCTCTACCCAGACACGCTGCTTCCACCTCGGAGACATCTCCAGGCCCCTCACTTCTCAGCTTCCCTCCCTGCTGCTGGTTGGCAGGGCAGTACCCTGCAGGGCAGGGAGGGATGGTCCCAGCCCCACAGGAGGGGGCCGTGTCCCCACAGCCCCTCAGCCCCATCCCTGGGAGGGCCTGGGTGAGCCCAAAGGAGGCCTCCTGGGTGGGACTCCTGCCAGTTCCATCTGCACGAGCATCTGCCACCACCTGGGTGTCGCCAGCCCCTGCAGCCCCTCCAGGTCCCACCGCAGACGAGGTGTGAGATTTATTCCAGGGTGGATGAACTGCCTGGGGCACGCTGCAGCCCAGCTTGGCACACACGGGCTGTACAGAGCCCTGCTCTGCTAAATAACAAGTTGACTGAGCAGAAAGCTGCTTTGATCCCGTACAGGCACCAACAGACCTGCCACAGTGCCCTTGGAAGATTTTTCAAGGGAAAAGAGGAGGGAAGGGGGTACTGCAGGGGTGCCCCAGCCATCCCTGGTGGCTTGGGGCACCACCTGGTGTTTCCCCAGCTCCCCACACCGTTACAGCACTGATGTGCTCCCAGGCAGCTCTCAGCAAAGCAACACAAGCACACAGCAACAATTTTCAGCAGCAGAAACCTCACAAACACTGTGCAGGACCAGAGGGTGCAGGGCTGAGCTCCTTGGAGAGGGCAGCAGTTAGGAGCCCTGAACTGGTGCCAAGCCTGCAGGGTTCATCAGCACCAGAAGCAATGCATGTGTGCAGGGTTGGGAAATAAGCTGGGAATTCACACAGCTGACAGAGGGAAAAAGATGAGGGATGTTTGTCCCTTCTCCTTCCCAAGCAGCTCTGGGAGATTTCCCAGCTGCTGGCAGCTGTGGATGCGCCAGGAGCTGTGTGCTTCATCCCCAGGTCCTCATCACTGCTGGGCTCTGCTGGTGGTTGCAGGCAGACCAGAGCGAACCCAAGGGATCCCGTCGGGTGATCTCCCTACCCAGGCTGCAGCTGAGGACATACCGTGATAAACAGCGTGGTGAAATGGAAGCTCTCCTGGGGAGTACGGGCTTTACGTGCGTCTTGAGCACGTGCGAAAATTAGCAGTGTACCATGGAAACACACATGCAGGGTAATGTTAAACCCCTGCTTGGTGCTCTCCTAAAGAGAGCAGCAGAAAAACCTCTCCCATGATCTGGGTGCCCCACACCATGACCATGAGCAAGTAGGAGGAGGACAGGCCACCCTGGTCCCCAGGGAGCCACCACTCACACCCTGGGGTGCCCCAAGCACCGCTCTCCTCCTCTCCCTGACTTCCCCCAGGAGCCCAGAGAAGCACTGAGACAAGCGAGGAGCCCCTCAGACACCTGTCCTCCCGCAGAGCCGGGCAGGCTGCTGAGCAGATGCCCTTCTCCTGCTTGGCCACCTCCATACCATGGCTCTTCCACGTGCATGCCCCTCCGTGCCCTCCAGAAGCAGCTCTCCTTTTGTTTATTTTAGCTTAATCCAGCTGATTTCTGCACTGCCGGGGCCTCAGAAATGCCTGCAGCAAAACCCCCATGCTGCACAAGCCAGCAAAACCTCAGCTGGAGGCAACCTGCCGCAGACACTTTGAAGAGCATCTTGTGAGGCAGCCACAGCTCGTGGCACTGGACGACGTGCACAGGGCTGCTCCTTACACCTCGTGGTCAGCCACCCTCAGCACTGAAGCTTCTGCTTGCAGCTTCTCCCCAGGATTCACCAAGGGTTGCTCCCCATCCCAACACTGCTGGGTTTCTGCTCTTTACAGGAGCATTGCGGATTTGCATTACGTTTCAGAGCAGGTTTGTTTTCTCTCTTTGCCTTACCCCCTGGGAACAGACGTGCTGCTTCTCAAGGACGGGGATTACCATGGAAGCAAAGCTCAGCTGCAGGTCTGAGTCACCAGATCGGGGTCGCAGCCTTCCTGGGAGCAGATTAATGCAGGCAGGTGGATGCAGAGGATGCAGTGAGGCACGGCTGCAGGCAGGGACTGGCCACCCCACGCAGCTGGTGCCACGGCCCCAGGCAAGGCTCCCCACTTCTCACCTCCAGGACATATCCTGCAGGCAAATCAACGTCTTTCCTATTCGACCTCAAACCAAAAGCCTGCAGGAGGGTCATTTTGTGCTGGAAAGGGGATTGCTGGAGCTTGGCAGCTGCTGTCAAACAGCACCTGACACAGTGCAGGGACCTTCACAGGCAGCCCAGTGCCAGGGGGATTTGTGCAGGGCACAAGCACCAACCATGAAGCCAGAGCCAAAAGCACACTATTCCGAGCTGAAGGGAGCCCCACACTGATGTTACCCAATGGCCACAAGGGCACAAAATGCATTTTGTGATAATTGCTCCCTAGGATAGGGAACACTGCCACGGCACAGCACTCTGCAGGAGTCAGGGTGCCTGCACGAAGCTCTTACCCCACGGAGCTGTTGAATCATAACCATCACTAAAAAACCACACTGCCTGGTGCTGTGCCACAAGGCTCTGCCTCCACAAGCCCAGAAGCTGCACCAAGGGACACAGCCACAGGGACCTCGTGTTTCAGCTCCATTGTCCCAGCAATGCCAAGGGGAGGGAGCCAGCACAGCCTTGCAAAGCCCAGCAGCAGAGGACGCAGCCTCTGGTTATCAGCAGCAGGCCTGGGACCAATGTTACTGCCCCCACCTTCACTGGGCACATCCATGCCCTTAAAGAAATGGCTATTTCAAAAACTATGATTTTTTGTGTTTTCAAAAAAGGAAGCTATTCAGTAAATCTAAATCAAAGCATGCATCCCTGACTTGAAATGAAATGACTTAGAAAAAACACATAGAAATAGGGAGTAAAGTCTTCGCCCCATCACTCTGAGAAGTTAGGAACAAATTCCATCTCTGATATGAAGCACACAGAAAGCACCAGCATTTTTGGGATAGGAAGGCCAGGATGTTTAGAGGCAAAGGGTCTGAGTGTGCCCCTACACTGGTACAAGGGCCAATGCACCTGCACCACCAGTGTTCCCAGTCACCTGCAAGAGGAAAGGGGGCCAGAAGTGGGTCTGAAAATGGGGCTATGAGTTTGGGTGGAGCAAAATCCACCTGAGAGAGAGGAAGGGCAGGAGAGGAGGCATGCAGACAAGGGGTCCTACTGGGAGACAACTACCTGCAGCATGAGGCCAAAGCCCATGCAGGGAGCACAACCAGAGGCAGGGCTGCAGGCAAGCACCCAAAACGGAGCTTAAATGGGCTCTGGGGCAGGGGTGTGGGTGGAGGTCCCAGGTGAGGCTGCTCAGGTCCGTTACGGCCCATTTGTGCTCTGGAGGCCACCCCTGGTCCTGTCCCACCCCATCCCAGTGCTGTGGTTCGGGTGGTAGGGCCAGAAAAACGTCTACTCAGGTTGAAGTTCTCCCCAAAGTGGGGAAGCAAGGGGAAAAAAGGGTGGTTTAAAATGATGTAAAACATAATTGGAGCCCTGGGAGAACTCCTAACAGCATGTCAGACCCATCACTTCCCTGGGAGGGCGGCACTGCTTGGGGTGTGAACTAACGGGGTCGGAAGAGTCCTGGGGACAGCCCCACAGGAGGGCCCTGTGCTTGCTGCATGGAGCAGAGCCTGAGGGAAATACCCCTGGAAGCAGGCTCACAGTCTGTGCACTTCAGCAATGTTTCCAAACAAAATTGGAGACGTCTGTACATCACTAGAACTTAATAAAAATAAAGATTCTGTGCATTAAAGGATGGAAAAAGTGGCCTTTTTTTTTACCAGGGTAAGGGTTTCCTGGCACCTCACACCCCTGACCTCACCCCCTTGGCACACTCATAGCCAATAACCACAGACCCAAAACAAGACGGCCCTCCCAGAGCACCGGTGCTCCTCCACCCCTCGGTGTTTCCATTTCACTCAGTGCAAGGTTTGTGCTGGTGCCTCCGGTCCAACCGGGGGCTGCTGCGGGGCACACACCTGGGGGCAGCCCTCGTCCATGCAGAGCTCCATTTCCATGCACAAACTCCTTCCTTTCCCTGATTTCATAAAAACCTGCATACAGATGACCTTCTAAAACATCAATTGCTACAGCAAAGGAAAAAAAAAAAAAGGATATGAAAGGGCATCTTTATATTATTTCAGACTTTCCTGATGACTTCACACACACTCCACAAGGACAGCTTGGCAGTACTACATCTACAGGACATAACCCTTTGGCAGCTCTTCCCATTTCTCCCTCTCCTACCATTATTTGTAACAACAACAACAAAAAATGTACACAGCAGCCATCCGTGTCACCTCCTGCACCACGCTGCTTTCCTGCTGTGTCCAGTTCCCCGGTCACCCAACAATTTCTTTGTAAGTGCTACACGAGCCATGGGAGAGGAGGTTTAAGCTGACGGTGCTTTATGTCCACTCAGAGGTTATGCAACGGGATTAAAGCTCCTCCTGCTCTGGGGAGTGCAGAGGATTTGGTTTTGACTCAGTGGCTGTGAGCTGGAGGGGGCAGAGCCAAGGCAGGAAGAAAAAGAAAGAGCGCGCTGCTCCTGGACATCCTCGTAGCTACTCAGTGGAAGAGTGAAAGCCTCCAACCAGCCGCCCATGGAGAGGACAGAAATGTCAGGGAAACCTTTTCGGAAGACAAGCTAGCTGCACACATTGTTTGGGCAGGAAAACCCGGGCTCAGGCGGTTTCTCAGCTCATTACGCAGATCCGCAGGTGTGCTGCTGCTGCTTTGTTCCTGCACCTCCAGAGGGACGGGGATGGGGCTTTGGGGACAAAGCCTGGGGAGGAGGAAGGGCTGCTGGGGACACGGGGTGACCCCGAGCGAGGACACGCTGGCCATGAGCAAAAGGAGGCCAAGAGGCAGAAGCAGAGAGGCTGCACAAGAGCTTTCTGGAGAAGAGCAACAGGAGAGGAAGAGCTGGGACGTGTTAAACCCACAGAGAGGACCATGACACCAGGAGGCCACAGGAGCAGGGAAGCAGGCTCGGTGGGCACGGCAGCCTTCAGCTTCACCATCCTCTTCTTCTCTCCGATCTTATCACCTCAAATCCTCATGCACAAGCAAACGCGGAGCAAATCAATGTCCTGGTGGTTCGGGGAGTTCAGGAACCTTTTGAACAAGATACAGGGAAGGAGGGGAGGGCAGGGGAGGAAAGCTCACAGCGGCTGGCTGCTCTGCAGGATTCAGTGGCCACATTTGCTTTTTTTATTTTTTTTTTAAATAAGAAAGCAACAGAAAAGAAACCACTTCTGACCTTCCCAGACATCAGCCTGGAGAAGAGAAGGCTCTGGGGAGACCTTACTGAGGCCTCCCAGTGCCTAAAGGGTGCTACAGAAAAGGTGGGGAGGGACTCTTTGTCAGGGAGTGAAGTGATAGGACAACGGGTAATGGCTTTATACTGAAAGAGGGTAGGTTTAGATTAGATATAAGGAGGAAATTCTTGACTCAGAGGGTGGTGAGACCTTGGCACGGGTTGCCTGAAAAGCTGTGGGTGCCTCATCCCTGGCAGTGCCCAAGGCCAGGCTGGATGAGGCTGGGGGCAGGGGGCCCTGCCCATGACAGGGGTTGGAACAGGATGGGCTGTAAGGTCCCCTCCAACCCAAACCCTTCTCTGACTCCATCCCACAGAGCTCCTCAACAATCTCCTTCCTGAGGACCAAAGTTCCTGACCTCAAACCAAAGCTCCTGGTCTCCAGGAAGCACCCTGGGGTGCCACACTTCACCCAGCCCTGAACCTCCCCTCCTGTCCCCTGCTCCCCACGTACCCCAACCCCTGCTTGCTCTGCTCTGTGCCCCCAGGCCCGACCCTCCTGGAGCACCAACAGCAGATGCCGTTGGGTTGAGCTCAAACCCTCATTTCACTCAAGCCAAACCCTGTGGAACCGATGTTTTATCTATATTAAAGGCTTAATAAGGTTTAGCTAGAGGGGAATTTTTAAACGGATTTCATTTAAACCTGTGCAAATCCCCACACAGCCACTCTTCAATCAGTTCAAGTCTGCTTTACAGCAATTAAACTTAATTACTGAATTACAGTGAATCAGCACAAACCAGATTTGAATTGGTCTACAGTGCTTATGCAGAGGAATCTGTGTGATTAATTTAAAACCAAGTCAAAAACGTGCTAGTAAAACTTGTGTGACAGTGAGTGGGGACAAGTCCCAGAAATGTTGGCCCTCACTGTCCCTAGTAAATAACCTCCTGTTTGCTGCTTCATTGTCAAAATAATTTAATAGCAAGTTCTGCAAATTATCACACTCTGGGGCCTTGTGTCCAGCACCAGCTCTCCAGGCATCTTCCTCTGTTTGTTTTGTAGGGTTGCAAATGACAACGTCAATGTACACAAAGTGTCTGCAGGAAAGGTTTCTTACAAAAGGAAATGTGATTTCAGCGTTTGGGGATGGAGCAGCTCTTTGATGGGAAATGGCTACTTCCGAAATACCTCTGTCGCCTTCTTCACTCCTGGAAGTCATCTCACAAGCACTGCTGCAGCTTTGCCTCCCCTGCAGCAGGCTGGTTGTTTAATGCCTGGCAGAGCCTCCGCCAGAGCTCTTATTTCAGCAATGTTTGGAGCGTCTCGAGTAATGAGGGAAACGGCTGGGTTAGCTTTATCTCCTGCTGCAGACCTGCACATCTGGGAGAGATTACAGCCTGAAGAATAGCACCAGGGCTGCCCAGGCTCCCATCCCGGGACTCTCATTTCAACAACCAGACCAGGCCATCCTGCGAATCCCCTGCTCCTTCTGGTGATGAGTCAGTCCCTTTGGGTTAATCTAACAGCGCTGATAAACTTCCCTGTAACGCCACCTGAGGCTGAGAGGGAACCTTAAACCTGATATCGCCGAGATGTGCGAGGCAGGGCAGACCTCGGGTGGCGCACCCAGCTCTTAGTCACTGCAGGAAGGCACCAGGAGGAGCCTGACCTGTGCCAGCAGCCACCGTGGATCCCTGCAGCACGGCAGCAAAATGTCCTTTGTGTGTCCAGACCCTGGGGACCTCATGTCCCAACACTGGGGCTGCCCCATCAGCTCAGACCACGGCACCCAAAAGCACGGCTCCCTTTCTGCCTGCTTTCTCCCGTGCCCATGCTCCCTGCTTTCTTGAAGCCCCGTGTGCCAGGCAGGGCTCTGTCTCCACGTGCAGCAGTCAGAGCTGCAGCTTTTGACCCCAGCAGCCCCACAATTCAGTCCTTGCACTGGCCAAACCAATGTCACTTCCTTCATTGCAGCAAATAAAATAAAAATAAAATCAGAAGACATTTATTGTAACCTGGCTGAGTTTCACCTTGAACTGAGCTCCCAGCAGACCCAAGCAGCAGGAGTCTCCAGCAGGGCTGGAGAAGAGCAGGCAAAAGGGGCAACCTCCATGTAAGTCAAAGGTGCCCAGAAAGCATCTTTCTGTGGCCTTTGCCTTTTGTGCGCCCAGAAGGGGATCTAGCACTCAGGCCTCTCTTAGCAGAGGAGGCAGGGCAGGATCCCACAGCCTGCCCCGACTGCACCTTCGAGGCAGCGATGATGAAGATGACGACCACGACAACATGCTGACTGTCATTATTCATGGCACATTGCCAACCCATTAGAAGAAGGTAGTGGCAGTTGCATTTCTCTGGATAGGTGGAGAAAGAACGTCCTTCTCCCACCAAATAATGGAGAGTAAATTGTCCTGGGACAGAAACATCCCGGGGAGGGAGTCTTCCAGTAAATCAGGGGCACTGCTGCCTACCCAGGAGGGTCTGTAAGCAATACAACCAAAAATCAACACTAAGATCATTTTATGGGCAAGTTGAAACGTGAACATGATAAACATAATAAGCCTGTCAGGAAGCAGTCCTCTGCAGAGCCCTGCTGCCTGACTCAGAGTGGGCAGGAGGGAAGGAGCAACTTAGCACCGCGGGGAGCACGGAGCAGCAGGATGGGACCGGCCTCCCCACAAGGAGCCAGGGGCTCTGCCCCTGCTGGGTCTCAGTGTTTTTGTGCCCCATGTGCTTTATCAACAGCCCTGAAGGCTAATTGGCTGGGGAAGGGCAGGGAGTCAGATAACTTAATTTTCCAGGTGTGATAAGAGCCGGTGACTTCACTCAGGAAGCAATCATATCTTGCCAGTGTAAAGGCTTGGCTCGGGTCACTCCCTCCTCACCACGGAGGCACTGTGTTATCACATCCCTGTGAGCTGGGGGACGGGCAAGGATCCTGAAGCAGCCAGAAGCAGGCTGCAGCCATTTCCCAACAACCTCCCAACAGATCTTGAGCTCGCAGGAGACCAGAGGCAGGGAAAGCAGCTCCCTCCCACCTGCGTTTCTCAAGAGCACAAGGTCTAACGCAAGAGATTCCCCATTGCACAAACATCTGGCAAAGGTGCTGCCTCTGTCTGAACCTGTCCTAACACGGGGAAGCTTTCCCAGCCACGTCTTCACTCAACAAGGCCAAGTTTTCCCCTTTTCGACGTGGTTCACCTCGGCTCAAATACAACCTGCCTGGCTGCACTTAGTCTGGAGATAAATGAGCTCCCCGCAAAGTGCCACGATCTGTCCTGATGTTAAAGTTCATTTGATAGGGACAAATATTCTGGAGGTCCTAACCTTGACCCCATGCATCTTCAGGCCTGGGGGACCCCAGGAAAAGGGGGAGGAAGGAGAGGGAGGCGTGCGGGGCCCCTGCACCAGCCCAGCCCTCCCAGCCCTGCGCACGCCGCTCCCTGCAAACAGCTCAGAGCGATGCAGAGAAAAACCAGAAAAGAAGCATTTCCCAGACTAACAAGCTGACATTTCACAGCCAAAAAGCACTCCAATTTTCACCTCGGGCAAAACATGTGCACGTTCGTGATTCACTCCACACCCGCGGCTGCCAACTTTCTTGCACAAACTGTGGAACTGTTGCAGTTTCCACCTTTACGGAACTCCTGAACGCTCCCCCGAGCTCTTTATGCTCAGCATTACTCAGAGCTGCTCCCCTCTCCACCCCAATTCCCTCCCCCAAGGTATTTCTGCACATTTGGGTGCCTGCGAGCCTTCAAGGCTCATGGACGTGGGCTGCTTGCAGGGGCTGGACACCCATCGGATGCCCCACGGAGGTGCTGGACGCCAGCTGGGAGGTGTCAGAGCCCCCGTGCCATCCAGGCATGCCCCCAGCTGTGCTGGATGTGCCCCTTTTCCATCAGCTCTCCCATCCACCACGTCCACCCAAGGTCCTGAGGCTGAGCCTGGCTCACCAAGAGCAGATCCTGGACCAGAGAGGGGCTCCAGGCTAGGGTGAGGATGGGCACCGATGCTCCATGGGGACCAAGGCAGCTCCTGCAATCATTTACAGGCGAGATCCCACAGCAGGCACGCTCAGCACATGGGCATGGGGTGACCTGTACAACCATCAGCAGTTATGCAAAAGCCCTTTGCTGGATTTTAAGCTCTCCATCCCTCTTTTCTCCCCAAAGCTCAGAGTCATCATCCTGCCCACGGGCTGGTCCATGCCTGCTCCTGCATCCACCAGCTCCGAGGCTGCACTGGAGAATCCCTTTCCCACTGCTCTGCACCTCCCAGATCAAATAAAGTTTTCTCTCCATCTCCTAGAAAATTTCCTGAGGAGAAAAGTGAGTTTGTTATGCAGAAGAACCTAAAGAAAAAAATATCCCACCAAAAAAATAGCTTTCAGGCCTTCATTACTCATCGCAAGTAAAGCTGAGGAGGCTCGGGCCACACATGCTCACACCTGCACACTGCAGACCCGAGCAGATGACACTGAGAAAATCCTGGATTTGGGATGTGGGGGAGGTCTCAGGGTTGAATGAAATTGCTGGAAAGGAATTGGTGTCAAGCAGAAAACTTCCCCAGTATGTCTATTAAAAAAAAAAAAAAAAAAAAAAAAAGAAGAAGTTAAAAAAAAGAAAAAGTGAGTCATTTTGAGTCAGCCTCATGCAAGGCTCTGTCTGTGGGGATGATTTGCCTCTTTCATATTTTCTTTTATTCTGTGCGAGTTAACTGTAGTTAACTCAAACACAGACAGCTGGATTAAAACTGAAAGTGAAGTTTTGTGTTTAAAACCTGAGATTTTTTTCAGGACATTTCAAAAAAAAACAAACCAACAACTGCAACCAAACCAAAACAAAAACAAAGAAACAAAAAAAAAATAAACTAATTTCTTTGTAAAATACACAAAACCAAGCTGCTGTAATGGCTCAGTACAACACACTGAGCTGACTCTCCTGTGATCAGGACCACACAAATTACCTTCTTTTTAGACACGTACAGTTCTGGAAGGCACCAGAACTCCTCCAGCCCAAAGCCCGCTTGGCCCATAACCCAGCCTGCCACCTCTCCAGCTTCACCAAAGTGATCACTGCCCTGCTGCCTTGTCTGACTATTAAGAGGAAAGAGGAAAGCTGGAGCCATGGGCTAATTTCCCAGGCTGAAAAAGAAGGGTTCACTAAACTGAAGCAATGTATCACAGAGTGCTCCAAAACTGCCAGGATTTTTTTTTAACCACGTACTGCATCCAGCATCGCAGTGGGAGAACTCCTGCTGCTGCAAGGTTTCAAGGTTTCTTTTTCTGAGACATTAAAATGTTCTCAGTTTGTGAAAAGTAATCCTCGCCACCTGGCCTTGTATCATAGTGCCACAGAGTGAGACAGCCCCACCGAACTGCAGATCTGGGGGTTTTCACGTTTAGCTCCAGTGGCTCTGTGCTTTGGCAGCTGCTGAAGGGTCGTCCACCCCAATAACCCGGGGACAGCAGCACCAAAGCCAGGCCAAGGTCTCACCAACATGGCCCAGCCCCTGTGGGCAAACTGGGAGCAGGATGAGGAAGGCAGACAGGAGGAAAATGGCGTGGCACTGGAAGGGGGCAGCTCAGGGCATTGCCAGCACATCTATCGGGGCGTGTTGGGGTGGAGCGGGGCTGGCGGGCACCTGGGGACACCCTCACAGCGTCCCCGTGGGACAGGCGAGCCCCGACACCTTCGCACACCTCCTGGGCCTGGCAGGGTTGGTGCCCACGTCCAGCACCTGCAGCTGAGCGGGGCAATGCAGCCCTCCTTGCTGCCATGGGCTCCACCAGTTCCTTCCTGGAGCTGTGCTGAGGATGCCCGGACCCACGGCACAGACACGGGCATCCAGAGGCATCCTACACCCTGCCCGGAAAAGCTGCGTGCTCCCAAGGGAGGAGGGCAGCCAAAAACAGGGACCCCACTGGATCTACATCTCCTACAGTTCCCAACCCCTCTCCACAGCTCTCTCAGGAGCTCTGCAGACCCCCTGCCACAGCACAGCTCTCCCCAAAAAGCCCTGATAAGGAACAGCTCTACGAGGACAGAACAAATTCCTCCCCAAGGCCGGTGTGTTGCACACACCATGGGATGCTTACACTTGGTCTCAGCACCTGCAGCTCTAAGGGCAGAGAACATCTTGCTGCCTGTCCCCAGCACTACCCGGTAGGTTTATGGGCAGAGCAGCGTGCGGGTTGCTGTGAGCACAGCCCAGACAGGGTGAGCTCGATCCCCAAGAGCAGGATAAGTGTCCTGGAGGCTGCTGCAGCAATCGCTCATGCTGGCTTTGCAGCAGCACTTTGCGGCACAATTCAGTGCTCTGTCAGGCCTACATAAAATAAATAAATAAATAATCTTGTTTTCTCCTTTCTTTCTTTTCTTTCTTTTTTTTTTTTTTCTCCCTAGTTTGGATTCGAAGGAAACAAAAAATAATGTAGGATGTCCATTTGTCTCGAGATGCTCTGCTTTCTTACCACACCTGCAGCAAAACAAATGCTTTAAGGAATCAGCTCAGCTCCAAACACCCAGTCATTGTCGTCCAACATCATATCTGAAAAATAGAGGGCCAAATTCCAGACATGCAAAGTCAGTGGAGCCGTTCCTCTCCTGCCATGTCCCAGAGACCAGGACACTGCCATAAAATGTGGGAAAACCAGGGTCAAACCTCTTCTCCCTAAACTGCCCAATTCCTATGTTTCAAGAGCCGCTCTCCTCCATTGCTTCCCTGTGGTGCTGTGAGCTGGCTCAGCCACAGTCCCAAGAGCACAGTGCTGCTGGCAGCACCAGTAAGGGATGGGCTGTTACTGGAGCTGAGCTTCCCTGGCACTGGGCGAGCTGGGTGCTAACCCCCCCGGGAGCAGCAACGGGCCCTGACTTACTTTCAGAAAGCCACAGGTGAAGGGCATGGAGAAGAGGCACAAGAACCCATCCAGGTCAAGGCCCTGGGAGCCCCGTGGCATGGGGGCACAGCAGCACGTGCATGTTTTTTGGCCAAGCTAAAGTGAAATCCTTGTTGGGGTGTGGGGGTCCTTGAGGAGCTCCTGATGAAGCTTGGTTCTGCTCTGTGGGAGCTGCAAAAGCAACAAACCCAGGGCATCGCTTTGAACACCACAGCCATCACCACCCGGAGATGTCAGCAGTCTCCTGATCATCACACCACACTCAGAGCAAGCAGTTCCTGTGCCGTCTTTGGTATGGCAACTGGTGATGTTACAGGCTTAAAAAAAAAAGAAAAAAAAAAGAAAAAAATAAAAAGAAAAAAAAGAGGCAACTGCTCTCCTACGTGCTTAACCCACTTTCAGGTTTGAGATGAGAAGAAAAATCTACTCATTTATCCAGGCAAAGCAACAAGCATCCCTTTAAGTTAAAAAAAGAAAGAAAAAAAAAAAAAAGAAAAAAAAAAAAAGAAAACCTTGAAACCTTGCTGCCCATCTCTTTCTTCAGGGCTTTCAACCCCTGTAGAGGGGCAGGGCCATGCACCAACCCATGCACAACCCCAATAAGAAGAAGCCTTCTCCATGCTGCTCACAACCTTGAACTTGAACCACATCAACCCACGCTCTCCACAGCAATATTTATAGGCTGGTATTAGGAAGGAGAGCAGACAGAACAAATGAGCAATTAACGGGGCTGTCTCAAGCCCTCTCCAAGCACGGGGAAGGGGCGAGGACAGTCCCACGCCAGCCGGGCTCTGGCTGCTCCATCAGGACGTTTATCTCAGTACTCCCCATCCTATTCCATCTCCATTCTGGCTCCCCTGCCTGCTCAGCCTGGGCCCTGCTGTAATTTCAGTGGGACGGGGGCAGCAGGGGCCGAGCAAAGCTGGTGCTTGTCCGCATGGGCTGCGTGTGCAAGGAGCACGCCTGCAGCCACACGCCCGGCAACACTGCAAGTCCCAGCCACAAGCAGCAACAAGCCCAGAGGCCAGGGCACCACTGTTGGGTTGGAGATCCACAAGTCTGGAAAAAAAAACATGTAAGGAAGGCTGAAAATCAGCCCTGCCACAGCCTCACACCTCCTTTGTAAAGACACAAGTGTGTAGCCAGCACCCTTCACATCTCCTCTGCGAATGGCTCGCTTTGGAAAATGTTAGTCCATGCTAACGTGTTCACAGCCTGCTCCTGCACAGGAAAGCTCTTGCTGAAGGTGGAAAATAAGCACAGCAAATAAAAAAACTCATGCACAAGTTATTTTAATTAGGATCAGGAATGCATTTTGCTGTGAACACCTCGGTCATCTACACTTAGTGCGCTTTAGATGGCATTGCAGAGTAGTCTTGGACCACACAAATGGATGCCTTTCTGGCAACAATAAGCCAGCAGAAATGCTCTGGAGGACATTTAATGTTCCAAACATGAAGAGCATCCAGTGCAACGGAAGTCCAGTCCAATGTAAAAAATATAAAAACTACACAGGGTGGACACGGGGGCCTCAGACCTGCTGCTTTGCTCTGAAGATCTGGCTTTGGTAGACAGCACAACTTCCTGACACAGAGACTGAATGTTCCAGATACTGGACGCGTGAACAGCTCTGGGTCTCTTCAGTTAGCCTTCCTGAGCCTCACAGCATGAGAGGAAAGCTTGGAAAACCTGCCTGTTGATGGTCCAAGCCAGAGGTTGAATGCCAAGGTTTGGAGGAGAATTTGGAGGCGATCTCATGGCTACAGTGAACCACCTGAAAGGGAAGCTCTTAGGAGATGCTCGGGGACTGCCCCCCTCTGCAGAGGGGTGAATGGTCCCCAGCACCTGGATAAAGCCCAGGAAGAAGGGCTGCTCCCCTTCCCCACGTCTGGGCAGGAGAGGACAAGGCTGTGCCAGAGACAGGACATCTGGGTGTCTGTGGTGGTCTCAGAGCACACAACCATGGGGGATTCACCAGGACAAGCTGATTCCTCCTTCCAAAGGGCCCCTAAAAGAGCTCCCACCAAGCTCCCTGGCTGGGAGCCAGCCGTGCACCAGAGGAGATCTGGCTGGCTCCTAACATCTGGAGTCATTTTGAAGCACCCCTTGCCCTACGACAGTCAAACCCTTGATAACTTCCAGCACAGCCACCAGACCCTTTCACTGGAGGAAACTTTTCCTGAACACCTTGAAAGGGTGCCTGAGACACCCACCTCCCGGGGGGCCACTCCCAAGGACCTATGTCCCCCTAGCAGCCACCGAGCCATAAGCAAGCACCGCTGTGGGGCTGCAAACACATCCCAAAAGGACGAGCAGGGCAAAAGCCTGTGCAGCACCGGCGCAGCTCTGCCAGCAGGCAGGCACGTGCGTGCCAGATGCTCCTTGTTTCGGGAGGAGGGGAGGCGAGGTTTGGGGGTCAAGGTCATGAGCGAGGGCTGACGCTGTTCCCTGCGAAGGGGCCGTGCAGGGGGAGAGGGAGATGGGCGGAAATACCAGCCCGTGTGTGTAAAATGGGCCGGGTGGGATCCACGGCCACGTCTGCACATGTTTGGCTCGGGAGGTGCAGGGAGCTGCAAGGCAAGGAGCTCCCACGTCTGAAACGAAGGGCTGGGTGGGATGCAGGCCGGCACAGCGTTACTGGGGACAGCCTGGGCAGCTCCTTCGGGCATCGCTTTAATGCCTTGGAGAGGCTGCAACCACCTGGCTTCAGGTCAGGCTCCAGCTACTGATGCGATCAGCATCAGGTAT
Source organism: Aythya ferina (assembly GCF_964211825.1). NCBI lineage: Eukaryota > Metazoa > Chordata > Aves > Anseriformes > Anatidae > Aythya > Aythya ferina. Next base: position 9,337,080 of record NC_140318.1, read on the forward strand.
GGATCAGCAGCCATAACACAGTGTGAGACTGAGCACTTTTTGATCTGACTCCTACAAAGAATAAGGCACAGGAGGTCTCCTGCTTAATTACTCCTTTATGACCAACACCTGTGGCTGAATTAGGAGAAACACCTTCCCTCTGGAAGAACCTTCTCGGCTGGATTTGAAGTCCTCCCAGCCGCTGAGACACAGCCACAACCCCGACCGTGAGGCAGGCCAGCAGTGAATTAAGTAATGTATACAGCCAACACATGGGTTCTTACAGCTAACGTGGGAGGTTACAATTAAAACCAGTGGAGCTGTGGAAGAAAATTAACAGCACTTTTATTACATAAGGTGTAGGAGTCCCAGAAGTCCACTCACTTGCAGGGGAAAAGCATGAGCAGGGTGTTAAAATGAAACCAGTAATAAAGATTCAGAAAACAGCTTAATGTGGGTCAGTTCCTGATCCACTTATTAGAAAGACCCACAAAAAGAGTTTTTTTTTTTTTTTTTTTTTTTTTTTTTTTTTTTTTTTTTTTTTTTCCCCTCAAAGCACATTTAGCAGCTTAAGGACTTCTCCTGCAAGGTGGGGATGCATCGTGGACCTCCAGTGCTCAATCACAGCAGGTCTGAGCAGGATGCTTCAGCATCCCACGAGCTGCAGGTGGCCACAGAGATGGGTACCCTGCAGGCAGCACCAACAGCACGAGAGGCTTCAGCCTTTGTCTCCCTCCTGGTTCTCTTGCCCAATTTTTTTTTTTTTTTCTCTCCACTCTCATCATTAAAATATTCATAAAGCTCCAGCGAGGAAAGAAACGCACAGAAGTCATTTAAAACCTGCTCACGCAAAGCTCACGGGATCCAACTTCAGAACCCCTTTAATGACCTTTTAATAGCACGTTAATGACCTTGTAGCAGCGCTCCTCAGAGCGTCTCGCTCAGCCCCTGCACACCCAGGAACAGAGCGCGGCATTCCCAAGGCAGAACCCAGCCCTTTAATTGACCTGTTCCAGGACTCAGAGAAGTGTTCATAATGTCACTTTGTCACACTGAAGGTTTCCCTGTGCCAGGTGCCTTTGCAGGACGCCGCCTCGCTCAGCCTGCCTCATTAGCCCCACACACTGCCTGCTACCCAAGGGAAGCTGCCATCAAAATCATGGCTCTGAAGACAGCAAAACCCAAACCAAAGTCTCGAGAAATGCAGAAAAAAAAATCAATAAAGAATATCCCCGAGCTCCAAGGCAGCTTCACCCCTCGCCCACGTTCCCCAGCTCCACCACAAGGATGGAGATGTTCCTTCCCTGCCAGGAGACGCACAGAGCCGCAGATGTGAAACGCTGCGTGCCAGCCTCACGGCTGTGAGAACCAGCCTGTGCTTTACGGATTGCACTGGGGGGAAAAATGTATTTTGGCTGACTTCAGAGTGATCCCTGCGGTCCTTGCTAACCCCGCTGTAGCAGCGGCATTCTTCTGGCTGAAGGACTTCAAGTCGCTCCCTCCGCACCTCCCTTTTTAAGGAAAACTTAACCTCAGCAATTCATTTTGAGGCACATACTTGGGAGAAAAATAGAAATTTCAAATTCCAGCTGGAGCTATTTCCCATATTCATCAGGAATTTCCAGACCTGGCCTGACACCAATTTGCAGATTTTTGTTGAAAAGTTGACAGCCCAGACAGAGAAGGCCAGACCTGCCCCTCGGGTGGCTTCAGGAAGGTTTTTTGCAGGTTGCCTGCAAAATAAATTTATTTCCCTCTCACTTTGCCACCCTAGAACCCTAAAGCCTTCATGCCTGGGGTCAATGCACGTCTCTCCTTGGAGTTGTGCCCCTCGGGGACAACTCGTGTCCGTGCAGAGGGGACACCTCTCGGCGTGGTGTTTCCCCACGGCTGCAGGGCTCTGCTCCCCCCCAGGCAGGGCTGTGCAGAGGCAGCAGTGCTGGCACTTGCAGGGGCAGGGGAAGGGAGCGCAGGAGCATAAGGCAGGGGAAGCTGGTGAAGGAACAGCACTTTTTTGAAATGTCATGTCTAGCAGGTTAGAAAAAAAGAGAGGAAGAGAGGAGCTAATGGAACATCAGCTACCGCCTGGCTGCATTTTGTCTGGCGAAGCGATCTCGCAGTCAGAGCCATGACAGGAGGAGGGGAGGCAGGCAGCTGCCTGGCATCACACCCTGCTTCTCCGGGGGAAATGAGCAGCAGAAACAACAAAACAGCAAAGTGAGGAACTGGGGGTCCAGCCCCACCGTGTGCCACAGCCACCCCATCCCTCTGCTCCCCAGCCCCATCCTGACCTCAGAGGCTGCAGATGTTCAATTCCCCGAGAACCACGGTCACAGAGGAGGTTGCAGCACACACCGGTGCCTCCCCAGCACCCCGAGCATCCTGGTTTTCACTGCAGCTGCTGTGATAAGATCTGCTCCAGCATCCCCCATAGCCTCCCGCAGTACGGCAGCAGAAGTCATCCTTCATCCGTCCCTGCGGGTCTGGGGCTCCGAGGGGCTTTGGGATGTCTTTGGGATATATTGCCTGCCTGCCGCTCCTCTTCCTCCACATCCCAGCGGAAATACTTTATGTCCTCTCTAAATGTTCCAACCTGGAGTACAGCCACTCTGCAACTGTGAGCTATCTGCATAATGCTCGTTGTTAGAGCCATCAGTTTTCAAGAAATAAAAGTTAATTATCTTTATTTTTTTTTTTCCTTTAAGAAAATTGCAACTGCTACTCAAATCCTTTTAGGAGACTAAACAAGACAAAACAATCTGTCCTTTGCTTACACTCTGGCGAAAACAACAACAGCAATCACCTCTTTTCCTCTTTTTCCCCCAGACTAACCTGAGGGAGCTGTGCCCAGCCCCTGCCCCTTTCCCCCAGCAGGTGCAGGAGGGGAGCTCTGCCCCCAGCCCATGGAGACACTGAACACAAGGAGAGCTCCCTGCTGAGCACCACTGCAGGTTTAGGTTAGATATCAGGAAAAACTTCTTTACCGAAAGGGTTGTGAGGCATTGGGATGGGCTGCCCAGGGAAGTTGTGGAGTCACCACCCCTGGAGCTCTGTAAAAGACATTTAGATGTTGAGCTTAGTGATACGGTTTAGTGGAGGACTGGTTAGTGCTAGGTCAGAGGTTGGACTCAGTGATCTTGGAGGTCTCTTCCAACCTAGATGATTCTGTTATGGGTTCCCTGGAGCAGGAGGAGGCAAGGTGCATGCACACTGAGCCTCCCAGTGCTCAGCACCAGCACCAGATCCTTGCCACAACACTCTGATGGCTTTCAGAGGTACATTTTTGCACATGGGGAAGTGTTGCCATAAGAAAGGAGTGCAGAAAAAAAAACACCACTGCCTGCCCCTGCCTGCAGGATGCTCTCTGTGCCCACATCTGCAGCTGACCCTGAGATCTTGGCCCAAACCCTTGGTCTCCTGCTCTCCACCTGGCCAGGGAACCACATGAATCCCTTGATGCAAGCAGCTGCTGCAACACATTCAGGGCTCATCCAGCCTGGCACAAGCCCCCGGTGCTCAACAAACTCCTGTGACCCCACAAAATCCCACCTCAGGAGCTATCTCCAGCCTCGCCCCACTGCCCCAAGGTGACCAGACGCTCAACGCCTCTGCCCCATCCGCCTGTTCTCAGAGCAGAGAAAACCTGCTGGCAGAAGCAGCGATGCTTTAAAAATAGCCAGGCTGCTTGCTGAGAGATTTTGGATCAGAAATAGGATATTCTGACATTCCTCACAAGTGAAACGTTCTGAAAGAGGGCTGTGGCAACGGACCATCATAATTCATCTGGAGGGACCCCGTGGGGCAGCATCCATCCCTGGGATGGACAGAGCTGTCCCCTGCTCACTGGGACCGGGAGCCACCCATGGGGACAGGGAGCAGGGTGACAGTGGGGTGACACAGCCACCCAACACCCCTCGGGCTGTAAAGTGTCCCTCCCGGCTGGATGTAGTGTGCTTGGGGTTGAATTGGCCCAGAAAGGAATGGATTATCTCTCTTTTCTCAATGGAGAACTTAAATATGATTTCTACGGGAATATTTTGTGCAGAAAAGCCTCCGCATGTCAACTGCAGGAACTGAGTTTTTGTGCTGAAAGCACACCAAAGACGTGGGGGAGGCGCTGCCAGCTAGCTCTGATGTGGGGCTAGGATCCCTTCCCAACAAACCTCCACTTTCTGCCAATTTATCTACTAATCAATTCCATCTTTTAAATAATGAACTCATTTATGAAGATCTCGACTATGTCAAAAACCTGGTTTACTCCCTGATACACAAACTTCCCCATCGCAGAGACCTCCCAGCCCCCGGCCCCCCCAGCACCCCTGGCCAGGGCAGGATCTGGCCTTCTCAGCTCAGAGCCACATCTGCACTTTTGGATGGCTGCAGCTGATAGTTTAGTCTGAAAGTGGTTTCCTTTTCATTTATTAAAAAATAAATAAATAAAAAAAAATCAGTGTATTTGGCCCTGTTTGCTCTCTCCAATCCCCTGGCTGTGCCAGCTCTCTGGTGGCACTGGGGACAGTGCTGCTGAGCCCTGGGACAGCCGTTTGGGACAGATGACAAAACACCCTTCATCAGATTGCTGGGGCTCGAGGGGGGACTGCAAAAAGGACACTTAAACCTCCGAGCACTACATGACACGTCCCCAAACTGATGTGCCAAGGTGCAGCCCCAGCAGAAGCAGCCCTGGCCCCTTCAGGGGATGCCACCAGCTCCTCCACCCAGCCCTGCCCGTCCCCAGGGGCACCACCCGCTCCTGCTCCTCCTCACAGATGCTGCGAGGGACCTTGGGGCCTTACCCCATTGCCAAGGGCAAACCTGCAGGTTCTCAAAGTCTTGTGCAGATTAATTGGTTGGGGAGGTCCTTAACACGGTTCAGGAAGGTTGCACTGGCTCAGCTGTGCAGGTGGTGCAGCCAGCTCAGCCCCAGCCCCCTCCGGGAGCCGTGGGAATTGGGCAGAAATGTCTCCTTTTCACTACAATGAGATTTACAAACCTGCTTCCTGCAGAAATAAGCAGGGCAGCGCGTATCTGTCTCGGTACTCAGGAAATAAATACTGCAACCCTCCATGGATTGTTCAAGTGTTTTGGACTGGCAACGCTGCCACAAAGACTTAAAAATGAGCAAGTATCAAAACAGAGGGCTGTACAAAGAGGGATTTGGGTTTTACCACCTCCTAGCAATGAAGTTCCTGGGATTTCGGAGCCAGCGCCTCCTTTGCATTCCCAGGCAGAAACCCCACTGCAAAGCTTCCCCATCCACCTCCTGTGATCGTGGTGGGGACCAACGGGCTGGGACCTTCGGTGGCCTCCAGCCCCGCGGGGATTGCTCAGCTGGTGGGCACGGCAGAGTTCGAGCTGGGTAATTAGCGCTGCACTAATTACCATCATCGTGGGACAGCGGCAAGCTGTCAAGGTTGACGTGCGCTGAACAGAAGCTGGGTTTTGTCGCTGAGCTGCTCCCGTGAGTTCTGGGGTGGGAAAGGCAGGGGAGGAGGATGCTGTCGCAGATTTTTTTTCCCCCCAACCGACAGCCACAAGGGAGCAAAGCTTTTCAGCTGAGCGACCCATCGGAGGGGCTGCGGGTTGGGTTCATCCCTCGCACAATGAAGGGACGCTGGGGACAAGGAGTCCCCTTGCCAGCAGCTGGCAGAGAGGGGGTAACCTCACCGCCTGTCCCCAGCGGGGCCAAGGATGCTCGGCCTCTCACTGGGCTCTCCCACGCTCGCCCTGTGAGGTGAATGCAGGGCACGCGGCCAGCACGTTTTTTAAAAAGCAGGGAGCAGAGCACACACAAAAACCAACCTTGCGATGAGACGTGGGGAGCAGCCATCCACCCCCAGCGCGCAGCCCGGGGCGGATGAGGTTTGCCTTGGGGAAATGTTCCGTTCTGCTCGGGTTGGTGCTCTCCTTTCAACACGTCCCAGCCTGAGACTGCTGCTGAGAGCCAGGGCAATTTAGGGACAAAAAGCCCAACCTGTTCTGTGCACATTGTGGTTAATCACAGAATCACAGAATCACAGAATTTTCTAGGTTGGAAGAGACCTCAAGGTCATTGAGTCCAACCTCCAACCTAACGCTAACAGCCCTCCACTAAACCATATCCCTAAGCTGTACATCTAAGCGTCTTTTGAAGACTTCCAGGGATGGTGACTCCACCACTTCCCTGGGCATCAAATGTGGTTCACTGCGGAAGCCACCATCCCGTGCAGATGTCCCCATCCATCCGTGCCCCCGTCCCCTGGATGTGGTTGGGTGGGAAACAGCAAGGGGGGAACAACTCGGGGCATGCAGGAACTGAAGGTGCCTGGGAACCAAACACTGCCAAGGCTGCAGCAGCCTCCAGAACACAGCTCCTGGTAGGGATTTCTAAGCCAACAGTGACTAAGGCAGGTTCTGGAAGCCCCTACTTCCCCACCCGGTTAGGTAAAGGAAGAGCCTTGCTTTCCAGGAGCTGTCAGCAACCTCAGCTTGTATCCACCAGACCTCCAGCAAGCCCAGCGAGGACACCTCAGGACCAGCTCTCCTCTTCAGGACCAGCCCAGAGCACATTCAGCATCCTCCCTGGGGCAGCCCTGCAGCACCAGGAGCTGCCGATGGGCAGTGTGCTCAGCACCGAGCAGCAGAAACCCCGCAGAGATAGGGGCAAGCTCAAAGGACGGATGGAGCAGGCACCCCAAGAGCTCTCCAATGCAGCTGGGGCAGCAGCAGGTGCCAAGAGGCTCAGCCACAGCTTTGGCAGCTCCAGGCAGGGGGGGAGGCACCTGCATTTGGGCTGTGCCTCCTACCCCCAGCTCCCTGGTCCCACAGATGGGGATGCTGAGGCATGTCCCAGCTGTGCTGGATGGGGTTCCCAATCTTTCCTCCTCAAGCAACCTCAAACGACCCCAAAACCCTGAGGAATGAACGCCCCCCATCCTACAGGGGGGAGCAGGGCTGAGCCTTAATCACTCGCAGCTATCGATAGCAGAATTAACGCCAGCATCCCCTGCCCACCCAGGCCTGACATCAGCCCCATGGCTCTGCAGCGAGTTTGTGAGAGCAGAGATTGCTGTTTATATAGCACATACTGAACGTACACCGGGGGGGCCAGCTGCTTGGCCAGAGGAGGAGGAGAAGGAGGAGAGCGGCTATGTAAGCCCACGCAGTGGGGGCATCACCAGGCACCCGCTCAACAGCAGCAGACGGTGGCTTTCTTGCAAGAAACTCAAAGCCAGGGCCATGCCAGAGCCTGTCCCAACACGAGGAGGGGACAGAGCAGCCCCACGCTGCATCACAGCCCAGCCAACAGCCCTGGCTCACACCCAAGCCCCCGTGTCCCCCCAGGGATGCTGAATTTGGCCAGGGGTCTCCCAACAGCTCCAGGCGCCCGAGAGCAGCTGGAAGACGTCTGCCTGTGCTCAGACAGACACGGGCTGAGGCAAAGCAGCCGGGCTCACAGTGTTTATTTTCCCCCAGGCACGAGGCATACATCATCTCGCCCTGCTGCCCGCCGGGGTTTGTGCAGTTGTAAACCTGCAGCACGCAGACTGTCCATTACGCTGCTTGTCTAGAAAGTCCTCCCCAAAAGGAAAAGTGCATGTTTACCCTTCAAACCCTTTCCCAGCACACTGGAATTTAAAAGCAATGACTTTGACCCATTATGTGTGAAAAATAAGGATGCAAGTGGCACTGGCATCCCTGGCTGCAAGGAAGGCAGGGGTACCTGGCCGTATTAATTCTGGGCAGTGGTAATTTTGGGGGCTGCGGGCTGCCGGATCCACCCACAGCTGGACCCAACCTGCTGGCACAGAGAGAGGGCACTTCAATAAACAACAGGGAAAGTAGGAAATGAGGCTGTGTCTGGCCCGCTGCTAGAGGAAAGGTTTAAGTTTTTATAACTCGGCCTGATCTGAAAGGATTTTGCGTGGGGATGCTGCCAAACCTCTGGTGTGCGCTCCAGCTCACAGGATCACAAATAATGGCTAAAGGCAGCGGTCCTGGAAGCTGCTGGACGGTTTGGCTGAAATTTTTCAAACAATTCCCCATGAGGCAGGCGTACAACAAGCGTTCAACCCAAACGGCCAGAAGCGCCCTCGGGGATGCAGTGGGCTGTGTGTGTGCACCCCCCATGTCCCTGCACCCCCACAGCCCTGTCCTGGACAAAAGAACCAGAGGATTTGGGGGCAGGGGGCACTGCCATCTGGCAGACAAATGAGCAATGAGATCCTGCACTGGAAGGTGGTGCTCAGCGAGCTCAGGCAGGTGACAGAGTGGTTTCCAGCTGCGAAGGCAATTCTCACCCAGGAATGCGCCACCTTTGTCATTGTTCCCATTTTTTTTTGGTACAATAGGACATTTTTTTTGGTACAATAGGACTTTTTTTTTTCACATCACATAGGAAAATAAAAATGCTGCTTCACTGCAGAAACCACAGTGCATCATTCTCCCTTTATTTCTCCTCCTTTCTGCAGGGGAGAGGAGCTGACATCCCCCACCCACAGGTCCCACACCAATCCACCTCCCTAATAGCAGAGAGCACTGGGGGATGTCAGTGAGCCCGAAGGGCACATCCCCATCACCCCTCTGTGGGGCTGGGACCCCCGACCTCCCAGCAGAGCGCTCCCCCTCTGCAGCCCTGAGGGTTTCCAGCAGCTCCCACCCTTAGCACAAGCACCCTTTGTGCCCGACTGTCCCCCAGACCCAGGGGCTGGCTGTAGCAGGGTCACCAGAACGACCCTCACCCCATGCCCATATCCCTGCTGTCCCACATATTTCATTCTCTTACTTATTCTAAAGTACTCTGGGATAGGAGCTGCATTGTGAACATTTCCTGGCGGGCTCTGCCCTTTGCTGGAGGCTCTCGGAGCTCCTTCGAGCCTGAAATTTGTCGTTCACAGGGGCAAGCAGCCCCAGGGGGCCAGCACACAGCTGCTCTGTGGCAGGCGGTGACCCCTGTGTTCAGGCCACTTTGAGAGTGTGGTTTGGGGTCTTGTGAGGGGGAAAAAAAGCAATAAGGTCATATAACAGCACGATTGAGGACCCAGAGTAGTATGCATGCACTGGAGGGTCAGATGCAGATGACATGAGGAGTCCAGAACTGCTATTTCTGGGTCCTTAAGCAATTTGACTTGCAAACTTGTTAAGATTAGCATGATTTTGTAAGCTTGATATACACACAGAGACTGATGTGATCTATACAGTATAGAACATCAACTCTATACACACACAAACAGCACTAACTCCTTGCCATTCATACCTGATTTTACATATCTACATTAAATTTTTCACTTCCCAAGCCCACAAACACATCCTCACTACAAGCGCACCCCAGCGTAAGGCCCCAGATCCGAGGAGGTTGCTGCACGATGCTGGACGTGACATTTCAGAGCACCAGATCTCCAGGAGAATAAATTACTGAAAGACAACTTTCACCAGCCCTCGAGCAAGAAATGCCATCTGCAGGAGCCAAGCGCTGCATCTTCAGATGCCACTCATCCCTTAATTAAGCAGATTTTAATTGGGTGACTCTAAGCTTTAATTAATGGCAAATTGTTCATGCACATGCATTTTTGGGTTGCGCTGGCAGACGGAATTTTCCCGGTTTGGGGAGCTTTGTGTCTGGGGGCTGGGCTGCAGTTATGGTTCCTCCTCCTAAAACCCCGCATCCTGACCCCTGCGGGCACATCTGGGTGAGGGGGAGAGAAGGGAGAGGCTCAGCTGGGGCTGCGGCAACCCAAACGTGGGGAAATGTGCTCATGAGGGATGGGACCATGTCCCTGGTGCCCTGGGTCCGGCTCCCACCCATTTCTGGCACCCTCCGTCCTCCTGGGATCATTACTGAGCATCTGCTGGTGACAGCTGCAAGCACAACGCTGTTGACTGCTCAGTTCCCCTCCTGGATGGGCCACCTCCTGCTTTGACAGCCCAAAGCTCCCCGTGGGGCTTGGGAACTTCCAAACCGCCTTCTCCTGAGCACAAGCCATCTGAACCTTCCTCCAGATAAGAGCAAAGGAAGGGATGAGGGCTGGTACTGACCCCATGGTGGTGATGCTGCAGAACCACCAACTGCTCGCTCCCCTGACCCACGCAGAAGACCAACAGCCATTGCTCAGCCCTAAAACCACATGAAATCAGCCCAATGTGGGGCTGGGTACAAGGCAGGACCCCGTCAGCTGGGAAAGAGGGGGGAAAGCTGGAAGCTGAGGGTGCACAGGAGAAGCTGGGCACTGTGTAAGAGTGGAGGAGTTGTGGTTTATTGGGGTTGGGGGGGGGCACAGCAGGGGCACAGCCTCAGCCCAGAGAGCTGCCTTCTTCTGTGTGAAAGCCCCAGGAACCCATGTATTTGTGGCACCACACCCTGTTTCCTGCAGGGACCTGCAACACTTCAGAGCTGGCAAAAATCTGCCCAAGCCCATGACCCGCACCTGCACAGATGGCAGCAATCGAAGGTGAAGCCACACACCTGGCTGTCCCCAGGCTTCCTGGAGAGCCCTGCTCCCACCCTGCACACAGCCCCCTACCTCCCCGCAGTCGCTAACTCCCAGCTTCCTCGCTTCCACCCCAAAATCCCCCCGGTGCCTTATCCACGCTTGGATCTCGCTCCAATTTCAGCCACTGGAATGCGATTCCCAGCTCGGTTCCCAGGCTGTGGGCTGCATGGCAGCAGCCTCGCTTCCCAGCCAAGGTTCAAGCGGAGTTAAGCTCCGCTGAGATAACTCGGGGCTTTCCCTCTCCCAACCACATTCCCACCAACCAGGCTCCAGGGAAGCCTCCGGCACGCTCTGCCCTGGGCCAAACACGCATTTTTCGGGCAGGGGCTGTGCCGTTGGGGTCACCACCTCTGAGCAGGACCCATAGGCATTAGCACAAGGCAGGCAGGGTAACGTTTGTCTTACAAGCAGCCAGAGCTTCCTGCACAGCAAACATCTCTTTTATATCAGCGCGGTGGAAGTGCTCCCCCCAGCTCACCGCTGCCAGTGACACGTCCCAGCCCCACGCTCCAAATTTTGGAAGCTGCTCGCCTGAAGCCTCCACCCGGCCACCCAGTCCTGAGCCCCCTCCTATGGGGGGAGCCAGGACCCCGCTGACCCCCAGCCTGGACAGGAGCCTCTGGCACTGGGAAAGAAGGGGCCCAGCGCTCCCAAAAAGTTTCAGTGAAAGTTTCCCAACAGTGGCCAGGCGCAGAGGGGAAAGACGAGGGATGTGGAGACACCCTGCAGTGCCCCAAATTTGAGTTCCATGCCCACAGAGAGGAAAGACGAGGGATGTGGAGACATGTCACAGCACCCCAAATATAAGTTTCATGCCTGCACAGACACGTTACGTTCTGTTACACGTATGTTGTGTTGTGTTACACACCCAGGGAGCCCTGCACACTCCGGCTGCCCTGCTCCTGCAGCAAGACCACCACCGCGCCCCCCTCCAGCACTGTCCTGCCACCGAGACCCCTGGAGCCACACTGAGCCCCCCCACATTCACTCCCCATTAACTGCAGCCCCCCAGGGACATGCCTGCCAGCCCCCCAGCTCCCCCCGTCCCAGCACCAGCCGCGACCCGGGACGGTGGGAGGTGGGACCCCCCCCCCAAGCACCCAGGACCCCCGAGTACCGGGCCGGGAGGGCAGCCCCGATACTGCAGGAGGGGACGAGCCACACTGCCGTGCCCGGGGCTGCAATCCTGGTTGAACAGTGCATCCTAGCGGACACCGCCTCGCCTCCTCTCCCGGAGCATCCCCACCGGCCGGCGGGGAGCGTGGGGAGCGGGGACCCCCGGGCGAGCCTCCCTTTGCTCCCCCCCTCCTCCTCCGCCTCCCATCCCACCCCCGGGGGGGGGAACAGCTCCTACCTGGGTGCATCCCAGAGCCCGTCTCGGGGGGCTCCAGCCCCGCTGCTCCCAGGGGCAGGGCGCAGAGCAGCGCCAGAGCCAGCGCCCCGCAGCGCATCGTGCGCCCCGGCCCCGGCCCCGCTCCCGGCACGGCGCATCCCGGCCCCGCCGCCCCCGCCCCCGCCCCGCCCCGCGGGACCCCCGCAGGGAGGGGAGGGCGGGGGGGGGACACCCGACACCCTCCCCTCCCTCCACCCCCCCCCCCGGCACACGGAGGGGGGGGGGGGGGACACGCGTAACCCCTCCCCCGCCTGCACTGCCGGGCCGTGCACACGCAGCCGGGGGCGCAGGGGTTAATGATGCCCCCCCCCCCCCTCCATCGGGTGTTTTGGGCAGCGTTGGGAAAGGAAACTGCACACCCCCCCCCAAAAATAAATAAATAAATAAATAATAATAATAAAAAAACAACCCACAAATGTTGATGCAGCTGTTACTGGGGTGTTTATCCCCAATAAATAGCATTTGGGGCTGGGGGAAGGACCCCAACCCTCCTGCCAGAGCTGTTCTCGTATCTTCAGGGTTCCACCCCCCCTCTCCTCGCCCCCTTCTTGGCATTGCAGGGGTTAAACCCGCCCCCCCCCCATGCTGGGGGCTTCGAGGAGCTCGGTGGCTGCGATGGGCACCCACAGGGCACTGCCACCCCCCTGCTGCACCAGCCACATCCAAAGGGCATCAGGGCGGGAGGTGTTGGTGGGCAGGTGCCCCCCGAGTGAGTTTGCCCCATAAATGCCACAGGTGGTGGCTCTGCATCACTCAGCCCCATGCCCCCACTGCATGTCCTGCTCCTCTGTCCCCACGTTGTGTCCCCAGGTCGTGCCCTGCTCCTGTCCCCACCTCCCAGCCCTTCCCCTGCTGTGCACCGAGGGCATCCCAGAGACGAAGGTCAGAAACACTCAAGGAGCCACTTGCTTTGCAGCACAGAGGGTTTTATTCACCAAGAACATGTGATACGGGTTTGGCTTTTCCATCTCAGGTGTTGCTGAGTCCCATCGATCTCCACAGCTGTGACCTTCTGGCCCTGCAGAAATTCTCCTGCTGCGTTTCTTGTCCGCCCTGCAGCAGCGCTCTATGGGGGATGTGCAACCTGCCTCGCAATGCAGAGGCTCTGCCCTTTGTTCCTTTCCCATACTGACATCCCGCTGCAGCAGCAGTTTTTAGGTGGATCACCTGCACACCCATGCCTTTTAAATACTCTCCAACAGGAGGAAAAAAAAAAAAAAAAAAAGATAAAAACTTGTGAAAGAAATACATTTACCCTGCCACAACCCCGACTGCTCAGCAGCACCTTTTCATGCAGATGATCACTTTGCTGAACCCAGTGACACAACCTCACCCGCTCCCTTCCTCGGAAAAGGAAAAGGGGGCTTTGCCCCCGGTGGGCACAGCTGAGCAGGGACGGTGCCTCCGCCCCGCTTGTGCTGGGCTGGGTATGGAGGAGGCTGCCAGGAAGAGAGCAATAATAAAAACAGATGTAGACAAAGCCAGTGCTGGGATATTCTGTTTCAGAGCAATCACAGAAAGTGGAGACAAGAACAAAATGAACAAGGTACAGTCAGTGATATGTTTTTCTTGGACTTATCACAGCTCTGCTCCATCAGCGTTTGTCAGTGTGTCCTCTACAGGTGCAGGAGCTCTGTCCTGCTGTTTCCATCCATTGGCTCAGGAGATGTTTTGTTCTGGCCTCCTGTCCCAAACAGCCTCAGAGTGCTGCTCCCTCGCCTCAGAGCTTCCCCAAATATCCGCATGGCGTTATCGGAGCCCCCTCCTCCATGGCAGCACAGAGCTCCTTGCAGCCATCGCCATAGATCAGTCCCGGACCTTCTTCGTTGTTCTTATTGCTTCTTTGAATCGCCTCCAGTTAACCAAAATGCCTGTTAGTGAGATGCCAAATTCCCAGTGTTGCCTCAGTAGCACCCCACTAGGAGCCTGTGAATGCACAAAAACCACACAAGCTCCGGGGATTTTAAACACCGAGATGTGAAGGAAGCAGGAACCCGTGCGGGAGCCTTTGTCCTCATTCTGCACTCGCTTGCTGGTGACCCTGGGCAACTTGGTCTCCTGAAGGTGCCTCTGTTTCCTTTCTTAATCGAATGAAGATGCTAAACCAGCCTCTTTTGCAAAATATTTGGGGACATGCTGAGGGAAAACATTAAGCAAAAGGTTGTTATTACCATCAGGCACTTCTGTATCGTACTTCCCACGGCTCCAAGAACACCAGGACCTGGGGCTGTTTGAGAGGGATGAATCTGAGCCAGCTGCTGGGACGGGCAATTTGTCACCTTGGGGTCTTTGGCACCCACTGCACACGGGGCTGGACCAGGGACTCGGACGGGTGGCACGGGGCTCTCCTGCTCCCGGCGCACAAAAGGCCAGGCGAGCCCTGGGCCCAGATGTGTGCAGCTCTCACCCGCAGCTTTCTGCATCCTCAGGCAAATGTCTCAGGGAACGACCTCTACGAGCAGTGAGGGGCCGTGAATCAGCCCTTTTCCTCTTCTGTTCCCTAGAAAGCAGAAAAGGCCTGAAAATGCTACCCCCTAATGGCAAGACGAGGTGTGGGGATTGGGAAATGCTGCTCCACAGCCCGGATTCTGTCTGCAGGGCTAGAGCGGCTACCGGGGGCTGAAACAGCAGCAAGGTGTGCCTCTGGGGACAGACCCCACACAAACCTGCTCACAAGTGCACATCAAGGGCGTTACACTGGTTCTGAGCCCCAGTGGCCTGCAAGACGTTCACCAGAGTGAAAATACGGTCCAAGGCCTGTTGCTTCCCACCAGAACAAACACAGGGCCACTTAGCAGAGTCCTGATGGACTCCAAACCATTTGTTCCAGCTCCCTCCCATGCCTCAGCCGTGGGAGATGCTCCAGGGAGGGCAGGGTCCCTGCCTCTCCAGCCCCTCGCCCCAGCACCAGCAGTGCCCGGAGCGGCAGCGGGGTGTGCTGCTGCCAGGCTCTCGTGGGCTGAGGGAATGAGGCTTGTACATAGTAAAGATGATTAAAAACAAATTAAAAGCCCCCGAAAGGTTTTCAAGATTTGGAGATGCACATAGGATTGTAAACTGGTGTTGGAAATCCTGTGTGATGTGCATCTGGAAGGCAGAGGTTGCTGCTGACCCCAGGCAGCTTCCAGCTCCCCGAAGGCTGTGGGGCGCTGACCCCAGGGCTATAGTTGGGATGCAGGCTGATGCTCAGGTCTTGCACCATTTCTCAGACCTTTCCTTGCTCAGACACATTCAGAAATCTCCATTTCTCCTGTTTGGGGTGACTAAAAAAAAAAATAAAAAAAAATAAAAAATAAAAATCCTACAGTTCACCCCTGTGCTCTGCTTTTCCCAGCTCCAAAGGAACCCAGACCCCGCACAGCCCAGGGTAACAGCAAAGAGAAGTTCCTCTGCTCCAAACTTTGTCAGTAACTTGCTGTGGGACCTCAAGCAAAACCATTTTTCCCATGCTACAGCCTGACCTGTTGATTGAGAGGGAAAAGACCGTGTCCTTGCTATACACGTGGCCCATGAATCTCAGGTGGGACCTCGAGTGGTCTCATCACAGCAAAGATGTAACAAGAGAGGAGAAGCTAGACTAGACCTTGGGCTCTGAAAAACACCGAAAAATGCAAAAATGCAATGCTCTTTCTTCTTCCTGTGCTCCCCAACTCCTAGTAATTATTTTTTTTTTCCAATACCGGAGTGTTCCTGGAGTTGTCAGAAGTGTCATGGCTGCAGACCCTGGTGAGGGAGATTCACACAGTGCTCATCCTGGGTAAGAAATAAGAAGGTTATCCAGATGCCAGAAGAAATGTTCCTTCCTCATGTGCCACCAGCCCTGGAGTTTGCCTTCCTCTCAGTGCAAGCCTCAGTAGCAGGAACTTCAAGGTCCTCTCAGCAAGAAAACTGTTATTACTCTTATTACCTATTTTTTACCAGGTGCTGCAGTACGTTAGACACTCAGCAGCCCCACGTGCTGCTGATTCCTTGCCCGTGCCTATCCAAGGTAGCACCAAAAATCCTTGCTGGGAAAAGGAAAGTTTTAGTAAGGGTTAATGCCAAAGGCCTTGCCAGCATTTGTGCACCTCAACAAGAGAAACATCCCTCTGTTAACATCCTCCTGCAAGCTGCAGGAATCAATCACTGCTAGTTGCTTTTTTTTGGTTTTTTTTTGGTTTTTTTTTTTTTGGAAACCCTCAATTAAATGATGCAATTTTGCTGCCTGTTGGACTCCAGGAGTCGTAACCTCCACACTGGATCCACCCTGCAAAGGCAAATTTGCCAGCAGCTCCCTACTCAAACCGAGCATCTGCAGGGCAACACCCACAGGCACGGCCAATTGCTCACGGCATCCCAATTCGGCACCGAATCCGCTTTCACTCCGGATTTCACAGGCTGCCACTGGAGGTGGTGGCAAAGGCAAGCTTCGGTCGGAGGCTGCGCTCAGGATGGCGGGCTCCCGGTCACCAGGCACACTGCACACACCGTCTTTGAATTTGTAAGGTTTTTTGCTAAGTTTTTATTTTAATTCAAGGACTTTGCTTCATACAAAATGTAATTGTAGAAACAACTGCAGAATTCAAAGTTTGGCTGATAAATATTACTCAGGCAGCAAACTAGGCAATCACAGAACCTTTTTTTTCTCTTTTTTTCCTTTTTTTTTTTTGGGCAAAGTTCCAGTTGTGTTGCATGGTTGGAACTTTTGTAATTTTTAACACTGTTTTTTTAAATATAAAGTTTTGCAACAAACCCCCAATTTATATCAAATATAATTAAAAATTAACAACTGATGAATACATTGTATCAAAAAAGTACGAAGATAAACATTTTCCATGCACATACTTTTTATATATATGTATATATGTATATATTTTACATGCAAACATTACTTATTCAAAGTACAGCCACTACGAGACTGGTTCTGGATGCAGAAAAACTGATCGGTGCAATTCAAGTTTGGCAACTCACTATGAGGATTCTTGGAAATATGATGTATGCATTTAAGAGACAGCAGAGAGGCTGTAAAAATAGAGGAAAAAGGGTTATATGAACAACCGTGGTCAGGCTTGACTGTCACCGTCAGCGTTTGAAGCAACGCCTACGAGGCGGGTGGAGGATTGGACAACTGGAGCTTCTTCTTCGTGTTCTGCATGAGGACTGAAGTGATCCCACGCCATCGCTGGGCTGTGCGCTTCCAGGGGGGGATTAGTGAGGGGCTGGGGGGTCTGAGGTCTAAAACGCTGGGGGAAGGGGCAAGGCAGAGGGGAGAAAAGGCAAAATTGTTGGGTACAGAAAGACATCTCTTTCGCTTTCCGGTGTGGGTACAATGTTTGCATGCACTGTCAGAGAGATTGCGTTTTCCCTCTCCCTCCTTGGAGTGAAATAGTAATGTTTCCTTTAAAATTTCAAATAAAGTGTTTGTGCCTTCATATAAGGAAAATGTATAAAACATTTGGTCACAATCATGCTGAAGCCTGAAACAGGAAGATCCAGCAGATAAAGCTACAGAATGGATGAAGGTCTTTCTGACTGTCAGTGGTGTGGATGTGTTTCCTTACGTGTCATCTTGTTGCATAGCCCTCCGTTTGCAAATTACAGCCATTACCCATAGCGGACCTCTGGCTACCGCACTTCCTTTATTCAAAGTGCACATAAATACAGAGACAGAGATAGAGACAGGAGTTATCCTTTAGCAGAATCCAGGGATGAGATCGGCCAGAGATTATCATTTAGTAACGGAACAAAAAACACGCAACGAAAACGCAACAGGTTGAATTTTCTCAACAGAAAAGCTACAGGAGATGTGAAGAACCACCCTACAGCAGACTGCTCCCCGTGGGAGGCCGGAGGACTTTGCCGAGAGCATCAGCGACCTCCTGAGCATTTTGGCAGCATTCCCTGAAACCCCCCTCTTGGCCAAACCTATCACCAGGGCCCACCGGGATCTCCCCCTGGTTTAAGTGATCGCTTTGCCTTGAGAAGTTTCACAGTTCTGGGGCTTGGTAGAGCCTCCCACAGAATGCATCTGTCCAGTCCTTTCCTCTTTCCTGTCACTG
Organism: Aythya ferina; assembly: GCF_964211825.1. NCBI lineage: Eukaryota > Metazoa > Chordata > Aves > Anseriformes > Anatidae > Aythya > Aythya ferina. The sequence continues at coordinate 9,354,959 of NC_140318.1, forward strand.
TTTTGGGCAAAGTGCTGTACCAGCACCTCCCACCCCTCCTCCTCTAACTTTCTGCCAGCGTACCATGCGTCTTCTGGCCTCCCTGTGCCCCAAATTAGCCCTACATCAAAGTTCATCAAAGCCACGGACACCGTGTCCTGCCCAGGCTTTTCTTTTGGCGCTTCCTCCCTGCCGGCATGTCATCTTTGCCTCTTCCCCAGGCTCAAAGTGCAGAAATCCACACGTGCAACAAAATAAAGAAATCGTCCAACACAAAAGTCATTGCAAGAACACAGAAATCTCATCCCTGAGAATCAGAGTTAGAGGTTTTGCTTTTTCATTTCATTTTTTTTTTTTTTTGTTTTTTCTCTTTTGAACAGGCAATAAAAACAAGACTCTCTCCATCTGCCCCCAACACAAACGACGCACCACGGGACACGGCCGCAGCTCTCGCAGCCCGACTACGACTAGACATGCAGTGCGAAAGATGCTTCTCCTCCTGCAGGAGCACCGCTGCAAACGCTGCGCCGCCACCCCTGCACCTCTCCCACCAGGACACCAGTCAACGAGCAAAGGCCAGCTTCTTCTGCTGCACTTACACCCCTCCCGCTCCCAACAATTAAATTATAATAAATAAAAACAAAAAAGGCCAACAAAACCCAAACCAACCCCAAAGTGTGTTTGCCTTCCCCACTGTCAGCTTCCAGCCCTGTGTGGGGGCAGCCGAGCCGAGCGGCTCCTCCGGGCGCTGCCCCTGCCCCCCGCGCTCCCCCAGGTCTGAAGCGAGAGGTTTGCATCGTCGCTGTGAAAGATTTCAAAGGTTAGGCACTTAGTAGTGAACAACTGGAGCATTCGGTAGAAACGGTGGGACCTGGAATGACAATTGGACTGATTCTCTACATAAAGAGTAATTTTTTTCTTTCTTTTTCTTTTTTTTTTACTGTACAATTTACAAAAATGCACACAATGAAAAGTTAAAGTTCTATCTAATAGCTTGATATAAAACCAATAACATTTCTTCTTCTCACCCCTACACTTTTTCCTTTTTTTTTTTTCCTGTTTTTCAGGTTTTCTTTTTTTTTTTTTTTTTTTTTTTTTTTTTTTTTTTGCTAAATCAAGCTTATATTGTAAACAAGACAAAACAGTGAGGGCGTGTTGCAGTCGACAGGAGAGAGGGACGGGAAGAAAAGTCTCAGCAGCAAGGAAGCAGTCCTGACGAAGGGGCTCTCGGGTGGCTTTCTGGTGGCTGGGTGGGAAGGACCCGAAGTGGCGATGAGCGTGAGGGGGCCACGCAGCGGCGGGGGCAAAGCAGCGAGTTCCTGGCTCGGCTGGGAAGGGGCGCTGCGGCTGAACATCAAGTCCCAACGGACCGTCCTTTGTTCCGATCTGCGGGTTGTTTTTTTTTCCTCCTCTCCCAGTTCCTTAGGTAGATCTCTTCCCTCTCGGCGGTGAACGAGATAAAACGCGGGGTCAAGCTTTGTTCGCCGGTGTCCGTTTTTGCAACCCCGACTCCCACCCTGGCTGGGGCGGGGAGAAAAATAAAATAAAAAAATAAAGAAATAGCCCAACCAAAACGGTGCCAAGCCCGAAAAGGATGGACGGCCTGCTCGTCCGCCGTCGTGGCTCCTCGCGTGCCTCGCAGGTTTGGCATCTGGTGCACGTCTTTGAAGGCAGCAGGGAGGTGGGCGAGAAGGGGGGAGAGATGCACTGCCCCCCAGGAGGGAGCCTTCTTCCTTGGTATATTTTAGTGGGGGGAAAAAAAAAAAAAAAAAAGGAAAATAGAAAAAAAATAAGAAAACAAAAAAGGGCAGGAGAGAGGCTGCACAAGTGTCTCCGGAGGTCTCGGAGCGGGGCAGAGCAGTTCTGGCGGCGGGGGCTGCCCCCAGGCACCGCGTGTCTGAGCGCACAGCCTTCCAGATGATAAAACTCATCGACTTTGCACGCCTCCGAGGGCTTCGCCGTGCCGCTAGCACCAGTCGTCCTCGTCGGCTTCGTGGTAGTAGCTCCGTCCCCGGGCACCAGTGCCGGGGCCCGTGTTGAGCCCCAGCGTGTAGTGGTAGCCGTTGGGCACCCGGCGGGCTTGGTGAGACTGGGAGGTCAAGGAGGAGACGTAAGAAGTCCTGGAGGAACGCCCCGAGTTGGTGGCCACCGCCTCCTCGAAGGTGAGCGTGTCCTCGGGCGCCGCGCCGCAGGGGCTGTCGGCGGCGTCGCGGTGGCCCAGGTAGGGGTCGGAGCCGATGCGGGCCACCGCGGCCGGGGGCGGCTGCTGGTCCCCCCGCAGCAGCGCGTTGTGCTCGGACAGACCGCGGCTCAGGCGTCCCGGGGAGAAAGGGGGCAGGCCGCCCGGGGAGGTGGTGAAGTGGACGGGCGAGGAGTTGGCGGTCTTGTAAGTGATGCTGGGGCGTGGGGTCAGGGGGGTCTGCGGGAGCTGCCTCCGACCCCGGCAGGGGGTACTAGCACCAGATGTCGACAGCAAGGGGCTCCCGTTAACCGAACCACTGCCCTAGATAAAAATTGGAACAGAGCAAATGAAAAAAAATAAAAAAAAGGGAAACGCCGGACGAACACAAAGGCAGGCAGGTGTAAAACAGAAGGAGAAGCGACAGGGGGGAGAGACAAGTCACAAGAGGAAAGAGAAGCAAAAAAAGAGAGAGTTTAGACACGCACAGTCAGGGGAAGGAGGTTCTCGAGAAATAATCAAACAAGAGATGTGAAGAGCTGGAGAACTAAGGGTCTGCGAGGAGCAGGTAGGGACAGAAACGATCAGAGCATCGGTAGGACGCAAACTGGCAGACGGCTCCAACAGCAGGGGACACTGCCCGGGGGGAAGGAACCCACAGCACACACAGTCCCGACATGCCCCTTACCTCAGCAATGCCGTGGGCAGCTCAAAAACCTGCTGTTTTTTTATTTATTTATTTATTTTATTTTTTGGCAAACACAATTTTGCAAAATTGCACTCTCTGCTTTGGGGCAATTTTTTGCTTGACTCTTCACCTGATGGATGTGAGTGCTGATGCTGGGGATCATTTCTGTGCTCAAAATTGGACAAAGTAGGAGGAGGATTTGGGGACTGTCTTTTTTTTTTTCATAGTTTTAGGAATAAAAAGCATTTTGATTAAATACTTCCTGAAGAAACAGCAATAAAAAGATTTTTGGATAGGCTTTGGCTTTAACAAGAGGGCTCCCTAAAGAAAAATCCTGAAAAAATGTGTTCACCTTCTTCTTGTTAACATTACACCTGTACTATCTGAATGGTAGAAGAGACCGGCAGCTGCCTGCATTGTTAACAGTGGTGCATGGGCATGAACTAAGCTACAACAAGGAAGAAAAGTGCCCTGAGTGAGAGGAGCAGCCCTTGTTTGGCATTTCTGTCCACCTTCTGCCTGGGCAGGGCATGAACAGCTCTGGGAGCACATTTTAAAAATCCCTTCACCCTTTCTGCTACAGCCCCATGGTCTCAGCCAAGCTTTCCCCATGGTGGTGGAGGTGAGGGAGATGCTCACCACCACATGGTGACCTAAACTGTCCGAGGGAGGAAGCCCAAATCTTTCCAGAGCTCTGAGGCTCAAAATAAAATACTTACCAAAAAAAAAACCAAATAATTAAAATCATACATGCTATTTAAAATTCTGGTAAACCAAGCATGTAAGAGAGCCCCTCCTGAGCTTTGCGGATTGATCTGTCACCAGGGGAACAGGACTTATTCTCAAGAAATAAAAAGAGATAAATAAATGTACCTGTTCCACAATACAGAACACTACAGGACAGCTCTGAGGCCCACACATCAGCAGCTGGAGCCTGACACCGCTGACACCACTGACATGAGCAAACCCAGCTGAAATCAGGGGTTCGGCTGCCTGCAGCCCCTGTGCTCGCATGGCCATGGCAAGGATTTATCCTACAGTCACCAAGTGCTTGTGCCACTGGGCAGGTGCTGGGGGAGCGGGCCAGCTCGGCTGCCCAACAGGGCATCCCTCACCACACTTCCAGCCTGCCTGGGCTCACGGATATTATTTTCCACCAGCAGCAAGCCCAGACAAGGCTCGGGCCTTCCAGGTCGCTGCACTGAACCTGTTAGCAAGGGAATCACTGAGCGGGGGCTCTGCGAGAGGCACTGAGTCACTCCGTGGGTGGCTGGTAAAAAGCCATCAAGCCGTGTTTCCATCCCTGTCCTGCACCTGAAGCAGCAAGCAGGATCTTTGCAGCAGGGACTGTTGTGACAGGACAGGGGACACTGGCTTTGAGCTGAAAGAGGCTAGGTTTTGGTTGGGGATAAGGGGAAGTTTTTCACAGTGAGGGTGTTAAGACACTGGAACAAGGCGCACAGAGAAGCTGTGCATCATTAGAAGTGTCCAAAGTCCTTTGAGCAGCCTGGCCTGGTGAAAGATGTCCCTGGCCACGGCAGGGGCTAGGACTGGGTGACCTGTAAGGGTTCCTTCCAGCCCAACCCATCCTACAGTAAGACCTCGAAGGCTTTACCTCCCACTGCCCGTCTCCTTTATCTTAAACAAACCCCAGAAGAGGTGTGCGGGTCCCTGGCAGACCCCAGGGCTCTCCTCGCAGCCCGTGCCCCCTCACCTGTCTGTGCGGGCCTTGCTCGGGCCCCCCGTTGGGCGAGGTGGGCCTGCTCTGATCAGCAGACTTGGGCTGGGAGCGGTCCCGGCTGCCGTAGCGGTCGCAGGAGTAGAAGCGCTGCTTTTCGGAGGAGGAGGAGGAGTGCTGCTTCCTCTCCTGGGACCGGCCGCGCTCCTGCTTCTTGTCCTTGGAAGAAGACTCACCGTGCTGGGCCACTGGAAGGAGAATGTTGGTCGGGGGTCACCAACACGCTCCTTCCACGGGGACGGGACCCCAAATCGCACCAAGTGCCCACCCCGAAGGGAGGAGGAGGACAAATCCCTGCTAAAGGCAAAGCTCGTACCGGCTTCCCCATCGGCCAGCTGGTGTGGGGACCTGTCCAAGGACTTCTGCTTCTTCTCTTTCCGCCGGTGGCAGCGGTGGTGGTGGTGGTGGTGCACCTGGTCGGTCGGCATGCGCTCCAGGGAGTACTCGTAGAGGTGCATGGCGTGCGGGCGCTGCGGGGTCAGCGTGGAGATGGAGCGCTTCATGGGGCTCGTGTCCGGGATGGGCTGCGAGGGACAGGGGCACAGGGAGCAGGGTGAGAGGGCAGGCGCTGCAGGCACCCTGCTCGACCGCTCGGCTCCCATGGGAGGGGGGCTTCAGGGTGAAAGAAGGGGGCAAGGAGGGGCAGGAGAGAAATGGTTAACCAGCTACGACTGGAACGGGCAGAAGGACTTGTGGAATGGCAGACTTAGTGCTAGGTTTGAGGAGTAAACGTGAGCTCTGTTTGCTGAAATGGGCTTTGCTTTCAGCGTTGTGCCAACCCACAGGTAACCACGGCGGAGCAGGACGCAGCACAGCACACCAAGCACGGCGCCACGGGAGGCAGCAGGAGTGAGCAGGGGCACGGCAGCACGGCAGCCAAGCATCTGACAAAGGGAGCTCTCCGAGACCAGTCTCACCCAAAGCTGCTTCGGGGCCTGGGAGCATCCCAAAGCAACTCCAAAGAGGGAAGCATGAAAGCGTTTGTGGGCACCACATGGAAAGGGAGGAAAATCAGAAATAAACAAACGGGCAAGGTACAGGGCAAGCCACCTAATAACTGTGTCTGTCTCCCTGCACTTGGGGGTGATTTCCATCAAACTGCTGAACCTCCCCCCTTGTCCCACCACTGCTCCTCAAAGCCTTTGCAGCTGGGCCAAGCTTGGATCACATTGCTCCCTGCAACTCCACCAGGACATCTCCAGAAATGACTACTGAGGCTTGTTGTGGCAGTTTTCAAGTCATCCATGGCCTGAGAGCCAAACATTAGGACCCTGTGCAGCCCTCCAGCCTCCCATGGGCGCTGCTGGCCACTGCCTCCACCCCAGTGGCAGCTCCAGACTCTGCTCCCTTCCCTCCAGGTTCAAAACCTTACAGAGATGTTCTGCAGAAACCAAGACAAGCGGACTGCAGGGCAGCTATTTTCACCTCCCTACTGCCCAGCCACCAGCTATAGAGCTCAGAAAAGAGGAAAAATCCGTCTTTCCTTCTGTTTCGCTCTGCTGGCCTCCAGCTGCTTTGCAGACTGCCCCGAGGTGGAGTCAGGGCTTTGCCCATCCTCTGGAGGCTTCCTGGGGTACATCACTGCATCAGAGCTCCTGGCAGAGGAAAGCCCTGGGAGCACAGAGGTGCAGCCTGGTCAGGAGGGAGCTCAGGATGTCCTTTAGCCCCTCATGCCTCAGCCTTGAGTCCTCAGCCCAACACGTGCCTCAAGGGCCACTTCCAGCACAACATTTACTTTGCTTTCCGTAACCTTTCCAGAGAGCCTTGCGTTACTTTTACCATCCCTGCTATTTCGTTTGCTTAGCCTGGGTTTCCAATCTCTGCTGCCCCTTGATATTTGCACAACGCGGAGCCGGTCGCTCTGCAGCCCTGGCTGGCATTTCGGGCAGGATGAGCCGCTCTCCCTGCCGTGCTGTCACAGCTCTCTCTCCTTGAATGCAAAGGGGCAGGCTGAGCTCCATTTTCAGCTGCTCCACCCAAACCTTGGTGTTTCCCTTGTGCAAAGTGAGGTGTTAGGGCTGCAAAGTGTGCTGCAGACCCAGAGGGGGACACAGCACAGCCCGCAGCATCGCGGTGTGCCCGGGGGTGCCAGCTTGGGCAGCGAGGTGACGCTGTGCTGTGCCATACCGCTCTCCTCCCAGTCACACTTTGGGGCTTCACATCTGTCCTCCCTGCTTACCATCGGGCCAGGAGATGAAGGTTAATGATAAAGGAGGACCATAACGTGGCAGTCAGATTCACAAATTGGCTGATGGGGAGCAAAAAACATGAAAATACTTCCCACCAAAAACACTTATCAGCATTTCCTAAATCCTTTTAGGAACTGCCAGGATGAAGACAGATTTCCCAACAACAAGCCAGCCAAATCTATAAAAAAATGGATGTTTCTCTTTGGACCCAATTCTGTGCTGATTCCAAGGCCAGAGGCTGCTGCTGACCCTAATGGGAAGTGACTCTTAGCAAGGCAAAGCACACTCTCCCCAGAAATCCTCTTCTTCCATTAACGGGGTGCACACAAGCCTCAGGAGACTATAACCATAACCCTTCGGAGACTTACTAATTGCCTCTTCATTAGCAAGCCGATAGTTTTCACCTCCTAAATCCCTGCGCAACAAGGCATACAAACCAAATAAATAAGCAAACCAAACAAAAACCCCTGCTATCAGCGTGCAGCGTGCAGTCGGGGGTGGAGGGAACTGCAGCACAGGGGGAAGAGACAGCAGCTGCGCCGGTGCAACATTGTGCTCCAGATGGGGAGGGAGAAAAGTAAAGGGTTAAGGAAGGTTAATCGTTTCTTAACACGGATTTAATAGGATACAACTGAGTGCAAACTACATACTGCTAGGTAACTCCCAGGTGACCGTGCTTTGCTCCTCTGCAAACAATTCGGACAAGATGAGAGACATTATTTGAAGCAGCCCCACAGTACAGCCATGGTCAGACATCGCGGCAGATGGGCAGCAGACACGGGGAGGGCGGGGAGGGACAGAGGGAGGAGGGGGGTTGAAAGCATAGGGAGTTTGGTTTTTTAATGGCAAAGTAAAATAAAAAGATGGAGGAATGACAGATAAACAAGAAGGGGGATGTCCAGAAATCAGGAGGAAACAGAAAGCATCACAAATAAGTTATAAAGAACTCAAAGTTTGGGGGAGCAGAGGCAGCGTGTGAGAGGGAGGGTGGAGGACACGGAGGGGGAAGACACACAGAGAGTACATCGGTTATTCGGCTGAAGCTACGACCACCAGAACATTACATTACTACGTGAGGACAGATCTGCTCAGGTACCATGGGCCTGATTCATACCAGCCTAGAGAGCTCTCCTGGGGCAGCTGCGCCTTGGGGACAGGGACCGTGCCCCCAGCAAGGGGAGGTTGGGCACGGACAGGATCCTTGCTCCTAAAGGCAGCAGTGGCTGCAGGGTGCAGCAGGAGCAGCCTGGGAGAGTTCCTCTCTGCTCAGGGGCTCCAAGCAAAGGGCTTGTCCTGTCTTTGACAATGACAGTGTTAAATCGCAGGCATGCTGTCTGGGACTGCAACGGAGAGGAGTTTCCCAAGGAAAGGCTCGTGCCACTGGCTTTCCTGTTGGCAACTCCATCGCCTTGCAAGGGAAGATACTACTTGAGGCCTGGAATAAAGGACAACTTTGTTCTGGGAGGGGAGGGAGTACTGGATTGTTTTGGGGTCTGTTTCTTTTATCAAGCATCTCAACTAGTATTGCTAACCCAGAGCATCCCAGAAGACAAAGTTCTATTCAGTGATTTTCTGGAGCTCTCACACAGAGTGCAGTTTCTCATGTCAGCTGGGAAATTTGTTAGCCAGCAAAGCGTAGCTTGCACCAGCCTAAGCACATTTGCAAACCTATTTAATCTGTTGGAGCTATTTCTGTGCACATAAGACACAGTCTTTAAGTTTTAGGATGCAGAACATCTTCCAGGTCCTGCTTCCCACGGAGAGCAATGGGGAAGAGCCCATGGGCTGCTCATTTCTTACTGCATGAATCAGGCCCTTTGAGCAAGAGAGACACGACTATGGGGTGTTCAGACACACAGGAGGCAGGATGATGTCTGGAGAGCATCTGGGTTAACAAGCTGGCAGCGAACACGTGGAGTGCCCAAAAATGATCTGTGAAAACCATGACATCCTATGCACTAAGGAGCGTCCACAATTAGTTGCCAAGTTGCTGTAAAGGTCAACCCTAATGATGAGATTTCTTTACAAGAAGCCAAACAAGGAAAATGAAATCCTTAACAACATATTACTAATCAAAGTCACAATGCAAGATATGCTAATTACTGTGGGAAGGGAAAAACACAGGGAGACTGCTTAATGTCTCAGTGCAGCCTTCCAGGCACAGGCTTCCTGGTATTTTCCATACCTACTGCATTCATCAAAGAGAACCACAGGAAATCTCCAGCTTATTTTATGGCTGGAGCACTGGAGCATGCCTCGGCTGTCTGTCTGGATAGATGGCAAACAACTGCCAATGGGAAACGCATGCCTTCCAGGAATATAGGCTGGCAAACATTATCGTCCCCAGTTAATCAGAACAGGCACTCCATGGTAGGCGGTCATCATTTAGCAACCCAGACAGATGGATTTCTCTGTGTTCTTTTTCCTTTTTCTTTTCCTTCTTTTTCTGCAATCAGGAATGAGTAAACCTGGGAAAATGCTGTGCCTGCACACAAACGATCCGAGCCCCAAGGCTGGTTACCTGGCTCCAGGTTCAGAGAACACCTTTACTTCACAGAACTTGCAGGCAACTTTGAGCACAAAGAATGCACTGCACTGCCTTCCTGGCTCGCTCTCTGTCTCCCACCCCAAAAAACCTCCCTCCCTGCTCACCTGAGTTTCGGCAGCCAGGCGTGGCATGGAAGCTGCCCGCCCCTGGCTCTCCAGACCCGGCTGGTGCTCTCCGTTGGTGAGAGTGGGGCTGATTTCCCTCATTTCCACCACCTGATCCAAATCAAGAAACAGTTTCAGGAGCAAGAATGCAAATGTCAGCTTTGAAACCATCATCTGAGCAGGCTTCTGCTAAGTTTGGTTTGGGAAGGGGTGCTGGTAGGGGAAAGGGAATAAATTTGGAGCCATGGAGCCCAAGTTACACTTTATTGACAGCACTGCCTTCAGCAGGGGCAGAGGTGGGACAAGTTCATCCACCAGCCATGGCAATGAGCCCTGACCCATGACACCTCTTCTCTGGGTTTGTACACTGATAACAATGGGATTGGGACAATGGGATGACAAGGAAGATGTAGCCCTAAGTGACCTATCTCAGCAGACACGTAGTCCCAGGATAAGCACGCCAACAAGTACAGCTATCGGTGCTGAAGCTCTCAGGCTTGCTTTTTCTCTATAATGTTCAAGCAAGTTTTGGGTTGTGAGAGTGAACAACACTTACCTCAAAGGGCAGAGGACCCCTTCAGCTCTCAGGGAAGCATCTAGCCTTGGTATCTATTAAAATCTACTGCATTTCACCCTGTCTCCACCTGTTTGCTTACCCGCTCAATAGGGATTTCTTCTGAGTGGCCTCGTTCAAAAGCTGGTGTCCTGGTTTCATAAAACACGTCCTGGGTGCGCTGGGTCCCCCAGGAGCTGGACTCTTTGATTCCACCCTCTGGGGGTGGCCTGCCAGAAGATCAAGGAGAAAAAAGAAAAAAAAAAGATGAACTCTTTTGCAAAGGGATTGTGCTGACAGTAAAGCACCTGGGTACCCTCTGATGTCTCACTTGTGAAAATGGATGCAGGATGGCTGGTGAAGCTATGAAGTCCCCTAGGTTTTCCCAGGGCCACTTTCTTTCTAACCCAAAGATCCCCCTGAGCAACCAGGAAACCAAACAGGTCAGAGCATTCTTTTTCAGTAACTGAGGAAATCAACTTCTGCTGCTTAATTTCTGATGAAGAAGAACGATCGATTCTGGAATTCAGGCAAATTATGTATGCAAAACCAGTTAGACAAATAGCCCTAAGTGATACGGGTCAAGCACATTCGTGGCTGTGCTAACCTACATTCACTGAATGGTACAGGTAGCCCTAGGTTTTACTGCTGGGTCTTAGGTCAGATTCCCATTGGGGTTATTCAGGACATTTCGACCTCAGACATCCATCATTAAAAATCCATGGCATGTGTGACCCAGAAAAAAGTCACCTGAGGAGCAGGAAAAGGTGAAACATTTAGGGATTGCCATTACTGCAACTGTTTGGTAAGGTGTCTCGGGAGGTATTATTTTGGCCAAAGAGCCAGATTCTGTCCTGGAAAGTCTCAGGCAGCTCTTGCTGTTTTCAAGTGCATTGAGCTTTAGGGAATTCTTTGCTCCCAAGGACCTTTTGGTCTCCCAGGAACCCACTGCATTAGCAATTCAGTGCTTGGTTTGGGATTTGTCTGGCTGTTTTGCAGTGATCCCAACATCCTGTAAACAAATTTGCAATTAAAACTAGCCACGATGGAAAGCTCTAAGATTTGGAGGAGGCCACTACAGAAACATGCAGCTCTGGAGCTCCCAGTGCCACCACCATCTGAAATGGGTAGATAATTGCACCCGAGGCCATGGCAGGAGGCAGAGCCACGTGCAGCAGGTTGGCAGCCACCAGCAGGACATTGTCCCAGCCAAGGCACACAGTGGCTGCTGGGCTCGGGGTCACTGGAGGTGCCACACAACATCCAGGGAAACTGAGTCAGCAGGATCAAGGCTGGCATTTGCCCTTTGTTCCCCTCGGATGTGTTATGGCTGTGTCGGGGGGTACTCACAGTGTGCCCCCGTTGTTGAGCGATGCCGAGCTTTTCTGGCGGAGGAACGCCTTTGCATTGCTGAACGCTGTGGGCTGGGTCTGCTCCAGGGTGGCCTTCAGGGGGTGGAAGAGTGACACCGGGCCGGGCTGCGAAGTAAAGGGAAGGGGTCAGAGAGAAGTTTTCCCCCCGCACCCGCTGAGTGCGGCAGGGGTTTTGTATCCTGATGTGAGTGCTGGCGCTGAGCACCCCGTTGTGGCACTGTCACCAGGGACAGGCGGACAGGGCCACGCTGGAGGCTACCTGGATGCTCACCTTGAAGTCAAGCAGCTATTTGGCACACCAGAAATATCTGGGGTTTCAATCCCATGCCAGACGTGTGGAAATACATTTAAGAAATTGTAAAAGTCTTCAAGTGTATTGATAATATGTATATGTATCTATTATGAACAATTTCCATTTTAAAAAGTAACCAAAACATTTTGGAGCCAAATATCAGCTTTCAGTGATTCTTCTGTGTCCCAAAGACATCTCACAGTATGCCTCAGTGTTTACACCACTTCTTAAAACAGGACTGAAAATTAGTCTGCCAAGTTATTTGGGACTTTTTTTTTTAAAAAAAAATATCCTTCCAGACCTAGTGGAAAAGGAAATTGCATCTTTTTTATTTATTTATTTACTTTATGTTGGGAGAAAGAATTTTGGGAGGGTTTTCCATTTTTCAAGCGGTGCCTGGGGAAGCACCCAGACCTTCTGCTTGCGGCTCAGAGGGGAAGCTGCCCGAGAGAGAGGGCAGAGAGCAGCAGCCTTTGGCTGAGTACCTGGCACAGGCCCCCCGGAGGCTGGTGGACTTGTTCCCTGCTGTTCTTGTTCTGTTTGTAGAAGTCGAATATCATGAGCGCTGCGTAGACCTTCCCCACAGTCATCTCATCAGCTGTCCAGGGACGTTCAGGTGAGGGAAGGTAAAGGACCAGAGGTGATGAGTGAGTCGCAGTGCATGAGAAACAGCAACATCAAACGGGTGTGAAGAACAAGGAGGAAGAAGTGGTGGCATTGAAATGATGAGGCAAAACAGACACAGGGAAAAATGGGGGAAAGGCAAAAAAGCAAGAAAAGGTTATAACAGACTTCTTCAGATCTTTGCCTGCTGATGTCTGTTGCTGGGAGGAAGGCCCCTGACTCTAACTCTCTATGGCAAACACTTGCAGATGCTGGGTGGAAAAGAAACAGGCAGGAAAACTCTGTGGCATTGCAAGCATTGCCAACGGAAGAGCCAGTAAATTAATGCCAGATCCATAGCTAACTTTTTATCAACAAAGCCTTATTCCAATTTCTCTGAATTACAGTCAACTGAGGCATAATGGGCTAACATACATACATGTAAAGAGTATTGCATTTTTCCAGATGTCTTTTTCACTCTCGCAGCTCTGCTCCCAGCCCTTCCCCGCACTGCAGCTGAGCACGTCCCTTACAGCAAGGAGTTAAAGCTCCAGATATAAAGGCAACCGGAGAGGTGGGGAGGAGAAGAATTCAGTAGTTGCTACCCACTGATCTGCACCTTCTCAACTCCCTCATTTTTCTTAATTAACATTGCCTTTATTGCTCTGCACTGTTTCTCATTAATCAGGAATCCAGAGCCCTCGCTTTGGCCAATCAAGATAATGGCAAACTTTCCGTTTTCTCAGCATGTTCACCTAAAGACATCATCGAGTAACACAAAGGCCTTTAGCTCCAAGATACCTCACTTCTGGTTCTGTAAGTTCTCAGCAAACCTTTAATCTCCTTCCCCTGGTTTTCTGTAGCAAACTGAGTGCAGATAGCAGATGTTGCTCTCCTGTCCTGTATGGCACAGGCTGGAGGCAAACAAAAGTTGTGAAAAAGGTCTGGAAGAGGCCACACAGCTTTTGGTCCCTTCTTGGATTGCTCTAAGGACGTGAAACCCACTGTAACGTAACAGAACTCATGCCTGGATGAGACCTCGTCTTCCCAGCTCCTTGGATGACCGTGGTGCAGAGATGTGGGCTGGAAGCCTGCAGAGGCAGCACCTGGGTGCTAATCAACACCAGGTTCCCTTGCTGCATCCCCTAGATGCCCATGCACCTCAATAGGGCTCGGGACAGAGCAGGCAGGGAGGGGAAAACCTACAGTGGGCTTCTCAAGTGGCTGGGGAGGGCTGGGTGCTTGCTGGTGGACCACTTACGTTTGTGAGGAGGCACCAGCAAGTCCAGCGTCTTCTGGGACAGATTGGGCCAAACCAGTGAGATCTCCTTTCTCAGCTCAGCATCACACTGGTGCTGCTTGACACCCCCTGAAAAAAGGGAGAGGAAACAGGCACGTCAATGAAAAGCCCTGTCTGTTCAGCACATCCCACTGCTCGCACAGCAAGAGAAGGCATTTCCCCCACTGCCAGTTCTCGAGAGCACCAAACAGAGGCTGGGTGACAACTTAACCAGGAGGAGCCGAACACAGCGGCATTATTCAAGTGGCCAAAGTGAGGTCTCAGTACACAAGTGGAAAGTGATTAAAGTGTGTGTGAGCCAACAGGCCCACTCCCAGCTGAATACACCACACAGTCAGCAATTAAGTAGCTCGTCTGAGTGACAGAGATTAGTTTTCTGAGAGGAAAGCAATGGGAGGAGACTCTGGGTGCTGCGACAGGGCGGTTTGAACTCCCACACTCAGTCTCATTACAGAGGGTTTATTAAGGGCCTGTTAGTCCCACTAAAGACTCGATTAAACATAGCACACAAAACTGAGCACGTAGCCACAAAGTGGGTCAGGAGCTCACAACCCTTTTGGCGGTGCCAGCACTATCAGCTGCACTGACTCTTTGGTTCCCTTCCAGTATGTGGCAAAAAAAAAAAGGAGAGGGGCCTTTGTCAGCTGAAAAAATCTGTGGGAATTGCCTTTGCTGACAGGGAACTAGGACCCTAAAATCCCAGACAGTCCTAAGTGTGTCCTTGAAAACAAGCATCTGGTACTTGGGGTCACTCTGGGGGAGCTCTCCAGCAGCCTCAAAGTTTTGTCTTCTCTCAGCACTGCACACCCAAAGCATCAAAGACAAAGTTTCAGTAACATTTGAGGCAGGTAATTAACACAGAGGGGCTGGAAGATTGGCCTAAGACCACTTGGGAAAAGCACAGCACCCCAACCCCGCCTGCCCTTTGCTCACAAGAGCATCATTACCTCCTGTTTGCTTTTAGATTAGGAATAGAAGTGCTTTGGCCCGTCATGCCTTGCCTGTGACCCCAGCCAGCCTGATTAAACAGCGTACCGACCCACAGAAAAGGCCGGCGTGCTTTATTACATTGCGGTGTTTAATTGGGAAGTCAAGCACACGCCTGATTAAACACTTAAATAACTTAATTTTATCTCCAGGCGCCTCAAGTCACTGCAGGGCCACCAGCAGACAGCAACGCTGCCTTTTTCACCGCCGTGCTGGGATAGCAAAGAAGTAAGGTGCAGAAACTCATGCGGCTGTTAGAGAGCAAGGAGCTGCCTGGGGCTTTCGGGGGAGCCCGGCACATCTCAGCTGCTGTGCTGGGGTATGGTAACCCCAACGCTGTCAGCATTTCTGTGGTTTCAGGGCCGCAGTGCAGCAGGGTGTGAGGCCCCACGCGCGGTCACTCATCACCCCCCTCTCACCTGTGGCGAGTTTGATTTCGAGGGCGGTGCGGATCAGGGCCATCAGCGTGGACGTGAAGTGGACCGTCAGGTCCTCGGGCGAGATGGGCATGTTCATCCGCACCAGGCGCTGCGGGGAGGAAGGCAGGCACTGTGAGTGCTGGTCGGGATTTCTCCCCCCCACCCGGGCCCTGCCCTCCTGCGAGCCCCCGGAGGCAGCCCCACAGCTGCCCCACTGCCGCCCCGAGCCTTTTGTGCGCTGAGCTCAGGCATCTCATCCCCAACAGCTCCAGGCCCTCTCCTGGAGCAGGTCCAAGCCGTTGGCTGTGGCTGTTAAACAACTGATTTGCCAGCATTTGTACCGTAATCCTACAAAGAGATTTCTTCCCGAAGAAGCGGATTTTAACATCCTCACCCCATTTCAGGTAGCTACGCTGCTCCTGATGGTCTCCAGCTATGGCCCTACCTTCAGCCCAGACACATGGCTGGCACCTGTGCCCCACTGCCAGGTCCTTGTGTGACAGTGGGGGAAAAAGAAGCCAGCACTGGCTCCTACATCAGTACCTTTAATGATGAGACCTGGCACTGCCAGCTGGAGCAAGAGGATGGAGGACTTGCATCCACCACCAGAGGATGCGGCTCTATGCAGACAGTGACCACGGCTCAGGTTCTCAGGGGCTGTTTGGGGCTGGCTGCTAATGGGTAAAGGGGTAAAAAGTTCATGTTTGGAGACACTTGGGTTCAGTCTCCTGCCTCCTTTCCCTGTGGGCATCCCAGGAGCTCTGAAGATCTCCTCTCTTCAGTCAGTGAGCTACACAGCTCGCTCCAGCTCTTACCCCCAGGGGAAGGAGCCAGGCTGGAGAGAGCAGGGTGTTACTCCCCCCTCCTGTGCTCTTGCAGTCCAGATCTGCACGTGCCTTCCAAGATCTTTAGCCCTAGTAGCAACTCCTTCCCCACCACCAGTCAGGACCACCTCTGGCAGGGCAAATTCATCTCTTGCAAGCACTTTGGAAGCCGTGGCTCCCTTAACACGCCTGGCGTCAGAGCAGCTAAATGCAGACGGGCGGAAGCACCCCAAGCCTTGCTGATAACCTGAGCGATGCATTTAAAGGATGGATTTCTTCTCCTTTGGCAATCTGCTCATTTCTCAGCTCCTCGGCTTTCAAAAGCCGTTCAGCAACCTCCTTATCAGACCCGCCCCGCATTCCTGCTCTCCGAGAGAAGTCACTGAGCATTAATCCAGCTGCGCAGAGCTCCACAGCGGCTTGCAAAGCCGAGCATTAGCCTGGCTGGGGCCCCTCGCTTGGGAGTGGATTTCATCTGTGTCTGAAAGCTGCTGGGGCTGTTATTTTGATCCCTATCAGCGCACAGAAACCCTCTCTTTGTTGAGCACAGCCCAACGTGCCGCTGAGTGATCCACGTGGGGCTGCAGCGGGGAGGCTCCTGCTCCATGCACTGCGACATTGAGGGCTGCTGGGAGACATCCCCAACACACAGGAGTTGTCCTGCTGGCACTGATGGGGATGGAGGGCACAGGTTTGGTGCAAAAAGTCTGCTTTTCAAGACCTGAATGTCATGAAAAGGAGGTGAGACCTCCTTGTTTATCTTGGTACGCATCTTTGGATCTCATTATGTGCCGCACAAAAGACTCCTGTAACAACATACCCAGTCTCCTAAAGGCTGAGACAAACAACTGTGATCTCAAGAAGCTTTTAAAGTGTGCCCAGAGGTTATCTTCCATGTCCAACAAGCCTCTGAGAGGGGGAAACCAAAGGCAGGACTCCCCTCCCTTTATAATTCAATGACGGTAGCAAATGCTGGCAAGGCCACATCTTTATTTTTTTTCTCTTCACTCGTGTCAAATGGAGCACCATTTAAATTCAGACTCCTGCCCTCAGCGCACAAAAAGTTAGCACAGAATCACTGTATCCGTGTGAGCCCACACACCACTGACAGCCCCACCACATCCCACCGCAGTGGGACAGAGTTCAGATGGAGAGAGAAAGGAGGTGCATGGCAGTGAGAGCAAGCAGATGAGAAATAATTCCTCCAGGAGAGCTCTATCCTCACGAAAACCAACACCAAGCATCATCTGGGGACCGAGATGTCCCAGGTCTCCCCACTGACTTCCCAGCCTGAATTCCCAACCGGGAGGCAGAGCACAGGGATGAGGGATGGTCTTTCCTCCTAAACTGTAATCAAGGGGGAAGGATCCAAAGGGAGATGTTCCCAAGACAGAAAGAAGGGGGAACACGCTTCCAAGTGTTCCAACATACAAACCAGTCAAACAGCTCAACCTGGACACCTTTAGGCCAAGGCAATTTCCAATCTAATAAACCTTCAACCTGCAGAGAGCGCAGCACAGGTCCTCCCACATCGCCCAGACCTCGCTGGGGCTGGGCAGCTCCAGCCGTCCCCTCAGGAGATGGAAGCCTTGGTCCCACCTGGGGGAGCAGCCCCTGCAGCAGGATCTCTGCTGCTGGTCACCCCTTTGCTCCCTCTCCCCTCTATCGGGGTAGCAAACTGGGAGGCACCTCCTCATCCTCTCCTGGGGCAGGTTTTTGGCAGCCAGTTGAGACGCTGCAAGTTGCACCTCCCAAGGCAGAGCAGATACCCATTTCTTAGCCAAAATAAAAAAATAAAAAAGATGTGAAAGGTGACAGAAGTGCCTTATAACACACTGCAGCTAGGCCTAGCAGGTTACAGCTACAAGCATCCCTAACCCCCTAAAGGGGACAGGGTCAGGTGTGGGCACGGCCACCTGGAGGAGAGACGCTGCCCTCCCTGCCTTTAGCACCCTTTGATGCATTTCCCAAGCACCCGAAATGCAACTGAGTGCAAACAAAATAGAAAGTTTTTTTTCCTTTCTTTTTTTTTTCCCCACAAATGCTATAAAAAACACCCTTATGCCAAAAATTATATCCACAGGAGAAACCTCAAAGAAAATGCAGTAAAACACCAAAATCATCAAAATGTTTCCTTCCAACAAGTGCAAAGCAAGGAATTTCAGTGACTTGAAACCTACTTTCTGTTCCTACAAGTATTTTAACTCATTTGCATTTCCATAGGTGTTGTTTAAAAGGGACTAGCATCCAACTGAAATTATTAACATTTCTCGAAGTCAAATATTTTGACTGAACTAAAATTACTCTTCCAAAAATTAGGAACTTTGGATTTTCATCCCTAACCAAGATGGAAGAGAAAATCTCAATGTTACCCACGTTGCACAGGTAACACTGTGGATAAAAGCAAAACCTGAGCCAGTTGTTTAGCCTGTACACTGTTTCAAATACAATTAACAGCTCCCCTCATTTCTGCTGTCTCTTCTGGCTGAGGTCATGCTTCAAGACAAACCCTTACTGGTTCCTCATGCTTTGCAATAGGTTTCTAAAATTTCGATTATAATATGTATAGAAAAAAAAATACAATTTTTTCTATCTTTCTAGACTCCAGGAGGAAATGACAAGGGCACGCTGATGCAGATGGCAGGGGAGCAGATCCTTCCCTGCACTAGCAAGGAGTTTGCGCTACTCTGGTGTGCCCTGGGAATTGATGGCCCCAAATAAAGGGTGTTCAGGTCAGTTAATAACTGGGGGACATGGAAGAAAAAAAAAAAAGATAAAATCCTCCCAGGCCTGGCAGGAAAGTTCTCCCTGTGCTGTTCCGCTCCCTCCCGTTTCCTCCACGAGCACCCAAGGAAGAGCACCCAGCAGCAGGTGGAGCCCTGCTCCTCTCCCCGAGGGGCAGCCGTCAGCTTTCATCAGGAGGGCTGGGAGGGAGGGAGAGGGAGCTGGCACGTGGAGAGCTCGTTAATATTTCTGCAGGAAAAGGGCCCCGAGGCAGGAGCTGCAATATTGTCTCCAGAGTCCCCTAATTAGCTCTATGCACCATGAAAAGGAGAACGAGCAGATAACGAGATGGTAAGTGATTACAGCTGGGCTGCGGGAGGCAATGCTTTTTGCTCCAGTTACTTGTGTGGCCAGAGGGGTGCAGGCACCTCCCGGCAGACTGAATTTCAAATAAATAAAGATACGGTAACAAAACCAGACATTTGTGTCAAATAGAACGGGCAGAGCCTGTGCACGCTCAGTGTTCCATTTCTGAAGATCTGCTCGGAAATTTCTGGGGCAGTGTCCATACGGACAGGGAACATACAAGAGAAACGGGGAAATCCATCCCAGTGTCAAAAGCCAAGAGAAAATTGAGGCAGGGTTTAAGCAGGACCTGGGTGAGGCTGAGGTCTTCTGCTGGCTCCCAGCCTGACCCAGAAAACAAGTGTTGAGCTCAAGCACAAGTATTTGCACCGTAAGTCTTGCTCACCATCGGGTTTGCCCAAACGGTAGCGGGACAAGGAGCACACTGAGGTACAGGTTCTGGAAAGCTAGCTGGCACCCTGATGGATTTTAATTATTAATACCCTACCAGCAGCTCCCGAACAGCCTCTGGGACAAGAAGTGCTGGGGGAATAATCTCCAAATGTGAATAAATTCAGGACAGTGGAGCCCTGCTTGTGGAAGACGAGGCTGAATTCGGTGAATAAATTATTTGCTATGAATAATTCACCCTGACCTAGTTGTGATTAGTCTGCTCTGATTTAACTCTTCTCTCAGCTTTACACAGCCTGCCTGAGCCTTCCTCCCTGCCACAGCAAGGGTGGATGTGGGTTAGATATTAGGAAGAATTTACTCACTATGAGGGGGTGGGAAGCTGTGGATGCCCCATCCCTGGAGGCATTTTGGGCTGCCTGGGCTGGGTGGTCCCCTGTCCTGTTGGGGACAGCACCACCCCGTCCCCAGGGCTCAGCCCCAGGCTTTAGGGCAATGCAGTGCTGAACAGAGAGGTTTAGCAGCACCAGGAGCATTTCCTTCAGCCATTTTAAAGCCCCAAGCCAAGTCCCTCAGCTGGGGTGTGCACACCTCAACCACGAAGCTCTCCACCTCTCTGTAACACGCAGCCCGCTGTCCTGTGACACCTCCTCAAGGGTAGGTAGGCGAACAGCCACAAAGTGCAGGGTCCACATGCACCTGCTGGAAATACTGCTACTACTGGACAACATATTAAAAACCAGGACCCTTTGCAGCAGACAAGCTGACTCTAAAAGGCCTCCAAGTCTCAATAAATGGTGTAAACCCAAAAAACCCCGAATTGCCAGTGGGCCAGAGATCAAACCTGAAGGCATCAGAGTGAAGTCAAAGTGGTTTTCATCCCTCTTTCCAACCGAGTAGAAAATATTTTAAAAGGCATTTCTGCCTTCCTTGCCCCCCACCCCGGTGCAGGATAGAGCTCTCCTGGTGCCCCAGGACCCCGACATGCATGGCCAGAGGGCAGCGAGCCGCGCACACGGAGCTCGGCCGAGGCTGGGCACGCCGACTGAGGGGGACAGCTGAGAAAGGGGAACCAGAAAGCAAGAGGAAGGAAGGACGGCAGCCGGTGGGGCTGCAAGGAGGAAAAAAAAAAAAAAAAAAGAAAAAAAAAGTTCACACACACTGAGAAGGGTGAAGACGGGGAGAAACACACGAAACGTTAACAAACAGAGCAGACTGGGAAAAATATATATATGTGGAAAGGAAAAGGATGGACATGTGGGGCAAAAGAGCTTTTGCCAGACAGAAGAGTATTTAAAAAAATATTTAGAGGGAGAGAGCAGAAATAGTGCAGAGACAAAGCCCTGCTGCTGGCAGTCATTGCCTCTCCTTGCTTGTTTGCTTGGAAGGGCTGTGGATGGGCTGCAGCATCCTTCCTGAGCCTCCCGTCATCTGGGAGGGCAGCAGGGGTGATGCTGGTGGGTGTAGGACAAGGGGACTCCACGAGCCACCCGCAGCCTTATCTGGGGGAAGATGCTCAGCATGAAGCTGCCTCTGGGTGCGTGCTGCTCCTCACTGCCTGCAGAAGTGGAGAAGGGTGGGAACTAAAGCGGGTGCTGCCTCCCTGCAAGGGTGTAATTGAAGCAGCAGCCACAACTGGGAGCAGGGCTCAGCCCAACCTGCAGCCTTACACCGTAGGAAAAATGCAGATCTGGTCTCAAGTCCATATTTCTGCAGTTTGAGGCTCTTTGATAATGTGCAAAATTAATCAGATCACCCCTGGCCTCAGAACTCTGAAGTTCAGTTGAGGTTTGGGCTGTTTGGCTGGAATCCAGCTCTACTTCTGGCACAGCCATGCACAGGCTTTAGAGGTTTCTAAGTAGATAGGCAAAAATTAAAGATATCTTATGAAAAGTCTATTTTAGAAGCAAACTACTCATGTGTACCTGAGTTCTGTGGATGTGTTCTGCAGACAGAAATTAAACTAGGTACCAGGTAACTCACAAGGAGAAGGCAGACCTGGGAAGGCACAGCAGCAGTGCCTCCGCCCTGCAAAATCAGCTGCAGCAACTGAGAACATCACACAGGGGCATGGAGACACCTCACTATGGAAATCAGTCCTGTTTAAAATGCTTCTTTAAATATATATTTCTTTGGTATTCCCTTTTTCCCTCTTTTCCTTTTTAATTGCACAAGACTGGGGGAAAGACAACGGGACAGCTGGATGCTTGTGGCACACGTGTGTGACCACAGCACCGACCTGGCTGCCCAGCTGCAAGCATCTACAGCCTGCTCCCAGCAGTGACTGGCTCCATGCTCAGTCAATGGAGACTCAGAGATGCTAAAAGGAGCCTTTGATTACTTCAAAAGCTTTGGGTTTGTGTGCATGATTAGTAGCTCTGCAGAAGTGTTTGTCTAGCTGTCCATCTGTCTGAAATACCTAAGAGCTGGGACTCGGTTTCTTGAGGGCATTCGTGGTAAGGTGAGCACGAATTGCTCCTAGCAGAGATGCTTCTTCAAAGCAGCTACCATAGTGTCCAGAAACACAACAAAACAAATACAGAAAAGATATCTAACTGGCTAATTTTAAGGTTGTGTTTACTTTTTTAAATCCTGCTATGCTGAGGAAGGATCTTACAGGATGTCATTTCTGAGTCTCTTCTTGCTGCTATTTGTTCCACACAAAGGCAGGCTGAGCTTTGGGTTTAGTTTAAGTCTCTTTACAAAAATCTTGCTTTCATATGGGCTCATAAAAAAAAAAAAAAAAAAAAAAAAGTACCATGGGGAGGGACGTTGTGGTCTGGATCCACTGCACCAAGCACCGCGAGGTGCAGAAGTTGGGCTTGGTGGCAGCCAAAATGAGGTCAACAGCAAAAAAAATCAGACCCAAAAGACAATAAAAAATATCCTGTTCAGTTTGATGGATGCTGAATTACCCAAATTCTAAGTGCCTGTGACAGACTTCTCCCTCTGAAGCAGTGAGGTTCAGTGTTCAAAGATCCCAAAGCGTTGCCCCTGCAGATGCCCAAGTGGGAGCTGCCAGGAGAGCAGCACGGCTTTTCTGGACCTGCTCTGTGATTTCGGCTCTGTCTGCCTGAGCTTCCACTGTGTTCATCAAGGCAGCAGCTAGCAGCCTTTCGGATATAATGCTTTTTTTTTGTGGTTCAATTAAAAAGTTTTCAGAATCAACAGTCAGTTTGAGTGATTTCTTCATCTTACCGTCTTAAATGTTTTGCATTAAAATAATTTCTTTCACGAGGGTATTTAAGGAGCCCTTCTGGCATTGCCTCTGCTTAATAGCTTGCTAACTCCTACAGCACTGCCTACTCTAATTACGCCAATCTAATTTAGTGGGGGGGAAAAGCACCATAATACTGAAGGACTAGTGAGAGCGGGTAGTCAGAAGTGGTAAGAAGACAAATGGGAATTGTAGTGGCAGGGTAATTTGCTCGTTAGCATCCTCCCTCCCCAGCGTAGCCTAAATGGAAGCAGAATGAGAGAGAGAGAAACACTGAGAGAGATAGCAGAGACACAGTAAGAAAGACAAACCGACGTGCCATCTTTTCAAAGACCAAAAAAATGGTTACAAAAAAAAAAAAAAAAAAAGCAGCAGATCCAAAATCCAGGCTGCTCAGGAAGCAGATAGAGCGCTAGGAAGAGCCCAGGACAACCACACCAATGTCACAGAAACCCGGCACCCGCTGCAGCCACGGCACAAAAAGCTGGTGGGTTGGCAGGAGCTGCTGGGGTGGTCTACCTTATAGGCAACGCGAGCAGGGCATTTCTTTCCAAGGCCTAGAGGTGGGGACATGTGTCTCAGCATCTCATACATGTCTGTGTAACTGATGCGCCCGCTTGGAGTCAGAGGGAGAGAGGCAAAAGCAAAAGGAGACGGAAATCAAAGCAGACCGGGGTGGGGGGAAAAAGGGGAGGTGGGGAAGGGAAAGGGCAACACAGCGGGGAAATGAGGAGGAGAGAGAGAAAAGGGGAAGCAGACAAGAGAACAGATATCTGGTTAATCAGGCTTCTCAGGAAAACAGAACCAAAGTAAAGAGGTGGGTAAGTGGAGAGGCTCTCCGCTCCCGTTCCTGCGGTTCGGCGCCCAGCGTCTCCATGGGGAACTGCCACGGCCCCTGAGGCAGCGGCCGGGAATGATTGAGGTCTTGTCCGGGAGAGAGGCATGGGGAGGGTTTGGGGGGCTCTTTTGGGGGTGGAAGGGCTGCTTACTGCTCCCCCAAACCAGTCCGAGAGGTCGTGGTCACCATGCCGGGGAGAGCTGGTAGGCAGAGTTATGGGACAGGGGGCTTAGAGAAAACGCTCAGCTTTCCCTCAGCGAACGGAGAGTTTGGTTTGGGGGTTAGCTTATGGGCTAACAGCAAAGCAAAAAATCCTAATCTGCTCAGAGACACAGACTGGGGCTGCTCTGACTCCAAGCCAAGGGAGCAATTCCACAGAACCCCAAACAGCCTGAATTTGGGGCTGGCAAAATCCCAACGCAGCACTCAATCTGTAGGACAGTGGAAGAAAGGGGGTTTGTTTCTGCCTTTCTTTTGACGAGCCTCTCTTTCCTCAAGGTGATGTCCACTGCCTTTCTCCACCAGTGAGGTTTGAGTGGCTGCCCTGTGTGCCCGAGGGAGCTGGGAATTGCAGAGATTTGGGCACAGGTCCTAAGATCCATCCCTTAAGGATGACATCTCCCTTCAGTGCATGCTGCTGGCAACTGAAATCCTGCCCTGAAAAGCACGGGAGGCAGACACAGCAAGGAATGTTCCTGCTTCTCCTTTTTCTAACTGGGAACATGCCTGTGGGAATCTCATTTTGTTTAATCAATATTGAAAACTTGGAAAGGCAGGAAAAATTGCCATTTCCACTGTAGCAGGAGGAAAACCAAGACCTAAGCACTCCTGAAACCCTTTCCTCGAGCAGGGCAGCTGCAGGAGCAGGCACTGCCCAAACCCTGCAGAAAGCATCGGTGCAGAAGGGGGTGGACAAGAGAACTTACCCAGCCAGCACCGTCTATTCCTGCCCTTAGTACCTAATGCCCTCAGCATACCTCCCAGGCTTTAGAGCCCAGAGCTAATTTGAAGGCTGATGAGGGACACAAATTGTAATTACAGCCAATTACAGACTTCCCCCTGGCCTCCTTCTTCTGCCCCTGTTCCTGGCAGAGGCCCCATGCCTCCTCTGCAATGCAAGTTAACCCTTATTTCCCTGTAAGGTGAGGGAATTACCTGGGCTGGAGTGCTCGAGAAGAGCCAGGGCAGGCTCCTCGCTGGCTGCTTCCTCCTGCATCCCTTCTGCTCCTTGTGCACTGGCAACAAGGAAATCCCTCCTGTCCTGGGACCTCACTGGCATCCAGTGCCTGCCAATGCTGACGTCTTGGCAAGACCTGTCCTCGATTCCTCCTTTTGCTCCCAAGGTGGGGACTCCTTTCCTGGGCCAGAGGTTTCCCGGTATGCCTACAGTAGCTTAATTCACTTGTGTTGCTGCCAGGGCAGCCTCTGGCTGCTGCAGTGGGGTAGGCTCAAAGCTCTCCCTTCATCTGCCCCTGCCTGGACACCCCCAAAATTGGACTTGCTGCTCCCTAGAAATCTTGGGATAACTTTTCTCTCCAGTGTGTATACAAAGCAAAAAAAGCTGTACTGCTTTTCCCCAGTACTTCCCACCCAGACCTGCGAGGTGCAGGTCAAGGGTTTGCTGTCTCATAAGGCTGCCTGGTCCCAGCCAGCTGGGTGTGGGAGGGGATGGGGACAGGGACAGGGACAGGGACGGGGACGGGGACAGGTGAGATGCGTGGAGGAGCGAGGAGGCAGTCCATCAATCATTCCTTGGTCAGGCAGTGGGGCGGTTACATTATGGTTTCTGTTCTATACCACTTGCATTTGCACTTGGGGGTTAAAAAAAAAAAAAAAAAGAAACAAAACCAAAACTGAGAATGCTGGAGGGAGTCTCTGAAGTTGCAAACCTTGTATGCCACCCTATGAGGGCACTTCTTTCCTAAGCCCAGGGGTGGAGCAATTACACGTAACAAATTGTACATATCCTTATAATGAATCCGGCAACTGGAAAGAAAACATCAGATGTTACGAGAGCACAAACCACGGGGCATCAGCCTTCCTGCTTCCAAACAGAAGAGGCTGGAAGGACAAGGTGTGCTGAAAAAGCAAGGTTAGTCTGGTAGCAACTGGGTTTGCAGAGAAAGAGGCACTTTAACACAGACTGAGAGAGAGAGAGAGAACTTCCAGTGGCTCAACAAAAGCCATGTATGCACATTTTCTTCTGTGAAAACCATCAGAGTCATTCAGCAGACTTCCCATCCCTTGCATTTAGTTACCTTTGTCACTGTGTTTTATTTCCCTGTGCCTGAGCATCTGCCTACAGACACCTACGCACCGCCCCAGCACGGCAGCAGCGCAGAGAAACCAGAGCCCACAGCACACAAATGGCCTAATTACTGGATTATTACGGGGATTCAAATGAGCTGGTTCAAAAGAGCTTAGGAACCTCCACCTCCCACCGTTATTACCTGCACAGCCCCAGCAGGGCCATACTTTGCTGCGTGGACAGCAAGCAGTTTGCTGGAGGGCCAGCAACTGCATCTCAAGGGGCTTCGCAGGGCCACCGGTGCTGGGAAAATGGAGCTTTCCTCACCAGGAGGCGAAATCGGACGCTTCATGTTCAGTCTCATTAACTCACAACAATATTTTCAGCCAATTTAACAGTGGGATTAGATTTCTTAATCTACTGCGAGTAACCAAATCTTGTACAGAAAGAGCTGTGCTGAACTTCAAAGCGACCTCTGAAGAAAAATGAGATGATTTGGCTTCGCTGTGTTTATTTTGGTATGTTGTATAAAGAAGGCTGGAATATTTTGGAATAGCTCCTTCAATATTACTGCTTTTTTGGACGTGAAAAATTAAGGTCTATTCAAAACCTTCACAATCAAGTCAAAACTATTAATTTAGAAACAGATCAAATGGGACTGCACAAGTCTTGGCTGCAGGCCTAATCATAGTTATAAAAAGTATATTGGCTTAACTGAGTCAAGTCAAGTGGTATACCAAAAATTTAGAACGGTTTTGCAAAATCAGCATGTGGAAAATACAAACGAGCATTTCCCTGCCTTCTCTGAGAGTCGATGGGAGCCCTCCTTGGCTGTCCCTCGTGGCGATGCGATGACGATGGACAAACCGACATTTCTAGTATCACTAAAGCGTGTGCATGGGAAAGGGGGTACAAGAGACAAAATTCTCACTTTATATGTCCTTAAAAATAAAGGTAGACTTAAATCCAATTTTATTTGCTAGTTCATCCTTCAATTCAGCATTATCCTGGTTAACTTGCAGCCCTGGACCAACTCCCTGTGTGTTTGTTCTCTCGCTCTCTCTCCTTTTCTGTGATGCCTGAGGCTTCTGCCACCTCTAAATCCAACAGTTTTACCACACTTACCTCTCCTGAACATTACATGCGTTTACAACAGCTGCTAGCTGCTTTTTTTTTTTTTTAATTCTTGTTGAATATTATTCCCCAGAAAATTTTAGATAAAATCGGAGGTTGAAAGAAAAACAAGGGTGGTTATAAGAAAAGCATCAGAAAGAGGTATGTAAATACACACACAATAAGCTTGTGTTGAAAATACTACCACCATAACAAAAGCAGAACGACACTTGTATTTTTCCTCAGGTGCATCTTTCATCGAAGGACTCAAAGTGGACAAGCACCGTCATTTCTTTTTGTGTGGGACTACCAAGGAGGACACTTTGCGAGAGGGCATGAAACTGAAGGATTGCAACACAGCCTGGTGCTGCCTGGGAGTCTCATGTTGTGCAAATTGTACCCTGGTGGATATTTCCCATTATGCTACATATACATGTACTGGGAGCCAAAATGTGGTAAAGAAATGACTGACATGGAAAACGACCAATGAGATGGATGTTTTCTTTCAGTGAGTTTGACCAACTAAAAAACAGGTTCTCTACAGCCCTGTGTCTTCAGATCACAACTGGGTGCTTTGTCCTGCTGGGAGCTCAGCCTTGGGCACCGGGATTAATCTCAATCCTCAGATAACTACTGGGAAATGTAATGTCCAGAGCTTCACAGAAGTTCAGCCCAAATGATCAAAAAATCCGTTCTGGCCTTAAAGTATGAATGAATTTCAGATTACTTTTAAATTGCAGAAGTGTTAGTCCCACTTGTGAAAACATAAATGATTTCAGTGGAACTATTCACACATGGAAAATCCGGAACGTGCACATGTTTTGGGACCCAGCCTTGAGTATCACGTCTTGGCTGTCCCTTGGTTTGCACTTTGGCCCCTTGTTACTCTGCCAACATCAATAGCTTCACACCAGAGCAAAACAGAAACAAGGTTAGAGAAAAATAGAATTAGAATCTTAGTATTTGCTGTATTTTGTATTAACAGCTCCAGAAGTGAATGGTTTGCCCCAAGTGCTTCACAAAATCCAACCTCTGCACTCAGAGTAAAAAAATCTTTAAACTTTCTTGGGTGGAAAGCTCCTGAACACATAAACATTAAAAAAAACCACAGAGGTATTCATTTTTTCCCTCACAGGTGTGTGACTTCTCCCACAGATGCTAATCAGAGCCCAGATTATGTTTTAAGGAGACAAAGGGTGCTCCGAAGTTCTCAGTCTCATTGAGATTTTCTAGTGGTAAGAGATAGGATTGGATTTGAAAAACAAAAATAGCTATTTACTGCCTGCCAAGTACCCACAAAGGATGTGTCTGTAGTATAAAGCACGTGGTAACGGAAATCTGCTTAGAGATTAGGAGCTGCTCGTATATGTGCCATATATATGCAGGCTCGTGGTATAGATAGCTCTGAGATAGTTAAAATTGCACACAGTTCAGAGAAATGCAGTCTTTCTGGAGTAGGTTTACATTTAAAGATAGCCTAAATCAATTTAAGTGAGATTTTAAAGCAGCTTAATTGCATCCTAGCAGGGAGTTTTTAGATCCTGATTATACAACCTCTTTCTGCATCTGTCTCTGCTGAAGGGAAACAACAAGAAAAGGTGGAAATGTTGGAGGAGCTGGAGGCAGCTTCATTGCAAATACAGAGGAACTCACTGCCGAGTAACTCATGGGGATGATGGCGGAAACAAAATTAGCAGGGCTTGGAAAAAAAAGCCTCCCAGCAGGCAAACGCCCAAGCTGCAGAATATTACAGAAATTCCTGTGATCTGTATCTAAAAGCATCTAAAGATGAAAATAAGTCACCAGGACTGTTGTGCAGTGGCTTACTCTGGGCAAGGGAGAAAAGGAGCATGTTGACATCAGTTTTGCTCTGGAAATGATTGCTAGTCAAAGCTGTTTCCGTATATTTTGAATCCCTTAAAATGCTGTAGTGGTAGCTCTTGGGTCTATCGCTGCCCAAAGCACCTCCTCTGGGGCTGTGCTACCAGAGTAGAGGTGCAGCTTTCCCTGTGATTGTCTTTGAACAGGAAAAGCAAAGACAAACATTAAAACCAAATACCTCACTGTCGGGTTGTGAGAAAAGCATTTTCTCCTTTAACATGCTCACATATCAGGAACACTTTATCGGTGGCTGACTGAGAACTGACACGCTTCCAAAGTCAGGCTAACGGCATTTTCTTCTTATTAGTGCACGTGTCTTAGATTTCAACTGCAAACCCAAAAGCTAAAATATTATTTATAAGAAAAAAATATCCCCTCTACAATGATGATGTCATTAGAAGGAGGCTTCCAAGATCAAAACACAAGATTTGATGAGAAATGTCTGCTTAAAAAACACATTTTCAGCAAGCTATCCTATGTTAAGGATCATTGCATCACTCCCTGCTGCCTCACAGGTGCATGCAAGGAAAGGATGAATTCTGGGCCAGAACACTTAACGTAGAGACCAAGCTGTGGAGCAGATCAACTCCTTTTAAGGAGACATCATTGTGAAATCTTGAATTCTCTTTTTTGGAGTGCAACATCAGTGCTCTGCACAGGATTTGTGAAGCTGGTCAGGCAGTTCTCAGCTAAGACAGGAATGCTGTCTAAGCAAGGAGTAGCAAGACTTAGCTTCACAAGTTATCAAAAGTGCTGCCAATGGCAAGAGATTCAGTATAATTTTATCTTCTCACTGGGATGCAGGAACCAAAGACAATCAAAGCTGCTTCTGGAAACGTTAAACATTTTTTCTGCTTGGCTTTTTAGCCAAGATGACTTGAAGTTACCATATTATTTTTTGGCTGTGTGCACACATGCAGTGGTGCTGGTTGTGTTTGTCTTTTTTGAGTTGTTTTTGTCTGTCTCATATCTACTGAAAGGAAACTCCCTTGTAATGACATCAGTTTCATTCATCTCCAATACATGGTGAATTGAACTTGGAGTATTCTCCTCCAACATTACTTAAAGCTCTGGAGTTTTTATTCCTTCTGGAGCTGTGCTCACATTTAGAAGTCTGTGTGTGTGCACATCTGATACCTACACACAATGTATATCCTTCCTCCACATGCAAGCGTAACAGCATACATACCAGGCAGCTGGGTCATATTCAGCCCAGACACGAACAAACTCATCCAAATGATGGGGCCCAAGGATGGAGGAGTCTCTTGTCAGGTATTCAAAGTTGTCCATAATCACAGCCACAAATAGGTTCAACATCTGCAGAGAGGAAGCAATGATGGAATTAGGGAGGAAAAAATAAAAAAGGTAGGAAAGTAAAAGGGTTAACATTTCCTTAGCAGGATGTGAGGTTTCTACACTGTGACCAATTTTTAGGAGCAGGAATTGTCCATAGCTCCATACAGAAACTGCTTTTTGCTCTCAGGAGAGTAGCACAGCCCTGTCCTCCTTGCTGCTGTTTCAAAATCCCTGCAGGAGCCAAGTACTGCAGGCAGATGGTGAAGGCACAACCCTGGAGTCCACTGAGGTGTTTGCCAGGAATATCAGCCCCTGGCCCCACCTGAAACCCACCATGGCCTTAGGCCAGAAAGATGAAGGCTTACAGGATATTGAGCAGAGAACTTCTGAAACCATGTGGATTTTAACATATAGAGAAAAAAATACCGTGAGGATATGCTGATGGGCAAACTTTTTTCTTTTTACAACTGCAAAGCGAGGTGCTTGATTTTCCCATTCTCAGAGCAGGGCTACTTCTTACCAAATAATGGCCCAAACCACACAAAACAACTCTGCCCAGGGCAGCACCATGGGGTGCTTCTGACTACCTCAAAAAGACCAAGCAGCAGCTGCACCCCAGGGAATGAACCTGGCAAACCCAGATCTGGGTGCCCAGGGACCTGCTGCCACCTCCTCCTTCCCTGTCCTCTCCAAGGCAGTTCCAGTTCTGTGGTACGAGGCAGGTTTGCACGGCTTGGAGAGTTTGTCACCATCTCTGTCACTGGTGAGGTTCTCCAGCATGACCACGGACTGCCTGGGGCTGCCCCTTCACACCAGCACAGGCTGGCCCATGAGCTGCTGCTTCACTGACTGGATCGTGCCAGCTCTTCCAGAACTTTCATAGCAAGGCAAATCAAGATAAAACGGCTAGAAGAAAAGCCATTCTTCAGCCTGAACATCCTATTTTAAGCTCATAACAATTCACACCTTCAAAGATCCCCTGAAAGACAAGGGGCAGGACACATAAAAAGCTCCTCTCCCTAATGGCTGTTCTCTGCAAAGGCTTTTTGGTTTATTAAGTCTCCTCTCGTTAAAGTTAATGGAAGAAACCCAAGGATTTCAATGGGAGAAGATCAAGCTGCAGCTGGCAGAATGGAAGACCAGGAGGGCAGGTGGGAACAGATGCTCCTGTGCCAGAAAAAGACCTGAGGGGCACGAGGAAGGCTTCTGTCCTTCTGTCTCTTGTAGGGAGGCTGAGCTGCTGCTCTGCACCACGGCCACGAAGCAGCAAAGCCAAGCAGAACGTGGATGTCCCCAGCTGATCAGCATCTGCCAGCCATTAAAAGCAAATCAGACAGTGGAGATCTGGGGCTTGTGATGTTTAGAAGTCATATTCCTGAGCAGTCTGGAGGGAGAGGCCCTAACTTTGGTGAACACGCAGTGCACAGAGTCCTTCTGGGACGTGATCCACTGGTGCCTACAAGCAGAGTCCTTAATGAATCGCCTGTACAACAACCCAGAGCAGTCCAAACTGTCTCTGAATAAGCTTCTCAAAGACTGGAAGCACCACAAACACATCAGCAGTGTTTGCTCACATGAGGTGTTGCTGTACCAGGACCCAGTCTGGCAGCGCCTGCTTGGCTCCCTCCCACAAACACACACAGCCAGTTGGGCATGCTGAAGGTATTCAGGGTGTTTCTGAAGATGTCAAAGCTCTCAGGACTGCTATAACATGGGCAAAGCTGCAGGAACCCCACACTTATCACGGTACCCCCAGAACATCGAGAGGCAAAGTAACTTTGGTGAGTTTGTCCCTTGATCCCAAGCCCCTTGCACTGATCCCAGCTCTGGCCGTGGCTCAGGGCAGTTTTCCCTTACTTACATAAAGCTGTTTCTATAGTTTCTGTATTTTTTAATTTCATTTTATATTTTCCTAGTGTGTAAATTTACAGGAGGAAAATGATGTCAGGCTGGCCATCTACAAAGAGCCAGAAACAACATTGCAAAACAAACACATTACCCAATTTCCCCCAAACCCACGGTGTAAAACCACCCAGCAAACCATTAAAACGTTCCCTCCCGGCCGGGCTGTGGCTCTGTAATTCTTTAATTGCCTGTGGGGACCCAGAGGCTTCCTTGCAATGAAGTGCTGAGCGCATGTTAAGAAATGAGTTCCAGCCCTGGCCACCCCCCCTGCTCTTGTGGGGGCTCCCCCCTCACCCTGCCAGCAGACCCAGGCTGTGGTTTCACTGGGTGTGCTGGGAGCACCGGCTCGGAGGCAAAGCTCATGCAAAGCCGTGGTTTACACACGTGTGCCCCAGCCTCCACGCCTGCTACTGCATTTCCAGGATGTCAGCCAGGAAGGGTGAGCTGGGGGACATTTTTTTTTTTAATTTATTTGTTATTATTTTTATTTTTTTTCTTTTTTTAAAGAAAAGGCTTTAGGAACAATGATGTGCTTGAAAATACCAACGAGAATGTCTGATGTTAGAGAAGGATTTGTACAAGAAAGGATTTAGGATTTAAAGTACAGAGTGCTGAAGGGATCTGTAAATGGAGCATTAACTTTGCATGAGCTTTCAGGGCTCCACATTTTTTAATATATGCAGAAGAAATAATCCCCAGGATGTCAAAGGGGCAGCAGCAGCTGGACAAAGGAACTCAGTAGGGGCCACTGAAGCTGCTCTATCTATGTATGGCATCAAACTGCCACATGTACCTCTTTTTCCTGGTTAAAGGTTTCAGATGATAGCAGGGATTAGCTGCACAAAACATCAAATCTTATATTTTAAAAAATCAAGCCATGGAACTGAAAGTAGGCTTGATATGTAGCTTTTTGGGACATTTCAGAGCTGTGATTTTTATCTCTTGCTGCTTGAAGTTTAATTGGGTCCCTGTCCCTGGTTTTCCATCTCTCTGTCCCAGCAGTGTAGGGAAGAACCAAGCCCTGAGAGCAGAGAGGTTTTTATGCACACAAGTGATTATAAAGACACTGGCACGTATTAAAAGCTTAGACTCAGCCCCGTACGATGGCCATGGGCATGCATCAAGCACATCAGCTCCACGTACTTTCATGTCTAAAGCTTTCCTGACACCATCTCAGAAGAAAATGCATTTATTTGTCAAAGAAAACAAAACACACCATCTAACAAGCGTGATGCTCCCGGCTGCCTGCTACAAGCACTTCTGCACCAATGTTATCTCGGCCATTCTCTCCCTGCCCTCCCATCTCCTTCTTCAAAGGGCCACGTTACAAATCAAGACAAAACAGATTAATGCTTAATTCCAAATATTAGACCCCCCATGGGAAGAAAGATAAAACCCTTCCCTTTAAACTAATGACTAAATGGTCTCTTTGGGGATTAAAGGGATTTTATCACCAGGATGATAAATGGGTTTTAGCAAAGCGGGCTCGTAACGTTGTACAAATCCCAGCCAGGGCGAAGGGGAAACAAGGGGGTGGGGAGGGCCTGGCAGGAACCACCCCAGCACCCGCCTTTTGGGAGCGATGGGGACTGACTTACCAGGAAGGAGCAGAGGAAGATGAAGGACACGAAGTAGAAATAGGCAAAGTCGCTGCCGCACTCGTTCTTGGTGAGGCCGGAGAGTGGGTCGCAGGCCCGGTTGCTCAGGCACGACAGCATGATCTCGTGCCAGGCCTCCCCTGTGGCGCTCCTGTGGGAGGGCAAGCAGGGGGGTGAGCTCATCCCTGCCCAATTAACTGAGGTAATTAGGAGGAAGGTTGTGTCCAGGTGGTGAGAAATATATTTGCCTTAGGAGTCTCAGCAGCCAACAAAAGAAAGGAAAATGTTTCCCTCTGTTATGGGGAGGCAAAAGGAATCAAACAGGCTCAGATAGGCTATGCTCAGTTTATGGAGAATAAAGCCAGATGGAGTTCAATAAGTCAAGAACAAAGCAGAAACGGGAATAAACACAGATTATATTGTGTTCTTTTGGAGCACCTAACATCTCTGTCCTAGCTCTGGTGGCAAACCCAGTGGAGATGCTGGGAAATGAAGCCAGGACCCTCCACTTGAATTCTCCATTGCTCTTGTCAGGAGATGCAGAAATACTGCATTGGCCTGCTTGGTCACAAGGCTTTGGGTCCAGGTTTCATGACAATCTCCTGGGTTTTCTCCCTCCTTTCCCTTCTCCCCCTCATTTTGGGTGTGAGAGCTGAAGTGACAGGTAGGTGAACCCTAAGCAAATCCTAACATTTACTCTCTATTGTGTGGCAAAATATAGCCAAAAGGAAAACCTTGGCAGGCCCAGAGGGTCTGCCCTCAAAATAAACCAACCCCTGCAATGTGCATGCATGGATCAGAGGCTGAGGGATCCCTATGTTTGCTTACTCTGGCTTTTCACAGAACCTCAGATTTTCTCCCACTGTTTCTGCACCCCACTCAGAGGTGCTTTTAGGGCTGTCCTACAGCTCTATGAAAAGCCCAACCCATTGCAGCATTACTTACAATCACGCAGAGTGGGTGCAAAGCTGTTCATTCTCATATTGAGACTTCAGCTCCCCCAGAAACCTCACAAACACCCAGAATTTGGCCCCACTTTCAAAGACGACAAATTCCAACAAGCAGCAGCGCTGGGCAAAGACCCTGGGGTCCTGGTGCCTGGGATGACTTAGTGCTCAGTGCAGACTGAAACGGCTCCCAGGCCACTGGATTATACAGCAGATTGTACCAGTGGCATTTCGTCCTTAAGCCCTGTTCCCTCGTGCAGAAACCTGCTCCCCGTCACGGTCCTGCTGCCTCCACCTGCTCTCTCCCACTGTGTGGCTCCGGAGAGGAATCAGAGGTTGAAGAATTATCTGGCCTTATGGAAATTTAGAGTTTTGTTTCAAGTGACTATTCTGAGCTGGAGGGGACTAATTTCATTTCTGGAGATGCTGGTGTGTTGTATCTGATCTATCTAAGGGCAAACCCTTAGCATTAAGGATGAGGAAGCAGGACTGAGTGCTTTACTTCAAATGCTGCGTGCCCAACTCCCAGCATATGGGAAAACAAAGATTTATTTACTGCTTGCATACAAATATTTTGTATGCAAATATTTTGTATACTTACCTGAACAGAAGCATCAAGGCTTGCAGGAAGGTACGGAAATTATTGTGCCGATTGATGGAGGTCTCGTCATCCAGCGCAATGTTTCCAAATACCTGCCACGGAGAGCAGAAGTGTTACAGGGCAAATACAGCTTCATGTAGATTCACATAGGAGTGGTCAGCAAAGGTGGCGAGGTGGAGTTAGAAGCAGCAACAGGAAAAGAATTTGCCCTGGTTTGAGAGATCTGAATAGCTTGAATGGTTTCAGTGCTGAGCAGGGAGGTAGAATTGTGTTGTGGAAATCAAATGGTGGAAAAAATCAGGATAACGTGCTTCATCTTCAAGAAGACCTTTCCAATGTTGCTGTTCAGCTCCAGCCCAAGCCAAGAAAGTTTTCTCACCTCTTCTCAGCCTGAGCAGCTCAGTGGCTGCATCCGTGTCCCCTGCTCTCACCCACAGGCAGGGCCCAGCACCAGGTGCCTGCAGCCCAGACTTGGTCTGTGAGCTCTCCCCTTGTACACCCACAAATATTAGCAGCAGGTTCAACACGACACCTGGCAGTAAGGGTAGGAAAAGGTGGCCCTTTTTTGCACTTGTAGTTAACCTGACACCAGGCACGAAGAGCTTTTGTGCCTCCTCCTAAGGCAGGTATCGATGCTGCTGCAGAGGCAGTAACCCACCCCAACCCTGCGGGACAAAACCAGGCTACTTACGGTCAGTATCAGAACCAAAATTTTACCTGCATGCCAATAATGGCATAGATGAAGAAGAGCATTGCAATGAGGAGACACACATAAGGCAAGGCCTGTGGGAACGGAGAAGAAGGTATTAATGACAGCAAACACATGCTTTAGCTGGTAGTATTTAATTCCTGGCAGCATTATGTTCTGTGGTGTTTGTCCTTTAGGTGAAGAAGCTGGGAAGAGAAGAGGGGCAATCCTGGCAGCTTTCAGCAGCCACAGTCCCAGAACCAAGCATTTATCAATTACAAACCAGCCTGGGTTTTCCAAGAGCTCTGTAGGTATCCTTGCAGGCAGACAAGCAGTAACAAGGGAACACACAATAAGAAGCTCTGCAGCAGGCACTGTGGCTACTGGCAGGCACTAGTGCTTCCTATGCATAATTGGAGAGACAAACCTTAATTTTTAATGACCTTGCTATAAATTTAGTACAAGAAAAAATATATATTCAAGGAGCAAGCTTCTGCTCTGAATTAGGCACAGTCTGCACCCCAAGAGGGCAAAAAAGATTCTGAGTTTTCATGAGAAATCAGTGAGCAATACAACATAATTATATTGCACAAGCTGGGAGTAATAGCTACTTTGCACTCAGGCTAAATGAAGGAGTAATTAATGCCTCTTAATTAGCAATAGCTGAAAAGCTGAGAAGCCCTGACCATGGGGACAGGAGAGGGGTTATGCAGCCTGCAGCCAAGGACCTCTGCTGGGCACCTCTGCACAGGGATGAGAGCTCAGCTCAGACGGTGGACAGAGGACAGACAGACAGATCCTGCCACAGACACAGTTGTGTCCCTGTCAGCCCAACACCCACCAGACTGGGTGCCTGTGCTGCAGCCCTGCCTTTGGGACACATCAGGTTCGTGTCCCCCTACTTTTGTGGGGGGACAGAGCAAGGCAGCAGCCTATGCCACATGTGGTTTGTTTGTGCAAGGCACACCTGGAACAGCACGTTTCAGATTGGCATCACTGCCAATGTGTTAACAACCTGGCAGCTGCCCACACCACTCAGAAACCAAGCCCTGACTGAGCCCCCTCTCTCAGGTCTGACCAAGACTACGCAGTCCAAGGATGCCCCCCTGGGTGGACACATCCCAGACCCCACCTCTCAGCCTCTGGGAGAGGCTCTCTTGGCTGCAGCAAACCTCATTAGTTACAAGGTGAGAGCAGCAGCACTGTTTTCTCTCTCTGTCCTCAAGAAAAACATGGCCTAATGAATCTCATTGCTTGTGTCCTTTAAGGCATGCCCCCCAGTCCTTTCCCATTAGTTGCTTGATGGTTGGGTTTCTCCTCTGTTAAATTCTACCAGGACTTATATACACAAACAAACTATTCTGGGTTAACACGTTAACACACTTTTACTAATTGACTATGTCTCTTAACCTGCAGAAAAGTGAGGTAAGTTTTAAACCTAAACCTTGCACTTGCTGCAGGCATGAAGGCCCTCACTAATCAGACTGTCTTCTCTTTTTGCTAATACCTGAATCTTGATACTTTGCCCTAAGGATTTTGTCATGGTTTCTAGGGCAACCTGAGTGTTATGAACTTATTCTGGGTGCTTTCAGACTCATACTCCAAAAAGCTCAGCACCTGCAGCATTCAGAGGCTGCTCAGTGCAAATCAGCTGATGTTGGTGCAAAATAAGCGTTACTGCCATTGCATGGTGGAGCTGCAGCGTGGCCGTTC
Organism: Aythya ferina; assembly: GCF_964211825.1. Lineage (NCBI taxonomy): Eukaryota > Metazoa > Chordata > Aves > Anseriformes > Anatidae > Aythya > Aythya ferina. The sequence continues at coordinate 9,392,260 of NC_140318.1, forward strand.
CTTTGGCAAGCTCTTTGATGGTCAGTGGCTGATGCTGCAGAAGTGCAAAGCGTTTCCCCATGTCCCTTCCCTGCCTCCCCGCGGCCCAACTCTCACCTTAAAGGACTGCACAAACGTCCAGAGCAAGATGCGGATAGTGTAACCCTGGCGGAGGAGCTTGATAAGTCTGGCTGCCCTGAAGAGCCGTAGGAAGCTGAGGTTGATGAAGTTGTCCTGTGGAAAGTAAAGGTTTTGTGTCCTTCAGAAATTAACGCGATGAGAAACCACAGCCCGCAAAAAAGAAATTAAAATTACCAGCTTCACGATCTAAGCAGCAAATCGGCCACCAGAAAACCTTCCAAAAGAAACATTCGTCAGTGCAGATCACTCCACATGCAGCAAGTATGAGAAAATCCCTCTCCACAAGAGCCCTCCCCTCTACTCCTGGGTCAATGATAGAAAAGGAAATGGCCCTTCCACGCTGTCCATGGAGGTCTTGTTTGCTTTGAGTAAGGCAGATTTTCTCCCCTAAAGACTCAGGGAGAGGTAATGGTGCCATGTTATCATTTTTATAAAGAACAAGGTTGTTTTCAAGTCTTGGTCTGCTTGCTTTCTGCAATGAACTGATCTTAAGCCAAGACGGTTTTAACAGTCTGCATATGTAGCCTCTGCTATAACAAAGGAAGGCATTGTCCAGGGAAGATTAAAACATCCTTGATAAAATAAGGATGTTTTCTAACCTGAAGATTTTAAGTATTTGTATACAGCTTGTGACTGGACAGGCTTGTCAAGGAGAAATGGCACCAGCAAGACTTTGGGAGATGGATCACTGGCAGCAAATCGGTGGGGGAGGTCGAGTGTTCAGCAGGTGGATGCCTTAGGAACCTGCTGGGTTTTTTTGTTTGTTTGTTTTTGTTTTTAATTATTACTAAGTATGCTTTCACAGGTGGACCAAATAACTTCTAGAGACAGGTTCTGATTTCCATTTGTTTTGTGTGATTCTCCCCACCCCACAGCCTGTTTTTTTTTTTCTTTCCTTTATGGGAAGGAGGTTGCTTGCCCCAATGAGCTAATCTAGAGAGGGTTCTTTCCAAAACAAAACATGCAAAAGCCAGATCCCTCTTGCCCTCCTGTTTTAAGGAGACGAAAAATATCCCCCCGTTCTGTACCTATTCCAATTCACTTATTTGTGACTCTCTGGTCACAGCCACTTGTTTGACTGAGTTAGCTAAAGAGAGAAAACGGCCCGCTTCAAACTGTCAAGCAGTGGAGGGGAAAATACAATCGTAAGGAGCTCGTGTTGGTAAAGATGAGCAGAAACAGTCTTTCTCTTGTATTATCGTTTTACCAGAAGACACCCAGTCATATTAACGTGACCCACATTTCTTGCTCATTTGGCTACAGAGCTCATGCTGAATTTGGGGGGCTTGTTGGATCTATTCATTCCTTTAAATGCCAGCTCAGTTTTTGGGCCATTAGCATCGCATTCCACCAATCCCATCAAAGAGTTCAAGAAATCAGTCTCAGGCATGCACTTGGTTTCTCTCATGTTAAAAACGCAAGCAGCTCAGAGTTAGGCACAGACCGTATATCAGACTCAATCCTCAAATAAAGAGAAAAGAGAAAAGCATAGGTATGTTCCATGAAAGAGCAGACAACACCGAGCTCATTCAAGTCAGCAACAAAAAGCAGCTCTGGCAGGCAAACCACAAGCAAGGATTCCCCTGGGTTGGTCAAGGTCAGTGCAATAGGTACTAAATATCCAACACCTGTCTCTGAGCAACAATTCTGTTTTATTTTTCACATTGGTTATCTTCCCTTCACTGGCTGAACTCACCTTAGCAGGTAAGGGCTGTACAAGAGCCAGGGGACAGAGCCTGAGCATGGCTGGAGAGCTGGAGAGCCACCGGCCGCCTGCTCCAGGTCCTCCCGCCTGGGCAGCTGCACCCGGCGAGCAGCAGGGCTGGATCCAGCCCAGGGCAAAGGTTTAACCCAGAGCCCGTTGTAATCACGGGAATGCCCCTGTAGGAGCTGGATTGGCCCTTATATGACCCTGCTCATTGCACCACTACAAATCAGGCAAATTATTGCCTTCAGAGCATCACTCGAGCCAGATCTCCCCATGCACAAGCCTAAGGCTCCTCCAAAGAGCATGCATGCAGGAGCATCTGCAGGATCCAGGTCTCTGTGTGGGAGCCTGCCTTACCTGCCTCTTCCATGTTAATACAGCTTAGCAGCAAAACCTTCCTTTTGTTCAGCTTTTGCTATAATCTCATAACCAGAGTTAGCACAATGCTTCACGTCTGATTTGGTCTGTGCTAGCTGCAAAGTCGCACTTCGCACAGGCTGGCCCTGTGCAGCTTGGGGCTTTCTATAGGATCGTGGTGTGCGTGCAGGATGAGTGGGGGCTTCAAAACTGTGCTTGGTTGCAAATTTCCACTCCTTGGGATTTGGATGGGCAAATAGTTTTCTTTTTGTTTGTTTGTTTTCTCTCCCAGTCCCAACCCATCCTTTTTTTGGCTTATCCACTGCCATTTCCTAAAGGGCAGCAGAAGCCCCAGCTCTGTGGGGAATTCCTCGCAACCCAGGAAAATCCAGCATCATCCGCGTGCACAGAGCCCACAAAGGACCGTTCTCTGCACCGTTCGTCGGGAGGCAAAATCACACACGCTTGTGACGGGTGAGAGGGCTGGGTGTGTGTAACCCTTGGCACACCGCATAGAAAACCCCTCCTTTGGCCACGCAGCTCTCCAGGCAGGTATCAGCATTGCATGCAGTTAAAGGGGAAACTCCACGTTGCAATATTTCTCGTGTATGGCAGCATTTTGCATTGATTCTCCTTCCTTCTAGCTACCCCTGTAGTATGTGACATGCACATGGTCGTCTTCCGGATCATCGGGGTCTTTGTTTCCAGGGTTTTGTTTGTTTTTCTGTTGCACAGATGCTGAAAAGGCTGCCAGGTGCTCACAAGAGGCACCGTTGCTTTATGGTTTTGTGGTCCACCTGAGGACTGGCAAACTGAGAGGCATTTCTCTCTGCCTTGTCACTATTTCCCTGAAAGGGGAGGTGGCTGGGGTCTGGTGCTGAGGGCACCCTGCTGCCCACAGACCCCATGGGGTTCCATGCAACACGTCCCCAGAGCTCAGTAAAAGCACAGGGGAGGAGGGAAGGGGGAGAAGAGACATCATAAAGAAAGAATTGTCCTTGCCTGCTGTCCAGCCATGGACAGCCTGCTCTTTACACTTTTCTCAGGATGTTTTTCATAGAAAAAAGCAGAAAATCCATGATGGATAGGGCATACAGCCCTAGATATCCTCCTCCTGTATCTACAACAGCAGAGGTTTCCTTCCAAGCACAGGAGCTGTGCCCACTGACCGCAGAGATGCCAAATAAGCTCTGCTCTGCACGCCAGCAGCAAAGCATGAAGACTCAGTAGACTCAGTGTTCTGGACTTTAAAACCTGAAATGGGCCCACGAGCTTTCCATGGCACAGCTGGATGTGCTCTGGAGGATTAGCAAAGGAGGTTACCCAACACTGCCACAAAACAAGAACCCCAGCAGGAGCTGGGCTGCTCACCTTACCTCTTATGGGTGCCCATTTGCAAAATTCAAAACAACTCAACATCTCGGAACTTCAGCTTTCTGTCTTTGGCATGCCTGAAGTTGCAAAGCCACCGTAGAGGCATGGGCAGAGGGGTCCGACCAAGCCAAGAACAGGAGCACTGAGGGCACTTTGACAGTTCTTCTGGCAAGAATTAGTCTATGCTGCTAAGGAACTACCACTGAGGAAAAGGTATTTAAGCACATGAACTACCTTTGATGGGTAGTTGTGCTCCGGTTTAGACATCTGTGACACTGCCAGTATTGCAGAAGAGCCACTGAATCTTGCATAGGGTCCTGGCTTCCTTTGAAGCCTGGAGAAATCCCTTCCTGATTTTCAGAGGCTGAGTATTTTTGCCACGCCTGCCTGCAACTCTACCATTACAGCTCTAACACATCCTTTCATCCAAAGCCAGGAAGACTGGAAAGATGGTTTTATAGGTCTGTGACGCTGAGATCTCACCCCATTCCCCATCACCTTTTAACTTTGGTCCTTCTGTTGCAGTCACTGGTGGCTCCCATCAGCAGAAGCAGCAAGGGAGCTTGGTGCCCTCAAGATCTAACTCATGGGCCTTGGGCACCAAGCGATGGAAGGAGCCTGGACCTGGGCAGATGGCCACAGAGACCACAACCCTAACAATCACCAGACGAACATTGAAACCTTTAACCTGCAAAACTTTAACAGCAACAAGGCCAAAATTTGGGCAAATGAAGATAAGCTCATTTTTCCACTACTCACACGAGCAGTTGATGCCAGAGCACTTCTTCATGCTGCCTGAGCCCAGGCTGCCCCAAGACAAATCACCCAAAGACATCCCCCAGCTCCCACACACCGCCGTGGTTCCAGCCACTGCAGCACTCGCAGAGGACTCGCTGCTCAGACCACATGGAGCAAACCTCTAACTTACACAGCCTCCTTTCCTTCTTCACTGTTTCCTATCAAAAAGTTTCCTCCTGGAGCCACCGTTAGGTGAGCATGTGCAGGCTGTCATGAGTATGTGCAGGCTGTCATGAGTATGTGCAGGCTGTCATGAAGCCTCACATTGATTTGTTTCTGAACAGCAACTGTGCAACAGAAAGTCCAGACATTAAATTAGAACAGATCCCAGAGCTTTTGTCAGGTGACCGAGTGTTTTTTGATAAGCTCATGGTCTCATTCGTGTTATTATTAGTCATAGCCAGGATAATTAAAATGGAATCTTTTTTGATTACATTTTTCCTTATTCATCCTTTTTTGCTTCATTTTTGATTTCCAAAGATTGATGTTTCCAAAGACACTTTTGGAATTAGGCATTCAAATTCATATTGGAATCTGGTTCCCAGTTCTTCTGAGCCCTATTCATACTGTGACTTCTGCATTTTACTTGAGGAATTTGCTTTTGCATCCAGGGACTCTGGGTCCACTTGTGGTGGCAAAATACTTCCATATCTTGGTATGCCAGAGTTTTCAAAGTTTAATAAAAAGAATCTTTCCTATGATTTCTCTTTTGATTTGAGGGAAGCAAGTCCATAATGGCTTTTTTTTTTTTTTTTTCCTTACAAGTACCATTGGCTTGAAATACGAAGACAGTCCTACTAAATGTTCTGCTTCCCTCTCCAGAAACATCAACACATCTCATTGTAAAAGGAAAACAAAACAGTATCTGAGACTTGAATTTGGTGCCACCACTTACAAAAGGAAGGCTTTCCCATCCAGGTCATCCAGAAGCATCCTTCCTTCTTATTCTCATTCAATTTTCCACGAAAATAAAGCAAGTGTCAGTCTCCCCTTTATCAGTGTCGGGTGTAACAAACAGCGGAGAACAGGCTATTGGTAACTGCATTTGCCTCACGTCACCAATTAGCCAAGGGGAAGAAGATGCAGAACAGAAGCCAGTTTTGAGGCACGCTGCAGTGAGGCTTTTTCACCAGTGCAATCGGAAATCTCATCAAAACAAATTAAATTAAAGAAAAACGAGAGAAAATAAAAGCAGAGAATTTAAATAATTGTTTAAATTCAATGAAACCAACCGTGTCCTATATGTGATGTTTTCATGGATGGATATTTGCAAGATTATTTACAAATTTATTTTTTTGAGCAGCAGGTGCACAACATACAGACGGAGACATGGTTTTCGCATTGTATGTTGATTGGATGGCGTGATTCAGCAGGTAGATAAGGAAAATAAAGAACAAAACAGGAAACAAAAGAGAAAATGAGTAATCAGGACAAGCAAAAAAGGAAACTCTGAAAATTTCACTGGAAAAGAACTGTTGGGCTTTTGGGGGTGTTATTTTTATGATAATTATATAAATTAAAGAATGCTTCAAACCAAAACAGGTTCTGAGATCCTAAAGGTAACACAGACAGTGCAGTTGTTATTTGCATTTCTTTTTGTAATGCAAATTGGGAGACAATTCACAAACACTTTTCAGGATGTTTTTTTTTTTTGTATTTCCAGGCACAGAAATAGATGTCAGTTTGCCATACACCCATTCGGCCTCCTGAGGCTGGCCGGAGGAACAAGGACAGCTTCTCCTTCGTGCCACCTGTTTTACTATTTTACTCCAATTACCAAGAGGGTAAAAAAACTGACATGCATGTTTTTGCCTAAGGAAATAAAAAAATATGTATATTCCACTGCATTCACAAAATAAATTACATATGACATGACTACCAAATTAAAATAAAGCAATTAATCAATACATTTCTTTTCCTTTTATCTTTACTTTTCAGTGGTTCAAAGTACCGATGCAGCAAGGCTGGTGGAAGCCGAGACTCTCAAGATGAGACCGCCCAGGTGAGCAGACTCAGTTACCTTGGAGGACACTCACAGTTGGAAAACCGTAAGTTAGTCATGCAGAAAACCAGTGCTCCTGCAACTATTTGCTAGCCTGACCTCAAAACCAAGCAAAATATGTCCCTGCCCATAGCAGGGGGTTGGACTACGTGATCTTTAAAGGCCTCTTCCAACCCAAACCAATCTCTGATGCATCCCCAGAAAGCGTCCTGCCACCACAGGAGGGTTTCACAGTTTGTTTTGGGGATGGGTGCCCACAAATGGTAGCATCAACATTGCACCATCACCTGGGCTTCTCTCTGCCTGAGAAACTTTCCTGTATAAATGGGCAACAAGGGGGTGAACACACGGGGCAGGGCCAACTGCCCCCCAGGTTCCTGCACGGCTGCCCAGCAGCTGCGAGCAGCTTGGAGCAGAGGAAGACAAAGAGAGAAGAGGGCATCCTGCGGTGGGGACACGGCTCTGGGTCACTGGGGGCAAAGACCTGATCTCTTTGGTTACGCTCAGCACAGTCACACGGTGCAGAGAGCTGCTGCTCCCCAGCTCGTGCACCGAGCCCAAAGCGAGGCTAAGCATGGCTACGGCATTTTGTGCAGAGCAGATGTCCACCCTCGGTTACCTTTCTCCCCTACCTGGAATGTGAAGGGCAAAAAGCAGTTGGGCAGAGTCAGTAAATACATGGGTAAAGATGGGGCATGATGCCTGCAAACAAACAAATGCCTGCCCACCGGTCCTTGCCTCAGCCCTGGTGCTCTGCATGGCCTGGGCTGCCTGCAGACATCTTCAGCACTTTTATTTGTGATTGGTTCTAAATTGCAGAAGTGTTAAAGTGACTTAGGCACAACCCTGATTTAAAATAGCAGCCTATACCACAAAGGTGGTTGAAAATATAAACCTATTGTTCCACTTCCCAAACAGTGAAACAGTGCTGGTGGTTCCCAGGCAGCTCTGGGACCCCAATGTGCCATGGGTCAGGGTAGCGCACCCTGCCACCTCCTGTGGACCCAACAAAACAGGACCAGAGCAGCATGGCACCCTTCTGATTATCTTCCACACAAGGTGCCATAAAGTGTCCTCAGACCTCAGAGGGGACGGGGGGTTGCACTGGCAGTGCAGAGCCTGCTACAAGACAACCCACACCACGAGGCTCTGGATGAAGCAAATGCCCTGTGACAGTCTGCAAGCTGCAATTATTTTCTGCCGTTAACAGTTGTGGTATGAACGCAGTCGCTGGGGCACTGCTGCAAATTCTCCCTTGAGTAGTGAAGCAGTGAGTCAATGCATCACCTTTAAGCCAAGTAAGCTACTTCCTAACGCCTCTTTGGCACGATGCGCACGATGTGCTTGAACTCTCAGCCCATCACCCCGTCTGGAGGCTCAGAGATGGATGCAGGAAGCTTAAAAATAATACACCAGTGGCTGCAAAAGCCATCCGGTGTGTGTGAGTGTGCTGCTGCAAGCAGGCACAGGCTGGAGGGAGATCAGAGAAATGCCATATGAAAGAAGTTTTGAAAAACAGCTCTAGCAAGTAGGGGGGGGAGACCTCTAGGTACTCTGCAGGGGAAAGTGCATGGGCAGGAGACACAGTGGCTATGCAGAAATGCTGCAGAAAGGGAAGATTTAGTGAACATGCAGCTCAAATTGGTCTGTGGACTGAGAGAGAGAACCAAGAGGTAAGGAGCTGGAGTGGCAATGGGCAACACATGGGTTTGATATGAAAGAGATGTCTGTGAGCAACTTCATGCTGAATGCACTGCCAGAGCAGGCTGAACTCCAGCAGGCAGTCTTCCCCAACGTTTTGCTTGATGGGTCTAGTTAGTCAAACCAAAAGACTCTCAATTATTACCTGGAAAGATAAGAGAAAAGTGTATAGATACTTGGGAGCTTAGCTGTAATGGATTTTGCTGCCTGTTTTAGAGAGAATTCGTGCTGCTCTCCAAAGGCATCCCTGCACTGCTGCACTATCTGATGCTGGAAGCCAGCGGAAGCACTGCAGAGCAGAGGTTGATGCAGCAAGGTGGGTCTCAGGTGGGTCTCTGAGAGCACATTTAGCGTCAGCTAAAAGACCAGGGGAAGGTGAGGAGCCTCTAACTATGCACTAACTCTTACTCTTTCTCTTCCTGAAGGAGCACTTATCAGACTTAGAGACCACAGGCTCCCGTAACAATGGCGAGTTCACTGTGCTGGTAACACTGGCAGAAGGATGGTGTGAAAAGAAGCCTCAGTCCATGTTTGTGGCTGACTTGCAAACATTTCCATAGATTTTCACACAAAGGCAAAGGTTTGAGTGCCTAAACCTGGCAAGAAAGCACGTCCCAAGGCAGAGGGAATGGAGGCAAGCATTCAGTGCCTGCCACAGCAGAACAAATCTCCTGATGCACATGGAGGTTGTAGCCAGATGTTGTGCTTGAGCTGAGTGACTCTACCCTGGCTGTAGGCTGTCCACTAAGAGCAAAAGGCAATGCAAACTCTACAAGATTCATCAACTGTTAAACACCATTTGCACAGGGAGTAAAAGTTGGCTTTTTCTGTATTTTTTTTTTTGTATCAAGGAGGTTAGATAATGTATTTTGTTAGCAGTTGTAATAACGTTCTTTAGCACCAGCTGAATGTCCTGTAAAGAAGTCTGGGGAACATAGTGCTTAGCACACATAAAAGAGGTCTATAAGCAAATCCTGGGGACTGAGAAGAAAAAATTATGGTAAAGTTCAAATCCATTACATACAGATACAGCATCATCAGCTAAAACATGCATTGGGAAAGGAAAGGAGCACATTTTTAAATTGGATAATTTCAGGCTGTCAAGGCTTGAGTCATTTGCTGCCCTTATGGAAAAATCCTCTAGAATTTAATGGTACATTTGTGCACTTAATGTAATCTCCAGGAGTCATTAGCAGGGAGAGAGCAGACATGGGAAGGGTGGCCAATGAATCCTGTGGTATAGTTTTGTTTTTATTTAATTAATAATTGCCCTGTAAAACTTTTGTGCACAGAACAGAAACTGTGTTCCCCCAGTGCAGACTGCACAAGCTGGTGAATTTCTGGTTGCTTTTATGTTCCCATTCTCTCTTCTCTTATCACCTTTGCCCTGTCCCACAGTCAAGATGGGCTGGGAGAGACAGACGAGATGCTGGTGTGCGTGTGTGCCCTGCGAAGCACCACACGCTACAAGCCAGCAGTCTTCATTAGATTCCTTTTGATATTGTCTCTCTATTACATTCAACAGGATTTTTCCATTAATAAGCAAAAAATGGCTCGGGGTCGGAGCCTTTTCCTGAAGGAGAAATAGAGCCTGCTTCCTGGCAGAGTCACCAGCACTGTTGTTCTCATCAGAGCTTTTGGCACGAGAGGCTTTGGGGCAGCCAGCAGTGCTCATCTCTGTGGAAAGAGCTGAGCTGATGGAAGCAGGCTGCCAGGTCACCCAGGGACCCTGTCACACTGTGGGTCCCCGAGGCAGCAAGAGGGCTGGTGGGGAAAAGGTGCAATGTCTCGACAGGGTACAGCTTTGTTGGTAAATGAAGCAAATTGAGCAAACTGTACTTACCGCAATCTCTGTTACTAAAATATCAGTAATACTTCCCAACACTGTTACAAAATCAAAGACATTCCAGGCATCTCGGAAATAATTCTGCCAAATGAGAACACAAAGGGGATAGAGGGATCCAGGGGTTATTATCTCTTTGCAAGACATTTTTTTTGTTGTTGTTTTGTTTGCTTGTTTTTAAATGTACATCATGAAATAGAAGCATTTCACGTAGAAACAGTTGAAAATAAATGAGGAAGGCACATACCAGCACACCAAAGGCAATGATCTTCAGCACACATTCCATTGAAAACATGGACGTAAACACAATATTCAGGCATTTCAACATTTCTTCATACGCTTCTGGAGCATCATAGAACTAAACCAGGATGGAAGAAAGGATATTACTGAAAGATCCTTTATGATGGCAGAGTAAAACCTTCCTGGCTGTATCACAAGGTTCCTGCCTATTCTAGTGCCAGGTTCAGTACTTGCTTTAAGCAAGACTTTGGGTAGGAACATGGGTATGCATGCCAGGCCAGAATCACAGCACTGACTACAGCTGGGGCTACCCATGGAACTAGGGTCCTGCTGCTCTGTACATCTCCCTGCAAGCACGTCATGGACCAGAAGGGAGGAAGAGTGTTTTCCAAAACCAGAGAACAAGTGCAGAATTGTGTTTAATTCCAGCAGACCCTAAGAAGGTGGTGACCACTTGATTGTGAAATACTCTAAGCTAGACAACAGTTAGGAGGGGAGATAATCTGCAATAACCAGACACCCACATCTTGTACTTCTAGGGACTGTGGATCTTGTCCCCAAAGCCTGACACAAACTTGAGCAATCTCCCTGGCACAGCCGGATTTAGAGCACACCCAGAGAGTGAACCTGCTCTGTGCAGGAAGCACGGGCTGAGTCCAGTTCCCACTCACAGTGTCTGATCACAACCAAACCACCTCCCTCTGGGGAGGGAAGAAATCCCCTATGGCCTCTAAAACCAACATGATGGAGATCAGAAGTGGCGATATTCCTGCCGAACCCCCCAGATGAGAGCACAAAACCTCCACAGTAAACACCGTATTTTCTAGCCCAAAATTGCAAAGATTCAGTAACAGCCCACTAACCTTCATCATGAGAACAATAGTATTGAGAGCAATCATGACCATGATAAAGTACTCAAAGGGAGGGGACACCACAAATTTCCACATCTTGTACTGAAAAGACTGCTTGTTCTGAGGCATGTAGCGGGTCAGTGGCTTGGCACTTATGGCGAAGTCTATGCAGGCCCTCTACAAAACAGAAATGGGATGAGAAGAATACAAAAAAGGGCTGACGGTCTCCATCAGTCAGGTTATTGCTGGGAGTGGAGCACATAGTGGAGGATGACATTTCTAAGCCTTTCCGACACACGATGCAAGTACTGAATACTACTGTGAAATGCAGCACACCAGCCTCAAACTGTGATCACTCCTGGACACTCATGGAAATACCAAACCTCACAGCATTCCTGTAGCCTCCCACAACCCTGTTCACCACCCAGTGGATCCCAATCCCTTCCTGCTTAAGGAAGTAAGTTTTAAATTCATTGCTTCAGAAAACAATCTGCCTGACACAGAATTCCAGAAACTGGAGGACTGGTGAAGATGTTGTGTTTAAAACAAAAGTATAGTGAAGCTCAGGTGTGTCCTCACACACAGAAAAACCTCTCCACCTAATAATTTCTATGAAATGTGAACTGAACTCAATCAGTAAATTACCCAAAAAGAATTACAGGCTGTACTCTCAAAGATACCCTTGGAAAATTCTGTTCACATTTTTTTTTAAGTAGAAAAGTGCTTTAAAATTTATTTCTACCCACAGGAAGCTTTGATTCTGGAACATTTTCTCATCTTGGATTGAGATAAAAATTCAAAATCTCAAATTTTGTCATAGTGCAAATCTCAAGAAGAAAACTTTCTGCCCAGCTGAAAAAAATGTGGGTAAATCATCTCAAAATATTCTACTTTATTTTGGACTTTTTGTTTAAACAGACAAATAATTGAAACACTGAGTAACTGATTAAAAGTCAACTCTTTTAATCAAAAATCAAGCTTTAGTTTCAAAATGAACAAAGAGATTTTTTTCTGCACAACAGGTAGTTGAAGCCAAAGGACCCCAGACAAAGGATTTTGCAAATGCTAAAATTTTGCCTGGGTTCTTGAGGAAACTGGATATGTCTGTGGAGGAACAATAGACAGATGCTGTTAACTACAGAGATACCACGTCCAATTCAGGAGGTTCCTAAGCTGAAAATGGTTGCATTTGCTACAGTGTTAAATGAAAGCATTGTGCTTACTTGCCCTGTTCTTATGCTCTTCTTAAGGAATCTCCTTTTGGCTGCTGGCAGGAGGATGCTGTCTCAGCCAGGCAAAAAAAAGCCTGGTGAGAGCAGCTTTCCACTGGGGAGCAGCAGCAACTGCATTTCACTTTGATTTCTGACAAGCAGCCCCTCTCACACCAAGCACTTCTGCCTCCTTTTGCACATGCATGCTTGAGCTAACACGCAATGCTATCTCCACTTGGAAGTGGAGCTGTGATCCAGAGGGATATGGGTACTGCTTAGCTCAAGGACAGCAGTTGGGGACTCTCCCTGGTTTTGTTTTAATGCAAAATATGAAAATTTCCAAGATGCTTGGTGCCTATTCTCTAGGCCCTACATTCAGCACATCATACCACACTTTCTGAAGCCCTTCCTGCTGCAGGAGAGATGAGGAGAGAACTCCCCTCAGTATTGAGGAGCTCTGGACCCCCAGGTGCTTACACCCACAGTGGCTCAATTCATAAGACGTGGGTACCTCGTTTTTCTCTAGGCTGCATTCTGACATCACTTTATCTCCTTGCTCTTGGAAGGTGATGATGATTAACGCCACAAAGATGTTCACAAAGAAAAAAGGGAAGACAACAAAATACACCACGTAAAAGATAGACATTTCCATTCGGTAGCCAGGGCTGGGACCCTGTTCCTCGTAGGTAGCATCCACTGAATGCTTCAATACACTGCAAGCAAGCGCAGAGAGAGAAGAAATGTCAGTGGAATCAGTGAGAAGCACCAATGACACCCCTACAGTCGCTCGCTGGCCTTCACTCGCACAGAGGGTTTTCCCACATATGCTCAGGTCAAATTCATTCCCATCTTAGTGGCTGGGAAGAAGTTTTCCTTGAGGATATTTTAGGGAACCCTTCTCTGTTTTCACCATTCTGATGAATGATTGCCATCTGTTACGTACAGATCCACATATCCAAGTGAGGGGGAGAGGATACTGTTAGATCTGGCTTCTCTTCTGCTCTGGTCAATATGAATAAAATATGGGTGGGAAAAGAAAGGTACTGATGATCTCTGAGTATCTAGGGGAACAGTGAGGGTTTGGAAAGGACATGCTGATGCTCTAAGTTTTATTCTCTATTTTATTAAATAACTGAATGTGGAGGACAAGGAAGTCCTGCCATGTAGACACCCCAGCCATGAACTGCAGTCCCAGCAGAAACGTCTGCCAAAATAAAGTCATATGCTGAACAGTCTGGAGGCTCAAACACCCAGTATACTTTCAGCATAGGTCACAATACTTTTTCCCTTAATTTTCTTATATTTCCATTATAAATTTTACACTCAAGAAAGGTGTGCAAAGCCAGGAGACAGGAGCAAGCAGGCTAGTCAGCATTGAAAGCCTCCTCGGCATCAGTGTGCAAGCTCAGAGGAGCACCGAGAAAAAGGCAGGATGCTGCCCACTGACTCACCCACGAATGACAAAAGGGGAAGTTAAAGCTTGGCTGATAAAACTGTTCCTATTCCACAGGTCACCTGCCCTTGACGTGTCCCTCAGCATGGAAAGCTGCTGCTACCCCTGCAGCACCTGACCCCGCCAGCCCCATGTACTCACGTTGGCCACCCTTCTCCCGTGGAGACGGTGAAAAGCGTCAGCAGAGCCCACAGCACGTTGTCGTAGTGGAACTCGTACTTTTTCCATTCCCTGGGCTGTGCCTCCACCTCATTTTTTTCATAGTCAAGGTACTGACCCCTAGGAACAACAGAGGTTCAGACCAAAAGGGAGAGTTAAACCAAAACAGCCACATGCTATGGCTCAATGAGACCCTGCTGTATTGGGGTACAGCACAGCAGGGTCTGACCACGCACAGCCCCTAGGTTTGTAGATTCATCAAATGGTTTGGGTTGGAAGGGACCTTAAATATCATCTGGTTCCAAGCACATCCCACCAGGCCAGGCTGCCCAAAGATAGGGAACACAAACAAAGTCTAGGGGAGCCTCAGGAACTGGGTCTGACGTTTAGAAATTAAATAATTGTCATCAAGACATTCATTTGCTGGACAAAGCTGACAGCTAACAGCATGCTGGCCCCAAGCTGTCTGACCTTACAGAAAACTCTACGGTTTGATGGGGAGTGGCCTCTGGTTCCTACTTGAAGGCTGTGTATAACTTCAGAATTGGTCCTGCTTTGAGAGACAGGAGCTTGGACCTGGTATCTGGAGAGTTCTTAACCACACTAAATTTCACACTTTTCTGCAATGCATTGGCTCTATTGCAAGGCAGAGCTGCAGTGAGAGCAGTCATGCTGCTGCCCCACGCTGCAGGGACACCAAGGGGAGATGGATGGACGGACGGACAGGCAGCCCCAGGCAGTGCTGAGGATGCAGTTTGGGTGCCAAGGAAAAAGGCAAGTGAGGAAGACACCCGCTGCAGGGAGCAGCACACCTCCACAGTCTGCTGCCAAGGACAAAGCATGATAGGGCTCTTAAGATATTCAAATGCAGTCCTTTTTTCTAGCTAATTAGGAGTTCCTTAACTTCCTACTGACTCACTTTTGATTATTTATTCATTCTGTTTTCTTAATTTGCACAAGCTGTGAGAAAACAGGCAGCAGGTAGAAAGAGGAGTCATGCCACCCCTCTCAAGGTGTGCTTTACCTTCAATTCACACTCAGCTCTTGCTGGGAGAAGGAGCTTTCTCCCCTGTATCATTCATGCATTCGAGTAACCATTCACTAGATCACCACCACCAGGAATGGTGAAGGTATTAAAACAACAAAAGAGAAAATTCACCTCTAGGATTACTATGCTGAAGCAAAAGGAGCCTTGCCATGTTCAGCAGATAACTCAACTGCTGCAGCTCTGGGACAGCCAGGAGCTACTGGTGCCAGAGGAACCTCAGACTCCCTCCACAGCCCCTGCCCAGCCATACCTGCAGTCCTTCTCCAGCTCCTTTGACTCATCAGTGCAGTAGAAGAATCTGCCTTTGAAAAGCTGCACAGCAATGACGGCAAAAATGAACATGAAGAGCATGTAGACTATGAGGATGTTGAGGACATTCTTCAGGGAATTCACCACGCAGTCAAAGACGGCCTGGGGATGGGAACAAGGTTAGGGAGCTGCGAGGAAGGCAGAGGGCATTACCCGGTACCTAGCATCTACCTGCACGTGGGAGTAGTTACCCAACACATAACCCACGTGTGGTTTCATTGACTTGCACAGCACATGTTTGGTGCATGCTCGTTGTGGGAAATAATTCTGGCTTCTTACAGCTCCTGCTTTCTTGGTGGGTTTGGTGTGCCACCGAATTCTCTGGTGCTGCCCGTAAAATTCATCAAGACTGAGAAATATTAGTTCTAAGCAAATATTCCCCTGGCCAATTATGAAATGAAAAATTTACTTGTGTTTAATTTATTCACAGTGAATAGGGAAAAACCTCATCAAATATGTTCCTCATTGACTGTTATTTGAACTGTTTGAATAATAAGAAAAATATACCAGATGCAAAACAATCAAATGCTTTGAACAATATTTCTTTCTAATGAAGTGTCTACCAAAATCAAGTGTGAATAATCTAGTCAGCATATGTCACTTCTGAACTCCTCACGAATAACTTCTCAAATACATTTATTATTTAGTTATTAGTCACTGATTCACTGTTACAAGTAATTTGCAGTTTAATTTTAGTCCGCGAAGTCTGTCATAATAGAAATGGAGCTGTGTTACTGCCTGAGCACGGGGTTTGTACAATAGTGTTTCTGTTTCTCTGAATGGCAGTGAATAATTCCCAGAATTACACTCCTGATGCAACCCAGAAACCCAAAATTAAAACACTGGAAGCATCTCTAATCACCCTATTAATCTTGCTGATTGTTGCATACAAGATCATATCCAGGAAAAAAAAATGAAAAAGTATTTTGAACACAAACCATGTGAATATGACTTCTGCTTCATAGAGATTTCTGAATTCTTCTTTAGAAATGGTAAAATTACTCTGTAAAATGACTTGAAAATAAGGAAGGCATTCAATAAAAAGCAAATGTCGTGTTCTGCAATAAGGCAGAGCTGCTGTCGACTGTTGCACAACCCAAGAACTGTGCATTTCAGATTTCTAAACAAATAAAGACCATTTTCTACATTGTTCAACATTACTCTTCCTTATCTTGTGAGGTAAATTTAGTACACATAAAAATGCATGAAATGAAAATTAGTTAGGCATGAATTGCGGGTAAGGACAAAGGCAAATCTGTATAATAAGTAACCTTGATTTTTACGTAGCATTATGTGAAAAGAGGAATTGTCAGACTTCGCTTCACCACTGCACCAGCACCCTTTGCTTCTCCCCTATCTCCCACAGAAAAGAGCCTGAAAGCGCTGCTGACACACGAAGACGTTCTATAACAGATATTCCAGAGCTCCAAAACTCAGAAATGATTACATTTTGTAACTCCTTCCACCCTCTGCTTCCAGGGCTGGCTCTATCTCAAAGCGTTCCTGAAATGGTGCTGAATAAGTAACCACAGGCCATTACATTTATTTTACTTTGTAACTTAGCATTCTAGAGATGAAAGGGTCCTGCTATAAGCCCCCGCGCTATATATTCTTTAATAGAAAAGATGAACAGATTAAAACTCCTCATACAGCAATGACATTTCTCCTTAGAAAGGCTGTGGAAAATCTTGCAATATTCATATTAAGCTCTGTAGTGAAAGTCAAACACTCCAAAGCCTATTTTCTCATGTATCATTTGTAGGAGTATCACATGTACAAACTGTAATTTAATTTATTTGCATTTTTTTTTTCTTTCTTTTTTGGGAACTTTGATTTCTTAATGTGGATTTGCAATAATTCATAAAATTGCATACAATGTTTGCAAAAGAAACAAGTGTTTGACATTTGCTAAACATCTGCACGGCTATTTTTACAAATCTGGCAAAGAGATTAATTGCAACAAAATAAAAGGAACAGAAATAACTTGGATGAAGTTTACCCCATCAGCTTCCATTTGGATCAGTTGCCAACCACCAGAGAATGAAATATTTGAGGTTATTCTCTAACCTTTAGTTTTGGCAGCCGTTTAATGGTCTTCAGTGGTCTTAGGACCCGCAGAACTCGCAGCGACTTGATCGTGTTGATGTCCTTGCCTTTGGTTCCTCTGCAAGGTATAGAGGGTACAAGAAAACAGGAAGAATAGTTTGGACCTTAGGCTATGAAGAAAAACACCTGGAGAGAACCAGTTTTCTCACAGGTGTGGGTGCCAGCCTCACCACGGATGCCGAGTACTAGCCAGGACCAGAGATGAGCGCCCACCTGGGACGCGTTCACCACCGCGCAGAAGGGATGCTTGGGCAGGACATGGACCTTGCCCTGTTGAGCCCCTCGGGCTCTCCAGCCACAGCTCATTTCCCTGAGTGTCCCCAGGGAACCAGAGGCCTCTTTACCCACCCAGGCAAGAGCCACGGCCGGGGCAGCCACGCACATGGGCTGAAGGCGCTGGGAGAGGAGGGTCAGTGCGTCCACCCCAGCCACGGGCAGGAGAAGGGAGAAGGTCACACATGGCACCCATCCTGCCCCAGGCACCTCGATGAGACAGGAGGATGTTTCCCTGTGCTTCTTGCACTTCTCCGGCAGGGAAGCGGTGTCTGGACAGGCAGGCAGTGACCGGAGGGAACCGGAGCCCTTGGGAGAGGGGCAGCGCTCTGTGTGCCCATACCCTCGTCCTCAGGTCTCTTTTGGAAGACATGCTACCAAACCCATGCTGGACCATGTAATATGTTGGCATATTACATGCCTGGAGCAGTGCTAGGACAACTTCCCACTTACGCATGCAGATGCTGTAAGTCACATTTTGTTTTTAGTTTTTGTGTGTGCAAGACATGAGACCATTCCTCTCATTTCCATTAAAAGGGTTTAGGGAAGGACAGAGTTCCTTTCCTCGTGCACTTCCAAAATAAATGAAAAATAATTATTCCCCAACACACACCAAGACACAGTCACATCGTCTTCCAATCCAACAGCAAAACAATGGCATTCCCCTTCATTTAGTATGAAGTGAAAAATGGGATGGAAATCTTTAACAGCAATTTATTCATGACCGTAGACTGGGTCTGAGACTCTACTGGAGTAACACAGGTGGGAATGGATAACATGTTGAGCAGATGTTGATATACCTATCCTACACTCTTTGGTTTGCTAAATAAAGCTTCTCTTCTCCAACAGGAAAGCAATAAAAACACAAACAACCCTAGAGACCCACTAGAGGTATGTGTTGGGAGCGGGCTGAAAGCTCCCCCAGCCCCTGTTAGCAGCCAGCGCTCTGCACTGTGCTAAAGGAGAAGCCCCAAGAGGGGAAGAAACAACCCGATTTAATTCCTGACCGACCCTGGAACGTGGCTTTTTGTGATTTATCTGCTTATAAAAGACTAACAACTCAATGTTAAGACTGTTTTAATCAGTACAAATACTGGACTGGAATCTACAACCTACAAACATGCATTCCTGTCTCACGTCCGGACTCTTTTTCCAATTATCAGTAACTACTGCTGCCCTGAAATGCAATTGGAAGTGAGACACAGGGAGTTTTTGAGGGCCATAGGGTACATCCCAATGACCTATATGTTGAACACAAGCTTCCTTGGCAGAATAGAAATGGAGTAGAGGAGGAGCAGAACAGACCTTTACCTCTCCTCCCCCTGCCTGGTCTTTCAGGGGTGCTTTAGGGCCATTTTCAGAAGCTGCAGATGGAAGGTGCCTGCTCGCACGCCTGCAAGTCCAGTTGGTTGTACTAATACAGAGTTACAGGACTGGATTAACTATGCAGAACTATTACATAGAGCAGAAGTGGAAACAGGTCAGCAGGGAGGAGACAGCACCTGGTCACCCAGCCCATGGCCATCACCTTTGGCTGCTCCCTGTCCCCCCAGAAGGCCAAAAAAATTGATCCGGGCACACTGTGTGGTCCAAGACTTGGGGTTTTACTGGGTGAGGAAGGCAGAGCAGAAGGGGGTGAAGAAGTAGGGTCTGGGGGATGCAGGAGCGAGAGAAAAGCAAAGGTGAGAGGGTTGAAGGACATGTGGTTGGGGTAGCAGGAGAAAACAAAGGCATTAAGTAGAAGGAAAGGGCACCTTGGCTCAGACACATAGTAAATTCTTGATCATTTATGGCCATGTTTCTGGTTTGCAGATACCCTCACAGCCCGGATTAGCAGCACAGCCACTTGCAGGTAACACTTGAACTAATAAGCCTTGACAGTCTGCATCTGGTTCCAGGCAGACACACACAGTTTCTGCACTGTGTCTTCTAGTACTCTTGATTCCAGGAGGTCTAAAAACCTCTTTGCTATGCTGCTGTTCATTTGTGTTAAATAACAATTGTACCAGTCAGGCCTGCTGGAGGTGGAGTTTGGGATGGGAACAGTGATGCTTCTTGGCTCTGAAGGAACAGCTGAGGTCTTAGAGGACTTGCCCCAAGCCTGGAGCAGTAACCTCTGTAGATTTAATAGTGCTGGAAGGTTAATCCAACCTTCTGGGGACTAGTGAATAGATGGAGCAGAGTAAATCCTGCTATATGACAGAGGAAGCTGCTTTTCCCTTGCCAAGGGAGGCGTGTAGACTGCACTGAGAGCTGGGAGGTGGGAGGAAGACAGCTCCAGTCCCAGGAAATTCCTTCTGCCTCAATGAAGAACACTAAGAAGAGTTTTCTTTTTTTTTTTTTTTTTTTTTTTCCTTCTTCTTTCAGGCACATAAGCAAATAAAGAGCATGAGCTGATTAAATGTTAATGGGATTTATGATCTAAGTCATATAGAGGATCCTGAAAAATCCTCTAAGAGTCTTGCTATAAGATAAAGCTCTTCTGAAGAACTGGGACTTTGAACCAGAGCAATGCAAACTGCACTTTGATGAAGTGCAATTTTTGCAACTATTTCAGCCTGTCAAATAAAAGCTTAAGAATTGGTTTTGGTGTTTGTAAGAGACCCCTCTGTCAGTATTGTTTTTTTTTTTTTACACCACTCTAGTACAAAGCCAGTATCCTAAAATAAAAGGTCCAGATGGAATTAAGATTCAGTCAAAAGCTGCATACAAGCACACGTTGACCAGAGCAGTCCCAACTGCATATTTCATACCACAAAAATAAATTGATGTGGAAGGAAAAGATTCTGCCCTTAGGTGAACAGCAGAATAACAACTAGCGAATTCAGAAGATCTACAGAAGAGCAAGCAGGAGAAGGACAGACAGCAAACAGAACCCCAGTGACTGGAAGAAAAAAAAATAAATAAAAAAGGAAAAACATTACATTGGGTCAATTCAGGTTGCATTAGGCTTCTTCAGTCTTTCCTGGGGCAGTTTACAGCTCAGTTATTTAAAACATTAAAAATATTTAAAAAGCTTTGTGTGGCCTTTTCCCCTTTAATAAATAAACGATCCTTTAAAAAATTAATTGCTCTATAAAGCGGAAGCTTCTTGTTTCTGTTGCTCCTGCGAGCAGCTCTGATTTCACGTACAGGGGCCTCTCAGAGCCACACCATCAAATATTCAGAGCAGGGTGGAGCCACCGCCTCCTGCAGCTGCCTGAACTCCCCAGGCAGAGCAAATTCCTCCAGCGCTGGCAAACAAGGACACCCAGCCCTGCCCCGGCACAAAGCTGCCTTCTCCCAAGGGGCCCAAGGAGTTGGAGCCCTCGGCAGAAGACAGAAAGGAGTACCCAGTATCTTGGATCTCAAAAGCCTTTTTCTTTGCATCTTTTCCATCTCATCTCTTGGTGGGCTGCTGCAGAGGAGCCCACCCCAGCTCCTGCCCTGCAGGGGCTGCTGCGTGGCACCATCACGTCCCATCTGGGCCACCAACCCAACAGCCACCTCCTGTAGGTGGCAAAGCCCTGCTTGTCCTACCTCCTCCTTTTAGAATCATCCCTGCCACCTTCCCAGCAGCTCTCCTGCTTTGTTTCCACACCGGGGGTCGACAGACAGGGCTAGGTTGCGTTGCCCACCCTGCACAAAGCCAAGCCTGAAACCTTCAGCACTAGCACAGTTTAGACCACTGAGCCTCTAAATGAGAATAATTCCACTTCTTTAAAACTAGTTATTAAGATTTTTGTGAGCTATATAGCTACTAAACTCACGCATATACTCATGCATATAGCTACTAAATCATTCCCTCAAATCTTTTTTGGTACAAATATATCTGTTTATCACAGCTGCTGAATTTCTGGTCAAATGCAACACTTGTCACCTGGCTATCTAGTCTGCTTTTGTCCTCTGGGTAAAGGAAATTGGAATGAATGAGAACTGTTGAGGAAAACTACATTTCACTGAATAATGTGACAAAGGAGTCGATGTAATGGGTGTAACATGGTTCATTTCCACAGTGGCAAGTGTGTGTACACATATTTGACAGGCATAACAGTGCAGCAAGATACAGGAATAACATATTACCCCATGAAACTCCTAGAGAGAGATTCCAGCAAGAAGAAGACAAAGAAAGAGCAGAGTCAATGACAAACATAAGGCTGTACAGTGCACCCCATGCACCTGCAGACACGTGCTGGCAGAGAATCCCATCCCATCCCGCACCCACCAGCTCAGTGTTCATAAAAATCAACAAGTGAGGAAGCAACAGACTGGCTATACAGCATATACCCACACATCCCCCCGCAGAGCATCAGCCCTTCTACTGACAAGCAGGCAGGGCAAATGTGCCTTCACCCTACTGACACTTCAGGAGGTAATAACTTTGGTTGCTTGGCAAATGCCGTTTCATTTTTCAAAGAAATAGTGTGAAATTCTATGCATCTCAATGTAGAAAAGCATCTCAACACCTTTCTGGTGTTGAAAATGTAGAACTGCAATCTCTTTGCTCCTATTCATCAGCTATTCCTATGGAACAAATGGAATTTACACCTGGGGCTGGTAAATTTTGATGACAAATTTACTTGCTTGCTTTAAGCTCTTCTATTTCCCTAAAGACTACAATATGTCTGTATTTTTGTGGAATGCTCATCTGCAGAAAAAGAAAGGTATTTCCCTTTGAAATGCATTGCTAAATGGAGGACATTATTTTATCATCATCATCAGTATTAGTAACCTTTCTAGCATCTCACTGGGGATCTTGTTTTCAAAGTTGTTTGAACTACAGTCAAGCACAGAAGAGCTTCTAGAGCTGCAGGCAGAAGGCAGGCTGCTTTGAAAGGCTGAGATTAATGTTATGTACCTTGCAGCAGTCACTGATACCAACTCATACGGCTAAACAAACAGGCTGTTGGGGTATTCCAGGTGGAAGGGTTTCAGGGAGGTCTGTTTTCCCTAGGTTTTCAGGGACACATTGGTTCAGCAGGAAGGTAAACCACACCACCTTTACTGGACAGCCACCAGGTCAAGAACGTGCACGAGTTAAGTCACACTGACTGAGTGGCAATCACATATTCTTGCAAACAGAAACTACTCACAGCCACATTAAGTACATTTTTACAGTAACAGGTGATGAGTGACAGGACGCTAGTATTTGCTATCAAAAAAACACCAACCAATGGAGATCACCCATTTTTTTTCTCCAAAAGCTCATTTTCAGGATTATCAAAATTCAGCAGGGTCAGTGCATCTATCTGGCTTAACCAAACAATGCAGTTGAGCTAAGGACATGACTATCTACCCCACTCTTATCTGTACAGCCTGAGACTTGTTAGTATTCATAACTGGAGTGGTGGGAACAGAGGGCAAGTCATCTCCTACGAATGACTGGATTTCCTGCTTTCAGATTAGACAAGAGATACCACGAGGATTCTCTGAATTGGATGTCAACACTTGCTGCCAGCTGAAGTATGGGCACGCAGCAGCAGTTAGAATCATAATAAGAAATTCAAAATTTTCCGAGCCTCAGAAATAGGTTTGACTCACTTTAATCTGTGAGATAGTAAATAGGCAGACAGGTTTTATTCATTCCCTTCTGTAAATCCCTGCTCAATAATTGCTCAAAGAGCATGTAAAATAGAAACAGCTTGGGGCATGCTATTATGAAGCACAGTCAGGGGATGTACAAGTAATTTATTTAGAGGCTGATGAGGGGCTGTTAGATATTCACGGCCCAATGTAAGCAATGGGAAACCTGAGCACAAAACAACTCAGAAGGATTAAAAATTATTAATTTTAATCAATAACTTGTCCAAAAGAAAATTTTGTTTAAAGAGAAGATGTTTTAGATGCAAGCCCCGATGTTTGCTCTTGCAGAACAGAGCTGCTCTGAAGGGTTTACCTACTGCCCCTTCCCCAGTCTGTCTTCAAGGTTTGAATTCCTAATGGCAAAAGGGAAATTTTCAGTGAATCACAGACTGGAGCAATAATGCTTTGCACACTAATACTTGCGACTAATGTAATTTGACTTTTATCTCTCTCTTCAGCCTTTACATCTCAAAACAGATTTCCTTTACAACAGAGCACTCAGCCTCTCTGAAAGCTGATTTCTAATGAATAGTGACAAAGCCTCCAAAGAGGGAGGGCAGCCTCCCTTTGAAAAGCTTGCGTTGGGCATGACTGGCTCCCAGATCAAAACAATTCTTCAGCACAGGACTAGGCACAGAAAGCCTGTCTCTATTCAAAAATTTGCCACTGTCACCTCCACTAAAGGACAGCAAACGCTGCACACCCTGATCATCTAATCAGATACAGGAAGGCTCTGGGCATAGCTGATAAAAAATACAAGCACAGAATTGAAGAATTTGTGCATTCTTCAGGTGTACTTTCTCTAATCCATCTTTAATCCATCCTCCTTGGAAAAAGTGGCAAAGAAGAGGTGACGTTCCTCAGCTGTCTCAAAAACCATACCAGCAATTCCATCTCCTGCTCATCTGCTCCTTGGCAGGAGTCAAAGCAGCTGAAATATTTTTTACCCAGCATTTGTTAAGAAGAATAAAAGATCTTAAACAAAAATTTCACAGCCGTCATGTGAAAGGGACCTTGGCACCTCAGAAAATAAATTAAAAAAAAAAAAAGTCCTGAGAAAAAATCCAGGCCAACATTACCAGAGAGACCCTGGTAACATTTTTTTTTTTGTTGGTAGTGACATGAAAGCACGTAGGAAGAACAGCAGATACGGCCATCTGCCTAAATATTGCCATCAGTCTAAAGTACTCAAGACACGCTTTCACAGTTTCCTGACAAAGGTGAATGCTTTTTCTCATTAGCAAGTAAAACACTGCTAATTTCTTCATCTTCATTAATCATCATGTCAACAAACAGGTGAGTAGATTTTGGGCATGGGCTGCTAAACATTCACTGTAATTACTCAACACTAATTTAGCAGAAGATTAAACTGGCCAAGTCCCGAAGCCTGTTTCCAGGTCAAGTCCTAGAATTCCTCAGGAACATTTTTGCACTATGATTACTCCGTGGCCCAGAACTACAGGGAGGAAATGTCTTTCCTCAGTCCTACTTTGAGCTCACAAATTTGGAGGAACCTGCATTGCTCTTCCTCTGGCCTGCTCTGAGAAAAAAAATGTTCAAAATGAAAGCTAATCTTCATTTTGTAGAAATGAATCATCTATGTATGTTGCTCAAAACCCTTTACAACATTAAAGAACCCCATGGAGCATTATTTAATGTCCTAAATAGAGAGCAGTGATTGAGGGAGCAATTAGCCTTAAAGTGAAACTGTGGAAATGCAAATACACTGAATGAGAGAGGAGGAGGAAAAATACCAAAGGTATATGAATCAGAAACATCCATGACTCTAGAAAAAACGTTCTGTAAACAGTTCACAGAGCTATTAGCTCAGTTCATCAATTGTTTTTCCATAGTAAGAACAATTTTAAATAGAATTGCTTGAAGACAGAAGACTGCCACAAATGGTTATAACGCTTCCTTGAAAAGAAGTTGGCCAGAAGGTCACAAAAATCTTGACTCAACATTTGAATGAACAGCAGACAGACTCACCCTAAAGCTGGGAGAATTTTCAAGAGATTCTACAACACGAATTTAGAGCTTTTTTCCCCCAGCTCTAAGATGATAAAAGGTAAAAATTGAACATTTTGCTGAGAAATGGAGCCACAAATACTACACTTCAACTAGCTCTGCGCTGTGATCCTGCCTCCCTTGCAGCTTATTTCCTAGAAATTCGGGTGTTAAGAAAGATGTACTTACGAGAAGGCAAATGCCACCAAGGCCCCACTGACCACAATGAAGTCCAGGATATTCCACAGGTCACGGAAATAGGAGCCTGGGTGCAGTAACAGCCCCAAGTCAATCATCTGCAGGGGAAACACATCAGAAGAAGTTTTTTTTTGGGGGGGGAAAAAAAAAAGAAAAGAAAAGTGTCAAACCAGTGTTACTGAGGTACAGGAAGCATCCTCAATCAAATGACCCTTCACAAACCCTTCTTCAGTGTTCAACCAGCAGGGCAACACTGAGGTACTGTGTGTCTCTTTAGGCACAAAGAGCTTTAGCAAAGCCAAAGCTGAAGCCAATAAAATGTAACCAAAAGCATGACAGAAAAAAGCACTGTCTGCTATAGAGGGTTCTTTGCGCAGACATGCATTAGTTTATGGGAACAGCCATCTGCGCGCCAAGCATCGAAATAGTTTAAGTTTATTCTACCTCAATCCCACCAGATTTGTAGTAATTAACACTTGGAATAGGATATTACATAATAAAACTCAAAGAGGGAATGGAAGACCCACAGCCAAATGCAGCAAAGAAAAACGCCCACTCTGGAGCAGTCGCTGGAGGCTGCTGCTCAGCGCACGGCCTCGCTCGCTTCTGTACACGGCTGAGTCTTCCTTGTAATGCTGCTAAGGATCTTCTAAAAATCGAGCCTGAAAGTGCTTGCCAGAGATTTGATCAGCTTTCTGAGAGTTCTGCAACTGCCCACGTAAAGTTGCTTTTCTCAGATAGCTTCAAATCCTTCCATTGAACAAACGAGAGAATCTGTTTTTGCTTTTTAAAATCATTTACTTTAAATATTTTTTATTCTGCATCTCTTTTGCATCTTGCTCTGACAGTAAAAAAATAAATCCATCTTTACACCTAGAATAAATTTTGTTAAATTTGTTAGAATTACGCTTTCTGGCAAGTTACTGCCCCACATTTTCAGCTAAGCCCATCAACTCTGCTAAGCAAAGCACAAAGATGAATGCTCAACTTTTTAAAAAATGGTAAACCAAGCATCAGTCGTAATTAGTGTTCCTGATTGGCATCAAAGGAAAAGGGAAGAAGCAGACATGTCTCTGTAAGGTCTATCAGCTCCTGTGTCCTGAGCCACGCACAGACGTTTCTGCATCACGCACCCACATTTCATAGCCTCTTACACAACCACAGCTACTAAAGATATCCTTATTTTCCTGCATGAAATGTGAGACTGGAAAAAATTAGGAAGGCAGCTACAGAGAAGCATCTGTTGTGCATTGGCTACTTTTGAGTGCTGTTCCTGATTTAAAGCTTTTTCATCACCAACACCTCCCAGGCACCCCAGGAAGCTCTGCCGTGCTCCACCCTCTTTCTGCAGGTTCCCAGAAATAGATGAGCGTGGATCTGACAGGGGACATAAACACTTCTTTTTGGAAAAACTCCTACCTTGATCACCATCTCAAAGGTAAAGACACCCGTAAATATATAATCCAAGTATTTCAGAGCCTAAATTGGAAAGAGAAATGAGTATTAGACCACACACTGAAATGATCTGCACATGAGAAAAGTGTAAAATGTTTCTTCTAGCAATAGTCTTCTTGCCCCAGTGTCAGTGGATAAATGTCATCTCATGGGAGGCTGTCAAATAGTTTAGGCACACACTTGAATCATCTAATTTAAACACCAACATTTTTCCCAGTCCTTTCCAGACTGCACGAAGTCTGCCCATGGGTTGCTTCAGTACACTTGCATACATGGCAGGACTAATAAGGCAAAATGGGTATTGGAAATCAGAATATTCCAGTATCTTTTTCCTAGAGAGCTTATTTGCCGGCATCTGTGTAGCAGTATGAGGTTTTCTGCTGTAACTGATGATAGCATTATTAAAGACATCGCGAATGTAAGAGTGATAAAATCCTTTTGTTAAAGCTCATTGCACAGTTATTAAGGATGAGGAAGAAAGATAGCTTGTAGATACTTTGGCTCATTACTGCTATTGGGATTCCTCAATCCTCCTCTGGAAACAGCTCATACTGACCAGATTCAGAGCTGGCTACATACCACAGCTACCCACATTGAAATAATCCAAAATTAGGCAACTGCACGATGCAATTTCTGTACTTAACTTCCAGCCCTACACACCCTCAGGTGTCTACCTAATGGCCCAATGTCCTCCTGTGGTTGTTCTTGAGGCCAGACACGCAGCTATCTGCTTCACGGACCAGTGCTACCGGGCTGCGGGCGCACACCTGAAAGGTGGCACACGCCCTCTTCTTATAACATGAGGTGCCTGAGTTTGGCTCAATACCCACAGATGAATAGATTTTCTACTTATCCTAGATCATTATTATAGATCGTAGGTCGTAGGTTCGCCCCCAGATCACCCACTCGCCAGTGCACCGTGCTCTCCTCGTGAGATGAGGATGGATGTGCCACGTGTGTAACCGCTGGCAGAAGCAGAACAACTTTGTTCTGGCCATGCCATGCAGCACTCACATCATTCCTCGGTGACTCAGCTTGGACAGGGTCTTCTGCAGCCAGGGCAATGCTGCTGAGGGCTATCACTATGAGGATGACCATCTCGAAGTAGCGCAGGTTGACAATGTAGTGGAACAGACGCCGAATCCTGCAAACAAAAGCACGTGGGAGGACTTCTGCAGGTGCTGAAAAGTCAAGCACTGCAGCAGTACAGAAGATTGGCAGAAGGACAACGTTCAACAGGAATATCACCTTTAGGATTGCTAGTACAATAATGGTAAGAGAATAAAAATCAGGATTAATGGCTTTAATCTCAGGTTTGCATCAGATCTGCGGTGAGGTTTAAGGCAAGACATTTGACATATCTGCACTGGTCTCTGCCCCTTCCACAAAGCAACAACATGTGTCTGTCACAAGACATTGAGAGCTTTGAGTATTCGGACTCAGTTCTACAAATTATACTTACATGCCCCTTAAACCTATTCACTCTGAGCTCACAGGCAGAAGTCCCGTGAGTTCAGAACTAGTTTTGAAATCCTTACAGTATCAAATAGTCCCTTTGAAATTGATATATGCTATGTACTTTGAGACTCTTAGCAGAAACTGGCTTTGTATCTATGACTATTATTTCTACTAAGCTCTCTTCCCAAGTACCTCTGACTGCACTTTATTCTAAGCCATTCTTTATAAGCTGGACAAATACTTTACAGTAGTATATTTGATTACTTTAACCTAATATTTTGCTTCACAAATTGTATTCAACAAAAGTGACAAATGCTTCATTTTCTAAGCAATGCAAAACTATTCATAAATTTCAGCTAATAGCTCTCTATCTGAACACAGTTCACAAATATATCACTGCAAACACGGAGATATTTGCATTGTCAGATGAAAAAAGGACTTAGGTTCTGCCCCAGAATCAAATTATATGTGTAACTAACCAACAACCTTGTTATCTGAGAATGTAATTCAGTTACTGTATTGCATTTTCTCTAGCCAAATACCTGAACAGTTGGATTAAATTTCAATTTTCACATCTACTTATATATTCTTTTTCTCTGGATTACTAATGGATGCAGAATGAAAAAGAGCTACAAATACCAAGGAAACAGATTTGGTATGAAACAACATAAAGAAAAGCGCTTTTGTTGTTGCCTTAGTTTTGGTTATCCACCTGACTGTAGAGGTTTATCATCTATGTGCTCTGTGAATCCCTAGAAATGAAAAGCAACATTTTCAACAGCGTTTGTAACTGTAAATCATGCATCAAACTCAATTCAGCGAAGAAATAACAAGTGCCTATTTTGAGATCTTCATCATTTGTAACAAGCAATGAGAAGCGGAAGCATTAGTAAACTGCCAGTGGTGCTTGAGAAATCGTATTAATTCTTGTGTGTTTTAAGAGGGTGGGTGGCACTTTGAAAGGAATACATTTTGTTAATGTTTCCCACAGCTGTTTTGCCCACTAGCAGCACCCGGGTCGTGCATCCTCAGTGGAGTTTGGAGAGGAGATATTTAGAAATAGATGTGGTGAAAAACTTAGCAACAAGGTTTCATGAGAAAGCAGAAAGACCTCTCTCGAGAAGTTAGCACCAGCCAGAACACCTGAGGGGATACAGCTGGGTCTGCACCTTGCCCAGAAAAAGAGAAACAAAATTTTGACATCCTTAGAGTTTGGACTTTCTGTTATCATTTCCCTTTGGCCCTATGTTATAATACCCCTCCTCCCGTCAACCTTTTTTTTCAATGGCCATTTACTATTTACATTACACATTTACACTGTGTGGAGGTGCTGGAGAAACAGGCAAGAAAATTCAACTACCACCAAATCCTGATGATGAGGCTCAGGACAAGATGAGAAAAGACAAGCACGTGTACAAAATGACAAAGCCTCGCTGGGCTTGGGGCCACCTAGCTTCCTGTTGTCAGTGCTCCCTACAGCAACCTTTTTGCAAGTAACACTCATTTTTAGCTGTCATGTCACAACAAAAAGACTTGAGTTACCAAACAATGGGGAAATACTGTTTCCTTATGCAACCAGATGTGGCCCAAGCTCCATAATTCAAGTCTGCTGCAGAAAGTTTAATTTTCTATTACACTGTGGGTCGGTTCATTTCCTTTGGAGATTAGATTAGCAGCAGTTTGGGGTCACTCTCCCTCATATAACATCTGGCATTAACAGAGAGCCTCCAGCTTCCCTTGCTGACAAACTCTGCCTGCCCACACACTCATAGCTGTAGCATCCTGAAGCACATAGGGCTGTAGCCTGAATTACATTGTAGGCACTTGCATTTAAAGAAGGGATTCATTCAGCCTGCTGTGCAGGGGTGCCAGACCACAGCCCCCACCCCACCACAGATGCATTTCTGATGTCAAAGATGAGTGCACTGAGCGGCCCCAGTTTTACTCCGCTGACTGCACAGGCAGCCAGGACATCACAGCCCCCAGCAGGAGATGGCAGGGAGCCAGCCTCAATTCCCTTGAGTCCAGGTGCCAAAGGAAGGACCTGAGTCCACCTCAGGAGCCTGAGTGAGCAGAGGACAGCCTCAGAGAACATCTAGGACCAGCAACACATCTATCTCGGCCAGAGAGAAATGATCATGTCTGCTCCTAGCAGATATCTGGGCTGGCAGAAGTTTCAGACACCCTCTGCTGCCCTAAGTTACTGCTTTAAGTGACTCACAGGCCTTTATGCTACAATTATCATAGCCCCTGCTGCACTCATCTAGTCCTGTAGCCCTTCAAAGCAACATATTCTCTATTTACAGGCTTTGAGTACAAAGCTCCCCATGAGGCAGAGATGACTGAAGCAGAAGAAATGCTGTAATCCCAACATATCCCACAAGCCGTACTCTCAGCCCTAGCAAATGAAAAATATTCACGCATTCCCAGGAGTTCAAAGTTAGCAGTGATGCCAGGGTGCTACGACAGAAAGCGCATGAATTTCAGGTGAGGATCCTGCAAGGATTTACTGCCATCAAAACCACCCCATAGCCTGCTCCTCCAGGTAACCTCTTCTCCCAGTGGTGCCCCATGTCCCCCCTTTGGCAGGCACATTTCCTTCAGTGATCTGTAACTGAACACAGAATTGCACACCTGACCATCAGCAGGGCAGTTAGGAAGGGACTGCCTAAACCATCTCTTCCCTATACCGGCAATTTATTCCCCTAGAAAAGCTGAGCTGAGCAGCAGCATCAGGTCTGCAGCCTACATAAGCTTTTATTTTTTATAAGCTTTTTTATCTTTCCAAAGCGTTTGATAGGCAGAGATGAAGATCAAGCTAATGATATTTGTCTGAATACCCATGCCTGAAGTACACGTAACCGATGAGCAGCATTATAGAGTCAAAGGACTTACGGGTTTGTAGGACTTAGGATGAACATGGAACTGTAAGGCAAGATTGGTTTAGGCCCGTTTTTTGTCAAGTCATCAACGTCCTTCTTCTCCTCTGTTTTACTTTCAAACTCAACGTTGTTCACTGAAATGCGAATTCAAGGAAACAGAAACAAGAGAGTTAAAAATGCATCTCCACTCTTCATGGAGCAGGCTGCCTGCAACAGCTGGATATGCAAACAATGCAGCTGGGATAGAAAACAGCCTTTGAATATGTTGATTAAATGTGATGAACAATCATTTGATTATTATCACTGCTATTTACTACAGTATGATATACACTGCAATTATACTCCTTAACCGCTGCACTGATGAGCAATATATCAGAAATGGCCAGGAAATGAAGATGCCCAGTGGAGACAAAGAAACCTTGCATTTATTTGTACAAGATCTGCCAACTGGGGATGGAATTCCTTTCCAAATATCATAAACCACTAGGGAGAGAAGATCAGCTAGGGATCCTTGGAAAGAAAAAAAAGACAGTAAGTCTAACCAACCCCATAATTCTGAATCTTTTCCTATGGACCAGTAGCAGAATTGGTTTGGGAACATGTAAAAAAGCAAATTCATAGATGAGCTTTAATAATTCTCAGACTAAGACTGCTGAACCTTCCAGCACTAGGAGCAGAGGCTTGGAAAGGACTTCTTGGACCACCTAGCTCCATGCCTGCATAGTGTACCCCAGTTTTGGCAGAGCTCCCCATGTACAAAAGGTGTCAAGCTCCATCTCACAACAGATTTTTAACTTACAGGATCCCATTTCAGAAGATTGTTCTGAATCTCAGTCCCAGAAGGTTAGAAATACATCCTATAATTTCCATTATAAGTTTACTTGCAGTGGGTTTATAAGTTAATTTACTTAAGATAATGCTCAATATATGAACTAGAAAACATTTTATGCTGCAAATTCTTTTCTTAGACAGATAGATACACTTGTCTATTAATTCACAGGACCTAGCATCCCAAGCCCCCACCCACTTATAATCTGTTGGATGAAGGTTTTTTATTACTTTTTATTTTGTTTTGTAACAAAATGACATTTCATTGCGTGTGAGTGACATGTTCAATAATTCCTTACTGTATCTCAAGCCAGATACACAGGAAATGGCCAGGAAAGAGAGAGTCTGATAAATTGTGATTGATGGGAACTCAGCGCTGCAACTGAGTAAAATTACCATCTAAGAAGAAAAGAAAAAAGAAAAAAGACAGGCAAGTCTTGTGTAACTGACAATGCTGTGGAAAATCACGTAGAGAAACCATTAGCTCTCGGCTGTGCCCCTTGAAAGAAGAGTCCTGACAGCCCACAACCTAAGGTGGACCTCCTGAATTTCACACTGTGCCTCTCCTTAAGAGGAGAGATTTTAAAATTATGCAGCCTGCAAGCACCCAAAGCAGCAGGGTCACACAACAGGCATTGTGAAGCTTGCACAGCCATGAAGGACCTGCTGTTCCATGGTCAGGCAACACAATAAACCAAGAAGACCAAATTCAGTCTGTGGGCTCTAACACAACACCATTGCCTCCCTCGTCCCTTGGCTGAGACCAGCCAGGTCCCTGGGGCACCAGAAGAACCCCAGCAGAGCACTGGTGCACTAGAAGCTTGCAGCATGGCAGCAGAGGAACACAGAGGACCCAATCCTGTGCTCACAGCAAGGCCTGCTGGAAGAAGTTGCTTATTTTGCTGCAGAGCTCTCAGTTACTGCACTTTGTGGTCCTGCTTGCTCTTTATTCTCTCTGATCTCCAGCTGACCCGTGAGGGTCATGCATAACGTGGGTGTGCTCTGGGTGAGCCATCTGCAGGAAACCTTGAGGTGTTCTCCAGAGCCACCAGGTGACCCTTCTGCATGACCCATAGAGCCTGTTTTAACACCAAGATCTCCCGTCCTACCACAAGGATGCTGGTGGCCAGTACAGACCATCGCACACTGTGCGCAGGTAGCGCCTTGGACAAACAGCTCTTCTCTGGCAATTTCAGAGCAAGCGGACAAAGGCACTCACTTGGTATGACAGTGGTTTCTCCCGGCGGGGCAGTGATGGTCACGGGGATGTTCACAGTGGTGGTTTTGTCCAGAGGTGGCTGAATCATGCGCGTCACGTTCTTCTGGTTGTCGGCATCTTCTGGCTGCTCCGGCACTTTCTGCAGGTAGGTGCTGGGAAGGGTGTGCACGGGGACGCTCACGCTTCCGCTAGCCTCGATCTCACACTGGTTCTCCCTAAGGCAGAAAAGCAAATTTGAATAAATATGGCCTGACAAAGGCTCATAGAACATATGCCGCAGCTCTTGGTAGGTTTTGCTTGACTGTTTTCTACATGGAAGTGCTTTGCAGAAAATTCACATACTGTAGGAAAACTTACTGAAAGCACAGTATGTGACTTTTACCTCCAAGAGCTTCTGAACCAACATCCAAACACAACATTAAGAGGAACTGTGTCACTGAAAGTAACTTTATTCTATTTAATGAGACTTGGGACCGAGGTTCCTGGGTACGGACCACATGGCACTTGCATATAGCAGTGTCATTAGCTCTCCAGCGTCAGCTGCTTTCTGAATGAAGTCTGATATTCTGCTGCTTAAATGTTCTCCTGAGGCCTTATTTAAATTTGGTGACCCTCTTTTCCAATCCTGAACCACTTTGTAATGTTGTTGCAAATGGCTTCTGCAGCTATTCCTCTGCAGCAGCAGCGATATTTCAGTGAGGAGGAAAGTGAGCTTGGGCACATGATCAAACTAAACAATATGCAAAGTGTTTTGATATCCATCTGAAAGGAAGATAATATAGACAGGAAAATGATTATCTCAACGCCACTCACAGCTCTACATGCTGACATGAACTCTATTCTAAGGAATCCCAGTGAAATTTCTTTTCCATCAGATTAATGAAGCTGAAAAGCCAATCTATCCTCCTTTATTAACTACGCTAAATGCTTCACCAGTACTAGTTTTCTCACTTGACTTACATAAGAATTAAGCAGACTGGGATACGTCATTGTTCTTAATGGAAGAAGCCGCTTCCCTCACGGCCAAGTGCTGTAACAACTGGTGATGCAGCCCAAAGGCTCAGCATTAGAAAAGAGAAAGCCTAAAAGACTATAGGACAGACTGGATTCCATTTAAAAGTATGTCAGAAACCCCAGGTTCCTTCAGAGGCCGTGAAATTCTCTGCCTTGTGCAGACTACTTGTCCTAGTGTGTCTGTTGGTTTTGAGATCAAGGATAATTTCCTGCCTTAACCCTGAGCCACTCTGTGGGCCAACATGGATCAGAATCATCCTTGAGAGCCTCTTTTGTTACTGATTTAAGCAAAATGAAACTGCAGGTTACAGCAGTAACCACCATAAGTTCAAGAACAGCAGGGAATGCCGCAGGGAGGGGAATAACCTGATTTCTGAAAGGCATTTGGGTTCTCACAGCCCCCGAGCTGCCACAGGGATGTGTCTGACTGCTCACTTACTTGGGCTGATGATTCCGGTGCTCCTTCTCTCCAGCCTCCCCCTCCTTCTCCCCATTCTCCTTCTCCACCGAATCGTACGTCGACAGCGCCCTGTTCCTGAACCTGTGCCGTCTGTGAGGCTCTTCTCCGTTCTCGCCCTTGGAACAGGGCTCTCCTTCCCGGTTCCCAGACCTCGACCCTCCTCGGTGTCGGGAACGCCGCTCGCCCCGGGCCCCGTTGATCGTCCCGTTGCCTTCCTTGCCCTGCCTTTCCGCAGAGTGCCGGTGAGTCCGATGCCTACGGTGCTCCTTCTCGGCACCTTCCTCCACCGACCCTCGGCGGTGGTGCCTCTTTCCCCCTTCCTGGCCCCTGGTGCGGTCACTTTTCCCTTCCTTGCTGCACCCTTCCACCTCCTTGCTGCGGCTCCTGTGCTGCCGGTGCCTCTCCTCCTTACTGTTGGTGCCGGACTCCCCGTTCTCCTCCTTGGTCACATCGCACTTCTCTTGCTCTCCCAGTTTGTCCTTATCCCGATGCCGGTGATGCTTTCGTGGAGCTTCTGCTCCATCGGCAGAGCTGACCTTGCTCTGCTCCACCTCCTGCACGTCCCCGGGGCTCAGCTTGCTGATGTTGTTCCTCCCTTCGCCCCTCGGCTCCACCACCAGCGGCCGGTCCAAATGCGTCTTCATGTCGGGACGGATGTGGAGGGTGGTGGCATAACGCACCCGCTCCTCGGGATCCAGCTCGTTGTACAGCGCCTCGCAGCTGGCTCGGAAATTGTGCATCCGGATCTGGCTGGTCCTCTGCTCCCAGACTGATTTGGATTTGGAGGAGTTCTGCTGCTTGCTACGGAGGGGAGGAAGAGGGAAAGTTAGTATCAAACTTTGCACCAGTTCCCTAGAAATCAACCACCCCCCCCCCAAAAAAAAATAATAAAAAAAAAAATAAAGGAAATTTTCAGCTGAGACAGGGTGTTAGAGGGTAGAGCCAAAGAAGTTATAGGAATGGAGAGAGAATGGCTGGCAGAGAATATGAGCAGGGAAAGCCAGCAGGATCATCCGTGTTAGTTTGCCCCCACACACTTTAGGCACTATGAAACGGGCCCTCAGGAAAGGATCGTCTTGCTTTCTGAAAGGCAATGATCCCCCTTGAACACCTCAGGCATAGTTTGGAGGGTTAAAGTCAGTACTCACGGAAACTGTATCACACAACCAGAGCTTTTAAATAGCCTGCAGGGCTTCCCCAAAAAATCACAGCACTTTTCTGTCCACCTGGAAACGTCTGGATGAGCAAATTAGTGTACAACAAGTGACAGGAGGAGCAAGGGGAGATGAAACCTGCCCCTGAGGGCCCTACCACCAGCCCCTGCAGCCAGAGGTGCCCCTCTGCAGGCAGGACAGCCCCTGACAGAGCAGGGGACATTGCTCCAAACCCAGGGCATCCAGCCCAAGCATCACAGGAGCCTGGAGAAGTACAAGTAAGGAAGGAAAACTGTTCTGCATACCAGGGACTGGGGATCACACGTAGATGCAGACAATGCAAGCACCTTTATCCCCTGGAGAGACTTATCGCTTTCCTTCTGTTACCTACTACAGTGAGAACACCCCCATTGTCAATGCCTTAATGCTTTGATTTTTTTCGCACAGCACCCGGTTTCTGACCACCACACGTGAATGTGTCACGTACCCAGCCACTGCAGGAAGAGAAGCCTGTTCTCCTTTCCTCCTAAACATTGTAAATCAAATATCTGCAAATTCTGCTTTCCCATAAAATCAAAGTAAACCCCCCGGCTTCCATGGGGGGGGAGTTCTTGATTTAGCCTGGTTGAAGTTGGCACCTTTTTTCTTCCTTAATGAAATTACTTCTAACAAAAGAGAGGAAAATCATTTTCCTTCCACCGAGCTGCTCAGACATCTCCATTTGCTACGCATTAGCCTGACCTCTGCAGCCAGAGGGGCTGCACAGGGCTCACGAATCTCCTCTGCTCCACACACGCCCCACAAGGCTGTGGGGATAGGGAGGCAGACGCAGCTTCCTTACGTACTTTGTGGGCTCCCCTGACAATAGCAGAAGGCAGCCTTTGCGTGCGTGCGTGCTGATTCAGAGTGTCAGGGTCTGTCGCCGTGCTCGAACCCCGGGGAGGCAGCATTCAGATGGGCTCACGGAGCACAGCGGGAGCTGTCGGAAAGGCTTTGCATCTCAGATGCTTTGCTGTTTTTTTTTTTCCTTTTTTTTTTTTTTTTTTTTTTTTTCCTCTTCACTGAGAGTGCTGTTCCCCGGTTCTGCTAAAAGAGGTAAAAACCTACTTAAATGTTCACTGAAAATGGGATGAGGGCATCCAGGAATTGTGAATGAATCTGGTTTAACCCAGAAAGAAGAGAGAGCACAGCTTAGCACTGGAACTACAAATCTAAGCCCCCTGTTCCCAGGAGGTACATCCTGGATCAATTCTCCATCAGCTGAGTGCCCCATTTACATCACAGCAGAAGAATGGGTGACAAAAATCACAGCCCTAAACACAAATAATATCATAAGGTGCTGGGGACACAGCACCCCACTCACCCAACTCTCCACATCATACAGAGGGAGGCTGTTCACAGGGGAGAGCACCCCCGGGCTGTCCCCAGCAACAGGAGATGAACAGCTGGCAGTAACCTGGTATTTTTGGTGGGATTCAGTCCTGTGAAAGGTCCAACCACTATCAACCATCAGCAGATTTACTTGATTTTAAAGGGAATTAATGGGTAACATGCAAAGTCTCCTCTAGCCGCCCCAACCTGCTGTCCCATGCAAGGATTTCCCACGGGAAGAGGTGCTCTGCAGTCACAGCTCTGCACCGTCAGCCGAGATCAGAGATGGAGCTGCTTGGTGTGGGTGCCCCAGGATATCCCACATGTCCTCCAAAGTGGAGGTGTGGGTGCCTTGCTCTGCTCCAGATCTAGCTGGACCAGACCAATCCGGACTATGCAAACCTACAAAAGCCTCCTCTTTAACACAGAAGCCCAGGAAACAAGGCAGCTTGGCCCTGAGCATGTGCACGTCCGAGCTCCCTGAGCACAGGCTGTGTGTAGCCACCAACCAAATTTGTTCTTTGGGGACGTTTCTCACTTGAAAATGAGAGAACCTGGGGGTGAGGACAGGCTTCTATTTTGCACCTTGAACATCCAGAGCGAGCTGCCAACACTGCAGTGATAACTAGGAACAACAAATTCAGTTAGAGTTGGGAAACTGCCTTTGTGCTGGCTGAGACCCTCAATTTCTTCCCAAATCAAGAGCACAATCTCCTGCTCCACATGCAGGCACCAGGCTGGGGTGGGATGCAAAGCTCTCAGCCTCCCTGCACAGACTCAAAGCAAAGCCAGGGGTCATCAGGCAGCTGTCCTGGACACTGCCCTTCCACCAGTGCCTGCACTGAGCCCAGTCTCTGAAATCAGGCTGGACATGGTGAGAGAGGAGGTGCTCAGGACGGGGACTTGTGACCTTCCCTGCCACAAGTGGTGATGGGACTTCTGGACAAAGCCTATAAAATCCCTCCAAAATGCGCACACATCTGCAGCTTCAGAGATTTTCTGGCTTGTACTAAATTTTAGTTCTGAAAACCAGATGCTCACAGGAGATTTCAGAGCCTCTCTCTCGAGGGTTGGGTCATTTACCTACAAGTGCAGGAATGGTTTGCTCTGACACAAGATTTATCACTTCAGAGTAACTTTTTCATTGTGTTTCCTTTACCCTAAGAACACAAATCAGCCTTAAAAGCAAAGCTCTCTCTGGGGTGCTACAGCTTCCATTGTACTTGGCTCACGGCTAGCTGACAGGTGAAGTTGCTGCTGGGTGCACACATCACTGAGAACCTGGAGCAACCGAGCAATGTACATGTTAACTAAGCCTATTTTGGTAAAACCACTGCCTTAAAATAGATACAGACATTTCAGATTTCTCAGCACATCTGGAAGTGAGAGGTCCAACATCCTTAACACTGACACAGGTAATGGAGGTGATTGCCAAAGGACTACGACACACAGCCACCCACTGGCTTTGGTCACTAACAAGACAGAGAGCAGGAGGCTCAGAAGTAAGGACTGCATCCCGTCTTCTTGCTATATGAAAACTCCTTCTCCCACTCAAATAAAATAAATAAATAAATAAATAAAAATTTAAAAAAAGGAAAATGTAAAATGTATAAAGTGCAGTAAAATATCAATCAATCGGGAAAACGTGAGGCGTGCCTGTGAGCTCATTATTGCTTTCATACGAGTCGAGAACATCAGGAACAAGTGACAGCACGCATAAAGGCTGCTGTAGGAAATGGATGTAAAGGAGTGGAGCAGGCGGGTCCCTCTGGGGACCGTGTTCAGGGCTTTTCAGAGAGAAAGCGGCAGCAGCTGGAGGGAACGTGTCGCCTGCTTGTCCAATTACATTTATCTGACTCTTGCTTTCTACAAGTTCCCACAGCAACTGAATGTGGACACGTGTGACAGCTTCTTCTCTCCTGTTGCTCTGCTGTACATCTCCTCAGAGGAGAGCTTTTTAACTTATTTATGGCACAACAGAAACATCACCTTACAACAAAACCTGGTTACAACCACCTGCCTGTGAGGATATGGTGCCTATCACACAGTGCAAAGAACCGCAGAAGAGATGGAAACACAGAACTGGGGCAAAAAGATTTCCGCTGCTTCCTCCAGAGTTTGGTTCAGTGAATTATTAAATGCTGCATGAGCTGGGGCAGACACAAGCCACCTACGGTACAAAGCATGATGTGCCACAGCATGGCGTGACTTGTCTGTAAAATATCCAAACTGAAAAAAAAAAAAAAAAAAAAAAAAAAAAAGACTCTGTGATAACAAATATTTCTTTCCACAAAAGACAACTATTTATGATTCCATCTCCTCCTTATCCTAAATCCTGCTGTTTGCTTCTTAAAATTCTTCTGAATTCATTAAGAAAATGGCATTGATCATCTCTGATTTACCGGCACTGTGCAAAGCTTAATGTTAATCCACTTTCTTTACAACTTTTTTCATCCCTATTTTCTGTGTACAGAATATTTCAAACTGTATAAAGGGGTGCTGACAATGCACTCAGTTTTCAGGTCCTCTGGGCTTGTAATGTTGTAGTAGATACTTCTGCTAATATGCTTCTCTGAGAAGCTCCATTGTTTCTGTTTGGATTAAGCAGCCAGCAGTAAAATCCTGGGGCTAGAAAGAAAACCATGAAGTTCTTGTAGAATGAAATAGAATTCATATTAATGAATCAGTGACTAATATTGGCACAAATAAAAAATGCAGCCAGTAACTGTGTAGATCACTAAAGAAAGCAAAGCATATTTTTAAACATACTCTAATCTTAGGGTATTCCTTAATGATTAAAGATTTTGTTATCATAACCTTTTAAAATCACAGCTTTAGTTAATGGCACTTTGCTTCCCAGACCTACTGGTTTAATCAGCTACATGAATGCAATATTTAAAATTTTGCTTTAGTAAATAATGAACGAAAACTGGCTATGAATGTACCAATTTTATGTTTAAAATACCTACATATTAGATTGTGGCTATGAAAGAATACATTCTGATTACAGATGAAAGGATTTTTTTTTGTTAAAATATAGTTTAAAAAAATGTTATATAAAAACCCTTTCAGCTAAAAATTGTATTTTCTGTCCATAAATTTAGAGAATTTTCACCATGTTTCAATTTTCCACCTGGAAAATACAAATGAAGCATTTCAATCTGGGGTGGGCACATGTGAAGGAGAAGGTTTTCTCTCTGGTTTGATAAAACAATTTTCTTTCAGATGAAGTCACTGCTAGCATTTCAATTTGCTTTGCCCATGACCCTGGGAGTTGCTGCTTGGATGCTTTAGCATCTTTTCTTCTTTATGAGCCATATTTCCTGCCTGGGCTCTCTTGAGAAACGCACTGTGCTCTCCCACTGAGCTGATGGGGCAGTGTGCATCGCAGAAACACCATTACCAAGGATGAACATGGAAAACACTGTCCTGTCTCTCCCTGTATTACTCTTGAATTTGATTTCTCTTTGTATATATTAGATTATATTAGATTTTCTGATATTTCAGTTTCTCAGAAAGAAACTATCTTTTTTCATAATGTTTCTTCTTAAGTTCTTTAGCTAGAAAAACTAAATTTTGAATATGACCTAGATTTAATATAATACCGGCCACATATCACGCCCTCATATTCAGAAACTTGCTGGTGAAACTTAAAATGCCTTTCAAACTCTTATAGACATAACTTCCTAGATCAAGAAAGTTCACTAAATTCAACATTTTTATGCATATATATTTTTTATTTTATTATTTTTTTTTTTAATATTGTCACCCTCAGACAGAATTTCTACTTCCTTTACCTGCTCTTTTAGACAATTCCGAGAACTGTGACTGCAGGCTGGCTTCACCCCATCCCCTGGGAGGAGCTCCTTTGGTAGCAGGTCAAGTCTGGGCCAGAGAAAGGCTTCCCTCCACCAGCCGGCCAGCCCTGCAGGATCTGCCACCACAGGTGAACGTCTGAGAGAGGATTTCCTAAAAACTCACTAAGTAAGGAGTCAGCTAAGCAGCATTAAGACGGCTGAGACCACTGAGAAAAACTTGCTAAGCCACAAATAAGCTGCTGATGCCCCTGCTGACCACAGGTAATTGGTCCCAGCAGGAGGAAAAATCTGGGACGCTCGAGGAGGACCAAGCCTGCTGCCACTGCAGCATCAAGCCCTTCAGCTGGTGCCTTCAGCCAGAATAGAAGCAGAAAGTTTCCAAAATGCATCTGAACAAAAGTTTGGAAAGCTCTGCTGTTTCATTACCACTCCCATGGGGTGTCCATGGCCATGATTTCCTCCGAGCAGTAGAAATTATCTGCTGCCGCTTAGTATTTGACAGCTGCTGTGTCGCCTGTTTTCATACAGCTCTGCAGTGATGCAGAGTTCATCCAAGCTTCCTGGTGTTAATGTAGCAAAAGTTTTGCTGCTTTCAGCTTAATGTTTTCCTAAGGACAGAAGGATTTCACTCAACCATAGATCACCACCTGCATGGTGCTTCCTATCACTCTAACATGATGTTTTATATATGAATATATGCATAAATATAATATATATGCATATATTTATACATATAACCTGGAATTAGCATCAGAAAGTGACTCACCTTATGTTTTTTGTTTGTTTGTTTTTTGTTAAGAAACTAGCTTGGGCATTTTTCTTTTAGGTTCTTACCTATTTTTCTAAGGAAATTTCTAAATTATCAGAGAAAGAACATGGAAAAAAACAAACAAGAAACCAAACCCCCAAACCTCTATCTCAGAAGGTTTTTAAATAATCTTGGTTCTTTCAAAAGGCTGGATTTGCATATCCTGGTTCTCACTGATGTTAACGACACCACGACTTCAATGCCATTTGAGCTATGTAGAGGAGAAAAGGAACAGGATTTTTTTGCACCTTTTAAAAGCTTTTTTAAAATGACTAGACTACTGTTCAGCTTTCATCTGTGCACAAAAATTAGACCACTGTTCAATATAATTACAGCAATAGCACTCACAGTGGGCAAAAAAGAGTGGTATAAAGGCATCTTGGACTGATGCTGGCTTTCACCGGGGACAGGGAGACCACAGGACCTGCAGGTACCTGAGAGAAGTGGTTCCACTTTATTTATTTGAATTTAAAATTAAAAATACACTTCTAACCATGACATTTATACTGAGTGTATGAGACCTTCAGATGCCTTTATCCTTCAGGGGGCTCTCGATGCTCTGTGATGGCTGATACTTTTACATGTGGCACACTCTTATGGGGCCCAGTCATTTAATCAAAGTTAGGGTGTTTGCTGCAAAAATGTGAGGGAAATGCTGGGGACACCCACAGAAAAGAAAACGCACACTCATCTGTCAAAACGATCCTGTTTTGCATAGGAAATTATAAATTATTGCCCAGACACTGTATACATGTAGAAACGTTAAATACAATGCAAATTACATTTGCCTCTACACAACTGAAGAGAGGTAAAGTGGTTTCACACATAGAGAAATGTGGTTTAAGCTGCGGTGATTTTGTCAGTTTGGCTAGCACAGAAAAGTGCAGGCAAAATGAAAGCCTCTGTAAGCAGCATATATTGAAAATCCACCCTAACACAAGCCCAAATATACATTTTTTTTTCAGTAAAAATTCATTCTCTTCAGAGAATGGATGTGAGTCATAAGAGCCAGAGATGCCTCTTTCTATTCTGCACTGCCTCTATTGCTGGTGGGGAGTTAGCAACAGACCTCAATGGCAAACACAGCTGAACACAGGCAAATCCTCCTGCTAAGTGGATTTTAGTTCCCGCAGTTTGATTTTATCTTTTTTAATGGAAGCTCCGGAAGTTTGGAAAAGGAGCCAAACCCTTTGTTCTTTCTGATTTTATTCTTAACTGTGCGAATGTGGCCTCAGATGGGTTTGGTGCAACTTCTGCTGGCGTGCACTCAAGTGCCGAGAGGTGAGGCACTGGGCAGCATCTCTCCAGCATCACCACCTTTAACCATACACTCCGTTGCCCCCCTTCCCCTTCACCCTGACAAGTGCAAGGCAGGATGAGACCCCCAAAGGGCAGCCAACTGCTCCCTGCACCTTTGTGCCTGCCCAGAGTCCCAGCAGCCAGGCAATGCATTGGAAGAAATGAGCCAAAAGCTTCCCTAGTGTCGTCTGCTCCCCAGTTTTGCGCTGTCCCGGTCCTGTGAGATCTCAGATGGGTGCATTTGCCCCACCAGCACAGGCACCTGCTTTTGCCGGATGCAAAAGTGGTCAGAGAAACTAAATCCACACACTGTAGTAACCCAAGTGTCCATCAGTGGACCACCAAAACACCCAGGGCCGCAGGGAACAAGGAAGATGTTAGGAAGCTGGTGGAAAACTTCCTTTGCTTCACCGTGCCTTTGGTACGCTGAATCCTGCCATGGTGCACATAAGGACAAACCCACAAGCGTTTGAATTGCACTTACTTGTCTCTCCAAAAGCATTAAAGAAGAAAGACAACGTCAGATGGTAACAGTATAACTCAAAGCAACGACGCTAAGATGGGTGGATGACAAGCTGGTGACAAGTTTTGTTGTATTAGTCGGCGGGGAACGATGGTTATTTTCTACAAACCTGCATCGGTGTCAAAGCGCACCCTTGATTCACAGCAAAGCCAGCAAGATTTGGTTGTTAGGAGGTGCGTGAAGTGAATGGAAGATCTACCACTGTGTTTGCTCAACCACGGGTACATAGGAGCTTGCTGAGTGCCTCATTTTTGCCGTATCTGTAGCATTAAGCACCAGCTCAGGAAGGTTAGAGAGCACAGGTGTAACTCATGCTCTAAGTTTCCCAAGGATATTTATGCAGAGTTTTCCAATTTGGTCTCACTCGGGCCCTAATTCCAGAAGTTTCTCCTCCAGCTTTCATTTAAGGAGAACACTCATGGTGGGCACCCATTCTCCTATTGGACCCTAAGTGCAAACACTGGTGGAACATCAAAGCCATCAGCCCAGTGCATAATAAACACAGAGGACAAAAATACAAGTGAGAACAAGACGAACCATCAAATGAGGGCAGAGGGGAGAAGAGGGAAGATAATTAAGGAAGGAACAAAGGTGAATAATTAAGGGGATGGGAGGAAAACAAAGGGAGGAGGAAGGAAAAATCACAGTCAATGTACAAAACACTACAGAGTTGCTCACGATCAAATCACAAGCATTATATGGCAATGTTGCACACCTTCCAGTCCTTCCACTGTATGTTGGTCTGGAGGCTTTCCACAATGATGGGAATGATTTTTGGAAAAAATAAGGGGGCTGTGAAGGCATCGGGAGAGGGGGAAATAGGGAGGCTTATAAATATAGAGATATATATGATAAATCCATTTACTGAATATCGTAACAGAGAGCAACTCACGGTGAATTTACG
Source organism: Aythya ferina (assembly GCF_964211825.1). Taxonomy (NCBI): domain Eukaryota; kingdom Metazoa; phylum Chordata; class Aves; order Anseriformes; family Anatidae; genus Aythya; species Aythya ferina. The sequence continues at coordinate 9,436,773 of NC_140318.1, forward strand.
CTGGAGACTGACGAGCTGCGAGATACAGTACCTCGAGTTTGCTTTACAAAACTGCACATGCAAAAACAAAACAAACAAAGAAAACAAAAAGTGAGAAAAAAAAAAAAAGAGAAGAGAAACTATAAGAGACATTGGGAGGAGACTCATACAGGCTGTGTCCTATCGAATGCAGACTGCAGCGTGCATCTTGGTAGGAGACCAGGCAAGCTTCAGAAAGTGTGGAAGCCACAGACACACCACCTTCTAGTTGACAGGGAAACAACCAAAGAATCAAAATGGAACCAAAAGGGAAATAAATTAAAAGGTAAACCAAAAGCCACACGATGATATTAGGACTTTATGCCTCCATATGCTATACTCACAAAATCAAAGTCCTCCGCAGAAGTCATCTTTAGGACCTCGGGGTAGAGGTCTTTGTAGAAACAGATGGTGATTGCTTTTACAGCTGTGCTGCAAATCATTAGTTCCAAGTGGGAGCGGGATGCAAGACTGCTATTTCCCCCTCCGGCACCATGAGATGAGAGGAGGAAGCCTGAGAGCAGCGAAGAGCAGAGGCCGGAGGGAGGACCCTGGGCCATGCCTGGAGAACCAAAATCCAGCTGAGCCCCAGCAGCTGGTGCCAGGCTGCTTCAGCTCGGTCCTTGCGCCACGTGGGCTCTCCAGGGGCACCTACCTCTCTCCTCTGCCAGGCACAGGGGTGTGTCTGAGCTCAAACCATCCGAATATGGCTCACCGCGTCTAAAAACCTGTGTCTGCTGCAGCTTAGGCAAAGGATTACATGTTATTTAAAGGACCTTGTTTCAACTCACGTGTAATTTTGTAGATTCTCCTCCATTCAGTGTGCGTTTGTATAAATGTCATTACACATGGGGGGTTCTGAATATGGAAATAGCCAAATTACACAGAAAACAAAAAGTTTATTCTTCCTCTGGCAGGGAATCTACACAAAACCAGGATTCTAAATATCTTGATAGATCTTGGCTTGAGGCACTAACGTTTCACAGTTATAAACAATAATTTTTATAAATCTACATCATCTGAAGAACCCTCTCCGATGACAGAAAACAAAATCCCTTCACCTCCTGAATTTGCCTTTTCAGTTGCAGCAGTTTTTCCTGCTTCCCTGAGAGCTTCAATCTGTTAACAATCAGTGCTATCAAGCCAGAAGGTCCAATTAAAATCTAATGTTCTTTGGATATCATATGAGTAGAATTTTAAATACACATTTCCTTAAAATTACCAGAATCTCCTGAACAGAAATGTTGGCCCATGTGAAGTATATAACACAACCACCCAAAGGCCAAGAAAACTGCAACAAATATAAGTAGCATTATGAAAAGTGTTTATAAAAGTTTCACTTGGAGCAAAGAATCGGCTGTGCAGCCAGGTAAGGCACTCTGCCCCAAATTCCCTATTTCTACATTTGCACCTTGCCAAATAAAAGGGGAGCAGGAATCAAAGGGAGGTTGCATGCTCTGCCAGGTTGCCGGGGAGTTTGTTCCCAGGTTGTTCAGGCTGGGGACTCCTTTACTTCTTGGCTGGATGACAAAGTCCCAGGATGGCAACTGAACCTTGCAGAGAGCAAGCCCCTGCCTGCACAAATGCCTGAAGCACAGGTAAAGGATTTCTTGGGCAAAACAGGTGGAAAACTCATGATGGAGGAGAACGTACCAGGCTGCCTTAATTTACCTGGGGGTCAGCACTGACATTGTGTAGTACCTGTGGAAATGTTGCTTTTAATTGCTAAAAAGATGCTCTCAATATCCCTTGGCAGAAGACTTGAATGAATTTTTGCATTTATCCCTGCCTCATTTGGTGCAGTGCAGGATGGAGGCCATGCTGTGGTCCTGCCAAACATCCTTGTAACTTGGCCAGGCAACGTTATGCAAGTCCTGCAGCACTCCAGGTTCACTTCTTTGCTCTTGTTCCTGGAGCTGTTTTTTTTCTGAAACTGTGACCGACTACATTTTCACTGGAACTGCGGAGAGGAAAGCTGGGAAGCCAAGACAGCCTCCTTTTCTGAATCAAAACGACAGAAGTACTTGAGCTTTGCTCCGTGCTACTTACCATCCAAGAGGGACACAGAACAAGAGAGCGTCTTTCTGTGTAGCTGTTTGAGTCACCGTTACACCAACAGCAAGGGCAAAAAGGTAAGCTAACGGGAAGAACCACAGTACCTCACACATCAACACACATCAGGGGGGAGAAGAAAGGGAAGAAGTCACAAGCCAGCAAGAGAAAAAGAACACCTCTGCTAGTCTACGCACCATCGAGCACGGGACGTTTCATGGGCTGGGTGTTCAGGCATACTTCTTGCTGGGTTCTGTTGGGTACCGGCAGCCCAACAGGGATTTTGAAACAGAGCACAGTATTCCCAAGACAAAAGGAAAACATGGAGTCTCTGAGATGGAAAATGCCCTAAAGAAACAAAGCAACCCCCCCTCCCTTCATCCCCAGACCTGTACAAAAGGGACAGACACCTCGGAGAAGTCACTGAAATGATGTGCCACCTCTCTTTGCTCTCAGCAGTTTTCTAAGGAGTAGTCAACTCGCTCGTGTTACCAGGCAGCATCTACCTGTAGGCACACAATTAAGATGCCAACTGCTTGGAACAACCACGTGAGGGACCAGCAGAAACCAGTCACAGCCTGGAGAGAGGAAGAGGTCTTTTGGGGTTGGAACACTGTGCTGAGAAGCATGTCAAGCTTTGAAAAATGGTAGTGGTCAGTCCCATAGACAGTGTTTAGCTCTGGTGCCCAAGTTTCATGAAGTGCCTTTGCTACTTCCTACTAAGTTTCATCCATCACATCTGGGAAATTTTTCTCCCATACAGAACTCAGCCCCTATACCTAATGTTTGAATTGTTTCCTTGGGTCTGGCTACCACTACAACACATTGCCATGTAAAATTAAAAACAAACCTAAGTAAATAAATGCTAGAAGTTCCACTCAGCATGACTTGGATGTGACTACTTAACAGGTTCCTACAAATTTAGCATTTGCATGCTGTTGTGATTGCTTTTTTAAGACTCTTCCCAAGAAAAGGTGAAGGCAGGCCACTGGAAAATACACAGGAATAAACAAATTCAGAGGCTGTTTTAGCCACCAGCTCAGAATCCCTGGAGCAGCCGTGGGGAGGACAGGACGTGTGCTTTGGTGCTCATTGACTCTCCGACTGGTCTGCTGGCCCGCGCGGAGCACCCATGCCGTGTGTGTGCAGCGCAGCCCCTTTTGTACGGGACATTGGTGCAGCTCTGGCCGGAATAGAAAAGGCAGAGGAGGTATCCAAATGCAGGGAGTTCAGGCTTTGGGTTGGCAAAGAGGCAAGTTCATCTATATGATGTAAAACTATTTGCACTGGGGTCTTCGTGCTGGCCATAGAAATAAGCCCGGCAGCTCTCCCTTCCACTGGCACCTATCCAGTGGGGACCTTGAGGTGCTTTACACATTCAGCACCTCAGTTGTTGCCCCATTTCCCCCCCTGCTCCGTTCTCACCGCCAAGGAAGCTGCACCAATGGCTTGCTCTAAAGACCCGTCGGTCAGTACAGCGGCTCAGTTCGAGAGGCTGAGTGGTTTCGATGTTGTACAAAACAGAGGGTCTTAAAGACAATGCTGGGCAAACTGGACAAACCCAGAAACTCACCTCCAGAAACAACAAAGCAAGGAAAATGCTAAACAGAAAACAAAAATCACAAAAATAAGAATGAAACAATGGGCTAAAATTAAAATGCAGTAACTTATGTTAAACAAATACTCTGTTTTAAACCAAACATTGCAACAATGACAAAAACAATGTACCATCCTATTTTTTTCATCCTGAAAATCCACAAAACAAAAAAGCCCATTCAGGATAGAGTTCACCAGGTGAAGAAAAAAAAGGTCAGAAAAATCCATTCCTGCAATTCCCTTTGTTGGATCCAGGAGCAAGTCATTGAAATCCTGGGAGAGCAAAGAAGTAGGAGCAATAAAACAAGTGCACGTAGAATATTGTAATAAAGCACCCTGAGTCAGCTGCAAGATAGATACCTGGATGCTACTGTAGTAATGAATAGATTATTAAGCAGATCCCCATGAAACAGCAGCACTTCACTATCTATCAACCATCAAACACACATAGAGGTAAAGGTACCATCTCAGACCCTCCAAGCATGCTGACAGACTGAATCAACAACCAGGTTCATAAGCCTATGAAATTATATTTTGTAACCAATGCAATAAATTGAACATTTCCCAGAGCTGAACTGTTGAGAGGCTCGAATGGCAGAGGGGAGCAGATGAATCAGTGCAGATAAACTGCAGGGTCACGAGAACGCAAACGGGGAGTGCACGCTGGTTTTGCACAGGAAAAATGCCAGGGGTGGAGAAGCAGATACAAGGCTACAGAGCATGCAATGGCCTGCAAGGAGGCGTAGAGGAGGATGCACTCTCACAGTCCTTGATATGGGACTGACAAAGGAAAGAAGCAAAACAGCAAGCACAGCACCTCACCAGTGAAACAGCAGAATGACCACTAGGACCTCTGTGGGAGGTGGACAAGCACACCAGGAACGTGAATATCACGCCTGAGGAAATGCAAGTCACGGTGTCCTCTGCTCTCAACACCTGAGAGACCTGGTTTTATTGATGAGGCAGAGAAAATGTTGATGTTCTCAGAACACTAACCCATGCTATAGATGCCTGTTGCTGTAGAAAATCCCTTTCCTATGTTTTGAAAATAAAATTGAGTCAGAAATCCAACCCAATATTCCTTAGGACAAACTGATGGGGTAGACCCACAGACAGGACTGCAGCAGGACCTTGGTAGCTCAGTCCCATTTTTTCCCTGCTCCTGCTCACCAGCTCTGCAGGCATTTGCTTTTGGCAGTGTTATTTCCATAAGCCAAGAATCCTGTTTCCAGGACCTTTTTCATTCTCAACAGTGCTGAGCCACTTGCTGTACCTCACACATATGCCCTGGTGGGATCCCATCAGCATGTTCATGCCACATCACATCAGAGCTTGATCCAACACGCCTTGCCATCAACATGGCACCTGCTCCACTGTCTGCACCACTCTGTAGCTTAAGACCACAAGAAATGAAGTAAAGGGGTACATCTGGATGTCAATCATGGGTCCCTACCATCAGCCCTACTGTGCTACATAACGGTATCTCAGGGATCAGTGCTGTAAACCCAAAATCTGTAGCTGCTAAGCCCCTTTTGGAGTTCTTACTATGGGTGAATTTCTATACTAAACATGACTGTGGCATGCACTCATTAAACATCTTTTGGATCATCAGCCAACAATCCATCCACTCATCTATCAATCTCTTGCAAAATACCTCACTTCTCCCTTGCCTTCTCCTGTAGGTCATTACTCATTTGGTCATCACCCTATTAACCTTATACTTTTTTTTTTTTTTTTTTTTCCCCAAAATAAAATAAAATAAAGTCCTGCACGTGTTGCGAGTGGCTATGTAAGCACCTCGCTGGCACTACAGCAGAGGGGACTGGAAGCCAGGTGACGGTGGTACATCGATGGCCTCCCATGCAGCATGCCTGATGTTGCTCTGGTTAGTAGATATGGAAGCAACTGGTTGCACTTCTAAAAGTGTTCCCTTGTAAGCCTGATTACCTGCCTGCAGACATGGCAGGTGGGTTCTGGGTAGATACAATTTGAGGCAAAAGAAGCAGAAATCTACAATTTTGTACTTTCAATTTTGGTCACAAAATTGGCCCTGTGACATTGAAAACCAGGTGAAAGCCTGGTGAAGAATCACGGAATAAAGGTTATTTTACGTAACTAACAACGTGGTATGAAATCTTAGCTCTGTTAAAGCACTTTGGTTTCTAAGAAATTCTCACGTGCACCATGCTTTTGATTAAAAAGAGAAGAAATAGAAGACAAATAGAAGAAAATAAGTGTTATCATCTTGTGTTATAACATAACAGTTCCAGGAAATTCAACAAAAAAACAAGAGCAAGTATCCTCATATGACTTTCCGTCAAGACTGGACATCATTGTAACAAAAGGATTATATTTAAAGCCAACAAATAGACATGGCATAAATAGGAGATGATTATAGCAGTAATTGCAAAATAAAATGGTAAGAAGAATAAAATAGTCAAATTAACAATATTCTTTCCCTTCGTATATAATGAGCTGGCTCCATTTGGCCTATTGTCTGGGCTGAAGTGGATTAAACTTCCCCTAAAAAGGTCTCACGGGGATCTTTCTTCATTCCAGATCCTTCGGAAAAAAACTGCACAGGAAATTCATTTTTCTGTGCATCAGCTTCCCTAGACCTAGGCAGTCTCCCCTGCAAAAAGGCATTAGAAAATACCAGCAACATTCAGCAAAACACAGGACCAAATTTTTAATGTTGCTTGTCCTGACGCCAATTCCAGAAGAGTTAAATGAAACCCTAACAAGAAACCAGTAAATCCACCCAAGGAAGGCACATCTCAAACACAGGGCCATGCAGGCAGAATTCTGCTCTGACCTCAGTGACATTTGGACAAATATTTCCACCTACAAATAAAAGTTTTGCTTCAGTTTAGATCAGTGTATGTGAAAAAGTGGGCCCCAAAGGAATATTTTCTAAGGATTCTTCCAAAACAGTACCACAGAATCTGTGCATACATCTACATCCATGTACTAAGAAAAACCTGCATTTGAAAATGCAAATGTATATTTCTAGCTATGAACCAGTGACTGTTCATGTATGTGACTTTATTCATTCCTGCAGTCTTTCAGGCAACAAAGAGAGAATGCTCTTTTTTTTTTTTCTTCCTTTTTTCCTTTCCTTTCTGATATTTTTGAGGATGTGTTTGCTCTTGAATCCTTTAAACAGAAATCATCAAACAGTATTTAATATAAAATATGCACACATACCTCTCAGAATTACAAATCCAAAGTGAAATGTTAACACTTCACCTGGTGAAATCTATCCTAGGACAGCTTAAAAAAAAAAAAAAGAACCAACTTCCTAAAATATGGTTATTTACAGCAAGGCAAAAGATGAAACATTACAAAGGAAAAAAAAAAAAAAAAAAAACGAAAAGTACTTCGATCCATGGTTAAGTGATCAGTGCTGAAGTATTCAGTCAACCTACAGACTGTCAACAACAGAGATGGCATAAAAAGGCTCACAGAGTACTATGGGATGGCTCCAGTTGAATAGACATATAGCGACACTGAAGAACAGAAACCACACGATTAAGGTCCCAAATAATAAAATAACGCTTACGCGGCTATGGAAATGTTAGCTGCCGACATGGGGCTGACTTCTGCTACTTCCTTGGCCTTTTGCAGGGCGAGCTTTTGGTTGGTGGCTTCCTCCATCTCCTCCTCATCCTGGTGCAGAAAATCAAGACAAATCAGAGCATGCATCACTTAATGACAATAACCACAGCTCCCCGAGACATGGGTGTTGTGTGACCATCACCGCTGTGCTGTGAGGACAGCAGATAGTCATTAAAATAAGGCAGAATTTCATAATTTCTTGCAAGGACCTCTGGGTACGGTTTTGCTGTCAGCAAAGAGATAAGAAACACAAGGTCTGCTCAAGTGCTCGGTGCATTTTTTGCTGGGAACACATCTCCCTCATGAAGCTGTCTTACCTCTTTTGGGTATCTTCTTATCCCTCAGTGGTCTGGCATAGCAGGGAGAGACCTGAGCAGAGGTGTGACATTTCTGGGGTAAAGGCAGCCCCCTTTATCTCAGACTTGCACATGTGAAAACACTCAAAAGCCTACGTCCTACTGAAGTGCATGAGACAGACTCCTAAAGCCTTCGTGACTTCTTGCCAAGGTGTCTTGTCTGAAACAATAATCCCAATAAACACCAAAGGATTTGACTGGCTCTGCTCACGCTAGTTTTATCCCAAATATTTCCACTGATTTGAGTTGAATCACTGTGAACGTACAGGGTGAAAACAGAAAGGAGAAGATGTTGAAGCGTAGCTGGTAGAGTCAAGTGCAGATCAGAAAGCTGGTCACGTTCATGCTTTCTGCATACCCCTCAGATCTCATATTTGGACTTTTATTGGTATTGCAAGTTCCCTCAGAGTCGAACTGTGATTTATTTTCTCCTACGTGGTGTAATTACTAGAGAAATAACACTTAAAATCAGAGTGTAACTGTAGTTTCTTTAGCAATTGGATGAGGACAAAAGACAAAACAGGATCCCACTCAATTCCAATAGTCATATGGGTTAAACTTCCTTGGAGTTTTTCTAGCCAGTCAAATTAGATAGTAAAATCGGGGCAGGAGAAATACCGACACTGATGGCAATGTCAGAACCATCGTTCAGGGTGCTGAACCACATGCCAAGACAAGAGCAGGCACAGGCTCCTCTGTCAAATGGCCCGGGTCTACATCTGCTCCTCAGAGGTAACGCTGTGAAACAGTTACATTTAAAATAGATGTCTTACTGTCTGCATTCACTAACTTCAGGAAAGGAAAGCACAGAGATTTACCCATACTGAATGCCATACGCATGATTCCTTGCTCTGACTTTGGTGTTATTTGCTTAAACTGAACTCATTTTGAAACTGTTTTCTTCTTCTCTTTAAAGAGGAAAGATAAATTATAGGAAATTTGTAAAAAAAAAAAAAAAAAAAAAAAAAAAAAATCCGTTATCATTAAGATTTCATATTTTTAAAAATTTCCCCTTTCCAAACATTAGCAAATCTATTACAAAAAAAGAAAAACAACAAACAAACAACAACAACAAAAACTTAGTGTAGCAAATAAAGAATGAGGCCACAAAAAAGCCTTGCTGAACCATTATACAAAGTCAGCAGTCAATATTTCTCAACAGCCAATTTCCAGTAAATTTATCAGCGGTTGGGATGCTACTGTAAATCTAGGGTATCTGAGGACATAAATCTTTCAAGAAATAAATTCCCAATAAGGCATCTTTGGGGGTTTTCTTTTCACTCAGCAGGTATCTTCAAACTGTTCCTTCTCTTGAGGACTCGCCAGGGCTTTTAATTTTTCTTTCTGTGCACCTCAAGCACCGGTTGCAGATTTGAGCATCTTTTTTTAAAGTTCTAGCTTCTACTCCATTCTCCCCAGTGCATCCGAAATGCAATGAGAATATTCATTGTCATAAACGCAGCCATCCCTAACTCAGAACAAGCATGCTCTTTAGCAGATGACTGCTTAATAATATTTCTGCAGCTCCTTCCACCCAGAGATTTGCGATCCCTCTACAAATACTAATTAATTCTCTGCCTGGTACGTGCCCTGTGATGTCTCATGGGGGCAGAGGCTCATCCTGCTCTGCTTGAAGCTGGCAGGGGTGATGGTGCGCGACTGAGGCAAGTCTCTGAGCTGTGACGGTGACTTCAATGCCACCTCTGGGAGCTCCATCATCACCGTCATGGATAAAGGCACTGCCTATAAGGACAACTCCCTCTTACGTTTCCTTTCCATTTTCTAGAGCTCTAAATCTTCACTGAAACCACAGTTTATCACATGGCAAAGCCTGTCTTCAGTGCTAACCGTAATTATGTGCATAGTTAACACTCACTGTTCTTCATTAAACTCCCCCAATTAAAGACCTCTCCACTGGGATGGAGGAGAAGTCCCCGTGGCTGCTATTCCTCTGATTTCTGAGGAATTCTGGTCTAATTTTACATAAAATTCACACATCCCTCCTACTACATGCTTTTATATGGCTTTCTTGGAGATCGCTGCCAGGGTGCAGAGATCAGAGAACACGCCTGGAGCTGGAAGATGTTTAGGAAAGCCAAAGGCTGCCCTGCTCACCCACCCACGGCAGCTCTCCGTGCCAGCTTAGCCAGAATGAAGCATGCCATGTTACCGAAGGGGAGATATTGGAAGCAAATCTGGGGGCAATTTCAGATTCTACTCTGAATAAGCAGAAGAAAGATCTGCCAGTAGATGGAAATAAAGAGAGAAGGTGACCCAAAAGATTCATGATAGGTTTGAGAAATGTCTAGAAACAACACGGGGAGAGTTCAAGCAAGGGAAAGTCAGAGCCAGCACGGAAGGAGGAAGAGAAGACCTGGGGATGGAGGGGCAGAGGCTGGAGAAGATTCTTTATATAGTCAAAGCAAAGAAGGTGGTTATTATTTTTTCCCCTTAAATGAGTCATTCCAAAGTACTGGTGAGTTTTGTAACAGCCATCAGATGATCAAGCTGAAGTTAAATATAGCCACAGATCTGATGCACCCTGGTACAGGTCACAGGGCCCAGCTAAGGCTACTAAGTAAATGTTCAAATGCCACGATAAATGAAGTCCAAATACGCAACCAGAACTGGAACTGTTGGTCAAAATGTTTCAGTCCTGAAGGTTAGCTGGGAAGCTTTCTATCCTTCTAAAATAGAGGCAGTTGCAAACCACTTATGGCTTTCCCACACTACATGCAGCACGGATCTTGATTAGTTTTACAGTGTAAATGTCAGGAAAGTCTCCTGAGATCAACTGACTCCTGAGTAACTTAATTATACCTCCAGGCCATTTTTGGTTTTGCATGATCATATTTGCTTTGCCATAAATCCCTCGTTCTCCAGGTATGCTATACAATTGAATTATTTTTATCTTTTTCTTCTTTGGAAATCCCCACAGAATTTTGGGGATCATAAATAAAATTAAAGAAAAAAAAAAGTTTCTCAAGAAGCTTTATGATTTTGCAGTGTTGCTGAATCCATTAATATTTAATTATATTTTGTAAACATCAACAAAGTTAGGTTACTAGCTGTTCCAGTCAGCTGCTGAAATATTCAGAAGGCAACACTACAAAAATTAAGTAAGGAATAGGATGAGCTTTGTTATCCAAGAACTGTGCAGGACCTGATCCTCTCTCAGTACATGCCAGGGATGCCCATAAGTCTCCTGAAGGGGCTAGGAAGATGCATGCCTCTGGGCCAAGCCCTGAGCTGCATTATAACAGACCAAGGAGGCAGAAGAAGGTCTCACAGACATAGGAACATTTGTTATCCATGCTTCTTGCATGGCCTGCACTGGGCATCAGCTCTCAGGAAACAAGGCTCTAGCTAAAGCTAGGAGCTGAAGCCAGTAACGTGGCAGAAAGGAGAGCTGGTAAAGACAAGCTCAGCCACAAGAGACATGGATTTCAGCTGGGAAGAGTTGGCTGCTTCCATCCTCAGCAGCTGGAGTGGGATAGGGAATGCCTTGAAATCTCTGGGTGTCCCTGGACTGCAGTGCTACATCCCATAGCCATGCACTACTGCTCCTTTCTACGGGTCTAAAAAGAGAAAGTATCCCTGCGAGCTGCTGCATAAACACACAGATAGTGATCCTCTTACCCGACAGGGAGCATACAAGCTGAAGTTTGTAAAATAGAACTGCTAAGGTGGATGCGGTGCTTTTGGAGCCAGCAAGTCTTTGACTTATGGCCATGGGAGCAGCACAGCAATGGGGTGTGCGTATCCACATCCACTTGGTGAGAGCAAGCAAAAAATGTGCAAAGAAAATCTAATGCTGCCTCATAAACATGACTGAGTGTGCTACAATGAGAAATCAAAAGTGTGCAATAATATGAACACAAACTGCAGTATTTGGACTCCTTCCTACACAATATAGGGGCTATACATTTTTTTTTTTGTCTATAGGGAATGCTTCAATATAAATCCAAGCACACAGAGAAGCTACAGCAGTGTCATTTCCAGCTCTTGCCAGGACCTGGCTTCCTGCCTGTGCTTGGGCTGCTGCCTCAGATTGCTCTTGCACCTGGTGAGAAGCAGGAAGGTTTTAACATCTTGACTTAAAAGTCACTGTAGCCTCTTCAAGTTGTTTTCCACAGAGTTGTTCGGAGAATGTTAATTCTTTGATTCATCCCCAAATTCAACGAGGTAAGAAACACTAACATGAGACAGCAAAGGCAGCAGTACAACACCTGCGACTCCCCAGGCCTAAACTTCAGATGTATTACTGAGTCAGCCAACACCCATTACTTGTTCCGCCTCTGCTCCTGAAAACAGCAAAAGCTACAAAAGTCTGTGCACCTCCACACAGCAGCAACACGAGCAGTGCCTGCTGCTCACCCTGGGGTGGAAAGAAGCCAAAGAACACAAAGCAGTTCACAGAAACAAGCCTCCATATAACTAAACAAAACCAAATGAGAGTAGACCTCCAGGTCCTTAACAGGGGTCTCAGCAGCATAAACTTGTACACAGAGGTACAGCATGGAAGGAAATCCCTGCCTCAAAGTGTCTGCAATGTGTGCTGTGGATCCAGCAGCTATGGTCTAAGTTTGAAGAACCAGAAGCCTCGAACTTACCTTGGTCAGCTCTTGGGCATTTGCCAGATTGTCCACGGCGATAGCCAAGAAGACGTTCAGGAGCGTATCTGTTGGGGAGCAGCTAAGGAAAAACCTTCACATAGCAAATACAGCAAATGGTTCCTCTTCTGCTACCACTACCCTTCTTTCCCCGTTCCAGCCATAGTATATTATGGATAAACCCCTCACACCACTGCTTTGTCCTCGTCATTCCCAACTCACCCACTTCTGCTGGGACCAGCTGAGGAGCACAGCAGGTGTCGGACACCCATCCGTGTCTTCACCAGCACACGTGTACTGCTGGGATACACTCACACCCCCCCCCACAGGATTTCCCCTTCATTTTTCCCTCTTGCTTAGCAGGATGGCTGGCAGCTCCTGGACGTGGCTCATTTTAAAGACAACACAAATGCATTGGGTGTAACAAAAAAGTGAGGCTGAGGTCAGTGCTGTGCTATACACCAATGGGGGGAAACGCTCATGACTTACCACACCGGAATCGATGTGACAATTAGAGCACCACGAACATCCTCTGTCCTGAAAGCTGCAGTGTCCTGCAGAGTACAGCTACAGCTGAGCCCGTTAGCAGGATGCCCAGCGTGAGCTAATGAGCTCTGCCAGCACACAGACCCTTAGTCCAGCCACTGCACACAGCCCACCTAAACCACTGCCAGTGCCCACGCCAGCCGGGCTCTCTCTGCAGAGCACTGCATTATATCACTAAGACATCACATTTCCCCACAGTTATTAACTCACTCATTGTTTTCACTTTTCCTCTTAATGATTTCAGCTATTACTTGGCCCTTCATATATTTTATTGTTGTTGTTCCAGTTAGGTGTCTGCAAAACAGCCACAAAGCAACCATAAATCAGACACCTCTGCATGTGAAAGGAGAGCAAGCAAAGCAAAACCAAGCCAAAACCAATGCCCAAGAAACAAATGCATTTTGCTCCCATACATTGCCTGGTGACAGGACAGTCACTCACCCCAGCTATGCAAAGCTATAACTGCTGCTCGAAACGCGAGCGTACATGGCAATGAAGTTGATCTCATGTATTTACTCTCTGGAGATTCACAAAGGCTGAATAGCAGTGTGATGCCGCTGCATTGTGTTGTCCTCACCTGAGCCAAATAGGAGTCTGGGACTCCAACTGCAGGAGCTGTAGGCAGGTAACTGACCCAACACAAAATAACTGCATGTGGCCCTGCTTTGGTCTGTGAGTTGGAAACGATGCACAAAGTCATGCTGCAGGTGGGGCAGGAGCTAAATGCAAGGGCTGAGTGCTGGAGGGAGCAAGGCGAGCCGCTGCAGCAAGGACAGAGAGCTCCCAGGGTGCCAGCAGAACTGCAACTAGATTTCAGGAAACCTTCACCTCAGCACCCGCTGGTTGCCTTCCATTTCTCAGCAAGACTGCTTGGAGGAAGCACCAGAGGTTTCTCTTCAAACAGAGGAGCCAGGAGTGGTGTGAGGCTGATCTGGTTGCAGGCTGGTGGTGCTGGGTGTCTGTGCCCAGCAGGAGCGTGCCCAGCAGCCCCTGTGCCCTGGCAGCCCTGCTGCCTGCAGACCCTGCTGGCTGGGGAGCCATCACCCGACACTGGCAGGGCTTCAGGAGACTTTTCCCAGGGCAGCCGGGAACCAAAGCTGACCCAGACACCCAGCTCAAGGCTTTGCTTTCCATCGCAAGAGCAATCGCCAAACTTAATTCAGCCAAGACTTCAGAACCAGACGTTCAGGCCTCTTATTCCCATTGGGATGAGTGTCTCCAGAGCCTAAATACCCATCAGAAAACAGATCCTCTGCCTGCGACAGTGGAAGCAGGAGCTGTATTTAATCTTCTAGGATGCATCTGCATCCTGCAGGGGATGGGACGCAGAATCCAGAGTTTTCTCCAGGCAAAGGCCAGGTTCTCTCCATGTCATATAAAAGAAGATAGAGGTTTTTATTGTGTGAAGGTGGTTCCCTGGGGACGTCAAGAGATTTGAAATGTGGTTCCCATCTATTGCTGCTTCCTCTGTTCAAGCAGAACAGCAAGGAGTATGGGGCAGGAGCACCTTGATCCTGCTGAGCCCAGTGAATAAAGAAGCAGAAGAAGGGAAAGATGATACTGAAATGTCCCTGTGTCCCTTCACCTTGGAAGTGAAGCCTCTATCTCTTGCTTGGGGGCAATGAATATTTCAGTAATAAAACTGTCTTGCTACCTCTGCTTCCTACACACATGTGCTGAAATTGTCTTGTGTAACGTAGTCAACTACTGGAAATATAATTACATTTTAAAAACAAACAATCACACACAACTGTTCAGGCTACTTTGACTCATCTCCAAGCAGATGCATTCTGGTGGAATTGAGTGTTTCTGCCCCCAAAGAAGGTCCCTCAGCCCTTTTTGTAGAGCTTGGGGACTCCCCGACACCAGCTGAAATCCATTTTCTGGGCCAGGCTGTTCACCCCAGCCAGACCCACGGACCAGGCCGGCCAGCTGAGCCGATGCTGGCACTGAGCACGGCTCCTCCATGCTGGAGCAAAGCGCAAAAGGCAGCCAGAGTCCAGGGCTGGGGGGGATGGCTGGCTCCAGGCATTTGCTGCTTTTCATTTCAGGCTTTTCTGTACATTTTTGGATTTTTTTTTTCTCCTCCTTTTCCCCCTCAACAGATGCACCAATTTATTAATTTACCGGATGACAATGAATACAGGCATGGTGTAATTTCCTAGAAAATGAGCCAAATCCTGCTGTCACTCCAATCATACTACTTTCATTAAACCATTTAAGACAGAGAGGTCTGGCTCCACATGGGCTCTCTGCAACTGGAAATGCAATGTGAGATAATTCTGACTTTTAAAAACAGTTTCTGGATCATTTCCTTGCAATGTGCCTTGAAAATATGAACTGATTCAGAGAAGCAACTGAGCTGCAGCGAAAGCAGGGGTAGCCAGAGCTTCCCAAGCTTCTTTATGACCTGGAACAATTATAGTGCCCCAAGCAGCTCTGGGAGGGGAAAGGAGTCATTCGTGGTTAAAAAGAGAATGTTTTAAAAGCTGACCCCAGTTCACTAAAGCTGATTCTGTAACAGGAAGATTCGATCCAGGTCTCCTAAACTCTTAAAAATGAACTCAGGACGTGCCAATGTTTAAAAACTGAAAATAAAACCACTCCCAGCAGAGGAACCACAGTGTTGTAGATGGGTCTTTGACTGATTTCAACATTAGCCAGAAAAATAAAATCTGAAAGGCCCATGTAAGAAATTCAGTCACAGTCTGAATTCTGCATGGGAAGGACTGGAGGCAAATCCACAATGGGCAAATGAAAAAGATCCAGTGCATAAAAAAAAAGCAAATTCATATTGCCTTTAGAGGAGAGTTCTGCAAGGCAAAGAGGGGGAGCTTTCTGAAAGAGAGACTGACCATAACATTCAAGTCCCAAGTTAGAGCAACAAAGAATTTTACCTTAAGCTGATCAATAATTAAGCTAATCAGCAGCCCAGCCAGTGCAGGCTGCTCTGCACAGGGTGTCCTGGTGCCTGCCAGGCTCGGGGGCTCCAAGTGGGAAGTGGAACCTGCGGCTCCCCCCGTGCCTCGCCCTGCACTGCAGCATCGCTGACATTAATGACTATTTTACTTCCCACAGAAATGCAGGACTGTTATTTTCTGGCAAACTGAACTTTATTTTCAGACCTTCCTGGTTATGTTTTGACAGTTAAGAATAACTTAAGTCCCTGGTAAGTCACACGGTTCAGCTTTCCCTCCGAGATAAATGACTGCCTGCTGCTTGCTCTCAGCATCAAAACCATAACTACTGAAAAGCAGGGGTAGCACTGACCTTACCGAAACCCTGCTTGAAACATCAGCACGAGCATTAGTGGGCTTCTTGCGGCAGCTCCTGCAGTAAACACAAGGAAAAGGTTTAACTCCTTGTCCTCTGTTGTCTCTGCTCATGGTGCTTAAAGGCAGTCAGTGCCCGTGTGAAGCAGAGGGCTTGTCCAAACCATGGAAACCTTCAACAGACAAAATCTTGGCCAGATCTCCAGGTCTCCTACAAGAAATTAACGGATATGCTTCATGTTTAAGACCCTGATCACTGGAAGGTGGTGAAAGAAGCCTGCTAGGATCAGTTTGCCTATCTCTGTTCTTTCTGTTCACAACAACCCAGTGGCTGCACTAAATTCATCCCCACCTTCAGGGTTCAGAGGGGATTAAAGTCTCACGCTTTACCTATGAGGATCGGTTCCTCGATAAATGCACAAACAGTGCCCCGAGGAGTTCTCTGGCCGTGCTCGAGGCGCAGCCATGGGCAAAGAGGGAAAGGCACCAGAGATGTCCCAGGGACGGCGATGCCTGTGGCAAGCAGCATAAGGGAAAGCAACATGCCGGAGCTCTGCGGGGCAAACGTGGATTTGGGGCAAAGTGGACAAGGTTTCAGCCCAGCACTGTGCCACAGCAAGCAGAGGCAAAGACCAAACTCATGGCAGTCGTGAGATGCGAGGCAGATCCTTATTCCAGCTATGTGAACTTCCCCTGCTCTCTTTCCTTTAGGGGAAACACAAGGGAGAAGCCCCTCTTTTAACTAATGGGGCAAGAAGGGAATTTATACCCTGTTCTTCAAAAACGCTGCATCTTCGCTGCTCTAAGGTTAAAAGTCTTTCTCTCTCTCTGAGCCTTGCTGTCAAGCTTGATTACAGCTTAATCTCATTTCCAAATGCCAAGCCCCGAGGACCGAGAGCTCTCCCTCCCTCCCAGCTCTCCACTGACCCAGTTTTCAGACGCCTCGTGTTTCTGGAAGGAGCACGCTGAGGCTGGTGTCTGAGTGGAGCTGCTGGCCAAGCCCACGTGTCCTGGCTGCTGTTGCTCCGATAGCACACGTTAATGGGGAAAATCCCTCAGACAACCCTGTGGGACAGGCACGGCTCTCACACTTTCTGCTCTGTTGTGGCTCCTCATGCCACAGGGGAGATTTCACGCAAAGCAAAGGGCTGGAGCCCTGTCTCCCAATCCAGAGGCTCTGATGTCCCATGTCATCTAATCTTGACCCCCTGTTGTAGAGATCTACATCTATAACAACTGCTTCTTTAGCACGGGTATGGCCCCCTGCATACCTTTCCCTTTCTTCTAAGTACCCAGCCAACATTGCCAGCCTTAGCAGGACTCCTAGGAAGAGACAAAAGCTGGAACAGTAACTGGGAGGAAGGTTCACAGTGCTGGGACACCCTACAGAGAGCTCTCCAGCAGAGTTGCAGTGCTCAGCATTATTACCCCAGAACAAACAAGGCAGCCACACTGCCTCATATACACAGCAGTTTTCAAGTTCTAAGGATGCTGTTTGCCACCACACAGCTTATCACTGCAGCCAGCAAACTTCTTGTGCCAACGAATTTATATCTTGCAACGCTACACAACATCAGCCCGTCAGCAGTCTCCATCATGAAGCAAAGAGCCACCACAAATTCTGAGCTCTGCTGGCTCTCCAATCCCACACAGCCATTAGATCCGAGAATCTCTGCTCGGTTCTGTGCAAAACACAGCCTCCCTTCCTAAATCCTTGCTCTGTGTGACTGCTACTTTTGGCAGACTCCTCGGGACTCTTCTGGAGGACACAGTCTTCCCAGTATCCTCAGCAGATTTTCAGGACAAAGCAGAACAAGACATCTTAATAGATCTCATCTGTCTGGTCTTGGAACATGACCAAATACTCCCAGAGCCCCAAATTCAGGATCTGGACTCTGGTTTAAGCATTATGTGGAGACAAGACGTGTTCAAGCACTTAGAATAGCATAGCTAGTTAAGCTGTTGTGTAGACAAAGACGCCAAGGCACTGGAGCCTGATTTACATGATAAAACAATCTCAATTATTTCTCCCACTGATCTAGTATCCATAAAGATCTTCAAGGTACAGAAATCCTGCTCTGACTCAACTTTATTGTTTTTCCCACAACATAAATTAACTCACAATAGAACTTCCTCAAACTAAACCATTAACAATAAAATGGACAAGGACTGTGCTCACATTGCCATCAGAAAAGTGATGCCAACACGGACAACTTGCCTACAACTCTTAGCCCAGGTGCTGTAAGGAGCAAAGCCATAACAATAATCAGGTTTTTAAAAGTGCTTGTGCACACACAGAGGTGTGTGAGTGAAAGGAATAATGTAAACTAAATTAGATTTTTCTGGCACCCCTGAAAGGGTGTGTACACTAACGCAAGGCAGCAGGCAAGGATACAGTTACCAAACAACGTCAGGACGATGAAGTAAATGGAGGAGAACATCCCCGAGTGGACACCACCCTGCGACTCTATGCCGTGGTACATCACCGCGTTCCAGTCTTCCCCCGTCAGGATCTGCACAGAGAAATTTGAAAGGGAAGAAGGGGTGACACAGAGGGAAGACAGAGCAGAGACGGTCAGAGGCGCTGGGCAACTCGATGCAACCCAGGACGGGTCTCCCGAGGGGAATGTTTCCCACCCCTGCCACCAGCCTCCCTGCAGAGGCGGTAGAAGTCTCATTCCTACACATTCCCCCGCCCCCAGCAAAACTTCTGACTTCTCTCCATTTTTAAGTCCTGCAGAGATGCCAGGTTTTAGCATTGCCCAGGCACCGAAGAAAACCCTGCCTCCAAAGCTCAGTGTCCTGAGTGGGATCTCCCCCAGCTTCAACTCCTTTCATTTGCTTCATGCAGGAAGGGTTTGCTCAGTCATCACCCCAACACACACACTTTATATACACTTTTTGGTGACCCACATAACAGGACAAACACCTGCAGACCCCTTCCACTACTCGCCAGCCCCCCAGGGCTGCAGACAGCCTTGCTGCAGCTGAGCCTGGCTCCAAATGCCAGACCCCGGGCAGCACAGCCACCACGAGGCTTGCCCGGGCTTTGCACCGCCACAGTTCTTTTCCGGGCTTCCTGCTTCCCAAGGCCACAAGGAAGCAAGTTACCCAAACAACCACAAATCTCAAAAAAAAAATAAAAATAAATAAAAAAAAAAATAACAAGGAGATGCAATACCCAAATGTGTGAGAGTGAGGACAGGAGAGGGTAGCTTCAAGGGGACTCTGCTCCTCCCGCGTCCTTGTGCACGAGCACAAGCGCAGCCCAGCCTGCAGAGCTGTCCGGGCTGCAGGCTGGGATGCTGACCTGGGGCTTATTAGCAAACACATGAATAATAGAAAAGCTAACCTTAATAAGTGGAAACACCTAAGTCTAAAATAAGCCTTGTCACTCTAGATGCTAATTTTGCACCAGTCTGAACTGCCTGCCATTGCTGTTCTTCACCAACGACTGTAACACAGCAACATTTTCAGCAGACCAACCCTTCATCTGCCCACCGGGACAAGTCTAACAATAGCTACTTTCAGTACATTAAAAATGCCCACCGGAATTCAGAGCTCAAATGCCCAAATAGGAAGCTGTCTCTTTAGCAGAAGTAGTATGGAAAAAAGAAAACCACCAACACCACCAATGTACTGATCAATCCCAAGTGCACACAGTACTCTAGAAATAATTGCAAATTCCAGACTAACCATCAGCTGCTGATAGAGAGAAAATTTCTTGCTGCAGAGTTGGTGCTGATGACAGCATTAAAGCAAGAGCAAGGAGAGACACAAGGCTACACAGTGCATATGCAACCTTGTTTCCTAAATGCAGAGTCTGGGCTCAAATAATTCAGTGCAAGCCCAGAGCATCCCACGCCACTCGAGTTATGCTGGGTTTACACCAGAGACCATGAACCAGGCCACTGGGCTTTCAGCTCTGGCACTCGACTACACAAAACTGTGTCCACAAACTTCTGCTCACCTCATTTCTGTGAATTCACAACTGTTCCTGCTTTCTAGAAATAATCATACAGTGATTTCTGTTCACACAGACATTCACAGAAAAGGAACTGGTGGGAGCCCTTCTGTGCCCTGCATAGGACCAGGGGTCACAGGTGTCACAAGTTACAGGCTACACACAAACCCAGCAGGACTTGGGTTTCAAAACCCCAACCATATTATTTTGAAAGTGGAACAACATCTTAAAGAAAAAATCTGTGTTTGCTTTATGGACCTGTTTCAGAGAGATAACTGGTCTAAACTCACCAGACTGCCTGTGCAGAGCTGAGGTTGCTCTGAGGCCCCAGTGAGAAGATGGGGACACAGACCCAGTGTCCTTCCCCAAATTTACACCATTCCCCTCCAGCTGGGGCAATTATTTAGGCAATTAGGTAGCAGCCCTCAAGGAGCAGAGCACCTGAAGTTAATAAAGGTCTTTCTGGTTATAAAGTCTGTGTTTACGGATGCCATTAGAACTGCTTCCTTCTGGAGAAGGGACAGCAGTGCAGATGGCAAGCGATATGGATTTTGGTGTACAGGGAAGTCCAAAGATTTTGGATTTTCCCAAGTCCCAAACTGCTTTTGGCTGTCCCTAGCAAACACTTTGTCCACTGCAGCACAGCATTTAGCAGTAAGGCTTGGCTGAGGGACTATTGGATGATGGAATAAAAACTGCTTTCAAGATCTGCTGTAAAAAATCTTAATGGACTAACGAGCACACAAGGGTGGAAGATACTCAGCTGCTGGGGATCAGCACAGCACCATTTCAAAGGGCTGTCCTGAAGGGGAGATACTTTCCTGAAGGACCTGAATAAATGCCAGATCACTTAACTCAGCATCATATCTCACAGTGGGGTCAACAGGGACAGCTGGGGCACCAAACCCTGCTCTTCCCAGACCTTGGCAAGGGCTGAGGTCCGGTCGCATCCTGCCACCACGACTCCTCACCTCCCCCAGCAGCCACCAGGGCTCTGCTTCCCTTCCTTGCAGCCAGCAGCGTGCAGTTATTTGAGCAGCAGCTCTCCAGGAGCAGAGCACGTATGGTTAATAGAGGTCTTTCCGCTTTATAGAGTCTCCGTGTTTATGGATGTTGTAAACACTCGCAGCTCAATGACTGCTGCAACAGGGAGACGTAGCTATTTATTTTTCATGCCTGTATATATGAATATATATACAGTTTGTATTTTGTATACACACAGTTGGGCATTCAGCTCATAATATCTTACTCGGGGGCCAAGAGCTGGAGAAAAATGTGTGATGCTCTTAAAGGGAGTTTAGGGATAGCAGGACTTGGTTGCACCAAATACCGAGTTCAGCGAGCTGCCAGGCGGACACAGCATGTCCTGGGAATCCCGTAACAGAGGACTGTGACCCAGCTGGGTCTGCTGAGACAGACAGGGTTAAGGCAGGCTGCGGGACCTGCTGCTGTGGTTTGGTTTTACTGGATGCTGGCGGCACCAGCACTGATTTGGAAGCAGTCAGCTGGGGCTGAGCCCCTGACAAACTGCACGCATGGGGAGCCATTTCCCCAGACACCACCTCCAGCTGCTCCCCAGGTGCCCCCAGCCCACCATCTCTCTTCTCTATCTCACCCCAGGTTATAGCAGAGGGGTTGGTGCCCCGGACCCCCATCCCAGCTATTCTTCCCTATTCCCAATTAACGAAGAGATCACCACTGCCTCCAGCTGGGTGACTGCATGTCCCATGCAGCACAAATGCAGACGCCAGCATATTGATACTTGGACTTGATGATCCTGAAGGTCTTTCCCAACCTAATTCTGTGATTCCATGTTCAAACTCATGCAGACCTGAGCTAGGGAAAGAAACCAGGACGGGAGCAGGCTGTGCCTTAGGGAGATCTTCCAAATCCATCTTAAAGCCTCAGCAATGGGATGGGAGATGGACACGCTGTATCTGGCCTTATTATATTTATTCACTGGATGCTGCTGCTCTGCCCATTAGAGCAGCAACCAAATGAGTCTGCTGCCTGGCTGAGGTTAGAGGAGGGTCCAAAGCCTCTACTGAAGAAATGTTAATGTGATACTTGCAATTCGAGGGGGGGGGGGGGATGCACCAGGAGTAGAGGTTATTAAAATATCTCTGTGAGACTGATGAGAGTTAAGCAAGCGCTGAAAGTTTTGCTGGTTTTAATTCATAGCTCTGATGTTCTTCACAAATGACATAAAGCCAGCAGTATTCTCCTTCATCCCACAGCCACTACGTTACGGGGGCATTCATCTTGGGAACAGAAAGGAAAATATCTCTGCTAAGATTCTCAAGAGACAGCTATAGTCCCAAACCAAAATAGCAATGAAATCTCCAGATGCTCATATCCGGAACCTGACTCGGGCTCCATTCCGGCTCTGTGGCAATACCTTTACATTTCTTTAAGCCCCTTTTTTTGATGAGCACTAGAATACTATGCAAATATTAATCTACCGTGATTTGCAATATCCTGCAAGGTAAGTACTGCAGAAACTGTTTCACATCTGGAGAACAACAATACCCACATGAAGCTGCTTATGCAGAGGTCATGGGACACATTTTCTTTTAGATTTTTTCTTTTTTAATCCAAAAACTGTCATCCACCCAATCTTTTTTTGAGCATGAAATACATACTCCTGGATCCATACTCCTTACTGAGCTGGGTCAGAACAATTTATGTAGGACAACATTCAAAAAGCCAGAGGATGCTCCATGGACTGGTTACCTGCACATTGAGCAGGGTTGTGCACCCCCAGCCCTCTGCTGAAACACCTGAAGTGAATGCTTAAAAATGGCATGTAGGCAAGTGCTGCAAAATGAGGCTTTAAATCTGCGCATTGCAACTCCCAGAGCTGCTACTTCTTCCTGCCATCACACGAACTTGCCCAAGGCTGATGCCTCTTTATGTGCTCCCCCATTGATTGTAATTCTTATCCAGCATTATCTTATCTTGAGCTATTACAGTGCAAAATGCTACATTATTTCCTTACTGCCTGGAGCTAGCTCAGGCATCTCTCCTCATTAAATCACGGCAACTGCAGGAGAAAGTGGAACAGGTCAGCCCCACACTGGCTGGCTGATTTACGGCAGGATGATTTACACAGCCTGCCACATGCAGTGCTGCCAGTGCAGCATGCAGCCCTGGGGGCATGGGCCTCAGGAAGGAGAAGGCATGGACACACACCATCCTTGAGCATGGAAAGACCTATTTTAGCGAGATTTCTTACCTAGCAAAAACTCTTCTGTTCTAGTTTCCCTTAATTCCATAGCACTGATCTTTAGTGGCGCATTGACTGCTCAGCGTAGCCAAGATACATAAGAAGGAAGGACTTCTCCTTCCCTAAGTTCTGTGGACACCTCTCTGCTCACCATAATTTGGAAGAGATGCCCAAGAATTTCTTTTCTAATGCTGACCCAGGACAAGGGATGGCCTTACCTGGAATACCGTGAGGATGGCAGCTGGGAAGGTATCAAAATTTGTGGTTGGCGTTTCGTCTTGAAAATTGAATCTAGAGAAAGTAATAAATAATAATATATAAAAAAAAAAAAAGGCAGTAAGGGACGAGCAACTCTCCTGCAGTCCCGTAATACCCTGTAACCTTAGAGAGCAGCACTTGCTCCACCCAGAAACAACATCCCAATGAGTACAGCAGGGAACACAGCATAACTGAGGATGTGGCTAACAGGAACATTAGCAGAAATTAAATTTAGATCCTTGAGAAAATTTTGATGCTTTGAAATTAATTATGTCCATAGTTCAAATGAACAACCAAAAAGCTCAAACAATTTGCAGAACAAGCCATTTCAATAAGTTTTTGCCCACAAGTGTAAAAGTCAAAATTGAAATTACCCACTTATTGGGACAGTTTTATTTTAAAATTTTAAAGATAAAATAGGAGATGATTGAAAAAAAAATGTTATTTCATTCTAAAATTTTATTTTTGAGTTTAAATGGTAATATTGTAATACTTCTTGTTACAAAATTCATTACAACGGGCATTTCTTAGTGGAAAAAATCAGATTCAACAAAACTGTTTTCAAGCAGAACAATATACCTATTGAAAAGAAAATCCTGCCACTCTGGCTATCAAGGAAACAATTTGCTTTTCCCCTCAGCAGAAAAAGCGCTGCCTCTCCCAGTCCTATCTGAGAGATCTGGCTGAACCAGGCGATCATAGAACAGCATAGGAGCCTTGATGAAACCGAGAATTATGATAACTAGAAGGAATTCAGCTCTAGGAAACGTATCAGAATGAAAACCATCTTCTGTAAACCAGGGACCACTTCTCAGCAGCCCAGACAGAGATTGACATCTGTACCCTCGATTGCAAATTTTCAAGCCCTGCAGCCCCTTTACCCATGTGTATGCCAGGTGATTGCTCTCAGAGTACCCCTGAAAGGACAATGGTTAATTAGACTTACTGTCCTCCAAAGAGCTGCATCCCCAGCAGAGCAAACACCACGATGAAGAGGAACAGCAGAAAGAGCAAACTGATGATGGACTTCATGGAGTTCAGCAAGGAGACCACGAGATTCCTCAGGGAATTCCAGTATCTATGATGGAGATCAAGAGAGAACATTAATGGGAGAAGAGGCTCTTTAGTTTAGAAAGTAATAAGATCTGTTCTTTTATTATTTAAAAAAAAAAAAAAAAGAGAGAGAAAAGAATAACAACAACAAAAAAAAAACAACAGGAGGAATGGCTGGGATTATTGGCATCTTTATTCTCCTCTCTGACATATATGACTGAAAAGCACAGCTCAGTGACAGAATCTCCTGTAGCATTCCAAGGGCCAAGATGGTCACCCTGGTGCATGTGTACCAGCGCAGAGAAGTTCACTGCAGTGAAAGGGCTCAGTTTAATTTCTCAGCAGCCCCTTTCCTGTTGTAGATTTCAACCTTTCTGCGTAAGCTCCCCCATGTTTTTCATCCCACATTGCAGTCAGCAGGAGTGTGAAAAAATGGGATGTGTCGATATCAATGAGAGGCTGAACCTGGGGACAGTGAATCCTTGGCTTCACGAGGCATAAAGCAAGAATAACCATCATCCCTGCCAGGAAATGTCCCCTTCCAACTTATCAAATGCCCTGAGTATTCACAAGCAGGCTTAAAACCTCACACGCTTAGACACTTCTGTAGATGTTTAACACACACTCATGCACAGCAGATGCCTTCTGTGCGGGGCAGTTCAGCTGTGCAGTTGAAGCATCCAGGACCAAGCAGCCACCTCTGAGGATGGAAACAAATCCAGGACATTAACTCCGACATGACAAGAGGGAATGGCTCAGCCTGCATCACAGCCAACACAACCACACCACATCCAGCCATCTGCTGCAGCCCCTTTTTGCTTCTATCCCCCAACGTGCCCAGAGGTTGCTCCAGGCACACGCATGGGCAGGCATGCTGTGTGATGGGGAGGGTGCCCAGGAACTGCCCCTTTTCTTGCCCTATTTGCCTTATTTCTATTAGGAAAACTAATGACTCAGAAAATGCAGAACTAGCCATCAAGCAAAGGAGCTCTTCGACAACCTCCTTTTGGACAGTCAGGCACATGGAACAACAGGGCAACACATGCAATATCCTGTGTTAAAGGTTTTGAGACCAGAAATTTTTAAGGCAGGAATTAAAAAAATAAAATGAAAACCACCACTAATTTTCCTCTTCTTCCTCTCTCCCGTGCAGCTGGGAGGACTGAACCAACCCAGGCTGAGGATGGCAGAGGCAGGTCCATGCCAGGAGGAGCAGGATCACACACTCCTGGTGCACCCATTCCAAGATTTGTGTCCATAACACAGTGACAACAGGTTTCAGGGGGAAATTTTTGTCTCCTGGGGGAATATCTTTGATTTTAAGAGATGCAACCACACCTCTCCTTGGAGAAGGTGGATGGTTTTGTTTGTCACAAAGACTTTCCCCTGCTCGTCACAGTGACTTCAGGCAAAATCTGCCAGCAGCACCAGGCTGGCACCTCGCAGCTAACCCAGCTGGACGCTGAATTCCTGGAGAGGCCTCGGCTTGTCTTGGAAGAGCTCAGCACCAACTCCTGCCTGATTACGGAGCACAGGATATAACAAGGGGCTGCATCTCTGCAGCTGCCAGTCCCCATTTGGTTCAGACATGACTAAGAGGAAAATATGTGAAACACCTTCCCCTGTCTTCCTCTCTGAATTTTTCTCTCTTAGGCTGTGTTGACTCTTTGGGCATCCTGCTGTCACCTTTGGGACTGCTGTAATTTAACTTTTTAGCTATTACATCACTCTGCCAGCTGCAGTCACACAGATTTGGGCCATAGGAATCAAAATCTCTCATATCATTTCTTCAGAGCCAGGTGGATTGCCATTGTCTGCTACTAAACCCAGAGGCAAGGAGCCTCGGGGAAAAACAAAAATATGTGAAAGACACAGAAAATGGGCAAAAATTAAAACTACTCAGGATCAGGATGTTTTCACAGTGAAGACCCCAATAAGAACAGGCGGGCAGCTGTCTGTGCCTGGTGCTACATCTTTGGTCGCTCCCTAAACTGTGCCCAGATCTGCTGGGGAAGCTGGGAAGGACCTGGTGACACCATGAACATGTTTCTGTCATACCAGGGGAAAAATCCTCTTAAGGCAATTTCTGCATCAGTGGGGCACAACTTTTACTTACCATACTGGGAAGGGGGGCAAGCACCCAAATCACTCCATGACTTGCTTTGAATAGTTAAACATCAGGCTTTGCCCCCTTATTATACTGGTTAAAATCCTGAATAGTCAAAATTGGCAAAGAGATCATTTAAACTTGCAAAAATGTCTAATTCTTTTTGAAAAGCACAACATACAATCAGATACACCCAACCTCAGTAGCTCTGGATAAAACTAACTGCAGACAATTAATTACTAGAATTTTCTTTAAAAGCATGGAGTTTTCCATAAGATTAGAGCAGAATTAGATTAAGTGACATTTTTGGAGCACCACACCTTTTGCTGGACATTTACAGAACTTCATCTTTCCTACTCCCACCGTGCCTCAAATGACACATTACCATGCATGAATTGTTGATCTTCATGATGATTAGCAGATCTAAATCAGAATACTCTAAAGAGCTAATGAATACCATGCATGTGAATAGTTAGGAAAGTACTTAGTTCCTTCAAATTACTGTTTTGTTCGAATGTGACAGCCTATGCATTTGGGTTGCTGTTCTGTTTTTGGTGTGTTTGTTTTGGGGGGTATATTTCTCTTCCTGATTTTTTGTTTGTTTGTTTGTTTTGTTTTCTCTGTCTTATCTTTTTCTCTTTTAAGTGAAGAGAGTGATGGAAAGATGGGAGATGTGAGGAGGTCATTGTGTAGCAGAAAACAACAGCAGGGGCAGCCAAATATTTCATCAAGTTCCACACTACAACATTAAAACCTTGTGGAAATTGCTCTTGATGGGTTTACAAGGTGCACATTAGCTATTTCCTAATGCCAGCACACAGCAACACACCACATGAGTATGGAAACACCTGCAAAGCTGGGCCAACCCAACTCTAACAAATGTTCAAATTCACAGGCTCAACACAGAAAACCCTAGGCATTCCCAGACCAGGCAGAGCACAGAGAGTGGCAACGCTTCATATTTGTGTGAATGTTGTGGTTTGGTCATCAGCATTCCCTACCCAGCAGTAGTCAGAGTAGCTCAGCTCACTCAGCCCATCAGATCTAAACCTTTAAGGAACTATCACCAGGTCAGCGGCAGATAAATGATCAGTTGGTGGAGGTTAGAAATTAAATAAACTTTTTTATTCTACCACAAGAAACGAGGGATCTCCTACTGAGATTCTTGTTGTAAGGAAGCTTAAAGCCAAAGAAAAGCAGGATGCTCTCATGCGTCCCTGCCCCAAGGGTATAAAAGGGCTGAAAACTGTGTCAGACAAACCTGTATGTAAGTGATGCTGGGGAAAGGGCTGTTAAAAGTCCTCAGAGATGCAACTTCCTAGGAACTCACTAGTTTCTGACTGCCAGAAACCCGGAATGCCCAGCCAAGGGAAGGGCAATTCTGCTTCTGCTGTTTTCTTCCATTCCCACACCCACTAAGGCCATTACAGATGTCGGATGTTAGAACTGACAGACCTTTGTGCTGCCAATTACAGGGTGTTTTTATGTTGTTATTGTTACTGTATTATCATTATTTTTATTATTAACACATGTGGAAAGCACTACTATTTTCTGTGGGGCTGGTGATACAGAACTCATATACTACTAGAAGTCGAATGGGAGCAGAACAGGAGCTGGACTCACTTTGTGACTTTGAAAATCCTCAGCAGTCGAAGAGCTCTCAGTACGCTGATGCCAAATGAGGTACCAGGCTTCACCGCAGCCCAAATAACTTCAAAGATACTTCCCACGATGACCTGCAAGAGAAATCCATTTTATAGAAGGCAAAACATTTCCTGCATTCTTTGTGGTGCTGCTATAGAGGCCGAGAGCTGAAGAGTCAAAGTGTGTACTATGATGGCTTTCTTGCGGAAGCTACAGTGCAATTTTGAGAAAAAAAAAAAAAAAAGCAAAAAAAAAAAAGCCTGGTTCTAACTTTCTGCAGTCCAATCTAAAAAAAGGGGCAATAACTAGAGTAGGGTAGAACAGATAGGAACTTGTTGCTTTCTTCTCTAACAAGCAAACTACCTCAAAATAGCATTTCTTGAAGGACACCACTACACTTTTTTTTTTTTTTTTTTTTTTTTTTTAAATCTACACTGGCACAACTGCAAATACCATTTGTACTACTACTTCACCTGCTCACCCCACGTGTCCAGTCCAGGCAGCCACCAGAGATGCAGGGGGCCCCCACCCCATCCTCCCCATCCCAACAGAAGCACCACAGCTTTGGCTGTGGCACTGCAGAACAGCCCAGCATTAACCTTGTGCAAAATTACCAGAATCTTCTGGCAACTCGGAGTTGTTAGCAGACTGATTAAGATAACAGCTATTAAGAGAGCCTAAAAAGTCTCTAGCATGCACATCCAATTGTCTGCCAGGCGCTCAGGCTCCAGTTATTGAAAGAACTGTCCACAGCCAAGGGTTTTAGCTTTGTTTTGTTTTTAATTTTAAACAATTTTTGTTTGTTCTAAGGTTGACAGAGAATTAACCTCAATAAATAATAAGAAATTTTCTCTGAAATCCTCTATTAAAAAAGACAAAATAATAATGGGTTAAGCACAATTGGAAAGGGTGATTATATCAACACAGGCTATTGCACAGTTAATAAGAGAAGATAGGCATTTTGTTGCCAGTTAGTGTTATTATTTGCATTAACTTAGCATATTTCAGAGCTCACACAGACCGTGGTCCCCAGTTGTGTGACGCACACCATTAGCACGTTACAACCAGACCCCAGGGAGCAGCTGGATCCTGATGAGAAAGGCAGCGTTAACAGCACGGCAGGACATGAGCTGCTGTGCCTGGGTACCTGAGCAGTACCATGACCCTCAGCATCTTGCAAACCCCTTCCGTGAGCAGACACCTGGATGTCTTTTGAAAAATGCAGCACGGCATGCAGCCGCTCTGCATGAAATGCTGTGCCCTGATGAAGAAAATGTAGTGGAAAAAGGGGAATTGCTCACCCAATCACTCCCATTACAAAAAGAAGGAATTAATATCTCTCTCCTGCAGTCTGTGACTCTTGGGAATCCCTCATGAACCAGCAATAACCTTTCCTTAGTCACTCCACATATTACATTAATAATTAACTTCCCTGGCATCCCAGCATGGCCTCTTGGGAGTGGTTTCACATGAGACCCCACTGGACCATTTCTCCCAAGACTGATGTTGTCCTGTTTTGTTGTTTCTCTTTTTGCTTTTGAACCATTTCATCATGATGGTTTGTCAGACTAAACTGGCTACAGATCTGTGTGATGTTGCAGTGGGGTGCAGGAGCAGCATTAGCTCTGGGGGCTGGAAGGTGGGTGAGGAGGCAGAAACCCAGACAGAAAGTAGGATCCCAGCGGATTCTCTAAAGGAGGCAGAATTAGAAACAGATCAACAGCTTTACCCCCTGGGAAACACCAGCTTAAGCTTAAAATAAAAAGTTTATGCTTAAAAAGCAAAGTTTATGGGAAGTGCTGCACTCCCCATAGCATGGCAGTTGAGCTTTGCTGTGAGTTGGGTGCTCCAGTTGAGGGAAGCTTCTCTGGCTCTTGGATTAGGCGCCACCTCTAAGTGTGCAGACATCCAGTTATCTTACATTGTCTGGGTTGTTTGGGATCTGGTTTCTGTTCATGGAAGTCTCTGGCTGCATAACCACTAAGGCACAAAGATCTGCACAGCGTATCTCAACGCTTTGATCCCCCATCACTGCAAGGGGCACCCAGGGATGAAAGTCCCACACAGCAGGGACTCAGGGCAGGCAGACACAGATGACTTTTGGGTTTGACCTCAGTCTGTTTAGCTCTGAGCTTTCCTGACACTGCTGCCAACAAGAGGATGTGGTAGCTCTAGGTGTAGTCTTGGCTTTAGGAGCTGTCACACACCAAATGCAAAAATACCTCCTCCTCCTGTGTGGGAGCAGTGCTGAAACAAGGACTTTAGCCCATAGGGAAAAAAGAATCACTCTAAGCATTTTGGCAGATTAAGACTAGAAACAACAAACTAAATCCATCTTGGAGAGAAGGACTGGATGGTGGCTACAGTGAACTTAACTGTTTTCCCCTTGCTCATGGCTGAATCAGAAGCATCACATCTGTGTTGTTAAAGAAAACTTACAGCCTGATTCGTGCTCTAGGACCAGTGCTCACCCCACACTAAAGATATAAAAAGCCTAGTTAAGCCTAGGTAATTAGTCTGTAGTTAATACAGACTAATAGCTTTTTTAAAATAAACATCTACCTGCAATGCTCATGTACAATTGTGTCAAAACTGGCCCCTCTATTGACATGCTACAGGTATAGTTTTAGCAGGAAAGGGAGAGCCTGAACTTCTACAGTGAAACAATCTGAATTTGAGCCTTTCTGTCACCTCATTATGTGTTTCAGCCTCTGCTTCTGGGTGCTCATGTCTGAAAAGTTCTGCCTATATATCCTGACATAAAGGCCATTGAAGGGACAACAGGGGAGATGAGGAATAAGATGTGTGGGCTTTTTGTCTTTCAGTCACCTCATTTAAATGGGAGACAGAATCTCACATTAATCAGAGCGTTTACTGGTGCTGATGCTGTGAGCACCCCATAACTCCTGCGGAAGTGAAATTCCCGGCTGTCACATTTCGTCAAGAAGGATGTTAACTAGGGAAAGCTTAATGTGTTTCCCTGCATCTAATTTATATGACAACTGCTCTCTGGAAAGACACCCTTGTAGCACCGTTTCCCATACACAGTCTTAAACGCCCAGCCCCATTTAATAATAGGGGACCACACACTTGATCCATGCAGCTGAAGCCTACTCACCCCAAAGTCAAAGCAGTTGAATGAAGAGTGGAAGTAATTTCTTGGCCCCAGTCCATACATCTTCAAAGACATCTCAGTAAGGAACAGACCCAGAAAAACAAACTCTGCGAAATCTAGGAACCAGAAAAGAGATTAAATTAGTCCACAAGACCTTGGTAGGCAGAGTTCTTCATGCAGGAAACAACAGTAATTTTTCACAATACAGACTTCCTCCTGCCAGAAGAAAATCCCTTTGCAATGGCAAACAAGACCCTGAGGAGAGTTTCACATAAATATTTCGATATGAGCGTGAGCTGCATTCAGATTGAGGTATTGGGAAGGCAATGTTTCATGTGTACTGTGGGAAGGTTGGCATGAGCATTAAATATCATCATCCTCTTTGTAAAGGAATTTTGAAAGAGTTCTGGGTCTAAAATTTCCAAAGGTCTAATTTAATTGCACAGATGTTTTGCAAATGCATGTTTGGAGCTTCTGTACCTACGTGAGATGGGCATTTTTGGAAGTGGGGTGTAAGCTTTTATAACATTCTCTCACGATAAAAATACCTTCTTACCCAACAGAGCTGCTGCCTCTGTGAGCTCAGATTCAGAGGTGTTGGGTCTACTGTTAGCACACAGCCACTTTTATTTTTATTACGCCTGCATAACTATATAATTATGGAAGAGCAAGTTCAGTTTCCTTCTGCTTCACATATCACA
This sequence comes from Aythya ferina, assembly GCF_964211825.1. Taxonomy (NCBI): domain Eukaryota; kingdom Metazoa; phylum Chordata; class Aves; order Anseriformes; family Anatidae; genus Aythya; species Aythya ferina. The sequence goes on from NC_140318.1 coordinate 9,468,912, forward strand.
AGCAAATAGGCTGTGAAGATTTTGATGGGAGAATTTATCACCTATGATGAAACAAAGGGCAGAAAGAACATAGCTGGAGTTTTCAACTTCCGTATCAGGCTTTTTAGGACTTGAAGCTACAGAAAACATTGCCTTTGGCATTTTGAGTTATGCAAGTTAGGTCTGGAAGCCAATGAGCAACAGAAACAATGGAACATTAAAAACAAACATAAGGTTAAAAATCCCCTTGATACCAACACAAACCAAATGGCACACGGCAAACCTCTCCCTCTAGAGAAAAGGGGAAGGAAAGGTTCAAACTTCAAAAGGTAAAGACCAGTCATGTTGCTTACTGCCACAGAAGCTTCTCAGATATTGTAGCATGCAGATGCTACAGGGAAGACTTCTGTAAATCAAGTTTTATGATTCCAAGAACAATAAAGAGAAGATGGTGCCAAACTTTTCTCAAAGGTGCACAGACAAGGGGCAACAGATGCAAGTTGCTACAGGGAAAAATTCAGTTAATCTGAAATCCCAGTGTTTTGTATGCCTCCTGGAATACATGGCTTCAGCTAACAAGCGTGGGGAAGGAGCAGGGAGGGAACAAGGGCCCTTTCAAACTGCATGGCTTTTGCTCAGGTCTTTGCCTTGCACATTCATACCAAGCAAGTGCATTTGGCTCTGGTCCACTTTGCACTGATGCTCGTCTTTTGAAATGGCCTGAAAAGCGCACTTCCACTATCAAAGATTAAAAGAGGGATTTTACATTTCAAATGGAGACAGTCATGAAATATCAAGGGCATGATGCTAACTGAAATGCAGGAAGCACTATGTAGATGAGGAAGGTTTATTAACACTTTACTGGGTAGCCTAGAAGGGTGCTTCTGCCAACATTTACAAGAGGGGAGGAAATACTGGGAGAGTATTAATAACTCCATGTAACCTAGTCTCCTTGTAAATAGAAGTAATAGCATTAAAGGAGATTATAAAGGGCAAAGTTCACATTTGAGGAATAGGATGACAAAATATGAGATCTGCACACTTCTCAGTGTTTTTGCTACCAACAGGTAGGTTCTATCTGCTGGGTCTCGGCGCTCAGGGGGCACTGCGGTGGCATGGACTCACAAAGGAGCAGCACATCTCCACCTTCCGTAGTGCCAGGAACCTGCTAGGAGAAGCATGTTCCCACCACACCATGCTAAAGTTCTCTCCTTCCTGGAAAGACCTGTAGCAAATCAGTAAGCAAAAAGTTCTCTTCAACACAAGGGATTCCAGAGTGGGAATTTTTGAGTTACCCTGACAATACACTTGACTATCCAAGTGCAGAGAAAGAGACCAGAGGAGCTAATGTCAGGCGTGACGTTAGATAGTAATAATATAAGAATATGAAATCAAGAAAAACAAAACCAACACACAGAAAAAACAAAGAACCTCTCAAAATGTGTTCAACGGTATCAAATTTCCTTGCACACAATTAAAAAGATTGCAAGTAGCAAGAACGTTAAAATCCTTAATTATTAATAGCTGTTGCTGTAAATCAGCCACTTAGACAGTAGCCAACTTCCATTCTGCACCCTGCAGTCTTTGGAAATAAGAAGCAGAATGAAACACTCCCCTAGCAAACCAGATACATCTTCCCAGAACACAGAAGAATTTGTGCTGCTGCTGTCACCTCTTCCGCTCATTAGCCCCGAGGGAAAACCTGCACCAGCATTTATGCCGTTTACGGAGTCACTCTCTCGCTGGGAAGTTAGAGCTCCCATCTTAGGTTTCATGCTCAGCAGAGCTCAGCAAGCCTGATGACATTTATTTGAATGTCTTCAGCGTGAAGTCCTCTTATTACAAGGATCGATGTCAAACCAATGCTTTAAAACTGATGGCCTTGCTTAGCTGGCAGACAATGGAATTGCAGGGAGGGGTTGTAGAGAGGGTTCAGGGAAAGCATTGCACAGGCTTCACCCCTTTGTATCTCACTTTGGTGGGGACATTGTTATTTATCCAGCAGACTCACCTTTAAGAGTTACATTTCACGTATGCTCAGAAAATAAAAATAAAAATTAAAAAAAAAAAAAAAAAAAAAACAAGGTAGAATTTTTATTACAATTTTCACCAACATATCCCAGTGCACTTTGCCAGGATAACTGCTATTATTTTGTAAGAAGAAAAAGGAGGAAAGAAACAAGGATTAATGTTCAGTCACCCATCCAGCAGAAGCATTTCCAAATAAATAAACAAAACAAAACTAAACAAAACAATTATCATCCAGTGCAATGTTTTGTCATCGGACAGACACAACCTGAACAAATATATACAAGGCCGGATTATCATGGGAGAAAAGCAGCAAGCAAATGCCCTAAGAAAAATAGAATCAAGTAATATTCAATATTAAAACAAAAGAAACACGCAAGAAACTCAATAACCAAGGAACAACTTCCTTTTGCCTCTCTTGAAAGAAGAGCCCAACTCATCCTTTCATACCAGATGCCGTCCATCTAGAGCGGAGCTCGCAGTGATAGCTGGGCCTCAGCAGACACCAGGTGCTACACATCACAGCACTGCACGGACAAGGGATGGAGGCAAGGAAAATGTGGGCATAGTGAACTCCTCGGGCAAAAGGAATTGACTCAGAATGAATCAGCTCCTCCAGCTGATGGATCAGATATGTGATTTCTTCTGACATGGCCCTGCCCATTTAATTGAAAATACAATTTTGTTGTTTGGACCTCCTGGTATTCAGACCCCACAAGTAATTCAATCTGCCTTAAACAGAAGCATTTTGTAATGTGATTGAAGTAAAAAAAGTTTGATACAAATACTCTTATTTAATTTAAGATTTGTACTATTGGCAAAGACCACGCTAGTATCTCTTTGCCCCATACTTTTGAATTAGATGGTTAGTGGCTCTTTTTTGTCAATCACCAATGGATTAATTCCATTTCTGCCCCGGCTCCAAGTCTGATGACATTAGGAGCAGGTGTTGAGCCTGCCACTTCAGTTTCCTTTGCTCTTCCTCCTCGTACATTAAAGCAACCAGGAGGAGAACCTCAGTGAAGTACAACTTCTTCCTCTGACAAGGCAGACGTGAAATGTTCAGCAGACATAAATAAATATGCTCGTTTCAGAAAGCCTTTTCCCTGCAATTGCAAATGCTGCATGTTTATATCCAGAGGGAGTTGGCTATCTACTTCAAAGGCAAACACAATATCATCAAAAAGGCCTAATTGCATCAAACACATGGTTCAGCATAGCACAGCACACAGGGAAGATGTTCTCAGGCCATAATGTCTAAAATACTGTTTTCAAATATTGTATTTATCAGAAAGGAGGCATTCTGGAACTCATTTTTAGACAGAAACTGAGAAGCAAGCTAAAGATCACTGCAGTGTTAGCCAGGGAAACCCAGAGAGAGTTCCTTCATGGAGGGCAGCCACAGGCAAAGGAAAGCCTGATGAGAAGGCTCCCATCCTCCCAAGGGAAAACTTAGTGATTTAATCCTAAAATCTTCTCATTGCAGTCCCTAAAACTCATCCTGCCGAAGCTTCCACAGCCCTACCTTTCCAACTTTCTTCCATAGCTTTATCCAAGAGCAGAGGAGACAACCACCACCTCTGCTGACCTCCTGCATAGCACAGAAATGCATTCAGCTGCTTTTATATCAGTCCTGTAAGTTCTGCTCAAGCTACAACATACATATTTTAGAGGGCCCAGTTCTGAATAGAAAACCCTTAAAATGCTGCACCTCCACTATGTACCTACGTTACGGACTTTATGGTTGTTGTCCTTGCTGATGAAGGTCTTTGTTGCAAATAGATCTCAAGTGATGGTTATCTGTGCTAGATTATAGAGTTGTCTTCTGACAGAATTCTCTTGGTGTAGATAAGTGCAAGCAAATTATGATCATGGATATCCTTCTATAGGGAACTGCAACTTATTTAACTGAAGGTCCATGCTCTGGAGAGCAGCACATGCCAAGCATACATGTGCGGTGTGAAAAAACTCACTTCAACATGGCACCAGAGTCCTTTTCACACTGAGAAGGAAATTTTCCCATCTAATTTGAGCATAGCTGTGGAAGCATGAAGTATGTCCTGTCATGCACCATACCCCAAGAATTCCAGGAGTTTCCCATCAGGGTGAATAGCCAGCTCTTTCAATGAGACTAAACAAACTCCAAGTCCCTTTGTAAAGCTCCCACTGTTCCTTTTCAAAGCAGTTGCAGCAACACGGAATATCAAGCAGAGAAACCTAATCAGAACAACTCAACAGCAGAAAAGTTAAAAGAAAAGACCAGAGGAAAATAAATCAATGCAGACCTGTAAGGCTTTAACCAGCCATTCTTTAGGTAAAATTAATTTGTAAAGTAATTAAATGATCCCCAGAGGGACAGGTATAATTGAATTAGACGTGCCTGGGTAGCATTTTGTGGCTTAGCAGATCCTTGCAGACTTCAACCACACTCCTGTCCCCCTGTCACAGTTCATACAACTCCCCACCAGCCCAGCTCCGAGCACCTTCCATGAAACAACCTAATTAGCATTGGCTGCTTCTCTCTTGCTCTGCATCAGACCAGTCAAGTCCTGCTCCTCCTCAGGGAAGTTCACTCATCATGGATTAACTTTAAAGCCACTTTTAAGCTCTGTCACTTGCACAGTTAAAAGATTTCGCCAAGTATTTCCAGGAGTTGTATAAAATCTCCCAGTTTTGTAATATCTTGCCCTGCCTTTATCTGATGGATTTTTGAATGAATCTTGGGCATAGGAAGACTTTCAAGAAGCATTTCTTGAGGACTGAACCATAGATCATTCACAAATGTGTTTGGTGCCAAGGTAACCAGGCTGGCTGCAGTCGGTGTATGCAGGAGAGAGAGGAGCCAAGTCCAGTCCTTACCATGACTGCAATAAATAACCAGCTAGCCCACACATGTACTTTATGGCATAAAATATTCTCTGCTTCCTATAATAAACTCTTGATTAGTGCGAAATATTATTCTATGAAAATGATAACTTGCCCCATGAAGATGGGAATAACTCACTGGGATCACTTGCTCTTGGCTAGGTAGTATTGTAGCATAGAGAAATTAAAGTATGGTACCCATGTTTTTCTGAAAGTAATTCACAAATTGGGTGGTAGGGACTTGTCCAGAGCATCTGAAAGATGAACCCACCCCAATCCCTGATACTGGGCAGAGCACAGTTCCAACCTTCCCTACTGTCTGCCGCTGAGCAAGGTAGGGAGCCTAATTTACGCTGATTGTAACAAATACATTTCCCACCTGGAGGTGCACCTTTCATTCTAATCAGCACAAGCAATCCTTCCTACTCACATGAGAATATTAAGCAGAAATTGCTGGCTCATGGCTTTCCTAATGTTCTCTTAGAAAAGTTACTGAGTAAGGTGCTCCCAAAACTTACTTTGGAAATCTGAATACTTCTTTTCTGAGTTGAAAGACTTAAAGTATTTTATTTTTTTCCTCCTAGACATTTAGTCCTAATTCAAGAGAAAATCCTAAGCCTCAAACTTCTAATTACTCTGCCAGTCTAGCTTTCCTCTGTTAAATTTGGGAAACGAATAGGCAAGACAGATTTCTCTGTGTGGCCTGTCTTTTCTATCTAAATCTCGTAAGAGAAACAGTTGAAAGGAGCTTCTGTCCTCCTTATGCATCTCATTACATCTTCAGTTACCTGGTGGCATTAAATATTTTAGCAAACATTAATAGGGAGCTTTTTTGAAGTTAGAACAGCTAGTATTCTTGACCTTTTAGGTCTATAAAAGAAAAACTTCAAAAGTTATCTTCTTTATAATAATGTTAGACCTGAAGATCTGGGTCTAGAAATATTTAAATAAGTAATTTCAGAGAAATCAATGAAAATTAGGTGGATAAGTAACTTTAATGATCTAAGCCACAGTTATTAAGTCAGACTGTTTGATTTTTTCCTAGACTTTTTTTTTTTTTTTTGCTTCAGCACGTTTGATATAATTTCTATCACTACTGCACATATTTTCACAGACAGACACCATGACATGTATCCCATCTGACCACATGCCATTAGCAAGAAAAAGATCTGTAAAATTGCAACTCTTTAAAGAATATAGAAATAATTGCTAAAACTGTGATGAATTAGCATACAATTCTGTAAACACATATGGACATGTTTTTTCTTCCCAAGTAGCCCTGGTCATGGCACATGCTGTTTGTTATCCCAGGGACACCAGCACAGACAGAGCTTTAACTATATTCGCAATACAAATCACCCATGGATGCAGATCAGCTGCAAAGGGGCATGGATTCTGCAGTTCTCTAAGCAGCTGATGATTAGACAGAGCAACTTCAATTTGCCCCAGCATGCACTCTTCACCCCTCCTTTCACAAAGCTTCCTACAGAACAAATCCTCCTGCAGTGGTACAAGACTAACACGTGGTTGAATTTGGAGTTTCAGGTAAAGTTAAAGATCACGTTCCCGTGTCATCTCAGATGGATATTGTGTCCTGATGTGTTGTGGTTTTTTTTGTCTGAATTATATGACTCAACAACCCTTGAATTACTAGAGGCACTCATAAATGCATTTGTGACCCTACTCTGAGGGTTATGGGAAGCCCCATGGGTCATGGTGACAGGAAGCCCCCAAAACAGACCTCAGAAATGCTGTGAGCAGCCAAAAACACAAGACCTGCTTAGAAGAGAGTTGCAGCCCCCGGTACTCACACAGCGCAGTGGTGAGCTTCTCCGGCTGGTCGTAGTGCACCATTGCCACGCAGAGCGTGTTGAGGGCGACCACGCAGAGCACGATCCAGTAGAAACTCTGAGCTTTCACCATGCGCCGGATGAAGAACCGAAACATTTTCTCTTTCCTCCGGAAGTAGGACGAGCTCTCGTTCTTCCCACTCTTCAAACTGGCACGGGCAAAAGGAGACCCTGGGCAGTGGGGCACAGAAATAAGAGTCACCACACCACATCCCAGCAGGCAAAAGGCCAGAGGATGCTCTGGGGAGTGCAGACCCACTCCCAAGCACCAGAAACACAGCTGAGCAGAAAGCTGGGCACATTGAGAATGGGCAGAGCAAGGGCATCTCGCTTGCAATGACTTTGCGAGGGATGAAGGCTGGGATTATAGAGCTTCATGGATTAGTGCTCAGCTCCGTATTCAGAAGGAACTGGGCTTCAAGCTCCCCGAAGCTATCTTGAATGTCCCAGTTTAACTCATGTCCATTGGGCTCCTGGCTGACTGCAGTCACGGCAAGACCTGGGGTGTTTGTGTCCCCAGTGTGGAGCACATCATCCTGGAGCTGTGCAGCTGGCACCTTGTCCCTCTATCCCCTGCTCCAAGAACCAGGCAAAGCCCCAGCCCTAACTACCAAACTGACCAAAGTCTCCTTATTTTACTCTCTGACTTCATGTCTCTCTGCAGCAGAGGGCTCAGTCTGTCTCCATGCATCATATTTTGGGCACAGCTTTGTATCAATTCTGCTTATATCAGCTACATTTCAAGTCTGGTCTGAAACCTTGGAAGAGAGTCAAATGTTTTAATAATAGGAAGCTGACGGAAGAAATGATTCCTAATGTAAGCTCTCCCCCTGAGGTACTGTTGAAACGAGCACTGCTGAAACGAGCGATGAAAAGGCCAGTGCTGAGGCAGGCGAAATCAGCACCCGCTGGAGTTCCTCTGCAACAGCCGCAGACGCTGTTGCAAGCAGGGCAGGTCGTGATGGCCACAGGCTGTCCACTACCTGTTTCACGCTATGCTGGCACCCCCCTGATTGTCAGCAAGCCTTGTTGCAAGACGGCTCGTGGCAAGGCAGCACGCTGATGCCCTTCCCCATCATCAGATGTTGCCTGCCAGCGGGTAGGGCTGACCAGGACACGCACCATCCCATCTTGGACCAAGCTCCGTGACAGCAGGTGACTCGCACGAGCTCTCCTTGGAGATGGCTGAGTTTCATGAACAAAGTGTTCAGGCTGCAGCAGCCAATTTTTTTTTTTTTCCCTGTGTACTCGCTTACATTTCAACACTTCCAAGCATGGAAGGGGTGCGAATCTCGCCCTGTTTCATCTTGCAGTAACACCAAACACCGCACCCATCGGAGGGATGGAGCATCCAGCTGTGACAGAGGTGTGTTCTCCACGCCTCGCAGCCCCACAGGAGCGTGCTGCACCGGCTCCCTAACAGAAAGCAAGCTCTGTGCTTCATTCCAGATTTCTGGCCATCCGCTGACATGCCAAGTGCAGAGCTGCTCCTGGCCAGGCTTTGAACAAATGCCTCACTGAAAAACTCAGTGTTCTGGTGTTGTTTGATATCCTTCCTTTGGCAGCTTAAAAAAGAGTAATAGAAGTAATAGTGCTCATCTACTGTTTGTAGGTAATAAAATGAACTACAGGTTAAAAACATAGGCTACAGCTGTATTGTAATAGCGTTAAGTAGAAGAAGACCTCTCAGAAATCCAAGCCAGTCCATACTTTCAGACTTGCACAGGAATAGTCTGCAGCCCTTTCACCCCCTCTCTGCTGGCTCTGCTGATCTTCCAGGAAAGAGCAGCAGCAGGCCACGTTCTGTATTTAAATTGATTTAAACCTGGAAAACATCCTCTTTTCTAGATTTCATTGTCTGGAAATCAAGACAGTGCCCTGTCTCCAGTTCAGCATGGAGGGTGGGAAGCCAAAAGGAGTCAGCACCAACAGCTGCAGGCTGGTTAGCGCAGAAAAAAAGGCATGGAGTCAGAAGGAAAGAAAATAATAAATTTTAAAAATAACTCCAGAGAGCACAGTGGGAAGTGTTTACCACTATATAGCTTTATAATGTAATTATAAGGCTCATTGAGGTACTTGTGTTTGAATTAAAGTGCAACGTATTCAGGCAACAGCCAGCAAGAGACCTGTCAACGTCTCTGCCCCTCTGGTCTGCATCTTCTCTCTGTGTTCAGCAATTGTATCGCTAGTTCTTCCACAGTTCTTGTGCTGCCATCAACAAAACATGATAGCTCAAGGAAACCATCCAAAAAAACTTTTCTCAAAACCATACTCTTCATGCATAATCACCCATACGATCCAATCGTTTGTTATGCAGAGCTTCAGTCTTTTCAAGAGCCTGCAGAAGTATTTGCTTTATCCATTTCTTCTTTTTAGTCTTGTTCCACGAATCAAAATCACAAACACTTCTCCCCAGTGGATGAACCACTCACAGAAGGTGGAAAGCACTGCTGTTATTTTCCCTGCCATATGCTCCTGAGACAGTTCCCAGCTCTGCATCAGATTATCCACGAGCCCAGATGCTCCGTCATCCGTTGCCACCTGAAATGCTGAATTGAAAGATCTGTTTGCGTGGCATGGGTGCCCAGAGCCTAGAGGGACTTGGATGTGAATGCAAAGATCTCATAATTATTGCAGCCATAAACAAATGTTCCAGAAATGATGATTCCGTGTTATCCATGCAGGGATCTGAGCTACTCAGAAACAAAACAGAAAAAATGCACACGGCTGCTGCAGTTTCACCTTCTTTCAGCAACAAATCTCGCATAGGAGTGTCAGCAGTTTAGCCACAAAACCTGCAGCCTGTGGCAGTCCAACAGAGAGTGGTGGTGTCAGGAACACGCAGAGCAGTGCTCATTTCCTGCAAGCAGGTCTTCATTTAAAGGGGAAAAAAATCCAGCAGCAGCTGTAATGTCTTAAAAGGTTAATGCCAAATTTCCAAAGAGCATTTGAGGCGCTCATGCTTGCAAGCATACATGGACATGTACTCTCAGGAGTACTGTTTGTGCTGCTGCCCTTACACATCCAGGATTTGCTGCTTCGTGGTAACTGGGGTGCCAAGGCATTTCTTTGGAAGATAATGAGAACATCTGCTGCTTCAGCAGCAAAACAAAATACAGACTTGAACAACAGGGATAGGAATAAGCAAAATAACTGTCTCCAAAGCAGGCAGGAAGATGTCTCTCCAACCAGCAGGGAAAAACCATAACTGAAAGGTTTTTCTGCTGATTTCCACCGAGCTGGGTGCACAGAGAGGTGCTGGGTGCTCTGAGCCTGCCTCCCATGCAAACCAAAGAAGATGCCAAATTTGCACCTGCAGTGGCAGACTTTGCAGGATGCCACACTGCATCGGAGGCACAGGGGCAATTGCATGCATATGCATGCATATCTCTATATCTGGCTTTAGACATGTGGAAAACTCAACAAGAACCCCTTCTAAGGCAAGGATGAGGGAGCTGGGGCCACTGCCTAGCATTTGCCAATGCCCATTCACTTGACAAAGGCTCCTAAGCCATACTCTGTGCTGTAGTGGCAGGTGTGACCAGATGTCTGTCCACTTCCTCTCCTCCCCACAACAGATGAGGCTTAGCGGCATCGTTTGACATATTTGGGTTTTGTTAGCATACGTGAGCATGTTCCAAGCAGAACCGCAGTGTGCCCAGCACAGCATGGCTTCTCCAAGCGTTTTAGCAGGGCTTTCTGAAAGGGTGCAGCATGCGAGAGCTGAGCAGGGCAGCGAGGGGAGTGGGTTAAGCCACGATGCCTTTGGCTTTGGAAAGCTGAGTGCTGCTGTAGGAGCAGTGATAGTTCCCCTTCTTGAAACTACAGTTTCTGGAGCAAAGGAGCCACTCGGAGGAAACAGGACATGAACGCGTTTAGCCGAAGATCTAAACCTGGCGGAATGCGAAGCCAGTACTCACCAACGGAGCAAATGTCTGTGAAATGGTCCTCACCTTCTTCAGCATGAATCAGGTCATTTTTGCTCTTCTTTATTGCAGCTCTTTTCAACACTGTGTGCAAATTAAAGAGAAAACGCCCCGTGAGCTTTCAGAGTGGATTCTCTCTCCCCCACCCCTCACTCTCCAGGGCCAGCATTTACTGCCCAATGTCAGCTTAAAGCTCTCACGCAAGGGTGTAAGCGGGAGCAAAAAGGTCAGCCTACAACTTTGCAGGGTCTCTGCATGCTGCGATGCCAGGGTGGTTACTTATTTCACCTTCTAGATCTTGAAGGTTTGCCAGGCACAGGTCTGCACGCTTACATTTCACCCCATGGCAGACGCAGTAGGGTGGGGGGGTGTCACTGCAGCTGCTGGACCTTTTAGCACAGCAGAAAGGCTGGGCAGGATCACTGAACCTTTCTGAGCCCCCGTGGGTTACAAGACGAGTGCTTCTATCCATTAAAAACATTAATGTTGTTTACAGCGTGCACCATTAAGAAGTTAGCATTTATGGGGCTCGGATACCGTTTACCGCAGAGTGATGCCTTAAGCAGCAAAAAATGCTACGTTGAAAACAACCGCTACAACGCAGCAAACGCACTCTTAATAGCACCCACTGCACAATTCCTTCCCTCTGGGGATGTCCTAGCTCTCTGAGAACACTCTTTGTCCAAGAGCAGGGAGGATAAACACCGCTACACCGTTTTACAAGACGGGGAAGGAGAACTGCAGCCTAAGGCTTGGAGAGGTCTGCACTGCTCACCCAGTGCACGCGGGGAAGCGCAGGAGCAGAGTGGATGCTGGGCCCGCGACCACCTACCTGCAAACCTTGAGAACTATCAGAAAAAAATACGTTGATACAGTTTTGTAACAGCTTCAAGACAGACAGTAACTAAGCACCGTTTGCTATCAGCAGTAAGACACCCCACGGTGTGGTGATACAAACTGTTCAGAAGGCACACACAGCAAACCCACGCACTCTGCAGCAGCTAACCTGGATGTGTGTTTGTATGAGAGGACCCCCTCACCTACACCAATTTCCCTGCCTTGTCAGAGAAACAGATGGACTCCTTCCTCTCCAGCTAAGTGTTCATGTTTGTGCCACCTCAAGGAAGCCCCCAGAACATCTCCCAGGTTCAGAGGCTCAAAGAGGACAGGATGCTCTCAACCTGCGGTCTGGACCCAATTTTTGCAGATAACCTCTTCTGTTCTTTTTTTCCCCACCCAGCAGCAGGGCTAGATCCTCAGTCCCTGCAACAACCAGTGCTGGGGCCCTCCAGGTTGCAGCTGCCCCATTGAACTCCAGCACACCCAGGGCCATACCCAGCACTGGACCTTAACCAACCCTGGGAACAAAGTTTCACTGCATTCCTTGACGTGAATCAAACACCTTCTCCTTTATCTTCTCCCTCATTCCCACTTCCCTTCCATACCCCCCAAAGAAAAAAAAAAACACCCTAAATTTAGTAATTAGAGCATGCCATCTCTACAGGCACTTTGGATGCAATGACCCCTGTGTAGGAGGCTGAGGCCGTTTGCTAGCAGAGACGTGGGCTGCTCTATACCAGTTGGCTTCAAGGCTGGGACCATCACCAGGCTCCTTTAGCTTACTTGGATGAACGGAGCCTCAGCGTAACTGGGACTTTGCTCCATGGCCTGCACTCACCTCCAGTTTGCTTACAGCACTCAGCCCTTCAGCCTGCTCTTCTAGCACTCATCGCAGCTCGAGACTACAAGCCCTGGCTACACCCACAGGCTGGACAACACACCCATGCACACACACACCCCCACATACACACCCACGGAGATTTTCCAAGTGCACCTCAGCCCTGACCTCCTGCAGCCCCAGCTCATCCATCCCCAAGCCCTCCCCGAGCGCAGGTCACCCAGCCAAGCCAGCGGCTGGGCGCGCGATGCCCCAGGAGCCACCAAGCTTGGGGCAAAAGGAGCCAAAGCAGGTGGGAAGCATCGCCGGTGACCTGGGCGCTCGGGGTGAGGGGGGAGCGCTGCCCCGCTGTGCCGCCTGAGCCCCTGGTGATTTGCAATCCACTCACTGTTGTAGCTGCTGCCGCTGCTAGTCTCTGCCGGTGCCGTGCCTTGTTGAATCGGCCCTTCCGAGGCGGCCCTCCCTGACAGTGAATGGGAGGAGAAAAAAAAAGAGGGGGGAAAGGGAGGGGAGGGGAAAGGAGGAGACATGGGAGGACGAAAGATGGTCAGAAAAGGGAGAGGGAAGAATCTTTAACTGAACTTTGACTGTCGCATCCTAAGAGCTCATCGGTCTCGAGGCACAGGGAGAGCGGACCCCGCGTCCTCGCTGCACTGTGTCCAATGCTCCAGCCGGCCTGACACGCTAGGGTCACACGTCGGAAGAGAGGATCACCACACCCTGTTATGTCTTACTGCTTACAAGTAACAGGGGTCTTAGTCTCTTTGTCAAATCCATTTGGAAACCTTGGTTCAGAGCCCTGCCTTCTCTCACTCAGCGTATTTCTCTTCTGGCATCCGCCCTGCGGCCTACCCCCAGGCACAGCCGCCTCTGCTTGGGGCGGGTGCCCCTGCCACCCCGCGGGCAGATCCCCATCCCAGAGTGGTGTGTCATAACTGCTCATCATCCACCTGCAACCTCAAAAAGGCCCGGTACAGGAAAAGGGACTCTTTAGCCCGACTTATTCCAAGTGCATGCAAGAGCATGTTGCTCACACCCTCCTGGTTGCAGCAGAAAGCCACGTCAGCGTACAGCAGGTGAACCTCTCGTGTGTTGCAGGAGGAAAACCACACAGCAAAACGACCTACCGTCCAGAGGAGATTTCTCTTCTGCGTTCTTGTCTTCCTCAGCCAGCATGACCTCCTCTGTAAGAGGAAAAACAGCCAGGCTCAACCTCAGGTTTATCGCATCCCCACTCTAAAACCCGCTGAGCTGGGTGCAGCAAACCTCTGTCCCAGCTGTATCACCCAGTTACACCAAGCCTGTCAAAAAAGGGATGGTTCACAGAACCAGGGAAGGAGGTTAAATGAACCACCTGAAGACTGCAGCACTTCCTCCTCTTCACAATGAGCCATCCACTTGAGTTTCTTTACCAAGATACCACCCGCAAGGAAGGTCTCTAGAGCAAGAACCTTCCTTCAGCTCCAAGCGAGGCCACAGGTCTCCACACGGCAGAGGATGGTCCCTCATGCCCAGCCCCACTGGAGACACCAAGGAATGAAAGATGCTTGGTGCCCATTGCCACACTTATGTCTCCATCAACAATACCAGGATTTAAGCCAGGGGAAGAGGGTCTGTCTCATTGCACAGAGTAACACTAGTGAGGCCGTGGCACACATCAGCTCTGCCACATCACAAGGGACAGAATGTCACCAAATAGCCATCAGGTCAAATCTTTGTCGAAATAAAATCCATGGCAAAGTTGCTATAGTGGACTTCAGGCTAGCACAGTTCAAACTGCAATGTACGTGAGATGTCACCACTGGTTTTCCATTGCTGTATATCTTGTCTTCAAAATATGAGTTTATACTTTCCTACAGAACAAGAACTCAAAGAACACTTAAAAAAAAAAAACACACACACCCCCAATCGAAACTGACTCATTTCTGTGTGAAAGAAGACCAAATTTCCTGAGGTTTCACAATGCAAATGTCATCACCCAAGTCAATTTGCAGCACGCACCATGCTGCGCCAAAACTTGAAACCTTACAGTTCATATGGCCTGAACTGCAGATTTTAGCTTGCTGCTGTAAAATTGTGTAAGGATCTTCTAAAAGACAATCAAAGATTACAAAATATTGAATTGGCAGCTGGTGAACTGTACACTTCCTTGTATTATTAAAAACGACAAATTGTTTCATATGTTTGACATAGATATTTTAATAAGATCCCAAATTACGTCTGATACTGCCTTCCTATAAAACTTTGCTTAAAAGTCCATTTAAACCAGCCTAGATAGAAGGCTAACTACAAAAATAAAAGCAAACCACAGCCAAACATCAAAGAGCTGTCTGGAGGAATACTGGAGGGATCAGTACTACCACACAAGTCTTACATAATCTCTTTATTAATCATCTGGGGGAGAGAGAGAGTGAATGATACTTTAATAAGACAGCAAATTGAGAAGGCTGGAAAATAATATTCAGGACTGAGGAAGACCAGAACCTAAGCAGAGGAAAACAAAAGAAAATGCAAACTAATGTACCAAAGACTCAGAAGGTGGGAAGGAAATCAATGGTGCTGAGAGAGGGTTAAAAATGTCAAGTGAGCTATCAATCTGCTTGTTAATAGGCATGAAGTCCTTCAAAAAGAAGGGGAAAAAAAACAACCACCACCCACAAACATGAAAACAATACAATTCAGGTGTTTTCTGAAGCTCATTAACACAGGTCAGACAACTAAAATGGGCTTTTTTAGTTCAAAAACTATCTCCCTCAAACTTCAAAAAAGGTACTTCTGAAGTCTTGCCTAGGGTGTACTGGTATATACCAGCTATACTGGTATTCTGGGGTTAAAATTGCAGAAGGAGTTTAAAAAAAAAAAAAAAAAAAAAAAGTTGATGACAATAAATAATGAATTTGACTGCTGTAAAACAGAAGGGATGGTTAGACAAGCTGTCCCCTTCCCAAAGGCAGCTGGACAAAGGGCCTGCAAATGTGATACCCAAAGCAACCCTGTGCTGGCAGAAGTACAAGCTCAAGATGCTAATACAGTAAACAATTTCCTATAGACTTTTAAAAAAACCTGCGTTGCTCATGGAGTGTGATTTAAGGAGCTATATGTTATATCTGAAATGGGCTCCTCTGCACCACACAGGTAGGTTTTATTTACCCATACGACAGGATAGCAAGTTGCACTGGAAATTCACAACCATTTGGGCTGGAATGTATGTTTAGGTCTTGTGACAAACAAGCCCAGGAAGGCAAACACATCCCAGAGGAGCTCTTCTGCCACTCCCAAAGAGAAGCTGAATTTCAGAATGCATTTGGTAATTACATGGACTAATACAAGCTACCCTGTGGGACTGCAGGGAGCAGACACATGGCCATGCAGGTGGTGAGCAATGAAAGTAATGAGCTAGCAAGAGGTCAGAAGGCAGGCAGCTTTTCTTTAGGAGCTACACCCAGTTGAGTACAATGCAAGAGAGATGTCTGCTTAAGGAAGACCCAGCACATTTACTAGTCAGTGCTCAGAGAGCTGTCAGCTTCAATCACTTCTTGTTTAAAGAAAAAATATATATTAAAAATTAAAACACTCCAGTAAAGAAAGCTCATTTGCTTAGGTGGCAACTCAATTCTGTGCTTGATTTGTACCAGTGCGGGAGGAAAATCACTGTATTTGTTCCCTTCACAGATCTCTGACTGCGTAGGAAAATAAATTACTATTTTCCCCTGTTTCTAAGTGGCCTCAGATTGCATGTTCCTGTAATAGTTTGCCATTACTCTTTACCACCCTTTGCACAGAAGCTGAAGAACAACCCCAAGTCTCCAGATCACCTCGGGGTCCTGTGACCTGTACGGACATCACGATTTGCAATGGTGTACTGATGCCATCTGATGTTCCAGAGTCACCCGTACCCACATGGCCAGACTGATGACAGGTTTAGCCATATTGAGGTTTCAGAAACCATGATGATAAATGCCAATGGAACATCTGAATTTGTAAGTGACAATTTGATACCAATGTATTTTCACCTACAAAGTACAGTCTTGAGACAACTCTGTGGACCAGCTGAGCCTTTGCCCCAAATTCAGGGCCTCAAATATATCTCCCTCCACAGACATACCTCTTCCATGGTTCACTTCTGCTGTCTCTTTAAAATAACCAAAAACCACATCTCACCCATGCAATTGCCTCAAGCCTGTCTCTCCTCCACCCTTGCTCTTTAGTCCTCTCCCTTGACAGTCACTCCCATTTGTCTTGTATCCTCCAGGGAGCTGAAGAGACATATCTACCCCAGTGGGGCTTTATAAGGCTTTTAAAACCTGCTTGTAAGATAGTTCAGCAGAAAGAAATCACATCATTACTTTTTTTTTGTTGTTTGTTTGTTTTTAAACCATGCAGCATCTTTAGCAGAGGCTCAGAAGTTGCATTGCCTTTAGTTATCACTAACAGAGACTGGCAGAAGATAATTAGGAAGCCTGAAAAACCTCCAAACAATAGTATCTCCACATTAGAAGAGATATTCAACAAAGACACAGTATCAGATCAGCAACTTCTAGCCTCCAAACAAAGGCACAGGGCCTTCGCTAGGATAGTAGAGTGAGGGGTGTCTCAGCAGAAAGATTAATTGCTGATCATTAAGTACTGACAAACCTCAGCACAATACAGGACTGGAAATAATGGCAGTCATCTTCTACTGAAGAACTGGCCAGCAGAACAAAAAGGCAAAGCAGCAGAGAAACATGGTGCCCCTTCTCTTTGACAAGGGGAGATAGGACATAATGTACTCTAAAGGAGAGTGTATTACAGCAAATAACTCACTTTAATCAGACTACAGAAGTTAAAAAAAAAAAAAAAAAAAAAAAAAGGAATTAACCATCGACGCTTCAAACTAGCCATCGCACTCTCACAGGGGTCTCTAATTCCCATGCATGTTGTTGCCATTTTTTGTGGATGCTGGTTACTTCTTCCAGCTGTGTCAAGGGCTTGTTGCTGTGTTTCTTCTACAGAAAGGTGAAGCCTGAGGTGCATAAAGCTTTGTTGTGTCAAGGAATGACATTCATGTTACAGTGAGCTGAAAGAGAGAGGCTAAATCCATTCCCAAAGCCTGCTTACTACAGGAGAAAATAAATGTTCAGAATCAGTGCTGTGTGAAAGAGATGGATTGGGAAAGAAGGAAAATGCAGAAGACCTGCAACTCGATAAGCTCTGAGCAGAAAGAATTCCAGTCTCTGAGCAGTGTTTTCAAATCGATGCATGTCCTTGTAAGGTAAGAGGAACATCTTCGAAAGAATATTTGTGGGCTTATTAACTCTTTACTCTGTGCAGAGAACTTCTAGTTCTCCCCTCTCCATTCAAAATGCAGCATGACAGCCTAACAGTTGCTATAGTTTTGAGGAGTTTAACAGGGAAAGCAGCAGTGGCAAAATCATTTGCGTGGATTACATTGCTTGACTTCACCACTTTCTACCTCCTCCGAAGGGCACAATTTTGGATTGAGTTGCTACTACTTTTGCATGGAGCGAAAAGAAAAACATGAAGCAAAGAGCAACCTTATTCTGACACACAGCAGGTGGGACTAGACGGGGTTGCTGATCACCAGCAAGACTTTATTTGATACTGGTTGAGCTCAAGAAGCAGCGTTTGGTGAGTACAGTTGACTCATGCCTAGAAGAGTACCATGGTGTGAAGCATTGCTTTTTGCACCTCTGTCTGCTGGCTTTCAGCAGAGGGAAGAGTGGGTTTTTAAGTAATTTGCTAAAAGCAGATAAATGACTTCATTCTTTGAGATTAAAGTTAGGATTACTGGTCCATTTCTAAATGAGCCATAGAATTTGCTTCTAAATGTTACAGACAGTCAACACTCACAGGTTTGGCATGGCAATTACCATAAGAATTATAGCAAGAAGCTATGTAATTTAATCATTGCTTCTGGCCTGAAAGTCACACCACTGAACACCTTACTGCTTTGAAAACACTTTTGGGTTTCTAAATCATGTGTAGGACACCTGCTCACAACACCATCAAAAAGACTCCACTGAGTAACAATTTTCCATGCTTAGTCTTGGCTTCATGATAAACTTATATGGGAATTTTACATGAAATCTCCTGTTATTTCATTTGAAAAATATGTAAACTCTTCTGACTATCCCATGTCTTCATCCTTTAACATGCACACAAGAAATGGGTTTAAAACCTTCGTATCTGGTCTTTGTATGATCCTATTTCAAGGAAGTCAACCTCTAAGGAAACTGACTAGAGAGAGGGTGACTTTTTTGTTATAAGTCATGCATGTCTACATTCAACACTTCAGTACATCAGCTGTGTTACAATTTTCTCCTTTGTTCCCAACCCTTCACTAGGGAAAGCCTTTGTTAAGCACTCGATCAATTAAGGCTTCCTGTATTAAGTATAGCTCAGACAAGTAGCTACACATTAAAGATATGATTGCTTAAAACACCTTGGTATAGATTCCTCAAGCAGATACGCTGCTGACTGTATTAAACAATCCACATTTAAAACAGCCTGAGCTACCTTTGCTTCAGTTACAACCATCGCTGCACTTCTGGTGATTTATCAGCAGTGAGTTGGCACCAAAATATTTTAGCTGTGCCAAGGTACCTCCTTGAAAACTTCACAAGCACTTTTTGTTACTATTTTCTTCCTCTTTATAGCCTTATTTCACCACTGGAAAAAATTAAAAGTGCCCCTAGAAAAAAAGGAAAAATGTAGTCAGATACTTAAGGGCCAGGCTACTAAAGATTTCCATTCTTACAACACCAATGTCTATTAAGACAAGTCATTAAACCAGGCCTGGAACATGATCGAGTCAGACAGCATTTAAGAAGTACAAAACAAAGACCCACTGTTTTCTTATGGATGACTAAACAAGCTCCAATTTCAGTATAAGAAGGGGTTAATAGTAAACAACCTCCAAATTTTTTTCAGAACTACCTTTTTAATGCAACACGTACATCAAGAGATATTGTTACTCACTTCACAAATAGAGAAGGCTCTAAGAAACATTAAAGGCACTCAAAAGTGGTCAATAAATAATGAGTATAATGCTAAATTAAAATCAGTGTTGACAAATGGGAGGTAGTGTACAGATGAAGGAAAGATTTTAGTCATTCAAATACTTTCCTTGGTTTTACACCCATTACAGCCCTTGAGGTAGGAACTTGAGCACTCTTGAGAACAAGGAAATCTCCTTTCCAACTCTAGCAACTACTCAGAATATGTAAAGTGCTACAGAGCAAAACCAGATTAAGTATTATACTTAAACATTAAGTATTAAGATGCCCCTTTATGAACCAATGGAACATAGTTTTCCACTCTTCCTACCTTGCATCAAAAATAAATAAGAAATAAGTGAAATAACAAAATGCTCTGGGGTGGATACTATAAATACTAGAAGCCTAGAGAGCCTTCCATGAGAAGAGCAGAAAAAGAGCAGATTGGCTCTGCACGCTTTTGAGCAGAATAAAATAAGGTGAAACAAGGTAGAGACGCAGCAGAGAGTGAGAATTAATAAAAAGAAATACCAAGTACACTCCTGAGCTCTTCCTCCCACTGCAGCAGAAAGACATCATACTTAAAATCAAGGAAAAAACATTTTTCTTCAATCAAATCAACTATTAACATGTGGAACTCCTTGCTACAGGATTCATTGAGGTCAAGGATGCTAGAAGGATTTAAAAACAATTAGATAGTTACATGAATAATAACCAAACCCCTCCAGAGTTACATTAGAGCAGAACACCAAGAGCTTTTGCTTTGGCAAAATTTATGCAAAGAGCTTACAACATCTCACTGCCTGGGGCTGTTGCAGGCTGGATAGCCTCTGACCTCCATTCTGCTTGTTTTTCTCCAAAGCACTTTCCTTTGACCATGACCACACACACGGTCCTGGGCAAGGAAGAGTGGCACAATCCATGATTCACATGGGCATAGCTGAAATCCTGGCTTCGGAAACAGAAATGGGAAATCCCCATCGGTTGCACAGTCCCACAATTACAATGCCTGAATTCCAAACACTTGATTCTCTCTTTTGTCTAGTCTTCATAATATGTTTGTTTTGTATTTAAAGATTTAATAACATTAAGTTGATTAGTTGACTTTAATTATTGTTATTATTCAGATGCACTAAGAAGCTTTTTTTTTTTTTTTTTTAAAACATTCCTATTGTATCTTCAACAGTGCCTTTACAAGATATTTTTATTATTCCCTGATTCAGCTCTTTTGCATACACTTGCATGTTCTGTAAGACCTTCTGGGTCCTGTGTTATTAGACAAAATAAAAAAAGATGAGCATTTTAGAGAAATTTCACTGTATATTCATGTGCCATTTATACAGCATTAGCAACACAGAAATAGAATAGCCAGTCATTCCCAAAGGGACTTGGTGCTTGGAGCAGAGGCTGGCTGTGTATTTTATAACTTCTCCAGCTCAACTTTCAGACCTCAAGGTTCAGCTAATGACCTCCTCATAGCTTTTATTGGTACAACAGTCCCCAAAATAAAACAAAGCAACCCACATCCCTACAAGGAAATTCTCATCTTTATTTTATTAACGGAGAAACTGGGTTTTAGAGCCCAAGAAATCTCAAGAGCCTTAAAAGCAAGATGGCAGCAGAGCCAAGGCAGAATCACAGCACTCTGCTCCAGCTAACCAAAAAGCCATTAATTAATTTGATTTTGAGGTAGCAAAAAGCTGTAAACAAACGAGAAGACAAGTTCTAAATGGAAAGGAAAGCAAATGGCCCCTGTTTTCCTACAGAACCACAGAATTAAGGGGAGATAAAGAGTGGTTGCCTAATTGAGGGCACTAGCCATTGAACAGTCACAGTGAATAAAAGTCAATACAACTGGCACTCAATTGTTACTGTGCATAGTGCTCTGGGGAATAATGGGATCAAGCCACCATATAAACTGCCACTAGCTCTTTCTGTTTTACATTTCAGACCTCTTTCTCTCTGGCCAGGTTGTTAAAACTCATGTTCAGGCCACTCCTGTCTGAGGAAGCTTCTGCAGGCCTCTTTGCTGGCCAGTGGCTCACAGCTGGCACCAAGGCAGAGCAGAAACAAAGGTTTGTCCCACAGCTTCAGAGCAACACAGCACCAGTCCTGCCACCAGCCAGCCAGCTGATGCCCACACCACATCACTACACAACGTCAGACCTCAGTTTCCCCATTTGTAATGGGCAGAGGAGAAGCTGACCTGCCTAGGAAGGCAGCTGAAAACCTATTTGTGAAGCCACCACTTCTTTTCTCCCCATCGTTATTCCAAAAGGCATTTTCAGTTTAAGCTTTGCAGAAATGCAAGCAAGGAAGCAAATCAGCCCCAGAAGTTTTCTCAATGCTTAATGAATTGCACTGTGGTTATGTCAATATATATTAGCTACTCTATAACACAGAAGGGTTATTGGTAATCTTTACCATCCAATAAAAAGAAAAACCTGCTATTTTTGTTAAAATAGAGATTTTAGGTCTTTCTTAAACTTGATCACTGCTTGCAATAAAGCCTAATGTTCAGTTATAATAGTTCTAAAGCACTGTTCACATGCGCCAGGGTAAGTTTCATGGAAGTGATCTTTGTAGCTCATAAAAATGACACTCCAGTGTATTTTGCCATCATAGCAAGAGAGGCTTATAAAATAGCTGTGGTGGAAAGTAAATAAAATATAAATGACTCATCTCAGGCAACAGTTTCCCCACCACAGAGACTGTGCACTGTATCGCTTTTTGTATTATATCATATTAAGACAATTGCTTTGATCTCAGCAATAAAGCAGGTTGGCCCAACTCCTTTATTTCTGCTTAACCAAACTGGGATCTTCTGCAATAACTTCAGTGTGACTGCTCAGGAACAAGCATAACAAAAATAAGAAGTGCTAGTTGGGTCCTGTCCAGGCTTTGCTGGCCAGAGATGCCAAGAACTGGTCCTGGGGTCCTTGTCCTTGCCATCACCAGACTCTACGTGCCACGCACCTTGGTCCAACATTAGCTGTGTCTCCTTACCTGCTTTGAAGATCCACTCCAGGTATCCATTTAGCTCCCGTTCTATTTGCTGCTGCCTACGGAGTTTCAGGAAAGCTCGGCGATTTTCTACCCTCTCTCGTTCTTTGGCAAATTCACTACAGAGGGAGAAGAATAAGAAAGCACATCACATAAAGTCAGGGAAAACACACAGCCCTTCTTTTGGCGTTGAGATTGTCTTCACAAAGCCTGTGAAGTCGATAGCAGCAGGAACCACAGCACACTACACATTGCTGCCCAACAAGGTACCACTTTGATTCTACCTCAGCTCTTTCTCTGCCCCTCATCCTGCAGGAGGACTGCGAAATCCCAAATGCACACAGTTCTGTTCTGGGGCCACACAACATCCTTGCCAATGAGATCCTGATGCACTGCTGCATACACCCGTCCAGTCAGGCATTACAAATTGCTGTCCCCAATGCTAATACATCTCCTCCGTCCCTCTCCACCACCTAAATCACTATCCCCAGATAATTCCCTCTAGAAGCAGAATATTTTGTCAGAGAGGCACCAGTGGTCTTTCAGTTCAGGAAGAGATTTACGTTTCCCAGTTCACCCTCCTCAGAATTTTCCCTCTGGGGGCTTAAGCCAACTTTGACAAACACAAGTTGAACAAGAGCTGTAGGTGAGGTTGGGTACTCTGCAGGAAGGTGAAATACCCTCAACCCAGAGCATCTGGGGTAACAACGATCTTGCTATTTGATAAAATCACATGGAAAGCAAGCAAATTGTCATCAGATTATGACAAGGCTATAGAGTGTGTGGGGGTGCGGTGAATGAGAAAGGAAGCAAATAACACAGGCTGGAAAAAAAAAGATTCACCCAACCACTGCAAAAGCCTTTTCCAAGTACATCCTACAGCCTACCTTGCAACGATGCTGAGACAACAGTGCGGCCCCCACCTGCAGACACCCACACTAAGGCTTTCCCCAGGCTGACCTGTGTCACCTCTAGGAAGCTCCTGGTGCTCCACCTGAAGCTACCTCTGCAGATGTACATGTCCTCTACCATTTGCAGGGCTCCAAAACAGCCTCTGCAGCCCCTCGCTTTGAGCACACACCAATGAGGGGTAACAGGACTGAATCCCATGACACCTTAACCTGCGTGGTCAGAAGCGTGATGAGGTTTTGTCCCTCACATACACCAGTGCCCCAGTCTTTGTCCCACTCGACATCTTAACATCGCAGACTCCTTTCTTGCAAGCCTTAGTTAACCTCACTCTTCACTACCACCTCACTAATCACCTGCTCATTACCCATACATGCTCCTCAGTCAGAATCTAACAAGGAGCAGGAGATGGGAAGGAGGAGGAAGTATGGGGAAAAAGGAGCTGCAAGGGCCAAAGCCAGCTTTGTATTCACAGTCTCCATTTCACCCCTCCAAGCTGACAATTTGCTCAGTTTGGCAGGACTGCCTGACCCGTGGAGAAGGGGACCGCAGGAGGACTTGGCTCAGCACTGCGACACACGCAGCTACCAGCCGTGGATGTGAGCTGCCATCAGCTGAGCTGCGCTCCTGATTTTGGCAGCATGCTCCCAGTCTCCTGATTCCCCTCTCCTGTCCCCCACCTGGCAGCACAGCCCATCCTTGAAACAGAGGAAGCCGAAACACCGCTCTGCTCTGACAGCTTCTCCTCGGCATGTGTCTGCCCAGTGGCTCGGGAGCCTGCACGTGTCAGCTGGGCTGCCCATTTCCTCCCTCTTCCTTTTTAACGTGCTCGTTTCTGATTCAGCACCTGCTGGTTGGGGCCACAGACCTCCTCTCCTTTTTCATTTCTCTCTGGATGGGGAAAAATGGGATCGGACAACGCGAGGTGACAACACGCATTTAACCTGCCGGGAACAGAGGGGTGGGGGATGATTTCCTGCACTGCTGGCGTGTGTCACCGTGCATTTCCAGAGCGGGGCCGTGCCGGGGGGCAGCAGGAGGCGATACCCAGCGGGGAGCCTGGCCGAGGGCCACAGCGGGCAGGAAGGGCAGCGGGTGAGCTGTGGCACTGCTCCCGCGCCCCTCAGGAGCAGGGGAGGGAGAGCTTTGCTGCAAAGCCTTTCATCCTCTGCCAGCTCCTAGCTGGCCTAGGGACAGTGAAAGCTAACTAGGTCCTGTCTCTTTATTCTCAACTTTAAACATGTAAGAAAATGAGGTAGAAACCATGCTAAGTTGCAAGCCTCCAGTAGTTTCTGCGCAGTCATGCACTCATTTCGCAAGGAAACATTGCTGAGCCTGAAGCTACCTGCGCCCACCAGAAGCTGCAGGGAGGCACAGCCCTGTGCCAGAGCCAACCAAAGCAACACCTCGTGGCCTAACAGCCCCAGTCCAGGCCTCCTGCTCCCTGCAGCTGGTTTGTCCTGCCAGAGAAGCTGGGAAGGCAGCTTTCAGGAGATGACCCAGGTACCGTGGGTCTCTGCTCACTGACTGTCGTCTGAGCGCAGCAGGCTAGGGACTGGAGTGCCCTGATGGGTACTCTTCTTAGGGGAAGAAAGCATTGCTCACTCTCTCAGCTCTCCCCAATTAAGCTGGAGTTTTACAAAAGGTTTCCATGTGAAATGCATTAATATAAGCATGCTTCTCTCTCCTCCACTACGTTTATCATCATTCAAGAACTGAAATATTCCCCATTTGCAGTAACTGGAAAACTCTCAGAATTCCTGCATGAGAGCTTTTCAGAAAAATTTCAGACCATTTTCAAAGACAAATAGAAAAATTCTATCAAAATGTTGTGTTATATCTAGAAATACTTGAGCTGAAGTTTTCCTGACAGTTCTAAAAGAAATCAGGGAAAACCCCATAGGAATGTTTGGCAGCAGTAAATAAGTTTCCTGTTTTATCCAGAATAATTGCTATTTATGCCACTGACTTGCAAAAATCTCCTAAACCTTCTGGGAAACTTAGGCAGGAAATATGCTGCCTCCTGACCAGCTTTTCCTTTAGGACTTTCTTCACAGCTGGTCCTCCATACTTTGGCCAATTTTGTATGGCAGAATACTGAATAACGCTCCTCTGTTGTTGCCCTCCATCAATCACTTTTTCCCCAAAAAAGCCCCGCAAATGCTCCTCTTCCAACACTGCCTGGGGTGAGGCATTAGGAGGAGGAAAGCTGGAAGGGTTGGTACTCCTACACACAGCACAGCATCGGGAGACACTGCTTTGGAGGAAGACAAGCTCTGCCTTGGTAGATGACTACAGCATATTTTAGTTACAACATGACAGTTGTGAATAACTGATCCTACAGAGACAAGAGGAACAGACATCAACGGAAGGGCATTCATCATAGAAACCATACGCCACACCAGTCAGGCTCAATGTGTCACTTTTTTTTTTTTCCTCCTCAAGAGTGCTTAGTGCTTAAAGTCATGAGGAAAATGGATGATTGTCTCTTATCACATTAGGGGGAGGAAGAGTAAAATATATCATGGTGTAAATACGCACTGGAATGGCCACTTCAGAGAAACTCACGAGACTCCCCAACCATGAGAGAGGCAAGGTCAATTCATGAGTAACCATCAGGGGCCATAGAAGATTATAATCCAATGACATTCTTACAAATACTTTACCTATGTTGGTCTTAAGTGGGAAAAAAAAAAAAAAAAAAGTCAGACCAATCAAAAAGGAAAACAAACAAAAGCCCTAATCTCCATTCTCCAAGTCTCTGATCAATTTTTCTATGTAAGAGAAAAGAGCAGAGATGGAGCACCATGTAACATGCCTCCTGGTCTTGGGTTTCGTGGTGCACACCCAGGCTTGCTGCAAGACTAATCACACCATTCAAACCTCTGCGATTCAGGTTTTCCCAGTAGAAAGCAGACACAAGTGCTTCCCACTCAAAGGAAAGAGGCAAAGAGAGATGATACAGCATTACTGTCATTGCTACCACTAATAGTGGTGGTGATTAGCAATTCATGATAATGACATAGGTAATTAGCTCCTCATTCAGAACAGTACCACTGAGCTACACATGATCTCATGAAAACTCAGATCTTATAATGGGAGAACAGCCTTCTACTGAATCTAAAGCACAGTTCAGAGCAAGCAAAAACAGCACAGATCTCAGAAGGGCCTCACTAAGGACTCCCAGAAAGGAATTGAAAAGGACTTCAAAATTTTATGTCTAAAACAAAAATCAGTTTAAGGATTGGTATCATCTCTAGCCCAAGTATTTCAAAGAAATGAGTAAGGCTGAACCTGGATGGCATTGAGGGACATAGTCCTGCCTGGAAAAATGCAGCCCCCAAGAGCCAAAAGGAGACAGATAAATTTAAGTGGGTGAGCTGCTAGCTAAGGAACTAGCCAGGCCTACAGATGTTTGACTGCCTGAATTACTCACAGGCCAAAATGAATTCTCCTGATGGAGGAACAAAATTGGCCAAGACAGGAGGCTTAATTTGTGAGCTTTGTTGCTCGAACATGGAGCAGTGCCCAAGTAGAGACTTGATATTTGACAGCAGCCTGTTAAACAGCCCACATCACTTGGGAGCAGTGAGGGACAGGCTGGGGGTAGCTGATGGAATACACCAACTCCTCTGGCTGCCTGACGTGCAAGCTGGAGGAGCATCACTGCAGGAAGCACGTGCCAGAGGATCAGCAGTGGCACAAACTCACACGTTTCGGGGGCTGCTTGGATGAGGTGAAGCAATAAAAATTCCTCTTTCAGTTCATCCCATTTAAAGCCAGCAAGGAAGGAACCTCAAAAAACGATTCAGTGCCAATTACCTGGCTATATTTCTGCAGACCTTCAGAAAGAACAACAGTGAACTACGAATATCCATAAGATGCTACAAGTGGAACCAGGAGATAAGAACATGCACTGGTAGGACTCCAACATACAAACATGCTGGGTGATAAAACAGGTAAAATAGACATGATACTACCTGCATTTTGATAGTAAAGCCAGGTCTCTTGTGCTCCTGGCAAGATGCAACTGCTTGCTGAGGGGCTGTACATTACTTATCAGACCTTCTGAGTACCCTAGGGTGAGTTAGTGCACAGGGACCATGCACATCTCCAGGCATCCTGAGAGCATCCACATGCAGGCAGAAACACTTAATTGGATTTAAGAGTGGAAGTCCATTTCCTAACATTTATTTTGGTTAACCGTCTGTGGGAAAGAACTAGAAAAAGATCCTTCTTTTTTGTTTTGTTTTCTTTCTTTCTCAGGTCCCTGTGATGAAGAGCTTTGCCACCTCATCCTAATTCAGCCAAATCCTTGCTGCTTGGGTGACGCCAGTTTTGATAGCATGGTGGGGGGCAGATTCCTGCTGAGCCCTCCTTGTACTCCTGCCATCTTACAGCTCTTACAAGGCTTACGTGACTGAGTTTGCAGCCACAAACACACAGTCCTGCAAAGACCCCTGCAGCTTGCTTCGGCAGGGTCTGATCTGGTTAATACGCCTAACATTTCATTCACTAACCGCATCAGCATCCAAGTGTTCATAGAAAAGCAGATTCTTGCTGCAGGGAAAGAATTTGTTCTGCAGGTTCATATCTCTGTCTTTTGTCTTCCTGAAGAACAGCAAATCCTTCAGAAGGGGAAGCGTGTGCTGGATGCAACAAAAAAAAGCCCAACACCTTTATGACTGTAACTGTTTATACAACAAAGGACACAAAGCCTTGGCGGTGCTAAACATTTATCTTACCTTGTGCAAACCTGTACTTTGAGAGGCAAAGGCAGAGAGCGAGTCCTGGAAGAAAGAGAGCCCACAGAGAACCAGCAGCAGCAAGATGGATAAGCAGCAGCAAGACGAAAAGAAAAGCAGCTGCTGGGGGTCCTGGATGAAGATGCAGGAAGAGTCTGGGGACCTGCTGAGCATCCCCATACCCCTCCTGAGGGTGCTGTGGTGACTCAGACCAGCACAGAGAGAGGTGGGCAGGATGGCCAGGAAGGAGTGAGGGTGTCCGAGCAGGGCAGCAGACCCCATCTTCCCCTGATTCCTGAAGCATTTTGCTTCAGCAGGGTGCACTGTCACTAGGGAACCAACATTGACTGCAGCACCAGAGACCCTTTGAAATCTCTCTGAGATTAAATAACCGAGCAGAGGCCCAGCACAGTCCCAGCACGACTCCAGGAGCCTGAAAAGGGCTGGTGGGGAGGCAGCGGCAGGGGAGCAGGAGTCCTGCAGGGGGCCGGCAGCCTCCACCTGGCCCCCTCAGAGGCCCCAGCCTTTGGTGTTTCTCAAAGGAGCTTCACCAGGAGAGGACCAAAGGCAGCCACAGCAGGGACCGAGTTATTCATGGCAGCAAAGAGGAGGCAAGGAGCAAGGGGAAGGGATGGGGAGAAGAGAGCGATGTATTCCCTTCAGGGCATTAATCAGTGTGGAGGCCTGTAGAGGTGGAAGGCTGAACGGGTAGAATCCAATTTGGCTTAGGAAAGAAAAAGATGAAAACCAATACATCCAGCAGCAAAAAAAAAAAATAATAAAATCCAGAGCCAATCTATCCTGGCAGAGAGATACAGGAGGCATCAAGGTTGAGAGAGAGCTGGGCATGACAGCGCAGCAAGAATTACAGAGTTTGCAGCACTCTGGGGAGCAAGACAAGAAGTGCAATTTCCAGCAGCCTGCATGTGAGGGGTCATGGCCTGGGGCTGGGAACCCACAAAGCCAGCAGCATGTGGCTCAGAGCTGTGCATAGCTGACACCTTGGAGGGCTGCAAACAAAATGGGAGGAGACCAGCAAGGAGCCTGGTTCTTTACCGTAGCATCAGACATCTTCACCAAAATCAGCCACGAGAAGACTCCAGGATTAACCAGGGTGTGGTTATCCTCATGCATAGGCAAAAACTTCAAGTGCAGAGAAACCCGCAAGCAAAACTTAAAATAATTTGATGCCTCTGCCTTACTGATTTGTAACCATGAACATAAATGCATGTAGATTATTAACCCAGGGGTCTTAAATACCTCTAAAGCTCGGGCCCAGGTCACCACGGAGCACAAAGTGTATTGATTAGAAAGCTTGTCTGAAACAAGAAGGGAAAAAGCATAGAAATGCACTTAGTTTGGGCAAGAAGAAAACCTGAGGGAGGTGGAAGAAAGCTCCTCCCAGGGGTGCAAAGGGATCACACAGGAAAAGTGCTGGAACAAGATGAAACTAAGAAGGCAATTCACCTGGAAAGCCATCAATAGGAATTTCTTCATGCTGGTGACTTTTGCTACCTCTAAGATTCTATTTTCTTGTCCAAAAAAAAGTGCTTTGCTGCAAAGTCTGAGTTTTGAACCTTAGTATTAAACAAGGAAGCCCAGAGGAGGACTGGGATTCCTTAGTGCTGAAGATGACAAAGTTCTGTGGCTCCTCACCTGCCCCAGGTTGTCCCATCAGCTGTATGAAATCCCAAATACACCCACTGTTATCTGTCTCACCAGCAGCTCCAGCCAACCAAGATGACCCTAGGCATGGTCCAAGGGGTCATGCCCATCTGCCCGAGCCCGAGCCCAGACATACAGACCCAGCTGGCTGAGCAGCTTCACCCATCCCAATGTCCACCATGTAGGAGTAAGGACCGATTCCATCAATCCTGCACAGCCAGAGCTGCTGCTGCTTCCTCCTCATTGCTCTTAAGAGTGGAAAAAAGAATTTCTCCTCAACCAGCCGATAAAGGATGAAAGTACCACTGTGGGATTGATCACTCGGCACCAAGCCGGGCTTCACAGTCACTTTTATCACTGAACATAGCAGGAAGATGCTTCAAACGCAAGCTAGATATGGGACACGTCGTGTATTTCTAGAAAGAGAGTGAAGAGGTGAAGCCTTCAATGCATCTTTCTTCCTTTTGTCTTTACATCCAGCTTGTGATAATTTCACTTTGATTCCATCTAATCTGATATGAACTGCTGCAAGTTCCCCAGCTGGGCAAAGCTGGTCCCAGTGAGGGAATGGGACTGGGCAGAGGAACATCATTTGTCTCATAGCACTGATTGCCCAGTTCAGCTCAGTGCATGTGCTGGATAAACCTCTGGCTCTGTTCTTCAAGCCTCCACCCCAGAGTCAAAGCAGAATGCCCAGGCAATTTAAATTTCAGTCTCCTATGCATCATTCCTATCTTGCAGGCTTTAATTTCCATTGCAGCTTAACAGAAGGTCAAATAAATGTAGTCCATCCCTCCTGTACAAAATCAAAACAAAAAGAGCAAGGGATCTACACTTGGTAAGACATTTAGCTTGTTGAGAGGAAGCTCACATGAAAAGTCATTGCTCCTGCAAGAAACACATGTGCTTCTCCCAGATTTGAGTGCAATGGTGGATTTATTAAAAAGGGTGAAGAGCTAGGAACAACGGGAAAGAGAATATTCCTTTTGTTGTGTCTTTCCCCTTGTTTTTAAGCACAGGTTGAGGAAAGACTAAAAACAATGAGGACGCAGAGTTTCGTATCTTTTCATGATGCAGCTCTTCTAATGCAAATAATTAACAGCAGCCAAAGTCAGATCACAGCAGGTAACAGCGAACTTGGAACTAATTTTCAGGGAAAATGAATGATTGCCTCTGTAATGAGGGAGAAGGAGGACAGAAGAACGCTTTGCCATTATGACAAATTAATCAGCCTAATTCTTCTCCAGTCTCTGCATGTCTTGCAGGCAGAAGTTTTATGATCCCAATCTGGCAAAAATCCTTAGGCTGGGAAAACATGTCATGAAACTCAGCAGAGCAAGTCACCAAGACAGCCGGGTCGGTGAGGTCCTAACGGGGCCATGCTTACCCCTAGCAAGCTGCTCGAACAGCCCCAAGGTCTCAGTGACCCAAGGCACCACAGTCAGCAGTGGAAACAGATACCCCCTGGGGAGACCAGAGGACAAGGCAGGGAGTGTTTAATGTGGCCACAGAGCATCACCCCACAATGCAGACTGCTCAGAACAGCGTGCTGCAGTGAGGAGTGAAAGCACCGTTTACCCTAACCCTCAATTCACCTGCAAGGTGCCAGCACTGCCCGTGGCTGTGTCCCTTGCCAGGCTCCTGCTGTTCCAAAGATGCTACACCCACAGAAAACGTCTCCCTGTGGCTCCTACACCAGGTGGTCTCAGACAACAAGAGGCAGGCATTGCACAGCTCGGGCAGAGCAGCTCTGGGCAGCATTACAGAAATACTTGCACAGGGAAGATGCAAACTGGCCATCACAGTGCCTCTTCCCACTTGGTTATTGCAGCCAGATGAGTAAACCTCAGGAAAGATAATTACTCTTCATTGGCTGGTCTGGAGATCCCTCAGGCTTCACCATAAGTATTTGAGGACGTGACACACAGCATTTTTCACACTCGAGACGCACAGACCCAGGGCTCAGATGCATCATCCACAGTGTGCTGCCCTCTCTGGCCATGCTCTGGCTGTCTCGCCACCCTCACCCCTCCTCACCACTGCGTGAAATGGTGCCAGAAAGCACTTAGCCTTGAAATAAGTCAAATCATCTTCCTCGCAGCAGCCCGTGATCATGTTTATCCTCTTTGCATCGTGTAACCCAAAGCATCCGAACAGTCACAAGTGTATTGTGCAGGACCATCCAGCTCATTACCAGGCAAAATTAATGCCCAGTTCAACACCCAGACAGTATGAAACTCTATAATCCCACCAGCCCACAGAAGAAAAATGGTAGCTGGGCTGAGAGGGGAGCAGCATCAGGATGAGAAACACAGCATCGAAAATCACTGCTAAGGAGGGACAGCGGGGAGCTAAATGTGCTGATGGAGATGGGGCCCCATGTCCTGGTGGCAAGAGCTGCAGAGCAGGATGGCAGAGGGCTGCAGCCTGCTAGCAAGAAATCACTCCAAAGGCATAAAAATAAATGAGCATTGGTCAGGATATCTCCACTGCATGGGGGATTTTCTTCTCTCCTCTCTGGAAACTGCAGAACCATGCACAGAGTTCAATAAAAAATTTATGAGGATCATCACTGGGCATTTTCTGGTTAGAATCAAAGCCCAGTCCCATGACACGCTCTGCAGCAAACAACCCTGCATTCAGGCAAAAGCAAAAGGTGTCTGGGGTCAACCCTTCTTGGCATGACTTGGAGCCAGAATATTCCCATGGTGCCACCAGTGACAGTCAATCCCTTTTTCTTATAGAAAGTTTGTATTCCCCATGATGGATGCCTTTATTGCTGCCTAAATCACAAAGAGTCTACAAAGAATCTGGTAACTAAGCATAGTCACTCGCCTCATTTGATGGAAAAAGGTGGCTCAAGAGTAAGAACTTAAGGATACAAATACCTAAACATTTTTACTAGTGCTGCTGTTTCACACTGCTCTGGAAACCTTACAAAATACTGCCACAGGTTCTTGGAAATCAGGTACCCCAACGTCCTGGGATGAGGTCAGCATTGCTAGACCAGCTTTTCATGATTAAAACAGAGAAACAAAAACAAAGCCAAGTGCAGCTCTCCAACATGAGCAAGACATGTCTCATTTGTCTGTCTTCAAGTGGCAGACCACTATAGCTCCAATAAAGATGTAAATGAGCCTACCAAATGTCTTAATGTTACCAAAAGAGAGAGAAATCTCTCCTCCTGCTTCTGCTCTCCTGGCCCCACACAGCCCCGACCTTTTCTTGAATCAGCCATGGCACTCATCAAATGCTCCTCCAGAAAAATTAACCTGTTTATTCCTGCTCCACTGATGATCTACAGGGCTGATGAGTTTAATCAGTTCACAGAGAGATCAAACAGGCATCAGAGAGGGAAAACAGAGAGCAGGGGGAATACAAAGAGAGAAGCAGAGAGGAGAGTCCCAGACGTGGAACACAAACCTGCATTACCCCTGCCACACAGCAAGCTGGATGCTGTGCTTCTGCCGCTGAGCCCCACACCTTTTGTGAGCAAAGGCTGTAGGATTGTAGGAGCTGTTGGAAGTGCAGCTCACTTGTATACGTGTGTACCCACCGCACCTCACCGGGAAAACTAAATCTGACCGTATCCATAGTTTGACAACAGCAGAGTCTGCCATTGCCCGTGATGTGCAGCCTGGCGGGGGGAAACTGCCACCAACTTCCCCAGGCAGAGCCCCCTCTTTAGCCGTGCGTGGGCAGGCTGACACACCAGCCACTTCAACTCATATCTGTAGTAAATATACAGGAGAACGCAGCAATCCTACTGCACTGTTGGATAAACCATGTTCCCAGGTACTGCACAACCCACGTCCTAGGACCACTGGGTGGTCTACATCTACTACATCTCCATCAGGTAACTTCATCTCAGTACTTGGTGGCACAAGGAGAGCAGAGCTCTGCTGGCAATCTGGCCCACAGTGCTCGTGTCAGGGAAGGGAAAGGAACAGAAGGCAGAGAGCACCATTTCGGGAGGGTATTTAAATATTAACTGATGACAAGAGCACTGGCAGTGCTTTGATCAGCATGCTAGAGGAGGACACGCTGTACAGCAGGAAGAGTCTCATTTAGTCTGGATGACAGAGTCAACATGCTTTTAATTACATCCTTAGCCATGCGCTTGGAGGATTATGTCATATCAACTGTGGCCCAAGATTTGGGGTTATTTTTATACACCAAGTTTTTACCAGCATATACGTATTTCCACATCTCCCTGCCACTTTTCTGTCTTCACTTTTATTATAATTCCAGAAGCAGCAGCAGCAGAGGAGACAGGTTGTTTGCTCTTTATTTTGAAACAGGTAGCATCTCTTCTGTAGCATTTGTATTGCAAATGCTGCCATATTTTCCTAGCAGAGGAGACTCAGGATCCTAACCAGATCAATCTACCTCCACTGCTCAAACAGATAAACATGAAAGCTAAACCCACCTTATGAGGCAGCTGCCCAGTGTTGACACAGGTTCACAAATAACTACAGAAAGGCAGAAAATTCCATTAGGAGTTATGGAAAAACTCTGTATAATCTAATATCAGTGGGAAGCTCAATAACTTTGTTGTCATTTCAGATTATTTATATTGCCATAATCAGTGATAGTGTCTGCATACCTACTTCAGAAATCTCTGCCTTCCTTATTGTCCACTGAGGAGCACAAATACGTGAGAGAAAATAGTTCAAAACAAACAGCAATGAAAAACACTCAGGTAAAAGACTTTTCTGTGGCTTCCCAAAGCACAGGCTGGCACACTGAAGCTTAACTAATATTCGTGATGAATATGGCAGAATATTGGAAAATAAAACACAACCTTCCCAACAGGATTTTTGTGGAAAAGGGCTGTAACAAAGACCATGCACAAGCCTAGGAAACCAGTGATCTAATCTCAGCTTGCCACTGTGCCTGGGGACATTATGTCCCCTCTTTCTACTCTACTCTACTGTTCCCTCTCTAATGTGTGGAGAGGGAAGGTGGCAGAACATTGTGCCACCCTCAGGAGAATAAAGGCTGCAAGGTGCTTAGATCACGAAGATAAAAAGCAGGTGAGTGAATGCTGAGATAACCCTGTTCATGGGTTCTTTGTAGAACCCCTAACCCTAAATTAATTTTGTTTTATAGAGAATAGAAGGTGGGATATTGCTGAGGATCCTCCACTGCAGGAGCCACGAGAAGGCAGTCACTGGAATGCAGATTGCATTACGTCCACATACACTTATCAGTGACCCCTCCTCTGTAGTTCTTTCAGTGGTCAAAATCCCCATGCACAGAGACTCATGCAAAGAATGTCCTCCAGCAAAACCACTATTTTTCTGAAGTGCTATCTGGGACTTTCTGTTAGAGAATATAATGACAACAGTCTCTGCCTTCAGAGGGTCTTTTTGTCTTTGTGGTGTCTTTCCATCACCAGACTGTTCACATATACCCAGGTTCCTACATTGCTCAATAGCTGCAAGCCCACCAGGAGCCTGCTGAGCAATGTGGTCAACACCTGTGCTACGATGTTTATTTTCTTCAGCCTCTCCCCAGGAACTCTTCCAGCCAAGGAAATCAAACCACCATATAGAGTAGAATTTAAAAGCTTCCCTCTGTGAAGAAAATATTATAATCCTTCCCACTTACAAAGGGAAAGTTGACATACAAAGCTGCCTTCTCGTTTTGTTTTCAACAGAAGATACACATTTATATAATATTCATAGCTTGCCCCAAGCAATGAGAGGCTTTCAGGGGAGCCAGGCTGAGGTCCTCATCTTTCAGTCACCAAATACGTGTAAATCCATCACAAAGGAACAGGAGCCTGCAGGCTGTTGAGCTTCATTTTAGATCACAAGCATCATTTCAGCCAATGTGGGCTGACCCCGCTGCGCAACGACGAAGATGAACTACCTAACGAACCACACGTGGTCCTGCCTCTGGTGCTCGTTTGAAATTGTATGTCAAACAAGCATGGTCACAAGGCTTCCCATTCCAAGCATCTGGTTATGGTGGGATGTCTGAGGAATGGCTTTGATTCAATGGCTTGCATTGGTTATTGATCGTGGGCATTATTCCTGGCCCAGCAAAGTACAGCACCTGGCCTTCTCCATGGGCTCTCTTGTGATAGCCCATCTCCCTGTCTTCAAACACAACTGCACTTCTGCTTCCTGCTCCTTACCCCAGCTCATGCTCTGAGGAGGAGGATCCCAAACAAAATAACAACACTGAGCATGAATCTCATCTTTGGAAAACACTTTTCTTTCTCTAGTAACTTAAAGAGCGAGCGTACAACACTGGAAGGCATTTACCAGTCAACAACATTAACTCTTTTCTCTCTTCCCCAGCTGCCAAGAGCCAGAAATAAATCTAGATTTTTATAGATCCGTATAATTGAGATCACCTGGATGGGCAAGGAAGAAATTGTGTGCAAAATGAGGTGCCAAAGTCTAAGAGCTCACAAACCATTAAGATGAGTCAGATTGTTAAATGTAGATCAAATTTCCACAGACGCTGGGGGCGTTCCAGCTAGGCTTCAAACTTGGCAGCTCCATCTCTACAATGGCCCAAACCCAGAACTCATATCCAGCAAACACTGAATCCTTGGCTGACCCCCGGGCTTTGAACATCAAGAGACCGGTACGTCCCCAAACTCCAGACATTGGCTTCAACGGCTAGAGATTTAAAAATAAATAAATAAATGAAGCCGAGATCTTTTAATTGCCTTTTGTCGGAGCGTCAAATTTCCCCATGCTGCACAGCTAGACCAAATCCATTATGAGCACTTTGATTTTTAAGGCAACACAAGAGTAAGTGGTGGCTCTACAGGCCGGAGCCAATATAATTAGAGAAATTTGCTTACCTTCTGTCTGGATTCATATCATCTCAATTTAGTCTATCCCATGCCCTATAGCTCTGCATTCTTATAGGAATAGCCCACA
This sequence comes from Aythya ferina, assembly GCF_964211825.1. Taxonomy (NCBI): domain Eukaryota; kingdom Metazoa; phylum Chordata; class Aves; order Anseriformes; family Anatidae; genus Aythya; species Aythya ferina. Next base: position 9,505,460 of record NC_140318.1, read on the forward strand.
GCAAGGGAAGGACAGGATAGGAAACGTGAAGAGGGGTGATGTACAGTGCAATGTATCACTTCGGCTTCTCTTTGTCACCTCCATCCTCTCCACAGAGCTAAAACCCACAAACACGCCTTCCCTTCTCACGTCCAGGTGGAGACAAGCAAGTCATTGGTGTCTTACCCTGACAGGACGCCCAGCACCAAGTTGAGCATGAAGAAAGAGCCAATGATGATGAGAGGGATGAAGTAAAGCCAGTTCCAGGTATTTCCTGCAGCATCATTTGTCTGGAAACCAAGAGAAGGGGAGAGAGAAAAACAAATATTAATCAGGCTCAGGAGCACCACAGCATAACGTGCAGGGCAGAGGGCACTGCTGATTCCCCTCAGATTTCCTTGGGGCCATCTACCACCAATGTACTGGTCAGTTATGAAGTAAATTTGGTAAGATTTAACCACCAGCAAAAGACCTAACAAACCAAGCTGACTGTCCCACCACCCACCCCACAATTCGTCATCAGCTCCAGCACAAAGACTCATCTCTAATTCCAGGGGGGGGGACAAAATATGACTTCAAATGACCCACCTCTGTGTAGGCCTTTTGCACCAGCCTCCTCCCTCCCTCCCCCGAGCTGTGAGCTGCCATGTGCTGAGCATCAGTGCCGTATTTACATCCGAACTGAGGCACACAAGGACGGGAGGGAACCACAGCCTTCCCCTAATCCGGGCTGCGTGGCGCCGTGCCCAGAATCTGTGCACGCACACGGCGCAGGAGAAGACAAGAAGTCTGCAAGAAACCGAGGCGTCCTCAGAGCGGCTGCAATCCCACATCTGCTTGCTCAGCACTTAGGAATTCTGTCATCAAAACCCCATCTGAGGCTCCCTGAGTAAGCAGCAGCCTAGATTAAGGGGAGGGAAGGGTGTTTTAGTTTATGACAAAGTTTCTGCATTCATCAACCACAAGGGAGCTCTTTAAGGAACTGCTGAAAAGTAAAATGCCACATGGCCATTTACCGGAGCCAAGAGAAAAAATGCAGATTCTTTTCTTGCGAGTGAAGAATGCAGCAACTTGAGAATCTGACGTCAGGTGTAAGGGAGGGGGAAGGGGAAGAGAAAAGACCCGAAGACATTCCTGCTCTCCTCCCTCCGCCTGCAGCGGGTAGAGAATAACACGGGCCCAGAGCTGACAGTCCTGAGATGGTGGAGCCCACAGAGAAGCTCTCACAAACATCACCTTGCAGAAAATGCAATCATTCTATCTGATGTCGGTGCCTTTTCTTTGTTATCCATGGTGCTTTTTAGCCACTATCCCCTATCATATTTGCAAGTGAACTTCTGCTGACCAAAAGAGCCACTGAAAGAGGAACGGCTTATTCCAGCCGGGTGTGCTCAATGCCATCTCAAAGTGTCTCTGCACAAGCCACCTGTGACCTGGGTGACCGATGTCACAGCACTTTCTGCAGGTAATAGCACTTAGGACACCGATGCAAGCCAATACCTTCCGAGTTGTTTTTAATATGGTACATATCTGCACAAATCCTTCCTGGGGAACCTTCTCCAGATCACACGAACGACAAGCAGTTCTCCAAATAGCTACAATCTTCAGAAATATCCGTGTCAGTTGATCAGTGACTCACCGGGAGGAACAGGGACTAACTAACCCAGCCACCTACCATCCCTCCGAAAGGGACGCGTGTGACAGCACCGTGTGACAGACAAATGAATTTGAAGAGAAAACAGGCTGGGAAAATGAGAGCAGAAGGACAGGAAAACTCTGTCCCATCCGTTATCTCATTTTAGGGATTTTAATATGCCTTTACCAACACTTGCCATCGCACCCCAGCACCGATTCTCATTCTGGTGACCAAGGTGGCAGCGCTCTTGCTAGCGGCTGGAGCAAACGCTCCCAATTCAGCGAGGCTGGGAACTGCCATCAGCCAGGCAAGGGGGGCTGGAAAACCCAAAAGGAAGAGCTGGAGGAAGGGAACAGATGGGAGAAGGGAAACCACATAAACATGCAAAGAGAGTGCAGTAGGTTCACTGCTGCCAAATGATCGTTTATCATTTATTTATTCATTTGAAGCCCAAACTTGGCGACAGATCCACAATTCCATGCCACGATCAAAGCCCTTAAAATGAAATGTGCTGAAATACGACTAATTAACCGCCCTCTTCTGAGTGCTTGCTAGACTGCCTTATGCTCAGGGCAGGGCAGGGCCTTGCTCTGCTGGTCCTGTCTCACACAGGGACCCAGGACAAGCCAGAAGACAAAGCACTGGGCACAAAGGTGAGCAGAAAACCCATCCCGAGAAAGCAGAGCCTTTATGGACATGCAGCATCTTTCCCAGTGCTCCCAAACACACTTGAACCCAAGCAGAGTTTGCAGCAGCTGCTCTGCCATGGTGAGGTGCTTTCATGAATCAAAGCTGGGAGCTGCCAGGAAAACCAAACTCTTCTCCTCCAGGAAAAGTCCTGCAGGCCCTTCCCCGTGCAGAGCAACCCGGGCTCAGGCTAGGGCCCAGCTCAAGGCTTGCTCATTAAGCAGGATGAGCCAAGAGATCAAATCAATTTTTATGTTCCAGCTGAAATACTTCACCGGAGTAATGCCTGGCTGACTGTCAGTGCCATTTGATCCTAGCCACAGGTCTAAGCCACCAGGGAAGAAGCAGAAACAAAACACTTCTAATGATGCACCAGATTTACATGGGGAAACAGCAGGGCTCACAGGAGAGCTCCCTCACTGCTCACCTGCTGATAGCAGCCACAGGGCTCTTCACAAGCACCACCTCAGCAGTGCCCAAAGCGAGCTGAAGGCTTGCTCCAGGAGCACCCTGGGCACACACTCCGAGCAGTTTGTGTCCATTAAACTTGGCAACATCAGACTCCCACGGGACACAGGCTGCATAGGGGGAAACTGAGGCACAGGAAGTCTCAGAGACTATTTAGGGTCACGGTGAAAGTCAAGACCCAGAGGTCTGTTTGTTCTGCATCCAAAGCCCATAAAAACTGTCCATCCACTGCAGTGCTCTTCCCAACAAGCCCAGCTGCACCACGCAGCAGGATGGCCCAGGGCACAGCAGGATGCCCCAGGACACAGCAGGATGCCCCAGGACAACCTTGGCTTTAGCCTCCTGGGGGCTCTCTCCTCTCCTTCACGCAGCACCGAGCACTCCGACAACATCCCTGAGCAGCAACACTATGGCTGGCTATCTGTGCAGATAAACGGGTGAATACTGTCACCTGTAACAAATGCAGAAGCTAAAAGGTTTCTGTCACACAAGGAGATTAATGCCCTGAGCTCCCAATAAAGCCAAAGGAAACAGAGTGTGCTCCAGCAAAGCACGAGGAGCCCCGTGCAGCCTGTCCAACAGCAGAGGAAGGCCGGTGCTAAAGCTCGCTTTGTCTCCCAGACACAGAGAGCAGTTCAGCCACTGCTTCATTATGCTAACAAGATGGCAGCTGCATCTAATTATTAATTCATTTAAAGGTATGTTTTGAAGCAACCAACTTGAAAGCAGCCTACTGCTGCTTGCAATGTGCTGCAGAGAGCAGAAATGTTTGTGTGTTACCTTTTGGCTTCCTGTCTGCAGCCCTGGCCATGACCCCGTCTCTGGGACAGGCAGGGAGGCAAAACCCTGTGTTTGGCTGCCCTGAAGGGGTTTTTAATGTTGCTGGAGCTTCTTGCTGCTGCAGCAACTCTGTCCCAGCCAGCCCCAGCCCATCACCACCATAGGATGGGACTTCTCCAGCCAGCACAGGTCAGCAAAGCCCTCCCTGCTCAGCCATCCTGGTAGCGCACCACCAGCTCTCCAGGGACCCTTCCTAAATCCAGCTCTCTGCTCCCTGTGGCTGGGGCATCACCAGGGCCCTCACAGCCCATCAGCCTTGCAGCCTAATCCAGACTCCGTGGGGGGCTGATCAGAGGGAGCAGATGTGCTCGGGCAGGGGAAGCAGCATGTAAACACTGCAGAGCTTCCTTGCCAGCACGGCTCCCACCAGAAGTGGGAAAACACGACAGCCTCTGTAGAAAGGGACCCACAGCCCCAAGGAAAGCAAGTCTGTGTGGTTCCTACCAGGGTTGCTTAATCACTGTTTGCATCAGTGATGAGCTCCTGGTTCTGGAATCCCAAAACGATGAACGTGCATTAAGTGAAATTTGGTTTACACGCAGCCTTGTGAACAGGCAAGTTACTGCGGGTGGCAAACCTGAGGTTTCGGAAGATTTACAGACTGAAAATTAGAGCAAGTCAAACAAAGAATAATCCCCCAAATCCTATCCCCCTCTTTTCTCTAAGCAGACAGCACAGCTGCCCACACGTTCCCACACTCCTCCAGCTTCTACAACAGAACCTAAATCCGTATTTCACGTGGGAGGCGGATGGGGGATTCCCACACAGCCAGGCTTTTGTGCCACCTCCCAGCAGCCAGCAAATCGAACACTAAAGCCCAGGGGTGAACCTGAGTCCCAAGGGATCTGCAATCTGGAGCTGACAGCTCCTTGGAGCTGGTGTGAGCAGAAGACCTGCCACCGCTTTGCACTGCCCACAGCCCCATTCAGCACATGCCAAGCAGTGATAGCGCATGTTTAAATAACAACCTCTTCAAATAAGCTATTAAATGCTGCTGTACCTGATTAAATCCTCTTGGGCAACACAAAAGCAGCAGAACAACAAAGACCTTTGCCATAGGAAAATGCCTGGTGGCACAAGACAGGGACTTTGAATACCCTATTTGTAGACCGTCATGCTACAGTGAACCTAAGCAAAAAATTCTCACTTTTCAGCTTCTCATTTTCCAGTTTCTAATCAAAATACAGTCATTCTAATTGCCTCTCTCCCCGAATCATCACTGTCTCCACTTGCAGCCCCTTTATACCTGTGCTGAGAGGGAAAGAGAGCTCAGGGATGTCCACACATTCTCCACCAGCCCAACTCGGTCACCAAAGATCCTCATGGGAATGCACTGACCTTATTGTAAGCTTATAATTAATGGATTATACAAACCTCCTAATGACTTGGACTTGCACTGAGGAAGCCACTGCAGGTTGGGATGTCAGTGCAGGCCAGCTGCCTCCTACCACCCACGCAGCAGAGCCCAGCCCTCCGTGGCATCCTCCCTTCAGTGCCTGCACCTCCTTGAGTGCAGCCACCACAATGCAAGAGCACTCCCTGCTCGCAGCCAGAGCTAAGGAAATGCTGCAAAGCTTCATGGCTTGGAGATGAACGCCCTTCTGCCTCTGCTGCACGTGGAGGCACCTCTGGAGGCAGCACCGAAGAGAGGAGCTGCACAGCCTTCACCAAGTCCCTCTGACAGTGCCTGAAGGCAGCCAAAATGCTGTCACAGGTATTCATCTGTTGGCTTTGTGACTTTAAATGAGACCTTAATGGCAGTGTCTACAGAGGCAGAAAATCACAGACCATCACAGACCATCATCCATTCACCAGCACCACCCTGGACGGCAGACCCAGAACAAAGTGCGGGTTGGTCCTGCCTGCAGACTTCCAGCTAGGGTTCCCTGGCTACATAAACCAGCTTGAGAGCTGCTAGAAACCCATATACCCTTAGAATGACTCCACTTAAAAAAAAAAAAAAAAAAAAAAAAAAAAAAAGCAAACCACCACCCTTTTCTGAACATGGAAAACATGGAGCCATTCCGCTGTTTACACCTTTCTTTTTTCAGCCTCTTTGGGCAAGATTCACAACCCTGAAGTAATTGCCCCACATCTTCAAGGAAGTCTTTGTTCTGTCCCATCTTTCAGCATATTCTCTGTCGATACTAAAAAGAAGCAATTAGCAGACTAACATACAAACCTTGGAAATGTTTCCAGAGCAGGGTTCGATAAGAAGGGATCTAATTTGACAGATACAGCCAAAGCTGAAACAATGCAGACCTTAACTATTTACTATGATTTTAATCAAAACATGTAGTACGCCTAAAGTTCACTCTTTAATTTAACCAGTGCCTGACATATACGGGGCAATTAAAGTGCAATCTTCCCTTAAATAAGTTATTTAGCATAGAGGAAAACTCTCAGCTGTCTTTGACAGATGAACCTTATTTACCTTTCATCTGATTTTTCACAATTCTCTCTTCACAGCTTCTGTTAATTAGCAACACTTTATGTTTGATTTATTTCTATCTGTTTCCATTCTTAGGATTAGGTGAACACAGAAATTTCCAGGAACAAAGCGGAATCAAAACCACGTAAAGCATGTACAATCAGCACATGGAGCCCTGCTCTATCCAGCACATTTTCTCCAGGCACCAAATTACACCTGCTGAGCTCTTCAGCAGAGTAAGACCTTGGACAAGACGGCATTAAGGCAGCAAACCCAAATTTGCTGTGAAAGGCTTTTCTTAGTTCAATCTGTGGAATTAATGACTACCCAGTCTATTTACAACATCGTCACAGACTCAAATCAGGTTTAATGTGGTTACTTCTCTAGGTTGCTTCATGGCCCACATTACTATAACATCCCAAAGCATCAGTCTTCAGTTACAGAAAGAAAAAAGTGCTTTCACGGATGGACAGTGAGGTATGTAGGCTTCATGTGAACTTAACAAGTCCTACTCCAAATCTAACTCATCTGAAGTCCTTGAATACACACCTGTGGGAAAGCATAAGCTTTGTCTACTCGAGGCAAAAAATATTCATTATTATTTAAACTATATTTTTAACTGGAATCCCTGGTGGAAAGTCCAGGCCGCGTTCAACTGAAATCTTTAGAGATAACAGGTCTGCACCAAAATCCAGCCTAATCAACTGCAGACCCATCCATTCACCAGAACATGAGAGATTTGGTTTAGAACCTAAAAACAAAACAAAACAAATGAATAAAAAAAAAAAAAAAAAAAAAAACACACACCAATAACAACCCTCAAACCTAAAACCTAGCAGGATATGAAATAGCTTTATTGTATTCCACGTTCAACATCATTCCATTTTCAACAAAGATGGTCACAGAACACTTCTTAAAATACTACAACCCTCAGAAATAAGTTTAGGGGACTAGGAAGAAGCGAACATGGCCTCATCTCTTTCAGCAGAGCTTTGAAATATTTTTCCCTCTATTCCATGTACTTATTTATCAGAAAAGTTATTAAGATTAATTTATTAATTTATTTTCAAACATTTATTTTTCTCCCTTTTTTCCTACCTTCCCTTCCCTATCTCTCTGCATCAAATGAAAACAGAAGGAAAAAAATAAAATTTTTGAAAAGGCTTTCATCTTTTAAATCTTGTACATCTCTTTTCACCCTGAAATACCAACAAACCCTGCACTGAGGACAACTTTATTTCTATCCCCAGCTTTACAGAAGGTGAAATTGGGTCACAGGAAGGTGAGAGGAAAGCTGCTTCCACATTTCCCAGTAGACTAGTAGGAGACCCAGGAGAGAAAACTACCTGAAGTTCTGACCCCATTTTCTGGTTTATCATATAAAATATCAGAATCTGCAAAACAGTCGTGTACTTTTTTTTTTGATAGTTTCTGCTTAAATTCAGTCTTGGCACAACGTCAGCCCACTAACTTTAGTTACTGACTTTCAGATGTTACGGTCCATTTGCAGAGAGCATCTGGTATTTAGCTCTGCAGGGACACAACAGCCAGGGAGTGCTGGCGATTGACCCTTCTGAGCAAAATTAAATTGGCAGAGAGGTGCACGTCCGATTGATGCTCAGGGGTTGTACTACCCACAGGAGGCAGATGACAGAGCACCTGCCTGGTGTGCTCATCTGTGTGAAGGAGAAAACTAAAATGGGCTGGTTAATGAAATTAGTGGTCAGCCCAAATCACACTCCTGCACATGCTGCATACGCTGAGACAGAGTTGGACTGGGATTCAGATGATCTTCCTGAGCATCTCTCTGTTTGGGATCAGTGGGATCAGGTCCATCCAGGTGCCCCTGCATGTAGAGGAAGTGATTCAAAAATGCAAGAGCCCCTGGCCAACAAGCTGCAGAGAAATCTGGAGTCAGGAATTAACACTGGTGGTTTTGTCCACTTATATGTGTTTTGAAGCAAACTCCCTAGCTGGAGGGCTCCATGTGTGCCCTGGGCTGGACAGGACCTCAGGAAGCCCTAAAGTCCATCTGAGGTCCAGCTAACAACCAAAGGTTGGAGGATCTGCCAGCCTCCTCCTCTACCACATTCCAACTGTGCCTTCTGTGCCTCTACAGCAGCTCCCACGTGGGTCTTGGATTTTGGGGGCAGAGGACATGTTTTCTGGGGGGCCCTTTGGGATGGGATAGCTGTTGTCCTGAGGGTCAGCAGTTGCAAGAAAACCATGTAAAGAGCCCACTGCCCACCTGCTCTTTTTACATTTAACATTGGCCAAAACCAATCAAATCCTGAATACGTTGTCTGCTCAAAATGAACTCTCTGGAAAGAGGTGCTCGAAACTCTTGGCAGATTTACACCCAAATCAGCGTTTCTGTGAATATCTTCTTCTTCACAGAAGATGTTTGAGTTATTCTACTGTTTTTCCCTTCAGGATATGGGTCATCCCGCCAAACTGTTTTGAGAAAACAACAACCCACCTTGTTCAAAGCCTATCACCACTGCTTGGATCGATCCATAACTCCTGGTGCCCAAACAGGCATCAGAAAAAAAAAAATATATCCACAACTCCTCTGAGTCTCACAGCACTAAAAACAATGTTGGTTTGAAATGGAGATCATCCTTCTGCCCCCTAAAAGGGGGTTTTGCATCCAGCACTGCAGTCACCTGATATTTAGAGGAGCAGAACAGTTATTCACTACTAGAATCAAAATAAAATCCAGAATAATTCAAAACCTGCATACAAAGTCAAACTGCTCATGGTGTGAAACCACACAGAATCAGCCTCAACTACAGAATTTAATAGCATTGGCAGCACCAGCCATGTTGAGACACCAGGCCTGGCATTAGCTCTTGTCCTCTTGGCCCAAGAGCCCAGCCAAACCTGTAACAAGCTTGGGGTGTTAAAGTTAAAGGATCCCTTTGGAGGTTGTGGTGGAAGCATACCAACAGACAATTAGCCCTTTGGGTTTCGATGCTTTAGGATTCAAATTTTCTAGCTTTTCTTTCCAATGACGAGAGCTAAAATGTCCCATATAGAGAGGAAGTGAGTTATGATTCTCTCAAGCACATAATTCCAGGAACTGGGCTTTCAGAGGAAAGCATCCAAATGCACAAAATCAACTCAAATAACAGAAGATGACCATTGGTAAAATCCTCAAAGCTTGCAGCATTTAAATTTTGCTAGGATATTGCTAGCCACATACAAGCATGTACTAAGTACAGTTGTTGCATGTGGTAATAATGTTAATTCAACCAAATTAAAATAGCAGCCAAATTCTTCTCTTTGTTTCTCCCCCTACCCTTTCTAAAGGCGCACAGAGATGGAGAGATTGAAAAAGCAAAAATGTTGATGGTTTATGCCTTGATCTGAAGGCTTATGGCACCAATAAATCAATACATAAATATGCTAACAGGATTTCTTGATAAAAAATTCATTCTATCCTCTGATAGTGTGGACTCACTTGGTTGCTTTATTCATGAGTGTGCCTGCCTGCCCAGTGCTGTGAAAGCCTCATTCACTGTCAGAAATTACAGACAGGCCAAGGGACTCTACCCACTTACTTTTACTAATCTCTCTCTCTCTTTTTTTTTTTTTGAATAAAATAAATAGATCTTTGGACTTTAATGATGAATGTAAACTAGGTCTAAGCAGCTCCCATTGGAAACAGGCAATCTGTGTTTGTACTAAGGAAGGTCAGACCTATGGTGGAGTACCCAGGACAAAGCTCTACCCTAGCAGTCATGCAACCAACTACCCTGTGAACCACCCTGGGCTGTCACAGCACAGAACTTGTCAGGAACATGCATTTTACGTGTGTGAGCATCTTCTTCATGGTCACACAGCAAGCTAGCAGCACAACGATGAACAGAGCCCAGGATGTCTGAAGCTGTAAACCAGAGTCACCCAAATGCAGCTCACAGGCTACTTGCCACCTCCAAATCCTGTAGCTCCCATTTGGCTGTGGGTCCGTAGCTGCAACAGCAGACCAGACCCATCGCCAATGATCCATGGTCAGCCCAGAACTATCATGGGGAATCTGCACCAAGCCAGACCCATTTATCTCAAAGCCCTCAAAAGCAATGTCTAGCAAATAACAAACCTTCCTCACCTGCACTCAATATTCTTTGTAAGTTTAAATGCAAATTATTGGTAAAAATCAAGTAATTCAAATAGTTTCACCTACACATGACTCGAACAGAAATGCTAATGGGCAGTAAATTCTTCCAGCAAAACTTCAGAGCAATCTACTATTAAAACTAGCACCGCAGAAGCCTCACATCATTGTCTTCAAGTCTTTTCTCTGAGCACACAGCCAAGTCCTGCTTTCTGGGAAGGAGGAGGCCTTGTGTCACCAGGTGCCCACAGAAGGAGAGCACCGAGGCTGCTGGAGTTCGGCTGGGGAGAGTCTGAGGAGTGGCTGCTCCTTGGAAAACAGGCACTGCTTTTGAGTTGGGGATTCTTGGAAAGCAAGAGTGCTTTGTATGTCACTCATTGCTTGAAAAGACTCATGCATAAGTAAAGTTACTCTCAGAATAAATCCAGGGTTCCCTTGAAGCTTTTTCTTCTGCTGAGAAACCAACCATCAAGGCTTCAGGTACTTTCTATCTTTCATCAAATAGCCAAATTTGATCCAAAAAGCACTCTCAAAGTCACAAGGAGGGCAGAATGCACACAATTATGCATGCACAGACATGACACGCATGTTTAGAGTCTAGTTGCTCAAGGATATGTGCAATATTTACATAAAGATAAAGATCCATTCAGACCACAATACGAATTTTTGTTGGTGTGGTGAGTTGATGCAGAATAAGCTTTCCCTCCCACTCAGCAGCCCCTGTGGCCTGTACCCCTAAGTCAGCAGGACAGAGCTGGTCACACGGACTGGTCAACTGCATGAAGTTCAACAAGGCCAAGTGCTGGGTCCTGCACCTGGGGCGCAATAACCCCAAGCAGAGCTACAGGCTGGGAGAGGAATGGTTGGAGAGCTGCCAGGCAGAGAAGGACCTGGGAGTGATGGTGGATAGTCGGCTGAATATGAGCCAGCAGTGTGCTCAGGTGGCCAAGAAGGCCAACAGCATCCTGGCTTGTATCAGGAACAGTGTGACCAGCAGGGCTAGGGAGGTGATCGTCCCCCTGTACTCAGCTCTGGTGAGGCCGCACCTCGAGTACTGTGTTCAGTTTTGGGCCCCTCGCTACAAGAAGGACATCGAGGTGCTTGAGCGGGTGCAGAGAAGGGCGACGAAGCTGGTGAGGGGCCTGGAGAACAAGTCCTACGAGGAGCGGCTGAGGGAGCTGGGCTTGTTCAGCCTGGAGAAGAGGAGGCTCAGGGGCGACCTTATTGCTCTCTACAGATACCTTAAAGGAGGCTGTAGTGAGGTGGGGGTTGGTCTGTTCTCCCACGTGCCTGGTGACAGGACGAGGGGGAATGGGCTTAAGTTGAGCCAGGGGAGTTTTAGGTTAGATGTTAGGAAGAACTTCTTCACTGAAAGGGTTGTGAGGCACTGGAACAGGCTGCCCAGGGAAGTGGTGGAGTCACCATCCCTGGAAGTCTTCAAAAGACGTTTAGATGTAGAGCTTAGGGAAATGGTTTAGTGGGGACTGTTAGCGTTAGGTCAGAGGTTGGACTCGATGATCTTGAGGTCTCTTCCAACCTAGAAAATTCTGTGATTCTGTGATTCCGTGATTCCCAGAACACTTAACAAAGAAACCAATACTCAATCATTTTCTGACAATAACCATGGGAAATTGTGGATCAATGCCCCAAAATCACTGCACATAATGACAGTCCTCAGAATAGTGTACAGGCTTGCTTGTCGTCGTCAATGTAGATCTAGAATCTTCCTGGAAGAATAAAGTCTATATACCTCAAGCACTGATTTTCCCTCCAAACATCTCAGGCAAAACCTTCCCAAGAAATTTTCAATACCAGAAAACTGTTTAAATGAATTAAATTCTTGATTCTATTGCATAAAATATGAACAACAGACTATTGTACATGTACATTCCTCAGCAGAGAATTGGGTTTGTGCAGAGCATGGATCTATTTGGGTCAGGCCACCTTCTCATTTTGTCTTCTAATGAGAATATCTTTAGCTGTACAGCTTCTCCTCTAGTCCATTATAAGCAAAAAATGTACTTGATCTCTCTACAGCCCACAGAAAGAGCTTGAGCTGAGAGTTTGGCCACACAAACTTCAAAACACAGCAAAATCTTCAAGTCCAAGAGTTCTTTGTTAATACAAACCCTACTGCTCAGGGCAGGAGTCCAAACCTGTTTTATCACCACCTTTTTCCTGTTTCAGACAAAAAAAAAAAAAAAGTGATAGCTGGTCAAGATCCTTTCTTCTCCACCTAAAGATGTTTTACAAGGTTTTATGTAGACTGTAAAAAGGGAAGGATTGTCTGCTAAAGGAAGAATATATATATTTTCTTAACCATGAGACTTGACAGGTTGTTCCATATTTGAATGAAAACTGTGAGATTCCAAATCTTAAGTGTGAAATTATTTACTATGGTATAAATTCATTAAATATGCAGAAAATTATGAAACCAGACCAAAGCTGTTCTCCATATTCCAACAGTGTTCACTGGGAGGGGCACTCATGGGCCAACCAGACAAAGATTTTGCCACAGACCATGCTCATAAACAAATCAACCCTAAAACGAATACATGCCCAGCGTTTTGGTCGTGTTGATCAGCAGATAACTTATTAAAAGCCAGATGAGTTCAAATGCTTACACCTGTCCTGCTGGGAAGCATCTTGTCAAGAAAGCTGGAAATATCCTTTTTTTTTTTTTGGTCTTGGCTTCCTCCCATGCCGTATAGAGCAGCTGTGCAAGCCTGGTCTCTGCCAGAAGGTCTCGCCACACTTTAGGCTGTCCCAATAATTACTCCTTGGTCCTGTGAGGAGCTGACCGACCTCTGGCCAGCGAGCTCAATGCCTGGCTACGGCACCACAAGCCCTGCATGGCATAATTGCTCCAAATTTACCTGCTTCTCTGTTGGGAAACAAATAAGCATATGTTTTTAATCCAGCTAAATGATAACCGGTTCAATCCTGCTAAATGGCAGCATAACAGCCAATTCAATGGGCTATACCCATGCAGACACTCTCACTTGCCCGTGACTATTCAGTCTGGTGTACTGGGTCTGGCTGGGATGTTAACTTTCCCTGCAGCAGCAGGGAAAGCAAATTATCCTTATCTCAACCTGTGAGTTGTTCTTTACTTTACTTCTTCCCCTCCTCATCTGAGGAGGGGGAGTGAGAGAGCAGTTGTGGTGTTTAGCTGCCTAGCACGGTAAAACCACCACATCTGGACACCAGGTAAGGTGGATGTAGAGTTTCTCTTGTTTCATGAACATGTTGCTTTCCACACTTACTGGGCAATTTCCTCCTGAAAGAGAGCTGCAGAGTGCTTGCTGGACTTTGGCACAATGTTGTTGGAAAAAGCATCTGGATGAAAATCCCACTTCAAAGTCCCTATAGCGCTGGGAATGTTATCTGTTGGAGGAAAAAGGAGGAGGGAGGCTGGCATCTCTCAGTTGAAGGAAGGCAAAGGAGAACGATGACACCTTCTGCCAAAGAGCAGCTTCAGCTTGCACCTGGTTGCAGCACCCTTTTGAAACATGCCAATAGGTTGCCCAGAGCAACAGGCTGTTCCCTGCCTCTCTACCACTGACACAACGCAGGAAAAAGCCCCAAACTCACCATTTGTGCAGTTTTCTCTGCCTAGCACCTCCAGCCTCTCTTGCACCCACACACTGAGTATCCTGCTCATCCCACTGCCAAGCTGCCTGGAGACAACACCATGACCCCAGGACACCAGCGCTGGACCCATTATTGCAGCCTGGCTTGGGGCTGCTTCTGTTCATCTCCTGTGCCCCAGAGCATGTTTGCAGGTCAAAGAACAAAGACACATTCTCCTGAAGCCCGTGCACATCCAGCCTCTTCTGCAGTAGCACCTAGCTGCAGATAATTTTGAGTTGCCGTAGGGTCTACAGGAGCAAAAAAGTCCCCACTTTTTTTTTTTTTTCCTCCTTTTTCTTCTTTTAAAGAAGTGTTCTGTTATTCTCTTCTACTTCAACCACAGATGTATCAGCCATGGCATAAACAGGCTGGCATGCTTCTGAAAGCACCCAGCTGCCTTTATTTCCCTTTGTAGGAAACCAATTGTTGGGCATGTAAGAGAGCTGCTTGTACCCTCGCTGCTGTAATGTTGTCAAGCTGCAAGTGAATTTCTTCAGCTGGAGTTTTCACTTCTTGGCAAGCACAGATGATTAAGCTGTTGTTTGGAGAGATTTTCATTTCTTTTCAGAGAGCAATTGCTCCGTTGAAAGGGCTCTTTAAGTTTGTATGATGTATGTCACTCTCCTGCTCTGTATGTTAAACGTCTCCCATTAAAGCCTGGGGGTGGCTGCCCCACAGTCATTTAGAACATATCTTCATTGAGACGTTAAAGAAAATGCTGAAAATTCAGTGAGGCACTTAAACCTTTTCTCAACTTTACACATTTGTTCAAGTGGTTTTCTGAGCAGGGTAATCTGCTGAATCAGGGCTGAAATGTCCAATCCTTTTAGCCTTAGAGAGAACTTCCATGTGGCACGGGGTCAGACAGTCTGTTTTTCCAGACAGATGGAGACCTGGGCACGGTCAGAGAAATACATCAAACCTGTCTTGGCATCTAGACATTTCAAAGCCATTCTAGCCTTAGACAATCTCCCCATTTTCTATTATAATAACTTTGAATTTAAACAAAACTTTTTGGATGAGGAAGCATGCAAAGCATGCCATACAGTAATACTACATCTCTGAAAGATCTGGGACTTCAGCCCTTTGGCAAACAGGCCCTACAGCCCTCCAAAATCTAGTGGGAGGGGGAGGAAAGCATGAATAAATGGATATCAGCCAAGGCAGAACTGAGAGCAGAAGTCTGTTGTACAGACAGGTCATCATCCCCCAAGGACCCACCAGGCGTGCAGATTCCTCCATCTACCACAAAGGTTCATCTCAGGAGCCAGCAGAGAAATTCAACTGAGCAGGTAAAGGTTGTGCTGCTCATTCTGTGCTCTCTGCAGGATTTTCAGCTGAGCTACAAGCCTGCTGATGAACACACCAATTTATTATACTGCTATATATTATACGCATCCAACTAGGTCTCTTTAGTAACAAACATGCTACCCCAAAACCTGGTGTTGGATCTTGCTCTGGGGGAAATGCAAGGGAGAAACCCAATCCACCTTCTGCTCATGAGCAAGATGCTTGGGATGGTTTGGACATGGAGTTCATGGAGGGTTTTAAGACATGAAGAAGTTTAGTTATTTTCACATTGCTGTGAGGTTTCTGCTTGGCAGCAGGACACAAACAGTAGGTGGTTCTGTTTATAAAAGAATTTTTGAAATCTGGGAAAGATGCTGAGGACTATGTGACTGTCGCAATCAAATGATGATAACAATCTAAATGAATGAACATTGATCTAAAAGATTCATTTTCCTACACAATAACAATCCTCCCCACTACTCAAACCAAACATACGTGTATATTGCAACTACACAATGAGGATGGAACAGGCTTAAGTCGAGCAGGAAGCATGGGTGAAATCCAGACCTCTATAACCAGTGGGAAGAAGGTCTTACACACCGACCCACCCAAGACCCCAGAAGAGGTATAAATGGGGCATGGACAATGCCCTGACCACCTGCCCCTTCCATCAGGATGAGTTTCACACATGGCAAAACTGCAGCCAGAACTTCCAGCATGGTTTTGTGCTTGAATTAAAGGCTTAGCTGCTCTGCTCTGTACCTTTCTTACATGGGCTTGGTCATTCCTAGGTAGGTTCCCACCTCTAGCAGACTTCCAGCACCAGCACCAATCTGCAGCCCCCACTGAGCAGTAGGGAACAAGAAAGGCTTTCTCCCTTCTTCTCTCCCAGCTATTTCACTATTGCACCAATCCTGCGCTCAGAGCTGCTGCCAGACTCTTGGCTCGCTGCTCCTCATCCTGCCATTGCTGCCAAATATTCCTGCCAGTGATCGGTTATACCAAAGCACCAGAAATCAACACTTCCCCCACAGCAGCAGTGAGAGGCTGGGAGTTATCCATCACCCTTGTGAGCACATAGAAAATGGCTGACTCTTATTAGCAGATTACAGTCATCCTAACTGAATAGTAAATACAATTTAACACTAACAACATTAGGGGATTTTCCCTTCTCTATGAGACTGCAGGGAGGAAAAGAGCACGAGCACATCCACACAGCACCTAAGCTTGGCACAGGAGCTCAGCTCCCACATCCATTCAGTGCCTGACTCCAGCACATGTTACATGTGCACTGCCAGCTCTGCCACCACTGCTTGGACCTGGGCATCTCCCTCAGCTCTCAGCACATTTCCCAGAGCAACTTCACAGTGATGGTAAAAGTTTAGCATTGGAAAACACCAAGTCCCAGAGGCGATCGATCTGTCCTCTAGACAGTGCTATAGGGAGTTTTATGCCATATCCATACGTACTCCCTGCACTCACATTCCAGCTTTTAGGCAAATGCTGCATTCACAGACAGCATTTCAGTTCATGCAACACATTTCAGAAAGCCAAAGTAAAGGCAGAGCATCCTTTTTTAATGCTGCACTGTGGTCGTGTTGCTGTGGTGCAGGTGCTAAAGCCAAGCTCTTTGGCTTTGGGGGCACTGCTTTTTCCAGCCCCGGGTCCTGGCACCCCAGATTTAGGCAGAGCAGATCTTGCCCCTCAGACACAACACTGAGTGCAGAATGAAAAAGAAACCTTATCAGAAAGGTGCTGTATGATTCAACGTGGCAAAATAAAACCTTCCTTTATCCTGAGTCTTCCTGCTGAAAACATGAAGAAAGCATTTTAACCAATATTTTTCCCCTTTTCCTGGCTGGCCATGCTTTTGCTGGCTAAACAGTTTTATCCCTTGAAACGTTAATTCAGAACAAGGAGAGCTGATGTACACACACAAAGCATGAGCACAGGAGGCTGAACCATCACAAACCCCCTCAGCCAGAGCAGGCTGCCAGCCCCAGGACACACAAACAGCACCGTAAACAAAGCCTCATTTATCCTCATCCAGCTCAGTATCTAGCTATTACAGATTTGTGCTTTGTAGACTGGCTGCAGGTCACTGCTAACAGCCAGCAGCACATTAGGTGATTTAGGAGAGAGGAGCAGTTTCAAAGCCACCTCCACCGAGTCCCACAGGGTTTGCTGTTGCACTTGCTGCTACACCAAAGCAGGCATGACAGTCACGCATTAGCAAAAGGCAAGTGCATAACCTCACAGGAAACCACAATCGTGAGCGAATGGCCAGCAAAAAGCCACTTGTAAGCCTTAACTGACAGGTTTAAGGGGTGCCTGAAAGTGCAGGGGCTCTCCAGGCCAGGAAGAATTTCACAAGCAGGCAACAAGCCAAGATGAACCTTAGCACCAAGTCTCCAAGGTAAGGGGATGCTGCTTTATGATATTTGGGTAAAATAGATACCCTTCAACCTCTACATTTCCAACACATCCACCACCTATGGTTGGGCTGGAGGTAGAACAATAATTACATCCTGACCTTCCCTTTCTGTATCTTTATAGGAATCAGGAAATTGAAAGACACAAAAGAGAATGAAAAATACCAAGTGAATCATGAGCTATTCTAAATTCAGTGAGGGTATAGTTCTAGTTGGGATCCAATTTAGGGTAAACTTACATTTTATTTGAACTGCTCATTCCTACTTACAAGCATATTAGGTTAGGCCCAGTCCACAGTCTTGAAATACCCACTGGACACTAATATTTGACAGTAGGAAATAGAAGAAACAGGAAAATCTCTTGCCATTAAGATCAAAAGAGAGTGAGTGTACTCTTTGACATTTTTCCTTTCCTGCAAGGAGTCCCTGTTTTGCAAAGCAAATTCCACCATGTATCTTTGAGCTCCTGCAGAGGAAAGATAAAAGGTGAAAACCCAGCTCTTTGAAAGTCAACATCAAGACTTCTACCAGCTTGAGGTCTGACCCATGATTTTCTGTAGGAGAGTTGGGACCACAAAGCTCCAAACCACGCTCCTCAGCTCCTTGGAAACTCGACCCACACCTTCACTGCAAAGGCACGACTGCACCCACAGAGGGGTACGTATGGGTAGCGTGAGCAGGGCTGGCTGTGTAACGACCACAGAGCAGAGCTCAAAAACTTTCCTAAACCCCTGAGTATATAACAGAAAGCATTGAGCCCCAGCTAACCACAGCTACGGTGTTATGTCTGGTGTAGCTATCCCATTTAAGGTTACCAATGTCTCTCTCACATCCAGTTACAGGCTCAGTAGAGTAATTGATGCTGTTACATAGGGTAGTAAAGCAACGTTTTATGTGGGGGAGTTTGTAGGCAGGCACAAGACTTCCTAGGTTTTCTCACTTTGTTAAACAAGGTGAGGTTCCCACAGTAACCGGGATCAAAGGGAAGAGAGTGTCTTATGATGGATGCAAGGTCCTTGCATGGCAAAAGCTGAGAATCATTGCTATAGAGAGAAAACCAGGAATTACACTATTATCTCTTTAAAAATTGTATACCTCCTAACAGAGCCTATATCAGCAGTATGCAAGAGAAGAATCATGACCATTCACAAATGCTGAGCACAATCAAAATGATCCAAAATACCATTATTTAATTAGAAAACTATGTGTGGAGGAAGGTTGGGACAGATTTGCCTCAAGCAGAATCTTCTTGAGAGCTTTATCTGCCCTGGTTTTAAAGGGCTCGCATGCCAGGGCACCACATTTTCTCTTGCTGACCATGTGCATTATTTTATCCCACCTCCATTCGTGTCCCCAGTACTTAGCTTTGGTTTTCTTTACCTTATCCCTGCACCTTGGTTTGCCAGCAACTTGGAAGCCATCACTGGAGGTGTTCTCCTTCCTCAGCAGTGCCAACATCGACAGCTATGCTTACAGCATGAGAACAAGTGCAGCGTGGTAATAGTTAGCATATTAAAGAACTTTATGAGCACTAATTAATACATTTACATAACAGTCCCAAGAGACAGTCTGCTCACCAATTACTACTTATCACAATAACGGTGCTCTGAGGCACAAGTGAAGCAGACACTACAACCCCTGCTGTTTTACATCACTTCCAGCCCTAGTGTGATGCTCTAGGTGAGCTTTACTTACCATGGGAAGGGCCTATCCTGAGCAGCAGAGGCATGCAGAGCCCCATATCAGCACCACCAAAGTGGGATGCATCAGCCCGGTGCAGGAGCTGGGCTGCTCCATGTTGCTGAGAGGCACACCTGTCTCTAGACTGCTGTGGGACTAAACTAGTCCCAGTTGCACCAAAAAAAGTAAAAATAAAAGGGGTTGCTACTCCAGAGCACCTCGTACTTGAACAGCATTGCTGCCCACAGGGACTGGTGCTCTAGGCAGACTTTCCCTAATTTCCCAATCCAGAAGATGCTCTGCCTGAGCAGATCCTCTTCAGGGATCTCTGATCTGCCTGCACTGGACTACACCACAAAAAAAAAAAACAAAAAAACAAAAAAAAAAACCACCACTGTTTTCAACACCAGACTGTGACATTTAGTCCTCTCACTGTGGAGAAAAATAATAATAATTTATTCTGTTTTAATGTATTTCCAGATCATTCTGAAAGCCTAGAATGCACTTCATTTGCAAGAGAAAAGGTGCTTCCTTGTCTCCTGTCCTCAGGACACAGCAGCTTCCCTAAATCACCTGTTGCTCCTTGGACCTTTTTGAGTAGAAACAGGCCACAGCTGACAAGTCTGCAGCTCACAGAAGTGCTTATTTGGAGATATTGCTCTGATGCTATTGCACTGCTGATTCAGGAGGGAGTTTTCCCCAGCTTATTCTCAAAGCATTTCACCTGATTGATGATTCAGTCTTTTTGCTTCGAGCATAAATCACCTTCCAGATAAAGGCTTGCTAGAAAGCTTTCATTAGCCCCAATTAAACTGAAACTCCATGAAAGTCTAAACAGTGGATCAGCAAGGAAAAATTGGGCTGAGATTTGTGAACTAGTATTCTCCCTGACCTCCTAATTCCTCGATTTATCACAGGAGAAGGAGCGAATATTCACGAGGTAGATTACTTACTGCAAAGCCTTGCCTTTGATGGTATTTTTCTCTAAATCTGCATGAAGGCTGTATCTGTACCACCTGTGAAGTCATCTCAATCCTTTGGAAATGACTAAATAGTCCTCACAAAGAACCTCCCACTGGAACTTTTGGAAAAACCTGAGCCAAACCAGCCAACTCAAGCCCAAGCTCCCTCTTTTGTGAGCATCAGTTTACACAGAACTCCTCAGCTTGCCTGTTGCCACCACAGAGCCAGCATCTAGCAGGCCTATTTTTCTGTCTCAGAGCTACTTTCAGGACAGAGCCAGCTCTGTCCCTTGGTTAAGTTACTGCAGTACTGGTGAAGCATGTCTCACCCTGTGACCGACCCCAGCCATCATGACTGCAAAGAAAAAAAAACCTAGCTGCTCTTAGCACCCCACATAAAAGGTCACAGCAGGAAAAGAGGAGCAACAGCAAAGCCCCATTGATGCAGGGCCATCAATCTATCACTGTTTTGCAGAAGGAAATGAATGGCCCATTAAGGAAGCAGTCTGTAACCTCAACTTCCCCATAATGGGTCTCAGTCCTAGACTGCTTGGCATCGAAGGGATTTCAGCTCTAAGAATGGACCCCGTGCAGGGCCATCTGCTTTAACAGCAGGAAGGGAAAGGGCTTGCAAAAACAAGGCCACAAACCTACCCCAGCCAAGCAAGCCCAGCCTGTGGCAGTGGTCATACAATGGCTGGGTTAAGGCTGAGCCTGAGGAGGATGTAGTCAGGTGTCTAGTTAGCAGGACAAGAAACACCAGCTTTTCTCCTTATTAATGCATAGTCACAGTTTACATAGACTACATCTTGCAGTCCCACTGCCTTTTGCAAATCTTAAGCAACACATTGAAAGTAGGTTCATAGCTCAGCTCTGACACCTGGGGAACGCAGGTTTCCTTAAGGAGACCAGAGGCTAAGGCTAGCAGGAAAATTCACTTAATCTCTGCAAAATTTTTCTGAATGTAAGTGGCAACATCTTATGATAATCCAGTATGGGTCCCGTAGGAAGCCAGCTAATTCCAACAGCATTACTGACAAGCACATGCAGGGCTGAGCAGTGCTGGAAGGACTGGACTTTGCACTGCTGCCACCTCTGCATCCACAGACACTCGCCATACCAGGCTTGCAGTCATTGCTGCAGCAAGCTTTGGGCTTTTGTTTCATTTTTACATTTGACAAACCTAGAGTGGGCACAGAATAAACCAAGATAAAAGCCAAGCAGCCAGAAAACAGCAGATGACTGAAGCCGTGAAAAAGTTAAGGACTGTACAAAGTGGATCTTCTCTCCACCCACACCTTTTCTTGGCTGCTAACCTGCAAAAGCACAGCCAGCTCTTCAGCAAGCAGAGCAGCACAGGACAGGGTGACAGCGTGGAGGGGAGGGCCAAAGAAGGGGGCAGAGCTGGCTGCTGGTGTCGGCTGTGTGCAGCCTGCCAAGTGGCCCAGTAACACTACACGCACTGCTCATCCTCCACCCTGCAAGACCACCCAAAGATCCTCACATCTATCAGAGATGTGAACCCACCAACCATTACAACCTAACCCGGGGTCTGAGGCAAGAGCTGTACAATGCCTGGCATTGTACAGCAAATATGTACTGCATCTCATCCAGGCATCTGTTTCCAATTAGATTAATGGACATCTAAAATGATACTATAATAATTTTCAAAGCAACCCCCAAAATCAATATCCCAATACTAAGCTCTCTCTCTCTTTTTTTTTTTTTTTTTTTTTTTTTTTTTTTTTGCGTATGGTACAAAAGGCAGTTTGGAAGAAGATGATCTAATACACCACATATTGATTAATCAATTCCAGCCAGGATGCTAATGGGCTTTTCTTACAACAGTTGGCAGTAGAAGAAGGCAGTGGGATTGTTGAATGAGATTAGGAGAAACTGGTTGTGTGATGAAGTTTCAGGGCAAGGGGAGGGCATGCAATGGGGAAATGAGCCCTTCTTGAGATCACTCTAAAGCAAAGACTTGGAAGAAATGAAGGAACTGAGCAACAAACGGTAAAGGTAATAAATCAGATATATTGGCTTCAAACACAGCAGAATTGTACCTTGCAATTTACTGTGGTTGATATTAATAATACTCTCCTGTTGCTACAGAAACCCTCACAGGAAGGTCTGCAAACGAGCGCAGCATGGGTCCAGAGTCTATAATGTAGTAGACTGAATATTTTGTCGTCCTACCAGACACTGAAATGATCTATTAATGCCTACTCCAGTTATTTTTCCACATTAGCACTTTTGTCTAAGACAGGGTGGGGTAATTCAGATCTTCCACACATAGCTGTCTCACCGCCTGTCCCCATACAGTCAACAGAAACCAGCAGCTGCTGTAGGCATACATTGCTAAGTCATCATCATTGCTAAATTATCATCATTCCTAAAGTGAGTTGGAAAGTGCTCTCTCCTTCATGCCCCTGGACTTGACAAAGCCCTTTACTACCACAGAAAATGAGAGTACAAACCAGACAGACCATCCCCCAACCTGTTACACCCACTGTGGAAATACTGGAAATATGGGAAGATCCAAGCAAAGCATGAAGCTGCGGACAACAGGTCTGTGACAGGCACATAAGTCCCTGCTGACTCCCAAAGAGAGGCTGGGCACACTTCACAAGAAAATAGGATACAGTCACTGGAAACCAGCCGGAGGGATCTATTCCCAGCCTGTGTAAATCACCTCCTGGCCCACAAAGAAGGCAAGGATTAGGAGCTTGCCTCAGTACAGGACACCTCAAAAGCCTAAGTATAAATTACAGACACAAGCGACAGCATTACACTACCAGAAATACAAAGCCATTCAGTTGTTTGTGTGGGGTTGTTCCACTTTTTTAAGAAGGAGAGCAATAAAACTGACCAAGAGGTTTTGATCTTAAGTGTTTGCAACAGTCATGGTTCTGGCTGGCAGAGGTGGAGGCAGCAGAGGCTCTACTGACACAATTCAGCCTGGCGTATCTTCTCTTTAGCCAGGGTCATGCCAGGCATGAAGGTGATGGATAGGGCTTTGCAAAATTGTACTGATGTTGTCAAAATTAGTACTGAATCTCTATGCAAAAATCCAGCCCTCACCGTTCATTGCTGCAGATTACAAAGCCTATCACAAAGGCTGGACCCAACTGAGAGAGGAAACCTTCAGCTGCTAATCAATAAGAAAAAAAAAAAAAAAAAAAAGCATAAACTGACTTCTTTGTCCTGCAAACCATTCTTAAACTAGTGCAAGCTGTACACCAGCACCCCCACAGTCGTACAGCCCAGCCCCATCAGCAGACTCACATTGTAGAGGATGTCGGTCCATCCCTCCATGGTGATGCACTGGAAGACGGTGAGCACAGCAAAGAGGATGTTGTCGAAGTTGGTGATGCCATAGTTGGGCCCTTGCCAGTACTCCCTGCAGGTCGTCCCAACCTCACACTGCCTGGCAGGGGGCTCCTCTCCGCAAGGAAAATCTCCCACCTCGTCGCCTGCAGAGGAGAGCAGAGGGGAGAAAAAGTCACCGACCAAAGCCAGGCAAGGCAGCTGGTGCAGCCGTGTCCTCCTTGTGCCATCACATGAGACTGGGTTGTATTTCAGGCTTCCTTGTGCCACTCTGGGCATGTAAAAGATGTTACACTTGTGAGCATTTATATCCTGTTGTGCTATAAGGTGGCAGTTTAACGGCAGGGTGGAGCAGAGCTAACCCCAAAGTGCTCACAATTTGCAATTAATTCTTCAGCCATGTCATATGTAGGATCTCAGAGCCATGATAACATGGGTTGGAAAAGACTTTCAAGATCAGCTTGTCCAACCTGACCTATTGAGTTCCATCTCTAAACCATGACTGTTAGTGCCACAAATGAGAAAAACACACACACACACACACAAAAAGCGCAGTAAAGTAAAAACAAAGGCATGGGAAGGGTGCAAACAAAGAGACACTGAGACACAGCTATGCTGCATAAAGGTGTATTAAAGTGCTAAATATTGGCACTATAACATTATAACACAAGGGCAGGTTCTGCACTCGTGCCTTACACAAGAGCTGCTTGCAGATGGCCCCAGAGCTGTCCAGATGCTGGACCACAGCCGCACGGGGAGCCTCTGGCTGCATTACAAGGCAGTACCACCACAGCAGCCCCTGAGCTGGACCAACAGCTCCAGCCCCACTGTAAGCTTTGTGTTTCTGCCCAAAGGGCAATGCTGGCAGAGGAAGCATCCTGCTACCAGCTTGACTGCAGCAGGGGTCACTCCACAGACCCAGGGAAGCAAGGAAGAAAAAGTCTGTTGTGGTTAAGGACCTCCAGAGATGGCCAAAAGAGTGGCCCATGTCTTCCAGGGCCAGCTGTGACACATTGCAGCCCTCCAGAGACATCGTGAACACCAACAGAGAGCAGTTGGAAAACCCAGCACTTTATTTTTCTAAAGCAAATAAATACACTAAGCAATGTTCCTATTTACACAGAGATGCAATTCTGGAAATATTAAATGGTTTTAAAAGTGACATGTTATGGTAATGGAGCAACAAACTCCACAAAATCAAATTCACCAGGGGGGAAACAAAATCAGCGCTAACAATAATTAGGAATAATCATTCCATAGAGCAAAGCCTGCAGGAGGAAAACAAGACCGTCACTGGCTGCAGGACGTGTGTGTGTGCGTGTGCGACATTTTCCTGTTGACTCAACACCTTAAAGCAGGGCATCTCTCCCCAGCTCCCATATGGGTCACCACAGGCTTTCGTAAGGGCTTGGTGAGACAGGGCTGCACAAAGAAAATATCAAATCTGGCTCTTGCAGACCGTTCGTGAGCGTGCCTTAACAAAGGATCCAGTTTTCTTTCTGTTTGGCCTTTTGTTACCAGGTAGTGCTCTGAAAATGCGACGCACATCCTTGTTCTTTTTGAGAGAGAGATGCTGATGGACCAGAACCGGTCCCTGCTCCCATGGCTGGGGAAGAAACAGGAAGAAATGGGAGTGTCAAGGAAAAAAGGGGGGAAATAAACATGATGCTCTTCTTTCCTCTTTTCTCCTTCAGCTTCAGGGCACTTGGGCTGGGTGAGGAGCTGCAGAGGGCAGTCACTTAAAACCCCTGTGTCAGCAGAGTAGGCTGCATGGAGGATGCAGGGAGAGGAAAGCAAGTCAGACACTGGAAAAAGCACAGCCAATACTTTTTTTTTTTTTACCCATTTTTCATCAAAATTAAGAGATGTTTTCACGAGCTCAGAACAGTCTGTCCGTCTGAGTGGCAGCAGCCCTGAACGACCCATTTGCTGTATTTTGGTCCCCAGCTTCCCTCTGGTGCAGACTATTACTGACCTACCCAGGGCTCCCGGGCTGTCAGGGCTGCAGCAACATTTACTGCTGACACCTCCACTCAGTTCCCTGCACAGTGAGCTGAAGTCATGGCTGGTACCACTCATCTGGCTCCCAATTCCAGGGAAAATCTCCGGAATTTGCTCACTTCGGGGATTTAGAACAGAAACCAGTGTGAGCAAGTCCTCATTCGCTAGTCTGCTACCCTTTGACAGAGGCATCTCTTTAATGAGGTTCACATTTCCACACTGAAGTCAGCCTTTGGAGCCCGTGGTATCAGGCCTGGGCTCGTTAATGCACCTCTTCGGAGCCGACAAGCACTTAGGAGTGAACGGCTGGGCTGACGGCACCGCGGGATGCGCGGCTGCTCCGCTCACAGGGGACCGCAGCGCCAGGAAGCCTCGCTGCCCTGCCCTTCCAGAAACACCACCGCGCCGTTTCCTGCGCAGCAGCTCAAATCGATCCCCATAATTCACCCAACAATGGATGCATTTCCCCTCAAGAAAAGCAGGGGCAGTGCCCGTAAGCGCAGGTGCCTTCTGCACCGCCAGCCTGCGCTGCCGCCGAGCCTCCAGGTACCGTGATGCCACGATGCAAGGTGCACAGCAGCATCTTTTGGCTGTGCTCCCAGCTCCTATCTGAGCCCCCCCAGCAAGCAGCAGCCACTTACACCCAATTTGTATGTGTGGCAATTCTGTCCTCAGCCCCCAGCTTGGCATGGAGACCTCTCAGCCTTCACCAAGGTCAGAGAGCTGTTTGCAGAGAACAGGAACAGCACTGGGGTTTATCTTTCCATATCAAGTTAACCAGTTTCTGGAGGGGCAAATAAATAAATGAATTCTTCTTTTTCCCATTGGCGACAGCCACCATAGCAGAGAACGAGGCGCAGAGCCCAGCACTCCCAGCCTGCAGCCACCACCTGCAAACCAGGATGCAAGAACTCACCCATCTCATTCCGGGGCTGCAATTCAACAGATCTGACAACAACCCTTGAAAATGCAAACCTCTTCAGAAATGCTTTCTCCTTCCCCACCTCAGCAAGAATGTTGCTACATCCTACACACCGATGCTGTCGCCATTGTTTTTCCTCTGTGACCGCTGCGGTAGCCTGAGACGTCACAGTGAGCTGAGACCTTCTGCTTGGCACCAAACACACGCACAGCAACAAGATTTTCCTCTCCTACAAATCCAGCCTGAAAATTCACTTCTTCCAGGAAGCACCATGTTTTGCTTGCAAGCAATCTCTAAACACCTGACTGTCCTTTACAAGTTGTGTTCTGTTTCGCTAATGAACATAAGCAAGAAAACAATTTCTTCCTGCTTTTGCAAAGCTCTGTGTAAACTGAATATATTAAACTGTTTCCATGTTGTTGTTTGTTATAAAGCCTTGCGAAGGATGCCCAGAGATTTGGCTGGGATGTTCTTTTATTACCATTTGAATGCATATAAATAAATCAATATGAAGACCTATTAGTGATAATCACTGAAAATACAAGACTGTGCTTTAAAGACAGTCAATTATACCTTAAATTGCAATCTTTTGGAGACAGGAACAATATTTCCATCTGTGGATAGTCCAGATAATCAGCACATATTAGCACTACTCTAACAGGAATATTAAAAAATTACATGGGGAAAAAATGGCTTTTGTTTGTCTGCGTGCTTTTAAATTGAAACAAATTCGATGAGCCTGAGCACCTGCTGTGCTGCCAAGGCTGCATGGTGCCCCTCACCAGACCCTCTTCCTATTCACCTTCATGACCACTCCCTGCCCTGCCCTGTTTGAAGGACATTTTTATCCCTTCTCCATCAGAGGGCCCCTTGCCTTCCATTTATTCGCCTTTTTTTTTTTTTTTCTTTTTCTCTCTTTTTTTTTTTTTTCCTTTCCTTGCTCCCAGTCTTTTCACCCTTTCTGATCTCACTGATGTTCTCATACCCCAGAAACCTTCCAAGGAAATTCCCCAGTCAGAAAACTGTTCTGAGAGCAAAACCCACTGAAAATGTGAACAGAGACCAACAAACTGAAACTAAAACCAACCCTTCAACAAGCTGGAACCACTGGAATTTGTTTCTGCATGTCTCTTATGAAAAACAAGTCTCCCATACCAGGGGGTCCTAAGCACCTTCTTCTCGCTCTTGTGTAGACTGACAGCAACCCACCAGCATCAAGACTGGGTGTAAAAGTGACAGAAGGATCTGTCCCAGTGCTTGTAGGGGGGAAAAAGTCTGTCAACTCTTAGAGTATGGGGGTAAAGACAGAGGGAATACAGCAAACATTGAGAAGGAAAAACAACGTAAGAGCAGGATGGAGAAAAGCATCTTATGGAGATGGAAAGCAACCCGATGAGGTGATGGGGCCTGGAAACATCAAGACAATCCACTGGGATGGCAGCAAAGCCCCAGTCTCACCTGTCTCGTTGGAGAAGCAGGTTTTGTGAAACTTCCCCATGTAGAACTCCAGCCCGATGATGGCAAACATCACGATGGCGAAGAAGAGGAGCAGCCCGATCTGAAGCAGGGGCACCATCGCCTTCATGATGGACTTGAGGACAACCTGCAAACCTGTGGGGCGGAGAGAAACAGGTAGTCAGCAAGGGATGGAAAACAAGGGTTGGAGCAGGAGGTAAGGGGTTGTCTAAGGGCAAGATTAGGACTGGCAATGTCATGTGGTGCTGTGTTTCCCAGGGTGCTGTAAAGACAACACTACACGCATCACACTCTGAGGATGTCAGACACACAGTCAGGAGTTACCTTTTTCTGACCCTCTTACTTCAGATCACAGACTCAAAGCCCTCCTAAGCTTCAGAGACACAAAAAGGACTTTTCCTGCAGCCAGTAGAGTCCGAGGACTCAGCTGGGAGCTGAACCAGGCCCTTAAGGCAGATCCTGTGACCGTGGGGGTGGCCTTAGGCCTGGTTCCAGCAGAGCAATGCAAAAGCAAAAGGAAAAGAGACCCAAACGCCGTCTTCCAGGGCTCTCCATCTACAGCTTTTTCACTGGCTCTGAAACTCATTTTCAATTAAAACCAGAAGAGATAAGGCTAGAGAGGCTGGCGAGATGGAGGTGTCAGATAGCGTCACGCAGACGCACATAACAAAATAAATTCAGCGATAACTGGCAGCTGAGAGCCACCTTGGCGGCCCGCTCGGAGGTGCTGAGAAGGAAGGGTCATCGGTGCCTTGCCACTTTGTTCTATGCAGCTCTACCGAGGTCAATGTGGGGCACACAGAAAAAAGTATTAATATCTGTTGGAGAGGAAAAAATACCTGGAGTGTAGAAGAAAAAAGAGTATAGGATGCTCGTAAATGAATGAACCTCAAGGCCGTACATTTTTAAAACGGGGTGGGAAAAGCACAGTGCACACAGCTTTTGCAGCATCACTAAAACATGAGAGCAAAGGATGCTGTATGGAAAAACACTGTGCTGTTCCAGGGCATGTCACCAGGCTGGAGAGCACGTATTCCCCCAGGACAGGAACACTCCTGCAGGACCACAGCCCCATGCAGGGACACTGGAGCCCAGTGCTTATGGAAACACTTATACAATTACTTTAGTCCCTCTTCCTCAATACTGAAATCAGTGAGCAGATACTTGTGTTGGCTGGAAACAGTTTGTGTCAAAATTCCCCAGCTTGAGGCCTTTTCCCCCCCATAACACTCATCAGCAGAAGCAATATCTTTCACTGAAAGAACTGTCGTATGTAGAGAAAGTAGAAAATATTTCAGGCACACAAAGCCCATTCTGAGCTACCCTATTATAAAAAAACATATTGGTACTTCCACAAACCTTACTTCCCTGACATCCTTAGATATGGGCAAGACAAACATAAGAAAGAGCCAGCAGCACCTCCTTATTAGAGACTCTATAAATAAATAACATTTTTCCAAAGCCTAGCCAAGGACCTGTGCTATGTGGGGATTCAGACTGAAGCCCTGCCTGCAAAAGGATGCTGATTTCAGGATTTTTTGGATGCTGTTAGTATCTGGCATAACCCCTTGCTGGATCTCTATGGCACTGGCATTTCAGCCCCGAGGTAGCAGAGCTGACATCCCAGCCCACAGCCTGAGAGGAGAGGGGCTGCCCGGGGGTTAATGAGGAGCATCCCACAGAGCTGAGGGGTTTTCTGCAGGGAAAACCTTCCTGTTCCATGCTCAGAAATGAAATATACTCCTGACAGCCATCCCCTCTAGCAGGCAGAGAGCTGGTGAACAACGACAGGCAAAAACGCAATAAGCAATGGTGCCAGGGCTTGGGCAGTCTCAGGGCATAAGCAAGACAATATGCAGTTCCCCATCAGACCCTTCACTTTGGCATGTAAAAAAGATCAAGTTGCCAATGAGAAGGCAAGAGTAAGTCCTATCCATTCTATGCCTTAGTTTTTTCCCTGGTGTTACAGAAGCAACAAACACCCCAGCAGGGTGTGAGATGCTCAGCTGAAGTTGTTGGAAGATCCAAGCTCAGGACTAGGGGCCTGAAAGCTGCAAAATTTTGGCCTCATGGCTTTGTATCTGAATTGAAACAATCCAACACCAATGGCACAGGCATCTCAGGACAACTCCCTGCCACCCACCTGCACTGCTGAAATCAGGCGCTATCCACAGCCTGGGGGAACAAAACCAGGAGCTAGCAAAAACAAGGAGCCACAGACCACGAAGAAGCAGAGGAACAACATATTGCTCAGAAAAGCTCTAGAGCCCCTTAGCTGTGACATTATCATGACACTCACTTGGGATTCCTGACACCAGCTTCAGGGGCCGCAGCACTCGGACAGCTCGCAGGGTCCGCAGGTCAAAGTCAGTCCCAGCGGTTGCCAGAATCCTAATGTCAAAAAAGAGAAAAGAAAGAGAGGGGAAAAATGGGATTAAATGCAAATTCCCATTTCCAAAGCGTGAATAGACATATTCAGGCTGCTTCAGATTTTATACCTGTCATTATATTGAAAATTGTATCTGCTGGAAACCAATAATTTGCAGAGCTGCTGAGCTTTAATCAGACTGTAGGAAAATCCACAGTATCGGCTTGTTTAAGAGGCTGCTTACACACAGCAAGCAGGCCTGGCTTTGACCCTTAGAGAACAGCACCCTGTACTTACAGGAAAGAATACACCATTTTAAGAATGAGACAGTGAAAAGAAAATAACCCCCTCAGTTACGCTAGAAATTACCTGCCAGAGCTTTTTGCCACAATAAATTCAGGGATTCCTTAGGTACCAATGCGTGGTGTTTCTTAATATCTGAAGTAGGGTCTGGTTATATACTTTATCTGAGCAAAAATTAATTTCAAACAGAGCATGGAGACCATCCAGAGAGCAGGGTGCATTTCCTATGGTATGCTGTTGTAACTCTGGTAAGAAGTACAGATCCCAAACCCAAGTGATTCTTAAAAACTAAAAATGAAATTTCTTCAAAAGATGAAAGAGCTTTGGCGTTTTGGGACACAGTAAAGGAAGAAATATTGTCACAGTATCCACAATCCACAAAGACATGAACTCCCTGAGTGAAGAGCTGCAAGACACACATTACCCACAGAGAGCATGGCAAAGCTTCATTCACTAATTAGTGTAGTTCTTCCTTCAACGTTTCAACAAAAAAAATCTTGATTTAAGACACAAGCCAACCATGCAGTTAGTCAAAACCCTCTCACCAACTCCTTCTTCACTGCCTAATTTAAAGTGCTGATGGGTGATTTCCACTAGTTTTTGCCAGGTTTGTTCCCAGGCTGCTGTGTCAAGGCAGTGGGTGCTGAGCAGCTAGCCCACGGTGGGATGTGCAAGCACCCAGCCACCTGCAGTGAACACACTTGGAGCCACCACTATTACAACCAAACCAACAAAAGCGTGCCCACATGGACCCAACCTTTACTGCGACCTGACACTTTGCCAAACCTTCCCTAATTCCAGAGCTGCCATTAGGAGCAGTGGAGGACCTCTCCTGTGGAGCATGGGAGAGCTGGAAGGAGGTTGTCAGACACGGGCATCCCCCAGGGATACAGCACCATGGCACCGCAGCGCCAGGTCCCATGCAGTGATGCTCCAAGAGGCACAGAGCACCCACAGCACGCAGCACCCAAGACTGATCTCCACCTGCCCAGAAGCCAGTTTTTCCTCAGTTCCTTATAACATGCTGCTGAGCTCTTAGGGAAGTGGCCATCTACCATAAAGGTAACAGGAAAAAAAAAATTTCAAACTCTGCAATTTTACTGCGTGGCAAGTACTAAGCAGGACGTCCGGCAAACTGGAAGGATGTGGCTGTGCTCACAGAGCAGCTCCACGACTTAAAACCCTGTCCTTGACTTACTGACTGACTTAATGCTGCTGCCAAGCGTGGGCCAGGGAAGAGCAGGCTCAGCATTGCTGTGCGGAAGGGGCCAGACTCAAGCAGCAGGAGGTGCTGGAGATCAGGAAAAACCATGCTGAGATGTTGGATGGCAACAGAGGCAGCAGCAAGCCAGGACCCGAGGAGCAGAGTATCTATTCTATAGGACACCTGTCCCTACCTTTCCACGACCAGAACATTCACGTTACGTCAGCTCTGTTGATGCCATTTGAGCAGAAGCAACACGAAACAAATTTAAACCAAGGCCTATCACATTCAGAGACTTCTAATTTTAACTTCTGCACCCATGCCAATGACTTCACTCCTCTTTTCCCTTCCCTCCATCCTCACAAGGTAATTGCACCCTTATAAACCCCAGCAGCCCGGGAGCACCACACACTTCAAACCAACAGATAATCTTGAACATCCACCTGGGATGTTGCTGCAAAATGCACCATCAGTCTCTAGCAAGCTAAGATGGATTTGTGCTGTCATCGGGCACGTTTGTGCTACAAGCTGAGAGGAGGGTGCTCGATATGTTCATTGGTTTGTCTCAGAGCTCATCAAGGAGGAAACAGGAGTGAGGGGGGATGAAATAGTCCCATGGCACCAGTAAATGCTCAGCGGCTGAAGGTCTTTGTTCCAGTCCTGTCTTCCTTAATAGGCTTGATGTTAAAAACAGTCTGCTCAACCTGTAGCAAAGCCCCCTAGTCAAAAAACATAATTATTCATAAATTCTCACATCTTTAATGTTTTAATCACCTAGCTAATTTATATAGGAAATCCTATAGCTCACCACTTTCCATGGAGAGTTGCCCCATGGAATTTCAGTCTAATCATACGAAAAAAATCATGGGAACTGCCCATGCACACATGGCTAAGCTGTCACTGCCAGGTCTGCCCATGAATCAGCCACATTTGGAAAATTATAAAACCCCAGACAAATTTTACCTAGTGAGAAAAAAACACAGCAGCATCCTAAACAAAGCCACTTGCATTGAGAGAAATGGAAGAGCAATGGGATGATGTGGTGGCTCTGGATCTAGACATCCGCATTTCAGACTTTTGGGTAAATGATGCAGGCGGTGGGTGCCCAGCCTTAAGCACCATGTTTCTCAGAAGGAGGGCTGGATGCTGCAGGCTGTGACCATTGCCAGCAGCCCAGGCAGGCCATCCAAGCAGTGGCATGAGGAAAAGAGGGCCCTGCAGATTTTAGAAGTGTTATGGGTTAGTGTCCAGCCTAGGAGCCATGGGGTCTTACAGCTCTGAAGGACCAGCTGGCAGAAAGCTGGTGTCCAGAAAGTGCTTGGAGGACCAGGGAAGAGCAGAGGTGCATCTTCAGCAAAGCCTGCAAAAACAGTGCTAATTTACAGCTGCACTGCAGCCTGTGCCTCTAAACTGTTTGCAGATGTGTGTGGAAAACAGCCTCAGTGCCCCAGTGAGGGAAGGCTGCAATCAGCTCTGTGACATTTGCCCAAGCGCCAGCTTTTTGCTTCATTTTTCCCCACTCTTCCACAGTCCAGCTGAAAGCTCACAGAAGCCACTGTGAGTTGGGCCAGAATGAGTCGGAAATGGTCATTAAAAATATGGGAAACTGAGAGATGAAGGGAGCCAGCTGGCAAGCATGTCCTGACAATCCTGCCGAAGCTGTCCCGGCTGTGCAGCAAAGAGCTGAGAACAAAGCAGAGGTGCCGGAGGAGCCAGGGCCGGGAGCAGGGATCAGCTGTGGAAAGCAGAAAAGAGCACAGACAAGGTTTAAGGAGATAACTGCACAAAGATAAATGGATTGATGTGCAGCCCTTTTTGTTTCTTAACGGGTTGTACAGAAACTTTGAGATTTGGTAGGCTTACAGGAAGGAGTCTCGTACAAAATGAAAAATAGGATGAATCATGGAAGTGCAATGGCTGAAATTAGCATCAAAAGGAGCAACCAAGCACAGGACTGACACAGCAACACCAGCACAGGGCCTGGCCAAAGCATCAGAGACACCATGATGCAAACTGCTGCTGGCCATAAGGCTCAAACTCCCCCAGACCCATCCTGCGTGAGCACAGAGCAGGAGTCATCGTGGCCTGACCTCAGTAGTCAGGGTCTGCCCCACACCAAACATTAGGATTCGCATCCCTGCCAAAGCACAAACAGAAATTCAAACACTGCAGCGAGTGCAACAAAATCTTGGTAAATCAGTTCTGTGCGTACCTCGCCTTTGGCACAGGCGGGGTGGCTGGCCGTCCAGACCCTTCCTGCTCACGTGCTGCTATGGGTCTGGAGATCTGGGCACACATCCTGCTAGTTCTGTGGTGCTCAGGACCACTGCACACTGTTTCTCACTTGGATGACAACTTGGCTAGGCACTGCTTTCTGTACCACCACCTCCATTAACAAGCTCTGACATCTGTTCCCCGAGACAAAGGCCAGGTTTGTGATAAATACCTGATACCTTTTGTTCTAAGAATGGCTGGAATATATCATAAGAAGAGCTTATTCCCTTGGGTATAAAAGAATGCAAAGAACAGAGTGAAAGTGTCCTTCCTGAACATTATGCTAACATAAATAATTAGCAATCCATTTATTGAAGTACCTAGGAGCTCAGTACTTCTACGTACATGTTCAACAAGGCACGCATTGTCACACGATGCTGCACGTTTCTGAGCTGCCTGATACCATCGGTATCTGCTGGTATCGCTGTCCATAAATCACATCTGAGTCTTGCTCCACAGAGCT
Organism: Aythya ferina; assembly: GCF_964211825.1. Classification (NCBI taxonomy): domain Eukaryota; kingdom Metazoa; phylum Chordata; class Aves; order Anseriformes; family Anatidae; genus Aythya; species Aythya ferina. The sequence continues at coordinate 9,539,953 of NC_140318.1, forward strand.
GTGACTGGCTGCAAGTCCAGCAGCTTTGGCATCCCTGCTTGCAAGCAGATAACACAAAGCTACAGCAAAAGGCAGCGAGATGAATAACTGAGAATTATTAACACTTCCAAGCTGATATCTCTGCTGGACAACGCTGGTGCCAGGGCAGGTTCTGCTAGAGGAGAAATTACTGGCAGAAATTGTAGGCATTTTTTAATGTAACCTTTTTATTTACTATGAACTCTAGTCCTAGAAAGTAGGGGAAAGAGCAATTTTTTTTTCAGACTTCTTATCCCAAACACCCATTTCTAAGAACTGAATCAATCTTTTCAGCAGGATTAGGAGAGAGACTAAATACCCATGAGACAGCTTCCCTGGGAAAAAAATAATAAGATAAAACTAGCCAACAGCACGGCAGCTGTCTGGTGGAAATAGCAACCACCACTTCACACCCGTGGACTCAGCCCCACCTAATCCAGGCACCATGTCAGCACTGACCCCAAAATCTGTGGCAGAAGGGGGAGCACAGAAAACCCCAGTAAACCACTCCCACGTCCAGAACCAGGCTTTGAGCCAAGGCTGCTGACATTTAACAAGCCCTAGTGACCGGCAGGTCCTGCTTTGAAATAGAAACCAAGGGGGAAAGGAAGGGCAGGCTGTCCTCCCTGCCTGTGACTTGAAGGAGCCTTTCCTGATGGCTGCCAGCTGTGGTAGGTCTTCATAAACATCAGGCAACCACTTCAGCAATGTTTCCCTGGTCTGGGAGGTCCATGGGTTGATTTTCACTTCTCTCTGTTCCCCCTAGTAGCCATGATCCTCTCCTGCACACTCCTGTCTGATTTGTCCTCCTGGGGGTAGAAAAGACCCTAACCCCAGCCCAAGGCAGTGGGCACCACCACCAGGATCGCTCGTCATGTGTGGCAGCGGGGGACCCCAGCTGCAGAACTCACAAGCTTCTCTCCATCCCATGCCATCATCTAAATGCTTGGGAAATTCACAGGAAATATTGGGAGAAAATTTCTATTGAAACGAAAGGTTCTATCAAAAAGCTTCATTTCCATCTAAAAACATTAGCAAAAATCATATTATGTAGATAGGCTTTTTAACTGGTGTGTTTCCTTCAGAAGTTTAAGCAGAGCATTAAAAATTTACAAAAAAATATATTCTCCATTTCTTTTTTCCCCCGATCATGTTTGCCACAGGAGGCTGCTCTGATTGCCTCTACCCTCAGTGACTGAAGCATTTTAACCCCAAACCAGCACAAAGCACATTGCTGGCTGGAGCTGGCAAGACTTTCAAGGATCGGGAATGCCAGCAGCGCACCAAACAGCGTAGGATAACCACCAGCCTCACCACACACGTGCTAAGCCTTTGAATTAATGATCTTTATTTGGAATCACAAACTGCTCTCGTGTCTGCCCTGCACAACGAATTGCTCGGCACTGACTCAGACCTCAGCCCACGACCAGTGAATTCCTGGACTGCTTTTTTTTTCAGATGTTGTAGTAGTAGTAACTTTAAAGGGAATCAGCCTTATTTTGAGTCAGAATCAGGCCAAATGGCTGTTGGGTTTCTGACCAGAAGGAACACATTTCTGTGGGAAGCATCAAAGGAAGACCACTGGCATACATACACCAACCCAAGCATGGAAATGAAAGAGCTGCCAACCAAGCCTTTCTGTGTGTCAGAAAAATTAACACGAGTTTCATCCCCATGAAAATGGGAAGCTAAGAAGACTGATTGAAACTAACTGTAACATCTACAGCCACTGTAAACGCTTATTATCCAGCAAATCTGATCCTTATCATATTTCGTATGACATTACGGGGTTATAATCTCGTCGGCTGTGTGACGCGCTCCTGCTTGGTGGCAGGACAGGCGAGATCCTGCCGTGTGGGTCTCCAGACTGCACAGCCTCTGCACCTCTGGGCTTGCTGCCAGACCAGTTACCCTGACCCCACAAAGGGCAGATGTCAGAGGGGTTACCCTGACCCCACGAAGGGCAGATGCCCACAATTTTAGAGGGAGATGGAACATCTCCACCAGCAAGCCAAACACCTGAGCAGCACCTTTCTCCCCAGCACCCACAGCAGCCCTCCTTTGGATTTCATATCCCCAGCCTCAGTGCAGACAAAATGAGATTGGGGTCCTCAGACAGGGGCAGCTGCTTTGCCCAGCACAGGGAGCCGGCCCCGTGCTCGGGGTGCAGCAACATGGCCATCAGCCCCACCGCCTCCTCCCCCAGCTGCAGCACAAATCTGCATGCGAGCAGGCACTGGAGCTCTTGGAAAGATGCCCTCTTTCGCTCAGTTTGATTTCATGGTGTGTGAGCTTTATCTGACTACCGAAGACACACAGTCGACACCAGGTCAGAGCCGATAAGTAGATCTGGCACGCTAATTGTGCTGTTTAATTTATGGCAGGAACAGGTTCTTCTGTTGGCTCCAGCACTCCACATCAGTGACATCCCCACCAGCTGTCCCCAGGCCCTCCTGTATGAGAGATCCTGCTTGCCAGCCCTCTGCCTCTTCTTTGGATGGCCAACACCAAGTCTCAGCACCTAACCAAGTATCTGCCTGTCTCAGCCTGCTCCTTCCCTTCAAAACACACGCACAACGCTACGTAAAGCATCCCAACCCTTTCCTTACCACCAGCCTATTCAAAGCAACTCAGACTGGTTGGCTTGCTCAGATAAATTTGTCCCAAAACTGCATCCATCAAAATAACCTCACAGCAATGAGGGATGAACCTCTCTTTAGCTGTAACAAAGAGAGCAGAGTCCAAATCAAAAATATGTGGAAGAAATAACAATATTGAACAGTAAGGCAATACTCTGCTTCAGAGCCACAGCCAGCCAATTCATCCCTTGCTCTCACATCTCACAGGTGCATTTCTGAGCTTTTTGTATCATTAAATTTACCGCCAGCCCTCAGCTTACAGCCAACTGTCTACTCTTTGCATGGCAGAAACGCTGCAGAGTCCTAGGAGTAGGCACAGCAAAACGAGAGCAGAATTCCACCCCCCAAACCCACCTGCAACCTACTTTCCTGTCTGCAATCCCTGAGCCAGGCTCCAGGGAGAAGACAGGGAGAGGAGCATCTGTAGACGCGCTCCTCTGCTACAGGAAAACATCAGCAGCTGAGCAGCATGCACCGCTCAAACAAAAATGAGGTTTTGTGGAGCAGGGAGAGCTGAGGGTTGGCATCTGCCCAGGACAAAGGAATATATTCGGGTTACAACCAGGCAATTGCTCAAATAAGTCCTTGCTGCCTCTAAGCAGGAAAGACATCAACATACCACAGCACGTAGTATAAAAGGAAGCTCATTCGCAATAAGCCATGACAGCTGGCAGGAAAAGGCACATGTCCAAACCATTTTACTGAGCTCACACTGGGAAAACTGAGCACAGAGGAGTTAAAACCATCCTGCACTTCATCGTGTATGGAAAGTAGGTCACACCTTGAGTCTGCCACATTAACATCACAAAGGAGAGACGGCTGCTTTCTGTCCTTGGAAGTGGACATCAAAAATTTCATTCCTGGTACCAGAAGATGTGGGGAGCAGCAGCCGGGAGCCCAGAGCACTTTCCTGGAGCTGCCCAGTGCCACACATCCCACCCTACAGCCTCTTGTGTACGGGCAACTGACGGAGGGGTCGGCATCAGGAGCAAACAGGACTCTTTAAGAGCAGAGAGGAAAATTGGGTTCTACAAAATGTTCCACGTATTTTTACTTCATGGCAGAGGGAAAAAGATACACGACATGAAACATTTTTTGGGATCATTTGTTCCATTTGTCACATTCTAAAATGACCTATTCTGACTTTTAACGTGTTTTCCTTTTTAGCAAAAGCAATTCATGTCAAGTCTGAAAATATTTTAGACTTGATTTAACGCTGCCATTTTCCTGAAAAATACAAAAACCTCAAATACTGTGTGCATGAAAAACATCACCCAAACTAGACACCACGTCTCTGCTCTGCCAGAACGTCGGGAGGAGCGTGACCATGCTCTCCACTAGCTGCTGGATCAAAACTGGGCAAAGGGCAGAGGACAGCAGGTAGGTGGATGAGGGACATGCTTTTTCTGCCAGGTGAGCTAGCAGGGCAGCACAGACGCTGCAGGAGGTGAGAGGTCTGAGTCACTAAAAGCACGTCTCAGACCTGCTTCGTTACAGGGCCCACCCAACCCGAGCCTCCTTGCCAGGCTGCCCTGGGAGCGGGGACAAAATTGGCATTATTAGGGACCAGAACTGCACCACCCTCTGTGTCTGGCCAGTCCCCAGTGGGGGTAGTTTGTTCGTGAGCTGAGCAGAAAATGGCATCACTGTCAAGTTACACTGGTGTCTAAAACGAAAAGGAGAAAAAAATAAATTTAGAAAAAAAAAAAAAATCTAAGGTTCAGAATAGAGCTCAGCCTGTCCTCCTGGGGTGCTGAACTGGTGCTGCCTGAGCAGGCAGCAGAAGGATGGGGAGCAGCAGACGATGAGAAGCAAGTGTAAGAAGGAAGGAAAAACATTCAGCAGCACTGTGCCCACCAGTCAGGATGCGAAAGAGATCCTCATATCAGGTTGTCTTCTGGACCTTTTTGCACCTCAGGCTGGAGGGGAGACCCTCCTCTGTGTCCAACCCCTCCACCTCTCACTGCCAGGCATTGTCACCTCCCTGAACCCATCCACTTCTGAACACCAAGTCCCAGCACAAGGAGTTGGGTGATCTTCGATTCTCTTTGAAGAGAGAGCCATGTTTCTCTGCTCTGCCACGGTGAGGTCCTGCCCCTGGCTGCAGTCCTCGGTGCTGCTGTACCACAAGTCATAACACAGCACGTCACTGCACCACTCTGCTGTGATAGTCTAGAGATGGGCAGATAATGAGCAAAGATAAACAGGCCATGCAAAGTGACAGCCAAGATTATTCATATAATAAAATGAGGGTTTAGAAAGCAGAGAGTTAAGTAGTTGCTTCCAGATTTGCACACATTTCGTGCTTTCCCTCCAGCACGCAGCCAGCGAAGCCTCGCTGGCACAGCCATATGGATGAGAACCAGCAGAAAGGCATCAGCAGCATCATTCACACCTGGGTATACTCATGCATTTGGCCAATTCAAGGCCCAAAACACCCCATGATTCACCAAGCCATTCTAGCAAGAAAGCCTGATCAGAATTTCAACTGTTCTTATTTTTTCCCCCCACAACATAACAAAATGCTGACAAACAGCATGTTTGTCACTGCACCTTGCATGCCCATACTCTAATTGCCTTCATCCTCCCTGTACGTGCATACTACATCCAAGCAGAAGCACTCAGGCCATGCTGCTCTTTGTATGGTGTAAAAGATGAACCTGATAAACCACTGAAACATCAGCTGGAGGCAGGGGGTGTATGAGTGCCCACTGCTCACTGGTGCTTCCCTACAGACACTCACTCCCCAACCTGCTCCTACAGCCAGGAAAATCCTGTGCCATGGAGGCACAGCCTGGTTCCATCTGCCTGCCCGGGGCAGCTGACTTCATGACTCGGCTTTGGCACAGTGCTCATGACATCCAGTTTAAGATGATTGCTAGCAATGAGACATTGAGCTTTGAGTTCTCAGCTAACTACTGGAACAGTGGATGGGAGCTGACACCAAACTCCAGGGGGGTCGGGGCAGGACCCGGGTGTACGATTATTCCCCAGGTGCATGTTGAATGTCCCAGACCTCTGCTCTGGGCTGCAGGCTACAAGCAGCCGTCACCCTTAGGGACAGCACTGGCTCCCTCCTCGCCTGTGCCTGCTGCCCTGCGCCTTACAAGGTGACTTAGCTTGAATCAAGCTGTGTGACAGCAGAGCTGAATTCAGCCAGACTACAAGAAAACTGCACCCCATCCGTCTCTGGTCGAATTCACATGGACCTCTGAAAACCCATTGCTTGAAGGTTTGCTGCAAGAGGGGACAGGGCTGCAAGGTTTCTTCTCCCTGGGGACGGGCTGAACGGCCTGTCCCCAGCTGCTCTCCCATGAGGGTGTCACAGATGGTCGTGATGCCCTTCGCCACCCAAGCCTCTGGTCTCTCAGGGAGGTTTTGCCTATGAATGCTCTGAACAAGCACAGCTGCATGTGTTCCTCATACACCTCCCATCCAAACCTGCTGCCTCAAAGGACCCGAGCGTTTTTCCACCCTGCAGCAGACGCCCCTTGCTCAGAGCTGCAGCACTGCCAGCAGTAACACTCTGGAAATAAGTAGTCAGGCCCAAAATTCACAGGGCTTGATTAAAAGCCATAAGACCATTTAAAAAAGTAATAATAATAGGGCTATTTGCCTTGATTTCTTTGTGAGCAGCTGGGGTCACGTTTTCAAGCTTTAATCTAAGAGCCATGAAAAAATATGCGCTTCCAAATGAAAGCTGAAATTCCTTTGTCACAGGTCTCTGTAAGATGGGGATTAATATAAGGCAACAGAGATCAAAAGACTTGTAACATAATAGCTCTTCCTTAATGCACGCCTCTTTGCCACTCCTAAAAGATACTAATCTCCGTCTTTCTTAGAAATTATTTATTTATTTATTTTTGGCCAGAACTATCACAGCAAACATGTAGTGTTGTTCTAAGGAAAACACAGTTTGCCAAGACATCTAAAATATTGTGTATTCCCTCCATCTGCTTCTCCTAAATAAACCCAGGGCCTTATCTAATATAATGAGTAGATGTTGGCAATAATTGCATAGCCATCTGTACCGTGCTTTAAACCTGTTGCAAGCTGGGCTGTGGACACGAGAAAGTCAGAATTTATTCCCTCCATACTGCAAACAGAAACCGTAACTTCCCCCCTTCTGTTTTTTTGGATAATTTAGCTATATCAGCTCATATGCTTGGTGCTTGGGGAGCGGTATTTCACAGCTGTGACAGATAAATCCCCTCTTTTCCCTATCTTGCATAGATAAGCTCAAGTTTTGCAGCTGACAAGGTTCAGAGTGGTCCCAGGTGAGCAGTTTGCAGCCCAGCAGCCTTGAAGAGCAATTTCTGCCCAGCTTGGTGCAAGCACAATGCGATACGTTCCAGCAGCAACTACACAACACCAGTGCTCTGCCTCCGCCTGAGCCCTGCTGGGAGGGACCAGTCCCAAGGAGAGTGCCCCAGAAACATTTGTGCTTAATTAGGAAGTCCCTTCTGGCTGCACCCGGCTGCTTGCATCAGTGCGTGCAAGTCACCATCACCCAAATTTGCTGGGGAATTACCAACGTGATCGTCCCCACTCAAACTGAGCCCACAGCAATTGAGGAGATCAGACAAATCTTTTTTTAACCTTCTGCTGCTGCATCTATAGGAGCTACCACACCAGCTCCTCGCTGGTGAAGCTGCAGAAATAGGGATTTCCTGACAAGAGCAACACTGGATCAGGCCGAAGGGTCCAGGGCCATGTGGCAGAGCAGGAGTCACCATGGGGGCTTGTGGCAGGTCCCAGCCTTGGGGATGCTGCAGCCACGTTCGCTTAATTGCTGAGCTCCCTCAGGGTGCACACAGTCCCACACCAACAGCTGGGCATGCAACACTCAAAGCCAGGCCCCAGGTTCTTATACAGAGGGACGATGGACATGAAATCCCATCAGCTTTTTCTGGATGTTGAACAAGGCACTGGGAAGCAGGAGCCACACTACTATTTTGGCTGCATTCTCTTCTATATCAAGCATCCCAACTCCATCACCTCTCCCACCTGACTATGGCTGGGGAGAGATCTTGTCAGCAGCTCTGACCCCTGCCACGGGCAGTGAGAGGAGGACATCTGATTTATTTTAACCCCTGTAGGCCATAACTGAAGGCTTCTGTAAGAGAGGCATGCTCACATATTTGCTCAAGAGTCAAAAACCCCAAGATCCTTGGATAGGAAGAACTGGAGAAAAGACAACCTGCTGCCAGTGAAATCTAATCAGCTAGATGCACCCAGGTATGCAATGGTCTGGCAGAAGAGAAGAGAGCAGAGCTTCTGCCATGCCCAATGTGCTCAGGAGGCAACACTTAATGACTGCAGGAATCCCCATCGGTGCCAATACGTGCCGTGCCTCTCTATGAGCATTCGTTTGCCAGTCCTGCTTTCCACCTCCTCCACTCCACACTGCGGTCGCCCGCTCTCTGCCCATTTTCCCCACCCCTTCTCACCCACCCCATCGCAGGACCAGCACAATCCTCCTGAGGGCTACCAGCCAGCAACACCAGCAGCAGCATGGCCAGGCGGCACTGAGCAGAGACAGCAAGACCTCAGAGGCCAGAGCAATGTCACTGATGCAAAGAAGTGACATCTTTATATCAGGAGAGGGGAATGTGCTTAAATTAATTGGCAGTTCAGATAACGGAGGCTTTTGCTCTCCACTGGGCTGTTAAGAATGCGGGAATTGCTGCAGATAAAAGTCTGGCAGCATTTTCATCATAAGCTCAATGTCTCTGGGCTGTATAATCCAGCCATTAAATAATATATGCTCTGGGCTGAAACTTGACATAGAAGGTCCCAGCGCAGCAGCAAATGTTTGTGTTTTCCAAATTTCCAGAGCAGTCTCCCTGGGCCCGCTGGGGAGTTACAAGCCGGCAGAGCAGAGATGGAAGTCGCAGTTTTCCAGGCGAGGCTGTGCTTGCACAAGTCTTTGAGGGTTTGGGGGTTTTGTTTCATTGCAGTGGCCACACAGGCAACTTTGTCTGCGTGCTGCAGCTCCGTGAAACAAAAGCAGAAGGAGCATCTGGCGGGGAAGACTGGGTGTTCGTCGGTGCTGCTGTTTTGCTGCAGCGAGTTCCCCTGTGACACGAAGGCAGACCTGAATTATGGGGTAGGAGAGAGAGAGGTCTGTGGGGGATTTCTCAGCTGCAGAAGAGGCAAGAAGCATCCTGCAATCCACAGCAGCTTTCTGACAAGGCAGCGCATGAGAATACAGCACAGAGGGCTTTGGGATGTAGGCCAACGGCATCAGATGCTTTTTGTTGATCCAGCCTATTGCTGTGAAATGATCCAGAAATCCCTCCTAGCTTTTCGGCACCAGAGTTAAGAGGCCAGTTAGGAGCTAAATCACCTCCACAGCCAATGGAGAAGAGCACAAGCAGAGAAAAAGAAATCAAAAGCAGCACTGGAGATCTCTGGCACTTGAAACGCGTGGCTCAGGTTCACCAAGGAGCAGCAAGAGTGGCTTTAACATCTGACCCGAGTTTAATCACCAACAAGACAAGTCACTGCATTATACTGTGCTTCTCTTTTCCCTTTTTCATACACCTCTCTTGCTTAACTAGGATTTTTAGGAAAGGGGTGCTTTTCATTTGACTGAGATTTCAATCTCAGGGTACCCATAGAACCCAGCTCTCTCTCTGGGACCTAGCCCCAGCTCCATTTCAGCTCACAACTCCCATCTCTGTTAAATCACCCAGCTCACTGCTGAGCAGGAAAAAAGCCCCAGAAATGCAGCTCCGAGGCTGCACCCAGCTTGCAGGGAGCAAACCGGCATCCAGACAGCACTAAGCTCCGAGCAGGAAGGTGCAGGGAGGACGCAGCATGGTTCCAGAGTAAGCGTTTCTGACACTTGCTTAGTCATCGCCTTCCCTCCTGCCTGGTATGAGTGATTCCTGCCTCCTGTAGCCCTGGAAACCGCGGGAGGAGGCAGCTCCAGATGTGTACGTGGCAGCTGCAGGCGTGGGCTGTCACCGCGAGGTGTCGGGGTGGGGGGGACCTGGGATGTGTCACCCCTGACCAGGTCCTCGCTGCCACTGAGGGGACCCCGGGAAAGAGTTTTGGGTAGGGCCAGGGACAACCTGAAAAAGCTCTGGAAACTTTTCTCCATCTTTTAGCTCAGGAAGGTGACACCACAGCCAGGGCTGAGAGCTGTAGTGCTCCCCAGCACCAGCAAAGAAACTATAATTGAGAGGTTTCAGCTAAAATCTGGGTGGAAATAACTATCAGAAACCTCCCCACATCACTGCTGAAGGACTTCAAGGGGTCTTTTACTGTTTTAGACTCTACAAAGCATTTCAGAATAATTTTTTAATTATTATGAATAATTGAAACCACAGAAGGAGACAGTCCAACATGTCCCTAAGCCTCATACATCAGCCAGGTCAGCCCATACAAGATGAGATAACCCAACACAAGGTCTCCTTACTACACGGTGCATCAACTGCGAAAGCCCATTCTGCGAGCTAGTAGTGAGGATGAATAGGAGAGGAAAACTGGCATGCCAATAAAGCAAAAAGGGCCCCTAGGACTGCTGACAGTCCATCTTCCCACAGCAAGCAAGGAATGATTTTGTTTGGTAATTCCTGCATCAGATCTCAGGGATGAAGCTGGAGCATCAGCTCCAGGAAAGCCAGCAAGGATGAGGGCAGGGTCGGTCATTCTGCTTGCTGCGAGAGAGCAACAAACCCCCTCGGACCTCCTGCAGGGTGTCAGGTCCACACCCCAAACCATCCTTCACCGGGAGGAACTCAGCTCCACCTCAGAGCCCCTGGCAAGTGATCCTCAGGGGGGGCTGCCCACCAGTGTGCGAGCAGAAACGTGACTTGGGCAAGGGGCAGAGGACAGGCACAGCTCAGGGCTTGGAGCCTCGGAGGAGAAAGCAGCCTCCTGTGAGGTTTCAAGATTTGTTTCCCCTGGCTATTTTTTCTTTCCTCCTCCTACACCAGCCTCTCTGAAGATGCAACAATTTCTGGGCTGTGCAATAGAAGGGAGCATTGCTGTGTGTTACCACAAACCCCACCGTGCCTCAGAGCCCTGCACAACCAGGGCTGTGGGATGCTGAGAGCTGGGGATGAAACATCCATGGCATGCCTGGGGAGACACCAACAGTGAGGAGCACCCAAAAAACAACTCAAGTCCTACTTTAATCAATGTCCCAACTTGTTTTGGGAACATCAGCAACTTGATTTATGTTCCTCCTGCCCCAATTCTATTTTCTCCAGCTTCAATGGCCCAACCCATGGCCCTGCCCAGGTGCTGCCAGCAGCTCTGCAGAGCTCCAGCGCCCAGCACTACGGCATCACCACCTTGTTTCCAGGCTCTCAGCGCTACCTCGGTTAAGAAACAGCAGAAGAAAGCACAAAACACTGCATTGTGTAACTCCTACACTAAAACCAGCCCCAGCAAAATGCAAATAGGTGGCATCTTAGTGGCAATAATTCAGGCAAATCAAGAGGTATTGCTAGTTCTTAGAAAAGGCACTCAGCAAAGAAGGTTCTTGAGATGAAAATACCTTTTTTCCACCAAAAAAAGGTATGTTTGTTTTTAGAGAAACGTCAATTTCAGTTTTCCAGTGGGAAATAACAAAACATTTTGGTTTCATTTTTACTTCAAATATGACTTCAGATTTTATTTTTATTTGGTTGTCTTTAAGTGCAATGATATTGTAAAGCTGGCTGAAAGCAGACATCTTCACTTAAAATCAGGTTGAAACCTCCCAGGGGAAGCTCTACCTTTTGAAATAAAACTTTGGGAACCAGGAATTTCTCTCTGCTTTTTCTCATTGGGGAAAAATCCAGATTTCTGAGCAGTCATCCTGTGCCCCTGGAGATAGTCTGCCCTCACACCTGGGTCAAATCAAACCTTCCAATTGGGACATTGTGGGTGTTGAGCATCTGAGATGGAAGCAGAGGTTTGGCTGTTTCTTCCCAGCACTGATTTTGCCTTCAGAGCTATGCATGCCCCATGTGCCCGAAGCCTTCACGTATTGCCACCATCCCGGCTCAATTTCTCAGGGCTAAGAAGGAGGGCTCAGGGAAAGCCACCCACCTTTCCTGGTGGCTCAGAACTGATTGTGCTTTGATATTTATACAGTAGTATAATACACTTTTATACTTCATAATATACTTCCCACAGCTGTCTTCTGTAGACCACACTCTGGATAGTCCAGGGAACTCTTTCAGTTCCCAGCAATTCACAGGGAAGCACTGGATTTACGTTGTCTTTCCTTTTGTTACCATAGTCCCCAGCAGCCTGACACAGCATGGAGGCAAGGGCAGGAAGGCTCAAACACAAGTCCAGGTTGCAGAGGACAGCACGGATTCAAAGTGGGCTTTGCACCATCAGATCAAGGTGGGATGTGAACACAACACTGGGGGTGAGCAAGAGGCGCTTCAGAAGGACCAGACAAGGCAAGATGCATCCTTCCCCTGGAGGGATCCATGCAGGACATAGGTCTCCAGAGTTTCCAATAAAAGAGGACAGGCAAGGTTATTGGAAGAGGAGAAAAGCAGGGGAGCGAAGATGGAGGCTGAGGATGCCAAGTAACATCAATTGCATGGCTTTGCCAAGAGCACAGGTGGAGCTGGAGCAATAAAGCTTGCATGTAACAAAGTTTGCACATCTCTAACCAAGCCTGTAAGTTTTGATCGCATCTTCTGTAGTTCTTGTACAGCCTGAGACAAGTGTGGTTTGGTCACCCCTTCCACTGCAGCCGTTGCAGGGCAGCAGGTCACAGTTAACATGGAGCTGTGCTGTCCCACCACGCTTCATGAAGCCCTGTGACCCCCGTTAGAAGCAGCACTGATGCACACGTAGCCTGGGCACTGCTGTCCTTGCCCTCAGCACCTCACACACCTCCTCCTGAGCCAGGCACTCATCCTCACATCCCCATATCCCATCCTGTATTGTGCTGATCTCATCTACCAGGATCCATCCCCACCCTACCCCCAACGCATCCCAGATTTGAGCTCAAGCTCTGCCACAGATTACAACGGTGAACCCAAAACCAGGAGAAAGCTGAGGCCATCAAATTCATTACCCTGGCTGGCACTGAAGCAAGTTTTTAACTCCTCTACACAGAAGACAGAGGCCAGGCCTGTGCATGCAGCCATAGCAAGCCCCTGGAAGGCACAGCTCAGTGCCAGAGCTCAGCTTGCACCGTTCCCCTTTCCCTGCCCAGCTGCAGGACAGAAGACTTTTTTCCCCTTTCCATTCTCCTCTTGTTCCAGTTCTCTCCCTTGTTAAATGAATGAGACAGCAGAATTTTAATGCCTCTTATGTTCTGCGAAAGATAACAGCAAATGGTACCGCTCTGACCTTTCCAGCACTTCCACGTGCGGCTGTCCAGGACCGCTCTGCCCTCTCGTGCCCATCACGAGGAGTGGGGCAGCTGCTGAGGGCACCACCACACTCAGAGTAAAACAGCAATGGGAAGGATTGAAAAAAAACACCCTTTCCATAGGGTCAGCCCCTTTTACAGGAACAGCCCAGCTGCCCAAGATGCAGAGGATGGGAAGCAGGAGCTGCCACCAGCCCCTAACACATGTCCCAACATCAGGCTGGTGGGCACGTCAGCACGGCATCAGGGTGGGCAGCACAGCAGCTTCATGGAATAAGGTAATGGAAAAAGCACTTCAGTGCTGTGGGAAGAGGGCAGCTAGCTCTTCCTGAGCACAGAAAACAGATTTTCTTGGTCTCACCGGCCAGGGAATGAAGACACAGTGGAGCCCTGCACCTTACTCAGCACCACAAACACCATCAATGCCCCCGACCCATCACTCCAGGCTGTTTCCCAAGCACGGTGCTGTCACCTGGCCAGGAGGGGGACATGGAGCCCTGTCTCCTGCCCTCCCAGGGGGATTTGCTCCTTCTCCCTGTCCCTGCAGCTCCAGCAGTCACAGAAGGAGCTGCCCAAACAGCAGCACCAGCAGACAACGGCCTCAGTGGGGAAAGTGCTGATGGCAGCCAGAGCAGCCCCTCTGTGCTCTGATTCACACCGGCCACAGATGGGACCATCTCCAAGCACAAACTCCTACAAGGACAGCATATCTTCCTTCAAGCTGCCTCAACACAGCCCAAAGGGATCCTCCTCCTGCTCCTTCCTCTTCCAAAATCACCCTCTTCCCCAAGCATTGAACCTGAAATCCCCTCTAACAAACTCCTCTCCACTGCAAGGAGAAAACAGCTCTGGCTGCCACAGGCAAGCAATAACCTAGTAAATTTTAATCTTTGCCTGTTATTGTATTACCACTAGAAGTACATGGATTGAGATAAAAGGCTCACCAGCCCAACCATAATTATATTAAAAAGGTAATTATCTCCTCTTCCACCCGACTTTGTGCTTTCTTTCTGTAACGAACTTTCCAGCTAATGTTTGCAGCGACAGGGCCAGCCACCACGAAATCACAGGGAGATGTAAAAGCTAATTGACTGTTCAGAGCATGAGAAAATGCGGATCACAGCTGCGGAGAAAAGAAAGGAACGGGGGAGCCCTGCGCTGGGCGCACACCGGAGCTCCTGACTGCTGCTGATGCCCTGCCATAAAATATGCTAGGAGCATATTTTAAAAAAAGACATTTCCACCTTTCAGTTCTACTGATTTACGTGCTCACTAAGGAGAGCAGCTGCTCTCTCATCCAAAACCAGCTCACCGTGGTTCTGGCTGTAGTGGGCAGGTTACCAGCGAAAAGGGAAACTGAGTCATGGAGAGGGACTTCAGGGCATCCTGCGGGTGCCCCGAGCCCCCAACCCACGTGCAACTCCACCCAAATGTGCTCTCTGCGTCAATTTGGGCTGCAGCTGCCTCTGTCCTCACTCCTGTTTCTAAGCATGGAAGCAACACGAGGACTCTTCTCCAGCAGACAAGAAGTTTTCTGGGACCGAGCGAGCTAAATATAATTCTGCGCAAGCACACACTGTGCGGATCACAACACGAAGATGTTGGCTGACATGTGTTGGAGCTATTGTTTCGCAGAGGTTTCTTTGTGCTATGTACTATTACTGAGCAGAATAAAATTGCCGTTTAAGATGTTTAATTGTACTAATTATAATCTTTTGGGGAACATTTTGAAAAATTACTGTTTTGTACCAATGCGTAACTGACCATTTGCTGCCCTCTATGGTATTGCCACCAGCTTTTCTTCTGGCTTTCCAAATTACAAGGTAGGACAGATCTTTGCAAACTCCCAGCAGGATCGGTTCCCACCCAACACAGCAGCTTGAGTTGTTTGTCTGATGCCAATGCAGAAGAGGATCTTTATTCCCTAAATGATAAATGATATCCTTATGACTTAGAAAAGTATCCTAAAAAGTCAAAAGTCAAACCACTTTTCAGCTGAAGTTTCTCAACAGCAAAATTTGCATTGATTTTGCTAGGACTGAAAGTTTTGTGTCTTTGGGCCACTGCTCCCCACTTCCAGTGCTTCCATTTTTAAGGTGGACCTAAACTACCCCACGGACTTTGTTCCCAGCCCTCAGAAACCACACAACACCTCCAGATGCAGCAGAAGAACCAGCACGGACACTGGTCTCCAGCTCCACCAGCAGACCACTTCCTCCATCTCATCCCCCTCGATAGCGGTCGTGACCTACCCAGCAGCACAGGGTTTCATTTTTCCCTGGTGTTCTTAAACACTCAGCTCCTCAGACCACAGCGTCCATGCATCACAGTGATACCCAGAGGTGTCACAGTGTCAGAGATTTTCTGTGCCGGACATCAAAAAATCCCCTGACCTCTGCAAGGATGTGACAACCCAAACAGCTCATAGCATCCTCCCTACGCACCAACAACCCTCCCCAGGAGTCCTCATGCAGCAAAGGGACACACGGAGGAGTTTCTGCTCCCCGGTGCACCATTGTGTGAAAACTGCTGGTTTGAAGCAGCATCACCAGAGCAGGGCAGGGGATGGAGGACGATCACATCACAGGAGGATGCGGCAGGGAGCGAGCACCTGCTGCGTTCCACACCTGCCCTTCCTGCAGCATCTCCTGACAGCACACAGCTCCAGCGACATTTTACAGCTTTGCAGGATGTGCTTCCCAAAACTCAAGCAGCCAATTCTAGAAACTGCCTCAAAAGGAGCCTGCCACCAGCTATTCATAGAGATGGGGCAACTGGGAGAGGAGATTTGGCTGGAGATAGTTTTTTTTTTATTAGGTTTAAAACTTCCAGCCTGTAAACAGCTCTTCCCAGGTAGTTGCTGGGTGCAGCTGGATGAATCTGGATGCAGCAGAGAGGAAGAAGTAAAAGCAGATAAAATCAGTTGTGCAATCCAATGCCATGTTCTTCCAACGCAGCAGTTTAGAGACCCCATGCGCTTACAGAAATACCTCTCTAATCCCTCATTTATCTAGGGGTCTGTCCCACTCATCATTTCCAGGGGGCACCAGCAGTGGTGCAGGAATAGCAGAACAGCAGAATTGATTTGCTTCTCATCTGGGCAATGCAGACCCCCAGCCCCTGCCAGCTCCAGCCTCCCCGCCAGCACAAGCTCATCGAGCTCTGCACTGACACCAGAGCCAGGGCCAGACATGCGAAAGGCCCAGGGCTACGGAGCTGATGTGACTGCATCAGGTTACAAATGCACGCATTAAATTGTTTCTGCGCGAATCCTTATCCCCCACTCAATACCAGGGGAAAAGCCACAACAGAGTCAGCACCTCTCTGCAGCACAGCCAGTGTCAGTACCTCAACCACAACCACACAATGAGCAATTTTGGAAGAGCCAACAAGTGGCAGCCACTCTCTGTACCTACTCCCCTCCCTCCGAGCCCACCACTGGCCCTGAAGGATGCTGCCCTCCATGGTCCCACCCCAATGACGGATCGGTTTTCCTTGCAGCATCCAACCTCTCCGTAGGGTGCAAGGTCAGCAAATCCTCCTCCGCAGCTCAGCCTGCAGGTCACCGGGCTCCAGCGTTTGCCTGCAGCCCGGATAATTGACTCATCTGTAGGCTTTCATCTCCTCCCTGGGCTGGGAAGATTAAGTCAAATTGCACCTTCAAAATTCAAGCTGCCTCTTGCCACCCTTGCCAGTCAATAAATCCCTACCACCCTCACCCTGTGGTTTTCAGCACAGCAATGAAAAGATCAGGCCAAAGCACTTGTTTAAACGTCCCTCTCATCTGTCACACAGCTTGCTCTGAAACATGAGCATCCTTTAACCTGCCTTTACTTATTTATTCACGCAGGAGAGGGAGAAAAACATCCCAGACTAGCCTGTGTCAGCAATTAGGAGCATGAAGTATCTGGCAAGAGCAGCTTTATAATTAGAGCTTTGCCTTGTCCTTCTCTTCTCCCCCTGCCAAAAAGAAATCACTGAAACCTTTTACCTCCCCACCAACACCGCTGGCAGAGGAGGAGGTGTGGGCTATGGAAGCAGAGGCAGCTTTCTGCTAGCAAGTGCCAGGAGGACAGAGGGTGGGAAAGGCAGATTTCTCAGCCCCTGTTGATCTCACGTCCCTGTTCCACAAGCAGAGCAGACATGGGGATTAAGGTGGGTGCTTTTCCTGCTGGAAGATCTGAATGTCAGCCTTTTACGAACACGAGCAGTGCCTGGATGTTTCAGCCTGTGAGCTGTCAGCAGGCGATTCCCAGCTTAGTGAAGACATTTGGATGCTCAGAACTCATGAGACAACCTGCTGCCTCACTCCCTTGACTGAAAAATGTGCTCTTCCCATGCCCTAATGCAGCAGTGCTGACCCTCAGGATATTCCCACCTTCCCCACTGCCTTCAGACCACTCACATACTTCTTTGTGGGTCTGAAGGACAGCGCTGGCATGGAGTGGGTGCGGAGGGGCTGCTAGAGCTTGGCAGGCAGCAAAATCCAGTCTCTGGCACAGGGAAGGCCCTGAGCTCAGACACTTCACAGCACCAGGGCTCCTCGGGGCAGGGACCGTCATTCCCAGGACTCATTTCCCCTGTCCTTCCAGACCCTCAAAGCTCACCGTTTAAGCCAGTCCTTCAGGCTCCCTGTCCTGTCTCACCACGGAGAGAAGCCCCCTGGAGCGTGGATGCCTACCCCAGCCCACAGCAGCAGACTGGGAAATGAGAAACCTGCTCCCTGCCCCCATGCCCAAACAGCACCTCACGGTGGCCTCCCACTACCAACACAGCACCAGCAGTGACAAACAGCAGTAATTTATGCAGCAGAAGAGCTGAGGACAGCTGGGCTCAGGGTTTTGCTCAAAGACTTGCAATGCAGAAGGCCTTACTTTGAACAAGGTAGCTCCATGTCCCACGGCAGGCATTTCCATCAGGACACACGTGCTGGTCTCCCCAGCTCAGGGCCACAAGTGCCAATGCCCCTTATTTATTATATTAGTCCTGTTTGAGCCATTTCCTGTGATACATGGCTGTGCATAGCTTCCAGCTCCAGATATTGATAGAGTCTAACGAGGAGCAGCTGATGCCTGCGCACATTTCACTTCCACACCATACGTAGCAGGAGGCCTTGGCAGGGACCTGCTCACCACGAGGAGCCAAGCCCACTGCCCTCCCCAGCCACCACACGTCCTTTCCCCTCTGAAGCACAGACATGGGATCCTCCAGGCCCTTTCAACTTCACCTGAACTCGCAAAAAGCAATTTGAGGAAAGGCAAATGGGCATTGCCGTCTCTTCATTGCAGTCTTTGAAATGACCACAAGCATTTCAAAGACTGCCCCATAGCTGCCATTTCTCCCTTCTTTGTCAGGGGAAATCCCTAAATGTGTCCCCTCAGTCTGTTGTTCCCCCTAATCTCCAGGATACACTGCTCTTCCCATTGCACATCTGATGCCAGCACTCAGGAGAGACCTGCACCATCCCCAGGCACAGCCCAGCTTCACCCAAATCCCATTACCAGCCAGGCCCTCTCCAAATTCCCTCGCAAAAGGGAAGCATAACCCAATAGGATGAAGGCTTTCCAGACATGCCCTCAGACCTGTACATGATATCAGCCACAGCCCACCTTTCACCTTGCCAGGCCCACGCATACATCACAGGGCTAGCAGAACTCCAGCTCCTTGCCAGCCAGCAGAGCACTGCTGAAGTTGCTTTGTAATTTTTTACCCCTAAACAAGCCAGGGTGTGCCAGGAGCAGCTGGATTTATGGACAACATCCAGGACCAGCACCTGCCATACAAAGAAACCCCATGGACTCTTCAAGGGACTGAGGAGGTACAGGGCACAAGGGGACAGGGCTGCTGCACACCCCGATGCACAGCTGGGGGGACGCATCCTGCACTGGGAACCCCAGGTGGCTTTGGGAGGCAGCTATGCATTAGCGCTGCCGAACAGCAAGGCTCAGACAAATCAATTGCTCACCAGGGCTAATCAAGGTGACACATGAGGATTTCTGCTGAATATTCAGACAGCAGAGCAGGTTAAGCTGCCTGAAGCCCTGAGATATCGCTGCCAAGGCCAAAACCCATGCCCAACCCTTCTCACCCCCGGAGAAAGCTAATGGCTTAACACACGGTTTGCTATCTTGCACCAAAAAAAAAAAAAAAAAAAAAAAAAAAAAGTATATAAAATCTGTGCAGATGTTAGTAACTGCTAGCATCTTCAGAGATTTGCAGCGTTTGTGCAGTAAGTGGATTTCAATTAAAGCCATCTATAAAGAGAGAGGGCCCCTCTTTCTGTCTAAATCACAGCCGCACATCAGAAGGAGCAGAAAATGTATTTTTAAGCAATATACCTCAGATGGTGGAGAGCAGCATCCGCTTACATGGAGGGGGAAAACAAATTAATTGATGCAGGTCAAACCAGAGCAAGCCTCTCAATTATTCTACAGTAATTACCCTAATAAAAATTTAAACACACACAAGCCAACTCAGTAGGTTTTAGCCTCAATATTAACTACATGAGAAACTTGTCTTCTACAGCTGCACAAGGAAAAATTTGTAGTCAGTGACTGATACCCAGGCCCCCGGACAGGTCTCCATCCCACAAAGACACATTTGGGGCACACACAATAATACATTGCAAGCACACAGGAAAAATTCCCAGCTTCTGTACAAACACAGCTGTCGCTTGAGAAAAATAAAATCTGCACATAATACATCTCCAGTCCACACACCAGTTTCTCCCTTACAAAAGCACTGGTGTGCATCCTAAGTAACATGATTTTCCCATCCAACATCCTCTGAGGTTGAAAAATATTATTTTCATTCTCATTTCTAACAGCGGGAATGTGTTAAAAGAGCTAACTTTCTGGAAGATACTTTATCAAAGGAAAATGAGTGTGGAGTGAAACCAAAAGTGTTGGCTAATTTGGGCTGAATACAGTAAATAGCCTCAGCCAGGAAAAGTGAAGAGCTGAAAGAGTAATCAAACATTTCCTCTCGGTGTTTGCTAAATTAGGTGGTTCGAAATGGTGTTTTAACTTCAGCAATTCTCCATATGTCAGCGTAAATGAGCATTAAAAAAATATATATAAACAGTAAAATGGAGCAACACATCTTATTTTCATATCTTGGGAAAAAGTAACAATGAGAAATGTACCTGGGGTCCACCAACTGTGCTGGAGCTTGTTTTTTTTCAGACTGTTCACCAGAAACTGAAAATTTGAAGCACTAGAGAAGAGGATGCCTTGAGGCCCCCAGAGCACACCACCCGTCCCCGTGCCAGCCCCTGCCCCAGGACCTTTGCAGCCCAGTGAGCTGCACCACAGTGACCCAGGCTCCCAGAAAAGGACACCCTGAGTGAGGTGCCCATGCTGACAACAAGATTAGGAGCCTCATATTGCAATTTCCCCATGGCCAAAGCAGTGGGACCAGGCTGCAAAGTCATTCCTTGCTCCGCAGCCAACCTCCCCGTCTGTCCCAAAAGCAAGGGCTAGCACCACGCAGGAAGTAAGCCTGTCCCGGTGCTTCTCCTCTTCCCAGGGATGAGCAGAGCTGCAAAGGCTCAGAGGACAGGATGTTTTAGGAGTTCCTAGCCACACCTTGTCCATGCACTTACACTTCTTCATGGGCCCATTCCTCTCACTTGCTGTATGGCCACAGCTCCTCAGGAGCTAATGCTTCCATAGGAAAAACACAAGTATAGAAATCTACAGCAGATTTGGGTAATGTTTTTTTGCTGTCCCTCTGCCAAGAGGAATGCACCCCTGAACCCCCTTAATTAGGTTGTGTTTGGTGATTCTCAAGGTCATATTTCAGTGATAGGGGAAAAGATGGGACTGGAAAGAGGCAGGCTAAATTCAGAGAAGGACAAAGCACTCTCCTTCCCCCAAGATCTAAGCACTGACGTGCTCCTGCAGGCGCAGAAGGCCACAGTCCCTCCAAAGCAAGCAGACCTGGGCTCATTTCTGCCAGAACAGGGTCCTTGCTCCCAGCACACCAGAGTGGGGACACATGGCTCTCAATTACTCCTCTTGGAGCAGCGTCACCTGCTGCAGATGAACATGTGCCGAGCAGGACGCAGAGGGCAGGTGCCCATAATGCTGCTGAGGGACCCTGCCTGCTCCCTGCTCAACAGCTGCTGCCAGAATTTGTATGGAAGGAGGAGAGCTGCTCCACCCAAGGGATTCAAAATGCCTGGCAGCCCAGTGATTAGGGTGCTCATTAAAAATACAACACTGCTTTTGATTCCCATCCTGAAATCAACCAAGGCTTAGCTCTGAAGCCTGCTCTGCTAAATCCAAAAGCTCTTGAGCGTGATGCAGCAAGGAGCTCTTGGACAAGTTGTGCCTCTTCACTTGGAGCTGTTCCACTTCATTAAACACCCTTAAACACCCGTGGATGGCATCAGGGAGGCTACCAAAGCAAGCAGTTACAGTTTCATGCCTACAGCAGGACATCCATGCTCCTGTTTATCAGATGTACCACTCAGCTAAACACCAAGTTCGATCAGGTGAAGAAGAGCACTTAAAACAGAGTAACAAAATAAGAACATTTTGTCCTAATACTAAAAACCTTCATATGCCTATTCTGGTCACCCAAAACAATAACTACCCCTCATCTCCAAGCTGGTCCCAGGGCAGGGAAAGGGCATTCTGCTCCATCACTTCCCATCAGCAACAACCCTGGAGATATATAAGAGGTATATCATGCAGAGACACTGCAGCACACAAGCGGATCTCCCCAGCAGCTGCCCAGTTGCAAACTGGTGCCCATCAGCTACACAAAGATCACTTACAAAAGGGAAATGGGTTGAGCATCAACATAGCAATGACATATATTTCCTCATTAGCCGGTGGCTGGTGAACACGTGCAGATCAGGATGTGCTGCTGTTGGACTGACACATCCCAGGAAAGGCCATTTCATGCCAGTTGGAAGCTCCATTTGTGCAAGGTAAAGGCAATGCTGCCACACAATCAGCGCAGAGCACACATTGCTCTTGGTGCAGTCATTGCAGCTCTCGGGCAGTTTGGTTCTCTCCAGTACACGCGTATCTCCCCAGGGCGTGTTTTATACCTTCCCTCAGTGCCTAAATCAGGGGACATAAGTCTGCCAAGACCCCAGTTTAAATGTGCAAATTTGGGTATATTTCATATTATGTAAGAATTTGTAAATTCCCAACAGACAACAGGTCAGAGCAGCAGGGCTGGTAGGAGAGGTGATGTTTCCGCTTAGGCCCTCTGAGAAAAGAGAGACGCTTTCAGGAATTCTTTTGCCATTAGATGATTGCTTAATAATAATAGTGTTCCTTGCAGCTGTATCATTTGGTCTAACAGGTTGGTCTGTTCTCCCACGTGCCTGGTGACAGGACGAGGGAATGGGCTAAAGTCGCACCAGGGGAGATTTAGGTTGGATATTAAGAAGAACTTCTTTACTGAAAGGGTTGTTAGGCATTGGAATGGGCTGCCCAGGGAAGTGGTTGAGTCACCATCCTTGGAGGTCTTTAAAAGACATTTAGATGTAGAGCTTAGTGATATGGTTTAGTGGAGGACTTGGTAGTGTTAGGTCAGAGGTTGGACTTGGTGATCTTGGAGGTCTCTTCCAACCTAGATGATTCTGTGAGATTACGTCTCTCAAAACACCTGCACTGCTTAAGTAGCCCCCACTGCTGAGCTCCAACCCTTCAAATCTCTGCTTTTAGCTTGGGAGATCACCAGGCTCAGCCTCAATATTTCAGACAAAATGGCAGAATTACTCGAACCTCACCCCCTTCCCATCACCACCCCACAGGGTGGTTCCCCACCAGCCCCACTGCACCTGATGGTGCTGGTGATGCTTTGGGGCTTACTTCCCACTGACCCTTCACATACTGCTTCCACACCATGATGTGCACAGGTGGCTGCTCCCTGCAGGAGCGGCTGGGGACCAAACATCTTCCACGTGTGCTGCAGGGATGCGCAGACTGTCTATGTGCCGTGCGGCACGACCCCTCCCGATGTGCATTTTCTCCCGGGACTTCCCAGCTTGGTTTCCAGCAGAGCTGGACTCCAGATGCCTGTAACTAAGCCAGGGTGTTGAGACCAGCATGGAAAATGCTCTTGCGTTAAGGATCAAAGGCAGGAAAGGAATTCAGGGAGCACAAATGTTCCCACTGACTCCTGCAACAGCTTCCATGTATAAAGACCCAAACCCAGCTCCCACCTGAATCCTCTTAGCAAGGCTGCAGCTCCTCACTGCTTCCCCATGCAGAGAAGCCCCGACACAAACCTTCCTCACCCCGCTGGCTGCTGTCATCTCCAGAACAAAGCCAATCCTGCAAACCCTCTTCCCACACACAGCGTGGCTGCTCCAGGCTCCACGGGGCTCTGCATGGGGCACCAGGAGGGATTCACTGAGACAGGCAGGGAGAGGCAGGGTCCAGCTTCATGCCCAGCTTCACAGCACAGAGACAAACTCTGCCAAGCTCAGCAGCCTGTGGAAGAGGCGGCTCAGCACCAGGGAAGGGGTTAAAAAACTGCCTCTGTCTTCAGGTACAATTGAGTTCAATTATGTCACCAGGAGAAGGAAAGAAATATCACAATGAAGTGCACCAAAATATTCATTTTAAAGGGTGCCCAAGCGGCAAGAAAGGAAAATATTGATTAGAACCAGCTGCAGATTTTCTGGGAGAACAGTTTTCTGACAGAAAATGCCAACTTGATCATATCAAAATATCCTGCTAGAATGGGTCAAACTCATAAAAATTGCATTTAGGAAAACAGCCACAATCTGTCTTCTCATTGAGTTGAACATGTTTGTTCTTATTTTTGAAACCATATTTACTTTCATTAAGATTTTCACCAAAAATAAATTCTAAAAACAAAAATATTTTGATCTACCCCAAAATGAACTATTTTCATTTGGTAGTTTCACATTTCAGCTTTCCAAACACAGATTTTAGCATCGCAAAATACTTTTGCATGGTGGAAACTCCAGGTTCTGCCCTGATCCTGAATATCATTTTTGAATATTTTTGTGAATCCTTTTTACCCAAAAGGATTAATAAAAAGCTTATTTCTATAGATTACTTGCAATGCTTGTCTTAATTCTTAAACTGATATAATCTGTAATCATACACCTGTCTCAATGAGAATGAGTGAGGCTGAGGCTAGCTCATGTGCTTTTACAGAAACTCTCATCTGATCATTTCCCCCCCACACCTTTTTTCTTTTTAAGTCATTAGCTACAACTCAGGGCTAAATCCCGCTCCAGAAGCCTGGAAATACACTGGGAAAATGCAGAAGACTCAGCTGGGAATGCAAAGCATGACCTGCCCTGTGGATGGGTGGTGACAAGTCAGGAACATGCCATGGGGGCATCAGGCTCTGGGTCAGCGTTGCCAAAAGTAGAGCAAAAAAAACGCAGGGTTCGTAGCAACAAAAATTAAGCAAAATACCCAAGGACCAGAGTCACAATAACATTTTTGCATCTCACTCCTACTGATTTCAAAGCAAGCCAGAAAGCAAATCCTTTGTGGATCCAGGCCGGTGATATTATTTCTCACACCTGCTCTGCCCTCCTTCATTTTCCCCTCACTCCTGTCATCACGCCGTTCATTCCATTCACCATCGCCTTTGCCTTGTTCCCTCTGGTACTCTGAAGGCATTCCTTTCATTTCCATTTTTCAGACATTAAAAGCATTTATTTTGAATTCCGGTGCCTTCAGCATGTAAATCAGCCTCAGCTGCGCTCAGAAAACACCAGCCTGATCTCGTTATACACACGTTCATCCTGCAGGATTAAGGCAGGGAGGGAACCTCGCCGGCTCTCAAATCACCCTGCTCATTCTCCACGCTCCAGGTTCAAAAGGATGTGGATGTGGAGGACGTGCCATCAGGTCCATACCCTGCTGCTTGCACTGTGTCCTCCTGCAGTCTGGTCTCAGGGACAGCCAGCAGTGGTGGGGTCTGCACTGCCTTTTTCTTGGGTGCTGATAGCACTGTAGTTTAGAAGTGGCTGTGGAATGACCAGCAGGGATGGAGATGGGCCTCCAGAGCAGCAGAGCCCCAGGGCCACCACCTCTCCTCCCTCACACGAACATCGCTGTGGCAGGTAGGGGGCTGGAGGCACTCATCCCACCTCGGGGACACAGCTCAGCTCAGCTCAAAGCACCCTTGGGGCAGGATGCAGCCAACCCACCCTGCCTTGCCCACAGGGAGCCGACAGCCTGCTAAGGACCTGGGTGACCTTACCTCACCTCCCTCCTTTCCCCCTAATGACATGGTGCATTTTCCTACAACTCTCCCTAACATCACCTCCTCAGCAGGAAAGGAACCTGCATGGAGGTTCTCCTGCCATCCCATCCCCACCGGCACTTTGCACGGGGCATCGTGCTGTGCACACACAGCCTCGGCAGCTCACCCTGCCCTGCAGCACAAACGCACCCACCAACACCTCAGCCAGAAAGCCAGGCTCTGCATGGGGAACCCCATGGAGCCATGCTGGGGCTGATGAAAGATCCTCCAGAGACCCACAGGCTGAGCATCCCCACCAGTTCCTGATCTGGGCAATGTAAGCAGCCCCACGCTAAACCCACAGAGCACTGCCAGCATTGTTCCACCAGTGCTGAGTGCAAATTCTTCGTTAATGCCAGCAGCAGCATGAGTAAGACCTGAATTAGCATGGGGAAGCAGACAGCACCTATGTTATATATACAATAAACCCCTCTGGCTTTTGCAGGCTTTGCCATTCAGATCGCTCAGCACTGGTATTTCCCCCGTGCACGCACTAACACACATGAGCTGCGAGGCCCTTTGTGCCTCGTTTATCCCAGCAGCTTTGTGGGTTGATTAGGATTTCAGTAGATTTTAGCTTTTATTCTAAAGTGAAAATGCACCCAACCAAAAGAAAAAAAAAAAAAAAAAAAGAAAAAAAAAAGAAAAAAAATCATTAGACTGAGAGCTATCAGTAGTGATTAACAATGAGAGAAAAAAATGAACTCCCAAAACACACGAGCCAGGAACAATATAGGGGAGCTCTTTGTTGTAAAGAAAGCTTTTCACCAGCTTCAGCATGGCATCCCGCCATTCCCCTGATATATCATCTCCTTCTTCTGACACACAGAACACCCTGGTGTAAGGTCTATTTCCACTAGCAACCAAACTTTTAGGACTGAAAATAAAGCAGGATAATCTGCTCTCTGTGTGATCTGAACAGAGCAGCAGAAGATTCTGGAGGCTGTGGGTGATGCCCACGCCTCCCCCAGGGGAGGACCTGGGCACACAGGTAGGGTTTCACTGCCAGCCCACCCACTTCACCTGCAGCACTTTGCAGCACTACCCGGGGACCAGCATTAGCTCCTCTCCCCCAAGCAGGCAGACAACCTGGAGAGACATTAATTGCCTTGCCCAGGGTCACATAATGAAGCCAGTGGAAAGCTGACAGAAGGAGCCAGAGGACACTTGGCTCCTTTCCCTGCATTTCTCCCACAAGATCAGGCCACCTCAGTTCCTCCCAGCCCGTGCTGCATCCACTCCAGCCCCCCCGGCTTGGTCTCCTCCCTGGGATGGATGTGGGGATGCAGCCCTGCTCTGCAAAGTGCTGAAGCACGTGCCTGGAGCTGGGCTTGCGCTCAACAGGGAGCCACCAAAGGAGTTGTTCAAGTGCAAAGGCTTCCCAGAATAATACAGAGATAAAGGTTAATGCAGTATTTAACCACTGCAAGGTCTCGCGCACCCTGACAGCAATATGGATCTGCTCAGCTCTGCGTCCCTTCCCTCCCTGGACACACGGTGAAGCTGCCCAGACAAGGCAGAGCTCACCAGCTCCAATTGGAGCCTTCGAACCAGACAAAAATCAGAATCCCCCAGCCTGGATCCTGCACCCATCTCCAAGCTCCCTCTGCTGTTCCCAAGTGCATGTTACAGTCCCTCATTCCTGTTACTCACTTTTCCATCCACAGCAAGCCCACGGCAGAAATGATGTCCTACTGCCACCAGAATCCTCCCGCCTAGGTGGGTCTATCAGTGAGATCAGAGACAGCTGCACCAGAAGAAAACCGAGCACCAGCTAGCTTTGGGGATGTTATCTACAATGCAGGTGATAAAATGAGAAAAAGCAACAACACCTGGGATCAAATGGGAGGAGGGGGTCACCACCCTGCCTGCAAAGGGCTCAGACCGTAAGCTCAAAACCAGGAAAAGCAGCTGCATTAATTAAGTGCCTGAGCTGCAGGTGGCTGTCCCACCTCTGGTTCCTCTCTGCTTCTCCCAGGGCACAGCCCATCCTTTCTCATCCTCTTACAGTAATATTGCCATCTGCAAAACCCTCCAAAAAATGCTCAGGGTTAGCATGAGCCCTAGTTCTTCTCCCAGTGGTCCTTGGCCTTAACCCATCTCCATGACTCGTAGCGACCACCCTGACTAATAGCAGAAGCAGCAATAACTCTCCAATGTCCACTGCAGCCTTCAGCAAAGACTCAGCAGAAAATAAAGTATAACAGAATATCCTGAATTCCTGCATTTTTCCAGACTAGCGTTTAATTCACCCAAGCTTGACCCAAATGATACACATTATCCCTAACTGGTTTGCAATCCACCACACGCTTGGACCAGTCTCATAAAATTCAGTTTATTTTTAGAGCAAAGGAAAGAATGCAGCTAGCATAGCCCAAATACAAATAACTGTTCACTTGGGTCGGTTGTCTCCTGAGCTGGTTGAAACTGCATCTTCGTACATGAAGAGGCACAAAAGGAAGGCATGAAAAGAAGGCACAAGCTCCTATCATGGGGGAGACCAAAGGCAGCAAACCCCTGCTGCACAGTGCTCCCCACGGGCTTCTGCCAGCATCTGCCTGAACTGGTAGCTGATTCATCTCAATCTCTGGAGGATTCTTCTGGTAACTGCTGCAGATCCACCTTGGGATGACAGAGCAACATGAGAAGAAAACCAATCTCATCGCTTCTATTGTTTTTTTTTCTACCAAAAAAAAAAAAAAAAAAAAAAAAAAAAAAAAAGGAGAAAAAAAATAAACAGAGAGAGAGATAATTTTTTTTTAAACAATTTTCTGTAGACCAATGTTCAGCCACCATGGGTTGATGCCCATGGATTTATTGGTGAAACTTATGATCCAGCAAGGAGAGCCACCAAAAGAGAAGGAAGCAGAATCAATTCCAAGTCTTAGGACAAGAAACAGGCTTCAGTAGGATTCAAAGGTGTTAAAGTCAGTAAGCCAGAGAGAAAGAAGCATGAAATAAATGCACGTTCCTTCTAATCCCCAGCTCCTTTGTCTGGAGGACACCAAGCACAGTGCTGAGAACTAAAGGCAGTGACTCCCGAAGGATGACGGGGGCACGTTACCGGGCAGCCCCCACCCAAAGCAACCCACATCTGTGCATGAGGGAAAGCGCAGCGGCTGCCACCCCCCTGCCAAAACCTGTCTCCCTTTTGGCCAGCTCTGACACTGAAGACAACATCCCACTGCAGCTGTGACAATGAATAAAACCATCCCTGTCCTCCCACAGCCTCCGAGAGGCCAGCCACTGCCTCCCGACCCACTGTGGCATGGCCACAAACCTAGGGCAAGGAGGAAAAGAGAGGAACAAACCCCCAGAATTGTTTTTCAGCCTGAGAGGCAAATCTTCCAGTTTCTCAGATGTTATTCCTCAGATGTTATGTATATATAGATGCATGCATATGCACACAGACAGCGCTTTTTTGCATCAGCCCGTTGTCAGTTGGCACCTGGGGGAAGCAGGAGGTTTGCTCTGTTGAGTCATCCCTGCCTTCAGCAAGAGCACGGAGCTCAGCAAGAGCCGGATGGGCTGAGCTGCACACAGAAAGCGCTTCCTTTGCAAAGGCCTCCTCCTCCTCCTCCTGAAAACCCATTTAGAAATTCCTAAAAAGATCCGTTTGCTACAGGGAAAGGAAATTTGAGGTCACAGAGAGAGAACCACGGTTATCAGAAAGGCAGGGACAGGCCAGGCTCAGCCAGCAAGGGCACGCTCTCGGGGGAACCACGCCAGCACCGCGTTGATGTTGCAAGCTGTTTGCCATGGTCTGTAAGAGCAGAGCTCTGGTGAGAGAAGCTGGCAGCAGGCAGAGCTGGGGCCAACCCAGAAATAAGAACCAGAGCACCTGGCTAGAGAAATGGCCTCAAACATCCCAGCTAATTAGCTCCTTGGCATATTTCATTTATCCCTTGCAGCAGGAGTGAGTTAAAATGAATCTGTACCTAACCAGCAACTTGGAGCCTTCAGCACAGCGACATTTTCAAGTTGGTAAGGGAAACAGAGCTGCAAATTTAACACAAGTTTTCAGGGCTGGAATAAGAGGCTATTAAAAAAAAATGATTGAACTCAGAACACCAAATCAGGGGAATTTATGGGGATTTTTTTTTTTTTTTTTTTTTTTTTTTAGGCTCTGCTTGGTTTTGCTTCCAGCAATGGGCATTGTAGGGGGGTTATTGCTTTTGGCCTCAGATGAAAAATAACCCACAAGGTTGCAGCTAGGCAGGGTGGCTCAGAATGGAGACAGATGGTGGTTGGGCCAAGGCTGGAGGCAAGGAGAGATGGACAGTGCTGAGCAGGGATCGAGAGGGGCCATACCTCACTCACTCAGCCTTCCTCAGTGGGGCCAGATGTACCAAACCTCATAACCCCAGAGATCATGAAGGTGAGGGATGTCAGACATAAGCAGAACATGGCTTTCTCTTGCAACACCACGATGGTCCTGTGCACATGGCAATGTGCAAAGCTAGAATTCATTTGGGAAACACCTCCAGCAGCTCTCTGTACCAGCCCAAGTCCTTCAACTGCCTGTCTGTATGCTTTTATCAGGAGGAAACTGCCCACCACTACCTATGCAAAATCTCTCTTCACATTTTCCCTTATCCTAGGAAGCCACCTGCAGAAAGTCCTCCGATATCTGCCACCAAGCTTCCCCCAGTGGAGCACCCCCATGCCCAGCACCAGGGTGGGACAGGAGCACTCAGCCTGCAGCTGAGGTTAAAGATCCAACCACAGGCAGAGGAAAGCCCAGGGATCAAAGAATAGGGAGGAATTAGTTTTTTCACAATCCCAGCTCCATCAGGCATGAAAAGAAAGTTTAGGATGCTCTTGGGAGAGGAAGGATTTGTATCTCAAGGCAAACTGGCCTACTCACTCTATTTATAGACAAAAGACAGCATTTTAGCCCTGCTGCAGCTCAGCAGAGCCCACTTGGATGCTCTGCCCATTATGCAAGTGCTCCAGAACCACTGGTCTCCTCATGGGTGGCTACCAGGAGCCCAGGGAGATGTCCTGTCCCGGGCAGGAGCACCCATCCAGCTCATGGGGATGACAGCAAGGAAGGAAAGGACCAAACTGAAGTACAATAACCTGGTGCCTGTCTTCTCCATTGCCATAAACTGGGCTCAGAAATATCCTTGATCAGCAATATAGTGCCAAGGATAAGGAGACCCAGAGCACTACAAGCAAAAAAGCAGAATATTGATTTGAAAACTCCTGTATCAATACAGGAATTGTATATAGGGAATGCAGGGAATGACAAAGTTTGGTCTCAGGCCCAAATACCAAGAGCTGGCTTTTGTCACAAGGCTGCTCAGGGACAGGATGGGGCCACGTCCTGCTCCCCGGTACCTGACCTCTAGCAAGAGGTGCAGGGGATGCTGCAAGCAGGACTTTGGCCTTCAAAAAGGTTTCTGTGCTTTCGGGACCAAAACAGTCACTTTGGTCATGAGACACCATTTTCCACACAAGGCTGACTTCAATTGCATGTAGCCATCATGATGCAGCCAAGTTAACTCTCCTTCCTCTTCCTTCTCCTAATCTTTCCAGAGCAACTTTAAGCTTCTGATGAATTTTAAATGTCACCTACTTTGGCTATTAGTAAGGGTAACAAAGAGAGAAATTCACAATAATGGAAATCTTGGTCTCTAGGACAACCTTGACCAGCACAAGGTCCTGAATTAAGGTCACCAGAGAAAAACATAGAAATCTCAACGGGACATTACCAGCCGAGTCAATCCCTGCAGAGACAGGGGCACTTAACGCACCAAGCAGTGGTTAGAGCTGGGCCTGCTAAATAATACAGTATAATGCTTTCTAAGGATAATTCACAAGACCCAGATATTTCCTGGACTGCTCACATCACCCCACCAGCATGCCTCATTATTTATTTATCGTACTTGCTTAATATTAACCTCTGAGAAACTAGTTAACCCTGCAAATCCAAACATCACAAGGGTTCATCCTACAATAAGCATAATCCTTGGCCCTGAAGGGACAATTTGAAGCACAGAATTCAGGAGCTTGTTGTTAACCTCAACCTTCAGCGAGAATGGAGCAAGATTCATAGTTGCAAGGAGCTGCAAGGAGTTGGAGGGCTACAGCGAGCAGTTTCACTCCAGTGACCCTCCAGGCAGCTGCATGGTATGCAGTAGCTCATAACACCTGCAGAAACACTAAAATTTACCTTCTAAACATGGCCCCAGCTGGGTGTAACAGCTGAGAGTAGCTCAATTTCTCTGACATGAACACAGTGTGGGCTGCCAAGATGCAAGGGAGCAGCTGTGCCTGCTGGGGCTCAATGCTTCCCCATGCAACACGGCACCATGCTGCAACATCCAGCCTAGCTCCAGAGCTGAAACCACACTGGTACATGAGCACAGCCCTCCCCCTGAGCCATGTAACCTTGCTGGGAGCAGGGGCATCTCATCCAGGGCAGAAGGGTCCCTGCCAGTGGCACATGGGTTGTTGCCTATGGATGCTATCACAACAGTATGGCTGTGCACAGCTCACTCTGTGCCAGCTTGGGTCCCTCTGGCACAGCATCGCATCCCAAAACATCAAAACTTTCCCTCACCAGCACCTTGGGCTGTGCCTGTGGACCCTCCAGCTACACAAACAGCCCCACAGCCTCCTACATGGCGTTAGGCTAATTAAAGGGGGAAGTGTGCTGCGCTGCTGCTCACTACAGGAACACCAAGAGAGAAATATCAGAGCTCTGCAGGAGACTCCCTGCCGTTAGCTGGTCTGATGCAGGGTGAGAGGAGAGGCTGCAGCACAGGGAAGAGCCAGACTAAGCACAAGAAACCCAAGTCACCAAGGGACAGACCCAAGCTGCAAGGATGCAGCAATTAACACTCACCCTTCATTATTATGCAAATCACACATTGGTTACTAGAGACAGCAAAGCAATCAGCCTTCTAGCCCTCGCTAAAGGCCAAAAAATGGTTGAAGTATGTGTCAGGCTGGTATTTTGGACTGCCCAGTGGGGAACAGAAGTCTGGGGTCTACCAGGATGCTTCAGACCCAAGTTGCATGCCAAAAGTAGACTGGTGCATGTGACATGTCGTGGAAGACACCTGGGAACTGTTCATGCTCAAAGCACTGAGAAGTCCAGCTGGAGCCCTGCTGCTTCTGCTCTGGCCTTGGGGTGGGAAACAGAAAGGAAACAAAAGCACGAGCATCGGGTTTGGGTGTGGGAAGGGGTGCAGATGGCTGAGACTGGCACTTCAGGGAGGAACGTGGGATCTTGGCAGGTTCCTGAAATATTACCTATGTCTGTCTGACAAAATGTTGGTGAGAGCTGAGTGTACCCTAAAACAAAATCTCCTAATAAGAGTGCCAGCAGAGTCAGGGAAAGTTCTAAGGTATTTAAAGTAAAGACTGAAAAGGGAATGAGGGTCCAAGACCGTAAACATGCCTGCATGCCAGGATGAGAGTCATGGGTCAAATTTCAATATTTGACAGTTCACTGCCTCTGTGTGTGTTAGGCTCATGGCAACGCAACGAATATGGCATCAGTCTTCATGCGGAGATGACACCAAGTGACAACCAGTCATTATTTACCATACCCTGGAGTGCAAAATCCACTGCTGACTTCAGGGTGGAGAGGAGGAGGGAAATCTGGGAGCATGGACCACCAAGCACATGCTTTCAAAGGCACATAGCCAGTGCTTGCCTCAGTTTCCCCAGCATACAAAGAGGGATTAAGGGAGCATCCATCTGGCTTCCAGGGATTCTTGCAAGACTGATCTAATATTTCAGCAAAGGAGGTTAAAAACATTCAGCATTGTTCACTTAACACCTGAATATATTCGGCATATATCTGCTACAGCACACTGTGTCAGAGAGCATATTTCACCAAGCACAGATATTCTGTAGGAAACGAGCTGTCCTCCATGTCTACAGAGAGGTGACCCTCTGCTGGTGGGTGGAAAAGCAGAGGTGCCAGCATCTGTCCTTACCTCTCCTCCTCCCCACACAAGGGCGATGGCTTTTCATGTGAGAAATTAACAGGACAATGCTGAATATCAAGGATAACGCCAAGTACACTGTCTGTAAGATGCTGGCAATGTGTCTGCCTTCTCAGCAGCGCCCTGAGCTGCTCAAACAAGAAACGTCCAGATTACCACTGCACCAGCGCTGTCCTGCCATGGATTAAACACTCCTTGGGTGGAAGGTGGTGAAATGGCCACCTCCATCTGGAAAGCTGAGCACACGTCAGCTGACAGCCCAGGGAAAGCCTTCTCCATCCATCCCCTTGTCCCCTTCCTAGGCTTGCTCACATTTCATGTCTCAGCTGGGAGAGCCACAAATGTCCCCACAATAATGGGGGCTGCACTGGTTGCTCAGGGCTACTTTGGGAGAGTCTGGTGAGCCCATGGTACAGACTGAACGGACTGCCAAGAAAGCAAGTCAAAAACCAAAAGAAGCCACGTCTTTAAGAGAACAAAAAAGATTGTTTTGGGTGAGAGCATCAGCTTCCCAAAAGCTCTCAATGCATTTGATTCCTACCAGCTGTTGAAAGAGAGGATCCCTCTGAGACCCACCAAGTCCAATTCTTGCAGGCCAGTCAGGTGGTACCTGCACACCAGCTCTGTCCTGGTGTGTCTGCTGGCAGCACACGCCTGGAGGGCTTGAAGGAGAGCATTTGGCAGCAACCCTGTGCCAATAACTGGGCTGTTCCTCACAAGCTCTGGGTGTTACCATACAAACCAGCTTCTGGCCAAGACAACGCGGTTTGCAATTCCCTCCTCATTTCAGGGGTTCTAAACTGCTATAAATCACTTCCAGCCTGCTCCTAGGGACTTTACTCTCTGTCATTTGCTAGGTGGTGCTAATGAGCTCAGCATCATCCCTGGTGAGGCCAATATCCTTGTGCATTTCTGCTACCCCTACCAACCCCAGGGCTCCATCAGCCAGGAGATGACAGAATCATAGGGGTTGGAAGGGACCTCAAGAGATCATCGGGTCCAACCTTCCAGCCAAAGCAGGTTCCCTAGAGCAGGTTGCCCAGGTAGGCGTCCAGACAGGCCTTGAATATCTCCAGAGAAGGAGAGTTCACAACCTCCCTGGGCAGCTTGTCCCAGTGCTCCGTCACCCTCACCGTGAAGAAGTTCCTTCACATGGTGGGGCGGAACTGCCTGTGCTCCATTTTGTGGTAATTACCCCTTATCCTGTCCCCACAGACCACTGAAAAGAGGTTGGCCACATCCCTCCATCTCCCACACTTAAGATATTTGTAAACATTAATAAGATCCTGTCTTATTTTCTCCAGGCTGAACAGGACCAGGTCTCTCAGCCTTTCCCCACAGGGAAGATGCTCCAGGCCCCGTATCATCTTTTTGGCCCTCCGCTGGACTCTTCCCAGGAGATCCCTGTCTTTCTTGTACCGGGGAGCCCAGAACTGGACATAGTACTCCAGGTGATGCCTGACCAGGGCAGAGTAGAGGGGGATGATCACCTCCCTTGACCTGCTGGCCATGCTCCTTTTAATGCACACCAGGATCCCTTTGGCCCTCTTGGCCACAAGGGCACACTGTTGGCTCATAGTCAACCTGTCATCCACCAGGTCCTTCTCCGCAGAGCTCCTCTCCAGCAGATCATCCCCCAGCCTGTACTGATCCATGCTGTTGTTCCTTCCAAGGTGTAGGACTCTACACTTGCTCTTATTAAACCCCATCTGTTTTCTTCCTGCCCAACTCTCCAGCCTGTCCAGGTCTCGCTGAATGGCAGCACAGCCTTCTGGCATATCTCAGAAGCTGTTTTCTGAGCTCAGAAAAGCTTCAGCTCTAAAAGGCATAGCTTTCCTTGGTCTCCATATAACATCTAATGTTGTCCAGCAGAGAAAGAAACACATTTTGTGCCCCTTCTGCCATGGGTTGCATATACAGAAAGTACAGTGCTTATCCAGCATCCAGGAGAGCCAAGAGGACTCCATGTCCCCAAGGCCATCGACTGCAGGACCAAGATCTAAGGTTACTAAGCAGTGTCTCTTGGGAACACTGGTCAGCCACAGGTCCTGTTCTCTTCCAGAAAACCTAATTATTCACCTAATGGGTAATTTGCTGCCATCTGGACATTCAGAGCTTGACCTGCAATATGCCAGACATCCCAGTGAAGTCAGTGTTTGGCACAGGGTGCACATGGTAGCACAGGGTGGTACCACAGCCTGGTACCACTGGAGAAGTGGATGCTGTTGAGCATGACAGCACAAACCAAATGAGCATTAGAGCTTTCAGGTGGATATTCTGGGTCTGCTTAGCAAATGCTCATCTTCTTTCCTTTGAAATGAATGTAATTTGAGATACAGGTGTCGGGCAAAGCAATGCATGGGAGGCAGCCTATATTCTGTTCCTGTCTCTCTAGAGTTATCATCAGCTCCTAACTTTAATGGGCAACCAATTTACACTGTTAAACATCATTTTGCAATGATGCAGGCTGTTAATGATGCAGGCTCGGAGCCCTGAACTCTTGGCCCTGAGCAGTTCTCTGGGAGTTGGTCCTTGGCAATCATTCAGGATTGTCACCAGCAATGGAGCACCTCAGGGTTGTTCCAGCAAAGAACAAACCCCCCTCAGCACCAGGTGCTAGTCACTGAGAATATCAGGGCAAAGAGATGACTGTGAAAACACTGTTGTCCACAAACCCTCCTTCGGTGGCTGAAGTCACACCTGTGAGATCTCCATCAGGATTCACTGTGAAGAAGCAGGACTGAACCTAAACTGCCCCAGCCCAGCAACCAGAGGCAGAAGCACTGCTTTAATAAAGGAGCACAAAACATGCTGATTTGATTTTATTAGCTCCTAGAGAAGCACTGAGTCCCACTAAACTCTTTCCATTTCAGTAGCAGACCAGTGACAACATGCATCCATACAAAGGTGCACTAATATAAAGACCATCCAGAGCAGCACAGAAGTTAATTCTCCTTCTTTTCGACACTGAGGTGGAGCTGAGGACTTGGCAAAGGATGTGAATGAGCGTGTGCATGCAAGCTAGGATGAGTGAGCCCAGCGCCTGTAACCACGTGGAGGAGCGAGTACGTCTGAGTGAACAAGTGGGCTAGAGACGTGCATGCTACGCAGAGCAGCAGCACTACGCATACCTAACTGCTCTGTGACAATCTTTCATCCAAAATTCAATACAGGCTCATTTTAAAGTTATGAATTGCAAAGGACCCACAATTATACTCTGGCGGGAGAAGAAAGGGAGAAGAAAGGGAGAAGAAAGGGAGAAGAAAGGGAGAAGAGAAAAATAAGACATGGAAAATGAGGACCAGGGAACAGGAAGCCAAACACAGAACTATTTCCAGGAGGAATAACAGCCATATGGAAAAAGTTACCAAGATGATGAATTCTGCCTTCAATATGTTCAAGAAAGAACTGCATCAGACCCAGTCTGGGGGTGGCCAGATCCTTCAAGAGGGAAAAAAAAAAAAAAAAAAAAAAAAGCTGCCACCCCAGCTTGAACTTGAACATTTGGTGTTTCATTTGCATCTTGGAATGAGGCAACTGTTATCATTCAAACTCTGCATTCTCCTCTTGGATCCCTGCCTTCCCGGGTCACATTTGTGGCTCTCACATAACCAGGAATCCCCCAGCTACAATATGCTTCTCCTGGCTCGGCCCTGAAACCAAATTCCAGAGCAGCTGACATGGAAATTTACCATCAAACAACTATTAAAGTTTTACCTCAGGCTGTAAAAACTGGTGTATGTGCTCTGCATAAACAATGTAAATACACACTTGTCTCACGTGCTGAGTGGCAGCATGCCACAGAGCTTCACACTGCAGTCTCAGATTTCGGAAACCAGGATGGATAAGTGTAGGGATAGTAACTGAAGCCCCAACACTACCAGCCTGCAACATAAAAATGATCCCCGCACATGGCTGGAGACCTCCTGGCTCCATTGCAAATCACAAAATCCACCTGAACGAGCCAGCTGATTTTCAAGGATTAATGAATTTAGCTTCACAATCTCCATCTGACCCAACTCTCACCCTCTGACTGACACGTCCAGTTTCATTTCCCCACTTCAAGGACTGGGGGAAAGCAAAGCACAGCAGCGCCTCAGAGGATTGAAGCAAAGGGCAGATGGGGGCAGAGTACCCAGCAGCACACCAGCTGCCCAGGGACACATTCATTTCTCTCTCCCAACTGCACTCAGGTGTCCCCTGGGGCAATTCTACCACCTGGAGAAGCCCCATAGAGCTGCTTCTCTCCACAGTGCCTAATCTCCTGCCGCAGGCACCTGATTCAAGTACCTAAAGTTAACTAGGATGAAACCAGGCTTTTCTCCAATTAATCGCAATTTCTTTTTCTACTTTACATCCCAACTTTATCTTCCTTCTTCCTTTCCATGCAAATCACCACCCACTTGTCTCCAAGGGTGGACAGCCTTTGCCAATACAAGTACCCAGCAGAGAATTAAAGCTAGAAACTATTAACCATTGTTGGTTTTTTTCCATCACCATCAAGCTCAAAATTGTCTTCTATTCAAGCTACAAGTGGGCTGATGTATATCTTCTGCAGATGTCTGTGTTCAAGGGAAAAAAACAACAGCAACGAAACCCTCTTTTGGCTAATAAACAGAAAGTAATTGCAGTTTCTTTACTGCAAAAGGAACTGTGCTATTGATGGCATTGGCTGAGTGTGCCTAATTTGTATCAGCAGCTTGTATCATTAGCTTTACAGTCTCCTGCTAAACCCTACCCACAGTGTAACCACATCTCCCTTGGTCATCTGTTTTGTCCACCCAACAAGGAGGCAATGCACTCCCTTCATGGCAGGGATTATTATTTTTTCCCATTCCGTAGCATATCACACAACACAATGAGATCAAGTTTTTTTGTTTTTGTTTTGTTTTTTAAATCTAATTCCTAGTCACCACATAACACAAAAATAAGCATAATTAGACATTCTCCAATGCAGCAGTAGTCACAACTGTGTGCTAGACTATGAGCCCCACATATGAGATGTAAGGAAAGTTATTTTGCCCATGATGCAGAAGTGATTCTGCAGCAATGAGGGATCCAAAGAGATTTTGCCATAAGCAAGGTTAAAAAAAAAAGTGCTTCTTCCTCTCTCCTCTATAAAGCAACTTGCTGATTAATTCAGAGGCAAGGTAAACAATAAACAGTGATTATGTGCATGGGGTAATGATTCAGCCAAAGAAGCAGATCAGCATTTGAGTAACAGGCTACAAACATGTGCTTTATTTTCTCAATGATGATTCTCCTGTGAGCAATGGAACAAGATGTCTTATACAGCCACCAGGCAACAGTGTGGTCGCAGTGTCAGGAGAATTGTGTGACCATCAACCTGAAAGACCCACATGAAAGCTAAAAAGAAAATTCAGCTCCACAGGGTATCGTATGTTCTAGGACCAATTTTATTTATTTTTTTAAATCCAGGCAACAGAAAACACAGACCAGCTGGGACATTTCATCTAGCAATAGCATGGCAGTGCCTGGAACACACAGTGTCAAAAAAAAAAAAAAAAAAAAAAAAAAGAGCTTCTGGAAAAGGGAAAATGCAAAAGGACACCTGCAAAAAAGCTACTGCTTACTCGCATAACTGAGCTCTGCAAAATGTAAATGGGTAATGCAAGAAAAACACAGTGGGGAAAGCTCTCCTATAAAACCATATAACCCTTAGCCACAGAGGGGAACAAAGAAGTCATGAAGGAAAGCATTTGTGCTTCTGTTTTATGCCTCGTATTTTTATTTTGCCTCATCACAACCCTGATTTGTTCACGTCTGTTACTTGGATAACAAGAAGATGGAAATGCTTTCTGTTGCATCAACAAAAGCCAGCATGAAAGATAGCTGTGAAGGCAGTGAGCCAGATCCGAGGTAGCTGGAGGTCAGCGCCATTCTGCAGCAGTCAACAGAACTGCATGGACTTGCAAAGACTGAAATTTTGACCTCCTCAGATCTGCGATCAGAGTGATCTGCACAAAAGCAGCTAGCTTGCAAGCCCATAATATTCTTTCAAATGCGATTACCTGTATGTGGATGGGGGAAAAGACAATGGCTGCATCTGCAGCTGGTCCTCTGAGACTGTTGCTGGGCAGCTGCGAGCTGTGCAAGGACATCACTAGAACTGAAGGCAAGTGAGGATGAATCCAGTAAATTCACCTCCACGTCCTCGGCGTGCTCCTGACCTGAGCATACCTGACACGTTTATTGGCACAGCCCTCAGGCCAGCTCTGCCTGCCTAAACCCCACCTGCCACTAACACAGCAGGTGCCTTCCAATAACACCTGTAAGCTTTATTATATTAGCAGCAGCCAAGTGGTTAACTAATCTAAGAAATATATCCACTTTACTTAAGCAAAGAAAAGCAGCAAGGGGGCCCCGTGGTGTTGACAACTCTAACAGCAAATTAAGAAGCTAAAATAAAATGCACCATCAAGCAAGCAGCTGGAGTGAGGCCAGAAATCAGAAAAAGATGTAAAGAAAACTGTATCAAGAAATCAGCTCCAAGCAGGCTCATTGAGCTCAATTACTAGAAATTAGAAAAGGAAATGGAAAAATTTATATTGTAAGGACACAATGCATTATGTGGCATCAGTGATGGCTGTTCTGTTTATTGTCTCTGTTCTAATCATGTTTTT
Organism: Aythya ferina; assembly: GCF_964211825.1. Lineage (NCBI taxonomy): Eukaryota > Metazoa > Chordata > Aves > Anseriformes > Anatidae > Aythya > Aythya ferina. The sequence continues at coordinate 9,579,815 of NC_140318.1, forward strand.
ATAGCATGGAATATGTAATACCAGATCCAACTGATATTGATACAGGAGGAAGCCTGCCACTTCCAGGCAGAAATCCACAGCTTACATTCAAGACAACAAACTAGAAGTGAAATTCCGCAGCTGGGGTCTGCCCTCATGACCTTGTTAAATTCCCATGTGCTTACACCTCCACAACCAGGCCCCTTCACAAGGCAGAGACTGTCTGAGAAAGTGGAGTTTTCCAAAAGACTTCCAAAAATGATTTATCTAGATTTTGAGCCTGTACAGTCCTGCTTTGAAACTCTACTCTGCAGTCAAAAACAGTAAGAGAGAAAAGGCATTTATTTAAGTAGAAAAGAAAGCCAGACAAACATCTCATGCAAGTAGTTTTGCAAGTCCAAACTAAACAACGGAAAGGAAAAACCACAGAAAGTTTGAGCAGCCACCGCTACAAGAGCTGGCAACATTGCAGCCACAGAGCACAGCTGACCTGTGTGCCAGTGCCCACACTGAGATCTGGGTCCAGATCTTCAGAAGCTTCAAGCACAGCTCGCAGCAGCGTCTCCTCCCTGCCCGTGCTGCCAGCCCTGGGGTCTCCTTTCCCAGGAGCAGTTCTGAGCCGCTGGACCAAGAAAAATAGTTTGCTCTCTCAGCAGTGACCTATAGCAATGATTCTTCTCTCAAGCTCTGAAAGAGGGGGAATGGGGTAGGCACAGATTTTTTTTTTTGCGTGCCTTGTCCCCATAGCCAGGCCCAGCCAGGCCCCAGCTCAGGTGGGTCAGGGCTGGGAACGATCCTCATCTTGCTCTGATCTGGCCCTTGTTGCAGCACAATTTGACAAACCAAATCAGTGCTAGGCTGAAAACCAGCCAGGATCTTGTGACATCAAGCATCAGATCATACACAACCCATGGCTGGCTCAATCCATCGCTGCTGTACACCTCGTGGAGTTAAGCCCCATTGCAAAGTAAGCCCCATCTGATGCTGTAACATTTTCCCATCCTTTGAACTACTGTAGATGACCAAGTCATGGGAGTAGACAAAACAGGCTGCTGGGCATAACCTGAAGATACTTCAAGTGAACAAATCTTCCTTGACTGCAGTCAGTGGGACCCAGAAAGCCACCACTAATCAGACAGAAAACTCACTTTCTCTCAAAAATCTGCTGCCACCGCTTTGAGCCTGGTTTGGCGAGATGCATGGCAAAGAAAAAGCTCACAGCATCCATACATCTGACCCACTCATCTGGTTCAGCAGAGCACTGGAGCAGCCAAACCTCACCCAATCTGCTTTCCTGACACAGGCCTTTCACTCCCCAATCCCAGGGCGGTGGTGGAGTCATCATCCCTGGGGATGTTTAAGGAAAGGTTGGACGTGGGGACATGGTTTAGTGGGTGGCATTGGTAGTAAGGTGATGGTTGGACTAGATGATCTTGGAGGTCTTTTCCAGCCTTAATGATTCTGTGATTCTGTGTCCCAGAGGCGCGGAGGCCAGGAACAGCTCTGAAGTCTGGAGGTCCTGGTGCTTCCAGCTCACCACAGCCCTGCCAGCAGTGTCCTGCCTGACCCATGCACTCACTGCCCCCTCCCTGCAAGCTGTATCTCACAGACCTCTGGAAAGAAGGCCTCTACTATATTTCTAAATGGGCTACAAGAGATGTAAAAAGGAAGTCTACTTTATCAGAAAAAAGTCTACTTTTATCAGAGATCCAGGAACCAGAGGTGGAATGCAGCTCTCACAATTTAGTGAATGCCGTGAGTCCATGGAAAAGCACTTGTTGAAGCTCTCCTTAGTGCTTGGTGGAATTTGTTCTCAGTTCCTGCAATTGTTTGCCTGAAAACAAAGCTCTTCCAGTAGGGCCTTTACTTAGTGATTACTCACTTACAGTTTCCCTTCAACCCTCCTGGTGCAGCTCTACCTCTGTCCCTTGTTTCTATTTCCCACATCTTTCACCTTTCATCTTTCATTTTTTTCATCTTTCTGTGTTCAGAGATATAAAGACATTCAACCACTCAAGAGAAAACAGTCCTCTTGAAACAGGAGCAGGACTACAGAGGGTCCCCATAAGAGGGGCAGCTTGGATTTGTCACCAGATCTGAGCAATCCCCGTCCCAAAGCTCAGTGCTCAAACATGGGTACCACCAGCCTGAGAGAGGCTACGCCGAGCAGGATGACAGCATTGCTCTCACTTCGTCTCAATCTAGTTTTGTTCCACTTTCTCCCAGCAGAGATGGAGATGGACTGGGGAGCTGTAGGAAGAGCTCTCTCTTCAACACACTGTTTAAATCGACATAATTTCTTCAAAATGTTTTCCTTTATTAGATTCCAGGGGCAAAAATTAAAAAAATAATAATAATCACATGTGCAGTCATATAAGCAAAAGGAAGGAAATTTATCCCTGGGCCTGCTTATTTAGACAGCTTATTGGTATATTTCTCCAGAAGTTCACTCATTCAAAGCAACCTGTTCATCAGGGCCATATCCTTATAACAGATTTCCTCTATTCCTTCAAACTGCATTGAGGCCTCCAGCAGCTGTGTAGAAAGCCTAAGAAATAACTCTGCCCTCCAAGGATGTTTAGTCTCACGTTAGGCATTTATGTGAATTTTATTGTATTGACATTCCCTACCCCTAGGGAAGGGCAAGGCCAAAAACACCACCTTGATGCTTTGGTGCCGTGCAGGCCCTAGTGCAGCACTCTGACATGCACCTACCTATGTGTCCCCAGCACCCTAGGTGACAATGGGAGCATTTGCCTGGCCTTTAAGGCTGCTGGCATGGGCCCAGCACAGAGCAGCAGGGATGCAGAATACCCATCTGATGGCTGGGCAGAGGCTGGTGCAAAGCATGTGGGTTTGGTCCAGGTGTCCATGGGATGGGGACCCCTGAGGTGTGCTGGTGGGAGGTACATGGGCACCTGCCCTGTGGTCAGATGCTGGCTCTGAGTCCAGCACCTTGCATTGCAGAAGGCACAGCTTTCTGTCCATGTTGGGTACTGCAGTTTCTCACCCCTGTTTCTACATCACAGCCGTTCCTCATGCCCACAAGGCCCATAACACCTCTGAGCACACAGCAAAGAGCCTCTGAAGCCACAACCATCCCAGCTCCCCTCCCAAGCATGATCCAGAAAGGTGGTGAAGGGCTCACAAGCAAAGCAAGCAGTGGGATTAACACAATTTGTGGTTTGTTGTTTTTTTAGCAAGGACTTTTTGCCTATGGAGGCCTCAGCATAGAAAAGAAAGAAGGTGGCGTGGGTCTGAAGCACCAAGGAAAGCATCAGGGTTCATCAGAAAGCGAAGAGAAGCTGTTGAGAAGGGGGCGATGAGCATGCCAGTGAGAGAGACCACGGGAGAGCAGGGGTGGGTGCTGGAGATGCCTGGGAAGCTGAAGAGGTGGAAAACTGTCAAAAAAAAAAAATCGAGGAATTCTGGGTATAAAGTCTGGGATTTGGCAATGCAGCCCTGATCATCAGAAGGAAAGGGGGTAAACACCTTCAGTCAACCAATGCTTGGCACAAAAATCCCAGTCTGCCTAGGACAGGGCTTGCTGAGGGAGCTTGGATTCATCTCAGAACCCCATTGAGAAGGAAAGATTCACAGGAAAGGCGGATGGGTCTAACAAAGCAAAAAGCAGCTCTGCTCCCAGCCTGAACAAGAGCCACAGTCCCAATGGGCGCCGAGGCGATGTGGGGTGCTGGGGCTTTGCCCATGCCCAGCAGAAAGCCCCAGCAGCCTGGCCACAGGGAGCCTCGGGGCAGACACCTCTGCGCAGGAATTTGAGCTTTGCAGCAGCACAAGATGACAGCATCGCTCCTGAGTGGGTAGCGCAGCCTCATCCTTCATGAATGAAAATTAAAAAAAAAAAAAAATACAAGAAAGAATCACACCACCCACTAGCAGGTATGCTATAAATACCGTGGCAGGGGGTGTCTGCAGAGGAACTGGAGGTATTGACTTCATGGTGTACTTACAGAGCCGCATATGCGACTTAATTACCATGTAGAGCACTTTGCTGAAGACATTCAGCTGTGCTGTGGGTCTGAGCAAACAGAAAAGGTCTGGCTGCTCTGCTACGGCCACACAGCCCACGGCAGAGCAGGGAAACAATGACCGTGCTCAGTCACCTTTCCTAGAAAACAGGCAAATAGCCACATTTATACTACAGGGGCACCTACGGGCATCCCAATCCTGGAGAGACTTTGCAGCAGAAAGGGTTCTTGTAAGAGTATAAACTCTGCTTGTAAGATCCTGAACAAAAACGTGACATCCCAAAGCCAGCCTCCAGCATTTGTTGCTTAAGCTGAGCTGAAGAAAGTTGGTGCAGCTAGATGCTGACCTTCATCGCAGTGTGCAACATGCTGAGCTTTGCAACAGCCAGAGGAGGACAAAATTAAAATATTTGGCAAGGTCCATCTGAGATCACCTACCTGATGTACTCTCTAGGCTATAGAGAAATGAGGAATCCCAGCATAACCCTTCCTAGGAATCAATTTAGTGTACAAAGTTATTGCTTTGTGGCCAAATCAATGTCAGTCAGGCTCCAAACCTGGGCTGAGCTGCACATAAATGACAAGGGCAGCTCCTTTCTAGACTGGCACATCCATAACAGCGATCAGACCCCCAGTCCTTCCTGCTCAACGGCCTCCCTAAAAGCCTCCTAAAATTCAGATTGCAGCAACTTTTGTTTACAAAGCCTGCAAAAAAATAAAACAAAATCACATAATGGCACAAGGAGACCTGTCTGTTAAGAAAAGTGTTTGGTTTTACGGTTGTGGAGAAAGAACATTGTTACCTGGAGAATGATCCTAGAGGAAAAGCTGAAATAACAGGAGATGCTGGCAGAGGGAGGGGAAGAGCACATGGGATGGCTCGCAGCAGGCAAAGAAGTGCTGGGCACAGGCAGAGCCTGCTTGAAAGGGGCCCTGGAGTCATTTTTACCAAAAACCGTAAGTAATAAACAAGGCCATGTGGACTCAGCCATGGTGGTGGCTGTGTGCAGCCAGCTTGGGCTTTGCCCTGCAGCAGCAAAGCAGACAGAGGGAGCAAGGAAATGCAGCCCATCTGCCAGCAGGGCACGTGGGTGTTCATCAGCCTCACATTTAACCCAAGGGGGTCCCAAAAGTGCAGAAGGGCACAGTTTATCTGACTGATAACATCAATCAACCTCAAGTTTCCAAGCAGAACAAACTGGTTCTCTGGGGCACAGCCAAAAGTAAAGGCTGGACAGGGGGCGGGGGAGCACGGGGAGGTGCTGAGCCCCAAACCAGCACCTGAAGCCACCAGAGAGCCTTTCCCAGTACCTGGTTCAATGGTAAGAGCTGGTGCTGGGAGCCCTACAGAACCACCCTGGCACTCTGTAAACCAGGTATTCATGGTATTACGTGACTTTAAGAACCCTACTTACGGGTTTATACGCTCACTGCAGCCAGAGCTTTAGGGGGAAACAATTAAACAGCTCCAGAGCTACCTGTAGAGACATCTCGTCTGCATTATCTCCAAGTTTTAACCATGTGGTATTAAGATGCTCGCACACTTTAGTTTACTGTTGAGCACTAATGGGATGTAACTTGTGATTTAGTCTTTTCTGAGAACAAATGCACCTTGCAATCACAGCTGTTCAATCCTCCAGGCTCCAACAAAGGAAAGCTCATGTTCCCCTTTTCTCAGTGGATATGTTTGAAAAGAGAAAGCAAGCACTTTACCAAGGCAACAGTGGTGCCAAGTGCCAAAGCACAGGTTGATCCCAGCAAGTCCACAGAAGAGTTGAACAGAATATGCTGCTCCTTCTAAAGCATCCTTCCAAGAAGGAGTTGAATAGGGCAGAACTTCTTGAAAAGAGACATTGTACATGAAATTTCCCAGCATTAAGCAAGATGCTGCTTACAATCATGCTGTAATACTGGAAATCTTTATTCCTGATACTCAGCCTCTTTATCAGAAATGTTACTTCAGCAAACTCCTTTGCACACAGACAAAATAATAACACCCAAAAATGTTTTTCCACATCTTTTCCAAAGAACATGCTTTCCAGGAGGAGGCAGAGGTCTAGCTCACACAGTTCTAGCACAGGGAGACCAGCTCCAGCTCTCACAATGATCAAACACTTAACAGATGAAAAATAAACCAGAGCTGGAGCCATCTAGCAGCTAAAACCCAGCTCTAAGTCGTTTGATTTTCCCTCTCTGCTCTGTGTCACAGAGACATGGGACTCAAATATCGCACTCCTGTCTGTACAAAACAGGATTATACTAATTACCAGGCTCTTACCCCAGGGCTGAGCACCATTAAACACATTACTCTGTGGTGAGATGTTCCCATCGAAGCTGGGACCTGGCACTCTGTGTGCGAACACCTCTCTGCTGGTGCTGCCAGAGCAGTTGTGGAGGCAGGAGCTTGCCAGAAGAGTCAAATAACCAAGAGATGTGATGTGCACGAGCTGGATGGTGTCAGCATGCAGATGGAAGCCAAAAGACCTGGGGCCCTGGGGGCTTCCAGGGGATAGACAGACCCACAAACCTGGAGAGAGGCTCCAGACAAGGTCCAGGTCCACCCAGTTGCCCCACAAAGGATGTTTGCCAGCATTTTCTCAGAGATCCTCACTAGAGGAAGATCTCACTGCCCACACCACATCTGCCCTACCCTCACCTCTATAAAGCCTTCCCTGACGCCTAACTTGAATTTTTCTGGGGACATTTTGGCTTCTCATCCTAGTCACCCTGGGCGCACAGACATTTGTCCCCCTTAGGGCAAGCCTCAACAAATTGATCCTTACAGTGTGTGAATGCAGGGCACAATGAAACCATTCGCAGAGAAGGAGCAGGAGGCCACATTTCTTGGATGTTCAACTCCCTCACAGGCCTCTCTGTAAGAGGTGGGGTCTGTGGTTATTGCCCTGGGGTGGTGGGGAGAAGGCACTCCAGGGGTTACCCATCTCCTCCAGCACAGCCCTTGGCCCTGCCTGGCCACTCACTTCTGCTTTCCTCCCACCAATCTTTCAAGCATGGTTATCTCATGCAAAAACTAAGCTGTAAAAGCACTTTGAAACACTTTCTCACCATCCAAGCATTTGGAACTATGGATGCTGAGGACCACATGGTTGGGCCACGGTTGGGGCCAAATTCAGCTGCTTTTGGTGCACATGAAGGTTGTCTTTTTGCACAGATGTACCTTGAACCGCAGCCCTCCATGTGCATCATGTTATATGATGAATCACTTGTCCAAACTAAATGGTTGTCTGAGGAGCAACAAGGTGGAGAATAGGTTTCTCTTGGAGACAAAACAAACATTGCCTTCCCCTATACTCCCAGCCTGGGCTGCTCAAACTGCCTTCCTCGATCCTCTTTCTCTAACTGAAAAGGGAAGGAAGGAAAAAAATTGCTTACCAAGATGATTAAATAAAATGTTAGCTATTCCAGCTACCCACTGGCTCTGGGTTTGACGTCAGTGCTGAATGCATTAACTATATTTGTCGCTCAAGATCTAAAAATATCTGAGGCATTAAAAAAAAATAGGGCAGTGCTGGGAGAACTGTAGGTCCTTAAGAGGCACAAAGCCCCTCCAAGCCTTCGTGGGGTTCACTGTGCCCCAAGAGCTGCCCATGTTGTCACACAGCCCATGGGACTGGGATGCTACAGAAAAGATGCTGATGATGAACAGCCAAAGGGAAGGAAATGTGATGCTGCTACGCACCTGCCATTCAGAGCACTGAGTTGCCAAGCATGCCTAAGAGGCTTCTGAAGCATTATTCCTCATACTCAGCTTCCCAAACTGGGGAACAATGTAGTTGGTATGCTGGAACTAATAACCCATACATTTAGGGGTATCTAGAGGAAAGAAAATTCTCTAAAAATGATGCAGCAGATCCACGTGTTGAGTTTGGTAGCCAGCCTCATTCTTTTCTGGTCCTATCAACAGTTCCCTTCTTTCAGAAGCTTGGTTTGCTCACAAAGAATGCTATAGGCACTATAGGTGCAGTTTCAAAACCAGAGCAGTCTAGGCAGAACAAACCCTGGAGCTAAGCCTAAAGAAGCTGTTTACTTTTGTTCCTTCTCAGAGACAGCACCTGGTGAGTCAAATATCCTTCACCCCCTCTTCACAGATTGCTAAGAGTCAGGCTGCTACTTAAAGAATTCCTACAGGGGCTGTTGCAGGGTAGTAAATATCCAAGCAGGGAAATCAGCTGCAAAGTCTGGGCTGTTGCAAGTTGCTTGAGGGTAGACACAAAAGAACAAAGAAAGAGGGCCAGGAAATTTTGGCTACAAGACAAAACCAAAAGGAAGTAAGTCTGGGTTTTATTTAAAAGTTATGGAAAGCAATCTGCATCAACAACTTTCCTTTTCACTGGTACTAGTCATGTAGGCCCTACTTGTGTAGCAGAGCCTGTAAGCACGCATTTAACCACAGGAATGCATGGTTAATCCTGCTGGCTTAAGCGTGGTACTAATGTTTCACTGATCAGGGATGGATTCAAGCATGTGCTTTGTACTTGACACAGAGACCCTGCACGATGTATAGGGAGCTGTGGCCAGGAGGACCCCAGCTGCCTGCAGTCCCTCCTCTTGCAGTTTCTGTTGAACTATGCAGCACCTGAAGAGGAAGGTTGGCATCACTTGGGTTTTATAGCAGGGTTACTTATTCTGCCAGATTCTGCACGGGAAAAATGGTGTCAGGAGACAAAAAACAGAGCTGTTGACCAGTGCACTTAGAGAGACCATTTTAACAGTGTGCTGATACTAAAAGCAGGAACACACACGCAGTGATTCTGCAAACTCACAGCCAAGGTCCTGGTAATACAGTAGGGGGGAGGAGGAGGGAGAACAGATGTTCCATGCTTGGATGATAGCTGGACCCCATGGGGAAATTCCCTCCTTGTAGTACTGTAAAAAAAAACACAGAAACTCAGCAGATTTTCCCCTCTACGAATGCCTCTGGCCCAGCAGCCTGAGCCACAGCCCTTTGTGCTGTCACAGCCCGGGGTTCTAGATGCAGGCTCCAGGGAAACAAAACTCGGACATGTCATTAAGCACACACACCTGATGAATGACACGAAGCAGACACCTGCAAGTCAAAATCAATTTCCTGGCTCTGTAAGCTAGTGTGCAGTCGGCACAAAAGGAAACACAACGCCCATCCCTCTGCAGCCGGGGTGTTACAACCCCTCTTGAGGGAATAAAATCCCTACTGCTTCATACACTGCATGGCGTGTGGGTTCTCCCTGGAGGGGGGAGACAAGGTGCCCACCCACAGTCATGTTTCTACAGCATATTAGGCACAAGCCAGTCAGGGAGCAGAAACAACATCACAGGTCTTTAATGAAGTATTAATGTGCAGTAATAGGGAACAAGCATAATTGGCTTGAAATGCCAACTGCGATAAGATGGAGAGCAAAATCTATTTTCCCCCAAAACATAGATGATTTGAGGTTGCAAACTGCCTAATGTGGAAAGCTTTAACGGAAGGATAGATGGGAAAAGGATATGTGGATTGCCATCAGGAATGCCTAATTTTGTAACAGCAGCCACAAGCCTACAAACTGCTGAATTCCCCAACCCGAGCCCCAGCAGAGCCGTTCTGTCACGGTTACCTCCTCCAGCAGATCTGCAGCTTGCTCACCTCCATCTGACACTTCTTCCTCTCTATTGTGTGAGATTAACATATGTCCAATCTGTTGAGGGTTATGGGAGGAATTTCTCACTAAGAAAGGTTAATAAATAAAGAAGTTCTGCAGTAACAATGCAACTAGTGTGCGAAAACTTAATTGGATCGGCAATACATCAAATATGTCAACACACGGACAAACCTGTAAAATGATTGTCTAATCTCAGCCCCAGGTCATAGTTTCAATGAGTGCTTTGCAAGAGGCTGCTTTTAACTGCACTGAGATGTAGGTTACAATATGTTGTGAATCTGTTTGTAGCTGTTTCTCAGTTTCTGAGTCAAAAAGTTATTGCTTTATTAAAAGATTAAAAAAAAAAATCAACTGTAATCTTCTTTAAAATCATGTGTTTTAGGAAATAAATGCTTTTTTAAAAACAAAAAAATACTTATACATTGTCAGTCTTTTTATAATCAGATTAGACTAAAGAGCACAGGAGTAAGTCCATCAAACCAGCGACTGCAGGGAGAAACTCTGGACATCATCTACCAACAGCTCCACTGTACCCCCATGAGATAACTGGGGACATTCAACCCATGAAGCCCAACATTAAAAACTTCATATTTTGAAATCAACTGTGAATTATTGGATTTCCCTTGAAAATGTCAAGGTAAACCAACGTGCTCCAGAAAATCTGCCATCATTGTCCAATGAAGTTGTACTAGTGTTTAACTGTAGAGTATGGTTTCTATCTACTTTGAGTCACTCAGTTCTCATTCAACGCGAAGAGGCCCCCGTGGTACTCAATTTACAGGATTACTTACAAGAACCCAGTGTCCCTTTGAAGCATAATAGATGATGCTCATCAAAGCAGCTAATTTCAACAAGGGGTAGAAAGCTGTTAAAAAAAAAAAAAAAAAAAAAACACCAACAAAAAAGAAAAAAAAAAAAAAAAAAAAAACAGTTTCTGGGTGTCTCAGTTGTAATTAGGAAAATTTTAAAAATAAAGAAGCTGCCACTGACAACCTGATGCAGTACCATGGCCACATCTGCTCTAGTCAAATAGATGCTATTCTGTATTTACTAAAAGGTCCAAAGTCATATAGATGTCTCAAGTAAAGAGCATTTAAAAAGTGACCGCAGGAGGGAAAAATGCCCAGGAAATGTCATTCCCCTCCTGAATGTATGAAGAAGCATAAATTTCACAGTGACTAGGTAGGAGACTTTTTCTATTTTTTTCTTACTTCTCTGGTTTACTCCATATCTGGGAAAGAAATCCATTTTGATGTGGTATTAGCAAAATGGCAGCTTCCCCTGGGAGAAGCCATTCACAGTTACAAATACCAGAGCAGTGGCATTTCTCATCAAATCACTCCTCTGAGAGCTGAGCAGAGGAATAACGAGTTGCAGTAGGAAGGAGCTGGTGAAAGCCTGTGCACGGAGCACACTCAGCAGGCCAGGCGCTGTTCCCAGCTCCCTGGGATCAGGGCAAATCTTTAATCCCCATATACCCAGGGGTTAGAAGCATGGCATAAGCATGACCTACACCTGGGTGCATACCCACGCACGGCATAGCTTCGATGTTTTCATCATCCCAAGGCATCGTGAAATGCCAGCAGGAACCCAACCCATAGCCCCATGAGGCCATCAGAGCCTCTGTTTGTCCTGTGGCACAGGCAACTCGCCAGCCTCTTCTATCAGCCTTGTCCCATCCAGGAACACCAAATTGTTTTCCATGTGCTGGAGAGGTGTCTAGCAAGCTCATTTCTGGAGCCCACCATCTCTGATGCTTCCTGCCTTGTGCATACATACTCTGTCCCAAAGGGGATGATGACCTACAGATTCCCTCTGTTGAGTGGCTCATCATTATTTAACACTCCCAGAAGGCTTGGACTCTTTCCTAACCCTCATTTGTTCACCCTGGTTCAGAGCAAGCCCCACCTGGACCTGTGAAGTTCCCACTGGAAACCCACCCTGCATGGCCTAGGGACCTTCCCCAGCCTGTCCCAGCACACACGGTCCTGGGCAGTGACGTGTGCTGCAGCAGCACAGCCCTGCTGCTGCCCCCCAAGCTCCCATTACTCCCACTCACACCACAGACTGCCTCTTCTGCACCAGCACTACCCAGCGCTGCCCCATCCATCCTGCGCTGCAAGGGGCCAGGCTTCGGAAGGCATCCAGGACACAAGCTCCTGTTGGTGTCCAACTCCAACATGGTCCTAACACAACAACATTGGGAAGAAAAGACAGGGCAGGGGTGGGAGGTTGGGTGCTGGAGGGAAGATGAGGTGAGAAAAGCTTGGACCTAGCTGCAGTTTAAGGCCAACACAGGAGGAACTGATGCCGATGAGAATTTTCCCCCATGGTGGGTGTCCAAACAGTGCCCAGAACAACCAGCTCCTCTCCACATCACCTACTCCTTCCCCTATAACACATCCTCTGGATCCTCAGGCTGAGGAGATGTGATCCAGATCCCTCCACAGACAACACTGCCCTCTCTTTTACCTCCACACCCAAAGACGTGCCCCCCAGCACCACAGGCTGCTGTTGGCCCCCTCCCCTCCCTGCCACACAGCCACTGCAGGGCTACCACCCCTCCCTCCTCCCCACCTCCTCCCAGCCACCACTCATCCTCCCGCTTCCATCTTCCAGCCTGAATTATTGATTGGTGTCAGCGATGGCGCAGAAACACAGACAGAGAAGAAACCTGGCTCTGAGAGAATGGGGAAGCTGTCCCAGCCTCTGTCAGTCTCCCAGGCCTGGGCTCCTTCTGCTGCAGCGAGCTCAAGAGGCTACGGCAGCCTCCAGCCCCAGGAGGAAAGGGAGCAGCACAAGAGTGACTCTCTAATGTTGCAGCACACAGGCAGCGATCAAAAACTCCTGCTGAATATGGAGGAGAAGAGATATATGCTCAAACATAAAACATAAATGCCATCATGCATCAATATTGATGTTTGCTTGCTCCCACAGACCCAGACCAAGGATAATTGCATGCAATTTTTATGCTGCCTCTGACATGCTTCAGTCTCTGAACATCAAAGCACGGGTAGGTAATGCTACAAGTTGCCAGGAGGAGCGTGGATCAAAATGGAACTTGTGGAGAGAAGCAATAGGTGGCAAGGTGGGTAATTGCATCAGCCTTTCAACACTGCAGATGCTGCCTGCGGTTACAAAGAGAATAAAGCAGGTGATCACAGGCTGGCCTCAATTATCCACTGTGTACAGCCCCACCACCCTTGCTGGAGCCTGGAAGGGCAGGGAAGGCTCAGCAGGATGTCAGCAAAGCCACATGGGGGCAAGCAGAGGGAAACGGCAAAGGGTCGGGGAGAAGGAACAGGATGGCACGGAGGGGTTAACAGCAGGACGAGCTGGAGGCCAGCTGCGCCCCAGCCTCCACCCAGGGCACAGAAGCACAGGCTGCTGCAGCACCTCCAGGGAGCCCTGCTGAAAGCTTTTACTGGGCTGGCATGTTTCCACACCACCTCCGTCCTGAAGAGAGGCACACCCCCATCTTCAGACCGTAAATGCCTCTAAATCAGACACTGGGAAGCATTTCCCGCAGCCCTGGGAGACAAAAGAAGAGTCCTCTGGTCAACACTGCCAATAAACAAGCCCTTGCTTTCCCTCTCCACAAGCATCTTCACCTGTGGCTGCATGAAAGCTGGGACCATGCACGTCACACCCTGCTCCATGCAGCCAAGTTTGCGATGCAACAGCTTTTCAGGGAGCACCAGGGATGCAATTATGCTCGGTTTGGACCAACAGCCTCTCCAGCTGCTTCTGCTGGCCTCTCTCTTTCCTTCGAGGTGGGGGTTTTGCAGCCATCTCAATCTCTCCATCCTGAGGACATGGATATGAGCTGCATCCGTAGTTGCAGCACGCAGTGAAACTGAACGCACAATTTAACATTTTTCCTTGAATGACAGTTTTAATGAAAGGCATTTTGGTGCTTAGAAAATCAGCATAAATGATCAGTTGCTAATCTTGTTCTCCCAGTAACTCTGACAAGTCAAAAATAGAGCAGGCAGAATAAACTGGGGGCTGAAAACGGAGGTGGGGATAGAAGCGGGGGTATGTTTTGCTCCTCTTTCTGAGAAATCACGTAGCAATTGCCACTGATTAAAAACCCGCTTTCTTACAACAGGCACAATTTGCTGTGCCACCAATGTTGTGCAATGGCTGAGGCCATCTCCGTGCATGGCAGAGGGAACTGAACAGGCCACTCTCATGCACCTCCACAATCCCCAGGCTTTGGCACCACTGTAAGCCCGGCACAGTTTCAGGACCCTGTACATCCCTGCCATCATCGCACATCCCTGAACATGCAGCGAGGACAACACAGTCTTTATCATCAATGCTCAGGAGCCATGGCTCTGGAAATCCTAGGACAAGAAACTTCACCAGATAGAAGTGGCTGGGAACAGGGAGGGATGAATGGACGGCGCAGATTTCCTGCCTCTTACTAGGTGCAATGCCACAAGATGCCCAGCTGAAGACAAATACCAAGAGGACACTTTCACATTCACTGGGCTGAACTTGCGTGCACACAGATGCATGCATAAGCAACTGCCATCAGTTCATTATTACCTCAGGCTAACAACCTGTTATTATCTCATTCCTTCAGCCCCAGGCAGCACAGGGAGGACTGCAGGTACCCAGCAAAGAGCTGTGCCCAGCCCTGGGGGCACTGACCCACTTTGGGGCCACACGACACTATATGGCCCAGGTGAACATTGAGGTGATATTTCTCATTATACAAGATCAACAAGGCATCTTTGCTTTGACTTCACACTTCCCATCCATCCTGTTCTACCCAAAATCTTACCCCGGGCCTGTCACCATGGTATCTGAGCTCCCAGTGGCAGAGTATTATTCTTTACAGCAGAGGAAGGGCCCATTTTCACATCAATATATGGCTTGTAACATCTACTGACTGTCTTCATGATACTGCCTTTTTAGTAGCTCCTCTCACTTCTCTACATTTTTATGAGGCTATTTTCTTTACTAGCACATCTTAATAGCTTGTGCAACATCTTAAATGCCTCCAAGAAGGTACTTTATAAATAAAGTTATTAATAAGATTAAGGATTTAACTTCAAGAAAGAACACAGTTTGCAAAGTTATGAATCCCACGACCACTGTTATGTGCCCTTCTCACACATGTGGGTCCTGCTGTAGCCAGCAGGTAATCAGTTCTGGTGCCTGCACTTCTGGCAAAGCAGCTGGAGTCACAGCAGATCTCAGCATTTTGGATACATAATTTACAGGGCTCTTGAAAATATTTAAAAATTTTCTTGATTTCTGTGCAATTCAGATCTGAGTTCCAGAGTTATGCTGTTTTGTGTTTTTTTGTTTGTTTGTTTGTTTTGTTTTATATATATATCTTTCTTAAAAGATTTTTAAAACATAAATGGTACATGAGCCACCAGTTATCTGCAGCCAGTAGGACACAGAAGAAACACAGCCCATCATGCCAGAGGGTCCTGGGACGTATAAGTGTGCTTATAAGCTCCTGTGGCTATTTTACTTTTAAGTGCAGCACATAGAGAAATTGTGAGGACTAGGCTAGATAGGTCACTAAGCTATCATTACGCATACAGCCACAGGGTAAATCAAAAAGCACTAGACATGGATCTCAGAGCTCCCCCTCTCCAACATGCACCTCCAAATTAGAAGGGAATTGAGGCCCTGTGCAAATGAAATTCTGGGTCTATAAGGCAACATCCATTGGTTTAATATTGGTGTTTAATTAATACCCAGACAGCACAGCCTTTAACAGTGCAGTCTGAGTGCAGCCACCTTCTTTAGCAGGCAGGTCTGGCACTTGTGCCCTCCCTGTGCCACGTAGCAGACGGCTGTCATTGCCCACTACTCAGGATAACAGCAGAGCCTTTGTTCTCTACACAAAGAGGCTTCATAAGCTTTATCTACTAAGTGAATAGTCATATCTCTCATGCTGTGGTAGACCTTAATGCAGCATCAGCCGAATATAAAAATTACAGGCTTCTTTAAAGTGATGCTACTCCAAGGGAACAGCAAGCTATGGTCCAGAAAGCAGCCACCTCCCAACAACCCATCATAACCACCACAACAGCCCCAGCAAACCTGACCTGGCCAACACCCCACTCACCTCAAACACTTTCTGTACAAAAGACACATACCTAGCACCAGGAAAGCTGCATTCTCGAGAGACTCGACAGTCTAAGATCCAGACTGGATAGATACTGTTATCCTCCTTTCAGCATGGAGAAATTCAGCAGCAAGGACCTCACAGCCCCACAGGAGAAGCCAGAGCCGAGACCTCAGCTCAGCCCCTTCCTGCACCCAGCCTTAGCCTTCCCCTTTGGCACCAGGTGAGCTGCTGGTCATCCTCTGCCCTTTAAACCTTCCCTTTGCTCACCTGGTCCCAGGACTACAATAAGGGTTTGAGCCACCTGGCAGAGATCTGCTCAGGGCTACAACCACCTGGGAGCTGGGTTGAGGGGGGCTCAAGGCCTCCAAACAAAACTTTGCCTGCTGAACTCAGTGATATTTCATTTTTCCCATCGGTGCTCCCTCAAGCACATACCTATGAAGGAGATCTTTCACTGGGATCTCCAAGGAAGTAGGGCAGGCAACGCATTGATGGAATATTTTTCTCTGAAACCATTTCTGCATTCAGAGCCTGCTTGTTGAGCTGAGGAAAGTTGTGTTACAGCACCAGAGAAGCCAAGTTTTCAGGACAAACCTATCAGTTGGTCTTCACAGGAGGCCAAACTGAAAGCATGGCAAGGACAGTAGCATCCCACTGACAGCAGCCCCCTGGCAATGGCTCGGTGCCTGGGCACTGCAGCAGGTTCCTCCCTGCAGACACTTCCACCTCCTCCACACTACTCTTCTGGGAAGTCCTGCTTCAGATCTGATTCCAGAAGTCTCCCAGAGCCAGAAGATGAAGTTCCTTCACTTCTCAGAACCCCCTTCCAAGGCCCACAAAATAAACTACCAGCTTATCATGGCTCATTGCAAGCAAAGACCTTTTGGCCCATGGAGTCTGTTTGCAGCAGCAGCCCATAACTGCTTGTCAGAAAAAACACCGTCAACACACATTGTGTTAATCAGTGCTATTCAAAGAAGAAAAGCAATTTCTTCCTGATCCCTCCAGGTAATTATATTTTGCCCTGAAGCATAAGATTTGATTATGTTTAGTCCCATTTTATTTAGAGCCTGAAGAGAGACCATGAAGTCTCAGATAGGAGTGATAAAAGGAGATGATGCTCAAGTCCAGCCTTCTGCAAGTCAGCATCTGACCTAAGTTAAAATCATTCAAACACAATAGGGAAAAAAGTCCTTCAGATTTTAATCTATTTGCAGAGGGCAGAAATGCTGGCTGAATCATGAACTCCAGGGAATATGAATGCCTCCCAAAGGAAAGAGGGCTTTCTTGTCAATGTTCTTTAAAAAGAAAAGAATGTTTCATGTGGGTGTGTGCTGTTGTTTTTTTCCACTGTAGAGCAAGTGTCCCATCTTATTTCTCAAATGGTCTTTTCTTTGTTGATGCCTCATCTATTAATAATCCTTCACGGGAAGGGGAAAAGAAAAAGCAAGCTTCTGTCAGACATACAAGCTGTTAGTCTGAGATGGACAAAAATAAACCAAAGCAGCACAATTAGCTGCAGCACAGGTCAGTTGTCTGTAGTTGTTCAGTGGCTAGAACAATAACTGCACAAAACTTCCCTTATGGAACAGGGAGTTGGACAGTGCTCTGGATCCGTGAGTGTCCTGGAGGCTTAGAGTACATTTAGGTGTTTTCCTGAACTGCCCAGCCCTACCAGCTCCATTGGTAACCTCTATTTGGGACCAAGAAAATATTTTCCATGTCTTAAAAATACAGAGGAACCAGATCATGCCTGCACTCCCTGTGGAGTCAGGATATTCAGGGAGCTGCCCTGGAGCCAAGCGCTTCCTTGAGATATGCAGTGTTTTTTCCATAGCATTCATTGAAAGTGGGCTCTGATCCCGTCAGAAATGGTAATGATTTCCCCCAAATCCTTTCTCCACAGCAGAATTACCTCCTCCTGCCCACAGACAGGGCCCTGGCTGCCAAAGTTGGCCAAGGAGCTGGGGGCTGAGCACAGGGGTGGGAGCAGAGCCCGTGGTTGGGTTTTTGTTCCTCCCTCAGCCACCCCAACCTCGGGAGTGGGGCAGCATCCTCAGGGGGAGCCTGCATCAGCTGAAGTTTGCTACTTGCTGAAAGAAACCTTCGTGTGTTTTCGCAGGTCTGCTCTAAACTACGGCCCTTTGAAAATGGAACAGAATTTGCTGGAAACGTCAGCCCGGAGCTTTGGTGGTGGGTATGTTAAAATGCCACTGGTAAGTGAGATCAGTCATACTTCTGAGAGGTGTGAAGTGTATCAGGGAAGCAGCCAACTACCTGCGTCACATTGCAGGAGACTTGATGGTGCCACCACATTTCCTGTGAAGGCACAGATGCCGTCTGAGCCCACAGCAGACCTGCTTTCTTGCCTGCTCACACAGCACCCGCAGGAGGAGTCAGCATTACTGAGACTAAGGCGTTTCTGAAGATGGCAGCCCTCAAAGCAGGCTTTAGCCTGGGGACAGGGAGGTGAAGTGAGAATGAGAAAGAAGTGAGCCAAGAGTCCAAGGATAAGCACCATGCTTTGCCCCAGTGATCAAGATGTTGTCACTTCACAGCTCCATGATGTGCTACAGGGTCCCTCGTCCCCACCAGTGTGACCCCAGAATTTGGGACTGCCTGGCAGGCGTATTCCTGCTCAGAGCAAAACCATAATTACTAGCATCCTTCTTTGCAATTTTCCCAGTCTCCCTCTTCTCCTCAGGGCACTCACCTGCAAGAAGTTTTATTCAGCCATTAATATAGCTGTCTGTACTTCTCAGGTCCTTACAAAGGGTCACAGCCTGGCTTGCAGGGTTGGGGGTTTCTATTTTCCACCCAAGTTTGTCTTTCTGCTGAGCATACGCACTGGCTTGAGCCAGGTAGGTGAGCACCAGTACACATGCATCATCTAGCAGGAGTAAACCACGGCACACAGCAAAAGGGAGGGACTACAACCACACAGCAAGCTGCTGGGGCAAAGACAAGCTTTGAATCACGTTTTCTCTGGAGAAGTCAGAAGACAGCATCATCTCCCTTCCCAAACAGCACCAAGTCAAAGCCAGCTGCTGCACAAACCTCTGCAGCACCTGCTGCACCAAGCAGTGGGACCAAGCCTTGTTTTCTGGGATGTGATTGAAAGATGGGGTGCACAGGGATCTCAACAACTGATGTTTTCTAAGGGGATGGATGAGCTGTAGCCCTTTTGGCCAGCAAAAGGGTAGGTGTGCAGCAAGCAGCGAGGATTGGGACTGCACCAGCCCCAAGAGCAGCAAGAAAGCAATCTCCATCATCCCCCTCACATATGGGGAGACAGTCATCACCTTCTCTTGCCAGCAGCCAAAGCATTCAAGGCATGTTGGAGAAAACAGCAGGTGGACCTACTCCAAAAACCTTCTAGGTGTACCAGGGATGGGGACTGCAGCCACTCCAACGTGGAGGGAAAGGGTGTGAATTACTCACCTGGAGTCAACACGGATCTAACCAGCCTGAACATCTCTAGCAAAACCCCTTTCCCACTGCTTCCAACACCCTTCTCTCACACCTCTTTCCTCCTACATCTTGTGCTGTATTTCAGCCTTCACCAAGCCAGAGCTGGCGGTCCCTGATCTTCCTGCACCACGGAGCATGGAGGAAGAACATGAGACTGCACATTTCCACATGCCTCCCCAGCCTTCCAGCTTGGGGTGGCAAACAGCAGCAATAAACAATCAAAATATTAGTTTACGAGATAATGCCAGCTATTGCCAAAGCCAGCAAGAAATACGCTCATCCCAGAGCCGTTTAATTTCAGTGGTACAAACCCTCGGCTTGTTGCCAAGATATAGAGCCCAGGCTGCGGTATATTAGCATAGGCTGCCTTATCTGCAGGGAAATAAACTCAGACCTGCTGAAAACAGTTGAGTGGAATATCACCATAGAAACTAGGCAAGGAAATGGGTGAAGTGTCTCTCCCCAGCTAATTTCAACATGACAGCAACCAGAGAAGGCCAACCACTTTGGACCGAGGCAGGGTGGGCAAGAAGGATGTTTGGTACTGCACTGGCCCGAGGGTGGATACGTGCTGGTGGGGACACCCCCCGCCCACCCCTGGGCTTTATTTGCAGCCACGGGCAGGCTCCCTCTCCCGCCGCCCACCACTGCTCTGCATCCCCCACGGTGCTGCCGTTGTGCCGCGCTGCCTCGTCCCGCGCCTCCGCTACAAGCGCACGCACCAGCCGCAGTCACGGGTGCGTGGCAGGGACAAAGCTCCCTTTTCTTTTTCACCTGCATATTTCAGCAGTGGAGGAAGGGAGTGATCTGGGAACATATTGCAGAGCCGCTGAACCTAGTTCCCACAACACAAATTTAAATCCATCCCTAGCCTGGAGACAATCTTGTGTGCAACCCAGCCTTTCCTGGAGAGAGATACCTCAGAGAATCCTTCTTCAACTACAGGCTGGAAAAAATGCTTTGGAGAAAAGCAGGAATCCCAGGAGCATTCCTTGTTCACCCCTTCCCTTCCTCCCAGGTTTTCAGGTGCCACAGAACAACCACATCACCATGTCTTTTATGCAGCACCAACAAAGCTGGGCTGTCTTGAGATGTCTTGTACACAGGTCCTCAGCCTCTATAATATAGAGAGAATAAGCTCCCCAGGTCATGTTGTTTGTAAAAAGTACAAACATCATGCTTTCATTGTATGTACTTTATTACTATTTTTAATAGTTAAATGCAATTCCTACCTGTGTTTCGTAAGGAAGAGGAGCCATTGATTCACTGACCTACCATTTCTTATTTTTCATATTTCTTATGTCCCCATTTAGTCATCTCTTTACATTAAATGACCCCAGGCTTTTCATTAATATTACTTCTACAGTTTTTCATCCTGACAAGTTCTATTTCTGCTCCATATACACCATTAGACACAAGGATCATAGTAACTCAAGACAGGATCTTTCACTGATCTAATGGTAAGCTTGTTTTTCTATCCCACTGTAATCCTAGCATGTTCATTACTGTTTTCACCATTGCTATGCATAAAGCATATTTTCCACTCACTCTCAACAACATCAGCCAGATCTACCTCAGCCCCCTCCCTGCAGTTACCACCCCCTCTGGGTGCAGTGACTATACCAGAAGCTCCAATTGTCCCCACCTATGGTGGGAGCTGTGGCTGTCAGCACTGACATCCACCTGCTATCTTGCTGCCCGTCCTGCTTGCTTGGTTCCTGCCTCCTGAAATCCTTCAGTCTTGGCTAATCTCACTAATTACATGAGTCTTTGACCCCTGCATCTTCACAACCCACTTTTCTGGACCATTAACAAATATATTATAGATCAGTGCTAAAACAGATGCTGCTAGCGCTTCCTGCTAGCAGCGATGCAACAATTATAGTCTTACATTCAAGCTTGATTTCTTCTGAATCCCATTCCCAAAACATAGATGTGTAGCTGTTGTGCTTGAGAAAGTAGCTATCCTGTCTAGCAAACCAGAGATTAATAACTGACCTACATGTTTAAATTGAGCCTCTAATTGGCTTCAGATCTGATTCATATTTCTATAGGTCCTAGTATAATGGAGTGCTTGGATCATCTGTGGGCTTCTTGCAAATGTAGATAAATAGGTTAACAAAATGAAAAGGTATGTGATAATTTCTGGAATTAAAATAATTTCAGCATGATGATTGGGCACTAAGATTATCTACAGTCGAGCCACATTTCTGTTCAAAAACAGTATCAAGGAATTTGCTTAAATTAAAAGCTCTTCTTTTCAGATGCTATGAATTTAGAAGTTCTTGAAAAAAATACATTGACACCAGCCCAAAGTTATCTATATGTGTGCATGGGGGAGGGAAGTTATTATACGTGCACATGTAGATCTGTAGATAAAAATATATATGGGGGGAAAAATGTACTTTTCAACCTTAACAGCTCTAAAAATGGTTCCTGTTTGGAAGATCCAATGTGAAATATTAAAGGAGCGCTTGGTCCCAATGGGGCAAAAAGCTATATAAACACTGCAAAAAGAATTCCGAAAAAAAAAAAAAAAAATTCCTTGACCAGATTTTAGGTTCCTCCTCCTAAGTGAGGTGAAACCTGCCTGGTTCTGTCTGGGCTGGATGGTCGGACAAGCACCAGCAGATATGAGACCCTAATGAATAAGGATACAAGTTTGTCAAACCGTCCAGCTCAAAATAAATTTAAGCGTACATAAATATGTGTATGCACACACACTTGGGAACAGAAGAAATTCCACATTTGGAAGCAGTTGGAAACAGATGAGTGGCCTGGCTGCACCTCTCCTGCCTGAGGGCTTCCAGGACAGGACCACAACTGGACCGGGGCCATCTCAGGCAAATTGCTTTACAGACAAGTGTACAAACAGGCTGTAAGACAACCCCATCACTGCACAGCTCAGCTCCGAAAAAAGCCCAGACAAAAGGAGACAAGCGTACGGCGCGTTCGGGGCGGTGATTGGCAGGCGACACACTCGATCCAGGAATTTGTTTTGAAAACTGTGTGATCATTTTTCACTCAGCTCCAGTTCCTTTTTCCTCTCAGGGAGAAGCAGAGGGGACACAGGAGTCCTTAATTTGAGAGAGGGGGTGGTTATTGTTTTTCGCCTTGAAGCTCATTCCTCCCCTTCCTAACCAGAGCCCCATTTTATAAGCACACAGCTCTTTTCACAAAGATCATTAAATCTTTAAAGCATTTCATGAAAAATAAAATGAAGTGAAGGCTGCTTTCTCATGGCTTTACTGAGATCTACAGAAAATGAGGGACCCCTCTGTGGCCACTCCTGTCAGTGCAGAGGCAACGATGTGGGTATAAAGGAGGGGAGAATTAAATCTTCAAGTGCCTCTTCAGAAATCCATCTTTTTTTTAATACTTTCCCAGTGAAAACACACACACACAAAAAAAAAAAAAAAAAAAAAAAATAGGCTTTGGTTCTTATGGGGCAAAAGCCACCTATGCTTTCATCTCCAAGGAGCGCTGCTCAGACAGAAAACTTTCTGGCTCTTGCCTGGCTCGGGTATGTCTTCTGCCAGAACCCCTTCTGACCACCAGTGTCTGAAGGCTGCCCAACCTTCCCTTTGTTATGCAAAAGCATCTGTAGCTCTCTGTGTTTTCCAGGAAAATACTGGTAGGAGATTCTTAACCTTTCAACATTTCTTTTTTTGTTTGCTTCTAAGGTCTGAACTGTTTCAGTAGACTCTTCAGATGTTAAACTGAATTTAACAGCCAAGACCTGCAGCCAGCAATACCCAGATGCCACATGGACAAATCGTGTCTTACACGTATTTCTTCTGGCATTACAGACTCCAGCAAAAGAGACATGCTGCTTCTTTGTGTAACAATATTCTTCCTATCAACATGCTTCTTCAACAGAGGTTTCAAAACCATCCAGACAAACAGAATAAAAGCTCTTCTTTTTCACCTCATGCCAGACTACATCTTTCTATAGAATATCCTTTCAGGGCTTGGTGCAAGGAAGCAATCAAACACTTGCACTTAACCTCGTTTCCTCGTTCTTCTGCATCTACTTTGTTCTGTTTCCCTGTCAGGTTTGAGTACTTCCCATGCCAGCAGGCACAGACCCTTTTAATTCAAGAGGAATGCATTTCAAAGGAGGCTAGCAATGGAAATTCCTGATTGCAGACACTTCCCTGGGGTGGGGAAGAAAATCATATTTCTGAGTGTGGAAACAATGAAAAAAAACAATTATTGCCACCTGGAGTTGAACAAGAGATCTTTTCAGTTTGATGATCCAAATGAAGAACTTAAAACTTTTGTGAGAATGTTTCAAGTGCTTTCCTAGGGGAAAAAAGCATTTCAGAGAAGCCATGTTAGGTCAAATAAATACTTAGTTTGACCAGAAATCAAATGACTCAGACATCATAAATTCTTTAACTCTAATTTTCATTTACAGCTTGGATTGGTGTTTTTTCAAAGCACAAGGAGTATAATTTCAAATACATAAAAACAATGTATTAAAGAGTATCCAAAATGAAATACTTCTCAAACTTCCTTCCTTCCACATTTTTGTGGAATGAAATCAACAAATGTATTAATGGATTGAAAAAAAAAAAAAAAAAAAAAAATCTCTTATCTTCCTCTCCCTTACAGTATTGCTTCTTTCCCTATGTATGGTCTTAAGCAGCTCTTTTCTGGAGAGCCCTTTGTTCAGAAATGCAGGTAAAGCAAGGACACTTTGAATAACTTTGAAACAGCTCAACAAACGTGTCAAATCAGAGTTTAGAAAATGGGGGTGAAGGAGAACTGGTCTGTCCCAGCCCCCAGAGCAAGGTTAAACTAGAGCTGAGAGACTTCATGCTGCCTTTCCTTGGCAGCAATCCAGGTGGCCAACAGTGTTATAACAACCCATTAGCAACCTCACCCAGCACCAAAACATATAAAACACATCATTTCTTGGGGAAAATGTAAAATAAAAACATCTTTTTTCCCTACCATACTTATTTAAAGGTGAATAAGGCAATAACCTCTTTCTCCATGCAACTCCTGTTTTTACATGACATTTGAGACAGCTGAGCAACTGTGAACACATGAAAGGGCGGTAACTGTCCATAAGCAGAGGTCTTGTTATTTTTCAGTTGTGCAATCTCCAGCTACCAGAACCATCTGAATAATGTCTCTGACATCAAACGCAAGTCTCATGCCCATCCTTTCCTTTCCAGGCTGTCTGGATGGACCAGGCTACAGATCCCCCCAGCAGGCTCCCAGGCACTGTCTCAGCATCAAAGAAAACATGTTGATCCCAGCCATGCTGAGCCCTTCACAGCAAGCCCCAAGCACCTCTCCACACCTCTCTTTGTCCCACACACCAAGTTCTTGTGTCCATTTATTGCTCCAGGGCTACATTTTCCTGCTTCAGCTCACGAGGAATTTCTGAAGGTTTGTTGGACAGTCTGCTCCGTGCAAAGAGGCAGAAAGTATCAACTAGGCTGTGAGGAAACCTGTTTGCAGCCTAAAACCCAGAGAAGAAGCTTGCAGAGCTCATTTAGAACAATCTCAGACTTGCTTCTCTTAGTTCCTTTGAAGAAAAAGATCACGAAGTATTTGGTCCAAATTAGCTGAAATAAACTGTACAACTAAAAAATTAGTCATTCTGCACCTCTACCCAGGTGGGTGAATAGATACTCCTGACCATGATGATTTACAGCCAGGGAACAAGATGAGAATCAGACCTGGTATTTCTGCCTGACTAGGAGTATTTTCAAGGCTCAAGAAAAATAACATTATCCAAGAGGAATAAGTGAATCAACTGATTATGGAAGAAGCAGTCATTTCCAGGAAGACAACCATAAAATCTCCAATGTTGAAAAAAAATAGCACCATTGGTATTTACCATTGTCATCCATCATTTTAAAGATATTTTTTTCTTTTTATTTTTTCTTCTTTTTTTTTTTTTTTTTTACTAGCTGGGAGGGGTTCAGCAAGCTCATTCAAAAACTACCAGAGATGCTTTCTGCTGAATTTGAGGTCCCCAGATAACAGTGTTGTTCAAATACACAATGACAGTAAAGAAAAAAAAAATAGGTTTCCACCAGAAACCACATTTTCATTTCATTCTCTCTCAGATTTCCAAACTTACATAACAAGGAGGTCCCAGTTATAGTGCTGAGTTTTTATAAGAGCCAAGGATTCTTCACCCAGCTGCAATGGGTTATTTTCTCATCATTCAGATAGTGACTGATTTTATGCAAAACTCAGCTCCACAAGTAAGACACCCTGTAATTAACAGTCATGATCCTAGATGTACACAGCACCTCTCTGACCAGGTTGTTTTATGAGGTACAATGCTTCCCTCACACAACTCACTGGTGTGGCCACTGGGACGGACGGCAGGGAGCTACTGCACAGCCTACAACAGTGCTCTGCAGCTCCAGCCAGGAAGCTAAGAAGAAACCATACGCAATTAAAGGTGCAAGGAAGACAGATGCTAAGATGTGTCATTGCCAAGACTCTGGGACGGGGAAAAAAAGTTCAGCTAAAAGTGTTGTGTGGGCTCAGTGACCTCGCTGGGTTGGGGCCTCACTTTTATATCTGCATGAGGAAGATCTGCAATGAACTTCACACTGAGCTCCACAGGAGGAAGAATTTAGCATGCTCTGCAGCCTGCTCCCTTTCCTAGTCTTAAAAAAGCAGGCAGCTGCCTAAATCAAACATGAAGACGACTGCATTTTTGTTCTATGTTGCTCTCTTACTATTCTATTGCATCCTTCCTTCATTTCCTCTCCTAGAAGATGGGTAATGGTGATGTTGCTCTCACATCTTTCCTGAGATATTCAGGAATCATCTACTTGCCAGCTGCCTCAAGCTCTTCAGCGAAAGGTGCACAGAGGCTGGAAGGTGCACAGAGGCTGACCATCTCCATCAGCCTTCATGATGGATTGTTTGGGGGATGTCTTTGTGGAGCCACTTTGACTTGCTGTATGTCTCAATAAAGATTTCATTCCAGAGCAAAAATTTGTCTCATGTCTTAGCTCCTGTTTCATGAAAGTTTCTACTAATGATCATCAGTAGTGCAGAACTGTAGGGGCAGATGCAATGAACAGAAAGGTGGTCCCTGTCCTCCAGAGCAGGCGGGTCTATAAGAGACACTGATTTCAACATTTAGTTGTGATGTAACAGACTTCCATTTTTATCCATGGGGAAACAGAGGAAATTTGGCCTGAGGTCAGCTGCTATAATGGAGGAGTTCTTGCCTTGCAGCACCTCATTCATCCTATTTCGTCAGCCACTTAATCATCATTTAATCCAAGGATACTCATTCATTCTGGAGTCTCTCAGCCCTGCGGGGAGCCTTTCACAGTGTCATCTGAGATATTTAAAGCTGGGTGGCTTGCAAGGACATCTGGGAGGATAGCATCAATTGTCTGCATCAGGTTCCTTGACCCTTAATTTGAAAGGCTCCCTTAAACCAGGAGAAAAATAGAATAGTGCTAAATAGCCCTTATGAAAATGGAATGGCTCAACAGCCGCACATTCATTTTCTTAGATCATCAGAGACATCTCGCTTGTGATCCTAAGCATAAGAGAGAAGTGAAATCTTTTCTGAAAACTTCTCTTAGAAGGCCCAATGCAGATCTGCAGTCTCCAGAGATTCATGCAGACACAGGCGCCCAAGAGATTATATTTTAATTTTTAAATAGCTCTGGTTCATTGGGTCATTCCCTGCTTAATGACACAGACTGATGGTCATTCTGGTTGGGGTTGATTTTTCCTGAAGCTTTGGGCACCAACTAGTCATTATGAAATGAGGTAATTACAGAGCCAATTCATTAGCCTGCAGACAGGTTCGGGTCTCAGCCATACGTTGCCCAGCCTTTCACATCCCTAGAGGCTCTGGGGTGGACAGAGAGAACTTGTCTGCATGGCTTTCTGTTCATGATCTATTTTAAATGAGAAGATGTGAAAAGACAATCTTAGGGTTTGGATTTATAAATAATAGATGGAATAGTACTATAAAAATTGACAAATTGTAAACTTCAGAGAACAAACCACAGAAGAAACACAAATCTGAGTGGTAGTCTGTAAGATTGAGTGATCACCTCGGAAACTGTGGAGCTGGGATCTATATTCACATTGCTAAGGCTTCTTTCAGATGCCGGAGTCAGTTCCTCATCTATAACCAAGACAGCAGTTTCAGAATTCAGCAAGATCAATCATAGAGCATTGGCAAAATGGAAGAAATTACTTTCCTGGAAGAGAGTGGACTGAAATTTCCAGATGCTCGGTGACACCAGTTGTTTCTCTCAGTTGCACATAAAATAACTGGGGCCAGATTCTTACTCACGGTGCCTCAAGCACTGAGAAGCAGAAGCTAACTTGACACACAGGAGGATATGAGTTATGTTAGCCTGTACCTTGGTTAGACTTTTTCCTCTCCTTTCATCAGCAAAATCCCGTCATGAGATGTTCCTAGAAGCATCTATTCACAAGCACAAGAACAGAGTAGAACACATTTGCAACAAAGGACAATGGCAACAATTTGTTATTTGCTCCAAAAGGATCAAGAATGAGATGCAAAATTGGCATGCTGTTCTGAAGACCTAACAAGCAACAGGGTGACTGCAAATCATGCTGGTGTCCAGGACAAAGTCATCTAGAGATGTGCTCCAGCCACACTCCCAGCCTCAAGCAGTTCTACAAAACCAATTAAAACAGCTGGAAAATTATCGGGACCTGGAGATTATACATAGTTTTGGTTCAGACCAACTTGAAAGGGACAATTTGAAGGACTTTGTGGCATGAGGGGCTGGAAAGACTTATTCTGAGGTACAAAGGATTAGTTTATGGGACAGTAATTACTCTGCAGTAACGGACATTAATCTGAAGTTACAAGGGTTCAAGATATTTCATTATTCGTTCTGCACCCCATTTGCAATGATATCATTTCAAAGTGATGGATTCAAATTTACGCAAGTGATGCTGGAATAGGACAGAGAATATACTTTCTATGTTTTATGAGCATGAAGAGATCCATAAATTTTGAGCGAAAGAAGTCATTACAAAGAGAAAAAATATTTTAGCTGTCAATCTGACTCCCTCTATTGCTGAGGGACTAATTCGGCAGGGTACAGCAGCCCTGCAGGCAGGTGCCAGCATTCATAAGGAAGGAATTCAACACTACAATGTGGTCAAAAGATGCAGGGGCTGATTTGAAACCCACTGAAGTCAGCAACATGAGTGTCGAGGCCCTAACAACTAGAGCAACCTGCTCAGTCGTGGATGTGAAACCTCTGCCTTTCTGCTGGCACAAAGAAAGGCCCTTTCCAAAGAGGTGTACAGCTCATCTGAAGCAACATCTGTGCCACAGGTTAGAGGAGGGTCTCAGCCAACATGTCTTCAGTAGGAACGAACGTGTTGAAAAGCCCCTCTTGGCACGTAACACCAGAGAGGAACATTTCTAAACTGGAAAAGAAGAGGCTCACTGGGAGCTTGTTCACCATCCCATCACTCTCTTGCCTTGGTACAGAACCCAGCACGCCAAAACATTTGGAGCTATATGTCCTGGTAATGCCTACACAGAGCCCATGCTACAGGAACAGCACCACACAATGTTAGGGTACAAACCATTATACCACCTTTAGAAAAGCTGAATAAAGGGAAAGAAATCCGAAACCTCTGCCTGAATTTGCACCAGAATCAAGTTCATCTGTCACGTACACGAGTCAGCTGGGGTTTGCATCTCCCCTTTGGAGCAAGAAGTATCAAGCACTGACATAAAACACCCACAGTCTGCAGGATCACATGGCTAAGAACGTGTTGCTTTTCCAAAATAAATAAATAACTGAGTCTCAAAAACTGCATTAAATCCGTTACTGGAGAATTCTCAACCTGGAGAATATAAACCCACCTCAGCAAGAAGAGTAGATATTAACTCCAAATGATGTAATTCCAAGAAAACTAGTTTGAATATACATTTAATGTTTCAAACAGCTTTTCCTATGCCTGCTAAGCACTTCTGCCTGAAACAAATTTGATTTCAGTATAATTTTATATATACCAACAAAATGCAAATTAACAGAGCAATAGTCTGGAGTCTTCATCCTTTATCTTGTCTGTGTCACAATTCTCCATACTTGCAAACTGAATATCTGCTCACAGATTTTCTTTTCTTTTTTTTTTTTCAAATATGCAGCCAAATATCCCATGCCACATTGTGTTTCTTCCCTCTAATATAAATAATGTTCACTTAACAGTGAACGCATTAGTTTAGCAAACTATATTTCCATTGAGTTGTCATTCCCCAAAATAATCTTCTTTTGAGTAGAAATTTTCCATTCTCAGTCTCAGCGGAAAGGTAATTTTTCTCCCCGCTTATTTCCATCTTTTCAGCATATCTTGCTCTTATTTTTAATTTTAAAGCAATGGTAATATTTCTCAGCAAGAAAGAAACGCACCAGAAGTCCAGACATCTCCCTGAACAACATCTAAGGCTTAATTTGGAAACTGTTTATAATCCATTTAACAATCATTTGAATGTTTGTGAGCAGGTCAGTAACATTAAGGTGCACCATTCACTGAAAACAGTGCAAAGCACCAGAAACATAAAAACAGAGAGAAGGGCAGAGGAAAGTGCCCACAAAACTACCAATTCCTGTATCACTGCAGCTGAGAAAGCAAGGCAGCAATTAGTGCCCAGGGAAGCAGATGTCACATTTGGGTTTGGAAGACCTTGTTTCTCCAAATTAACGTGGGGCAGAGGGTAGCAGGCAGGGTTAATTTTCAGCCATCCACTCATGGGTCAATTGTTGTCAGTTCTTGTCTTCTCCTTGTTGTCAGTCAAAAGGATCGTTTTCAAGGGCAGCCACTATAACCACTAGTGTGCTAAACTCATCTGTGGGGTACAAATACCTTTGCAGAGGTATTTGTCTCAAACACAAATGGGACCACCCTGGCATCAATAGGGCTGTGGACTCCCCAGAACACTACAACAGTTAACAGTGGTGAAGATCAGCATTGCTCAGTGCAGGCTTGCAAACAGTAGGTATCATCAGCAGGGACATGTCCATGCCAGAGCACCCCATCCCCTCTCGCAGGTGGGAACCATCCAAGCTCCATGCTATGCCATGCAACATATCAGGTTTTGTCCTGTTGAAACCAAAAAGCCCACAGCGGCCTTTGAGTCACCCTTTGCAGAGCCCATCTACAACAGCTCTGGCCCAAGCAGGCCTAACAGATGGGGAGCAGGACTTCATTTACTTTTTTTTTTTTTTTTCTTCCAGACAAGCTTTGATTCAGACACTTCAAATGAAACCAGGTGCAAAGAAGATTTCATTTCAGAGTTACCAGACATGATTTGGGTTTTTGTTGTTGGTTGTGGGTTTTTGTTGTTGTTGTTGTTTTCCCTCCCCATCACTAGAAACAACTTAAAGTGAACTCAAACTGTTTTTGTCAACTCAAACAAACAAAAAATCTTCCCCATGACACAGATGCACTCCATTTGAGGTTGTTTTCTCCCTTGCTCCTCCTGGAAGGAGTACACTATCTAGGCCAGCAGCTTCATCCACTTTCTAATCCTAAAAATAAACAGTGTTTGTTCCTTGCCCCTTTTGCTTCACAAGATCTCAGATGTTAAATATTCAAGCAATCCACATATAGAGAACTGATTCATCTCAATTATTCTTGGACATTTTCTTTCTAAAGTACATATATACCAAATAAAGAAATAATACCACAAGGGTTTTTTTCCCTGCTCAGTACAGCTATATCACCAACAATTTTAAAAGCCACTTTTCACTAACAGATGGCAAACGGGGCTAAATGATGGGATGAGTGGTAGAAGGTTTCAGATGAGCATTCAGTACAAGTTGCATAAACTGTCATCTTCAAGCTGAAATGTCCACTAAGATGTCCCTTATCACCATCACCTACGTGAATTTTTTTCTTCCTGTGTGCATCTATGCATCATGGGGTAAGTACACAAAGACAAAGCCAGACTACTACCTCTTCTTATTGTGTATAGTTTTACACTTCTGGGTGAAGTTTTCTAGGTGTCTGAGTGATCTTCAGCAACTGATGAAGTGGCAGAGCCCCTTCCTAAATCAAGGACTGTGAGGAAACTCCCGTGGCTTTATGTGAAGCCTTAGAAATCTTTTGCTTTGTATTGTTGTTCTGAAGCTTGATAGAAAAGGAGTGTATACAGGAGAAACGACTCTATTGCTGTTCCCAAAAACATGCTTTGAAAGTATTAAGTGAAAATTAATGGTTACTTTTGTCTTTCAGATTTCTATACCTCCCTTTCCACCGTAAAATAAGAAACATCATTCTATCTCATAGGGGAGTCATGAAAGTGAATTATTGTTTGCATGAAGCACTCATACTATAGCGATGAGGTCCATAAAAAGAAGCCCAGAAGGAAATTAGGATTCCCTTCTTCAGCCCCCAGTTTGAATGGAGAGCTGTAAATAAGACCCAGGGCTGTGCATTGAACAATAAAGACAGCAAATGAGATTAGTGCAGTCCCAGATTAGTGCAGCCTCAAAGCTGGACCCTAGCGGAGAAGCATGGGGATGATCAAAGCCAGGCACAGAGCAGACAACGCTGTTCACAGAGCACTTCTGTGCACCACAGGGGTGCAGCTGGGCTGAGGCAGACCAGAAGCTCTCTTCCCATTGTGCCGCACCCCACAGGAGCAAAGCACTGAGATCAGATTGAGCTGCGATGGCACCTGTCACATGCACACTGCACTTATGGGTTGTAAAAGGCTCCAGGAGCAGGTGTGCAAGTTAATATTCGACTGAGTGAGAACATCTGCAGCCCATCAGCACAGCATGTACTTTCCCACCAGGCTGGTGCTCAACCACTCCATCGTGGGCACCTCGTTCTCCTCCATTGGCAAGCACAAGGTCGAAGTTCAGCTTTTACAGAGTAGGCCATCACTTCAGTAGCAGGCCATCACGGAGACTTATTAAGGGACAAGACATTGCTGCAAGAGGTGGCATCTTTAAGGATGCTCTGATTGACTGCTGGCCCCATGTGCACAGGAGCTGGGTATCACAGCAACATGATAGAAGTCTTTTGCCAGCTTATTTTGGTTGGATTTCTTTTTCCCTCCATAAATTTAGATTAATGGCTTTACTTCAGTAACTCTTGCCAAGCTTGCCAAAACATCCCCTTGAAGGGAACATGGAGATGATTTTCTATTTTTTTATTTTTTATGTCAACATCGTTGAACTGAAACATTTGAAATTTGATCTTTCCTCTGTGGAAGGTTGTTACATTTTCATGTCACAAAGCCAAAACTATTGAAAACACTAAAAGCCCCAAAAATTTTCTTAATCCAGATTAGACAAGAGTTACTCCTCATTTCACTCAATTGTCTTGCCTTTTGAATCTACTTTCCATCTGAAAGTCAGTTCTTTCAGTGCTTATGTATGGCATGAAACAATTTCCTTGATTTTTCAGAGCTACAAGTGAGCCAAAATAACAGTTATTTGCACAACTAAAGTGGTTGCGCCACATCCATTCCAATACCTATCAGACAGCTAAATTTAACTGCTTAATTGCAGGGGGCAAAGAGGGGAACAACAAGAAAGGCTGCACCTGGCAGCAAACAACTATCTCTCTTTGCTTCGGGAGCAGCACTGGGGCTGCCTGAATAGTCTCCACTTCATCCTTTCATTCCCCTGCTCAATGCAGGAACAGGATGTCAGATCTCAGGTTGCACATTTTGTCCAATCTTAAAATCTACGCTTGAAGAACTACAGCAAATCTAAAAAGGAGAAAGCTGAGAGGCTTAATTACTTTTATCTGTGTTTGAGAGGCACTCTCGAGTATATCCAGGGTACCAGGAATCACAGCCCCAGTGCCAGGGAGAAAATGAACAGCAAGTGGCAAGCTAAAAAAATAAAAAATAAATACAAAAAAATCCCTGGTTCCGGATATTTGCTGAAACACAGCTCGCTTCCAAGAACGTCGCACCATTAGTCTGGCTGGGGCTGGTCTGCAGCAATGCCCTTTCCAGTCAAACCCATCTCTCCCCTACGACGTTACACCTTTTTGCATTACTTCTGGGTTCAGTGGTAATGCCCTTGCACAGGAGGCAGCTCTTTGGAAGGGCACCAGGTCAGTTTTGTACCTGCTGCCCCACGCTGATGCTTTAGGTAGGGCACTGAGCAGATCTTTAAGACACACCTTGTGGAGTTTCATTCAGGTCATGCAGAGCAATCCAGGTAGCCTTATCCCATTTCTATGAGATTTAAAGGTTTTATTGGTTATTCTGTGTTTGATCCTTAAGAGTGTAGACATGAGTGTGACCCAAGGTGTCTGGTGAAGATTAGCACTCAGCAGACAAATTCTCTGTACCTCAGACACTCACACACTGCCCAGCATTTGGCTGCAAACACCATGAGGCTCTGTCTCTTTGTTGAGTCCCTCAAACCATTTGCCTGCAGCTGAGCTGCCCACACACCATTTGGGGAACACCAGCACAAGGCAGATGGATTTCACGGGTCTCCTCCCTTCCTACAAACTTCCCTGCAAAAAGAAGCACTGGGACGTACACCAAGGCCTTGTCTCTGCCCTGAAGATAGTCTGACATTAGACATTAGGAGGAAATTCTTCACTGTGAAGCACTGTAATGAGGCACTGGAACAGGTTGCCCACAGAAGCCATGGATGCCCCATCCCTGTAGGTGTTCAAGACCAGGCTGGATGGGGCCTTGACCAACCTGATCTAGTGGTATGGCAGGGGGGTTGGAGTTAGATGATCTTTAAGGTCCCTTCCAACCCAAGCCATTCTACGACTCTATGCTCTCTTCATACCAAATTGCTCTGGCTACTGCAGTTTCTTGCCCAGTCCCCTTCTATCCATCCATCCTGATGCCACAAGGCTCCAGGTAGAGAGTCTTTCCGAGCACACTCACTGCAATCCCAGCTTCAGTCACGATTCCCATGCCAGCAGCAGGGTGAATGCAATGTTAACCACTTCCAGAAACAAGGGGAGCTCAGCATGGGCACTCATTAAGTTGGGCCCCATGGAAGCAGCAGTAGAGGGGATCCTCCATCACCTCCATTTTACAAGGTCATGATCAGCCTTACAAGGAAGTGCCCAGGTTTCATCTTTGTGTCACATGCACTGCCTACACAACGCCTGCAAGGACATCAAGCCTAATGCTATAAGTGGTCTTCCCCCCATATGTAAGGATCCCCTTACAAAGCATATGAAGGTGATTTGAACAACCTAGCCATGGGCAGAAGATGACTTCTCCCAATCCTCTCATACATCCAGAGCAGAAGGCGTAAGAAAGATCAGTTTCCAATGCCTGAAAGAGCTTTTTTAATCTGAAACCTGAAGGGACACATCCATGCAAATGTCTCACAAGCCCCATTTAGGAACTGGGAGGGCAAACTTGACTCAGATACAAGAATCAAGCACACTCCTCCCCAGTAGTGATACTACTCCCCTCCTTACATTGCCCCCACTTCTTTGCCCTTCCCAGAGCAGGTCTGCATCATCATCTCTGCATCTTCATCTCTACATCAGCTGCTGCCCAAAGGAGCCAGAAGGGGTGACTATCTCCAGCATATCCCCCACCCCCCCCCAAAGCACAGTGATGAACTTCTAGTCTGGAAATCACACAATGCCAAAGATTCGTAACTTCCCACAAACCATTCTTAGCTCTCAGAAATTGTTTTCTGTTTTTGAACAAAGAGATCCACTGACCACTAAGAAATCCAGTTTGTAAAGGAAGAACAGGTGTGCAGCCTATGTTTTACGTGCTTCCCATGTGAAAAATGGTAGCTCAGCTACAGTCATGCATGAAATGAGATGAGAGCATGGTGAGTTGTAGTCTGGGAACTGGAGGTAAAAACATTGTTCAGTGGAGGCAGGCTGGGGACAGCATTATTTACCTGGCCATTTCAGAAAGCCAGGCATCCTTCCTTACTAGAGGGTGTGATTATTGGAGAAATCACACTCCAAAACATTCCTCCTCTCAACACACTTAGGTACTTGGGCAATGCGGTTATTTCACAGATGAGGACCAGAGACGCCAAATGGACCAGTTTGCATGGTGAAGTGGCAAGCCCATGGTCATACTGCAAGGAGTACCAGATATCTCTAGGGTTTCAGATACCTGCTGCACAGAGCTGGATGATCAAGGCCTGATGGAGCTCAAAATCAGAGAATGGATAAGCCTGGAAGGGACATCTGGGTGCACCTTGTCCAACTCCAGCACACAAGCCAGGATTCCTACAGCAGTATGCCCAGGGCCATGTCCAGGCACCTTCTGAAGGCCTCCAAAGGAGGGAGTCTCTACTACCTCTGGAGCTGATAGCGATGTGATAACTTTATGCAAGCAAACCATCTGTAACTTGGGGGTTAACATTTATAGCAGGGCAGAAGGATTGCTCCCTCGAAACCCCACTGGTAATAGGTTTACACCAAAGTACATGATACTTGCCACTTGTTCCTGAAGAGCTAGGTTGGCTTCTGCAGAGCTGCCAAAAGCAAGGATCAGGTTTGTTCCATACAGATGTGATTGGGAGGACCAAGCAAATGGCTGCTGCACCACAAGCCCTGTTTCAAAGTCACTTTCCTTGATCCTATCCATATTTCAGAACATCTCCAACTGAGCCCCATTAATGTAATTGATTTTTAATGGCATTCTCAAAAACGAATGTGAAGATTTTAACGGGCTATTAGGTTGAAATTAAGCCTCACCTAAAATTTCTTCCCTAAAAACAAAGGTTTCC
Source organism: Aythya ferina (assembly GCF_964211825.1). Taxonomy (NCBI): domain Eukaryota; kingdom Metazoa; phylum Chordata; class Aves; order Anseriformes; family Anatidae; genus Aythya; species Aythya ferina. The sequence goes on from NC_140318.1 coordinate 9,615,708, forward strand.
AAACATGTAGGGTGTTATCCCTTCCTGCTAATGGACTAGGAGTTGCTGACCTGGAAGAGGGACACTAATTCCCCGTATTCCACTCCACATAATATTGATCCAATCACTGCTGAAGATCAGAGGTTTGTAATTACAAAAAGTGGAGTTCCCTGGTACAAGGGAAGGTTTTTTCCTGCTTCCCACACAAACAAGATCAGAAAGCAACTCTAGAGGATCTGAAACAGAATTTGATAAACTGGAAGACTTTCAGGATGAAGAGAAGAGAAAGAGAAGAGAAAGAGAAGAGAAGAGAAAGAGAAGAGAAAGAGAAGAGAAGAGAAGAGAAAGAGAAGAGAAAGAGAAGAGAAGAGAAGAGAAGAGAAGAGAAGAGAAGAGAAGAGAAGAGAAGAGAAGAGAAGAGAAGAGAAGAGAAGAGAAGAGAAGAGAAGAGAAGAGAAGAGAAGAGAAGAGAAGAGAAGAGAAGAGAAGAGAAGAGAAGAGAAGAGAAGAGAAGAGAAGAGAAGAGAAGAGAAGAGAAAAAGAGAAGAGAAGAAGAAAAAGAAAAAAAAGAAAAAAAGGATAATAAAAAGAAATAAGGAAAAGAAAAAAAGAAAAAGAAAAAAAGAAAAACAAGAAAAGAAAAGAAAAAGAAAAAAAAAAAGAAAAAGAAAAAGAAAAAGAAAAAGAAAAAGAAAAAGAAAAAGAAAAAGAAAAAGAAAAAGAAAAAGAAAAAGAAAAAGAAAAAGAAAAAGAAAAAGAAAAAGAAAAAGAAAAAGAAAAAGAAAAAGAAAAAGAAAAAGAAAAAGAAAAAGAAAAAGAAAAAGAAAAAGAAAAAGAAAAAGAAAAAGAAAAAGAAAAAGAAAAATACATGCCCTGTTTGCTTTTGTTCTCTGGGCTCCCAGAGAAGTCCTAGACATTGGCTGATTTCTCAGATCAGGCCTTCGAGACCCAAACAGCTGAACCCTGCCAGTGGTTATAGCCAATGGCTTCGACAGTGCTGCTTTCCCAGAGATGTTCATCCTGCTATAAACCATTGCAGCCTCCATCCTTTTCCTGAGGAAAGAGATATTGGGCAAAGACTTCCAACTTCTCTTTTTTATTCATTACCTATAGTCACCATAACTTTTCAAACTCTACCCGTGGTTTCACAAGGCCAGGATATTACCCTGAAAGACTGACTTTGCCATAGCTGGCATTCGTCTTTCTCAACTCAGCCACTTCTGCTCCAGCAAGAGTTGAGCCACTCCTTTTTTATTCTCTGGCAAATCAGTGACAATACTTCTGGACATTTTGACTCAGAGCATGTCACCTCCCCCAAAGGTCCAATCTTTTCTCAGGTTAAAATCTGACAGACACCCACATTTGCAATTTCCCCTGTGTGGCACACCATCGTTTTAACACATTCCCCGTGGTACATGAACACTGAGCTCCATGCAAAATTCTCCCACTCACTGTGAGTGAGCATCTGCATTTCTAGAAGATTATGCTGTTGCCATTTATTTTACTTCTGATTCAAATTTTCCTCACTTGATTTCAACGTTTTTGAAGACTTATTTTTACTTCTTTTGAGAGATTTTAAACTCACTTCTTTTCAATACTGTCAAACAGTCTTTTTCACTAGTATATTATGAATTCAGGTACCATCATTATCTTCATTTTTAAAGGGATGGAAATATGGACACAAAAGGGAAAAGCAATGGCTGCAAATCTTCATTAGCCAATGGAATAAGCAGAAAAAAAGAAGAAAAGAAAAAAAAAAAAAAAAAGACACCCAAAAATCCCACTCCATTGCTCAATCTGCTAGGAAAGGGAACTGAAACTGTATTATCCTGGATCTGTCTCAGACACAGCATTATCTGCAGCTATAGTCTCATGTTCTTTCATGTCTCCCAATTAAAGCAAGAAAATTAGATCAGACAACTTCCTTTGTCCTTTTCACCTCTCGTGAAAGTCAGGGGTTACCATGATTTTATACCTGTTATAATTAGCTTTAATGTTGTAACCCAGGAGGAAAAGAATAGTGTTCTTTTAATAATAGACTTAGGGTATCATAGAGAGGTTTTTTATCATCTTTTCCACAACTGATAGCTAAGTTTATTCTTTCCAAATCCTCTTGGATTTTACATAACCAATTTAAGTATTTTATTCCTTTCTATTGCAAAATAAACTTGAACTATGCAACAAGCTCAGGATTCACCCAGACAATCCAGGCTAGAACTTCTGGAATGTATTGCTCCTGCCCAGGAAGCTTGTAAACAAGGCTTGGATTTGGCATCAGGAGACAAGAAAGGCAAACTTTTTCATTTCAACACATCTCTCAGAGCAACAATAATCTGCATAGATAAGTGATGAAGATACAGATGTTATCAGCTAAATGCTTTTGGGCTGATACAGCATCACTTATTCGGAGCACGTGTTTATTAGCTTTCAAAGATAACGTGATTTAAAAAGAAAAAAAAAAAAAAAAAGACATTTAAGGAGTTTGCTGGACTTCAGTCTTTGTCCCTAGCATCATCTCCTTGAGAAGGCAGAACCTTTAGCCATAGCAGCCAGGATGCAATGATACACACCTATCAAACTGAGACTTCAGGCTTACATCCATCTTTTCCCCAGACCTACTTCTGATGCCCATCAAGAGAGGTGTTACCCATCTACCAGTGCAGAAATAGGTCACTGCCACACAGCCTTTGGCTACCACTCTTAACGCAATTTGGAGGGCCAGAAAAGAGTCAGATTTGTCTTGGTATTGAGATGGAGGTACATTAACAATACTACCCAGCATGAGAGCTTTGGTGCCTGATTTCTGGCAGTTGGATGTGTTGTCATTCCTGCTCAGTGCTTCATTCAGGATAAGGTCCCCCGTCTGACAAGCTAATTTCATCTGCCAGATGTTCCAATACTTGCTTCTATGTTCCAAGTCCTGCAAAGTTTAGGGACTGCAGCCAAGGGGAGCCCTCTCCTCCCAGCACAAGGTCAAGGTGATGTTCCATCATGGAAAGAGAGCAGGAACACTTCTACAGCGTGTAGCCTGATCCACGCTCCTCCCCAAAAACCAGAGCACCTTTATCAAAGTGCCATTGACATTATTAGAAATTACCTTGGATTCATTTTCAATGAGTGACAGTTTTCAAACCCAGATCTTTCCCTGAATCTTGGCCCCGCAGGTTTTGAGGGCACACTTAACACAGTACTGAAGCATTGAAGTTTTTCCTCTAAGCTATAGCACAGCTTGCAAAAAGATGTTTGATCTTTAAATCAGACATTAAGTGATGGAATACCACTACTCTTATTGATATTGTTTCATGTATAAAGAGATGAAGTTTAGCCCTTGACACACTCTGCTGCATTTCACAGGTCATGCTGTAACAGACTGGATTGCTGCTCTGGAATCATTTCTCCAGCATGATTCAGAAGAAGTTACAAGATAAAGAAAAGGACAATTATGAAACAGTCTGTTCAGAATTCCACCTATCTCCTTTCAGGGAGTAGCAGGAAGTAAAAGGGCCTAATCATCCTCCTTCAAAAATCCATTTCCTTTCTGGTGAATCTTGATGATCTTGAGGCTCTTTAGGTCTCAAGAACCAAAACAGACCAGCTGAAGCAAATTCTTGTGACAGCAAGTTCCATGAGTTAATTATATTTCCATTAGTAAAGGAGTTCTAAAACTTCAATTTCTTTGCCGATTCTTTTTGCATCCTGCCAAAATAGATAGAGAAACACAATTTCCTCTTTTCTTTTTTTCTTTTCTTATTTTTTTTTGAACTATCTTACCCTTATGAGACTTTCCTCTTAATTTTAACTCTCAGCCTTTTCATTTCTCCCTAAATAGAGATTCTTTCCCAACCCTTTAATCATTTTCACAGCTTTCCTCCTAAGCTCCCATGCCCAAACTTAAGAAAAGCTTTATTCAAGGATGTTGGTTCAGGATGTTCAAGATGGGAAACAGACAAAAGACAGTTTAATCTTCCCTTTTTCTTTTAGAACTGGAAAGTAAGTTGAAGACCTAACCACCTGCATACATAGAAATGGAGGTGGAAGAAGGAGACAAAGCCATTTATTGTCAGCCGTTTAGCCTGACCAAGTCAGGAAGGAAATATTTAGCTGGCCAGGCTCCTTTGCAAGCATCAGGCAGCTTTCCAAACCCTCTAGCTCACACTACAGGTTTGACACGTGCCACAAGTAGGAAGCAGAACTTATTTCTCAGCCCAAGCTGCCAGGCTTCCCCACTGCATGAAAGCAGCCTTCCCATATAGCCAGGAGTTCATGCAGTGTCATGCAGTGACACCCTGCTGTCACTGAACTCATTTACAGAGGAACCCTTTCCTTGATCCTAGTTCTGTCAGATTCTTCAACACAGAAAATATCCAGGATAGTTGGAATTGGGCAAAGACCATCTCCAGGTACCCACATGCCAGGCACTGACCACAGAGCTTGGGTTACCTACACAGAAATCTGGATCCACCCATTTTCTTGCTTCCAGTTTCCAGCACTGAAGCCTTGCCCTGGTCAGGACATCCCAAACACCTTGTTAGTGATTCAGCAAGAAAAAAGCAGAAGACCAGTTTTCCACCTCTACTAAATTTCCTGGATGCTTTCAGAGAGCCCTGGGGAAGACGGTGGTCCCAACACACCAAATCCTTTGGGGGTGAGTGGTGGACTCAAGGGTGGTTGTGCAAACGTGATGCTGTTGCTCCTGGCACATAGGACTAGATTGCAATTAAAATTAGACTGATTTTCTAAATCTTCCTTCTTTTCAACAATCACAGTCAGGTTCTTATCATCTCAGATGAGGAGGCACTTTGCCATCAAAAGCTGGCCACTTGGGAACTGGGACACAACAGCAAGAACAGCAGTTGAGAAACACGAGCCTGAGAAAATCCTGCACTCCTCCACATCTAATCATGAGACAGCACTCAACACCACATAGAGGGCTTGGGTGATTTGTATTGCTTTTTTTCCCTTTTAACTGGGAAGGAGTAAGAAAATAAACATTAGAGCACTTCAGATCTGCATTTTTATTCATTGTTTTGATTTTGTAATCCTACCATTTATACCCAGCTGTAACAGCAGCCAGATGTGCAATGCTTTCCACCTATAGAGAAGAGCAGGCAGTTAAGCAGATGCCCACACTACATGACTGCCAGGGCAGGATCAGACATTAGGGACAGATCACAAGGTCCAAAGTCCTCTCCACACCTGCAGTCTCTATGATTGCCTTTGCATAGTACAGCTGGTCCACTCAGAAGAGACAACATTTCCCTGCCACCTTCCTCCCTTCAAGAGCCATAAAAAAGCTAAAAACAGTGTCTGGACTCTGGACTAATTATCCTGGCTGGCTTTGATTAAGCTCTGGCTGTGATGAGAAAGCAGACCTCCTTTTCACTTGCTATGGCCATTTTTATCACACAGCAGTCCAGCTTCAGAGCCTGCAGGTCAGGGAGGCAGAGGCACCTTCAGATCACATCCAACACTCCCCTCTTCATGGGCAAAAACCTTCAGAGAAGCATAAACAGGCACAAAGCATGGAAATCAGCACAAAAATGGGAAACTAAAGAAATGTGTGTGTTTCCTCTCCATTTGGAGAAAAGCTATTTGTTGGTGTCTCATCTTTCTGGCTTGTTGCACAGTACCCATCATTTATCAGTTTACATACCAGGTATTCAATACCTTGCAGTCACTTCTAATACAGTAAGAAATAAGCATGTCAATCTCATTACTTATTGCCCTTGAGAAATACACTGACCTGAAGTGTTCAGTGTGCCACAACAGGGAGAGCAGAGCCTTGCTTCGAGCTGACATCTGCCAGGGAGGGGCTGCACCCATCTGCAGGTCCTCTGAGGGTCCGTGACCATCTGCAGCCTTCCTCTGAGCACAGCCCTGAGTCCTCCTCTGCTCAGGAAAGTCTCCTTCCAATTTAGCAGCCAGACACACAATTACACACCTACCTGCTCAAACTCCCCTACCCACCCCAACAAAATCAATGCACAAAAGCCACTGTAAGTAACAGGAGAAACACAAGCCCTAATTAACAACCCAATGGGCACAGTACAGCCTGGGACCCGCTTTGGTTGTTGCGAGACAAACCCATATAGAAAGCAAGCACCAGTCCCCAAGTAAACTGCTGCCCCACTGGGTAAAACTGGTCATAAGAGTGGATAAAAGGAAGCAGAAGCATTTGCCAAAGTAAGTTTAGAGACCATAAATCATCTCTCCCTCTCCAGTGTCTTCTCCTTTGATGGAAGCTGTTTCCTAAGCTCCCCAGTGTGGCTTCAGCTTCCCAAAAGCCCAGATGGTCAAGTGACAGACAACAGGACAACTTCAAACTATTTCAGACTGTTCACTGAGCCCTTACATGCCCTCTTCTCTTCCAGTTTCCAGCCACTTGTTTTCTCTGCCTTGAAAAAAAAAAAAATTTGGTTTCTTGCCTTCTTCCATCACAGCTCCCATACACCTGCCAAACCTCCGCTTAACACCTTGCATTCAGGAAAGCAGGTGAATTCCATTTCCCTTGTCACATTTTTTTTTTTTATCTGATTTAATTTCAGAAGGTACCCTTAGCTTTGCTGAGCCAGCAAGTATTCATTCATCATTGGAGCATAAAATAAAATGGAAATAGTGATCAACTCCATTAAAATCTAGAGGTTTTGCTTTTAGCATGACTCATGTGCACAATGCTAATAGCAATCACAGCCCTCGTCCATCACCACCCATACTGTATAACCATGCAAAGAGACTTACTTGTTTTCCATGTGATAATTTATCAAGATGAAGCTTGTCCCTCATAAAGTATCCGTTTTCCGTGCTCCTGTTGCTGCTCAGCTTTGCTTTCTAGCACAGACATGCCAGAAGGTCCACATAGGAAAGGCAGAGAGAAATCTGCATGTCCCTGCTCCTGCCTCCTTTATTCCCTAGGTGTCTAGATCTAAGGCTTTATAAAGAAAGTATAAAGAAAGCGCTGAGCATACTGTCTAAAGCATTGCTGGAAGTACTTTCAAGAGATTTTACTTTTTTTTTTTTTTTTTTTTTTAGGCATTCAGATTATTACATTCTACAGTTATTTGGGGGTGGGGATTGAACTGTTCTGGGGAGTACACAAATGCCAGTCACAGGCCCTGTAATTCAGCCATCCTACTCTACAGGCTTTTGAATGCACAGAGATTTGTGTGTGAAGAAAAAATGCTAGAAACTCCAGGCAGCTACGTGTATTTGACAGCTTTAGAAATCCCAGCCCTCATCCAGACATTCACTTTCCTAGTGCTTTCCTAGTCACATCACACCCCACACCCTGTCTGGGACCTACATCCATCTCAAGCTGAAAGATCAGAGATCTGCAGCCTGCCGTACAGACCAGCCTCAATTGTACCTACGCTTCCCCCTTTGATAGTCATCACCGCAACCAAGACTGCTGCTGCTCCTCATGCACTGCGCCAGGAATAGCATCTCAGACTGCCCACATACGAAGATGATCCTGGTAACTAGCAAAGCTAATATCAAGGATGGACAGGTCCTTATTATTAAAAGAGTTACCTTCCAGATTATTAGCATCACCAGTGAGGCTAGGAGCACATTTCTGTCATCCAGACAATCAAGATAATTCTAGCCTTTGTAATTTGTTCCCAACAGCCTGAGACATCAGTAATTGCACAGATACTTTGTGCACATCATTTGGCAGCTCCTGGCCTGGCACATGCTGTCTCTGCCAGTCCCACCCAGAGATCCAGGCAGCTGATCCAACTGGCTCAAGGCACAAACCAGGACTCTTCAAGTGTTCAACGCAGGCTGATTAAATGAAGAGAAAAAAAAAAAAAAAAAAAAAAAAAAAAAAAAAAAAAAACCTAACTCTGCTCATAAAGGACAGAACATGAGCTTGTTAAGTGCTACATTTATTTATACCAGTCTTAGCAGCTCTCAGTGTGGGACAAACACTGCATGTGGTCGCGGTCACTGGTCCAAGAGGATACTCTAAAACTAGGGAAGGAGCAGAACAGCAGCACAGGTCAGTGGTACACAGAGCAGCTCTCAGGTCAAGGGAGGTCAGGCAGCATAGGACTCTGACAGGGGAAAAGCTGGAAACTCATAAAACCAAAAGCATACAGAAAAAAAATCCAGAAGACTCTAAGGGAAACCCCGGGTAGCTAGTGACAGGAAAAATGGGATAAGTGGTAGCTTCTCTTCTGGTCCACAGTTAGATCATGAAACCTTTTATCCAGGATATGATGCAGTCAAAATTATAAACAGATTCCAAAATACAGCCTAGGAGAAGAGTCCACTTGGATTATCTAGTTTAAAAGTCATCACACCCATCCTTTCCTCAAAAATCCCTATATCTATGAAATTTGGGAATCAGGAAGATAATAGGAAGATAATGTTTTGTTCTCATTCTTCCCCTAGAATCCACACTATTATACAAGCTCCAGTGAGAGAGGAGCTCGTAGTTCAACCCAGCTTCAGGCCATTTTATCCAAAGCTCAGGACACCAGGAGAAATCTTATAAATAACTCCAACAGAAACAGGTTTCAACTGTAGAGGTCCTGAATGTAGGCTCCCTTCATTTGCTGCCATGTAACTGAGGGCACTGGGTGTGGGGAGGACTTGGTTCCCAAGACAGCTGTGGAATTCTGAGTTTTCCACCCGAAGACAGGTTGCAGCAGCAGAGTAAAAAATCCCCTTTCTCCTCCCTTGGGAAAAGTACATTAAGATCATATAGTCCCAGGCCAACTGGGCAATTGCATTCTTGTGTGATTTAGAGCTGCTAACGGGTGATGTCATCACTGGAGCAAATGCAAGCCCATAAAAACGTGAAAATAAAATGAGCAGGCGCTATAAAATGTGTGTCTCCACAACAGCAAAAAGCACATCGCAGTAGGGCAGCTTTCCTCGATACTCATCTACAGCTATAGGAGTTTACAAGAAATAACTAAAAAAATTACAGAGGAAAAGATCTTCCAGGGAGCAGCAATCTATTATTTTCCCAGGCCTTTATTAACAGCAGATCAGCAGGCTTCCTTGAAAGTAAATGAGAAAAAGGCACCGCGGCACTGCTGTGGAAAGAACCGGGGGAGTGTTTTCTGGAACAGCAAACCAAGCGTTTGGGGCCACTGTCTATTAGTGTTCAGTTTAGCTCAATAGGATATTGATCCTGGCTGCATATAACAGCACCCTGATTTATTTTCTGATTAACAAGTGTGACTCTCTGATTTTGACAAGCAAAATGTCCGTCACTGCAGGCAAATAAAAAAATACATATTTATCAGTAATAACAGTACGCAGGCCTTGAGTGGCGATGGAAGGGGTGGTGACAAAAAAGAAGCAAGTGGGAAGGGTTACTGCACGATCGCTAACATTTACATAAGGGTAAATTCAATCAGTGCAGTGCCTTCCCCCACAGCCTCCTCCAAAACACACCCAGACACTGGCTGGCCCTCTTCCTATGGAAACAGCCAACGAGAGCAGAGCTGCTCTTTGCTTTTATGGGCTTTAGCTAAATGCTGAAAGTGAGATTGGATTTTCTGATGTTCACAATTTACCTTAAAAATGTACACCCACCAGCATTAACAGGTATACAACTCTGCATGTGATATCATGAAAATGCATTTCAAGATCCCTCCTGCTTACATGGAAAAAAAAAAAAAAAAAAAGAAAAATCAAAATCCTTCTACAATATTGAAGATCAGTGTGAAACTGAGCTTGGGAACTGAACACTGATCACTGCCTGGGAAGCATGAAGCAACATTTTTAAGTGGAAATCTTGCACAAATGGCAAAGGAAAGCTTTTGATTATGAGTAATAAAAGTATATTTCAGAAACTGATATCCTGCATATCCATATTTATAAGAATGCATAAAGTACAAGTTCAGCACTGTCCTTTTATTTTATTATTCTCTGCCTTTTTGCCTTTTGTTTTGTTTTGAAACAGATCTGTGATCACCTTCCCCAGAAAGGAAAATGAAAGCTTCATTTGTGCCACCAGCTCCCTGGAGAAACACCCGGGGCTGTTAGCAGTAAGCATCTCTACTCAGCAACCTGCCTTCAGTGTCTCGATGCAGAAATGCCAAGCAATATTCACTCCAGGAAGAGGCCATGCTCAGGCTCCTCTCGAGCATCAGCTAGCCAAGCCGAGGAAGATAATGGGTGGCTGAAAGCATTTCTAGCCTCTGAAGGAAGCCTGAGGAAGAGGAGCTTCTGCTTTCTAGCACAGACCAATGGCAACACAGGAATAAGGTAAAACACAAGGCTCTAGGAAATTCAGAGCAAAACACAGCCAGCTAGGGAGGAAATACTAATTTAACCTCCCGTGTGAATCTGCAGCTCACCTCTCAATGCTATTTCTCTACCATAGCTGCCTCCACATTAACAGTGGGTTTGCAATTACAGCCCCAGACATTTACCTAACTAAGCATTTACCTAACCAAGCACGCTCGGTGTTTGCAGTAGGGCCCCTCAGACACCAAAAGCTGGGCACAAGCTTAAGAACCTCGCTAAATCCAGGCCTCAATTTAGCAGATTAGCAGGCTGTGGGTTTCCTCACTAGAGCTAACTCCTGGGCTTGATGTTGACTGGTTTACACATTGCTTTCCCTGCACGGCCTGCCTGGTGGGAAGTCCATGTACAAGACAGTTTCAATGCAGCCCAGCTAGCATCACCATTGGAAACCAGAAGCTTTGACGTTAACAGGATTGTACTTCAAAAGAATACGCGTGTTTGCAGATGGCAACAGGGTTCCTTATTACAGCTGTCTAATCAAGCTGATATTCTGCAATTATGCTCAGAGATCAAACAGCGCTGCAAACAGTGCTCACAATAAAACTGGCACCAGTAAGATGCCCGTGTCACGCCTATAGCATTGCACAGTTGTTTGTGACTCCACAAGCATGGCACACAGTGTTTCAGATGCTGTTGCAAAACTTTGAACGTCTGCATCACAGCTAGGCAGTTTTTAAATGTACATTTTTAGATTCTTGGCCTGTGTTCATTAAAAAACAGAAAAAATCATGTCCAAACAAATACCTATATGGCTTTAATTCAGGACAGCTTTTACATAGAACCTAAAGTACGGAACCGTTTGAGTCAGCTGAATTCAAACATGTACTTGAATGTTTTGCTGAAGGGTAGATTAAAACATGTGCCAAAGTCCTTTCCAGAACTAGGGCCTTGATTTAGTGATTTATTTTTTTTTTAGTGTTTGTTTGGTTTTTGTGTGTGTGTTGTTTTTTTTTTTTAAACACACAAAAGGGCATAGTGCAAACTAGGAACCAGAACAGACCATCAGTGCAAATAATTGTAACGTCTGTATTAATTCTCTTTTCATCCTAGTACCCCCTATGTTTCCAAGTATGTAAATCTGATTCTGCTTGTGGCTCCACTGAAGTTTCTATTGATTAAATACCCAGCCCCAGCAGCAGGAGGATCAAGCCCTGCATATTTATTTTCTTCCTCAATACATAAAGAACTCCCTTTGGCCTCTCAATTGCTGTATCACATGATACACTGAATGCAAATAGAATTACAGTGCTAATGCATCTAATGAATATATTTGTATATGTATGCAAGCGTTTTCCTAACAGCATCCTACTGTACACCACTAAGCAGACCAAAGAATATATATGTCCGTCATACAAAGGTGTGTGAAATGAGCGCCTATTAATAACAAGAACCAGGGTTCATCTTCGTGGGGAAAAACTAACCAAGATCATTCCAAGATCAGGACCTCACGCAGACCTTTGGAAACCCTAACATTTCATTTGGAGCTTTAAAGCACAATTTGTAGACTTTAAGAGTTACTTAATGTTTGCATTTTCATTATCCACTAGCCGTACCTTACATGTACATGTATATAAAAATAGAAACCGTTGCAATGCATAACAAAACTGTGAGCATTTCCAAGAAACAAATTAGTAGTATCATTTCAACCAGGGTACAAAACACAAATAATGTTTTCAGCTGCAGCCTTACAAGACATGTGCCCTCCTTGAATTATTTTCAGCAAAGTTATTTTGTAGTAAACCAAATGCATTCCTGCATAAACTTCACTGATTTCTGAGTTATAATAGCTTAAAGATGGGATGCATTTAATTTGCTAGCTCACTCCACATTGACTTTTGAAGTCAGCCTGTAATGTCAGGAGAAAGATTGATTTAAATCAGGTTCAAGTACCTAGTGGCAATTAGAACCTGCAAAGCCTGAGAAACGTCAGTGAGCATCTGAATGAGAAACATACCAGCATATGTACAAATAAATATCCTCAAAACTTCTTTTTACTTGGTTCAAACAATGCTTTGAAAGTGACTCACTCAGCACAATAACCATTATTTAAAGACAGCAAGGTCACAAATGCAGTTTTAGAGTACTATTTCACCACAACCACTCCCACCCCAACCTGTAGTTTAAGAACACCACAAATCAGAGCAAGACTCCCCTTTAAACTTGGGGCGAGAGGAGGTCACTTACCCTGTGAGGACCACAACAAAATCCATCACGTTCCAGCCATTTCTGAGATAAGAGCCTTTGTGAAAAACAAACCCCAGAGCGATGATCTTTATACCAGCTTCAAAACAAAATATTCCAATAAAGTACGGCTCAGTGTCATCCTGAAAAGAATAAAATCAGAGGTGTCAAGGAGATACCTGTGCTTCTGCACTCGCATCAGCAATTATATAAGCAACTATGTGCACCAACTTCATGCCCTTTTCAGCCCTCTGGACAGAGTTGAAACAAAAAGGTTCAAGTGTACTGGAACTAAGCACAGAGAAAGATTTCAGAATTATTCACTCTGAAGGTAGATTTGGCTTTTTGCATGGAAAACTCTATTTGCCTTTATTCCAATGGTTTCACCCCACACTTTGCACCATTACTCAAGATTCTGGAAGGAGTTTCAACACTGAAATCTTGCTCCAAGGGTAAATATAAACTTGAGACCACATTTCTGTAATTATTGACATGGAAGAAAACACGCATTTTGCAATTCATCCAGGAAACAGAAACTAAAGAATATCTTCAGAAGTAACAGTCAGCACAGCAAGCTTGCAAACGCAGGCAGGAAATTATTTCTTTATCATTTATTCCATCGGTTCTTACTTCACTCTTTTCCCTCTCTGTTCCTAATTTCCATAGCTGCAGATTCATTTATTTTTCTTTTGCTGTGTAACCAATTCAGGGAGAAAACCTCATTCCCTTCTGTTATAGTAGAAGCAGTAAAATTTGTGTCTCAGGCCCACAGCTCCATGCCCTAGCTCACATGAGAGGAGTCCAAGTTTAGTCTCCATGGCTTTACTAAACATCTTCTCCATCTTTGGCACCAGATCCCTCAGTATTATATCGATAAGAGTTTAAACACAAATGCAGTGCCAAATACAATTATTCAAAGTTGGAAGAAATACGTGGACAAGAAATGAGAACAAAGTAAAAGGTGAAAGTACCAGGCATCAGTTTCAAGAACATGTTAATTAGCTTTGGCCTCTGTATCCAATTTCCAAGTGTGTCTTAGATCCATGATTTCTGCTGACGGCAATGGAAGTACAGCAGTCCTACCCAGAAGGAAGCAAACTCACAAATTAGGAAATTAGAAATCTTTGTTCCAGGGGCTTTGGCATTTCTGACCATTACAGCCAAAGAGCTGAGAAGCTGTTTGGTGCACAGTTGTTTACATTTTGCAATTCTGCTAATGACAAAAGGTGATTTTAGTTATCCTGTGCAGAAAGAACATGAATGTCAAGTGTTTGTGGTCACAGAACAAAGAAAGGAACAGCTTTGATACAAGCATTTATTTTTACAACATAGTAACTCTTGCTCAAATTTGACCCTGCACCAGCACACAGACCATGCTTTAGGCACGGTACTTGTTACAGAAAGCCAGGTTTTCACACATAGAAGAGCAGCATAATAGCACACCCCTCCCAAAGAGGCTTAAGCACTTAGCACATCGATGTGTACCCAACTCAGCAAGTCAACCATGAAGCACTAATCACTGACGGCACCTCTAAGCTGTTGGAAGTGACTACCTCTGGACAGGATTTTCCATCAGTGGCTGAGTTAAAAAGATTTGTTTCCAACAAATCAGCACCCTACACACACTTCAGTGACCCCAGTTCTCCCCTATCCTTCACCCTATAACATCTCTAATCCCCTCCACCTTTCTTAACCTCACGGCTCCCCATTCCCATTCTGCTGTGGCCAGGCAGGAGGGCCAGCTACCTGCAGATCACGCACACGCACACTAACTGGCTAGACAGCAAAACAGAGCAGGTGACTGTTGAGATCACACTGTTGCCCTTCAACTGTAATGGAGAAAACAAAAATTGGCTTCTCCTTCAGCCAAGGTTTTTCTACAAACAGCAGCCTCCAAGCTCTCTGCCCCTCCACAGAACCTCACTGATCCCAGAGGATTCAGGGCCTGTCAGCTGCCAGACTGAGAAACTCCAGTCAGCCCAGTGCTATTTACCCACAAAGAAACAGGCATAAGGCACAGCTATCAGACGCTTTTTGACCCTCCCCAAACACAATGCAATAAGAGCTTTCTTCTAGCAGTTTCTCCACAACAAGAGCTGGAAGTATCCCAGGACTACAAGCAAGTACAGAAAAGAAGGAAACAAGAAGAGAGGTCAGAAATTGTCATTTGGGATTTCAGAAGAAGCTACCTTACTGCTCCTGCTCCTCGGCTTTCCCTTATGCACACAGGAGCACTCCAGCTCCCTTAGTCTACCTGCTCCTCCACCCCTTCTAGCTCAACAAACATACAAAGTCTTTGCAAACAAAGCCCCCCACCGAGCCCAACCTTCGCATCCCTTCCTACATCTACTAGTACGCCTCTAAAAACTACTCATCTTTAAAATAAAATTTTAAAAAAAGAAACCACCACCTTACCTACACACACTCTCCCACCTTACTCCCTCACTTCCTGAAAGCCTTACACCTACTCTGCCACCAGCCACTCGCTCAATCTAGGTCAGGTGCCTTGTGATTACAGCTCACAGCTTTAAAGGACCACGATTCAGGTACTCAAGGATTTTATAGAATATGTTCTTCCCAAAGCTAAGACTATGCAGAGCTTTTAAGAAGTGGGTCAAAAAAAAAGTTATTGTCAGCTTCTAAGAAAGCAGGACGGATCACAGATGGGCTTGGGTATTTATTACAAAGAAAAATTATCGTTGATAGGGTTGGGAGTGAGTAGCTGGGGAAATAAGAGGGGCTAGAAAGAGGGTCTTTTCTAAAGCCTGTCTAAATTTAATCTAACAGCCTAAGAATTAGAGCAGTAACAAGGATGGGATGAAAAACAAAACAATGCCCCACTAGGTAGTGGGGGCCTGTGGCTGAAGAAAAGGATTTTTGCATTACTGTGTGTGATGGAAGGAGCTAGAGTGCGAGGAGCTGGGTGACTTTCCCTGAGCAGCATTGAAAGGGCAGAGCTGTCGGCTCAGAAATCCTGCTGCCAGGGCATCCTGCAGCCCCCTTCAGACAGGAGGCTGGGTGTGGGGAAGCAGGTGTTAATGAATATCAGTGTGTATGCTTGGAAGGAGGGTGGAGAATTTGGGCAGCAGCCAGAGCTGTGCCAGCAGGTTGTTTGCTGTGGACACAGCAAAGCTTGAGACTGGGCCAAACACACATTCAATCAATATGTTTCAGATCAGAAACAACTTCTGAGTCTGGAAAGTCATTACTATTCCTAGTCCATGTCCTAATGTCTTTCCTTGGCCCTTGGATGTGACAGCCTTGATAGGTTTGGGTGTGTAAGGCTTTGTTCATGCAAAGCTTAATATGAACAGCTCACATATGACTGCACAAAGTGCCTGTGGATAGCATAAAGAATTAAATCCATTAGCCAAGTGAGGGAGCTGTCATGATGAATATCTGAGAAAACAGTTATGCTTTGCCCTCACACCAAAACCATCTGGGGAAGCCAAATACTCAGAGCCTACAGTGACACACAGACGAGCATCCTACAGACCCGCTGGTGTCTTCAAACATGGTGTGCCCCAAAGCAGGGCAGAAAATAGATTTCTTGTCCTGTAAGTTCTGACACTGTCTCTGTCAGGCTGGGACAAATTAATGATCTACTGCAGCTTCTCACGAAAAACAGAGAATTTCAGAGGGAGACAAAGAGAGCACTAGCACGCCTCAGGTTGGACAGCCAAGACCACTATGAGCAAGGCATCCACCTGTGAGGCCATTCATGCCTCAGACCTTGCCACATCTGGAGCTCTGAACACCAGGTGCTGGGCCAATCAGTGCAATTCCCTCCACACCTTTTCACTTGGCATCCCTCCAAAGTGAAAGAATCACTCAAAGGTACATTTCTACCTGAATGGTTGTGTTTTGACAAAGTCTTCAACCATTTGGATATAATTTGCCTGGATTTCATTAACAGGCTAGTCTCCCCCATCCCAATCTGGTAGAACAATAAGCGTATATGCTTCCAGTTCTGCAGAAGCACTAGGCAAAAGAGCTAGGAACAAACCAAGACCTGGAACAGGGTAGGAATGAGCAGTTTTTCTGTGTAACACACTACATACAGAAGATGGACTGAGAAAGATTACTTGTAACTCAGCCATTGCAACTCTTGAAATCTTGCATATACTGAGACATCGCTTTCTCTTCCCATGTGCTCAATTAACCCTGCTTGTCAGGTAACATGAGCACAGATAACAGCCAAGTGAGATTGCATTGCAGGTTTGTATCTTGGGTCTCTGGGGAGAAACATAGAGGAATATCTTGGTCAGCAGAGAAAAATAATGAAAATGTTTCTATTGAGTCCTCCTTTGTCTTTTTCTCAATTTTAACAAATGGACAAAAATCTTAAGATTTTGTCTTTCTACCTATGGCACAAAGTATCTCTGCAGCTGTGTTTTTTTTCTTCAACAAGTCTGCCTACATCTCCCAGTTGTAAAACATTGATGATGTGCATCTCATCCTTAAGATGTGATTAACTCTTCAGTGATGAGACCTCACTCCAATTCAATGAATGCAGGAGGAAAGAAGATATACCTGTAAATCATTAACCAAAAAATAATAATAATAATAATTTAAAAATCCAATTCCATTCCTGCCAAAGACAGTAATAAAGCACCTGCTGTTATATATGGACTTATAATTTGGCTTAACAACCCTGAAAATATATGGGAATATTCACCCACTATAGCTTAACGAGGATTCATAACATTTTCAGTGAAACAACTTACAGTTTGTGGAAGCGACTGGAGCATTCTAAGGAAGTTTCACTTTGAAAACTAAAAGACAGTTTTTTGTATCCACAATGTTTAATTTTTAAAGCATATGTTGAAATAGAAAATTTAATGACTTGTAAATATCCTCACTGTCATTCTATGATAAACCCCTTTACACTTCAGTTACAAATGTGCTTTAGTTAAAATGGCCCTGGAGTATCTGGATCAAAGACAATGCTGCACAGCAGTACTTGGGACACAAATCAAGGGTTAATTCTGCTTTCACTGCCAAGGCAGAGCCTTGAAGATGAAGCCTTCACCTTGATGGTGAACACTGTGCATTTAACTCATTCAGTGATCTTATGCTGTTTGCTGGTAATGACACTGCCCCCCTTTGTAATGACTGGGACAGAAACTGAAAGTGTACATGCAAGTACCAGGCATGGAATTAATGCAATGGGGAACAGGACCAGCAAACAGCATCTAGGATCCCTTTATAAATCTAGGGATATAGAGGTGCATAGAAACACGGTAACTATATTCCCCCTTGCTTAAAATTACGTATCACAAAGATTTACCAAGCCAGAAAATTCACAAAACTACCTTTCCTCCAGTCCATACATTCAAGGACTATAGATGGAACCCTGGCATTTCTCCAGCTCAAATATTGTCCTGAGTCTAAATCTATGCTTTGCTCACAAACCCAGTAAATCTGGATCCGATAGCAAGGATCCCAAATCCAGATCACAAACCCAGATTTTACCCAGTAAATCTGGGTTTGTGATCTGGATTTGGGATCCTTGCTATCGGATCCCAAAGCATGCAAAGACATATTGTCATCTAATGGCAAAAAGATCAACACATATTCTTCACGTTTTCCTTATAATTTCTTAAGTAGAAATTGTTCACAAAAAAAGAGACTTAGCAAATACAATGCAAGTGGGCACCGGTATCAGTGGATACATTTCCAAACAGGCAGTCTGAACTAGCTGAGCCTGAAGGTCTTTCTAGATCTATCAATTACACACTATATTTGTTTGTTTGTTTGTTTCTGAAGAATGAGATTGTGAAAGTTGCCCACTGCTATGGACCAGCATTGGAAACTGTAGCAACCAGAAGACAGAGGCTCTAACTTTTGGCAGCAAGGCTAATATTATCTCTGTTTCAATTATTTAATATCTACATGTAAAACACATATGGATACATATTTATTCATCCTTTGAATATAAACCAGGACTAATGCATTTAGGCATAAAAGATGTTCCAGATCATTAACAGCAGGAGAAAAAAAAAATCAAACTAAATATTATCCTTTTTTTCCTATAGTGGTGGTAAATGGAAGAATGATTCTGAAACTATTTTTATATTTCCTTTGAAATAAGGTAATTGAGCTCATTACCATAAAGCCTGCTGGTAAATTATTTTCCTAAATTCCTGCTTTTTTGGCAGAGAAGTGTTACAATCTAAACCCAAAGTTTGTATTGTAGGGTCCTTGATATACAGCTGTAGCAGGAAGAGAGCTGAAAGGCACGCGAGCCTAAAAGGATACTCTGTTCTACCACTTTCTGGGACAATAGCACAGAGGTTCATTTGATTCTACAGATAATTCTGAGCATTTGACAGTCCCTTCCTGTCCTGGTCTACAGACAACCCAAGTTTGCTGCTCTTCTGATATACCATAAAGTCCCGCTCTTCTCACAGCTGGGCAGGGCTGGGTAGAGTGATGAAGCATTCTTGTGGAGATGGGATTGGGAGGTTATACTTATACTTGTTGTCACTAGCTTATTTGTTCTGATTGTCAGTTCAATGCCATTTGCTTGAATGCAGATCTTAAAAATAGATACAAGCACCCACAACACTGGATGGCTGATTGCTTTTTGTATTAGACCAGAAACAAAAAATCTAAATAAATAAATAGAACTCACCAATCTCTCTGACATAGGTGTCTTGTCTCCATCCGGCAAATGTTGCTCCAGAGCCAGCACAATACAATTGGCTATGATTGTAGCTAAAATCATGTATTCAAATGGAGTGGGAATCAGAAGTTAAAGAAGAAACTAGACAACATAGGAAGAACCTCATCCAAATCCCATTTCTACCTAAGCAGTTACATTAGTTGAGCGTTCAAAGATCTCTCATCTGTTTTGAAGACATTCAGTCTCCTAGATTTCCTCAGTTCTTTCTGGAGTGCCTCTGGAAGAAGAGTAGGAAACTGGCTCTCTTCTTTGTGAGAGTTAGTGGCTTACACAAAAGCTGAGCCGCTCAAGGAGTACGGGAACAGGGATGAAGAAAAGAAAAGGTCCAAAAGAAACAAAAAGCTATTAATTATTATTTTTAAATGAAAATGACAAGCTAAACTGCCACAGAATAAATAACACAGCTGGATGTCACATGAAAAAATATTTTTCAGAAAGACATTAACATTAAACATTGCCGTTTAACTTGACCGCATAGCGTAAACAAGTAATGGGCTAGAAAAGTTCAATTTAGAGCATCTACACTGGGCCAAAACACGAATTACTGTGAGATCGCAACGCCTGCTCCTGACGAGAACCAAACCAGCACCCCATCGAGCTGTGCGAGGGAAGGGAGCCCACAGGACAGAAGCTAACCCGGCACTAGGTACCCCCGCGCCTCTTGCCCTCGCCTCTAACCCTGGCTTGTGGCAAGTCCCTGAGCTCCCAGGGCGGAGCCGCACCACGGGCAGTACTGCTCAGCACCACGGGCAGCTCAATTCAGCACCATGGGCAGCTCCATTAGGCACTGCTCAGCACCACGGGCAGCTCCACTCAGCTCCGCAGACAGCCGTGCTCAGCACCACGGGCAGCTCCGATGAGCACCGTGGTCAGCTCCTGCTCAGCACCGCTCAGCGCCACCCCTGCCCAGGCCCCCTGGGCACACAGCGGTGCAGGGAGCGGCTGGGGGCTCTGCCAGGAGGCTGCCTCCGCAGCACCGTGGGTGCCGTCCCCACGCCGAGCGATGAAGAGGGCACCCAAGGGCTGGGCAGGGAGCAGACCGTATCCAGCCTTGCAGGAAATGCACTGCTCCGACTGCCACTGGGGCTTTGGAGCTTGTTTATTCAGGCTGAATGCAGGGAAGGAGACGTGGATAAGGAAATACAGCCCTGCCTGTGATTTTATAACAGGGACAGAGAGATCGATACGTGTGTGAGCGTGTTGGTTCAGGAGGAAAGGAAGTGCATTCACTCTACTGGGGTATATTTTTTTCCTGTTAGCCCCTCTGGAAGTGAAAGCTGGGGAAGCCTGAAGGGAACGGCCTCTGTGGCAATTGAAAGTGTTGCTAGGAGGCTGGGAGGAGGCCTTGCTGATGTTAGCTGGGATTATTAGGTGTGTGATATTAAATGAAAAGCAAACAACCAGCTCCCTTGAGATCACCAGTGTAATGCACTCCCGTACATGCACACACACACGCACACACTCATATAGTATATCTACTCCCTGGTAACCTCAAATAATCTTGGAAGAAGAGCCTGCTTCCCTTTCTCACAGCTTACAACCCCACCGTGTGCATCATTACAAGCAGAGCCCCCTTCTAAGGAAGATCTCTGCAGCTCACTTGGCCTAGAAGCTGGTTCTGAGACAGAAAGCATCTGCCCTTTTCACAATACAGCAGATGAGCCTTCTCTCCACTTACTGCCTCCTCCTGTCACGAAGCTTTGCTTTTTTTTTTTTTTATTTTTATTTTTTGTTTTAGAACACCCTAAGCTTAGGCGAGGTACCTAGTTCAAAGTGACAAGATTCATGTTGGTGCCAATGCATTCAGGAGGTGATGTACTAAAAACCCAGCTGTAATGGTTGTAATCGGATTTTGCAAGGTATCTTAGCTATCGATACCTCTACTATCAGTGCAGCTTCAATGCCAAGGTGTCACCATTTTTATCTTACGTTTCTTCCTCTATTCAGAGTGAGAAATAAGAGTTGTAAGGCTCTAAGATGGAAATAACAATCAGCTTTCATTAGCAGGAATCTCACAGATCCCTTTGCATTTGGTTTAAATCATAGGAAATGCAAATCTATGCAACTGTATATCTCACACCTAAATACACACCAGAATTCACGTATGCCTTACACCCCTGGCATAGTCAAAAGCACGCTCTGCCGCTCCCACAGAAGCAATTTTCTGTGATACCAAGCTACATGGCCGTACATTATGTCGGACACCAGGCTCCATGTCACACACACCCATCACACACCGAATCACACATGCATGTCTATATTAGCACCAGACACTCATCCTCAGCTGACTAGAGGGGTCTGTTCCCCCAGTCACCCCCTCCCCACCTTCCCCCCCATGCCCACACGCCCTCCCTGAAAGGATATGGCCATTCTGTTATTCGCTTGGCGTATTTCCGTATAACATTATCTTCACTGAAGATGAAGAGGGATCTGTTGACTGTGAAGCAGTTCTGTTTGACAGGGATGGGGTTGTAGAGAGCCATAGTCCTGGCTCTCTGAGCCATCGACTGCTTATACATCCTTTGGCCGGCCTGGGGGCCACCTTGCCGGCTGCTCCCTCTTCCAGCCCCGGCTGGCCCTCCACCTCCATAGCGTGTTGGCAGATCATCCCCGAACCGAGCCATCCTCGCAGTGCACGGAGCCGGGCGCTACAATCCAAACTGGCAGCCGAGGCGAGAGGAAGACGCATCACAGCGCGCAGCACTTCTCCCTCCGGGGGCTTCAGTTGCGGGGTCGGGATGGATCGCACCAAAATATAGAGCTGGATTTAAAAAAAAAAAAAAAAAAGCCTTCCCTTCCAACACCCCCTCCTCTTCTCTCGCCACCGGGGGCTGCCGGAGCAGGGGAAGGCTCCGAGGCTCCGCTCACCTCCCCGCACAGGTGCCGTGTCTCCGGCCCGACCTCATGGCCGGGGCCGCGGGGCTGGTGCCGGCCGGGCGCGGTGCCTCCGGCGGGGCTCGGGGCTGCCAAGGGGCCGCGCTGCTGCCGTGCCCGCCGCCGGAGCGCTCCGCCGTGCCCTGCCCAGCCCAGCCCAGCCCGGCGCGGCACGGCTCGGCTCGGCTCAGCCCGGCCCGGCCCCGCCGCATGTGATGCCCGGAGCCAATCCTTCGCCGCGGCTCCGCCCGCTCCAGTCACCGGCACCGGGAGGCGGGGAGGGAAGGATGGAGCCCGGCCGCCGCCGCCCACCCCGCTAAATACGGCGGAACCGCGGCCGCCCCCCGGGACGGCGGGGGAGGGAGAAATCGAGCCCACCGCCCCCCGACCCACAGGGGGAGGCGGGGGGAACAGGGGAGGCGACCCCCGCCCCTGTGCGTCCCTGCCCGGATGCTGCACCCATGCCCCCACCCACCCGCCCTGGGGAATAGGGGTGCCCCACAACCCCTATAGTGTACCCCACAGAAGTCTGGGGCAATGGGGATCTCATTTTGGGGGTCTCATCAGCCAGACCCAACCCAGGAGCAGGGACAGATGTGGATGGAGGTAGGTGCAAGCCCCCAGATGTCCATGGACATGCAGGTGAGGTGGTGCAGAGCTGGGCACACACAGCCTGGTTTGAACCTTCTGGACAACTTACTTTGCATCCCCCTTGGTTTGAATGACTCCTACAGAGCTCTGGATACCTTTAATCCTGTATTTATGGGTGAAATCCTTTAATCCTGTTTACTCCAACAGCCTCTGTTGCTCCCATCCACCACAAGTCAGAGCTCACTGTGCCTTGCTTCCAGAGCACCTCACGCCAACAGTCGCTGCAGTAGCAGGTGAGGATACTCTTCCTCTACTTTTAGGCTAAATCAGCAATAAAAACTATTAATTTTTAGAAAGGATCCTCAAGAGAAGTCAGGGCTGTCAACAGGGGGACATTTTCGCTTCCCCCACAGTAAGGAAACCCTGGACTCTGCTAATGTGTTTTTGCCTTAGTCATCCAAGCTGTCTCAGTTCAAAACCAACCCACCAACAAGGCAAGTCTGTAGCAATAACATCTGCTGGCTTCAGGAGACAGCAAGAGGGTTTTCACAAATAAGGGCCGGCAGCATCCAAAAGGGTGACTCTGCGGAAGAAACCCACTTCTTACACAGGCCTCTGGCATCCGAAGGGCTTCCTCGTGCTGCAGCACAGCCAGGAGATGCCCTTGGAGGCAGCACCGGCTGCCAGCGTGAGCAGCGTTGACTCAAGGAGCTGTAGAAGGAAGCAGCAAGGGAGGAGGGTGCAGCACATGCTGCTGCCTTGAGGGCTGGGCACAGCAACAGCGGCCACCCTGACGTGGCCACCTGGTTTCTGCCAGGCCTGGGGACAAGGTCAGTGAGCCGTGCCTTTCCACACGCAGTCTGGGAGGCCACGGGGCCGGAGTTACCCCAAGCCCTATACTGCTGATTTGTGGATTGAACCAAATGCTGGAGTCACTGGGAAAAGCTGATGTCTGTGGGAAGCAAGGCCTCGCACTTCAGCTGCCAACAGGTTGCTCCAGTGCCCACCAGTTCAGCATCTCTGGGGCACCCTAAGTGTCCCTGGGCACAGACCAAGGTGTGTTCCCTCTCATTTCCTCCTTCACACCCTGAGCATCACCCCAACCTGATCCCCACGGCTGGGCCACCCAGGGACCCCTTGCTTTATTTTACAGGGTAGAAGAATGCAGGGAGCACACAGCCTTTCTCTTTCCCCCTTACAGCTTTCCCTAAAAACATCATCATCCTCACTGCAGTTTTGCTGTAATGGATTTATATTTTCATCTGAAAAGCAAGTTCCTCCCAGCTGATCTATTTAGTTGTCTAAATTCTTGCTTCTCTGCTTCTGGTCACTAAACCTAATACATGTACATGTATATGCTGTGGTCTCACATTATACAGCAGAAAAATGTGGCTCTTTTTGTCAGTAACCACTGGAAGGGGAAATGCCACTTTCAATAATCCCCCATCTCTTCTGAGAGAAACCAGCACCTGAAAAATTGAACACATCAGCTTACACAATTCTTTATGCCTGAGTCCAACAAGATAGGCAGTGGGGGGGACAGCACTGAAAAGTCCAAAACATAAAAACACACAGCATCAAATGGCACTGGTAAAAACTCTGGTAAACAACAGATAAAAACAAGTAAAACAGGTAAAAACAGGTAAAAACTCTGACTTCCCTGTCCCCTTCTCTCCACCCAGAGCCCACAAGCCACCGAACCTCTACATCTCCCCCAAACCAACTCCCCAGCACCGTGCTGCAGCAGCGTCATCCAACAGTGGTGGGGGTGTTGGTGACAGCTAGAAAGTGATGCCAGCATGGCGTGGGGATGTTCTGTTAAACCACCACTTGCCCTTTCCCTCAATCTGCATGCTCAGGGTTTGTTTCTTTCCCCCTGCCCCTCCCATTCACACCATAGTGGAGATCACACAGATCTTAAGCATTGAAAGCTTTAAACACAAGAAAGTGATTGCAATTGCAAGGATTATTTGAGCTTTAAAAGGGAAAGCATCTGGATTTAGTTTGGCTTTTTAAGATTATGAAAAGAGCAGGGGAGTTAAGAGAAAGTGAAAAAAAATGGAGCACTAAAACAGGTCAGACATCTATAATCTACCACTACAGGAGGGCAAAGAGCATTTCACGGCAAGTTCTAAAAATGGATTCGGTCATGAGCAACTCCTCCTAGTAAGCCCTAAAGACAAAGGTGAGCAGATGACACCACTCATGGTTGCCTCGGCTTCAGTGAGGAGCCTTCCTCCCCTCCTCCCCGAGCAGCTTTGCCAGGCAACCAAGCATTTCCCTGGACTTTCCCCTCCACCCAGATCCACGAGCCTGAGGCAGGTGGCTGGGCTTCAGTGCAGCACTTCCATCTGGCCAGGAGAAGCCTGCCTTGCTGGGACCAGGCAAAGACACTGGAAGGATAGCCCAGGTGCCTGCACATCAGAGGCCTGGGACACTCAGACAACCCTCTGCCCTGGCAAAGTGGCTGACAGGGACTCCCAGACAGTCCAGATCCATTGCTGGGGGTGTTTCCAGGGTACTTCCAGTTTGAAGTGCCCCAGAGATCTGAGCATAGATGTCCTGAGGAGTAGGGACACAACCCCAGTATCCCCTCTGGTGCCATACACCAACAAACAAGCTACAAGGGAGATATTTTGTAGGAACTGCAGGTGAGCTCTGGGGTCAGAGAGCTGTAAGTGGGCTCTTATTTACCTCTCTAAATTTGCAACGCTGAGGAACAGATCAGCCATTTCAACCCCATGCATGTTGGAGCTCTGGACCCAAGTAATTGCCAAATAGTGCAGCTCCCAAGAGCACATTTCCTGAAAATGGTTAAATGACAGACTGCGTATTGCCTTCCATACCACAGGAAGGTCTGCAGCTCCAGGACAAGAAAAGCAGCTTACCAAGGTGTTCCTGGTCAGTGACTTCTCTCCTTGCTTGCATATGTGCATTTTGCACCAGCTGTGCTAGAGGAAGATCCTGCTGTGAGGCAGGTAGAGAAAATTATTAAAGGTTGCAGTTGACTCTACCAGAAGAAGCCAAATGTCACTATGCAAAAAAACAGCAAGAGGAGGGCAGTGGAAAAGATTCTGTTATTTTTTAATCAGTAATACCAGGATAAAACAGTGAACAAAGGGAAAGAGAAGCCTCACAAAGATACAGCCCCTCTTCTGCACGTGTCACATCATGGTATTGTCTGCAACACAAACAGTGCCCTGAGCCATGGGGCCAATTACCGTTCATTAGTTGCTGTACAAATGCAGAGTAAGAGAGAGACCCAGCCCCCAGAGCTCAGGGCATGAGCTGGGAGATGAGGCAAAGCCCCTGGGCTGTGGCTGGGTGGCAGTAACCTCATCCCTGCACAAAGGTGCACAAACCTCCAAGCTAGCACCCATGGCAAAAAAAACAGCAGCCATTCCTTGGCTGTGGAAGCTGTTAGTGAAACAGTCTGCTTGCATCTTTGCTGCATGCCCCAAGCAGCCAGATAACCAGGCAGTCAGCTCAGGAAGTCAGCTTCACATTAGAAAATTCGTGGTGTTAACTCTGAAATCACAGGACACAGTGACACAAGGCTGTCCGTGAGCTGAAGACAGACCAGAATTCTTCTGGTGTCAGTGGCCCACAATGTCCCTGCACCAAGCCCGAGTCCCAGCAAGACTTTCCTTCCTCTGTCGAAAAACAAAGCAGCCCACTTGCAGGCACCCAGGTGCTCACAGCGGGGGGACTTGAGCAAGATGAAGGATAGGAAGCGCTAATCTGTTTTTACATCAGGCTTCTTATTTGAATTTTCCTTGGCATTTCCAAGACTGTTTCTACTCCACTGGTCTCCAAGACCAACCAGCCAGCAAGGAAAGGCAGCAAGCGCACCCCTTCTCTTCCATGGCTATGGACTTCAATTTAGATGAGGACTTGGTCACCAGAGAGGAGGATTTGGTGCGCCTTGGCCTTTCAGCAGATATATGTCTGTGGCACAAAACTGATTAGACATCTAATCCTCATTAAGATTCAGGTCTAGCCTCTGCTTAGGCTCTTCTGAAAATCTGCCCAGTTGCTTCTCAATATATCTCGATGTCAAAACAACTTTGCAGATGACATAGAGTAATGTGTAGGCCCAGCTCTGGATGAGAGTCACTCTTGAAATCCAAGAGTCAGGAGCATCATAAGAACTGTAAGAGCAACCAAGACTCTTCTGATCCCGATTAGGAGCTATGTGGGTTGGCAAAGGAAAGTCAGAGAAATTTACTAAGGGGGAATTTTATCAGTCACTTACACAAAGGTCAGAACAAGTTGAAGACCTGCTCCCAGGTTCCTTTCTGCATGGAACCAGCATGGTGTATTTGGCCCCCACAGATGCCTGCTGTGTATTTTGTAAAGCTCCCAGCACATCATGTGCACATCAAATCACACTGAAAAATGAATCACACTTTGCCTGGATTATCTTCTGTGTTCTTACTGCATACAGATTGATCAAGGACCAAGGGTTTGTCATCATCTCCATGATGGAGAAGCAGAACTATTCAGGCATAAAGAGAAGAGATGGAAAAATAAATAAGGACCACACAGGGAAATGGCTCCAGGTTTGCCATGAGATGCCCAGGGACAAGACAGAGGAGAACCCAGACTCCCAAGGTCTTCTGAGGTTTTGAAGAGCTTGGGGACTGAAATGCAACATTGCACAAGGAGAGGAACACCCTCTTCTTCCCCAGATGCAGGATGGCAGTTGTGGTGACAGTCCATATTGTAATAGCAAGGAGGATGACAGTTTGATTTTGGATACTTGCAGCTTCAGTGGCTGTTTCTACACCTAATGTCAGCAAAAATTTGCCAGTTGCACTTACCACAGTTGCACTTATCCTTAACAGAGCACTTGTGTGTGCAGTGTGTCTGAGGGAGGAACAGAGGCAGGGGGAACCGATAACCTCTACAGTATTTTCACACGCTAATATAGAGCCTTTGCTCTGGAACAGCTGGAAACAGCTGTCTGAGCAAGCTTATCTCCCAGAAGACATCACTATGCATGAATGAAGCAGTATGGAGTAGAGATAGTATCTGAAGAGCTGCAACAGCAGTAAGTGGGATTTAAGCCTCATCCCTTGGTACAGATTTAGGAAAGCCAGGTGAAGCCTGAACCATGCCAGTGTCACTAACCTCGTGCATCACTTCGCCTTGCAGAATGTTACTTCAATGTTCCCCAGAGTATCTTTGAATCCTTTCACATCGTAGGTCTTCCCAGTTTCAAGGTGATTTGGGACCTTTTAACCTAGGAAATTAAACAGGTTTTAGTAACAGCTGGTCAGATGACAAAAAACAAGGGTTAGTTTCCTATATGTGGTCTTCAGTTCATGTGGCACAAGATAAAAGAGAGAAAGCATATGAAGATGTGGACAGAAATTGTCTTAAAAATTGAGCATTGAGAGGAGATTGTAGATAGTTGCCTGATATGCAGGCAGAAATCAGTTCTCCCCCTTTCCGAAAAGCCAGCAGCTGCAGGAGTTACTTTGGTTAATGGGCAGCATGGCTGGGCTAGACCCAGGAGACATGGGAGGCTTTGCTTTGGGCTCTCGCTGTGATTGTGGGCACATGAACACACGTAAGGCCTTCAAATCCCTGAATTTCTCACTTCTGGAAACAGGCATCAAGATGTCCTTTGCTTACCTTTTCCCTGTTTCAGTTATCTCCAGAGTCCTGTGACGCTCCCTCCTCCTTTGCAGAGTGCTCAGGCTCAGCAAAGCCTTAAATTCACTTGGGACCTCCAACACACATAAAACACAAATTTCACAGACAGACCGAAGGTTTGGTGAAGTGCTCAATGAGACACAGTTAATGGGTGGATGTGCTGTTACTCTGTCTAGGACCAAATTGAGAACCATGCAGCAAGCAAGAATAATAGGAATTAAAAAAGCAGCCATACACTCTGCAGCCTTCTAAGACTTGAAAGGTTAATGCACACAAAAAGGGAGAAACACAATAAAAAGCTCTGGAGCTACAGATTAACTTGCACTTCTCAGAATCTATTATTGTTATTAAGGCAGATATTGAAAGGCAGGAGAAAAAAAAAAAAAATGAAGAGGAGCTAGATGCCCTACTTCCACTGCCTTGCACTGGGAGTTGGGATTTTTTGTTTCATGTCTTTCAGTATCTTCCTTTTTTTTTCCCCCAACCTGCAGTGAAATGCAAATGGCAACGACTTTGATAAGCAGCTTTGAAAGCCGGAGAAGGTTGACAGGCAGGGAATCCCCCAGGCTCAAGGCAGGGTGGTGCTTTGCAGGGCAGCTCCCCCTCACCACAAAAACCCTGCTGGCAGCTGGCAGGCAGCGCCGTGCCAGGAGATGGCTCTATTTATAACGGGCACCTCTTTGGCGACCCATCCGTCTAGCTTGGGTGCTCGTTGTTTATTCAGCTAATGGCCAAAGTTATGTCCACATTCAAGTGTAAATTAAGTATTCAGCTATTTTACAAGGCACGGTAAATCGGCCAGCCTTAGCCTCGGTAATTAGGGCTTACTGTTTAATTAATCTCTTGTGGTCACACACAAGATAGAGCAATCTCTATCTCACTCTGTTGGCTGTCAAGGTAAAGAGAAGACCAGGGAAGGGAAAGGAATAGTTAATCCTTTAAACACATCACTTATCCCCACTGCACAAGCATTACATGAAGCAGTGGGCTGCTCCCTCTCTTCCCTGGTAGGACACATTTGGGTTACGAGGCCACAGAATCACTTGGGACATTGGCTCCTTTCCCAGGGGACCCATCCAAGCTACAGGCAGGGAACAGAGCAAATCCCACTGGTACTGTTCCTTTGGGATGGAAGGGCTGCTGTGCCTTTGGCCAGAGAATCGCTGAGCTAATGGGGCTGCGCTCACCGTGAGCCTATAAAGCAGCCACCCAGGCTGAGCCCCAGGGCTTGGTGCCCATGGCAGCAGCAGGGGACCAGCAGGACCTGTCCCCATCCCCAGCAGGGCTGTGTCCTTGCCAGGAGCAGCAGAGGGCCAAGGCACAATTGTGACAAATGTGACAAGAGGTCACATTTCTGCACATTGTGGGGGCAGGACTGTCGTGATGAAGCCCCCCTGCAGCTAGAGCAACAGGGACATCCTGCAGCCAAACAGAAGCGTGTTAAAGCCTAAAAACCAACCCAAAAGGTCACAGGAGAAAAATAGTCAGCAGGCCAAGATCACTGCATTCAAGAAGGAACGAGATTTTCTAAAGATTTTCTTCAGGTAACAAAACAGGCACATATGGACTGAGAGGACTACCCAGTGACGGCCCTGAGTACAACAAACAGAGGCAGCCAGTTGGGTTTTATTTAAGGTGCTATTCCCCCCTTTGGCAAGGAAGTACCAGCTGCTCTGAGCTGATGCAGGATGCCAGGGAAGAGGCTGGAAACCCAGAGTTGCAGGGAAGCAGGTGGGGATCTGTCTTGGAGGAAAAATGCTGCCCAGCCTGATACCACAGCCACCAGCCTCGCTGAGGGGAAAACTGCCTGTCACGATGAGCACAACAAGCAGACATCCTGCGGAAGCTGCCCCAGCCACAGAGCCCAAGATCCGTCCTTGGGGCTGCTGGCTGCAGCCCCAGGATTTTCCTCGGGCTCCAGCGCCCTCTGCTCCAGCATGGACAGAACTGAAACTCCTCTCGCCCTGCTCTGTGCCCACAACAGGGCCACTGGGGCCACCATCCCATAGCCAGGGGCGAGGACATCCCTCATGGGGAAGTGTTGGGTTTGCCTCCTCCCTCTCCCTGTGCTCAGCAGCCAGCACAACCCCAGCACACAGCATGGCAGCCTTCAGAACAGAATCAGTTTCTGGCTTATGCAATGCTTCAAGGCATGCATGATTTGCAAGGGAAATTGCTGGGGGGTATTTGCAACCACCCGCCCAGTGCAGGGACCTCAGCTCTCCTGGGCATTGGGAACATCTCTGGGGAGCTCTGGTTATGGCTTCATCAGGAGCACAAGACAGGGCCTCAGGGCTGGTGCTGAGTTCTGCATCCTCAGACCGAACAGACGTCTCTTTAGGAGTACGCCCAGACATTTGGCCACTCCTTGCTGATTCCCACAAGCGCTAGGAGCAGGCAGGAGCAGAGCACCCACTGCCCCCTGGGCACTCTCCTTCCTGCAACACTGACCTCAGGGAAACCAGGGCTCTCATCCCCACAGATGGGTCCAGCTTCCCCACCACAACCCAAGAAATCCTTCCCAGGGCTGGGCAATGCAGAAGCCAGCCCGCATGCCAGACGGGTGCCCGTGTGCTCCTGCAGCACTGAGCAGCTCCTGCAGCTGCTTTCTACGCTCACGTGCCAGACTCCGTAGAAGGGCCAGACTAAACAAGCTAGGCTGTCTCAGCAGAAGGAAGCTGCTAGCATTCATTCAGAAAAACCTGCAGCTTTTCTGAGCAGCAACAAGTCACTGGTGCTTTGCACGGAGAGGTTTCCCCTCAGCAGGGGGGAGCAGAGGTTTTGCCTCACGGTCAACCACAGGGACGAGCCGAGGTTTTCATCCATGCGCTGGCTTCCAGCCACAGAACTGCTGTAGGTCATTGGAGACAGCTACAAGCAAAAAGAGACATTTTGAGGTGTAAGGAAAGTGTCTAGCTCTGTTTGGAACAGCTCCTGGCAGTGCATGAGGGTGAAGCCACTGGTGAAGGCACTTACTCAGGGACATCTGCATGGCCCCAGGTGTCTGCAGAGGTGAGCATCTCCCCCTGCTCAGCTGCTCCCCAGGCTTGGAGGCACCTCAAGCCTTTAAGGCTCCGAGTTTCCACCAGAAATTCTCCCTATGGCTCTAAACACTCACCTCTGTGCATGCCTGGACTTACCCAAGCCTGCACAATGCTACAGGAAGGAACCACACACTCACTTCTAAGCAAGAAGCTTTGCAGATGAGGCACTTCCCCTCCCACTTACCTCACTCCACAGGGTGCTCCTGATGCTCTCAGCACCGGGTTGCTGCATCCCAGAGGCCCAGCAGCACCCCCTCCAACCCCCAGAGAAGGCCTGCCCTAAGGGCAGAGCGTGTAGGCTATGACTTGAGGAATAAGCACAATGGAAAAAGATCTCATGCCCGGATGATCAGTATGGATTTCAAAGGCTCAAATAATAATAATAAAAAAATGCTATATATTTTAGAAATATCCCCGTGCTTATAGATTTGTATATAAACTTAATTATAACATAGGACTGGATTTTCCTGGACTAGGCCTACAGTGCCTGCACCTCAGTGCAGATGGAGCAATGGCAGCATCTCTCCATTGCAGGGCTGTTTGGAAATGAAATGTGGTCACACCCTTTGAGATGCTCCATCACTTAAACTGCCACTGCCTCAGGGACACCACAGCACCACCGACCTCCTCAGGCAGTGACATTAGAGGTGGCATTAGGGGCCAGCAGGTGATCAGTACACGACTCATGATAAAACCCTGCTGCAATCATTCAGCACCAGGACACAAGGATGTGGCATCTCAGGAACACAGCATTGATGATTTATGATGCACTCAAGACTCTCCAATGACATTATTTATTTGCATTACCAAGAGGACTTAATTATTCCTCCTCACATTAGAAGAGACACTGAGAGCTTCTATTACAGAGAAAATAATTTCAATCAGCAAACAGAGCACATGCCACAACCAAACATTTATCACAAGGAAAGTCAGATGTCTGAAGAGTTGGTATTTCCAAACCCTGCTGTATACAGCTGTGTGTGCCTGAACTGCACAGACTGACCCATAAATGAAGGAAAGTGCCTAATTGTAGCAAAGCTGATCAAGCTTTTCAGTGGGTAGTGCTGCAGAAAAGGCCCAGCATTGCCAAAAAAAAAAAAAAATAAAATAAAAGTAATTAGAGGAAAAACTGCTGCTAACAATTTCTCATCACAAGAACTGGCAAGAATAACAGATAAAAAATAATAAAAATAAAGTTAAGAAAAAAGTAAATCAGAGTTAGGACAAGGAGGCCCATTTTCTTGCCTGAATTTCGGCAGCAAATGGAGGCCAGTGGTCAGAAGGGGTCCTTGAATTCTCATGAACACCTTCAGGAGCTGTGTGCCTGTTGCTGAGACATCAGCCCCTGCTTACTGCAGCACTCTGCATCTCTGGGAGAGCTGTGGGGCCACCCTGCTGACACTGCTGTAGCTCCCAGAGGTGACAGTGACACCAAGGACACGGTGATGGGCATCATCCAACCCACCCAGGGCCCATATTTGCTGTTTCCAGACTAGGGGCAGACAGGAAGGTGATGCCCCACACAAGACCAAGGATGACAATGACCCCTCAAATGCTTTGGTTTGCTTCCTTCCCTGGGAGGCCACTGCTTGGACTAACACAGAGCTCTGCATTTTTTTTCCCTGACTAAAGTTAAATTCTTTGCAAGACTGGGGAAAAAAAAAAAAAATGATGTCATTAAGAAAACCCATGGGAATTCAAAAGGAGGTCAGATGTATTTCAAAAAGTTAGGTCTGAGCTCATGGCTTTTTTGCTCCTTGCAGGAAAACACTCCTGGGCCATCACTTGGTTTTCTGGAAGCAGAGAAAATGTCCAGGGATTTAAAATTACAGAAAATCTTTCATGATTTGGAAAAAAAAATGCAAACCCCACTGTCCTACTCTCATTGGAAGATACCCCATCTCAATGTGCTGTGGAACTTGGACTTTTCCTGGAGAAAGAAAACTGAGGAGCAAGTGGGGCTCAATGCCCAGCTGAGGAAGGCAGGCTGAGCAGAGGCAGGGCATCCAGCATAAGCCTTTCATGTCCAGCTGCTTGATGTTTCCTTTAACATCCCAAGAGTTTCTCAGCAGTTACCTGACCCAGGACCTTTAGACCAGATGCAGCAGGGGCTGCTCAGCACTCCTCCATGAGCACAGCACCGCTGCGGGCTCTGCTCCCTCCATGGGGAGGAGGTGAGGCCCCACGTTCCTGTCATATGAGGGTGTCCACTGTTCAAAATTTTCCGCTGTGAAATACAAATGTACAGCCAGCTTCCTTGGTACTGGCATCTCTACAAGTTAAACACAGTAATTACGGCGCGCTAGCATTCAGGGGAGGGTACATTGCTCTGCCAGGGAATGGGGACTCAGTGCCCACTTGACATCTCCCAGGAAGCAAAAACTAGAAGGCTCATCACTGGGGTGGAACAGAAACGTGCAGGGCAGTCAGCTCAGCCACCAGCACTGCTGTCACCTTGCCTCCCCACGAGGCCATTTTCCAAAGCCCCCCAAGAGCTGATCTGAGACCACCAGGACCAGGAGCTGTCTGGTGGCCAGAAGGGCTCAGTGCACAGCAGCCAGCTCGCTCTTTTTGACTGGGAAGGGGTCAAAAGGGAGCTGCTGTGGGAGCAGGACTTTATTCACTGGGTATTTGAGCCCAGTGAGGTTGGTGGCACCTCCTGTGCAGCGAGATGAGGTCTGGCAGTGGCTTCAAAGCATCCTTGGTAGGATCACCACTTGGGTTAGCAGCCTGAGCTGAGCAGAAGCAGAGGGCAATGGCACATCCATGTGCTCACGGTGCTGCCAGGATCATGACCCTCTCTAAACACCTCCCCAGCCACCATGGGCAGCAGGGCTGGAGGTGGCAGTAGCCCCAGTGAGCCCCATCCAACCACCCCCAGACACCACAGGGACAGGCTCCCCAGCACCTGGGGAGGAAGAGGACTTGGGCAGGAAGCCGTAGCCACACAGGTTGGTAGTTCTACCCCAAAACACTCAGAGGAGCCTTGTAGAAAGTGTGGTCCTGAAAGTGTTAATGAGGACCTGACCTTCTGCTCAGATACCAACAGCAGCAGAGGGCACAAGTGGGGGACGAGTTGCACGCAAAACAATCCACGTGCAAGTTCGCAAGCCTTGCTCTGACTGATTCACACTTGAGAAAGGGAGAATATCTGGAAGAAGCACAATCATTTTGCCCACTCACCTCCCTGTCCCCTGCCAGAAGGGTAGAAAAGACCAGCAGAAAAGTGCCCAGCTTGGCTCCTCTTGGTTTCACTGCCAGCCTGCCCCTGCCAAGTCAGCCTGCAAACACCAGGTCCAGCACCATGCTCCCACTGCTGGGCACACTTTTCATCTATCCCTGTTCCCAACCATTCCAACTGCCTCACTTGTTTATAAGCAAGTAGAACCCCCTCAAAAAAATATATATTTCTTTTGATCAAAAAATTGTTGTTTTCTTGATTCTACAACATCCAATAACACGCAAAAAACAAGCAGCTCAACTCACTGTTTAGAATATTTCTCTTCACTGAGGTCTTTACAGTTCCTATTTCAGACAGTTTAATAGAGGATTAGTTCTCAGGCACAGCTTCATTTTTCACTTCACTGAGAAACAAACATCAGGCTCATTTTCCTTTGCAAGAGAGCTCATAGCTTCCAAGAAAAGCATTATGCACTCTTGCTGTTCCCTCCTTATCCCACCTTGAAGCCCTGTGAATGGTCCCCTCACCCAGGGCGATGTTCTCCCTGCAGGAATCCTGCAGACATCATGGATAGGACTTGGGGGGCACAGACTAAACCCAAATCTCTCTGTAACTCAGAACAGCAGCTCCCAGAGCTGTGTGCCCCACCAGACTGCATCCTTGTTTCCTCCCTCGCTGCTTTCTCCTTTCTTTATCTACTGAAGACCGTGGAAAATTACATTCAGTAAGGCTGCTGGGCTGTCAGTGGCCTGCAGAACACAGCCTGTGTATGACAGTGACCTGGTAATTGTTCGGCATCTCTGATCTGGGGGTTCTTTCTCCTGGGACATGAATAAAAACAGCTTCTTAATTAAGTCCTGGGTATTGATTTCATTTTCATCCTATTAACTGCTTTGCCCTACATGTGTTTGCTACACACAGTAGGATTCCCCTTACCCCCACCCCATATAGATGCAGCCAGCAAAGATAAAACAGCTTCATTAGTCCTATCTACTCTTTAGGCACCAGCTTCATTTCTGCTTTAAAGTGCTCTTGAAAGAGCCTCCTTGACAGCTTCCAGGCTGCATCTCCCTGGCAGAGCAAAGACGCATGAACCAGCATCAAGAGCCCTGGATCATTCAAACCAGAGGAGAGAAAACTGCACAGCCTGTAAGGAAACCCATCTGGGTTTGGGTGGATGGTGGGGCAGGTGATGGGAGATTAAGGGGTCAGAAGAGCAAAATCCCTAGAGCCAATGCCATTTGTTAACCTCTTTGCAAAAGAGGTAGTGGCATTTTGTCCTTAAATACTGAGCTCCAGCAGATCCCAAGCAGCACAGGGTCAGAAAACCCCAGACTCCCAGTAAGGGTAAATCCAGAACTTTCTTCACAAGCAGCTATGGAAGGAAGCCACATAAGTGAGAGGAGCGAAGCAAATCCGAGGTTGAAGAATGGGAAGATGGAAAAATGGAAGAGAAGAAATCTGATAGATTGAAGAGAACAAGCAGAAAATTAGCATTTTCCACAGGGCTGTAGAAGGAGGACACTGAAAGATCTGAGAGCTTGCACCGCATCCCCCATGGTTATTCGCATCAGTAACCAGGGCTGAGGCTCACTCGTGCTCTAAGTTCATGAATTTACAAAGCCACGTGGCCTTTGAGCCAGAGAATTCATGGTCAGAATTAAGGACAAGAAAGAATTAAGCACAAGAAAGGAAAACAACCAGGAGGAAGACTTATTACACAAGTGAGTAGGGGAGACATAAACATTCTGAGAAGAGCTATTTTCGACCGGTCAGTCTCGTTTCTTCAGGATATCGCAGAGAGGGACTGAAAGAATGAGAGCTGGCTGGCAAGAAGTTCCCTACAGAAATTTGAGCTGGCAGAGAAATGGTGGCACTGAAGCCTGGGACAAGCCCAGAGAAGGAGATCAAGGCCTGACAGCACTTTCTATGCTGTCATGTGTATTCAGCTTCCTTTGGTTTTTAAGCTGAAATCCCAGGAATTCTCAGCATACGCAAGTATTTGTCACCCAAACCTGAGCACTGGACTGAAACACCGCTGGGTCAGGAGACCTGCCTGCCAGCTGTGTCTCTCTTAATACCAAGGGCAGCTGCCTAAAAGGTCAATGAAGAATAATCAATCTGAGCAGCTAGCTTAACTTTTGCTGTGAGTACCTACTAGCTTTCAAAAATCATGGTTGATTGCCAAAACCTTCTGGTAAAGCTTCATATTTGGCTTTGGGTTGTTCTTCCAAAGCAGAACTGAGCAAAATAATTTGTCTGGTTTCAGACAGTACTTGGATGTTTACACTGATCTAAGAATTAGCTCGAAAATTTTAATATGCGCCAAGTTAAGTGGCAGCAAGGACTGACTGCATGAAGTGCACCCAAGCACTACTTCACAGTCCAGATTTTTCTGTTTTTCCTCAAGAAGGAAGGCTCAGTAAGGCCAGAACAACACAGCCTTGAGTCCAGCCACGCTGACTTCCACCAGCCGAGGGACGTCGCTGGAGCTACCCCATCTCCCTTCTGCAGCCCCGTAGAGCAGGCAGCACTTATTTCAACTGAATTAGCAAGAAAGGTCTGGAATGGTTAATTGAAATTATTTAGCCATAATGTTTTGCCCTTCTCCTCCTCTCCCCGGCATAATGTTTTCTAAATTGAATTCCTTTAACAGAATCCAATATGCAGCAAAACTGTTGTTCCAGAGAAACGTAACGTTTCGGGTCTGGCTCATTGCCTCCCCCGCGGTGCAGGGAGGCAGCAGCTCCTGGCGACCCCTTTGCTGTCCCCATCCCCTGCCCAGCACTGGTAGGACTGGGCACTGCATCCCCTTCAGGCTGGTCCATGGGGCAGCAATGACACCGGGGCACACGGGGCTCAGCACCAGGAGCTTCCCTGGAGCCTCCATCTGGCAGCTGCTGCTTCTTTGCCACGCAGGAAGGTTGGGGAAATCAGAGCTTAACCAACCCCAGGTCCTGGCCTGGTGGTTTTCCTACACGTAATTTGAGAATAGCGCTGTGGGGTCTGTTGTACATCACTGTTCAATACAGCATTACCTGGCAGCACTGGCCCCAAATTCCCATCCCATTCTTCATCCTCCTCTCTTTTCACAGCACAGCTGAGGCTGGGGGCTCTTCAGGTCCTACTGGCCCAACTCCTTCTCCTGCTGTGCCACCCCAAGCAAGCTGCCCAGCACCACATCCAGGTGGTCCCTGAAGGTCCCCAAGGAGGTGACACCACAACCTCTCTGGGCAGCCCATCCAAGCCAGCACAAAGCACTGTCCCAGCAGAGACTGCTCCAAGCCAGCGCTGCAGAGCAGCTTCCACGTGCTCTGAGGTGTTTCACTGAGTACAGGGGGCCTGTGATGTTTCTACAAGAACCAAACACGTTCTCTGTGGCTGCCCAAAGATTTGGCTACAAGCTTCACATCAGGTGTGGGTGAGCAGGGAGTCAGCTCTATCCACATGCTGTCCATCTGTCCCCTCCAACCTGGGCATCAGCTTTGCTCCCACCATTTCAGCTACATCCCTGCCTCACTCTGCTTCGCGTGGCACCTGTTGGGTGCAAGGGCACAGAGCACTCTCCCCTTGCCTCCCTTGAACACCAGGGCTTCTCCCAGCACCTCAAGCACCAGCCAGGAGTCCCACTGCAGCACTTTGCAGGATGCATTTGCTCTCCTCAGCACAAAGCCCTGCTGCCTGCCGTGACTTCCAAGGACGTGCACAGAGAAGTCAGCTCAGTGGCTTCGCGTGCCTTAGGTAACCAGTTCCTGACTGCCCTCCCCAGGGGTTTCAATTTTTTGTTTAAAGAAACCGGATGCTCAGAGCACAGGGAGAATTAGAGTCCTGCTCTTTC
Organism: Aythya ferina; assembly: GCF_964211825.1. NCBI lineage: Eukaryota > Metazoa > Chordata > Aves > Anseriformes > Anatidae > Aythya > Aythya ferina. The sequence continues at coordinate 9,654,008 of NC_140318.1, forward strand.
TTTTTAATAGCTATTGTAATTTAATTGTAGAGCTTTATTCAAACCTTGAGCCCGCATCTGGAACAACATGCCTTCTTACCAAAGGGAAGCTTTCTACGCAGAGCCAGGGCAGACGAGGGGCAGCGAGCATGGCCCTGCAGGAGCAGTGGGTCTGGCAAGCACCTGCTGGCGAGGCAGGGGCTGTCATCATCCAGGCACAAGGGCTGTGCTTCTGCAGAGGAAAAGGTGCATCGGTCCATATAAACCGGAGTTCTGCATAGAAGAAGCACCTAGAGCAGCCCTGAAGCAGAGGTCATAGCAGGTGGGAAGGCTGCTCACCTGTAAGGGCAGGTGCTGATACTGGGGGTCCCGCCAGGGCAGCCCTCTGGAGCCCCCCAAGGTGCCCAGGGCAGCAGCCCACGGGGAACCACAGAGGTGGGGATGCAGCAGCCCCCCCATGGGACCCAGAGCACACCCTGCCCAGGGGATCAGCACCACAACTACCTGTGGGCATGCTACATTGAGAGACAAGGATGGGAAGTTCAGAGAATTTGGTGTTCCCTTCTCTGTGAGAAGCTGATGAAGTTTGCAATAATACTTTGAGAGGTGAAGAAAAATATATACATATGTATTCCAACCCAAACAATTGGGGTATGCTTTCAAGGCTAGTTTTAAAAACAAAACAAAAAAAATCACACTTGGTCCTCTTAGACCCCAATGTCACCAAACTTCCTCTTTCAATCCCAACCTCTCCAGGAGTTTGGCCCCAAAGCCTTGGCTTTTATGAACCCAAACCCAGCAGCAGGGCCTTGTGATGGCAAAGGACCCCCAGCCCCCTTTTATTGGGGGCGCTGAGGCAAGGACATCACCCTCTGCCCCTGCAGCCACACAGCTCCCCAGGCCTCTCCCTGTCCAAGTCTGTCTCAAAGGGATGCTCGATGTATAAATGAGAACACCCTCCCAAGTATTTTTTTTAAACTCATTTACACAGCAATTTTGCTAATGTTGCAGTCCATGCTTGCTGCTCACAAGTTTCTCAGCAATTTATTCCAGCTATTTTCCCCCAGCAGATGCACAACTAGAGAGAAATTCTCATCCCGGCAGAGGCAGAAGAGAAGGATGTTCATCTTATTATGTCTGGGTAAAGCTTATCTGCTTAGCTGCTGCTCCAAATTATATTTACAAAGCACAGCAACAAAGCCAAGTGCACTAATTGCTGTTGCTCAGGTGGAATATCTTCTGTCCACCCTAAAATATGAAGTCCCACTGACGTAGGACTTATCTAATAAAAGTCAGCCACACAGAAGGCGTTTATTGTTTAGCCATCACAATTATTTCATTTCTGCTATATCTTATAAAAATAAAAGGAAGAAAAAAACCTCAGTGATTTCTCGCTTATTGCTTTGCCTTTTTCAGGCAAAGATTGCTGATTTCTTATTTATTTATTGTTTTAAAAAAAATAAAAATCATTACAGACAACAGACAGATACATCACCCTTTAAATCAGCCTTGCTCAGAGGATACAGAAGGAGGCTCCTCCGCAGGACAGGGAGGCAGCCCATAATCGGGTGCTTTCCATCCCCAGCCTGGTGGGCTCCAGCCACCCACCTACCGGTGCTCCCAAGGGATGCACATGATGCAGCAGGCAACCCATAAGCAAAAATGACTCCTAGCCTCAAATCTGCATATTTTTCACCTTATCAGCACTACACATCCTCATCTTACCTCTAGTTCAGCCGTAGGGCTTCCCACAGACCCCACACTCCCAGAGCAGAACCCAGCCTGGACCAGCCACCACCACACAACAAGAAGCAGTTCCCCAGCACCTCTATTTAAAAGCATCCCCAGGAGGGTGGCAGCAGGGTGGGATGAGATTTAATTTGCATCTAAAGAGGGCCAGCTGGTAATGCTATGGGAGAAACATCCCAAAAGCTAAATGGAGGTGGGGCTTCTCCCCCTTCTTGGAGTCCCCACAGCTCCTTGCCCCAGTTCCAGTCCCTCTCACCACCCTCCTCCTTAAAATCAGCCCAAATGCACCCTCCTCTGCCTGGGCTCAGAGGCATTTCATTTCTCTTGCAAACCCATCGTTGGTGGTTAACTGGGCGTGTAGGATCCATATGTGTCCAACGCTTTCTATTCCTGCAGCAGCATTAAAGACTTCTGCAGGAAAGTTGGCAAATGGCTCCCTCTTAAAATAGCCGGCCCTTGTCGTAATGTAATCTCTTGTCATTCTTGTTAGATAGCAGAGCTCCAAGTATTTAAACAAACCTTGGCTTCCTTCGTTGATGCCCTGCTCCTAGCAGGTCAGCTGGGGAGGTTTGCTCTAAGGATGAATTTTGTCCCAGCCAAACATGGGGCTCAATAACGGGGGTAGCAGCCTTAGGGCATGAATACCCCAGACCCAGGAATCCCTGGGAGGGGGCAAGGGCCAAGGCCAGGGCCTTCCCCTCAGGGACCTGCAGGCCCCAGGGTGGTAAGAGTTTCATAACAGCCCCCCATGGTTGGGCAGCTTTGCTGGTGCTGAGCTCATACTGGTGAGGGTGCAACACAGCTGGGACCCACTTGCTGCCTGGGTTTCCTCCCTTCCACCTCCCCACCCATACAAGAGGGGCTGGGGGGCAGTTTTGCATTAGAAATGCCAACTCTCTGAGCGTGGGGGACATTTCCCTGCCTCTAGGGGCTGTTGGGCTGCCCTTGAGGGGTAGGAACAGACGGCGCACGGCTCTTGCAGGACACGGGTGGGCACGAGGCAACATCCAGCAAAGTGTCCTTCTGGGCAGCCGGTCCCTCAGTGCGGTCACCTGGGGGAGGGAGGGCTGTCCCACTGCCCCCACTGCCCCGCACGTTTGCAGTCCTTCAGCCCGAGCCTCACACAAGGCTCCCGAGGCCTCCCCCAGCCTCTGGGGCCAGGCCAGGGACCACAGCTCCTCATCGCAGCCCTCGCGCTGGATAGGAAATGAGTGGGGCGATAAGGGAGCTCGCTCGGCAGCCAAGGGAATATTCTGTGCTATCAGTAGATAAACTAATATCCCTTCCAGCCCTGGCAGAGGCTCAGGAGTGAGGCGTGGGATGACAACTCACACTGATGTCGATAACTCCCACCTGCTCCAGGGCAACCATCGCCCTCGCTCAGGTTGCCTGGGGGTGGGCGGTCAGCGCTGCTGGCACAGGGAGCCTGCCACAAGGAGAAAGCCCAGCCCCAGGACCCTGCAGTGATGTTACAGCCCCTGGGTCCATCAGGCCAGCCCAGCTGCACATGGCAGGTGTCTCGCTGGGGCTGGACCAAAAGCAGCAGCTCGCAGCCTGGGTGGCTCCCCTCCATCAGCCCCGTGGGCTTGTTAAGTTGACCCAGGTGTAATAATTAGGTGGCTAAAGGGTTTGCAGCACTCTGAGCTCCCTGAGCTCTCCATGAAGCTGGCTGCTTGGGTTTGCAGCCCATCCCCAGAGCCAGCACTGTGCCGAGGTCCCAGCTGGGTGGCCGGAGGGTCCTGATCCTGCATGGGGGCCCCCAGAGATGCCCCACACAGGGATGGAGAGTGGCAAACCCAGCAGCTCAGTGAGATGGAGCTTCCTGCCCCATTCCCCTCCTCTTGGCTGCATGGACAATGCAGGATGCTGCGGGATGCTGTGGGACACACAACCTCTCCACGTCACCATCAGCAGGTCCCACATCCCCCTTCCCACCTCAGCTCAGGGCCCACATCCAGCACCAGGCCCCAGGGCAGCTGCACGACCCTGGGGATGCCCCAAAGCACCGCACACCAGGTGCCACAATCCCCAGGAAACAGCAAATGAATCATTGGAGTTCTCTTTGCATGTTAAGTGGAACCAAGGGGAGCATTGGTGGTGGAAAAGGAAAAGGAAAAGAAATCCTCTGGTGCCAGCAAACGCCACAAGCAACGCTGCACACAGCAGCTTGAGAGCAAAGCCTGGATCAGATACTCTCACTGCCTGAAAAGAGATCTTGCTCTTAAACAGAAGCAAAACCAGAGCTGCAGACACTTCCTCAGGCAGCCCAGGGCGTGCACAGCGAAGGCTTTGTACCAGTGGTTCGTAAGGAGCCATTGATTAACTCCAAAGCTTAGCTGCAGGCTGCAAGGCATGGTATTAACATTAAAATAGTTGCATCCCTCCAAATGAAGCACCCACCAACAGGCCCAGCCCCACACAGCCCCGTTCTGCCTGGGAGCACGTTTCGCAAAGCTGATGTATTTCAGCCTTTTAATCCCAAACAGTGTGGTTAAACCAAAAGAGCCATTTTTTGGTTTTGTAAACAAATGCCTGTTTTTGGCAGAGGTGCAAAATCAAAATTTGGAATTGCTGCAGGAACCCTCCCAATAAATCAGGCGAGGATCCAGCTGCCCTTCCACATCCCCCTGCCCACAGGCATCGCCGACTCAGTCCCCATCGGTGTGACAAAAACAGGAAAAATTCCTACTAAAATCCCGGCCAGTGCTGCCCTGACGGGCATCAAATGTGGAGCCTTGCCCAGGCTTCAGGGCAGGCAGAGCCCCCGAACACCGGCATTCCCCACGCCCTTCCCCAGGAAGATCACAGATTTGGGGACATAACGCTCAGAGGCTGGATTTCTCCACGGTTTTTCCACCTCTCACCTTCAGTTAAAGGCAATTATTTTCATTATGTTTAATTATACAATATCAGAATGTGTTACTGTAATTAGTGTTGGCCCACAATTAAACAGGCTCCACGTTGGGCACGTCGGTGTCTGCGGGGTCCTGCGCGGCTCCCCTGGGAGCTGCGGCCAGTTCCTGCAGCAGCCCTGGAAGTCCAAACCTGCAAACCTGGGATTTCTTGTCCAGCAAAGCCCACGGACGATGCATTTTATTGACCAACCACCCTCCAGCCTCCAGACTTCAATGATTTAGGGATTTTACCTTTTCCACAACCAAGCAAATCCACACGGAGAAATGGGGATAACAGCAAAGCAGGAGCGTTGGGATGGAGCTGGGGGAGGTCGGAGCCACTGGAGGCATCCCCAAAGTCTTGGTGCAATGCAGGGAAAAGCGCTGTGGGAGCTCCCTCTCCTGGTCCACACCACTGGAAGGGCTTTTCCATGGGACCTGGGTGCAAGGGAAACGCTGCAAGAAACCCTCATGGTGCATCCTAACCCAACAGCCCCAAACATCCCTGCTCGCTGCTTGGACACGGTGCTTGGCAAAGCCACGTCCTGGGGCAGGGGGCAACATTTGGAAGGTGAGAAATGGGCACAGCACCACCCCACCTCGGCCTGGGGTGCAGCATTGCTCCATCTCCCATCTAAAGCAGCCCCAGAAGCAGCAACTTTGCAAGCTGCGACTTTCCCAAAGCAGTCAGCAGATGGGGACAGGGATGGGGACAGGGGCCCTGTGGCCTCTCCACCCACGGGGCTTTGCATTTCAACACCTGGAGCAGGTTTGGCAGCAGCCGCTCTGCCCAGCTCCAGCTGGGAGGACGAGGGGACGTCGAGGCTTTGGGATGACAACGGCTCCTTCTGAGACCCCCCCCCCCCCGCTCCTCCCTGTCCCCCTGTGGAACAATATTTGACAGATGTTTCTATGAGCCATTGAGTGCCCATCGCTTGGAGGGCTCAGTACTTCTTGAAGCCACAAATTTGGGGAGGCAGAGCGCGGTGGCTGTGCTAAGGCACCTGCCGCTGGGCTCAGGGGCAGCCTCCAATGGACCACGGGGCACCTGGCGGCACCGCAGGGAGGCCAAATCCTCCAAAAACAGCCCCGAGAGGCTGCACAAAGCCTTGGGATTCCTCCCAGCTCCAGGAAACGGCCAAAGGGGTTGTGAATAAAGAGGAAAGCCCCCAAACTTACCCCAAAGCGAAGGCGGGCACATGCTGGCCCCCACCTGAGCTGACGGTGCCATGGGGGCTCCTCTACCTTGGGCAGGGCAGGCGGTGGGGGCGGCACTGCACACCCCCAGCGAGAGCCCAGGATCCCCAGCAGCTTGGGATTTCACGACTTTAGGGTTTCAAGATAACACGAAATTTAAAAACAAACCAGCCAACAAACCCACCCAGGCAGCCAGGCTTACTTTTTTACTATCTTTTTTCTTTTTTGCTCATTTTCTTCTTTTCCTTTCAGGCCCAAGCATGGGAAAAGCAGCCCAAAGCCGAGGGCTCAGGACCCCCAGCCCCACGCTCCGGGACAAGCCCCCACGTGCTGGCAGCGCTGCGGGCAAAAAGAGGCCAAACTCATTTTAAAGCACTTTTTTTTTTTTTTTTATTGATTTCATTGAAAACAGAACAAGAAAATGATCAGAGCCAAAAGGCTGCTCCTTTAAAACTGTCAAAAACATTAACAGAAAAAAATAATAATAATAAACATGACGGCATTATGAATGTTCTAGAAGAGATGAACAAAAAAAAAACTGTTACTGCACTAATTACAGTATTTAAAGATATATGCAAAAAAAAAAAATTAAGATAATGACCTGCCCAGCCACCACACAAAAGGTGATGGCAAATTTATTCACACTACAATACTAACAATTTAAAAAAAGTTTTGTGTTTTTTTCCTGCATTTTATACTAAAATCACTTTGTTCTTTTTATACAATTGATAGTTTATATTCACGTGGTGAGCAAAAATCACACCAGAATCAGCACCGTTTTGTTTTGTGGTTTCTTTTTTGTTGTTTTGTGTTTTTTTGTGTTTTTTTTTTGTGTATTTTTTTTGTGTTTTTTTTTTTTTCCTTTTTTAATGCTAGTCCCCAATGTTTCAGTAATGGTAAAAAATAAATCAGTTTATTGAAACCTCATAGCATGTGGCTTAAAAATTAATTGAAGGTGCCCAGCGTTGAGAAAAGTGATGGGAACGGACGAGCTGGTGGCATCCGGGATCTTCTCGCTGCGACATGTCCTGTCTGCTGCTCGCCCCAGCCGGCAGACGCGAGTCGAGGTTCTCTATAATATATATATCATCCGCTTTATCTTTAAAAAAGAAAACTGGTTTTCTTAAGAAGTTAGTGTCTTGTACAATCCCCTTCAACCTTTCCTCTCCACAGCTGTTAATGCGGCAGGAGAGGGAGATCCTTCCACCGACGAAGTGAACACTGAAACTGTAACGCGGCCAAGGGCGCAGCCGGGAGCTGGTTCTAACGGAGACAGCCGAACGGGAGCAGGGCCTGAGGGACGTCCCTGGTCGGCTCGGGAGAGACGGGGACTGAAGGGGGTTAAGTACTGTGGATTTCGTCTCATCAGAAGAGGAAAAAAAAAAAAAAAAGCCAGTGAATTTGGTAACAAGGAGGCATTGGTTAGAAATGCCCTCTAGCTCCAAGGGAAAGGCCCCACCGCAACGTCCTGCGAGATGCGGGAGAAATTTGAGGTGGTTTGTTTAAAAAACAAAAATAAACCCCAAACTAACCAACGAAAACAAGCAGCAGACCCTGCCGTGGGGCTGTGCCAAGACAAGCGGCCGCCAGCACCTCCCTCCCTCTCCCCACTCCCCCCGGCTTTTAGAAAGAAAGTCCCATCAAGTACTCAAAGTTTATTACAAGTGAACTGGAGATGACTTGGCATGAGCGATCCATTCAATTAACAATATTCGGAGGACGGGCAGCTCTCCCTTGGCTCTGACAACACTTTGCACATTAAGAGACGGAGGCCGGGACAGCTTGCATGGAAAAAAAACGCAACAGCCACCCCTCGGCACGCACTGTAAAAACCAGCAGCTTTCCAGGACCGGGGAGGGGAGAACAACGCCACGGAGGTGGAATTTGCTTTCACTTATTCCTCAAGTAACAGTCGGTGGCACAGCCCTAAGTGTCACGAACCCTTGGTTTTCCTTGAGCGGGTTTTCTCTCTTTAAATGGAAATTCAGACAGTATGTGAATCTATAGGGTTAAAACAAGTCAGTCTCTGGGGAGCGGAGCCTCAAAAGGGGCCGGCTGCTGTGGCAGAGCTGGTGTCGGGGAGCCCGTTTTCCTGCGTGTCCTGGGACGAGGTGCTCGCCTGCCGCTGGGCCAGCGCTGAGCTCGAGTGTTTGCACTTGGGTGAACCGCACTGACAGCTGAAGAACTTGCCTTTGATGTCCCAGAACCTGTCGCCGTAGTCGAAGCTGCAAGAGAGAGACAGAAAATGGGGTCACTGCAATGTGCAATGAAGGAACAATCGGGAGCAAAAGGGGTTGTGCATCTGCACCAGAAGCTGGGGTTGGCAGCACCTGGGGCAATTCAGTGCCAGGGGACGCTGTGCTGCAGGACCCCAGGGACCCTGGGGACATGGCTGGGCAAGCAAACTCTGAAGCATAAGAGCTTTTGGCCCTCTGCAGAGGAAGGGGTTTGAGAGAGAAAAATTCAGGTGCCTAGCTCTGTGCAGAACCTCCCCATCACACCTAGAGACTACCCTGGGCCAAACCCATGGAGTTTTGTTTTCTGTTTCAGTCCCACTGCTGGATAAAGCCACCCAGGGCCTGTTTCCTGAGCAGAGCTGAGCACTATGTGTCCTAGCCAAAAACACGGAGAAACTCCCACAGCAAAGACCAGAATGGTGAACAAGACGGGGACAGGCAGGCTGTGGGGTCTGTCCCTGGGGGAAACACTGCAAAAAGGGAACACTGCTACCTCAGCACAGCTCCTAGGACTCCAGGGCACACACATGGAGCAGCAGCTTCACAAGACCAGCACTTTGGGCCACTACATATTCCTTGGCACAGTCCCAGTGCTTGGCACCAGGGCAGCATCCTTCCCATCCTGCCAGGACAGAGGCAGTGAAGGACCAGCCCAGGGACGGCTGCATTCCTGCCTCCTAAAGGCACCAACCCCAGTGACCTCCCGCTGGTAGGAGTTACACTCGCTGCTCATCTGTGCACTGCTCCAAAATTCACGTAGGTGGGACACCAGGGACACACTGCAGCAGGCAACGGAGATGCCCATGAGAGGACCCCCTCCCTGCCTCCTTCAGACCAACACGCATGACCAGTACCAGCACTATGAGCCCTACTAGTACCAGTACTATGAGCCACGTGCAACGTGCTCCAGCCCCTGGGCTGAGCTGTGGCTCTTTGGGCAGCTCTGTCCCTCGGGCAGCCACCCCCGGGCGGTACCTACCCAATTTCTTCTCCGGCTTCTATGTGCCTCGTGCTGAAGAAGGCGATCCTGGGAAAGCGGAGGTCCTGATGCGACATGAAGACCCGCACCGGGATGAGGTTTGGCTCGCAGAGGTGGTTTATGAAGCGGCTGATATTGCCGTAGAAACGGGCATCTATGCAGTACACCTCTCCATCCTGGAGGGAGAAAGGTTGCACATTCTGTTAGATGAGGGTGGGTTTTATTATGCCTGCTACTTGCTTAACCAACGGCCAAAGTACTGGTCTGTCCCCTAAATACTCTGGAGAGCTTCAAGAAGAACGATCAAGGAAGGCTCAACAGGACTAAATGCATACTTTTACATTCAACAGTACCCTGAAAATAGTTTTGAGCACAGCACTGTGCCCCAACGAGCCCAAAGACCTTTTAAAAACGCTCCTGACACTGGCTGGCACGTTGGCTCTGCACAGAGCTGCTCTGCTGAAGCCCCAGTTTGGTGCAGTGGGGTTTATGCTGTGTGCAGACAAACACCTTATGGGTAAAAGCCACTGGACAGGGGAACAGGCATCTGTTCTGCCCCCTAATTGAACGTGACAGCAGGGAAACACAAAGCCAGAGCCTAGAGAAAATATTTTTTTGCAGATAAAAGTGAAAGTGAGAACACAAATCCCCTTTCCATAGAGCCCAGACAGCAGTAATATTTTGTTTTCCATGAAAATAAAAGAACCCCCCTCAGGGCTTTTTTATTCCAGCAGAGAATGACTGTGCAAAGCAGATACTTTAATTACAGGAGCTAATTTCAGTTGCAAAGAGGCCAAAAGCAAAAGGATCCATTAGCAGTGCTCAAACTCCCTTTTGGGCAAGCACCTTGCAATCTTTAATGGATGAGCTGGGTCAGATCATACCGCCCGACTGGTGCAGGAGCCCAGGGAAGATGTCCCAGCGCCTGGAGAGGCATCGCCCACATGGTCCCACCCCACACGGAGTGCTCCAAGCTCTGACTGCAGTCACAAGTGATTCTCAGCACTGCTTTCACCCACTGAAACGCCACCTCCCTTTGGCCAGGACATCACCACCTACTGCTACCCTGAGTGACTGTCTGGAAAGATCCGAGCTCTCCACCACACGAGTCGAGATGTGTTGCTTGAGAACGGAGCCAGCTGCCCTGAGCAGTGCAGGCAGCACTGCAGCACTGCTGAGGGGAAAAGTCCCAGAGCAAACCGTGTCCCGCCTTGCTATAAGTTACACGAGTGTTGGAGTTGCATGGTGGCAGGCAGAGAGGAAAAGCAAAATCATGACCTGCTCGGGGGAGTGAGGCTCCTTGTCAACAGGGCAGGCAGACTGTAGGGCCGTGCAGAAGCCTGTGTTCAACTCTTACAAGATCCTCAGTGCTTAAAGGGTGTTTTGATTTCAAATGGCTTTCGGTGATTGTCAGCAGTGATACAAACGGTTCTCAGTTGGGCAGGGGTCCACACGTGGCTTTTTGCTGGCTCGCCCAGCAGCCAGGTGAGGCACCTGGGGCACCTCAGGGCAGCGATCCCACCGGAGGAGTGGGGTCAGCAGTTGTGCCGAAAGACAATTCAGGACACGGTGAATGGGAAGGCTCTGGGGTTTCTCAGAAGGGCAAAGCCCCAGGAAAGCCCTTCTCGCCTGCAGCTCAGCTCTGACCGCAGCCTCTCCCAGGCAGCGTGCAGCAGGGCCCAGTGCATGCACGGGACTGCAGAAGGTGGGCCTGCCCGTGGGAAGGGGTGGCTTAACCCCAACAGAAACCAACCACAGCAGCTAAAATTCAGCCTCATCTTTCCCAGAAATAGCATGTCTCCTCCAGGTCTCTAGTACAGAGAAAAAGGGAGCACCTACTGTGCTGTGTCTTCCTCCCTGGAAGCCCCAAAACGGCAGCAAGGTTTGGCTGTTCGATGCCTGCCCTCTGTCAGACACAGGAAGGGATGTGACTGCAGGGCCTGGCACGCTGAGTGATTCACCTCGCACAAGCGACAACTCAAGAACAAGGACATCAGAAATGCCACTCCTCCAGGGCACAATGGGACCCGAGGCTGCCTTCCCAGCGCCTCCCAGTGCTCCAGAGGCAATGGGACCCTGGCTCTGCCCTGCCCTCCCTGCTCTGCCTCGGGGTTCTTTGAGCGATCCCTCACGAGCAGTGCCTGTAACACAGACGCTCCACTCTGAAGATGCGGTCTCTGAAAAAAGACCACGTGCTTGCTCCTGTACCTAAGTCTCCCTCATTGCTTTACAAAGATAAAATCCAGAAGTTCTCCCTCAAGGCTGCCAGCCAGGGGCTAACCACAAGGCCAGGCAAGGCCCAGGCAGTCTCATGCTCATAAACACACAAAGCAGCATTAAGTCCCCACTGCTCTTTGATTTTTTAATTACAATTTGACCCCTATGTTTTCAGACAGACTACAAGATTCACACTTACCTTTTTTTCAACTGTTGAATGTCCATCACTTTTTAAGAATAATAATAAAGCCAAACTTCTTTGTCACTAGGTGACGACAGACACGAGACAAAGGCTGTTTTACAACTTTCCTTGGGAGCCACTCCACTCTCCTGAGTCGCCAGCTTACCTTTCTCCTCCTCTCCTTTCCCAAGGGAAGTCTGGAGTGACAGCCTTGCTTAAAAGCTTTAGATCTCACTTTTCAGAACAAGATTTCTGCTATGAGCCCTCTGCAGAGCAGTGCAGGACAACCGGCAGCACAACAAGCCTCAAGTCCCTGCCAGGGTACTGACGGATCCCTTTGTAAGTGAATGGCACCTTTCTCAGCCCTCCAGCTCATGCATCAACATCTTTTTATGAGGAGCTTACAGAGCTGCCAATCAGCCCTGCTGCAAGCCTGCACACTCCTGTGCACACACCTGCATACTGACAGCCGTACGGCTGAACTCGGGACATCTGCAGTTTTCACAGGGGAGCACCTTGCATTAACAAGCCCTGCGGGCAGCATGTAACACGGTGGCCTGGAACTGCTGGGCTCTGTTACCATTTTAATGAACCCTAAAGCCTTATGCCTTATATTCTGAACAAAACCCAGGGAGGAAGCAGCCCTCTTCTTTGCAGGCTTTCAGATCACGCTGTACATCAAGACAGAGACAAGTAATCCAAGTAATCCTCTGCTCTTTTGGAGGAGCAAGACCTTGGGCTTGCCTCACTCGGCCCCTTCAGATACAGTACCTTGTTATCAAGGTCGAAGAGGTAGGAGTCCTCTTCACGGACGTCTGCCTCGGAATCGGATATCAGCTCACCAACATACCTGCAGGCAAACAGCAAGGCAGGAATAAGACACTCGTGCAACCATAAGCTTGGTTTCACCAGCCCTTTCGGGTAAGAGGGGAAGGAGGAAGGGATGAGCCCAGCACTGATCACAACCCATAGCCCTAGGGTCATTTCAGATCCACTCAGGCAAAAGGAGCTTTAACAACTTAAAGCAGCTAAAATCTGGCTCCAAGCTCAGTCTTTTCAGGGCAACACTTTTAATAATAAAAACGGAGTTTTGTTTCCAACTAAATTTACTTTCCCAAGGACTATGTTTCGTTTTGCAATCTCCTTCGTTGGCCAAGATCAATACATTAATCCAACTCTCTTTCTGTTCACTGTCGGACACACGTCCTGGCTCTCTGTACAATACTGTAATGTTTGTGTTGTTTACATCCCAGTGTCAAAGGTTTGTTTCTGTTCTTAATTTTCCAGGGTATTTTGGCTGATTACATATGCTCCATACCTGTGAAAGTCTTGTTTTAAGAGTCTTAGGTCTAATCTAACCTGGCAGAACCCCTGGAAGGATGTAGGCTTCTTTCTCATCCTTCTCAGACTAGCATAAACCAGAGCTATGATCTCAGTAACAACCACATGTTGTAAAAACAGGCACAAGGTAGATTTCAGTCAGGCCCTCCAAGCATCACAAAACATATGCTCCTTGGCCTGGCTTGCTGAGAAGGACTAAACACCCATGCCACCTTCCACGCTCTGGCCAGATGCTGGTTTTGATGCAAAATCCCGAGTTACAGCAGCCCCTGCTGCCCCTGTGTTCGCTCATCTGTCTCCCGACCTATGACACTTTCTGTCCTGAGCAGCTTGCAATCGAAACAAGAGACCCCAGAGGAGAGAAATTGAGCCAGAGGAAGGAATACAAGAAATCAACAGCACAGTAGATTCTGGTACCAAAGCCTTCCCAGCCTTTAGCACAACACCAAGGAGTTATAAGCTAAGGACTCCCAAAACAAATATTCTTCGTAGCATCAACAGACACTTCCATGATCAGCGCTCTTAACAGCTTTCCTCCGCAGCTTTCAAGGCATTTTAGAAACGTTAACCAACCGTATCCACTTCCCCCTGTGGCTCAAGGCAGTATTTAACTCCTGGGCTCGGGAAGGGGAGAGCCACAAAACATTAACCCGGGGCGGACCCACGCGCTCGGTGACAAGGGAGCCTTTGGCTGCTGTTCCCAAATCTGAGCAGCCTGGCAAAGCTGCTCTGCCAGACCAGGAGGCTGCTGCGGCCGTGTTTGCTCCTGTTGTTCGCCCCCGCTGCATCTTGTTATTTATTAAGCGCTCCCGCAAGGCTGCAGCATTACTGGAAACCACACACTCACCGGTGACCTGAAGCAATAGGCAGATTATGGCCAGGGAAGGAGAGAAATTGCTGTAGCGTGGCACAGTAGCCAGCAGCAGCTACGAAGCAGCTGAATAATGCTGCACGGAGAGGAACTGTGCTCAGTGACAGCCACTTCAGGTTTACGATTCAGTGAAACAAAATAAAAACCAATCGAATTAAAAATTGCTGTTTCCGTGTTCCTTTACAGACCATTCCTGTAACTCCTCTCCTTTGCAGGACTGCTCACCAATACAGACTGTTCCCTAATTTCCCTGGTCTAAACAAAGATGTTACTTGCCATCAGCATGTTAAACTACATCCCAGAGCTGCACGCTGCCACTCCTTGCCACAAGATCATAGCACACCGTGCAAAACTCAAGAGCAACACCAAGTCCCTAGCACAAGCTGCGGCGTTTCCAGGGGTGTGGGAGATGGGACGGGGCGCCTGGGGCACCTCTGGCTGAAGGTGTGGCTGCCATACCTGGCCTGATTCAGGTAACACCTTATTAGAGCATCACGTTTTGTACAGGAATTAAGTATTTGGAAACCACATAATGGACACACACCAGAAGGAAAACGCGAACCTTGGAAAAACCTCTGGTTTCCGCATCCCGCTAATTCCAAGCCTCTCCAAGGGAAGACCTCAACCCACCAGCGTGAGCAGTTACACTGAACAAAGAAGCCTGAACAGAGCAGCTTCAAAACAACCCACAGCAACTGTACTAGCAGCAGCAGGTTCTGAGGAGCAGCAAATTCTGGGGTTCAGGAGGAATCTGCGTGGAGCACGTGCTGGACTTCCCCAGCTCAGAGGCATGGAAGAGCCCAGGGCACAACCCCTCTGCCCTGGAACCTGGCAGGGCAGGCACAGGGCGGCTCTGCCACATCTCCCTCGCCAGGCTGCTGCTCAGGACCTCACTGAAGGTCCCGAGGGCACCAGCAGCAGGGGCTGCAGCAGCTGCTCCCCAGGAGCCACCCCGAGGTGACTGTGCAGGGGCTGGCTGCCCATGGTGGAGCCTTGCTCCCAGCTGCTTGCAAACGCTGCTGAGTGCTTCCTGCAGAAGCGAGTGCTGCGTGCTGCCAGAGTCTGCAAGCAGAAACAGGAAGGGAAATCATGTTTTGAGCGGTCACACAGAAAAGCTGAAAGCACAGAGCAGGCTGCAAACTAGTATGTGTGTAAGAAAGGCATTTACACACAGAAAGAGTCTGCACAGCACCAGAGCCTGGAAGAGTTTTGCAAAATAAAGCCATTGGGAGAACCATTCCATGCTCCCCGTGTGGGCATACGTGAAAAAATATGGAATAAAAGTCATTCTCATGCCAATACAATTAGCAACCTTCCAAAGCAGAGGAATAAGCCCAGCACAAATTGACCACCCAGTCAGGGCGCTGCTCCAGGCAGCCGATGCAAAATGCAAAATGCAAAATGCTCTTCCACGGAGCTCATCCAGGGAGCTGCTGTGTGCAAACAGCCCCCAAGCACCACAGGCACTGGGGCTTCCTGGCCAGAGCTGAGGAAAAGAAGGAACAAAGTCTGAAGGGCTGCACGTGCAGAATTAGAGAGGAGATCAGGGCAGCTGGTTTGAGGAAGGGCAATGGAATAGACCGGAGTTGGTGAGTTGTGCAAATAACGTGTGAGAGACAGAGTGACGGGGACAAGGAGGAACTTGCATGGGCACGACGTGAATTAGTTCAGCTGTTTAGTATGCAGCTCGTTTAGATAACGAAGAAGATAGTGCCTGCCACTGAAACAGCCCCAGCAGCTCCTGGCAAGCGTGGAGGAAGAGTTAAGTGCCACTGTGGTATCTGAACCCCACCAGCTCTGACCCGCTCTCCATTGCACCCGTCTGTGTTAATTATAATTACACCGCTGCACAGAGCTGCCCCATCTCCCCGGGCTGCCTGTTTACCACTGCTTATTTCTCTCGTGCATTAACATTCCAGCAGGATTTGGTAAAGTTGGTGCCTTTATTCTTTAGAAATTTGCTCGCAGGCTCTGGATCATCTCTGAGTGCTTAACCAAAACAGAGACCTTTGGTACTCAACAGGAAGCCCCACCTGAGGACAGACTTGAAAGACTCCCCTACAAACAGCAGAGTTTTAAGAAACTCTGGAGAAAAAAAAAAAAAAAACTCTCAAAAAATAAAATTTCAGCACTTGGCAGCTCCTGGATGCCTGGATGAAACACTTTGCTGATTTACTGCAGATTTTTCTTTTCCTTTATTTGTTTAAATTCTGCAATAATCTTCACCAATCCCCTGCCCGATCCTATACAGCATCAATAACTAGCTGTAAAAAACCCTAGCACGCATTTTCATGAAGGTAAAGAGTCCAGTCTTATTTAGAAGATCTTAGCTCACTAGTACCATAATGAAAAAAACACTTTCCAAATATTTAATAAAGTACATGTATCACTTTAGAGTCTAAAAACTGTGGGGTTCAGCAGCAGTTTTTTCACTTGACATAAATCTCAACTTTTTTGTTCCCAAGTACTTTTATTGAATCAGGGCCTAAACTTATACTTAACGCCAAGTACTTTACTGTTCTGCTGAATCAGACTAAAGCCAGAGCTGTGACCCTGGGAAACCTCTTGGGAAGTCAGTACTGAATCAGAAAGTGATCCGATTTACAAGTTGTTCCAAATTCCCACAACCTCAAACGTCCCGTTTACACAGCGACCATGCGATGCACTTGCAGCACAACCCAGATCTGTTTTTCCCCCATTACTCATGTGTCACAGGGATAACAGCCCATGGCTACAAGCTCACCACAGATCCCAGCAAGATGTAGAGGGGTGCAGAAAGCTTCATGCTGCAAGGAAAAGGACAAACAGAGCAGGAAATGGGATCAGGAAGCCTCGTAGTGAGGGCGAGCAATTCTGCTCTGTGCCAATTTGATTTGCATGAAAACCTCTCCTCGGAAGAGGAGCGAGTGCAAGCCATGCCAGCCCTTGGGAAGTGATGCGTTTGCGTGAGCTAATGAAAGCTGAGCGAATAACTTACTCGCACACAAAGGTTCCCAGTGGAATGTCTTGCATCGTTCGCACACCCCAGCCCATTTTTTGTGTCCGGTAGAGCTGCAACCGAGTCCTGGAGAAGAAACAAAACCATATCAATGGCAGCACTGAGCAGAAAGGCAACAGATTTTTTTATTTTTTTTTTGCAGAGGGAAGAACAAAAAAAATGCAACCTTTTATCAGCAGCAACTCAACGATGGTTTTGCTGTTCAATCCCCCAGTTCTCACGCTGGTGCCATTACGTGTGTGCTCTGCTCCCGGTGCTGCTCCAAGCCAGAGGACAGACACTGGGGGGGGCACTGCCTGGGGACCAGGAACGGGTGCCCACCACCCCCTCTCCCTGCCCAACTGTAGCTGGTGGGGCGCACGCCTGGTGCCTGGACGCATTCAGGATTGGGGAGGAGGGCATGGGACTGGATGCTCTGTGTGGTTACACCGCTGAGGATTCACACACGGGATCCCAGAATCCCACCACCTGAATTTCTTTCCCTTTCACGCACACACTTGGCACCTGGGGGAAGGCAGGGAAGCTGGAAAGGGACTTAAGGTTCTGAAGGGAGGGGTGCTGCAGGGGGAGGCAGGGAGCTTACAGTGAATTAAGAACACCCTGAGCTAAGTGCTCTGACCCCTTTGCCCTCTGTTGAGGCCAGTGCATTTAGCTGCTCCATCATATCCAACTCCCTGGATGAAAGACAAGGAAGAAACGCTGCAACCTGAAACTTCTTGGTGTAATAGCTGCTCTGTGGAATTTTACTGATGGAGCTTATAGGCAGAGAAACAATGCTGTAAGTCATTCTGCCTCCTGCTCAGCCAGAACTTGAGTTAAGTGCAGGATGAACAATCTCCAGGGCTAGGGAACGCTCTCTCTCCCCCCGAGGGAACCAAACCCCACTCTCAGCAATGCTGTTATCGGAATAAAGAGAAATTCGATGCTCACCTTAACTTCACCCTGTTGCTTTTTCCAGTATTTCTCTCCTCTTCCCCCCACCCATCCCCTCTTTGCACCGTCAGCTCAAACCACGCTTCCTCTCCAGGGCCGATCATTTTCTTGTATTTGTTCACAGCTCCTGGAGCCTTAACCAGGAGCGAAACAGGACGTCAAGAGAACAACTGCCCTCATGAAACTGGCTATAGCGCCGCATTGCAGGCTTGAGGAAGATCCCCTCTGTGTTGCCTCGTTCATCATGGTACAACAGAGCTGAGCTCAGGTTTGGGATCTGCTGCTGGGGCCAATGCCAGCAGCAGTGGGACCATGGCTTCACTGAGCTGGGTCAGCCTGCCAGACAGGAGCATACATCCTGCCTTGCAGAGTTCACTTGGAGCAAAACGGACAAGGAAACACTGAAAATGGAAGGGGAGCACGCACGTGTCACACTGCAGACCAAACAGGAGCTTTCCCCATTTGCTCCACGGGGACCTCGAGCACAGCTCCGCCAAGCACCTGACCTCACCATAGCTTCCCAACAGAGCCACGCTCCCAGGCTCCTGGTTGTGTTTCCAACCCTTCCTGTCTTTCAGATAAACGCTTGAGCATGCAAGGAAGCAGCAGCATCAGACCTGGCTGTATAGCTCCTAAGTAAACCCCCACGTAGACACTGGAGCTCTGGAGTTTGGCAGGGAAAACCACAGAGGGGTAAAGTTCTGTGGAAACGCATCCAGCCTTTTCCTTGCTTATTTTTAATGTTGCAAAATGTCCTTGGAAATGCGAAGCCCACAGAAAGTGTTATCAGTACCATTAAAAAATGCAGAAGTCTTTTTCCAATGGGATTCCTTAGAAGTTTGTCCCGATACATTTAGTGCAGACGAGCATCTCCAAAGTAGAGGTGCAATGCAAAACATTTTAATATTTAGTCTGGCACCAAAGCCATAACAGCCTAATCTGCAGCACTGAAGCCAACAGGTATTCAAATATCCAGTTCATGGGGAGTCAGGCCAATAACTGGGAAACTTTAAGCAGCCAGGTTTGTGCATACTGGCCTGCATCTGTAATGTAAATGGCTAGCTTACAAGTTCTTCTAAATGCAGGCTTTGCGTTTTCTGTTGCTGTAATTTTTTTCAGAGCTCTCTACCTGAGAAGATACATCCAGGCTGCTCATGCACAAGCAATTTGTATGTTTTATGGTCAGGCTGATAAAAGAACAGCTCCGTTCCCACAGGACAGGGCAGAGGCAGGGCACAAATCAGCCCATTGCTGCTTCATTCCCACCGGCAGCGTGGAGGAACCCACTCTGCCTCCCACCACCGCGTGGCGGCACCTGCCCCACCTCTGTTTCATCCCTGGCAGCCCTGGCTTTTGTGGGTTCGCAGGCAGAGCTGAGGCTGGGGGGGCTCTGTGGTTTGGGGGTGTTTTTGCCCTGACAGCTGCTTGTGGATCCTCCTCACCTGAGCCCGTTCTGCACCACCCGGTTCCTACAGGTCCGCCAGCACGAGCACGCGTGGTTACACTCAAAGATCAGCGGCGGCTCGGCCATGTTGAACTCAGGCAGGAGTCGGCCGTCCTGAAGAAGAGATGCATTGAAGACTGGGTTAGTTTTGTTTCTGTCACCCCTCCAAACCAGAGGCAGGCCCAGAGAAGAATTTCCCCAAGTACAAAAAGGGCCAGACAACCCCAACACGGAGGTATGCCCCAACCTCCCCCAAAATACCTCAACTTCTGCAGAGGCTTTCCTCCTCTCTGAGAGTGGCAAACAAGCCACTATCACAAACAGCTGACGAACTGCAAGAAACCACCTACATTTTTGCTGCCTGGCATCACCCTATGCACCACCAACAAAAAACTATTTTACAGTGCTGTGCAAAAAATGGTGTGCATCATCATTATCATCACTTTGCAGTGCTGGAGGGGAGAAGCAGATGCTTTGTCTATCTCTGGAATAAAGCCTAAACTTCCAGATTATAAGGCCAGTACACCCAAGTTCTAAACCACATTATCTTCCCAAATAACTCTCCCAAAAAAGCTACAATTCAATTATCTACCAACCACATAGGATTAAGAAAGCGATAGAGGCAGTTCATCATATTTAACAAATTTAGCTTTTATGGCTTTAAAGATGTAATCACCTATTAATGTGTAAATAAAATGGCTACAAAGCAAAGAAAGATGCCAATATTCCCCCTGGGAGAAACTTGCAGAGATTCGCAGAACTTCTGATCTTAGCAGAACCTGTCCAAATATTAACCTCAACACCTCCCTGGAGGATTGAAGCATACTTACCCAAAACAAACCAAGCTTCTGGCAATGCTGAAGTTAAAACATATTTACTTTGCTCTCATCCAGAAGGATCACGATAAATAAAGGCAGGCAAAATCCCTCTACCACCCTCCCCCTCTTTACATATTACAGCATTTTCTATGTTGCTCTAAGATGGAAGCTGATTTCATGCATGGATTTCTAAATGCTCTCTATCACACGGGTATAATTAATGGCTCAGCTGGCATGACAGCAACACAAACAAATAACAACGGAAAAGCTTCCCTGAGTACACATTTTGTTATTATCACATATGCCTCAAAGCTGAGACTGCAACTTTAGGCATTTTAAAGTAAAAATTAGAGGAGCTGTGCAAGAAACTGTTTTTAGGTACTATTAGAAATTCTGAATTTTGCCCAATTCAGCTAGCCAACACTCATCTAACCAGATGTGAAGTTCTGTGTCCTCACCTTATCATACCAGCAGCGCATACTGAGTTGGCCACACATGCAGTTACTGGAGGAGCAGTCGTCTATACATACACAATACTGAAAGAGAAGCAACAGGGGTCAACTCCAAGCCACTCTCATGGAAATGAAAGAGCAACTTCTGTAGCTGGGCCAGAGAGGAAACCACAAGGCTTCACCTCCTGCCTGTTGCTGCAGTGCCTCTCAAGCACTTCCAAAAGAGGCCCTTGCTGCAGATCTTTAGCCAGAAAGATAACCAGACTCATCACTTCAGTGGAATGTTTACTCAGTTCCCTATTTCTAAGTACAATGAATGTCAAAGGACTCCAGCTTGCAGAAGATCCCATAATGAGCCATGTTACTAACCTTCCTCTGCACCCTATGAGCTGTACTCCATGCCTGAGGACAAGGAAAGCTCTGAGAAGGGCCCAGAGCTGGGAGATGACACGGTATTTCTCGGTCCTCCCCTGCTGCTTGCCTCTTCCCACATGGGCACTGCAGCTGGCTGCTTCCCCAGCACTCCCCCAGCCAGCATGGTCCCACCACCAGATGCTGCACAGCGGGGATTGGCCTGGGGAAGTTCCCTTCAACCGTCCATGAGCTGCACCTGGAGAGGGGTCACCCCCTCTCAATGCTTCCCCTCCTCTGCTTCACAAGCCAGCCTTTTGAGGACATCCAGTATCACAATTAAAGGCCTTGGCCTGGGTGCTGCAGTCACTAGAAGACAGCATGAGGAAGGGCTCCCAGCAGCTCACTGCCTCTCCAGAGCCAGAACAGAGGCAATGGATGAAGGGGAGCTGCATCAGGCAGCACCAGATGGCTGATGCTGCAGAGCACAGCCGAATACAGAGCTTAGAGTCTAGGAAAGGACAAAAAGCAGAATCCTGTCCCCTAGAGCAAGAGCTGGAATTCAGGACTACAGCCTTAGCTAGGATTTGATGACAGTGGTAGGACGAGGTATTCCCATCCTGAATGCAAAACCTGTGCTGTGGCACAGCACACTGCAATGTCTCTAAATGCACACACCAGGACAGGAAAAAACACAGCCCCTCACCTGTAAATGAGTGATGTTTCTATCGATGTCCATTGGGGATGTGACACAGTTCTGCGAGACGTATTTGTAGTTGCTAGGACAAGGCTCACTGTCCACTGAATTGACGCAGGGAATCGGGATCCTCTCGTAACCCCGGGCAATGTCTCTGTCAGAGGCAGAAAGAATTGTCACAGAAGAAAAGCTCCCCCGAACAAGGGGACATTCAAATGACATCCTGGGGCAGAATTACTGCCTTTGATCACTGAGCATTCAAAGCCTGAACGCGATTCAGACTAGAACAGAGTTCATTTCTTTCCACCCTCCCTTATAGATTGTTCTTTGTGCATGCAAATATTTCCATTTGGAAGGATGAATTTACAAGACTGAATCAGCATGTGTTTAATTCCCGCTAAGCTCAAACTGACCTTCACACCACCAGTTTAGAAAGCTAAGCATGCACTTAGAGCCCTTTCTCGAACCAGGCCTCCAGCCTCCCCCTTGCCAGGGCCGTATTTCACAACCACCAAGCAAAGCCAGCCAGATTCTCACCTGCTCACTACCTTCTCTATCTGGACAGGCTTGTCAGTCGACGATTCTCTAAGAGTCTTGTTCATCTGCAGAGCCACCCAGACCTGAGAGTTAAGGCTGGAGCACTGGAGTGGAGTCTCACCCTCCTTGTTCTTTAAAGTGACATCCGAGCCACGGGAAAGAAATAGACTGCAAAACAGCAAGAAAGGATAAGCATCCCCCAGAGAAACTGCGCAAAGGGAAAAGGAACTGAATCACGTCTCCAGCCAGCCCTTGAGGGACAAGGTAGAATCTGTAGCAGTGAATAATCACCTGAGTTTTCTTTATTAAGCATGGTTCAGTGAATCCTTCTACACGAAGGCGCTGGCAGAAGCCACAGACTGGAGCTCTGGGCAAATCTTGCCTTGCTCCAGGCATGACAAGTGCCTTGCTGGTAGCCAGCCTGACTTCAGGCAGGCTGGAAACTCTCTCTGGCAGGGAAAGACAAGGGGAGGGAAGAGTAGGATGGAAATGGAAATGGAAGAGTCCCATGGGAAACTGGTATTGGACTTGGCCCCTGTTTACATTCACCAGCTTTTGGTGAGGACACACACTGAATTTATTCCTAGCAGCGCCTAAACGAAACAAAAGCCCCGTTACTCAGTTATGCCACAAAAAAAGCTTTGATTGAGGATGCCCAACCCCTTTGTGCTGAGAAGCCCACACTGAGCAAAGCCCCTCAAGCCTTCTGCCCAAGACTCCAGGACCACCCCATGTTTTGTGACCTTTTTTTACAACAGCTAGTATTTCAGACCCACCATGCCTAGGAGCAGGGCACCAGAGAAACAAGCCCTCCATCCCAAATTTGGTCTGTGTGTAAAAGCCAGAGGCTGTCCCAAACTTCCAGACAGAAAGGAGCATCCAGGGAAGGGGGAGAAGTGGCAGGGCTGGAGCTGTACTTACACCACACACTCGTAGCGGTTCTCTCTGGCTGCAATGTGCAGGGGGGAGTCTCCGTGAATATTCACCGCGTGTAGATCACACTTAGCAGCCAGCAGTATCTCCGCAATGTCAACGCAGCCCGAGAAAGCAGCCCAGTGCAAACAAATATTTTCCTCCTGGAGGGAAAGAAAACAGAGCAGAGAGGCTGTTTAGTGCATTGCGATCCTATTGCTTTGGGACTTCAGCATCCCCAGCTCTGCACCTGGGGCATTCGACACGTAGTTCCCTTCTCCTCCCCTGCACTGCTCATTCTGGCTGGGAGTCCCGAGGCAGGCAGGGGAATCTCTGCGGAGACGAGCAGGGAGTTCTCACTCCAGCCGCCTCCACACGCCGAAGACGGGGAGGCTGCACGCAAAGCGGCCCATCGCCTTCCCTGCGCACGCAGACAAATCGTCTGTCTCTAAGCCACAAAACAATCTGGATCAATCCACGAGAGAGGTGACAGACATGAACAAGCACACTGGAAAAGGCTAGAAGCTGAGCTTCCCCAGCCCAGACACGCAGCAAAACTAGCATGTCTCCCAGGGTTATAAAATGAGAGAGAAGAAGTGTCTGCCGAGCCGGAGCAGAGCACAAGCTGTAGGGTATATGAAGGTGCTAGAAAGAGAACCAGGAGGCACACGGAAAGCAATCAATCCGACTTCAGGCATCTCTTAAATACTGTATGTACTCATCTCTCACTAGCTGCACTAGAAATAGCTGAACACTCATCTTTTTGATGGAGGTATTTTAAGCGATGGTACTGTTTGCTGTTACAGTGCAATTTGCAGCACACTTTAGAGTCCTTCCCCCTGACAGGCTCTAAAGATGCCGAATACAACAGTGCAATGATAGTAATGATCACCTAACTTTCTTTTCAAGTAAAAGTAAAGCACATCTTTTAGTCACTGCAACTTAACTTAGACGTTCTCTAAAACGAGGAGGCTATTAACATAAACCAGGGAGTGGGGAGACCTTTCTGCATGGCTTCTGCATGGGTAACACAGAAGAACTCCTCAGCACAACACACCAATCTAGGAAAAAATTAATCCCGTCGCTTGCACACCGCACACTGCCGCTCAGACACATCACAGACACCTCGATCTGCTGCTTTGCACTGGCTACTGCCTAACAGCAGCGTAATTACAATCAAAAGCATTTCTCGCCAAGGATGATGTTTCCCAGCACAAGCGACAGCACTTCTTAATGGCTGCAATCAGGAGACTCTGCGCTGGGGGTATGTAAGGGATATGCCATACATCCATCTGCTAAGGGGATATTTTTCTTTTAAGTAAATTGTTGACTGGGGCGATTTGATTTTCATCATTTAATGTGTGATCTTGTAACTGGCAGCCAAAGGCTTCTGTGACAGCTCAGACAAGAGACAGCTTTATTCAGAGTCCGTGCCAGGGCTCTGAAGCCATGCAACAACCCAAAAAGCCCCCGCTCCCACCTCGATTCTTGCTCTTAGGAAAAGCATGAGGTCTGGACCTGCCTGGGAATGATTTCTGTCACCAGGGAAATGGAGGCTCCTGCTGAGAAGGGACTTTCAGACTGGGGAAGGTGACACCCTGACAACAGCTGGGGCCATTCTGAGCTCTATGCGACAATCGTGCCTGCACCTACCGCTGCCAGCACCCAACAGGCACTAGAAGACGTATTTGGGAAGACAAATACAAAACAGTGCTTATATCCATTGGAATCAGAAAAGCACTAGCAGCCTTGGATAAGAAAACGTATCGCCATGAGGCATGCTAGGGAGTGAGCTGACGGCAGGTAAGCACTTTGTTGTAAGCACTGTGCAGGAAGCAGTGCAGCCAGTTGCCCCTCAGTTATTAAACTATCTCATGTCTCCTACAGGCCCAAGCCTGGAGGAGCTCATCACACCCTGGTTCACACCCAAGCTTGCCTTGCAGGCACTTCTGGGGTTTCAATACCCTTAAAGAGAGGCAGGAAGAAGTAAGAAATACACTAATAAGAAAAAAAGGAGTTGTGCTGATAAATAAGCTCCGAGCAGAAGCGTGCATGTAGTCTCCTTTTCCCCCTTCAGTCATCTCCCTCTCCTTTTCTCTTTTTTGTTGAAAATCCCCGTGGAAACAGCTGACAGACACACAGGGCCCCCAGAGTGCCCAGCTGAGGCAGACCCCCTGAGCAACAGAGCCCTTCCCACTCAGGCAGGTTTTACAGAGGTGAAGCAGGCCAAGAGCAAGCTCTGGCACACTGGCACACTCTGTCCACGTTGGTGGCTAGGGGTTTGTTGTGCCTAGGAAAAGCCAGACGTGCAATATTTGCTGGCAGAGTGGCTGCAGCATCTGCCCAATCCATCTGCAGAGCACAAGCATGAGCTCATGCCCCACAAAAAGCAAGCAAGATGTCCCCAGCACACACTGGCCCATAAACAAGGAGCAGTCAAGTCTGGTCCTGAGGGCGATCGTCCCGGCACAGCATCCAGGTGTCAGCAGGACAGACCCAGGCAGACCAGAGGTGGTGATGCACAGAGCTAACTACGCCCTGCAGCACCACGTACAGCATCCTTACGGCTTACATCAGAGGAGCCAGAGGAAAAGGACTGCTTGCCCGCTTGTAAAGCTTCTTCTACAGTATGGAGGATTGCTCTCCCACCATGCACTTGCCTCCACCCATGTCAAGGGATCACTGTGCCTTCCTGCACTGAGCCTAAAATCTGTGTTCTTGGGCTCATTTGGCTTTTAAGCAGAGATTGTGCGTTATTTCTAAAACAGATTTTCCAGAAAAAACCTTACATTGTCTCGAATGTTGATGTCCGACCCCTTTGCCAGCAGCAGCTTCACCAGCTCGATGTGCTTGTACTCAGTGGCCCAGATCATCGGCGTCCAGCCTCCGTCGTCCTGGGGAGGGGATGGAAAGGGTGAGACACGCAGAAGGGACAGGACTGTCTCCTGCTGACGTTCACATGCACCCTGGCAGCCACAGCAGGGTGCACTGCCTGGGAGCCACAGACCCCTTCCCTCCCCACGTCAGCCTCACTGCACTCCTTCAGTCCGTGCTGCTGCAGGGAAAGGTCCCTCAGGGTCCTGCAGAGCCCGGCAGGATTCGAACCACTCTGCCTCAGCAAACTCAAGTTTATTTGCAGCTCAGCACGATGCCGATGGATCTCAGGGGGTTCAAACCCAGATGACTGTCCAAAAGGCACAATGAATGCCAAGCTTCTGTGAAAGCTCTTGCAAAAGCTCACAGAAGCTTCTCAAAGATGCTCTGCAACGGTGAGTGCTAGGCTAGACCTGTCCCACAGCAAGACCACCATCCCACCCCTCTCCTAGAGGAGCGCAGTTGCACCCTTGGGGAACAGGCTCCTCCGGCAAATTCAGGGTCAAGGAGAAATTACAACTGGAGATACACGGAGGAAAAGTTTCCATGAGGTCAGCGGGGCGAAGGTTTCTGCACCAGGGCAGAAGGAGACGCCCACGGCACTGCCACACCTCACCTTTCTCACATCCTCCCCAGCAGCAGGGCTGCCTTCCAGCAACCAGGCAGCACGCTGGCAAGGCTCAAGGCCCTGCCCGGAGAAGAGCAGCTTCTGCACCTTGCAGAAAGGCCTCACCTGGCAGTTGACATCCATCTTCCCGTTGGACAGGAGGTACTGGACAACATCGTAGTGCCCCTTCTTGGCAGCCAAGTGCAGACACGTGGAGCCCTCCGCATCCTGGACACAAGCACAGAACAAGCACTCAGGGAACACCCCCAAAAAGTAGTCTTGTTTCAACCCAAAATATTCTGTTTATACATTTTTTTTGCTGTTTTTATTAGCACAGGGCTTAACCCAACACCTGGTAGCAGGGCAAAAGGGGCTGAGAGCCTCCACAGTGACCAAGACCCACAGTGCCTGCAGCCATGTGCCGAGAGACAGGGGATAAAAAACAACAGCAATGGTTGAAAGGAGAAATGCTTCTGGGCGCTGAGAACACAGGGTCTGGTGTAGATGGGCAGGCTGGGGCTGTGAGTCATGATGGAGACACTCCCACACCAACACCGAAAATCTCGTCTGGAGTCTGATTTTTATCAGACGCTTACATCCCAAGAGCTTAGCACACTGCAAGGACTGGAGAGCAGGAAATAAAGAGGAGGAAATGAAAACCCGACAAACAGAATGATTCCTTCCTACTACAGTTTTCTGAGGGAGGATTTGCCCTGAACAGAGATCGCAGCACAAGGATGGGGAGCAAGGATGGGAAGCCTCGGGTCAGGGACTGTACCGAGGGGGCTCCCTGGGGCAAAGGAGGGGTTTCCACTCTCCCTAAAAAGCCTGACACATCTGAGTAATGCCACAGCCTTCCCCTTAAATCACTATGAGCCAAGTGCAGCTTCTCCATGCAGAAGCTCTCTACAGAGAGCCGGCATGTTCTAATATAGATTTTTGGCAGTTTTTGAGTGGGGCTGGTGCCTTCTGTTACCAGGATCAGCAGCGTCAGCCCGGGGTCTGAAAAGCCCCCACCCCTCGCCCTGCAGGCCGGGCAGGCTGGGCCCCCCCTCACCAGTAACTTCTTGATTTTGCAGGGAAATGGCTGGAGCCAATTTCCAACTGCAATGTTGCCACTTTCAGAAGATGACTAATTTAGTGCAAGAAACTAATTAACATAATAAACTAGTCTAGACTTCAGACATGATCTCAGGCTTCTAATTTGCTTATGCAAGCTCAGGATTTTTTCCTTCCCTTTAACTTTAGGAGCAGGAAACCTCTTTCCTCTCTGACATGAATAAATCAGGTGAGAAACATTTAGACTGCCGCAAGGTGCTCGGGACAGCTGCCACCATGAACCCACATGAGCCTCCCCTGCCCTTTCCCCATTCCCAGCTCAGAACCAGCCTCCCAAGAAGCCATCTAAGGTTCGGGATGGACACCAGTTCTTGTCTTGTGCAATCCTCCCAGCCCAGCTAGCTCCTTCACCCCAGCCCTGCCATACTCCCCAGCAGCAGGACAGGAGCGAGCCAACGGCTGCAGGTTGTAACAAAAAGAAGTTCACATGGGGAGGGTTCCTGTGCTCCAAGCAGAATCTAATTTAAGGGTTTGATAAACGATCTGTGTACTTTCCAAGATTGCAAAGCAACCAGAGCATGCTAAAGACGAACAGACAGCTGCATTTTATTGTATTTGTTGAAATTAAGGGGTAGAGAGTTTAAAGACGGGGTCCAATTTTGCCAGTGCAGCGTGACTGCAAGAAAGCACACATCAGGCCTTTGGAAATCAAAGCTTCCTCTGTCATTTTTGCTGGCTTTGCAAGCACCTAATTACCAACCGATTTTAAAATGTCACCCCCAAAATCTCATGATTAATTGCCTGTAGAGAAGGAAACTCTGAAATCAAACTCCAAATGCACTGTAGTGGGCTTCTGACAGTAATACTCAGTGGTCTCGTATCTAACCAAATATCCCCACCTTTGGTGACGTGAACTGATGCAGTAACAACAGCGTTTCCCCACGTGCACAGAGCCATGACACTGCATCATTAAAATAACACCACCAACAACCACAGCCTTCCCAAGCCTTTGAGCCCCAAACAAACAAGTCCATCTCCCCTCTTCCTGGGCACTTCCAACCAAGTCTTAAAACCCGTCATGAAAGAAATAATGGACAGAGGCTTCTTCAGGAGAAAAGGGTAAGGAATAAATTGCTACCTTAGGATCTACTAGTGCTCCAGCCTTGATAAGGTATTTCACAGTTTCCAGGTGGTTGTTTTCTGCTGCTTCCATCAGTGGGGTTCTCTGGTCTTCAGAGCAGGTGTCTATATTCGCACCAGCCTGTTAAGAGGCCAAGGCAAATACAAGGACAACTGTAATCATTACTGGTTATCAGAGGAAGGATGTGGGAGTAGAGATTTAGTAGCAAATTGTTCCTGAAATTTGGCCATATTAAGCTTGAGAGAAAAAAAAAAAAAAAAAAAAAAAAAAGCAGTCAAACTTCACCTGTTTCAGAAAGCAGCACACACTGCTTGCCCTCTTTCCTGCCACCAATCAGGGCATAAGGAAGTGAACAGCTGCTGTTAAACAACTCTTGTCACTAATGCTTTTTGTCCTGATGCTTCTTGGATAGCCTGGGTAGCAATTCTGAAGAAATCAGCACTCTTCTTTTTCCAGAAGCTTTGTTTTCCCTGCTCTATCATTTCTCCAGACACGATGAACAGGCAGACAGCACTTGACAACACCCTAAGCAGTGGGAACAACTTGCTGATTGCAACAGAGGTGGGAGATGTCAAAAATTTTGGAGACTGGCTGTTTCTGTTGAAGTCGATGCTAATGTTTCTACAGATGTCTCTAAGAATTCATTAAGTCCAACTCACAGTGCCTTGGACCAAAATCATCTTCTTTTCCAGAACTCTACCATCTCATGCATCTTGCCTATTTTAACTCTTTGGTTTAGCTCAGTAATCCACCCAATACTTAAAACCAAAAGAAAATTTAGGAAACAGCACAACCCTTGGCAGATCATGCATGCATATATGCACGAAGCAAAGAGCTGTTTACAGCAGCAGCATGCTGACTCAGCTTCACCTGGCACAAGATGGCCCCATTGCTTTTGGGTGCTTCCCACTGAATGTATTTGTTTTGCCTACTCTTAAATAGTGAGAGGAACTCAGACCAGAGAAGAGGTATTTCAAGTTTAACATGCTGGGGACAGTCCCAGCCAAACACTGCACTACTGCAACAGCCAGACATCAGGGAACAGACGAAAATGTAAATGACCCTGGAAACAAACCAGCCCTTCTGATACTTGATTCGAATTGTTTGTAGTATCTTGAAAAATTTGCTCCGTTTACTCCTATGAGTCATTCTGTTATCTTCACTTGCAGTAACTCGAGTGAAGCTGCACCTTCATACAGCACTGTGCATGCTGAGACGCAACATCTCAGCGGGCTCGTTTTCAAAGACGTGGCATTGACAGTTTCTCAAAAGCCTTTTAAGGTTTACTAGTCACAAACGGTAACCAAAACACAACCAGTCACTCAGGACGATGTATGCCAATACTAAAAATGAAAGCTATAGCTCTTGAAAGGCTTCTGTTTTCTTCACATCATATTACAGGGTTACTCTCACGGAACTGTTATGTCTTTCACCGTCTTCCCTCACTCAAATTCATCACAGCCTAAATCTCAGACAACAGGTGAAACTTGCATCTTTCCTCCTCTTCTTTTCACATACTTGGCATTTGCACTGTAAAGGAAAACCCTGCTGCAGTTTCTCAGTTTTTGACAGAAGGCAAGGCAGGGTCTGCTAGCTCGCAGGCTCTACAGCCTACCCATCGTTACAGAGAGGAACTTGGCAGCAGCTCACAGCTCTCCTGCAGACTGCCAGTGGTCAGCCTGTGCTGGCACATCTGGCCGCGCACTACGCCGCTGGGTGTGCTCAGGCACATGGGCTCCCACCTGCTCCACAGTGCCCTACAACAAAGCTTCACGTGCTCACTGCCCAGACAGCGAAGCTTGTCTGGAGAACGGCCTAGAAAATCAGCTTTAGTCGTGTCATCTGAGTGTTCACACTACTCTCTGCCACTCTTCCTGCAGCAAACCCTGAAAATTAGGTTTTTCAGTGCTGATTTTCAAGCGTGCTTTAGCTGTGTGGGGCAAGAGACCAAAAACCACAGAAAATTGCTTGTACAGAAAAACCTAAGTGGAGACAGACCTGAATCAGCATATGGCAGATGTCCACGTGGCCAGACTCAGCGGCAGCATGGAGAGGGGTTCTCTTACTCTGATGCTCCATTTTAAAATTAGGGTCAATTCCATCCACTGAAAAACAGAGCAGAGATGCTTTCAACCACAATTCAGAGATTAGAGAAAAGCGTAATGAGAGTGTCCCCAGCCCATCCTCAGCCCTTCTCATGTCTCACTACACACGCAAGCCAAAAAGCTCTCAGGGCAGTCCCATGGACATTCGATATGCAGCAGCCCTCAAACCAGGCACTTCAGAAACACCATGGAATATAATACGCTTAAGGCACTCCAATTTCTACCCAGGCCATCTCCCTCAGATTCACAGTTCCCCATCTCTCACTGCAACAAATACCATCGGAACCACGCAAGGGTAAAAAGGAAAAAAAATGCTGCTGTTGTAAACAACAGAGTCAGTACTACCCAGCTTTTCTGTCTCAGGACCACTACTAACTGCACTTGCTATTAGTGATCCTCTTTGCGTCCCTGTAAGCACAGGCTGCAAAGTGGATGGAGCTCCTCCAACTAACACAAGCTCAGGATCTGGCCAGAGATTCTCACAGCTGTGCGAAGACTGACAGATGATGATGACAGCCAGACAAAGATGTCTGGGCATGATAACATGTTGCATATGATGAGGCCATAGTTAAATATCAATGAATAACATTTTGGTGCTATTGAAGACACGAACAATGAAGCTAACACTTGCTAGGAGAAAAAAGAAGAGTCTGATAACGCAAAAGACCAGAGAGCATCCAAAAATGTACTGCAAAGTACTGGAGTGGAAAGGAAATGATCCTAAGTGAAACACTGTGTCCTTCACAGGGGGTGATTCCTCTGGAGTATTTGTTGGTAAAAACAACCCCAACCAGATCTAAGTCAGCTGGTGACAGACAGTTATGCACCCCCAGAGCAAAGCCCCATGTGTTGAAGGTCTCTTCCTTTCTGCTCTCTTGCAGATTGATCTTAATTTAAACACACTCCCATCTTTTTACCTCTCCCCTGGATGCAAATACCCAGTTAGCCCACTGCATGGGGAGGCAAAGGTTTGTTGGACTGGAAAAATCATACATAGGTCATATGGGGGCAGAAACAACTTCTCGGGATAAAACCATGTCCAAATGCAGAAGCAAGCTGGGAGCAAGTCCACATTTTCACAGCCATTTCTGATGACACATTACTTGCAAAAGTGGCTTTCTCCTCCAACACCACTCACAAGGGGCAGTGGGGAATATGACGTGCTGCCATGCTGGGAACTGGACTCTGGCAACTGCCTGGCAGGAGCTGGGAGTACTGCCAGACACGCAATATCCTGGGAAAGAGCCACCTACCCAACATAAGCAGGACTTTTTGCAGCTCTCCTTGCCTTGCAGAGAAGTATAACTGCTTTGGATGGAACCGTAACTTCTTGGGTCTGCAGAAGTGGGGAAAGAGGCAGAATTAATACTCACTGAAGAACATCCCCAGCATTTTACCCCAACCCACACCATGGGCATGACAAAGTCTGTCCTTAGAGTACAGCTCGAGTGCCAGGAATAACAAATATCAACACTCCAGGAGATATTCAAACTTCCAGCTCCAACCACAGCCAGCCTTGTTGTAACAATGGCCGTACCTATTTTCATGATGCTAATCAAAAATCCAGGATCTTAATACTGTAAATGGGAACTCCTAGTAGTGACAGCTGAAGTTAGAGGGCCAATGAAAAAGTAAATCCTCCAGATGAATTACTACAACATTCAGAGCTACAGCTGCTCTCTTGAATCAGTGATCTGTTGGGACTAACAAGTGACTGGAGTGAATAAAAATGTGCAAGGTATCAGTGGCATCAAAATCCAGAGAAGCTAAATCTCAGTATTCTCTACATTAAGCAACTCTGCTGGGAACTGGAAGATGCAGAGCCCTTTTTCTTACTTTTCTGAGTCCAGGGCAATCAGGGCACTTTCCAGAGTTTCTTTAACTGGTCCCTGGGTCAGGCTAGTAGTAGGCTTTGGAAAAACTGAAGACCCAGCTAAGTCAAACCCCTCAGCAGCCGAACTTTCTGGCTTGTCTTCCTCCGACAATCGCGTTCCAGTGCCACTGAAGAGAAAAACAAGAGACAGTCAAAGCACAACCATTAAAAATATACAGCATTATGTGTATCTTATGCCAAAGAAGGAAAGGGAATGGATTTTAAATCGACAGATAGAGTAAGCAAAATTGAAACACAAACCAATATATTTTACAGCCTTTTTGGTAAGAACTTGCCCTGAAAAGTAGTTTCATTGCCCTATGATTACGTTTTGATGTACTCTGTGCAATAACAAACAGAAGAACACGGGGCTGAGTGCACTGCCCTGCTCCTGCAAGCCACGAAAGCCATCACAACAAGATCAGAACACGTGGGAACTCAGAGCACTGCTCATCACAAGGATGGTTCCATCCGTATTTGGTTCTGGTCTGATTTTGGTTCTTTTACCTGTGCCCATTGCTGTAAGTTGGCAGCTGAGGCTAGATACACCATATGAATTTCCCTCTCATTCAAAAACCAAACCTGGCAACATCAACTCATTTCACTATTATTTCTTTGCTAACAATAAGAGGAAGGAATCGTATTAACTCCTAAACCCATCTTCACAGCCTCTGCCCCAGCTCACCCTGTGGTTGCTGGGCTCCTCTCTGGCACAGCGAAGAGCACAGAATACGCTTTCAAATTCCTGTATTGGAGCTTGGCTTATCAGAGCAGGACCAGAAAATGCTTTGCTCTGCCAGGAGGAGCACAAGCATTCAAATGCAAAGCATGGTCTGGCACAAGGGTTGAGGTTGCCACGTGCTCCCAAGCTCACCTCCCTGTCGTGGTATCAGCCCTTCCCTCCACAGCTGCTGGTTTTTGCTGCTCGTAGGTCAGCGACACTGTTGAGGTCGTGTCTGCTTTTGCTATTGTCACCTCCTTTGCCTTGGAGGCCTCTTCCCCGCAGTGTGGGCAGTAGCTCGTGTCGTTGACCTGGGAGGCACAGTTCTTGTGGAAACGGTGGGAGATGCTGCTCTCAGGCTGACACTCCATGAAAGTGCCCTAAAAGAACCACAGAGGAGATATTCACACCTTGGTCACTACATGCCTTACCCCTTCTACATGCTTCATCCGTAGAGCTCTTAAATATTTCATCACCACTCTTGTCCCTTGCGCTTCCAGTACAGTAAGCAAGCACTGCCACTTTAGAAGAGAACAAAACCAAGGTAATAGGAAAAAACTCACTTGGTTAGGAACTGCAAAGCAAGTTTTTAATTGCATTTGGCAAACAGAACCAGAAAGTCCCATTTTCCAGCTCTTTCTTCTAACACTTAAGTTCTTGCTTACGTTTCTAGAAGTGCCAGTGTACTGTAAGGATGCTCCCAAAACTGGAAAAGAAAACTTCAAACCTGTGTGCTGAGCCAGCGTTAAAACTACCTAACAAACCTGCACGCAAACCTTTCAAGGAACTACATTAACATAATTAAATCAGCTGTTAATCCCAATGAAACCCAAAGCATGCGACTTCTCTGCTTGGACCAGCCCTGGTTTTATGCTGTTTAACCCCAATAACATGGCTGACTGCTCATTCAACAGATGTGAGCAACCTTTCCTAAAATTATTTTCTCTTTCCAGCAAAGTCCTCCGAGCTGAACTGACGGTACCCCAGAATTCATCACTCTATCCTAGTAGTGCTACCTAAAGCCCTACCGTGCTGTGTTATTAGTGACTGATAACCCAGACAAACACTCCCAGGTTCTCCTTTATGAACTATGACATGTCACTCAGAGATGCAAGAGCATTTAAGGAAAGGTTAGCCAAAGCCCACTCTTCTCCTGAACTCATGGTCCTCCCAAGAAATCTAATTAACTCTATGTCAGCTTTGCAAAATGTCTTTAAGGGTTTTGAGAATTTTATCTTTTAAATGATCTTTGACTCAGCATGGCTCCATTTATTACAATTACTATAACGTTGAGACTACTGTAGCATCTTTCATTGAGTTATCTTAAAGAACTCTAACATCAGACAATTAAGCTGCCCCATCACCTCGGGAGTCCCTCAACTGGTGTTTTACCAACAGGGAAATAGGACACTGACATCTTCAAGGACTGGACCAATGCTATTAAAAGCCTCAGTGGCAGAGGTGGAAGAAGCAGCTGGAGATCTCAAACACTGCCTTGTTCAGGTGCCATCACTCAGGTTCTCCACCTAAGCCTTCATGAGCAGGCTGGGGGACAGAACCAATTCTTTTGTACGCAGACTCATTTACAAACCAGGCCAATACCATTTTTGATGTGATTGAGTGTACAGAGGAAGAAAGAACCCTTCTTCCAAAAAAAATCCTAAGGCGAGACTTCCACCCCTTTGGTAACACCCCTTGGGGTCTCCAGGAAGTTAAAATGACAATTGCAGCTACCCTCACACAGGTTGCTGTTGAAAACACCATCTGACGTGCTGTGGAACGAGGTGGAGCTTATGCCAGGAAGTCAGTAAACCCCTTTAGGTACATCTCCACCTTCAGCTCTTCCAGCTACTGCGACACGTACCCCATTCCCTAGATTGAGAGCACGGACTTACTGCAGTGCAAAAGTATCCACAGCCAGGGCAACACTGGTGTTTCACCATCCTCCCTCTATGGTCCTCACACAGCACCAAAAGCTGGACTTTGTTAGACGGGCGCATCAGTTCATACTTAACCACACTGTTTGTGCATCGGCCCAGCTGGAACAGGAGAAATTAAAGGAAATGAAATTACTGGAGACCAAAACACTCTCTGTGCTTGTGCGGAGGAAGATTTTGCACACTGCCTTGATGAGCCCTGGCTTTTTCACAGTAATTCAGATGTGTGCCAGATAGCATTAGCAGTGCAGCAGGAAGCTGTGAAAGCTGCTCTCACAGGAAGAAATGCATCATTTACTAACTAACATGCATGTGGACCAGAGTCGTTTGTTCCTTGCAAGAAAAATCGTAACTGGAAATACGCACCAGCCAAGCAGCCACAGAAGGGGCAGTCCCAGGGGCCTGACTCACACAACACACGCTCTTGTTTTGCCAGGAAGAGCGGGTGTCGGTGACCAAGAGAATAAGACCATACGCACTAAATCTTGTTACTGTTCAAAAGTATAAGTCACAGGAAGATAAAGGGAAAAATAATTGCTCTTCGTTGCCAGCTAAGTTATCGTCTGTACTGGTTCCAGCACTGGCCCCTGCCCAGACCACAGGGATGAAGAGCCAGGCTTTCACGAGAGCTCAGCTGAAGTCAGATTTTGAGCGTGTTTTCTGAAATATTTTACCAACGTACAACTCTGGGCTTACAAGCTGCCTTCTCTTATACCACACCTTGTTCTGTTAATGACAGCGGGCTCCATAGCTGGGGCTTTTCCCACCAGAGTTACTCACTCTGCTGTGTCAGAAGGACCGGTGCTTCCTCCTTTCTGCTACCCGTGCACATGTCTATGACATTTTCACATCCTAGTTGCCACCTGCCAGCATGATGTGACAGGGTTTGGGTTCTCTAACTTCCTCTAATAATAACCTTGCTTACCCCAGATGTTTGGCAGAGCACATTTCTGAACTAGAACTATAAACATGCAAGGCTCTTACAAGGAAACATCCCTACCGAAATCTGGGCACAGTTTACTGTGTGCTGCCACTGTGACCAGACGGGTCGGTAGGGAACACTGCGTGCTCATCACTAACAGACTGTCTACCTGAGGATTGATTTGCTGCTTTTTCTCAGCAAAACTAAACTTCTTCTCTGACTCTTTTTTTTTTTTTTTTTTTTTTTTTAAACTACACTCCTCCTACAATCAACTTCCCTAGAGAAAAAAGAACAGATTTTTAACCTGAGCTCATGTTTCCCCCTTAGCATCTGATCCAGCTTACCCAGACTGCAGCTGCAATGTCTACCTGTGGTTGTGACACCTTGGCCAGTGACCACTGCTAACACACAGACCCCAGGGGCTGCAGGACAGGACTGTGCCATTGATTTTACTTATGAGGGGAGGAAATTTGATTAAGATGGGAAAAGCTGCACCGTCTCTGCAAGGAAGTCCCTGCGTTATTGTGTCACGCTATATTATTTGTTAGAAAAGTCTAAAAAGTACAAAATGATTAATTGCTATTTTCCAGCCATTACAGAGTGCAGCACGGTGCTCATAACTATTTATAACATTATCCAAGGACACGACAGTCTTAAGAACCCACTATTCATACACATAATATCCTTACAACATCTATGAGTCACTTATCCCATCATGAAAAAGAATCTGACATAAAGCATGGCCTTTGCTATTCCTTTCTCTGATTTATCTGGGGAAAGAGCTGTCAAACAACCATAGAAACTCTTCTGTATACTTTGTGTTTATTTAGAAACGCTGGAGCCCCCCTCTCTCCCATAAATCTCCAGGGCGTTCTTTCCTTAATTAATCAATTTTGTCATGCTATTGAAATTCCTTTCTCTATAGGTACCAGCACATACTAACAGAAGTAGAGCTGGGCTGTAAATTTGATTATCCCTTCCTCCCTCCATCCTGGGATCCTCCAGAAGAACCAGGAGTGCTCTGACTCCTTGTCCTACTACCAGTAAGTATCAGAGCACTGCAGCATGGCTGCAGTTCAGCTGAAACTTCCAAGAAACCCAAGTGCCTCCCAGAAAAATGAGCACCTACTGGGTTTGTTTCCGTCCCGCAGTCTTACTTTTCAGACTGTGGGAGGGAGTCACTTCTGCCACTTACTTCCAAGCCTCGTGGAATCACCAGAGCCCAACTAGCCCAGCTGTGATGACAGAGAGGCATCAAGTGCAACCGTTTCCAGCCAGCCAGACCTGGAGGCTGCGCAGGGCTGCCAGGACATAGGAAGCTTTGTAACAGAAGCCTCTTGGGGGGAGGAGGAAAGAGGAGGGCCAAGGGAGACTGAGCTGGTGGACAGCATGCCAAGTTCCAGAAACTCAAGAGCTGGCTACGGAAAGGTTTGCATCAGCTCCTTCGTAGTCAAGGGAAACCAGCTCCAAGCTTCCCCTGATTGGATTCTCTCACTTTGATGCATGCTGATGTATTTTAGCCCACTTGGCCTGAAGTGTGTCTGTTACATCAACTCGATCCAGCTACACAGGCCAGGACAAGCAGCAGATCCACCCAGTGCCTCTCCAGTCAGCCCTGCAGACTGCACCTGCTCCCTTTAGAGTGGCTTTAACCCAAACGTGCGACCTATGCAGAGTGTTTGAGCGAGATGTTTGCCCTGCCATTCCAGCACCCCAGCAGGCTCCCAGTCTAGCAGGCTGCGGAGCCTCTGCGTGACCCTGACGCATGCTCCTGGCATGGCTTTGTTTTCTTTCTGTCTCTGTCCGGAGGAGAAAAGTCTGCGAGAAGCTGAAAGACAGGCTCCTACCTCGTTATCCACGCTCTCCGTGGCCATGCACTGGTTGTTGGCTAGTGTGGTGATCTCTCTGCTTTTGGGGGTTTCCATTCGACAGCTACAGAGGGGGACTTCCTGGAGACCATCTACTTCCATTGCTTCAGGGCCATTGGAAAGACCTAGGGTACAGAAGAGCAGTGAATGAACTCTGAAGTCACCTTCCAGGAGAAAGGATGCAGCCGTCTATCAACACCGCCCATGTCCTGTGGCATCTTCCCACTCCACATCCTGAGTCAGAAATCATCTAAACCCTGCAGAACAGACCCCTTCTTACACCAGATGGAGTTTGCAGAAGCACACCGTACTTTTCCAAGTCCAGCCACGCTACAGATGACAGTGCTGAATTAAGAATAGTAAGTTAAGAACAGCTTATTCTGAGAAAACCCCAACATGCAAAGCAACGACAAGGTACAGATTTTTATCAGTCTGTCTCTCCTCCACACCTACTCCACAACGCTGTGCTCTGGCACCAGAAAATTTGTAGGAAACCACCTGAAGTTGGAAATTTGTATAGTTAGTGGAGTGATAAATAGAGAAGATCAGGAAAGCACAAACTTCTATTTGCAGGAGCTTATTACACAGACGGGAAAACACAATTCCTGGGACTATTTGGTCTCAGCCAACCAAGAATTATTGTTTTTGGAAAGAGAACAAGCCCAAGAAAAGACAACAGCAAAATGTTCAGATGTTCTTCCTTTCTCCTCATCTCTTTCTTCCAGATTTTTAACATTTCCAAGCCTTTATAGAGGTGGATAAAGGCTGTGAAGGGGACACAGGGCCAGGCATGGGGGCACAGCGTGGATGTTCTTGTGGCCCCTCTGAATTCAGCTCAGTTACTTGGTTCCCTGTGACTGCAGAACACTGATCTAATGACACAGGGGGTTACTTTTTGTCCTGCACACTTATTTGAACCCTACATAGCTGTAACATCTCTTGCAAGGTTTTAAACCCTCAAATATTTACCTGTGGTTCACCCTGAAGTGTCCCAAGGTTCCTCTACCCAAGCCTGCTATGGGTTTGAGTCCCAGTCAGAAGGAAGCGTGCTCCTTTTTATTCTTCAAAGGACAGTTATTTTGCTGCACAATTGCAGAAACCAACACCACTCCTGAGGGAGATTCCTCTGTAGCTGTCCTGGCAAAGGCAGCGCTCCCCCCGTTCCTGCCTGTGGCCACGGCCCTATCAGCTGAGCAGAAACTCCTTTCATCTTGTAAGGAGTTTCCTTTGGCTGACAAGTTGCACAACCAAGCCCTGAGAGGGGATATTTCAAGACATGTAAGCAGAAGGAAAGGCCTTGTAGCTTTCATGTAATATCCTGCACAGATATTAAACGTTCAAGAGCTTTTTCTATGACCACAAATCACAAAGCTCATTCCTCGCCTTCCAAGCTGTCACTTTCATAATCTTTTTGACATCCAGAGGCTCCGGTGAAAGCATCCCTTGTCCATCCTGACCCTCCCTTGGTGGTAAACACTCCCACCCATTCTTTGACACGCCTCTATCAAAAGAGCCAGACAACCTTTGAAAGCAAACGAGCAGCAGGGGACAGGCAGACAGTTCGAGGCCAGCGAGGCCGTGCTGGAGCCCAGGTTCAGCACTGGGAACAGCGGCTGCTCGGCCCGGGGGTGAGCATCCAGACACCCCCAGCCACCGCTCCCCTGCTTTGCTCCCCAGCCACCAAGGCTGGTCCCCTCCCCATGGCCCTGGGGCTGAACGAGGGGATACTGCGGGCACCAAACGAGGGGACTTGGGAAGAGGCTAAATACACGTTGCCCAAGGACAGGAGAGGAGGACAGACAGACTGACGCCTCCCTCCTCGGCAGGGCTCTCAAGCCACTCAACTCCATCACTCCCACCCCAGCCCGGCTCCCGGGGCCAGGACACCCTCACGCCCTTGCCCAGCGGCCGGGTGCCTCTCCGGCGAGGCCACCGTTCAGCTCGGGGTGCTGGCAGCCACCAGGGGGCATCCGGGGCTCCGCTGGCTGCTCGGGCTGAGCCAGCGAACAAAGACCAACATCATGGGCCATGGCCGGCGTCGGAGCCCGCACTCACCTTCCGCCTGCGAGGAGAGAATTCCCTTCACCCGGAGATCCAAGGAATCCAGAGACACCTCCATGTACTCCATGCTGTTGTCCTGGCCTGACCCCTCTCTGCCTCCCAAAGATGATTTATAGGCTTCAGCACCTAGATTAAAACACGTATATTTACATAGCTAAAAAAATAAATTAAAAAAAATGCATGCGTGTAGGAAGGCCATATTTAACCACGCAGGCTGGCTGCAGGCTCCTCGGAGAGGCTGGGAGCACAGATGCACAGAGAATTATGAAAATGTAACATCTGGGCATATATGGCACAATTGATCTCTCATCTCTTATCTCCTTCCCTGTCTGATCAGGCAGATTTTCCACTTTCCACTTAGGTAGGTAACAAAGAAAAGAAGAAACGAGACCAGTAAGTTCTGCCTCTGAAAGGCACATCTGCCTGCTGCCGTACTGCAACAGCAGCAGAAGCTTAAATGGCACGAGGAAGGGACTCAGCGCATTCTCCTGTCTCCAACCTGCTGCGAAGGCTCCAGGTACACTCTGGCCAGGCAGAGCGAGCCGGCTAACAACACGCGGGGTGAGGAGGACGAGGCAGGTGACATTCAGCTTCATGGGAGGGGAAAACATCAAAGCCAAGTCCTGGCTCTAAGTGAACAAAGCGGCTGCTGGAAGGGGATCGCGTGGGGGATCCCTCGCAGCCTTCGTGGGAATTGTCATCTCTTCGCATTCCCTTGGCTTCAGCTCTCTCTCCTGGTTTGCTTCTCCCACTCGGCTTGGCCAAGAGACTTGTGTTAGCCTGAAAGCCTGGCTGCCACCTTTATTTAAGGGGCGGAAAACCAGTCTGCATCTGAAATAAAGAATTAGCTATTTGCTGTGAAAGGGATCAATGGCCCCGCTTCCTTTTTAGAAGGGGTTTGCCTCGGGAGGAACAGGAGCACGTCAGATGAGTGACAAACGCCAGGCACAGCCCAGAGGCTGAAACGTGGTCATTTAGAAAAGAGGCACCAACAAATTTAACTATAAAAACTGGCCTGTTTGCAAAGAATTAACAAACATGGAATAAACTCTTTGATGGCTATGGATGTGTGAAGCCTTAATAAAGATGCTGAAGGCACAACTTCACTTCAGAGAATGAACTTTTTCTTTTTAAAACCTGTCTTGTTACTTTTCCTGAAGATGAAGAATCAGATCCAGCCTGCTTCCCCAGTCTCCCCATCCCACAGCTTTCAGAAGACAAAGGGCACTGAAAACTTCTCTGGAGTGCTGGGTAACCTCTGAGTGCCAGGTCAAACCAGAACGGCCGCCTGCACTACGTCCGCACCATGAGATGTGCCAAAGGTTGCTAAATTACACGGTGTGGTGCTTTCAGAATAAGCAACAGCCTGCACACTGCATTCAGCTGGACAAACATCCACAAAAAGCAACAGAGCATCACTCTGGGACGGCTCTTCCCTTTCCTTCTGCATCTAACCAAGCCCCCCAAGGTCACAGTTTACATGAACCACGCGGTCTTTGTTTGATGTTCTGAAATAAGGGGAGCACATGAACAAAAAGACATTTATCCAGCATGCCAATGATGAAGTTGCCTCATAGCTAAACTGCTGTAAAAAGTGTGGACGTGAGCCTCACGTGAGCGTAGTGAGATACAAGCTCAGACCCCAGTTCACCATGCAGCCTACTCTCAAAAGGATCAAAGAGCTCTGCCTACAGCCCCTGCCTTTTGGGCCTTGGGTCCTTACCCCCTGGAAGGCTACCTTCTGTGCAATTAAAGAAGAAAACACAATCAGTTACCTAGCACACTGGCTTGTTTCTTTTTATTCCTCCGTCTCCTCTTGCGGGTGGGTTTCAGCCATGGGCTGTCCGTCTTTCCTTTCCTCTTCAGCAGCTTCTTCTTGATGCTGGACTCCGAGCTCTGAATA
Organism: Aythya ferina; assembly: GCF_964211825.1. Lineage (NCBI taxonomy): Eukaryota > Metazoa > Chordata > Aves > Anseriformes > Anatidae > Aythya > Aythya ferina. The sequence continues at coordinate 9,695,866 of NC_140318.1, forward strand.
ACCAGAGAGGCCACGGGCATGTCAGGCATGTTGGTACCAGCACCCCAGCAGTCCTTTGCACCCATGTGGAAGAGCCCCACACAGCCTGAGTTGTGTGAAAAGGCCTTAAGGACTGGGGGGTTGAAATCAAGTGGTGCAAAGATGCCTTTATAGCGCCAAAAAGGAAACACAAGCACACGTGTGGGTGTATTTCCTGTCATTTCAATAGTGCATGCTTCACTTTCTCTTCCATGTAGGCTCTTACGCCACACTCATCACAGGAGTAGCCGAGCACCTCTGTGCAGCAGGGTAAGTATGCAGTTACACACACACTTCTAGCTTCTCCCCAGAAAAGTTTTTTTCAAACTAAAATATTCACATAGCTCCAAAGTCGTGCTAGAAAAAAACACACAGCTGTCTTGTACCTAAAAGAGCCAGCATAACAGGGTTGGAACAGACCCTGGGGAGTTCAACCCTACAACAGCAGACGGGCCCCCTCCCTGAGCAAGGTACTGGGTACCACATCAGCACAGCCTAACCATGCAGCAACCTTCAGGCATGTATGAATCTAGACAGGGTTTGGGGTTTTTGTATGTTTGTTTTAGATGCAGAAAATACAGGTGCTTGGGGTGGGTTTTCAAAGTCAACATCAGAACAGGGAACCAGGCACCCCAACCCAGTGTTCAAAGCTCCAGCCATAACGTCCATGTTCAGACTGAAACTGCCAGCTCTTGAGGGCTAACCGTCACCCACTGAAGCCTATAAAAAAGCTGCTGCTGCCTTCAACAGAGGCTGGACCAGGCCCTACCTTCATGGCCTACTTCAACAGGAAGCAGGTGCTGCACCCTGAGTACAGCCGGGCAAAGGTGGTGCTGAGCGCTGGCTCCTGGGCAGCTCCGCGGCGCTGTCTGCACTGCCCTGAGGATAACCGTGCCCGGGCACGGGCTCGCCTCTGCCTCGCCACGTGGCTTCCAGCAGTTGCGTCACTGCGCTCATGGGTGAGAGGTTTGCGTTTGAGCCAGTCCCTGTCTGGGTTGCTGACTGACTCACCAGATATGAGCACAGCAAAAACCACGGTCTAGGATGTGTAGATATGACTTGGGTGTTCAGACTTGAATGTAAGCTCAACCCTTGGCTTGAGCCAGCACTGCAAACGTGCCTTGGCTGCCCTGTGAAAGGCACAGGCCACACAGTCCTTCCTGCCTAGTCCTCTCTGGCTCTTGTAGTGTCAGATAAGGAATGAGATTCTTCAGAGTTTCAACAATTGATTTGGTTTAGTTACTTCTACCTTCAGCTCAAACCATCAAGACAATGAAGTTAATAATTTTCTCAAGGTGACTGAAGAAGTGGGGTGCCTTAAATGCTGGCTCCTCAACTTGAGGTGCTGTGAAAAGGGAGCACAATTTTTAAAGTAAAAGGGAGGGTGGGGAGACAGACAACCAGTGAACAGCAATTTCAAAAACAAGAAAGGATCGGGTTACCTTCACCAGCCATCTGAAAAACTACAAGTAAAAATCACCAACAGCTGGTGAAAATCTCGCTTTAGCGCTGTCTGTCTGTGTGCTGTTTGTACATCTCCCAAGTAAGGGCTGCCAGCTCACGTGGTAGTGAGGTGACATGTCAAATAGACGTGAATTTGGACAGTGGCTGGCCCAATGGATTTGTGAACAACTCTACCTGGACTCTGAAAATGCAGCCTGAGCTTCAGCTTGTTAAGAAAACACTGCTGGCTCCCACCACTTGCCAAGTCTGCCTCCAAAGAATTCAAGGACACTTAAATATTTCTACTAATATTCGAACATAAAAAGCAGTCAACACCTTGTTGAAAACAACAAACAAAAGCCCATTAATTAGCATCAGAAAGCAATTAATTGTATCACAGATCATGGTTAAGCACCTTGCGGAAAACAATACTCTGTGTGTGGGTGGCTCCTGCGAGTGAGCTTTGTCAAAGAGACCTGAAACTACACTGCTTCTCTCTCTTTCTGGCAGCAGTGCAAAGGGGAAATTATTACCAGCAGGACAAAGGCTTTCAGGTGCATTTAGCAGCCAGGCTTACCAGGTCAGACTCATCTCCATCTTCCTCCTCCTCCACAGACTCTCCAGACTCTTGCTCCTCCTCAGACTCGCCATCATCCATCTGCAGCCACCAGCCCAAGAAGAGAAAGAGTCAGTCACGTCAGGCCTCCCAGAGCACCGCACCCCCCAGCACCCTGCTGCCCATGTGTGCACTAACGCCGTTTCCTCTCCAGGACAAGACCTCCAAGGCTGTTAATGCACATCATGGTTCACCCATCAGGATGGTACAAGAGAAAAACAAAACAAAACAAAAAACATTCAACTCCAGAAGAAAGTTTTCGAACCAAATCTCAATTTCTCTGATTATCCAGAAACAGCCTCATACCTACGCTACGCAGCGTGATTTGGGAGAAGTTAACTGAACTAATTTTAGTGTTTTACCAGCCTGTAACAAGCAAGGGTAGGAAGACATCTCTTACTGGTTTGGTGAGTAACATAACTAAACGTCGTGGGGTCCTGCACATGCACTAGACCACAGAGCATTACACAGCAAGGCTGAAACAGGAGGGTAGGTGAGGAGACTCACGGGGGAAAGAGGGAGCAGGAAGTGGTCATCAAAAGCCTCACTTCCACCGCTGTGCTTTCTGCCACCTTGCAGACTAGAAAATCCTAGAAATTGCCTCAACTGACGCCACTCCTATCCCAGGGGTGTAAGCAGTGTCCCGTCCCACTCTAAGTCCTGCACGGGGCATGTGAATACCTTTCTGGCATTGTCTGCGTCAGACGCGCTGTCTTTAGAGGTCCTGTTATCATCTGCAGGAAATGCAGCTGCCTGTTCTGCTCCGTGATCATCCTCCTCTTCTAACTCATCAGAGTCTTCCTCTTCAGAGTCTACATCTATGCTTTCCCCATTCACATGAGGGCTGACATCACCTAGGTCCTTTTCACTCTGGAAGTTGTCCAAGCACATGAGCCACAAAGACAACATCAATTCATAGCACAGAGCAGCTGAACCCATCCCAGACCGCCTCTGTGTTAGAAGGCTTACAGCTGCCAGGGGAAAGCTGGCTTTATGTCCCTCCAGAGCTCTTAAACGCTGCCAGCAAAGCCAGCCCCAGCGCCTGCCATGTGCCACCTAACCCTGTCAATCTGGGGAACGAGACACCACGAGGAGTCATTCCAGCCTCATGTGGCTGCACGAGGCGGTACGGGGAGGGCTGCTGGTCAGGAGCTTTCGGCCAGCCCACGCAGCCTGATTTAAACGTGGAAGGGCAGCTCCACCGTGGAATACCAAGGGCGCAAAGAAGGTTTCTAGGGAATGCGAAGGGACGTTAAACCAGAGTGAGGTATTTTTACTCCGCTCCATGAAAGCGTAGTGCTCAAAGACCAGAACTCCAGGGCCCAAACTGCAGCAAAAGCAGAAGCTGATCAGGAGGGAATCCTAGTCTAAGGTCTGTTTTTAAGTAACTGCTTGTTTTGCCTTCCAGCCTCAAGCAACGCTAGACAGCAACCTTGAGGACTCCAAAACAAAAAGGTTACCGCACAGCGTAGGCTTGAAAACTCCAGTTCCACAGCACTCACAGGACAGAAAGGAAACGTTCACTGGAAATGTTTAAGAGCTGGTATCTCAACAGCCACCCTCAAAAAGCCATTTTCAAAGCAGCGAGGCTGCTGCGAGCAGGATGCTGTCACCAGAGAGATGCAGACTCAGAACAGAAGATGCTGGCGGCAACGAGCCAGCATGTTCCCACACCTCCCCATGGGGTTGGTGTGCCAGGACAAGGGGCCAGGACAAGTGCCCAGAAGGCTCAGCGCACCCCTCACCTTGGCACCCGCAGAGGAATGAGTTATGCTCTTAAACATCTCAATCATTGTTCTCTGTTTTAACACTTTGGTCTTTTTCTTGGGAACCAGGCTATAGGTTCCCATTCTCCGTTTTTTCTTCCGAGATACTGCAGCAGCTGCAAAAAAAGCAAAATAAACCCAAAGTTCGTTCAGAAATGAAAAGAAGGGGTAGAGAGTGGAGGCTGTAATGTGGGAAACCATATTTGAGGGCATGATCTGAGAGAAAAGGCTTCCCACTCCAACTAATTTGTTTACAATTCAACTAAATGATGACACACGCATACGTGCAAACACACAAAGAGCTTTTTGCCAGTGCTGCAAACTCACCCAAATTCTGAGTATCCTCTCCGTGTTCCTTCTGGCCCCTACATCACCACACATAACATCAAATCCTTAAATTAGCCTGCGTTTGGCAGCGTTGCTGATGCCGTAGGAGGCTGAATAGAATCCAACTTGCTCAAATAGACACTGCAAGGCTAATAATACTGACTTACAACAAAAGTGATCAAATAATAACTAAAGAACACATAGGGAAAAGGAATCTTAAATAAAGAGCTGTTTGCCGTTTAACCTCATTTCACACCTGCCATGGAAGTTTGTTTGATTCCTTTCACTGCTTTGATCGGGTCTTAATTTGTTGAGTCTCCCTCCTGGCCTTCTAATGAAGCCAGCCATGGCTCCTGTCCGCCTGCTGCTGTCTTTGGTGGATACACATCAGAAGCACGCCTAGCACGGGCTCTTTTAACAGCAGACAGCAGGAACCAGCCAGCTCCGGCACCAGCAGCCGTACAGGCTGTTCCTTGCAAACATTTCTTCATCTCTCACTGTGATGAAGTTTCACCAAAAGCTATGAAGAATCCTTTCAAAAACTTTCCGCTAAGCCAAAGCCTGTTATTTACACTCGTGTACCTCAGAGGGAGCAGCTCTTGCATTGACAAAGTCCCTCAGAAACAGCTCCAGAGCATCACACGGAGGTTTCAGCAGCGGTGATCCCTGGTGGTACCTGTCGCAGCCCAACAACCTCCCCATGAGGAGCAGAAGCACAAGGTGCCGGACCCTGGCAAGCTCACCCACCAACCTGATGCTCAGCCACTTGTTCAGAGCTGCCACTGCCTTCTGTCCCAGCCCTCCACAAACCTGCACCTGGTGGCTGGGTCCCAAGAAGGACAGCACAGAGCTCCCCAGGGAGTGAGCTTCACTTCTGAGACTATTTCAACAGGGGTCTGCAAGAATAAACCCCGCGTGTGCAACACCACGGGCAACTACATGGAGTCCAGAGGACACCAGCATCATGCAGAGCCAGGGCCAGTTGCACAGGGGTGGACAGATGAAAGGCATCTGCTAAAACACGGCCCCCAGCTACAGCCCTACTGGTGCCAGCGGGCAAGGAAATCCTCAAGGCTATTCAGCACTGAGAAGGACTAACAGGGGTGCCAGTCCTTGCTAACCTGCCTCAGCCCACGCACTCATACACACACACACACGTCTGGGAGGTGGGTGCTGCCGGGGATTTTAACTCTGTCCTTTTTACCCGTCTGCGACTTCGTGGTGGCCACATAGCTCTGGTTCTGAGGTAGTGACTGGTGAAGGCCCGGGAGAGAGGGCAAGGGCAACGGCTTCCCAAACTCCAGGACATTTTTGTTGCCTTCCTCCTTAGATTCTTTTTGATCTCTGCTGTCTCTCCCATCTTTGGGGTCTTTACTTGCATGCTGAAAAACAAAATTAAATTACATTGAGCCTCTGCGCTAAAAGAAATGAAGAGGACAAATTTAATTCCCTTCTTTCTAGCATCATCACCTGCATTTGACCATAGTAGCACGCACTCAAAGCAAAAGCACTCGGCCCCTCCTCTAGCAAACGTTACTTTGCCTAAAGACTGCAAAACACACCCAGCCCGCTGCTCCTTCGCTTGGTGTTCCCTGGGCAGGTGAAGGACTGCATCCTTCGGCAGCTCCCTGCACAGCGCCGGTGATGAGAAGCACCAGGCAGTTTACACGGGCGTTTGGTTGGCTCTGGAGAAAATGCACAAACACAACGAAGACGCCTGTTCCCTGAAACACATCCAGAGCGTGGCTGGCACACTGCAGCAGGTGCCCAGATCCCAGCCTTGCAGAGATGACTTAGGGGAGCGGGCAGCCCGGGATGGGACCAGACCTGTCCTTCTGGCCACCACCCGGCACATCAAAGCCTCGGCGACACCAGCAGGCTCACAGCCGCCAGCCGAGCACACAGCGAAATAGGGGCAGGGAAGGACTGGCCTGACACAGTACATCCATCAACACCACTGCCATTGCCCTAGCCAAGACCTGCCCTGCCCAAGCTTACCCTGAATTTGGGGAGCTGGCTCGGGCAGGGCCGCTCTGGCTGTTGCAACACAAAACGCAGAGCAGGTTACAAGCTCCTGCGGAGAGCTGGCAAGGCTCGAGAGGATTCTGTCGTCGTTTCCATTCCCCACACCACCGCAGGCTCCCAGGCCCCAAGGCAGCTTGCACACACTGATCTGAGCTTGCACTCAAACAAAGCACCAACAGCAGGCAGGGTAAGTGCTGCCACTCCTATGCCACGCTGTATTTGCCCTCTGTACTTAGGAGATGTCCCAGCCACATTCACGCCCCTCCATACGTCTGCCCACACAACCACCAAGCAGGAGGCAGGTTTGGAGGAGGTGCTCCAAAAAGCCAAGGGCACCGTTAGCAGCTGACAAGCACTGCGATGGCAATGCTGCAGCGCTGCTCCTCTTGCAGGAAAACGCTTCTCCTACGGGACTTCTGAAGAAACAGTCCAAATACGAAAACAGAAAGAGGAAGCCAGGCAAAAGAAAAGGAAGAAAAGAAGCAGCAAGCAATACAAACACTTGTTATAGTCCAGGTTCGTACAGGTACTCCTAGACACCGCTTTCAAGTAACGTGTGGCCTTGTGAACAAATGGGGAAGCGACTGATGCTCCTAACCACAGCTCTGCCACGTGCACGCTGCTGGCAGCAAGCAAGGGACTGCTCACAGGCAGCAGAGCTATAACAATCATCAAAAAGGGCCTGAATAAAGAGGCCATCAAATTTCCAATGATTCCTGCATCGAGCCCATAACTTCTGGCTGAATTACCACGGCTTTTCTTGAAAGGCATCTAGGCTTGGATTAATGATTTCAGAGATGAGAGATCCACCATATCCTCTGCTATGTTGTCCCAATGCTTAATTGCTCTCACTGTCAAATAATTAAATGCATTATTCTTTTCCCACTAAATTAAAAAACCCTGTATCATCAGAAACTCTCACTCCAAGAAGACACTTATACACCAGGATCATGTAAATTTTTTTTTAAACTTTCTCTTCAGTAAGTTTAAAAGAATGAGCAAGTTAAGTGCCTGCAGGATCATTTTCTGGCCATTGGATCACTCCCGAGACTGCTCCCAGTTGTTCTACCCCTTACAACGAGTACGTCAGGAGTGCTGGGCACAGCGTGCCAATAATAGTCCCAACAATACTATTTATACCTCTCCAAAGTCCCTAGTTTATAGATCAAAAGGTTAACGTTAACTCCTGGATGCAGGATTATTCTGAGAATTCCCAAGTCCCCCTGAACGTCCATTGCTTTCCAAATTTAACTTAAAATTAGAAAAATGAGCCTGGGAGAGGCAGATCTGATGCGGAGCTGCCTGCAGCTAAAGAAGCGTACACAAGAGCCGCACTCTTTGTCCTTTCAGTGCAGGTTCCTGCAGCTGGTCTCAGCAGCCTGCTGTTACTCCCAAACATTACGAATTCACATCCAAACCACACCAGACTGCTTGGCAGAACACAAGCAAATTTTAAATGAAAAAGTAGCATGTTATTAGCTTGGGGTTTTTCTCCCTCCCTGTAATTAGAATATGGAAATAAATTAAGCATCTTCAATAGGGCTGCGTGACAACTGTTCAATGTGACTTTTTCGTGGCAATTCTGGTAAAACAGTTCTAAAAACCAAATTAAGCCTTGTGAGATCTGCATTATTACTTGGAGCCATATGCAGCAACACGACAGAAGGAGAATTTCTGCAGAGAGGTGCCCAGATCTCTCAGGAAGCCTGACAGCACAGGAAGCTGGGCAGGCCAGCAGTAAAACATACCTTATATATACGTTTTATACAGATATAAATCAGATCCTAGAGCTAAGGATTGTAATAAAAAAGGTCGGCAACGATTTGAATGCATTCATGCTCAGTTCATTCTCAGCTTTCTCACCATCTTTCTTCATTCTGCACTGGGTGGAACAGTTGTATCTTTGCTGTTCTCATTACGTTTTCACCTTCCAGTACGAGTATTATGAGTGTTTAGTGGACTCAACTTTATTCTTTTCCTGCTTCTAAAGTCTGAATTCTGCCAGTTCCCTAGCTCCAGCCTGTAGGTACAGTCCATCCCAGTCTCTTCCACCAAGCCCTTAACACTGCTCTGCTCCAGATTTAAACACTCCCAGAAAAGCAGCTTTGCTAATCTAGCACTGCTCTGCTGGGAAATCTCTTCTTCCTTAAACCACATCAGGCTGGCGGAGAGCGGGTTCAGCGGGGCCCTTCCTTGTTCTGTATCCTTCTCCAGCAGGTTACAGCCCGGCCCCTCGCAGCACAGGAGAGCTGGAAGGTGCAAAGAAAAGAGGCGAAGGCAGAAGACAGACCCTGGGGCTGGGAGCTGGGCTACTGGGGGCACAGCTGAGTCCCTTCAGCGCAAAACAGAAATAAAATGTTACAGCGATCCGCTGGAAGACAAAGCTCACAGGTCTGCCTGCAAGCCCCCAGCACAACCTGAGGACTTCTGCAACTGCTCCAACGTGGTTTCTGCTAGGGAAAGGCTGTTGGAGGCAGCCCTCGGGTGAAGGTTCACCCTGCAGAACAGGGGGACAAGGCAAAGCAGCTCCTGCTGGCCCAGCCCCACAATTAGTGCTCCTGCCAGCTGCTGCCTTCTTCCACTGTCACGATGGATGGACGGGTCCCCCCCACCCTCCCCGCTCTTAGCACGAGGCAGGGCACCAAGCAGGGATCCTAAAACTGCTTGCAGCCCAGCAGCCACCCAAGCCAACTCTTGCCTTTTGGCTCTAGAGTTTCTCTTACCTTTCCCCAGCCTGGCAGAGGAGGTGAGAGTGAGGCTAACGCCAGCAAAGTACAAACACAGGGGCTGCAAAGAGCACTTCAGTAAGCCCCACGGAGCTGATCACAGTCAGCATCTCCTCATCCAGTTTGCCATGACAAATCCTAACGTGTTCCTGCTTCGACTGCTGAAGGTCCTGGCTCCTCCTCTTCGTGTCTCCCTGCTACGGGTGGATAACGCCCGGCTGGCCGCCCCGCAGCCTGCAGCAGCAGCAAAGCAACGCCCGGCTTCCAGGGGCTGCTGGGCACCGCCTGACCTGCTGAGAGCACCAACGCAGGTGTGCACCTTCCAGAAGCATTTTTAGCAAAATAAACCATTATGCTCAGAAACTGGATGAAGATCAGCTGCTTTCACTCAAAGCAATGAGTGCTGGAGAGCAGAGGTGCCTTCACCTAACCCCCGCATGGGCTCCACTGCAGACAGCCAAACTCCAGGCAAGAAACGATTGCTGGCACTAAACTTACTCCGTTCTGTTATCCCTGCCCAATACAGCTGCGGTGGTTTTCTTTTTCTTTTTTTTTTTTTTTTTTTTTTCCAATTACACTGAATTTTTTAACAGGCGAGCAGAGTTCTGCTTTCAGCTACAGCTCAGAGCACGGTGAGCTGCCCCGTGCGAGGGCAGCCCCAGGCCACAGCTGGAGCTCTGCGGTCCCCACGCTGTCCGAGGCACCACATGTGCGTGCCACAGGCAGCCAAGAAAGGACCAAAAACAAGAAGGAAAGAAACTGGGTGCGTTGCTACTGCCTGTGTTTCTTGCAGTTCCTCACATGGCATCAGCCGATCCCGTGCAACAGGCTGTGAAGTCGCTATTTCATGCTGAGCATTGCAAGGAACAGGCAAGAAACAACAGCAGCAATCCCAGGGCCCAGGGCAATGTTTCCAGAGATGTTTGTCTGGGAACAGGAAAAAAAAAAAAAAAAAAAAAGGGGGACCACAAATACATTTGACACCACTGTGAGAAAAACAGTCAAGAAAACTGCTTCAACTGGGACAAGAACACATCATCTTGTGTGTTGATGAAAATCATATCCGAGTGATTTCTACATTGTAATGTGATCAACCACGTTTCTATTACTGGCGCAGAAATCCCCTCCAGCAGCAGGGAGAAGTTACTAAAAATGGCAAAGACGGAATATCCTGCTTTGTCTTCCCCAGAAGCAAAAAAAAATCAAGAACAAACAAAACCTTCCTAATTAAAGCCCGCGTTGCTTCGACAGACCGCACGCGGCATTCTTCCCACAGCCCCGCAATTAGCAGCTCTTTCGAAGTGAGCGAGCAGCGACCGAGCAGGAGCTGTTCTGGGCGCACATCCACATGCTGCTGCAGAGCCACCGGCGCGCTCCCCGGGCTGCCGCTCGCGCTCAGCACCCAGCCCCAGCCCCTGCGTGCCCGTGTGAGCCGTCAAATTTCCCCTCTTGTCAGGGTTTTCATCTCCAGCTCGGCACAAGCTTGCCGACAAAGCCGAAGAACTGGAGGAGTGCACCCAGCGCCACCGGGCAGCGAGGCAGCTGTCAGGGTGCGAGCGTCTCTTCATCCATCAGCGGAGGGGAACGCGCCGCGCACCCACGCGCTGCCTTTGAACTCCGCACAGCACCAGCGTCCCAGGGGCTGTAACAACCAGGGAACGATCTTTAAGCAAGAAACACCGGGCTGATAATAAAAAATGCATCACAAGCAGATGGCAGCGCCTGGAAGAGCTGTGGCAGCGCTGCCTTCCGTTCCCTGCACTGGTGCTGCAGAGTTGCAGTTTGCAGTGCGGGGTCTTACAGCCGCTGCTGGGAGTCCTGACGGCTGCCTAAATATCGCCGTGGAGCACCAAAAGCATTGATCAGCCAAAATACACCACAGATCCACCCCTTAACGCCCTTTCACCTGCAGGTTGAGCACGCACCCTCTGGAAGGGCGACCCTGCTGTGACTTGACTGCAACGGCACCGATCTGTGCACGGTCACCATGTGCCAAAAGTCACTTTGGTTCAGGCTGCCAGGCAAGCCCTGCTTCTGTGTAGATGTTTGCAAATCAAGCTACAGAACCTGCTTTTTTCCCTAATTTAATGATTACTTCAATGGGCAGGTGCTGTGCAGAGATGTGGATGCCGCTGGGCCAGGGGACACCGACCTGTTGGTCAGAACACCACGGGGCAGCTCAGAGCGGTTTCGATAGCCGGTCTGCTGACAGAAATCGGTCTGCTGGGGACCTGGGAAGGGGACGGTTATTGCCAGGGGCTGTGGGCAGCAGCAGGCAGCCACCACCAGCCAGCAGAGCAGGCACAGCACCAGCACATCCAGCTGAATACGAGGTGAAAGCACTGCACAGCACCAATTCACTCCCTAGCTTCCCACAGGAACCCATCTCGGTAAGAAGTCCTACGCCAGCGGCAGCCTCCGGCCTCTTCACTGCTAAAAGATTCCCTGCCCGGGACATCTGACCACAGCCGGGCTCACACTCCTGGACCTCCCTCCTCCAGCCCATACACACTGCCCTGGGCACCAGGACAGGACCTTCCATGGGAGCTCCTTCCAGGTCCCGAAGAGCCAACAGCAGCTCTTCAAATCAGACAGAGGTTATTTCGCTATGCCTCTTTTCTCTTCTTTTTCTTATTTTTTTATCGTTTCTCAAGGAGACAATACCCCAACACCATCTCGCTTAGGACCTGCCCTTTGTTTAGAGGCTTGGAGCCTGCTGAGCAGCCCCAGATGCCTGCAAACCACCGGCTGCCACCTGCATGGCCCCGAGAGATGAAGAGAAGAAGTTCTGAGGCCAGGAGCCCTGCTAGCAGCCCACAGCCCACGTCAGCACCGTGCTGCTGGGCACAGACACAGAAAACCAGGCCTTACAGCGACAGCAACACCCGTGTGCATGCAGGGAGCAAGCAGCCGACCGGCCCCGGGATCAGCCACGTCATGGCAGACAGCAGAAATGCCCACGTAAGCCCAGCAGCTTCTGCTCCGTGCTCCTCCTTCCTGCCTAGGCCCCCAGTTGAACTGGTACCCACGTCCTGGGCTCACGTGAAACCAATGGAGGTATTAATTTCACAATTTCGTCTGAGAGCTCAGTCCCCCTGACCTGGTTCTCCACACAGCACAGGAGAAATACCTTGATCCACCACCTTGATCCTTTATTCACTCCTCCCAGACACGTCCCAGAGAAGTTAAATGCAGCAACTGGAGTTTCTGAGCAGGAGGGGCCTCCGCAAAGCTCAGGACACACACGCACACTTCCCTTTCAGTCTGCTGTCTCATCCTGGAAACTTTTGCTTTCTTAACAGAGTTGTAAATGGATTAAGAAGGAATGGAAGAAATTCGTCCAAAGGTGCAGTTTGTGCTAGTGCACCAACTGCTCAGCACAGGGCAAAGCCAATTCTCTTCTGATCTCTGTTCTAAAACCCCCTTAACATGCGACAACATCAATTAAAATTGTCACCTGTTTCAGATTCAGCTTCGATCCCAATTCAGGAAGCAAATCCTAAACAGAGAAAAAGCTGGTTAAATTCGTGAGAAAATTACTTGCTTCCTTTCAAAGACCAATCTGCATGTGCAGAAAAGGCTACTGAGGTCCCCTGGCAGCTATCAGATTGGAAGAAAGCAATTTTTTGGCCCCAGTGGGTTTCTACATGAACCAGGGGGAACAAATGTTTATGCCTTGCAGGCAATAAAATACCTTTTCCCTCCTCTCCTTCTCTCAGGCAGCACGTCTGCAGGAGTAGTCTACCAAGAAAAGAGCAACGCTCTCAAAAATTAACGAAGAAAACTCATGTGTCCTGCAACATGAAATTCTGGGTGATTTCCACAACTTACAATACACCCACCTGCTCTCATAGAGTTTTTGAAGGGGAAAAGGTGTGAATGTGGGGGCTGGTGCATGGAAAGTTACTGCGGTGCCATGCTGATGAGCCTCTTGTAAGCTGCTCCACAAAGAAGTAATCGGGACAGAAAAATGACAATGAGGAAGGACTCTGCTACTCAAAAGAAAATAATACGTAAATTCAAAAGACAATGAGGGAAAAATTAGGTACTAATTATCGGGAAGGCTGAACAAAGCAGCTGCTTTATTGTCTTGCAGAAATTAGATCAAATCTTGGAGACCGGTGGGTTCAGATGCAGAGGCTTGAGTAGGAAACCTGTGAGCAGCCTCTTCTCACCACCTCCTCGTGAATTTTGTTTCTTTCCCTATTTTAACCCCAAGGCAAATGGCTGGAGCTGCAGAGGACGGGCTCTGCGCTTGTTATAGTGGCCGAACAACTGCAGGCTTTGGCTTTTGAAGCCGCTGCTACTGTGTGAGCAAATAGTGATCAACACCACAACCACAGCACCCCGTGTAACGGAGCGGTGCAAACACTCACAAACGCTGCACGCAACCTAGAGAGGCCTTAAAGCCCAAGGGGTTGCATAAAAATATTCTTTTGATGTATCATAAAATATGAATGATGAAAACACTCCTTCCTAACCTAACCTAGCTGTCGTCTTTTAGAAGGGAATTGCCTTTTTCAATTGCTCAGCCCCAAGAGATCTCTTCCTGTCAAATTCCACCAGGGTCTGGGGGTTTGCCCTGCCTCATTTAAGTGCACAACAGGCTGCTGGAGGAAAGCTGCGACGCCATTTCAGTTGCAAAGCCTTGTTCGGATGAGGAAGCCTTACGCAGGACTTCCAACAGGCTGCCTGTGCTGCCTCGAGGCCTCCCCAGCTGCTAGCCAAAAAACACAGCAGGGGTGCGAGAGCGAGAGAATTGAAATGCAATCAGGGGAAGTCAGAGGGGAAATCAGTGGTTTGGGAGAATGGTTGGGAAATCATGGCAGGCGTGGTTTCTGCCCTGCTCTCGAGGCTGCGTGCCCACGAGGTCTGCAGGCTCGATGTGCTCTTTGGACTCCCACCTGCTTCCGGAGTCCCAGGTGGTGCCGCAGCCGAGGGCACCTTTCTCCATCTGTGCCTGGCTAGGTGCCACCAACCTTTTTTTTGTTGTTATTGCTCCCCCTTCCCCTGCTCCAGACCACAGTGATTCACAGCTCCTGAGACCTTTACATCCTACTACTGCCGTGCTGCAACATGTGGGTGACATCTGAGGCTAATTTGCCTTTTGCTTGTCCACAAGATGCTGGTAGCTAACAGCAATCCGTTACAGCCGCTTTTACAGAGCTGCAGCAGCTTCCCATTTATTTCTGGGTGTCACTCAGGTTGCCAAGAAGGGCTCGCAGCAATCCTCTCCTTGACCTAGGTACAGGATAGTCCTCTCTCCATCGTTAGACACAGCATGATGGAAGGATCTAGCTCATCGTAGCTAAATATAAAGTGTCACAGGGCTGGAGACCAAGTGCTCGCAGTAGAGATCTGCTTGTTCCCAGCACCTATTCCCTACCTCCCTACCTTTGGCAAAAAAAAAAGAACAACTTGGCCAATGTTTACGACAAAGAAAGGCCCATTTCTGCTCAGCCCCGCTATTACTTGAAGGCACCAGGTGACTTCAAATCTCCTTTTGCCTCCTAAACAACAGACAGATGTCTCTTTTGTTAAGTGATGGTAAATCCACCCCCAAGGATTCTGGAGGGAAGGTTTCTGAACAAGGTGCGTTACTGTAGGCAACACATACAGAGGGAGAAAACATCATCTGGTTTACTACTTCAATGATAAGCAATGCAATCAAGTTGCCTAGCATATCAGCTTCTAGACAGCTTCCAAGCTTAGGAGAAGCCTCTAGTTAACACACTATGCTTAATTTCCTTTGGGTCAAACTTATAAAAAATCTAATTTGCTTCACAAGCAGCTCTGGATTTCAGCAAACGGCTGATGAGCAACACAGCCAAGAGAGAAAGGCCATTTAGTGTCTCTCATAGATCTGCTGGAGAAGGTAATTGATCAATTATATATTTAGCAACACGATGGGGAAGAGAGCTGATTTTGGCCATATGACTACTTTAACACCTCTGTCTCTCTGCAGGAAGAGAAAAAATAAAAATAGAAAAATAAAAAGAATAAAAAGAATAAAAATCAATCCGCTCAGTGGGACACCTCGGCATTACACGCGCTCCCATGCAGCAAGGTGTCCCTCGCACGCACTCAAAGAAAGCAAAGACCGATCGCAGCAGCGCCGCTGACTTCTGGGCGTATACATTACCAGGCTCGGGGTGGGTTTAGGCATTGTCTTCCGTGCTCTGTGGACCTTGACTTCAGTGTTAGCAGCGGTGGCTTTTTTAGCATCCATGTCCTTACTGCCCTCCCCAAGCTTGGCTGGCATCGTGGCTTGCATCTGAGAAAAGGTGCCCACAGTTCTCCCTTTGCTTGCTCCTCCTGGAAGGGTTTTTGCAGCATGGCCGGTGAGAGAAGCAAAGGTGCTGGTAGTCCTTAGAGGCTGCTCCTGTGCCATCTGCTTGGTTAGAATATATCCATTGCTCCCCGTTACAGAAGTCTGTGTGAAGTCATTAGCTTTCATATGGTTTTGCTTCCCAGTCTCACCGTCTCGTTCAGAAATGCCATTTTCTGCTATCCTATTTAATTTAGTACTAGAGTCCTGCTGGCTCACTTTCGTATTGTCCTGAGTGTTTTTTGCTGGGTTTGGGTGGCTACCAGCTTCGCTGTGCTCACAGGAACCGTTGGTTTCACCGTCTACAGCCATTTTTGGTTCCCCCACTTGCTTTTCTGTAGCACTTTCATCTGCAGCCATGGCATTGAACCCTGGAGAAAGAGGGAGGGTAAGGAGAAGGGAGGAGAAAGAAAAGGGTCACAAGGATTATCGAAACACACTCAGAGTGGCTAACAGAGAGGAAATGTCTCCCCAAAACACCGCCTGCTACATATAGCCATTCAGGCTGCCTACTTACCTACCTGACTGGCTGGGCTGGATCCTCAGCTGGGGAAAAGTGGGGCAGCTCAGCTGAAAGCAGTGCACTCAATCTGACTTGCCTCAGCTGCCGATGTGGCCATCTATTCCCAACTATGGATTTTTCAAGGTAAATATTATCTTTAGCTTTCCTAATAACTACATTTATTGGACCGTATGTCAACACCTCACACGTCAAACAAAACACCGCCCGATCTTGCACTCACATCCCTGGCAAAGCTCTTCACAGCACCAGACTGACACAAGGAAGGTTTCTGGTGGAGCTGGTCGGGGATGCTTCTGGGCACAGGCACAGCTCAGGGGCCACAAGGAATAACTCCCTCGCAGACGGAGCTCTGCAGGCATTGCCCACCCAACACCACTCTTTCACAGGAAGCAGCAGCCCAGGAGCAGGATTCCCAGTGTCATTTCAGAGGCAACAGCCAGATTAAACACAGGGGTGAAGCACGTTAAATGCAATTCTAGCCTAAAACAATTACATGATTAAAACGTAGCAAGATCTTTGCAGATTAAAAGCTCACTCGCAGATAAAACAGGAGTGTCCACGCAAAGAGGTTTTTTCTCCCTTCTAAATATTCCCATGCTCCCCCTCCAATACTTTTGTCCCACCAGATTTCAGGCCTGAGCTGACAGAATCCAAGTACGAACACCATGTACTTGCAGAAAGGTTTCCAGCATGACAAACTAGCAGCTCCCCAGGCAACCAGGGATGATAACAATTCACTGGCACGTTCAGTAAAATGATTAAATCAACCTGCTGTTAGGGATTCCTCATATTGTTTTCCTTCCAGAGGCCAGACAGTTATGAAAAGCACCAGAAGTACCACCAGCTAGAGCTTTGTCCAGGCGGGCTGTCAGAGCAGGCAGGACTGATTTACAGCCAGCTCAAATTGAAGTTATTTTAGCCCATAGCAGAGCCCAGAAGCCAAACTGAAGGCCAGCTCTGCAAGCCAGACCAGCAAGCTGGTATCAGCACCTTCCTCCACGCTGCTCTTGAAGCCCAAACATGGAGACCAATATCCTGTACATCTCTGCTGATCTGGCAAATACCTTATGTGAGGCTACAGCATGAAGACCATTGCTGGACCGATGGGCTGAGGCCAACTGCATGAAGTTCAACAAGGCCAAGTGCCGGGTCCTGCACATGGGGCACAACAATCCCAAGCAGAGCTACAGGCTGGGAGAGGAATGGTTGGAGAGCTGCCAGGCAGAGAAGGACCTGGGAGTGATGGTGGATAGTCGGCTGAATATGAGCCAGCAGTGTGCTCAGGTGGCCAAGAAGGCCAACGGCATCCTGGCTTGTATCAGGAACAGCGTGACCAGCAGGGCTAGGGAAGTGATTGTCCCCCTGTACTCGGCTCTGGTGAGGCCGCACCTCAAGTACTGTGTTCAGTTTTGGGCCCCTCGCTACAAGAAGGACATCGAGGTGCTTGAGCGGGTGCAGAGAAGGGCGACGAAGCTGGTGAGGGGCCTGGAGGACAAGTCCTACGAGGAGCGGCTGAGGGAGCTGGGCTTGTTCAGCCTGGAGAAGAGGAGGCTCAGGGGTGACCTTATTGCTCTTTACAGATACCTTAAAGGAGGCTGTAGAGAGGTGGGGGTTGGCCTGTTCTCCCACGTGCCTGGTGACAGGACGAGGGGGAATGGGCTTAAGTTGAGCCAGGGGAGTTTTAGGTTAGATGTTAGGAAGAACTTCTTTACTGAAAGGGTTGTGAGGCATTGGAACGGGCTGCCCAGGGAAGTGGTGGAGTCACCATCCCTGGAGGTCTTTAAAAGACGTTTAGATGTAGAGCTGAGTGATATGGTTTAGTGGAGGACTGGTTAGTGTTAGGACAGAGGTTGGACTCAGTGATCTTGGAGGTTTCTTCCAACCAAGACGATTCTGTGATTCTGTGAAGAGGAGCCCAGATTCTGGATCTTGGGATGTCAAACCCAACGTTTTCAGGCTCCTGGTTCGAAGCCACGCTGTGCCAGACTTTGCTGCGTACCTCTGAGTGCATGGGCAGCTCAAGGCAAACACCAGCAGGGCTGGGGGAGTCCAGAGCAGCAGCACTGCACCACTGCTTCCACTTTTCCCTTTTAAATGCATCCATTCAGTCCATTTTCTTACCCCTGGGTTGACCTCAAAGATCTGTTTTGATACCAATTCCTACACAAACAGCACTCACAGATGTCACCTCTAAAACCAACGCATTCTAGTACCTGAAACTACTATATTAGTCCCCACACCGTCTTTTAGGTGCTCATCTGGGACTTGAAGACAAACATTTCCAACATCAGATTCAAAGCCTTGACTCGGTCAATACACTCGGACCACCCGATCCAACCTCCAGCTCAAAGCACAGCCAACACCGAACTGCAGCCAGGTGCTCAGAGCTGGCCCAGGTGGGGCTCCAAGACCTCCTTTAGCCCTCGACCTGCCCGGCCTCACCCTCACCACAGCTTATGTGGAGACAGTCTCAACCCTGCCCCTTGTTTTGGTCACTAAACATCTTATTGTAAGGTGTCTTCAAAACCTGACAATGTCTGGTAGCTCCTTCCTGAGGTTTAATGTGGGCAATGTGTGCTGAGGGGATGCTTGTGCTACACAGACCATTCCCCACCAAACCCAGCCAGGCTGTGAGGCAGAGCTGGGTGAGCTCTGAAGACAGCAGGGGCACAACCCCTCCGGAGGCAGGAATTCAGTGGCTCTCCAAGCACGACTCCAAGTCAGCAGCCCTGTCTGCTGCCATCTCACGGCTCCCAGACCACTTTCTGTGTACTGAAAGCTCTGATAAGACGCACAAGGGTTTGCTTTGGGTAGGGACGACTCTGATTAGGAGAAGGTAAAGTGCTACTAGGTGCTCTTTCACTGTTATTTGTCTATTTGAGAAATCTTGGGCAGCTGTGCACTTACTCTTTCAACTTTTATTTCTCATCCTTCATCAAGTGTCTTTAGAAGACCACGCTAGTGCCATTTAAACAATCCTTTCAGCAAAGTCAGCACCAAAACAAAGCAAAAAATGGGCTCCCTAATCACAGCTGAAGGTTTCTAGCACTCAGCAGCAGGAACCTGGCTGAGTGAGGCCTTCGGTATTTGTTGATTCAAAGGCTGTGCACTCCCACCAGAACAGTCAAATAACTTCAGTGGCTGAGCATTAGATAAACTGAATAAGCAGAGTGCTAAAATTGCTCTACCTGCCAGGAAGGCAACCAAAACAAGGTGAATTAGAGCACTGCCCTAGGGAAAAGAATAACTGCATTACCCCTGAAAGCGTCACGGACTTTATGAAAAATCCATGAGGCTAAAATTAAAATCCCACATACAGCTTACCCCTCACACTCTTATTAAGTGTCCAAAACACAATCCGACTGACTGTGGCAGTGCCATAAATCTCTACAGACACCACACCTCCAAATCTGCGTTACTAGAAACTTGACAAAACAAAGCCGTGAAATTCCACCACCCCTAAAGCTACCCCAGGCCTCAGGCCGCAGGGAGGGCTGTGCTGCTGCTGCTGGGCTGGGGAAGGTCGGCCCCCTTCTCCTGCTCCTCGTTCTGGCAGTATTGCGATAATTTCATGAGCTGGTTACTTCAGGACAAGGCTGTTTCCTACGAACTGAGCGCGCCTGGTGCCCAGCTCGGTGAGCCCACCAGTTCAAATCAACCCAGGGCCTCACCTGGGCATCGGCCTACAGCCGCCCCCACTAACAACCGGCTCATCAGGAACCACATTGCTAATTAATACGTGGTAACCCAGTCAGATCACACAGCCAGAGCAGCTCCCCAGGCATGTTCACACGTCTGACCACGGCCAGCAAGTCTTGGGCACGCGCCTCCAGCAGCGCATGTCTGCAGGCTGCCGAACAGACGTAACGCAGCTTGTATTTACATTTCTGCTGAACTGGGGCCTACAGAAGGGGATGGGAACATGAACTACAGAGAGCAGGAATCTCACTTGGGATAAATGCTGGATAAAAGCCTACAGGAGCTCTTCAACAGCACCACGCAGCCAAAGAAATGCTCGCTCCTTACGTGACCTTTTCATCTCCCCTTTTCTCATTTTCCAAAAAAAAAAAGGTTTAATTGCAAACCTGCTAAAATCTTGTCAAATATACCTCATGGCAATGAGTTCCATGGGCCAATCACAAGTTTTTCTTGAAATGAAGGCTTCAGCTGAAGCCTTTTCTGCTCATGCTGGGAATGCAAGTGAATAAAAACCTAAAATCGATTACTTCTCTAAAACTTTACAGCTTGACAACACTCATTTTGTTCTAAGCAGACCAAGACTACATTTCATCTGCATTCTCCTCTCTCTCCAACTCCGTTTTTGTTCTTTAACCAAAAATGAAAGTTAGAAAGACACAGCCCATTTTCCCAGATTCTAGAAGCATCCTGGCATCTCCAGGGATGCCTTATGCAGACCCCATGCCATATTCAGCAGTAAAAGCCAGTCACATTGTCTCCAACGCTTCCTGCACCCCAGTACAAGCATTCCCAATTCATTTTAAATCAGCAAGGTCTGGGACCGGTAACATGCCCAGAGGCCAAACTGTTTGGCGACGTGTTCACCTGCGAGGTGTCAGCAGTTGACACCAAGCTGAAGCAAGGTTCAGTCACTGTGCACCTTCTAGGAGTTGGCTACGTTTTAGTAACAGAAGGAATTCAAGGCTTAGAGAAGTATGCAGATAGATGACCCCTGCAATTCCACAAGCAAAGAATAATCAGTAATATATTTAAATGGGCACTCTGAATTACCAGCTCATTGAGAGCAATGAGGAGTTCACACCCTCCCACCTCCACGGGCTCACACAGACCCTTTGCAGCAGCTCCGGTCTGAAGCTTTCTTCTCAATATCAAACACAGCTGCTCAGAATTAAATTAAAACTGCGATGAAGAGAGCAGAATCTTGAGAAAGGAGAGGAGAGGCTAAGACAGATAGGCTGAGGACATTTCATCTAAACTGAGATGTCTAAAATACCTGAAAGGCTGGGGTGCCACTAAGCCACCATTGCCACCACCAGAGAGAAGAAAGCTCAACTAGCACGGTCTGACTGAACTGTAGACATCTGTCTTCGGGTAAGTCACCGCCTGGATGCGTCTACCACGTGTAAGCAGAAATGAGGTGGACTGGTTCAGAATTAGAATGGTAAAATAAAAATACCTGAATTAGGCAAAACGAAACCCATCTCTGAAATCCCAGCCCAGACTCCTCTCTGCTGCCTTCGCCTGCCATCCGTCCATCTGGCAGAGCCTGCCCCAGCGCCTGCCCTCGAGCCCAGCAGGACAGATGCTCAGCCACCAGCAGCTGGAGGGAACTGAATCACCACTGCAGGTACAGCAGGGGACTGGTACCCACCAGGAACTTCCCCTGTGCAAGCAGCCAGGTGACCGGCTCAGAGCTCTGTAGTAACCTCAGAATCCTCAAAAAAAAAAAAAAAGTCTTAAATATGTTTTTTTAAACTCGTATCTCTGCTCAGTGAGACAAAACAGGAAAAATATGCAAGTGTTATGAGCATTACGCCAAGCCAAACTGCAGTCATTGCTAGGTTTGAGGGGAAAAGAAAAAAGATCCTACACGTGAATGCAAAATTATCTGATCTGGAACTTTAACACATTTTCCTGAGCATCTTGGTACTGAGCGCTGGTGGAGGTGAGACACACGCTGCTCACATCCTGCAAGGCGTTTCCAAAGTGCTTCTTGTGTGCTCGCAGTGGAACAAGGGCAGGGCGGCCTTCAGGTGCCGCAGGGGCAGTGCCACGCTGAGCGAAGCACGGGCAGGACTTAAACGAAAACTCATGATTTTGAACTGCAGTAGGTGACAGGTGAGTACTGCAAACATTTATATTTATAATACACACATTTCACAGATTTTTATCCTAAGCACTTGCAGGTCATCTTTAAAACACCAGATAGCACGGGCATTATCCGATATCCAACTGTCCTGCTGGAAAAAACTTTCAAAAGCAAGAAACACACCTGCTTGCTCCTTGGGTTGCAGTTCCTCCCACCCCTTACTTCTCAAAGTGAAACGAAATTGTGAGGCAGAGAAAAGCCCAGCTGAAATAAAAAGGTTGCCAAAGAGATGTGAGCTGAAACGGTACAGACCAGTAAGAAATGGGAGATTGAGATCCTGTGCTCCATTTGAAAGGAAAACCCCACCTCTATCAGTCAAGCCAAAAAGCTGAGTGTTTTGAAGCCAAGAAATGAAGAGAGTTATAAGTTTCAGGCCAAAGTTCTTCTCTGGAGTGAGCTATTGATGGTCTAGTGTTTTTTTTTCCCCTGTTTACATCTGTGCAGGCAGATGACACCCATCTGAAAGCTTGGCTCTGTATTTCCATGATGCAAGTGCCACCCCTCCTACTGTCCTGGAGTACACAGGCACCTGTGAGAGCCCGCCTCCCATCTCCTGCACGACCTACCAATAGCCAAAACAGGGAAAAACAACAGCAAAAAAAATGTCATCTGCTGTTATATGCTCCATAGTGAGCTTACACGGGTTGAATAAATGGGATTCTGCTTCTTGCCGATGAGCCACCCATGAACACTGGTGGACTGAAGGCTGTTTCAGGTCCTGCATGAAATTAATTTGTTTCTTTGCTCTGGGATGGGGTCCACAGTGTCATGGGGCCACGAGGCCCCAACCTGGCCATGCCCGGTGATCGCAGTGCTCCTGCTCCCTGCAGCTGCAGACCCAAGCACGGTGAGCAGCTGACGGGCTGTCAGGGCTTGGGTGAGCACCTTGAGTGTCTAATGAGCATCGTTTTGTTTTATCTGCTCTCCTGGCTGCCAGTCTCAGCAGGGAATCCCAGTGCTGAGCAGGTCAAGGCAAGGAGATTATTCTTTTCCTCCTTTTAGAGCAGCCATCTCTACACCTGGGAATGCAAAGGTTGCAGAGGCTCAGTGGAGAGCAGCACGTTACTCACCCTCGGCAGCTTCCTATCTGCAGTAGGAGGGAGAGGAGAAAAAAAAAAAAAAGAAGAAAAAAAAGGCCCCTCCAGGAATTTAAAACCCTGATGCTCTCTAAAAGCAGTTTTAAGTTTATTTGAGAGCAAAGTGACTGTGCACGTCTCATCCAGCACCGCTGCTCTTGTAAGCAGCTGCCTCGGGTGAAGTCTGGGAGAGGCTGAGCGTAATGGAGAACTTCGTTACCGGCTGCCCTCCCTCCCTGCTCGCCTGGCTGCGGCTGGAGTGGGGCTTCCCACCTCTGGGGCTGCAGAACAGAAGGAGCAGTTGGCCTTGAGAACTCAAGCAAGATGTACCACGGAGCTGGGAGCTACAGACTTTAGGAGAACTGAAATCCCTTGCAGTTCTTTCAGGAAACCTCTAACTAGTTTCTGAGTCAGAATACGTACAACACAGTCTAATAAAACCATTCCTGCTCATCTCTGCCAACTCCCTGCCCCTTTTCCCTGTCAAAGAGGAAGAGATACCTAAACTTTTACCCACACATAAAACCGAACTGCGTTTCCCCACAGATGACAAGACACAGTCTCATCCACAGCTTTTTTTTTCCTATCCGCATTGAGCAATTTTACACAGAAGGAGACATTAAGCCTAATGAGCAGCTTAACCCGAGCTTTACACAGGCTGGGAATCAATCCCAGAATCAGAAATTAAAGCACCAAGAACACCTGAAGATCTCGTTCCTACAGATGTATGTTAAATTTATAGTTCAATTACTTCTCTTCATCGGTGCCAGGATGAGGCTAGCAGAGGACGTGCCAGCTGACAGCAGCGGCGCATTGCTGCAATACCTTTCCCTCGAGGAACAAAGAAGGAAACACCACGACTGCTCCCAGCTCCAGTTCCCCCCTGGAGCCCCGACCTCCAGGCTGTTCCCTGAGCACCCCCTGAGGGCTCATTCCCATGCAGCCACATCCCAAAAGGCAGGCTGGCACGATAAGGGTGGCCAAGATAGGGGGCACAGGGCCTCACAACGCCTGACTGCAAACTGGGCAGTTCAGCTATTGCTGCACAAATGTTGGAGCCTTCCCTGCAAGAGAAGACCTTCAGGGACAGCGGCGGTGCCAGACAGCACCTCACAGAGCCACAAAGTCACCGAAGGCTTCGGGCTGGCAGCTGCAGGCGCTGCTGCAGCAGGGCCAACGTGCCTTGCTTGTGGGGCAGGCTGCTGAACCTCATTTAACGTGGCTACCTGAGTTCCCTGGCACAGGGAGAACAGAATTTTGCATGTAGGTGTGTAACACACAAAGATGTATTTGGTGGGGCAGCAACGGAGCTGAGACACATGCTGCCACAGTTCGAATGGGGATCTGATACCAACCTCAGTATCAGTACCGTTCTGAGTCAAGGGAGAGTAAAAAGAGGGTTAAACAAAGCAATTCACACTAAATATTTAACCCAACCATCACCTTTAGTCAGCCTTTGGATCTGCCAAGTTCCAGCCTCTGGAAGTTTCGGATCTCGGATTCAATATCCGCAGATAACCTGCCAAGGGAATTTTCCCCAAGGGAACAAAACCCAGGACAGACCTAGCTTTGTGTTACAGGCAGGAGTTCCTACCAAACAAAAATCGATCTGCTCAGCCTAAAACAGGACCCAGAAGCACCAGTGGCCTTGTGTGGCTGCCCAGTTCCAGGCATCCTCCTCTCTAGAGAGAGAGGTTTAAAAGACAAATCTCAGGCGGCAGGGTGCTCGACCAGCCTGTACAGCCCACCTCCACCAGCTGCTTCCATCCCGCAGGTAGGAAACTGGGCTCAGAGAAAACGTTTCATTCCAACGTGCAAGTCTGCTGTAATGACTTCACGTTCACATTGCACTCAGAAATGTAAATTCCTATGCAAATGCTGAACGCTGTTATTAGCAGGCTTTAGGACCGTTAACTAACTGAACCCCTATGATGATCACAGCTGGTTAACGAAGGTCAGCTAAGAACAATGCATACAGCAGTGACCAAGCAAACCATTGTCTTTTACACATGTGGTATGTTTGGGAAGAAAAAGAACAAATCTGAATGTTACCACAAGAATGGAAACTATGCAGTTGAGAATTTAGGACCCTTTCTGCCCTGGTAACAGAACTGTGCAGCACCCTGAAGTGCCTGAAAGTCGAGCACCTTGTCAGCTCTCAAGACTGCTCCTGCACGGGGAGGGTTCTCAGCTTCTTTTTCATACACAGGCATTTGCTTTTAGGCAAAATCAGTCAAGACATACAAAGCACAAAGTTTCTCTATTCCAACCCTCATCCTGCTTTTTCACCTCTCTAGACTCTTGACACTTACCTTGAGATCACCCTAGACCTAAATAAACTCGCATGATGCTCCTGAGCCAAGCAAGGCAGGGGATCAAAGCTCGAGTCTCCGGCCAGAGCAATGCAACCCCACACCGACGCCTCAGACTTCATTTCTGGTCTTCCCAGGTCAGAGCCCCACACGTGGCTGGCGTCAGCAGCAGCTCTCACGTGCTCCCAGTTAATATGCAAGCACCGTGGCTACATCTGACAGAGCATTCAATATTTTGCTTGTTCTGGGCTTTACTTTCTAACCAGAGCAACTTGACAAAACATTATGCTGGACAGAAGAGAACAGAAAAGGCAATGCTGTACTCATACAGGTCTAAATTAAGTATAAAAATTTGTTTCTAGCTAAAACTGGGTATTTTGATGGGGTCGGTCCAGTGCTATTCCAGTGTTCTCTTACAGAGAGGAGAACGAAAATAACACCAAATCCCTGCAGATCAATGAGAAGTAGATACTCAAGGAATAACAGAGCCATGAAAAGGGGGGAAAAAAAGATAAAGGGTTGTGTGCTTCTTTTCTCCCTAATCCCATTGACATTTATTAAGCCCTCAGATTTGTGTGTGTGCCTCTCGCACACAGCCACATAGGAAAGACTTCATCAAACTAACACATGCACTGCAGCCTGCAAAGTAAAAGCAAGCAGAGACAACGCAGAAGCCACGAAGCAACCCTTTAGGGCACGAGGTGCAGAGAGTCTGCCCCCACCAGCCATCCTGCAGCGACTGGTGCCTCAGGAGCAACAGAGAAACTCAAAGGAAAACAGAACGTTAACGTTAACAGAGAGGAGAAGGGCTAGGTCATGGTGTGGCTCAGAGTTCAGTTAAAACCAGCCACACAGAGGAGGTTCAAAGTAACTCAAGCCTCCTTTGCGTTTCACAGCCACACCAAAGCAGAAGTGAAAATCAGATATAAGTCTGTAGGTGGGTGGGGATGGATGGACTGCAAAGCGAATCTGCATCCGCTGGGGAAAAGCCCTGCTCAGGGTAACACAGGAGGAGAACAGAGCCACTCTTTTTGTGAGAGCACATCCGAGACTCCTGGGGCACAGAGCTCATCTCCAAGCCCCAGCTCTTGTTCCCAGCTCGCCACGTGCCGACCCCAGGAGCCAGGCTGAGGTCTGGCCCCCAGCCGAGGCAGGTGCTCACCTTCCTCCTTGTTGTTGGTGATGTCTTTCAGCAGCTCAGTCTTCATGCAGGCGTCTTTCCTCGTCTCTCCCTTATTCAGCACAGTTCGCTAAGGGTGGAGAGAGAAGGGACGGGGGAGAAAAAGAGATTTGGAGATTTAGCTCGGTGTTCATACACACACTGCATTCAAACCAACAGACGGTCATGGACATATCCTGTTTATAGCATGGGCAAACCTCATTCTGCAAAATAACGCTGCCAGGAAACTGCCAAGGCGCAGGTCAAAGATAAAGGGCTGGAAGGCCTGGCCCAGCACAGCCCAGCCCGCCCCAGGGGGGACGAGACTTCGGGTCCCTGGTTAAGAGGCAGCCGGGCAGTTCTGAACGCCAAAGGGTCTGGGAAGCCAGCCCAGCGTGGCTGTACATTGAAAAGGTCACAAACGGCATCCCGAGGAAGTGACCCTCACTCCCCCAGACTGCTTCAGCCGTGGGTGGGAGGAGGCAGAAGGACCGCATTTCTCCCTGCACACCATTTATCCACCAACAGGCCAAAGTGCACCTCTGTGCCTCTGCTTTCTGTAGTTCGTTCACACATAACTTGCAAAGTGCCAGCCGCCAGCGAGCTACACCTAGCTCATCATTCCTACATCCATGTTTATTAAAGTCATGAGCTCAGCTTTTAATTCTATAGAAAACGATTTTTCTTTTTTCCCCCTTTTATTTGTGAGCAGAAAGGGAACACCTGCTCTCTCCTCCGCCTTTCACATGCCTGGCATCACGTTGCTGGGTCAGGTTTGCAGCCCTAATGCCTCTCCTCTTGGCTTTTTCTTGGGGGGGTCCACCAGACAAAAAAAGCTACCAGAACAAAGGAAAAGATATTAAATAAAACAAAACAAAAAGCAGACAAGAAGGGGTCCTTTGCCACAGCTCTCTGCTTCCATGGATGAGCCCAGGAAGGCGCGATGCCAGCCCCGGGGCCGGGCGAGGCTGCGAAGGGCTCACTGCGAGCGGCGCAGGAGGAGAATAAGCCCCGGTCAAGCCAACTGTCGTAGGGCGACGCAGAGAGCAGATGGTGCCTGCAGCCATGCAAATCAAAAGGTTTAAAGCACGCTGAGTGATAAAGGGGAAAAAAAAGCAAAACAAGGAGCCTGCCCATCTCCCGCAAAACAAGCAGGAGATAAGAAATACACACGAAGGCCTATCAGCCTCCAAACCATCGCCAGGCGAGCCCTTCCCCAGCACCATTTGGGCTTGGAGCTACCGGGGGGACGGGCCCTGGGGTGGGTGGCAGGAGCCAGCACATGAGCTCAGGGGCTGGCCGTGCTGCAGGGCGGGCTCTTCGCCAAGGGGATCCCAGGACGGGCTGCAAGAGCCCTGGCAGGGACCTGAGGGCACCCGAGGGGTGCACGGAGCTGGCACCCCAAAGGATTGCTCCTCTCGCGAGCAGGAAGCTGTGGGCGGCCGGCACCGGGGCCAACACCACACACGGCCACAGCAGGAGGAGCTTGGGCAACGAGCACGTGGCCTTCAGGCTTTAACAGAGAGACAAAACCCAAGGCTCGCACAGCCTGACACAAAGCCTGCTTCCAACAACTTCCATCAAGAACTGGCCCAGGAAGCACAGCCTCACACCTGGGCACAGGTCAGCCGCTCTTTGCCAAGCCACTGCCCCGCGTTCTTGCTGCAAACACCAACAAGGAAATCCTTCCTCTCCTCCACCCAGACTGGTTGGAAACTGGGAACAGCTCCACTTCCCTGCTGGACTTACCCTGCTGCAAGAGCACCGTGAGGAGCTGTGTCAGGCCGCAGCGCTGTCAGCTCAGACCTGCAGCTCACCCATGGGCACGAGCACCCGGCCCTGGCCAAAGAGATGGAGCCTTGGCTCACCTCACGGGGAGCAGCCGGTCGTCCCGACCTTTGTTACAACAAAGAGAGCTCTGGGCATCCCTGCTCTTGGACTGACTCCTACCGAAAGCCTCAGGATTCCCAGCAGGCCGTTTGCATCCATCTCAATCTTTGTTTTTCCAGCAGCCCCGCTCCACACACGACTCACGCTCTCCCTTCCATGGGGACGCTGCTGCTGCTCAGAGCACGAGGCCTGAAGAAAAGCTGCTGCAGGGACCCCGGAGTGGAGCAGACCTCGGCAGCTAACGAAGGCGCTCCCTCCTCTCTGCAATTAAGAGGAGCACGGAGCTGCCCCGGATCCCGGCCAGTGGCGGGAGCTCCAGAAGCAGCACCAGGGAGAAGCCATCGCTTCTTCACGTTGGAGGAAAAGAGCTGGGTGCCAAGGCAAGGCCACCCGAGGTGGCTTCCAAGGGGCTCTGCTGCTCTGTAGGGCAGAGCCCCAGCCAAGCGGCCCTGGGCAGCAGCAGCTCTACCACCTGCAGGCACTGCTCCGGCTCAAATCAAAGCCCAACGACGCTGCTGCGCCTTCA
Source organism: Aythya ferina (assembly GCF_964211825.1). Classification (NCBI taxonomy): domain Eukaryota; kingdom Metazoa; phylum Chordata; class Aves; order Anseriformes; family Anatidae; genus Aythya; species Aythya ferina. The sequence goes on from NC_140318.1 coordinate 9,724,449, forward strand.
CAGCCCTGCGCGGAGGCAAAAAAAAAAAAAAAGAAAATTAGGCCAATAAAAAAAAGATGGCTGTGGATTTGGAAGCGTTCTCATCAAAAGGAGGCTACAAAAAACCACTGCAAAGCCCTCGAAGCCTCTTCCCCGAGGCCAGGCGCTCTCCCACCCGTGCTCCATCACCCAGGGCGGGCAGGAGGCAGCACCCATGGGTGCCCGCCGCCCACCGGCCCACGGCTCAGCTGCCCATCCATTCCCACCGGCCCACGGCTCCACCCGGCCGAGTCAGCAGCAACTTCGCTGCAAGTGTCAATACCTCCATGTTTGTGTGGCTTGCTTTTCCCCCCTTAAATTCAGAGCAAACTTCCCCTTCTGCTCACACCCCATGGCCCAATCCGTCGGCTGCTGATTGGCAGGGAAATCCTATACCCACCCTCCCCGCCAGAAGTGTCGGCTCTTGCAGCAGTCCCAACAAAAGCCAACTGCCAAGCTCGGGCTGCTTCACAATAAAAGTCTCGCACTCTCCTTCTTTTTTTTTATTTATTTTTTTTTCCCCCCTTTTCCTGCAGCCGGCTGCCTCCATTCCCCGGCTGACCCCGGGCTGCTTGTTAACCTCCAGCCACCGCGGAGCCTCCCCAAAGGTTACGTGCCACGACCAACGAAGCGTTATTCCCCCCACCACGACCTTTTATTTGGAGGTTTTGAAGGAAAGAAAAATGGCTGCGTCTTAAGAAAGGTGTTTGAAAGGGCTTTAGAAGCCATGAGGACCCAAGCAGAGAAGCAAGCGCTGCTTCTAGTTTTTCCTCTGCTTGCCAAAAATAAGGCTCCCCTTCCTCCACGAGGTCTTTGGAGCGGATGGCAGAGAGGTCAGACCGAGGGAAGGGTCTGCAGCATTCCCAGGCAGCCAACTACAAACGACACTGGTGCCTTTAAAACAAAAACCAACAACAAAAAGAGCAGAGCTGGGAAGCACAGAAAGAGCCTTCTCATCTCAGCCTCCTCCTTGGCTTTTTCAGCAGCCACCCGCGTGCCCTTCGCAAGGGTCCGGGCAGGTTGCAGAGGCAAAGACAAAACATGCACAGCACAGCTCCAGCACATTGCAGCTTACCAAGCCCAAGAGAGCAGCGAGTTGCATCATGACCCAGAGCTCCCTGACAGCAGACCAGGAAGGAGCGGAGGTGGATGTGCTAAGATGTCTACCTTCACCACAGTCCTTTTTTTTTTTTTTTTCCCTTTAAAAACCAACCTTCTAGGAACCTGAAACTTTGCAGCAACGTTGTTCTGCTCTGAGACAGGCAGTTCATGCAGGTCGGCCTGAGAGAGGGCTGCCAGCAGGATGAGCGACCCCTCTCCACACAGAGCCGCGTGCGGGAGCACCAACAGCAAGAGGGACGGCGCCGACCCTGGAAGCCCTGGGGCCTGCAAGCCCCAGACCAAGGGGCTGGCACCCAGGGGACACCGACCCTCCAGGGGTGACAATGCCACCACACGGGTCCCCACGAGGCACAGACCCCGCCAGCTCCCACCCGCCAGCCACGGGGCAGGATTTCAGCCCCAGCACGGCGGTGAGGTCTGCAGAGCGCACTGCAGCACCAAAGGGAGGCAAAGCTCCCGAGAAATGATGCAACTCCAGCAGCAGCACAGCCCCATGCACTCTTGTTCTTCCCTCCCAAAAGCAAAGCAACAAACCCAACTTGCTCATAGTAACCTTTGCCTCAAAGAGAAGGCGAGCGCTTTGTAGCTAATTACAGAGGAAGCAATGATTAAGAAAAAAATCGTGGAAAGACAGCGCTTCTCCTGTAGGCAGGAGGAGATGGCTGATTGCAGACTCCAGCACTACTCAGGTCCTGCTGTGCATGGGCAAGGTCTGGGCTCACCGCTCGTGGGGGACGCTGACCGCAGACCTGGCATTAGGAGCAGCAGGAGAAGCATTTGATTTGGAGAAGGAAGGAGACGTAACGATGTACCTGGCCTACAAAGCAGTCACCAGTCTCAAAGCTCCTTTTCTAGGTTAAGGCCACTTCCTTATAAGCCTCGTGCAATCATGTGAACATGGAATTTTATCTGCAGCTCACAACAAGCACTCCTCTCAGCCTCAAGTTTGTCCCCAAATCAAACAAGACCTGCAGTTCTTTTGTCTCCCAAATCCCTCCCGTCCGTGCTCTTCCTAAAAGGACAGAAACATTTCCTTCTCTGCCCCCATGGCTCCCTCCTACTCCAGCCGCACAAATCAACTCCCCAGACAGGGGGAAGGGTAGAAACCAGGCGCAAGTCCCTGCATGCAAAAGCTGGGAACGAGGAGACACTTGCATGAAAGGCAACGGGACCTCGTATAGCACAAGGCAGCCCACAGTGGTGCTCAGGCTTCTGGCAGGGGGGTTTGCAGAGCCTGAGCTCCACGGAGCTCCTGCAGCGGCGAGGTGATGAGCAGGACAGCAGCTCTGGCATGGCCGCAGCGACGCTGTCTCGCTGCTTCCATGCTGGGAAGCGTTGCACCCATCTCACTGTGTCCCAGTAGAGTTAAAACCAGTACGACTTGTATGTGCAGACAAGTGTAAATCCAGAGCAGACAAAGGCATCTCCTCCTGCCCCTGGCTGAGGTTAGCAAGAAGTACAGCTGCTGCCTGCCTTCTCTTAGCACCAGGGAGGGGGAGTAGGGCACCCTAAAACGAAGCCAAAGATTCCTCGTCCTCCCTAGCAAAAGCAAGCCAGCCACTTCAGAAACACCAAGTCGCCAGGAAGGCTCAGCAAGGATGAAACCATAGCACCAAGAAGAGCCTGGAGCGAGCAGCCTGCAGCACCCTGGGGCGCAGCAATCACCCCCATCACCAGCACCCAGGCACCTCTTCAGCCTCCACGCTCCTCTTCCTCCCTCCCCCAAACCACCGCAGCCACAGGAGCAGCTCCCTCGCCCCTGCCTGGCCCAGGGACACCGGGCAAAGGAGCTCCTGCTCCAGGCTGGAGCTGAAGGAGGTGGCCCCAGCCCAGGCACTTCCTTGGGAAGGCCCTCACCCCACGCACACCACCTCTTCCGTGCCACCTGCAGCCACAGCGACGCCTGCGAGCCGGGAAAGCAGACAGGGAGAGGAAAAAAAGGCAAAAAACAACACAAAAGTTGCACCCTAGGGCCTGTCCCTCTAATAGCTACAGCAAAACCTCACCAAGACTTTACTCTCCTGGAGGGTGAGAAAGGCACGCAGCGCTGCCCAGCACCCGAAGTCCTAGAGGTGGCAGCTCCTCACCACCTCGCCTCCATGGCCTACGGGCTTCGTCCTTCGTGGGGCTTTTTTTCTGCTCTGTCATTAAGAGTGGAGCCTGGTCTTTTCCTTCAATCCCAAGAATTGCACTGAATTAGATCATCTTTCTCGGCTCACCTCCCCCTACAGGCAGCTCCCGAGCATGCTCAGCTCGGCCTGGCGCTGCCATTTCATAACTGCATTGTTTACAGACGCACACTGACCTGCCATTTTTTGACAGTAAGAGAGGAGCTGGTGTTTGCAACCACAGTCGCTCGCAGCCCCTGCTCCTCACCACCGCCGGGGCGCAGGCGGGCTTCTGCCTCGCAATAAAAATCCAATTTGGAGAAGGGAAATTGCAAAGTGTGGAAAGTAGCAGGCTATTGTTCTTGTTGTTGTTTTTCGCCTTGATTTAGGTCAAAATCCACCTGCTCTGAACGCGCAGTCTAGGAGGAAGAAGTTAACCCCTCTCTGGGGCGAGGGGAGCACAGGTCTCGTCCAGCTCAGTGCAGAATGCCAGCCATGATTTCAGCTTCTTCGAATCACAACTGTGCTTCGATGTCACCTAAAAATATAATGCTCAGCCCGGTCTGCCATCCTCCGTCAAGCCTTCCTCTGAGAAAGAAAGGGTTGGAAGTATGGTATTTCCCTTGAATAAACAAGTTGGCTTAGTCCCAGCACATACAGTTTTCTCCTTTAAATGCAAACCAGAGTATTTTTGCAGGCACACAGGAAAATGAGGAGAGGAGGAGGGGAAAAGTTCCTCGTTTAACACCAAGAGCTCCATGAAAAGCCTTGTAAGGTTGCTCCCAGTCCCTCTCTGTTCCAGTCCTCTCCCCGTCTGTGCTTATCACACTTCCCAGGTGAAAGCAGCTCCGAGTTATGCTGGAGAGAAAATGCCAGAAGAGCTGGAGGTTTCCTCATCCTTGGAACAAGGACAATTTGTGCAAAGCTTCCTTTACAAGAGGCACTGTGCTGCTCCGACACAGTATGGCAGCGTTGCAGGGAAGACGCTCGCACGTCAGATCTTCTTAACCCCCACCGCCTCTCCCTTCTCCACCACTTCCACCAGGCTTCCCCCTCCTGAGGGGATTGAAGGGAAAAAGTATAATTGCCAGCTTTGGGGGAAGCTAGCTCGTATTTTGGATCCCAGAATATTTTTAAGAGCTTGCTCTGTATTTTTTTCCCTACCAATATTATTTTTTTGCCTTTTTTTTTTTTAAAACACACATTCCAATTTAGCTTGTACAGTGCATGAGCTTCTCTCCTGCTGCTTTACTGACTACTGTAAACCCCGCCAGGCAGAGCTGTGCTGCCCGTCCTCCTCCGCTGCCCCCCTCCAGGTCCAACGCCACCACAGAGCAGAGCCAGACATTTCCTACGCCGCAGAACAGCCCAAGGACTTCAAACAGGCACCGGGAGGGGAGGAGGGACGGACGGACGGGACGTCAGGGGAGATCACGTTACGGCTGCTGGGGTCTCCTCTGCGAAGAGGGTTTGATTTCAAAACTCATTTAATTTACAGTAGTTGAAAAGAACCGGCTGAAAGTGGTAGTTAAGGGTTATAAATTCAAGATTTGCTTCCAAATCACTGACATTGCAGTTCGCTGCAGGAACATATGGTCCTCCGAGCCTCGAGAGCAGGGAGCGCACGCTGCCAGAGCCCCAACTCTTTGGGCTGAACCAAAAACAAGAGATTTCTCCCATTGCAGGGCAGTCTCTGCGGTGCTTCCTTGACCTTTAGCAGCTCCAGGAGCGGGATGGGCAGCAGGAAAATTTTAAGGGGAAAAAGAGAAAAGCACAACAAAAAGCCGCACCAGGAATCCAGTCATCCATCCCTCCCCCAGCCATCCACAAACCAGCTGGCCATGACAGCGAAGCTCCTTAAATGTCCTTGTTTACCTGAACGGAATAGCTCCCTGCCATTGTACAAGCAGCACACGATCCAGAGATGGCACTGGGCAGAGGAGGTGGCTCCAGCACCCCCGTGCACACCCCACAGCAGGACCCGGCTCCTGCGCTGGAGGGGAGCGGTGGCTGCAGCCCCGGGGGCACAGGCAGCCCAGCTGGATCCTGCGCCCCCCCTGCCAGGCCTACAGGGAGACGTTTGGATAACAGTGGGGCTGACCAGCTGAAAATACATCCCATAGGAAAATCCAAAATCTTCTTGCAAAGTGGAGTGATAAAAAAATGAAGGTGAAGGGGGGGGAGATGAGCATTGTTTTTTTCCCAGCGGTGACCACCACGGGTGGGCAAAGCAAGTGCCTGGGCTCAGGAGGACTCATGGTTATTTGGAAAGGCTGGCGGAGGCTGCAGATGTTGGAGTTAGAGGAACTTCAAAGTTGGTTCAATAGGCAAAGGGGAAATAAAAAAATATAAAATAAAATAAAAATAAAAGGCCCATTTTTAGGGCTATTAACCCTTACTGAAGGGCAGCATGGAAGTCCAGACCTGGGCTTGCTCTCCTCCCTCCAAAAAGTAGGTCAGGCTTTCCAGCACGGTTTTCCCAACGCTTTCAGAAGGCAGCAGCCAGCGGTATCGGAGCACGAGGCGCTTTGGGCAGTCGGTCTGGCAGCCTCTGGTGGCGTGGCTCCTCAGCATAGCGGCCACTTCTAGGCCTTCGCTCATCGCTTCTAGCGAGAAACCTTTCCTCATGGCTTCTTCCGATGCCCTTTCCTTCCACACGCTAGACAACAAACGGGGAGCACGCTGCTGGTCGAGAGGAGGCAGGCTGGATGCTGCAAGGAGGCACCGCCGCCTGCCCGCGGGCCCCCCACAGCCACGGATGCCGAGCCCCTCAGTGGGCCGCCACCACCATGCCCGGGGCTCTCCTCACGCAGCCTCTGAGCTGGGTGGCTGCCCCAGGCCCGCCCAGCACACCAGAGAGCATCTGCGTTTAACACAAACAGCAAAAAAATGCCAACATGGCAGGGCCAGGGGGCTGAATTTTAGCTAAATAAGCTGCAGGCCTGGGCCTCCTGCCATGAGACCAACCACGGACGTTTCATTTTAATCAGCTGCTTGGATTGCAAGCTACTACCAAAAGAAGGGGGGGAGGGGGAGGAGGGAACACCCAAAAAATTGTTTTTTCCTAGTAAAATAATATTTGTTCTTCCCACCAGCCTCAGCAGAGAGCTGTAGGCCTGGCTGGACCCAACGGAGGGCTGCCAGCCCCGATCCAGCAGCCAGGGTCCTCTCCTTCTCTCCTTCCCCTTGGAGCAGCCCGTAGACCCCAGCCTCCCTCCGCTCCTCTTGCCCACAGCTGCTGCAAGCAGGGAGGGCTCCTGGTAGAACCAAAATTTCCAGAGACTTCATGCTTTTAAAATAAATAAATAAATAAATAAATAAATAAATAAAAAGCACCAACAAAATTAAAAAAAAATAAAAATGATACCCCCAAACAAGCCTCCCCACTCCAGAAGACAAATAAAAGACTGCTTGGACACAAAGCCCAAGCTTTCCCAGAGCCAGGTAATTCCAGATGTACGTGCAAGGCCATGGAACAGAACAAAGTCACAATCATAACAACACAAAAGAGCACTCAAAGGCTGACAAGGCAGGCTCCAGGCTGCTCCCCAAACCGCCCCTGCGCCCTGCCCCACGTGGCTGCCTTCCTGCCGCGCTCCCTCCCTCGCACGGGGCAGGAAAAAAAAGAAAGAATTGACAAAAAATAATCCAGCCATGATTATCTGAACTGTCTTCCTCCTCTCCGAGGCTTCTCCTTTCCCACCTGGCGCCAGGCTGCCTGCGGCCACAACCGGAGGGAAGCTGCTATTTATGAGGCATGGGAGATGGACACTGCGAGCTACTGTACCTGCAGACATCTGTGGTCTTCTCCTGGGGAAGACTCAAAGAGTTGCATATTCCAGATCCTCATGAGCAGTGATTCAGTTTCTGCTCATGTGATAAAAGCTCCCTCTACAGAGTGAGCATGCCCAGAGGAGACCATTTCACTGCTCCCTCCAAGCTGCAGCCATTTCACAGAGAACCTGCAGGCTCCAGCGTCCATTGGAGCGGCGATCAGCCCGGGCATCCCGGGGACGCCCCGGTAATGCAGATCATCTGTCAACTTTCTGACAGGATGCCAGGCCTCAAACTGATCGCTCGCCTGAAAAAAAAAAAGCCTTTTAAGCCCAGAATGTGTTCAGTTTCAGTGGCCTTCAAGAGTAGCCCTTGCCCACAAAAAAAAAGGGAAGGGGAGCAGGGATGGGGAGGGATGCGGTGTGGCTTGGGGACATCCCTGTGCTGATTTTGTTTTGCTTAATTGGGTGTCTGTCCTGCGAGGAGGGGGATGAAGGCACACGGGTTAAACTGGTTAAGTGTGCAGTGTCCAACTGCAAGTGAATTTGAGATGTGATCTGCTGAGCTGAAGGGGTGCTGGTTTCCACTGCGGGGATTTATAATACAACATGACCTGATACAACCAACCTTAAAAGCGTATCACAGGCACAATCATTAAAAAGAGAGGGGAAAACATAATGAAGTGATAGTGAGTGCACTGTGAGGTGCAGTAGCTCTGAGCTCAGCCTATGTCAAACCATATGATACAGCTGGCCCAGCCAGCTAGATAAAAGAAGGAAATTTTAGCTTCAAAATAAAAGTTGTTTGTCTCTGTTCCCCTGAACAATTAAGCACAAACTCTTGGCAACCTTCGTATCTGCTCCAGCTTCCGGTAAAACGTGCAGGAACATCTGTGAGCAGAGCTGGGCTGGGAGGGAGGCGAGCGCCCGGCCGGCCCTGGCGGGGAGGCAGCGCAGGGGGTGCCCGCGGCCCCCCGGGACCGCCCGGCAGGGGGAGGGCGGCCACGGCGAGGAGAGGAGGAAGAGGAAGCTCGGAAATGGGCTGTGGCACCTCCCGGCTGCTCTTGGCCAAAGCAAAGCAATTCCTCCATGAAATCGGAGCACAGAGGACAATTGTCTTTAAGGCTAAGTGCTAAAGTGAAGACGAGCTTGGTGTAGTGCCTTGCAGTGGGCTTGGGGGGGAGGGGGAAGAGGCTGCACAGTGGGAGGAAAAGCCACAGAAACCATGGAGAGGTTTCGAGAAGCCCAGTGATTTTATTTGCCTTGCACCTTGCATGAAAAGCAGGCATTCAAACCGATGCCTTCAGCATAAGCATGAAGCCATCGGCTGCTCTGCTCTACCCATCCCCTGCTCTGCTCTGCTGAGCATCGCCAGCGTGTCCTGCTGTTGCATTATCGCAGCCTGGAAGCATCAACGAGCCACGTTTTCCCCAGACCCAGCAGCTACTTCACCACCGTGTCCATGCACATTTGCAAAGCGGCAACAGTTAAAGCAGCAGAAGAGCTGCCCTGGGTCTGCCTCAGCTGCAGTGACACTGTTTTTTTCTCCACGCTCTGGAGAAGTTTCACTCCTAAACAGTTAAAACACACAAGGCTGAATTGAGATGACTGAAATTCACAGAGAATGAATATTCGGGATGACAGTACAAAGCAAGGATCTCTCACCCACTGGGTTTTTGTTTGATGTAAATTTTAAGTTTTAATATACATAAAATGAGATTTTGCTGGCCTTTCTATCAATCACTGAAAGGCAGAGAAGTAACTAATTTAAGACAACCTCAAAAAGCCCCAAACAGAAGCAGACTGGAGCTGTATTATCCACTGCATCGAGAGATTACTGTAGTTCAAACCAAAGATGGCTTTGTCGATGTGTTGCCCTTCCTTGCAGCATGAAATCACCAAGCTTTCATCAAAAACACAGAAACAGAAACGAAGATATTACTAAGTGCAAAGTCAGCGAGCTACCACCATCCACATCCCTTTGCAGAGAGGAAAGGAGGCCAGAGACCCACACTGCAGCGCTCGGTCCTCCTGCATGCCCAGCTCCCTGCTGCATCTCAGCGCTAGAGATGTTTTTAGTGCCGAGGTTAAAAATATACTGAGAGCAGAAGCGACCGGAGACACTTCTCACATCTCATGTTCATCCTTGAAAGTACTAAAGACATTTGAAAAAAATACATAAATAAAAAGGAAAAAGGAAGAGGCTCAGGCTAGTGCATATGCTTCAACAACCAACCCAAGCCAAACAAAGGATCCGCAGCACCCCAGCACCTCCTGTCCCAGCTCTATCTCCCCGTCTCGCAGAGGTCTGGGCTCCCTCCTAGCAAGTCCCTGCAGGACACACACCCTTCCTTCTGCCCTGCGACCATGGGTGGCATGTCGGGAGGGATGAGCAGTTTAATGTCCGGGGACCGTATGCAGAAGCCCGCTGGACTGTGCTCCCCTCTCCTGGAAAATGAAATCCATCTCCAAAATGGCTGGGGAAGGGGGGTTGCTCACACAACAGCCCGCACCCCACAAAGCTTTCCCCTGTATTTACCCCAAGCAGTTCCCCCTTTATTTACTCCAGCAGTTTCCCCACCTAAGCATGCCCATGGGGGGCACAGCGCAGCCCTCCCCATTTCAAACCACATCCTACCAGGGACCAGAAAAATGCCCAGGATTCTGACGCTGAGCCTCCCTGGCCTTGGTTCTCCCATTCAAAGCTTGAAAATCCCTTTCAGAAATCTCACGTTTCCAAGAGGAAGGCAGCAGCACAACACAAAGGACACTGGGTTCCTCGGGGCTTTTGCTTAATTACACCATTACACACGGCATTTTCACAGCTCCCTTGCAGCGGAAACACAAGTGGGAGGCAAGGGGAGACGTTGCTTTTCTATAGGAAGAACAATATTTAGCTCCACAAAATGCAGGGGTTTCTCCTCATTTCCATCAGGCTCCTCTCTTGCTTCAGACCCTCCACTTGCTCAGATCCACAGCTCACTTTCAGCCGCCTCAGAAGCGATCCCATAAACACAACGAATCAAACCACCAGCACTCGAGGGGCTTTCAGTATAAGGAGCATTTCTGCTGGAATCCTGCTTTGCTTCTGCCTTGCTAAGGACCGCTCCTCAGCTCAGCCACAAGCTCTTAAAATGCCTCCTTGCCTCCCCAGTGATTATTTACAACATTTCCTTGTGAAAATGCCCATTCCCAAGACACAGCAAGCGTCCTCAGCATCCTGCAGGAGAGCTGAAATGCCCACATCCAGGCTCAGATAGCAGCTCTGAAGGAGCAGCCTCTCATTAATGCACACTTCTGGAATCACACTTTTCTCCACCTTTTGAAACCTTTTTTTTTTTTCCAAAAAAATATTTTCAAGCTATCTCCTTCCCTCCTGCTTTTAGTTTTAGAAATCTGGCTTTAGGTAATACGAAACATTAAATGTTCCCTGGGACGCTGTGTTGAGTACATCACACACACCAAAAGGAGGAAAAAAAAGAGAAAAAAAAAAAAAGATGCTGTTGCGACAGATGTTGAGATGTAAGCTCTCTGGAAGACGTTGCTATGTTTTGATAAGAGTATGCATCGAGTATTTCATTTATAAGGCAATCCTAGAACTTTATTTAGAAGCATATTGGCCAGACAGCTGTAATTCAGAGCATACTGTAGTCCTTACAGTTCCCAATTATAAACTCCTTCAGCTTTAACTTATAGTAACCACGGCTCCTTCTATTCTGGAAATGTGAAAACACCATCCCTCTCCTTCATTCAGCTCTGGCACACCAAGAGCTCCCACCACAAAAAAAAACAGCCTTGCTCGAGAAGGGTACTGACCAGCATCCCTTGCACACCCCATCTCACCATTTCCTCAACGGACAAACAGTTTGTGGGGTTATTTTGGGGCCAGGAGGTGGGGTGGGAGCAGCACAAAGCCATCCTGCTTATTAGCAGTCTTCTGCCTGCTTTCCTGGCAGTGAAAATGGCCGCTCGCATTCAGCCTCGCCTGTGCTGCAACGCTCAGCTCAAACACCAGGGCTCGGTGCGGATCCTGCCCACCAGCCTCACGTGTTCAGCGGTTCCCTGTTCTTTGACCTCACACCTATTTTTTTTTTCAGCATTAGGGCATTCATGTGAAAACAGGAGAGCTCTTCATTGGGAGAGAATCGGTGCTTCATGGTGCTTTTCTCTCTCCCCAAAATCACAAATACCGCAGTCGATGGCTCCACAAGCAATCCCGCTGACATTACACGTTTCTGCAAGGAGCAGAAGGAGCAGATGAACTCTTTAAACACAAAGCTGCCTTCATGCAAATATCACTAGTTAAGAGCGGAGAAATAAAGCAAGCATGATGTGTGTACAGAATTGGCTCTGAAGAGGCTGCTTTTCAGCAGCTGCCATAAGGTGGCAGTGGGTCTTTAAGGCTACCTTACACCTTCCGCACAAGCACAATAGGAAATTATCACACCAGTGGTTTTCAGCATCTGAAACTGTTTAATCAAATTTCCTCATCAAGGGAGCCAGACCATACATGAACACTTGGGCCCAAGATCGTTTCAGTGCCAGAGTCACACGAGGAGAAAAAGCCACCGGGATCAATTTGGAAAAGCTGTAAATGCAGCCCCAATCCGAGCCAAAGGAAACCAAAACCTTTTACTTTCAGTGTACAATTACAATGCCGTTTATTTTACATAAACACTTCTCTTTGTGCATTCATCCAACCACAAACAAGCCAGCATCCATTAAAAAATAGCGAAGCTTGCATCGCCGGGAAGCTGGGACTCGAGCTGGCTTTCTGCAGGGACTGCACAACCAACGCCTTCGAGCTCGGCACAGAGCTGCCCCATGGCCTGGGTCATGCAGAGGCTGCATCCTGCCCTGCCCCATCTCCTGCAGCTCAGAGAAGGCGGTGGAAGCGTTGGGAATGCCAGAAATGCAGAGCTGGGCAGCAAGTATGCAAGGAACTTTAGGTAGCAAAGGGACTCATCATGCAGACTGCCCTAAGCGTGTGAGACCATCACCTGGGACAGAGCAATGGCACAGAGACGTACGTGCTGCTCGTCAGCACATGCTGAACTGCGTGATGTAAAGCAGCAGGAGTAGCCCTGAAGAGCAAGCCAGCCTGCTCACAGCATGCAGGATGAAGACTGTAACCTCAGAGATTCCTGTTAATGAAAGTTAACCATGGAAAGTTTGCAACACCAAAGTGTTCCTGAGGCCCTGACGCAGCAAGCCTTACCTTTAGAATCCCAGAATATCCCGAGTTGGAAGGGACCCACAAGGATCATCGAGTCCAAAGGGACCCACAAGGATCATTGACTCCACCTTTGTTCAGACCTGACCGACGCCACCGTAGACACCCAACAGCACCTCCCGGGGGGGCAGAGGCAGCCAGTGCCTCCTGCCCCACACAAAGCCCCATTTCCCCTGCCCCTTGCTGACACAAGCCTGGGAGCCCACCCGAGTGTCCCAGTGTCACCACGGGGCCTGCTTGTGGGGCAAGAGGGGTCAACCCGCTCAGCAGCACGAAGCTGTCAGTGCCTTCCGTCTGCGAGAGCCAGCAAGTGCATGCACCCTGCACGAGCCCAGCCTCACACACCTTCCCATTCCTTCCCCAGCCTCGCCAACACATTGAACCCAGAAAGCAACGCATAGAAAAAATAATAATAATAATCATCATCATCCCAGCCAAAGGAACAGACACTCATATTCCTTCCTTCCCTTGCAAATCTGGAAGGGCCGATTTGGCAAGGTTTGTTTGCAACCCTTGGAATGTAAAACAAGAGCGAGGACGGGAGCTGGAGTTTGACATTCCTCCGCCCTCCCACGATCAGGGACGGACCTGGCCTCGGAGCACAGAGCAGGTCGGTGCCCTGCGAGGCCTCCCATTAATATCAATTAGCACCTGAGCGGCGGGGCTGCGCTCGCACGCCTTGCAAGGGGAAGGCGCAGCCCAGCGGGTCCCCGCAGGCCTGGCTGCCAGCCCGGCCCCTCGGGGCACCACCCTGCTGGCCAGGCCCCTGCTTGATAGAGGCTTGAGGGCAGCCAAGCTCAGGGCTTTCAAATCCTCCCCGCTGATCCGCGGGAAGCAGCACGAAGCCGGGGGGTGGCAGTGGTTGGACTGTGCTGCGCCTGAATCGCTGCCCAGAGCCGCGCTCCCGGAGCCACCGCGGCCCCGGGCAGGGCAGGGGCACGCAGCCGCCCTACCTGGGCGCCGCGGCCGCGTCCTCCCGCGTCCCGACTGCAGGCCAATTCCTCCTCCAGCCACAAATCCATCTAGCTATCTCCCTCTATGGGTGCAGCTTCCACCCCGGAGCATGCTCAGTGCGGGCTGATCTTCAGCCATTTCAGAGCTTTGATGAAATGTGAGCGTGAGGAAGTGTCATTAGCAGAAGGGGGGAAAAAAAATGGAAAAAGAAAGGGAAGGTGAGGGATTCGCAGGGATCCAGGAGCCCTTCTGCTCCCACCAGCCAGGCCAGGCTCTGACTGCAGGGCTCGCAGGAGGCATGAGGCTGCGAGCATTTCGCTTCAGAACAAAGGCAAGGCAAGTCCTGGCTCAGGCAAGGCTTGTGCAAAAAGTAGTCATGCCTACAGACTCCAGAGCCAGCATATTTTTCACTCCGGGCCTTCCTCAAATTAGTGTTTTTCACAAAATACCATTAATATTCCCCCCTCCCCCAACAGGCTTCATCTGACACTTCCAGCTCGCAGTGCAAATAGTGCTTCCCATCCGGCTCACAGCTAAACCCGCAGCTCCCCGTCCCACGTAACCTGGACAATGTCAACTCCATTTACAAGATACTTAAAAAGCACGCCAGAAGAAGGGAGAAAAGCCAAGAGCACATACACATCATGCTGTGCTTTCCTAAGAACATGAGTTTTAAGAGGTTTGGTTTTAGCTAGCCAGCCCTGAAACTCCTCCATCGCTACGTTTTGTCTCTCTAGTACAACAGGAGTTTCACAACAGAATATGTAGAGAATTTTTTTCCTCCTCTCCAGTCTTCAAACAACAAAATACACAAAGACAAAAGACAGCTCCTGCAGAAGTAAAGCTTTGCAGGCCAGGGCAAAAAGTGGCCACTAATCCCACAGAGGTTTTAATGCGTGCCCCAACCCTCCTGTTGGGCCCACGCCAAAGCCAACTCGGGGTGTTCAAATCCGTGAATTGTCTGTGCACAATGCCGAGCGATCCTCGCTTCCTGCGCGCTCATGGCTAATATTCCAGGACGTATAGGGTCTGCTTCAGTGCCACCGGTTTGCTGCTCCCGAGGAAGATCAACAAATAATAATCATCATCAAAAACTTAATCAACACCGCACTTCAGAAAAAATCATGGTGATAGATGAACGACCCAAAATTGGGCTCTTTGCCTGAACTATGCTTCCAAGGTAATCACAAAAATACTAAGAGATTCTGGAAAATGCAGTAAGCCAAGTCAAATATCTGATTTTCAGCAGTGCCCAGCACACTCATGTCAGATGCACTATGCAAACAGCTCTGCATTTTGTTCTCCCAGTTGAGAGAGATCTCTCTTCCCCGTTAAACTCCAGCTGAACACCAAGCTGGAGCTTTTCAGCAATTATTCATGATAGCGAAGTCCTGGCATTCACATTTGACTTCTGGATGCAAGGCAGCCTTCCACGCCAAGCGCTGGCAAGTTGCATTTTACAAAAACATTTTTAGAGCACAAAGCATTTGGTAAAGTGACCCAGGCTGAACCGCGGTAATTTGGAATGAAGCGTGAGCGCTTTGCTGCCCCCGGGCCCCCACCTCTGCTGCAGCATTTCAGCAAAGCACCAGGGCTCAGCCCTGCAGGAGCACTGGGTCCCTCGGCGCCCTTTCTCCAGGGCCACTCGTTAGGGACACCGCTTCCAGAGCAGGAACCCCGAGGTCCCACACCGCACACTAAGCCCAGACTGGCAAACCCTGCCGACAAATTCTATTCTCGTCCTCTCGCCTGCCTTTAAATTGGAGGTGGTTTAAAAATAATATTCCGACCATAGGATCCTGAGGCATGTCTGCTGAATCTAGCAGTGTTTGCATCTAGCACAGCTCAAGCATGTCAAGTTTGTTTCCTTGGAAACAAAGGCCAATTTGCAAGCATTGCTTTCCTCCTTCATTTTTTTCCCTTAAATATAATGAAGACATACCTGCAGCTGTTGTTGATACAAAGGAATTAAAGCTGATTCACATACCAACAAAGTTCATAAGAGAATTATTAATACATTTCACTAATGAACAATTGGCTCGCTGCACCAAGGGAAAACCACAGTTCATCGCTATTTAAAAATCCCCTTTTCCCTTCAATGGATGCACACTCAAGGCACGGCATTTATATTGTCTCCTTGGGGAGAGGGAGGAAAAGAAAGGAAAGCCAGATTCATTTGCTTACCCTAGGCTAGGTACACGGGTTCCAGCGGAGGAACAATCTAAGAGGGAAATCCTGTATTGCTCCTAACACCGCTCCGAAAGCTGCACCAGCAGTGCTCAGAGCACACCTGCCTAACACAGGCTGAGGAGCCAGCACAAGCTCAATAAAAAGGAAAGCAGTAACATCTCCGAGATGTGTTCGGCCAGTTTTAAGCCCAACTTTTTCTCGGCAAGGGCATGCATTAGGGCTTAAGTGGGGAGTCAGCCTTTCCTTGCAGCCGTAACTCTTCTCCCAGACAGAACCTGCCCACATAGGAGCAGGTCCTCACGCTGAAGGCAGTAAATCCTGCGGCGATGACACAACCTCTGTGTGGGCAAGAAGGGAGGGAGGACAAAAAGTGTCAGAGCTGCGCTATCCACAGCCTGCTTTGCAAAGGCACCTGCACCTTGCAGAGCCTTCATCGGGCATCACAAGTGCTCAGCACCTTTCAAAAACCTGTCAGATAAAGAGGACAACAAATAAACGTATGCTGTCCCAAATAAACATGCTGTCCCAGAGGCTGACCCAGCACAGAGCTCGTTTCCCAGCACGCCTGGGCTCCAGCTGCAGTCTCAGTTTGGTTACCCAAACATCTGAGGGAGCAGAGCCTGGCTCTTCTCTTGCTGGCATCAGCAACACCACATCAGAGAAAGCCAATGGAGCTGCTGGTGGAGCAGGAGCAGACTCCTTCCCCCACATAAAGGGCAAAGCTTCACAATTCCCTGCCCCTGGAGGCCCAGTTTCACCACCAGAGCCATCAGCACCCAGCACCAACCCCAGATGCCCCAGCCCTTCTGAAGGTCAGGGCTCGGACTCCAACGCTCCCCATCCTCCAAGGAGGCTCCAAGCTTGCAAATGGCTCTTCACTGATAGAGCAACCTGGGTAGGACCAAGCACTGCCCTCAGCCGTAGACAAAAAGCACCAAAACCTACCTCCACAATGTCAGGTGGAACTGCTCCAAGTGCCTCACCCTAGAGCTTGAGAGCCGAACCCCCACTACCCTGCCCTTCAGTGCGGATGAGCAGCACCCGGCAGCAGCAACACGCTGCCATCCCTGCTGCAATCCAGCCATCCTGGAAGCAAATCCCCCACTCTGCGAATGGGAGCACCCTACACCGAGTGTAGGTAGGTATTAAAATGACTTAGTTTTATCCCAACCCATGCCCAGTCTTGGAGTTTGGACACTGCTGTAGCCACCATGAATTCTTGGGGAAGAGCAAGAAAATAATCTAGCTCTTCCCAATCAAAAGCATATAGTGAAAAAAGCACCTAAACACCATCATGTAATAAAGAACCAGGCAGATGCACTGTGATATGCTTAAATATATTGCAACAATAGAAATAGTTATGGCTTCTTTCTAAAGGAATTCCTAACAAGAGATGTGAGTAGCAGATAACATTCATGTCTCCATTTCACAGATGGAAAAACTGAGGCTTGGAAATTAACTGCTAAAAGTTTCTGGAGTGGCCCTACAGACATGTGTGGGACAGAGCAACGTGGGAAAGGTGACCTGGAGCTGAAGTCCTGCTCTGCTGCTCTCCTGCCGAGTCGCATCAGGTGCCTGAGCTGGGGCAAGATCCAAAGGAGGCGTTGGGACAGGCAGTTTGGGACAGCTTCACCTTGCAGCTCAGTGAAATTCAGGCATTTTAAGCTCCTTTGAAAATCTCACCCTCTATTATTTAAATTAATAAATTAAAATTAATTAAAACAAAATGTATCAATATAATAACAAATGTCTCAGTATTTTCTCCCTCTGTATCAGATTCCCCTGTAACTAGTATGTTTTTGGAGGGGAGGGGAAATATTCATCCCAGACAGCAAGCTTTCAACCCCGAGAAGCTCTCCATGCCCACTGCTGAGCTCTGAAGCAGGAGGGTGCCACGGGGGTGACTCTGTGACAGCAGGACACAGCCCAGCCTCACGCAGGAGGGGAGATCAGACCCAAACTGAGCAAGGGGAGCAGTAAATTCAGATTAGTCACTTCACAGAAATTTCCTGTCGGGTAAGTGGGTGCACGTCAAAGCATCCGAGGCAAGGACAAGGAGCTCACTTAGATTTTTTTTTTATGCAGATGTGTTCAACACCTGGCAAATGTTTAGGTGACAATATTGTGTGGAACCCAACGCCGACATGGATACAGGACGAGGGTACACCACACCACCTACTAGCAAACTTAAGACTTGCTTCCCTTCCCTCCTCTTCCCCTCCAGCCTGGCAGGCGCTGCCGTGCTGCTCACACACATCCGAGGGCACGCAGCCAGCGCCTGGGGCCCCACGTATTCCTGGAGATTTCCGAACACGGATTTAAATTTGGGAAGATAGTCACAGGATTTATTTTAATGCTCAAATCATTAAACCATCCTCTTTGATTGGGTTCCCAGAGCTGCACTGATAAAGACTTGCTGTATTACAGCAGACACATGCGAGGCTGAGACTCAAAGCTCAGCTCGAAGACTGATGAGCTCGCTCTGATACTTTCCCACATGAAAGCTTTGTAGAAAGAGCAAATTTCAAATCAAGAACCGCTCACTGATCTCGGGTGGCCAGCTTGGACAGCGCCTTTCAAGCCTGCATCTCCTACAGCAAGGTGCAGCAGTCGGTGCACTTGACAATAAAGCACCAGCTTCACATCAAAAATTAAATCACTATTACAAAAAAAAAAAAAAAAAAAAAAAAAGCCTTCCTTCCAATTCTCCCACCTTTTCCCTCCATGTGTATCATGCTTACTTGCCTCTCAAGGAGGCACAACTGTGTTAACATTTTAAATTAAAGTGTTCAGAACACAGCAGAGCACTGGAAGAAAAGCAACCACACCAGAAACTGCAGCGATGCAACCAGCTCACAGAGCCCCGAGCCAGAGGAAGGGGAAAGCTGAAGGCTGCAAAAGGGCTGCAGCCCAGCCCCTGCCTGCCTGCTCTTGGCCACTGCAGCCAAAATGTTCTGGAGGCAAAGCAGAAGGCAGGAGGCTACTGGGGGGAACTTTCGCACACTTTTATTATAGGGGGAAGGGCTTCAGCGCTGCCCCTGCTCTGCACAGAGCTCAGACTCTGCCTCCTGCTGTGCGCTCTGCATCCAAACCCCCACAGACCCCTGGAAGCTTCTCCTCCGCTCTCGTGTCTCGGAGAAGAGGCAAGCAGAAGTACTGCTGCTCCAGTTTGGCAGCACACCTAAAAATACTGCACAGGCAGCAGGAGAAGACAAATCCTGAGGTTTTTCCCTTGAGACAAGAAGCCAAACATCGGCCGTCAGCAGCCGCCTGCTCACTCTCAGGCCTCAGTGAAACAAACTCGAGGATGGCCGAGCTCAGCCGGCTCCTCCAGCGCTCTGCCCAACATTTTCTCTGCAGCATCAGCCCTGCTGCTGGCCCCAGGCACTGCACCCGCACAGCTCCTTCCCCTCTGCCTCTGGAAGGGGCTGAATGCCCACTTGGCCCTGGGTGAAGGCTGTGCCAGCTGAGATGGCCACAACAGGACCATCCCCTGGGTGTTGCCATCATCACGGCAATATTTTTGGGATTCCCCTTTCATGATGTACCTCAGATATCGGTGTGAGAACCTGCATGGGGATATTCACAGGCCAAGCCGCTGGCATGCCTGCAGCACCGCTATTTTTTCCTTTTTCTAAATCCTTCTGTAGAAGGAGCAAAGGACCAGTTGTAAAGCACCGCGAGACACTTGCCATTTCAAACCGTATTTAACACCCTTCTCCCTCTCTGCAGTGAGCAGAGCCTTGCAGAATTCCTGCAGTGCCCCACACATCCCCCTCCCCACCGAAATGCACACGTTCCCAAAGAGGATGAACGGACGCCATAAAGCAAAGTTTAACTTTAAACTATAAAAATGAGAAACAGGCTGCCCCCATTGTGATACACGGACAAAAGGAAGAGAAACATGGTTCATAAAAACCACAATTAATGCAAATTCTCCTGCTGCAGCAGTGTAGCTCATGGACCAGCCCATGGATACACACCAGGCTGGAGCGCCCACACAGCAAGGAAACCTGCGGGGAGGGATGTGAGCATGTGGGAGCTCCTGCACGGGTGTAAGCAACAGAGGGAGGACACTGACACCCATGTTGGACACCGATGTGTGTATAAAGTGACTGATCCCAGTAGCCTGAGGGATCCCTTTATTTCTGTCAGGTACTCACTCCTCATTTCTGATCCCTGTAACGCTGCCCTGTGCTGTCAGTTAACTTCAGCCATCAGACTTCATTTAACCATCCGACTCCTCGGGAAGGAGGATGGTTGCTGCCGTTGTTTTGTTTCACAAGGGCTATGCCCCAGTGGCTCCTGCCCCAGTGATTTGTGCAGCTGCACTACAGCTGCTTGCAGAACTGCGGCCATCTCAGCCTGCGTCCCACCATAAAAACTCACCAAGTGTTTTGTCCCATAAATATAATGCACTGCTAGAGATGAAAACTGAGCTTTTTGGGAAGAAGCAAGCTCCGCTGAGCTCACGCCTTCAGAATGGCGATGTCTGCTGGTGCCACAATTCATTCTTCTCTCTGTGTGTAGTTAATTAAGTGCAGCATCTGCCTGAGCTGCAAAAGCCAATGCGCTTCTGTATAAAAGGGCTACCTGAAAGTAGGTTGCATGGAGGTTGAAATTCTATCACCTTGTAAGCGTACAAAATACCAAGTTGACTTCAATTAGCCAAATAAAAACATGCTTTGCCTCCGCCAGGCTGCAGGAGCAGCCACTCACCTGGCTGCCAGCACAGCACTTTTGGCATCATGGACAGCGCGCGACTGCAGCACAGCCACAGATGTGTCAGGGCCGTACCTTGGGAAATGCAACCAACACGAGGTTTTTGTTCATTATCTGTGTTCAGCTGAGCTACCTTCTCTTCCCAGTTACCCATCATGATCTGGAGGCTTGGGGGATTTTTTTAATCATTTTTTAAACACCAGCATAAAGGACAATTAAAGCAAATATTCTGCAACCTGCCACAGATCAGTACTTGCCTCTGAATCCCTCATTTTGTTTGCCATCTTCAACCGCTTTCCATCTTCCTGCCTACATATTGAGGTGTCTTTCCTCCAGTTTACTTTGGGATCAGGGATGTTTCTGTTTGCAGCTGTTCACAAACACACTTGCCCATGTCTGCATGTTTCAAAGTTTCATTGTCTGTGTCTTTTTTTTTTCCTTCTGTTTTGAACTCTCTTCCCCTATTTGTAATTCCCATTTTCAATTTCTCCTCCGTTTCTGATCCCACTACATTTCTCCATCCCACTGCTCCCGTCCTAGTCCTCCTGCTATCCTCTCAAGGTAGGCTGCACAACACCAGCCTTGTGCTTACCTCTGCTGAGGTTAATCTGTGCTATGGAGTCCCTACAGCAAAGCCAAGAGAGGGACAGGATGCACGAGCAGGATGCACGCAGGATGCGTGAGCAAGCAGTGGTCAAGCAGCCAGATGTCCTCCCAAGGACCTCGTCAAGGCCAGGACCTCTGTCAGGCTCTGAGGGCACAGCCAGGAGGTGGCCACGGAACAGGTTGATGCTCATTTCTCTTCCGACTCTGGAGCTCTGCCTCCCCTCGCCAGCAGGCCTATTGGCTTTTCAGGGAAAGTTTATGGTGACAGCCTCCACTACGTTACATCTTATAGTGCCACTTGCTTTCTTCCACCACGAATCATTAACAATCCCCATTTATCATCACACAATTATTATTCTCTACATTAAAATAATTAAGAAAATTGCACTAAGCTTCAGGTTTTAAGAGAGATGAACTATCCAACAGAGAAGTATGCACTTTTTCTTCCTTTTCAGCAGATGAAGTAAAGCATGTCTGACTTTTGAGCCCACCAAGCTGCCGTTCTGCCTTTTTTACATCTCATGCTAAGAGGCGATGCACTCCGGAGCCACAGCAGCACGATCCCGCGGCCTACTGCTTTGCAGTGAGGTATGCCTTTAATACAGCACGATTAAAAAGGCTTCAGAACATTTTTAACCTTAAATTATAAAAAAAAAAAAGGCTAAAATACCAAACAACTTAACAAAATGTGTCAAATTTAAAACCGAGTAGTCCCCAGCTGCCTAGCAATGATGCCTTCCACCTGCTACACAACACGAATGTATTCCCCAGCGCCACGGTGCCTTTGCCCATCACACAGCAGCAAAGCCCTGCCAAAGTAAAGCACAAGGGGCCTGGCCTCGCCACGAGGCAATGAAGAATTAGGAGAAATAAATAACCACAAGCAAGATGCCATGCCAAGGCAAACCCCAGCCTCCCCTGCACCCCAAGGAGGCTCTAAGGGATCAACATCGTCATCGCGTGTCCGGGACACGCGTGGCTCCTTGGTGGAGGAAGAAGAGTAGGGATGGGTTTTAAGTGCTCTCGATCATCCCTCAGAAATAAAATTAAAAAAAAATAATAAAAATTACTCATTGAGCTATTAGAATGTGCAAACATTTTGCCTCGTGTTCCGACTGCCACATTTAATATTTCGAGCAACATCCAGGCCAATATTGTTGCTTAATTTAACATAACTGGATCCTGAATGCATTTCTAACAGATTAAACCACAGAAATATCCACATGTTTTAATGAGGATTTGGCACTCCTCAGAGCCAAACAGATTTTAGCAATATTTTTGGACTACAAATTCTTTCATAAGAAAAGAAAGCCCACTGGTAATGTATCTGCATTCCCTACATTTCAAGTTTTTGGGAATTTAAGTGCAAATTGGAAAACCTAAATATTTAGTGCCATTCTAATTCAAGCAACATCTGGACAATTTTCTTCGCCTCGTAAAAGATTCCAGCCAGCCCCGCGGAGGCTCGGCGCATGGCGCTCATGCAGAATGGCTCCTTCTCCACACGCATGCCTCAGTCAGATCCTGTAGTTTCTATGCCAACGAGCATTTGTAACTCTTTAAAAAGCACATTTGGAAGTGGGGGGAGAAGGAAGATTTAAAATGTGATAAAGATTTTTTGTTTGGGGCGGGGTTTTTTTTGGTTTGTTTTGTTCCCTCTGCCCCATTTAATTTTTTTTTTTTTTTTTTTGAGGAAACCTCAACAAGGCCCAATAACCACCACCTCTCCAGTCTTCAAAATAAAGCAGTGACTCAGTAAAAGAAGCAGAAAGTTTGTTCAGTTAATCCAACACATAAATATATACATATAAATAGACACATATATTTATATGTGTGTATATATATACACATATATATATTTATAGAGATTTCTCTCCAGGAAGAATCAATGCCAGCCATCCACCAGCACCTCTCCCACCAGCAGCTCCATGGTCCCAGCCCCAGCCCCACCACGATAACCGAGCACAGCCAGACGAACCCGTGGCCCCATCCCTGCCGCAGCCAGCAGGGCTCACACCAGTCTCCCACTCCCAAGGAAAAGCAGCAGAGACCAGCAGCAGGCCCAAGCCATCACCCCAAAGCCCACGGGCTGAGCTTTCACCAGGTTTTGTGCACCACCTCCCCACCCCTGCCCTCGCAGCTGGCTCCAATTTCGGAGTTAACGCTTGAGCTGGGCGCCGGGGAGCTTGCAGTGCACAGAGACAAAACCATGGCCGTGAGACAGCAAAGTAAAACATCTGAAGCAGACAATATGGCCTCGCTTGTACCTTTCCTTTTGTGTTTGTCCTTGCACACAGACACAGTCTCCCAAACATGTGGCCACAAACTCCTCTCCCACCCGCAGCTCAGGCCCGGCAGCCCCAGAGGACGGCAGGCCGGTTGGCGCATGGCTGCTCCCTGTGCCGACCGTTTGTTCCCCGGCCCAGCGTTAGTGACCGTATCTCTGAGCTCCCTCACTCCACCCTGTGCACATCTGACACAGGGCCTGATGCTCTGGGCTGTGAGGATGGCAAGGCTGCTGACAGAGCCATGGAATCGTTCACGATATAAAGGCCTTTCAGGATCACCATGCCCAACCACCAGCCTGACCCACCCGTCCCATCACTGGGCCATGTCTGTTGGTGACACCTTCACATCCCTTAAATACCTCACAGGGTGGGGACTCCACCACTGCCCCATGAAGCCTGCTCGGGTGCTCGACCACCCTCTCCATGAAGGAACTCTTCCCAATGACCAATCTAAACCTCCCTGGTGCAACTTAAGACCATTTCCTCACACCCTATGACTTATCACATTAGAAGAGACCAGCACCCTCCCTCCCCACCGTGACCTCCTTTCAGGTGGATCATGTCCTGGAGGAACATGAAAGGACTCTTGCCACTGATGCCACACAACACTCAGTCCCAACCACAGGACCACGAGAAGACGATCTCAAGGACCTGCATATGGCAAACTTCTCATCCTTCAGCTATCCTGGGGGCATGCAGAGGGAAGCCTTGGGCACCCTCTGCCCACACAGAGGGGAGGCTCCGTCTGGGTGTTAGGAAAAGGTTCTGCACCAAGAGGTGGTTGGGCACTGGGACAGGCTGCCCAGGGATGAGGTCATGGCACCAAGCCTGCTGGAGTTCAAGGAGTATTTGGACAAGGCTCCAAGACATTGGGTCTGGGTTTTGGGTGGTCCTGAGTGGAGCCAGGGGTTGGACTTGATGGTCCTTGTGGGTCCCTTCCAACTTGGGCCATTCTGTGACTCTGTGAAATCATTCACACACTGATCCTCTGGCAGGGCACCAGCTCATCCCCTCCATGAGTGCTGCAGAGCAACACGCAGCCACTGGCAGCAATAACCAGCAGGATGACAGGAGAGGTTACGTCCAAAAAACGCTTCTCAGTTAGAACAGGCTGATGGGTTATCAGCTCTCACACACTGACTGGCACACGTTGACTGGCCTTGAGAACAAGTGAGGTGCCACGCAGAACAAAGCCCTGAACGCCTGTTTGTGCTGCCCTTCGGCATGCTACCCGGCCAGTTCCCATCCTCTCACCGCCCTTGCCACCGAGCGTGCAGCCTCTGCCATTTCACAGCCCTCCTGACAGAAACACCAGCAAGCACGGGGCTCTTTTACACAAAACTCACATGACTGGAGTTCAGACTCTTCCTTCACACCGTGCATACACAGCGAACGCTGCCTGCAGAACAGGACTGTAGCTGGTCAGTGATTTACATCCACTGCAGCAAGCTAGATGGAAACCTGGGGCTGCACGAGCTGGACGTGCTGCTCCATTGGCGACTTTAGCAACAGATCCCAAAATGGCGAAATGAACAGCAGCTTTCTATGGAGAGGAGATGGCCACCTACGTTCTGTATCTGGGATAACTTCTTCCATGCCATGCACAATGACCCAAGCACGCTGTCAGCAATCAATAGTCATCCCCATCAGCTTAAGACTAAAGAGAAGGGGCTGGTTTTCTGCTGCAGTCCTCTGGGACTTCTGCACAGGAAGCAGACGGGTCACTGGTGTGTGAGCACGGAGAATGATCCTGAATCAGTCCATGTCAAAATCAAAGTCAGTTGGGAGTGGCGTTAATCACACACACATACACACACACACAGAATTTCTAGGTTGGAAGAGACCTCAAGATCATCAAGTCCAACCTCCGACCTAACACTAACAGTCCTCCACTATAATGAATTCCCCTGCCAGGTTTGTGATGGTAAAAGGCAAACAGAAGATTGGGGTGGGCAAGGCACAGCAGGTGAACCTTTAGGAGCATACCCACATGCCCAGTCTGGTGGTCCCCAAGCTCACCCTGTGGCCAAGAGGCTCCCTCCCTCCCCACTGCTAAGGCTGGGAGCTGAGCATCACCACATCCCACCGCCCTCCAGCTGGGTGCCACACAAAGATCACAAACATAAACTCCTACCCTGCTCTCCTCCGTGACGGATCACACTCTGCTCCTTTGGAGCAATTTCACATAAGGGAAGGGGCAAACATGACAGACGTGAGGAATTTATTGCTGTACGGTTTCTCGTGTTGGAACAGCCCTGAAACTGTCCCTAGTTCCTGTGTTGAGCTGAGGAAAGGCAGGGCTACGCTCAGGTCTGGTGCCAGCCCCTGGTCCCCACCTCTGCTGTGCCTTGGGAGGACAACAAAGGGGACATCACGGCAGGGCAACAAACCCTCCCTGTCACACCAGATGTAAAAGCACTTTGTGCCTTCTCTTCACCTGCCCCCAGCATGATTGCCCATCAATCCCCAAGCCAACACTTTTAGCTGTTTCCCGAAGCCAAGGAGCCAGCTGGAGGGCAGCCTCAGTGCCCTCCTCACTCTGGTCCAAGCCCGGGCTGTGCCAGGGCCGTGCCACCACCTCTGCCCACGAGGGCATGGATGCACGGCTGGGAGAAAAAAATAAATGTGCCAGGAGATAAAATATGAAAT
The DNA here is from genome assembly GCF_964211825.1 of Aythya ferina. Classification (NCBI taxonomy): domain Eukaryota; kingdom Metazoa; phylum Chordata; class Aves; order Anseriformes; family Anatidae; genus Aythya; species Aythya ferina. Next base: position 9,750,112 of record NC_140318.1, read on the forward strand.
TCCCTTCCTCAACCAACGCACCCACAAAAGCTCTAATTTAGCTCTCGGGTGCATCACTGCGTATTCCATCACTTCTGAGCCTTTTAAGGAAGCGCTCCGGCATCTTCCCGAATTAACCAGGTAACGCTCTGCGGTCAGACAAAGTTAAAAATAACCAAGAGTGGGGGCTCAGCGAAAAGCTCCTGCAGGGAAAACCTCGTCCCATCATGGCTGCAAGGAAACAGGCCCTTGACCATCCACGGGCACTGAAAGGCAGCGAAGCCACCTCCTCGGCAAACACACAGCAAAACCCAAGGACAATGCTCCCCATTAATGCCGGATAATTATAGGGCTTCAATTGCAGGCAGTCCATATTGCAAGCAAAATCCTACATAAGACTTGCACTATCTACCACAGCAGGCCTGACCCCATTTTAATATGCAGGAAAAAAAAAAAAAAAGAAAAAAAAAACTCATAATCCTACAGAACACAGAGCAAATAGCACTCTCTGGGACTACTTGAATACCACCCTATTAAAATACAAACATGTTCCTACAGTAGCTCACTGATTTTAAATATTCACCATCTTTTCATTTCAGGTTTTAAGCACTTTGCCTGGCAACTGTCTGAAGGGCAAACCATTATGGAAATAGGAAGACAATTAATTTTCTTTTATTCTGGAAGAGGATTATTGGAATAAATAAAATAATCAGCTTAGACAAAAACACAGTTCGCAACTTATGAAAAACAGAGGACTTTTTTTTTCCATTCTTATTTCCAAAGGAAAGATGTTCTTGGATGGAGTTTGCAAGGCAAGAGCAGAAGTTTTGGAACTCAATAACCTTGGACTGCTAACTCACAACCCCCCGTGTGCCATCAACAGGAGGAAGGCTGTCATCTCAGACACTCTCAGAGCCACTTTTTTTTTTTTTTCTGCTGTTATTTAGCAACTTTAAACACCAGAGAAAAAAAAAAAAAAAAAAAAAAGATGCCAAAGCCACTCCTCCTTTTACACAGGTGTAGGAGCCCCCAGCTAGAGTAGCCCTAAGCTGAGTGGGAAAGGCTTCACAGCAGCATCACACCAACACCTGCAGCCACAGACAGCATTTTAGGGTCCCCTCCCATCCATGCCTCGGCACCCAGTAAATCCACATCAAGTCCATTGAAATTAATGGATTGATCAGGATTTCAGACACTGAAGGGGGTATTAGAAGGGGTTTCAAAATCAAGCAGGGGAGGGCTGTATGCTAATGTACTGCTTGCAGATGAGTTCCAAGGAGAGAGGTCTCATCAGTGCTGCTATCTGATGGCAGCTCAGCATCACCACTAACATGGCTGAAGGAGGATCAGATACCCCGTGACCTGCATGTGTGCCTGCAGACATGAATTAAGTCAGAGATAATGCATTTAACTCCAAAACCCAGAGGTAGAAATGAATAAGAGGACAAGGCAGCCTTCAGGTGCATGTTAGCATGAGATGCGGCTTATTCACTGTTATTCACTGAGAAATGTTGGGATACCTGGTAAGAAGCGTACCGTTGTTTCTGAAAGACTTCTCCAGTAGGCAGTGTGAGGTATAAAAATAGTGTGGAACTTTTGGTTCAAGGTTGCTACAGCCTCGAAGAAGATAGAGAGGTAATTGATGGAGGCACAGATTCCTGGGAACACTAAGGACTGTAAAAGTACTGAGAAATCAAATTGATGATCTGGAAAATAAGACAAGATTAAGAACGATCAGGTTAGTGGGGGCTCCTGAAGGAGCAGACGCAGGAAAAAGCAGACTCGTGGCTCGCAGAGGATTGTGGAGGAGGTTAGGGATGAATAACTTCTGATGTCGGCTGCACATCCCGGTGAGCCGGGTCCCCAGCCGGGACCAGCAAGCAGCGCCGCACGCTGCTGGTGAATGGGCTGCCTCACGCCTTGCACAAATCCAAGCCTGGATCCAGGCTCCCAGCACTGTGCCCCCACTCCCTGGCTTTCTAAAGCAGCCTCTGCACAGCCCCAGGTGCCCACGGGCATGTGGCAGCAGCTGGAGAAGGCAGCAGCTGGATGAGCTCCTGCAGGCACCAGCACCGCAGGGCGCAGCCCTCTCCTCTGTTTGATTTTTAGCTGCAAGCCGCCGCGGCAGCAAGTAGGTCACGGGCAAGACAGTGCTCAAAGCATCACCTGCTGTTCACTTCCTCTTCTTTTAGGAGCCACTGAGGCGCTTCTGTCCCTGCACTGCCACCCTTGGGACCCGGCACGGCCCCACTGTCCCTCCCGTCCTCTCCTCCTCTGGCTGTGGCAGCACATTGCGGGGCTGCCTCCCTGCCCCGCTGCCCCCCGTATCTCCTGGCCGCCGGGCACACAGCGCTACAGCAGGGTTTTCACTGCAGACCATGTTTTTCCAAGCATAACACAGAAGTCGTAAGTGTGTTGTGTTGCTCCTCCAGCACTTTGAAGCCTGAAAACATGCCTTCTGCGCTGATCAATTCATTAAGCTTCATCCACCATGGGAATGGGGTTATTCTACTAATTTCACAGCCAGGTTAAGAAACGCTGCTCCTTCCCCTGAGCCCGCCACTTCACTTACAACACCCCCCGGGGATAAAGGGATGGGAATCCTCTGTTCCCAGCCGTGCAGGTCCCTTCTCCAGGCTGGGAGGGCCCCAGCAGCTTCCCAGGCAGAGATCTCTATGCAAGGCGAGGAGATGCTGCGCAGCCCTTCCCCACTTCACCTGGGACGTGTGCAGGGCACGAAGCAGCAAGGAGCCAGCACAAGGTATGAAGGAAGCTGAAACGTGGCCGTACGCTGGATTTGGAAGTGGCTGGAAAGGCAGGAGGTAAAACGGCTCATCCAAAGTGAGCCTCAGTAAGGCACAAACACAGAGGTGCTGAGCTTCTTGGCAGAGAGAGGATTCATCACAGCAACTAATTACAAGGCTGATACCACAACAACTGGTTTTAAAGTTGTTACCAATTGACTGCAGGTTGGCTGAAGCAGTTAGAATGAAGAGAAGGCTTTGAAGTGGTCATTATTTGATTATTAGAGACTGGGACTTGGTGCGACGTATCACCCAGCAGTAACTTTCTCCTTCCTGCGATCGCTGCAGTTGTGCCAGACTTCTTCAGACACGCCTGTGAGATTCAGTCCCATTTTCTTGTGCCAAACACTGGCCTTGGCTGCTACCGAAGTCCCAAATTCACACTTCAGTTCCTCCACTGATCAAGGTTATGCTGATGGAAAAGAGACACAACTGGCCAAACGGGCAGTTTTTTTCACAGAAATCCAGGACGTTCAGGCAACGAACCCCCAAACACCACGTTTCACATCTCAATAAAAGCCGCACGGATGCACCTCCTGCACACACCGCAAGCCAGGCAGCCCCACCTGGGGTCCACATGATCAAAACACCCCAGGTACTGTTTGGGGCTGGGCTGACATCCCTGTTCTGCCTGGAGCACTTCAGCTCAGCCCAAGCACTGTCCAGCACCTCCCACAGACACCCCCTGTCCCCAGGGGTGCTGCTGCTGCTGCCAGCCCCACGGCTCGTGGCAGTGCCCGTACCACCTGCATGGTGCTAGGCTGGTGGCTGCACCCTGTGGAGCTCCAGATCACATCTGCAAAGGTTTAAACAGGACAGAAATTAAATGTGGATGTAGCTTTTCTTTTTTTTTTTTTTTTTCCCTTCAGACTTTGCTGCTGCAGGGCCTGTCGGAGCTGAAGGTCTTGGCAGAGCAGAGGAGCGCTGCTTCGAGCCACAGGCACAGCATCCCCAGGACACTGAAAGCTTCTTAAGAGCTGCACTCCTTCTAGGGGCTCCCTCTGAAAATAGCTCCTTTTCCCTATTTTCCTCTAAAACAAGAAGAGGAGGAAAGCTCTACTCTTCGGCTTTGAGCCACAAGGCATGGCATAAGGCAACAGTGCCACGTTTCTCCTTTCACTAAACCTCTTCCATGTTTCCTGGTGCCTGTGCTGGGTGACCTAGCACCAGGCAGGCAAATGGGGCTGTACCAGAGACCAGAGGAAGGAGTTTAAAACCCTGGTGCCACCCAGGCACTTGGTCCTGTGCTTGTACAGCAGGCCCCCACCCGCACGCCTCAGGTTAATGAAGTAGTTTTGTTACATCCTGCTCAGAAGTAAGTTTTAGGGTTTATTTCCATGTTCGTGCTTTCCCCTTTTTTGAAAACATTATTTTCCAGCCCTTCAACCAAGCACGCTTCCGCCAGGACATCAACGCTTTCCTCACAACTCAAAATCCCATCTCCTGGTGATAATTATGCCACTGGCATAAGGTAAAAGGCCACAGCAGAGAACACCGAAGCCCAGAGGACCACGAAGCACCGCCGATCCCTGCAGAACCTCAGTGCTCTGAGAGGACGAGGCTCTGTCCTCACGACTTCCAAAACGCTGTTCTGAAAGCAGCGACCCTCCCCATAGATATTTATATTGCTATATCTCTATCATTTTCCTCACACCCATCAAAATGAAGATATAATTAACTCATCCTCAATAGAAATTACAATGATTTTGAAACAGCAAGAAACAATCTATTTGCATGTGGTAGCTAATTATTCCCCCTACGCGCACACCCATCAATGTTCCCTCAAACCATCCTCAGAGCGCAGACAATCTGTGCTAGCCACAGCTTCTGGAAAGGAGGGGAAAAGGAGGAACTGAGCAAAAAACCTCACCACTGGGCGGGCAACGTTTCCTTGGAACACGCAGCAGCCCTAGCGCTGCAACGCCCAGGGCAGGACTGCCCTCCTCAACTCCTCCAACAGCTTCAGCATCCACCTGCGAGCTGACAGCCACCACAGGACGAACCCGGGGGGAGCTGCTGACATTTGCACAGTGATTGAGTTATTATTCCCTTCTTTGCACCATGCCAAGGAAGCGCTGTGCCATCCTCCAAGGCACAGCACCGCATGCAGATCCTGCTGCTATCGGACATGAAGGTGACACCAGGTGATGCTGGAATGACCGTCACAGCCATGCAATGCACAGATTTTTGGTAGCACAAGGGTTGCACCCTGTATTACTCGCTGCTCGAAGGAGGCAGGGTGTGCCCTCCCTTGAGCAGGTCTCCAGGATTGATCCCAAACACCTCGAGCTTCAAGGGAAGGGATTTCCTCCAGCGAGGTGCTCAACACCCAGAACTACGCCTGTGCACCCCATAAAGCCAGGCGTGTTTTGCCAACAGTTCACCTCGATCTCCTCCTCACCCAGCAGGATTAGTTCGAGGTTTCTAAGTGGGGAAGACCCGAGCCATGGTGAGGGAGCTCTACCAGCTCCAGCACCACACACCAAGCCAGGTGAGCACCACTGCCAGCAGCCCACAGGCTGGCCCTACATCGCTGGCACTTCAAGACTTTGGCCAAAGCAGATGTAGGGCACCAGGCAGGTCCCATCCTCCTCCATCCTGGTGTTTGCTCACCAGGAACCCTCCTTCCCCTGGGCCCTGAGTGCTCAGTTCCGCGGGGTGCAGCACTTACCTCACCCTCAGGACCACGTATCCTTTAGAGCAAAGCCAAAATTGCTCAACAGTTGTTTTTTTTCCCCCCATCTGACACAGGTTTGCAGCCCCCTCAGGCACGGAGAGGAGTGGGGAGCATGTTAAAAAAAAAAAAAAAAAGACTTTTTCCAATCAGAGCTAATCCCTTTACACATCTCCTCTCCAACAGACGTGGGATGCACCAAGCCCCGATGGGTCCTGATCGCCCCTCTGAAGGACTGGGTGTTTCCAGCCACCAACACTGCCCATCGTGCAGCAGGCCTCACCTCAAACCATCAGGCCTCACCTCAAATCATCGTTTAACTCAGCACCGGGTCGGCCAGGAGCCTGCCCCCTCTCTAGGAAGGCAGCTGGGGCCTCGGCTTGGCCTTGCACTGCAAGAGGATTGCTTTGGCCTGGAGGGAAAAAAGAAACCACGACATGAAGGTCACCCATAAAATCATTACACAGCTCCCTCTTCCCCAGCTCTCCTAGAGAAAATCCTTACCAAACCCTCAACCTTAAAGGAGAAACACAAAAAGCTATGCACGTTAATCCCATATACCTCCGTCAATTTTTTTCCTCGTGTCTTTAGAGCAGTTGTTTACTGCAGCCAACTGCAGAGAAATTACAGTAGCTTAACTCTCCAACTCCCTCTAAAGGATTAATCTTCCAGTGAGCATGCTCACGCGAGATCTTTTTTCAGCAGTTGCATCCATTTCATGAAATGAGGGCTGCTGCAGCCATGAGGAAATGCCATTTCAGGACGACAGGCAACGTGAACCAGCCCCAAAAGCGAGCGCCCATCCCCTGCTGGGGTCCCAGGAGGGCTCCGTGCCCAACCCTGTACCTCCAGGCGCTGTTTCCAGCTCTCACATCCCGGTGCCCTCTGGGGAAGGGGGGGCGGTGGCTTCTCTGCCAGACCCCTTTTAAACGCCCGCTCTTGACTTCTCCCTACAAGCTGGTGGACAATTCATCCACGGTGTCCCAGGGCACAGGCAGCCTCTCCTCCCTGGAGCTCTGCCTTCTGTAGCACTTGTTGGCCATCCCTGCTTTTTTAAGAAGTAAGGGAGATAATTTGGGGCACGGGGGAGGGGGAGGCGTTCAGATGAAAAGGAACAGCTTGAAAAATCCCATTCTCAGCTGCAGCACAGGAGACAGCAGAGCCCGAGACATGTTAACTCCACAGATTAAGGACCCATGCAAATGAGGATTTGTGAGTAGATGACAAATCCAGGACCTAAACAAGGCTGCCCAGGTAATCTTGTCCATTCATTCCCAGACCTCTGGGGGTTATAACTAAACTGCCCCACTGGGGGTACTTCCCCCTCACCCCAAACAGTGCACGGTGAAGCAGAGCTTTCCTGGTGGAAACGAAGCTCCAGAACTAAAGACAGATATTTCTATTTTAGGAAGAGCTGCTTCCATTTTTAGCTGCTTTCTCCGTTACCTAGCCTTCCCTTTCCCATTTATCGGCCTCTCACCTGCTCCCTCCCTGCTCCCCCTGCCCCAGGACAGCCCCTGTGCCCAGCTCCACAGGGACCAGACCGCAGCCGCTGAGCACCAGGAAAAACCAGAGCAGGATGAAGCCAAAAGCTCGAGGTTGCACCACAACCCACGTCAGGCTTCACCCACATCCTTACAAAGACCTAAACATGTTTGGGTTTTATTATTATTTTTTTTTTTAAGTCTTGAATGCCTTCGATGCCATGAGTCCCGTTATGTTCTCAGCCCTACACACGAACCATGAAGGGAAGATGTCTCAATAGTGTTAAATAAGGGCTATGTCTGCCTTTTAAAACGAATGCTCACCATAGCGACCGTCTCTATAAGGGATGATAAAACGTATTGGTGACACTGGATATTTTGTTCTGTTGTCACCTAACTAGGATCACCCACAGAAAGGAAAACTCTGTTACCATGCATTAAAATAGACGCTTTGTTTTATTTATAAAGCATCCAAACTGGTTGGTTTGGATGTGTCACAGCACAAGGCTGCTCGTCCACCCCTCCCTGCCCCATCCTTTGGGGACTTCAATGAAAGATGCCTGCACTCATCCTGTGCGCCCTCCTCGCCTCCCACTCAGCTCAGGTGGTGCTCAGGCTGCTCCAGCTTCCCAGAGAAAGGTTTGGAGCCCCGCTGGGACCTGTCCCTGAAATCCCTGCAAAGAAAAATCCTAGGCTTTAAGGCAGGCAGATGTGAAAGCCTTGGTGCAGGAAGATTATCTTCTGCATTTCCTCCTGCACCGCGGGATTACACCCAAACATGAAGTTGGGTTGTGAGATATGGAGTTATCCTGACCTGTCATTCCCCATTTGGAAACCAGTCATACTCCCCGAGCTCAGACTTTGAAGATTGACTGCTATTGATTCTTCTTCAAGCAAACAGCCCAAGCTGGCAATCAGTCAATAATAAGCAATTACTCGACAGCCTCTTATCTCCAGATGCCAGCCCAGACAGCTCGATTCATAGAGGCAGCAGGTCAATAAATCAAAGCTGCTCTCAATTTTTAAATATCATCATTTCAAAACCCACCCAGCCTTCAACCTGGCTGAAAAAGCAGCCGGGACAGAGAGCTCCCCACAGCACAGGACGGTGGCGTGTGACTAATTTACTGAGTGGCAGACAGGACGCCATGTGGTGAAATCCACCTCTGACACTCCTCGTTTGTCAAGAGAAGCATGAAAGTTCCAGCTGGATGAAGATGAGAGAGGGAAGCAAACCCTTCTCCTTCAAGCAGATGCCTACAGGGAAGCAGCAGCACTGGGCAGCCTTCCTCGGGTGCTCCTCATCCCCAGACTCGGCTCACCCAGACTCTCCTTGCCATTTGCCAGCAGCATCCCAAGCACCACTGTAAACGCATTTAACTGGGACAGCAGGTTTCATCCCAAGAAAGGCACCTCTTTCTAGTCTGCTCTTCCACAGACTAAGCATGATCCAAGTGCATGAGCCCAAGTCTCCTCTTGTGCACTTGAGTGTGAGCCAGAAGCGATGCTGTCACATCCAGTGGTGCCAGCGCAGTGCCTGGCCGAAATCTCACGTGGACATTTTGTGCTCCCAGTGCAGATTGCCTTTAAAGAGCCAATTGTTTGAAAAGAACTAAGAATCACCTATATAACTTGCAGGACACCATGTATCCGGACCACGAGGCTGATGCAAGGGGAACTGTCTGGTACTGCAGAACTTAGAAGCTCTGAGAACTGCACTGCTTAGCCCCAAGTTCTCATTTAAGTCATGGGAAAGGCCTGGAAGTACCAACAAAACAGAGCAATGCTCAATAAGTAACTCTGCTTCTGTTGCTAGAAGAGGAAGGTGACCTACAGGATGCTGTATTCTCCACATTGGGTATTAGCTGCTGACACAGGAGGTACAAGCACGGTAAATCCAAGACCCTCAGAGCCTGTGAAGAAAACACTTGCAGAAAGGCTGCCAAAGGACTGAACAATACCAAGTGCGTATTGCAATCAGGAGAAGAATAAGGCACGACTTGGGAACATGGTATCTCCAAGTACGGGGGACTGGCAGCCCAAAGGAATGAAAAGGGCAGAGGCTTCTCACTTCATTTAGTCCCAGGAAGGAATACATTTGGATAACATCACGACCAAGCTGCAGGCTGAGAATCACCAATCAAGCCAGTTCACAAGAAAACAAGAGACGATGCTGAGCCTGAGCCCCAGAGGAGAAGGGTGACCCACCTGGAAGCAGGATCAGCCCGTGGCTGGTGCTCACCAGGTGGGCCAGGCTCCCACAGGAGCCTACTGAGGTTTTCACCTTTAGCTACTGGCAGCACACTTGCTTCTTTGGTTCAGCGGTGGCTGGGACAGCAGGAAGCTGTGGGAATGCATGCCCAAAATCTGAAAAGGATTTTTCCTCTTCTTCTTACCCACAGAGCACCTGCAGGTGGCTTTTACACCGTCAGCCTCACATATGACATCGTGGCAAAGCATGGAAGAGCACTCAGGAAAAAAAAAAATAAGTGTTAACTCACAACGCTGCACCACTGTCACCATTTATAGCACAGCCACAAAATGCCAAACCTGCTGACAGGATCCCACAAACCGCACCGCACAGTGACAGCGGGCTCTTAAGCCTTGCAGCCTACCAGAACAATTCTCACACCCCACCTGCATTTCCCTGGTACAAAACACTCCTCACCCCCACGGACAGACAGGCGGACGGCAGGTTGGTGCATCCGCACTGAGAGGACCACGCAGTGGCAGCACAGCTCTGGGGAGAAGCCTAAAAAGTTCCTGGGGATGTTGGCTACTGAAATAGGTACTTTTTTCCCCAAAAGTAGAGGCCATTCTGCCTGGCTTTGATGGATGCATGGCCGCAGTCTAACCCATGCTGTCAGCATCCAAGATAACACAGGCGTGACCATTTCATCCAGAAGTTGATGCCGACCTGTTGTGCTCGGCTTCCTTCTTGCAGCACCATGTTGTCTTCACCCCAGGACCCTGCTGCTCGGGGCTGAAAGTGCTGGGACAGCAGCAAAGTCTAGAAACTGAGCACAGAGGGGTGCCACGGCCTCACCAAGGATGTCATCTCAGAGAGAAAAGAACACAAAACGGGACTGAGACACCTCCTGCAGGGCAGGGAGCTGCCACCCCCACCCCTTCTGGTGGGCAGAGCGATCACCCAGCCAGTCCGTCACCGCAGCGAGAAATGCCAGCAGCGCCCTGTGGCTCCTCGTCATCAGGAGACCTGTGCCTGAGCGAGGCTCTGCTCCTCCTAATGAGCCTTCATTTCGTGCCCAGCACAGAGGTGCCATTATGTCCTGAGACCTTACTGCTGGCTTGGGGCAGAGACAGGAACCAGAGCACAGATATTCCTGTAAGGCCAAAGTCGATCCCTGTCTGCGTGCTCAGCTCCTGGCCAGTTCCATCTCGCTGGATAAACCCAATTTGGGTTAAATTCCAGAGGTTCATTGGGCAGGGAAGACAAAATTAGATCCTACACAGGACCTCACCATAGTCCAGTCATCTCATCTGCGTGGCCCACACGGTTGCAGTGAACATGGGTGCTTCATAACGTAATCCTCTGAGCAGACCGATTCAGGGACTTCCCTCTGGCCCTTCCAGCACCTTCAACATGAAGACACTGCACCAAAGATGTGTGCAGGGTGTTCAACCTGCAACTGCTACCCAACAGCGAGCTGCTTCTGTGTGATGGAGCCTCCTGTTCGCTGCGGCATCAGCTTCGATGCTGGAGAACCTCGGAAGAGCTGGGAAGATCCCCGTACTTCAGTTCACATGGATTCGTTTTGCCCCACGCTGGTCACAAGGATCAAGCTAATCCTGATTTGTCTCCCAAAATAAACAAACATGGTTTCGGTGATTCTTCCTCATTCAGAAGTGTCAGCAGAAACTGTCCCTCCACACCTGGTCTTTCTATCACCTACACCAGAATTTACAGCCTCTGGTCTGACAGCCACCTCCAGAAGGCTCTGAAGAGTAGCCAAGAAAAGCAAGCCACTTTTAGGAGCCATGTTTGTTGCACAGACATTTACGCCCTGCTTGGCACAGGATTAAAAACCACTCAGATAAACTAAGCAGAAGTAGCAGAAAGGAAGTCCTGGAAGCGTCTGGCTTTAAATATAAAAAGTAAAAATTAATAATTTTTTTTTCAGAGATTAAGCAAATGGTTTCATGAAGCTGACAAAGACAGAAATTCCCATGCTGGTTTATGAAAACGAGCGTGATGGCTAACAAAGGCAGTGCCAGCCTCAAGAAAGCAAGGCTCCAAGCCTGGCTGAGCTGGCCATGCCTCAGGATCATAACACCCGTGCTGTGACCCTGTACAGGTTACAAGCCATGCCAGGAATAAGACGAACGTAATTTCTCCCCTCTCTGGATTAACGTTCAAAGGTGGAGCAGTTACCTGCACTGCTGAGCATCACAGCCAGCAGGCAGTGGGACAGGGTCCAGCCCCACCTCAGCTGGGATCCACGTTCCATTTCTTCACCTGCATGTTTCCAAAATACCTTCTTCCCCCTTTGACCCATTAAAAAAAAATACACTAAGAGAAATACAAGCCCATGGAGTGACAAGGACTGAAACAATATCATGTGAAAAAGCCAACTAATTCAAGGATCTGATTACTGGTCCAGCCACAATTTCTGCACCTTTTTAGCTGCCCCTGCTAGAGGAAGCCTTTACGGCACGAGACTGCTGCTGGGACAGCTCAAGGCACGTCCAGAGTTATGCCAACAGCCGCGCTTCTATCAGCCTCTATCTACCTCTATTTGTAGAGGTTCAGTCTCTATGTAAATGAGCTCTCACAGTACTGTCTTAATTAACAGCCGTAGCTTTCACCGTGCAAATGAACCACCAAGATCTCCAGTCAATGGTTACTTCTACAAACCCAACAGCTCCCAAAACCAGCAGCTGCTGTCTAAGGGAGCCCACTGTCAGCTTCTGCCTCCTGCTCCGCTGAGGGCTGTGACACCCTCATCTGCTGGAGCCCTCATCAAGATCCCACGGCAGGAGCGTTCTTCACCCACAGGGCTTTTTGCCACCAAAACTGGACCCACACTCAAGCAGCACAACGCAGCTGCACAGCCCGAGCAAGGAAGCATTCCTGGATGGAGGCACAGCTCCCGCCTGCCCTACGCCTGGGGCGCAGAGGTGCAGCCTCCGTCCAAGGAGCAGCCAGCACCCTGCCATTCTGTCACTGAGAACAGCTCTTCCCGTAACTCTGAATAGTACGGCACATTACTAATTATTACTCAGATGTGTAAATGTTTGCAAGATCAAAACCCACCTGTCTGTGCACAGCAGGTAATTACAGAGCACAGCACTGCCGCACACGCTTCTGTTCCTCCTCCACCCCGCTCGGACCCGCAGCGCACCGCGATGCCTCAGAGGCACCCAGGGCTCGCCCCAACCTCGAGCTGCGTTTCAACAACCAAGGGCACACAGCACCCAGAAGCACAGAATCGCTTAGGTTGGAAGAGACGTCCCAGATCACCTCGTCCAACCCCCGGGGCAACACACTGGGCTGCTGGGACAGGAAAAGGCTCTTATGTGATTTTGGCCACCACATCCCTGGAGGAGCTGATACTGCCACACAAGGACCTACTAGAAAAGACAAAGATCTTAACAACTCCTCCCATTAACTACAAAGATTTTAATGACTCCTCCCACTCGCTGCCCAGCCCAGGAGGCAGCAGCACGATGCAGCACACCCAGGTCAGGAAGGACAGATGTTATTTCTGTGCTTTCCATCACAGACGTGCTTGCTGTGCTTCCTATCGCAGTGCAGCTGGTGGGGTAGGGGAGGGGACAGCACCCAGAAAATGGCAGCGGCTGCGGACGGCTAGCTCTGCAACCAAGCTGTGGAGAACAGCACCCGAGTTCACGTGATGAATAAAACCTTCGATTCAAGTATTCCCAGAGAAAGAAACAGGGAAGCGACCGTGTTCCTGGAGATTCGTTTGCAGAGGTGGCCTGCGTCCAGCAGTCCCTGGAAGAGCGATGTGCTGAGACGTTTGGCTGAAAACCCACAGCCTGGTTGTGCTGCAGGCAGGGCCGGGAAGCCCTCTGCTCCTGCCCTCACTGCTCAGGCGATGCAACGCTCAGTGATGCTCACAGTCAACAGAAAACGTAGCCCACATTGGCCAAACCTTTGCAGAGCTCTGGTAACGTAGTGCAAGAACAGTCCTGGTTGGTTTTCCTTCTACACAATTTAACTTGCAGTACTCAGCAGATCACACTCCTTCCCACTCCTGTGCCCAGTGCCAAACAAAAGCGAACCCACTGGAGAAGGAGGTTTAAGTGGGATTTAGGATACGCCTTGAACTTCTGAGGGCAGTCCACTAAGGAGTGGATCCTGCCCAGGCTGAGCAAGAGATGGTAACCACATGGTTTTGTCACGCACAGAATAAAAGGAAGTATTGTGAATTCATGCCAAAATATCAAGGGCTTTTCCTCATTCTAAATAAATAAATAAATAAAAATAAAGCAGCTGAAAAAAAACGAGAGAGCGGAGCTTTTCCTTGTGCTTTTGCAAGGTCAGAGGCAGCCGTGCCAGCCGGTGGCAGGGAAGAACCTGCAGGGCCAGGCGCTCCGGGGCTCTGCCAGCCACGGTGGGGACGCCAACAGGGACAGCGCACCCGTTTGTCCCCTCTGTCCTCGCCCCACTCACCTGCACTGCACACCTAGGCCCGGATCTCCAGCTGCCACTGCTGTGCTCCTTGAAAACCACGTTAAAAAAAAAAAAAAAACACAACAGATGTGAACAAACAGATAGGAAAATTCACCAAAGTGCCACTTTTTTCTTCATTTCCTAGCATGGCCGCAGAGTGACTCTGTAGCAGATGCCATAACTGCACAGATTTGTTTGGGCTTAGGACACCGTTACGAGTCCTTATCACAAATAAGTTCTTGTCACCTTCAAAGCTATATGCAACAAGAGCCAACTACTCCTCAGTATCTCTGCAAAAATTATTAGGCTGGAATAGGTAGGGCCTATTCCTAATTTAGGAACATATTAAGAGGACATGAGAAGATTATGGATGGCATTTTCCAGATGTTTATGGATCACATTTTTCCAGTCCAGTGTTGTTACCTGAAATTCAAAGGAGAGGTGCTGGAGTTGTACTTGCTTTATTCACAAATACTTCATGTGTTTCAGAGTATTTTTTAAGTTTTCCATTTCTCTTAATCAGGGTCAGCCACGGCCTCAAGGAAGGAAGCCAGGAACCAGAGCCCAGAAGCAGAGCTTGCAAAATAGGGAAAATTTTGACCTATGTGACTTGCTGTCTCTTACCTGGTGAAGATAACAAGTACAGCTCAAAATTTACATCTGGCATTTCTACACCACTCCCAATCAAAGGCTGCTAACACCAAGTCACCCCCATAGCTGCGCTCCATTGCCTCCATCTCACAGCTGGGAACAGCATCACCGGGGTCTATGCGTCCCACAAGGTGCCCCTGCTGCCCCAGGGACACGGGCTGGCGAGCAGCAGGGGCTGGGGAGCTGAGCACCATGTTCGGCTGGAGCCTCTGCTCCCCCCGGGGGTCACCCCCAGCACGAGAGGATCGAGGGAGGCATTGGGCTAAGAGGCCACCCCACAGACCCAGTGAGAAAGCAGCACACACAGACTCACACCAGAGCTCTGCAGGCCCCAGCGGCTTCCAAGCACATGGCCCCAAACCGATGGGAATTCGCCGATCCCAAGCTGCCATCACGCCCCTGCACCCCAAAGTCCTGCGGGGCTGCAGATGGCAAGGACAGCCCGTGGCTGTGGTAGAGGAAGCACCACAGAGGTGACACCAGGCCTGGTTGGACTCGCTGGCACTCAACAAGGCTCCGGAGTCGTTCGGGGCACAGTGGTGCTGCAGCAGGGACACGTCCCAGAGCTCAGCAGCAAACCCCGCCAGCCAGCCTTGCTCGGACAGTTCTTTGACTCCCTTTGTCTGAAGTGCTGAGGGCCCAGCGCCTGGGTACATGGAGCAATCTGCTCCCCCGAGGCTGACAGCAAACCTCCCCCCTCCCATTTCTGTGGTTCTGGATCGGCTCCCAAGACCCTTTTAATGCAATAGTCTATTTTGGTCTGCGTAGTCTTACCGAGGGTCGATGTTGCAAACTCTTCTGGCACACAGCTCCTATTATCTGCCTGCACTAATGCTGCATACGGGGCATTTACAGGTCCTCAGCTCTCTATTTGTATGGCTCCCCACTCCCCAGCCCCAGGCAGCCATGAAGCCGGGCATCTGCTAAGCAAGAGGGAAAAAAAAGAAAACAGAACCCCGAGATTTACCTTACTTCAGTATTCAACAGCACCGTCAGTTTTTCCAATGCTCCCGTTTTGCACATTGCACACCAGGCACTCCAGAAACTCTGGGAAACAAGCTGCTTCTGTCCTGTGCTTGCAAAGCACCATCTATACTTACAGAGCAATAAAAATTAGCTTAATTAATAATACATCAGCAAGAAAACGTTAATGAGCACCCAGCAGGGAAAAGGACTGCTGCCTAATCTCCTTGTGCGGACTCCTTGCTTTGGCAGCAATCAGCAACTGCATCAGCGTTCCCGTCCCAGCGCAAGGAGGAATCTGACTCATCCGGGACCGCGCAGCAGCCAGGGGCTGCCTGTCACAATTTACATTTCTCTTTAAAAGCAGACACTGTTGCATCAGGAGCGGCTCTTGGCAGCCCCACACGGACTTCCACTCAGGGAGTTTTTGTCATTTAAAAAAGAATTTTGACCATCTCCGGGCACCTGATGTGTAAATACCCATAGACGGAGGGGTGTCTTGCAGTTGGCTCTTTGGCCACGTCTGCAAAAAACACGAGCTCCTGCTGCCAGAGCCTGCACGGGCTTCAAGCTGCCAACACAACCGGACCACGAGCACGCCGGGGGGAGCAGCACGGAGCCTCCCTGCTCCAGGAATATCCTCACTGAGAACACCTGAGCCCTCTCCCCAGGGCCTGCCTGCCCTCGCCATGCCCAGTCCAGCCCAGCAGGAGGCCAGGCTGGGCATGTTTTGAGGCAAGATGCTGGAAATCCCCTCTCCCAGCTGTTCATGCCTCCCAGGGCAGGCAGCAGAGCTGGCAGAGGCTGTGAGCAGGAGCCCAGGGCACGCAGCTGCCAGCACAGCCATGCCACCGGAGCGCATCCATGCCGGCACATGGCCACAGCGCATCTTCATCAAGGGCTGTGCAGCACGGGGAGGTGGTTTCCTTCAGCTGACAGAAAGCCACTGTCTCTGCCTTTTATTGTGAAGGTTGGAAACAAAGGCCCAGCGAGGAAAGGCAGGTGGGCTGCTAAAACTGGCCGAGCCTCAGACCTGACGTGGCCACCCGCTTCCAGCCGCCCCATGCCCTTGCCCTCCGTGGCCCGGCCACACCAGGTGCTGTCCATAGGGCCGCTGCAAGGCTGGCCCGGGCGAGCAGGATGCATGTCACACGGCAGGATCCCGGGCGAGCAGCAGCAGCAATGTAACACACACCTTGCATCGGCGTGCGGCCACGGCAGGGCATCCGCAGCAGTTGGTAACACCCGAGTCTGCTGGCACACGGGAGCAGGAGGAGATAAAACACATCTCTGAATGTCTCTGTGAGGTGAATCCGCAGACATGGATTGGAGATGACATCAAAGCAAGCAGCTTTTAAGGAAAGCCATAAGCAATTACAACCAACGTGCTATCAGCATACAGCTTCGTGAGAAGAGGCGCTAAACTGGTAGAAACCCAACTGCGTAACCGCATCGCCCGAACCAGGGGCGCTTCCAGCAGGGATGAGGGCTAGAAAAGCACAAGGTAAAAACCTGGGAGTCAGGCGTAGTGTGCAGCAGACAACCTAAATCGCCAAAAGCAGGGGAAATACAGCTTGCAGTAACTGGGAATCACAGTGGAAATAACCAAGGCAGAATACGATCCACCCTCGCTGCTCTTTTGAAACGATGCAGGCCGGAGGCCGTGCTAACCTCTCGGCACTGTAAATCCTTACAAGTCAAAGCAGACACATCTCCGGCCAACGTGCTCAGTAGCAGTTTGTTTGCTCACTGGTGGCGTCTCCCTGGCAAAGGGGGAAGTTGATTAAAAGACAGCAGGGCTCCTCACCTCGCCTCGCCACACGCGCTGGAAGCTACAGGATCTGGCACCACAGCAAGAGTAAATATTCCGTCTCATCCGAAGGCCATCCTTAAAGGAGCATTCCTCATTTATCCTCAAAGTTTGGCAGAGACCATTGTCTGCAGATCCTACAGGACACCTGCTTATAAACAATCACCTCCGCGTATTAAGGAGGTAGTAAAGCGCCAGTTTAAAATGATGCATCCTAAGAGTAGTAAAAAATACACATCCTGTACACCACGAGGCTTTCAGGCATATGGGACTCACGGATCCTCAGCACATGAAACACAGACAAGCTGACAAAAGCTATTACATGCAAGTTTGCAATAAAAACCACCTAATGTTTGGTTACCAGTTCAGCAGCTGTCTGGTGACTTCTGCAAAGCCTCCTGGATGTTGATTTAATCTATCAAATATTAATCATGCTCCTCAATTAATAAAATATTTAGACTCTTGCTTTATGTGCTTGTAACCTGGACTTTTATGTTCAAACTTACATGCCAGTAGGATACGAGATGGAACCCTACAAACCAGCTAGCAGACCGTGCTCTCCTGAACACCGGCACTGGCTGTTTTACACCAACAAAATCCTATTTGATGGGGTGTAAACTTGCTGTCTACCCCCTTGGACATAAGAAATGCACCTTGGCCATAAGAAGCCTCCCCTCAATTCTGCAGCACAGCTCTGAAGCCAGAGGTGTGTGGGCAGCTGCGTGCACGAGGCACCACCAAATGTCACCTTCCAATAACCCCCTCCCCGTGCACCTTCCCAACTCAGCAGCTGGATGAGCTGCATGATTTCAGAAACCTTTTTGTCCTTTCCAAGTCCTCTACCATGTGCACATTAAATTTCCCACTTCTTGAAACAATATTATGATTTTTGAGAGGACCTGACTATAGCTTCTGAATGCCTTCGGTCAGCAGTATGAAACATCCCCAGTTACTGCTGAAATTGGTTAAAACATCTGGGTAATTTGCCTTCTGGCTTGGAGCCCTTGGGAGAAATTACCTATTAACGCTTCCTCTGAAACTGCAAAGGCTAGAAACAACTGGAGAGGGAGAAGGCAGCTGAGACTCTCGAGAACCCAGGAGCTCATGCTTAAAAAAAAAAAAAAAAAAAAAAAAGAGAAAAAACAATGTTTCACAGGACTCAGGGCTGTGTTCAAAGCATCAGCAGATCCTGGTCAACAGTCCTAGAGAGACCAGGGCTCCCTTTGGCCAGCCAACATGCTGAAACACATCTGTTCACGTCTACGCTCAAGTTCTGAGATGAATTAGAGAGCCAAAGAAGCACTCTGAATGACACACGGACTTTTTCTCTTAACTGAAGCAAGGCCAAAGTACAGAATATTCCACGTCAGCCCCCTGGGCTCTCTCTCCATGGCTGTGCCCGGGCTCTTTCCTCAGGCTCTGTGGGTGGCACAAGCCGTCGCATTCACCCTGGCTGTTCTCAGAAGAAATAAGCTCCATGTTCCTCCTCGTTATAAGGAGATGAGCACGAGCAGGCACGTTTTCCTGCAGAATCACAAGCCTGCTGGACTTGGCTCAAATACTGCGTCCCACATGACAGGTAAGGGATTGCTGTAGTCTTTGGGCTTCACTGTTACTTCCACTTACCTCAATTTGCTCAGCTCTCCAGCTCCCTGCTGCCGGTTTTGAATTCTTAGTGCCAGCAGCTTGTAACCATCTCCTGGCTCATGCTCTGGCCCTTCTGACCCAAGAAGCTCTAATCTCTTTGAATATTTTCATCCCTATTTGCATAATTTTACATTTCCCTGTAACAAATGGGTAAGTCACTTACCTGGCTTTATTCTGAGCCTGGCCATGTCAGCCTGGTTATCTCGCTCTCTATTTACTTCCTCCCCAGCTGTGCCACCTGCAGACTCCCTCCCTTTCCCTGTGCTCTGCAGGATGATGAGCCGTATGCAAACAGAAGCGGACCTGAATTTTCTGCTCTACCAGTCCATCCCACTCGCTGCCTCCCTGTCCTGAGCTGACACTGCTCACCACTGCCTCCGAGAGCTCTCCCTCGAGAAGGGGATATGACACTGAAAAGGATGGATTTAATCTTTAATAGCGCACCTCCAGCCCCAGGCCAGTCCTTCCTGCACCCGGGCAGCTCAGCCCCACTGCTCGACATGCTGGGCTGAGTTTTTGAACAGCGACTGCTGCGTGGAGCCAAACCAGCTGAAACGCAACCTCGGGCAATGCTGCCTGGTGGGAGCCGGCCAGGCATGGCGAGGATCAGGTGGGAAACAGGAATCCTCTTGGAAGAGCGCTTCCGGCTTGAAAAGAGGACACATCGCACGTCCTTGGTACTTTGCCTATGCTAGAAGTTTTTAATTAAAAGCAGGAAAGCCTTTCTATTTTAGACACAGTGATACTAGCGTCAAGAGCTTTTATAAGCACAGTTTATTCTGGGTTTATATGCATTTCACAGAGCTTGGCAGCCAGGCTAAGCCAGCAAACTCTTCCCCTCCCTGTTGGATTTACTTTGCCACTTGAGCCAGCCCCCATCCGTCACGGCGCGCGGTGCCTGCCCACAGGCGGAGCAGGGACAGCTCGCACATCTTCTAGCCCGACCCGAGGCACAGACAGCTCGGTGAGCCTTTCAGACAGACACGGAGGGGGAATCTCCAGCAAAGCACTGCTTGGAGCACTCAAAGGGTCCCCAAACCCCTCGCAGACCTGCACAAAGCATGCCCCCAGAACAGGGGCCAGGCCAGCAGAGCCTGGGGAAAACTAACCCCCCCTCCCCAGGGGATCCGGCCTCACCGAAAGGAGCAGGAACTGTCCCTGCAAGCCCTTCTCCCATTGAAGGTGGCAGAGCAGCGGTGGCAGCGCCTCTTGCTCACCCTCCAGTAAAACCCCTGCCTCTGTGGGAACAACCCCCTGCCACCTCCTCCTTTTCTGGGCCCCAGAGGCCCAAAACACACAGCAGCAGCGTGCTGCTTCAGCACTTTGCGAGGGAAAGGCAGCAGGACCGCAGGCTGCTCCCACCCCCTCCCAGCCCCGCTTCTGGAGCAGAGAGGCACGTGTGGAAGTGCAAAACCCTGGGGCACGGGCACTGCACTCACTGCTTCGGGGTGCTGGGGCTGGCCATGGGGTGAGGGCTCACCCAGCTCCCTGCCTGCACGGCCCCGAGCGGCCCCGCCATGGAAGAGCTGCTGCCCCTCGTCCTGCTGCTACCTGCACCTCTGCGAGGCCTTCTGCTGGCACAGCTAGGGCGGAGGGGAGAGCAATTCCTTTGCATTTGTAGACAGACAACTAAGTCTGCAAAACTTCTCAAAGGTACCCCCAGCCTCTGCTTCAGAAAGCAAAAAGAGCTACCCTGAAATCACCCCTAAGCTAACAGAGCTATGTCCGCAGCAAGGACTTTTATTACTGTTACTATTTCAGCAAAGAAAAAGAAACATCCTGCTTTCCAGCCAGCATAATCACTCTGGAAGGGCTCTGTCACAGTACAAACCAGGCCTCTGATTCTGCCCTGACCTGACAAACTGTTCTTCAGACGCTTCCTTCAGTCACGTTGGCTCAGCCACATCAGCTTAGCCTCAAACGAGCCCTTCAGTTGTTTTCTTAAAACTTCACAAGTCGCATTTGCCCAATCTGTTGTCATTTAAAGTTTGTGCACATGGAAGGAAAGGACGGTCCCCAAGCAGCCCCTGTCAGCTGTCAGCTGGCTCAGCACAGCCCAGGTACAGTAGGGAGAGCTCCTGCTGGGGAAGGAGATGTTAGCACCTATTTGGGGCCGTAAGGTTTTGTCAGAGCCCAAGGCAGGGCGCAATTTTAACATATTAGCAAAGTAACCCTCACATCAAAGCCTCTAAAGCAGTTACAAACTTTCCTGCCCTTACCAGATGGCACAAGCAGGGCAGGAACCCCTCTCCTCACACAAATTGCTGCTAAAATGTTGCACAGCGTGTTAAAGCTGACCCAACTGAAACCCACACATTAATCCTGCGTGGGGGTCTCCCATCAATGCAGTATCATCACACCCCGCTGCCCCAAGGCAGGGAACTTCTGCCCCGCAGCCACAAGGCAGGCCGGCTCCCAGGCAGCTCACAAAGGAGAAAAAGAGGACAGGGTTTAAAATGCACAGAGGTTTCCTGAGGCAGCTCGCTGACACAGACTCCGTGCTGAAGGCAGCGGCCCTGGGAAAGCAGAGCAGAGCCCTCTCCTCGCCTGTGACACCAGCTGGCAGGAGTAAATGAGAGAGGAGGAAGGGCAGGGCAGGCCTGAAAGGAGCCCTGGACTTTGCGTCACCTGCAAAACAGAAAGCGGGAAACCGAAGAAAATCGTCTGCGTGCTGACTGCTCAAAGGCACTGCTCATTAGGTCCTGGCTTCTCCTATTATCACTCCTGCACTCGGTGGCCTATTACAGCAACCTCCTTCCAGCCAGGGACCCATGAATAGGAAGCTCTTTGACATGAGTGAATGTTGCCCCTTAATCCAGTAGGGAGTTCATTGCACAGGCGGAGGACTGCCTACAGCGTGCTCCCAGCACCAGCTGGCTAAGGGGATGAGAGCAAGGATCAAAGCCGGGGCGAAGCCGCAGCATCGCGAGCCTGATTTTCAAAACCGCTCGGGCTGGCGAGCCCTCGCCTTCAAAACGTGGGGAGCGGCCAGGTGCTGAACTCACCGAGGATCCGCTCTCAGCTCAGGGTGCTGAACAGTGGGGAAATCTGTCCTCTCTGTGGCTTGCACGCCGTCTCTTCGCTTTAAAGATCAAAGCTGCATCTCCAGAAAAAAAAAGATGTTACAGATCTGAACAGACAGGAAAAAAAAATGATGAAAAATGCAGTGTAACTTCTGAGGAGAACCACTTCATTCAAAGCCACACGCACACCTTGCTTCCTGCTCAGCATGCAGGCACCAGCCTTCCTGAGGTGAGCACAAGCCTGAGGAAAAACATCGTGGCTTGAAATCTGTGTTTTCAAGCTCACACTGAATGATCATTTCGGGAAACACACAGTCAGATGATTCTCTTTACACTAGAACTGATGGGAACTGGAGTAGCAGCGTCAAACTCGGTGAACTTCTGCTATCCTAAAACTTGCTGAGCGAGGTAAACTCAGTCCCTCAAACTTTAATTTTAGCCCTGCATTCACAGTAGGTCTAAAACACGTAAAAGCACCAGAGCAGACAGGATACGAGAGACCTGCCAAAGGAAGGCAGCAGCACAACCCGTCTCTGCAGCGGGGCGGTCAGTGACTGCAGCTCAGCCGCGAGGCGGCCAGAAGGCACCAGCACTGCGGCTCCCCTCTGAGAGCAGGTGAAGCCTCGGTGCTCGCAGAGCTTCTCCCTCACGCACTAGCCCCACAGTTTGGCCAGGAGCTGGTCTGTCCCGCAAGGTTTTATCTTCAGCCCACGGGCTGCCAGAGCTCTGCCTGCAGAGGCTGGCGTGGGAGCTCACTGCAGGCACATGGTGGGGCCCGTCCAGACCCCCAGAGCCCCCCAGCTCCGGGCTCACACCTTCCCCCAGGACTGCACCTCCGTGCCCCTTGCTACCGAGTCAAACAGCCCCTCGCTTCTGCTCCGTCTCACGCTGCAGCCGTGGGATGCCAGCCCCTGCTTTCCCCTGCACAGAGCACCTAGTGCAGGCTCCACATCCCAGATGCATTTACAGCCACCAGCTTCCACCCTCTGGCCTCAGAGGGGTATAAGCAAAGCCAGAGCTGGCCCCAGATTTAACTCAGCCTAAGGGGGAGGGGAGGAATTAAACTCCAAAGGAGTCACCGTTCCCTCCCCGTAATCCACGGCAACATCTGTGGGCATTAAGCCTGGCCCTAAGAGCAACGCTTCCCAATGCTCCCCACACGGCAGGCCCAGCCGGGACTGCTGGGAGAAGCCCCCTAACAGGAGGTGTGTGTCTGCGTTTCATGGCCAAACCTGGGCACGAGGAGCTGTGGGCTGTGCATCGCCCTGCAACAGCTGAAGGGAGCTGAAGGCAACACCAGGCCACGGAGCCAGGGGACCACCTGTGGGCTTGTGCTTCTCCTGCACCACAGCACCCGGCCATCGGCACAGCCCAAAGCCAGGCAGGGAGCAGGCCGTGATGTGGATGTGACGGAACCGAGAGCAGGAGGAGAAAAGGCTCGGACAGCACTCAGACAAGGGCAGCCCTGCTGCTGTACGGGTCACACACCGTGCCCACAGCCAGCCCCAGCACGGCCCTTTGGGCACGGTGTGCGTCCTGCAGGGGCAGGGCTGGAGGAGACCTCCAGCAGCACCGGCTGTGACCACCCCGACATCCACCCCCACCCCCACCACTGACCCTGTCCCCGGGCACCACGTCCCAGGGCACCCCCAGGGACGGTGCCCCCACCAACACCCCCCTGGTGGACCCATCCCAGTGCCTGGCTGCTGCCCGAGCAGAGACATCTCCGCGTTCCCACCCTGAGGCCGTTTTTGGCTGGGACGGGGCCGGGCGGGGGGCAGCCGGGGGATGGCCGTGCCCTCAGCGTGTGACCCGCGGCCGTGCCCGTGTCACCGACACGTGGCCGTGCCCGGTGCGGGCAGCCCCGAGGCTTTGTGCGAGCGGCCCCGCTCAGCCCCGCTCAGCCCCTACAGCCCCGCACGGCCCCCAGCCCCCAGCCCCCCCCCCCCCCGCCCCACAACGGGGCTGCCCCCGGCCCCCGGCGGCCCCGCAGCTCCCCGCTGCCGCCGGGCCCCGGACCCTGCATGGCAGCGGCTGCCCCCGCCCCGCCGCCGCCCCGGGCCCTGCATGGCGCTGGGCAGCAGCAGCGGCCCCGCCGGGCCCCGGACCCTGCATGGCGCCGCCCCGAGCCCCGCCGCTTCTATGGATGGGGGGGGCGGCCCCGGAACCTGGATGGCGCCGGCGCCGCTCCCCGCCGCGGCCGCCTGTATGGGAAGGGGAGGGGGGGGGGGGGGAACCCCGGACCCTGCATGGCCCATACCACCGGCCGGGCCGCGGAGGGGTGTGACTTATACAGAGTCCCGGGCCCCCCCCGCACACAATGGCAGCGGCGCCCACATTCTTCCCCCCGGAGGGGCCGGACCCAACCACGGCGCGGCGGGGGCACGGCCCCCTCCCGGCCCGCGGCACCAGGCGGCCGGCGCCGGGCCGTACCACTGCGCCCCCCCCCCCCCCCAACCCAACCCAACCCAGCCCCGGCCGCCTTCCCTTCGCACCCCCCCCTCTCCCCCCCCCCCCGCCCGGCAGATGGACGCCGCCGCCCGCACTCACCTCGGCATCCGCTGTGGCCATGGCCGGAGCCCCGGAGCGTAGCCCCGCCCCCGCGGCGGCTCCTCGCGCCCCGGCTCCGCCCCTCTCCCCTCGTTCTTCTCAATGGAGGCGCTCCGCTCGGCAGGGCGCATGCGCGGCGCGGCATGGCGGCCCCCGGCGCGGCGCTCGTGCCGTACGGCAACATGGCGGCGCCCATAGGGAGGGGGCCGTACGGCTGGGGGCGGGACGGGGACGGGACGGGGGGAATAATGGGGACAGGATGGGGACAGGGACAGGATGGGGACACGGACAGGAATGGGGGTGGGGATGGGGGGAAGGGGACAGGACGGAGGGAGAGCAATTGGGGTGAGATGGGGACAGGATGGGGACACAGGAATGGGGGTAGGACAGGGTGAGACAGGGACAGTGTGGTGACAGGAACAGGAGTGGGACGGGGATGTGGGAGAGGGGGACAGGATGGGGGGACAGTAATTGGGGTGAAATGGGGGCAGGATGGAATGGGGACAGGATAGGGACACGGGCAGGAATAGGGGTAGGATGGAGGCGGGGTGGGATGGGGACAGTGTGGTGACAGGAACAGGGGTGGGGTAGGGACAGAGATGGGGACAGGGATGGGAATGGGTGGGATGGAGACAGGCAGCAGCAGGGGTGGGATGGGGACAGGGTAGGATGGGGACACAGGAATGGGGGTAGGATGGGGACAGGGTGAGACAGGGACAGTGTGGTGACAGGAACAGGAGTGGGACGGGGATGTGGGAGAGAGGGACAGGATGGGAGGACAGCAATTGGGGTGAAATGGGGGCAGGATGGAATGGGGATAGGATGGGGACAGGGATGGGAATGGGTGGGATAGAGACAGGCAGCAGCGGGTGTGGGATGGGGACAGGGTGGGATGGGGACAGGATGGGGACAAGGACAGGAACGAGGGTGAGGTGGGGATGGGATGGGGATAGAACAGGACAGGGACAGGGACAGGGATGTTGATCTCAACCACGCTGGCACCGTCTGGTGGGTGCAGACAGGAGGGGAGCGACGCGGCCGCCCCACAGGTGCCGTGTCCAAGGCGGGGGCTCCAGCGCTGCCAGCGGGTCCCCAGCACACCCCGATCCCCACCGGGGCACGCGGGGACACCTCTCGCCCTCACCCTCGTGAAGATAACGATCCAGGTGGGAACAGAGCGCTCAGCACGGGGGGGGACTTGGGGACACAGCGACAAACCCTGGGCAGCACAGGGCAGGGCTGAGCATTACCCAGCGGGGCGCCGAGCACCACCCTCGTTCAGCCGCTAATGAGCGATTCCCAGAGCCAGATACCGGCGTCAGCCCCGGGGAGCGGCTCCCTGGGCACCGTGTCCCTTGCCCATGGCCTTTCGGCCGGGTGTCGGGGGTGGCCGTGTCCCCGTGGCCCTGTCCCCTCACGGCCACGTCCCCCCCATGCCTCACACCGGGGCCCGGCCCCCGAGCTCCGCCCGGTGCCGGCCGCTGCTGCCCCCGCCCGGCCGCGAGGCGCCTGCAGAGAGGGGAGCGGCGGGGGGAGCCCGGCCCGGGGGCCTTGCCCGGGGCTGGGGAGGGGGCCCCGAGGCCCTGAGGTGCGAGCTGGGCCCCCAAAGGCCCGGCACAATCCCCCCCCTTCCCCCTCAGGAACGGCAGACGTGGCCTTACAAAAGGAGAATTTTATTTGTTTTCTGCCCTTTACATTCGGTGGTTAAAAACCCCGGGACACAAACGCTCCCCCGACAGCGTGGTAAACGCGTAAAACCCTTCGTTTGTATTTAAAGGCATGTAATCAGTCGCACAGAGTGTTGGGTTGTACAGAGCCGTCAGAAACGCTGTATAAAAGCCCGAGAGCTGTGAGGAGAGCCCAGAGAGCCGGGAACCACAGCCACGGGTGCCGGACAAGGATGGGCGCCCGTGTTGAGCGTTCGACCCCACCGGTCCTTCCAGGGAGGAGGGATGGGACGTGGTCCTGTTGCAGAAAGCTGGAAATCTATTAAAATACAGAATTTCTGTATATTTGTATTTCTGTATATCTGTTCTGTATATTAAAACACAGAAATAAAAAACAAACAGCCCCAGAGCACCCTTCATCTTGTGTCTGAGAAAACTTCCTTCCCCAGGCACAAGCAGAAAAGATTTTTACAAAACTCCCGAAAGTTCAGCGGAAAGCTAAAAAAGAACCCAGCGTCCACCGAAAAGAACTGGAGGAGGTGTCAAGGCGAAGCCCTTGTGGCCCTCCCAGTGCTGGCAGCCCCATGAACTCAGCTCAGGGCCCGGCTCCCTGTTCACCCTGTGAATCGCAGCCCCGGCAGGACGGGAGCCGGCCGAGAGGCTGCAGACAAAGGGAGGCAGCAGAGCTGCAGCATGCTGGGGGACGCGCCCGCAGCCCGCGGACAGCTTGATGAAGATGGATGGGAGCAGGGCAGAGGCTGCGGCCTCCCCCCGGCCCCACAGCACGCAGGTGGGGAAGCAGCAGCAGGTGCCAAAGCGGAGCTTGGTGGGACACAAGCAGCGAGGAGGAAGCCGCAGCTATGGAGGCTGCACGTGTGGAGAGCGGGACAAGGACAAAGACATGCCGGACAAAAAAAGCAGCAGCAGTAGAAAGGGGGTGATGATATTTTTGGTATTTCCCATTGAATGCTGAGTTTGGAAACAATTATCTCACCAGCTTTGCTCACACCCCGCCATTTCCCCTCCCCATTTTGAACAAGATGAACAAACAATTGCTTTAAAAATTGAGCCAGGAATTTAAATGAATTCCTACATACTAACGTTTTCTACCCAGAGCTGGGTTCAGAACCAGATTTTTTTGGTCTTTATTGTAGAAAAAAGAAATTCCCAACTCCTCTTCAGAAAGAGGAGTCGGGAATGAGGGGCCTACAGGAGCTCCCCATGACTTGAAGAGGTTGAAACCAGAGAGGCTGCAGAGAAGGGGCAGCAGCAAGGCAGAGGACAGGAGGGACAGAGCTCTCACCCCTTCCAGAGGGGCACATACACCCAGCCATTGCTTTTCTGCCCCCAAAAGTACTGCTCAAAGTACTCAGACCCTGAGGACCCTGCTGCCACAGCACCCGGTCACAACTGCGGGTAGCTTTAGGAGGAGGAGGACTCTTCCTCCTGCAGTCCTGAACCATTTCTAAGAGGTCCATGAAACACAAACAAGGCTCTTTACATCAATCTTCAACCCCTGCCACAGGGCTGGGATGGGAATGTTGGAAACCACAGCGCTTTGCCAATAATTTCTGTGCATTTGCACAAGAGCACAGCTCTCACAATGTCAGGGTGCCACCCTAGGGTGCCACCCTCCTGCAGCCCGGCCAGAGCTAGCTCATAGGACTTGGTAGTTTCTCCCTATGGGAGCTACACGTGCCCAGCCCTAGCACCCAAAAGCAGCAGCAGGAGCCCCCAGGGCCTTGCCTGACTCCATCCTGTGCCCTCCAAGCCCACAGGAACCCCTCCCCAGGGCAGCGTGCCGCCTGCTCCTTGCTTTGCACAGAGAGCTAGAGGCACTGAAGGAGCAGCCAGCTGCTGGCAAATATAAGTTAGGTGAGCCAGCTTGGCAGCCAGGCTCGAGGCCCTGCCCATCAGGAATGTTTCTCATGCCAGGCACAGACCACCAGGCAAAGGGGAGAGTCCTAAATAATAAAAGCTGGGCAGAAGCCTGGGTTGAGCAGAGGCTGAACAAGGAGCCTTGTGTATGAGACAGGTCATGCCTGAGGCTGCTGGCAGGGACAACATCTAGACAACACCTACATGCTTCAGACATGGTATCACCAAGCTCTGTGGGGGTGGGGAGGAGCCTTCCTTTCCATTTTCAGTAAGATTCTTCCCAATGACTGTTCAGGAGAGGGCACAGACTGGCAGCGTCCAGCCCTAGCAGCCGGACCGCGGCTGTTCCACCTCCATCCTGCTGAAGGATGAGTCCCCTCTCCCCTTCCTCCCCAGCACTCCACCTCCTCCTGACCTGAACTCTGCTGAGTAAGAGCTGTGGGCCAGCTCGGCAATCTGCAGCTTCAGGGCACGGTGCTGGGGAACTGCACGCTGCTGCAGGGCAGTGGGGGCTCGCTCCAGAGCTGAGCCAACGCGGAGCCAAGCCCCCTCCTCCTGCTGGAGCCGGGCGCGCAGCACGGCACCCAGGCTGTTTTCCCAGAGCTGCCTTGGCAGAAGTCACCACCTGCCCGGTGAGAGCAAAAAGCTTGCTTCGTTTTGTAAGAAATCAGCAAGGTGCAGTCCTGGATTTGGCATGAACAGGCAGATGGGTAAGCATCAGAAATGGATGAAAGAGCACAGCAGTTCTCTTCGAATAATTTATTAAATACAGCATTAAAATTTGTATTTATGAATTCAATCATTAAAAACAAAACTTTATCTCTTATATATATATATTTAGGGACAATGACAATCATTCTTTCAACATTGGTGCATGTTGTGCCAGCACTGCTCAGAACGGCACCTTCTCTACACTATCCTTAAAGCAGTTCAACACTTTTAAAATAAAATAAAACGAAATAAAAAGCATTTGCAAAGGAAGAGTGCAAAGCAGGGCTTGTCCCCAGCTGCCTGCCAGGGCTGTGAGGAGGCAGAGGCTGTGGCACTCACAGCGGGTTTGTTAGATATTGCCTGCCCAGCACGAGGAAGCGTGGGGACCAATTCTCCGAGGTGCCAAAGGTGCAGTCTGCAATTTCAGCCTTGGCTGGATGCCTACAGCTCTGAGCTGAGTATCTGGTTTGTGGTTTCCTCAGCTTGGGCAGTCAATACTAAAAAGCTAGACAACAAGGGGAAAAAAATAAAAAATCACAAAAGAAAAAATGTTGTTTTCAGTACACCAGCTTCTTCCCCTGACCTGCCAGGTCCAGCAGAGGCTGCAAATGAAGCGTAGCAGTCGGTGTTCCCACTCACTCGTTTTTGCATCCTGCTGTGGCTCAAGGTGGCTCAGGAGGCGAGCAGCAAACCAGCACCAGCCCGCAGAGAGCGCCGTCCCCAGGCCACGTGCACCAGTGTGGCACCACGGACAGAGAGGCTGCAGGCTGAGCCTTGAGGGAGGCTGATCCCAGAAGGCAGGGCTTCCACGGATGGGGTCCTCGGGCAGACGCAGAGGTAGCATCAGACAGACTTCTGTAACTTGATTGTCGTGTAATTCTGGCCTGCCTAAGGCAGCAGCAGCAGGGATGGAGAGGGTATCCTGCAGGAGCAGGAGATGGGACGTGGGACCTGACTGGTACTGGTCATCCTCGCAGCAAGCAAGGACGGTCCGTCTCCTGCAGGGCTTCTGAGAAATTACCCTTGCTGAAAAGGCTCCCCGCTGCCAGGGGCTGTTCTCCACTCACCGCTAGCAGGCAGCGGTCCAGCCCACCGCCAGGGGACCAAAGGCTGCCGGTCACTCACCCCACCACACCGGTACAGCGAGGGCTTGTGCTTCTGGCTCTGTAACAGTCCCTGGCCTTCCAAACCTGCTTACTCCAAGAAACCTGTTTCAGCTACGCTTGAGACCCACGAGGACAGGGAGGGAGGGCTGCCTAAAGCATTTCCGGAGAGCACATGGCCCACGAAAGGAAGTTCACACAGCCCTGCCTGCAACCTACAGTGGAGACGTGCCAAGTCAGGAGCATTTCAGATAAGGCATCGCAGGTGCTTTGATAGTAAAGCAGTTAGTGTCGACTACAGTACTTGAAACACAGGCTGCTGCAGAGGGCATCCCTGGGGCAAAAGCACTTCTCCAGCACCTGATGCAGCAGGAGATGGTTCAGACCTCTCCTATACAAACACACATACACACAGACGGGCTGCTCTGGCTGCCCTTTTGTTTGTTTTTTCCCCTCCCAAGAAAGTGACTCAAAAAGCCCAGGCTGGGATGTGCCATTTACCCTGCCAAGCAGCCACAGAGATAAAAAGACGCCTTGTGCTGTACCAGACTTTGCAGTAGGCCGGTGAACCATCGCGCCAGCGGGACGCGAAGCAGGGGAGGCTAGTTGCCGTTGCTGATGCTGGAGTTGGCACTGCTGCAGCTCTGCTCGTAGGATGGAGGCGCCTCTGCGGGGGAAAGACAGAGTAAGAGTGGTTATAGTGGGAGTTTGGGAGGCTCCCTGCACCCCGCTCTGTGTAACTCAGTGCTGAGCAAAGCAAGCTGCTGACACATGCACGCAAGCGATCTCTCCAGGACCCCATAGCCTGCCCCACGAGTGACATGTCCAAGCATCTCTTGTTAGCCCAGAGCTAACAGACGGGTTTATTTGGCCAGGACCATGCCACACCGCTGTTCTCTGCCACCTCAGGCAAGCACCACTCGAGGAATGCAGCCTGCTGGGATTTCCCCAAGCTTTTCTGTCCTGGACAGTCTCTCAGCGCCCGCCCCCACAGCTTCTGTCTCCAGACCAGATGCAGGCCCACTCCAAGGCAGACATAAGATTTCAGTTACATCACTTTCCTGGCTCTGCTCCTGCCAGCCTCGCCACAAGCCAAGAAGTTTTTATATCTGTGGGAGGCTGAAAGCTCATTTCAGAACAGGGAGATCCTCTCACGCTGAGCCTAGGGCAGCATGAGCATAGACGTGGGAACGGACAGCTGGCTGTCACAGCCATGGGAGGGGACGCCTCTGGAGAAGGCAGGCAGAGAGATCTCACGATCCCCTCTGAGTTCAGCTCCACTGGCTCTGAGTTCAGCCCCACTGGGCTGACATTCCCATGCTCCAGCCTCTTCAGCTAGCAAAGAGACTCTCGTCACAGCAGACATTTGCTATCGCACTGCCAGCCTGTTCAGGCCCCAGGAACAGGATGCTCACCGTACGGGTAGCCCCACGTGCTGTACTCTGGAGGCAAAATGAGAGAGCTGGCAGTGGGCACGGGCACCACGTTTCCCTCGGCGTAGTAAGGGACGGTGGCTCCCGTCGAGAGGCAGAGCGTGGGGTGGTTCGGGGAGCCCGTCTGCTCAGAGTCCGCTTCCTGGAAGCTCAGTCCTGGGGCGTAGCTGAACGGCTGCTGCTGGGAATGGCTTTTGGTGGGGATCAAGACATTGTCCATGGGGTGATAGCCGCTGGCAGCCTCCTCCTCCTCCGGGGGGGCGCTGGGGACCACTGCGGATGGTAGGTGCTGCACAGATCGGGAGGGGCTCAGAGGGACCCTGTTCACTGCGATGTTACCGATATAGATGGGAAGGGTGACTGAAACCTCTGGTGACTTGAGGGAAACCTGGAAAAGAAGGAAGAACAGTGGCATCCTCTGTTGTACATTGCACAGGGCACAGCCAGGCTCACCTGACAAAGCCCCCCCCCACCCCACACATCTGCTGAGCTCAAGCAGCCGAGCTTGATGCAGAAGGGAGCACAGTAACACAAGGACAGCCTCACCCATAGGCACTGACCAGCAAAACGAGTCACACCAAGTTCCTCAGCAGAGCTGCATCTCCCCCGACACGCACAGGGTCCCCCCCAGCCCAAGAACTTCTTTACTGAAAGGGTTGTGAGGCATTGAGATGGGCTCCCTGGGAAGTGGCTGAGTCACCATCCCTGGAGGTCTTTAAAAGATGTTTAGATGTAGAGCTGAGTGATATGGTTTAGTGGAGGACGGGTTAGTGTTAGGTCAGAGATTGGACTCAGTGATCTTGGAGGTCTCTTCCAACCTAGACGATTCTGTGATTCTGTGATCCTGCCAGAGCATCAGGGTGCTCACCTGGATGTAGTAGTCGATGTGTATGAGGCTACAGCCCTGCAAAATGGACTGGGGCAGTGCTGGGACGAGGATCTGCTCCTTCCATTCTGCGTGTTTCCAGGCTTTCACTCCTGAGCCTTCCACCTCCGCGATGGTCCTCAGGTCGTAAATCCAGCGCTTGGATTTGTAAGCCACTTTCTGCGCAGACAGAATTAAACACAGCTAGCAGGAGGACTGCAGATGTTCTTCTGTCTCCCACAAGTGCAAGGCAGGACACAAAACCACCCATCTGCTTTGTCAAATCAGCAGGAGTACAAACCTAACGTGCATGTTACAGGGCAGGATAACCCACCGTCACACAGTGGGCTGAGCTGGTATAAGCACGACATGTTCTACCACCTCCTTCCCCAGGAAGAGGGAGAGAAACGAAGTTAAGCAGAGTGCTGCACTCCTCACTGCCGCCTCTCAGCTACATGCAAAGAGATGTGCACTGTGGTGAGACCTGCACCAGCCTCACAGCAGCCTCAGGGAGGTGGAGTACAGCCCAGCTGAGGGATCGTCCTCTCAGCTTACCTGGAGCAGGCTGGCCACCACAGCCCCGGTGTCCCGGCCCGATTTGTTCTCGATGTCTGTGCGGAGCTGGATCACCTGCCCCACAATGTACCCTTTCAGATCGGAGGTGGCGGTCAGGATAACATTGCCACTTTTCACAAGCTTGTAGTTGAACTTCTTGGTGACCGACATCGTGTTGGGCTGCTGCAGAATGACAGAGACAGAGATGATGACCCAAGGGAGTCAGAACACCTCCAGGAAAACGCTCGGATTCAAAACAAGCAG
This sequence comes from Aythya ferina, assembly GCF_964211825.1. Taxonomy (NCBI): domain Eukaryota; kingdom Metazoa; phylum Chordata; class Aves; order Anseriformes; family Anatidae; genus Aythya; species Aythya ferina. The sequence continues at coordinate 9,782,831 of NC_140318.1, forward strand.
GCAGAAATATTGGTCTAAGAGGCCACGAAGAACCACTGACACAGCACTGCCACAGACAACAGGTCTCACTCCTCCATCCCCCCAGTCGTGCTGTCCTATCAGCGTCTCTTCCCTTCGGAAAAAGTTCCCCAAACCCAAATCTCTACAAGTAGGTACTGGTCCTAAAATGCTCTTGGCAGACATCTCACTCAGCATGCTGAAAATTCACCTACATCTTCCAAAGTAATGTGTGGAGGAGCCAGAAATCACAGAGAGCAGGGACAGAAAGCAAGACAGGATAAATCAGGAGCAGAAGCCCTCATCCTGCTCTTGCACAGCAGGACATGCAGTCAGAGAGGTGCCCAACCACACAGTTATTCCCACACTTCACACGTGGCAGGGATGAGCACTGAAGCCTTGCTCTTACCTCAATATCAGGGATGTCATTCAAGTTGAGAGGGCAGAGGACATAGAAGATCTTGTTGCACTTGTAGTCCTTGGAGAAGCGCGGTGTGTCTATCACAGCTTTCACCTGATGGAGGACCTTGCCAAAAGGGCCTTCAAATGATGTAGGAGCAGAGGCTGGAGTCGAGAGAGAGAAAAAGAAAAGGCGTTGTGAGACTGAGTCAAGCCACACATTGACAAACTTGAAACAACTTTCCTCTTCACCTCAAGTATCTCAGAGCAGAATTCCCCAAAAAGGGCTGAACACGTGGGTCACCCAGTGACTGTGCTGTGACCTCCTCACAGGAGGCACCCCCACACCACAGCAGAACGTGCTGCGGGCAGGACGGACGGCCAGGAGCCCCCCTGAGAGCCCGCAGAGATGCTCGGAGCCATCAGCGACAGCACAGGCCTGGTTTGGCACCAGGCAGGAGGCGTTTGCTTGCCCAAGCTCCTCTGCTGTGTGCGGCCAACCTTACACTCCCCCGGCATCTCTGGGCCTTGCCGCCAGCCCCTCTGCCAGGCAGCCCAGGGCTCAGCACAGCTCCCGAGGCGGGCAGAGCCATGGCTCACACAGCAGAGCCTTCAGCTGGTCGTCTGCATCGTACCTGGCAGCAGGAACTGGAAGGAAAAGTTGTGCTCCCCAGCTGAAAGGACTCCTGTGGGAAACAAGAGGAAGAGGTAAGGGACAGGTGACTTGGAACAGCATTTCTGGAGCACGAGCTTCTGGTGACAGAGGCCACTGCCAGGGGAACGCCACACAACTCCTTCAGCTGCCTTCACCCCACCGACACCACCACGCTCACCCTCCAGGCCCAGCGAGCAGCTCCCCCGCTGCCACCCACCTCCCCTGGGGTCAGGAGACGTCCCCATTCCCAACGGGTTCTAGGGTAAGACACTCTGGAAATAAAGTCAGCTGGGGCACAGCCGAAGGGATGCTGGTGCCAGAGAATGCTTCCCAGGGTAGTGAGCCCCAGCCTGCTGCCAGGGCACGGAGAGGGGATGCTGAGTCCTACCCTTGGGCAGAGCCATGCCACGGTGTGGGTGCCAAGCCTGGTGGAGAACTCACACCCCCAGTCCCAGCTTTGACCCCCCCTGTCCAGAGGAGACCCCTGCTGTCCTTGCAGAGCCACACACTGGCAGCAAGAGGCCAGGCAGGCTGAGCGGGGAGAGGAGCCTGCGAGCAAACCGAGGCCGTGAATTCCCCCCCGTGGCACCGAGCGCTTCGGGGAGGGCTGCAGGCTCCCGGCCCCTGGCTGCAGCCCAGCGCTGGAAGCTCAAACCTCAGCGCTGGTTTTCTTCAGCGATCTCACTCCCCAACAGCAGCCTCGAGGGCACAGAGCAGAGCCAAGACACAGCTAAAACCACAGCTATAACCCCAGGATCCCCCAACCCACCCTCTCCAGCTGGATCCCACACCCCTCCCAGGACAGCGGTGACCCCAAACCGAGCCCACAGCGTGACCTGGCAGCATCGGGCAGCTCCCCAGGCCGCCTGCCATCAGACAGGCACCGAGAAGCAGCGGGCTTTCCACGTTTGTTGGCTGTGTGTACACACCAGGGGGTTTGCTTCCAGCTTGGCACAGCAGCAACACGGCCAGGCTGGGGCTGCTGCTGAGGGAGCCGAGGAGAGGCGAGAGGTGGCCGTGCAGGATGGAAGGGGGGGGTTTGCTCATTCCCCCCTCACCCCACCACAACACTCTCCTGGTGATTCCTCTCCCGGTTCCCCAGACAGAAGCTGAATGGAGGCTGAATGCAGCGTGCCGGCTTGTCACAAGGTGGAGGCAGAAAGCAACTCAACGCCTGTGTTGCCTCCAGACACCCCAGGCTCCTGCTCCCTGCTGGGGAGAGTCTGCCTGGGTGAAAGGCAGCAGTGTGGGAGCCTGGTGCCTTCACTGATTATAGGGTAAAGCCTTGCTAACTAACCCGGTGCTCGGTCACTGGCCCAAGATTTTGTGGGGCTCCATGCAAAGCTGTGGCCTCACAGCCAGGTCCTCGCTCTCTGCACGCCCCAGGACATGATCTCAGCCTGGTTCCTGCCCAGCCCACAGCCACCAAACAGAGCCGGGCTGGAAGCGAACCTGCCAGCCCTTCGTGCCCTCAGTTTCCAGTTTTAAATGTCCTTAAAATTGCATGGGACAAGAGATGAAGCCCGCCCCGTGCAGCACCAGGCAGGGGCACGCTGCCAGGGCCAAGCCACTCGCAGGGGACACGGCTGGGCTCAGGGAGCCACCAGCACTTGGTGGTACCGATACCATTGCCCAGACCCCAAACACATCACCCGAGCAGAGCTCATCACAGAGCACCCAGACCAAACCCGAGCACCAGCATTAACTGAGAGCTGCAGCGAGCCAGGGAAACGCCACGAGCCCTGCTCTCAGCTCCGTTAAGCAGGGAGATGCTGCAGGCAATTGGCAGCAGCCCTGGTTTTCAGGCCTGAGCCTTTCCTCACACACCCTCCTTCCCCTGCCACCCCAACAGCCTGGAGCAGCCCCGTGCCAGCCCTGAGAGCCGCCGTGCCCAGCTAACGAAGGGCTGGGTGCTCGCAGTGCCCCAGCTCCCCCAAACACCCGCGTTTCTTGCCCGTAGTGAGAGCGTGGGGGCCGCTGGAGCAGGCGGGCTGTGAGCACCAGCCCGGGCACCTGCAGCCGCATCCAGGAGCCTGCACAGCGGGACGAGCACAACACCTCAGGGCCAGAGCCATTCCTGGGACAAGGGAGAACAAAAATCGAAGAAAAACAGAAGATCCTGACCAAACGGGAGGCTCCCACGAAAGCACGGGTGTGTTTGGGCACCTGACAGAGCAGCAGGGCTGCCGGGAAGCCCGGCTCCTGCGGGACAGGGGCAGGCATCTGGCAGCAGCCCCACGCTGAGCTGCTCCCGGGGCTCCTGCTCGCCCCTGCTGGAAGGGATCCCCCCGGCACGGGCACAGAGGTAGCTCCGTGCCTGCCTCGCCCGGGATCACAGAGCCATTTCGGGATTTGGCCACGTGTCGGGAGGCTTTGGCAGTGGGGAAGCCGGCGACCCCAGTGCACAGACCCCCCCATACTGGGGCAGGGAGGGGACAGCTACCCCTGGGCTCCCCAGCTGGCAGCTCTGCCCCACAGGCTGCGCTCCCAGCCCAAACGCTGGCACTGCTGGTTACAAAGGGGACAATCTGCAGCTGCCCCTGTCCCGGTCACCCTGTGGGCACAGGCTGGGCACGGGCTGACCTTGCCCCAGCCACCCCAGTTCTCTCACCTGGAAATTGGCACCAGAAGCCACCCCGGCACCCTGCGAGGGACACGCAGCGCTTGCCCTCGCTCTGGCACAGGTTGGAGGCAGCACGGCCAGGCTGTCCTCGTGCACCACGGCCCCACGGTGGCAGTGGGACACCCAGGCTGGATTCACAACAGAGACCGCTGCTGGCAGCTGAGAGAAGTCCAAAGGTTTCCTCTGGTGGCTGTCCCAGCATGCAGACACTGCCTCAGCCCTTTGGGAAGGCAGAGCTGCCTTGGGAGCAGGGGCTTCCCTAAGGACACGCTCCAGTGAGGGACTGGGGTGGCCCTGGCAGTGCACAGCACGCCCCAGAGCTCCCGAGCAGCTTTTAAATGCACAAAGCCAGGGGAAAGGGCCGTGCAGGCCACCCCAGCCTGGCTCAGCCATTACCTCACCCTTCCCTGAAGCTCAAACAAAGGCCACTGTGTATTCAGGCACACAAGCTTTTCCTGAAGTTTACGTTTACGTACAGCTAAAAATACCTTGAGAAAGTCATTAGGCAGCGGAGGCAGCTGGATTAGCAGGGCTCTGCCACGGGGCTGTACCTTTCCTCCCGATAGGAGCTGAGCCAGGGGGCTCGGCTGCTCCCGTGCTGGAAACATCCTCCCTAAAAATTCCTGGAGAGAAAGGAGCTGCTGCCCCGACAGCCTGCCACAGCTGGGAAAACAACAAACCCGGAGCAGCGGGGACACGCTAACGGCACGGAGAGCACAGGACGACCTTGGAGATTTCCCTTCTTGCTTCTGCTGCCAGCGGGGATTTGTCAGGCCTCACAGGGACTCTCCCTTTCTCCGCCCCGCTGGTCCCCTGCCACGTTTGGACAGGGGCCGTTTGCTCGTCGGGAGGAGGGCAGGGAGGGCTTGGTCCATGGTGTGCAGAAGGGAAACTCATCGATCCGCAGCGAGCCCTCCCCTGGGTGCCCAGGAGGTGCCTGGGGTGCAGCTGGGCTCTCCCTGTGCCGTGGAGGGATGGAGGTTCACAGGCTCTCCCCAGGGCCACGCAGCACTCCCTGCAAAGCTCGAGCTGAGCGTGGTCCCAAGCCAGCCCCGGAGCAGGGTGCACCCACAGACAGGGCTGGACGGACCCACCAAGGTCTGCCCGTGCTCCCTGCAAGCCAGCACGCTGCCTCCACCCTGCTCAAGGCGCGGGCACTGAGAAAACAGGACGCTCTTGTGACTGTGGGAGGGGGAGAAACCGCAGCCTGCCGGTATTGACACTGCTGAACAAGTGATCGGGGCCGGGCCCCCCCTGCTACAGCTCAGGTGCGCCCGGTGCTGACAGCAATGAGGGCGAGGGCAGCGCCGTGCCCCGTGCCGTGCAGGGAGAAGTGGCAGCAGCCAGGGCTGGGGTGCAGGAACGAGGAAACCAGCACTCCACGGGTTTTTCTGCAGTTTTCCCACTGGCAGCTCACACGGGCAAGCTGCTCTTACCCTACAGGTGGAGCCAGACCTGCCTGGGCCACGAGTTCAAACCAGCGCAGAGACATTGGCCAAACGCCTCCTGCCAGCTCTGTCCCACAGCCCCAGCAATTCCACCCCAATTCCCTGCAGGAGCCAGGAGCTCTGTGCCTCGCAGCACCTCCTGTATTTCCGCAGCAGCCTGCCTGCTTCCTGCAGGGTGACTGCCACCGGGACAAAGCCAGCGGGGCACGGAGCTGGAGAGAAGCCAGCAGAGGGCAGGGAGATGCCTCGGCCACCGACACACACACACACAGCCTCAGTCAAGCCTTGTTACTCACCCCCACAAAATCCCACGCTCCGATGCACTGGGAGAGACAGCCCAGACGTCTGAGCACGCAGGAGCCTGCGGGGCCAGACAGCTGGAGCAGCAGCGCAGGGTACAACACACCTCAACCTGCCTTCGTCTGCAGCTCAACAAGGGCTAAAAGCATGAATACCTGCTGCATCGCTCCCTCTGCTCCCCATGGAGAAGGGTGCTACCTGCTCCATAGCTGTGACCAGGAGGTAGGGGTCCTCCACCCCAGGTGCAGGAGCCAGCTCCTGCCCCGACCCCCAGCTCCCGGCTGGCACCAGGGGCCAGCAGCCGCTGCTGCTCCAGAGCCCCGACGAGCCGAGCTTTTGGCCTGCCCGAATCTCTTGGTTCTGGTAACAGAGGAACAGCAGGCCCGGCCATATGGCAATTCCTCTCTGGCTACTCACTGAGTGATGCATTAACGCTGCTGGCCAAGGCACGCAGCACGGGCTGGTGCCTGGTGCCCCCGTTCCCCTGCCCGTGCCGATGCGAGCCCCTGCTGCCAGCCCCCCGACACCCCCAAACAAGGAGAGCTCAGCTGGTGGCAGTGCTGCAGACGCACAGCTTGGGATCCCTCCTGAAGCTGTCGGGGTTGGTGTCCAGGTGGGGGCCGGGAGAGGCGCAGGTCAGTGTCTGATATTTTGGAGCACAGCAGAAGGCACGCAACAGCCCTGCAGCCCGCCAGCACCCCACACACCCCTGCTTTCCTCGCAGCCTCACACTGCAAATGAGGCGTGCACGAGACCAGGGCTCCTCTTGCTCTCAGAGGCGTCAGCCGGGAAGCATTAATCCCGCCTGTGCCAGGGCGCTCCGGGCGACGCGGGGCCAGCGCAGCATTAGCACGAGGACTCCAACTCGGTCTCTGGCGGATTAAGCTAATACACGGGATTACAAACCTCAAAGGAGGGTAAACGCACACATCTGCTGGCAGTGGCCCTGCAGCAGTCCCTCGGAGGGAACAGCCCTGACTGCCAGCACAGCCAGACCTGCTGGGGAAGGGCTCGGCGTTGGGCTCAGCCCCTCGGTGGGCAGAGCGAGCGTGTGCGCAGCTCCAGGCTCCCCTTCCAAGCTGCACCGTGCTCACGCCAGGTCTGTGTGCAAGCAAACACGCAGCAGGAACAACCTCCGGTGCTCCCACGTGGCTGGTGCTGCCGAGAGCAACCTTTCTGTAAGGCAGGAGGGGCACACACAGGAAGAAAACACACCGGAGCGCCCAGCAGTGAGGCTGCAGTGAAGGCTTTGCTGCTTACAGAGCTCTGGATCAGCAGTTTTCGGTGACATTTGCAAAGAATTAGTAGGATCTGGCAGCACGGCGACGCTGCAGAAATTTCTGAGGATTAACAGTGATCTATTGAGGCAAGAAACTGGGAAGTGCTGAGAAAGCTGCTGCGACCCACGGCGACTGCAGCTCCTTCCACGTGGTTTTCCTGGGCTGAAGGTGCTGTTACTGCCCCACAGCCACAGCACAGCATGGGCATGAGCTGGGAGCTGGCACCAGCAAGTCCTTACAGCTCCTCACAGCCCATCCTGCTTGCACTGTGACTCCTGAGAACAGACCAAGCACCCTACATTGCACCCTTCAGTGCCTGCTCACTGCAGTCATGACGATTTTTAATTCAGCTGGCACAGGATCGTCACCCTGTGCCTGCGGAGGTGGCGTGCCAGGCCAGCAGAGAACCACCCAGGGAAGAAGCGATGCGCAGCTGCCCCCTTTTAGCACTTTGTGCAAGAAATATGCCAGCAGAGGAAGCAGGTGGAGCAGCCAGGAATTCCCCGCAGTGCCTGCTAGCTAGCTAACAAGCTGCCAAAAGTAAGGTCAGCTGGAAATTACAGCCGGCTCTCTGCATGCATTCAGCTCAGGTACAAGGAGGATTACAAGAAGAAGGAAAACACGACCTTTGCACACAGGGGGCAGGCTGTGCGCGCAGTCACACACAGGGTGGCCGAGGAGCACAGCCCCGTGCGGGTCCAGGCACAGGACCTGCTCCCTCTGGGCTGAACGAGGCCAGAGCTGCCGCAGGGGAGGGGAGAGCAGCGCGAGTGCTCCGCAGAGCTGAATTACTCCATTATATCGGGGCAGGAGAAACACCCCTCTGTCTGCGAGCAGCGGGGACAAGCGCTGCTATTTTGTACTCGCTGCCACTGGTGCGCCCGATCTCCTGTGCTGCTGACACCCAGAGCAACCCAGCACCGAGCGCCTGCCATCACCGCATCTTTGGTTTTCCTCCTCTTGAGAAGATGACCTGGGACACACCAGTGAGCCAGGGTTTGCATCGAACACCCAGACCAAGTGGGAAAGGCAAATCCTCCCCACCGGGAGGCAAATACTGAGTGCCCCTGTGTGTGAGTGAGCTCCCAGCACTGCCCCGTGCCCTGCAGCACACCGAGCAGGAGGCCCCTGCCTACAGCTTCTGAGTAAGAAGCCCGAGGTCACTGAACTGCTGGCCTGCGTGGTATTGCCAGGGCTACAGCACGAACCCCGTGCAATCCCCAGCCCTGACTCCTGCTACCAGCCCGGCCGGGGGTTGCCCACAAATGCCGGGCTGAGACACTCGAGCAGGGACGAGCAGGGCATCGAGCGGGGTCCTGTGCAGCACAGCCATGAGCTGTTGCACTCCCTGGAGGGAACCTGAGCACCCCGACACTGCTCCGAGGGGAGGAAGCAAGAAGAGAAGTTAAGGATGGTGCCAGCACCTTAAGGAAGTGCCTTACGCTGCCAAGTAGGCTCGTGGGGTATGTCAGGGCCGGCCTCCTTTCTCACACAATACACAACCTTAAAAAAATAGGTATTAAGAAGTGTGTAGCACAAGCGGTAAGTGATGCCACGTAGGACTAGCCGCCCCCTCCCCTAGTTGAGCGCAGAGGTGTGTGGGTGGAGAGCTGCAGAGTCACTCTCAGATATTTAAAGAGCGATCCACGTCCCAACAGTTATGCAAACCTCATCTCCCCTTTCCCCTACGTGTGTGTCCTCAAAGAGCACAGGTCGCTCTTTATTTTTCATCATTATTATTTATTTTGCTGCTCGGGATGTGGGAAGAGAGCACGCAAGTGTCTCATTTGTCTGGCTGAGCCTCCCTCCCTGCTCTGTCCCCCCCGGCACCAGCACTGCTCTGCTCGCCCAAGGCCAGTGGAGCTGGAGACACACTGGCAGCGCCCTGGGGACACCTGGGTCCTCCCTCACCAGCACCAGCACGGTCTGGCTGCACGAGCCCTCTGCCAGAGTGCTGGGGATGGTGCCAGCAGGGAGCCAGGCGTCCCCCTGCACCCAGCCCTGCCACGACCATGAAAAAAACAGCCCCTGGGTTTTCATGCCCAGGTTCAGAAAGGAGAGGTAACGGCATGGCTGCAGGGGGGGAAGGCAGGGACACAGTGCTGCCCACGGGGACAGGGAGGGATGCAGCTCGGTGGCTCAGCCACCCTGTGCACACATCCTGCTCACAGTGCAGAGGCTGTTCTCCTGCTTCTCTGCTCCATGGGCTGGGTCAGCACCAGCCCAGAGGGTTTTTGTTTCAGTATCCACACCGGCCAGTGCCGCAATTGCAAGGGAATTTCAAAGCATCCTCGTGGGGGCCCGGCCATTCTGCCTGGGCGAGGGCACAGGACAGACACAGCAAGCCCAGGACTACAAGGCACGAGTTCATCCCAGACACACGAAGGGCAAACTCCCTGCAAGCACTGCCCTCGGCGGTGGCCCTGCGCTCAGGAGCAACCTGCCCTCTGCGTCCCTGCTTCCTCAGCACTGGCGAGCCACCCGGGGGGGCTGCTGGCTGCACTCCACCACCCAGCACTCATACAAAGCAGGGAACTTGGACAGATCGGGGGGCACCAGGCCTCCACCACCAGCCTGTGCCATGCCGCTCTGGGCTGGGGCCAGACAGCACTGCAACGTGCCTCTGCTCCAAGCTCGGTGGTCCTACAGGGCAGATTTCCCCCTCACTGCGTTCACAACTTCTCGGGTAAGTCACACTCCGCTGATGCTCGCACCCACCTGCCTGGAGCTGCATCGGCGCTGGAAGACACCGGCTGGCCTCATGCCACCAGCTCCACGAGCAGCGCCCGGCCCCAGTGCCCACACAGAGCTCTGGCTCTGTCCGCTCGCGATACTGGGGACGGACAAACAGCCACACCAAGCTGAGCAGCACACAATGGTTTGGGTCCCAGAAAGTCAAGAGCAAAAAGCCTAGGGCTTTCCATGATGACTTTAAGAGCTGGCAATACCAAACTTTGGAGGCTTTTTGGAATGCAGGTATTCAAAGGTGTCAAATTAGAGTGAGAATGTGTGGCTATCAACGCGTTTTCCTTCCATCCTTCCCAGTCCATGCTTGTCCCAGATGTCACAGCTTCCAAGGGCAATCCTGCAGTAACCAACTGCTGAACTGGCTGTCAAAATTCCTCAGGGGCTGCAAAGCTGGGGAACAGCAGCCCCACCTCCCTCCCCGCCTCATGGCTGGCTTTTGCCACAGCTCAGCTCTACCAGAAGAGAACCGTCCACAGCATCACAGCTCCCTCATGAATCATTAAATACTAGACACAAATTTGGAAGTTCGCTTTCAGTACAGTTGCAGGTTTAAACCTCTCCAGGAGCCCACAGTTGTTCAGTCTCCAGCTCACCTACGCTCGATTCCCTCGAGCCCCTCGTCAAGCCTCCAGGATTTTGCTACCCTGACATTCACAGCTGGGCTCTCTGGCTGCGAGCAGCACCGCTTCCAAAAGCAGGCAGGAACATTTCTCATCGCCCTCCCCGGCAGTTTACCTCCCCCTGCAGCCCCTGGGCTAGGAGCCAAGCCAACGGGCGAAGCCAGCCAGCTGCCTCCCTTCCCTGGGACCTGAGCAGGCAGCGCCGTCTCCAAGCGCTGCGAGGATGAGGTCAGTCTCCCCTCGATGCTAAAAGCTCTGCTTGAAGAACTGCTGAGATAGCAGGAGCCGCTGTGTTAGTTTTACCCATTTCCTGTTATTAGATAAAACAGCATCAGAGGGCTGAACTCCTGCTGCCTTGGCCTGTTGCCACGCTGCAATTACCGCCACAGCCGCTGCCTTCAGCAGGTGAATACGGGTGCCTCTTGATTTCCATAGGAGCCAGAGCCCGGCATAAATTAATTGTGGTAAGGTTGACCTATTTAACAGCAGAAAGCCAGCATTCACTCGAGCCCAGATTCCCCAGGGGCTCCGGGTGTCACTTTACCCCGCGGGACAGCGCAGCCCCGCCGCTATCTCCAGGCATCTCGGCCCGCGGTGCGCTGCGAGGCGCAGGGGCTGCTCACGGCGTGCCCTCAGCCTTCCTCGGGGAGGACAGGCGACATCTCCATCTCCCTGTCGCTGTAATCAAACCACTCCCGCCCTGCAACCAGCTCCTGTTGACCGGCGTTGATGAGCGTTTTGTGACTTCCACAGACAACACGCACAGAAAGCAGAGCGGGGTGAACCCACAGGGACTTCACAGCTGCTGTGCTCGTAGACATCCAGCAGCAGCGAAGTGGCTGTTGACAGCCCCGTTCCAGACAGCCCAGCACCAGAGGACACAAGCAATGTTTACAGGGGGCTGCCAAGTTCTGCAGCTATTCAGGATGCCTCCCTGCACAGCTCTTGCAGTCTAATATTGGCTCACAGCCTGTGTGCACAGGCCAAAGCAGCCTGTGAAGGGGCACTTCACATCAACGAGATGCTGAGGTCTTGGTGATGCAGTGCTGCAGCCCAGAGCCACCCATCTCCCCACAAGAAACAGCAGAGTCACAAATCTCCACCACGCACCTGTGGACCTTACCTTTGTCTGCCAGAGACAGCGTGGTGTTGAAGTACTGCTCCTCCACGGTCCAGGCGGTGTCATTGATCTTGTTGGACACCCCGCAGAATCCAACGCAGCTCACCTTGATGGCTGTTAACAGAAACCACACACGTAAGCACGAGGAAAAAGCAAAACCACAGCTTCAGACTTGTTTCAGAGACTCTGTGGGGCCACAGGAGCAGAACCTCACGAACACACACAGGGTGGCAAACCAGCATCCCCTCCCAGTACCCACCTCAGCCCCTGCGCTCAGAAACCTTTGTGGCAATGCAGCCCTCCTCCAGCTCACAGCAAAGCCAAACTGCAGGGTCTGGAAGCATTTGAGATGCCATCCGACCCTCCCAGCCCAAAGAGAATTTGAGCTATGTTTGTGCCTTGCCTTGGGAAGGTCATCCCTGAGCTCTCCCTGCTCGTTGTCACACACCAAGAGACAACCACAACGCTTCCCCCGCGCAGGGAGGACGCAGACAGACCCATCCCCGCACAGGGTGGGTCACCACGGTGCCCCAGCCCAAATATCTCCTGTCCTGTTCCCAGCAGGTTCTGCAACAGCTTTAAGAGATCCCACAGAGCTCCCTCACCGCGTTCGGTGAACGTTTCAGCATGCACACCCAGGCAGTGCCTCGCAGGAAGCCTCTGGGCAGCCAGTTTGTGCTGGCTCCAGGGCTCCCCTCCTGCTCCACTCGAGGTCCTCTCCCGGAGCACAGAGCACCCCCACTGCCCTGCACGGAGCCCACTCCTCTCCCATCGGATGGCAGCAGCTCCAGCAGCCTTGGTGCCGGCTCTTGTCCTGCCTCAGACACGCCACTGAGCCCCAGGGCCGCAAGGGGCCTGTCCCTGTCCCAGTCAGCCCAGACAACCCAGCCGGCTCCAGTGAGACCAAGCCCAGGCTCAGCCACACCGCTCCCAGGTTTTCACACGGGAAAGGAGAACTGGGGAAGCTTTACACCCTCCAGGAGGGACAGCCCCCGAACAGGCTCCCCACAGCCTCCCTCAGCCAGTTTGTAGATAACGACCCTGAAAAGCTCCCGGCTAACCACCATCTGGTGCAACTCCCAGATAAGGGAGGGCAGGCAGCCCTCATCCCAGCCCACCGTGCTGTGGTGCTCAGGCTCCCTGTCCCTGTGAGGCAGCACAGCCAGCACGGCCCCAGCTCCCTCCCCACGGCAGGCAGGGACTTGGGGACCCACAGGCAGTGGCCCTGCAGCCCGGCACACGGAGCTGGCCCTCGGCTGCTGCTCCCTGCTGCAATGCCGGGCTCACAGCAACGAACCTCAGGGCTGTGCTGGTCTAAAAGCCCTACTTACAGTTTTCCATCTCAGACACAGGGCTGTCAGCTCCAGGGCTTCTCAGTTAACCACTGAGAACCCAAATTGGTTGGCACTGCCAGCCTGAAAAGGAGGGAAGGCCTCGGTCCATGGAGGGAGATCCTGGGGTCCTGGGTCACCCCCAAGGGCAGCCCACTCCAGCCTCAGTCCCAGTGGTTGCTCCTCCTAGGGCAGGCCGTGACCACAGCTGTGACCATGGGTTTGCACGTGGCTCTTGTTGAGGAGATTATCAGCAGAAACTGCTGTGGGCCCACAGCATCCTCCCCTACACCACGTAGGAAGTTTCACCCCTGCTCCTTCACACACCGGCTGGAGGGGAGCGATCTGACCCCAAACCAGTCCCTGAGCTCTTTTGGGACAGCACTGGAGGCCTGGCAGGACCCCCCAGCTGCCGTGTTTCTGCCTATGTGATGTGTCAGGGTAACCAAAGGGCATCACACAACACAGCGAGCAGACAAGCTCCAAGGCAGTTTCACAGCAACCTCACCGGGTTTTGGAGCAGCCGGCCACGAAGCCAGCCCCTCTGCGAGCATCTCGTGACCCGGGGAGAGGAAGAAGCCGGGGACGCGGCTGGCTGTGGTGTCAGGGCTCCTGTTCACAGCTGCCAGGCAGAGCCGTGGTGCTGGGGGCAGCTGCGAGCTAAAAACAGAGTCAGGGGGACAGGTCCGGCAACCCGGCACCGTCAGAGCTGCTGCCACCGGAGCCACCCGAGGTGCAAAGCCCGTCAGCCCGACTGCCAGGAAGCTAAATGCACAGTCAGACTTTCCAAGGCCTCCCCTGCAGGCAGTCTCCATGCCAAGCTGCGGGTATAGCAAATAAGAAGAGTTTCTGCTCTGGAACAGGCCAATTGCAGTTGTTAGAAACCCATAAAAATGCCTCCGGAATCCAGTGCTCCCAGCGGCCCCAGTTACCAGGCCCCTGGGTTGCTTTAAATAAACACGGGGGGGGGGGAAAAAAGTCAAATATCTGTATAGGAAGTGGGGGGGGCGACACAAAAAGCAGCAAGGAGAAGAGAAGGAAATTACGAAGCCATGCAGGAGGCGAGGGCCCTTTGCCCCTGCGGTCCCCCAGCACCCAGAGGAGCAGTGGCAGCTCTGCACCCAGCCAGACACGTCTTTAGCAAGGCACCGCAGCACTCGCCAACTGCTGGAAATATAAGGAGACAGCTCAGCCGTATCCATCTCTGCCCTAAGTAAAAATAGAGATGCCAGGAGCTGGGCACGTCTGCCTTCTCCCAAGGTGATTTAAGGAGAGCAGCTGTACACCTCAAACTTCTCCTTCGGTCGACCCAGGGAGCCGATGCCGCATGGCAGGCGAGGGGAGAGCAGAGGCCGTGCACCCGTACCTCCCCCTCCTCGACTTCCAAGCTCCAGTGGTGCTGAGCAAGCAGAGTCCCACCGGCACAGCACTCCCCAAACTGCAGCCGGTCCCAAGTGGCTTCAGGTCCCTTCTGTGTCACACACCCCAGCAACAGGTACAGAGGGAAGATGAGGACGGTTTGGCAGCAGCTCACGCAGGACAAACGTGCCGTCCCGCTGGCACGTCGCTGCTGGTGGCCCGGGGCTTTCCTCTGCTGCTGCAAGGGTGGACGAGGAGGTGAGCTCGGAAGGGGCAGCTATGGACAGCCCTGGATTTCTGCCAGCTGAAGCCCACACGAGCCAGTTCCTGGCCTCCAGCTGACCCAGAGGCTTCAGCTGGGACAGGGAGCCCGTACCCACAAGCACAGGGCTCAATGTGCTGCAAAGCCACCCCAAAGCACCCACACAGCATGAGGGACTGGGCACACGTCCATAAAGGGCTTCAAGAGCCGCTCCTACACCTTGCTGGGGACAGCCCCGCTCCTAGAGAGGGCAAATACAGCGCCAAAACCAAGGGGACAGCACACAACAGCCCTAAAAGAGATGGGGGACGGAGGTGCCAGCACCCCGGCACTTCCAGAAGGTGCTGGCAGGAGGGCCGGGGGGTGTCTGGGTCCTGAGAACGGGGGAGCAGAGGGAAGAGAGGGCTGTGAGAGACCAGCGAGCCTGCATCAGACAAGTCTTCATTTCATGGAAACCAGCCAAGAGGAGCCCTCTCCTCACCCCTCTCACCAGACCCACGGCAGGCCAGATCACCACTAATCTTTAATTAGATTCTCTCCAGCTGTGCATGAGGACAGAGCCACCTCCCCCAGCCCCAGCAGCCAGGCACAGCCGTGGTCCAGGCCTGGGGAGAGGGAGGGGACGGATGGCCCCACTGCCATCCCCACCAGTGCCGGTTTTGGGGACTCGACAGGCTTTGGGAGAGCGAGGCCAGGCCGCAAGGAGAGCAGGTCTCATCACAGGCAACATCAGCAAGCCGGCAATGCAACCCTTAGGGCCACCTGCCCAGACAGGAGGGGGCCGAGCCACCTCAGCACACAGCACTGCAGCTTCAAGTGACAAGGAGCACGAGGCTGGGAGTGCCCCGAGATCTCCTGGCCCATGCCCCAGGCCAGGTGAAGTTTTGGGGTCATCCCGTTCCCAGCACAGCAGGGCCGGACGGTGCTGGGCAGGCAGGAAGCCTGGGAGGCAGTGAGACCTGCAGGCAGGACAAGTCGCTCTCATGCAGTCGGTAGAGACCGGGCGATTCCTAGAAAAGCTCCCTGAAAAACACACAGCGAGGAAGCCGAGACCACAGGGAGCAGAAGGCTGGAAGCTCACAGGGCACGCTGCTCCCCCGGCTCCCAGCCCTCGTGCACAAAAATATCGAGACACCGCTAATTAAACCAGCAGCTCCTAATTAACTCTCGGCTGTCCCCATCCTTCTGGGTCCTTCCTGTCAGTTCCTGACACAAACAGTCCCGGGCATTTCGCGAGCCAGTGAGGCGAGGGCAGAGCGCACACTGAAAGCTGGAGGCAGCGGCGTGTCTGGCACCAAGCGAAGGGCTGTCTGGAGAGGTTTCTGTCTCCTTCCCTAGGGCTCAGCACAGGGGATTCGGCCTCCAGCTGGGGAATTGGGAGCCCTGTGTTCTCAGGAGTCATCTCAAAGAGCTGCTCAGGCTTTCCTGACCCACGGCGAGCCCACTCGTGGGGCAGCAGCAGCTCACCAAAACCCACCGAGGGCCAGGCTGCCCGCTCCCTGTGGCAGTGCTGCATTTGCCAAGCGGGGCAGGGGGTCCCAGCAGGGCCTCACACATCCTCGACCCCCTGCTACATCCCACCCACAGGAAGCCTGGAGCAGCTCCTGTCCCAGCCTGTACAAACCCCACCTGCAGCAACAGCAGGGCGGTGACAGCTGCTAATGGCTCACTTCACCCCTGTATTTTGGGTGATGCTGATTTGTTTTATCCAGAATCCACCCCAGGTACTACCAATCCACCGAGGGTGCTGTCATCCAGAAATGCAGGAACCTCTGAAGACAAACCACGCAGGCACACGTCTGTGAGCACAGAGCTGTGACAGCCACCTCCCCTCTCAGCCAAGGTCAATCCTCTCCGCTTTACGAGCACTTTTCTCCATCACAGGCTGAGAGCAGGGAAGCTTGTCTTTTCCAGCCCCTCCCCAAAATCAGGAGCCTAAGACATCCCAAAGGCAGAAAGCAAACTGCTGGGCTCCACAGGACAACCTCCTGTTCAGAGCCCAGGCTGTTCTCCCTTGCAGAGCTGCCAGGTTTATTTATAGCGTCCCAGGCTTCTATCAGCGCTCCGGCTGCCCTCGGAGGAGAGGGGTCATCTTGAGCATCTGGAGCAACATCCCCGGCTGAGCACGTTTAACGAGCCTGGCTGCACCCACACCAGCCTGCGGGAGAAAACCTCAGCGCCACGGGGCTCCTCGGTGACAGGTACAAATGCTGCAGCATCCCCACGCTGGGCCCGATGCTGGCTGCACTTGAGCCTTCGCCCTGGATCCCGGAGCGCTGCTGCCTCGCTACCAAGGTGCTCCCAGAAAGAGCCCCCCAGCACCCCTTTTCCTCTAAACCATCTCTTGTGAAAAAAAGGAGTTTTCCCTGAGCTTCAGGCTGGTGCAGGTCCGGGTGCTGCGGCACCCAGGCTGGGAAGAGAGGCGGGGAGGGACGGGGGGGCTCTGCCTGGAGCCTGCAAGGGCAGCGCTGGCTGCAGCGCCACAGCCAGCCTGCAAGCTCACGGGCTTCCTGCAGGACCAGCCTGGGGCAGGTGCGGCTCCAGGAGAGTGGGGAAGGAGGGAAGTTGTGCCTCAGACCAGTTTTGGGAGCCCAAACTCTCACTCCGTCAGCACTGCTCTGCGCAACGTGGAGCAGCATCAGCTGCACGCCAAGGGACAGCCTCTCCCCGCGCGGGGCCCGCAGGTGCAGGCACCCCCGGGCGCTGCGAGCAGCAGCACAGGAGGCACTGCGAGGAGCTCGGTATCTGGCACAGAGAGGCAGATCTCACGCTCACCATGGAAATCTTGATGCCAGCCACCCACCCCGGCTGCACTGCCAGCTCTCAGCCCCCTCTCCCAGCATCTCCCAGAAGCGCAGGGGGCTGCAGAGGAACAGAAGGCTGCCGGGACCGCGGAGTCATTTCACGTGGGCCTTCTTGGCTCTGGCACGCACAGCCAGCTTTCGGTTTCAGAAAACCTCTTCCCTTTCTGCTTCCCTAGACAGAAGTTCAGAGAGGGAAATGCTGGCCTGTCTGGCGGTGGCTGTGCCTGCCCTCCTTCCGCAGCTGCGCTCCAGACTCTCTCCTGCGGGCTGCTCCACGAGGGAGCGGGGCTGCGGTTCCCCTCGGACGGCACCGGGCTCCGAGCAGGGCTTAGGGCAAGAGCCACGCACCAGCTGGGAGCAGCGCAGCTCCTCGCCCAGCAGATCTCAGCAAACACAACTGCTGCCAGTGCCTGCACCCTGTGCTCGCCTTCCTTCCTGCGCAGAGCTCGGTGCAGCCTCACAGCCAGCCCTGCCGAGCTGCGTGCTGCCTGCCAGCACATGGACACCTCCCGGCCACACACACTGCCAGCATGGCCAGGAGCACAGGAATTTAGTATTTAGGATCCCAACAAGACCCAAGCAAGGTTTAGTCACGATCCCTCAACAAGACAGATCCTAACCCACAGCCATGCTGCTCAGGGCACACCGGGAGCTTCCAGTTGCTTTTTGCGAGCTGGATTTACACAAACCACGCTCTCCAAAGCAAAACAAGGCTGCGCGTACATGAGCAGTCAGAGCATCTCAATCTTCAGGGTTAGGCCCCGAACACAGAGCTGTGGGAGGGGAATGCAAGTCCCACACGGCCGAGGTGCAGCCAGGCAGCAGAGCGGAGCCAGCAGCTCGCCCAGGAAAGCTGCCAGGTGCCAGGAGCTGCCAGCACCCAACGCCTCAGCCAGCCTGGCCACAGCCGCGTTTCCTCGGGCTCAGCAGTGCTGAAACTGAAGAGGGGAAACACTTTTTTTTTTTTTTATAGCTTGCCCAAAGCAAAATAGGTTTCCACCCAGCACTTAGCACTACTTTAGGCCGAGGCAGTTAGGATATTCCAGGACAGTTGACTTCCTTGTCTCAAAATGGAAGAGGAGCCAGGCGAGAAACCCCACCAGCTGACCACACCGCAGGTCCCGGGAGGCATCCGGTGAGTGCTTGAAGACAAGTCGGGCTCATGCTGTAACAAACTGGCCCTGTAAACTCATAACAAAAGTGATTGCTCCTTCCCTGCCAGCACACCATACCCCATCTTGCTGGCAGAGCCAGCCGGCTGTGCAGCCGACACGAGGAGCGGCCGGGGAGGCCAAGCTCTCTGATGTCCTGGGAACACGTCTGTCCCCCCGGGAACACGTCTGTCCTCCTGGGAACACATCCAGCTCTGCTCTTCCCACAGCCGGGCAGGTTGAGCAGCCGCTCCCGTGACGGCCTCCCTGCCCTCACCCCTCCGCGCTGGGTGCAAAAGCCACGTTGGGCAGATAAAGGGCCGACTGATCAGGTTTCTCTGCTTACCACGGAGAGGTTGATTCACCCGAGACTACTCCCTTTTCAGGCTCTCTCTAAATAAAGGCTTCAAAGGGTTCTGGAAATTCATGTTTAACAGGCTTACCGTAACGCCACGGCACAAGGGCTCCTTTGGGCCAGACTGCTGCGGGACTGAGTCACCGGTCCGGGTGAGCTCCTGCTGCCTGGTGCTCTCTGGCAGACCCTCACCGCCACCCAGATCGCCGCCTGATGCAGGGCTCCAGGTCTGCCCGGCACCAGGCAGTGCTGCAGGCACAGCGCCGATGCTGAGGAGCAGAGGGGACGCTCCTCTGCGCCCTCCTGGGGCACAAGGGATGCTCCTGGGCATGCGCTCTCCAGGATTTGTCCCTCAGCATCAGGGAGAGGAGCAGTTGCAAAATCATCTTGATACTCGGCCAGCTGGAAAAAGGCCCGTTAGAGGCTGACCAGCCCCTGCCACGCACACTTCGGGCCAAAAGGACACAGCGCGGACACTGCTGTCATAACCAACCTCCTGCACACACCACGGCACTGCTGAGGACCAAAGCAGCAAGCTCACACCTGCTCTGGCATCCCAGACACAGCAGTTTCGGTGTGAGGGGTGGGAGCCCATCAAGGAGGAAAGCAGACAGCAGCATGGGGACAGGCACCTCACACAGCTGCTCCATAGTGCACCAAGACACCGGCAAGGCCTTTGCACAGCTCCCAGGCACGAGCCCAGAGCCAGCTCACCCCTCCTAGCAGGGCAGGTTTCAAGTCCCCTATCCTGAAAGTGTTATTTAGAAGCCATGAAGCCACCCTGCATCCGGTGATCCCCCCGACACAGCCGGGTACCTGCACGGCCTGGTTCTGTGCCCAGGAGGTGGGACGGCGACGGGAGCTCAGCCCCCAGGGCCACGTGCTCCCCGCTGAGGATTTCTCACGCCACGCTGAGCTCTCAAGCACTGCTTTCACACGTCTCAGCTGTCAAGAAGCAGCCCCAGCGACTTGGGAGAAAGCAGCCAGAATCCACTTCATTCTGCATAAGAGCTGCTCCTATGATTTCCTTTGATGCCATTCAGCGCAAGCAGCTGGATTCTCTATTTATAGCGCGATATCAGTTTGGGAAGACGACTTGTGTTCTTGTTATTACCCGAGCACCAGATCCATAACAAATCCCTGCTATGCTCAGAGGGGTGCGGGATCGTACGACAATCCTCACGGTGAGGCCAGACACCTGCAGATATCTGAGCAGACAGAGAACAGCATTCAGGACTTGGAGCTAAACCCCCAGACCTGACATCCAGTCCCGCGCCAACAATCCCCGTCAAAAAGGCACCGAGTCAAACCCCCACACTGAGCTTTCCTCCCGGATCTGCTGCCTCCCAAGCCATTTTTATCCATGCCTTATTGCAGGGAACATGTGGGGTTAAGGCGGGTGTGTACGTACCGGGGATGAAGCGCAAGCTGCAGCATCGTTACCTCCAGCTGGAGCCAGAACGACCAAGCAGCAGCAGCTCCCTCAGCAAGAACAAAGGATTGGAAGTTACAAGCATTAACGCTCCAGAAATGATTCATGTTTCTCGGAAGCAGCCTTTTTGCTGCGGATATCTGATAAGCTCCAGTTTTCAATCAAGGGTAAGGTGCTCAAAGGTCAGGACGTTTTTAAACTAAACTAGGTCTCTGAATGATTCCTGCCTGGCACTAACTTGCCACCACCACCTTGCTGAGGGGTCTGTCCTTACCTCGGGACACCCCGACGTCCTCTGCAGTCACCAGCACCTCTCTGTCCCAGCACACCTGCCAGAGCTCGCTCATCCATTCAATTCAACCACGTGGCACCAAGCATCCTTCTCAAAGCAGTACGTGATCCTAGACAAAGCCATACCCGGCCAGGGTGAAGCCCTTTCTGGGGAAAAGCCTCCCCTCACAGGCTTATTCACAGCAAAATAAATAAAAATCTAGCTCACACCTGACACCTGCATCCCGTCAACTATTTTTAACTGGCCATCAAACAGTGCTGGTGGATGTGACGTTGGTTTTTACAAGCTACCATGAGCAGACAGAAACCTGCACATCTTCGTGGTCTGAAGCTGTTTCACCTCCAGTTTCAGCTCCTAGACACTAAACAGAGCCCAGGCGGGCACATCTGCACACCAGACAAAACCCCACAGACCTACAGCCAGCCAGGCCCTTTGCACTTTTCCTCCCTTCCAAAGCACTTTGCACTTCCACATTTTAAGAGCTACAATTTTAGGAGCGCAAAGAGATCGCTAACTTCAGGCACGGAGCAGAAACCCCAGCCCCGGTGTGCTTGTCAGGCTGTTTCAGGAGCAGCTGCCCTGAGCAGGAGGAGGAAAAGACTTGCCCCAATTCCCTGCAGAACACCTTTTTCCATGCTTTTCCACAGGTCACACCTGCAGGAGCCGTGCATCACAACCCAGCCACCTCCTGGCCCTTGTGCTATTAGAAGACCCCGAGCATCCCCTTCTCCAGGCAGCAGAGGCCAGTCGGCAGGTCTGTCCTGCTCTTCCTGGCTGCAACAGCCTCTGGCAAGACTTTGCCACGTCAACCGACGGCTATGTGGCTCCTCCACGCGTACTTCCTCCTCTTCCCCTCTCCTTCGAGGGGTGACCTTAGCCGAAAGCACTCCACAGCAGGCTGCAAGTGGAGCAGAGCACGTCCACCTGCACTGCCGCCTGCACCGCCCCGGCAGATGCTGGAGCCAGCACCCACCTTACTCACTCCCTTTTGTGCCCGTTTGCGGGGCCCCTGCGAGGGTCAGGGAGCTGCCCCCAGAAGGGACGGACAGAAAATCACGGGCTTCTTCCTCCCAGCAGGGGAGCCTCCCTCCTGCCTACCTGACTCCAGCCCAGAGAGACAAGCTGCGCCTCTGCCCGCTCTGCGCTGCTCCAGGGAAAGAATACGCAATCACACCCCGTTTGTCATGCTTGGAAGCAAATCAGACGGACAGAGCTCCACTCCACTTGTTCCCTCATTTTGTTAAACAAGAGGGAGGGCCGCAGCACATCTCCTCGCCAAAGAAAGCAGCAAACAGTTTCTCAAGATGAGCGCAAGTGATGCGCGGGCGGGGGAGAAGCAGAGAGCGGCGCGCACTGCGGAGACAAGAGACACAAAACAATCCTGCGATTAGTTATTGACTCCAGAGGAGTTTCAGTTCCAGCAGCAAGCCAGCCAGGACAGCAAAAATCCCTCTTTTGTTCCCCAGTCTCAGACAGGCTTGGCCACACAGCTCACTGCTGTCTCGCTCCAGACAATGAGAAAAGAAAGTTAATCCACTGCCACCAGAGCCGGAGCCATCCAGCCTGCCGGAGCGATGCTGCAGGACGATACGTGAGCGTTCCCGTGCAGCAGTGCCAGCCTTGCCTCATCCTTGTGCCCACGAGCAGATGTCTGGTGACCCGTGGGCCTTCCCTGGGCACTGCCGGTACCTCTGGGGGCAGCTGCAGCTTTGGGGCCATCCCTGCCTTCCACCAGGACCTCGCTCGGTTCTGCGTCGCGGGCATCGCGCTCCCTCACCAGACGAACTGCTGTCGCAGGGCAGAGCATGCTGCAGACTGCTACCTGGGGATTCAGTCCATCCTCTCACCAGCACTGTGCAGAGCAGCCCAAGCCACGGCCCTCCTGCAGGAACAACACTTCCCGGTTGCAGAGGTCCCGTTGTGCAGAGGGTCCTGGCTAACAGAGTGCTCAGATGTCACCTCTTCCCCCCAGCACGGGGGCAGGCTACACGAATATCAGAACCACCTTATGCATTGGCCAAAACCACACTTCCTCACGCTGCCCCTCCACAAAAACAGAAGTGACCTTTTAGTCACTACAAGAATCTGAGCGTAGCACGGCTCAGGATCCAGGTGACCTGCTTTCAACCCCTTCTTCACCACCAACTTTCTCGGTTTTCCATATGAGAAGTGAAACCTTTTACTACATTTAAGATTAGACTGGAAAATTATGATTCGCAGGCTCTGCAGAAATGGAAATTATGGACCTAGATACTTCTAGAACACAAACAGACATCGGTACTTGTGTCTGGAGCCTTGTAGTTCAAGGGACTGATTTGAAAGTCAAGGCATCACTGCATAAACCTGGACAGCTAAATAACAGAGTGCAGAAGAGCACAGTGCTGAAATCTGCTCCAGAAAGTGCTTTCAAGGTTCTTTACTCTGGGTGACCTGGGAGAGGGCTGTTATTTTATCATTACGCTTCCGCCCGCGAGAAGCCCGGCTGAGCAGTAGGCAACAAGACCGAAATAATCGGCACGGCCCTGGGAGCTGCCGAGCAGAGAGGGAAGTGCTCCAGCACCCCTGAGCAGCAGCAGCTTCATTCCAGGGCTGTCCCCTGCTCTGCAATAACTTCTTTCCCTCCCCCCAAACTAACCCTACCCCCGGCCGTCCCAGCACCAGCTTCCTGTTAGATTAATTATTCCCCGTACACAGGCGCTTGATGATTTACCCAGCAAGTTAGGCACAACAATTAGGGACCTGCAGTGCCATTAGCGCTCTCCCCAGAGGCCCGGCTTTCAGAGGACCACCTCCATCCTGGCAGGGACACAGGGGAGGCTGTGAAGGTCCGTGAGGGTCACCACAAAGGTGAGTCACCGCCCGTAATGTGGCCACACGGCCAGCCAAGGACGGCGTGTTACTGAACAGCCATCAGTGCTAGTCAGCAGGGCTGGCAAGGAAGCCAGAGTAGGTGGGAGTATTTATGATCCTGAAAGGTGTGTCTCCAGTTCGGCTTTTCTGTGACCCAGGACTCGTAGCACGTCTATAGCAAGGCAGAACGAGCTTTGTTTGCTTGTGTTGTCCACCTCCTGATAGGCACGGTTTCCAACAGCCATAAAATGAGGCACGGTGTGGAGTAATCATGCGTGAGTTCGTTTGTGGTTAAAAAAAAAAAAACAACACACAACCACACACGTCAGACTGGTCCAGCTCGGGAAATGGAAAGTATCACACTGGGTGCCGTGGGCCTGGCCTGCAAAGGGCGAGCACCTCACGTCTTCTCCAGGGAGATGTTTATTCCTCTGAGGAGTCCCAGCTGGTCACAGGAGGTGTGTGTGGATGTGCCTTACGACACTGACCCACACGGCTGCGAGGCCTTTGCCCAGCTCTCCCCACAGCCCAGCAGAAGCCACATTGTGGTGGAGGTTGTTCGATCCCTCTGCTGCCGGGCCCACGAGCCCCAGCAGGGCCCTCCCCGAAGACGTCCTGTGGCACCAAGCAGGATGTTTGGCAGCCACCTGAGCTTCCTCCCCTGTTCCTGGGGGTGAGACACATCCAGCAGGGAGGGCGCCCAGCAGAGGGTCACCCCATGCTCTGCAGACCTTGGCACCCCATCCTCAAGCACCCCGGTTACCTGGGCAGGCGCAGACACCCGTTACAGCAAGCTGCCACCCAGCTGGTAAAGCCGATTTGGGACCTCAGCTCCAACCAGCCACTTGTGACACTTCCCACAGAAGGTGAAGGAACAGCTCAGGTTTTGGCTGGAAGCACCCACCAGCTCTCCAAAAGCCCTGCTCAGCCGCCCCAGGCTGGTTAGCCAAATCCCATCGGAGCCCACCGAGACCGAACGCCTTCCCAAAACCCAGGGGGTGAGCCCAGCACAGGGTGGGAGCCGTGGGGCCGGGCAGGGGGAGGCCGGCACACGCTGGGGCAGGAATGCCTTCGCTGGAGCTGGAGGGAGCGTTGCTGGGAGAAGGCTCCAAGGAGATACGTGCCCTGCTCCGCTCCAGGAGGAGTTCAGCAGCCTGCAAGCCTGCACTTGTCCCAGGCATTTTTTTTTCCCCGAGGAAGCCTCCAAAAAGCTATCGCAGACAGCTGGGCGAGGTGCTGCTGAAAGCACGGCCGATGGCCGGGGCAGCGTGAGCACCCTCACCCAGCGCCTATCCGAGGGACTTCGCGTTGGAGCCCCTCCAGTCTCCCAAAAAAACACACAACAACTTGTCGGGAGGACGAGGAGCGAGCGGGGCAGCCCCGGCACACAGCGGGCACCCAGCGGGCACCCAGCCCGCACCCCCCCGCCTCCAGCACCCCCAGCCCCGGCTCCGAGCGGGCAGCGCCGGGACCCCCGGGACCCCCCCGCCGGCAGCTCGGGGGCTCCGCCGGCACCGCCCGGCCCCCGGCCGCTCGCCCTCCGCCGTGCCCGGAGCCGGCCGGGGCTCGGGATGGGGCAGCGGGGAGCCGGTGCCGGGCAGGCCGCGGGCTCACCTCGGTACTGCAGCGAGCCCGAGAGCCGCACGGTGACGGTGCCGACCAGCGGCTCGCCGGGGCTGTAGATGACGCGGCTCTCGCCCAGGCGGATCTCGAAGAGCTGCACCTTCCCCATGGCCGCGCCGCTCTGCTCCGCTCTGCCGGCAGCGGTGCCTGCCCTGCCGAGCCGTGCCGAGCCCTACAGAGCCCAGCCGAGCCGTACCGAGCCGTGCCGGCCCCGCCGTCCCTGCCCCGGCCGGGCGGCTCCGCCCTGCACCCGCCTCCGCCCGGCCCGGCCCGCGCTGTGGGGCCGGGGCGGGCGCTGAGGGAAGGGGCGGGCGGAGGAGCCGTGAGGGGCCGGGCTCTGGGGGAAAGGCCGGGCTCGGGGGGAAAGGAGGCGGCTGTCCCGGGGCCATCTTGCCTCTCCCAGTGCTCCCCCTGAGCAGCTCTGCCTGTAATTCCCCCTGCCCAGCTGTCACCTTGCCCCCTGCTTGTTCCTACGTCCCCAGTCGCTTGAAGCGGCCGGTGGGAGTTGTACAGACACAGCGTGGGGTCAGGGCTGGTAAACAGCCACCCCATGGATCCAAACATCCACCCCACAGATCCAAACAGCCACCCCATGGGTCCAAACATCCACCCCACGGATCCCCACAGAGCAGTGGGGTGAAGGGCTGCACCCCAGCTGGGGCATCCCTGGGTGCTGAGGGCTGCCCTGCCTCACACTTGCTGTGTGCCCCCCTCAATGCTGCTTTTACTCCAAGGCTCAATTAAAAATAAATAAATAAAAAAACAAAATTGGTAAAAAGGACATTTTGCTATTTCTTTATTTCACAGCAAACACCCAACACAGTGCTGGGGAAAGGCACCTCCCGGCGAGGCCTCCTGGCTGATGACAAGCAGGCTGCGCACACGGGCAGAATGACTAAGTGCGAGGAGGGCCGCTTATCCCTGTTTATCCATTCATCTGCAGAGCACACCCAGCGCAGACCCAGCAGGACCCGCAGCGACACCAGCCCGAGCTGCAGGAGCTTCCAGGGTCACCTTAGGGTGGCCATCACAGTGTCACACCCCACGTAAAGGGGTTTGAGAGCTACTTCAGAAGTAGTTTGTATATTCCCAGCACACGGGGCTCCTGCTGGGGAGCTCTTCCAGGCCCTCGCTCCTCCGCTGCTTACAAGCTACCTCTTCTTTCCAGCCTGCACGTCGTCACAGGCAACACACACCCCGATGGGCTTGTGCCAACGCTAAGTAGCTCATCTCCTGCAGTGCATACCCTCAGAGGCTTCCATACACCACTCTCCTTGCTCTGCCCTTAGCTGTTGTTTTGCCAGGCTACGCACACCAGTCTCCTTCTGTAAGATGAGCCCGCAGCCTCTTTCATCAGCCTCTGCAGCTCGGTTCCTTTGCAGCCACCCCAGGTGGCACTGCCAGCAGAAAACAAATAAATGAGGGGTGGCAGAAGCACCCTGTGCCACAGCAGATTTTACTGAACCTGTTTCTCCCACGGAAAGGCTCTGAAGACCAAGAGCTTTGAGCAGTGTTGAGCTACCAGCGGTCATACCCTCTCTGTCCCCATCGCCAGGGTAGCACCATCACCCTTGCCCCACAGGGATGCTGAGCAATGACACACGGTTAAAAAAAAAATCCTTCGATGAGCCAAAACAGAGCCCCTTACGCTGCACTGCAACGCTCTTGATGCAAATATATTTATACTCCTTGTTTGCAGAAAAGTAATTTTAAGCATAGTAAAGTTACTTGCCCAAGGTCATAACAAGAATAAAAAGGATTCCTGTGCTAGGAGCTGAACAAAAGCATCCCGGCTCCAGTGACGTGCTCGCTGTGCACAGCTATAGCCCTGCGAGACAGTCACTGAGTGCTCTGACAAACACAGGAGCTCCTCTTGTGACATGGCCGGCAGCGGTGCCATGGCACTGATCCTTCCCCACTGCTTAGCTGTCCGTAAAACGTAATGAGATGGGCACAATTATGAGCCCCGCAGTGCCAGGGCACCTGCCATTCCCTGTACGTGGCACGATGGTGCTCAGTTCAGGAGGGTTTTGCTCATTAGAGTCAAATGCCTGTTTGCATTCCTGCCTCCCTGCTCATCTGCATGTGCCCTGGAGTCACCAATGTTGTCTAATTGCCTGCAGAGTCACAGGCACTGAAATTCTGAGTAGATGGGGGGAAAAAAAAAAAAAAAAAGAGAGAGATAAGGATGTTAAGATTCCCTTTCCTACTATTTTGTCCTGTTGTTTTGGTTAAAGTTGTTTTGAAGACTTTGTTCTGATAGTGGGAACTCTCACTTCCTCTTCGCCCTCATTTCTCCCTTCCTCTTTTTTCCCTTATTAAAAGGGAAAACTCTAAAGAGAGACAGATAAAAAATGCTAACCCCAGCTTTAGAATAAAATTTTCCTTTCAGATGTCATCACATTCCGCTAACTTTAAGGAACACGAAACTTCTTGACAAATAATGTAGTAGTAAACAAAACAAAACAAGCACCAACAACACCCATGGCACCTGGGCCATGCTCTGCCCACAGCACGGCTGAGCTTCTGCCATGGGCCTGGGAAAGTGGCTGGGAACAAAATATGCCCACAAAGGAACAGCTGAAGCTGCAAGTCTTGTACTACCTATACATATATATATATGTATGATGTATGCAGAAGGCTTCGTGGTTAAATCATGTGCGTTTTCTTGTAACTTAAATGTGTCCCCTTCTGGCCTTGCAGAGGCTGTCCCCCAGCCACACGCGATGACCCAGCACCTGCCCATGCCTCAGCTTCCCGTGCCCCACGGCCATCATCGCCCCAGCAGGACCAGGAAGCCTCCAGGAGAGGCAGCATAGAAGCAGCTGAGATACCTGAGCAGTGACTGGCACAGGCTTTAATGAGGTGAGCACTCCTGGGTGAGGCATTAGTGTTATCTCTGGGACAGCTCGTAGCTTGCAAAGTCATCGTCACCTGCTCTGTCGCTTCAGGGTGCGTAAGGGCTGGGGAGATGGGCAAGCCTGGCCTCTTGGCCTCTCCTCCTCTCCAGCTGAGGAGTCTTCATCTCAATCACCCTTGCTTTTCCAGTGCTCTCCCCTGTCCTACTGGACAACAGGGTTGGGGTTCAGCTGCTGGCTGGGGACACCCCAGCACACCACAAGACATCAGGCACTGGAGCTGCTGTGACTGAGGAGGAGAGAAAACAGCAGAGGCACAGCCGAGGAAATTGCTCATTGCATCTCAAACTTCCCTTGGGCTAAAGCTACACATCTGAGCAGGGAGCCCCTGGAGGGCTCACTACTGATGTATTTGTACTGTATATATCACTCATAACTTCTTTTTTACACACATGTGTATATAGAACCCATAACACTGACATATTTATAATATAAATATAATATAAAGGTTTATAACCTTTCCAAATCCCTTGCCCTGCTTTGCCCAGTACCTCACTGCTTCTCAGCCAGCTCCCTGGCCAGCCAACCGTGCCACCTGGTACTGACAGCAGCAACACCGATTATTCATTTGTGTTGGGCTGACACCTTTCATCAGTTCACACCGTACTTAGCATTGTTCTGCCACACCTCCCGCACACCTTCCTTCTCTGCTGGCAAGACATTGATGCTGTGGTCCCCCTCTCTGCTCGGTGGGTGCACAGGCTCTGCCATACAGCTCACCCAAGGGCACACGATGGCATTCCAGCTAAATGTCCCACCCCAGGGGTACAGATCTCTAGGATCTTGATGTCCCAGGGCTTTCTAGCAGCCCCCCGTGCAAGGAGGGGGGTGGGCAGACAACTAAGAGGTATAATAGGGTGATGATTCAGCTGAGGAATCTCCACCAGAGAGAAAAAATTATCCTTTACCAAGAGAGAAAAAAGTCCTGCCACAGCCCTTGGCAGTCTGCTTCCACTCCTCGCCTCTCTCACTGCTAACATACACATCTGCTTTTTAGTCCCTCTTTGGCAGGCTTCTGTTTCAGCCACTGGTTCTTGTTCTGCCTTTCCCTGACATTAAGGAGTACTCTGGTGCCAAGTAGTTTCTCCCTGTGATGGTACTTACACGCTGAAATCAAGACACATCTCAATTTCCCTGAAAAACCAAGCAATTTGAGCTCTTCAGGTCTCTCCCCACAAAGCATTTTCTCCAGCCTCCATGTTATTGTGCTGGTTTGTGTCTACGCAAGCCCACGTACTGGCATTTGTGTCTCTATGGGGGAGGCTGCTCCTGCAGATTTCCATCGACACGCATGCAGGAGCTGATGCATTGGATTTTGTCCCCAAATGCACACAGAGGTATTTTCAAGCCCTTGAGCTCCTATGGGGGCATTTGTGTCTCTTTGCTAGGGACCAGGTGAGCATCCATGAGCAACACCAGGAGCTCCTGAGCTGCTTTCCCCTCCCCCGCCCCAACCATCACCTTTGTGGGAAGAGGCTGATTCAGGGTCACCCCTCCTAAGCCAGCTCCTCCCATTTAATTTCATTCCCCAATCCACTGAGAAAAATCAGGGGACAGAACAAGTCCCCAGCAGAGCCACTGCAAGCCGGTGGCACAGCTGTCACCTGTCTCCATTACGTGGGTGCTACTGCTGTAATTGCCTAACACCCATCCAGCACCTGGTGAGCCTTGCTAGAAAATCCTTAGAGAGCAGCAAGGCGTTAATTACTATTGCTATTATTCTAATCTCACTGATGGGATTTGTGATCTCCTCCCTCACTGGAGGAGCCTCTGTTGCTCAGAGCAGGGCTGGACAAGAGGCTCAGGAGGGAAGTCCCGTCCCTACAGGCTCCGCATCACAGCCCAGGCAGAGCGGGGACTGCGGCCTGTTTGCTGTCACCCACAGGCTCTGGGGACAGGAGGACTGTCCCCTGCTCTGAGACAAGGGCCATGTTAAAATTAAGGGCTGGACTCTTATAGGTCTTTTGCATTTCTCCTTTGTTCCCATGCTGCTGACAGAGGCAGAGATGACCTCCAGCAGGGGCCTTATCCAGGGGCAGAAGGCAGCAGTGGTGTGTCTGAGACCACCCCAGCTGGAGGAGTGATCCCTGCACCTCTCAGCAGCCCCCCATGAGGATTAATTTAACCAGCCCAGATGTCCCCCTTCTGGCTGCTAAAAGCTGTGGGATGCACCCTGCCCCTGATACCAGGGACAGAGCTAACAATAAAAAGTCACCCAGAAATCCCCCAGTCCTCTCTGCAGGCCAGGAGGAAGTGCCTGGGGAGGAGGGTGGGCGCTGGGGTCACGTCAGCATCCCACACAGAGAGCTTTTGGGGTGGGGACACCCCACAGCCCCCTCGCAGGGCTGGCTGAGGGACATCAGGAGAGCAGCCCCACAGACCAGGGAGCCTCCCAGACCCGGGCAGACAGGAGTGGCCTCAGACACACTGCTGCCAGAGGGCACCATCAGCTGCTGAACATTTTTCAGCACAAAGCAATGCTCTCTGAACGACTTCTGCTCTCTGACTGCATCAAGGTGGATGCCAGGTGGGGAGCAGGAGGGCATGGGCGTCCCCCCCCCCTCACCTTGCTGCTCCTGCCCCTGCTCCTTTCCCCCTGCCCACAGCAGGGCTGTTCCTCGTAGGATATTTCCCTTCCGTCAGTCATCATTGATCTGTGTTTCCATGAGCTCAAAGGGCACTGCTCTGATGCCAGCGGCACCGTCAGGAGCAGGTGAGTCACCTCTGACAAACCTGCCCCAGCCTGAGCATCACCAAGCGCGTGCCCCCGGGGCCTGTCCCAGCTGCCCCTCCCAGCACTGTTCCACCTTGCCACAACCATGACAAAGGACATCCCCTGCCAGCCCACAGCACTGCCAGACGAGCTGGTGGCTCGGTCCCACCGGTAAGGAGGTGAGGTCCCACCTCAACAAGCCAAGGAAGTCCTCAGCCCACCTTCACCGAGTGAGCAGGCAGCACGGATGCTTCTGCAGCCAGCAGCTTCGTGGCCCTTTCGTTGGGCTGTGGGGGGACATCAGAGCCCCTGCCCTTGGGGCATAAGCAGAGCACAGAGCAGCTTGTGACAGCTCTAGGGACACTGCTCCTGCCAGAAGCCTCAAGGAACCAGCTCCTTGAGCAGTCAGCTCGCCTACACAGGTCCCACAGAAAGGCAGCTCAGAGCAGGCCAGCAGTGATCTCTGCGCAGGGCCTGGTGGCCTGTCCCTTCCCCAGAAGGGTGGGAAGGGGACACACTGGGCACCACAGGGCTTGTGTGACAAGCCATGGCACCCTTGGCTGAGGGCAGGGAGGGAAGGACATGGTATGACTGAGTAAGAACAGACAGGAAACAGCGTGGCCTGGGGGGTCATGGACAAGGTGAAGCACCCCAAGCATGACGTGGGTCCACGTCCTTGATTAAGTCCTCCTCCAACCCAGTGTGCGTTGACATTTCAGCCACTGGTGCAGCCAAGCCAGCACACACACATCTGCTGCAGGGGGGGAAATCAAGGCCAACAAGAATGTTGGATTCAGTGCATCATGGTGCCCAGGCCTAGAGCAGCACCCCCAGTCACTTTATTCGGGTTTGAACCCTGCCTCCAGCAGCCACCTGCCTGTCTGCAGGCCACTACAGCTCCACCTGTCCCCCTTCCCCTTGGCAAACATTAAAATCCTATCACTTGACTTCCTTGCTGCAACCCCAGCACCTGCACGAACTGCATAAATGAAATGGTCTTAAAAAAAAAAACAAAACAAAATTGTGTCATTTGCATCTCATTGTCCCCTACAGATGTGTTCCTGCTCACAGCATCCCATTACCAGCCTTGCATCTCTGCAGGAATTGAGGACTGAAAATGAAATTGCACTCTGGCCCCAGCCTGCCACTGCCTGTCCCTATGCATGGGGAGAGGACTTGTGTGGTGGGGACACACCGTGGTGTCCCCAGCTCCTCACATGGACACTGGTGTGAGGTGTCACCATGGGGAGCTGGCCCCGTGCTGCAACTGGGGCTGTCAGCATCGCACCCCAGCCCCACAGGGGCGGTCACTGCACTGGCCCCAAGCCCACGTCCTCCCACCCAAGTGCAGCAAGAGGAAGTTCAAGGTTCCCGTTCCTCTCTCCTAAGTTCAGCAGACACCACAGCCACATCCATAGTGATCTTCAGCCAGACACAGTCCTGAAAACAAAACAGAGACTGCTGTTGGTCAGGAGCTTGATCCTGCACCCTTGGGTGCATGGTCCCCACAGCGAGCAGAGCCTGAGAAAGCAGCAGCAGTGTCCCAGCTCAAGCTCTCCTGCACAGCACAGTGCTCCCCACACCCACCAGGTGCCCAGCTGGGGGTGCCACCACCCTCCAGGAACCTCACCGTGGAGAGGCATCAGGGAACACTGCAAGGAGCACTATGGAGGGGATCCTCCTACCCCACCCCAGGGGGCACCACCCAGGGGCACCCATTCCCCACCTCTTCCAGCACTTCATTTTCCCCTGCAGCCCCTTGCAGAGCCCTCCACCCTCCCAAGGTCCATCAGGGACACCAGAACCACAGGGCAGGGGCTCCCAGCCACGGTCCCATGCCTCTGCCCTCAGGTGTGGCAGACCCAGAGATGCTGGAAACATCCAACCAAGAGCCCAGCCCATCAGTAAGTCCCCCACAACACCACAAATCTAAACTGAAGTCAATCTGCAGCCCAAGTTCAAAGGCACAGCCTAGAGACCTTCCAAAAAGCCTAGGGATGAGACAGGCCCAAGGTCAGGCTGGGAACCCAACCAAGGTCAGGAGCTGGATCACCAAGGTTTGATCT